>NW_027362762.1:254353544-256854794 GCF_046119375.1 Phyllobates terribilis
AGAATGCGAACGGTGGAAGTGAGCACACAGCGACCGTGCCCTCTGCAGAAGGCCATCTAGTCTGGGATAGTGGGCTAAAAATTGCTGGACAACCAGGTTCAACACGTGAGCCATACAACGCACGTGTGTGACATTGCCCCGGCTAAGGGCCACACCCAGGTTTGCAACATTGTTGCACACGGCCTTCCCTGGTTGCCGGTCCAGTGGAGACAACCATTCATGAAACGGGGTCTCCAGAGCTGACCACAACATCTCATCTGTGTGACTCACATTTCCCAGACATTTAAAAGTAAACACCGCCTGATGAAGTTGAGCCCTGCTGCCAGCATAGTAAGGAGGTGTGCAGGATTCCTTCTGCGCAGTTAGAAAGCGGGTGGCATTACCAGACAGGCTTTGGTTCAGGTGGAGGACCGAGAGGAGATTTAGGAGGCAGAAGCAGTGGAGGAACTTCTATATAAAGAGGATTGACGTACAACTCGTGGGGACGGCAAGACTTGGGCAGCAGCCCCTTGTCCTGATGTCACCATAGTTAGAAAGTGCCCAGTCAGCGACATGTAACGCCCCTGTCCATGCCTACTCGCCCAAGTGTCAGTGGTGAAATGCACCCTGTCACACACAGATTTTCCCCAAGAAGCGGTGATGTTGTGTGCGACATGCTGGTGGAGCGCAGGCACACCTTTCTTTGAGAAGTAGTGCCAACTGGGCATCTGGTACTGGGGCACTGCGATGGACTTAAGGTCTCGAAAATCTCTGTGTCCACCAGGAGGAAAGGCAGCATTTCTGTAGCCAAGAGCTTGCAGATGGTGAAATTCAACCTCTTAGCTTTCTCATGGCTAGGAGGAAGTGGTCTTTTACTTGTCCACATCTGAGGGACCAAGGGCTGGCTGTTGTGCTTAGACGGGGTTGAGTAGGGTGTCTCCGGCAAACTTGCCGGTCTGTGAGGAAGATGCAGGCGGAAAAGTTAGGTTGTCTTGATCCAAAGGTGGTGCTCTCGATGTCGGAGAGCGCTCAACACCAGCTGGTGTTTCCACTTCCAAATGAAATGATGACCTGCCAATCACACTGGCTGTTGCGGGTAAAGAGGTGGCAGGTCTGCGTCCAAAAACATGTGTGACTGCTGACCCCCCAGTCACAGAGGATGAAGAGGCCGCGGATGCACAAGATGGGGTAGACGTTGGTTGGCCCGGCCCGCTAGGCCGCATTGTAGCAGAGAGAGCTTCCCACTGCAACTTATGCTTCATATCCATGTGACGGTTAATGCATGAAGTACTCAAACTATGGATTTTTTGGCCTCTACTTAGCTTTTGGTGACAAATATTACAGATAACACGATAACATAACATAACGATACCATCCTTTTCGATCTGAAAAAGTGCCCAGGCTATGCAAGGCTTAGAGCCCATGCGACCTGAAGAGCCACTACGACTTGTGGTCAGAGGCAGAGTTGTGGTTGAGGATGCAGTTGTTGACGTGCTTCCAGTACTACGTCTCTGTCCAGGAAGGTGAAACCTAACCTCGTCGTCAATAGCATCTGTGACTCCCAGCTGTGCTTGGTATCACAGATCCTAGAAGAGTGCATTGATGGAATCCTCCACAAGAGGCCCCCATAAACATTCACACATCAGACCAGCAGAGGGAGCCCGTTAGGGATATAAATAGGGAAGGTGGAGCTAGGCAGTTCAGTTCCTCTGAAGAGTTCCTGCAGTAGAGAAGCCTAAGAGAGGTCAGTCTGCAGTGGAGCTCAGTCTAGTCTAGAGAACTAGTGGAGCACGAGGCTCCTGTTAGCTAGATTCAGGGAGCCCAGTTAGAGCTTAAGGTGTGCCGGCGCCATAAGATCGATGAAGCGCGGCAAGTTGCCATTAGTGTGTATAGCCTAGTGAGTGCCCGGGTAGGCCGAAGGCGAGTGGAGAGCTAGTACATAGGGGGCAGAGGTGCTTAACCAGCTCACCCCGAAGCATTTACAGGACACCGGATCCGAGCTTACCGGGATGTCTATGACCCAGTAAGGCATAACCGGAATCCCTGGAGAACTACAAGTCCCAGGATTTCTAAGGTGCACTGCTGATACTTAACAGAGCCAGGAGACGCTTAGGCCCCGCATACTGGGAGCGTGAACTCCAAGACAAGGCCCTACCACAAGGTCAGCCAGCGCAGGACAGAGACAAAGTTAGGCCTAGCTCCAGGCAGGTCAGAAACTTACTACACAGAGGTAAGAAACAGGAGGCCCTACACCCGCTCATTGGGGAGGATCCTAATATGCACCCTTTACCCTACAGTGCTCCGGGATGTGCCTGAATTTCCAACAGTAAAAGGTACTTAAGTGACTACCGTGTCCGTTCCCCTTCTTGCTCTGACCCAGCTGGGTCTCGCCTGTTCTGCATTCCCCCTGCATATGCTTTTCTGAGGCCTAGCTCCACCTGTGGGGAGCTATACCATCGAGCTGCCTTATCACTGGCCACAGTGGACTACTGCAGCGCTGATGCTTCTCACCAGATACCACAGGTGGCGTCACAAACTCTTATAAATTTAACAATTATCCACCCTTTTAAAGACTGACCCCAGGGTACGGGCCCGGGAGCCGACCACCGCGACATCCCAAAGGCCAGGTAAAGGCCTGGGTACCGAGTCATCCCCATCCCCTGGGCTAGTCACATCCTCCTCCACCTCCTCTGCTGACCTCATCGACTGGCTGACTGTGGGTTGACAGTAAGTGGAATCTCCAACCTCGTCATCATCACCCTGTGTGTTCTCACACCCGTCGTCCTCAGAGCCAACCACTTCCTGCCCTGACCAAAAAGTCAAGTTGTCGCTCCAATCAGGTATTTGAGTCTCATCATCGCCTTCATCATTGTCTCCACCAACGGGAGTTACAGTTTGGGAACGAGGGTCTATATTATGCTCAGAACCTTCTTCATCTGGTCCTGGATCCGACTCATAAAGATTCTGGGCATCAGTGCAGATCATTTCCTCTTCTGGACAAACAGAAGCTCTGGAGCAGACCTCCATTTCCCAGGCTATAGTATTAGTAAACAGATGTGCAGACTCAGCCATCTGTGTTACCCCATACTCAGACGGGCAGCTGGAGACTTGGGAGCTGTGAGGAAGCAAATGTGATTGGGGTGACACCTCTAAGGACTGGAGTATTTGTGATGTTGAAGTTGAGGTGGAGGAGAGCCCACTTGAAGGAGCACTTGATATACATTGAAGCACCTGCTGTTTTTGTGCCTCATCTGGAATTTGTAGCAATGGGCGTGTCCGTAAGAAAGGGATCGTATCACATTGTCCACGAAAAGAAGTAGACATCTTAGTTTGGCTGGAAGATGGTCTTTCTTCTGCAGATGTTACCCCCCCCCCCCACCGTGGGGGGGCTCGACCTACCAGCGGACAAGCACCAGTATTGAGAGAGGGGGGCTGGCCGTCAGGGTCTACAGCAGCTCTGGCACAAACCCGGCGACACGGAGGTCGCACGGTCAGGAACGAACTGGCCGTGTCTGCTTCGCACTTTTTTGATTTTAGATGGGCATGACATGCCTACATCTGTGTCTCCCCCTCCTTTTACTCCTCCACCTCTTTTCTTTTCGCATGATTATATGCACTTGTCACTTTTCCATGTTTTAGTTGTGTCTTCTGAGCAGTTTGTCAGCTTTTGGACTCCTTAGAAGGTGTTTTCTATGTGTTTCTATGTGTTTTTGCTTGCCTGCCATTGGTTTTAACGGTGTTTGAAGGTGTTCTACGAACAGTTCGACGAACAGTTCGACGAACCGAACCGAACTCGAACACTACGGGGGTGGCTCAACACTACTGCTTGCGCAATGCCAGTACAGGAAACCCGCTCCTTTTTAATGGGAACATTTTTTTTTACTGAGGCCCTCCTATATGAGTCTTCAAAGGGGTATTGGGATGCGTCAAAATTTTTGGCAGCCCTTGCATTTACTGCACAGGCAATAACAGTATCGGAGGCCAACTTCCTAATAATGGGAACATTTTTTTTACTGAGGCCCTCCTCTATTACTCTTAAAGGGGTAATGGAGTGCATCCTAATTTTTGTCAGCCCTTGTAGTCACTGCATATGCAATGCCAGTATAGGAGACCAGCTACTTTATAATGGGAACATTTTTTTACTGAGGCCCTCCTCTATGACTTTTCAAAGGAGTATTGGGATGCATCTAAAATTTAGGCAGCCGTTGCAGTCACTGCATACGCAAAAACTGTACAGCAGAGCCGCTCCTTTATAATGGGAACATTTTTTTAACTGAGGCCCTCTTTTATGTTTCTTTAAATTGATATTAGGGTTCTTCCAAAATTTAGGCAGTCGTTGCAGTCACTGTATACGCATTAACTGTATAGCAGAACCACTTCTTTATAATGGAAACATTTTTTTACTGAGGCCCTCTTTTATGTGTTTTCAAATTGGAATTGTAATTTTTCCAAAAATTTGGGCAGCCCTTTCAGTCACTGCATACACAATAACAATATAGGAGACTCGCTCCTTAACAATGGGAATTTTTTTTTTAAATCAGGCCCTCTATGTGTCTTCAAAGGTGTATTGGGGATTTTCTCAATTTTGGGCAGGCCTTACAGTCACTGCATGGGCATTAGCACTATAGGAGACCCGTTCCTTAATAATGGGAAATTATTTCTTTAAATCAGGCCTTCTATATGTCTTCAAAGGTGTATTGGGGTTTTTCCAAATTTTGGGCACACCTTAGATTTACTGTATATGCTATAACACTATAGGAGACCTGCTCCTTAATAATGGGATTTTTTTTTTAAATAAGGTCCTCTATGTCTCTTCAAAGGGGTATTGTTTTTTTTCCAAATTTTGGGCAGGCCTTGAAATCACTGTATACGCTATAACAGTATAGGAGACCCGCTCCTTAATAAATGGGAACAACAAAGCATAGCCAGCTGTTGACCCTTTAACAATAGTGAGGGCCGACTCCTGGCCCTTTAACAATAATAAGGGCAGCCTGATGGACGTATAAAAATAGGCTTTGTGACTTTCAGAGTCCCTCTTTCATAAATGAAACAGGATATGTCTGATCATGTCTCACATACCACACGGCCAGATAAGGTAGTAAAATGTTAAAATGACATTTACCGGTAAATGTATTTTTCACAGTTGAAAGCAATGCAAAAGTACAAAAACACATCAAAAAAACTACTTGTGAACATATGCCAAGGTATGGAGGAACATTTTTGTTTTGGTTATTTATTTTGCCTTATATACAAGTCATTACCCTGGAAATGATGTTCCTTAACATTTTTCCCAGGAAAATCCATTTTAGTTTCGTTTTTGTATGATTCATTGTGAGCCCGTAAAAGTGGCACAATACTCTGACAACATTGTTCACAGCAGTGACCTGGGAGTCAGAGTTGCTTCCAGGGGTCTTCCCCATGCTGTTCCCTTGTCATTTGAGCACTGTTTCCATCAATTAGGGCAATTTTTAGGCCCCTTGCAGATCTCAGGGGGGGCGCCAGAAAAATGCGCGAGTTTCCCGTAGACTTACATTGTGCTCGTTACGATTTACTCGACCCTAGCAATGAGCACCCAAGCATTTTAGTTCTCACTCATTACTAGTAGACACAAACATGCTGCTGTAAGTTCTCCTGAAATGACAGTTACACTTTAAATAAACTTGGCCTCAAAAAAATTTGTACTTTATGTTGCATTATATGCAAAAATTCCTCATCTAGTCTTCTTGAAATACAGTGATTAATATATTGTGTATATTTTTATGCACCAATCAGCCAAAATGTTAAAATCCTCCACCCAATTTTGTATAAATCACCATCATTCTACCAAAACAACGCTGGAAAATCAACTCATAGTCTGTTGTCAGCAAATTCAAGACTTTGCACTCCTTTAGAAAGATATAGGGAATGGCTAAACAATTATACTATCACTTGGATAAGGTTATCTGTGACTTCTAATACCAAAGGTGAAAAAAAATTATACATTTCAGTGGGACAAAAAAAATAAAAAAGTTACATAAAATGTGCAACAAAGTAAAAAAAACACAAAAAAGTGCGTTTAAATCACAAAAAGCCGTTTCAAAACTTAAAAAGCAGCATTTGTGATAAAACAAAAATAAACAAAAAAGTATACATAATTGGTAATACCGCATCCACAACGACCCAACTTATAAATTGACACGTTATTTATTTCGCATGGTGAACACCGTAAAGAAATAATAAAAAACATGCCAAAAATGTCCCTTTTTCATCATACTGACAAAAAAAGTAAAAACAATAACTGAATTGCTGGTTTTTGTTTATTCTATAAAAACATTATGTACCCCCAAAAAATCTCAAACACATCATGGAAAAAATTAGCCCCCACATACAGCTCCTTTCACCAAAAAATAAAGAAGTCACAGCTCTCAGAATTTGATGACGAATTTTTACCTTGTGATTAGTGTTTAGCGAATTTGTTTGTCGAATGTTCAAAAGTTTCAAATTCGGCACGAATATGGCACATTTGGATTTGTGATCGCAAAGACGGGCAAATTTTCTTAAAATTAGAAAAGTTCAACAAATTTGCATGGGAACCCGAATACAGGGCAACCACAGAGTTTTGAACAGTTTTGTTAGCATAGTGCAAGTGTATGATGAGCGGTGACATGTGCCAGGTGAGTGTGGGAGCTGTGGAGAGCTTAGAACAGGTCACATCAGCGGTGCACTGTTTTTTTTTTTTTCCTGTGGGCGGTAACTTTAACTGAGGAAAGCGCAGCCAGTCAATCATAGCGCAGGAAGCATCTACACTTTCCAGACATAAGGGCTTCTGCAATTGGCTGCAGAAATCACATGTCCTCTCAATATAAAAAGTGGCCATGTTCTCTCAGCACCATTATATCCATGTCACTGCTGGAGACAGACACAGGTCAGTGTTCTCCTGTGTAATGAGAGATATTAGCTAGATAGATGGGCGCTTGTGTGGTAGTCAGATAGTGTAGATAATTTCTGGTCTGTGTAACTCTGCAACCGCTGGTGCAGCACAGTTTTGGTATTCTTGTGCAAGTACTGGGATTCTGACAGAAACAGAGGGCCCATGTCATACAATAGTGCTGTGCACCGCTGGTATAGAGCTCAATGTCTCAGTATACCTTGAATCTTTTTTTGCACTTGCTAATGTGATCAAGCAAGCGCAGTGCACCTTTTCATTTATGGGGGTTGAAATTGTGTTCTGCACAGTCTGCAGAGCTTCTTATTGTAGAGCACAACATCTGTTTTTTTTTCTGTTTCTATTGTGATATTGATAGCTGAATGCACTAAAGTTTTTTTTGTGCAAGATACTATTTTAGTGGAGCAGAACTTCAGGTAATTAAAGAGTAAAAAAATATTTTTTTTCTCTTGCTACGCCCAATTCAAAAGATATTTTTGATCCAATTTGCTAAAAGGCAGATCCTATTTTAGTGGTGTTGAACTTGTCCTGGTTTCATAGTAAAAAATATAATACTCCTCTTACTAGGCCCAGTCCAAAAAATATTTTTGCCTGTGCCAAAAATCATACAGTGCTATAAGCCAGCTACTACTTCAGTGGCGGTCAAAGTCAGCTGCATGCAGAGCTTATGCAGAGTAACCCAAAAATATTTTTTGCTCTGAGTAAAGTGATACAGCTGGCTAGATCTGAGGTTGAAATATTTTGGAGCATATATTCTATGTCATACTGGCTTCATCCACATTTAAAAAAAAAATTATTCTGCTACTAAAGTAATACAGCAGGGGACATCTCAGTTTGAGAGTGTTTGGAGAATATCTCGCAGGTTTTATTTCTTTTGTCTGTTAGTAATGTTATACGGCAAGCCATATCTTACCTTGTCATTTAGTGTCGCTGAAATTCAAGTGTGTGCTGAGCTATTGAACAGGAAAAAAACATTTTTCTTTAGTTAATTGCTTGCTCCTACCACTGTATCTGACCAACATGAGTGGGAGAAAAAGAGGGCGTGGTGGAAGGGGGAATAGGCTTGGTGTTCAATGTGTACGTGGGGTACGTGGCAATGTTAGTGAAACCACTAGTGAACCAACACAAACCAGTCCTATCCAAAGACAACTGACAACTTATGTTAGTGGATGGCCTACTGGACTCCCTTCCTTTGACAGTCGCACAGCGATATGCCTTGTTGATAAGACCCAGAAAGAGCAGGTGCTCCAGTGGATGACAAGCTCTGCTTCAAGTGCCTCTCCTTTTCCTCCTCCACCTCAACATCACACGCAGTACAGTCCACAGACTGGCACCTCAATTACCCATGCTTCCCCCTGCATCACTACTGGCCATCAACTGCCCAACAGACTGTAGTGAAACACAGATGGGCGAGTCTGTAGAACTCTTCACCCATTCTACACCATGGGCAACAGAAGTGTACTCCAAATAGTCACAGAGTCAAGGGGAGGAAAGCATCTGCACCGATGCGCAAAAATTTTTTAGCTTGGATTCGGGGCAGGACAAAGCAGGGTCCGAGCAGGTTCCTGACCCTCAAAACCAGTAGAAATGGTTGGCACTCCGTTCTGGGAAAGGTGGTGCATGTGGAAAATCAGAATTTGCATCAATAGAGTAAAATCCCGGCACAGAAGACGTTTCAGCCCATCCCGATCTTTTATCAATTGTTCCTGACCCTTGTCACCAGACATTAACCACAGGGGAGGGAGGTGATACTGATGAGACTCAGCCCTGAGGCTCATGCGGACTGTACTGTGCTGTAAGGGCAACAAGAGGAGAGGGGTCACTCTGAGGGCGAGGAATGAGATAACACATTGGATGATGATGAGGTTAAAGATCCTACTTGGTGTGAACGCAGAGTTACGCAGCTTAGTAGCTCATCTGAGGAGGTGTAGGAGGAAGACGAGGAGGTTACATTTTGCCCTACGGTGCAGACACTGTGTGATGCAAGCACGAGGATCACTGAATCCTTAGCCACAACCGTGTCTGTGACCAGCAGCGGTCATGGGTCTACAGCTCGCTGGGGCAGCAAGGGTTGACTAGCATGGGCCTTTTTGTCACTGCAAAGGACGAGCCAACTCATATTATCTGCAAACTTTTTGACAATTAAAAACTCAGTAGAGGGAAAAACTAAAATAATTTGACTAATTCACATGCTCAAACAACATTCTTTACGCTGGGAATCTTACAGAGCTGAAATGCGGACCAGTGCACGTCAACAACCATCAGCTGCCTCATCAAACGCATCCGCTGCTTCTTCCTCCTCCTCTGTTACTGTGCCAAGTATTGTCATGCACGTCTCCCATCGCAGAAACTCTGGTTCTTTATGGGCTCCAGTCAGGCTGAGTGACAGTCCATCAGCTGTAGTGGAAGCGGACACGCCTGCTGTGTTTGTTTCACCGAGCACACGGAATGTTTCTCTATCCACCATAACATCTACACCTCACTCTCGGTCTATCGGTTTTTCCGGGTCTCGCTGACTGGGCACTGGGAGACTCTGGTGGCTGTGGGGGCAGGCGGGTAAGGGGCTGCTCCACAAATCTTGGAATCCCCAAGGCCTGCTGAAGAAACCTCTGTATTTCCCACTTTCCCTGCTTCTTCTGCGTCCTCCACCTCCTCTAGGGCCTCCACCTGCACACTCAACCTCTACCTTAAGGAGACACGCGCTCCATGGGTGGGGAGCGAATACACACCACCTCTGTACTGCACAGTAAGGGCTCACTGTAATCAGGCAGTCTTCAAATTAATATGCCTTGGAGATCGCAATCATACAGGTGAAGAGTTGTGGGCAGCTCTCCAGGCTCAGTTTGAGCAATGGCTGTCTCCGCTGAACCTAGAGCCAGGAAAGGCCTTGTGCGAAAACGGTGAGAACCTGTTAGCGGCCCTAGACCGAGGCAAGCTCGCACACGTGCCTTGCATGGCTCATGTCCTCAACCTGGCCTGGATGAGCTGCTTCACAAAGTACGGAAGCTGTGTGCTCACTTCCGCCGTTCGCACCCCTCATATCATTGACTTGCATCAATACAGAGGTCTTTGTCTGTACCAGTTAACAGGTTGATCTGCGATGTGCCAGTGAAATTCCACTCTACACATGTTGCAGTGACTGTGCCAGCAGCAACGAGCTCTGACGCAGAATGTCATGACGTATAGCTTGGGGCAACGCAGTACGGACTTGGGGCATATCACGTTTGTGGAGTGGGAACAGATTAAGGACCTCTGCACCCTTCTGCATGGTTTTGAAATGGCTACTGAACTGGTTAGCGCCCTGACGATGCCATCATCAGCATCACTATTCCGGTCATATACATGCTGGAGCAAACTTTGAATAACCTGCGGCAGGTTGTGACCAAAGAAGAAGAGGAGGATGCGGAAGGGATACTAATGTCTCAAATTTCCTGACTGTTGTCACACAGGTGGATGCCAAGTGACAGTGGATTACAGCGATCGAGGGGGTTTGGTGATACTAGGCAAACTGTTATTGAAGGTGCAAGAGCCGAGGAACTAATGGACGAGGTGATGTGTGAGCAGCTGTCAGAGGATGAAGAGGATAATCATCTCCTCTCGATTGAACCTGGTTGGCAGGAGGGGACAAGCATCAGTGTTACGCAGCCAACAATACAGCCTGGCTTTGGACCTCCTGGAAGAACCTGACATATGAGTGCCTTCATGATGCACTATCTGCAACATGATCCCCGTATAGTTAGGATTCAAAATAATGCTACTACTAGGTTGCCACTCTGTTAGATCCACGTTATAATGGTCAATTTTGCCAGATGCTTCCCACCCTGGAAAGGGACCCGCTTATGTTGGAGTATCAAAGCAAGCTTTTAAGTAACCTTCATAGAGGTTTTCCCAAAGATAACAGTGAGGCACACAGTGTGCATCGCAGCTGTGGTCTTTCAACCTCTGGCACATCAGTTCGTCAACACCAAAACATTAGTAGCAGCAGAGTAAGTGTCAGAAGCAATTTCTGGGAGTCCTTTCACACATTTTTCCACCAACTCGTGCACCAGAACAACAGAGTACAAGTCTGACACGTGGTGAACGACTGGAGAGGATGGTGCAGGAGTATCTAGAGTTCAATATCAATACCATCAGGGAGGGTTTGGTCCCTTTTATATTTTGGTGTTCAAAAATGGATGAATGGCCTGAGCTCGCCTCTCATGCCTTTTAGGTTTTATCATGCCCGGAAGCCAGCATTCTCTCTGAATGTGTCTTCAGCAGTGTTGAGCCACCCCCGTAGTGTTCGAGTTTGGTTCGGTTCGTCGAACACCCGTGTGTTCGCCGAACTGTTCGTCGAACTGTTCGTCGAACACCTTCGAACACCGTTAAAACCAATGGCAGGCAAACAAAAACACATAGAAACACATAGAAAACACCTTCAAAGGTGTCCAAAAGCTGACAAACTGCTCAGAAGACATAACTAACACATGGAAAAGTGACAAGTACATATAGTCATGCGAAAATAAAAGAGGTGGAGGAGTAAAAGGAGGGGGAGACACAGATATAGGCATGTCATGCCCTTCTAAAATCCAAAAAGTGAGAAGCCGACACGGCCAGTCCGCTCCTGCCCGTGCCACCTCCGTGTCGCCGGGTTTGTGCCAGAGCCGCGGAGAACCCTGATGGCCAGCCCCCCTCTCCCAATACTGGTGCCTGTCATCTGGTGGGTCGAGCGAGCCCCCCTGTGGTGGAGGCAGCTCTAAGCTTTTTAATTTAAATTGTCCCTCTAATTTGAATGAATACACTTTAAATCCATTTACAAGGATCTATTGGAGGGCAAGTCTCATGCCAGCAGCCGCGTAATTCCAGCTCCAGTAGCGTCCACTAAAGCTGCTGCAGTTAAAAAGCTTTTATAAGGATCGAGCTCGGCTGTCCACCGCAAGGCATCCTACTGCCAGTCCCAGCCCCTATGCCTTGGGGTGCCTCCTGATGCTCTTCACTGAGTATCCCGTGGTCCCGAAGCATTTCCTTTGAAAAAATTAAGTGTCCAAACTACAGGTGGTGTAGCTTGCTTAACAGCCGGGATAATCCGCTGACTAGCAGACCCTGCTACTAGGCACAAAGTATTTCCTGGGCTAGATGCAGTTAAAAATTTGTAATTAGATACTCTCGTTGGATGCTGAGAAAGCATTCCATAGAGTCTCCTGGCACGCCATATATGATTCTCTTAAAAAGCTTGGGGTAGGGGTCTAGGGGACCCTTTTATAGCCAAAATCATGGCCCTGTATCGCAATACGTCACCTAGGCTGAAGATAAATGGAACTGTAGCACCCTGAGGGCTCGGTTGCTACAGAGGTATTGCACCTCACCCAGAGGTGTGATATCTCACTCTCAGGTAAGGATGTAGTGTGGATCAGGACCCGACACCTGCATGCATTACACCACATTGCCGTGGGGCAGGGCGACCAATATGCCCCTGAGATGGGCACGACAGTCCCTGTCCCTGGCTGGAGTGGGGGGAGGGAACACTGAGGAAGGGGAACCCTGTAGTGCAGGAGCAGGGAGGAAGCAGTTCCTGGGTGCATTGAGAAGGGAGTATAAAAGGTGGGCACCATCTTAGTTCAGTGCAGAGAAGTCTGAGCAGAAGTGGCAGGGAGCAGGGGCTCTGCATGAGCTCTGCTCTGGAGGCGGGCCTAGTAACAGAGGCCCAGGCCTGGAAGAGGGAGAAGGAAGGAAGAGGAGCGGAGAAGGCTCCAGGAACGAGGAACAAAGGGATCTCAGGGGTTCGGACGGGCGAGTCGCCACCGCACGCCAGAATCCACCTGCGTGGAGGGGTCAGGCCAAAGGGGGAGACCAGTCCCCGAAACTAGTGGAGGCAGGAAACGACCCTCAGCTAGAAACAGGAGGCTGTGACATTTTATGTGGCGCAGCCCCTCGCTACACCCGCTAGGAAGGCACCACATAGGGTCAGGGAAACTGGCGCAAAGTTTACCAAGAGGAGGCCCGAGGCAGCCGGACAGAAGGGTTGGTAAGAAAGGCCAGACAAAGGACACACAAAGGGGGTCCTGTGAAGCACTCCAAAGTTATCTGGGAGTTGTCTGAGCCCCTCATCTGGTGAGCACAGTACGACGTGGGCAGCTGTTACCTGCAGACGTGGTCTGGATAATAAGAACTGTGAGTAAAGGCCCTGGACTGCATCACTGAATCCGTGTCATTACTGCTGCTGCCCTGCACCATCACCCCCATCCTCCGCATACACTGCCCTGAGGCTATACTCCTCCCGTGGGGAGTTATGCTACGCTCTGCTGCACCCACAACACCAGCCTCAGCGGTCTGCCCTGGAGCGGCGGTTCACTCTGACTGCAATCCACGGGTGGCGTAGTTGGACATTTAAACATCAAAACCACATAAATAGTTCCGCCACTGGTTTGACCGCCCTGAGCCACGGAACCGGGTTGCCGCCACGGAGACTACAACCACCAGCATCCACCAAAAAGGGTCCGGCTCCGGGTGTCCCAAGGCCCAGGGGGCGCATCAGAACATTTTCATCACCTTTCACAATCACCAATGGGACAAGGCAGGGATGTTCTCTGTCCCCTCTCTTATACATCCTAGTGACGGAGCACCTGCTCTCATCAATTCGCCATAACCCCAATATTAGGTGGATTGAGGTGGGAGGCACCGAGTACAAGTGCTCTCTATTTGCTGATGATGTCCTAGTATATATCACTCAATCACATATATCCATCCATGCTGTTATGGCTGAAATAGATCACTTTGTTACATGGTCAAATTTTAAAATCAATGCAGCGAAGTCTGAGTCCCTCGATGTCTCCCTCCTCAAATCCATATAGGATTCCATCCAGTCCAACTTTCCCTTTGCCTGGCCCTCACAGGGTATCAAATACTTAGGAATTCCTATTCATAGAGACCTCTCCCATCTATGTTATCTTAATTTTGGGCCCTTTATTGAACAACTCCATACAGACCACGGTTGGCAAGTTAGAACTGTAAGATTCACTACGTGAACCACTGGTGTTTTGTGGAAAAGCACATGTACACTGTGTTCCAAATTATTATGCAAAAAGTGTTTAGGAGTGATAAGGGAAGAATTTGTTTGTTTGTCAGTTAAACTCATTGATGGTGATGTGTGTCAGGGCTCTTTATATCACTGTAAGCAATTGCAGACACCAGTGCTAATTAGTTTGGCAGGTGTGTCCAATGAAAGGCAAGACTACTTAAGAAGGCTCTCTCACATTATTCAGCAGCCTACATTTTCTGCCAAAATGGGAAAGAAAAAGGATGTGTCGGCTGCTGAGAAGCAACAAATTGTGGAGTGTTTAGGTCAAGGCATGACTACAATCAACATTGTGCGATGATCAGGATAAAGTGTCTTGGCAATCAAGAAGTATGTAGCTGATTCACAGTACACACGTGTGCGTGCTGATAAGGGCAAATTGAGGACTCTTTCCTACAGGCAATTACGTCAGGTTGAAAGGGCAGCGGCAAAAAAGCCTTGTCATAGCAGCAGACAAGTTTTTGAAGCTGCTTGTGCCTCCAACGTCCCCCGAACAACAAGATGCAGGGTCCTTCAGAGGTTTGCAGCTGTGCATACGCCATCCTGTCGACCTCCTCTATCCACTTCACACAAGCAGAAACGGCTCCAGTGGGCCAAACATTACATGAAGACTGATTTCAAAACTGTTTTGTTCACGGATGAGTGCCGTGCAGCGCTCGATGGTCCAGATGGATTGAGTGGAGGATGGCTGGTTGATGGACACCCCACGCAAACACGGCTACAGCGCCAACAAGGAGGAGGTGGAGTAATGTTTGGGGCTGGAATCATGGGGAGAGAGATTGTCGGCCCCTTTAGGATCCCTGAAGGCGCTAAAGATGAACTCCATAATGTATGTGGATTTTCTCAAACCGCACTTCCTGCCATGGTTCAAGAAGAAGAACCGTGTATTTCACAGCAAGATCATTTTTCTGCATGATAATGCACCATCTCATGCTGCACATAAAACATCTGCATCTCTGGCTGATATGGGCATAAAAGGGGACAAACTTATGGTGTGACCCCCATGCTCCCCTGACCTCTACCCCATTCAGAACCTTTGGAGCATCATTAAAAGGAGTGTCTATGATGGCGGGAGGCAGTTCACATCTAAGCAACAGCTCTGGGAGGGTATTCTGTCCTCATGCAAAACAATTGAAGCAGAAACCATCCAAAACCTGACAAATTCAATGGACGAGAGAGTTCAGAAGCTCGTTTCGAACAAGGGGTCCTATGTGAAAATGTAACATCACCTAGAATAAAGTTTTGAGTTGAAAACTGTTTGATTTCAGTTTCTAACAACCTGCTAATGCTTATAATTTCAAAAATGACCATTTTTTTGGTCTTTATTAAAATGAAAAGGTTGATCGAAAAGTTTGGGGGATCTAAGAGTGTGGCAACCCAGTAGTCATGATTACTTCGAATTCTGACAATATGAAGGTCATGCTGCAGGTAGTGCAGCAAGAAGGCACTTATGTCTCTTGCGCATCTTGGAGCCCCATAATTATATTCCGGGCTAGATGCAGCTAAAAATTATTTTTAATTTTAAATCTGGTGGAGCTTATTATAGATGGCCTAATAGGATCAGTGCTGCACACTGCTACAAAGCCCAAATTATTTTCCAGTCAAGATACAGATAAACATGATTAGTAATTTGAAAGCTTAAAACGGTTGGTAGGGTGATTTTAACCAATCATCAAGCTCTTACTCTCCCCAGGATGACACAGGGGTAGAAAAGTCGTTTCGGATCCATGATTTGTTCATCTTTATGAACGTGAGTCTGTCTACATTATCAGTGGAGAGCCGCGTGCGCTTATCTGTCAGCACACCACCAGCAGCGCTGAACACACATTCAGACAGAACGCTGGCTGCGGGGCATGACAAGATCTCCAAGGCGTAAGTGGCTAGCTCCGGCCATTTATCCAGATTGGAAGCCCAAAAAGAGCAAGGGTCCAGTGACACAGTCGTGGCTTCAATGTTTACTTGGAGATACTCCTGTACCATCGTCTCTAGGCGTTGACTATGTGTCAGACTTCTTGTCTCCTGTGGCCTTGCAAAGGATGGGCTAAAAAAGTGGTGAAATGATTCCGCAAAATTGATGTTACCAGCAGATACTGTGGTTCTGTTACGGTTTGAGTGCTGAACACTTGACGGTCCCACGGTTGGCAAGTTGGAACTGTGAGATTCACTACGTGCACCACTGGTATTTTGTGGAAAAGCACATGTAAGATTCTGCAACAGTCTCTGCTGATACTCCTGCATGCGTGCATCCCTTTCTATGGCAGGAATAATTTCTGCAAATTTACTTTTGTACCAGGGATCTAACAGTGTGGCAACCCAGTAGTCAGGATTATTTCTAATTCTCACAATTCGAGGGTCATGTTGCAGGTAGTGCAGCAAGAAGGCACTCATGTGTGTTGCACATCCAGGAGCACCAAGTCCCTGTTGTGTTGGTGGCGAGGTAACAATCATGCTTCCTTCCTCTGTCCTCTCCCCCCAACCTCGCACAACAGAAATGTGATCAAGGTCTCCCTCATCTGATGAGTCTTCCATCAGTTCGTCCTCCACTTCTTCCTGGGCTCCTGCACCTTCCTCACTAGTTTGGCTGCTACCATGCGCCCTGGTAAAACCATCTCCCCCACCCTCACATGCCTGCCGCCTTGGTGCTGCCGACCGTCTGGACCTTGCAGATGTTAGCCCTTCCGCATACAACTCCTCCTCCTCTACTTCCTCCACCTCCTCTTGTGCCACCACCTGACTCCGAATTCTGTTTAACATGTGCTCCAGCATGTAAATCACCGGAATAGTCATGCTGATAATGGCATCGTCAGCACTAAACATCTTCGTCGCCATTTCAAAACTGTGCAGAAGGGTGCATAGGTCCCTGATCTGAGACCACTCCTCCAGCGTGATTTGCCCCACCTCTGGATCTCGTTGGCCCAGGCTATACGTCAGAACGTATTGCACCAGGGCTTGTCGGTGCTGCCACAGTCGCTGCAACATGCAGAGTTGAATTCCACCGGGTAGGCTCATCGCATTTTAGCCGGTGAAGTGGCAGGCCCAACGACTTCTGTAGAGATGTAAGTCGCTGAGCTGCGGGATGCGAACGGCGGAAGTGAGCACACAGCGACCGTGCCCTCTGCAGAAGGCCATCTAGTCTGGGATAGTGGGCTAAAAATTGCTGGACAACCAGGTTCAACACGTGAGCCATACAAGGCACGTGTGTGACATTGCCCCGGCGAAGGGCCGCACCCAGGTTTGCAGCATTGTCGCACACGGCCTTCCCTGGTTTCAGGTCCAGTGGAGACAACCATTCATGAAATTGGTTCTCCAGAGCTGACCACAACTCATCAGCTGTGTAACTCACATTTCCCAGACATTTCAATGTAAAAACCGCCTGATGACGTTGAGCCCTACTGCCAGCATAGTAAGGAGGTGTGCAGGATCCCTTCTGCGCAGTTAGAAAGCTTGTGGCATGACCAGACAGGCTTTGGGTGCAGGTGGAAGACCGAGAGGAGGTTGAGGAGGCAGAAGCAGTGGAGGAACTTTGACATAAAGAGGATTGACGCACAACTCGTGGGGACGGCAAGACTTGGACAGCAGCCCCTTGTCCTGCTGTCACCATAGTTACCCAGTGCCCAGTCAGCGACATGTAACGCCCCTGTCCATGCCTACTCGTCCAAGTGTCTGTGGTGAAATGCACCCTGTCACACACAGAGTTTCTCAAAGAAGCGGTGATGTTGTGTGCGACATGCTGGTGGAGCGCAGGCACACCTTTCTTTGAGAAGTAGTGCCGACTGGGCATCTGGTACTGGGGCACTGCGACGGACATAAGGTCTCGAAAATCCTCTGTGTCCACCAGGCGGAAAGGCAGCATTTCTGTAGCCAAGAGCTTGCAGATGGTGAAATTCAACCTCTTAGCTTTCTCATGGCTAGGAGGAAATGGTCTTTTACTTGTCCACATCTGAGTGACTGAGGGCTGGCTATTGTGCTTAGACGGGGTTGATAAGGGTGTCCCCGGCAAACTGAAGGTCTGTGAGGAAGATGCAGGCGGACATGTTAGGTTGCCTTGATCCAAAGGTGGTGCTATCGATGTCGGACAGCGCTCAACACCAGCTGCTGTTACCACCTCCAAAGAAAATGATGACCTGCCAATCACGCTGGCTGTTGCGGGTAAAGAGGTGGCAGGTCTGCGCCCCAAAACAGGTGTGACTGCTGTCCCCCCAGTCACAGAGGATGAAGAGGCCGCGGATGCACAAGATATGGCAGACGGTGATTGGCCCGGCCGGCTAGGCCGCATTGTAGCACACTGAGCTTCCCACTGCAACTTATGCTTCATGTCCATGTGCCGGTTCATGCATGAAGTACTCAAACTATGTATTTTTTGGCCTCTACTTAGCTTTTGCTGACAAATGTTACAGATAACACGAGTTGGGTCATCTTTATCGATCTGAAAAAATTCCCAGGCTATGCAAGGCTTAGCACCCATGCGACCTGAAGAGCCACCACGACTTGTGGTGAGAGGCAGAGTTGTGTTTGAGGATGCAGTTGTTGACGTGCTTCCAGTACTACGTCTCTGTCCAGGAAGGCGCAACCTGACCTCGTCGTCACTAGCATCTTCCTCCACCTCCTCTGCTGACCTCATCTCTTGGATGACTGTGGGTTGACAGTAAGTGGGATCTCCAACCTCATCATCATCACCCTGTGCGTTATCACACCCGTCGTCCTCAGAGCCAACCTGTTCCTGCCCTGACAAAAAACTAAAGTTGTCGCTCCAATCAGGTATTTGAGTCTTATCATCGTCTTCCTCATTGTCTCCACCAACAGGAGTTACAGTTTGGGAATGAGGGTCTACATTATGGTCAGAACCTTCTGCGTCTGGTCCTGGATCCGACTCATAAAGATTCTGGGCATCAGTGCAGATCATTTCCTCGTCTGGATTCACAGAAGCGCTGGAGTCGACCTCTGATTCCCAGGCTATAGTATGAGTAAACAGCTCTGCAGACTCAACCATCTGTTCTACCTCATACTCAGACGGGCAGCTGGAGATTTGGGAGCTGTGAGGAAGCAAGTGCGATTTGGGTGACACCTTTGAGGACTGGAGTATTTGTGATGTTGAAGTTGATGTGGAGGAGAGCACACTTAAAGGAGCACTTGATATCCGTTGAAGCACCTGCTGTTTTTGTGCCTCATCTGGAATTTGTAGCGATTGGCGTGGCCGTAAGAAAGGGATCTTATCACATTGTCCGCTAAAAGAAGTAGACATTTTAGTTTGGCTGGAAGATGGTCATTCTTCTGCAGATGTTACTGTTGCATTAACACCTACCCCACGGACACAACCTTTTTTCCCCTTCCCAACATGCCTATTCCCCTTTCCACCAGCAGCAGGCCTTTTTCCACTCATTTTGGTGGTTAACTAATTCACAACTCTGGAGTTGTTTGCACAAAAAAACAATGGATGGTAACCGAGCAGAGCTGAGTGGCCAAACTGTGGTATTAGGCCAAAACTATTGGCTGGGTTAGATGCAGAAAAAAATATATTCAGTTTGCAACCTGATTGAGGTCAGTATAGATGGACTAATAGAATGATGCTATGCCCAAAAGATTTTACTTCACTAGGTGCAGTAAAAAAATTGGTATTCTATACACAGGTGGTATATCTTGCAACACAGATAGGCTACTCCACTGACTAACACACTCTGCAATAGGCCAAAAAGGATTAGCTTTGCTAGATTCAGCCAAATGCTGTGAAAAAAACTTGCACAGCACTGGCACAGACCTGCCTGGCAAAAACTGATAGGAGCTGATGTAACCTAGTCCTGAAAAGGACTCCAATTACAATTAGTCTTTACTCCCACAATCTATCTATTTAAGAGCACAGACCTGCCTGATAAAAGTCGTAGGAAATGCTGTAACCTAGTCCTTAAAAGGACTGCAATCACAACTATTCCCTACTCCCAAGCTATCTGTATATTTGTGCGAAAATTGGCTTGAAATTAACAAGGTATAGCGCACACAGCAACAGCGGTGCCGTCTAACACGCAGCTGCAGCAGTGAGAAAATGGTGGCGACGGGGAAAATGGCTTGGTCTTATAGGGCAAGGACATGTGACATACACTGCCAATGACACATGCCCTTGCTTGTGTGAAAAAAAGCACTTCGCTCCGTGTGTGCGCTGCTGATAGGCTGACAGATTGCACCTCCCCACTGCAAATGCGGGAAAGAGAAAAAAAAATGGAGATCTTCATTGTTCCTGCAGAGATCCATCCCCTGCCCCTCCCCCCACCCCGCTGTACACTCAAACTGCGTATTAACATTAATTTTCATCATTACTGAGAAAAAATCCAGTTATGATTTTGGTGCACGAACAGTTATCGAACATAACCTCGAACAGCCGAATTTTTATCAAATTGTTCGTGTTCGCCGAACGGCTCGAACACCGCCCAAAACAGCTCGAATTTGAGATTGGCGAACAGTTCGAGTAGAACAACGCTCATCTCTAGTCTTCAGCCCTGCTGGTAGTGTCTTGATGGATAAGCGTACCCAGCTGTCCCCTGAAAGTGTAGCCCGCCTAACTTTCATCAAGATGAACAAGTCATGGATCTCCAAGGACTTTTGCAACCCAATTGCAGTCTGTACAGAGTAGGCGATGTTGTCGTTTTGAGTGTGCTGCATTAATCTCTTGAAATAGCAGTCTGTGATATGTCTTCTGTGCTTGCTCTTGCTACTGCTGCGGCAGGTTATAAGCCCTAATTTTGGGAAATGTGGAGAATTCTGATTGCGTCTCCATCCTTTGGTTTGGCTATAGTGGGACAGGTTTGGTTCTGTGTTAAACTACTTGTAGTCTGATGACATTGATGCCACTTCAGTGGTGTTAGGCCCTCATTTAGGGCAATGTGAGCACTCCTGGTTTGGCCTCCATCTCCTGGGTTTGCTGTACTGGAAGAGGTGTGGGTCTTATTTACACTACTTGTACAGCAGTGAAATTGATGCCACTTTGCTGGCGTCTGCCACTAATTTTTTTAAATGTGGGTAATCCTGATTCGGTCTCCATCTATTGGGTTGGCTGTAGTGGAACTGGTTTTGGCCTACTTTGCAATACTTATACTCTAGTGAAATTGATGCCACTTCGGTGGTGTTTGTTAGGCCCTCATTTAGGGCAATGTCAACACTCCTGATTAAGTCTCCATCTCTTGGACTATCTGTACTGGAAGAGATGTGGGTCTCATTTACACTATTTCTACTGTAGTGAAATTGATTACACCTTGCTGGCATCTGCCGCTAATTTTTGGAAATGTGGGGAATCCTGAATGGATCTCTATCCATTGGGTTGACTGTAGTGGAAGAGGTTTTGGTCAGGTATGGGTCTGCGTTAAACTACTTGTAGTCTGATGACATTGATGCTACTTCGGTGGTGTTAGGCCCTCATTTAGGGCAATGTGAACACTCACATCTAAACTTCATAAAGTTTTGTGAATCACCTGTAGGTTGAAAATATTCTGTACACAAATAGATGAATTCCTTAAGGGATCTAGTTTCCAAAATGGGTTAAATTGTGGGGATTTTGGTTGTTTTTATACCTCGGGGCTCTGCAAATGAGATTTGGTGACTACAATCTATTCCAGCCATATTTGCATTCCAAATACCAAATGTCGCTCTTCCCTTTCGAGCCCGACAGTACATCCAAATATCAGTTTTTGACTACATTTGTGTCGAAACAGAACTTTTTGACTATTTGTGGGGTATTTCTGCACCCAGATGAAAGTGAGTAAAAAACTGTGGCGTCCAGTTTTTCATGCTGTCTTGCAAAAGAGAAAAATTTGGGGCTTAAGCAACATTTTTGTGAAAAAATTAAAATTTTCAAATTGACGACCCAATGTTTTCAAATTCTGTGTAATTCCTGTAAGTTCAAAAAATCTCTGGATAAAATTATTGTGATGTATACTTTGCAAAATGGGGTCACTTGTGAGGGGTTTCTGCTGTTTAGGCACCAAAGGGACTCTGCCAATGCAACATTGCGCCCTCAATTTATTTCAGCCAAATTTGTGTTCCAAAATTTAAATGGTGCTTCTTCCCTTCCAAGACCTGCTGTTAACATTTTTGTGAAAAAAATGAAAAGTTTCAATATGACAAAAGTTAGCTAAAGTTAGCAAATTCTGTGTAATTTTTGTGAGTTTAAAATACTCGTTATGTCCTAGAAAAAATCTTTGAGCAGTGTAGTTTCAAAAATGCGGTCAGCTGTGGGATGTTTCTGCTGTTTAGGCACCTCAGAGGCCCTGAAAATGCAACATGGTGCCAGCAATCTATTTCAGCCAAATTTGTGTTCCAAAATTCAAGAGGTGCTCCAGCAGTTTGTCCAAATAGAGGTTTCTGACCACATTTGGGGTATCAGTGCTCTCAAAAGAAACTGGCTAACACATTTTGCAGTCTATTTTTTCATGCTATCCCTTGTACAATTGAGAAAAGTCGGGCTAAAGCAACATTTTAGAGGTAATTTCTTTTCATTCCACATTGCATTAATTCCTGTGTAGCAACCCCTAAAGGGTTAAAAAAAATTACTGACAGCAGTTTTGAAGCCTTTGAAGGGTGCAGTTTTTAAAATGGTATCACTTTTGGAAGTTTCCAATATTTAGGCTCCTCAAAGTCCATTTAAATCTGAATAAGTTCCTAGAGAAACAGGTTTTATAAATTTCACCAAAATTCCTACATTTTTTGCAAATAAAAGCAAAACAATTTGACCTAAAGTTACCACTGACATACAGTATAGTATATTGTGTCACGAAAAAGCATCCTCAGAATCACTGGGATACGTTGAAGCATTCCAGAGTTATTAACATATAAATTGACACTGGTCAGATTTGAAAAATTTGGCCTGGCCATTAAGGTCAAAATTAGCACCGTCACTAAAGGGCTAAGAAGCCTCCATGCGCTGAAAGCTTGCAAATAAAATGTTTCTGATTAGCCAATTAAGGTATCACTCTTATAATACTTTTGTCTTTTTTTACATAAAAGTATTTACAGATAACACAGTAACACAATATATTTTTTATTGCACATTAACAGTTATAGAAAAATGATGCTTAAGTGTCCCCTCCTGCAAAAAATGCCTTCCCTTGGCCTTATCTATTTTTATACAAAAGTATGTGCTTAGTTTAATGGTAAGTCTAATTTCACTTGTTAAACAATTAATTGACTGATTTAAGATTAAAGGAATCAAAAATATGCAGAGCTAAAAAAAACAGCTTTGGCTCATAAAATATTTAGGGTCAAGCATCTTGATTAGGTGAATGAAATGCCTATAAAGCTACTGAGAATGCAGACACAGTAATATAAAGATATACCATCAATGTTAAGTTTGAAATTGATGCTTCAGGTGTTAGAAGTAGTGTTGAGCCACCCCCGTAGTGTTCGAGTTCGGTTCGGTTCGTCGGACACCCGTGTGTTCGCCGAACTGTTCGTCGAACTGTTCGTCGAACACCTTCGAACACCGTTAAAACCAATGGCAGGCAAACAAAAACACATAGAAACACATAGAAAACACCTTCAAAGGTGTCCAAAAGCTGACAAACTGCTCAGAAGACACAACTAACACATGGAAAAGTGACAGGTACATATAGTCATGCGAAAAGAAAAGAGGTGGAGGAGTAAAAGGAGGGGGAGACACAGATATAGGCATGTCATGCCCTTCTAAAATCCAAAAAGTGAGAAGCCGAGACGGCCAGTCCGCTCCTGCCCGTGCCACCTCCGTGTCGCCGGGTTTGTGCCAGAGCCGCGGTGAACCCTGACGGCCAGCCCCCCTCTCCCAATACTGGTGCCTGTCCGCTGGTGGGTCGAGAGAGCCCCCCTGTGGTGGAGGCAGCTCTAAGCTTTTTAATTTAAATTGTCCCTCTAATTTGAATGAATACACTTTAAATCCATTTACAAGGATCTATTGGAGGGCAAGTCTCATGCCAGCAGCCGCGTAATTCCAGCTCCAGTAGCGTCCACTAAAGCTGCTGCAGTTAAAAAGCTTTTATAAGGATCGAGCTCGGCTGTCCACCGCAAGGCATCCTAGTGCCAGTCCCAGCCCCTATGCCTTGGGGTGCCTCCTGATGCTCTTCACTAAGTATCCCGTGGTCCCGAAGCATTTCCTTTGAAAAAATTAAGTGTCCAAACTACAGGTGGTGTAGCTTGCTTAACAGCCGGGATAATCCGCTGACTAGCAGACACTGCTACTAGGCACAAAGTATTTCCTGGGCTAGATGCAGTTAAAAATTTGTAAGTAGATACTCTCGTTGGATGCTGAGAAAGCATTCCATAGAGTCTCCTGGCACGCCATATATGATTCTCTTAAAAAGCTTGGGGTAGGGGTCTAGGGGACCCTTTTATAGCCAAAATCACGGCCCTGTATCACAATACGTCACCTAGGCTGAAGATAAATGGAACTGTAGCACCGAGGGCTCGGTTGCTACAGACGTATTGCACCTCACCCAGAGGTGTGATATCTCACTCTCAGATAAGGATGGAGTGTGGATCAGGACCCGACACCTGCATGCATTACACCACATTGCCGTGGGGCAGGGCGACCAATATGCCCCTGAGATGGGCACGACAGTCCCTGTCCCTGGCTGGAGTGGGGGGAGGGAACACTGAGGAAGGGGAACCCTGCAGTGCAGGAGCAGGGAGGAAGCAGTTCCTGGGTGCATTGAGAAGGGAGTATAAAAGGTGGGCACCATCTTAGTTCAGTGCAGAGAAGTCTGAGCAGAAGTGACAGGGAGCAGGGGCTCTGCATGAGCTCTGCTCCGGAGGCGGGCCTAGTAACAGAGGCCCAGGCCTGCAAGAGGGAGAAGGAAGGAAGAGGAGCGGAGAAGGCTCCAGGAACGAGGAATGAAGGGATCCCAGGGGTGCGGACGGGCGAGTCGCCACCGCACGCCCGAATCCACCTGCGTGGAGGGGTCAGGCCAAAGGGGGAGACCGGTCCCCGAACTAGTGGAGGCAGGAAACGACCCTCAGCTAGAAACCGGAGGCTCTGACATTTTATGTGGCGCAGCCCCTTGCTCCACCCGCTAGGAAGGCACCACATAGGGTCAGGGAAACTGGCGCCAAGTTTACCAAGAGGAGGCCCGAGGCAGCCGGACAGAAGTGTTGGTAAGAAAGGCCAGACAAAGGACACACAAAGGGGGTCCTGTGAAGCACTCCAAAGTTATCTGGGAGTTGTCTGAGCCCCTCACCTGGTGAGCACAGTACGACGTGGGCAGCCGTTACCTGCAGACGTGGTCTGGATAATAAGAACTGTGAGTAAAGGCCCTGAACTGCATCACTGACTCCGTATCGTTACTGCTGCTGCCCTGCACCATCACCCCCATCCTCCGCATACACTGCCCTGAGGCTATACTCCTCCCGTGGGGAGTTATGCTACGCTCTGCTGCACCCACAACACCAGCCTTAGCGGTCTGCCCTGTAGCGGCGGTTCACTCTGACCGCAATCCACGGGTGGCGTAGTCGGACATTTAAACATCAAAACCACATAAATAGTTCCGCCACTGGTTTGACCGCCCTGAGCCACTGAACCGGATCGCCGCCACGAAGACTACAACCACCAGCATCCACCAAAAAGGGTCCGGCTCCGGGTGTCCCAAGGCCCAGGGGGTGCGTCAGAACATTTTCATCACCTTTCACAATCACCAATGGGACAAGGCAGGGATGTCCTCTGTCCCCTCTCTTATACATCCTAGTGACGGAGCACCTGCTCTCATCAATTCGCCATAACCCCAATATTAGGTGGATTGAGTTGGGAGGCACCGAGTACAAGTGCTCTCTATTTGCTGATAATGTCCTAGTATATATCACTCAATCACATATATCCATCCCTGCTGTTATGGCTGAAATAGATCACTTTGTTACATGGTAAAATTTTAAAATCAATGCAGCGAAGTCTGAGGCCCTCGATGTCTCCCTCCCTAAATCCATATAGGATTCCATCCAGTCCAACTTTCCCTTTGCCTGGCCCTCACAGGGTATCAAATACTTGGGAGAGGTCTCTATGAATAGAAATTCCTATCTATGTTATCTTAATTTTGGGCCCTTTATTGAACAATTCCATACAGACCACGGTTGGCAAGTTAGAACTGTAAGATTCACTACGTGAACCACTGGTGTTTTGTGGAAAAGCACATGTACACCGCGTTCCAAATTATTATGCAAAAAGTGTTTAGGAGTGATAAGGGAAGAATTTGTTTGTTTGTCAGTTAAACTCATTGATGGTGATGTGTGTCAGGGCTCTTTATATCACTGTAAGCAATTGCAGACACCTGTGCTAATTAGTTTGGCAGGTGTGTCCAATGAAAGGCAAGACTACTTAAGAAGGCTCTCTCACATTATTAAGCAGCCTACATTTTCTGCCAAAATGGGAAAGAAAAAGGATGTGTCGGCTGCTGAGAAGCAACAAATTGTGGAGTGTTTAGGTCAAGGCATGACTACAATCAACATTGTGCGATGATCAGGATGAAGTGTCTTGGCAATCAAGAAGTATGTAGCTGATTCACAGTACACACGTGTGCGTGCTGATAAGGGCAAATTGAGGACTCTTTCCTACAGGCAATTACGTCAGGTTGAAAGAGCAGCGGCAAAAAAGCCTTGTCATAGCAGCAGACAAGTTTTTGAAGCTGCTTGTGCCTCCAACGTCCCCCGAACAACAAGATGCAGGGTCCTTCAGAGGTTTGCAGCTGTGCATACGCCATCCTGTCGACCTCCTCTATCCACTTCACACAAGCAGAAACGGCTCCAGTGGGCCAAACATTACATGAAGACTGATTTCAAAACTGTTTTGTTCACGGATGAGTGCCGTGCAGCGCTCGATGGTCCAGATGAATGGAGTGGAGGATGGCTGGTTGATGGACACCCCACGCAAACACGGCTACAGCGCCAACAAGGAGGAGGTGGAGTAATGTTTGGGGCTGGAATCATGGGGAGAGAGATTGTCGGCCCCTTTAGGATCCCTGAAGGCGCTAAAGATGAACTCCATAATGTATGTGGATTTTCTCAAACAGCACTTCCTGCCATGGTTCAAGAAGAAGAACCGTGTATTTCACAGCAAGATCATTTTTCTGCATGATAATGCACCATCTCATGCTGCACATAAAACATCTGCATCTCTGGCTGATATGGGCATAAAAGGGGACAAACTTATGGTGTGACCCACATGCTCCCCTGACCTCTACCCCATTCAGAACCTTTGGAGCATCATTAAAAGGAGTGTCTATGATGGCGGGAGGCAGTTCACATCTAAGCAACAGCTCTGGGAGGGTATTCTGTCCTCATGCAAAACAATTGAAGCAGAAACCATCCAAAACCTGACAAATTCAATGGATGAGAGAGTTCAGAAGCACCTTTCGAACAAGGGGTCCTATGTGAAAATGTAACATCACCTAGAATAAAGTTTTGAGTTGAAAACTGTTTGATTTCAGTTTCTAACAACCTGCTAATGCTTATAATTTCAAAAATGACCATTTTTTTGGTCTTTATTAAAATGAAAAGTTTGATCGAAAAGTTTGGGGGATCTAAGAGTGTGGCAACCCAGTAGTCATGATTACTTCGAATTCTGACAATATGAGGGTCATGCTGCAGGTAGTGCAGCAAGAAGGCACTTATGTCTCTTGCGCATCTTGGAGCCCCATAATTATATTCCGGGCTAGATGCAGCTAAAAATTATTTTTAATTTTAAATCTGGTGGAGCTTATTATAGATGGCCTAATAGGATCAGTGCTGCACACTGCTACAAAGCCCAAATTATTTTCCAGTCAAGATACAGATAAACATGATTAGTAATTTGAAAGCTTAAAACGGTTGGTAGGGTGATTTTAACCAATCATCAAGCTTTTACTCTCCCCAGGATGACACAGGGGTAGAAAAGTCGTTTCGGATCCATGATTTGTTCATCTTTATGAACGTGAGTCTGTCTACATTATCAGTGGAGAGCCGCGTGCGCTTATCTGTCAGCACACCACCAGCAGCGCTGAACACACGTTCAGACAGAACGCTGGCTGCGGGGCATGACAAGATCTCCAAGGCGTAAGTGGCTAGCTCCGGCCATTTATCCAGATTGGAAGCCCAAAAAGAGCAAGGGTCCAGTGACACAGTAGTGGCTTCAATGTTTACTTGGAGATACTCCTGTACCATCGTCTCTAGGCGTTGACTATGTGTCAGACTTCTTGTCTCCTGTGGCCTTGCAAAGGATGGGCTAAAAAAGTGGTGAAATGATTCCGCAAAATTGATGTTACCAGCAGATACTGTGGTTCTGTTACGGTTTGAGTGCTGAACACTTGACGGTCCCACGGTTGGCAAGTTGGAACTGTGAGATTCACTACGTGCACCACTGGTATTTTGTGGAAAAGCACATGTAAGATTCTGCAACAGTCTCTGCTGATACTCCTGCATGCGTGCATCCCTTTCTATGGCAGGAATAATTTCTGCAAATTTACTTTTGTACCGGGGATCTAACAGTGTGGCAACCCAGTAGTCAGGATTATTTCTAATTCTCACAATTCGAGGGTCATGTTGCAGGTAGTGCAGCAAGAAGGCACTCATGTGTGTTGCGCATCCAGGAGCACCAAGTCCCTGTTGTGTTGGTGGCGAGGTAACAATCATGCTTCCTTCCTCTGTCCTCTCCCCCCAACCTCGCACAACAGAAATGTGATCAAGGTCTCCCTCATCTGATGAGTCTTCCATCAGTTCGTCCTCCACTTCTTCCTGGGCTCCTGCACCTTCCTCACTAGTTTGGCTGCTACCATGCGCCCTGGTAAAACCATCTCCCCCACCCTCACATGCCTGCCGCCTTGGTGCTGCCGACCGTCTGGACCTTGCAGATGTTAGCACTTCCGCATACAACTCCTCCTCCTCTACTTCCTCCACCTCCTCTTGTGCCACCACCTGACTCCGAATTCTGTTTAACATGTGCTCCAGCATGTAAATCACCGGAATAGTCATGCTGATAATGGCATCGTCAGCACTAAACATCTTCGTCGCCATTTCAAAACTGTGCAGAAGGGTGCATAGGTTCCTGATCTGAGACCACTCCTCCAGCGTGATTTGCCCCACCTCTGAATCTCGTTGGCCCAGGCTATACGTCAGAACGTATTGCACCAGGGCTTGTCGGTGCTGCCACAGTCGCTGCAACATGTGCAGAGTTTAATTCCACCGGGTAGGCACATCGCATTTTAGCCGGTGAAGTGGCAGGCCCAACGACTTCTGTAGAGATGTAAGTCGCTGAGCTGCGGGATGCGAACGGCGGAAGTGAGCACACAGCGACCGTGCCCTCTGCAGAAGGCCATCTAGTCTGGGATAGTGGGCTAAAAATTGCTGGACAACCAGGTTCAACACGTGAGCCATACAAGGCACGTGTGTGACATTGCCCCGGCGAAGGGCCGCACCCAGGTTTGCAGCATTGTCGCACACGGCCTTCCCTGGTTTCAGGTCCAGTGGAGACAACCATTCATGAAATTGGTTCTCCAGAGCTGACCACAACTCCTCAGCTGTGTGACTCACATTTCCCAGACATTTCAATGTAAAAACCGCCTGATGACGTTGAGCCCTACTGCCAGCATAGTAAGGAGGTGTGCAGGATCCCTTCTGCGCAGTTAGAAAGCTTGTGGCATGACCAGACAGGCTTTGGGTGCAGGTGGAAGACCGAGAGGAGGTTGAGGAGGCAGAAGCAGTGGAGGAACTTTGACATAAAGAGGATTGACGCACAACTCGTGGGGACGGCAAGACTTGGACAGCAGCCCCTTGTCCTGCTGTCACCATAGTTACCCAGTGCCCAGTCAGCGACATGTAACGCCCCTGTCCATGCCTACTCGTCCAAGTGTCTGTGGTGAAATGCACCCTGTCACACACAGAGTTTCTCAAAGAAGCGGTGATGTTGTGTGCGACATGCTGGTGGAGCGCAGGCACACCTTTCTTTGAGAAGTAGTGCCGACTGGGCATCTGGTACTGGGGCACTGCGACGGACATAAGGTCTCGAAAATCCTCTGTGTCCACCAGGCGGAAAGGTAGCATTTCTGTAGCCAAGAGCTTGCAGATGGTGAAATTCAACCTCTTAGCTTTCTCATGGCTAGGAGGAAATGGTCTTTTACTTGTCCACATCTGAGGGACCGAGGGCTGGCTATTGTGCTTAGACGGGGTTGATAAGGGTGTCCCCAGCAAACTGCCGGTCTGTGAGGAAGATGCAGGCGGACATGTTAGGTTGCCTTGATCCAAAGGTGGTGCTATCGATGTCGGACAGCGCTCAACACCAGCTGGTGTTACCACCTCCAAAGAAAATGATGACCTGCCAATCACGCTGGCTGTTGCGGGTAAAGAGGTGGCAGGTCTGCGCCCCAAAACAGGTGTGACTGCTGTCCCCCCAGTCACAGAGGATGAAGAGGCCGCGGATGCACAAGATATGGCAGACTGTGATTGGCCCGGCCGGCTAGGCCGCATTGTAGCACACTGAGCTTCCCACTGCAACTTATGCTTCATGTCCATGTGCCGGTTCATGCATGAAGTACTCAAACTATGTATTTTTGGCCTCTACTTAGCTTTTGCTGACAAATGTTACAGATAACACGAGTTGGGTCATCTTTATCGATCTGAAAAAATGCCCAGGCTATGCAAGGCTTAGCACCCATGCGACCTGAAGAGCCACCACGACTTGTGGTGAGAGGCAGAGTTGTGTTTGAGGATGCAGTTGTTGACGTGCTTCCAGTACTACGTCTCTGTCCAGGAAGGCGCAACCTGACCTCGTCGTCACTAGCATCTTCCTCCACCTCCTCTGCTGACCTCATCTCTTGGCTGACTGTGGGTTGACAGTAAGTGGGATCTCCGACCTCATCATCATCACCCTGTGCGTTATCACACCCGTCGTCCTCAGAGCCAACCTGTTCCTGCCCTGACAAAAAACTAAAGTTGTCGCTCCAATCAGGTATTTGAGTCTTATCATCGTCTTCCTCATTGTCTCCACCAACAGGAGTTACAGTTTGGGAATGAGGGTCTACATTATGGTCAGAACCTTCTGCGTCTGGTCCTGGATCCGACTCATAAAGATTCTGGGCATCAGTGCAGATCATTTCCTCGTCTGGATTCACAGAAGCGCTGGAGTCGACCTCTGATTCCCAGGCTATAGTATGAGTAAACAGCTCTGCAGACTCAACCATCTGTTCTACCTCATACTCAGACGGGCAGCTGGAGATTTGGGAGCTGTGAGGAAGCAAGTGCGATTTGGGTGACACCTTTGAGGACTGGAGTATTTGTGATGTTGAAGTTGATGTGGAGGAGAGCCCACTTAAAGGAGCACTTGATATCCGTTGAAGCACCTGCTGTTTTTGTGCCTCATCTGGAATTTGTAGCGATTGGCGTGGCCGTAAGAAAGGGATCTTATCACATTGTCCGCTAAAAGAAGTAGACATTTTAGTTTGGCTGGAAGATGGTCTTTCTTCTGCACCTACCCCACGGACACAACCTTTTTTCCCCTTCCCAACACGCCTATTCCCCTTTCCACCAGCAGCAGGCCTTTTTCCACTCATTTTGGTGGTTAACTAATTCACAACTCTGGAGTTGTTTGCACAAAAAAACAATGGATGGTAACCGAGCAGAGCTGAGTGGCCAAACTGTGGTATTAGGCCAAAACTATTGGCTGGGCTAGATGCAGAAAAAAATTATTTTTAATTTGCAACCTGATGGAGGTCAGTATAGATGGACTAATAGAACAAGTCCCACACGCTGCTAGAAGCCCAAATATTTTTTCAGAGATAAATGAAGAAAAAAATTATTTTTAATTTGCAACCTGATGGAGGTCAGTATAGATGGACTAATAGACCAAGTCCCACACACCGCTAGAAGCCCAAATATTTTTTCAGAGCTAGATGCAGAAATTTTTTTTATTCAATTTGCAACCTGATGGAGGTCAGTATAGATGGACTAATAGACCAAGTCCCACACACTGCTAGAAGCCCAAATATTTTTTCAGAGCTAGATGCAGAAATTTTTTTTATTCAATTTGCAACCTGATGGAGGTCAGTATAGATGGACTAATAGACCAAGTCCCACACACTGCTAGAAGCCCAAATATTTTTTCAGAGCTAGATGCAGAAAAAAATTATTTTTAATTTGCAACCTGATGGAGTTCAGTATAGATGGACTAATAGACCAAGTCCCACACACTGCTAGAAGCCTAAATATTTTTTCAGAGCTAGATGCAGAAAAAAATTATTTTTAATTTGCAACCTGATGGAGGTCAGTATAGATGGACTAATAGAACAAGTCCCACACGCTGCTAGAAGCCCAAATATTTTTTCAGAGATAAATGAAGAAAAAAATTATTTTTAATTTGCAACCTGATGGAGGTCAGTATAGATGGACTAATAGACCAAGTCCCACACACTGCTAGAAGCCCAAATATTTTTTCAGAGCTAGATGCAGAAATTTTTTTTATTCAATTTGCAACCTGATGGAGGTCAGTATAGATGGACTAATAGAATGATGCTATGCCCAAAAGATTTTACTTCACTAGGTGCAGTAAAAAATTGTTATTCTATACACAGGTGGTATATCTTGCAACACAGATAGGCTACTCCACTGACTAACACACTCTGCAATAGGCCAAAAAGGATTAGCTTTGCTAGATTCAGCCAAATGCTGTGAAAAAAACTTGCACAGCACTGGCACAGACCTGCCTGGCAAAAACTGATAGGAACTGATGTAACCTAGTCCTGAAAAGGACTCCAATTACAATTAGTCTTTACTCCCACAATCTATCTATTTAAGAGCACAGACCTGCCTGATAAAAGTCGTAGGAAATGCTGTAACCTAGTCCTTAAAAGGACTGCAATCACAACTATTCCCTACTCCCAAGTTATCTGTATATTTGTGCAAAAATTGGCTTGAAATTAACAAGGTATAGCGCACACAGCAACAGCGGTGCCGTCTAACACGCAGCTGCAGCAGTGAGAAAATGGTGGCGACGGGGAAAATGGCTTGGTCTTATAGGGCAAGGACATGTGACATACACTGCCAATCACACATGCCCTTGCTTGTGTGAAAAAAAGCACTTCGCTCCGTGTGTGCGCTGCTGATAGGCTGACAGATTGCACCTCCCCACTGCAAATGCGGGAAAGAGAAAAAAAAATGGAGATCTTCATTGTTCCTGCAGAGATCCATCCCCTGCCCCTCCCCCCGCCCCGCTGTACACTCAAACTGCGTATTAACATTAATTTTCATCATTACTGAGAAAAAATCCAGTTATGATTTTGGTGCACGAACAGTTATCGAACATAACCTCGAACAGCCGAATTTTTCTCAAATTGTTCGTGTTCGCCGACCGGCTCGAACACCGCCCAAAACAGCTCGAATTTGAGATTGGCGAACAGTTCGAGTTGAACAACGCTCATCTCTAGTTAGAAGTCCTTAAAGCAGGTTTTTAGATTTTTTTTTTATGCAATGTTGGCAACAAAATATGGTCACATGCTATAAAAGACCAGTAGAGATGCACTGATGACCACCGATAATATCTAATTGCTGTTAAAGCAGTTTTTTTTTGTTTGGGAATGCATATTTATTATACACAGTGGGGATTACGGTAGGAGTCAAATAGTTATTACCAATATTAAAAGTTTTTACCTGTCCAAAGGATAGGTGATAAATTGTGGATTGCTGAGGTATCACAACTTCTCCAATTTTGAATAATTCGGAAATAGCCCATCAGAATAGAGTGATGGCCATTCATAAGTGCTACTACTCCATTCATTCTCTTTGAGACTACTAGAGAAAAGCAAGCCATGACTTTGGCTATTTTTGGCAATCCCAGAGAATGAATATAGCATTAACTGTATTCTGATGGAACATGTCAGAAATCCCATTCTCATGTTCAGTAGGGCCACAGAACTTGGATCTTAACTGATACGCATGGCATGACCTAACATTTGGTTGATAGTAACTTTACTATTGGGAATAATCCTACAGCGCATAAAAGGATGTCTGTAAGGTAATACAGTTCCTTGCTTACAAAATTAACACCAAATTAAAAAAAAAAATTGATTTAGGCCCCATTAGCATTTCTGAATTTTGTAATTGTATGGGGGTTTATTGTTTTGTTTGTTTTTTTACTAATAGCTTATTGACTCTTTAACACATTTTATAATAATAATAATAGGCCAAAATCAAAGAGAAATAATTTTTAAGTTTGGTCCAATTTGCAGGTTAAACTCACATATGTAATTTGTAACATACCTGGCGGCGTCCTTGCATGGTGGTCCATCTCCCACTGTGCAAGAGCGCGCACTTGATCTCCAGTCCAGAATGTCTCTCTGGCTTCCCTCCATGCTGTCTGTTTCTGCTGCTTAAGGGCGGCGCCCGATCACTTCCTGCTTTTTGTACCTGCTGTGGGTCACACCCCTTGTGCGTCCTCAGCCTATTGCTGTCTGTCACCTGGTATATAGCTCAGCTGCTCCCATCTATTCCTGCCTGAGCATAGTGTTTCATTCAGTGTGTGCTTGCACTCTGAAGGTGCCAGGTCCCGTTCTGTGTTCTCTTGTCTGCCTATCCTGGAGGCTGTATTTCCAGGCCTGTCTGAACACGCTCCTAGCCTGTTCCTCCTGCCTTCTAGGGGCCGATTACCTAGACCCGTTCCTGTATCTTGTCTGACCTGTCTGAACACGCTCCTAGCCTGTTCCTCCCGCCTTCTAGAGGCTGATTACCTAGACCCGTTCCTGTATCTTGTCTGTCCTGTCTGAACAAGCTCCTTGCCTGTTCGTCCTGCCTCTCTGGGGGCCGTATTCCCAGACCCGCTCCTGTATTCCGCTGCAGTGTCGGTCTCCTCCGTACACTCAGTTCCAGTCTGAACTCTCTCCTATCCTTTACCTGTTTTGCCTCTACGTCCGTTCCCTTCCTTTTTCTGCAGAGTCTGAACTCGTACCTAACTCCTGCTTGTTGTCTCTGTACTCCCGTTTGTGAGTTTGTGGTCCACTCGCTACTTCTCTGCTAGTACCCTGTGGGTGTCTGGCTCTGCCTTTCCCTTCCTGTCTGTTCCGTGTGAACAGAGCCCTGTCCCCCCTACTCAGCCTAGCCTGCTCTGACTCCTTTGCTCACCGCTCCGGCGGTTCTAGCCTGCTCTGACTCCTTTGCTCACCGCTCCGGCGGTTCTAGCCTGCTCTGACTCCTTTGCTCACCGCTCCGGCGGTTCTAGTCTGCTCTGACTCCTTTGCTTACCGCTCCGGCGGTTCTAGCCTGCTCTGACTCCTTGCTCACTGCTCCGCAGCCTTGCTCCGCTCTGATCCTTTTGCTCACTGCTCCGGCAGCCTTGCTCCGCTCTGACCCTTTTGCTCACTGCTCCGGCAGTCCTGTCCTGCCCTGCTTCTGCCCGCTGCTCCGGCAGTCCTGTCCTGCCCTGCTTCTGCCCGCTGCTCCGGCAGTCCTGTCCTGCCCTGCTTCTGCCCGCTGCTCCGGCAGTCCTGTCCTGCCCTGCTTGTGCTCGCTGCTCCTGCAGCCCCGTCCTGCTCTGTTCTTGCCCACCGCTTCGGGCGTTCCCTCTCTGCTGTGGTTGTCTACCGCATCTGCGGTTCTGTGACCCAGTCTGTACTGGGTCTTAACCTTTCTGTGCTCCAGCCCATCCTTTCGGCCAGTACCTCCCTGCCTGCATACTCGCCTGCATCCACCCATCTGCATACCTGCCGTGTTTGCTTACATCCACCAGCTGTGCTTGCCTGTACCCCTCTGCCTGTATTGTTCCTGAGTCCCAGTGTGTACTGGGTCCTATCCCGCCTGTGTTCCTACCTGCTAGTGCCTCCCTGTCTGCACTCTAGCTGCGCTTGCCTTTACCCGCCTGCCTGCATACCAGTCGTGCCTGCCTATACCCTACAGTCTGTGCGCCAGCCTAACCAGCCTGTTCCAGTAATCCCTGTGTGGGTCAACCCCCGTGTCCGGAGTTTGACCTGGAGTAGCACCTGGTCCCTCTGCCCGGTTTCTCCCTGGTGCACTGGCGTCGTATGCCGTCGTGCCATCTTGGTCGGATCGGCCAGATACTTAGTCACGCCCCTCCAGGCACTCTCCGGTTCATGGTCCAGTGGAACCACAACACCCGCACACGCCAGTCAGTCCGGGCGTGTGCATAACAGCATGCTCAGGCCATGGTTCCCGTTGAGCCCCACGGCCTTCGCTCTCTGAGAAGTTTTCCAGCGAATACATGCATTAAAAATAAATAAATAAAATTTTTTTTTTTTTTTTCTCAGCTGAGTTCCAGGCGAATTACGCACCCGTCCAGATGGATCTATCTGCTCTCGTTCCTGCGGATCCGCCACGTTACTATGGGGATCCAAGACAAAGTCGTGCATTTGTGGAGCAATGCATGCTACACTTCAAGTTCTACCCTCTATGTTTTCCCACCGATCGGGTTAAGGTGGCATTCATTATGTCTTACCTGGCGGGTGATGCCTTGGAATGGATCAACCCCCTATATGAAACACAGGATCCGATCCTCCTGGACCTAATGGCCTTCCTGGTGGCCTTTCTAATGGTCTTCGATGATCCTAACCCGGAGGCTCCTGCTGAAGCTTCACCTCCCAATATCCCGGAGCAGCCCCGATGGGTAATGTGTGTGGGTAGCGCAATAGTCCTCCAGCCCAATGAGACTACTGTCCACCCAGAACCTTCACAGGGTGACTACGCTTTCCGGAATACATCTCCCAACCTCAAGAGGCAGTCCAGACGTGCTAGACGTAGAGGCAAGCCGTCACGCCAGGGTCTGTCCTCCCTGAGACCTCCTGACCCCAACCTTGAAGTCCCTACTGAATCTTCATCTCCCTGTATCCCGGAGAAGCCCCAACGGGTAATGTGCGTGGGTAGTGCTCCGGTTCTCCTGCCCGAAGAGACTTCTGCCCATCCAGACTCCACACAGGAGAACTTCCTACACCCGGCATCAGATGCTTCACCCACTTTAACCGGTGTGCATGTCCAAGGATGCTCCAAAGCTGTGGTTACCTCTGAGTCTGTGCACCTCTACTACCTGGCGGAGGACCCCCTGTTGCCTCCTGAATCCTCCGGGATACCACTCGATGACAAATGGAGAGAGACTTCTCTACACTCGGTACTCGATACTTTGTCCGCTTCGTCCTGTGAGCCTGACAATCGGTACCCCAAAGTGGTAGTTACCCCCGAGTCTCTACACCCCTCCGACCAGGCGGAGGACCTCCAGTTGTCTCCAGAACCCTTCGGGGTGCTACCTGGTAGCGAAAGGACAGAGACTCTCCTATACTCTGTACCTGATACCTCGCTCGCTTCGTCCAGTGAGTCCAACCTAGTGTACTCTGAAGCAGAGGTTACCCGTGAGTCTCTACACCCTTCTGACCAGGCGGAGGACCGCCAGTTGTCTCCAGAACCCTTCGGGGTGCCACCTGGTGGTGAATGGACAGAGACTTTCCTATACTCGGTACCCGATACCTCGCCTGCTTCGTCCAGTGAGTCCGACCTAGTGTACTCTGAAGCAGATGTTTTCTCTGAGCCTCTGCACTCTTCTGACCCGGCGGAGGACCTCCAGTTGTTTCCTGAATCCTCCGGGGTACCACCAGATAACAAAGAGACAGTGACTTTTCCTCATTATGTACCTGATAACCCGTCTATTTCTTCCTGTGAGCTTGACAAGATGTACCTCGAAGCAGAGATTACCCCCAAGTCTCTGTCCCCCTCCAACCCGGTGAAGGACTTCCAGTTGTCTCCTGTACCCTCTGGGGTGCCACCTGAAAATATGTGGAGAGAGACTTCCTTGTGTGCTGTTCCTGGTACTCCACCCGTTTCGTCTGTTGCTGAGGATGGCTGGATAGGAGGTAGCATCCTAGCTAACCAGATGAGATCAGTTTTTCCTGTGGACAGTGGAAGCGATCTCCTTGAAGTGAACGACTGGTCCTCGAATTCCCTGCGGAAGATTCTGGCAGGCCTGAAGAAGAGGGGGCGTAAGGGGGGGTACTGTAACATACCTGGCGGCGTCCTTGCATGGTGGTCCATCTCCCACTGTGCAAGAGCGCGCACTTGATCTCCAGTCCAGAATGTCTCTCTGGCTTCCCTCCATGCTGTCTGTTTCTGCTGCTTAAGGGCGGCGCCCGATCACTTCCTGCTTTTTGTACCTGCTGTGGGTCACACCCCTTGTGCGTCCTCAGCCTATTGCTGTCTGTCACCTGGTATATAGCTCAGCTGCTCCCATCTATTCCTGCCTGAGCATAGTGTTTCATTCAGTGTGTGCTTGCACTCTGAAGGTGCCAGGTCCCGTTCTGTGTTCTCTTGTCTGCCTATCCTGGAGGCTGTATTTCCAGGCCTGTCTGAACACGCTCCTAGCCTGTTCCTCCTGCCTTCTAGGGGCCGATTACCTAGACCCGTTCCTGTATCTTGTCTGACCTGTCTGAACACGCTCCTAGCCTGTTCCTCCCGCCTTCTAGGGGCTGATTACCTAGACCCGCTCCTGTATCTTGTCTGTCCTGTCTGAACATGCTCCTTGCCTGTTCGTCCTGCCTCTCTGGGGGCCGTATTCCCAGACCCGCTCCTGTATTCCGCTGCAGTGTCGGTCTCCTCCGTACACTCAGTTCCAGTCTGAACTCTCTCCTATCCTTTACCTGTTTTGCCTCTATGTCCGTTCCCTTCCTTTTTCTGCAGAGTCTGAACTCGTACCTAACTCCTGCTTGTTGTCTCTGTACTCCCGTTTGTGAGTTTGTGGTCCACTCGCTACTTCTCTACTAGTACCCTGTGGGTGTCTGGCTCTGCATTTCCCTTCCTGTCTGTTCCGTGTGTACAGAGCCCTGTCCCCCCTACTCAGCCTAGCCTGCTCTGACTCCTTTGCTCACCGCTCCGGCGGTTCTAGCCTGCTCTGACTCCTTTGCTCACCACTCCGGCGGTTCTAGCCTGCTCTGACTCCTTTGCTCACTGCTCCGGCGGTTCTAGTCTGCTCTGACTCCTTTGCTTACCGCTCCGGCGGTTCTAGCCTGCTCGGACTCCTTGCTCACTGCTCCGCAGCCTTGCTCCGCTCTGATCCTTTTGCTCACTGCTCCGGCAGCCTTGCTCCGCTCTGACCCTTTTGCTCACTGCTCCGGCAGTCCTGTCCTGCCCTGCTTCTGCCCGCTGCTCCGGCAGTCCTGTCCTGCCCTGCTTCTTCCCGCTGCTCCGGCAGTCCTGTCCTGCCCTGCTTGTGCTCGCTGCTCCTGCAGCCCCGTCCTGCTCTGTTCTTGCCCACCGCTTCGGGCGTTCCCTCTCTGCTGTGGTTGTCTACCGCATCTGCGGTTCTGTGACCCAGTCTGTACTGGGTCTTAACCTTTCTGTGCTCCAGCTCGTCCTTTCGGCCAGTACCTCCCTGCCTGCATACTCGCCTGTATCCACCCATCTGCATACCTGCCGTGTTTGCTTACATCCACCAGCTGTGCTTGCCTGTACCCCTCTGCCTGTATTGTTCCTGAGTCCCAGTGTGTACTGGGTCCTATCCCGCCTGTGTTCCTACCTGCTAGTGCCTCCCTGTCTGCACTCTAGCTGCGCTTGCCTTTACCCGCCTGCCTGCATACCAGTCGTGCCTGCCTATACCCTCCAGTCTGTGCGCCAGCCTAACCAGCCTGTTCCAGTAATCCCTGTGTGGGTCAACCCCCGTGTCCGGAGTTTGACCTGGAGTAGCACCTGGTCCCTCTGCCCGGTTTCTCCCTGGTGCACTGGCGTCGTATGCCGTCGTGCCATCTTGGTCGGATCGGCCAGATACTTAGTCACGCCCCTCCAGGCACTCTCCGGTTCATGGTCCAGTGGAACCACAACACCCGCACACGCCAGTCAGTCCGGGCGTGTGCATAACATAATTTAATAGGTCTGTAACGTAACACAAAGCACAGACAGCACATGGATACTTTCTGTATTGCATCCGTTTGGTGTCAGTTAAAATAACAAAGGATATGTGAATACGGCCTTAAATATAATAAAAGTAAAAAAAAATGTCAATAAGCATAAAAATAATTCTGCATTAAAACATTTTTTAAATCAAATCCATATCTATATATTATGTAATATTTGGTGATACATTTCTGTAATAAAATAGGCAGTTAAAAAATAATATAAAGTTACAAGGACTTTCATTTATTCACATTGGTTCTTACAGGTGCAAGATCCATATTCAAATGTATATTTCATTACTATATACATTTATAGGCTATATAAATGATTAAGCGCTAAGAATTTAAGTAGTGGAAATTATTACGGTTGATTTAGTTTTTAATTCTATATTTAGCCCTACACACTTGTTAAAGATTGACACTTGTTAGAGATTGAAAAAATAATAATGCCATGTTCTTTATATTTGTTTTACGGTTGCAGTTGACAGAGTAATATAGTGTGCTGCAAAACTAATTATTCATAAATTAAACTAATGAATGTCAACTTGCATCGGAAATCATTTTAAAGTTAGATTATTAATTAATTGTGTAATTAAGCTCTTGACAGTGATCAATCATTTTCCTGACAGGGGTAGATGGCCTGTATAAGTTAGTGCCAGACAGAAACTCTGGTAATAGATAGTATCAATTTAGAAAGGCTTTAAATTATGATCCCACCTGTGTAGAGGTGCGATTAGTGGAAAAATCAAACAGGACTGAAATATCTTAGAGAGAAGGTTTATCAATATCTATTATTTTAACCTATGACATTATAAACAGGAATATTGGCAATTTACATTAGTATTTTAAATATATTTTTTACCTTTTAATCTATAATCACTGTTTACAAATGTGGCCTAACAGTAGACCAAAGTGGATGATTCTCATTTTTGGGTTTTATTATATATACGCTTTTAAAGACTCTAAAAAAATATTTTTCATTTGACTCTTTTTTTTGTGCCACATTTGGCCTAATTTTTATGTTTATGTCATTTTTATTTTCTTCATATTTTTTACTGATATCATGGGGAAAATATAAAGAAAATTTTTTACACTTTTATTTTTTTTACGACAACAAAGGACAAAAGTATTTTAAATTCTGTTCCCCTTCACTAGAAATTAATTTTATATATCAAGCACAATTTTTGGATGTAAGCAGGGTTAGAAACAACAATTTAGACTGGCGGTGTCTCTATTTTTTTTCCTATATATTTTGACTTTTTTTTCATTTATTTTATCATTGAAAGACCTTTGCAAAGGTGCATTTTAACATATAAATAGATTCTTTAATTTACTGATTTTCCATTGTAGCTGGGGCTAACATATTTGCTCCAGCTACATGGTAATGCTAGCCCCCTCCTTATGTAGCAGGGTCCGGAAGAGGAAGAGTGGTCAATGCTTCCTAATCTGTATACAGTTTATCTTCTCGCTGGGAAGTCTGGTTATGTGTGACAGCCAGCTACCCTCCTCCACACGAAAACCATCTTGTGCTAGCTTCTTAGACTGGATTATTTTGCAATCTCAGTGTATGAATAAGTGTAGGCTTCCCAGTTGTTTAAAAAATCGAACATATGCTGATCCTCAATGTATATACGTAGAAATCCCTCTAAATACTGACTAGCAATCTATGAAGAGCACACAAAAGTGTAGGGATAATAGTCTAAATTTTATTTAACAAATTCATATTATAAACATGGTACATTTATTGTAAAATATCTTATATCAATATAACAAACAGAAAACACAAGGCTACGATCCCTATCCCATCAGTACAAATAGCCACTATTTAATATATAGATTGTGCATAGATCAAAGGAGAAGAACAGTAGAATCTGGGCACTAAAAAATCTGATTTGAATATTATTGTATCACTATAATCTATCCAGATCACAGTCTCAGTGGCCTCAATCAAAAATACCAGATCATGGCCCAACATGTATCACATACCTACATTGGCTGACCTAATGGTATGTTTACAACATAGATCACAGTGTACAGCCATGTAGGTGGGGTTATATACCTGGATTCATGGCTACTGGACCAGCAACCGGGGATAGAGAGGAATTAAGCCAAAAGAATGCCAGATTCTACAGTTCTCCTCCTTTGATCTATGCTATGTTGCACAATCTATATATTAAATAGTGGCTATTTGTACTGCTGGCATAGAGAGCATAGCCTTGTGTTTTCTGTTTCTGTTATATTGATATGAGATATTTTACAATAAATGTACTATGTTTATAATATGAATTTATTAAATAAAATTTAGACTTTTATCCCTACACTCTTGTGTGCTCTTCATAGGTTGCTTCCCAGTTGTTTAAAGTCTATGGTAGTTCAGAAGTAGCTAACTACAAGCAGCTGCAAAGAAAAATAGTGAAGCATGCACATGAAGCATGCACTGTTATGGCATGCATGCACATTTATGTGCAAAAAATTCTGCAACTGTACCATTCAACTAAATAGAGCTTGCTGCATGAAACCTGTGAAATTCACTTGGTCATGCAGTACATCTGTGTATTCAGCTGATCAACATATAGTTGATCTGAAAGAGCTATGGTATTTTATTCTCTCAGGTGCACGTCTGTGTCATTTTTAAGTTACGCTATTTGTTTTTGTGCTCTGATAGTATGTTTCTATTTAATTTTGACTTGCTTTGTTTCCTGACTGCTTCTGGATTCTCCCTTTATTTATCTGTATACTTTTTGTTGACTTCTGGTCTGTCATTGTTACATGCACATTTCTCAGCATGTAACAAAGGTGCGACTGCAAAGGGTTCATAAATCTTCACTCAATTGTGCACTCAATTTCCACTCATGCTGCAAATTTAGCATAAATCACACCCCAACACAATGCAGACACCCTAGACACACAACCTGACCCACCACTCACCAATCAAATGGGATGTTGAGTCCCCAAAACACATAAAAAGTACAGTGCTTAAAAGAAAAATAAGTGAAATTAAGTAAAAAAGACCAAATTAAGCTACAGACAAATATGTAAAACCATCATAAAATAAAAATTAGAAACTTTTCTGTTTCTTTGTGGGTAGGAGAATGATGGGACATACTTAGTATTGGCTGACTCCCACTATATGAACTGCTGTGAATTGTTCAAATCATATTTTTATATCCCCAGGTTTATATCCCCAGGTGGGCTCAGGTTTCTAGGATCAGGCTGCTACAATAGACAACTGAATTAATTCATAACAAATTGAAATAGATATGAATTTTCTAAAAAAATCAGCATCCTCAGAATCAATGGGCATGGCACATGTCCTTACCCCTGTAATTGATGTCTATCACTTCCAAGATAGGCATATAAGGCTTAGTCATAGCTGTAAGATCCAGCTCACAGACCAATTTGAAAAATGATCCAAAGAAAATGAAGGTCTTGTGGAGTGTTGCAGCGACAAGCCAGTTGATGGGATGGCCTAGGACAGGTAAGTATCATCTCTTTTTATTTTACTCTTTCTTGGGACCTCTGTTTATTATGCTTAAGGGTCTGGTGAGATCTCATAGCATAATAAATGTATTTTGGGGGCAGAATGAATCTGAATTGAATTTTCTTCAGATCAAATAGAATCAGTCAGACAGTTAGTGTGAATGTGCTTAAAACATATTTTGGAAGATTCATTCATTTCTCTCCGCTTCAACCAAATTAAGTTAGAGTGAAGAATTCACAGCACTCTTGTTTGAAAATCACTACAGAAATGTGAGTTATGGTATTTTTTCACAATGTTTGCTAATGTTTTGGTCATCAGCCAAATGGCCTGTTTATGACTACTCATAGATTTGTGGCTCTTGTAGTGAAGACTGGATTTCTGTATAGGGCTCTAACAGTGATATACAGTGTTACCAACCTGATTATTTCTTGTTCCTTAACAGCTTATAAAAAAAATCATAAACAGCTAATATTTTAAGGAAAAATTAGTAAACCATTTTGAATCATAAAGTTTATAAAAAAAAGTATTTAGCCCAGAATGATGTTATAAAGCGACTAGCAAAGGTTACTGTAAGCTGTAAAATGCTGATAATCCTTTTCCATGTTTATTGAAAAGCATAAACTTTAAAAACACATTACATTTCTTTGTTTTTCATTTTTGTATTTGCATCTCAGCAAGTTTAATATATTTGCACCCATTTTAAAAAGGTTTTTTTTTTTTTTGCTTAAATATTTCCTAATAACAGATTAAAAATGTATCTCTCCTTGTTGTCTCAGTTATACTTAGAAGAAAATTATCAGAATGATGCTCCATAGACTTATATTGTAAAAGTGACTTCTGGTCAACTCATAAAAGAAGAGGAATGCAGCATTGCTGGTGACTGGGGAAGACACATTTTTAGAAAAGTTTAGGGAATAAAAGTTTTGTCGGCAGTGCTTCCTTAAAAACTTTTAGCCATGTTATTAAATAATAAACCACAGCATGTTAATGCATCCACAGCAAATCCATTGCAAGTCTGCATCAAGGTAATTCAGGCATCTTTTCTTTCAGATTTAGTAGCAGGATTCTACCTTTGTATTGCATGAATAATATTATAATAAATAAGTCACTTCATCAGCTTCAACCACAGTATCTTTCATAATAAAATGTCATGAATGTAGTGTTGTGACCTTTGTCAGCCAGTTGTAAATCAAGAGGGGTACACCAATTTACACTTAAATGTGTCATTTACCAGGTGCAGAAGAACATTGGCTTGTTTAAATTCAATGCGATAAATGCCCCAATCTTAAGATGTTTGTTTTTCTAAAAGATACTTTCAAAAAGATTGTCAAGTACATTTAGTATGTGGCCTTTTTGAAACCAAATATATTACCCCTCTTTCCATGCATGTAATATTCACTCACACACCCTGCCAGGTGTCCAGACTACATCTGTGTCCTCCATAATTAGGTGGGGAGTGTGAGCTTCTTCAGATGAAGGTTGATGTTTGGCTATCTATGACAAGAGAGCATTGCATGTTTACAAATCGAGGGAAAACAAACAGCAACATATATTACAAACAAACATGAAAATGGTTATGAAATATGGCAAAAAATACATGTGAGAGGTCAATGGATGTGTCCCAAAACTCCATCGCCCGTTTCACGATTGCTTCTTCCCATCGATGTCACCCTACCGCATCAGAATGTAGGTGGTGACTAGTGATGGGCAAACCCGTGACTGTTCAGGTTTAGCTAATTGAGCCGAACACCGAAGAGTTTATTAAAAGTTCGGGTTCAGGTAGTAGAACAGTACAACTCAGTTCAACTCATTAATGTTAAAACAAGCGTGGGAAAATACACACCGTGCAAGCGCTGACCTCATTTGCCGGCAGTGAGAGTCCGTGTATTGCCGGCAAATGAACAGAGCGGTCACATTTTACAATATGGCCGTTTTGTTCATGGGATCATTGTGGGACCCTCGGTATTTGGACTACAATGAACAGGTGAGGATGAGGTTGCTTTATTATTAAACTTTCATTGCTGTAGACAATGGCTTCAACTGGAATGAGCTTGATGGTAAGTATGGTTTAATTTAGAACATTAAAGGTGCCTTTAATTCAATTAAAATATTTTATTCTGGGTGTGAGTGTCTTTATTTCACAGTTCACCATCACTATGGGGTTAGTAATGGGGGCGTCTTATAGACTCCTCTCCATTACTAACTTGGGCTTGATGTCAGCTGGCATTATGAGCTGACATCAACCCCAACCCTATAACCCCACTGCCACCGCTACAGGGCAATGGGCAGAGCGAGGCTAAGTGCCAGAATTGGCGCATCCTATGGATGCCCCTTTTCTGGGGTGGCTGAGGGCTGCTGTTTCTAGCCTCTGAGGGGAACAATATTCATGGCCCCTTCCTAGGCTATTAATATCAGTCCCAGCTGTCTGCATAGCCTTTGCTATCTGTTAAAATAGGGGAACCCCAGGTAATTTTTTGGGGGGTCCTCATTTTAATAGCCAGCAAAGGCTATGCATACAGCTGGGGGTTGATATTAGTAGCCTGGGAAGCTCCATGGGTATTACCCCCTTCCCAGGCTAAAAACATCCGCCCCAGCTGTCCGCTTTCCCTCTACTGGTTAGTAATATTAAAAGATATATGGATAGATAGATAGATAAATAGATTAATATCTATTCCTGAGGAAGTCTGTGTTCGGGGTCCGTGCCCAAACAGTAAGTGTTCAGTACGGACCCCAATCTTTAGTGTTCATGTTCGCCCATCAATAGTGGTGACTGGTGACATCGGAAGCTGAAACCACCATTTCCAGCTCACAGCACTGCTGCCAGCCGCACTATTGAAGCCCACTTTATACACTGCTCCAAAAATTAAAGGGAACACTTAAATAACAGAATATAACTCCAAGTAAATCAATCTTCTGTGAAATCAAACTGTCCTCTTAGGAAGCAACACAGATTTGCATAACAGCATGTGAAATTGATTGTCAATGGAATAGACAATAGATGGAAATTATTGGCAATTATCAAGACACACTCAATAAAGGAGTGGCTCTGCAGGTGGGGACCACAGACCAAATCTCAGTACCCAAGCTTTCTGGCTGATGTTTTGGTCACTTTTGAATGTTGGTTGTGCTTTCACACTCGTGGTAGCATGAGACAGACTCTATAACCCACAGAAGTTGCTCAGGTAGTGCAGCTCATCCAGGATGGCACATCAATGCGAGCTGTGGCAAAGAGGTTTGCTGTGTCTGTCAGCGTAGTGTCCAGAGGCTGGAGGCACTACCTGGATACAGGCCAGTACACCAGGAGACGTGGAGGTGGCCGTAGGAGGGCAACAACCCAGCAGCAGGACCGCTGCCTCCGCCTTTGTGCAAGGAGGAACAGGAGGAGCACTGTCAGAGCCCTGCAAAATGACCTCCAGCAGGCCACAAATGTGCATGTGTCTGCACAAACAGTTAGAAACCGACTCCAAGAGGGTGGTATTGAGGGCCCGACATCCACAGATGGGGGTTGTGCTCACAGCCCAACACCGTGCAGGACGCTTTACATTTGCCACAGAACACCAGGATTAGCAAAGTCGCCACTGGCGCCCTATGCTCTTTACAGATGAAAGCAAGTTCACACTGAGCACATGTGACAGACGTGACAGAGTCTGGAGATGTCGTAGAGAGCCATCTGCTTCCTGCAACATCCTTCAGCATTACCAGTTTGGCAGTGGGTCAGTAACGGCGTGAGGTGGCATTTCTTTGGAGGGCCGCACAGCCCTCCATGTGCTCGCCAGAGGTAGCCTGACTGCCATTAGGTACCGAGATGAGATCCTCAGACCCCTTGTGAGAACATATGCTGGTGCGGTTGGCCCTGGGTTCCTCCTAATGCAGGACAATGCCAGACCTCATGTGGCTGGAGTGTGTCAGCAGTTCCTGCAAGAAGAAGGCATTGAAGCTACTGTATGGACTGGCCCACCCCTTCCCCAGACCTGATTCCGATTGAGCACATCTGGGACATCATGTCTCGCTCCATCCACCAACATCACATTGCACCACAGACTGTTCAGGAGTTGGCGGATACTTTAGTCCAGGTCTGGGAGGAGATCCCACAGGAGACCATCTGCAACCTCATCAGGAGCATGCCTAGGCATGGTAGGGAGGTCATACAGGCATGTGGAGGCCACACACAATACTGAGCCTCATTTTGATTTGTTTTAAGGACATTACAGCAAAGTTGGATCAGCCTGTAGTGTGTTTTTCCACTTTAATTTTGGGGGAGACTCCAAATCTACGTCTCCATTGGTTAATAAATTTGATTTTCATTGATTTTTGTGTGATTTTGTTGTCAGCACATTCAACTTTGTACAAAACAAAGTATTCAATGAGAATATTTCATTCATTCAGATCTAGGATGTGTTATTTGAGTGTTCCCTTTATTTTTTTGAGCAGTGTATAAAAGGACCCTTAGTTTTTCCACATCCACACATCCAGGAAGAAACAATTGCCAAATGCGAATTGGGGTTTTGTCCCCCATCAATAGACCTTTCATGCTATGTTTAAGAATTATTATAATTTGTATTACTAACTACTTGTTCCAACCAATAGGTGTCACTATTGCCATATGTATTTATCTATACTTCTACGGCTATATATTTGACTTCATATGATTAATGGCTGCAGATTCTTATACAGTATTATCATTGGATAGGTCTTGGATTTAGGGGATCTCTGTGGTTTTACTTTCCCTTGCATTCATATTTTACTATTTTTATTATGTACATTTTTGACTCTCAATTAAGCTTGTTATTTTTTCCTTTATATGGGCTAGTGTTGCTTCTCATTTTTTGGGGTTTCCTTATGTTTTGGATGTGACCTTATATACTAATTGGCCATATATAGGTTTTCACTGTCTTAAATAGTTGCACTCTGAGCCAGGTCAAATCTAGGGGTGAGAAGTAAGGGAGGGAGGGGGGAAGGAGAAGCGGTAGCTATTTCACACACAGAGGCTTTTGTCAACCATATCATCAATAATGATGAGGAAGAGGTTGCTGGAATTTGTGAAACACAGCGCAGGTGAAATGCAACAAAAATATCCATTGGGACCAAATCAGTTTTCCTTACTATAAGGAGCAGGTGCTGACAATCATGTTGTTAGTGGAAGAGGCTCTACAGTGCCTATAACATCTGGTCACAGTGGTGGCGAGATATATGTGCAGGCGTCTTGTGTTCTCTTATGTGGAAGTTGCTGCCAGATGATCTTTTTGCAGTCTGTGTGCTTTGTAAGATGTATATAACCCGTAGACATTTTGGCTTATAGACTAGAAATTATGTATTGTTTTGGACTATCAGATGACCTAATCTAAGGATAAAAATATATATATATATCTCATTCCACATGAAATCAACATTGATGGGTAAATAATAAAGTTGTGACTTTTTAAATGTGGGGAGAAAAGAAAAAAATATACTTAGACAATATGGTAATTCAGGAAATTTATATTTTGAAAATTGTTTCTTCATTATCTCATTAAATTGCTACATTAGAGAAGAAATCAGCCTGTGCTAAGATCTTAAAGTTTTTTTTTTTTTATAGCAGCAAGTACAAAATTTGTTAAGAGGTAGGGTGGGTCTCTAAAAACAAAAGGATATCAAACTTTGTAATCAGAGAAAATATAAAGCTATATATTTGTGATTCAAGAAAAATGTAATTGTGGTGCATTGATTATAGGAAAAAAACAGAAAATAGGCGTGAAAGAAATTTGGACAGAGCTACTGTGCCACTAAGAGCATATTGTTTTGTTTCTTTCCAAGTTTATATTTGAATAAACAATGCAAAATCAAATCAAGACGAATCAAATTTGCCTTGAATTTTACAAAAGTTTGAATTCACCACAATTCAAATTGTTTTCAAGTCACAATGGCCAAATCCAATAAAATGGTAGCAATCTGTCTTCTTGCAGGATTGTAGAGAGCTAGGAAAGGGGTTAAAAAATCTAATACAGTGGCTTGCTAAAGTATGCACTCATTTGGCATTTTTCATGTTTTGATTCCTCACAACCTGGAATTTCACTTTTTTTTTTTTGAGGACTTGCATCAGTTCATGTAAAGAACATGCCTAAAACTGTGAACCTTTGGTTTTCTTTTTATTGTGAAGATAACAACAAATAGGAAAAATTAACTGAAAGCTTCAGTGTGCATAACTATTTAACCCCCTAAAGTCAGTAGTTTGTCGAGCATCCTTTTGAGACTATTACATCTGCAAGTCACTTTGGATAAGTCTCTATGAGCTTTCAGATCTTGTCACTAGGATTTTTGCCCATTCCTCAAGGCAAAACTGGTCTAGATCATTCAAGTTAGATGGTTTCCTCTGCAGAAAAGCAATCTTCAAGTCTGACCACAGATTCTAAATTGGATTAATGTCTTGGCTTTGACTTGGCTACTCCAAAACATTTACACTTTTCGCCTTAAATCTCTCGAGTGTTTCTTTAGTAGTATGCTTTGAGTCATTGTCTTGATCGAAGGTGAACTGACGGACTGAAACAGATTTTGCTCAAAAATATCTCCCTATTTTGCACCATCCATCTTTCCTTGACTTGGACCATTTTCCCTGTCCCCATTGCCGAAAAACCTCCCCATCATCATGTTTCACTGTGGGGATCATGTTCTTGGGGTGATGAGCTGTATTGGTTTTTCGCCAGACATATTGTTTAGCTTGATGACCAAAAAGTTCAATTTTGGTCTCATCTGACCACAGCACCTTCCTTCATACATTTAAGGAGACCCCCACATGTAGATTGGCAAACTTAAAACCAGCATAACAATTTTTTGTGTAAGTAAAGTTTTTTTTCTACCCACTTTGCCATAAAGGCCACCTCTACGGAGTGTATAGCTTATTGTGGTCATATGAACAGATACACCAGTCTTTGCTTGGAAACTCCGCAGCTCCTTCAGGGTTACCTTTAGTCTTTGTGGTGCCTCTCTGATTAATGCTCTCCTTGGCCAAGTTGAGCGTTTTGGTGTGTGGCCCTCTCTTGACAGTTTTGTTGGAGTACCATGTTCTTTCCATTTGATGATAATGGCTTTGATGGTGCTCCGGGGGATCTACAGAGATAAAGGTTTTTTTTATAACCCAACCCTGACTTGTACTTCTCAACATCTTTGTCTCTGACTTATTTGGAGATCTTCTTGGTCTTCATGGTGTTATTTGGTTAGTGGTCCCTCTTGCTTAATGGTGTTGCAGCCTCTGTTGACTTTCAGAAAAGTTAGGCATAAAATGGTGTGAAAAAGTGTTTGCTCCCTTCCTGATTTCTTAATCTTTTGCATGTTTGTCACAGTTAACTGTTTCAGATCACAAAATAAGTTTAAATATCAGACAAAGATAACACAAGTAAACACAAAATGTAGTTTATAAACAAAGGTCTTTATTATTAAGGGAATAAGAAATCTAAAGCTACAGGGCCCTGTGTGAAAAAGTGATTGTTCCAAACCTAAAAACTGGTTTGGCCACCCTTAGCAGCAACAACTGCAATCAAGCGTTTGCGATAACGGGCAATTAGTCATTTCCGCTCTGGAGGAATTTTGGCCCACTCATCTTTGCAAAAGTGTTGTAATTCAGCCTCATTGAAGGGTTTCCAAGCATGAACCACCTTTTTAAGGTCATACCACAGCATCTCAATTGGATTAAGGTCAGGACTTTGACAAGGCCACTCCAAAGTCTTTATTTTGTTTTTCATAAGCCATTCAGAGGTGGACTTGCTGGTGTATTCTGGATCATTGTCCTGCTGCATAACCCAAGTATGTGTCAGCTTGAGGTCACAAACAGATGGCAGGACATTCTCCTTCAGGATATTTAGGTAGACAGCAGATTTCCTGTTTCCATTTGCCACAAAAAGTCTTCCAGGTCCTCAAGCAGCAAAACAGCCCCAGACCATCACACTACCACCACCATATTTTACTGTTCATATGATGTTCCTTTTCTGAAATGCGGTGTTACTTCTACACCAGATGTAATGGTACATACACCTTCCAAAAAGTTCAACTTTTGTCTCGTCAGTCCACAGAGTATTCTTACAAAAATCTTAGCAAACATCAAGATGTTTTCAGGCAAAACTGAGATGAGCCTTTATGTTCTTTTTACTCAGCAGTGGTTTTCGTCTTGGAACTCTGCCATGCATGCAATTTTTGCCCAGTCTCTTTCTTATGGTGGAGTCATGAACATTGACTACCTTAATTGAGGAAAGTGAGGCCTGCAGATCTTTGGATGTTATTGAGGGGTCTTTTGTGACCTCTTGAATGAGTGGTCGCTGTGCTCTTGGAGTAGTTTTGGTTGGTCGGCCACTCCAGGGAAGGTTCACAACTGTTCAATGTTTTTGCCTTTGGCAATAATGGCTCTCACTGTGGTTTGCTTGATTCCCAAAGCTTTAGAAATGGCTTTATAATCTCTTCCAGACTTTTAGATCTCAAATACTTTGTTTCTCTTTGTTCCTAAATTTCTTTGGATAGCACATGATGTTTAGCTTCTGAGGATATTTCACTACTTCACTTAGTCATTCAAGTCCTATTTTAGTGATTTCCTGATTGAGAACAGGTGTGGCAGTAATCAGGCCTGTGTGTGGCTGGGGAAATTGAACGCAGCTTCCCAAAGATGATTAGCACTAGAGATAAGCGAACATCTTCGGAAAACGTTTGTTTTTTTTTCAAATTCTGCATGTACGTTGTACATTCAGATTCGTGCTCAGACCCCCAAGCATTTTTCTCAAAATTGGCAAAAGTCGAGCACAAACCTGAACATCACTGGTTTTCCACGCTGTCATCTGCTGGTGAACTCAAGTGACCTCTCTCACGGCAGCTCAGCGCTATACACTGCTGGAGCGATGATGCTATCAGTGTATCGCTGGCTGCTGGATAGAGCAGTCATGACTGCTGACATGACTGTTCTATCAATGATCTGATCACCATGGGACAATCTGGATTATTTCATCACATCGGACAGGTGAGTATTATGTTGCTTTATTGCTTTATTATTTTATTTTTGTTACAGAAGACATGGACTTCAGTGGATTAGGTGCTAGATAAGTACAATTGTTTTTGGTTAATTAAGAATTCTAAATAAAGGACTGTGTCATTATTTCAAATAAATTACTTCAGTCTGCGTGTTTGGTGTTTTTTCCTACAATTCTACTATGGGGTTAGTAATGGGGGTGTCTTATAGATGACTCTCCATTACTAACCTGGGCGTCATGTCCGCTGCCAATACAAGACTGACATGAACCAAAAAACTATTACCACACGTACCACCGCCACAGGGCAAGTGGGAAGAACGGAGGCTAAGTGCCACATTCGGAACATCTTATTGATGCGCCATTTCTGACGCTGAGAGCTGATGTTATTAGCCTCAGAGGGGGCCAGGATCAGCCCACAGCTGTCTGCCTAACCTTGGCTGGTTAGAATTTATACAACGTGGACATGGTGTGCAGGTAACAGAGGGTTGCGCTTCTAAGTAATTGCACACCTGGACCCATAGAAGCGTGGCCTTCGTCCTGTCTGTCTTCCTCCTTGCATTTCTCTGTTACCTGCACACCGGGTTTACGTCCCACAAATGGAATAAAGGAATGTAATAATTGTTACTTGAATAGTGAGTGCCACCTTCTTCTTCTCCCATGCTTACAATAAATAATAACAATCTCTCATCTGGAGGGCAAATAGTTTCCTTTTCCCTTGTCAGTTGGGTACCCGGAACAATGAGTTCACGTTCTTTTAAACAATGCTTCAACCCAGTTGGGACATCTTGTCTCCATCCCTCCTTCCCTCAAGGACACTGTCCATGAGGGGCAAAGTCCACGGTAAGTAAGGCAAAGTCCATAAAGGGATTGGGCAAAGTACATAGGGGAATTAGGGCAAAGTCCTTGGCTGGTTGGACAAAGTCCATGGCGGAGGATGTAGAACTTTCTCGTGGCTCAAAGTCCATAAATCCATCAAGGGGATAACAAATAAGGGGAAGGGACAAACCAAACATTTGGCCATCTGTGGCCAACAACAAGGTGTCCCAGATTTGAGGCCATTCAGGATATAACTGGCACAACAAAGAGCTTCAGGCATCTGACACAAGATGCATTTGGGCCATTCATCCATTCGTTAAATGCGGTTTTAGTTGAATTTTCAACAAGTTGAGCCAAATCTCAGGCTCGCAGGAAGCAGCCACTGCTCTCTCCCTCCTTAAGTTGATTCCTTGCCTAACCTTGGCTCAGATGAAGGCAAGATGTCTGACCCACAGATATTCATTGATTGTTTCCGACCACGCATCAGTTGTTATCTTTAATGTGCCTTCGCAGCATCACTTGGATCTTCTGACAGCAAGGCTTAATACTGCAAACTTTGCCACAGTGATCATGCTGTCCTCAGTGAGTTCACCACAGGTCAGGAGCCTGCTCTCACTGCATCGAGTCATTCTCCTTTGCTCTTCAATATGAGCGGGCGCCTGAAGCCATTGCTGATGGTGATGAGCAAATGTCACACACATGGATTACGGTGTGGGACATTATGTATTCTTTCAACTTTGGACAGGTGTTTTTTTATTTCATTCTTAATTTTACACTTGTTGTAGACAAGGGAAGCTGATTGTAACGCTGAATATTGTCCCCTGCTGTCGCTGATCATAGTGCCAGCAGGTGGCAATGATGAGAGCTGCCTCGAGCATCCAGCACTTTGGAACAGCTCTAACTGTAGCGCTGTTTTCCAGGCGCCGGTAAGTGTCACATGAATGTCATCCGTGTGTCATCAGTGTGCATGCGTGTGAGACATTTGCGGCCCATTTGACATGCAAAGAATGGATATGTCAGCATGTTTTGCCCACGGACTCATCGTCTGTTGAAACACACTGACATGTGCGCAGACCCATTCCTTTCAATGGGTCTACATGTGTAAGTGTCATTGGTATGTGTGAAAACTGTCACCACTGACGTGTGAAAGAGACCTAATAGGGTGTATCAGAGTCCCTCTTCCTTCTAATTTTTGTCAGTTCTTCATAGTGAAAAGAAAATATGTAACCCTGAAAAGGGCTTTTGCTTTTAGGTTGCAGCAGAAGTGCATTGGCTATACCAGTGTAGGAATCCTACTCCTTACAAATGGGAAAAAACTTCATAAATCTCATGAACATGATTCCTTTTTTTTCCTTACTGAAATGGAAAACTGCTGCAGTTTTGAAAGAAATGGCATGCCAATTCTTTCAGCATTTTTGCAGTGTTTTTTCACCATTGAAAGCAATGAGAAAGTGCAACAACGCAGCAAAAGCACTACGTGCGAACCTAGCCTAGAGGATCGAGGAGGCAGATTTTTTTTTTTCTTTTTTTAATTTTGCCTTTTATACAAATCATTATACAGGAAAGAATGTTTCCTAACATTTTTTTCCTGTAAAATCCATTTTATCTTCAGTTTGCTATGTTTTATTGTCAGTTTGTAAAAGTGGTGTAACACTCTGACAACACTGTTCCCAGAAGTGACCTGGGAGTCAGAGATGCATCCAGACATCTTCCCCATTCTGTTCCCATTCCATTTGACCACTGTTTCCATCCATTTCAGCTGAGAACCTAATCTGCTCATGTATCGCCTCCGGCGGCTATTTTCCCAAAGCCCACTGCAAGGAAATAAATGGGAAAGTGTGGGGATTGCACGCATCGCTGATATTTTTTGACAGCCCAGTGCCCCCAACCTCACAGTGCTGGGACACCCCCTCATCCCAGCCCGGGCCCACAGCATTGCCCCACTCTTGCCGCCACCGCTGACCTACTGCTGCAGTGACTCAGCCTCCTGCGACCCCGCTCCACCACAGCCGACCTCTAGATTCATATTATAAGAACCACCTCCATTTTCCTTCCAAAAAAAGTGCGTCTTATAATCAAAAAAATACGTTGTTTCCCATCTGAACGTATAAGCTACATGGGGATACTGATCTTCATTCTTGGGATTCTGGCATTTCAGTTGTTGATTGTTGCAGTGGGGATCTGCCATTTTTTATTTTCCTTCCCTGTGCTGTTTGCAAAGAAACACTCAGCTCATTGTGGGTCAGATAAACTTTTAAAGGAGCTATCTATTTTACTTTCTCACAATGTTGTCAGGTATATCTGTTGGAACCTGGTGTTTATTTTGCATAACACAGAGCACACATTGCTAAAAACTAAAAAATATGGGAGCCATATAGCAAGACATTATTATGATATGGAGGTGCCACATTATGGGATAGAATTTGAAATAGGAGAACATTATTAAAGAAACACTCCCATCAAAGTTTTTATCCTCTTTATGTATTGCACTCATCATATTGTATGTCAATGTGTACTTACAATTGCTAATTTTTCCTTTCTACCCAGCTAATTCTTCTCTTTTCTCTGCTCTATGTAGAAACAGGTAGTGTCTTGTCCCTGTAGAAATCATTCCTCGCTACCAGTCGTCCACCCTGCCATTGATTTTTGTTTCATCAATGTTATACTATGGAGCAGTGCCAACTAGCATTTTTTTTCTCATGCTGAGTCGGCTTGAGAAAAAAAATGCTGCATGCTACGATTGGCAGTGTATATCGGACATAAAAGTCTACAGGTGCATGCAAAACATCGGACTGCGTGCTTCCAACCTCTTTGCACTCCTACCCTCACTAATAATGCTAAACTGTCATTATCAGTGAAATTTCTTCTTTGGTAAGAGCAGCCACCAATGACTTCCCTCTAATTCTATCCATGATGGCAAGCTGAGACATGAACTAGTGCTTTTGGGGCTGCATCAAGCATCATTTATATCACTAATGTGCTGGGTGGTCCTAAACATATAAGAAGTGACAGGACAAAGGAAAACAGGTCCCCTTGCTCCTCATTCCAGTATGCCCTTGTTTAATGCTAATAATAATTTGTTTTATAGGAAACTATGTAAAATATTTCATAACATAACATTTTAGGAGTTGCTTTTTCTTACAAAATATACTTTGTTTCCTTTTACTTTATGTAATTATTATTAATCTTATTTTTATTTTTTTACACAGAAATGTTATTTTTCTTTTTACATGAAAGAGTTGCAGAAAATAGCAAATATTCAGAAAATACATACTGTAAGTGGCATTTTAGACTATTTAGCGACACAATCAAGCTGCCTTAGCCTCGAAATTCCTGACACTTATAGAGAGACAGGTTGACATTACAATGACTTTTACATACCAAGTATTCTGGATTAATACATTTGTAATGTGCCATTCCCAGGGAAAATGTCTTAAACATATTACATGTCATCTGAATATAATAAGTTGGTGTATATTTTTTAACATCACTTACCTACATTAACATATCAGTTTCTTAAGTCTTTATTTTCCTCTCAAAACTTTCAAAACTTAACACTTCTTTTCAACATTTCCATCTAAAATATTTACAACCAAGTTATGTTCAATTTACCATAATTAAAACATACAGTATGGCTGTAATATTTTTGGATTAGAATTTATACAATATAATTTATAGAACGTATAAACTATATAAAATGTTGGCACTTAAACTTATCCATGTGTAAAACAGTATATTACTCTAATGCACAGCAGTTACAGCAAATAGCTGCCTTTAGCCCCAAAATAATGATGGCTTATGACAAGCAATTTTTCTCACTGACGCCAAGTGGCATAACTGTTTTATTTTCCTCTCTGCATAGTCTTTTGGAGTCTTTTACTGTGTGGGACAAGTTGCATTATTTATTTGAACCATTTTGGGGTGTTTTTAAAGAGCCAAGTTAAAAGGTATAAGTGATCCTCCCATTTAGATAGTCAAACCCCCACTTCATTAATCACAAATTATTTGTGCAGGGCTTATTCATCATCATTCTATGTTTCTAAGGTGAATAAAGGAATAAGTCCCTTTAATGATCACCTTAAAAAGGCATATCACCCTTATAAAAGGTATAAAGAAAATATTTTTGATATTTTTGAACAAGCTACACTTGGAATATTAAAATGTCAAAAATGTTAAATGTGTTTAATAAAAAGAGAGCCTGGTGACCAACTGATTACCATAAGTCTGGTTAACTTCAAAAACCCACATTATCAAATGTTACCACTGGAAGTAAATGTAAGGGGAAATTTATTGTAACATGCCATCTATCAAATTAATATCAATCATTATAATACCTGGATGAGCTTGAACTGCCACAGAAAGAGCTGTTTGTAATCAGCTCACTACTCTATTCTTATGGCATCTTAACCCATAAATGTTGTAAATTAGGGTGCCTGTCCCTGTAGGGTGCACTTACGGTTATGGCTGAAATTGTTGGCATCCTTGAAATTTTTCAGAAAATGAAGTATTTCTCCTAGAAGATTATACATGTTTATTTCTTTCATGTGTACTGGAACAGCACAAAAAAATCTGAGAGAAAAGGAAACTTAGACATAACATAACACACAAGATTCCAAAAATGGGCCAAACAATAATTGTTGGAACCCTCAAGTTAATATTTGATTGCACACCCTTCGGAATAAATAACTGCAATCAATCTCTTCCTATAACCATCAGCAAGCTTCTTACACCTCTCAACCATAATTTTGGACCACTCTTCTTTTGCAAACTGCTCGGGGTTCTCATATTTAGAGAGTGTCTTCTTTGAACAGCAATGTTAAGATCTCTCCACAGGTGTTCAATGGGATTTAGATTCTGACTCATTGATGGGCACTTAAGAACTCTCCAGCCCTTTGTTTCCATTTCTGGGTGCTACTGGAAGTATGTTTGGGGTCATTGTCCTGCTGGGAAACCCATGACCTAGGACACAAACCCAGGTTTCTGACACTGGGCACTACACTGTGACCCAAAATCCTTTGGTAATCTTCAGATTTCATGATGCCTTGCACACAGTCTAGGCACCCAGAGACAGAGGAAGCAAAACATCTTTGAACCTCCACCATATTTGACTGTAGGTAGTGTATTCTTTTCTTTGTAGTTCTCATTCCCCTTTCTGTATCAGTAGAATGCTGTGCTTTACCAAAAAGCTCTATCTTGGTCTCATCTGTCCACAAAATGCCATCCCAGAAGGATTTTGGCTTACTCATGTATATTTTGGCAAACTGCAGTATAGCTGTTTTATGTCTCTGTGCCAGAAGTGGGACCCCTCCTTAGTTCCCTGCCATAGCGTTTCATTTCATTCAAATGTCAATGGATAGTTTGCACTGACAATGATGCACACTTATCCTGAAGGACAGCTTAAATTTCCTTGGAACATGATTGGGGCTGCTTATCCACCATCTGGATAATCCTGCACTGCAACCTTTCATCAATTTTTCTCTGCCATCCATGTCCAGGGAGATTAGCTACAGTGCTGTGGGTTGTAAACTTCTTGATTGTTGCGCACCATGGACAAAGGAACATCAAGATCTCTGGTGATGGACTTGTAACCTTGAGATTGTTGATATTTTTCAACAATTATGGTTCTTAAGTCCTCAGACAGTTCTCTTCTCTTCTATCTGATGCACAATGCATTGATTGAGTCAATGTCTTACCTTTTTATATGATTTCAGGTGTGATTTTCGTATTGTCCACACCTGTTACTTGCCACTGGGAGTTTGAACAAGCATCACATACTTGAAACAAAGTTGTTTACCCACAATTTTGGAAAGGTGCCAACAATTTTGTCTGGCTCATTTTTAGGGTTTTGTGTGAAATTATGTCCAATTTTCCGTTTTCTGTTTTTTTGTGCTGTTTCAAATTAAATTAACATGTGTATCTCAAAACATGTGTAATTGCAATAATTTTCGGGGAAAAAAAACTTTATTTTCTGGAGCAATTTAAAGGGTGCCAACACTTTTAGCCGTATATGACTGTATATATACAGTGGTGGCCAAAAGTATTGGCACCCCTGCAATTCTGTCAGATAATACTCAGTTTCTTCCTGAAAATGATTGCAATCACAAATTCTTTGGTATTATTATCCTCATTTAATTTGTCTTCAATGAAAAAACACAAAAAGAATTGTCCTAAAGCCAAATTGGATATAATTCCACACCAAACCTAAAAAAGGGGGTGGACAAAAGTATTGGCACTGTTTGGAAAATCATGTGATGCTTCTCTAATTCGTGTAATTAACAGCACCTGTAACTTACCTGTGGCACCTAACAGGTGTTGGCAATAACTAAATCACACTTGCAGCCAGTTAACATGGATTAAAGTTGACTCAACCTCTGTCCTGTGTCCTGGTGTGTACCACATTGAGCATGGAGAAAAGAAAGAAGACCAAAGAACTGTCTGAGGACTTGAGAAACCAAATTGTGAGGAAGCATGAGCAATCTCAAGGCTACAAATCCATCTCCAAAGACCTGAATGTTCCTGTGTCTTCCGTGCGCAGTGTCATCAAAAAGTTTAAAGCCCATGGCACTGTGGCTAACCTCCCTAGATGTGGACGGAAAAGAAAAATTGACGAGAGATTTCAACGCAAGATTGTGCGGATGGTGGATAAAGAACCTCGACTAACATCCAAACAAGTTCAAGCTGCCCTGCAGTCCGAGGGTACAACAGTGTCAACCCGTACTATCCGTCGGCGTCTGAATGAAAAGGGACTGTATGGTAGGATACCCAGGAAGACCCCACTTCTTACCCCGAGACATAAAACAGCCAGGCTGGAGTTTGCCAAAACTTACCTGAGAGCCTAAAACGTTTTGGCAGAATGTTCTCTGGTCAGATGAGACAAAAGTAGAGCTTTTTGGGAAAAAGCATTAACATAGAGTGTACAGGAAAAAAAAGAGGCATTGAAAGAAAAGAACATGGTCCCTACAGTCAAACATGGCAGAGGTTCCCTGATGTTTTGGGGTTGCTTTGCTGCCTCTGGCACTGGACTGCTTGACCGTGTGCATGACATTATGAAGTCTGAAGACTACCAACAAATTTTGCAGCATAATGTAGGGCCCAGTGTGAGAAAGCTGGGTCTCCCTCAGAGGTCATGGGTCTTCCTGCAGGACAATGACCCAAAACACACTTCCAAAAGCACTATAAAATGGTTTGAGAGGAAGCACTGGAGACTTCTAAGGTGGCCAGCAACGAGTCCAGACCCGAATCCCATAGAACACCTGTGGAGAGATCTCAAAATGGCAGTTTGGAGAAGGCACCCTTCAAATATCAGGGACCTGGAGCAGTTTGCCAAAGAAGAATGGTCTACAATTCCAGCAGAGCATTGTAAGAAACTCATTGATGGTTACCGGAAGCGGTTGTTCGCAGTTATTTTGGCTAAAGGTTGTGCAACCAAGTATTAGGCTGAGAGTGCCAATACCTTTGTCTGGCCCATTTTTGGAGTTTTGTGTGAAATTATCAATGATTTGATTTTTGCTTCATTCTCTTTTGTGTTTTCCTTGCAAGCCAATTAAATGAAGATAATAATACCAAAGAATTTGTGATTGCAATCATTTTCAGGAAGAAACTGAGTATTATCTGACAGAATTGCAGGGGTGCCAATACTTTTGGCCACCACTGTATATGACTGTATATAATGCTGGGCAGCCCGATTAATAGTAAGCCAGACAGACACTGTGCATTTCATCTGTGTGACTGACGCTCTATACAAGCCTTAATTGTGTGCAATTCTAATACTAGACAATTATACCCTCCATGAATTGGTAGGTGAGTGTGAGTGGTTGTTTCATCAGTATTTTGCACTTGTGTGTTGCCGCTGCCTTTAATATGCTTTGTTTTTTGAATTAATGTCTTTTTGCTGTGTTTTTGCTTTTAGCTTAGGACTTGAAAAACTATGAGGACCCTTGACGTGGGTTTCGAGTTTGCTTATTTTGGACAAAATATTGAATAATACTTCATGCATACTATTTATATTTTACTGCACATAATTCATTTTTATGATGGGTACAGCCAAGCCCATCAATGTTTGCAATGAAAACTAAGGTGCCTTTCCCTGCAAAGTTTACTAATGTAGGGCTTGGGAGCTCACTTAATCTAACAATATGGGTGTCACTAAAAGGCTGTAATCCAGACACTGTGAACTACATCTGGCTGACTGGTGCATTTTACAATCGTTATCTGTGTGCAATTCTAATACTAGGTGACCACTGTCTCCATAAATTGGTGGGTGAGTGGTTGTTTCATCAATATTTTGCACCTGTGCTGCCTCTATATTCTGCTGCTGTTACAGTATGGTTAATAAATTCATGTCATTTTTACTGTGTTTTTTTTTTTTCAAATTACGAGAACCATAACTTTTTCTTGGTGACAAACTGGTGCACAGGTTTTTCATTCAAGTTTTTGTCTAAACAAAAAAAACAGAAATTCTAGCATGGTTTTCTTAGGTTTACATTTTGTAGAATAAAAAGCATAATATGTTAATTTACTTGGCCGATGTAAATATTTATTATGTTCAAATTAAATATTTAGAGTGTATATATTTCTTTTCTCTTTTTAACCTTAGCTCTTAAAAAACAACCAGACTCGGGAAGACCTAACAGTTGTACTGGCAACTTTCTTTGTGTTGTTACGGGGAACGGTTGCCTACCTTCTGTCTGTGGGCACCACACTGCTTCTTCCTGCCTGTTGTGGTGTTACACCTCCCCCCTCCTGTGTGCTGCTGTCCTCGCTCTGCAAGTCCCCCTGCCAGGTTGGGTCAGTTACTATATCATCCACTACTTCGTCTTTCACTTCCGCACCCTAGTCTTCCTACTGACTTTCTGGCAATTGTATCTCATCATCATCCACTTCCCCATCCCTTGCATCTTGCCCATTTTAAATATTTTCCACGTTCACTAGAAATGGCCACAGTTTTAAATAGCAGGCCTGTAGTTTACTAATGCTATTCTTCACAGAGACCTTGTGTGAATAGCTTCAACGACACACTACATCAAAATGGAAATAGAAGCCAGAAATGACTGATTTTTTTAATGCAGTTATATGTGATACTTCTGACAGAGAACCACGGTTTTAAATAGCAGGCCTGTAGTTTACTAATGCCATTCTTCACAGAGACCTCGTGTGAATAAACTGACCGACACACTGCAACAAAATGGAAATGGAGGCTAATATTTTCCATGTTCAGTTCAAATTTCTGAATTTTTATCTCTGTAATATGAAAAGATCTGGCTGTATTGTGCAGTGCTAACAAGTAAATGGAGCAGAAAAATGGGGTATTCTGGATTGCTTTTTAAGCAAGATAAAAAAAATTAGCCCTGGCCCCTGATATCTGGGGCTATGTCTACAAATATTTGTCACAGCAAGATCAGTCAGAAGTTGAACATACAATGGACCCTCTTGTGCTGTATCATGCACTGTAGTCTGTCACATGCCATGCCTCCCTAACTCCTGCTATCATCTACACCACTGAAAATATGCAGCTGAATTAGTCCTCAGAAGTAATGGTAGTTCACATGGATATATATATATGTTGTGGAATACCTATACTATCTATAAGCAAGCAAATCTCTCCCTGAATCAGCAGCAACTCTCCCTACTCTCCCTGTGTCCGGGGTAGACTGTGTCGAGCAAAGCAGCGCCAGGTCTGATATAGACCTGATGACGCTGTGAGGCCAACCAATCACTGTAATACCCACAACCAACATGGCTACAGCATTACAGTGTGTGGCAAGCAATCCCTGCATGTTCATTAGCTCTCTAAAGAGCGCCAAACATGTGGGGCGGGGACCTGATCGCCCTCCCGAGCATCCTAGAAATTCTCCCTGAGCTTGTCGAACACCGTGATGCTCAGGCTACTACTGATTAGTGGCGAGCACGTTTGTTCATCACTAGTTTTGACCCTTCCTGGGTCTTGCCACAATAGTAACTTTAAGTTTCAGTAGGAATGCGGTGCTCCTCTGTCTGTGGCGTCTGTATGGTGAATGTACTCAGCTTATAACAGTTAATGTTGTACATAGCAGAATTTCAAATCTGTTAACAATATAAAACTCAAACCACCGTGGGGCTAAGGAATATATTATACTGTCAGAGATCACAGCTGGGGGGCGTCACCCGGAACCACCCCGCTGTTACCTTTTTGTCACCAACAGCCCTCTGCTGCCCCCTATCATCAGGACAATTACACAATTGACAGTCGATTAATGGAGGAGGTCGCAGGCTGTTTCTACTACTAGGCCAGTTATTGGGAAACTAACAATGAGTGTATGGTATATACACCTCTGATTCCAATGCATGGAATATATGTATATACCCCTTGTGCAGTCACTGCCAGCTCTGCAATAACTACTCGCTGCCACCACCAATCATTTATACAGGCTGAATAGACACCCATACAGGTACTATATCATTTTGTGGTGCGGGTTACAGAACAAAAGGAGCAGAACTATTACATGTTATATTGAATCCAGAAAGTTAGGCAGCATTTACAAAAGATATACAAAAGATTTTACAAAGAGAACAAAACAATACAGGATATACAATTACATAAAATAAAAAGGATTAACAAAAGAACTTACTAAATACTGGTTACAGAAATGGCTCAGAGCTTAGCGAAGGGGAACACTTTGTTTGGGGAACGTCCGATGAACGTGAACCATGCCAACACAGATATGTATCTCCCTGCACTGAACACAGATCATAATTTGCCTTGTCTTTTTATCAGCACCTAAGTTACATTCACACATCTCTCCTTGATCCTTGATGACCTCACGTTGGGGGCGGTTTGTGGAATGTTCTATGCCCTTCAGGATTTTATGAAATCCCAAACATTCACTAAATCTTTACTTCTGAAGCTCACAGCTGTTCGAAATCGACGTCATATTTTTTATCTTGATTTTACCTTTTCATAGATAGGAAACATGGCATGGCTGTTTTCAGCTCTCAGGCTCTTAATTTGGGGCTTATAGTCATGTCTCACATTTATGGAAAAATATTCATATTCTTCCCCTCTTAGTCCTGAAGTTTAAAATGTATATCCCATCAATATTAGATTGACACAATCCCCAATATTCAAATCTGACCATTGGAGACTGTGTAACTAGAATTGGGCCTGAGAAAAGATAGTTCCCCTCCCATGTGTAAATATATTTCAAAAGGGAATTTTAATTAGTTTTGTCACTTCTTAGCTAAATAATTTTCCCTCTTGCCATATGGGAACATGTGGTTCTACTTCAATGAAGTGTAAGCTCTTTCTCCTTCTGGAGATTTTAATTTTTCTATGACAAATGCCATGAAAACTTTTTCTAGTTTCAGGATATTTTGTTTACGGAAGACATGGTGTCAAAGGAGATGCGCAAAATTAATCTAAAGCAAATCTGCGTTACAAGCTCTGTGAGGTAAAGTAGTATGGACACTGTCTGTGATAAATAACAAGCTTTTTTGAGAGTCATAATTATACATCAAAAAAATAGTAATGAATGTGAGGGAGAGTTAAACAACAGAAATCCACAAAATCCAAAACCTAGCTAATGATAACACCATGTAAGAATTTGTAGCATAATCATATGCAGTAAAATGTATAAAGTTTCTGCCAGCAGGAGAAGTGTTGATAAATAAATATGATAATACTGACCCCTATTGGCTAGAACAAGTAATTAGTAATACACATTAGAATAAGGCTTAAGGTTAAAGACTGCTGATAACCCAAAAAAGGCCATTTTCACCACCTGCCAGACCAGTACCAGCAGGGGTAGCAAAACTGGCAGCCTGACCACCACCAGCATGATCAGGTACAAGGCAGCAAAGCAACCGACTAAGTGGGCCGAACCCCAGGGTCTAGCAACAGTTTTGCGGGTGACACTACTGCTTCTTCCGCTGTTGTGCTGTTGTGCGTGCAGGCCAACCCGCTGTCCATGGCACATGCCAAGATGCCTCCCGCCCTGCACGTGTCGTTGTACACTGTCAACTAGCACCATCAGTAAGAACTTCCACATCCTTGTCCTAGTACAGCGTTCAGTTGTCCCTACCCCAGCCCTTGGAATGCGAGCGCAAATAAGCAGCCAACGCCCCATAGACCACACTACTAAATTCACACATTTCACGAATGCTTGCGATCAAAATGTTGCATTTTAGGCTCGTGGAGATGGAAGCTTTCCACAATCTGATGGTGGTGGCAATCCCTCGGTGCTTGGTCCCCAGCCACCACTATTTCTCCCAGTGTGCTGTCCCCGCATTACACGAGCACGTGTCCCACAACATTAGCTGTGCTCTCAACGACGCAATTACTGGGAAAGTCCACCTAACCACGGACACGTGGACAAGTGCTTGTGGGCAGAGATGGTAAAGCTCGCTCATGGCACACTGGGTTAATATAGTGAAAGCCGGGACCCAGTCGTACCTTGATACGGAACACGTCCTCCCGATGCCGGCAATTGTGGGCCCTGGGTCAATCGGTGTTGCCCCCACAGTCTACAGCTCCTACACCTCCTCCTCCTTCTCTTCAGCCTCCATCTCCGAAATGATCACATCAGTCAGAACTGAAAGCACTGCAGCACTGCCTCGGCCAAGCAGGAACAGGCTTTTCTGAAGCTAATATGCTTAGGTGACAAACTGCACAATGCTAAAGAGTTGTGGACAGATCTGAAAGAGCAGGTACAGTGCCTACAAGTAGTATTCAACCCCCTGCAGATTTAGCTGGTTGACACATGCGGAATTAACTTGGCATTGTGACATTTGTACTGTAGATCAGCCTGGAAGTGGGAAATGCACTGAAGCAAATTTTTTTTTTTTTTTTAAAAAACGTAAAAAGTTAATTCAGAGTGTCATTTATTATTCAACCCCTCAAACCACAAGAATTCTGTTTGGTCCCCCTAAAGTATTAAGAAGTAGTTCTGGCACCAAGAATAATGAGCTTCACATGTGTGGATTAAAGATCTCTTTTGCCAGCCTTTTCTGACTATTTAAGACCCTCCCCAAACTTGTGATCAGCACTCATACATGGTCAACATGGGAAAGACAAAGGAGCATTCCAAGGCCATCAGAGACAAGATCGTGGAGGGTCACAAGGCTGGCAAGGGGTACAAAACCCTTTCCAAGGAGTTGGGCCTACCTGTCTCCACTGTTGGGAGCATCATCCGTAAGTGGAAGGCTTATGGAACTACTGTTAGCCTTCCACGGCCTGGACAGCCTTTGAAAGTGTCCTCCCGTGCCGAGGCCAGGCTTGTCCGAAGAGTCAAGGCTAACCCAAGGACAACAAGGAAGGAGCTCCGGGAAGGTCTCATGGCAGTGGGGACATTGGTTTCAGTCAATACCATAAGTAACGTACTCCACCGCAATGGTCTCCGTTCCAGACGAGCCTGTATGGTACCTTTACTTTCAAAGCGTCATGTCAAGGCTCGTCTACAGTTTGCTCATGATCACTTGGAGGACTCTGAGACAGACTGGTTCAAGGTTCTATGGTCTGATGAGACCAAGATCGAGATCTTTGGTGCCAACCACACACGTGACGTTTGGAGACTGGATGGCACTGCATACGACCCCAAGAATACCATCCCTACAGTCAAGCATGGTGGTGGCAGCATCATGCTGTGGGGCTGTTTCTCTGCCAAGGGGCCTGGCCATCTGGTCCGCATCCATGGGAAGATGGATAGCACGGCCTACCTGGAGATTTTGGCCAAGAACCTCCGCTCCTCCATCAAGGATCTTAAGATGGGTCGTAATTTCATCTTCCAACAAGACAACGACCCAAAGCACACAGCCAAGAAAACCAAGGCCTGGTTCAAAAGGGAAAAAGTCAAGGTGTTGGAGTGGCCTAGTCAGTCTCCTGACCTTAACCCAATGGAAAACTTGTAGAAGGAGCTCAAGAATAAAGTCCACATGAGACACCCAAAGAACCTAGATAACTTGGAGAAGATCTGCATGGATGAGTGGGCCAAGATAACTCCACAGACCTGTGCCGGCCTGATCAGGTCTTATAAAAGACGATTATTAGCTGTAATTGCAAACAAGGGTTATTCCGCAAAATATTAAACATAGGGGTTGTATAATAATTGACCCACACTTTTTTATGTTTAAAATTTAATAAAATTCAACTGAGCAACATAACTTTTTGGTTTGTAAGATTTATGCTTCTGTTCATAAAACCTACTCTCGTTTGCAGTTTGAAGGCTCTAACTTATATGCATCTTATCAAACCAGCTAAATCTGCAGGGGGTTGAATACTACTTGTAGGCACTGTAGATCTGTTGGTGACACCGCTTACCCTAGAGCCAGGCATGGTTGTGTGTGAAAATCGCCAGTACCTGGTGGCAGCTCTGAGGCGAGGCAAGCTCACACATGTACCATGACTGGCCCATGTGCTTAACCTTGTGGTTCAGCGGTTTCTCAAAAAATACCCAGATCAAACTGAGCTGTTTGTCAAAGTATGCTTTGTGTGTGCCCATTTTAGAAAGTCAGCTACAGCTTCCGCCGCCCTTGCCATGCTTCAGCAGCATTTGCAGCTTCCAGCTCACCGACTGGTGTGTGATTTCCCCACGTGTTGGAACTCTACGTTGTTCGGAAGGAATTGTGAGCAGGAGAGGGCAGTTGTTGACTACCAGCATCAACAAGTCCGTCGGTATTCAGGTAAGACTCCACACATAAGACCTCAGGAGTGGACATGGGTGTCAGACATCTGTACCATCCTCCAAAACTTTGAGGACTCCACCAAGATAGTGAGCGACAATGACACCATAATTAGCATCACCATCCTGCTTCTCTGTCTTCTGAAATGCTCTCTGCTCACAATTAAAGAGGATGTATGGCAGGCAGAGCACGATGAGATGGAGCAAGGAACCATACAGGGTGATAACACACAGCCAAGCCTCATCTCACCCCAACGTGGATTGGGTGACAATGAGGAAGAGGAGGAGGAGGAACAGGAGCTAGTTTCCTATAGTGTCTATAGACGGTACTACCTGCACAACTGTCATACCGTCTGTTCAGCGTGGATGGCCTGAGGACAGGGTGGAGTAGGAGGAGGAGAGCATGGTCAGTTATCCACTTGGTGAGGACATGGATGTCTTTCCTGTTAGCAGTCTGGCACACATGGCTGAGTTTGTTACGCTGCCTTTCCCATGACCCTGGCGTTGTCCAATTTTGGGAGACAGTTATTACTGGTTGGTGACACTTCTAGAGCCTCGCTGTAAGGAAAACTTTCTCTCATTCCCGTGCAGGATAGGCCTAATAAAATGGGGCAGTAACAGAATGCCCTTGTTGCAAAATTGTTACAAAATTCCCATCTAAAAACGCTGGCGGCAGAGGTCACAGTTCGTTGGACAACCAACCAAGGAGTACAGGCAAGAGAGACACCACTTCAATCCAGCAGAGGCAGGGGAACACTGTCAAAGTTCTGGGAGAATTTTCTCAGACCCTCCCATCGCACAGGCCCTGAGGCGCGGGTTACTCTCACAAGGAGGGGAAAGTCTCAGAAGATGCTGAGGAAGTATCTTGCCGACCATACCAACGTCCTCCATGAATTCTGTGTGCCTTATAATTATTGGGTATCCAAGCTGAACACGTGGCATGAACTGGCTCTCTACACCTTGGAGGTCCTGGCCTGCCCTGCCGCTAGCGTTTTGTCAGAGCGGGTGTTTAGTGCTAAGGTGGAATTATAACCGACAGGCACATCCGCCTGTCCACTGAAAATGCTGACAGGCTGACTCTTATAAAAATGAACAAGGGCTGGATTGGGCCAGACTTCTCTACACCACCGAATAATAGCAGCGTAACATAAACTCAAATACAGTGGGGTTTTTTTGGGAGGACTAACTCTATTCCTATGCACCTCTTTCTTCACACCCAGAACTGGGTATAAGCTTCCTGATTTTGTCTATTTGCTCTTGTCCTCCTCCTTCTCCTCATCCTCTACCACCATATCACCCCCATATCTATCCTATCACAATATCTACATCTCTGCTCCTTTCTAATAGGAACATGTTGTTACTGAGGCCCAGCTCTATGTGTCTTTACATTTTTATTGGGGTTTTTCATATATTTTGGCAGCTGTTGGACTCACTGCATACCCTATAACTGAATAGCAGACACGCTCCTTTCTAATGGGAACATGTCATTACTGAGGCCCAGCTCTATGTGTCTTTAAATTGTTATTGGGGTTTTTCATATATTTTGGCAGCCGTTGGACTCACTGCATACCCTATAACTGAATAGCAGACCAGCTCCTTTCTGATAGGAACATGTTGTTACTGAGGTCCAACTCTATGTGACTTTAAATTGTTATTAGGGTTTTTCCTAAATGTTGGCAGTCCTTGCAGTCACTGCATGGGCATTACCACTAAAGGAGACCTACTCCTTTTTAATGAGAACACTTTTTTTTACTGAGGCCCTCCTCTATGTCTCTTCAAAGGGGTATTGGGGTGTATCCAAATTTTTGGCAACCCATGCAGACACTGCATATGCAATAACAGTATAGGAGACGCACTCTTTAATAATGGGAACAACAAAGCTTAGCCGACTGCTGGCCCTACAAAAATAGTATTTATGACTTTCAGAGTCCCTCTTTCATAAATGAAACAGGATGTGTCAGACCATGTCTCAGACACCATATGGCCAGGTAAGGTAGTAAAACATTAAAATTACATTTCCCAGTGAATGCATTTTTCATTGTTGAAAGCAAACCACATCAAAAACGCTACGTGTAAACATAGCCCAAGGTGTGGAGGATCATTTTTTTGGGGGGTTATTTATTTTGCCTTGTATACAAGTCATTACCCTGGAAAGGATGTTCTTTAACATTTTTTCCAGCAAAATCCATTTTGGTTTTGTTTTTTAATATTTTATTGCGAGTCCGTAAAAGTGGCGCAATACTCTGACAACATTGTTGACAACAGTAACCTGGAAGTCAGAGATGCTTCAAGGGATCTTCCCCATGCTGTTCCCATGTCATTTGCGCACTGTTCCCTTCGATTTGGGCAATTTTTAGGCCCTCTGCAGATCGCTGGGGGTGGACAACCGGAAAAATGCTTGAGTTTCCCGTAGACTTAAATTGGGCTTGTTGCTCGGACTGAGCACTTGAGCATTCCAATTTGCTTGACACGAGCAATGAGTACCTGAGCATTTTAGTGCTCGTTCATCACTAGCCGAAATGTCTGAAGTCTGTCGCTCACCTCTCAGCACCATTGATGTTTATTGCATGTCTGCTTTGCACTTAATAAAATAACTTGCAATTTCCACATTTAAGAGTGTGCGGTGAATTTACTCAGCTTATGATTCTGGGATACATATCCTGTTCCACTAGCATCTCGAAGCATTGACCGAGTGCACACCAATTTTCCTTCCTTCAATATTAACTGTTAGGCAGTGGAGGAGGTGGACTGAATAAAAGGATGACTCCACCTTATTGTGTCACGGTCAGAAGGGCACATCATCCTGCAGTAATTGAGATGAGGTATGGGACTCATAATATATTATGCCCTCCTCTTACTCCTTGCTAATGCTCTTGCCAATGTTTGCATAGGGAGCCAAACCTGACTTGTGTTTGGTATTACTGAAATGTTTGTTGCCACCTCTGTAAGTGGTGTTAGAGCTGTTGCTAACAGCAACCACATTCATATCTATAATTTACATTTTTATTTCTATTTCTCTGCCATGACTATCTCCTGTGCCATGTTTGGTTTTAGTACCACAATGAGTCCCTAAGACACACAAACTTAAGAAATGTTGCCCTCTCACACCACCCCCAAGTATGTTCTTGAAAAGAAAAATCTATTAAAAATAGGATTAAGGGAAGGTTTCTTGAATAAATATGAGTAAGAATACATTCTTACTCCTTATTAGAGTTGAGCGGTGTTCGAATCGAACTGTTCCCCAATTTCAAAATCGAGCTGTTTTGGGCGGTGTTCGAGCCGTTTGACGAACCCGAACGATTTGAAAAAAATTCGGTTGTTCGAGGTTATGTTCGATAACTGTTCGTGCACCAAAATCGTAACTGGATTTTTTCACAGTAATGCTGATAATCAATGTTAATACACAGTTTGAGTGTACAGCGGGGCGGGGGGAGGGGCATGGGATGGATCTCTGCAGAAACCATGAAGATCTCCATTTTTTTTTTCTCTTTCCCGCATTTACAGTGGGGAGGTGCAGTCGGTCAGCCTATCAGCAGCGCACACACGGAGCGAAGTGCTTTTTTTTCACACAAGCAAGGGCATGTGTCATTGGCTGTGTATGTCACATGTCCTTGCCCTATAAGACCCAGCCATTTTCCCCGTCGCCACCATTTTCTCACTGCTGCAGCTGAGTGTTAGACGGCGCTGCTGCTGCTGTTAGCGCTATATTGTGTAACTGAATTTCAAGCGAATTTTCTCTTAAATAGACAGAAAGGTTTAGGGAGTAGGGACTAGTTTGTAATTGCAGCACTTTTGAGGTCTAGGTTACAGCAGTTCCTAGCACTTTTAGCAGGCAGGTATGTGCTTTTAAATCGACAGATAGGTTGGGAGTAGTGACTAGTTGTAATTCCAGCCCTTTTGAGGGCTAGGTTGCATCAGTTACTATCACTTTTTTGCTAGGCAGGTCTGTTTTAGTGCTGTGCAAGTGGTTTTCACAGCATTTGGCTAAATCTAGCTAAGCAAATCCTTTTGGGCCTCTTGCAGTGTGTTAGTCAGTGGAGTAGCCTATCTGTGTTGCAAGCTACACCACCTGTGTATGTAATACAAATTTTTTACTGCATCTAGCCAAGTAAAACCTTTTGGGCCTGTAGCAGGGTGTGGTACTCAATCTATTAGGCCATCTATACCAAGCTCCACCAGCTTTGACATTAATAATAATTTTTAGCTGCATGTAGCCCGGAAAATAATTTCGAGCTTAGTAGCAGTGTGTGGTACTCATTGTATTAGGCCATCTATACCAAGCTCCACCAGCTTTGAAATTAATAATAATTTTTAGCTGCATCTTGCCTGTAAAATAATTTTGCGCCTAGTAGTAGTGTGTGGTAGTCATTGTATTAGGCCATCTATACCAAGCTACACCAGCTTTGAAATTAATAATAATTTTTAGCTGCATCTAGCCCGGAAAATAATTTTGGGATTAGTAGCAGTGTGTGGTACTCATTGTATTAGGCCATTTATACCAAGCTACACCAGCTTTGAAATTAATAATAATTTTTAGGTGCATCTAGTCCGGAAAATAATTTTTATTCCCAATAGTGGTAGCAATAGAAATATGGGGCGCGCTCCTGGCTAACAAAAATATACGCTTCATAATAAAAAACACCAGCCTAGGTCACTGCATTAGTAAGATGGCATCATCGTCTCTCAAAGTGCTAGGCCTTCTACGCCAGCTAGCATTCTTGTGCCTACAACACAATGTATGGGTCCACGCTAGCCACGATGTGGAGCGGTCTAAAGTTGCTGCAAACACTTTATCACTATTCAACTGGCAGATTTTCACAGAGCTCCTCCCCAACGCCCACCCATCGGGCAACAGTTGACCACCCTTCCTGTGGGATCTAGTGGCGAATAGTTGATGCTATTAATCAGAGCGTCAGTTGCCCCGTTGACGTGGCAAGCATACGGTAAGGCATGGGAAGAGTGGACACGACTAGTAGCAGGCAGACGGGTTGACCAATGTGAACAAGCCAGATTACAAGTCACCATAAAATTTCTCCACCAGCTAATGATGAGGGGCATATCAGGGGCGTCAGCGCAGCGGTGTCTGACCAGAGTAGCATTTCACTTTCAACTACTGAATTGGGGAGATGTGACAAAGAGATTCATCATCAGACAATCCATAAAAGGGTGGAAAAGGGGTCAGCCAAGTCAGGAGTGCAGACGTCCCATCCCATGTCACTAAAACTGATTTCTCACATCATATCCCTAACACCATTAACATGACACTCACAATTTGAAGCAACACTACTGTCTACTGCATTTGCTATCGCCTTCTTCGGGGTGCTATGCATAAGCGAATTAGTCCCTCAATCCAAAATTACCACCAGTGGAGGCTTATTACACCAGGACGTAGTCATAGCCAATAATGCAATAAGTCTACGCAAGCGCCAATCGAAAAAAGTTCCAGCGGGCAGGGGCACTTGGGTACTTCTACAACCCACAAATGGTACACTGAGTTGGGGAACAATAGTAAAAACATATATAACAATAAGATCACAAAGTAATTTCTTCCTATCACACATTGATGGAATGCCATTATCAAGATACCAGTTCCAAGCTATATTTAATAAATGCATAACATCGGCAAGGAACCACCCCAAAGATTATGGGACACACTCATTCCGCATAGGTGCGGCCGCGGAAGCAGCAAGAGCAGGACTGTCAGAAACGGAAGTTCAGAGGATAGGGAGATGGCGATCCACGTGTTTGGCGAAATACATAAGACCGGACTTGTTATCCTAACGTGGTTTGTTTCTTTTACAGGTGATGCTAAGCCAACAGTGTGGGTGATAGGCCACTCGTATATATATTGGGCAGAAAAAAGGGCGAAAGTCCGCCCAGGCGGGAGGAAATTAGAGTTTCATAACACATATTTCAACTGGAGAGGTATTAGAGGCCTGCTATGGCCACAGGTACTAATGGAGGTAATCAAGGTAGGGAGAGAGGCAAGAGGTTCGGTCATCTTAGTTATACAGGCTGGGGGAAATGACCTAGGTCATCACAAGAGCGCATAACTAATGGCAATAATAAAACAAGACACTGAGCGCTTCAGAGACTTTTTCACAAAACAAACTATAGTATGGTCAGATTGTGCCGATAGTGATATGGCAAGGTGAGCGAGACATCACGGCCATCGAAGGGACAAGGTGGGTTATAAATATTCGGATGGCAAAATTTAGAAGAGACAGAGGCAGTGTAGTGATACAACACCGACAACTGGAAGGAGATAAAGCAGGCCTCATACTGCCCGACGGTGTTCACTTAATGGATATTGGACTGGACATATTCCTGTCAGGACTACAGGACGGAGTGGAACAAGAGTTAAGAGTGATGGATGGGGGTCAGAGTCCTGCATACGAGTACGCAGGATCCTCCGTGGCCTGGAAATAAAAAGGACATGTTGGAGAGTTACACTTGTTGGCCAACTTGCCGGTGTGGAGACCCAGGGCATGCTGCAACAAGCTGAATTATTTTAGAAATAAAATGCCTTTCTAATGGAATGACTATAAAGAGTTAATAAAGCTGTGACCGATCCTCACCCATCCAGTAGTAAGAGTTACATTATTGTATTGTCAAGGAAAGGGGGCGGTAGGGGGGCTGAGCGTCTGGGTTTGGTTGGGGGTCCCCACAGTCTGCCTAGGCTAGATGCATTTAAAAATTCTTATAAGATACACAGGCGGTGCAGCTTGCTTCGCAGCTGGGCCACTACGCCCAAAGTATTGCCTAGGCTAGATGCAGTTAAAAATTCTACACTGACTAATAGACACTGAAGCTTTGGAGCAGACCTCTGAGTAAACAGCTCTTCAGACTCAACCATCTGTGTTACCCCAAGCCATAGTGTATGTAGTTTCTTGCGACCCAACCCACCTGGAATTGAGAGTGCCAACATCACGTAAGACATAGCAAGGGGACTCCAAAAAGAGTCTCCATTTTTTCCAAAAATTGTGGCACAGACACCACTTAAGTGGCATCAATTGCCCTAGAGTTGCTTAAAATTGTTGGTGAGGTGATTTTACCAAATCCTCAAGCTTTTAGTCTCCCCAGGATGACACAGGGGTAGAAAAGTCCTTGCGAATCCATGATTTGTTCTTCTTTATGAACGGGAGTCTGTCTACATTCTCAGTGGACAGCCGCATGCGCTTATCTGTCAGCACACCACCAGCAGCGCTGAACACACATTCAGAGTGAACGCTGGCTGCAGGGCATGACAAGATCTCCAAGGTGTGAGTGGCGAGCTCCGGACGTATTTCCAGATTGGAATCCCAAAATGAGCAAGGGTCCAGTGACACAGTCATGGCTTCGATGATCACTTGGAGATACTCCTGTACCATCCTCTCTAGGCGTTGACTATGTGTCAGACTTCTTGTCTCCTGTGGCCTTGCAAAGGATGGTCTAAAAAAGTGGTGAAACGATTCCACAAAATTGCTGTTGCCAGCAGATACTGTGTTACTGTTACGGTTTGAGTGATGAAGACTCAACAGTCCCATGGTTTGCAAGTTAGAACTGTGAGATTCACTACGTGCACAACTGGTGTTTTGTGGAAAAGCACATGTAAGATTCTGCAACAGCCTCTGCTGGTACTCCTGCATGCGTGAATCCCTTTCTATGGCTGGAATCATTTCGGCAAATTTTTCTTTTGTACTGGGGATCTAAGAGTGTGGCAACCCAGTAGTCGGGATTACTTCAAATTCAGACAATCCAAGGATCATGTTGCAGGTAGTGCAGCAAGAAGGCACTCATGTGTCTTGCGCATCCAGGAGGACCAAGTCCTTGTTGTGTTAGTAGCAAGGTAAGAATCATGCTTCCTTCCTCTGCCCTCTCCCCCCAACCTCACACAACAGAAATGTGATCAAGGTCTCACTCATCTGATGAGTCTTACATGCCCATCGCCAGTTCGTCCTCCACTTCTTCCTCGGCTTCCTCTGCTCCTACACCTTCCTCAACAGTTTGGCTGCTACCATGTGCCCTGGTTAATCCCTCTCCCCCACCCTCACATGCCTGCCGCCTTGGTGCTGCCGACCGTCTGGACCTTGGAGATGTTATCACTTTGGCATACGACTCCTCCTCTACTTCCTCCACCTCCTCTTGTCCCACCACCTGACTCTGAATTCTGTTTAACGTGTGCTCCAGCATGTAAATCACTGGAATAGTCATGCTGATAATGGCATCGTCAGCACTAAACATCTTCGTCGCCATTTCAAAACTGTGCAGAAGGGTTCATAGGTCCCTGATCTGAGAGCACTCTTCCAGCGTGATTTGCCCCACCTCTGGATCTCGTTGGCCCAGGCTATACGTCAGAACGTATTGCACCAGGGCTTGTCTGTGCTGCCACACTCGCTGCAACATGTGCAGAGTTGAATTCCGCAGTGTCGGCACATCGCATTTCAGCCGGTGATCTGGCAGGCCACACGACTTCTGTAGAGATGTAATTTGTTGAGCTGCGGGATGCGAACGGCAGAAGTGAGCACACAGTGACCGTGCCCTCTGCAGAAGGCCATCTAGTCCGGGATAGTGGGCTAAAAATTGCTGGACAACCAGGTTCAGCACGTGAGCCATACAAGGCACGTGTGTGACATTGCCCCGGCGAAGGGCCACACACAGGTTTACAGCATTGTCGCACATGGCCTTCCCTGGTTGCAGGTCCAGTGGAGACAACCATTCATGAAACTGGGTCTCCACAGCTGACCACAACTCCTCAGCTGTGTGACTCACATTTCCCAGACATTTCAAAGTAAACACCACCTGATGCCATTGAGTCCTGCTACCAGCATAGTAAGGAGGTGTGCAGGATTCCTTCTGCGCAGTTAGAAAGCGGGTGGCATTACCAGACAGGCTTTGGGTGCAGGTGGAGGATCGAGAGGAGGTTGAGGAGGCAGAAGCAGTGGAGGAACTTCTAGATAAAGAGGATTGACGCACAACTCGTGGGGACGGCAAGACTTGGGCAGCAGCCCCTTGTCCTGCTGTCACTATAGTTACCCAGTGCCCAGTCAGCGACATGTAACGCCCCTGTCCATGCCTACTCGTCCAAGTGTCTGTGGTGAAATGCACCCTGTCACACACAGAGTTTCTCAAAGAAGCGGTGATGTTGTGTGCGACATGCTGGTGGAGCGCAGGCACACCTTTCTTTGAGAAGTAGTGCCGACTGGGCATCTGGTACTGGGGCACTGCGACGGACATAAGGTCTCGAAAATCCTCTGTGTCCACCAGGAGGAACGGCAGTATTTTTGTAGCCAACTGATTGCAGATGGTGAAATTCAACCTCTTAGCTTTGTCATGGCTAGGAGGCAATGGTCTTTTACTTGTCCACATCTGAGGGACCGAGGGCTGCCTGTTGTGCTCAGATGGGGTTGAGTAGGGTGTCCTCGGCAAACTGCCGGTCTGTGAGGAAGATGCAGACAGAAAAGTTAGGTTGCCTTGATCCAAAGGTGGTGCTCTCGATGTTGGAGAGTGCTCAACACCAGCTAGTGTTTCCACTTCCAAATGAAATGATGACCTACCAATCACACTGGCTGTTGCGGGTAGAGAGGTGGCAGGTCTGCGTCCAAAAACATATGTGACTGCTGTCCCCCCAGTCACAGAGGATGAAGAGGCCGTGGATGCACAAGATGGGGCAGACGGTGGTTGGCCCACTAGGCCGCATTGTAGCTCAGTGAGCTTCCCACTGCAACTTATGCTTCATATCCATGTGACAGTTCATGCATGGAGTACTCAATCTATGGATTTTTTGGTCTCTACTTTGCATTTGGTGACAAATATTACACATAACACGAGTTGGGTCATCCTTATCGATCTGAAAAAATGCCCAGGCTATGCAAGGATTAGAGCCCATGCGACCTGAAGAACTACCACGACTTGTGGTCAGAGGCAGAGTTGTGGTTGAGGATGCAGTTGTTGACGTGCTTCCAGTACTCCATCTCTGTCCAGGAAGGCGCAACCTAACCTCGTCGTCAATAGCATCTGTGATGCCCAGCTGCGCTTGGTATCACAGATCCTACAAGAGTGCATTGATGGAATCCTCCACAAGAGGCCCCCATAAACATTCACACATCTCCACCTTCCACCTCAGACGAGCAGAGGGAGCCCATTAGGGATATAAATAGGGAAGGTGGAGCTAGACAGTTCAGTTCCTCTGAAGAGTTCCTGCAGTAGAGAAGCCTAAGAGAGGTCAGTCTGCAGTGGAGCTCAGTCTAGTCTAGAGAACTCAGTTAATAGTTCATCAGTGGAGCACGAGGCTCCTGCTAGCTACATTCAGGGAGCCCAGTTAAAGCTTAAGGTGTGCCGGCGCCATAAGATCGGTGGACTGCGGCAAACTGCCATTAGTTTGTATAGCTTAGTGAGTAGAGATGAGCGGTGTTTGACTCGAACTGTTCGCCAATCTAAAATTCGAGCTGTTTTGGGTGGTGTTCGAGCCATTCGGCGAACACAAACAATTTGAAAAAAATTCGGCTGTTCGAGGTTATGTTCGATAATTGTTCGTCCACCAAAATCATAACTGGATTTTTTCTCAGTAATGCTGAAAATTAATGTTAATTCGCAGTTTGAGTGTACAGAGGGGTGGGGGGAGGGGCAGGGGATGGATCTCTGCATAAATAATGAAGATCTCCATTTTTTTTTTCTCTTTCCCGCATTTACAGTCGGGAGGTGCAATCTGTCAGCCTATCAGCAGCGCACACACGGAGCGAAGTGCTTTTTTTCACACAAGCAAGGGCATGTGTCATTGGCAGTGTATGTCACATGTTCTTGCCCTATAAGACCCAGCCATTTTCCACGTAGCCACCATTTTCTCACTGCTGCGTGTTAGACGGCACCCCTGTTGCTGTGTGCGCTATACTTTCAGTGTTAATTTCAAGCCAATTTTCGCACAAATCTACAGATAGCTTGGGAGTAGGGAATAGTTGTGATTGCAGTCCTTTTGAGGACTAGGTTACATCATTTCCTACAACTCTTATCAGGCAGGTCTGTGCTCTTAAATAGATAGGTTGGGAGTAAAGACTAATTTTGATTGCAGTCCTTTTGAGGGCTAGGTTACATCAGTTCCTATCACTTTTATCAGGCAGGTCTGTGCCACTGCTGTGCAAGTTTTTTTCACAGCATTTGGCTAAATCTAGCTAAGCAAATTCTTTTTGGCCTCTTGCAGTTTGTGTTAGTCAGTGGAGAAGCCTGTGTTGCAAGCTACACCACCTGTGTATAGAATACAATTTTTTTTACTGCAGCTAGCCAAGTAAAACCTTTTGGGCATAGCATCATTCTATTAGTCCATCTACACTAACCTCCACCAGGATTCAAATTAAAAAATTTTTTATCTGCATCTAGCTCTGAAAAAATATTTTACTTGTAGCAGTGTGTGGGACTTGTTCTATTAGTCCATCTATACTAACCTCCACCAGATTGCAAATTCAAAATAATTTTTATCTGCATCTAGCTCTGAAAAAATATTTGGGCTTGTAGCAGTGTGTGGGACTTGTTCTATTAGTCCATCTATGCTAACCTCCACCACCTGTGTATGTAATAAAATTGTTTTACTGCATCTAACCCAGCCAATACTTTTGGGCTAATACCACAGTTTGGCCATTCAGCTCTGCTCGGTTCCCATCCATTGTTTTTTGTCCAAACAACTCCAGAGTTGTCAATTAGTTAACCACCAAAATGAGTGGAAAAAGGCCTGCTGCTGGTGGAAAGGGGAATAGGCGTGTTGGGAAGGGAAAAAAAGGTTGTGTCCGTGGGGTAGGTGTTAAAGCAACAGTAACATCTGCAGAAGAAAGACCATCTTCAAGCCAAACTAAAATGTCTACTTCTTTTAACGGACAATGTGATAAGATCCCTTTCTTACGGCCACGCCAATTGCTACAAATTCCAGATGAGGCACAAAAACAGCAGTTGCTTCAACGGATATCAAGTGCTCCTTTAAGTGGGCTCTCCTCCACCTCAACTTCAACATCACAAATACTTCAGTCCTCAGAGGTGTCACCCCAGTAGCACTTGCTTCCTCACAGCTCCCAAGTTTCCAGCTGCCCGTCTGAGTATGGGGTAGACCAGATGGTTGAGTCTGCAGAGCTGTTTACTCATACTATAGCCTGGGAATCAGAGGTCGGCTCCAGAGATTCTGTGAATCCAGACGAGGAAATGATCTGCACTGATGCCCAGAATATTTATGAGTCGGATCCAGGACCAGACGCAGAAGGTTCTGACAATAATGTAGACCCTCATTCCCAAACTGTAACTCCTGTTGGTGGAGACAACGAGGAAGATGATGATGAGACTCAAATACCTGATTGGAGCGACAACTTGAGTTTTTTGTCAGGGCAGGAAGAGGTTGGCTCTGAGGACGACAGGTGTGATAACACACAGGGTGATGATGACGAGGTTGGAGATCCCACTTACTGTCAACCCACAGTCAGCCAAGAGATGAGGTCAGCAGAGGAGGTGGAGGAGGATGCTAGTGACGACGAGGTCAGGTTGCGCCTTCCTGGACAGAGACGTAGTACTGGAAGCACGTCAACAACTGCATCCTCAAACACAACTCTGCCTCTGACCACGAGTCATGGTGGTTCTTCAGGTCGCATGGGTGCTAAGCCTTGCATAGCCTGGGCATTTTTTCAGATCGATAAGGATGACCCAACTCGTGTTTTCTGTAACATTTGTCAGCAAAAGCTAAGTAGAGGCCAAAAAATACATAGTTTGAGTACTTCATGCATGAACCGGCACATGGACATGAAGCATAAGTTGCAGTGGGAAGCTCACTGTGCTACAATGCGGCCTAGCCGGCCGGGCCAACCACCGTCTGCCACATCTTGTGCATCCGCGGCCTCTTCATCCTCTGTGACTGGGGGGACAGCAGTCACACCTGTTTTGGGACGCAGACCTGCCACCTCTTTACCCGCAACAGCCAGCGTGATTGGCAGGTCATCATTTTCTTAGGAGGTGGAACCACCAGCTGGTGTTCAGCGCTGTCCGACATTGATAGCACCACCTTTGGATCAAGGCAACCTAACATGTCTGCCAGCATCTTCCTCACAGACCTGCAGTTTGCCGGGGACACCCTTCTTAACCCTGTCTAAGCACAACAGCCAGCCCTCTGTCCCTCAGATGTGGACAAGTAAAAGACCATTTCCTCCTAGCCATGAGAAAGCTAAGAGGTGGAATTTCACCATCTGTAAGCTCTTGGCTACAGAAATGCTGCCTTTCCGCCTGGTGGAAACAGAGGATTTTTGAGACCTTATGTCCGTCGCAGTGCCCCAGTACCAGATGCCCAGTTGGAACTACTTCTCAAAGAAAGGTGTGCCTGCGCTCCACCAGTATGTTGCACACAACATCACCGCTTCTTTGAGAAACTCTGTGTGTGACAGGGTGCATTTCACCACAGACACTTGGACGAGTAGACATGGACAGGGGCGTTACATGTCGCTGAATGGGCACTGGGTAACTATGGTGACAGCAGGACAAGGGGCTGTTGTCCAAGTCTTGCCATCCCTATGAGTTGTGCGTCAATCCTCTTTATCTAGAAGTTCCTCCACTGCTTCTGCCTCCTCAAACTACTCTCGGTCCTCCACCTGCACCCAAAGCCTGTCTGGTCATGCCACTAGCTTTCTAACTGCGCAGAAGGGAACCTGCACACCTCTTTACTATTCTGGCAGCTGGGCTCAACGTCATCTGGCAGTTTTTACTTTGAAATGTCTGGGAAATGTGAGTCACACAGCTGAGGAGTTGTGGTCAGCTCTGGAGAACCAGTTTCATGAATGGTTGTCTCCACTGGACCTGAAACCAGGGAAGGCCGTGTGCAACAATGCTGCAAACCTGGGTGCGGCCCTTCGCCGGGGCAATGTCACACATGTGCCTTGTATGGCTCATATGTTGAACTTGGTTGTCCAGCATTTTTTAGCCCACTGTCCCGGACTAGATGGCCTTCAGCAGAGGGCACGGTTGCTGTGTGCTCACTTCTGCCGTTCGCATCCCGCTGCTCAGAGACTTACATCTCTACAGAAGTCGTTGGGCCTGCCACTTCACCGGCTAAAATGCGATGTGCCTACCCGGTGGAATTCAACTCTGCACAAGTTGCAGCGACTGTGGCAGCACCGACAAGCCCTGGTGCAATATGTTCTGACATATAGCCTGGGCCAACGAGATCCAGTGGTGGGGCAAATCACGCTGGAGGATTGGTCTCAGATAAGGGACCTATGCACCCTTCTGCACAGTTTTGAAATGGCGACGAAGATGTTTAGTGGTGACGATGCCATTATCAGCATGACTATTCCGGTGATTTACATGCAGGAGCACATGTTAAACAGAATTCAGAGTCAGGTGGTGGCACATGAGGAGGTGGAGGAAGTAGAGGAGGAGGAGTTGTATGCGGAAGGGCTAACATCTGCAAGGTCCAGACGGTCGGCAGCACCAAGGTGGCAGGCATGTGAGGGTGGGGGAGATGGTTTTACCACGCGCATGGTAGCAGCCAAACTAGTGAGGAAGGTGCAGGAGCCCAGGAAGAAGTGGAGGATGAACTGATGGAAGACTCATCAGATGAGGGAGACCTTGATCACATTTCTGTTGTGCGAGGTTGGGGGAAGAGGGCAGAGGAAGGAAGCATGATTGTTACCTCGCCACCAACACAACAGGGACTTGGTGCTCCTGGATGCGCAAGACACATGAGTGCTTTCTTGCTGCACTACCTGCAACATGACCCTCGAATTGTGAGAATTAGAAATAATCCTGACTACTGGGTTGCCACACTGTTAGATCCCCGGTACAAAAGTAAATTTGCAGAAATTATTCCTGCCATAGAAAGGGATGCACGCATGCAGGAGTATCAGCAGAGAGTGTTGCAGAATCTTACATGTGCTTTTCCACAAAACACCAGTGGTGCACGTAGTGAATCTCACAGTTCCAACTTGCCAACCGTGGGACCATGGAGTGTTCAGCACTCAAAACATATCAAAAACACAGTATCTGCTGGTAACATCAATTTTGCGGAATCATTTCACCACTTTTTTTAGCCCATCCTTTGCAAGGCCACAGGAGACAAGAAGTCTGACACATAGTCAACGCCTAGAGACAATGGTACAGGAGTATCTCCAAGTAAACATTGAAGCCATGACTGTGTCAATGGACCCTTGCTGTTTTTGGGCTTCCAATCTGGATAAATGGCCGGAGCTCGCCACTTACGCCTTGGAGATCTTGTCATGCCCCGCAGCCAGCGTTCTGTCTGAACGTGTGCTCAGCGCTGCTGGTGGTATGCTGACAGATAAGCTCAAGCGGCTCTCCACTGATAATGTAGACAGACTCACTTTCATAAAGATGAACAAATTATGGATCCGAAAGGACTTTTCTACCCCTGTGTCATCCTGGGGAGAGTTAAAGCTTGATGATTTGTTAAAATCACCTCACCAACCATTTTAAGCTTTCAAATTACTAATCATGTTTATCTGTATCTTGGCTGGAAAATAATTTGGGCCTTGTAGCAGAGTGCACTACTGATTCTATTAGGCCATCTATACTAAACTCCACCAGATTTAAAATTACAAATCATGTTTATCTGTATCTTGGCGGGAAAATAATTTGGGCCTTGTAGCAGTTTGCAGTACTGATTCTATTAGGCCATCTATACTAAGCTCCACCAGCTTTTCAAATTAATAATAATTTTTAGCTGCATCTAGCCCGGAAAATAATTTTGGGGCTCCTATATGCGCAAGGCACATGAGTGCCTTCTTGCTGCCCTACCTGCAACATGACCCTTAGATTGTCAGAATTCGAAATAATCCTGACTACTGGGTTGCCAAACTCTTAGATCCCCGACACTCTTCGATCAACCTTTTCATTTTAATAAAGAACAAAAAAATGTTGATTTTTGAAATTATAAGCATTAGCAGGTTATTAGAAACTGAAATCAAACAGTTTTCAACTCAAAACTTTATTCTAGGTGATGTTACATTTGCACATAGGACCCCTTGTTCGAAAGGAGCTTCTGAACTCTCTCGTCCATTGCATTTGTCAAGTTTTGGATGCTTTCTGCTCCAAATGTTTTGCATGAGGACAGAATACCCTCCCAGAGCTGTTGCTTACATGTGAACTGCCTCCCGCCATCATAGACACTACTTTTGATGATGCTCCAGAGGTTCTCAATGGGGTTGAGGTCAGGGGAGCATGGGGGTCACACCATAAGTTTGTCCCCTTTTATGCCCATATCAGCCAGAGATGCAGATGTGTTAGGTGCAGCATGAGACGGTGCATTATCATGCATGAAAATGATCTTGCTGCGGAATACACGGTACTTCTTCTTGTACCATGGCAGGAAGTGCTGTTTGAGAAACTCCACATACATTATGGAGTTCATCTTTACCCCTTCAGGGATCCTAAAGGGGCCGACAATCTCTCTCCCCATGATTCCAGCCCAAAACATTTCTCCACCTCCTCCTTGTTGGCTCCGTAGCCATGTTTGCATGGGGTGTCCATCAACAAGCCATCCTCCACTCCATCCATCTGGACCATCGAGCGTTGCACGGCACTCATCGGTGAACAAAACAGTTTTGAAGTCAGTCTTTATGTATTGTTTGGCCCACTGAAGCCGTTTCTGCTTGTGTACAGTGGATAGAGGAGGTCAACAGGATGGCTTACGCACAGCTGCAAACCTCTGAAGGACACTGCATCTTGTTGTTCGGGGGACGTTGGAGGCACCAACAGCTTCAAAAACTTGTCTGCTGCTATGACAAGGCTTTTTTGCCGCTGCTCTTTTAACCTGACGTAATTGCCTGTAGGAAAGAGTCCTCAATTTTCCCTTACCAGCACACACACGTGTGTACTGTGAATCAGCTACATACTTCTTGATTGTGCGATGATCAGGATGAAGTGTCTTGGCAATGTTGATTGCAGTCATGCCTTGACCTAAACACTCCACAATTTGTTGCTTCTCAGCAGCCGATACATCCTTTTTCTTTCCCATTTTGGCAGAAAATGTAGGCTGCTTAATAATGTGGGAGAGCCTTCTTAAGTAGTCTTGCCTTTCATTGGACACACCTGCCAAACTAATTAGCACAGGTGTCTGCAATTGCTTACAGTGATATAAAGAGCCCTGACACACATCACCATCAATGAGTTTAACTGACAAACAAAAAAATTCTTACCTTATCACTCTTAAACACTTTTTGCATAATAATTTGGAACACAGTGTACATGTGCTTTTCCACAAAAAAAACAGTGGCTCACGTAGTGTATCTTACAGTTCGAACTTGCCAACCGTAGTCTGTATGGAGTTGTTCAATAAAGGGCCCAAAATTAAGATAACATAGACGGGAGAGGTCTCTTTGAATACAAATTAATAAGTATTTGATACCCTGTGAGGGCCAGGCAAAGGGAAAGTTGGACTGGATGGAATCCTGTATGGATTTGGGGAGGGAGACATCGAGGGCCTCAAACTTCGCTGCATTGATTTTAATATTTGACCATGTAACAAAGTTATCTATTTCAGCCATAGCAGCAGAGATGGATATATGTGATTGAGTGATATATACTAGGACATCATCAGCAAATGCAGGGTACTTGTACTCGATGCCTCCCACCTCAATCCACCTAATATTGGGGTTATGGCGAATTGATGAGAGCAGGTGCTCCATCACTAGGATGTATAAGAGAGGGTAAAGAGGACATCCCTGCCTTGTCTCATTGGTGATTATGAAAGGTGATGATAATGTTCCATTTATCTTCAGCCTAGGTGACGTACTGCGATATAGGGCCATGATTTTGGCTATAAAAGGGTCCCCTAGACCCCTACCCCAAGCTTTTTAAGAGAATAATATATGGCGTGCTAGGAGACTCTATGGAATGCTTTCTCAGCATCCAACGAGAGTATCTGATTAAAAATTTTTAACTACATCTAGCCCAGGAAATACTTTGTGCCTAGTAGCAGTGTCTACTAGTCAGCGGATTATCCCAGCTGTTAAGCAAGCTACACCACCTGTAGTTTGGACACTTAATTTTTTCAAAGGAAATGGTTCGGGCCCCCGGGACACTGAGTGAAGAGCATCGGGGAGGCACCCCAAGGCACAGGGGCTGGGACTGGCGATAGGATGCCTTGAGGTGGACCACCAAGCTCGATACTTATAAAAGCTTTTTAACTGCAGAAGCTTTAGTGGACGCTTCTGGAGCTGGAATTACCGCGGCTGCTGGCATGAGACTTGCCCTTCAATAGATCCTTGTAAAAGGATTTAAAGTGTATTCATTCAAATTAGAGAGACAATGTAAATTAAAAAGATTAGACCTGCCTCCACCGCAGGGGGGCTCGCTCGACCCACCAGCAGACAGGCACCAGTATTGGGAGAGGGGGGCTGGCCACCAGAGTCCACCGTGGCTCTGGCACAAACCTGGTCACACGGAGGTCGCACGGGCAGGAACGGACTGGCCGTGTTGGCTTCGCACTTTTTTGGTTTTAGAAGGGCATGACATGCCTATATCTGTGTCTCCCCCTCCTTTTACTCCTCCACCTCTTTTCTTTTCGCATGACTATATGTACTTGTCACTTTTCCATGTGTTAGTTGTGTCTTCTGAGCAGTTTGTCAGCTTTTGGTCACCTTTGAAGTGTTTTCTACAGTGCCTACAAGTAGTATTCAACCCCCTGCAGATTTAGCTGGTTGACACATGCGGAATTAACTTGGCATTGTGACATTTGTACTGTAGATCAGCCTGGAAGTGGGAAATGCACTGCAGCAATTTTTTTTTTTTTTTTTTTTAAACGTTAAAAGTTAATTCAGAGTGTCATTTATTATTCAACCCCTCAAACCACAAGAATTCTGTTTGGTCCCCCTAAAGTATTAACTCTAGGACTACTGCACTCGTGACCCCGCCTAGAACTACTGAAAGGAGTCATTTTGACTCCTTGCTTGTTTTCGTTTATTTTTAGAGTTTCATTTGTGGTTATTTATTAATAATTATATTTTTTGTAATGTATTATTATTGTGAGATCCAACAGTAATGCTTTTGATTGTTTTTTTTCTGCTTTTCTTATTTTTATACAGAAAATAACAATAATTATAATAGACGTTTTTCAAACATTTTTTTTTATTCAAGTGCACACATATAAACAACAACTGAAGAACAAAAAGCAGAGAAAATGTAGGTGGAGGAGCATAAAAATGAAAATATGGCGCAGAATTCACCTTCTAAACATTTGGTGTTTCGCATTTTAGGCATTGCCTTTGATTTATGGCAGTACATTGCCCACACAGACTTACCACAAGTCTTACAATTTCCGACAGATCTATTTTTCTTGCACTTTTCTTTGATCTGGCAAAATTTTGTTTGAACCATCACTTCTGAGCATGTAGAAACTTGGGACGTGGAACCCTTTTCCCTATCTGTGACATAAGGACCACTCAACTCTCTCACAAGCGTTTGCAAAAATGCCTTGCGTGACATTTTTTGGTGGGTAATCTCCTTGAATATTATCCATGCATTTATACCCGCAAAGTCTAAGGCATTTTCAAATGCATGAACAGGCCATCTCCTTGTGCATGTTCGTGTGGTATATTTTCGTGCCATCTGATCCACTACATCTACTCCATATTTTGTTTCATTGTAAAACTTTACCGTTTCTGGAGTTTTTTTAGCGGAATCAGACGCAACAACAACATCTGGATGGACAGAACTCAAAATGACAACATTTTTTGTTGGGCTTTCCTTGATATACTGTAAGTGTAAAATTGTCTTCATTTCTAAACACTTTAGTGTTGTACAATTCCTCTTTCATGGATTTTATTTCTTTAGGCACTTCTCGCCTTATCTTGTTCAGTGTTCCCACGATGGTTGTTCCTTTGCTTTTTAGCTGTTTAGCTAATTTTACTGAAGTAAAATAATTAGCGGTTGTAACATTGCGACCTTTTTTCAAAAACGGGTCCAATAACTTCATTACCACATGGTCAGCTAAACGGTCCTCAGCACGGCGTGTGTCATCTTTGCCTAGATAAGGGAAGCCATTTGCCAGATATTTGCTCCTCTTATCAACAGCTAGCCAATATTTGTGGCCATATTTATCTGGCTTGGAAGGCATGTACTGCGTGAATGGACACCTAGTTTTGCTTGGGAAAAGTTGCTCATCCACCGTTATGTATGGGCCAGGTTTGTAACACGCAATACAATTTTCAATAAACCTGTCCCACACAGTAGAAAATAGAGCAAACTTGTCCGTTTGCAGTCTCTCCGATCGAGTAGATTTCTCATCAAATCTGAGAAACCTCATAATTTCAACAAAGCGGTCCCTAGACATTGTCGCTTTGCAAAACGGTATTCCCCAGTCATTACACCAAATACTGCTAATCGAGTGACGGTTCGTGCCAGATATTCCACGAGCATAGAATATCGCAATGAATGCATCTAGCTCCTCATCAGATAGAGTAAACTGTAAATTATTGTTCCTGCATGCTTCTGCAAGCGTATAGTTCTTTATATGTGTCAATATATATGAATCAAAAAATAAACGCCATGCGCTCAAAGGACTATCGATAATGATATTTCTTCTGGCGTATCCTGTAGGGCCAGGTGCTTCTCGAAGAATATTTTGGCTGTCACGCCTACCAGGCAAGTGTTCTCCAATTTCAACAGGTTTCCATTGAATACCATCCGCTGAAACTAGTATTCCTTCAGATTCGCCTTCTCTGGTGTTTGTTGTTGCATTACCTTCGCCGCCATCGTTATCTGTTGTTCTTTCATTTCTGGGACGTTTTGCTGATTTTTTTCTGTCCACGACCAGGAGGATGGTCACGAGGCAACATAACTGCATGAGCCCGATCCCCAGTTGATGTGCTTGGAATATCTGTAAAAAAGTAGATGAATATTTAGAATTTTTGTTTTGTAAGGGTCCGTGCACACTGGCTGGATTAGCGGCGGAATATCCGACCGGATATTCTCACCACAATCCGGCCCGTACCTGCCCGCTCAGGTACAGAGCGGAGTTTCATACCTGAAGCTCCGCTCCGAACCCCGGGCTGGAGCCGCTGTCTGGGACGGAGCCGTGCTCGCGCGTAAGCAAGCGCTGCTCTGTCCCTGACAGCGGCTCCAGCCCGGGGTTCAGAGCGGAGCTTCAGGCATGAGCGGGCAGGTACGGCCTGTATTGCGGCAAGAATATCCAGATGGCTATTCAGCCAGAATTCTGCTAGTGTGCACAGGCCCTAACTCAGTGTATGGAAGAACAAATAAATACACATAACTACTTACCTTCTGGATTTGTTCCTTCTGAGTCTTCAGATTCACTTGATATGCTCTGAGGAATGAAATCTTCATCACTGTCAGAATCAAATACATGTTCCTGCAATTCGGATTCCGATTCATCCTCTGGTAAGGATTGCAAAGTAGCCAGAATATCCTGAGGCTTTATCAAACGTCTTCTCTCCATATTCCTCACAAATTCCATAATTCTATATAGTTCCCTGCTGAAAAATAGAAATGAAATGAAAACTAAAAGAAATAATAACTGTTCTGCCACCTTCAAAAGTAGGTGGGCTGAATCAGTTGACAGACAGTTGAACTATTTCATAACAATTCATACCTGTATGAGTCTTCAGAGCTCGTATGTCTGCGTCTGTTCTCTTTGTCTCTTCAGCTGAACTGAAAGTAAAGTTACTATCCAGAATACTGTCTCCTGCTAGGACCTTAGAAAAACACCACCCTTCATTAGCATAAGATAAGAGCCTAGAGTAAACAAGCTATTTTGTTCAGCATTACACAGTAATACAAGCAGGTAAAACACAAGGAAAATGTGAAAAGTTGACATGTAAATTGAACTACATCTATATGAACATCAGGGTAAATAAGACAGAGTGAAAAAGTTATGCACAAAACTTTATAGCAACATTTAGTGACAAAAGGACCTCAAAATATAGTAGGGAGTCAAAATGACTCCCATAAGTATTTCTTGGTAAATTTTGAAAAAAACACGCAAATTTTTCACCAAAATTATTTATTCTCACAAAATCTTTTTTCACATCATATTTGAGGAAAAGTCACCGAGTTTCAAGCCGGAATTCTGAAAAATGTAGTCACAGAAGAGAAATAAAAAACGAAAGGAGTCAAAATGACTCCATCAGTAGTTCTAGTGTTAAGAAGTAGTTCAGGCACCAAGAATAATGAGATTCACATTTGTGGATTAAAAATCTCTCTTGCCAGCCTTTTCTGACTATTTAAGACCCTCCCCAAACTTGTGAACAGCACTCAGACATGGTCAACATGGGAAAGACAAAGGAGCATTCCAAGGCCATCAGAGACAAGATCGTGGAGGGTCACAAGGCTGGCAAGGGGTACAAAACCCTTTCCAAGGAGTTGGGCCTACCTGTCTCCACTGTTGGGAGCATCATCCGTAAGTGGAAGGCTTATGGAACTACTGTTAGCCTTCCACGGCCTGGACAGCCTTTGAAAGTGTCCTCCCGTGCCGAGGCCAGGCTTGTCCGAAGAGTCAAGGCTAACCCAAGGACAACAAGGAAGGAGCTCCGGGAAGATCTCATGGCAGTGGGGACATTGGTTTCAGTCAATACCATAAGTAACGCACTCCACCGCAATGGTCTCCGTTCCAGAAGAGCCTGTATGGTACCTTTACTTTCAAAGGGTCATGTCAAGTCTCGTCTACAGTTTGCTCATGATCACTTGGAGGACTCGGAGACAGACTGGTTCAAGGTTCTGTGGTCTGATGAGACCAAGATCGAGATCTTTGGTGCCAACCACACACGTGACGTTTGGAGACTGGATGGCACTGCATACGACCCCAAGAATACCATCCCTACAGTCAAGCATGGTGGTGGCAGCATCATGCTGTGGGGCTGTTTCTCTGCCAAGGGGCCTGGCCATCTGGTCCGCATCCATGGGAAGATGGATAGCACGGCCTACCTGGAGATTTTGGCCAAGAACCTCCGCTCCTCCATCAAGGATCTTAAGATGGGTCGTAATTTCATCTTCCAACAAGACAACGACCCAAAGCACACAGCCAAGAAAACCAAGGCCTGGTTAAAGAGGGAAAAAGTCAAGGTGTTGGAGTTGCCTAGTCAGTCTCCTGACCTTAACCCAATTGAAAACTTGTGGAAGGAGCTCAAGAATAAAGTCCACATGAGACACCCAAAGAACCTAGATAACTTGGAGAAGATCTGCATGGAGGAGGGGGCCAAGATAACTCCACAGACCTGTGCCGGCCTGATCAGGTCTTATAAAAGACGATTATTAGCTGTAATTGAAAACAAGGGTTATTCCACAAAATATTAAACATAGGGGTTGTATAATAATTGACCCACACTTTTTTATGTTTAAAATTTAATAAAATTCAACTGAGCAACATAACTTTTTGGTTTGTAAGATTTATGCTTCTGTTCATAAAACCTACTCTCGTTTGCAGTTTGAAGGCTCTAACTTATATGCATCTTATCAAACCAGCTAAATCTGCAGGGGGTTGAATACTACTTGCAGGCACTGTATGTATTTTCTATGTGTTTTTGTTTGCCTGCCATTGGTTTTATTGGTGTTCGACGGTGTTCGACTGTGTTCGACGAACAATTCGGCGAACATAAGGGTGTTCGACGAACCAAACCGAATTCGAACACTACGGGGGTGGCTCAACACTACTAGTGAGGGCCCGAGTAGGCCAAAGGCGAGTGGAGAGTTAGTACATAGGGGGCAGAGGTGCTTAACCAGCTCACCCCGAAGCATTTACCGGACAACGGATCCGAGCTTACCGGGATCTCTATGACCCAGTATGGCATAACCGGAATCTCTGGAGAACTTCAAGTCCCAGGATTTCTAAGGTTCTGATATGTAACAGAGCCAGGAGACGCTTAGGCCCCGCATACTGGGAGCTTGAACTCCAAGACAAGGCCCTACGACAAGGTTAGCCAGCGCAGGACAGAGACAATGTTAGGCCTAGCTCCAGGCAGGTCAGAAACTTACTACGCAGAGGCAAGAAACAGGAGGCCCTAAACCCGCTCATTGGGGAGGTACCTGATATGCACCTTTCACCCTACAGTGCTCTGGGATGTGCCTGAATTTCCACCAGTAAAAGGTACTGAAGTGACTACCGTGTCCGCTCCCATTCTTGTTCTGACCGAGCTGGGTCTCGCCTGTCCTGCAATCCCCCTGCATATGCTGCCCTGAGGCCTAGCTCCACCTGTGGGGAGCTATACCATCGATCTGCCTTATCACCGGCCTCAGTGGACTGCTGCAGCGCTGGTGCTTCTCACCAGATACCACAGTTGGTGTCACAAACTCTTATAAAATTAACAATTATCGACCCTTTTAAAGAGTGACCCCAGGGTACGGGCCCGGGAGCCGACCACCGCGACATCCCAAAGGCCAGGCAAAGGCCCGGGTACTGAGTCATCCCCAACCCCTGGGCTAGTCACATCCTCCTCCACCTCCTCTCCTGGCTGACTGTGGGTTGACAGTAAGTGGGATCTCCAACCTCGTCATCATCACCCTGTGTGTTTTCACACCCGTCGTCCTCAGAGCCAACCTCTTCCTGCCTTGATCGAAAAGTCAAGTTGTCGCTCCAATCAGGTATTTGAGTCTCATCACCGTCTTCATCATTGTCTCCACCAACAGGAGTTACAGTTTGGGAATGATGGTTTACATTATGCTCAGAACCTTCTTCATCAGGTCCTGGATCTGACTCATAAAGATTCTGGGCATCAGTGCAGATCATTTCCTCATCTGGATTCACAGAATCTCAGGAGCAGACCTCCGTTTCCCTGGCTAGAGTATGAGTAAACAGCTGTGCAGACTCAACCATCTGTGTTACCCCATACTCAGACGGGCAGCTGGAGACTTGGGAGCTGTGAGGAAGCAAGTGCGATTGGGGTGACACCTCTGAGGACTGGAGTATTTTTGATGTTGAAGTTGAGGTGGAGGAGAGCCCACTTGAAGGAGCACTTGATATCCGTTGAAGCACCTGCTGTTTTTGTTCCTCATCTGGAATTTGTAACGATGGGTGTGTCCGTAAGAAAGGGATTGTATCACATTGTGCACGAAAAGAAGTAGACATCTTAGTTTGGCTGGAAGATGGTCTTTCTTCTGCAGATGTTACTCCCCCCCCCCCCCCCCATCGTGGGGGGGCTCGACCCACCAGTGGACAGGCACCAGTATTGGGAGAGGGGGGCTGGCCGTCAGGGTCCACCGCTGCTCTGGCACAAACCCGGCGACACGGAGGTCGCACGGGCAGGAACGGACTGGCAGTGTAGGCTTCGCACTCCAGCGTAGTCCCTCTGCCCGCTCGTGTCCGTAACCTCAAAGGGATGCGCAAGCGGCTTTTCTTCCCAGGGCTGTTCCCCGCCCAGCAGGAACGTGGGGGAGCTCAGGTCGGCCTTCCACTGTACTCCCTTACCTCCCTCGCCCTCTTTCCTTCTTACGTTCTCCATCTAACCCTTCGGCTCTGTGGTGTCCGCTCTCCCTCCAGCTCTCGCCTTCTCACAGGTGGACTACCGTGTGTATTCACACTGTGGTGAATATTTTGGGCCCAGGCATAAGAAGTTGTCGAGGTAATGGATAATATGTGCCCCCTTAGAAACGTCCATTACAACCCATTCGAGGAAGCAACTAAACACCTCAAATAGTGAGCAGGATCTGGAGCACCCCATGGGCAACAGCGATCTATATAGTATGCTCCTTCCCAGAAGCAGCCCAATAGGTGGACACTATTCGGAGGCACAGGTAGTAAGTAACCGGAACACCGCATCAATGTCTGTTTGGCCAGTAGAGTGACCCTTCCCAACTTCTTGATCTGCCTGATTGCCATGTCAAAGGATGTACAGTATATACTACTGTACTTTGTTCCACGTTGATGTTGTCGTTTACTGACCTGCCCCTTGGATATGAGAAATGGTGGATCAGTCCCAATGTATTGGGTTCCGTTTTTGGCGCAACTCACAATGGGGATACCACTACGTCTTGTAAGGAAAGCGTTCTGAATGGAACCGCCATTCAACCTAAAGATATTTCCTTTTTTAATTTTCTTGTCACGACGTCGGGGTGTTGGTATGCTAATTTTAGATTTTTAATCCAGCCTTTCTTGATTTTAGAAGGGCATGACATGCATATATCTGTGTCTCCCCCTCCTTTTACTCCTCTTTTCTTTTCGCATGACTATATGTACTTGTCACTCTTCCATGTGTTAGTTGTGTCTTCTGAGCAGTTTGTCAGCTTTTGGACACCTTTGAAGGTGTTTTCTATGTGTTTCTATGTGGTTTTGTTTGTCTGCCATTGGTTTTAATGGTGTTCGATGGTGTTCGACGAACAGTTCGGCGAACATACGGGTGTTCGACGAACCGAACCAAACTCGAACTCTACGAGGGTGGCTCAGCACTGCTCCTTATCCCAGGCTAGCCATTTTTTATCATCTTCCCAAAATTCATAAATCATTGACTAACCTACCCGGCAGACCGATCATATCTGGCATTCAAAATTTAACATCAAATTTATCTAGATTTGTCGACAGTCACCTACAGAATTTAGTTCCTTTCCTACCTACTCACCTCAAATATACTAAGCACACCTTGCTACTATTGGATAAAGTCAATTGGGAAAGCCACTACATAATAGGGACTCTAGTCATTATACACGGTGATTCAACACCAAAAGTGTTGCCAATCAGCAAAATTCTTTTTAAAGAAACATACTACAATGCCAGATGGACAGATCGATTTTATTGAGGAATGCATGCTTTTTATTTTAAATCATAACTCCTTTAAATATGAACAAAAACATTATTATCAGAGATGGGGCACAGCCATGGGGACCTGGTTCGTTCCAGGCAACGCCAACCGGTATATGGGCATGTGGGAGCACCATACCATATTCCCCAGGTCGGGCTGCGTGTGAACCTGGTCCTCTGGCGCCACTTCATTGATGACGTTCTATTCATATGGTCAGGTAATCAGGAATCTCTCGACCGGTTGTTGATTGATCTCAATAACAATGAATTTTATCTCAACTTCATCTCCACAATAAGAACTGACCAGGTGAATTTTCTGTACCTAAATATCTCTATCAGTCAAGGTCAAATCACCACTCTCACTTTCTTCAAACCTACGGACATCAACAGTTTTATTCATTTAGACAGTTGTCATCTCCCTAGCTGGCTCTTGAATGTCCCAAGAAGCCAATATGAGACTTCATAGCAATTGCTCAAATGACTTCGACAGTGAAGCTGACCTTTTAACAAAAACATTTTTGAACAAAGGTTATGACCCAAGCCTTTTAGATACTGCAAAAAACCAGGTCAAAACGATGCCCCGAGCAGAATTCCTGGACACTAAAGAAACCAATAACCTGGAACCAGTAGGGTTGACTACTGATGTTCCAATCATCACCACCACAATTCCAACACACACATTTTGAGAAAAATTATCAAACGTCATTGGAACATCCTTAGAGATATGATAAGGTAATAGGAGACCAGATTCCCTCAGAACCAAAATTTATATTTAAGAAAGCAAGAAATCTGGCCAACATAGTTGCCCCATCTATAAAAAATCCCCTGTTAGTCTCTTTACTTAAGAATCCATTTTCCAACCCCACAGGCTTTTACCCATGCAAAAAATGCACGTTGTGAAGAAATGTACACACCAAAAAACACACCACAATTTCTCATGGTAATATTGAATTTCCAATTAAGGATTTTATCACATGCACTACTAAAGGTGTCATCTATGGACTCAAATGCCCGTTCAAAAAATTATATGTGGGACGTACAATACATCCCCAGAACAAGAGATTGGGAGAACATTTTCGCAATATACGGAACAAGTACCAGAAACATCCTCTTTCCAAGCACTTCTCGGATAAACTTGAGGGGTCACTAAAAGATACCCAAATTACAGGCATCCAAATAGTCCACAGGCATTGGCGGCAGGGTAATTTTATTAGCCAAATGTCTAGAATCGAAAGTAGTTGGATTTTTAAATTTTACCTACTGGTCTCAATAGTGAAATAGTACTTTTTGCTTTTAACTGAGTACGCCAACCTATAATCTAGACTAAACAAGCATAAGAAAGAAATCTGGCTAACTTTATCATCAAGGTAGTCGCCCTCTCCTTTCCATCACTTGCCTGCAATTAATTAGCATAATGAGGACCAAGTACACACGTATAAAAGGAAGTTCTAAGCACTAAAAGGACCATCCATGACAAAGGATTCCATGAAATCCGAAACGCGTAGGAAAGGTCCTCAGTGCTATCAGTCCTAGACTCTTCTCGGGAAGTCACATGACCTGATGTCACGCAGGTCATCTCCTGCAACGAGCGCTACCGCCGACAATCTTGTGCCCGCTCTCGCTGGAGTCTCCGGCTGGGACTCCACTGCTGCGAGACACTCACGCTGCAAGAATCCAAAGCTGGTTTCAACCTGAAAGGTTAGTGAGTTCACAGGCTCGCCAACGACCCCGGACCACCGCCAGCATCCACCACATCTTGAGGTACGTGTCCAGTGTAATCTGGCTCGCTGCCAGCTGCACGCTTCCACCAGCACCAGTTAGTCCACATGCTCTCCAGGCACCATGTACCATCGCCGGGCATCAGTATGCCATCAGTACATTGCGGACCTCTGCTAGCTGCACATCTCGGCAAGCACTCTGCTAACATACCCCATTGGTCAAAGCAGACCAGAATTACCATCAGAGCCTACTCATGCACAGCAGGTAGCCCGCTCTAAGTAAGTCTCGAACTAGTGGATGCAACTACATTACTAGTGTTGAGCGAGCATGCTCGACACTACTTGTTACTCGCCCGAGCATCACGCTACTCGGGATGTTTGGCGAGCACCGAGCATTTCTGGGTTACTCGGGTGGATGCTCGGGTCTCCGCCCTGCATGTTTGACGCTCTTTACAGAGCCAATGAACATGCAGGGATTGCCAGCCAGTCACTGTAAAGCCGCAGCCATGTTGTTTGTGGGCATTACAGTGATTGGCTGGCCGCATAGCGTCACCTCGAGAATTTAAAGCTGGGCGTCGCCATCTTGGACACAGTCGCTCTGGATCAGCCAGTGTAGGGAGAGTGCTGCTGAGTTAGGGAGAGATATATAGTGCGAAATAGGTAGTGTAGGGTCTCTAAAGCCTGCCAAATCAAACAAACAGTCCTTCTCAGAATTAATATCCATCCCAGATATCAGGCAGGCAGGCTGTATAGGAGACGCAGTGGTTATACCAGGAAACGCTGCATTACAGTCCTGTGTGCTCCTGTTGGTCAAATTGCTAGACTTATGACCCCGGTCTCAGGGGCCAGGAAAAAAAAATTTTTTTATCTAAATCCTGTATTTTTTTTTTCCTCAGTCAGACTGTCCAAATACGCATCTTATTAACCTTTTGGCATTTTTTGCCGTAAAAAAAAAAACTAATAGTGTCTCCCTGACTGGTCAGACACTAATATATCTATTTAAAAGAGTCTGGTGTAGGCTAGAAAAATATAACTGTGGTTTTGCAGTTCCACGCGTCAAATCTCTGTATTATCCTGCTTTTGGCATTTTTTGCCGTAAAAAAAAACAGTAATAGTGTCTCACTGATTGTTCAGGCACAAATATATCTATTTGAAAGATTCTGGTGTATGCCACATAACTATAACTGTGGTTTTGCAGTTCCACGGTTCAAATCTCTGTATTATCCACTTTTGGGCATTTTTTTTACATAAAAAAAACAGTTTGAGTGTGTCACTGACTGTTCAGCCCCAAATATATCTATTTAAAAAAGTCTGGTATACGCCAGTAAATTAGAACTGTGGTTTTGCAGTTCCACGGTTCAAATCTCAGTATTATCCAGCTTTTGGTATTTTTTCCATAGAGAAAAACAGTAATAGTGTCTCCCTGAATGTTCAGACACAAATATATCTGTTTGAAAGATTCTAGTGTATGCCACATAACTACAGCTGTGGTTTTGCAGCTCCATGGTTCAAATCTCTTTATTATCCCGCTTTTGGCCTGTTTTACGTAAAAAAAACAGTAATAGTGTCTCCCTGTCTGTTCAGTCACCAATATATCTGTTTAAAAGATTATGGTGTAGGCCAGAGAAATAGAACAGTGGTTTTCCTCTTCCACGGTTCTAATCTCCCTTTTATTACCCTTTTTCCAATTGATAGTGCGAGAGTAAGCTATTTTACTTCATTTAAAATGGGCAAGGCGTGTGGCACGGGACGTGGAACTGAACATTAGAGATGAGCGTTGTTCTACTCGAACTGTTCGCCAATCTCAAATTCGAGCTGTTTTTGGCGGTGTTCGAGCCGTTCGGCGAACACGAACAATTTGAGAAAAATTCGGCTGTTCGAGGTTATGTTCGATAACTGTTTGTGCACCAAAATCATAACTGGATTTTTTCTCAGTAATGATGAAAATTAATGTTAATACGCAGTTTGAGTGTACAGCGGGGTGGGGGGAGGGGCAGGGGATGGATCTCTGCAGGAACAATGAAGATCTCCATTTTTTTTTCTCTTTCCCGCATTTGCAGTGGGGAGGTGCAATCTGTCAGCCTATCAGCAGCGCACACACGGAGCGAAGTGCTTTTTTTCACACAAGCAAGGGCATGTGTCATTGGCAGTGTATGTCACATGTCCTTGCCCTATAAGACCAAGCCATTTTCCCCGTCGCCACCATTTTCTCACTGCTGCAGCTGCGTGTTAGACGGCACCGCTGTTGCTGTGTGCGCTATACCTTGTTAATTTCAAGCCAATTTTCGCACAAATATACAGATAGCTTGGGAGTAGGGAATAGTTGTGATTGCAGTCCTTTTAAGGACTAGGTTACATAATTTCCTACGACTTTTATCAGGGAGGTCTGTGCTCTTAAATAGATAGGTTGTGGGAGTAAAGACTAATTGTAATTGGAGTCCTTTTCAGGACTAGGTTACATCAGTTCCTATCAGTTTTTGCCAGGCAGGTCTGTGCCAGTGCTGTGCAAGTTTTTTTCACAGCATTTGGCTGAATCTAGCAAAGCTAATCCTTTTTGGCCAATTGCAGAGTGTGTTAGTCAGTGGAGTAGCCTATCTGTGTTGCAAGATATACCACCTGTGTATAGAATACCAATTTTTTTACTGCACCTAGTGAAGTAAAATCTTTTGGGCATAGCATCATTCTATTAGTCCATCTATACTGACCTCCATCAGGTTGCAAATTAAAACTAATTTTTATCTGCATCTACAGTACCTCTGAAAAAATATTTGGGCTTCTAGCTGTGTGTGGGACTTGTTGTATTAGTCCATCTATACTGACCTCCATCAGGTTGCAAATTAAAAATAATTTTTATCTGCATCTACAGTACCTCTGAAAAAATATTTGGGCTTCTAGCTGTGTGTGGGACTTGTTGTATTAGTCCATCTATACTGACCTCCATCAGGTTGCAAACTGAATATATTTTTTTCTGCATCTACCTCTGAAAAAATATTGGTCTTCTAGCTGTGTGTGGGTCTTGTTCTATTAATCCATCTATACTGACCTCCATCAGGTTGCAAACTGAATATAATTTTTTTCTGCATCTAGCTCTGAAAAAATATTTGGCCTTCTAGCAGTGTGTCGGACTTTCTCTATTAGTCCATCTATACTGACCTCCATCAGGTTGCAAATTAAAACTAATTTTTATCTGCATCTACAGTACCTCTGAAAAAATATTTGGGCTTCTAGCTGTGTGTGGGACTTGTTGTATTAGTCCATCTATACTGACCTCCATCAGGTTGCAAACTGAATATATTTTTTTCTGCATCTACCTCTGAAAAAATATTTGGGCTTCTAGCTGTGTGTGGGACTTGTTGTATTAGTCCATCTATACTGACCTCCATCAGGTTGCAAACTGAATATATTTTTTTCTGCATCTAACCCAGCCAATAGTTTTGGCCTAATACCACAGTTTGGCCACTCAGCTCTGCTCGGTTACCATCCATTGTTTTTTTGTTCAAACAACTCCAGAGTTGTGAATTAGTTAACCCCCAAAATGAGTGGAAAAAGGCCTGCTGCTGGTGGAAAGGGGAATAGGCGTGTTGGGAAGGGGAAAAAAGGTTGTGTCCGTTGGGTAGGTGTTAAAGCAACAGTAACATCTGCAGAAGAAAGACCATCTTCCAGCCAAACTAAAATGTCTACTTCTTTTAGCGGACAATGTGATAAGATCCCTTTCTTACGGCCACGCCAATCGCTACAAATTCCAGATGAGGCACAAAAACAGCAGGTGCTTCAACGGATATCAAGTGCTCCTTTAAGTGGGCTCTCCTCCACATCAACTTCAACATCACAAATACTCCAGTCCTCAAAGGTGTCACCCAAATCGCACTTGCTTCCTCACAGCTCCCAAATCTCCAGCTGCCCGTCTGAGTATGAGGTAGAACAGATGGTTGAGTCTGCAGAGCTGTTTACTCATACTATAGCCTGGGAATCAGAGGTCGACTCCAGCGCTTCTGTGAATCCAGACGAGGAAATGATCTGCACTGATGCCCAGAATCTTTATGAGTCGGATCCAGGACCAGACGCAGAAGGTTCTGACCATAATGTAGACCCTCATTCCCAAACTGTAACTCCTGTTGGTGGAGACAATGAGGAAGACGATGATAAGACTCAAATACCTGATTGGAGCGACAACTTTAGTTTTTTGTCAGGGCAGGAACAGGTTGGCTCTGAGGACGACGGGTGTGATAACACACAGGGTGATGATGATGAGGTTGGAGATCCCACTTACTGTCAACCCACAGTCAGCCAAGAGATGAGGTCAGCAGAGGAGGTGGAGGAAGATGCTAGTGACAACGAGGTCAGGTTGCGCCTTCCTGGACAGAGACGTAGTACTGGAAGCACGTCAACAACTGCATCCTCAAACACAACTCTGCCTCTCACCACAAGTCGTGGTGGCTCTTCAGGTTGCATGGGTGCTAAGCCTTGCATAGCCTGGGCATTTTTTCAGATCGATAAAGATGACCCAACTCGTGTTATCTGTAACATTTGTCAGCAAAAGCTAAGTAGAGGCCAAAAAATACATAGTTTGAGTACTTCATGCATGACCCGGCACATGGACATGAAGCTTAATTGCAGTGGGAAGCTCAGTGTGCTACAATGCGGGCTAGCCGGCCGGGCCAACCACCGTCTGCCATATCTTGTGCATCCGCGGCCTCTTCATCCTCTGTGACTGGGGGGACAGCAGTCACACCTGTTTTGGGGCGCAGACCTGCCACCTCTTTACCCGCAACAGCCAGCGTGATTGGCAGGTCATCATTTTCTTTGGAGGTGGTAACACCAGCTGGTGTTGAGCGCTGTCCGACATCGATAGCACCACCTTTGGATCAAGGCAACCTAACATGTCCGCCTGCATCTTCCTCACAGACCGGCAGTTTGCCGGGGACACCCTTATCAACCCCGTCTAAGCACAATAGCCAGCCCTCGGTCCCTCAGATGTGGACAAGTAAAAGACCATTTCCTCCTAGCCATGAGAAAGCTAAGAGGTTGAATTTCACCATCTGCAAGCTCTTGGCTACAGAAATGCTGCCTTTCCGCCTGGTGGACACAGAGGATTTTCGAGACCTTATGTCCGTCGCAGTGCCCCAGTACCAGATGCCCAGTCGGCACTACTTCTCAAAGAAAGGTGTGCCTGCGCTCCATCAGCATGTCACACACAACATCACCGCTTCTTTGAGAAACTCTGTGTGTGACAGGGTGCATTTCACCACAGACACTTGGACGAGTAGGCATGGACAGGGGCGTTACATGTCGCTGACTGGGCACTGGGTAACTATGGTGACAGCAGGACAAGGGGCTGCTGTCCAAGTCTTGCCGTCCCCACGAGTTGTGCGTCAATCCTCTTTATGTCAAAGTTCCTCCACTGCTTCTGCCTCCTCAACCTCCTCTCGGTCTTCCACCTGCACCCAAAGCCTGTCTGGTCATGCCACAAGCTTTCTAACTGTGCAGAAGGGATCCTGCACACCTCCTTACTATGCTGGCAGTAGGGCTCAACGTCATCAGGCGGTTTTTACTTTGAAATGTCTGGGAAATGTGAGTCACACAGCTGAGGAGTTGTGGTCAGCTCTGGAGAACCAATTTCATGAATGGTTGTCTCCACTGGACCTGAAACCAGGGAAGGCCGTGTGCGACAATGCTGCAAACCTGGGTGCGGCCCTTCGCCGGGGCAATGTCACACACGTGCCTTGTATGGCTCACGTGTTGAACCTGGTTGTCCAGCAATTTTTAGCCCACTATCCCAGACTAGATGGCCTTCTGCAGAGGGCAGGGTCGCTGTGTGCTCACTTCCGCCGTTCGCATCCCGCAGCTCAGCGACTTACATCTCTACAGAAGTCGTTGGGCCTGCCACTTCACCGGCTAAAATGCGATGTGCCTACCCGGTGGAATTCAACTCTGCACATGTTGCAGCGACTGTGGCAGCACCGACAAGCCCTGGTGCAATACGTTCTGACGTATAGCCTGGGCCAACGAGATTCAGAGGTGGGGCAAATCACGCTGGAGGAGTGGTCTCAGATCAGGGACCTATGCACCCTTCTGCACAGTTTTGAAATGGCGACGAAGATGTTTAGTGCTGACGATGCCATTATCAGCATGACTATTCCGGTGATTTACATGCTGGAGCACATGTTAAACAGAATTCGGAGTCAGGTGGTGGCACAAGAGGAGGTGGAGGAAGTAGAGGAGGAGGAGTTGTATGCGGAAGGGCTAACATCTGCAAGGTCCAGACGGTCGGCAGCACCAAGGCGGCAGACATGTGAGGGTGGGGGAGATGGTTTTACCAGGGTGCATGGTAGCAGCCAAACTAGTGAGGAAGGTGCAGGAGCCCAGGAAGAAGTGGAGGACGAACTGATGGAAGACTCATCAGATGAGGGAGACCTTGATCACATTTCTGTTTTGCGAGGTTGGGGGGAGAGGACAGAGGAAGGAAGCATGATTGTTACCTCGCCACCAACACAACAGGGACTTGGTGCTCCTGGATGCGCAACACACATGAGTGCCTTCTTGCTGCACTACCTGCAACATGACCCTCGAATTGTGAGAATTAGAAATAATCCTGACTACTGGGTTGCCACACTGTTAGATCCCCGGTACAAAAGTAAATTTGCAGAAATTATTCCTGCCATAGAAAGGGATGCACGCATGCAGGAGTATCAGCAGAGACTGTTGGAGAATCTTACATGTGCTTTTCCACAAAATACCAGTGGTGCACGTAGTGAATCTCCCAGTTCCAACTTGCCAACCGTGGGACCGTCAAGTGTTCAGCACTCAAACCGTAACAGAACCACAGTATCTGCTGGTAACATCAATTTTGCGGAATCATTTCACCACTTTTTTAGCCCATCCTTTGCAAGGCCACAGGAGACAAGAAGTCTGACACATAGTCAACGCCTAGAGACGATGGTACAGGAGTATCTCCAAGTAAACATTGAAGCCACGACTGTGTCACTGGACCCTTGCTCTTTTTGGGCTTCCAATCTGGATAAATGGCCGGAGCTAGCCACTTACGCCTTGGAGATCTTGTCATGCCCCGCAGCCAACGTTCTGTCTGAACGTGTGTTCAGCGCTGCTGGTGGTGTGCTGACAGATAAGCGCACGCGGCTCTCCACTGATAATGTAGACAGACTCACGTTCATAAAGATGAACAAATCATGGATCCGAAACGACTTTTCTACCCCTGTGTCATCCTGTGGAGAGTAAAAGCTTGATGATTGTTTAAAATCACCCTACCAACCGTTTTAAGCTTTTAAATTACTAATCATGTTTATCTGTATCTTGACTGGAAAATAATTTGGGCTTTGTAGCAGTGTGCAGCACTGATCCTATTAGGCCATCTATAATAAGCTCCACCAGATTTAAAATTAAAAATAAATTTTAGCTGCATCTAGCCCGGAATATAATTATGGGGCTCCAAGATGCGCAAGACACATAAGTGCTGTTATGCACACGCCCGGGCTAAGCGGCGTGTGCGTGTGATTGTAGTGATTCCACTGGACCGTGCCGGAGAGTGAATGCCTGGAGGGGCGTGACTAAGTATTCACCCGATCCGACCAGGGTCGCACGACGGCATACGACGCCAGTGCACCAAGGAGGAACCGAGCAGAGGGACCAGGTGCTACTCCAGGACAGACCCCGGACACGGCTGTTGACCCACACAGGGGAATACAGGAACAGGCTGATAGGCTGGCACACAGACTGGTGGGTATAGGCAGGCACGACTGGTATGCAGGCAGGCGGGTATGCAGGCAGGGGGGTAAAGGCAAGCACAGCTAGAGTGCAGACAGGGAGGCACTAGCAGGTAGGAACACAGGCGGGATAGGACCCAGTACACACCGGGACTCAGGAACAATACAGGCAGAGGGTTACAGGCAAGCACAGCTAGAGTGCAGACAAGGCTGAGCAGGGAGGACAGGGCTCTGTTCACATGGAACAGACAGGAAGGGAAAGACAGAGCCAGATACTCACACAGTACTTGCAGAGACAACAAGCAGGAGTTAGGTACAAGTTCAGACTCTGCAGAAAAAGGAAGGGAACGGACATAGAGGCAAAACAGGTAAAGGACAGGAGAGAGTTCAGACTGGAACTGAGTGTACGGAGGAGACCGACACTGCAGAGGGATACAGGAGCGGGTCTGGGAATACGGCCCCCAGAGAGGCGGAACGAACAGGCAAGGAGCGTGTTCAGACAGGACAGACCAGACGCAGGAGCGGGTCTAGGAAATCGGCCACTAGAAGGCGGAACGAACAGGCAAGGAGCGTGTTCAGACAGGACAGACCAGAGAACACAAAAAGGACACAGTTCAGACACGGGAGCTGATACCGCAAAGCAGGAGACATACAGGACTCAGTTCAGACACGGGAGCTGAAACCGCAAAGCAGGAGACATACAGGACTCAGTTCAGACACGGGAGCTGATACCGCAAGGCAGGAGACATACAGGACTCAGTTCAGACACGGGAACTGATACAAAAAGCAGGAGACAAGAGACGGGACCTGGCACCTTCAGAGTGCAAGCACACACTGAAGGAAACACTATGCTCAGGCAGGGATAGAAGGGAGCTGCTGAGCTATATACCAAGTGACAGACAGCAATAGGCTGAGGACGCACAAGGGGTGTGACCCACAGCAGGTACAAAAGGCAGGAAGTGATCGGGCGCCGCCCTTAAGCAGCAGAAACAGACACAAACAGACAGCATGGAGGGAAGCCAGAGAGACATTCTGGACAGGAGATCAAGTGCGCCCTCTTGCACAGTGGGAGATGGACCACCATGCAAGGACGCCGCCAGGTATGTTACAAGTGCCTTCTTGCTGCACTACCTGCAGCATGACCCTCATATTGTCAGAATTCGAAGTAATCATGACTACTGGGTTGCCACACTCTTAGATCCCCCAAACTTTTCGATCAACCTTTTCATTTTAATAAAGACCAAAAAAATGGTCATTTTTGAAATTATAAGCATTAGCAGGTTGTTAGAAACTGAAATCAAACAGTTTTCAACTCAAAACTTTATTCTAGGTGATGTTACATTTTCACATAGGACCCCTTGTTCGAAAGGAGCTTCTGAACTCTCTCGTCCATTGAATTTGTCAGGTTTTGGATGGTTTCTGCTTCAATTGTTTTGCATGAGGACAGAATACCCTCCCAGAGCTGTTGCTTAGATGTGAACTGCCTCCCGCCATCATAGACACTCCTTTTAATGATGCTCCAAAGGTTCTGAATGGGGTAGAGGTCAGGGGAGCATGGTGGTCACACCATAAGTTTGTCCCCTTTTATGCCCATATCAGCCAGAGATGCAGATGTTTTATGTGCAGCATGAGATGGTGCATTATCATGCAGAAAAATGATCTTGCTGTGAAATACACGGTTCTTCTTCTTGAACCATGGCAGGAAGTGCTGTTTGAGAAAATCCACATACATTATGGAGTTCATCTTTAGCGCCTTCAGGGATCCTAAAGGGGCCGACAATCTCTCTCCCCATGATTCCAGCCCAAAACATTACTCCACCTCCTCCTTGTTGGCGCTGTAGCCGTGTTTGCGTGGGGTGTCCATCAACCAGCCATCCTCCACTCCATCCATCTGGACCATCGAGCGCTGCACGGCACTCATCCGTGAACAAAACAGTTTTGAAATCAGTCTTCATGTAATGTTTGGCCCACTGGAGCCGTTTCTGCTTGTGTGAAGTGGATAGAGGAGGTCGACAGGATGGCGTATGCACAGCTGCAAACCTCTGAAGGACCCTGCATCTTGTTGTTCGGGGGACGTTGGAGGCACAAGCAGCTTCAAAAACTTGTCTGCTGCTATGACAAGGCTTTTTTGCCGCTGCTCTTTCAACCTGACGTAATTGCCTGTAGGAAAGAGTCCTCAATTTGCCCTTATCAGCACACACACGTGTGTACTGTGAATCAGCTACATACTTCTTGATTGCCAAGACACTTCATCCTGATCATCGCACAATGTTGATTGTAGTCATGCCTTGACCTAAACACTCCACAATTTGTTGTTTCTCAGCAGCCGACACATCCTTTTTCTTTCCCATTTTGGCAGAAAATGTAGGCTGCTGAATAATGTGAGAGAGCCTTCTTAAGTAGTCTTGCCTTTCATTGGACACACCTGCCAAACTAATTAGCACTGGTGTCTGCAATTGCTTACAGTGATATAAAGAGCCCTGACACACATCACCATCAATGAGTTTAACTGACAAACAAACAAATTCTTCCCTTATCACTCCTAAACACTTTTTGCATAATAATTTGGAACACAGTGTACATGTGCTTTTCCACAAAACACCAGTGGTTCACGTAGTGAATCTTACAGTTCTAACTTGCCAACCGTGGTCTGTATGGAGTTGTTCAATAAAGGGCCCAAAATTAAGATAACATAGATGGGAGAGGTCTCTATGAATAGGCATTCCTAAGTATTTGATACCCTGTGAGGGCCAGGCAAAGGGAAAGTTGGACTGGATGGAATCCTATATGGATTTGGGGAGGGAGACATCGAGGGCCTCAGACTTCGCTGCATTGATTTTAAAATTTGACCATGTAACAAAGTGATCTATTTCAGCCATAACAGCATGGATGGATATATGTGATTGAGTGATATATACTAGGACATCATCAGCAAATAGAGAGCACTTGTACTCGGTGCCTCCCACCTCAATCCACCTAATATTGGGGTTATGGCGAATTGATGAGAGCAGGTGCTCCGTCACTAGGATGTATAAGAGAGGGGACAGAGAACATCCCTGCCTTGTCCCATTGGTGATTGTGAAAGGTGATGAAAATGTTCTGACGCGCCCCCTGGGCCTTGGGACACCCGGAGCCGGACCCTTTTTGGTGGATGCTGGTGGTTGTAGTCTCCGTGGCGGCAACCCGGTTCCATGGCTCAGGGCGGTCAAACCAGTGGCGGAACTATTTATGTGGTTTTGATGTTGAAATGTCCGACTATGCCACCCGTGGATTGCGGTCAGAGTGAACCGCCGCTCCAGGGCAGACCGCTGAGGCTGGTGTTGTGGGTGCAGCAGAGCGTAGCATAACTCCCCACGGGAGGAGTATAGCCTCAGGGCAGTGTATGCGGAGGATGGGGGTGATGGTGCAGGGCAGCAGCAGTAATGACACGGAGTCAGTGATGCAGTCCAGGGCCTTTACTCGCAGTTCTTATTATCCAGACCACGTCTGCAGGTAACGGCTGCCCACGTCGTACTGTGCTCACCAGGTGAGGGGCTCAGACAACTCCCAGAAAACTTTGGAGTGCTTCATAGGACCCCCTTTGTGTGTCCTTTGTCTGGCCTTTCTTACCAACCCTTCTGTCCGGCAGCCTCGGGCCTCCTCTTGGTAAACTTGGCGCCAGTTTCCCTGACCCTATGTGGTGCCTTCCTAGCGGGTGTAGCGAGGGGCTGCGCCACATAAAATGTCACAGCCTCCTGTTTCTAGCTGAGGGTCATTTCCTGCCTCCACTAGTTTCGGGGACCGGTCTCCCCCTTTGGCCTGACCCCTCCACGCAGGTGGATTCTGGCGTGCGGTGGCGACTCGCCCGTCCGCACCCCTGAGATCCATTCATTCCTCGTTCGTGGAGCCTTCTCCGCTCCTCTTCCTTCCTTCTCCCTCTTCCAGGCCTGGGCCTCTGTTACTAGGCCCGCCTCCAGAGCAGAGCTCATGCAGAGCCCCTGCTCCCTGCCACTTCTGCTCAGACTTCTCTGCACTGAACTAAGATGGTGCCCACCTTTTATACTCCCTTCTCAATGCACCCAGGAACTGCTTCCTCCCTGCTCCTGCACTACAGGGTTCCCCTTCCTCAGTGTTCCCTCCCCCCACTCCAGCCAGGGACAGGGACTGTCGTGCCCATCTCAGGGGCATATTGGTCGCCCTGCCCCACGGCAATGTGGTGTAATGCATGCAGGTGTCGGGTCCTGATCCACACTACATTCTTACCTGAGAGTGAGATATCACACCTCTGGGTGAGGTGCAATACCTTTGTAGCAACCGAGCCCTCAGGGTGCTACAGTTCCATTTATCTTCAGCCTAGGTGACGTATTGCGATACAGGGCCGTGATTTTGGCTATAAAAGGGTCCCCTAGACCCCTACCCCAAGCTTTTTAAGAGAATCATATATGGCGTGCCAGGAGACTCTATGGAATGCTTTCTCAGCATCCAACGAGAGTATCTAATTACAAATTTTTAACTGCATCTAGCCCAGGAAATACTTTGTGCCTAGTAGCAGGGTCTGCTAGTCAGCGGATTATCCCGGCTGTTAAGCAAGCTACACCACCTGTAGTTTGGACACTTCATTTTTTCAAAGGAAATGCTTCGGGACCACGGGATACTCAGTGAAGAGCATCAGGAGGCACCCCAAGGCATAGGGGCTGGGACTGGCAGTAGGATGCCTTGCGGTGGACAGCCGAGCTCGATCCTTATAAAAGCTTTTTAACTGCAGCAGCTTTAGTGGACGCTACTGGAGCTGGAATTACGCGGCTGCTGGCATGAGACTTGCCCTCCAATAGATCCTTGTAAATGGATTTAAAGTGTATTCATTCAAATTAGAGAGACAATTTAAATTAAAAAGCTTAGAGCTGCCTCCACCACAGGGGGGCTCGCTTGACCCACCAGTGGACAGGCACCAGTATTGGGAGAGGGGGGCTGGCCATCAGGGTTCACCGCGGCTCTGGCACAAACCCGGCGACACGGAGGTGGCACGGGCAGGAGCGGACTGGCCGTGTCGGCTTCTCACTTTTTGGATTTTAGAAGGGCATGACATGCCTATATCTGTGTCTCCCCCTCCTTTTACTCCTCCACCTCTTTTATTTTCGCATGACTATATGTATTTGTCACTTTTCCATGTGTTAGTTATGTCTTCTGAGCAGTTTGTCAGCTTTTGGACACCTTTGAAGGTGTTTTCTATGTGTTTCTATGTGTTTTTGTTTGCCTGCCATTGGTTTTAACGGTGTTCGAAGGTGTTCGACGAACAGTTCGACGAACAGTTCGGCGAACACACGGGTGTTCGACGAACCGAACCGAACTCGAACACTACGGGGGTGGCTCAACACTACTGAACATTCTGGTAATGGTGCGGGTAGAGGACGGGGCCGTGGCCAAGGTGAAAATGTGCCACAACCAACAGCCACATCTTCTCGCTCCCACTTCTTGACCCTATTACTATGGAAGCACACTACAACAACAGTATTGTGAACTGATCAGTGTGAACAGGTTATTAATTGGATAGCAGATAATACTTCCAGTTACCTGGGCACCACCACCTCCGGTCTGTCTTCCACACGGTCAAGTTTTAGTAGCCATGAGTCTCGCCCGCAAACTCCTCCTCACCCTGATGCTCCTTCCTCCCACCATGCCGAGTGTCGTCAGACAGCAACTGATCCCACACTTGGACACTCTGAAGAGCTGTTCACTGGTCCATTTCCATATTTGTGCCCCTCTCCTGCTCCGCTTGAAGTGGTGGAAGAGGAGATCCCATGTAGCAATGCCCAAATATTTGAACAGCCACGGCCACAGGAAGTCGACGCTGGCAATTTGTCACAAGAGGTGGCAGATGACGAGACACAATTGCCAGGAAGTGAGCAGGAGGATCGTGGTGTGCAAGTGGAAGAGGAGGAGGTGGTGGATGATCTAGTAACTGACCCAACGTGGCAGGAGGACACACAGAGCGAGGCCAGCAGCACACAGAAGGAGGGAGGCAGAGTACCCCAACAGGCATGAAGAAGCAGTGTGGTGGCCGCACACAGAAGGCAGGCAATAGTTCCCCGTAACACCAACACGAGGGACGTTGCCAGTACAACATGTAAGTCTTCCAGAGTCTGGAATTTTTTTAAAGACTCTGCTGATAACCCCAAAAAGGCCATTTGTACCACCTGCCATGCAGCATCAGCAGGGGTGACAAAACTGCCAGCCTGACCACCACCAGCATGATCAGGCACATGGCAGCAAAGCACCCGACTTTGTGGGGTGTACCCAAGGGTCCACGACCAGTGTCAGTGGGTGTCACCACTGTTTCTTCCACTGTTGTGCGTGTAATAGAACCCCATGTTGTGCGTGCAAGGCAATCCCCTGTCCATACTGCATGCAAAGATGCCCCCTCCTCTCATTCTTCACTTGTTATGGCAGTTTCTCAAGAAACAGCATCAACGTCCACGTCCACGTCCCACTGCAGCGTTCAATTGTGCATATCCCAGAGCTTTGAACGAAAGCACAAATTCGCAGCCAACGCCCCACAGGCCACAGTCCTAAATTCGCACATTTCACGACTGCTTGCGTTGGAAATGCTGCCTTTTAGGCTGGTGGAGATGGAATCCTTCAGCAACCTTATGGCGGTGGTCGTCGTCGGTACTCAGTCCCCAGCCGACACTTATTTGCCTGGTGTGCCATCCCCGCACTACACAAGCACGTGTCCCAAAACATCTGCCGTGCCCTTAACAACGCAGTTATTGGGAGAGTCCACCTGACAACGGACATGTGGACAAGAGTTTGTGGCCAGGGACGGTACATCTCCCTGACGGCACACTGGGTAAACATAGTGGAAACCGGGACCTAGTCAGACCTTGGGACTGAACATATCCTCCCCACACCGAGGATTGCAGGCCCTATGTCAGTCAGAGTTGCCCCCACAGTGTACAGCTCCTGCGCATCATCCTCCTCCTCCTCATGTTCAGCCTCCATCTCAGATATCACCACATCAGTTACAAACTGGAAGCACTGCAGTACTGCCTCAGCCAAGCGGAAACAGGCTGTGCTGAAACTCATAAACTTAGGTGAGAAACCTCACACTGCTTGTGATTTGTGGACAGCTGTGAAAGAGCAGGCAGATCTGTGGCTGAGACATCTGAACCTACATCCAGGCATGGTCGTGTGTGACAATGGCCGTAACCTGGTGGCGGCTCTGAGGCTAGGCGAGATCACACACGTACCATGCCTGGCTCATGTGCTTAACCTCGTGGTTCAGCGGTTTCTTAAATCATACCCCAAGTTGCCAGATCTGCTCGTCAAAGTACGCCGCCTGTCAGCTCATTTTCGCAAGTCGGCTACAGCTTCCGCCGCCCTTGCTGTGTTGCAGCAGCATTTGCAGCTTCTGGCACACGATGGTGTGTGATGTCCCCACACGATGGAACTCTACCCTCCACATGTTGCAAAGGATTTGTGAGCAGAAGAGAGCAGTTGTGGAGTACCAGCTGCCACAAGGCCGTCGATATTCAGGTCAGACTCCACACATAAGACCTCAGGAGTGGACCTGGATGTCTGACATATGTAACTTCCTGACAAACTTTGAGGAGTCCACCAAGATGGTGAGTGGTGATGACGCCATCATTAGTGTCAGCATCCCACTTGTCTGTCTTTTGCAACACTCTCTGCAGAGAATTAAAGTGCAGGCATTGCAGCCAGAGTATGATGAGATGGATCAAGAAGCCGTAGCGGGCAATTACACACAGCGCAGCCTCATCTTATCCCGATGTGCATTGGGGAACAATGAGGAGGAGGAGGAGGAAGAACAGGAGCTTGTATCATGCGCTGCAGACGGTAGTACCTGTACAACTGTCATACCGTTGGTTCAGCGTGGATGGCCTGAGGACAGGGGGGAGAAGGAGGAGGAGGAGAGCATGGTCAGTCGTTATCTTGGTGAGGACACGGAAGTCTGGCCCGTTACCAGTCTGGCACGCATGGTTGACTTTGTTACGCTGCCTTAACCGTGACCCTCGTGTTGTCAAAATGTTGGGTGACAGTCACCACTGGTTGGTGACACTTTTAGACCGCCGCTACAAGGAGAACTTTCACTATCTTATTCCCGAGGTGGAGAGGTCTGCAAAAATGGGGCAGTACAAGAAGGCCCTTGCTGCGGAACTGTTAAAAAAGTTCCCATCTGAACACGCTAGCAGCAGAGGTCACAGTTCGTTGCCCAACCAATGCATACAGGGGAGAGAGACGCAACTCCAATCCAGCAGAGGCAGGGGAACACTGTCAACGTTCTGGGACAGTTTTCTGAGACCCGCCCAGCTTACAGGCCCTGAGGCTGTACTGCATGGCTCTTGTAAGTGACATTAAAACCGTCTTGTTAAGCTACTGCGACCTCCACCACTCTTCCAAGGGACATTTAAGCCGTCTTAAGCTACTGCGACCTCCACCGCTCTTCCAAGGGGCATTAAAACCATCTTGTTAAACTACTGCGACCTCCCCTGCTCTTCCAAGGGGCATTAAAACCGTCTTGTTAAGCTACTGCGACCTCTACCGCTCTTCCAAGGGGCATTAAAACCGTCTTGTTAAACTACTGCGACCTCCACCACTCTTCCAAGGGGCATTAAAACTGTCTTGTTAAGATACTGCAACCTCCACCGCTCTTCCAATGGGCATTTAAACCATCTTGTTAAGCTACTGCAACCTCCACCACTCTTCCAAGGGGCATTAAAGCCATCTTGTTAAGCTGCTGCGACCTCCACCACTTTTTCAAGGGGCATTGATATTGTCTTTTTATTCCACTGCGAACTCCACCATTCTTCCAACGGGCATTGCATTTCTTCCTAATTTTAGTCAGCTTTTGTTTTCAATGCATAGGCGAACACTAAGGGAGACCCACTCCCCAATAATGGGTAGAAGGTTTTTAGTATGCTGTATTCCATGTCTGTTTCAAGGGGCATTGCAGTTCCTCATAATTTTTGGAAAGCCTTCCATTCACTGCTTAGGCCAACAGTGTACAGGAGACCCAGTTGCTATGAATGGAAAAAACGGTTTAGTTAAGGCCCTCTGACCTCCATGTCACTTCCAAGGAGCATTGGAGTGCCTCTAAATTTTTGGTAGGCATTGCACTCACTGCATGCCCTATAACTGTGTGGCCGAACCTCTCCTTTTGGAACAGAAACATTATCCTATTAGACATTTGTTGTTGACCGGCCTGATATTGATGTGAATGTTCCCTGTTCCTCCTGCTCTTTCTCCTTTGCCACCACCTCATCCATCATTCATCACCTGAAGCTTTGTTTTAAAGGGAGTCATAGAACTGGGATAGTAGCAGGAAAACATCCAGCGATCCTCGGAGGAGGTAGGATATGCGCCAAAACGCTGACCACCTCAGGCCTAGCCGCTACTACATACATGCGCTTGCATTCCAAGAAAACAAAGCAGATGCTAACTTCGATCATCATAATCATGCTCCCCACCTTGGCACTCTCAACTCCCCTGATGGAGAAGCCAGCGAGGACCGGAGGAGTCTGGTTCTTAGGTGGGCTCGTCCAATGCTGCTCTAAAGCAGGCCGGGCTAAGAAAAGTGTGTGGGGGGATGTTCCAAGGAGAAATAGGGGCGGCTGGGGACCGATTATGGACACCCGGCCACCCCCTGGCGGCTGGGGACCGAACGTGGACACCCGGCCGTTGGGCGGCTGGGGACTGAGTATGGATACCAGGCCGCCGATGCAGCCATGTCATGGTGGCCGGCGTCTGCCTCCACATGCCTAAAAGGCCCAATTTCAAGTGCAAGCAAGCTAGCAGTATGGTATTGCAGCCTGGGGGTGGACGGGTGGCAGGTTGCACACTTACACTTGCATTCCAAGAAAACAAAGCTTATGCTAACTTCTATCATCATCATCATGCTCCTCACCTTGGCACTCTCATCTCCCCTGATGGAGAAGCCAGGGCGGACCGGAGGAGTCGGGTTCTCTGGTGGGCTCGTCCAATGCAACCCTAAAGCAAGCCGGGCTAAGAAAAGTGTGTGGGGGGATGTTCCAAGGAGAAATAGGGGCGGCTGGGGACCGTTTATGGACACGCGGCCGCCCCCAGGCGGCTGGGGACCGTGTGTGTACACCCGGCCGGGGGGCGTCTGGGGACCGAGTATGGACACCCGGCCACCCCCTGGCGGCTGGGGGCCGAGCGTGGACACCCGGCCGCTGGTCGGCTGGGGACTGAGTATGGTACCTTGCTGCCGAAGCAGCCATGAGGTGTTGGCCAGCATCGGCCTCCTCCAAACTAAAAGGCCCCATTTCAAGTGCAAGCAAGCTAACAGTATGGTATTGCAGCCAGGGGGTGGGTGGGTGGCAGGCTGCATACATGCACTTGCATTGCAAGGAATGGGGGAGGTACAATTGAACACTGCCCTGCGACAAGGACTTGCATGGGGATAGATGCAAGTCTGCATCTTCTGATGCAGAAAGGATCACTTCTGATGGGCACACTTTTAGGCAGTGACCTGGGTGTCGGAGACACTTCCAGGGACTTTCCCCATGCTGTTCCCATGTCTTTTCAGCACTGTATGCATGTGTCACACGGCACATGGCCAGATAAGATTGTAAAATGTTAAAATGACATTTCCCGGTGAATGCATTTGTCACGGTTGAAAGCAATCCAAAAGTGCAAAAACGCTTAAATGCTACTTGTGATCATAACCCAAGGTATGGAGGAGTATTTTAGTTTTTGGTTATTTATTTTACCTTAAACACAAGTCTTTACCCTGGAAAGGAAGTTCCTTAACATATTTCACAGGAAAACCGTTTCAGTTTCGTTTTTGAACGTTTTATTGTGAGCCCGTTAAAGTGGCTTAATACCTCTGACCACGCTGTTGACAGCAGTGACCTGGGGGTCAGAAATGCTTCCTGGGGCGATGCCCATGCTGTCCCCATGTCTTTTGAGCACTGTCACTATCGTTTTGAGCACTTATTAGGCTTTCTACAGACTGCCGGGGGTGCCGCCGCAAAAATGCTCAGGTCTCCCATAGACTAACATTGAGCTCTTTGCTCGGGTGGAGCACCCGAGTATCACGGCGAGCTCGGCCCAAGCTTCGAGCACCCGAGCATTTTAGTGCTCGCTCAACACTACACATTACTAACATCTTAGGGAACAGCAAAAAAACCCTTTTCTGCCAGTACTTTGGGCAACCCACCATTATTCGGCTACAACCTCCAGGAACGTACCCCTGGATACAGGAGATCGGAGGGCCTTACCGATCCTCATTTCATCCCTACAGTGCTAGGCTAGCACCATTGGACAGCGAGGTTTATTCCACAAAAATCCAACCCTCCTACCTCAGGTAACTCTACCCTAAAACACCTCAGCTCCGCATCACCAACCTCATAATAACACCTCATTTTCTCCAATACCCAGACCTCTGTCCTTGGTTCCCAGCATCTATATTGTACTGTTCATACTTGTTGCCGAACTCGACAAAACTAAAAGCCATCATCCTCCAGTTCAGGTAAACCATTGATGGTCACTGCATTATAATGTAATATAGTCAATGTCATATTGTCATTCTCTACTGATCTCCACCCTTCTTTTCCATAGTAATCTAATTACCACAGTACTACACAGACCTGAGCTACTATATGTTTAGCTACCTCAGACCAATTCAGGTAGTATTCTGCAACAATTGCAACAAATCAATTAATCTTAACTAGTTCACCTTCTAACTCCGCTTCTGCTTCTTTTCAGATGACCTCCATCCAGTATTGACCTTCACGTCCACCTATGCCCACCTATACATACCTGACCTAGGATCTTTCCCTAAAGCCTTGTTTTTATACGCTACCATCAGTTGACTATTTTAATAACTTAATAAAATATTTATATTTTAACCTTATCTCTCCTCATATATTTCCATCAGCACCGCATCCTCACCAGAACTAGGGCAGATATCATATACACCCATGTTTGGTTTTAGTATACGTTTTGGACTAAAGTATAATGTTAAATTTGTTAATAAATTTTGGAAAACAGTTTTCAAATTTTTAGTTTAAAATTCTCCCACCATTGACAAAAAAGCTTAAACATACAGTATATTAAGAAGACACTACGTAAGTTCACGCATGGAAAGTAATTTTCGGCAACAGTCAGCAATAGGGATGGGAGAAGCCAAACAGTAAAGTTTGGGATCTGTTCCAAACATGTAGTGTCAGTGCATAAACCCTGAACACGGACTTCTCCCTGAAGTCCGTGTTACTGTTCGGGTTTGGTAGCCCGAATATCCAGTGTTTCCCACGCTGTCATCTCTGTGGGAAGCACTGGATAACACTGTGTCATAACACTGGCTATGATCTGATCGACAGTAAGTTCTTTGCCACCGGTCAGAGCACTGTGGTTCCCATGCTGTCATACAGATGACAGCGTGTGAGCCAGCAGCTGTGACTGGCGATTAAAAGGTTGCCGCCGGCCACAGGCGTTGGCTGATGAGAGTGATGAAAGGGTAGTGATTCGGCAACTCGTGAGTTGCCGGATAACTACCCTTTCATTACTGCCTAATGTCTCCCAGACGGGAATCTCTACAATCCGAGAACCGTGCCTCATGAGAAAGTGGACCGAGCAGGCAGACCCAGGTGAGCTGAAATATTTTTTCTACATTACTGTCGACTGGTGAGAGTACTACTTTCATTCTCCCGGTCTTGCTGATCATGAGAGTATTCATTAACTGGCGCCTGTGCAATAAATGAATAAATAAAATAAAAAAATAGCAAGTGGTCTCCTCTGTTTTTACTAACCAGCACACGCACAAACTGACAGCTAAGGGCTGCAGCTGCCATCAGCTGTCAGCTGTCAGCTTTACTTGTTTTAGTTAGCAAAAATAGGGGGGACCTCATGTCATTTTTCAAATTTATTTGTTTATTGCACAGGTGCCGGCTCTTAATACACTCATGAGCCTCGCCTGTTCTCGCTGTTATAAGCAAAACCACGCTACGCTACACTTTTTACCGTGGGCAACAGCTGCTGGCTCACAAGCTGTCATCTGTATGACAGCGTGGAAACCGCAGCTCTCTGACCAATGGTAACAAACTTACAGCCGATCAGAGCCAGTGTTTCACGCACTGTCACACAGATGACAGTGTGGAAAGTACCGGATGTTCAATCCCCCCTGTCAGAATTCCTGTTGTCCTCCTACAGTTTGACCACTAGTGGCTACTATTGTTCACCTTTATAATTTTGCTGCAAATTCACTCCTTAAAGGGAAGGTGCCATCAATTTTTTTTTTCTTTTTGTGAAAATAACATTATAATATTAATTTAAGAATTGTAATGCAGTGTTTGCATAGATTGCAAACATTGCAACATGTAAAATATCTATAAAAAAAAAGATTACCTATACTTGCAGCTAGGGGGAGCATCTTCCTGTATAGACCTCAAGCAGCTACAGTAATGCTTACTTGCATTACGTTAGATGCAAAATTGGGGCAGTGTCCTTGTGACATTAATGTTTCCCTCCCCTTTTAGGTGTTATACTACACCTAAAAGTGGGGGAGGCAGAATAAAGACTAGAGACAATGCACCGCCATTTTCTCGGTGACTGCACTGTGATCTAATCTCAACCAGCTGCTAAACAGGAAGTGGATCTCAGTATATTTACAGAAGAGCAAGCAGAAGGAAGACAACGGACTGTGGAGCAACGTGGACCTGAGGAGCAGAGCTGCACGCAGTGGAGAAGAGAGCAGCTGTGAGGCCAGGACCCAGGAGACTAAACAGTGCAGCGGTGAGGGTTCATAGCTTTACTGCACAGGCAGTGGAGGATGGGAGAATATGAGAGCAGAGCTGGGGGAGCTTGTCTGTGTGTGTGTAAAAAGCTTCCAATTACATGTCCTCAGTGTTTACGCTCTGGGCCACAATGAAATGGCACCTAGACACACCTACAGCTGTGAATTGAACAGAGGCGTGCCCAGTTCACAGCTAATGTGGCTGCAATGTTACAGATAGGCTTCAGCAGTCGGATGCTGACCCTATGTCCAGGGCTGCCATATTTGAAGGAGTGTGATTGTAGTTTAGTAACTCTTACACTCCTGAAAAGCAAGATGACAGTAGCTGCAAAACAAATTAATAAAAAATAAACTATAGATACTGGGTACTTGAAAATATGTTATAACATTAAGGAATTTAACATTTTAATTCATTTTACATAATGTAAAAATGCGGCACCTTCCCTTTAACATTGAAGGTTGCTGTTGTGCTCTGCAATTGCCCTTTACTGAAATGGTAGATTCTGAACCTGTGGAATCCATCTTCCTTCCTGTTTGGGCCTACTTAAAGCCACATGAATCTCACTCATTGCTTGAGTATTGTGTCTAGCTGATAGTCTAGTTTCAGTCTCCAGCTCCTTAACATTCTTACCAAGACTATTCTCATTCAACCACAATTTTTTTCTTACAACTTCTTTATCCAACTCCTTTATCCAAGAATTTCTACTACCACTTGTTGTTCCTGCTTGCTCTCCTTCAGCCACTGGTTTCAAACAGTACTGCACCAGTATCATAATAGGATACTCAAGCCTTCATCATGGATTCTGCCAAGGGAAATTTGAAGGTTTGATTAAATAAGATGAACTTTTGGCTTACCAACATCTATGCAGATATGCAAACACTAAAAACAAAATACACAGCATTTGAAACTCTGACATCTCACAATGTTCAAATTTTTGGTCAAGCTAAACAGGATCCACAGAATATTATGCAAGATCTAAAAGATTGCACTTTAGTCTGAACAGATCCTTCAATTAAAAAATCAACATATTTCAACCAGTGCAGATAGTACTTTGGTGCACACCCTGCTCACTTCCATACTGACAGATCAAAAGTATGGTGTATAATTATACTACTGACACATAAAGCTTTAGCTTGGGCCAGCCCCCTTATTGAGACTCATGATGATCAACTTAACTATCTGGAGGCTTTCCTAGCAGCCATGAGCCAGGTGATTGATGACCCTAATCGTTGGGCAACAGCTTCAGCTACACTGATGGTGGTACGTCAGGGTAAGCCCTCTGTTGCAGAGTATACCATAGAATTTAGATGGTGGGTAGTGATGAGAGGGCATACTCGCTAGTACTTGGTATGCGCCCGAGCATCTCAGTACTCGAGATGCTCGGACCTCGCCGATTACTTGTGAGATGCTCGGGTGGATGCTCGGGTCTCCTTCCTGCATGTTTGGCGTTCTTTAGAGCACCAATCAACATGCAAGGATTGCCTGCCACTCACTGTAATGCCGCAGCCATGTTAGTTGTGGCATTACAGTGATTGGCTGGCCGCACACAGTTATCAGGTCTATATCAGACCTGGTGCCACTGTGCTCGTCAGTCTACTCCGCAATCAGGCAGTGTAGGGAGAGGTGCTGCTGAGCTAGGTAGAGATTTGGTTGTGTATTAGGTAGTGTAGAGAGAAAACAAGTACATTACACATATCCATCTCAACAAACAGTCCTTCTGAGGACTAATCCATTTGCAGAGATATCCGGCAGGCAGTGTATATAGGCGGGCTACAAGTGATTAATTTGTCTACCCATGTCCTCTCTAAAAATGAACTTGATGTATTAAGTAAGGGTCTTACTTTCTCACCAACTAATGGTTTCCATTATTTTACAGCTCTGAAAGATCTGCAGCTCTTTTCCAGGAAATTGATCCTTAAAAAACCATACCACAAAAATTGTATCACACCTTCCGGCCGAGAGGGAGGCCATTCAGGTGCTGGAGGATCTCCTCAATAAACAGACACCTGCTACTCAAGGTGGGTTCCCTCAGAATATTCTACCCAAGTCGACACTGTTCCCCTCTCTGTCCTTTAGTCCCGCGGTGGAAATCTTTATGAAATTGGTGTTCAAAGACTTTTAAAACGTGTCTACAAGATGTAATCATGATAATCTTACACATGCGCAATGGACAGCCATTAAGGAGTTACAATCCTACCGCGACCTGGTTTATAAACAGGCGGACAAAGGGGGGAACATCGTGGTATGGCCTTGTAATCTTTATGAGCGTGAGGCCTTATGACAACTGAGGGATAAAACACCTATTTGAGGTTGCCCTGAAGCCCCCTGGCCTCCTTCTCAGCCGAACTTCAAACCATACTTTCCGGTGCGTTTGAGTCGGCATTATAACAAAAAAGATCCTGGAGGGACTGACCATCCACTTTCCAAAGGTTCCACATTTTACCTGTTGACCAAAATCCACAAAGCTGCCATCAACCGACCAGGACGTCTGATCGTGTCTGAGGTTGAGGGTCTTTGTGAGCCTATTTGCAAATTTTTTCACTACTACCTCTAGCCCCTGGTCGAGAACCTGACATCATATATCAAGGACATGACGGAGTTCCTTACCAGGTTTGATGGCATCTTTGTGGATGATAATGCTCTTTTTGTCACTGCCAACGTGGAAACACTGTACACCTGAATTGAACATGACGATGGTTTGGAGGCCTTCCACCTCTTCCTGGGTGCCTCCGACCTGGACGGCCCTCTGTGCAGGTTCATCCTGAAGCTGCTGCACTTTATACTCACCCACAATTTTTTTACTTTTAAAGATCTGTTTTACATGCAGAGGCGTGGCACAGCCATGGGTGCGGCCTGGGCCCCCTCGTATGCCAATCTCTTCTTGGGTTCATGGGAGAGAAATATTTTTGGTGATGAGGGGATGTGGGCCGCTGACCATGTGCTGTGCTGGCACAGGTATATTGATGACAGTTTGTTTTTTGGGGAGGCACAGCGCAGTAGCTCGGGACTTTCATGGACAGACTAAATAGTAATAATAAAAACATCCATTTAATGAACAAATGTCACTCGACTAAAATTGATTTCTTGGACGTCAGTCTCGAGGTCGACTACCTCTTATCGATGCCCCATCTGTCCATGATCCCGCCACCATTAGGGCCGTCCCGGTCGGACAGTTCCTCCGGGTGAGGCGGATATGTACCTCCAACTAGCTGCTCGAGGCACAGGTACAGGACCTTCAGACCCGATTCATACAACGTGGTTATAGCTGCCGATCTATCAAGAGAGGATATGCTAGGGCTAAAAGAACCCCAAGATCTCAACTTTTATATCAACATAGAAGAGAGGACATGGGGAAAGACAAAATTTGCTTTATTTCCACATTTAATAACGAGCGGAATAATATGCGGTCAATTTTAATGAAATATTGGCCTATTCTGAGTGCAGAACTGTGTCTGGCTCAACATCTTGGGTGAACGACCTTCTATGACACCTAGAAGGTCTCGCAATTTAAACGACCTTATAGTTAGGAGTCATTATGTCCCTCCTAATAGTACATTTATGTCATCTTTCAAACCCATAGATGGGTGTTACCCCTGCGTTCATTGCCTGGCCTGCACGAATGTGCTTCACTGCAAGACCTTTGACTCTGCTGGAGATGACCTACAATTTAAGATCTTACATTGGCTCTCTTGTAGCAGCAGTAAAGTCATCTATTATGCCACATGCGGGTGTCCCCTCATTTATGTGGGACTTACCTCCAGGGAACTCAGAGTCAGGGTCCGCGAGCACTTTAGGGACATCAATGCGGTCAGGCATGTGGCCGATACCTCGGACCTTAAAACAATTCCCCACCATTTTAAAGAATTTCACAACTGTGACTCTCGATCCCATATGATAAGGGGTATTATTCTGATTCACCTTGGGACAAGAGGTGGTAATGTAAAAAAACTCCTCGCACAATGCAAAGCACAGTGGATCATTACGCTCGATACCATGGCCCCTAAGGGCATTAATGAGTCCCTTAGTTTTGCCTATTTCCTCTAGATGTGCTGTTTTTGTCTTAAAAGGAGAAAAGAATTGATTAATTTGGTTATTTATGTGATTCCTTATTTTCCTGCTTTAGTGCTGTCTCCCCTTCACCCCCCCCCCTTTTTTTCCTGGTTTCATTTTATCTTTTCTTATTAATTGACTTTTCCTTTTTTCCAATTTCCCCCTTTCTTTTACTTTTTTTGTATTTGGTGGTTGTTTTGTCTGTATGATTGACTATTTATTGACTCTTTATGAGGTTTCATATTAATTTTTACAATTGTGTATTTTGTTCAGGATTCTTTCTGTCTCCGACCATTGGCCTCTGAAAGTACCTTTGAGCCATATTTAACAGCATACATCACCTCTGGGATGACCATCTTGAGGCAGGACACAAACCAATTTCCATGAGGAGTTGTTCAAGACCAACACCTGTCTCCTCCCCTTTACATTTGTGGAATAAATTAAGACCTAATGTTTTTCTTATTTTTATTTTTATTCACTTGTTCCACCTCTAATATTTATGGTGTTTATGTTGGTTGTGTCTGGTCAGTATGAACTATACCATCATGGCACTCTTTTTGCTCAGTTACCATTGGTGGCGCTGTCGAACACATGCGTCTTCTGGGGTCACATCCTCCTGCTGCCTCTCGGTGTCTCCATGCCCGCGCGTGCACTGTGGCAGCCAGCTTTGCGGCCTGTCTGCGGTGCACGCTCACAGCAGGTTTGACTGCCGGGCGTGCGGCAGGGGAGCGTGGCCTACCGGCCACGCATGCGCCAGTCTGAGCGGCACCATTGGCCCGCCGCCGATCACATGACCTCCCATGTAATCGGTTGCTATGGCAACTTAAAGGTCCTGGAGGGGCAATTCCAGTACCTTCCCTTGAAAAAGCAACACACGGTCAATGCAAAATGAGCATTGGGAAGTAGAAACAACACCTTTTCTATCTTCTTTGGGGGTCTCTAGCCTCTGGGTAAGTGATTTTATATATGTCCATGTTTGATACCCCTGGTACAATATTCTACTATAGCAACAAGTCCTGCTCTTTTTCTTCGGGCCAACTGTTGGGTATTATAGCAGCACTGTCTGCCCCTTTCAACAGACAATATAATATAAATAAACCAAAAAGATTCTTTAGCCCAAAAATTCAAAAGCACTTCCATATAAAGCATTAACAACCTATAAACGACTGGAAGATTAGCGCCAGTAGAATAAAAAAGAATTTTTATTGACATGTACTTAAAATTCCAATAAAATACTTAAAAAGTGGGAAAGAAACTAGAACAGAAAAGAACTACACAAGCCAGTCATCGTAATATGTCCACCATACAGAGCAAGTGCTCAAAATCACAAAAATCACTGAACCATAATTATGTTGATTGCATATATCAGATTGTAGGAATTGAAAAATATACAAGGTAAATTACCAATGTAAGTATATAAACAAATAAGATCACATAAAGTGCTATTGGCTACAGTGCAAATCAACAACCATTTATGTAAAGTGCAAATTAATAGTGCAAAGAGAATAAACATCACCTTGAGGCAATAAATACTGCAAGTGCAGAAAAAAATCACATAAAGTGCAAATGAGCTACAATTATAAAGTGCAGTTAAAATTGCAAATAATGCAAGTACATTCTCAAGGCCACAAATATTGCAAGTGCAGAATATAATTCATATAAAATGCATATAAACCAGTGTGCAAATAAGCTGCCATTCATGTAAAGTGCACTCAATAGAATCCCAAAATGCTAGCACCTCCATAAAACCATAAAAATGGAGAAAAAGACAATAACATTGATCAAAGAATGGTGGAAGGAATAATATAAGTTAATCATCAAAAGTGAATAATTATATAACCTGGCCGATGAAGAGACCCCCGACTCGCACGTTTCGCGGCTTGCTTCTTCTTATGGGGGGTGAGAATAGAAAGCAAAGATCGCATCCATCCTATATGATGGATGCGCGTCGGGGTCTCTTCATCAGCCAGGTCATATAATTATTAGAATTATTTAAAACTGTGGTTTGTCCGTCTCATGGATCACATATAATTGCGCTGAAAATGCTGCCATTTCTGGCCTCCATTAAAATTTTTCAGTGTGTCAGCAAAGTTTTTGAAACCGGTTTGCTGTTCAAAATAGTTACCTACAGGCCAGTTATTTAAAACTGTGGTTTGTCCATCACACGGATCATATATGCGTTTTCTGAAAATTCTACCATTTCTGGCCTCCATTCAAATTTTTTTTCGGTGTGTCAGCAAAGTTTTTGACATCGGTTTGCTGTTCAAAGTAGTTACCTATAGGCCAGGTATTTAACACGGTGGTTTGCACGTCACACAGATCACATATATGTTTACTGAAAATTCTTCCATTTCTGGCCTCCATTCTAATTTTTTTTCAGTGTGTCAGCAAAGTTTTTGACACTGGTTTGTTGTTAAAAATAGTCACCTACAGACCAGGTATTTAAAACTGTGGTTTGTCCGTCACACGGATCACATATACGTTTTCTGATAATTCTGCCCTTTCTGGCCTCCATTTTAATTTTTTTTCAGTGTGTCAGAAAAGTTTTTGGCACCGGTTTACTGTTCAAAATAGTTACCGACAGCCCAGGTATTTAAAACTGGAGTTTCTCTGTCACACAGATTAAATATAACTTTGCTTCAAATTCAGCAATTTGTAGAGAACGTGGAAGATATTGTCCTCCATTTAAAATGGGCAAGGCGCGAGGCAAGGGACAGGGAACTGAACATAATAGTGATGGTGATGGTGCATGCAGAGGCCCGAGGCCGAGGCTGTGGGAAAGCTGACATTGGGCCACAACAAATACCAACATCTTCTCGCCCGACCTTCCTGTCCCAATTCCTAGGGGACCGCAGCACACCACTATTGAACCCAGAGCAGTGTCAAAAGGTTATTGGTTGGATAGCGGATAATGCTTTCAGTCACTTTGCCACCACCACCACAAGGTTAAGTCTCAGTAGCCATGAGTCTGGACTGCATATTCCTCACCCTGATCGTCCTTCCTCCCACCATCCCGAGTGTCCGGAGACAACTGATCCCACACTTCGACACTCCGAAGAGCTGTTCACTTTTCCACTTGAAGTGGGGCAAGAGGAGATCGCATGTAGCGATGGCCAAATATTTGAGCAGCCACGGTCACACGAAGGCAAGGGTGGGAAAGTATCACAAGAGGTGGACGATGATGAGCCACAATTGCCCGAAAGTCAGGAGGAGGACCAGGGTGTGGAAGTGGAAGACGAGGTGGTGGATGATCTAGTAACTGACCCAACCTGGCAGGAGGACATGCAGAGTGAGGACAGCAGCACACATGGGGAGGGAGGCAGAGCACCCCAACAGGCAGGAAGAAGCAGTGTGGTAGTCGCAGACAGAAGGCAGGCAACCATTCCCTGTAACACCAACACGAAGGAAGTTGCCAGTACAACTGTTAGGTCTTCCCAAGTCTGGTTGTTTTTAAAGACTCTGCCGATAACCCCAAAAAGGCCATTTGCACCACCTGCTAGGCCAGCATCAGCAGGGGTGGCAAAATTAGCAGCCTGACCACCACCAGCATGATCAGACACATGGCAGCAAAGCACCCGACTTTGTGGGGCCGAACCCCAGGGTCCAGTTAAAGTTTCTGCGGGTGGCACCACTGCTTCTTCCGCTGTTGTGCATGCAAGCCAATCCCCTGTCCATGGTGCATGCGAAGATGCTTCCTGCCCTGCACGTGTCATTGCACACTCTCAAGTAGCAGCATCAGGAAGCACGTCCACGTCCTTGTCCCAGCACAGCGATCAGTTGTCCGACCCCAATCCTTGGAATGCAAGCACAAATACGCAACCAATGCCCCACAGGCCACACTACTAAATCTCCACATTTCAGGTCTGCTTGCATTTTAGGCTCATGGAGAAGGAAGCTTTCCGCAACCTGATGGCGGCTGCCGTCCCTCGGTACTTGGTCCCCAGACGCCACTATTTCTACCGGTATGCTGTCCCTGCATTACACAAGCATGTGTCCCAAAACTTTAGCCATGCCCTCAACAATGCAGTTACTGGGAAAGTCCACCTAACCACGGGCACGTGGACAAGTGCTTGTGGGCAGGGACGGTACATCTCGCTGACGGCACACTGGGTTAACATAGTGGAAGCCGGGACACAGTCGGACCTTGGGATGGAACACGTCCTCTCGATGTCAAGGATTGCGGGCCCTAGCTCAATCAGAGTTGCCCCCACAGTCTACAGATCCTGCACCTCATCCTCCTCAGACTCCTCCTCCTCTTCAGCCTCCATCTCTGAATGATCACATCAGTCACAAGCTGGAAGCACTGCAGCACTGCCTCATCCAAGAGGCAACAGGCTGTGCTGAAGCTAATATGCTTAGGTGACAAACCGCACAATGCTGAAGTGTTGAGGACAGCTCTGAAAGAGCAGGCAGATCTATGGCTCACACTGCTGAACCTACAGCCAGGCATGGTCATGTGTGACAATGGCCAGAACCTGTTGGCGGCTCTGAGGCGAGGCGAGCTCACACACATACCATGCCTGGCCCATGTGCTTAATCTCGTGGTTGAGCAATTTCTCAATTCCCAGAGCTGCAAGATCTGCTTGTTAAAGTATGCCACCTGTGTGCCCATTTTAGATAGTCACCCACAGCTTCCGCCACCCTTGCTGTGTTTCAGCAGCGTTTGCTGCTTCCGGCTCACAGACTGGTGTGTGATTTCCCCACTCGTTGCAACTCTACATTGCAGATGTAGGGAAGGATTTGTGAGCAGAATAGGGCAGTTGTTGAGTACCAGCATCAACAAGGCCGTCGGTATTCAGTTCAGACTCCACACATAAGACCTCAGGAGTGGACATGGATGTCAGACATAAGTACCATCCTCCAAAACTTTCAGGACTCCACCACGATGGTGAGTTGCGATGATGCCATAATTAGCATCACCATCCTGCTTCTCTGTCTTCAGAAATGCTCTCTGCTCACAAAGAGGATTCATTGCAGACAGAGTACATTGAGATGGAGCAAGGAACCATACAGGGTGATTACACACAGCCCAGCCTCATCTCATCCCAACGTGGATTGGGTGACAATGAGGAAGAGGAACAGGAGTAAGAATAGGAGCTAGCTTCATGCGCTATAGACGGTACTACCAACACAACTGTCATACCATCTGTTCAGCGTGGATAGCCTGAGGAACAGAGAGGAGGAGGAGAAGGAGAGGATGGTCAGTCATCCTCTTAGTGAGGACGCGGAAGTCTTGCCTGTTAGTAGTCAGGCACGCATGGCTGAGTTTATGTTACGCTGCCTTTCCCATGACCCCCGCGTTCTCAAAATTTTGGGTGACAGTCATTACTGGTTGGTAACACTTCTAGACCCATGCTACAAGAAGAACTTTTTTATCTCTTTTTCCTGAGGTGGACAGGTCTACAAAAATGGGGAAGTACCTGAAGGCCCTTGTTGCGGAACTAATAAAAAAATTCCCATCTGAAAACGCTGGCGACAGAGGTCACTCTGTCAGACTGTCAAAGTTCTGGGAGAATTTTCTCAGCCCCTCCCATCGCGCAGGCCCTGAGGCATGGGGTACTCTCACAAGGAGTGCCAGTCTTGGGAAGATGCTCTGGGAGTACCTTGCTGTCCGTACCAACATCCTCCGTGATTCCTCTGTGCGTTATAATTATTTTGTATCCAAGCGGGATACGTGGAATGAACTGGCTCTCTATGCCTTGGAGATCCTGGCCTGCCTTGCCGCTAGCTTTTTATCAGAGCGGGTTTTTAGTGCCACTGGTGGAATTATAACAGATAAGCGCATCCGCCTGTCAACTGAAAATGCTGACCCAACTTCCCAACACCACCGAATGATAGCAGCGTAACATAAACTCAAATCCAGTGTCTTTTTTTTGGAGGTGTACTCCCATGCACCTCTTCACACCCACACATAGGTATATGCTTCCTGATTTTGGCTATTTGCTCTTGTCCTCCTCCTTCTCCTCATCCTCATCCTCATCCTCCACCACCATATCACCAGGGTGACCGTGGTCCGTGATGCAACACCCACATAATTTTATTAAAGGGTGTTTATGATGTCCTTAAACAAAAATTTTTATACAGTATGTTCATGTATATCCCCCAGGGATAAATGTTTGTCAGCCCATACATTTAGTGCATGGGCATTACAAATATAGGAGAACCCCTCGTTTCTAATGGGAACATTTTTTATGAGGCCCTCCTCCACGTCTTTTCCAAGGGGCATTGGAGTGCCTCCAAATTTTTGGCAGCTCTTGCATTGACTGCATAGGCCAACACTATTGGAGACCCATTTCCTAATAATGGGAACATTGTTTTCAGGAGGCCCTCTGACCTCCACGTCTTTTCCAAGGGGCATTGGAGTGCCTCCAAATTTTTGGCAACCTTTGCATTCACTGCATAGGCAAACACAATTGTAGACCCACTTCCTAATAATGGGAACATTTTTTTCAGGAGGCCCTCTGACCTCCACATCTCTTCCAAGGGGCATTGGAGTGCCTCCAAATTTTTGGCAACCCTTGCATTCACTGCATAAGCAAACACATTGGGAGACCTACTTCCTAATAATGGGAACAATGTTTTCAGGAGGCCCTCCTCTAAGTTTCTTCAAAGGGGTATTGGGGTGCATCCAAATTTTCAAAGTGGTATAGGAGTGTGTCCAAATTTTGCATAGCCGGCTGATGGCTCTCTAAGAATAGTGAGGGCCGACTGCTGGCCTTTCAAGAATTGTAAAGGCCGCCTGATGGCCCTTTAAAAATAGGCTTTGTGACTTTCAGAGTCCCTCCTTCATAAATGAAACACGATGTGTCTGATAATATCTCACACACCACATGGCCAGATAAGGTTGTAAAAAGTTAAAATGACATTTCCTGGTGAATGCATTTGTCACGGTTGAAAGCAATGCAAAAATGCAAAAACGCATCAAAAACGCTAAGTGTGAACATAGCCCAAGGTGTGGAGGAGTATTTTTTTGGGGGTTATTTATTTTGCTTTATATACAAGTCATTACCCTGGAAAGGATGTTCCTTAACATATTTCTCAGGAAAATCCATTTTGGTTTTGTTTTCGTGTTTTATTGTGAGTCCGTAAAAGTACCTCTGACAATGTTGTTGACAGCTGTGACCTGGTTGTCAGAAATGCTTCCAGGCATCTTCCCCATGCTGTTCCCATGCCATTTGAGCACTATTCCCATCGATATGGGCAATTTTTAGGCCCTCTGCTGTCTGCCGGGGGGAGTCACCTGAAAAATGCTCGAGTTTCCCATAGACTTACATTGGGTTCGTTGCTCAGGTCGAGCACCCAAGAATTCCAATGTGCTCGACCCGAGCATAGAGCACCCGAGCATTTTAGTGCTCGCCCATCACTAATGGTGGGTGATTCATAACGAATAAAATAATGCTGCAAAATTATTATTTTTTTAAGAACAGACTCTCCAGCGCACTTAAAGATAAACTAGCCCAGGCCGAAGCTCACACAAATTTTGATGACTCTATTCACCATTGTATTCGGATAGACAATAGTGTTGAGCCACTCCCATAGTGTTCGGGTTCGGTTCGTTGAACACCGGGATGTTCGTGGAACTGTTTGTCGAACACCTTAGAACACCGTCGAACACCATTAAAACCAATGGCAGGCAAACAAAAACACATAGAAAACACCTTCAAAGGTGTCCAAAAGCTGACAAACTGCTCAGATGACACTCTCTTTTAAAAAGCCAGCCGGCAATTCAGCATCGGTACCCGACAATTTAGAACAGAAAGAATAGAGCATCACACAGAGATTAGATAGATAGAAACATGTCAGTCACATATATAAGAAGTACAGTGACAGTGTGGGTTACTGTACTTGTCATTTAGTGTTAAAATAAAGAATTTACTAAAAATAAAAATTGACAAGGGGTTCCCTATAATTTTAGTCTCTAGTGGAGGTTAAGCAGATGGCTGGGGCAGATGTTTGAAGCCTGGGAAGGGGGTAATGGACAATAGTGTTGAGCAACTCCCGTAGTGTTCGGGTACGGTGAGCGCAGGAGAATTCTACCATGCTTTCAATGACGTGCATGAGGTGAGCTGAGTTCATTGGACATAAACTCGGCTCATCTGGATGCCGTCACAGCCAGACACTGAGGAGCTTCACTGAGGTGTCTGTGGCCTGGAAAGCTGGATGGCAGCTTTCTGCTACCATCCAGCCTGTCATGTCAATGTAGCAGAGCTGAAGCTGTCCTGGGAACCATGGAAAGGTAAGGATGAGGTTGGTTTATTACTTTACTTTTATTGCAGAAGACATTGGCTTCAGCTGGAATGGGCGTGACGGTATTTATGGTTTAATTTAGAACAATAAAGAATTGTGTGTTTATTTCAATTAAAGGACTTTATTCTGGGTGTTGTGTTTTTTTTAAATATTTTACTAGAAATTCATGGCGGTCAAGTCTAATATTGGCGTGACCCCATGAATTTCGGGCTTAGGGTCAGCTGATAATACCAAGCTGGCCCTAACCTCTTTATTACCCAGTGAGCCAATGCTCCAGGGCCCTGGATGAGTTGGGTACAGCGCCAGAAGATGGCGCTTCTATGAACGCGCCATTTTCTGGGGTGACTACGAACTGCAATTTGCAGCGGGGGGGGGCCAGAAAGCTGGGGCCTCCCTGCGCTGCGGATTTCAGCCCCCAGCTGCTTAGTTGTACATGGCTGGACACAAAAATACAGCGAAGCCCCACGTCAATTTTTTAAAATTATTTCATGAAATTCATGAAATAATTAAAAAAAGGGCTTCCCTGTATTTTTTTTCTGGACACAAAAATATGGCGAAGGCCACGTCAACTTTTTGGTGAAAAATTCATTAAAATTTTTTGAAAAAAACTCATTTAGGGACTGCATCTTTATTGACCCCTCCACTTGTGGGGTTAATAAAGATGCAGTACCTAAATTATTAATTTTTTTTTATTGTTTTTTAATTAATTTTTCCCAAAAATGTTGACGTGGGCTTTGCCATATTTTTGTATGCCAGCCAGGTACAGCATTCAGGAACGGGCTGCCCCCAACCACCAGCTGCCTATTTGTACCTGGCCGGACACAACAATATAGGTAAGCCCTTTTTTTTTTGTTATTTCATGAATTTCATGAAATAATTAAAAAACAAAATACGTGGGGCTTCGCCCTATTTTTGTGTCCAGCCAGGTACAACTAAGCAGCCGGAGGCTGGAATCCACATCGCAGGGAGGCCCAAGCTTTCTTGGCCCCCCCGCTGCAAGTTGCAGTCCGCAGCCACCCCAGAAAATTGCGCGTTCATAGAAGCGCCATCTTCTGGCACTGTACCCAACTCATCCAGGGCCCTCGTGCGGTGGCTCACTGGGTAATAAATGGATTAGGGCCAGCTTGGTATTATCAGCTGACCCTAAGCCAGAAATTCATGGAGTCACGCCAATATTAGACATGACCGCCATGAATTTCTAGTAAAGTATTTAAAAAAAACACAACACCCAGAATTAAGTTCTTTAATTGAAATACACACACATTCCTTCAGTGTTCTAAATTAAACCATACTTACCGTCACACCCATTCCAGCTTAAGCCAATGTCTTAAGGATGAGGTTGGTTTATTATTTTACTTTTATTGCAGAAGACATTGGCTTCAGCTGGAATTGGCGTGACGGTAAGTATGGTTTAATTTAGAACATTAAAGTATTGTGTGTTTATTTCAATTAAAGGACTTTATTCTGTGTGTTTGTGTTTTTTTTATCTTTGAATATGGGGTTAGTAATAGGGTTGTCTTATAGACGCCTCTCCATTACTAACCTGGGCTTGATGTCAGCTGGCATTATAAGCTGACATCAACCCCAGCCCTATTACCCCACTTCCACCGCTGCAGGGCAGTGGGAAGAGCGAGGCTAAGAGCCAGAATTGGCGCATCCTGTGGATGCTCTAATTCTGGGGCGGCTGACGGCTGGTGTTTCTAGCCTGGGAGGGGGCCAATATTCATGGCACCCTTCCTGGGCTATTAATATCAGCCCCCAGCTGTCTGCCTAGCCTTTGCTAGCTATTAAAATAGGGGGGACCCCACGTCATTTTTTTGGGGGGTCCCCCATTTTAATAGCTAGTAAAGGCAATGTATTCAGCTGAGGGCTGATATTAGTAGCCTGGGAAGCTCCGTGGGTATTACCCCCTTCCCAGGCTTCAAACATCTGCCCCAGCCGTCTGCTTAACCTCCGCTAGAGACTAAAATTACGGGGAACCCCATGCCAATTTTTTTTCTAATAAATCCTTTATTTTAACACTAAATGACAAGTACAGTAATCAACACTATCACTGTACTTATTTTATATGTGACTGACATGTTTCTATCTATCTAATCTATGTGTGATGCTCTATTCTTTCGGTTCTAAATTGTCGGGTACCGGTGAATGTCGCTGCTGAATTACCGGCCTTTCATGTTTTACTGTGAGCACTGTTCGCATCGATTTGGGCAGCCACTGTAATGCCACAACCACCATGGCTGTGGCATTACAGTGAGTGGCAGACAATCCCTGCATGATGTGAAAAAATCCAGTTACGCTTTTGGTGCACGAACAGTTATCGAACATAACCTCGAACAGCCAAATTTTTTGCAAATCGTTCGCCGAACGACTCGAACACCGCCCAAAGCAGCTCGAATTTGAGATTGGCGAACAATTCTAGTCGAACACCGCTCATCTCTAATAGACAACTGATCATCAGAGAGAAGATTGGAAAAGTGAAATTTAAACTGGCCCCGCAAAAGTAACCATTATCCACCTGCTTTACCACTAGTCCAAGAGATTTTGAGGTAAAGAGTCCTCACATATCTGAAGTTGAATATATGCAGGTTGACAGCCTGTTAAAACATAAAAGTGCTGAGAGAAAAGAATGGAGACTTCGGGAAAATCAATGTTTTTATTGTGGCAAGACTGACCACTTTCTCATCAATTGTCCTTCTAGACTACGTAAAACAGTGGCAGTGGTAGTGGATCCCAACTTTTCTGATGAAGAATCAGTCTTGTTTGAACCAGTGCCTCCAGTGAATGCTGTCATCCATAAAATTTCCTTTTTTAAGAAAACAAGGACTCTCATAGCTTCCTTTCTATCAAGTTTCAAGTTGATTCTCTGCCATGGCTGATTCAGGAGCAAACAGGGAATTCATGGACATCTTTTTCGCAAAGGAACATGGGTTAAAAATTCAAAACAGACTCTTATCTATTATTATATAAACTGTTGACGGACCTCCGCTAAATTTGGGACAAGTGAATCATGAGACTGAACCCCTAAAGATAATTATGAAACCTAATCGCCATGAGGACTTATCCTTCTTCCTAATCTCATCTCCAAATTTTCTAATAATCCTGGGGTTGCCATGGCTACAGACTCAAAATCCCACAATCAATTGGGAAACCAAAGAAGTGTCTTTTCCATCTTCTGTTCACTCCCCGCAGGTTTCACCAAATGAACAGGTTGTAGAGGATCCTGAACAATCTTCTAAACTACCTTCTATATATGAGGAATTTGATGATGTATGTGACAAGAAAAATGCAGACAAACTCCCTCCTCATCTGCCATATGATTGTCCAATTGATCTATTGCCTGGAGTAGCGATACCCTTTGGAAGCATTTACCCATTGGCCGAGCAGGAATTAAAAACACTCAAGGAATACATTGATGAAAATTTAGCTAAAGGGTTTATTCGTCTATCTTTATCATCAGCAGTTGCACCAATATTTGTCCTTAAGACCCTACATTGATTACAGAGAATTGAATGAAATTACTGTAACGAATCTAATAAAATTACTGCAAAGAATCGTTACCGTCTGCCTTTTATCCCTGAATTGCTGGGCAGAGTTCGTTATGCAAAGTTATTCACAAAACTGGATCTTCGAGTGGCATACAACTTGGTTCATGTTAGACCAGGTGATGAGTGAAAAACGGCATTCAGATCACGGTATCCACACTATGAGTACTTAGTCATGTCGTTTGAACTGTGCCATGCTCTTGCAATGTTTCAGCATTTCCTTAATGACATTTTTAGAGAGTTGCTTGATCAATTTGTAGTAATTTATAAAGATTAGATACAAATCTTTTCTATTTCTGCAGATGAGCATCAGAATCATGTGCACCAATCTCCGAACAAAGAAAGTGATATCGTTTGTTTGGTCTCCTTAAGCACAAGCTGTTTTTTCTTGCCTGAAGACGAAGTTCACCACAGCTCCTATACTGATTCATCCAAATCCTGAACATGCCTTTATTTTAGAAGTGGATGCTTCAGATGGTGCAGTAGGGGCAATTCTACCACAAAGAACAAAAATAATACATTTGCTACAACCTTGTGCCTATTTTTCAAGAAATTTGACCATATCAGAGAATAATTATGATGTGGGGAACAAAGAGCTCTTAGCTATCATTGCTGCTTTCAAGGAATGGAGACATCATCTAGAAGGAGCAACTCAACGAATTGTTGTTCGAACTGACCATCGTAACGTTGAATTTATCAGGTCTGCCAAATGTTTGACTCCCCCACCAAGCTCGATGGAGTCTCTATCTTAATCGATTCAACTTTGTTATTGCTTACAGACCTGGATCCCGTAATGGTAAGGCTGATGTTTTATCTAATATCTTCTCCAAAGATCCTTCTTCAGCAGCACCACCAACAATTTCCTTGGGGGTGATCCATAACAAAGACTTGCTGGAAGATATAAGGGAAGCATATGAGACAGACCCAATTCTTCTGTATTCACCAGATGATATATCTCATACCTTCCAAAATAAAGTATGGACTCATAGTCATTGCAGCTATGTTCCAAAAACTATGAGACTTAACGTATTAAAACGAATCCATGACTCCAAGTTAGCAGGACACACAGGAATTCAAAAAACACAAGAATTTCTGTCTCTTTCCTTTTGGTGGCCCAATTGCCAAAAAAGATGTCAAATAATATGTATCTTCCTGTAGCACCTGTGCCATGTATAAAACTCCACACACCTCACCAATGGGATTATTGCAGCCTCTGAAAACTCCATCTCATCCTTGGGGCTCTATATCTATGGACTTTATTGTGGAGCTACCAGTTTTAAAGGGAAAGAGTTCAATCCTAGTAGTGGTGGACCGACTCTCCAAAGCAGCACATTTTGTCCAAACCTTAGAGTAATATCTCAGATGCTACATTTGTAATCTCTAGGATGACTTGGAAGATTAGAATCCTATGGCAGAATTTTCATGCAAAAATTCTCAAAATGCTTAAACCAAATAAACACCATTCATCGCAAATTCTGGGTACTATCCAAGTATCCTTCCTAATTTTCAAAGAAAAATGCCTATCCCTGCTGTCACTGACAGAATATAATCCCTTCAACAGAATCTGGAAATACTAAAATACACTTTAAGAATTGCCCAGGAGAAATATAAGGAAGCAGCAGATAAATCTCGAAGACCTTCTCAAAGCTTCCAAGTGGGTGATGAAGTATGGCTTTCCACCAAGAATTTGAAACTCCATATACCCTCACCAAAACAGGGTTAAAAATGTATTGGTCCTTTTAAAATAATTGGACTAGTTAGCTCAGTAGCTTTTCACCTTCAACTTCCCAGAACAATGAAGATACATCCAGTGTTCCATGTCTCCTTACTAAAGCCATTTGTTCTGAATCCTTTTCCAGGGTGTCGTCTACCTCCTCCTGATCCTATTGAAGTGGATGGGCAAGTGCATTTCAGAGTTGATTCCAGAATATTCCGAAACAAATTGCAGTACTTAATTAAGTGGCAAGGGTATGGCCCTGAAGATAACTCCCGGGAACCTATTGAAAATGTCAATGCTCCTAGACTGCTTAAAGAATTTCACCAAAAATACCCATATAAACCAAGCCAAGCATTGACCGGAGGCCGCTGTTGAAAGGTGGAGTAATGTCAGAATTCCTGTTGTCCTTTTACAGTTTGACCACTAGTGGCTGCTATTGTTTACCTTCTTAATCGTGCTGCAATTTCACTCCTTACCACTAGAGGCTGCTGTTATTTTCTGCAATTGCCCTTTACTAATATGGTAAATTCTGAACCTTCAGATTCCATCTTGTTTCCTGTTTGGGCCTACTTAAAGCCACATGGATCTCTCACTCATTGCTTGAGTATTGTGTCTAGCTGTTCACCTAGTTTCAGTCTCCAAATTCTGAACATTCTTACCCTGACTGTTCTCATTCATCTACAGATAAACAGATATACAAGATATACAGAGAGATAGATAATATATATATGGATAGATAGATATATAGATAGATAATAGATAGATATACAGATAGATAATTAGGTAGATAAATAATAGATATATGGATAGATAGATTTATACCTAAATAGATAAAAGATATATGGATAGATAGATAATAGCTAGATTGATTGATAGTTAGATATATGAATAGATAGATATACAGATAGATAGATAATAGATAGATATATGGATAGATAGATAGATGGATAAATACAGGGTGGGCCATTTATATGGATGCACCTAAATTAAATGGGAATGGTTGGTGATATCAACTTCCTGTTTGTGGCACATTAGTATAAGGGAGGGGGAAAACTTTTCCAGATGGGTGGTGACTAGTGTGGAGCGAACATGCTCGACACTGCTCGGTACTCGCCCGACCATCACGCTACTCGGGATATTCGGCGAGCACCGAGCATTTCCGGGTTACTCGGGCGGGAGCTCGGGTCTCCGCCCAGCATGTTTGGAGCTCTTTACAGAGCCAATGAACATGCAGGGATTGCCAGCCAGTCACTGTAATGCTGCAGCCATGTTGGTTGTGGGCATTACAGTGATTGGCTGGCCGCACAGCGTCACCTCGAGTATTTAAAACCGGGCGCCGCCATCTTGGACACAGTCGCTCCGGATTACACAGTGTAGGGACAGCGCTGCTGATTTAGGGAGAGATATAAACTGCAAAATAGTTAGTGTAGGGTCTGTAAAGGAAGCCAGAACAAACAAACAGTCCTTTTCAGGACTAATATCCATCCCAGAAACAAGGCAGGCAGGCTGTATAGGAGACACAGTGGTTATACCAGCAAACGCTGCACTACAGTCCTGTGTGCTCCTGTTGCTGAAATTGCTGGAATTAGCACCAGGTGTCGGGGGCCAGGAAAAATCCTTTTTTTTTCATCTAAATCCTCCTTTTTTTTTCCTCCTTCACACTGTACAATTACCCATCTTATTAACCTTTTGGTGTATCCCCCCCCCCCCCCAAAAAAAATGCGTGTCTCTGATTTTTCAGACACAAATATAGCTGTTGAAAATAGTGTGGTGTAGGCTAGAGAAACAGAAGTGTTGTTTTGCACTTCCACGGTTCAAACCTCTGTATTATCCATTTTGGACCATTTGGATCTAAAAAAAAAAACAGTTTGAGTGTGTCGCTCACTGTTCAGCCACAATTCTAAATATTTAAAAAAGTCTGGTATACAACAGTAAACAATAACTGTGGTTTTGCCATCCAACGGTAAAAAATCTCTATTATTCAGGTTTTGGTAGTTTTTTCCGTAAAGAAAAACAGTAGTGTCTCCTGACTGTTGTGACACAAAAATAAATCTGTTGAAAATAGTCTTGTGTAGGTCCGACATCCCAGTGTGGTTTCGAAGTTCCATGGGTCAAATCGCTGTACTATCCAATTTTGGGCCCTTGATACCTAAAAAAAAATGCAGTTTGAGTGTGTCGCTCACTGTTCAGCCGCAAATATCTCTATTTAAAAAAGTGTGGTATTCCCCAGTAAACAATAACTGTGGTTTTGCCATCCCACGATAAAAAATCTCTATTATTCAGCTTTTGGTAGTTTTTTCCGTAAAGAAAAACAGTAGTGTCTCCTGACTGTTGTGACACAAAAATATATCTGTTGAAAATAGTCTTGTGTAGGCCCGACATCCCAGTGTGGTTTCGCAGTTCCATGGGTCAAATCGCTGTACTATCCAGTTTTGGGCCTTTGGTATCTAAAAAAAAAGCAGTTTGAGTGTGTTGCGCACTGTTCAGCCGCAAATATCTCTATTTAAAAAGGTGTGGTATACCCCAGTAAACAATAACTGTGGTTGTGCCATCCCACGGTAAAAAATCTCTATTATTCAGGTTTTGGTAGTTTTTTCCGTAAAGAAAAACAGTAGTGTTTCCTGACTGTTGTGACCAAAAATATATCTGTTGAAAATAGTCTTGTGTAGGCCCGACATCCGAGTGTGGTTTCGCAGTTCCACGGGTCAAATCGCTGTACTATCCAGTTTTGGGCCTTTGGTATCTAAAAAAAAAAGCAGTTTGAGTGTGTCGCGCACTGTTCAGTCGCAAATATCTCTATTAAAAAAAGTGTGGTATACCACAGTAAACAATAACTGTGGTTTTGCCATCCCACGGTAAAAAATCTCTATTATTCAGCTTTTGGTAGTTTTTTCCGTAAAGAAAAACAGTAGTGTCTCCTGACTGTTGTAACACAAAAATATATCTGTTGAAAATAGTCTTGTGTAGGCCCGACATCCCAGTGTGGTTTCGCAGTTCCATGGGTCAAATCGCTGCACTATTCAGTTTTGGGCCTTAGGTATTTAGAAAAAAAGCAGTTTGAGTGTGTCGCGCACTGTTCAGCCGCAAATATCTCTATTAAAAAAAGTGTGGTATACCACAGTAAACAATAATTGTGGTTTTGCCATCTAACGGTAAAAAATCTCTATTATTCAGGTTTTGGTATATTTTCCGTTAAGAAAAACAGTAGTGTCTCCTGACTGTTGTGACACAAAAATAAATCTGTTGAAAATAGTCTTGTGTAGGCCAGACATCCCAGTGTGGTTTCGCAGTTCCATGGGTCAAATCGCTGTACTATCCAGTTTTGGGCCTTTGGCAACTAAAAAAAAAGCAGTTTGAGTGTGTCGCTCACTGTTCAGCCGCAAATATCTCTATTTAAGAAAGTGTGGTATACCCCAGTAAACAATAACTGTGGTTTTTCCATCCCATGGTAAAAAATCTCTATTATTCAGAATTTGGTATATTTTCCGTAAAGAAAAACAGTAGTGTCTCCTGACTGTTGTGACACAAAAAGATATCTGTATAAAATAGTCTTGCGTAGGCCCCACATCCCAGTGTAGTTTCGCAGTTCCACGGGTCAAATTGCTGTACTATCCAGTTTTGGGCCTTTGGTATATAAAAAAAAAGCAGTTTGAGTGTGACGCGCACTGTTCAGCCGCAAATATCTCTATTTAAAAAGGTGTGGTATACCCCAGTAAACAATAACTGTGGTTTTGCCATCCCACGGTAAAAAATCTCTATTATTCAGGCTTTGGTAGTTTTTTCCGTAAAGAAAAACAGTAGTGTCTCCTGACTGTTGTGACACAAAAATATATCTGTTGAAAATAGTCTTGTGTAGGTCCGACATCCCAGGGTGGTTTCGTAGTTCCACGGGTCAAATCGCTGTACTATCCAGTTTTGGGCCTTTGGTATGTAAAAAAAAAGCAGTTTGAGTGTGTCGCTCACTGTTCAGCCGCAAATATCTCTATTTAAAAAAGTGTGGTTTACCCCAGTAAACAATAACTGTGGTTTTGCCATCCCACGGTAAAAAATCTCTATTATTCAGGTTTTGGTAGTTTTTTCCGTAAAGAAAAACAGTAGTGTCTCCTGACTGTTGTGTCACAAAAATATATCTGTTGAAAATAGTCTTGTGTAGGCACGACATCCCAGTGTGGTTTCGCAGTTCCACGGGTCAAATCGCTGTACTATCCAGTTTTGGGCCTTTGGTATCTAAAAAAAAAGCAGTTTGAGTGTGTCGCTCACTGTTCAGCCGCAAATATCTCTATTTAAAAAAGTGTGGTATACCTCAGTAAACAATAACTGTGGCTTTGCCATCCCACGGTAAAAAATCTCTATTATTCAGCTTTTTGTAGTTTTTTCTGTAAAGAAAAACAGTAGTGTCTCCTGACTGCTGTGACACAAAAATATATCTGCTGAAAATAGTCTGGTGTAGGCCCGACATCCCAGTGTGGTTTCGCAGTTCCATGGGTCAAATCGCTGGACTATCCAGTTTTGGACCTTTGGTATTTAAAAATAAAGCAGTTTGAGTGTGTCGCTCACTGTTCAGCCGCAAATATCTCTATTTAAAAAAGTGTGGTATACCCCAGTAAACAATAACTGTGGTTTTGCCATCCCACGGTAAAAAATCTCTATTATTCAGCTTTTGGTAGTTTTTTCCGTAAAGAAAAACAGTAGTGTCTCCTGACTGTTGTGACACAAAAATATATTTGTTGAAAATAGTCTTGTGTAGGCCCGACATCCCAGTGTGGTTTCACAGTTCCACTGTCAAATCGCTGTACTATCCAGTTTTGGGCCTTTGGTATCTAAAAAAAAAGCAGTTTGAGTGTGTTGCTCACTGTTCAGCCGCAAATATCTCTATTTAAAAAAGTGTGGTATACCCCAGTAAACAATAACTGTGGTTTTGCCATCCCACGGTAAAAAATCTCTATTATTCAGCTTTTGGTAGTTTTTTCCGTAAAGAAAAACAGTAGTGTCTCCTGACTGTTGTGACACAAAAATATATCTGTTGAAAATAGTCTTGTGTAGGCCCGACATCCCAGTGTGGTTTCGCAGTTCCACGGGTCAAATCGCTGTACTATCCTCTTTTGGGCCTTTGGTATGTAAAAAAAAAGCAGTTTGAGTGTGTCGCTTACTGTTCAGCCGCAAATTTCTCTATTTAAAAAAGTGTGGTATACCCGAGTAAACAATAACTGTGGTTTTGCCATCCCACGGTAAAAAATCTCTATTATTCAGCTTTTGGTAGTTTTTTCCGTAAAGAAAAACATTAGTGTCTCCTGACTGTTGTGACACAAAAATATATCTGTTGAAAATAGTCTTGTGTAGGCCCGACATCCCAGTTTATTTTCGCAGTTCCAACTGTCAAATCGCTGTACTATCCAGTTTTGGGCCTTTGGTATCTAAAAAAAAGCAGTTTGAGTGTGTCGTTCACTGCTCAGCTGCAAATATCTCTATTTAAAAAAGTATGGTATACCCCAGTAAACAATAACTGTGGTTTTGCTATCCCACGGTAAAAAATCTCTATTATTCAGGCTTTGGTAGTTTTTTCCGTAAAGAAAAACAGTAGTGTCTCCTGACTGTTGTGACACAAAAATATATCTGTTGAAAATAGTCTTGTGTAGGCCCGACATCCCAGTGTGGTTTCGCAGTTCCACGGGTCAAATCGCTGTACTATCCTCTTTTGGGCCTTTGGTATGTAAAAAAAAAGCAGTTTGAGTGTGTCGCTCACTGTTCAGCCGCAAATATCTCTATTTAAGAAAGTGTGGTATACCCCAGTAAACAATAACTGTGGTTTTGCCATCCCACGGTAAAAAATCTCTATTATTCAGAATTTGGTATATTTTCCGTAAAGAAAAACAGTAGTGTCTCCTGACTGATGTGACACAAAAAGATATCTGTTTAAAATAGTCTTGCGTAGGCCCGACATCCCAGTGTAGTTTCGCAGTTCCACAGGTCAAATCGCTGTACTATCCAGTTTTGGGCCTTTGGTATCTAAAAAAAAAGCAGTTTGAGTGTGTCGCTCACTGTTCAGCCGCAAATATATCTATTTAAAAAAGTGTGGTATACCCCAGTAAACAATAACTGTGGTTTTGCCATCCCACGGTAAAAAATCTCTATTATTCAGCTTTTGGTAGTTTTTTCCGTAAAGAAAAACAGTAGTGTCTCCTGACTGTTGTAACACAAAAATATATCTGTTTAAAATAGTCTTGTGTAGGCCCGACATCCCAGTTTGGTTTCGCAGTTCCACGGGTCAAATTTCTGGACTATCCAGTTTTGGACCTTTGGTATTTAAAAAGAAGCAGTTTGAGTGTGTCGCTCACTGTTCAGCCGCAAATATCTCTATTTAAAAAAGTGTGGTATACCACAGTAAACAATAACTGTGGTTTTGCCATCCCACGGTAAAAAATCTCTATTATTCAGCTTTTGGTAGTTTTTTCCGTAAAGAAAAACAGTAGTGTCTCCTGACTGTTGTAACACAAAATTATATCTGTTGAAAATAGTCTTGTGTAGGCCCGACATCCCAGTGTGGTTTTGCAGTTCCATGGGTCAAATCGCTGCACTATTCAATTTTGGGCCTTAGGTATTTAGAAAAAAAGCAGTTTGAGTGTGTCGCGCACTGTTCAGCCGCAAATATCTCTATTAAAAAAAGTGTGGTATACCACAGTAAACAATAATTGTGGTTTTGCCATCTAACGGTAAAAAATCTCTATTATTCAGGTTTTGGTATATTTTTCGTTAAGAAAAACAGTAGTGTCTCCTGACTGTTGTGACACAAAAATAAATCTGTTGAAAATAGTCTTGTGTAGGCCAGACATCCCAGTGTGGTTTCGCAGTTCCATGGGTCAAATCGCTGTACTATCCAGTTTTGGGCCTTTGGCATCTAAAAAAAAAGCAGTTTGAGTGTGTCGCTCACTGTTCAGCCGCAAATATCTCTATTTAAGAAAGTGTGGTATACCCCAGTAAACAATAACTGTGGTTTTGCCATCCCATGGTAAAAAATCTCTATTATTCAGAATTTGGTATATTTTCCGTAAAGAAAAACAGTAGTGTCTCCTGACTGTTGTGACACAAAAAGATATCTGTATAAAATAGTCTTGCGTAGGCCCCACATCCCAGTGTAGTTTCGCAGTTCCACGGGTCAAATTGCTGTACTATCCAGTTTTGGGCCTTTGGTATATAAAAAAAAAGCAGTTTGAGTGTGTCGCTTACTGTTCAGCCGCAAATATCTCTATTTAAAAAAGTGTGGTATACCCCAGTAAACAATAACTGTGGTTTTGCCATCCCACGGTAAAAAATCTCTATTATTCAGCTTTTGGTAGTTTTTTCCGTAAAGAAAAACAGTAGTGTCTCCTGACTGTTGTGACACAAAAATATATCTGTTGAAAATAGTCTTGTGTAGGCCCGACATCCCAGTGTGGTTTCACAGTTCCTTCGGTCAAATCGCTGTACTATCCAGTTTTGGGCCTTTGGTATCTAAAAAAAAGCAGTTTGAGTGTGACGCGCACTGTTCAGCCGCAAATATCTCTATTTAAAAAGGTGTGGTATATCCCAGTAAACAATAACTGTGGTTTTGCCATCCCACGGTAAAAAATCTCTATTATTCAGGCTTTGGTAGTTTTTTCCGTAAAGAAAAACAGTAGTGTCTCCTGACTGTTGTGACACAAAAATATATCTGTTGAAAATAGTCTTGTGTAGGTCCGACATCCCAGGGTGGTTTCGTAGTTCCACGGGTCAAATCGCTGTACTATCCAGTTTTGGGCCTTTGGTATCTAAAAAAAAGCAGTTTGAGTGTGTCGCTCACTGTTCAGCCGCAAATATCTCTATTTAAGAAAGTGTGGTATACCCCAGTAAACAATAACTGTGGTTTTGCCATCCCACGGTAAAAAATCTCTATTATTCAGAATTTGGTATATTTTCCGTAAAGAAAAACAGTAGTGTCTCCTGACTGTTGTGACACAAAAAGATATCTGTTTAACATAGTCTTGCGTAGGCCCGACATCCCAGTGTAGTTTCGCAGTTCCACAGGTCAAATCGCTGTACTATCCAGTTTTGGGCCTTTGGTATCTAAAAAAAAGCAGTTTGAGTGTGTCGTTCACTGTTCAGCCGCAAATATCTCTATTTAAAAAAGTGTGGTATACCCCAGTAAACAATAACTGTGGTTTTGCCATCCCACGGTAAAAAATCTCTATTATTCAAGTTTTGGTATTTTTTTCCGTAAAGAAAAACAGTAGTGTCTCCTGACTGTTGTGACACAAAAATATATCTGTTGAAAATAGTCTTGTGTAGGCACGACATCCCAGTGTGGTTTCGCAGTTCCACGGGTCAAATCGCTGTACTATCCAGTTTTGGGCCTTTGGTATCTAAAAAAAAAGCAGTTTGAGTGTGTCGCTCACTGTTCAGCCGCAAATATCTCTATTTAAAAAAGTGTGGTATACCTCAGTAAACAATAACTGTGGCTTTGCCATCCCACGGTAAAAAATCACTATTATTCAGCTTTTTGTAGTTTTTTCTGTAAAGAAAAACAGTAGTGTCTCCTGACTGCTGTGACACAAAAATATATCTGCTGAAAATAGTCTGGTGTAGGCCCGACATCCCAGTGTGGTTTCGCAGTTCCATGGGTCAAATCGCTGGACTATCCAGTTTTGGACCTTTGGTATTTAAAAATAAAGCAGTTTGAGTGTGTCGCTCACTGTTCAGCCGCAAATATCTCTATTTAAAAAAGTGTGGTACACCCCAGTAAACAATAACTGTGGTTTTGCCATCCCACGGTAAAAAATCTCTATTATTCAGCTTTTGGTAGTTTTTTCCGTAAAGAAAAACAGTAGTGTCTCCTGACTGTTGTGACACAAAAATATATCTGTTGAAAATAGTCTTGTGTAGGCCCGACATCCCAGTGTGGTTTCACAGTTCCTTCGGTCAAATCGCTGTACTATCCAGTTTTGGGCCTTTGGTATCTAAAAAAAAGCAGTTTGAGTGTGACGCGCACTGTTCAGCCGCAAATATCTCTATTTAAAAAGGTGTGGTAAACCCCAGTAAACAATACCTGTGGTTTTGCCATCCCCCGGTAAAAAATCTCTATTATTCAGGCTTTGGTAGTTTTTTCCGTAAAGAAAAACAGTAGTGTCTCCTGACTGTTGTGACACAAAAATATATCTGTTGAAAATAGTCTTGTATAGGTCCGACATCCCAGGGTGGTTTCGTAGTTCCACGGGTCAAATCGCTGTACTATCCAGTTTTGGGCCTTTGGTATCTAAAAAAAAGCAGTTTGAGTGTGTCGCTCACTGTTCAGCCGCAAATATCTCTATTTAAAAAAGTGTGGTATACCCCAGTAAACAATAACTGTGGTTTTGCCATCCCATGGTAAAAAATCTCTATTATTCAGCTTTTGGTAGTTTTTTCCGTAAAGAAAAACAGTAGTGTTTCCTGACTGTTGTGACACAAAAATATATCTGTTGAAAATAGTCTTGTGTAGGCCCAACATCCCAGTGTGGTTTCGCAGTTCCACGGGTCAAATCGCTGTACTATCCTCTTTTGGGCCTTTGGTATCTAAAAAAAAAGCAGTTTGACTGTGTCGCTCACTGTTCAGCCGCAAATATCTCTATTTAAGAAAGTGTGGTATACCCCAGTAAACAATAACTGTGGTTTTGCCATCCCACGGTAAAAAATCTCTATTATTCAGAATTTGGTATATTTTCCGTAAAGAAAAACAGTAGTGTCTCCTGACTGTTGTGACACAAAAAGATATCTGTTTAACATAGTCTTGCGTAGGCCCGACATCCCAGTGTAGTTTCGCAGTTCCACAGGTCAAATCGCTGTACTATCCAGTTTTGGGCCTTTGGTATCTAAAAAAAAGCAGTTTGAGTGTGTCATTCACTGTTCAGCCGCAAATATCTCTATTTAAAAAAGTGTGGTATACCCCAGTAAACAATAACTGTGGTTTTGCCATCCCACGGTAAAAAATCTCTATTATTCAGGTTTTGGTATTTTTTTCCGTAAAGAAAAACAGTAGTGTCTCCTGACTGTTGTGACACAAAAATATATCTGTTGAAAATAGTCTTGTGTAGGCACGACATCCCAGTGTGGTTTCGCAGTTCCACGTTTCAAATCGCTGTACTATCCAGTTTTGGGCCTTTGGTATCTAAAAAAAAAGCAGTTTGAGTGTGTCGCTCACTGTTCAGCCGCAAATATCTCTATTTAAAAAAGTGTGGTATACCTCAGTAAACAATAACTGTGGCTTTGCCATCCCACGGTAAAAAATCTCTATTATTCAGCTTTTTGTAGTTTTTTCTGTAAAGAAAAACAGTAGTGTCTCCTGACTGCTGTGACACAAAAATATATCTGCTGAAAATAGTCTGGTGTAGGCCCGACATCCCAGTGTGGTTTCGCAGTTCCATGGGTCAAATCGCTGAACTATCAAGTTTTGGACCTTTGGTATTTAAAAATAAAGCAGTTTGAGTGTGTCGCTCACTGTTCAGCCGCAAATATCTCTATTTAAAAAAGTGTGGTATACCCCAGTAAACAATAACTGTGGTTTTGCCATCCCACGGTAAAAAATCTCTATTATTCAGCTTTTGGTAGTTTTTTCCGTAAAGAAAAACAGTAGTGTCTCCTGACTGTTGTAACACAAAAATATATCTGTTTAAAATAGTCTTGTGTAGGCCCGACATCCCAGTTTGGTTTCGCAGTTCCACGGGTCAAATTGCTGGACTATCCAGTTTTGGACCTTTGGTATTTAAAAAGAAGCAGTTTGAGTGTGTCGCTCACTGTTCAGCCGCAAATATCTCTATTTAAAAAAGTGTGGTATACCCCAGTAAACAATAACTGTGGTTTTGCCATCCCACGGTAAAAAATCTCTATTATTCAGCTTTTGGTAGTTTTTTCCGTAAAGAAAAACAGTAGTGTCTCCTGACTGTTGTAACACAAAAATATATCTGTTGAAAATAGTCTTGTGTAGGCCCAACATCCCAGTGTGGTTTCGCAGTTCCATGGGTCAAATCGCTGCACTATTCAATTTTGGGCCTTAGGTATTTAGAAAAAAAGCAGTTTGAGTGTGTCGCGCACTGTTCAGCCGCAAATATCTCTATTAAAAAAAGTGTGGTATACCACAGTAAACAATAATTGTGGTTTTGCCATCTAACGGTAAAAAATCTCTATTATTCAGGTTTTGGTATATTTTCCGTTAAGAAAAACAGTAGTGTCTCCTGACTGTTGTGACACAAAAATAAATCTGTTGAAAATAGTCTTGTGTAGGCCAGACATCCCAGTGTGGTTTCGCAGTTCCATGGGTCAAATCGCTGTACTATCCAGTTTTGGGCCTTTGGCATCTAAAAAAAAAGCAGTTTGAGTGTGTCGCTCACTGTTCAGCCGCAAATATCTCTATTTAAGAAAGGTGGTATACCCCAGTAAACAATAACTGTGGTTTTGCCATCCCATGGTAAAAAATCTCTATTATTCAGAATTTGGTATATTTTCCGTAAAGAAAAACAGTAGTGTCTCCTGACTGTTGTGACACAAAAAGATATCTGTATAAAATAGTCTTGCGTAGACCCCACATCCCAGTGTAGTTTCGCAGTTCCACGGGTCAAATTGCTGTACTATCCAGTTTTGGGCCTTTGGTATATAAAAAAAAAGCAGTTTGAGTGTGTCGCTTACTGTTCAGCCGCAAATATCTCTATTTAAAAAAGTGTGGTATACCCCAGTAAACAATAACTGTGGTTTTGCCATCCCACGGTAAAAAATCTCTATTATTCAGCTTTTGGTAGTTTTTTCCGTAAAGAAAAACAGTAGTGTCTCCTGACTGTTGTGACACAAAAATATATCTGTTGAAAATAGTCTTGTGTAGGCCCGACATCCCAGTGTGGTTTCACAGTTCCTTCGGTCAAATCGCTGTACTATCCAGTTTTGGGCCTTTGGTATCTAAAAAAAAGCAGTTTGAGTGTGACGCGCACTGTTCAGCCGCAAATATCTCTATTTAAAAAGGTGTGGTATACCCCAGTAAACAATAACTGTGGTTTTGCCATCCCACGGTAAAAAATCTCTATTATTCAGGCTTTGGTAGTTTTTTCCGTAAAGAAAAACAGTAGTGTCTCCTGACTGTTGTGACACAAAAATATATCTGTTGAAAATAGTCTTGTGTAGGTCCGACATCCCAGGGTGGTTTCGTAGTTCCACGGGTCAAATCGCTGTACTATCCAGTTTTGGGCCTTTGGTATCTAAAAAAAAAGCAGTTTGAGTGTGTCGCTCACTGTTCAGCCGCAAATATCTCTATTTAAAAAAGTGTGGTATACCCCAGTAAACAATAACTGTGGTTTTGCCATCCCATGGTAAAAAATCTCTATTATTCAGCTTTTGGTAGTTTTTTCCGTAAAGAAAAACAGTAGCGTTTCCTGACTGTTGTGACACAAAAATATATCTGTTGAAAATAGTCTTGTGTAGGCCCGACATCCCAGTGTGGTTTCGCAGTTCCACGGGTCAAATCGCTGTACTATCCTCTTTTGGGCCTTTGGTATCTAAAAAAAAGCAGTTTGAGTGTGTCGTTCACTGTTCAGCCGCAAATATCTCTATTTAAAAAAGTGTGGTATACCCGAGTAAACAATAACTGTGGTTTTGCCATCCCACGGTAAAAAATCTCTATTATTCAGAATTTGGTATATTTTCCGTAAAGAAAAACAGTAGTGTCTCCTGACTGTTGTGACACAAAAAGACATCTGTTTAAAATAGTCTTGCGTAGGCCCGACATCCCAGTGTAGTTTCGCAGTTCCACAGGTCAAATCGCTGTACTATCCAGTTTTGGGCCTTTGGTATCTAAAAAAAAGCAGTTTGAGTGTGTCGTTCACTGTTCAGCCGCAAATATCTCTATTTAAAAAAGTGTGGTATACCCCAGTAAACAATAACTGTGGTTTTGCCATCCCACGGTAAAAAATCTCTATTATTCAGGTTTTGGTATTTTTTTCCGTTTAGAAAAACACTAGTGTCTCCTGACTGTTGTGACACAAAAATATATCTGTTGAAAATAGTCTTGTGTAGGCACGACATCCCAGTGTGGTTTCGCAGTTCCACGGGTCAAATCGCTGTACTATCCAGTTTTGGGCCTTTGGTATCTAAAAAAAAAGCAGTTTGAGTGTGTCGCTCACTGTTCAGCCGCAAATATCTCTATTTAAAAAAGTGTGGTATACCTCAGTAAACAATAACTGTGGCTTTGCCATCCCACGGTAAAAAATCTCTATTATTCAGCTTTTTGTAGTTTTTTCTGTAAAGAAAAACAGTAGTGTCTCCTGACTGCTGTGACACAAAAATATATCTGCTGAAAATAGTCTGGTGTAGGCCCAACATCCCAGTGTGGTTTCGCAGTTCCATGGGTCAAATCGCTGGACTATCCAGTTTTGGACCTTTGGTATTTAAAAATAAAGCAGTTTGAGTGTGTCGCTCACTGTTCAGCCGCAAATATCTCTATTTAAGAAAGTGTGGTATACCCCAGTAAACAATAACTGTGGTTTTGCCATCCCACGGTAAAAAATCTCTATTATTCAGAATTTGGTAGTTTTTTCCGTAAAGAAAAACAGTAGTGTCTCCTGACTGTTGTGACACAAAAAGATATCTGTATAAAATAGTCTTGCGTAGGCCCCACATCCCAGTGTAGTTTCGCAGTTCCACGGGTCAAATCGCTGTACTATCCAGTTTTGGGCCTTTGGTATCTAAAAAAAGCAGTTTGAGTGTGTCGTTCACTGCTCAGCTGCAAATATCTCTATTTAAAAAAGTGTGGTATACCCCAGTAAACAATAACTGTGGTTTTGCCATCCCACGGTAAAAAATCTCTATTATTCAGCTTTTGGTAGTTTTTTCCGTAAAGAAAAACAGTAGTGTCTCCTGACTGTTGTGACACAAAAATATATCTGTTGAAAATAGTCTTGTGTAGGCCCGACATCCCAGTGTGGTTTCGCAGTTCCACTGTCAAATCGCTGTACTATCCAGTTTTGGGCCTTTGGTATCTAAAAAAAAAGCAGTTTGAGTGTGTTGCTCACTGTTCAGCCGCAAATATCTCTATTTAAAAAAGTGTGGTATACCCCAGTAAACAATAACTGTGGTTTTGCCATCCCACGGTAAAAAATCTCTATTATTCAGCTTTTGGTAGTTTTTTCCGTAAAGAAAAACAGTAGTGTCTCCTGACTGTTGTGACACAAAAATTTATCTGTTGAAAATAGTCTTGTGTAGGGCCGACATCCCAGTGTGGTTTCGCAGTTCCACGGGTTAAATCACTGTACTATCCTCTTTTGGGCCTTTGGTATGTAAAAAAAAGCAGTTTGAGTGTGTCGCTCACTGTTCAGCCGCAAATATCTCTATTTAAGAAAGTGTGGTATACCCCAGTAAACAATAACTGTGGTTTTGCCATCCCACGGTAAAAAATCTCTATTATTCAGAATTTGGTATATTTTCCGTAAAGAAAAACAGTAGTGTCTCCTGACTGTTGTGACACAAAAAGATATCTGTATAAAATAGTCTTGCGTAGGCCCCACATCCCAGTGTAGTTTCGCAGTTCCACGGGTCAAATCGCTGTACTATCCAGTTTTGGGCCTTTGGTATATAAAAAAAAATCAGTTTGAGTGTGTCGCTTACTGTTCAGCCGCAAATATCTCTATTTAAAAAAGTGTGGTATACCCCAGTAAACAATAACTGTGGTTTTGCCATCCCACGGTAAAAAATCTCTATTATTCAGCTTTTGGTAGTTTTTTCCGTAAAGAAAAACAGTAGTGTCTCCTGAGTGTTGTGACACAAAAATATATCTGTTGAAAATAGTCTTGTGTAGGCCCGACATCCCAGTTTATTTTCGAAGTTCCAACTGTCAAATAGCTGTACTATCCAGTTTTGGGCCTTTGGTATCTAAAAAAAGCAGTTTGAGTGTGTCGTTCACTGCTCAGCTGCAAATATCTCTATTTAAAAAAGTGTGGTATACCCCAGTAAACAATAACTGTGGTTTTGCCATTCCACGGTAAAAAATCTCTATTATTCAGGCTTTGGTAGTTTTTTCCGTAAAGAAAAACAGTAGTGTCTCCTGACTGTTGTGACACAAAAATATATCTGCTGAAAATAGCCTTGTGTAGGTCCGACATCCCATGGTGGTTTCGTAGTTCCACGGGTCAAATCGCTGTACTATCCAGTTTTGGGCCTTTGGTATCTAAAAAAAAAGCAGTTTGAGTGTGTCGCTCACTGTTCAGCCGCAAATATCTCTATTTAAAAAAGTGTTGTATACCCCAGTAAACAATAACTGTGGTTTTGCCATCCCATGGTAAAAAATCTCTATTATTCAGCTTTTGGTAGTTTTTTCCGTAAAGAAAAACAGTAGTGTTTCCTGACTGTTGTGACACAAAAATATATCTGTTGAAAATAGTCTTGTGTAGGCCCGACATCCCAGTGTGGTTTCGCAGTTCCACGGGTCAAATCGCTGTACTATCCTCTTTTGGGCCTTTGGTATCTAAAAAAAAGCAGTTTGAGTGTGTCGTTCACTGTTCAGCCGCAAATATCTCTATTTAAAAAAGTGTGGTATACCCGAGTAAACAATAACTGTGGTTTTGCCATCCCACGGTAAAAAATCTCTATTATTCAGAATTTGGTATATTTTCCGTAAAGAAAAACAGTAGTGTCTCCTGACTGTTGTGACACAAAAAGACATCTGTTTAAAATAGTCTTGCGTAGGCCCGACATCCCAGTGTAGTTTCGCAGTTCCACAGGTCAAATCGCTGTACTATCCAGTTTTGGGCCTTTGGTATCTAAAAAAAAGCAGTTTGAGTGTGTCGTTCACTGTTCAGCCGCAAATATCTCTATTTAAAAAAGTGTGGTATACCCCAGTTAACAATAACTGTGGTTTTGCCATCCCACGGTAAAAAATCTCTATTATTCAGCTTTTGGTAGTTTTTCCGTAAAGAAAAACAGTAGTGTCTCCTGACTGTTGTGACACAAAAATATATCTGTTGAAAATAGTCTTGTGTAGGCGCGACATCCCAGTGTGGTTTCGCAGTTCCACTGTCAAATCGCTGTACTATCCAGTTTTGGGCCTTTGGTATCTAAAAAAAAAGCAGTTTGAGTGTGTTGCTCACTGTTCAGCCGCAAATATCTCTATTTAAAAAAGTGTGGTATACCCCAGTAAATAATAACTGTGGTTTTGCCATCCCACGGTAAAAAATCTCTATTATTCAGCTTTTGGTAGTTTTTTCCGTAATGAAAAACAGTAGTGTCTCCTGACTGTTGTGACACAAAAATATATCTGTTGAAAATAGTCTTCTGTAGGCCCGACATCCCAGTGTGGTTTCGCAGTTCCACGGGTCAAATCGCTGTACTATCCTCTTTTGGGCCTTTGGTATCTAAAAAAAAGCAATTTGAGTGTGTCGCTCACTGTTCAGCCGCAAATATCTCTATTTAAGAAAGTGTGGTATACCCCAGTAAACAATAACTGTGGTTTTGCCATCCCACGGTAAAAAATCTCTATTATTCAGAATTTGGTATATTTTCCGTAAAGAAAAACAGTAGTGTCTCCTGACTGTTGTGACACAAAAAGATATCTGTATAAAATAGTCTTGCGTAGGCCCCACATCCCAGTGTAGTTTCGCAGTTCCACGGGTCAAATCGCTGTACTATCCAGTTTTGGGCCTTTGGTATCTAAAAAAAGCAGTTTGAGTGTGTCGTTCACTGCTCAGCTGCAAATATCTCTATTTAAAAAAGTGTGGTATACCCCAGTAAACAATAACTGTGGTTTTGCCATCCCACGGTAAAAAATCTCTATTATTCAGGCTTTAGTAGTTTTTTCCGTAAAGAAAAACAGTAGTGTCTCCTGACTGTTGTGACACAAAAATATATCTGTTGAAAATAGTCTTGTGTAGGTCCGACATCCCAGGGTGGTTTCGTAGTTCCACGGGTCAAATCGCTGTACTATCCAGTTTTGGGCCTTTGGTATCTAAAAAAAAAGCAGTTTGAGTGTGTCGCTCACTGTTCAGCCGCAAATATCTCTATTTAAAAAAGTGTGGTATACCCCAGTAAACAATAACTGTGGTTTTGCCATCCCAGGGTAAAAAATCTCTATTATTCAGCTTTTGGTAGCTTTTTCCGTAAAGAAAAACAGTAGTGTTTCCTGACTGTTGTGACACAAAAATATATCTGTTGAAAATAGTCTTGTGTAGGCCCGACATCCCAGTGTGGTTTCGCAGTTCCACGGGTCAAATCGCTGTACTATCCTCTTTTGGGCCTTTGCTATCTAAAAAAAAAAGCAGTTTGAGTGTGTCGCTCACTGTTCAGCCGCAAATATCTCTATTTAAGAAAGTGTGGTATACCCCAGTAAACAATAACTGTGGTTTTGCCATCCCACAGTAAAAAATCTCTATTATTCAGAATTTGGTATATTTTCCGTAAAGAAAAACAATAGTGTCTCCTGACTGTTGTGACACAAAAAGATATCTGTTTAAAATAGTCTTGCATAGGCCCGACATCCCAGTGTAGTTTCGCAGTTCCACGGGTCAAATCGCTGTACTATCCAGTTTTGGGCCTTTGGTATCTAAAAAAAAGCAGTTTGAGTGTGTCGTTCACTGTTCAGCCGCAAATATCTCTATTTAAAAAAGTGTGGTATACCCCAGTAAACAATAACTGTGGTTTTGCCATCCCACGGTAAAAAATCTCTATTATTCAGGTTTTGGTATATTTTCCGTAAAGAAAAACAGTAGTGTCTCCTGACTGTTGTGACACAAAAATATATCTGTTGAAAATAGTCTTGTGTAGGCCCCATCATCCCAGTTTATTTTCGCAGTTCCAACTGTCAAATCGCTGTACTATCCAGTTTTGGGCCTTTCGTATCTAATAAAAAAGCAATTTGAGTGTGTCGCTCACTGTTCAGCCGCAAATATCTCTATTTAAAAAAGTATGGTATACCCCAGTAAACAATAACTGTGGTTTTGCCATCCCACGGTAAAAAATCTCTATTATTCAGCTTTTGGTAGTTTTTTCCGCAAAGAAAAACAGTAGTGTTTCCTGACTGTTGTGACACAAAAATATATCTGTTGAAAATAGTCTTGTGTAGGCCCGACATCCCAGTGTGGTTTCGCAGTTTCATGGGTCAAATTGCTGTACTATCCAGTTTTGGACCTTTGGTATTTAAAAATAAAGCAGTTTGAGTGTGTCGCTCACTGTTCAGCCGCAAATAACTCTATTTAAAAAAGTGTGGTATACCCCAGTAAACAATAACTGTGGTTTTGCCATCCCACGGTAAAAAATCTCTATTATTCAGCTTTTGGTAGTTTTTTCCGTAAAGAAAAACAGTAGTGTCTCCTGACTGTTGTGACACAAAAATATATCTGTTGAAAATAGTCTTGTGTAGGCCCGACATCCCAGTGTGGTTTCGCAGTTCCACTGTCAAATCGCTGTACTATCCAGTTTTGGGCCTTTGGTATCTAAAAAAAAAGCAGTTTGAGTGTGTTGCTCACTGTTCAGCCGCAAATATCTCTATTTAAAAAAGTGTGGAATACCCCAGTAAACAATAACTGTGGTTTTGCCATCCCACGGTAAAAAATCTCTATTATTCAGCTTTTGGTAGTTTTTTCCGTAAAGAAAAACAGTAGTGTCTCCAGACTGTAGTGACACAAAAATATATCTGTTGAAAATAGTCTTGTGTAGGCCCGACATCCCAGTGTGGTTTCGCAGTTCCACGGGTCAAATCACTGTACTATCCTCTTTTGGGCCTTTGGTATGTAAAAAAAAGCAGTTTGAGTGTGTCGCTCACTGTTCAGCCGCAAATATCTCTATTTAAGAAAGTGTGGTATACCCCAGTAAACAATAACTGTGGTTTTGCCATCCCACGGTAAAAAATCTCTATTATTCAGAATTTGGTATATTTTCCGTAAAGAAAAACAGTAGTGTCTCCTGACTGTTGTGACACAAAAAGATATCTGTATAAAATAGTCTTGCGTAGGCCCCACATCCCAGTGTAGTTTCGCAGTTCCACGGGTCAAATTGCTGTACTATCCAATTTTGGGCCTTTGGTATATAAAAAAAAAGCAGTTTGAGTGTGTCGCTTACTGTTCAGCCGCAAATATCTCTATTTAAAAAAGTGTGGTATACCCCAGTAAACAATAACTGTGGTTTTGCCATCCCACGGTAAAAAATCTCTATTATTCAGCTTTTGGTAGTTTTTTCCGTAAAGAAAAACAGTAGTGTCTCCTGACTGTTGTGACACAAAAAGATATCTGTTGAAAATAGTCTTGTGTAGGCCCGACATCCCAGTTTATTTTCGCAGTTCCAACTGTCAAATCGCTGTACTATCCAGTTTTGGGCCTTTGGTATCTAAAAAAAAGCAGTTTGAGTGTGTCGTTCACTGCTCAGCTGCAAATATCTCTATTTAAAAAAGTGTGGTATACCCCAGTAAACAATAACTGTGGTTTTGCCATCCCACGGTAAAAAATCTCTATTATTAAGGCTTTGGTAGTTTTTTCCGTAAAGAAAAACAGTAGTGTCTCCTGACTGTTGTGACACAAAAATATATCTGTTGAAAATAGTCTTGTGTAGGTCCGACATCCCAGGGTGGTTTCGTAGTTCCACGGGTCAAATCGCTGTACTATCCAGTTTTGGGCCTTTGGTATCTAAAAAAAAAGCAGTGTGAGTGTGTCGCTCACTGTTCAGCCGCAAATATCTCTATTTAAAAAAGTGTGGTATACCCCAGTAAACAATAACTGTGGTTTTGCCATCCCATGGTAAAAAATCTCTATTATTCAGCATTTGGTAGTTTTTTCCGTAAAGAAAAACAGTAGTGTTTCCTGACTGTTGTGACACAAAAATATATCTGTTGAAAATAGTCTTGTGTAGGCCCGACATCCCAGTGTGGTTTCGCAGTTCCACGGGTCAAATCGCTGTACTATCCTCTTTTGGGCCTTTGGTATCTAAAAAAAAAGCAGTTTGAGTGTGTCGCTCACTGTTCAGCCGCAAATATCTCTATTTAAGAAAGTGTGGTATACCCCAGTAAACAATAACTGTGGTTTTGCCATCCCACGGTAAAAAATCTCTATTATTCAGAATTTGGTATATTTTCCGTAAAGAAACACAGTAGTGTCTCCTGACTGTTGTGACACAAAAAGATATCTGTTTAAAATAGTCTTGCGTAGGCCCGACATCCCAGTGTAGTTTCGCAGTTCCACGGGTCAAATCGCTGTACTATCCAGTTTTGGGCCTTTGGTATCTAAAAAAAAGCAGTTTGAGTGTGTCGTTCACTGTTCAGCCGCAAATATCTCTATTTAAAAAAGTGTGGTATACCCCAGTAAACAATAACTGTGGTTTTGCCATCCCACGGTAAAAAATCTCTATTATTCAGCTTTTGGTAGTTTTTTCCGTAAAGAAAAACAGTAGTGTCTCCTGAGTGTTGTGACACAAAAATATATCTGTTGAAAATAGTCTTGTGTAGGCCCGACATCCCAGTTTATTTTCGAAGTTCCAACTGTCAAATAGCTGTACTATCCAGTTTTGGGCCTTTGGTATCTAAAAAAAGCAGTTTGAGTGTGTCGTTCACTGCTCAGCTGCAAATATCTCTATTTAAAAAAGTGTGGTATACCCCAGTAAACAATAACTGTGGTTTTGCCATTCCACGGTAAAAAATCTCTATTATTCAGGCTTTGGTAGTTTTTTCCGTAAAGAAAAACAGTAGTGTCTCCTGACTGTTGTGACACAAAAATATATCTGCTGAAAATAGCCTTGTGTAGGTCCGACATCCCATGGTGGTTTCGTAGTTCCACGGGTCAAATCGCTGTACTATCTGGTTTTGGGCCTTTGGTATCTAAAAAAAAAGCAGTTTGAGTGTGTCGCTCACTGTTCAGCCGCAAATATCTCTATTTAAAAAAGTGTGGTATACCCCAGTAAACAATAACTGTGGTTTTGCCATCCCATGGTAAAAAATCTCTATTATTCAGCTTTTGGTAGTTTTTTCCGTAAAGAAAAACAGTAGTGTTTCCTGACTGTTGTGACACAAAAATATATCTGTTGAAAATAGTCTTGTGTAGGCCCGACATCCCAGTGTGGTTTCGCAGTTCCACGGGTCAAATCGCTGTACTATCCTCTTTTGGGCCTTTGGTATCTAAAAAAAAGCAGTTTGAGTGTGTCGTTCACTGTTCAGCCGCAAATATCTCTATTTAAAAAAGTGTGGTATACCCGAGTAAACAATAACTGTGGTTTTGCCATCCCACGGTAAAAAATCTCTATTATTCAGAATTTGGTATATTTTCCGTAAAGAAAAACAGTAGTGTCTCCTGACTGTTGTGACACAAAAAGACATCTGTTTAAAATAGTCTTGCGTAGGCCCGACATCCCAGTGTAGTTTCGCAGTTCCACAGGTCAAATCGCTGTACTATCCAGTTTTGGGCCTTTGGTATCTAAAAAAAAGCAGTTTGAGTGTGTCGTTCACTGTTCAGCCGCAAATATCTCTATTTAAAAAAGTGTGGTATACCCCAGTTAACAATAACTGTGGTTTTGCCATCCCACGGTAAAAAATCTCTATTATTCAGCTTTTGGTAGTTTTTCCGTAAAGAAAAACAGTAGTGTCTCCTGACTGTTGTGACACAAAAATATATCTGTTGAAAATAGTCTTGTGTAGGCGCGACATCCCAGTGTGGTTTCGCAGTTCCACTGTCAAATCGCTGTACTATCCAGTTTTGGGCCTTTGGTATCTAAAAAAAAAGCAGTTTGAGTGTGTTGCTCACTGTTCAGCCGCAAATATCTCTATTTAAAAAAGTGTGGTATACCCCAGTAAATAATAACTGTGGTTTTGCCATCCCACGGTAAAAAATCTCTATTATTCAGCTTTTGGTAGTTTTTTCCGTAATGAAAAACAGTAGTGTCTCCTGACTGTTGTGACACAAAAATATATCTGTTGAAAATAGTCTTCTGTAGGCCCGACATCCCAGTGTGGTTTCGCAGTTCCACGGGTCAAATCGCTGTACTATCCTCTTTTGGGCCTTTGGTATCTAAAAAAAAGCAATTTGAGTGTGTCGCTCACTGTTCAGCCGCAAATATCTCTATTTAAGAAAGTGTGGTATACCCCAGTAAACAATAACTGTGGTTTTGCCATCCCACGGTAAAAAATCTCTATTATTCAGAATTTGGTATATTTTCCGTAAAGAAAAACAGTAGTGTCTCCTGACTGTTGTGACACAAAAAGATATCTGTATAAAATAGTCTTGCGTAGGCCCCACATCCCAGTGTAGTTTCGCAGTTCCACGGGTCAAATCGCTGTACTATCCAGTTTTGGGCCTTTGGTATCTAAAAAAAGCAGTTTGAGTGTGTCGTTCACTGCTCAGCTGCAAATATCTCTATTTAAAAAAGTGTGGTATACCCCAGTAAACAATAACTGTGGTTTTGCCATCCCACGGTAAAAAATCTCTATTATTCAGGCTTTAGTAGTTTTTTCCGTAAAGAAAAACAGTAGTGTCTCCTGACTGTTGTGACACAAAAATATATCTGTTGAAAATAGTCTTGTGTAGGTCCGACATCCCAGGGTGGTTTCGTAGTTCCACGGGTCAAATCGCTGTACTATCCAGTTTTGGGCCTTTGGTATCTAAAAAAAAAGCAGTTTGAGTGTGTCGCTCACTGTTCAGCCGCAAATATCTCTATTTAAAAAAGTGTGGTATACCCCAGTAAACAATAACTGTGGTTTTGCCATCCCAGGGTAAAAAATCTCTATTATTCAGCTTTTGGTAGTTTTTTCCGTAAAGAAAAACAGTAGTGTTTCCTGACTGTTGTGACACAAAAATATATCTGTTGAAAATAGTCTTGTGTAGGCCCGACATCCCAGTGTGGTTTCGCAGTTCCACGGGTCAAATCGCTGTACTATCCTCTTTTGGGCCTTTGCTATCTAAAAAAAAAAGCAGTTTGAGTGTGTCGCTCACTGTTCAGCCGCAAATATCTCTATTTAAGAAAGTGTGGTATACCCCAGTAAACAATAACTGTGGTTTTGCCATCCCACGGTAAAAAATCTCTATTATTCAGCTTTTGGTAGTTTTTTCCGTAATGAAAAACAGTAGTGTCTCCTGACTGTTGTGACACAAAAATATATCTGTTGAAAATAGTCTTCTGTAGGCCCGACATCCCAGTGTGGTTTCGCAGTTCCACGGGTCAAATCGCTGTACTATCCTCTTTTGGGCCTTTGGTATCTAAAAAAAAGCAATTTGAGTGTGTCGCTCACTGTTCAGCCGCAAATATCTCTATTTAAGAAAGTGTGGTATACCCCAGTAAACAATAACTGTGGTTTTGCCATCCCACGGTAAAAAATCTCTATTATTCAGAATTTGGTATATTTTCCGTAAAGAAAAACAGTAGTGTCTCCTGACTGTTGTGACACAAAAAGATATCTGTATAAAATAGTCTTGCGTAGGCCCCACATCCCAGTGTAGTTTCGCAGTTCCACGGGTCAAATCGCTGTACTATCCAGTTTTGGGCCTTTGGTATCTAAAAAAAGCAGTTTGAGTGTGTCGTTCACTGCTCAGCTGCAAATATCTCTATTTAAAAAAGTGTGGTATACCCCAGTAAACAATAACTGTGGTTTTGCCATCCCACGGTAAAAAATCTCTATTATTCAGGCTTTAGTAGTTTTTTCCGTAAAGAAAAACAGTAGTGTCTCCTGACTGTTGTGACACAAAAATATATCTGTTGAAAATAGTCTTGTGTAGGTCCGACATCCCAGGGTGGTTTCGTAGTTCCACGGGTCAAATCGCTGTACTATCCAGTTTTGGGCCTTTGGTATCTAAAAAAAAAGCAGTTTGAGTGTGTCGCTCACTGTTCAGCCGCAAATATCTCTATTTAAAAAAGTGTGGTATACCCCAGTAAACAATAACTGTGGTTTTGCCATCCCAGGGTAAAAAATCTCTATTATTCAGCTTTTGGTAGTTTTTTCCGTAAAGAAAAACAGTAGTGTTTCCTGACTGTTGTGACACAAAAATATATCTGTTGAAAATAGTCTTGTGTAGGCCCGACATCCCAGTGTGGTTTCGCAGTTCCACGGGTCAAATCGCTGTACTATCCTCTTTTGGGCCTTTGCTATCTAAAAAAAAAAGCAGTTTGAGTGTGTCGCTCACTGTTCAGCCGCAAATATCTCTATTTAAGAAAGTGTGGTATACCCCAGTAAACAATAACTGTGGTTTTGCCATCCCACAGTAAAAAATCTCTATTATTCAGAATTTGGTATATTTTCCGTAAAGAAAAACAATAGTGTCTCCTGACTGTTGTGACACAAAAAGATATCTGTTTAAAATAGTCTTGCATAGGCCCGACATCCCAGTGTAGTTTCGCAGTTCCACGGGTCAAATCGCTGTACTATCCAGTTTTGGGCCTTTGGTATCTAAAAAAAAGCAGTTTGAGTGTGTCGTTCACTGTTCAGCCGCAAATATCTCTATTTAAAAAAGTGTGGTATACCCCAGTAAACAATAACTGTGGTTTTGCCATCCCACGGTAAAAAATCTCTATTATTCAGGTTTTGGTATATTTTCCGTAAAGAAAAACAGTAGTGTCTCCTGACTGTTGTGACACAAAAATATATCTGTTGAAAATAGTCTTGTGTAGGCCCCATCATCCCAGTTTATTTTCGCAGTTCCAACTGTCAAATCGCTGTACTATCCAGTTTTGGGCCTTTCGTATCTAATAAAAAAGCAATTTGAGTGTGTCGCTCACTGTTCAGCCGCAAATATCTCTATTTAAAAAAGTATGGTATACCCCAGTAAACAATAACTGTGGTTTTGCCATCCCACGGTAAAAAATCTCTATTATTCAGCTTTTGGTAGTTTTTTCCGCAAAGAAAAACAGTAGTGTTTCCTGACTGTTGTGACACAAAAATATATCTGTTGAAAATAGTCTTGTGTAGGCCCGACATCCCAGTGTGGTTTCGCAGTTTCATGGGTCAAATTGCTGTACTATCCAGTTTTGGACCTTTGGTATTTAAAAATAAAGCAGTTTGAGTGTGTCGCTCACTGTTCAGCCGCAAATAACTCTATTTAAAAAAGTGTGGTATACCCCAGTAAACAATAACTGTGGTTTTGCCATCCCACGGTAAAAAATCTCTATTATTCAGCTTTTGGTAGTTTTTTCCGTAAAGAAAAACAGTAGTGTCTCCTGACTGTTGTGACACAAAAATATATCTGTTGAAAATAGTCTTGTGTAGGCCCGACATCCCAGTGTGGTTTCGCAGTTCCACTGTCAAATCGCTGTACTATCCAGTTTTGGGCCTTTGGTATCTAAAAAAAAAGCAGTTTGAGTGTGTTGCTCACTGTTCAGCCGCAAATATCTCTATTTAAAAAAGTGTGGAATACCCCAGTAAACAATAACTGTGGTTTTGCCATCCCACGGTAAAAAATCTCTATTATTCAGCTTTTGGTAGTTTTTTCCGTAAAGAAAAACAGTAGTGTCTCCAGACTGTAGTGACACAAAAATATATCTGTTGAAAATAGTCTTGTGTAGGCCCGACATCCCAGTGTGGTTTCGCAGTTCCACGGGTCAAATCACTGTACTATCCTCTTTTGGGCCTTTGGTATGTAAAAAAAAGCAGTTTGAGTGTGTCGCTCACTGTTCAGCCGCAAATATCTCTATTTAAGAAAGTGTGGTATACCCCAGTAAACAATAACTGTGGTTTTGCCATCCCACGGTAAAAAATCTCTATTATTCAGAATTTGGTATATTTTCCGTAAAGAAAAACAGTAGTGTCTCCTGACTGTTGTGACACAAAAAGATATCTGTATAAAATAGTCTTGCGTAGGCCCCACATCCCAGTGTAGTTTCGCAGTTCCACGGGTCAAATTGCTGTACTATCCAATTTTGGGCCTTTGGTATATAAAAAAAAAGCAGTTTGAGTGTGTCGCTTACTGTTCAGCCGCAAATAACTCTATTTAAAAAAGTGTGGTATACCCCAGTAAACAATAACTGTGGTTTTGCCATCCCACGGTAAAAAATCTCTATTATTCAGCTTTTGGTAGTTTTTTCCGTAAAGAAAAACAGTAGTGTCTCCTGACTGTTGTGACACAAAAAGATATCTGTTGAAAATAGTCTTGTGTAGGCCCGACATCCCAGTTTATTTTCGCAGTTCCAACTGTCAAATCGCTGTACTATCCAGTTTTGGGCCTTTGGTATCTAAAAAAAAGCAGTTTGAGTGTGTCGTTCACTGCTCAGCTGCAAATATCTCTATTTAAAAAAGTGTGGTATACCCCAGTAAACAATAACTGTGGTTTTGCCATCCCACGGTAAAAAATCTCTATTATTCAGGCTTTGGTAGTTTTTTCCGTAAAGAAAAACAGTAGTGTCTCCTGACTGTTGTGACACAAAAATATATCTGTTGAAAATAGTCTTGTGTAGGTCCGACATCCCAGGGTGGTTTCGTAGTTCCACGGGTCAAATCGCTGTACTATCCAGTTTTGGGCCTTTGGTATCTAAAAAAAAAGCAGTGTGAGTGTGTCGCTCACTGTTCAGCCGCAAATATCTCTATTTAAAAAAGTGTGGTATACCCCAGTAAACAATAACTGTGGTTTTGCCATCCCATGGTAAAAAATCTCTATTATTCAGCTTTTGGTAGTTTTTTCCGTAAAGAAAAACAGTAGTGTTTCCTGACTGTTGTGACACAAAAATATATCTGTTGAAAATAGTCTTGTGTAGGCCCGACATCCCAGTGTGGTTTCGCAGTTCCACGGGTCAAATCGCTGTACTATCCTCTTTTGGGCCTTTGGTATCTAAAAAAAAAGCAGTTTGAGTGTGTCGCTCACTGTTCAGCCGCAAATATCTCTATTTAAGAAAGTGTGGTATACCCCAGTAAACAATAACTGTGGTTTTGCCATCCCACGGTAAAAAATCTCTATTATTCAGAATTTGGTATATTTTCCGTAAAGAAACACAGTAGTGTCTCCTGACTGTTGTGACACAAAAAGATATCTGTTTAAAATAGTCTTGCGTAGGCCCGACATCCCAGTGTAGTTTCGCAGTTCCACGGGTCAAATCGCTGTACTATCCAGTTTTGGGCCTTTGGTATCTAAAAAAAAGCAGTTTGAGTGTGTCGTTCACTGTTCAGCCGCAAATATCTCTATTTGAAAAAGTGTGGTATACCCCAGTAAACAATAACTGTGGTTTTGCCATCCCACGGTAAAAAATCTCTATTATTCAGGTTTTGGTATATTTTCCGTAAAGAAAAACAGTAGTGTCTCCTGACTGTTGTGACACAAAAATATATCTGTTGAAAATAGTCTTGTGTAGGCCCGACATCCCAGTGTGGTTTCGCAGTTCCACGGGTCAAATCGCTGTACTATCCTCTTTTGGGCCTTTAGAATCTAAAAAAAAAGGAGTTTGAGTGTGTCGCTCACTGTTCAGCCGCAAATATCTCTATTTAAGAAAGTGTGGTATACCCCAGTAAACAATAACTGTGGTTTTGCCATCCCACGGTAAAAAATCTCTATTATTCAGAATTTGGTATATTTTCCGTAAAGAAAAACAGTAGTGTCTCCTGACTGTTGTGACACAAAAAGATATCTGTTTAAAATAGTCTTGCATAGGCCCGACATCCCAGTGTAGTTTCACAGTTCCACAGGTCAAATCGCTGTACTATCCAGTTTTGGGCCTTTGGTATATAAAAAAAAGCAGTTTGAGTGTGTCGCTTACTGTTCAGCCGCAAATATCTCTATTTAAAAAAGTGTGGTATACCCCAGTAAACAATAACTGTGGTTTTGCCATCCCACGGTAAAAAATCTCTATTATTCAGCTTTTGGTAGTTTTTTCCGTAAAGAAAAACAGTAGCGTCTCCTGATTGTTGTGACACAAAAATATATCTGTTGAAAATAGTCTTGTGTAGGCCCGACATCCCAGTTTATTTTCGCAGTTCCAACTGTCAAATCGCTGTACTATCCAGTTTTGGGCCTTTCGTATCTAAAAAAAAAAGCAATTTGAGTGTGTCGCTCACTGTTCAGCCGCAAATATCTCTATTTAAAAAAGTGTGGTATACCCCAGTAAACAATAACTGTGGTTTTGCCATCCCACGATAAAAAATCTCTATTATTCAGCTTTTGGTAGTTTTTTCCGCAAAGAAAAACAGTAGTGTTTCCTGACTGTTGTGACACAAAAATATATCTGTTGAAAATAGTCTTGTGTAGGCCCGACATCCCAGTGTGGTTTCGCAGTTTCATCGGTCAAATTGCTGTACTATCCAGTTTTTTGCCTTTGGTATCTAAAAAAAAAGCAGTTTGAGTGTGTCGCTCACTGTTCAGCCGCAAATATCTCTATTTAAAAAAGTGTGGTATACCCCAGAAAACAATAATTGTGGTTTTGCCATCCCACGGTAAAAAATCTCTATTATTCAGCTTTTTGTAGTCTTTTCCGAAAAAGAAAAACAGTAGTGTCTCCTGACTGTTGTGACACAAAAATATATCTGTTGAAAATAGTCTTGTGTAGGCCAGACATGCCAGTGTGGTTTCGCAGTTCCATGGGTCAAATCGCTGTACTCTCCAGTTTTGGGCCTTTGGTATCTAAAAAAAGCAGTTTGAGTGTGTCGTTCACTGTTCAGCCGCAAAGATCTCTATTTAAAAAAGTGTGGTATACCCCAGTAAACAATAACTGTGGTTTTGCCATCCCACGGTAAAAAATCTCTATTATTCAGGTTTTGGTATATTTTCCGTAAAGAAAAACAGTAGTGTCTCCTGACTGTTGTGACACAAAAATATATCTGTTGAAAATAGTCTTGTGTAGGTCCGACATCACAGTGTGGTTTCGCAGTTCCAACGGTCAAATCGCTGTACTATCCAGTTTTGGGCCTTTGGTATCTAAAAAAAAAGCAGTTTGAGTGTGTCGCTCACTGTTCAGCCGCAAATATCTCTATTTTAAAAAGTGTGGTATACCCCAGTAAACAATAACTGTGGTTTTGCCATCCCACGGTGAAAAATCTCTATTATTCAGCTTTTGGTAGTTTTTTCTGTAAAGAAAAACAGTAGTGTTTCCACACTGTTGTGACACAAAAATATGTCTGTTGAAAATAGTCTTGTGTAGGCCCGACATCCCAGTGTGGTTTCGCAGTTTCATGGGTCAAATTGCTGTACTATCCAGTTTTGGGCCTTTGGTATCTAAAAAAAAAGCAGTTTGAGTGTGTCGCTCACTGTTCAGCCGCAAATATCTCTATTTAAAAAAGTGTGGTATACCCCAGTAAACAATAATTGTGGTTTTGCCATCCCACGGTAAAAAATCTCTTTTATTCAGCTTTTTGTAGTTTTTTCCGTAAAGAAAAACAGTAGTGTTTCCTGACTGTTGAGACACAAAAATATATCTGTTGAAAATAGTCTTGTGTAGGCCCGACATCCCAGTGTGGTTTCGCAGTTCCACGGGTCAAATCGCTGTACTCTCCAATTTTGGGCCTTTGGAATCTAAAAAAAAGCAGTTTGAGTGTGTCGTTCACTGTTCAGCCGCAAATATCTCTATTTAAAAAAAGTGTGGTATACCCCAGTAAACAATAACTGTGGTTTTGCCATCCCACGGTAAAAAATCTCTATTATTCAGGTTTTGGTATATTTTCCGTAAAGAAAAATAGTAGTGTCTCCTGACTGTTGTGACACAAAAATATATCTGTTGAAAATAGTCTTGCGTAGGCCCGACATCCCAGTGTAGTTTCGCAGTTCCACGGGTCAAATCGCTGTCCTATCCAGTTTTGGGCCTTTGGTATCTAAAAAAAGCAGTTTGAGTGTGAGGTTCACTGCTCAGCTGCAAATATCTCTATTTAAAAAAGTGTGGTATACCCCAGTAAACAATAACTGTGGTTTTGCCATCCCACGGTAAAAAATCTCTATTATTCAGCTTTTGGTAGTTTTTTCCGCAAAGAAAAACAGTAGTGTTTCCTGACTGTTGTGACACAAAAATATATCTGTTGAAAATAGTCTTGTGTAGGCCCGACATCCCAGTGTGGTTTCGCAGTTCCACGGGTCAAATCGCTCTTTTGGGCCTTTGGTATCTAAAAAAAAAGCAGATTGAGTGTGTCGCTCACTGTTCAGCCGCAAATATCTCTATTTAAGAAAGTGTGGTATACCCCAGGAAACAATAACTGTGGTTTTGCCATCCCACGGTGAAAAATCTCTATTATTCAGCTTTTGGTAGTTTTTTCTGTAAAGAAAAACAGTAGTGTTTCCACACTGTTGTGACACAAAAATATATCTGTTGAAAATAGTCTTGTGTAGGCCCAACATCCCAGTGTGGTTTCGTAGTTCCATGGGTCAAATCGCTGTACTATCCAGTTTTGGGCCTTTCGTATAAAAAAAAAAAGCAGTTTGAGTGTGTCGCTCACTGTTCAGCCGCAAATATCTCTATTTAAAAAAGTGTGGTATACCCCAGTAAACAATAACTGTGGTTTTGCCATCCCACGGTAAAAAATCTCTATTATTCAGGTTTTGGTATATTTTCCGTAAAGAAAAACAGTAGTGTCTCCTGACTGTTGTGACACAAAAATATATCTGTTGAAAATAATCTTGTGTAGGCCCGACATCCCAGTGTGGTTTCGCAGTTCCACTGGTCAAATCGCTGTACTATCCTCTTTTGGGCCTTTGGTATCTAAAAAAAAAGCAGTTTGAGTGTGTTGCTCACTGTTCAGCCGCAAATATCTCTATTTAAGAAAGTGTGGTATACCCCAGTAAACAATAACTGTGGTTTTGCCATCCCACGGTAAAAAATCTCTATTATTCAGCTTTTGGTAGTTTTTTCCGTAAAGAAAAAGAGTAGTGTCTCCTGACTGTTGTGACACAAAAATATATCTGTTGAAAATAGTCTTGTGTAAGTCCGACATCCCAGTGTGGTTTCACTGTTCCACGGGTCAAATCGCTGTACTATCCACTTTTGGGCCTTTGGTATATAAAAAAAAAGCAGTTTGAGTGTGTCGCTCACTGTTCAGCTGCAAATATCTCTATTTAAAAAAGTGTGGTATACCCCAGTAAACAATAACTGTGGTTTTGCCATCCCACGGTAAAAAATCTCTGTTATTCAGCTTTTGGTAGTTTTTTCCGTAAAGAAAAACAGTAGTGTCTCCTGACTGTTGTGACACAAAAATATATCTGTTGAAAATCGTCTTGTGTATGCCCGACATCCCAGTTTATTTTCGCAGTTGCAACTGTCAAATGGCTGTACTATTGAGTTTTGGGCCTTTGGTATCTAAAAAAAGCAGTTTGAGTGTGTCGTTCACTGCTCAGCTGCAAATATCTCTATTTAAAAAAGGGTGGTATTCCCCAGAAAACAATAACTGTGGTTTTGCCATCCCACTGTAAAAAATCTCTATTATTCAGGTTTTGGTAGTTTTTCCGTAAAGAAAAACAGTAGTGTCTCCTGACTGCTGTGACACAAAAATATATCTGTTGAAAATAGTCTTGTGTAGGCCCGACATCCCAGTGTAGTTTCGCAGTTCCACGGGTCAAATCGATGTACTCTCCAGTTTTGGACCTTTGGTATCTGAAAAAAAGCAGTTTGAGTGTGTCGCTCACTGTTCAGACGCAAATATCTCTATTTAAAAAAGTGTGGTATACCCCAGTAAACAATAACTGTGGTTTTGCCATCCCACGGTAAAAATTCTCTATTATTCAGCTTTTGGTAGTTTTTTCTGTAAAGAAAAACAGTAGTGTTTCCTGACTGTTGTGACACAAAAATATATCTGTAGAAAATAGTCTTGTGTAGGCCCGACATCAAAGTGTGGTTTTGCAGTTCCATTGGTCAAATTGCTGTACTAACCAGTTTTGGGCCTTTGGTATCTAAAAAAAAAGCAGTTTGAGTGTGTCGCACACTGTTCAGCCGCAAATATCTCTATTTAAAAAAGTGTGGTATTCCCCAGAAAACAATAACTGTGGTTTTGCCATCCCACTGTAAAAAATCTCTATTATTCAGGTTTTGTTATATTTTCCGTAAAGAAAAACAGTAGTGTCTCCTGACTGTTGTGACACAAAAATATATCTGTTGAAAATAGTCTTGTGTAGGTCCGACATCACAGTGTGGTTTCGCAGTTCCAAGGGTCAAATCGCTGTACTATCCAGTTTTGGGCCTTTGGTATCTAAAAAAAAAGCAGTTTGAGTGTGTCGCTCACTGTTCAGCCGCAAATATCTCTATTTAGAAAAGTGTGGTATACCCCAGTAAACAATAGCTGTGGTTTTGCCATCCCACGGTAAAAAATCTTTATTATTCAGAATTTGGTATATTTTCCGTAAAGAAAAACAGTAGTGTCTCCTGACTGTTGTGACACAAAAATATATCTGTTTAAAATAGTCTTGCATAGGCCCGACATCCCAGTGTAGTTTCGCGGTTCCACGGGTCAAATCGCTGTACTATCCAGTTTTGGGCATTTGGTATATAAAAAAAAAGCAGTTTGAGTGTGTCTCTCACTGTTCAGCCGCAAATATCTCTATTTAAAAAAGTGTGGTATACCCCAGTAAACAAAAACTGTGGTTTTGCCATCCCATGGTAAAAAATCTCGATTATTCAGCTTTTTGTAGTTTTTTCCGTAAAGTAAAACAGTAGTGTCTCCTGACTGTTGTGACACAAAAATATATCTGTTGAAAATAGTCTTGTGTAGGCCCGACATCCCAGTGTGGTTTCGCAGTTCCACGGGTCAAATCGATGTACTCTCCAGTTTTGGACCTTTGGTATCTAAAAAAAAGCAGTTTGAGTGTGTCGTTCACTGTTCAGTCACAAATATCTCTATTTAAAAAAGTGTGGTATACCCCAGTAAACAATAACTGTGGTTTTGCCAACCCACGGTAAAAAATCTCTATTATTCAGGTTTTGGTATATTTTCCGTAAATAAAAACAGTAGTGTCTCCTGACCGTTGTGACACAAAAATATATCAGTTGAAAATAGTCTTGTGTAGGTCCGACATCACAGTGTGGTTTCGCAGTTCTAAGGGACAAATCGCTGTGCTATCCAGTTTTGGGCCTTTGGTATCTAAAAAAAAAGCAGTTTGAGTGTGTCGCCCATTGTTCAGCCGCAAATATCTCTATTTAAAAAAGTGTGGTATACCCCAGAAAACAATAACTGTGGTTTTGCCATCCCACGGTAAAAAATCTCTATTATTCAGCTTTTGGTAGTTTTTTCTGTAACCAAAAATATTAGTGTTTCCTGACTGTTGTGACACAAAAATATATCTGTTGAAAATAGTCTTGTATAGGCCCGACATCCCAGTGTGGTTTCGCAGTTTCATGGGTCAAATTGCTGTGCTATCCAGTTTTGGGCCTTTTGTATCTAAAAAAAAAATTAGTTTGAGTGTGTCGCTCACTGTTCAGACGCAAATATCTCTATTTAAAAAAGTGTGGTATACCCCAGTAAACAATAACTGTGGTTTTGCCATCCCACGGTAAAAAATCTCTATTATTCAGCTTTTGGTTGTTTTTTCTGTAAAGAAAAACAGTAGTGTTTCCTGACTGTTGTGACACAAAAATGTATCTGTTGAAAATAGTCTTGTGTAGGCCCGACATCCCAGTGTGGTTTTGCAGTTCCATGGGTTAAATTGCTGTACTATCCAGTTTTGGGCCTTTGGTATCTAAAAAAACAGCAGTTTGAGTGTGTCGCACCCTGATCAGCCGCAAATATCTCTATTTAAAAAAGTGTGGTATACCCCAGTAAACAATAACTGTGGTTTTGCCATCCCACGGTAAAAAATCTCTATTATTCAGCTTTTGGTAGTTTTTTCTGTAAAGAAAAACAGCAGTGTTTCCTGACTGTTGTGACACAAAAATATATCTGTTGAAAATAGTCATGTGTAGGCCTGACATCCCAGTGTGGTTTTGCAGTTCCATGGGTCAAATTGCTGTACTATCCAGTTTTGGGCCTTTGGTATCTAAAAAAACAGCAGTTTGAGTGTGTCGCACACTGTTCAGCTGCAAATATCTCTATTTAAAAAAAGTGTGGTATTCCCCAGAAAACAATAACTGTGGTTTTGCCATCCCACTGTAAAAAATCTCTATTATTCAGGTTTTGGTATATTTTCCGTAAAGAAAAACAGTAGTGTCTCCTGACTGTTGTGACACAAAAATATATCTGTTGAAAATAGTCTTGTGTAGGCCCGACATCCCAGTTTGGTTTCGCAGTTCCAAGGGTCAAATCGCTGTACTATCCAGTTTTGGGCCTTTGGTATCTAAAAAAAAGCAGTTTGAGTGTGTCGTTCACTGCTCAGATGCAAATATCTCTATTTAAAAAAGTGTGGTATACCCCAGTAAACAATAACTGTGGTTTTGCCATCCCACGGTAAAAAATCTCTATTATTCAGGTTTTGGTAGTTTTTTCCGTAAAGAAAAACAGTAGTGTCTCCTGACTGTTGTGACACAAAAATATATCTGTTGAAAATAGTCTTGTGTAGGTCCGACATCCCAGTGTGGTTTCGTAGTTACACGGGTCAAATCACTGTACTATCCAGTTTTGGGCCTTTGGTATCTAAAAAAAAAGCAGTTTGAGTGTGTCGCTCACTGTTCAGCCGCAAATATCTCTATTTAAAAAAGTGTGGTATACCCCAGTAAACAATAACTGTGGTTTTGCCATCCCACGGTAAAAAATCTCTATTATTCAGCTTTTGGTAGTTTTTTCCGTAAAGAAAAACAGTAGTGTCTCCTGACTGTTGTGACACAAAAATATATCTGTTGAAAATACTCTTGTGTAGGCCCGACATCGACATCCCAGTGTGGTTTCGCAGTTCCACGGGTCAAATCGCTGTACTATCCTCTTTTGGGCCTTTGGTATCTAAAAAAAAGCAGTTTTAGTGTGTCGCTCACTGTTCAGCCGCAAATATCTCTATTTAGAAAAGTGTGGTATACCCCAGTAAACAATAACTGTGGTTTTGCCATCCCACGGTTAAAAATCTCTATTATTCAGAATTTGGTATATTTTCCGTAAAGAAAAACAGTAGTGTCTCCTGACTGTTGTGACACAAAAATATATCTGTTGAAAATAGTCTTGTGTAGGTCCGACATCCCAGTGTGGTTTCGTAGTTACACGGGTCAAATCGCTGTACTATCCAGTTTTGGGCCTTTGGTATCTAAAAAAAAGCAGATTGAGTGTGTCGTTCACTGCTCAGCTGCAAATATCTCTATTTAAAAAAGTGTGGTATACCCCAGTAAACAATAACTGTGGTTTTGCCATCCCATGGTAAAAAATCTCTATTATTCAGGTTTCGGTAGTTTTTTCCGTAAAGAAAAACAGTAGTGTCTCCTGACTGTTGTGACACAAAAATATATCTGTTGAAAATAGTCTTGTGTAGGCCCGACATCCCAGTGTGGTTTCGCAGTTCCACGGGTCAAATTGCTGTACTATCCAGTTTTGGGCCTTTGGTATCTAAAAAAAAAGCAGTTTGAGTGTGTCGCTCACTTTTCAGCCGCAAATATGTCTATTTAAAAAATTGTGGTATACCCCAGTAAACAATAACTGTGGTTTTGCCATCCCACGGTAAAAAATCTCTATTATTCAGCTTTTGGTAGTTTTTTCCGTAAAGAAAAACAGTAGTGTCTCCTGACTGTTGTGACACAAAAATATATCTGTTGAAAATAGTCTTGTGTAGGCCCGACATCACAGTGTGGTTTTGCAGTTCCAAGGGTCAAATCGCTGTACTATCCAGTTTTGGGCCTTTGGTATCTAAAAAAACAGCAGTTTGAGTGTGTCACTCACTGTTCAACCGCAAATATCTCTATTTAAAAAAGTGTGGTATACCCCAGTAAACAATAACTGTGGTTTTGCCATCCCACAGTAAAAAACCTCTATTATTCAGCTTTTGGTAGTTTTTTCTGTAAAGAAAAACAGTAGTGTTTCCTGACTGTTGTGACACAAAAATATATCTGTTGAAAATAGTCTTGTGTAGGCCCGACATCCCAGTTTGGTTTCGCAGTTCCAAGGGTCAAATCGCTGTACTATCCAGTTTTGGGCTATGGTATCTAAAAAAAGCAGTTTGAGTGTGTCGTTCACTGCTCATCTGCAAATATCTCTATTTAAAAAAGTGTGGTATACCCCAGTAAACAATAACTGTGGTTTTGCCATCCCACAGTAAAAAATCTCTATTATTCAGGTTTTGGTAGTTTTTTCCGTAAAGAAAAACAGTAGTGTCTCCTGACTGTTGTGACACAAAAATATATCTGTTGAAAATAGTCTTGTGTAGGCCCGACATCCCAGTTTGGTTTCGCAGTTCCAAGGGTCAAATCGCTGTACTATCCAGTTTTGGGCCTTTGGTATCTAAAAAAAGCAGTTTGAGTGTGTCGTTCACTGCACAGCTGCAAATATCTCTATTTAAAAAAGTGTGGTATACCCCAGTAAACAATAACTGTGGTTTTGCCATCCCACGGTAAAAAATCTCTATTATTCAGGTTTTGGTAGTTTTTTCCGTAAAGAAAAACAGTAGTGTCTCCTGACTGTTGTGACACAAAAATATATCTGTTGAAAATAGTCTTGTGTAGGTCCAACATCCCAGTGTGGTTTCGTAATTACACGGGTCAAATCGCTGTACTATCCAGTTTTGGGCCTTTGGTATCTAAAAAAAAAGCAGTTTGAGTGTGTCGCTCACTGTTCAGCCGCAAATATCTCTATTTAAAAAATTGTGGTATACCCCAGTAAACAATAACTGTGGTTTTGCCATCCAACGGTAAAAAATCTCTATTATTCAGCTTTTGGTAGTTTTTTCCGTAAAGAAAAACAGTAGTGTCTCCTGACTGTTGTGACACAAAAATATATCTGTTGAAAATAGTCTTGTGTAGGCCCGACATCCCAGTGTGGTTTCGCAGTTCCACGGGTCAAATCGCTGTACTCTCCAGTTTTGGGCCTTTGGTATCTAAAAAATAGCAGTTTGAGTGTGTCGTTCACTGTTCAGCCGCAAATATCTCTATTTAAAAGAGTGTGGTATACCCCAGGAAAAAATAACTGTGGTTTTGCCATCCCACGGTAAATAATCTCTATTATTCAGGTTTTGGTATATTTTCCGTAAAGAAAAACAGTAGTGTCTCCTGACTGTTGTGACACAAAAATATATCTGTTGAAAATAGTCTTGTGTAGGTCCGACCTCACAGTGTGGTTTCGCAGTTCTAAGGGTCAAATCGCTGTACTATCCAGTTTTGGGCCTTTGGTATCTAAAAAAAAAGCAGTTTGAGTGTGTCGCTCACTGTTCAACCGCAAATATCTCTATTTAAAAAAGTGTGGTATACCCCAGTAAACAATAACTGTGGTTTTGCCATCCCACAGTAAAAAATCTCTATTATTCAGCTTTTGGTAGTTTTTTCTGTAAAGAAAAACAGTAGTGTTTCCTGACTGTTGTGACACAAAAATATATCTGTTGAAAATAGTCTTGTGTAGGCCCGACATCCCAGTGTGGTTTTGCAGTTCCATCGGTCAAATTGCTGTACTATCCAGTTTTGGGCCTTTGGTATCTAAAAAAACAGCAGTTTGAGTGTGTCGCACACTGTTCAGCCGCAAATATCTCTATTTAAAAAAGTGTGGTATTCCCCAGAAAACAATAACTGTGGTTTTGCCATCCCACTGTAAAAAAACTCTATTATTCAGGTTTTGGTATATTTTCCGTAAAGAAAAACAGTAGTGTCTCCTGACTGTTGTGACACAAAAATATATCTGTTGAAAATAGTCTTGTGTAGGCCTGACATCCCAGTGTGGTTTCGCAGTTCCACGGGTCAAATCGCTGTACTATCCAGTTTTGGGCCTTTGGTATCTAAAAAAAGCAGATTGAGTGTGTCGTTCACTGCTCAGCTGCAAATATCTCTATTTAAAAAAGTGTGGTATACCCCAGTAAACAATAACTGTGGTTTTGCCATCCCACGGTAAAAAATCTCTATTATTCAGGTTTTGGTAGTTTTTTCCGTAAAGAAAAACAGTAGTGTCTCCTGACTGTTGTGACACAAAAATATATCTGTTGAAAATAGTCTTGTGTAGGTCCAACATCCCAGTGTGGTTTCGTAATTACACGGGTCAAATCGCTGTACTATCCAGTTTTGGGCCTTTGGTATCTAAAAAAAAAGCAGTTTGAGTGTGTCGCTCACTGTTCAGCCGCAAATATCTCTATTTAAAAAATTGTGGTATACCCCAGTAAACAATAACTGTGGTTTTGCCATCCCACGGTAAAAAATCTCTATTATTCAGCTTTTGGTAGTTTTTTCCGTAAAGAAAAACAGTAGTGTCTCCTGACTGTTGTGACACAAAAATATATCTGTTGAAAATAGTCTTGTGTAGGCCCGACATCCCAGTGTGGTTTCGCAGTTCCACGGGTCAAATCGCTGTACTCTCCAGTTTTGGGCCTTTGGTATCTAAAAAATAGCAGTTTGAGTGTGTCGTTCACTGTTCAGCCGCAAATATCTCTATTTAAAAGAGTGTGGTATACCCCAGTAAAAAATAACTGTGGTTTTGCCATCCCACGGTAAATAATCTCTATTATTCAGGTTTTGGTATATTTTCCGTAAAGAAAAACAGTAGTGTCTCCTGACTGTTGTGACACAAAAATATATCTGTTGAAAATAGTCTTGTGTAGGTCCGACATCACAGTGTGGTTTCGCAGTTCCAAGGGTCAAATCGCTGTACTATCCAGTTTTGGGCTTTGGTATCTAAAAAAAAAAGCAGTTTGAGTGTGTCGCTCACTGTTCAACCGCAAATATCTCTATTTAAAAAAGTGTGGTATACCCTAGTAAACAATAACTGTGGTTTTGCCATCCCACAGTAAAAAATCTCTATTATTCAGCTTTTGGTAGTTTTTTCTGTAAAGAAAAACAGTAGTGTTTCCTGACTGTTGTGACACAAAAATATATCTGTTGAAAATAGTCTTGTGTAGGCCCGACATCCCAGTGTGGTTTTGCAGTTCCATCGGTCAAATTGCTGTACTATCCAGTTTTGGGCCTTTGTTATCTAAAAAAACAGCAGTTTGAGTGTGTCGCACACTGTTCAGCCGCAAATATCTCTATTTAAAAAAGTGTGGTATTCCCCAGAAAACAATAACTGTGGTTTTGCCATCCCACTGTAAAAAAACTCTATTATTCAGGTTTTGGTATATTTTCCGTAAAGAAAAACAGTAGTGTCTCCTGACTGTTGTGACACAAAAATATATCTGTTGAAAATAGTCTTGTGTAGGCCCGACATCCCAGTGTGGTTTCGCAATTCCACGGGTCAAATCGCTGTACTATCCAGTTTTGGGCCTTTGGTATCTAAAAAAAGCAGATTGAGTGTGTCGTTCACTGCTCAGCTGCAAATATCTCTATTTAAAAAAGTGTGGTATACCCCAGTAAACAATAACTGTGGTTTTGCCATCCCATGGTAATAAAACTCTATTATTCAGGTTTTGGTAGTTTTTTCCGTAAAGAAAAACAGTAGTGTCTCCTGACTGTTGTGACACAAAAATATATCTGTTGAAAATAGTCTTGTGTAGGTCCGACATCCCAGTGTGGTTTCGTAGTTACACGGGTCAAATCGCTGTACTATCCAGTTTTGGGCCTTTGGTATCTAAAAAAAAAGCAGTTTGAGTGTGTCGCTCACTGTTCAGCCGCAAATATCTCTATTTAAAAATTGTGGTATACCCCAGTAAACAATAACTGTGGTTTTGCCATCCCACGGTAAAAAATCTCTATTATTCAGGTTTTGGTAGTTTTTTCCGTAAAGAAAAACAGTAGTGTCTCCTGACTGTTGTGACACAAAAATTTATCTGTTGAAAATAGTCTTGTGTAGGCCCGACATCCCAGTGTGGTTTCGCAGTTCCATGGGTCAAATTGCTGTACTATCCAGTTTTGGGACTTTGGTATCTAAAAAAACAGCAGTTTGAGTGTGTCGCACACTGTTCAGCCGCAAATATCTCTATTTAAAAAAGTGTGGTATTCCCCAGAAAACAATAACTGTGGTTTTGCCATCCCAATGTAAAAAATCTCTATTATTCAGGTTTTGGTATATTTTCCGTAAAGAAAAACAGTAGTGTCTCCTGACTGTTGTGACACAAAAATATATCTGTTGAAAATAGTCTTGTGTAGGCCCGACATCCCAGTGTGGTTTCGCAGTTCCACGGGTCAAATTGCTGTACTATCCAGTTTTGGGCCTTTGGTATCTAAAAAAAAAGCAGTTTGAGTGTGTCGCTCACTGTTCAGCCGCAAATATCTCTATTTAAAAAATTGTGGTATACCCCAGTAAACAATAACTGTGGTTTTGCCATCCCACGGTAAAAAATCTCTATTATTCAGCTTTTGGTAGTTTTTTCCGTAAAGAAAAACAGTAGTGTCTCCTGACTGTTGTGACACAAAAATATATCTGTTGAAAATAGTCTTGTGTAGGCCCGACATCACAGTGTGGTTTTGCAGTTCCAAGGGTCAAATCGCTGTACTATCCAGTTTTGGGCCTTTGGTATCTAAAAAAACAGCAGTTTGAGTGTGTCGCTCACTGTTCAACCGCAAATATCTTTATTTAAAAAAGTGTGGTATACCCCAGTAAAAAATAACTGTGGTTTTGCCATCCCACGGTAAATAATCTCTATTATTCAGGTTTTGGTATATTTTCCGTAAAGAAAAACAGTAGTGTCTCCTGACTGTTGTGACACAAAAATATATCTGTTGAAAATAGTCTTGTGTAGGTCCGACATCCCAGTGTGGTTTTGCAGTTCCATCGGTCAAATTGCTGTACTATCCAGTTTTGGGCCTTTGGTATCTAAAAAAACAGCAGTTTGAGTGTGTCGCACACTGTTCAGCCGCAAATATCTCTATTTAAAAAAGTGTGGTATTCCCCAGAAAACAATAACTGTGGTTTTGCCATCCCACTGTAAAAAAACTCTATTATTCAGGTTTTGGTATATTTTCCGTAAAGAAAAACAGTAGTGTCTCCTGACTGTTGTGACACAAAAATATATCTGTTGAAAATAGTCTTGTGTAGGCCCGACATCCCAGTGTGGTTTCGCAGTTCCACGGGTCAAATTGCTGTACTATCCAGTTTTGGGCCTTTGGTATCTAAAAAAAAAGCAGTTTGAGTGTGTCGCTCACTGTTCAGCCGCAAATATCTCTATTTAAAAAATTGTGGTATACCCCAGTAAACAATAACTGTGGTTTTGCCATCCCACGGTAAAAAATCTCTATTATTCAGCTTTTGGTAGTTTTTTCCGTAAAGAAAAACAGTAGTGTCTCCTGACTGTTGTGACACAAAAATATATCTGTTGAAAATAGTCTTGTGTAGGCCCGACATCACAGTGTGGTTTTGTAGTTCCAAGGGTCAAATCGCTGTACTATCCAGTTTTGGGCCTTTGGTATCTAAAAAAACAGCAGTTTGAGTGTGTCGCTCACTGTTCAACCGCAAATATCTCTATTTAAAAAAGTGTGGTATACCCCAGTAAACAATAACTGTGGTTTTGCCATCCCACAGTAAAAAATCTCTATTATTCAGCTTTTGGTAGTTTTTTCTGTAAAGAAAAACAGTAGTGTTTCCTGACTGTTGTGACACAAAAATATATCTGTTGAAAATAGTCTTGTGTAGGCCCGACATCCCAGTTTGGTTTCGCAGTTCCAAGGGTCAAATCGCTGTACTATCCAGTTTTGGGCTATGGTATCTAAAAAAAGCAGTTTGAGTGTGTCGTTCACTGCTCAGCTGCAAATATCTCTATTTAAAAAAGTGTGGTATACCCCAGTAAACAATAACTGTGGTTTTGCCATCCCACAGTAAAAAATCTCTATTATTCAGGTTTTGGTAGTTTTTTCCGTAAAGAAAAACAGTAGTGTCTCCTGACTGTTGTGACACAAAAATATATCTGTTGAAAATAGTCTTGTGTAGGCCCGACATACCAGTTTGGTTTCGCAGTTCCAAGGGTCAAATCGCTGTACTATCCAGTTCTGGGCCTTTGGTATCTAAAAAAAGCAGTTTCAGTGTGTCGTTCACTGCTCAGCTGCAAATATCTCTATTTAAAAAAGTGTGGTATACCCCAGTAAACAATAACTGTGGTTTTGCCATCCCACGGTAAAAAATCTCTATTATTCAGGTTTTGGTAGTTTTTTCCGTAAAGAAAAACAGTAGTGTCTCCTGACTGTTGTGACACAAAAATATATCTGTTGAAAATAGTCTTGTGTAGGCCCGACATCCCAGTTTGGTTTCGCAGTTCCAAGGGTCAAATCGCTGTACTATCTAGTTCTGGGCCTTTGGTATCTAAAAAAAGCAGTTTCAGTGTGTCGTTCACTGCTCAGCTGCAAATATCTCTATTTAAAAAAGTGTGGTATACCCCAGTAAACAATAACTGTGGTTTTGCCATCCCACGGTAAAAAATCTCTATTATTCAGGTTTTGGTAGTTTTTTCCGTAAAGAAAAACAGTAGTGTCTCCTGACTGTTGTGACACAAAAATATATCTGTTGAAAATAGTCTTGTGTAGGTCCAACATCCCAGTGTGGTTTCGTAATTACACGGGTCAAATCGCTGTACTATCCAGTTTTGGGCCTTTGGTATCTAAAAAAAAAGCAGTTTGAGTGTGTCGCTCACTGTTCAGCCGCAAATATCTCTATTTAAAAAATTGTGGTATACCCCAGTAAACAATAACTGTGGTTTTGCCATCCCACGGTAAAAAATCTCTATTATTCAGGTTTTGGTAGTTTTTTCCGTAAAGAAAAACAGTAGTGTCTCCTGACTGTTGTGACACAAAAATATATCTGTTGAAAATAGTCTTGTGTAGGCCCGACATCCCAGTTTGGTTTCGCAGTTCCAAGGGTCAAATCGCTGTACTATCCAGTTCTGGGCCTTTGGTATCTAAAAAAAGCAGTTTCAGTGTGTCGTTCACTGCTCAGCTGCAAATATCTCTATTTAAAAAAGTGTGGTATACCCCAGTAAACAATAACTGTGGTTTTGCCATCCCACGGTAAAAAATCTCTATTATTCAGGTTTTGGTAGTTTTTTCCGTAAAGAAAAACAGTAGTGTCTCCTGACTGTTGTGACACAAAAATATATCTGTTGAAAATAGTCTTGTGTAGGTCCAACATCCCAGTGTGGTTTCGTAATTACACGGGTCAAATCGCTGTACTATCCAGTTTTGGGCCTTTGGTATCTAAAAAAAAAGCAGTTTGAGTGTGTTGCTCACTGTTCTGCCGCAAATATCTCTATTTAAAAAATTGTGGTATACCCCAGTAAACAATAACTGTGGTTTTGCCATCCCACGGTAAAAAATCTCTATTATTCAGCTTTTGGTAGTTTTTTCCGTAAAGAAAAACAGTAGTGTCTCCTGACTGTTGTGACACAAAAATATATCTGTTGAAAATAGTCTTGTGTAGGCCTGACATCCCAGTGTGGTTTCGCAGTTCCACGGGTCAAATCGCTGTACTCTCCAGTTTTGGGCCTTTGGTATCTAAAAAATAGCAGTTTGAGTGTGTCGTTCACTGTTCAGCCGCAAATATCTCTATTTAAAAGAGTGTGGTATACCCCAGTAAAAAATAACTGTGGTTTTGCCATCCCACGGTAAATAATCTCTATTATTCAGGTTTTGGTATATTTTCCGTAAAGAAAAACAGTAGTGTTTCCTGACTGTTGTGACACAAAAATATATCTGTTGAAAATAGTCTTGTGTAGGTCCGACATCACAGTGTGGTTTCGCAGTTCCAAGGGTCAAATCGCTGTACTATCCAGTTTTGGGCCTTTGGTATCTAAAAAAAAAGCAGTTTGAGTGTGTCGCTCACTGTTCAACCGCAAATATCTCTATTTAAAAAAGTGTGGTATTCCCCAGAAAACAATAACTGTGGTTTTGCCATCCCACTGTAAAAAAACTCTATTATTCAGGTTTTGGTATATTTTCCGTAAAGAAAAACAGTAGTGTCTCCTGACTGTTGTGACACAAAAATATATCTGTTGAAAATAGTCTTGTGTAGGCCCGACATCCCAGTGTGGTTTCGCAGTTTCACGGGTCAAATCGCTGTACTATCCAGTTTTGGGCCTTTGGTATCTAAAAAAAGCAGATTGAGTGTGTCGTTCACTGCTCAGCTGCAAATATCTCTATTTAAAAAAGTGTGGTATACCCCAGTAAACAATAACTGTGGTTTTGCCATCCCATGGTAAAAAATCTCTATTATTCAGGTTTTGGTAGTTTTTTCCGTAAAGAAAAACAGTAGTGTCTCCTGACTGTTGTGACAGAAAAATATATCTGTTGAAAATAGTCTTGTGTAGGTCCGACATCCCAGTGTGGTTTCGTAGTTACACGGGTCAAATCACTGTACTCTCCAGTTTTGGGCCTTTGGTATCTAAAAAAAAAGCAGTTTGAGTGTGTCGCTCACTGTTCAGCCGCAAATATCTCTATTTAAAAAATTGTGGTATACCCCAGTAAACAATAACTGTGGTTTTGCCATCCCACAGTAAAAAATCTCTATTATTCAGCTTTTGGTAGTTTTTTCTGTAAAGAAAAACAGTAGTGTTTCCTGACTGTTGTGACACAAAAATATATCTGTTGAAAATAGTCTTGTGTAGGCCCGACATCCCAGTGTGGTTTTGCAGTTCCATCGGTCAAATTGCTGTACTATCCAGTTTTGGGCCTTTGGTATCTAAAAAAACAGCAGTTTGAGTGTGTCGCACACTGTTCAGCCGCAAATATCTCTATTTAAAAAAGTGTGGTATTCCCCAGAAAACAATAACTGTGGTTTTGCCATCCCACTGTAAAAAAACTCTATTATTCAGGTTTTGGTATATTTTCCGTAAAGAAAAACAGTAGTGTCTCCTGACTGTTGTGACACAAAAATATATCTGTTGAAAATAGTCTTGTGTAGGCCTGACATCCCAGTGTGGTTTCGCAGTTCCACGGGTCAAATCGCTGTACTATCCAGTTTTGGGCCTTTGGTATCTAAAAAAAGCAGATTGAGTGTGTCGTTCACTGCTCAGCTGCAAATATCTCTATTTAAAAAAGTGTGGTATACCCCAGTAAACAATAACTGTGGTTTTGCCATCCCACGGTAAAAAATCTCTATTATTCAGGTTTTGGTAGTTTTTTCCGTAAAGAAAAACAGTAGTGTCTCCTGACTGTTGTGACACAAAAATATATCTGTTGAAAATAGTCTTGTGTAGGTCCAACATCCCAGTGTGGTTTCGTAATTACACGGGTCAAATCGCTGTACTATCCAGTTTTGGGCCTTTGGTATCTAAAAAAAAAGCAGTTTGAGTGTGTCGCTCACTGTTCAGCCGCAAATATCTCTATTTAAAAAATTGTGGTATACCCCAGTAAACAATAACTGTGGTTTTGCCATCCCACGGTAAAAAATCTCTATTATTCAGCTTTTGGTAGTTTTTTCCGTAAAGAAAAACAGTAGTGTCTCCTGACTGTTGTGACACAAAAATATATCTGTTGAAAATAGTCTTGTGTAGGCCCGACATCCCAGTGTGGTTTCGCAGTTCCACGGGTCAAATCGCTGTACTCTCCAGTTTTGGGCCTTTGGTATCTAAAAAATAGCAGTTTGAGTGTGTCGTTCACTGTTCAGCCGCAAATATCTCTATTTAAAAGAGTGTGGTATACCCCAGTAAAAAATAACTGTGGTTTTGCCATCCCACGGTAAATAATCTCTATTATTCAGGTTTTGGTATATTTTCCGTAAAGAAAAACAGTAGTGTCTCCTGACTGTTGTGACACAAAAATATATCTGTTGAAAATAGTCTTGTGTAGGTCCGACATCACAGTGTGGTTTCGCAGTTCCAAGGGTCAAATCGCTGTACTATCCAGTTTTGGGCTTTGGTATCTAAAAAAAAAAGCAGTTTGAGTGTGTCGCTCACTGTTCAACCGCAAATATCTCTATTTAAAAAAGTGTGGTATACCCTAGTAAACAATAACTGTGGTTTTGCCATCCCACAGTAAAAAATCTCTATTATTCAGCTTTTGGTAGTTTTTTCTGTAAAGAAAAACAGTAGTGTTTCCTGACTGTTGTGACACAAAAATATATCTGTTGAAAATAGTCTTGTGTAGGCCCGACATCCCAGTGTGGTTTTGCAGTTCCATCGGTCAAATTGCTGTACTATCCAGTTTTGGGCCTTTGTTATCTAAAAAAACAGCAGTTTGAGTGTGTCGCACACTGTTCAGCCGCAAATATCTCTATTTAAAAAAGTGTGGTATTCCCCAGAAAACAATAACTGTGGTTTTGCCATCCCACTGTAAAAAAACTCTATTATTCAGGTTTTGGTATATTTTCCGTAAAGAAAAACAGTAGTGTCTCCTGACTGTTGTGACACAAAAATATATCTGTTGAAAATAGTCTTGTGTAGGCCCGACATCCCAGTGTGGTTTCGCAATTCCACGGGTCAAATCGCTGTACTATCCAGTTTTGGGCCTTTGGTATCTAAAAAAAGCAGATTGAGTGTGTCGTTCACTGCTCAGCTGCAAATATCTCTATTTAAAAAAGTGTGGTATACCCCAGTAAACAATAACTGTGGTTTTGCCATCCCATGGTAATAAAACTCTATTATTCAGGTTTTGGTAGTTTTTTCCGTAAAGAAAAACAGTAGTGTCTCCTGACTGTTGTGACACAAAAATATATCTGTTGAAAATAGTCTTGTGTAGGTCCGACATCCCAGTGTGGTTTCGTAGTTACACGGGTCAAATCGCTGTACTATCCAGTTTTGGGCCTTTGGTATCTAAAAAAAAAGCAGTTTGAGTGTGTCGCTCACTGTTCAGCCGCAAATATCTCTATTTAAAAATTGTGGTATACCCCAGTAAACAATAACTGTGGTTTTGCCATCCCACGGTAAAAAATCTCTATTATTCAGGTTTTGGTAGTTTTTTCCGTAAAGAAAAACAGTAGTGTCTCCTGACTGTTGTGACACAAAAATTTATCTGTTGAAAATAGTCTTGTGTAGGCCCGACATCCCAGTGTGGTTTCGCAGTTCCATGGGTCAAATTGCTGTACTATCCAGTTTTGGGACTTTGGTATCTAAAAAAACAGCAGTTTGAGTGTGTCGCACACTGTTCAGCCGCAAATATCTCTATTTAAAAAAGTGTGGTATTCCCCAGAAAACAATAACTGTGGTTTTGCCATCCCAATGTAAAAAATCTCTATTATTCAGGTTTTGGTATATTTTCCGTAAAGAAAAACAGTAGTGTCTCCTGACTGTTGTGACACAAAAATATATCTGTTGAAAATAGTCTTGTGTAGGCCCGACATCCCAGTGTGGTTTCGCAGTTCCACGGGTCAAATTGCTGTACTATCCAGTTTTGGGCCTTTGGTATCTAAAAAAAATGCAGTTTGAGTGTGTCGCTCACTGTTCAGCCGCAAATATCTCTATTTAAAAAATTGTGGTATACCCCAGTAAACAATAACTGTGGTTTTGCCATCCCACGGTAAAAAATCTCTATTATTCAGCTTTTGGTAGTTTTTTCCGTAAAGAAAAACAGTAGTGTCTCCTGACTGTTGTGACACAAAAATATATCTGTTGAAAATAGTCTTGTGTAGGCCCGACATCACAGTGTGGTTTTGCAGTTCCAAGGGTCAAATCGCTGTACTATCCAGTTTTGGGCCTTTGGTATCTAAAAAAACAGCAGTTTGAGTGTGTCGCTCACTGTTCAACCGCAAATATCTTTATTTAAAAAAGTGTGGTATACCCCAGTAAAAAATAACTGTGGTTTTGCCATCCCACGGTAAATAATCTCTATTATTCAGGTTTTGGTATATTTTCCGTAAAGAAAAACAGTAGTGTCTCCTGACTGTTGTGACACAAAAATATATCTGTTGAAAATAGTCTTGTGTAGGTCCGACATCCCAGTGTGGTTTTGCAGTTCCATCGGTCAAATTGCTGTACTATCCAGTTTTGGGCCTTTGGTATCTAAAAAAACAGCAGTTTGAGTGTGTCGCACACTGTTCAGCCGCAAATATCTCTATTTAAAAAAGTGTGGTATTCCCCAGAAAACAATAACTGTGGTTTTGCCATCCCACTGTAAAAAAACTCTATTATTCAGGTTTTGGTATATTTTCCGTAAAGAAAAACAGTAGTGTCTCCTGACTGTTGTGACACAAAAATATATCTGTTGAAAATAGTCTTGTGTAGGCCCGACATCCCAGTGTGGTTTCGCAGTTCCACGGGTCAAATTGCTGTACTATCCAGTTTTGGGCCTTTGGTATCTAAAAAAAAAGCAGTTTGAGTGTGTCGCTCACTGTTCAGCCGCAAATATCTCTATTTAAAAAATTGTGGTATACCCCAGTAAACAATAACTGTGGTTTTGCCATCCCACGGTAAAAAATCTCTATTATTCAGCTTTTGGTAGTTTTTTCCGTAAAGAAAAACAGTAGTGTCTCCTGACTGTTGTGACACAAAAATATATCTGTTGAAAATAGTCTTGTGTAGGCCCGACATCACAGTGTGGTTTTGTAGTTCCAAGGGTCAAATCGCTGTACTATCCAGTTTTGGGCCTTTGGTATCTAAAAAAACAGCAGTTTGAGTGTGTCGCTCACTGTTCAACCGCAAATATCTCTATTTAAAAAAGTGTGGTATACCCCAGTAAACAATAACTGTGGTTTTGCCATCCCACAGTAAAAAATCTCTATTATTCAGCTTTTGGTAGTTTTTTCTGTAAAGAAAAACAGTAGTGTTTCCTGACTGTTGTGACACAAAAATATATCTGTTGAAAATAGTCTTGTGTAGGCCCGACATCCCAGTTTGGTTTCGCAGTTCCAAGGGTCAAATCGCTGTACTATCCAGTTTTGGGCTATGGTATCTAAAAAAAGCAGTTTGAGTGTGTCGTTCACTGCTCAGCTGCAAATATCTCTATTTAAAAAAGTGTGGTATACCCCAGTAAACAATAACTGTGGTTTTGCCATCCCACAGTAAAAAATCTCTATTATTCAGGTTTTGGTAGTTTTTTCCGTAAAGAAAAACAGTAGTGTCTCCTGACTGTTGTGACACAAAAATATATCTGTTGAAAATAGTCTTGTGTAGGCCCGACATACCAGTTTGGTTTCGCAGTTCCAAGGGTCAAATCGCTGTACTATCCAGTTCTGGGCCTTTGGTATCTAAAAAAAGCAGTTTCAGTGTGTCGTTCACTGCTCAGCTGCAAATATCTCTATTTAAAAAAGTGTGGTATACCCCAGTAAACAATAACTGTGGTTTTGCCATCCCACGGTAAAAAATCTCTATTATTCAGGTTTTGGTAGTTTTTTCCGTAAAGAAAAACAGTAGTGTCTCCTGACTGTTGTGACACAAAAATATATCTGTTGAAAATAGTCTTGTGTAGGCCCGACATCCCAGTTTGGTTTCGCAGTTCCAAGGGTCAAATCGCTGTACTATCTAGTTCTGGGCCTTTGGTATCTAAAAAAAGCAGTTTCAGTGTGTCGTTCACTGCTCAGCTGCAAATATCTCTATTTAAAAAAGTGTGGTATACCCCAGTAAACAATAACTGTGGTTTTGCCATCCCACGGTAAAAAATCTCTATTATTCAGGTTTTGGTAGTTTTTTCCGTAAAGAAAAACAGTAGTGTCTCCTGACTGTTGTGACACAAAAATATATCTGTTGAAAATAGTCTTGTGTAGGTCCAACATCCCAGTGTGGTTTCGTAATTACACGGGTCAAATCGCTGTACTATCCAGTTTTGGGCCTTTGGTATCTAAAAAAAAAGCAGTTTGAGTGTGTCGCTCACTGTTCAGCCGCAAATATCTCTATTTAAAAAATTGTGGTATACCCCAGTAAACAATAACTGTGGTTTTGCCATCCCACGGTAAAAAATCTCTATTATTCAGGTTTTGGTAGTTTTTTCCGTAAAGAAAAACAGTAGTGTCTCCTGACTGTTGTGACACAAAAATATATCTGTTGAAAATAGTCTTGTGTAGGCCCGACATCCCAGTTTGGTTTCGCAGTTCCAAGGGTCAAATCGCTGTACTATCCAGTTCTGGGCCTTTGGTATCTAAAAAAAGCAGTTTCAGTGTGTCGTTCACTGCTCAGCTGCAAATATCTCTATTTAAAAAAGTGTGGTATACCCCAGTAAACAATAACTGTGGTTTTGCCATCCCACGGTAAAAAATCTCTATTATTCAGGTTTTGGTAGTTTTTTCCGTAAAGAAAAACAGTAGTGTCTCCTGACTGTTGTGACACAAAAATATATCTGTTGAAAATAGTCTTGTGTAGGTCCAACATCCCAGTGTGGTTTCGTAATTACACGGGTCAAATCGCTGTACTATCCAGTTTTGGGCCTTTGGTATCTAAAAAAAAAGCAGTTTGAGTGTGTTGCTCACTGTTCTGCCGCAAATATCTCTATTTAAAAAATTGTGGTATACCCCAGTAAACAATAACTGTGGTTTTGCCATCCCACGGTAAAAAATCTCTATTATTCAGCTTTTGGTAGTTTTTTCCGTAAAGAAAAACAGTAGTGTCTCCTGACTGTTGTGACACAAAAATATATCTGTTGAAAATAGTCTTGTGTAGGCCTGACATCCCAGTGTGGTTTCGCAGTTCCACGGGTCAAATCGCTGTACTCTCCAGTTTTGGGCCTTTGGTATCTAAAAAATAGCAGTTTGAGTGTGTCGTTCACTGTTCAGCCGCAAATATCTCTATTTAAAAGAGTGTGGTATACCCCAGTAAAAAATAACTGTGGTTTTGCCATCCCACGGTAAATAATCTCTATTATTCAGGTTTTGGTATATTTTCCGTAAAGAAAAACAGTAGTGTTTCCTGACTGTTGTGACACAAAAATATATCTGTTGAAAATAGTCTTGTGTAGGTCCGACATCACAGTGTGGTTTCGCAGTTCCAAGGGTCAAATCGCTGTACTATCCAGTTTTGGGCCTTTGGTATCTAAAAAAAAAGCAGTTTGAGTGTGTCGCTCACTGTTCAACCGCAAATATCTCTATTTAAAAAAGTGTGGTATTCCCCAGAAAACAATAACTGTGGTTTTGCCATCCCACTGTAAAAAAACTCTATTATTCAGGTTTTGGTATATTTTCCGTAAAGAAAAACAGTAGTGTCTCCTGACTGTTGTGACACAAAAATATATCTGTTGAAAATAGTCTTGTGTAGGCCCGACATCCCAGTGTGGTTTCGCAGTTCCACGGGTCAAATCGCTGTACTATCCAGTTTTGGGCCTTTGGTATCTAAAAAAAGCAGATTGAGTGTGTCGTTCACTGCTCAGCTGCAAATATCTCTATTTAAAAAAGTGTGGTATACCCCAGTAAACAATAACTGTGGTTTTGCCATCCCATGGTAAAAAATCTCTATTATTCAGGTTTTGGTAGTTTTTTCCGTAAAGAAAAACAGTAGTGTCTCCTGACTGTTGTGACAGAAAAATATATCTGTTGAAAATAGTCTTGTGTAGGTCCGACATCCCAGTGTGGTTTCGTAGTTACACGGGTCAAATCACTGTACTATCCAGTTTTGGGCCTTTGGTATCTAAAAAAAAAGCAGTTTGAGTGTGTCGCTCACTGTTCAGCCGCAAATATCTCTATTTAAAAAATTGTGGTATACCCCAGTAAACAATAACTGTGGTTTTGCCATCCCACGGTAAAAAATCTCTATTATTCAGCTTTTGGTAGTTTTTTCCGTAAAGAAAAACAGTAGTGTCTCCTGACTGTTGTGACACAAAAATATATCTGTTGAAAATAGTCTTGTGTAGGCCCGACATCCCAGTGTGGTTTCGCAGTTCCACGGTTCAAATTGCTGTACTATCCAGTTTTGGGACTTTGGTATCTAAAAAAACAGCAGTTTGAGTGTGTCGCACACTGTTCAGCTGCAAATATCTCTATTTAAAAAAGTGTGGTATTCCCCAGAAAACAATAACTGTGATTTTGCCATCCCAATGTAAAAAATCTCTATTATTCAGGTTTTGGTATATTTTCCGTAAAGAAAAACAGTAGTGTCTCCTGACTGTTGTGACACAAAAATATATCTGTTGAAAATAGTCTTGTGTAGGCCCGACATCCCAGTGTGGTTTCGCAGTTCCACGGGTCAAATTGCTGTACTATCCAGTTTTGGGCCTTTGGTATCTAAAAAAAAAGCAGTTTGAGTGTGTCGCTCACTGTTCAGCCGCAAATATCTCTATTTAAAAAATTGTGGTATACCCCAGTAAACAATAACTGTGGTTTTGCCATCCCACGGTAAAAAATCTCTATTATTCAGCTTTTGGTAGTTTTTTCCGTAAAGAAAAACAGTAGTGTCTCCTGACTGTTGTGACACAAAAATATATCTGTTGAAAATAGTCTTGTGTAGGCCCGACATCACAGTGTGGTTTTGCAGTTCCAAGGGTCAAATCGCTGTACTATCCAGTTTTGGGCCTTTGGTATCTAAAAAAACAGCAGTTTGAGTGTGTCGCTCACTGTTCAACCGCAAATATCTCTATTTAAAAAAGTGTGGTATACCCCAGTAAACAATAACTGTGGTTTTGCCATCCCACAGTAAAAAATCTCTATTATTCAGCTTTTGGTAGTTTTTTCTGTAAAGAAAAACAGTAGTGTTTCCTGACTGTTGTGACACAAAAATATATCTGTTGAAAATAGTCTTGTGTAGGCCCGACATCCCAGTTTGGTTTCGCAGTTCCAAGGGTCAAATCGCTGTACAATCCAGTTTTGGGCTATGGTATCTAAAAAAAGCAGTTTGAGTGTGTCGTTCACTGCTCAGCTGCAAATATCTCTATTTAAAAAAGTGTGGTATACCCCAGTAAACAATAACTGTGGTTTTGCCATCCCACGGTAAAAAATCTCTATTATTCAGGTTTTGGTAGTTTTTTTCCGTAAAGAAAAACAGTAGTGTCTCCTGACTGTTGTGACACAAAAATATATCTGTTGAAAATAGTCTTGTGTAGGTCCAACATCCCAGTGTGGTTTCGTAGTTACACGGATCAAATCGCTGTACTATCCAGTTTTGGGCCTTTGGTATCTAAAAAAAAAGCAGTTTGAGTGTGTCGCTCACTGTTCAGCCGCAAATATCTCTATTTAAAAAATTGTGGTATACCCCAGTAAACAATAACTGTGGTTTTGCCATCCCACGGTAAAAAATCTCTATTATTCAGCTTTTGGTAGTTTTTTCCGTAAAGAAAAACAGTAGTGTCTCCTGACTGTTGTGACACAAAAATATATCTGTTGAAAATAATCTTGTGTAGGTCCGACATCACAGTGTGGTTTCGCAGTTCCAAGGGTCAAATCGCTGTACTATCCAGTTTTGGGCCTTTGGTATCTAAAAAAAAAGCAGTTTGAGTGTGTCGCTCACTGTTCAACCGCAAATATCTCTATTTAAAAAAGTGTGGTATACCCCAGTAAACAATAACTGTGGTTTTGCCATCCCACAGTAAAAAATCTCTATTATTCAGCTTTTGGTAGTTTTTTCTGTAAAGAAAAACAGTAGTGTTTCCTGACTGTTGTGACACAAAAATATATCTGTTGAAAATAGTCTTGTGTAGGCCCGACATCCCAGTGTGGTTTTGCAGTTCCATCGGTCAAATTGCTGTACTATCCAGTTTTGGGCCTTTGGTATCTAAAAAAACAGCAGTTTGAGTGTGTCGCACACTGTTCAGCCGAAAATATCTCTATTTAAAAAAGTGTGGTATTCCCCAGAAAACAATAACTGTGGTTTTGCCATCCCACTGTAAAAAAACTCTATTATTCAGGTTTTGGTATATTTTCCGTAAAGAAAAACAGTAGTGTCTCCTGACTGTTGTGACACAAAAATATATCTGTTGAAAATAGTCTTGTGTAGGCCCGACATCCCAGTGTGGTTTCGCAGTTCCACGGGTCAAATCGCTGTACTATCCAGTGTTGGGCCTTTGGTATCTAAAAAAAGCAGATTGAGTGTGTCGTTCACTGCTCAGCTGCAAATATCTCTATTTAAAAAAGTGTGGTATACCCCAGTAAACAATAACTGTGGTTTTGCCATCCCATGGTAAAAAATCTCTATTATTCAGGTTTTGGTAGTTTTTTCCGTAAAGAAAAACAGTAGTGTCTCCTGACTGTTGTGACAGAAAAATATATCTGTTGAAAATAGTCTTGTGTAGGTCCGACATCCCAGTGTGGTTTCGTAGTTACACGGGTCAAATCACTGTACTATCCAGTTTTGGGCCTTTGGTATCTAAAAAAAAAGCAGTTTGAGTGTGTCGCTCACTGTTCAGCCGCAAATATCTCTATTTAAAAAATTGTGGTATACCCCAGTAAACAATAACTGTGGTTTTGCCATCCCACGGTAAAAAATCTCTATTATTCAGCTTTTGGTAGTTTTTTCCGTAAAGAAAAACAGTAGTGTCTCCTGACTGTTGTGACACAAAAATATATCTGTTGAAAATAGTCTTGTGTAGGCCCGACATCCCAGTGTGGTTTCGCAGTTCCACGGGTCAAATTTCTGTACTATCCAGTTTTGGGACTTTGGTATCTAAAAAAACAGCAGTTTGAGTGTGTCGCACACTGTTCAGCTGCAAATATCTCTATTTAAAAAAGTGTGGTATTCCCCAGAAAACAATAACTGTGGTTTTGCCATCCCAATGTAAAAAATCTCTATTATTCAGGTTTTGGTATATTTTCCGTAAAGAAAAACAGTAGTGTCTCCTGACTGTTGTGACACAAAAATATATCTGTTGAAAATAGTCTTGTGTAGGCCCGACATCCCAGTGTGGTTTCGCAGTTCCACGGGTCAAATTGCTGTACTATCCAGTTTTGGGCCTTTGGTATCTAAAAAAAAAGCAGTTTGAGTGTGTCGCTCACTGTTCAGCCGCAAATATCTCTATTTAAAAAATTGTGGTATACCCCAGTAAACAATAACTGTGGTTTTGCCATCCCACGGTAAAAAATCTCTATTATTCAGCTTTTGGTAGTTTTTTCCGTAAAGAAAAACAGTAGTGTCTCCTGACTGTTGTGACACAAAAATATATCTGTTGAAAATAGTCTTGTGTAGGCCCGACATCACAGTGTGGTTTTGCAGTTCCAAGGGTCAAATCGCTGTACTATCCAGTTTTGGGCCTTTGGTATCTAAAAAAACAGCAGTTTGAGTGTGTCGCTCACTGTTCAACCGCAAATATCTCTATTTAAAAAAGTGTGGTATACCCCAGTAAACAATAACTGTGGTTTTGCCATCCCACAGTAAAAAATCTCTATTATTCAGCTTTTGGTAGTTTTTTCTGTAAAGAAAAACAGTAGTGTTTCCTGACTGTTGTGACACAAAAATATATCTGTTGAAAATAGTCTTGTGTAGGCCCGACATCCCAGTTTGGTTTCGCAGTTCCAAGGGTCAAATCGCTGTACAATCCAGTTTTGGGCTATGGCATCTAAAAAAAGCAGTTTGAGTGTGTCGTTCACTGCTCAGCTGCAAATATCTCTATTTAAAAAAGTGTGGTATACCCCAGTAAACAATAACTGTGGTTTTGCCATCCCACGGTAAAAAATCTCTATTATTCAGGTTTTGGTAGTTTTTTTCCGTAAAGAAAAACAGTAGTGTCTCCTGACTGTTGTGACACAAAAATATATCTGTTGAAAATAGTCTTGTGTAGGTCCAACATCCCAGTGTGGTTTCGTAGTTACACGGATCAAATCGCTGTACTATCCAGTTTTGGGCCTTTGGTATCTAAAAAAAAAGCAGTTTGAGTGTGTCGCTCACTGTTCAGCCGCAAATATCTCTATTTAAAAAATTGTGGTATACCCCAGTAAACAATAACTGTGGTTTTGCCATCCCACAGTAAAAAATCTCTATTATTCAGCTTTTGGTAGTTTTTTCTGTAAAGAAAAACAGTAGTGTTTCCTGACTGTTGTGACACAAAAATATATCTGTTGAAAATAGTCTTGTGTAGGCCCGACATCCCAGTGTGGTTTTGCAGTTCCATCGGTCAAATTGCTGTACTATCCAGTTTTGGGCCTTTGGTATCTAAAAAAACAGCAGTTTGAGTGTGTCGCACACTGTTCAGCCGCAAATATCTCTATTTAAAAAAGTGTGGTATTCCCCAGAAAACAATAACTGTGGTTTTGCCATCCCACTGTAAAAAAACTCTATTATTCAGGTTTTGGTATATTTTCCGTAAAGAAAAACAGTAGTGTCTCCTGACTGTTGTGACACAAAAATATATCTGTTGAAAATAGTCTTGTGTAGGCCCGACATCCCAGTGTGGTTTCGCAGTTCCATGGGTCAAATCGCTGTACTATCCTGTGTTGGGCCTTTGGTATCTAAAAAAAAAGCAGTTTGAGTGTGTCGCTCCCTGATCAGCCGCAAATATCTCTATTTAAAAAAGTGTGGTATACCCCAGTAAACAATAACTGTGGTTTTGCCACCCCACAGTAAAAAATCTCTATTATTCAGCTTTTGGTAGTTTTTTCTGTAAAGAAAAACAGTAGTGTTTCCTGACTGTTGTGACACAAAAATATATCTGTTGAAAATAGTCTTGTGTAGGCCCGACATCCCAGTGTGGTTTTGCAGTTCCATGGGTCAAATTGCTGTACTATCCAGTTTTGGGCCTTTGGTATCTAAAAAAAAAGCAATTTGAGGGTGTCGCTCACTGTTCAGCCGCAAATATCTCTATTAAAAAAAGTGTGGTATACCCCAGTAAACAATAACTGTGGTTTTGCCATCCCACGGTAAAAAATCTCTATTATTCAGCGTTTGGTAGTTTTTTCCGTAAAGAAAAACAGCAATGTCTCCTGACTGTTGTGACACAAAAATATATCTGTTGAAAATAGTTTTGTGTAGGCACGACATCCCAGTGTGGTTTCGCAGTTTCATGGGTCAAATCGCTGTACTATCCAGTTTTGGGCCTTTGGTATCTATAAAAAAATGCAGTTTGAGTGTGTCGCTCACTGTTCAGCCACAGATATCTCTATTTAAAAAAGTGTGGTATACCCCAGTAAACAATAACTGTGGTTTTGCCATCCCGCGTTAAAAAATCTCTATTATTCAGGTTTTGGTAGTTTTTTCCGTAAAGAAAAACAGTAGTGTCTCCTGACTGTTGTGACACAAAAATTTATCTGTTGAAAATAGTCTTGTGTAGGCCCGACATCCCAGTGTGGTTTCGCAGTTCCAAGGGTCAAATCGCTGTACTATCCAGTTTTGGGCCTTTGGTATCTAAAAAAAAAGCAATTTGAGTGTGTCGCTCACTGTTCAGCCGCAAATATCTCTATTTAATAAAGTGTGGTATACCCCAGTAAACAATAACTGTGGTTTTGCCATCCCACGGTAAAAAATCTCTATTATTCAGCTTTTGGTAGTTTTTTCCGTAAAGAAAAACAGTAGTGTCTCCTGAATGTTGTGACACAAAAATATATCTGTTGAAAATAGTCTTGTGTAGGCCCGACATCCCAGTGTGGTTTCGCAGTTCCACGGGTCAAATCGCTGTACTATCCAGTTTTGGGCCTTTGGTATCTAAAAAAAAAGCAGTTTGAGTATGTCGCTCACTGTTCAGCGGCAAATATCTCTATTTAAAAAAGTGTTGTATACAACAGTAAACAATAACTGTGGTTTTGCCATCCCGCGTTAAAAAAATCTCTATTATTCAGCTTTTGGTAGTTTTTTCCGTAAAAAGAAAAATAGTAGTGTCTCCTGACTGTTGTGACACAAAAATATATCTGCTGAAAATAGTCTGGTGTAGGCCCGACATCCCAGTGTGGTTTCGCAGTTCCATGGGTCAAATCGCTGGACTATCCAGTTTTGGACCTTTGGTATCTAAAAAAAAAAGCAGTTTGAGTGTGTCGCTCGCTGTTCAGCCGCAAATATCTCTATTTAAAAAAGTGTGGTATACCCCAGTAAACAATAACTGTGGTTTTGCCATCCCACGGTAAAAAATCTCTATTATTCAGCTTTTGGTAGTTTTTTCCATAAAGAAAAACAGTAGTGTCTCTGACTGTTGTGACACAAAAATATATCTGTTGAAAATAGTCTTGTGTAGGCCCGACATCCCAGTGTGGTTTCGCAGTTCCACTGTCAAATCGCTGTACTATCCAGTTTTGGGCCTTTGGTATCTAAAAAAAAAGCAGTTTGAGTGTGTCGCTCACTGTTCAGCCACAAATATCTCTATTTAAAAAAGTGTTGTATACCCCAGTAAACAATAACTGTGGTTTTGCCATCAAACGGTAAAAAATCTCTATTATTCAGCTTTTGGTAGTTTTTTCCGTAAAGAAAAATAGTAGTGTCTCCTGACTGTTGTGACACAAAAATATATCTGCTGAAAATAGTCTGGTGTAGGCCCGACATCCCAGTGTGATTTCGCAGTTCCATGGGTCAAATCGCTGGACTATCCAGTTTTGGACCTTTGGTATCTAAAAAAAAAGCAGTTTGAGTGTGTCGCTCACTGTTCAGCCGCAAATATCTCTATTTAAAAAAGTGTGGTATACCCCAGTAAACAATAACTGTGGTTTTGGCATCCCACGGTAAAAAATCTCTATTATTCAGCTTTTGGTAGTTTTTTCCATAAAGAAAAACAGTAGTGTCTCTGACTGTTGTGACACAAAAATATATTTGTTGAAAATAGTCTTGTGTAGGCCCGACATCCCAGTGTGGTTTCGCAGTTCCACTGTCAAATCGCTGTACTATCCAGTTTTGGGCCTTTGGTATCTAAAAAAAAAAGCAGTTTGAGTGTGTTGCTCACTGTTCAGCCGCAAATATCTCTATTTAAAAAAGTGTGGTATACCCCAGTAAACAATAACTGTGGTTTTGCCATCCCACGGTAAAAAATCTCTATTATTCAGCTTTTGGTAGTTTTTTCCGTAAAGAAAAACCGTAGTGTCTCCTGACTGTTGTGACACAAAAATATATCTGTTGAAAATAGTCTTGCGTAGGCCCGACATCCCAGTGTAGTTTCGTAGTTCCACGGGTCAAATTGCTGTACTATCCAGTATTGGGCCTTTGGTATCTATTAAAAAAGCAGTTTGAGTGTGTCGCTCACTGTTCAGCCGCAAATATCTCTATTTAAAAAAGTGTGGCATACCCCAGTAAACAATAACTGTGGTTTTGCCATCCCACGGTAAAAAATCTCTATTATTCAGCTTTTGGTAGTTTTTTCCGTAAAGAAAAACAGTAGTGTCTCCTGACTGTTCTGACACAAAAATATATCTGTTGAAAATAGTCTTGTGTAGGCCCGACATCCCAGTGTGGTTTCGCAGTTCCATGGGTCAAATCGCTGTACTATCCAGTTTTGGGCCTTTGGTATCTAAAAAAAAATCAATTTGAGTGTGTCGCTCACTGTTCAGCGGCAAATATCTCTATTTAAAAAAGTGTGGTATACCCCAGTAAACAATAATTGTAGTTTTGCCATCCCACGGTAAAAAATCTCTATTATTCAGCTTTTGGTAGTTTTTTCCGTAAAGAAAAACAGTAGTGTCTCCTGACTGTTGTGACACAAAAATATATCTGTTGAAAATAGTCTTGCGTAGGCCCGACATCCCAGTGTAGTTTCGTAGTTCCACGGGTCAAATCGCTGTACTATCCAGTATTGGGCCTTTGGTATCTATTAAAAAAGCAGTTTGAGTGTGTCGCTCACTGTTCAGCCGCAAATATCTCTATTTAAAAAAGTGTGGCATACCCCAGTAAACAATAACTGTGGTTTTGCCATCCCACGGTAAAAAATCTCTATTATTCAGCTTTTGGTAGTTTTTTCCGTAAAGAAAAACAGTAGTGTCTCCTGACTGTTCTGACACAAAAATATATCTGAGACAAAAAACTGGCCAATATCATACTAAAATATTAAACCTGGTATCCAGAGAGGTAATCCAGTACCAGGTTCTAATTGCCTACTCATATCAAATGGGAAAACACGGAGAACACAAGAGTAGTTAGCAAAAAGGACAGAATCTTTATTAGTAATACAAAATCACAATAGTAAAAGGTCAATAGAAAAATAGCATGGCAAGGGGATACGGAAAACACAGTGCCAAAGACTGGGCCACCCCTGGCAACACAATTGCTGAGCAATCCAAAATATAAAGATACAGGGTAATCTGCAGGCATAAGGGACACTCCATATGTATATAACCTCAAATAGAGACAATAAGTGGATAACACAGTTAACCCATTTAGAGGATAAAAATCAATGAGGCAAATATACACACTCCGGATAAATATGGAAATCGCTCCATGGTGACAGTTTATATCAATATCCAGAATAGGAGTAAGTTAAATAGTGACCCTATGCCACATAGTACTAGAAAAAATACCCGAACCTGGGTAAAAACACTTACCCAGTAAGACGGTGTCCAGGAGGTAAAACACTCATACAGATAGCCCAATGACAGGGTGTCCAAAAAGGACGGAGAGCTCGTAAGGTGCCAGGGGAGCCAGAGAGTGTGCTGCAAATGGAGACGCGCCCCGACGCGCGTTTCGCACTTCTTTATCAAGAGGCGCTGTATGTGTGCCTAACAGGACCTGATTATATACGCCCACAATTGGTCACGTGAAGTTTAACACAGAAACTCATTGGAGTGTAGCGGCGCGTGTACCCAGAACCGCGCCCCCCGCCACCCACGTCACAGCTGTCAAGTCGCGAGCGCGCACCAGGGAGCGTGCCTAGGAAACGCCCCCGGGGGCGCGCCAGGGACAGGAGACAGCCGGACACGGGCACGGGCCGGCCGAAAGCCGGAAAATATATGCACCATCAGTATGTAAAGAACAATGAAGCTGGGTGAACCAAGCCAGGAATAGTGGGCTAAAGACTACATGATAAAATGCACATTAGATACGACCAAATGCTCTTAGGCATAGACAGATATATAAAGAAGCTTAATGGAGCACAAATAAAACAGATCCATTTAGTCATTATAGATGGTTGAGGTAAATATCCAAAAGTACATAAATATAGGACAAAAAAATATATATATTTCTATAAATGTAGGAAATAGTCAATAGGACCACTTCCCACACAAGAGATAGTATGAAAATGGAAAAGCTCTTGAGGGATGCTCCATCGTGTCCACTGTAGGATGCCTTGAACGTAGGTTGAAAGAGGTCCATATGGCACACGGAACCAATGTGTTAATAGCCACGAGTCTAGAGACGTGAAAAAAACACAGTTAAAAACAAAAAGTAAAAACAGGCTAAAAACAAGAGCACAAACTATAGATCAGAATAAATTATGAACACTGAGGGAGAGCAAAAGCCAGACACAAGGGACCCAATCATAAATATGAAGAAAAGCTCAAATTCTCATTGAGGCCACGCGGCGCCAGGGTATCAAGGACACTAATCCACCTGGCCTCTTTTTGTGCAAGGCAGAGTTTGTAGTCACCCCCCCGAGAGCCCAGATGTACCACATCAATTCCACGCACCGAAAGGCTGCGTGGGTCACAATTGTGAACTTGTTTAAAATGTCGCGGTAGAGTTCTGAGCTCACGGGGGTCCGACACAGATTTAGCTGCGCCAATGTCCCGTACATGTTCCCGCACCCGAACCCTCAATTCCCTGGTCGTGAGACCGACATAGATTTTATTACAACTACATGTGGCATAATAAACCACATGTGTGGTACCACAGGAGATATATCTGAGGATTCGGTAAGTGCGGGAGCCATCCGAGCTCGCAAAGGATGAACTGCGAAGGACATTGGCGCAGGCTCTGCAGTGGCCACATGGATAGGACCCAACCCTGGGACCGCGCGACCCAAACGGGTTAGATGCTGGTGGGACATAATGACTTGAAGTAACCAGGTCGCCCAAATTTCTAGCGCGTCTGGCAGTCATTAATGGGAATTGTCCCACCACATCCCTCAAGGAGGGCTCCGCCCCGAGAACATTCCAATGTCGTGAGAGGACCCGCCTCATAGAGAGCCACTCATGATTATAAGTGGAGATGAAGCGGGTCCTCTCAGGAGGCCCAGAGGATGATGATCTGGGAGGGGGATATAATAAAGAACTGCGGGGGGTGCTGCGGGCTCTACCATAGCCACGGCCGATGCAACGATTACTGTAACCTCTCTGTTTAAATCGTTGTGTTAGTACTACCGCCTGTTTTTCAAAGCTAGACTCCGTCGAGCAAATACGCTTAATCCTTAGGAACTGTCCGACCGGGACGGCCCTAATAGTAGAGAGAGTATGACCAGAGGCAGCGTGCACCAAGGAGTTCACCGCTGTGGGCTTCCTGTAGACGTCAGTCTGAATGAGGGAGTGTGAGTCCACCAACAGAGTGACATCCAGGAAGTCCAAGCGTGTGAGGCTGTGGGTATAGGTCAATTTAATTCCCCACTCATTGGTGTTAAGCCGCCCCATAAAGTCATCAAGCTCCTCCGCCGAACCCCGCCAAAAGAATAGGACATCATCGATATACCTGAGCCATGCCACGACCTGGTCGGCGCCACGCACACCGTCGCCCCCAAAAATATCCCTCTCCCATGCACCAAGGAAGAGGTTTGCATACGACGGTGCACAGGCTGCCCCCATGGCCGTCCCACGTCGCTGCAGGTATATCGTGTCTTTAAAAAGAAAATAATTATGGCAGAGTATAAACCGGAGGAGCTCGAGAATAAAACCCCGTGAGGGGCCGTCCAGGTCAGAACCCCCAAGGAAGAGCTCGACAGAAGTCACACCAAGATCATGGTCTATACAGGTATACAGACTCTCCACATCGGCCGTGACCATGATAGTGCCAGGTTCCAAAGAGATGCCATCAACCCTAGTAAGGACGTCCGTCGTGTCGCGTACATAGGATGGGAGGGTCCCCACAAGTGGTCTCAAATGACTGTCCACATATTGTGAAATGGGACCACATAACCCACCCAGGCCCGACACGATCGGACGTCCAGGGGGGTTAACGGCATCTTTATGTACTTTGGGGAGTAAATAAAAAGTGGCTGTTTTAGGGGAACGAACCGTCAAAGCCTCCACAGTCCTCTTATCAATGATACCCCCCTCACAGGCCCGGGCCAAAATACCCTGCAGGGTGGCGGAGAAGGAGGCCGTGGGGTTAAATGACAGCCTAGAGTAAGTTTCCTTATCTCTCAGCTGTCGCAGAGCCTCCCTCTCATATTTGTGGTGGGGCCACAGGACGATATTCCCTCCCTTGTCAGCCGGCTTAATAACTGTGTCCTTAAGAGTTTGAAGTTGTCGAATCGCTTGGCGTTGGGCGGAGGTTAGGTTATCTAACCTTCTCCGTGTGGAGAGTTTTTTGAAATCCTCCGCCACTAGATTCACAAAAATTTCCACTGCCGGACAAATAGACAAGGGAGGGAACCTCGTTGACTTAGGAATCCTAGCCTGTGGTAACCCACCTGAGGGAGGAGTGGTTTGTTCCAAAAAAAGATCCTCCAGATGTTGTAAGGCCTCCTCCTCCGTCACCGCTGGGGCATGATCACCATCCGGCCTAGAATGAAGTTTTTTTAAAATCAATTTGCGAGCAAACAGATGGAGGTCCTTGAGGGCCGTAAAGTAGTCAAATGAGTTTGTAGGAGAAAATGACAGGCCCATAGCAAGGACCTCCATCTGTGTCTCGGTCAGAGTATGATTGGTAAGGTTCACGACACGGAGCCCTCCACCGGGATCACCAACCTGAAAAGGAACCGTCTGTTTCCTCCTACTATTCGGTCTCGTCTGAATATTCCCAATAGGTCGAACGAGATCTTGATCTTGAAAATAAAAAAATTTCAACGTGATACATTGGACTTGTCCACTCATAGAGTGTACCGGTGGAGATCACCGATGGAAAATCTAAGATCAAGATCTCGTAATAACTCCTTTACACGGTCTAGGTCCACCTCGATTGCCTCAGGTACCTCGAGTGAAGGCCATCCACCTGTCGTTGACGCGGACCATAAGGGAGGTTCCGCGGTTCGACCTATTGGGAATATTCAGACGAGACCGAATAGTAGGAGGAAACAGACGGTTCCTTTTCAGGTTGGTGATCCCGGTGGAGGGCTCCGTGTCGTGAACCTTACCAATCATACTCTGACCGAGACACAGATGGAGGTCCTTGCTATGGGCCTGTCATTTTCTCCTACAAACTCATTTGACTACTTTACGGCCCTCAAGGACCTCCATCTGTTTGCTCGCAAATTGATTTTAAAAAAACTTCATTCTAGGCCGGATGGTGATCATGCCCCAGCGGTGACGGAGGAGGAGGCCTTACAACATCTGGAGGATCTTTTTTTGGAACAAACCACTCCTCCCTCAGGTGGGTTACCACAGGCTAGGATTCCTAAGTCAACGAGGTTCCCTCCCTTGTCTATTTGTCCGGCAGTGGAAATTTTTGTGAATCTAGTGGCGGAGGATTTCAAAAAACTCTCCACACGGAGAAGGTTAGATAACCTAACCTCCGCCCAACGCCAAGCGATTCGACAACTTCAAACTCTTAAGGACACAGTTATTAAGCCGGCTGACAAGGGAGGGAATATCGTCCTGTGGCCCCACCACAAATATGAGAGGGAGGCTCTGCGACAGCTGAGAGATAAGGAAACTTACTCTAGGCTGTCATTTAACCCCACGGCCTCCTTCTCCGCCACCCTGCAGGGTATTTTGGCCCGGGCCTGTGAGGGGGGTATCATTGATAAGAGGACTGTGGAGGCTTTGACGGTTCGTTCCCCTAAAACAGCCACTTTTTATTTACTCCCCAAAGTACATAAAGATGCCGTTAACCCCCCTGGACGTCCGATCGTGTCGGGCCTGGGTGGGTTATGTGGTCCCATTTCACAATATGTGGACAGTCATTTGAGACCACTTGTGGGGACCCTCCCATCCTATGTACGCGACACGACGGACGTCCTTACTAGGGTTGATGGCATCTCTTTGGAACCTGGCACTATCATGGTCACGGCCGATGTGGAGAGTCTGTATACCTGTATAGACCATGATCTTGGTGTGACTTCTGTCGAGCTCTTCCTTGGGGGTTCTGACCTGGACGGCCCCTCACGGGGTTTTATTCTCGAGCTCCTCCGGTTTATACTCTGCCATAATTATTTTCTTTTTAAAGACACGATATACCTGCAGCGACGTGGGACGGCCATGGGGGCAGCCTGTGCACCGTCGTATGCAAACCTCTTCCTTGGTGCATGGGAGAGGGATATTTTTGGGGGCGACGGTGTGCGTGGCGCCGACCAGGTCGTGGCATGGCTCAGGTATATCGATGATGTCCTATTCTTTTGGCGGGGTTCGGCGGAGGAGCTTGATGACTTTATGGGGCGGCTTAACACCAATGAGTGGGGAATTAAATTGACCTATACCCACAGCCTCACACGCTTGGACTTCCTGGATGTCACTCTGTTGGTGGACTCACACTCCCTCATTCAGACTGACGTCTACAGGAAGCCCACAGCGGTGAACTCCTTGGTGCACGCTGCCTCTGGTCATACTCTCTCTACTATTAGGGCCGTCCCGGTCGGACAGTTCCTAAGGATTAAGCGTATTTGCTCGACGGAGTCTAGCTTTGAAAAACAGGCGGTAGTACTAACACAACGATTTAAACAGAGAGGTTACAGTAATCGTTGCATCGGCCGTGGCTATGGTAGAGCCCGCAGCACCCCCCGCAGTTCTTTATTATATCCCCCTCCCAGATCATCATCCTCTGGGCCTCCTGAGAGGACCCGCTTCATCTCCACTTATAATCATGAGTGGCTCTCTATGAGGCGGGTCCTCTCACGACATTGGAATGTTCTCGGGGCGGAGCCCTCCTTGAGGGATGTGGTGGGACAATTCCCATTAATGACTGCCAGACGCGCTAGAAATTTGGGCGACCTGGTTACTTCAAGTCATTATGTCCCACCAGCATCTAACCCGTTTGGGTCGCGCGGTCCCAGGGTTGGGTCCTATCCATGTGGCCACTGCAGAGCCTGCGCCAATGTCCTTCGCAGTTCATCCTTTGCGAGCTCGGATGGCTCCCGCACTTACCGAATCCTCAGATATATCTCCTGTGGTACCACACATGTGGTTTATTATGCCACATGTAGTTGTAATAAAATCTATGTCGGTCTCACGACCAGGGAATTGAGGGTTCGGGTGCGGGAACATGTACGGGACATTGGCGCAGCTAAATCTGTGTCGGACCCCCGTGAGCTCAGAACTCTACCGCGACATTTTAAACAAGTTCACAATTGTGACCCACGCAGCCTTTCGGTGCGTGGAATTGATGTGGTACATCTGGGCTCTCGGGGGGGTGACTACAAACTCTGCCTTGCACAAAAAGAGGCCAGGTGGATTAGTGTCCTTGATACCCTGGCGCCGCGTGGCCTCAATGAGAATTTGAGCTTTTCTTCATATTTATGATTGGGTCCCTTGTGTCTGGCTTTTGCTCTCCCTCAGTGTTCATAATTTATTCTGATCTATAGTTTGTGCTCTTGTTTTTAGCCTGTTTTTACTTTTTGTTTTTAACTGTGTTTTTTTCACGTCTCTAGACTCGTGGCTATTAACACATTGGTTCCGTGTGCCATATGGACCTCTTTCAACCTACGTTCAAGGCATCCTACAGTGGACACGATGGAGCATCCCTCAAGAGCTTTTCCATTTTCATACTATCTCTTGTGTGGGAAGTGGTCCTATTGACTATTTCCTACATTTATAGAAATATATATATTTTTTTGTCCTATATTTATGTACTTTTGGATATTTACCTCAACCATCTATAATGACTAAATGGATCTGTTTTATTTGTGCTCCATTAAGCTTCTTTATATATCTGTCTATGCCTAAGAGCATTTGGTCGTATCTAATGTGCATTTTATCATGTAGTCTTTAGCCCACTATTCCTGGCTTGGTTCACCCAGCTTCATTGTTCTTTACATACTGATGGTGCATATATTTTCCGGCTTTCGGCCGGCCCGTGCCCGTGTCCGGCTGTCTCCTGTCCCTGGCGCGCCCCCGGGGGCGTTTCCTAGGCACGCTCCCTGGTGCGCGCTCGCGACTTGACAGCTGTGACGTGGGTGGCGGGGGGCGCGGTTCTGGGTACACGCACCGCTACACTCCAATGAGTTTCTGTGTTAAACTTCACGTGACCAATTGTGGGCGTATATAATCAGGTCCTGTTAGGCACACATACAGCGCCTCTTGATAAAGAAGTGCGAAACGCGCGTCGGGGCGCGTCTCCATTTGCAGCACACTCTCTGGCTCCCCTGGCACCTTACGAGCTCTCCGTCCTTTTTGGACACCCTGTCATTGGGCTATCTGTATGAGTGTTTTACCTCCTGGACACCGTCTTACTGGGTAAGTGTTTTTACCCAGGTTCGGGTATTTTTTCTAGTACTATGTGGCATAGGGTCACTATTTAACTTACTCCTATTCTGGATATTGATATAAACTGTCACCATGGAGCGATTTCCATATTTATCCGGAGTGTGTATATTTGCCTCATTGATTTTTATCCTCTAAATGGGTTAACTGTGTTATCCACTTATTGTCTCTATTTGAGGTTATATACATATGGAGTGTCCCTTATGCCTGCAGATTACCCTGTATCTTTATATTTTGGATTGCTCAGCAATTGTGTTGCCAGGGGTGGCCCAGTCTTTGGCACTGTGTTTTCCGTATCCCCTTGCCATGCTATTTTTCTATTGACCTTTTACTATTGTGATTTTGTATTACTAATAAAGATTCTGTCCTTTTTGCTAACTACTCTTGTGTTCTCCGTGTTTTCACAAAAATATATCTGTTGAAAATAGTCTTGTGTAGGCCCGACATCCCAGTGTGGTTTCGCAGTTCCATGGGTCAAATCGCTGTACTATCCAGTTTTGGGCCTTTGGTATCTAAAAAAAAATCAATTTGAGTGTGTCGCTCACTGTTCAGCGGCAAATATCTCTATTTAAAAAAGTGTGGTATACCCCAGTAAACAATAATTGTAGTTTTGCCATCCCACGGTAAAAAATCTCTATTATTCAGCTTTTGGTAGTTTTTTCCGTAAAGAAAAACAGTAGTGTCTCCTGACTGTTGTGACACAAAAATATATCTGTTGAAAATAGTCTTGTGTAGGCCCGACATCCCAGTGTGGTTTCGCAGTTCCACGGGTCAAATCGCTGTACTATCCAGTTTTGGGCCTTTGGTATCTAAAAAAAATGCAGTTTGAGTGTGTTGCTCACTGTTCAGCCGCAAATATCTCTATTTAAAAAAGTGTGGCATACCCCAGTAAGCAATAACTGTGGTTTTACCATCCCACGGTAAAAAATCTCTATTATTCAGAATTTGGTATATTTTCCGTAAGGAAAAACAGTAGTGTCTCCTGACTGTTGTGACACAAAAATATATCTGGTGAAAATAGTCTTGTGTAGGCCCGACATCCCAGTTTGGTTTCGCTGTTCCAAGGGTCAAATCGCTGTACTATCCAGTTTTGGGCCTTTGGTATCTAAAAAAAGCAGTTTGAGTGTGTCGTTCACTGTTCAGCTGCAAATATCTCTATTTAAAAAAGTGTGGTATACCCCAGTAAACAATAACTGTGGTTTTGCCATCCCACGGTAAAAAATCTCTATTATTCAGGTTTTAGTAGTTTTTTCCGTAAAGAAAAACAGTAGTGTCTCCTGACTGTTGTGACACAAAAATATATTTGTTGAAAATAGTCTTGTGTAGGTCCGACATCCCAGTGTGGTTTCGCAGTTCCACGGGTCAAATCGCTGTACTATCCAGTTTTGGGCCTTTGGTATCTAAAAAAAAAGCAGTTTGAGTGTGTCGCTCACTGTTCAGCCGCAAATATCTCTATTTAAAAAAGTGTGGTATACCCCAGTAAACAATAACTGTGGTTTTGCCATCCCACGGTAAAAAATCTCTATTATTCAGCTTTTGGTAGTTTTTTCCGTAAAGAAAAACAGTAGTGTTTCCTGACTGTTGTGACACAAAAATATATCTGTTGAAAATAGTCTTGTGTAAGCCCGACATCCCAGTGTGGTTTCGCAGTTCCATGGGTCAAATTGCTGTACTATCCAGTTTTGGGCCTTTGGTATCTTAAAAAAAAGCAGTTTGAGTGTGTCGCTCAATGTTCAGCCGCAAATATCTCTATTTAAAAAAGTGTGGTATACCCCAGTAAACAATAATTGTGGTTTTGCCATCCCACGGTAAAAAATCTCTATTATTCAGCTTTTGGTAGTTTTTTCCGTAAAGAAAAACAGTAGTGTCTCCTGACTGTTGTGACACAAAAATATATCTGTTGAAAATAGTCTTGTGTAGGCCCGACATCCCAGTGTGGTTTCGCAGATCCACGGGTCAAATTGCTGTACTCTCCAGTTTTGGGCCTTTGGTATCTAAAAAATAGCAGTTTGAGTGTGTCGTTCACTGTTCAGCCGCAAATATCTCTATTTAAAAAGTGTGGTATACCCCAGTAAACAATAACTGTGGTTTTGACATCCCACGGTAAAAAATCTCTATTATTCAGGTTTTGCTATATTTTCCGTAAAGAAAAACAGTAGTGTCTCCTGACTGTTGTGACACAAAAATATATCCGTTGAAAATAGTTTTGTGTAGGTCCGACATCACAGTGTGGTTTCGCAGTTCCACGGGTCAAATCGCTGTACTATCCAGTTTTGGGACTTTGGTATCTAAAAAAAAAGCAGTTTGAGTGTGTCGCTCACTGTTCAGCCGCAAATATCTCTATTTAAAAAAGTGTGGTATACCCCAGTAAACAATAACTGTGGTTTTGCCATCCCACGGTAAAAAATCTCTATTATTCAGCTTTTGGTAGTTTTTTCCGTAAAGAAAAACAGTAGTGTCTCCTGACTGTTGTGACACAAAAATATATCTGTTGAAAATAGTCTTGTGTAGGCCCGACATCCCAATGTGGTTTCGCAGTTCCATGGGTCAAATCGCTGTACTCTCCTCTTTTGGGTCTTTGGTATCGAAAAAAAAGCAGTTTGAGTGTGTCGCACACTGTTCAGCCGCAAATATCTCTATTTAAATAAGTGTGGTATACCCCAGTAAACAATAACTGTGGTTTTGCCATCCCACCGTAAAAAATCTCTATTATTCAGAATTTGGTATATTTTCCGTAAAGAAAAACAGTAGTGTCTCCTGACTGTTGTGACACAAAAATATATCTGTTTAAAATAGTCTTGCGTAGGCCCGACATCCCAGTGTAGTTTTGCAGTTCCACGGGTCAAATCGCAGTACTATCCAGTTTTGGGCCTTTGGTATATAAAAAAAAGCAGTTTGAGTGTGTCGCTTACTGTTCAGCCGCAAATATCTCTATTTAAAAAAGTGTGGTATACCCCAGTAAACAATAACTGTGGTTTTGCCATCCCACGGTAAAAAATCTCTATTATTCAGCTTTTGGTAGTTTTTTCCATAAAGAAAAACAGTAGTGTCTCCTGACTGTTGGGACACAAAAATATATCTGTTGAAAATAGTCTTGTGTAGGCCCGACATCCCAGTTTGGTTTCTCAGTTCCAAGGGTCAAATCGCTGTACTATCCAGTTTTGGGCCTTTGGTATCTAAAAAAAGCAGTTTGAGTGTGTCGTTCACTGTTCAGCTGCAAATATCTCTATTTAAAAAAGTGTGGTATACCCCAGTAAACAATAACTGTGATTTTGCCATCCCACGGTAAAAAATCTCTATTATTCAGGTTTTGGTAGTTTTTTCCGTAAAGAAAAACAGTAGTGTCTCCTAACTGTTGTGACACAAAAATATATCTGTTGAAAATAGTCTTGCGTAGGCCCGACATCCCAGTGTGGTTTTGCAGTTTCACGGGTCAAATCGCTGTACTATCCAGTTTTGGGCCTTTGAAATTTAAAAAAAAAGCAGTTTGAGTGTTTCGCTCACTGTTCAGCCGCAAATATCTCTATTTAAAAAAGTGTGGTATACCCTAGTAAACAATAACTGTGGTTTTGCCATCCCACGGTAAAAAATCTCTATTATTCAGGTTTTGGTATATTTTCCGTAAAGAAAAACAGTAGTGTCTCCTGACTGTTGTGACACAAAAATATATCTGTTGAAAATAGTCTTGTGTAGGCCCGACATCCCACTGTGGTTTCACAGTTCCACGGTCAAATCGCTGTACTATCCAGTTTTGGGCCTTTGGTATCTAAAAAAAAAGCAGTTTGAGTGTGTCGCTCACTGATCAGCCGCAAATATCTCTATTTAAAAAAGTGTGGTATACCCCAGTAAACAATAACTGTGGTTTTGCCATCCCACGGTAAAAAATCTCTATTATTCAGCTTTTGGTAGTTTTTTCTGTAAAGAAAAACAGTAGCGTTTCCTGACTGTTGTGACACAAAAATATATCTGTTGAAAATAGTCTTGTGTAGGCCCGACATCCCAGTGTGGTTTCGCAGTTCCATGGGTCAAATCGCTGTACTATCCAGTTTTGGGACTTTGGTATCTAAAAATAAAGCAGTTTGAGTGTGTCTCTCACTGTTCAGCCGCAAATATCTCTATTTAAAAAAGTGTGGTATACCCCAGTAAACAATAACTGTGGTTATCCTCTTCCACGGTTCTAATCTACTCTTTATTACCCTTTTTCCATTGACAGTGGAAGTGTAAGCTATTTTACTCGATTTACAATGGTCAAGGCGCGTTGCAAGGGACGTGGAAGTGGACATTCTGGAGATGGTTCGTCCAGAGGACGGGGCCGTGGCCAAGGTGAAAATGTGCCACAACCAACAGCCATCTTCTCGCTCCCACTTCTTGACCGAATTGCTAGGGAAGCAGAGAACAACACCAGTATTAAGAACTGATCAGTGTGAACAGGTTATTAATTGGATAGAAGATAATACTTCCAGTTACCTGGGCACCACCACCTCCGGTCTGTCTTCCACACGGTCAACTCTTAGTAGCAGTGAGTCTCGACCGCATACTCTTCCTCACCCTGATGCTCCTTCCTCCCACCATGCCGAGTGTCGTCAGACAGCAAGAGATCCCACACTTGGACACTCTGAAGAGCTGTTCACTGGTCCATTTCCATATTTGGGCCCCTCGCCTGATACGCTTGAAGTGGTGGAAGAGGAGATCCCATGTTGCGATGCCCAAATATTTGAACAGCCACGGCCACAGGAAGTCGACGTTGGCAATCTGTCACAAGAGGTGGACGATGATGAGACACAATTGCCAGGAAGTGAGGAGGAGGATCATGGTGCGCAAGTGGAAGAGGAGGAGGTGGTGGATGATCTAGTAACTGACCCAACGTGGAATGAGGACATGCAGAGTGAGGCCAGCAGCACACAGGGGGAGGGAGGCAGAGTACCCCAACAGGCAGGAAGAAGCAGTGTGGTGGCCGCAGACGGAAGGCTGGCAACCGTTCCCTGTAACACGAACACGAGGGACGTTGCCAGTACAAGCGGTAGGTCTTCCAGAGTCTGAAATTTTTTAAAGACTCTGCTGATAACACCAAAAAGGCCATATGTTCCACCTGCCATGCCAGCATAAGCACGGGTGAAAAAACTACTAGCCTGACCACCACCAGCAAGATCAGGCAAATGGCAGCAAAGCACCCGACTTTGTGGGGCGAAACCCAGGGTCCACGACCAGTGTCAGCGGGTGTCACCACTGCTTCTTCCACTGTTGTGCATGCAATAGAACCCCCTGTTGTGTGTGCAAGGCAATCCCCTTTCCATACTGCATGTAAAGATGCCCCCTCCTCTCGGTCTTCACTTGTTATGGCAGTTTCTCAAGAAACAACATCAACGTCCACGTCCACGTCCCACCACAGCGTTCAATTGTCCATATCCCAGACCTTTGAACGAAAGCGGAAATTCGCAGCTAACGCCCCACAGGCCACAATCCTAAATTCGCAAATTTCACGACTGCTTTCGTTGGAAATGCTGCCTTTAGGCTGGTGGAGACGGAATAATTCCGCAATCTTATGGCGGTGGCCGTCCCTCTGTACTCGGTCTCCAGCCAACACTATTTTGCCCAGTGTGCCATCCCCGCACTACAAAAGCACGTGTCCCAAAGCATCTGCCGTGCCCTCAACAACGCAGTTACTGGGAGAGTCCACCTGACAACGGACACGTGCACAAGTGCTTGTGGCCAGGGACGGTACATCTCTCTGACGGCACACTGGGTAAACATAGTGGAAGCCGGGACCCAGTCGGACCTTGGGACGGAACACATCCTCCCCACACTGAGGATGGCGGGCCCTTTGTCAGTCAAAGTTTCCCCCACAGTGTACAGCTCCTGCGCATCCTCCTCCTCCTACTCCTCCTCCTCATGTTCAGCCTCCATCTCAGATATCACCACATCAGTTACAAGCTGGAAGCATTGCAGTTCTTCCTCCGCCAAGCGGCAACAGGCTGTGCTGAAACTCATAAGCTTAGGTGATAAACCTCACACTGCTTGTGAGTTGTGGACAGCTGTGAAAGAGCAGGCAGATCTGTGGCTGAGACCGCTGAACCTACATCCCGGCGTGGTCGTGTGTGACAATGGCCGTAACCTGGTGGCGGCTCTGAGGCGAGGTGAGATCACACACATACCATGCCTGGCTCATGTGCTTAACCTTGTGGTTCAGCGTTTTCTTAAATCGTACCCCGAGTTGCCAGATCTGCTCGTGAAAGTACGTCGCCTGTCAGCTCATTTTCGCAAGTCGGCTACAGCTTCCGCTGCCCTTGCTGTGATGCAGCAGCGTTTGCAGATTCCGGCACACCGACTGGTGTGTGATGTCCCCACACGTTGGAACTCAACCCTCGACATGTTGCAAAGGATTTGTGAGCAGAAGAGAGCAGTTGTGGAGTACCAGCTGCAACAAGGCCATCGATATTCAGGTCAGACTCCACACATAAGACCTCAGGAGTGGACCTGGATGTCTGACATATGTGCCATCCTGACAAACTTTGAGAAGGCCACCAAGATGGTGAGTGGCGATGACGCCATCATTAGTGTCAGCATCCCACTTGTCTGTCTTTTGCAACGCTCTCTGCAGAGAATTAAAGAGGAGGCATTGCAGCCAGAGTATGATGAGAAGGATTAAGAAGCCGTAGCGGGCGATTACACACAGCCCAGCCTCATCTCATCCCAACGTGCATTGGGGGACAGTGAGGGAGAGGAGGAGGAGGAGGAGGAAGAACAGGAGCTGCTATCATGCGTTGTAGACGGTAGTACCTGTACAAGTGTCATACCGTCTGTTCAGCGTGGGTGGCCTGAGGACAGGGGGGAGGAGGAAGAGGAGGAGGAGGAGGAGGAGGAGAGCATGGTCAGTCGTCATCTTGGTGAGGACACGGAAATCTTGCCCGTTACCTGTCTGGCACGCATGGCTGACTTTATGTTACGCTGTCTTAACCGTGACCCTCGCGTTGTCAAAATGTTGGGTGACAGTCATTACTGGTTGGTGACACTTGTAGACCCCCGCTACAAGGAGAACTTTCACTCTCTTATTCCTGAGGTGGAGAGGTCTACAAAAATGAGGCAGTACCAGAAGGCCCTTGCCGCAGAACTCTTAAAAAAATTCCCATCTGAACACGCTAGTGGCAGAGGTCACAGTTCGTTGCCCAACCAAGGCGTACAGGCGAGAGAGATGCAACTCCAATCCAGCAGAGGCAGGGGAACACTGTCAACATTCTGGGACAGTTTTCTGACACCTACCCAGCTTACAGGCCCTGAGGCGCGGGGTACTCTCACAAGGAGTGGAAAGTTTCAAAAGATGGTGAGGGAGTACCTTGCCGACCGTACCAGCGTCCTCCGTGATTCCTCAGTGTCTTTTAATTATTGGGTATCCAAGCTGGACACTTGGAATGAACTCGCTCTGTACGCCTTGGAGGTCCTGGCCTGCCCTGCCGCTAGCTTGTTATCGGAGCGTGTTTTTAGTGCCGCTGGGGGAATTATAACTGATAAGCGCACACGCCTGTCAACTGACAATGCTGACAAGCTGACCTTTATCAAAATGAACACATTTACCCACACATGGGTATATTCTTCCTCGTTTCAGCTGTTTTATCTTCTTCTCCTTATCCTCACCCTCCACCACCACTATACCACCAGGGTGCCAGCATTGCAAGTCCCTCCGTCCTTATTTTTGGCAGCTTTTGCTTGCAAGGCATAAGCAAATACTATGGGACACCCACTCCCCAATAATGGGACTTATGTTTGTAATAAGCTGTACTGCATGGCTCTTGTAAGGGGCATTGCAAGTTGCTCCGTTCTAATTTTTGGCAGCTTTTGCTTGGAAAGCATAAGCAAATACTATGGGACACCCACTCCCCAATAATGGGACTTATGTTTGTAATATGCTGTACTGCATGACTCTTGCAAGGGGCATTGCAAGTTGCTCAGTCCTAATTTTTGGCAGCTTTTGCTTGCAAGGCATAAGCAAATACTATGGGACACCCACTCCCCAATAATGGGACTTATGTTTGTAATATGCTGTACTGCATGGCTCTTGTAAGGGGCATTGCAAGTTGCTCCGTCCTAATTTTTGGCAGCTTTTGCTTGCAAGACATAAGCAAATACTCTGGGACACCCACTCCCCAATAATGGGACTTATGTTTGTAATATGCTGTACTGCATGGCTCTTGTAAGGGGCATTGCAAGTTGCTCCGTCCTAATTTTTGGCAGCTTTTGCTTGCAAGGCATAAGCAAATACTATGGGACACCCACTCCCCAATAATGGGACTTATGTTTGTAATATGCTGTACTGCATGGCTCTTGAAAGGGGCATTGCAAGTTGCTCCGTCCTAATTTTTGGCAGCTTTTGCTTGCAAGGCATAACCAAATACTATGGGAGACCCAGTCCCCAATAATGGGACTTATGTTTGTAAAATGCTGTACTGCATGGCTCTTGTAAGGGGCATTGCAAGTTTCTCGTCCTAATTTTTGGCAGCTTTTGCTCGCAAGGCATAAACAAATACTATGGGAGATCCACTCCCCAATAATGGGACTTATGTTTGTAATATGCTGTACTGCATGTGACGCGCCCCCTGGGCCGTGTGTACACGTGTGTGGGATACCCAGTGCCGGGTCTCTGGGGTCTGTAGTCTCCGTGGCGGTGACCCGGTCCCGTGGCTCAGGCTGGTCAAACCAGTGACAGTCTTTCTTATGTTTTGAGGTTAATTGTCCGACTGCGCCACCCGTGGATTGCGGTCAGGGAGTAACACCACTGATGATTATAAGGTAGACTCTCCTGGGAGTACTGGCTAGCATAAGAGGCCTGGTCAGTCTGAGAGCAAGCAGGAGTTCCCCTGGCCAGGTGGAGTTGTAGGCCTCCCCGTCTGTCTGCACTCTTCCTGGCTACCTTGCTGTAAGCGGGTAGAAGTAGCCCCCGTCCCTGAGTGTACCGTGTATTGCTCACCCGTATGGCTGGTGACTTGGGGCCTTCTGTTAGCCTCCGCTCCACGACGGCGGTGCGGGTCCCTTGCTTGTGACTGAGCCTCCGGGCTTCTATGGCCAGAGGACCTGAAATCCCCTGCCGGCTGGTTTCTGCTGCTGGATATATAAGTCCTCACAGCCTCGGACTCCTGTATCCGGTTCCTATTGTCTTCTGCCAGGGCGAGCTCTGCTCAGCTTCCAGCCCCTGTTCTTTAGCTCCTAGCTCCTACAAAGCTCCTTGCTGTTACTTTCCCTTGCTCTCACTCTGACTCTGACTGTTCTCTGTTCTCTGACTCTCTCAACCCCGCCCCAGATCCAGTTTATAAGGGCAGAATTCTCCCCTCCCAGGACTGGGGCAGGAGGATGTTGCATGTTTAAGGGATCCTGACCAGGAAACCTCCCACTTGCTCTCCGACGTAATATCTCTATTACTGTGGTGACCAGACCCCTGGGGTGCCACACATGGCTCTTGTAAGGGGCATTGCAGTTCCTCATAATTTTTGGAAAGCCTTCCATTCACTGATTAGGCCAACAGTGCACAGGAGAACCAGTTGCTATAAATGGAAAAAAAGGTTTAGTTAACGCCTCTGACCTCCATGTCATTTCCAAGGGGCATTGGAGTGCCTCGAAATTTTTGGTAGGTATTGCACTCACTGTATGCCCTATAACTGTGTAGCCAAACCGCTCCTTTTGTTACAGAAACATATCCTACAAGACATATCTGGTTGACTGGCCAGATATTGATGTGAATGGTCCCTGTTCCTCCTGCTCTTTCTCCTTTGCCACTACCTCATCCATCATTTATCACTTGAAGCTTTGTTTTAACGTGAGTCATAGAACTTGGATAGTAGCAGGAAAACATCCAGCAATCCTCGGAGGAGGTAGGATATGCGCCAAAACGCTGACGACCTCAGGCCTAGCCGCTACTACATACATGCGCTTGCATTACAACAAAACAAAGCAGATGCTAACTTCTATCATCCTCATCATGCTCCTCACCTTGGCACTCTCAACTCCCCTGATGGAGAAGCCAGGGTCCACCGGAGGAGTCTGATAGTCCGGTGGGCTCGGCCAATGCTGCCCTAAAGCAGGCCAGGCTAAGAAAAGTGTGGGAAAGGTTACCGGGACAAATAGGGGTGGCTGGGGACCGAGTATGGACACCCGGCCACCCCCTGGAGGCTGGGGAGCAAGCGGGGACACACGGCCACCAGGCAGCTGGGGACTGAGTATGGATACCAGGCCGCCGACACAGCCATGGCGTGGTGGCCAGATTCCGCCTCCACATGCCTAAAAGGCCCAATTTAAAGTAGAAGCAAGCAGTATGGTATTGCAGCCGGGGGTGGGTGGGTGGCAGGCTGCATACTTGCGCTTGCATTGCAAGGAATGGGAGAGGTACAATTGAACACTGCCCTGGGACAAGGACTTGAATGGGTATAGTTGCAAGTCTGCAACGACAGGTGCAAGGTGGGAGGCATCTTCGCATGTACCATGAACAGGGGTTTGGCATGCACACACTACAGCGGAATAGGCTCTCCTTCCCACTAAATGCACTGGGGAGGGCACAGGTAATGTTTTGGTATCTTATGTATTAGGCACACCAGGACACATAGGGTTGCTGGGGACTGAGTATGGATACCTTGCTGCCGAAGCAGCCATGAGGTAGTGGCCAGCTTCGGCCTCCTCCAAACAAAAAGGCCCCATTTCAAGTGCAAGCTAGCAGTATGGAATTGCATTCTGGGGGTGGGTGGGTGGCAGGCTGCACACTTACACTTGCATTAAAAGAAAACATAGCAGCTGCTAACTTCTGTCATCATCATCATGCTCCTCACCTTGGCACTCTCAACTCCACCGATGGAGAAGTCAGGGCCCACCGGAGGAGTCTGGTTCTCTGGTGGGCTCGTCCAATGCTGCCTAAATCAGGCCGGGCTAAGAAAAGTGTGTGGGGGGATGTTCCAAGGAGAAATAGGGGCGGCTGGGGACCGTTTATGGACACCCGGCTGCCCCCAGGCGGCTGGGGACCGTGTGTGGACACCCGGCTGCGGGGCGGCTGGGGACCGAGTATGGATTCCAGGCCGCCAACACAGCCATGACGTGGTGGCCAGATTCCGCCTCCACATGCCTAAAAGGCCCAATTTCAAGTTCAAGCAAGAAAGCAGTATGGTATTGCAGCCTGGGGGTGGGTGGGTGGCAGGCTGCATCCTCGTGCTTGTATTGCAAGGAATGGGGGAGGTACAATTGAGCACTGCCCTGTGACTAGAACTTGCATGGGGATAGTTGCAAGTCTGCATCTTCTGATGCGGCAAGGATCACTTATAATGGCACACTTTTAGACAGTGACCTGGGAGTCAGAGATACTTCCAGGGGTCTTCCCCATGCTGTTCCCATGTCTTTTCAGCACTTTATGCATGTGTCACACAGCACATGGCCAGATAAGGTTGCAAAATGTTAAAATGACATTTCCCGGTGAATGCATTTGTTATAGTTGAAAGCAATACAAAAGTGCAAAAACGCATAAAAAATGCTACTTGTGAACATAGCCGAAGGTGTGGAGGAGTATTTTTGTTTTTGGTTATTTATTTTAACTTATACACAAGTCTTTTCCCTGGAAAGGATGTTCCTTAACATATTTCCCAGGAAAAAAGTTTCACTTTCGTTTTTGAACATTTTATTGTGAGCCCGTAAAAGTGGCTTAATACCTCTGACCACGTTGTTGACAGCAGTGACCTGGGGGTCAGAAATGCTTCCTGGGGTGATCCCCATGCTGTCCCCATGTCATTTGAGCACTGTCACTGTCGTTTTGGACACTTGTTAGGCTTTTAAAAGACTGCCGGGGTGCCACCGCAAAATTGCTCGAGTCTCCCATAGACTAACATTGGGCTCGTTGCTCGGGTCGAGCACCTGAGTATCAGGGCGAGCTCGGCCCGAGCTTCGAGCACCCGAGCATTTTAGTGCTCGCTCAACACTAGTGGTGACCATTGTTGCCATTTTGAAGTCGGCCATTTTGGATCCAACTTTATTTTTTTTAATGGGAAGAGGGTCATGTGACACATAAAACTTATTGAGAATTTCATAATAAAAACAATGGTGTGATTGTTTTTAACAAAACTTTATTCTTTTAGGAGTTTTTACAAGTTTATGACCACATATTAAATGTGTTCAAAGTGCTGCTCATTGTGTTGGATAGTCAATGCAACCCTCTTATCCCACTCTTGACACACTGATAGCAACACCGCAGAAGAAATGCTAGCATAGGCTTCCAGTATCTGTTGGTATATAAAGCAGGCAACAATTCATCTTTTAATTTTTTGGTGCAGATATTGTTCTACACACAGGGGTACACATGATAAAATCTAAATACATTTTCTTAGTACCATGGAATATAAAGCAGGCTACATTTCATCTTTTAATTCTTTCGTGCTGATATTCTTCTCCATACAGGGGTTGACATGATGAAATATAAATTTGTTCTGTTACTACTGTGCTACAAAAAGTAGGCCACATCTGAGGTTGTAATTCTTTTGCGCTGAGATTCTGCTGTATCCAAGGCTCATCCACAGTAAAAAATGTAATAAAGCAGACAACATTTTATCTATTAATTATGTTGTGCTAGCATTGTGCTCCAGCCAGGAGTCCACATTTCACAATATAAATTCTTTGTGCTAATAGTGTGGTCCTGAAATCATGCCACATTTAGGCATTGGATATGGCTTGGAGAAGTATTTCTTGCTTAAAGTTTGATTAGTAACTGGTGGATGAGTGACAGGTGTAGGCCTGATGCTCTGAGAGCTCTGCCGAATTCAGGCAACACAAATGATTCTACAAAACGATAAGAATGGGGGCGTAATAGTGCTGTTACCCAGGTAAGTAAAATTAATAAATGAAAATATGCTTACCTTGTGGGGTTGTGACATGCACAGCTCATATATTAAGGGTGAGGGAGGGCTGCTGGAGACATTAAACCTTGGTGGTTAACAATGCGGAAGAACGATGAAAGGTGTCAGTAGTTCCACGCTCCTCTGTTACAATGGATTATACAGAATGCAGTCCTTGTGTTGTAAGTTTATTCTTTTGCCAAGCTAAAAACTGACGTGTTTCGAGGTTGTCCCGTCCACTTCATCAAGTGCATAGCTTAAGAAATGTTAACAGCAGAGAACATATATACCATGGAAAGTGAAAGAATGAAAAAAACTGGCGCTAAAGTGCATGTAGCCGTTTTTGTTTGAAACCCAAACCTTTACACATTCCTTAAAACAGTGTATCTATTAGTGTCATTTAGAAGAACACTCATAAAAAGGTAATAAGAATTGTATAAAATTGAAATAAGCTTAAAACATCTTCTACATAAGTTATAAAAAATAAAAATACAATAAAAGGAATTTTTTATACATATACAGTTATATGAAAAAGTTTGGGCACCCCTATTAATCTTAAGCTTAATGTTTTATAAAAATTGGTGTTTTTGCAACAGCTATTTTCAGTTTGATATATGTAATAACTGTTGGACACAGTAATGTTTCTGCCTTGAAATGAGGTTTATTGTACTAACAGAAAATGTGCAATCTGCATTCAAACAAAATTTGACAGGTGCATAAGTATGGGCACCCTTATCATTTTCTTGTTTTAAATACTCCTACCTACTTTTTACTGACTTACTAAAGCACTTTTTTTGCTTTTGTAACCTCATTGAGCTTTGAACTTCATAGCCAGGTGTATGCAATCATGAGAAAAGCTACTTTAAGTCGCCGCTTGCAAGTTGATCTCCTGTTTGAATCTCCTCTGAAGAGTGGCATCATGGGCTCCTCAAAACAACTGTCAAATGATCTGAAAACAAAGATTATTCAACATAGATGTTCAGGGGAAGGATACAAAAAGCTGTCTCAGACATTTAACCTGTCAGTTTCCACTGTGAGGAACATAGTAAGGAAATGGAAGAACACAGGGACAGTTCTTGTTAAGGCCAGTAGTGGCAGGCCAAGAAAAACATCAGAAAGGCAGAGAAGAATGGTGAGATCAGTCAAGGACAATCTTCAGACCACCTCCAGAGAGCTGCAGCATCAACTTGCTGCAGATGGTGTCACTGTGCATCGGTCAACTATACAACGCACTTTGCACAAGGAGAAGCTGTATGGGAGAGTGATGCGAAAGAAGCCGTTTCTGCAAGCACGCCACAAACAGAGTCGGCTGAGCTATGCAAAAGCACATTTGGAGAAGCCAATTTCTTTTTGGAAGAAGGTCCTGTGGACTGATGAAACCAAGATTGAGTTGTTTGGTCATACAAAAAGGCGTTATGCATGGCGGCAAAAAAACACAGCATTCCAAGAAAAACACTTGCTACCCACAGTAAAATTTGGTGGAGGTTCCATCATGCTTTAGGGCTGTGCGGCCAATGCCGGCACCGGGAATCTTGTTAAAGTTGAGGGACGCATGGATTCCACTCAGTATCAGCAGATTCTTGACAATAATGTTCAAGAATCAGTGATAAAGTTGAAGTTACTCAGGGGATGGATCTTTCAGCAAGACAATGATCCAAAACACCGCTCCAAATCTACTCAGGCATTCATGCAGAGGAACAATTACAATGTTCTGGAATGGCCATCCCAGTCCCCAGACCTGAATATCATTGAACATATGTGGGATCATTTGAAGAGGGCTGTCCATGCTCGGCGACCATCAAACTTAACTGAACTGGAATTGTTTTGTAAAGAGGAATGGTCAAAAATACCTTCATCCAGGATCCAGGAACTCATTAAAAGCTACAGGAAGCGACTAGAGGCTGTTATTTTGCAAAAGGAGGATCTACTAAATATTAATGTCACTTTTCTGGTGAGGTGCCCATACTTATGCACCTGTCAAATTTTGTTTGAATGCAGATTGCACATTTTCTGTTAGTACAATAAACCTCATTTCAAGGCAGAAACATTACTGTGTCCAACAGTTATTACATATGTCAAACTGAAATAGCAGTTGCAAAAACACCAATTTTTATAAAACAATAAGCTTAAGATTAATAGGGGTGCCCAAACTTTTTCATATAACTGTATATATATAAATATATATTTATATATATATGTGTGTAATGATTCTAATCCGTTGTTTCTTGGTGCTATATACCATACCAGGGCAATGTCCCTGATCAGTGCCTTTGGACCACGGAGGTATCTGATAGTTTGGTCGACATTACTTAGCCATCTTTTAGAAGGAATGTAACCGTATGAACGCATTAACAAGAAGAAAAAATAAAAATATATATATGATTAACTTGATTAACATGTATGTTCATAGTGCAACAATGATCAGTGTATGCATATATATCCCATATTGTCCATATTTCTATCGTTGGGATGAAAATACACATATGCTCCATGTCAAAGCAGTGATGAGATCAAATGAAACGCATCGTGGGGAAAGGATATGTTAGTATTTTGTGCTCCTCCTGAGACCTAATTTCCCATGGTTTACTATCCCAGGTGGTGGGGATAATGAAAATGGGTACTCAATGATCCCGTAAGTCAATTGGATATAAGATGGAATATCTTCTTGTGCAACGTGTGATTATGTACTCTATGCATAAGAGACCAATTTCCCAGTCGATGTTTGTGTATAATGATGTGACATCTAGGGATAAGAAAATATATGTATCTTCCCATTTTATGCTTTTGGTGAGTTTGATGAGATGACTCGAGTCACGAAGATAACTTCTTAAATTTTTAACATGGGGCTGTAGGAGAATATCAAGATATTCTGCTAAATTGCTGGTTAGAGAGCCTATGCCTGATATGATAGGTCTCCCGGGGGTCTGGCAATATTCTTATGTATTTTTGGTAGGTGATAATAAAAGGGCATGCATGGGTTTTTTTTTTCTCATTTTCATTTAGAACATTTTCATTTAGATCTCCTTCATTATAGCCCTTTCTAATAAGTTTGACATATGTCGATTGAATTTGTTCTAAGGGGTTGTAATGGATTTCTCTATAATATGTTCTGTCATTCAAAATTCTATTTGCTTCTTCTATGTAGTCATTGTAGTTTTTTTATCACAATTCCTCCTCCCTTGTCAGCTGATCTAATGACTATGTCTTTGTAACCCTGAAGATTTAGAAGGGCTTTTCTTTCATCATTGGTGAGATTTCTGTTTTTCCGGAATATTGGGGTTTCTGTTAGTTTTTTGATGTCATGCATGGTGACTTCACTAAAGGTATCAATTTGGTGGCTTCGGCTCTAAACTGGATATAATTTGGATTTGTTTGTTAGGTGGGCATGCAGTGTGTCCACACAGACCGGACTTATGTCAGTGTGTGGGGTGTTGGTAGTAGGCTTGTTGGCAAAGTGCCTTTTCAGGGTGAGTTTTCTCACGAAGGCTTGTAGATCTAAAAGTTTGTCATAATTTTTGCTCTTTTACATGAGGCAAAAGATAATCCTTTGGATAGTAAGGCAGTATCATGTTCACTAAGTGTGGTGGACGACAGATTGTATATATTGGATTTAACTTTTATGTGGGGCTCTAATTCTCTACAAGTCTTCTTTTGTTTGCCTCTTCCTCTACTCCCTCTTTCATGTTTTTCCTTTTCCCTAGTCTCTTGAAATAGTAATCCAATGTTTCGTGTCCGGGGACCAGGGGTAAAACATTGGTCATGCATGTGGTGCAATTCTTCTGAGTGTTGTCGATTAACGTGGTGGCATCAGTAAAAATGATTCTACAAAAAGATAAGAATGTGGGCACAATAGTGCTGTTATCCAGGTAAAAAAAATTAATAAATGAAAATATGCTTACTTTACAAATAGAGACAGAACCTTCTCCAATGGTAGATATCATACAAAAAGGAATAATCCTGACCAGCCGTCCATGAAAACAAGCATGATGCCTAAAAAAGCAACTAGGATGGTTAATACCCCATCTCACACTGGTATCACCAAAGTTTCCCCTGTGATTCCTATCGCACCCCCACAAAAAATTAACTCCACCAAAAACCTTACAAATACACCATCAGATCTGCCTTCCATGGAAACGGGCACAATCCAGAAGGAGGCAACCAGGACAGGGAATGCTCCAATCCATAAAGGCATCAACATAGATCCCCATACTAGGTCCACGTCACCTCCAAGAAGTTCTTAGTCCCCTTAAAACCACATCAAGGCACCAACGCCCAACAATATAACGGTTACCAGCCCCATCATTCTATTTTCTCCTGACCACAGCCCTGTGAGTTGGAGTTCTTCCAGGACAGTCCAGTCCTTAGTGGCTTATCAGACACTAGCAAAAACCAAGAAGAATTTAGAAGAAATCAAACAGCAGATTATTCTCATACAAGAGGAGAGGAGGAAATCCCTCAGCAAAAGTAGTGAACTCTCACTTAATGAAGGGAATTCACATAATACGACACCGACGGATATTACCGATTTGTTGAATTTTTCGATACACTGTAATCCTGATGCATCTACATCTCTACCTGCAGATAAAACCATTAATGTGGAGGTAGAGACACCTCTGCAGGGTCCAACCAATACCACCAAGTTAATCGACAACACTCAGAAGAATTGCACCACATGCGTAACCAATTTTTTACCCCGGGCCCTGGTCCCCGGACACGAAACATTGGATTACTATTTCAAGAGACTAGGGAAAAGGAAAAACATAAAAGAGGGAGTAGAGGAAGAGGCAAAAAAAGAATACTCGTAGAGAATTAGAGCCCCATATAAAAGTTAAATCCAATATATACAACCTGTCGTCCACCACACTTAGTGAACATGATACTGCCTTACTATCCAAAGGATTATCTTTTTGCCCCACGTACAAGAGCAAAGATTTTGACATACTTTTAGATCTACAAGCCTTTGTGAGAAAACTCACCCTGAAAAGTCACTTTGCCAACAAGCTTACTACCGACACCCCATACACTGATATAAGTCCGGTCTGTGAGGACACACTGCATACCCGCCTAAAAAACAAATCCAAATTATATCCAGCTGAGAGCCAAAGCCACCAAATTGATACCTTGAGTGAAGTCACCATGCATGACTTCAAAATACTAACAGAAACCCCAATATTCCAGAAAAACAGAAATCTCACCAATGATGAAAGAAAAGCCCTTCTAAATCTTCAGGGTAACAAAGACATAGTCATTAGATCTGCTGACAAGGGGGGAGGAATTGTGATACAAAACTACAATGACTACATAGAAGAAGCAAATAGAATTTTGAATGACAGAACATATTATAGAGAAATCCATTACAACCCCTTAGAACAAATTCAAGCGACATTTGTAAAACTTATTAGAAAGGGCTATGATTAAGGAGTTCTAAATAAAAATGAGAAAAAAAATATGCTAATAAAAAACCCATGCATGCCCTTTTATTATCACCTACCAAAAATACATAAGAATATTGACAGACCCCCAGTGAGACCAAGCATAACAGGCAAGGCATAGGCTCTCTAACCAGCAATTTAGCAGATTATCTTGATATTCTCCTACCACCCCATGTTAAAAATGTAAGAAGTTATATTTGTGACTTGAGTTATCTCATCAAACTCACCAAAAACATAAAATGGGAAAATACATATATTTTCTTGTCCCTAGATGTCACATCATTATACACAAACATCGACTGGGAAATTGGTCTCCTATGCATAGAGTACATAATCACAGAAGACACACGCCTATCCCCCGCCCACAAGTCATTCATTCAGGTGGGGTTATCATTTCTTCTCATCAATATTTTTTTCACCTTCCTCCATCACACATATCACCAAATTAAAGGGTCTGCGATGGGGTCAAATGTCGCACCCACTTTTGCTAACATCTTTATGGGGGTGTTTGATTGTGTTCATTTATGGAGGCCACTTTTACAAGGGGATTGTTTTTTATCAATGGTACATTGATGATCTGATTTTTATTATCAATAGGAGCGTTATAGAACCGTTAGCGTTCACAGAGTTCCTCAATAACAATCAATGGGGCATTACTTTCAACCCTGAACTCAGCATAGAGAGCATTAACTTTCTAGATCTCACGATGTTTGTAGCATATAAGACTATCCATACTAAAACTTTCTTCAAAAAGGTAGACACCAACAGTTATATCCACTACAACAGTGGACACTACAACAAATGGCTGCGCAATATACCATATAACCAATTTCAGAGAATTCGGAGGAACTGTAGATCAGAAGCAGATTTCAGAGACCAATCAGGTACTCTGAAAAAGAAATTTCTCGAACAAGGCTACTCCAGGGAATTAGTCAGGGGTTCCTTTGAAAAAGTTAGAGACACCTGTAGCCAGGATTCCCTCCTCACCGGGTCCAGAGTAGAAAACTTAGAATGTGAACATAGTGTGAAGTTTATGACCACCTATAACTGTCAATATAAACTGTTTAGAGAAATTCTACAAAAGAATTGGTTCATTTTATGAAATGATCCGATTCTCAGGGAAATCCTACCTAAGAAACCCTCCATCATCATTTGAAGGGCACCTACCCTCAGGAACATTCTAGCTCCCAGTAGAATCCACTCCTCCCGTCCTCCCGTATGGAGAAAAAATATGAAACGAAATCTAAGAAAAAAATTATCATCAAATGTGGGAAAAGGAATTGTATGTGCTGCAGAAACATCATATATGGGACTGACACCTTTGTCTCATCATTGACTGGGGAGGTTTTTAAAATTAATTGTAATATGTCCTGTGATACAGACTTTATTAAATATTTAATAGAATGCCCTTGTTGTAAACAATGAATAGGTAGGACCACACAACCTTTTCACAAAAGGATGAACTCTCATAGACACAATGTAGTCACGGGTTTCCCCAAACATCCACCTGTCCCCCCGCTATTCCCCGGCCTCTGCTCTCTATCAATCTCTTCACTGGCTCCCCATTTCTCAGAGACTCCAGTTCAAAACCCTAACCTTGACATACAAAGCCATTCACAACCTATCTCCTCCATATATCTCTGACCTAGTCTCCGGTTACATACCCGTACGCAACCTCAGATCCTCACAAGATCTCCTTCTCTACGCCCCTCTTTTCTCCTCCTCCCACAATCGCATACAAGATTTCTCCCATGCATCCCCCCTACTCCTGAACGCTCTACACCAACACATCAGACTCTCGTCGACCGTGGAAACTTTCAAAAGGAGCCTGAAGACCCACCTCTTCTGACAAGCCTTCAACCTGCATTAACCACCGCTGCATGACCAGCTCTATCCTCACCTACTGTATCCTCACTAGTGTTGAGCCACCCCCATAGTGTTCGGGTTCGATTCGTCGAACACTGGCATGTTCGCCGAACGGTTCGTCGAACACCGCCGAACACCGTTAAATCCAATGGCAGGCAAAAAAAAACACATAGAAAACACCTTCAAAGGTGTCCAAAAGCTGACAAACTGCTCAGAAGACACAACTAACACATGGAAAAGTGACAAGTAGATATAGTCATGTGAAAAGAAAAGAGGTGGAGGAGTAAAAGGAGGAGGAGACACAGATATAGGCATGTCATGCCATTCTAAAATCAAGAAAGGCTGGAGTAAAAATGTAAAATCAGCCTTCCAACACCCAGACGTTATGACAAGAAAATTAAAAAAAGAAATATCTTTATGTAGAATGGCAGTTCCATTCAGAACACTTTCCTTACAAGACGTAGTGGTATCCCCGTAGGGAGTGATGCCAAAAACGGAACCCAATACATTCGGACTAATCCACCATTTGTCATATCCAAGGGGCAAGTCAGTAAACGACAACATCGACGCGGAACCAAGTAAAGTAGTATATACTGTACCTCCTTTGACAAGGCAATCAGGTGGGTCAAGAAGATGGGAAGGGGCACCCTAATTGCCAAAACAGACATTGAGGCGGTGCTCCGGTTACTTACTACTAGAGATGAGCGGTGTTCGAATCGAACTGTTCGCCAATCTCAAATTCGAGCTCTTTTGGGCGGTGTTCGAGTCGTTCAACGAACGATTTGCAAAAAATTCGGCTGTTCGAGGTTATGTTCGATAACTGTTGTGCAACAAAAACGTAACTGGATTTTTTCACAGTAATAATGTTAATTATTGGTGAGCGAGCATGCTCGCCACTGCTCGGTACTCGCCCGAGCATCTCAGTACTCGAGATGTTCGGAGCTCGCCGAGTACTTTCGAGATGCTCGGTCGGGAGCTCGGGTCCCCGTCCTGCATGTCTGGCGCTATTTAGAGCACCAATTATGAAGGGATTGTCTGCCACTCACTGTAATGCCACAGCCATGGTGGTTGTGGCATTACAGTGGTTGCCCAAATCGATGGGAACAGTGCTCACAGTGAAACATGAAAAGCCGGCAATTCAGCAGCAGCACACACAGGTACCGACAATTTAGAACAGAAAGAATAGAGCATGACACATACAGTACAGACCAAAAGTTTAGACACACCTTCTCATTTAAAGATTTTTCTGTATTTTAAATGACTATGAAAATTGTACATTCACACTGAAGGCATCAAAACTATGAATTAACACATGTGGAATTATAAACTTAACAAAAAAGTGTGAGAAAACTGAAAATATGTCTTATACTCTAGGTTCTTCAAAGTAGTCACCTTTTGCTTCGATGACTGCTTTGCACACTCTTGGCATTCTCTTGATGAGCTGAGTTCATTGGACATGAACTCGGCTCATCTGGATGCCGTCACAGCCAGACACTGAGGAGCTTCACTGAGGAGCTTCTCAGTGTCTGCCGCATGGCAAGCTGGATGGCAGCGTTCTGCTGCGGTCCAGCCTGTCATGTGAATGTAGCAGAGCTGAAGCTGTCGTGGGAACCATGGAAAGGTAAGGATGATGTTGCTTTATTATTTTACTTTTATTGCAGGAGATTGTTGGCTTCAGCTGGAATGGGCGTGACGGTAAGTATGGTTTAATTTAGAACAATAAAGAATTGTGTGTTTATTTCAATTAAAGGACTTTATTCTGGGTGTTGTGTTTTTTTGTAACTTTGACTATGGGGTTAGTAATGGGGGTGTCTTATAGATGCCTCACCATTACTATCCTGGGCTTGATGTCAGCTGGCATTATAAGCTGACATCAACCTCAACTCTATTACCCCACTGCCACCTCTACAGGGCAGTGGGAAGAGCGAGGCTAAGTGCCAGAATTGGCTCATCCTATGGATGAGCCATTTCTGGGGCGGCTGACGGCTGGTGTTTCTAGCCTGGGAGGGGGCCAATATTCATGGCACCCTTCCTGGGCTATTAATATCAGCCCCCAGCTGTCTGCCTAGCTATTAAAATAGGGGGAACCCCACATCATTTGTTTTTGGGTCCCCCATTTTAATAGCTAGTAAAGGCTAGGTATTCAGCTGGGGGCTGATATTAGTAGCCTGGGAAGCTCCGTGGGTATTACCCCCTTTCCAGGCTTCAAACATCTGCCCCAGCCGTCTGCTTAACCTTCGCTAGAGACTAATATTAGGGGGAACCCCATGCCAATTTTTTTTCTAATAAATCCTTTATTTTAACACTAAATGACAAGTACAGTAATCAACACTATCACTGTACTTATTATATATGTGACTGACATGTTTCTATCTATCTAATCTATGTGTGATGCTCTATTCTTTCGGTTCTAAATTGTCGGGTACCGGTGTATGTCGCTGCTGAATTGCCGGCCTTTCATGTTTTACTGTGAGCACTGTTCCCATCGATTTGGGCAGCCACTGTAATGCCACAACCACCATGGCTGTGGCATTACAGTGAGTGGCAGACAATCCCTGCATGATGTGAAAAAATCCAGTTACGCTTTTGGTGCACGAACAGTTATCGAACATAACCTCAAACAGCCGAATTTTTTGCAAATCGTTCGCCGAACGACTCGAACACCGCCCAAAGCAGCTCGAATTTGAGATTGGCGAAGAGTTCTAGTCGAACACCGCTCATCTCTAATAGACAACTGATCATCAGAGAGAAGATTGGAAAAGTGAAATTTAAACTGGCCCCGCAAAAGTAACCATTATCCACCTGCTTTACCACCAGTCCCAGAGACTTTGAGATAAAGAGTCCTCACATATCTGAAGTTGAATATATGCAGGTTGACAGCCTGTTAAAACATAAAAGTGCTGAGAGAAAAGAATGGAGACTTCGGGAAAATCAATGTTTTTATTGTGGCAAGACTGACCACTTTCTCATCTATTGTCCTTCTAGACTACGTAAAACAGTGGCAGTGGTAGTGGGTCCCAACTTTTCTGATGAAGAATCAGTCTTGTTTGAACCAGTGCCTCCAGTGAATGCTGTCATCCATAAAATTTCCTTTTTTAAGAAAACAAGGACTCTCATAGCTTCCTTTCTATCAAGTTTCAAGTTGATTCTCTGCCATGGCTGATTCAGGAGCAAACAGGGAATTCATGGACATCTTTTTCGCAAAGGAACATGGGTTAAAAATTCAAAACAGACTCTTATCTATTATCATATAAACTGTTGACGGATCTCCGCTAAATTTGGGACAAGTGAATCATGAGACTGAACCCCTAAAGATAATTATGAAACCTAATCGCCATGAGGACTTATCCTTCTTACTCATCTCATCTCCAAATTTTCTAATAATCCTTGTCATTTTCCTTGGGGTCCCCCATTTTAATAGCTAGCAAAGGCTAGGTATTCAGCTGGGGGCTGGTATTAGTAGCCTGGGAAGCTCCGTGGGTATTACCCCCTTCCCAGGCTTCAAACTTCTGCCCCAGTCGTCGGCTTAACCTCCGCTAGAGACTAAAATTACGGGGAACCCCACGCCAATTTTTTTTTTTAATAAATCCTTTATTTCAACACTAAATGACAAGTACAGTAATCAACACCATCACTATACTTCTTATATATGTGACTGACATGTTTCTATCTATCTAATCTATGTGTGATGCTCTATTTTTTCTGTTATAAATAGTGTTGAGCCACCCCCGTAGTGTTCGAGTTTGGTTCGGTTCGTCGAACACCCGTGTGTTCGCCGAACTGTTCGTCGAACTGTTCATCGAACACCTTCGAACACCGTTAAAACCAATGGCAGGCAAACAAAAACACATAGAAACACATAGAAAACACCTTCAAAGGTGTCCAAAAGCTGACAAACTGCTCAGAAGACACAACTAACACATGGAAAAGTGACAAGTACATATAGTCATGCGAAAAGAAAAGAGGTGGAGGAGTAAAAGGAGGGGGAGACACAGATATAGGCATGTCATGCCCTTCTAAAATCCAAAAAGTGAGAAGCCGAGACGGCCAGTCCGCTCCTGCCCGTGCCACCTCCGTGTCGCCGGGTTTGTGCCAGAGCCGCGGTGAACCCTGACGGCCAGCCCCCCTCTCCCAATACTGGTGCCTGTCCGCTGGTGGGTCGAGAGAGCCCCCGGTGGTGGAGGCAGCTCTAAGCTTTTTAATTTAAATTGTCCCTCTAATTTGAATGAATACACTTTAAATCCATTTACAAGGATCTATTGGAGGGCAAGTCTCATGCCAGCAGCCGCGTAATTCCAGCTCCAGTAGCGTCCACTAAAGCTGCTGCAGTTAAAAAGCTTTTATAAGGATCGAGCTCGGCTGTCCACCGCAAGGCATCCTAGTGCCAGTCCCAGCCCCTATGCCTTGGGGTGCCTCCTGATGCTCTTCACTAAGTATCCCGTGGTCCCAAAGCATTTCCTTTGAAAAAATTAAGTGTCCAAACTACAGGTGGTGCAGCTTGCTTAACAGCCGGGATAATCCGCTGACTAACAGACACTGCTACTAGGCACAAAGTATTTCCTGGGCTAGATGCAGTTAAAAATTTGTAAGTAGATACTCTCGTTGGATGCTGAGAAAGCATTCCATAGAGTCTCCTGGCACGCCATATATGATTCTCTTAAAAAGCTTGGGGTAGGGGTCTAGGGGACCCTTTTATAGCCAAAATCATGGCCCTGTATCACAATACGTCACCTAGGCTGAAGATAAATGGAACTGTAGCACCGAGGGCTCGGTTGCTACAGACGTATTGCACCTCACCCAGAGGTGTGATATCTCACTCTCAGATAAGGATGGAGTGTGGATCAGGACCCGACACCTGCATGCATTACACCACATTGCCGTGGGGCAGGGCGACCAATATGCCCCTGAGATGGGCACGACAGTCCCTGTCCCTGGCTGGAGTGGGGGGAGGGAACACTGAGGAAGGGGAACCCTGCAGTGCAGGAGCAGGGAGGAAGCAGTTCCTGGGTGCATTGAGAAGGGAGTATAAAAGGTGGGCACCATCTTAGTTCAGTGCAGAGAAGTCTGAGCAGAAGTGGCAGGGAGCAGGGGCTCTGCATGAGCTCTGCTCCGGAGGCGGGCCTAGTAACAGAGGCCCAGGCCTGCAAGAGGGAGAAGGAAGGAAGAGGAGCGGAGAAGGCTCCAGGAACGAGGAATGAAGGGATCCCAGGGGTGCGGACGGGCGAGTCGCCACCGCACGCCCGAATCCACCTGCGTGGAGGGGTCAGGCCAAAGGGGGAGACCGGTCCCCGAACTAGTGGAGGCAGGAAACGACCCTCAGCTAGAAACCGGAGGCTCTGACATTTTATGTGGCGCAGCCCCTTGCTCCACCGGCTAGGAAGGCACCACATAGGGTCAGGGAAACTGGCGCCAAGTTTACCAAGAGGAGGCCCGAGGCAGCCGGACAGAAGTGTTGGTAAGAAAGGCCAGACAAAGGACACACAAAGGGGGTCCTGTGAAGCGCTCCAAAGTTATCTGGGAGTTGTCTGAGCCCCTCACCTGGTGAGCACAGTACGACGTGGGCAGCCGTTACCTGCAGACGTGGTCTGGATAATAAGAACTGTGAGTAAAGGCCCTGAACTGCATCACTGACTCCGTGTCGTTACTGCTGCTGCCCTGCACCATCACCCCCATCCTCCGCATACACTGCCCTGAGGCTATACTCCTCCCGTGGGGAGTTATGCTACGCTCTGCTGCACCCACAACACCAGCCTTAGCGGTCTGCCCTGTAGCGGCGGTTCACTCTGACCGCAATCCACGGGTGGCGTAGTCGGACATTTAAACATCAAAACCACATAAATAGTTCCGCCACTGGTTTGACCGCCCTGAGCCACGGAACCGGATCGCCGCCACGAAGACTACAACCACCAGCATCCACCAAAAAGGGTCCGGCTCCGGGTGTCCCAAGGCCCAGGGGGTGCGTCAGAACATTTTCATCACCTTTCACAATCACCAATGGGACAAGGCAGGGATGTCCTCTGTCCCCTCTCTTATACATCCTAGTGACGGAGCACCTGCTCTCATCAATTCGCCATAACCCCAATATTAGGTGGATTGAGTTGGGAGGCACCGAGTACAAGTGCTCTCTATTTGCTGATGATGTCCTAGTATATAACACTCAATCACATATATCCATCCCTGCTGTTATGGCTGAAATAGATCACTTTGTTACATGGTAAAATTTTAAAATCAATGCAGCGAAGTCTGAGGCCCTCGATGTCTCCCTCCCTAAATCCATATAGGATTCCATCCAGTCCAACTTTCCCTTTGCCTGGCCCTCACAGGGTATCAAATACTTAGGAATTCCTATTCATAGAGACCTCTCCCATCTATGTTATCTTAATTTTGGGCCCTTTATTGAACAATTCCATACAGACCACGGTTGGCAAGTTAGAACTGTAAGATTCACTACGTGAACCACTGGTGTTTTGTGGAAAAGCACATGTACACCGCGTTCCAAATTATTATGCAAAAAGTGTTTAGGAGTGATAAGGGAAGAATTTGTTTGTTTGTCAGTTAAACTCATTGATGGTGATGTGTGTCAGGGCTCTTTATATCACTGTAAGCAATTGCAGACACCTGTGCTAATTAGTTTGGCAGGTGTGTCCAATGAAAGGCAAGACTACTTAAGAAGGCTCTCTCACATTATTAAGCAGCCTACATTTTCTGCCAAAATGGGAAAGAAAAAGGATGTGTCGGCTGCTGAGAAGCAACAAATTGTGGAGTGTTTAGGTCAAGGCATGACTACAATCAACATTGTGCGATGATCAGGATGAAGTGTCTTGGCAATCAAGAAGTATGTAGCTGATTCACAGTACACACGTGTGCGTGCTGATAAGGGCAAATTGAGGACTCTTTCCTACAGGCAATTACGTCAGGTTGAAAGAGCAGCGGCAAAAAAGCCTTGTCATAGCAGCAGACAAGTTTTTGAAGCTGCTTGTGCCTCCAACGTCCCCCGAACAACAAGATGCAGGGTCCTTCAGAGGTTTGCAGCTGTGCATACGCCATCCTGTCGACCTCCTCTATCCACTTCACACAAGCAGAAACGGCTCCAGTGGGCCAAACATTACATGAAGACTGATTTCAAAACTGTTTTGTTCACGGATGAGTGCCGTGCAGCGCTCGATGGTCCAGATGAATGGAGTGGAGGATGGCTGGTTGATGGACACCCCACGCAAACACGGCTACAGCGCCAACAAGGAGGAGGTGGAGTAATGTTTTGGGCTGGAATCATGGGGAGAGAGATTGTCGGCCCCTTTAGGATCCCTGAAGGCGCTAAAGATGAACTCCATAATGTATGTGGATTTTCTCAAACAGCACTTCCTGCCATGGTTCAAGAAGAAGAACCGTGTATTTCACAGCAAGATCATTTTTCTGCATGATAATGCACCATCTCATGCTGCACATAAAACATCTGCATCTCTGGCTGATATGGGCATAAAAGGGGACAAACTTATGGTGTGACCCCCATGCTCCCCTGACCTCTACCCCATTCAGAACCTTTGGAGCATCATTAAAAGGAGTGTCTATGATGGCGGGAGGCAGTTCACATCTAAGCAACAGCTCTGGGAGGGTATTCTGTCCTCATGCAAAACAATTGAAGCAGAAACCATCCAAAACCTGACAAATTCAATGGACGAGAGAGTTCAGAAGCTCCTTTCGAACAAGGGGTCCTATGTGAAAATGGAACATCACCTAGAATAAAGTTTTGAGTTGAAAACTGTTTGATTTCAGTTTCTAACAACCTGCTAATGCTTATAATTTCAAAAATGACCATTTTTTTGGTCTTTATTAAAATGAAAAGGTTGATCGAAAAGTTTGGGGGATCTAAGAGTGTGGCAACCCAGTAGTCATGATTACTTCGAATTCTGACAATATGAGGGTCATGCTGCAGGTAGTGCAGCAAGAAGGCACTTATGTGTCTTGCGCATCTCGGAGCCCCAAAATTATTTTCCGGGCTAGATGCAGCTAAAAATTATTTTTAATTTTAAATCTGGTGAAGCTTATTACAGATGGCCTAATAGGATCAGTGCTGCACACTGCTACAAAGCCCAAATTATTTTCCAGTCAAGATACAGATAAACATGATTAGTAATTTGAAAGCTTAAAACGGTTGGTAGGGTGATTTTAACCAATCATCAAGCTTTTACTCTCCCCAGGATGACACAGGGGTAGAAAAGTCGTTTCGGATCCATGATTTGTTCATCTTTATGAACGTGAGTCTGTCTACATTATCAGTGGAGAGCCGCGTGCGCTTATCTGTCAGCACACCACCAGCAGCGCTGAACACACGTTCAGACAGAACGCTGGCTGCGGGGCATGACAAGATCTCCAAGGCGTAAGTGGCTAGCTCCGGCCATTTATCCAGATTGGAAGCCCAAAAAGAGCAAGGGTCCAGTGACACAGTCGTGGCTTCAATGTTTACTTGGAGATACTCCTGTACCATCGTCTCTAGGCGTTGACTATGTGTCAGACTTCTTGTCTCCTGTGGCCTTGCAAAGGATGGGCTAAAAAAGTGGTGAAATGATTCCGCAAAATTGATGTTACCAGCAGATACTGTGGTTCTGTTACGGTTTGAGTGCTGAACACTTGACGGTCCCACGGTTGGCAAGTTGGAACTGTGAGATTCACTACGTGCACCACTGGTATTTTGTGGAAAAGCACATGTAAGATTCTGCAACAGTCTCTGCTGATACTCCTGCATGCGTGCATCCCTTTCTATGGCAGGAATAATTTCTGCAAATTTACTTTTGTACCGGGGATCTAACAGTGTGGCAACCCAGTAGTCAGGATTATTTCTAATTCTCACAATTCGAGGGTCATGTTGCAGGTAGTGCAGCAAGAAGGCACTCATGTGTCTTGCGCATCCAGGAGCACCAAGTCCCTGTTGTGTTGGTGGCGAGGTAACAATCATGCTTCCTTCCTCTGTCCTCTCCCCCCAACCTCGCACAACAGAAATGTGATCAAGGTCTCCCTCATCTGATGAGTCTTCCATCAGTTCGTCCTCCACTTCTTCCTGGGCTCCTGCACCTTCCTCACTAGTTTGGCTGCTACCATGCGCCCTGGTAAAATCATCTCCCCCACCCTCACATGCCTGCCGCCCTGGTGCTGCCGACCGTCTGGACCTTGCAGATGTTAGCCCTTCCGCATACAACTCCTCCTCCTCTACTTCCTCCACCTCCTCTTGTGCCACCACCTGACTCCGAATTCTGTTTAACATGTGCTCCAGCATGTAAATCACCGGAATAGTCATGCTGATAATGGCATCGTCAGCACTAAACATCTTCGTCGCCATTTCAAAACTGTGCAGAAGGGTGCATAGGTCCCTGATCTGAGACCACTCCTCCAGCGTGATTTGCCCCACCTCTGAATCTCGTTGGCCCAGGCTATACGTCAGAACGTATTGCACCAGGGCTTGTCGGTGCTGCCACAGTCGCTGCAACATGTGCAGAGTTGAATTCCACCGGGTAGGCACATCGCATTTTAGCCGGTGAAGTGGCAGGCCCAACGACTTCTGTAGAGATGTAAGTCGCTGAGCTGCGGGATGCGAACGGCGGAAGTGAGCACACAGCGACCGTGCCCTCTGCAGAAGGCCATCTAGTCTGGGATAGTGGGCTAAAAATTGCTGGACAACCAGGTTCAACACGTGAGCCATACAAGGCACGTGTGTGACATTGCCCCGGCGAAGGGCCGCACCCAGGTTTGCAGCATTGTCGCACACGGCCTTCCCTGGTTTCAGGTCCAGTGGAGACAACCATTCATGAAATTGGTTCTCCAGAGCTGACCACAACTCCTCAGCTGTGTGACTCACATTTCCCAGACATTTCAATGTAAAAACCGCCTGATGACGTTGAGCCCTACTGCCAGCATAGTAAGGAGGTGTGCAGGATCCCTTCTGCGCAGTTAGAAAGCTTGTGGCATGACCAGACAGGCTTTGGGTGCAGGTGGAAGACCGAGAGGAGGTTGAGGAGGCAGAAGCAGTGGAGGAAAAATGACATAAAGAGGATTGACGCACAACTCGTGGGGACGGCAAGACTTGGACAGCAGCCCCTTGTCCTGCTGTCACCATAGTTACCCAGTGCCCAGTCAGCGACATGTAACGCCCCTGTCCATGCCTACTCGTCCAAGTGTCTGTGGTGAAATGCACCCTGTCACACACAGAGTTTCTCAAAGAAGCGGTGATGCTGTGTGCGACATGCTGGTGGAGCGCAGGTACACCTTTCTTTGAGAAGTAGTGCCGACTGGGCATCTGGTACTGGGGCACTGTGACGGACATAAGGTCTCGAAAATCCTCTGTGTCCACCAGGCGGAAAGGCAGCATTTCTGTAGCCAAGAGCTTGCAGATGGTGAAATTCAACCTCTTAGCTTTCTCATGGCTAGGAGGAAATGGTCTTTTACTTGTCCACATCTGAGGGACCGAGGGCTGGCTATTGTGCTTAGACGGGGTTGATAAGGGTGTCCCCGGCAAACTGCCGGTCTGTGAGGAAGATGCAGGCGGACATGTTAGGTTGCCTTGATCCAAAGGTGGTGCTATCGATGTCGGACAGCGCTCAAGACCAGCTGGTGTTACCACCTCCAAAGAAAATGATGACCTGCCAATCACGCTGGCTGTTGCGGGTAAAGAGGTGGCAGGTCTGCGCCCCAAAACAGGTGTGACTGCTGTCCCCCCAGTCACAGAGGATGAAGAGGCCGCGGATGCACAAGATATGGCAGACGGTGGTTGGCCCGGCCGGCTAGACCGCATTGTAGCACACTGAGCTTCCCACTGCAACTTATGCTTCATGTCCATGTGCCGGTTCATGCATGAAGTACTCAAACTATGTATTTTTTGGCCTCTACTTAGCTTTTGCTGACAAATGTTACAGATAACACGAGTTGGGTCATCTTTATCGATCTGAAAAAATGCCCAGGCTATGCAAGGCTTAGCACCCATGCGACCTGAAGAGCCACCACGACTTGTGGTGAGAGGCAGAGTTGTGTTTGAGGATGCAGTTGTTGACGTGCTTCCAGTACTACGTCTCTGTCCAGGAAGGCGCAACCTGACCTCGTCGTCACTAGCATCTTCCTCCACCTCCTCTGCTGACCTCATCTCTTGGCTGACTGTGGGTTGACAGTAAGTGGGATCTCCGACCTCATCATCATCACCCTGTGCGTTATCACACCCGTCGTCCTCAGAGCCAACCTGTTCCTGCCCTGACAAAAAACTAAAGTTGTCGCTCCAATCAGGTATTTGAGTCTTATCATCGTCTTCCTCATTGTCTCCACCAACAGGAGTTACAGTTTGGGAATGAGGGTCTACATTATGGTCAGAACCTTCTGCGTCTGGTCCTGGATCCGACTCATAAAGATTCTGGGCATCAGTGCAGATCATTTCCTCGTCTGGATTCACAGAAGCGCTGGAGTCGACCTCTGATTCCCAGGCTATAGTATGAGTAAACAGCTCTGCAGACTCAACCATCTGTTCTACCTCATACTCAGACGGGCAGCTGGAGATTTGGGAGCTGTGAGGAAGCAAGTGCGATTTGGGTGACACCTTTGAGGACTGGAATATTTGTGACGTTGAAGTTGATGTGGAGGAGAGCCCACTTAAAGGAGCACTTGATATCCGTTGAAGCACCTGCTGTTTTTGTGCCTCATCTGGAATTTGTAGCGATTGGCGTGGCCGTAAGAAAGGGATCTTATCACATTGTCCGATAAAAGAAGTAGACATTTTAGTTTCGCTGGAAGATGGTCTTTCTTCTGCACCTACCCCACGGACACAACCTTTTTTCCCCTTCCCAACACGCCTATTCCCCTTTCCACCAGCAGCAGGCCTTTTTCCACTCATTTTGGTGGTTAACTAATTCACAACTCTGGAGTTGTTTGCACAAAAAAACAATGGATGGTAACCGAGCAGAGCTGAGTGGCCAAACTGTGGTATTAGGCCAAAACTATTGGCTGGGTTAGATGCAGAAAAAAATTATTTTTAATTTGCAACCTGATGGAGGTCAGTATAGATGGACTAATAGACCAAGTCCCACACACCGCTAGAAGCCCAAATATTTTTTCAGAGCTAGATGCAGAAAATTTTTTTATTCAATTTGCAACCTGATGGAGGTCAGTAAAGATGGACTAATAGACCAAGTCCCACACACTGCTAGAAGCCCAAATATTTTTTCAGAGCTAGATGCAGAAAAAAATTATTTTTAATTTGCAACCTGATGGAGGTCAGTATAGATGGACTAATAGACCAAGTCCCACACACTGCTAGAAGCCCAAATATTTTTTCAGAGCTAGATGCAGAAAAAAATTATTTTTAATTTGCAACCTGATGGAGGTCAGTATAGATGGACTAATAGACCAAGTCCCACACACTGCTAGAAGCCCAAATATTTTTTCAGAGCTAGATGCAGAAAAAAAATATTTTTAATTTGCAACCTGATGGAGGTCAGTATAGATGGACTAATAGACCAAGTCCCACACACCGCTAGAAGCCCAAATATTTTTTCAGAGCTAGATGCAGAAAAAAATTATATTCAATTTGCAACCTGCTGGACGTCAGTATAGAAGGACTAATAGAACAAGTCCCACACACTGCTAGAAGCCCAAATATTTTTTCAGAGCTAAATGAAAAAAAAAATTATTTTTAATTTGCAACCTGATGGAGGTCAGTATAGATGGACTAATAGACCAAGTCCCACACACCGCTAGAAGCCCAAATATTTTTTCAGAGCTAGATGCAGAAAATTTTTTTATTCAATTTGCAACCTGATGGAGGTCAGTATAGATGGACTAATAGACCAAGTCCCACACACTGCTAGAAGCCCAAATATTTTTTCAGAGCTAGATGCAGAAAAAAATTATTTTTAATTTGCAACCTGATGGAGGTCAGTATAGATGGACTAATAGACCAAGTCCCACACACTGCTAGAAGTCCAAATATTTTTTCAGAGCTAGATGCAGAAAAAAATTATTTTTAATTTGCAACCTGATGGAGGTCAGTATAGATGGACTAATAGAACAAGTCCCACACGCTGCTAGAAGCCCAAATATTTTTTCAGAGATAAATGAAGAAAAAAATTATTTTTAATTTGCAACCTGATGGAGGTCAGTATAGATGGACTAATAGACCAAGTCCCACACACTGCTAGAAGCCCAAATATTTTTTCAGAGCTAGATGCAGAAAAAAATTATTTTTAATTTGCAACCTGATGGAGGTCAGTATAGATGGACTAATAGACCAAGTCCCACACACCGCTAGAAGCCCAAATATTTTTTCAGAGCTAGATGCAGAAAAAAATTATATTCAGTTTGCAACCTGATGGAGGTCAGTATAGATGGACTAATAGAATGATGCTATGCCCAAAAGATTTTACTTCACTAGGTGCAGTAAAAAAATTGGTATTCTATACACAGGTGGTATATCTTGCAACACAGATAGGCTACTCCACTGACTAACACACTCTGCAATAGGCCAAAAAGGATTAGCTTTGCTAGATTCAGCCAAATGCTGTGAAAAAAACTTGCACAGCACTGGCACAGACCTGCCTGGCAAAAACTGATAGGAACTGATGTAACCTAGTCCTGAAAAGGACTCCAATTACAATTAGTCTTTACTCCCACAATCTATGTATTTAAGAGCACAGACCTGCCTGATAAAAGTCGTAGGAAATGCTGTAACCTAGTCCTTAAAAGGACTGCAATCACAACTATTCCCTACTCCCAAGCTATCTGTATATTTGTGCGAAAATTGGCTTGAAATTAACAAGGTATAGCGCACACAGCAACAGCGGTGCCGTCTAACACGCAGCTGCAGCAGTGAGAAAATGGTGGTGACGGGGAAAATGGCTTGGTCTTATAGGGCAAGGACATGTGACATACACTGCCAATCACACATGCCCTTGCTTGTGTGAAAAAAAGCACTTCGCTCCGTGTGTGCGCTGCTGATAGGCTGACAGATTGCACCTCCCCACTGCAAATGCGGGAAAGAGAAAAAAAAATGGAGATCTTCATTGTTCCTGCAGAGATCCATCCCCTGCCCTTCCCCCCGCCCCGCTGTACACTCAAACTGCGTATTAACATTAATTTTCATCATTACTGAGAAAAAATCCAGTTATGATTTTGGTGCACGAACAGTTATCGAACATAACCTCGAACAGCCGAATTTTTCTCAAATTGTTCGTGTTCGCCGACCGGCTCGAACACCACCCAAAACAGCTCGAATTTGAGATTGGCGAACAGTTCGAGTAGAACAACGCTCATCTCTAGTTATAAATTGTCAGGAACCGCTGCTGAATTGCCGGCTGACTTTTTTAAAGAGACGGTGCATGAAAACACTAATATTTTTTTAAATAAATCCTTTAACACTAAATGACAAGAACAGTAACCAGCACTGTCACTACACTTCTTATATATGTGACTGACATGTTTCTATCTATCTAATCTTTGTGTGATGCTCTATTCCTTCTTGTCTAAATTGTCGGTTACCGGTGTATGCCGCTGCTGAATTGCCGGCCGGCTTTTTTAAAGAGAGTGTCTTCTGAGCAGTTTGTCAGCTTTTGTACACCTTTGAAGGTGTTTTCTATGTGTTTTTGTTTGCCTGCCATTGGTTTTAACGGTGTTCGACGGTGTTCGGCGGTGTTCTAAGGTGTTTGACGAACAGTTCCACGAACATCCCGGTGTTCGACGAACCGAACCGAACCCGAACACTATGGGGGTGGCTCAACACTCTTTAAGAGTTGAAGAATATTCAATTTTAATGTTTAAAAAATATTATTTTTTAAATAAAATTTCTGTTTCCATCTCTGCTGAAGGACTGAATTACCTATGCCATGTTTTAGTGTTCTTTTGATCACCAGGTGTTCCCAACCATATTATGTATTTTTGTTCTATTTATCGTCTTACTAAAATCGTAGAAACACACAGCTAATAATGTTACAGTTATTAAAAACATTACAAAAAACATTAGAGCAAAACGTACTTTGCTATGAAAATGAATATAAGTTCACGATAAAAAGCCCAATTTTCTCAAACTTCAAAGAAAATCACTGACGAGAAATTGACAACAATCCTGGCTGTTAAATATAAGTTTTTATAATAAATGATAGAACAGTAGTATGCAATGACACATATATAAGACATTTTGTAAAACAAGAAGTGGTTTTGTGCCATTAATTAGAATTTTGACTCAAGGAAGTTACATAATTAGCTATAAAACCTTGTGGGCCAAGAATTAAAATGTTATCAATCTCTTGTGCGTTCTTCTGTTATTATGTGGAGTTATGTGGGTTGGAAATTATTTCTGACCAAGAGGGCAAATTAGTTGCACAAATAATTTTTCGGTGGTTACATTTTGAAAATTATATCTGACTGAGAGTTACATATCAATGAACCATATTTGAAAGCACACAAAGTGGTAAATCATTATATACTATATTTATAATGCCCTTAGGAAAGAATATTAACATCAACATTTAATGTAATCACTGGCAGGTATTTTAGATTAGCTGTGTTTATTTTATTTACTTTAAACAGTTACAAAACTTGGAATTAAACTGAAAATTTGTGAAAATAATCAATAGCTATTGAGCCATAGGAGAAAAAAAGAAATCAAACACAAGGTTTTTTCTTTTCTTCAAAATCAAGGCTGTCAAGGCTTGTAACAGTAAAAGCAGATTGCTATTTAGTAATAACGTGTTTGTACAGAAATGAGGTCAAGACCCCAGTTGAGTATTTAGACTGGAAAATATTAAAGTCTGGAGATTCAACTGTCGGAGAAATGAACTGTTTAGTGGTAGAAGTTTTTAAATTGAGCTGTTTTTTTCTCTCACAATAATAAGAAAAGCTATAATAAAAAGATGGCAATCATTAAATAAGGTACTATAGAAGATCAAGTACTAGTTTATGTGATTTAACAATAAATTCAAGTAAGTTGTACTGGATAATTGAATAATACCTACATTATTTTCTTTGAACCATCTACTGCAATGTAATTTTTTCTATTTAAAATGTATGGAATTGATTTTTATTTCAAAGAAACTTATATTTGTCTTTAATAAACATATTCATAGTTACCCTTACATTTTCCTTGACTAGGAGAATTTTGATTTTTACACTTTGTTCTTTTTCCTTAAACGAGCCATAGTTTTTTTTATTTTTCCATTGCCAAAACCACTTAATTGTTTGTTTTTTTATTGTTATGAGTTATGGTTTAATTGAAACCATCCATTTTATCATATACTGCACTGACTACAAGTAAAAAAATCCGGGTGATACAAAATGGTGAAAAAGTACAAATCTGACATTGTTTTCAGTTTTTCATTTTTATAGGCTTCAAGGTGTGGCAAAAGAGACCAAATAATAGGTCATTATGATTATTGGAAAAACCTATATTTTTCTTTTAATAGCTTTCTATTTTAGTGATTTAAAATTATATCTGATCTTTGTAACAAAAACATGGTTTGTGTCACCAACTTATGAAACTTCTAGCTTTTTTCTTATTTTCTGCATCGCATTATTTCACCACATTGGTAAAAAACGTGATGAAACTTGATGTATTTGTCAATAAGAGTTTACAAAACTTATGAAGTGCTAATAATTGTACTTCATTAAACGTAAAAAATCTGACTAAAAGATTTAAAAACACTGAAAGAGCAAACTTTTTAAAAAATAAAATTTATGTCAGTCTCAAAACTTCTTGCCGCAACTGTAGATTTTAATAATTTAGGAAAGGTCAACACCACAGAAACATGTCAACACTATAGAAATCATGTGACAAAATAGTGCTTGAAATATAAAAGCAGGTCATAATTAATTAATTAAAAAAATGAACACTAAATAATATTCAATCATTTTCAATTGATGTTTATGTTTTTTTCTGAATATTCTATGTAAAACAAACCAAGTAGGACTTAGTCCAAATTACTGCATAGTACTTTACTACAAGAACACATGTAATCATCTTCAACTGAATAGTAAGAAATTTGATGAAAAATGATCAGTACATGCTTAATATTTATTATGAAAAAGCAATGCAACAGTACAATTACAATTTGAGGCTTTCAGACACCTGCATATAAGTTCTTTCAACCTTATTGCTAATGCATCCATATTATCAAAGCCGTCAGAAAATAAAAATTCCCCTAGGTAGTTTTACAGCATTATAAACAGAAAATTCTATGCAGACTTTTTATGTAGGGAGAAAACATTAAACTTAGTCCAATGTAATTAGCCCTGCAGCATTCTCTCTTGAGGAGAGGTTACATTTACCCATGCATTATTTATACATTTTGGGAAATCACCTTTTAGCAATATAGTTAGATTCTATTTGAACTTGAAAAGCATTGTAATTTCAATGACTCAAGCTGAGTTTAATTCACTTTAATTTATTTGACTTGCTCAAAGAGTTAGAAGGTCTTGATGTAACCATATACTGTCATTAACCTGTCAAAGTGTGATATGGACAGATGTTCTAAATAATAAAACAGCATGTAGCCAGCGCTAGAAATGAACTGCTAATAAACTAAAAATACAGTATGTAATGACTATGTGTGTTATATGTTTACTTTTAGCATTTTACTTGTGTCTTCCAAAGTACCCTTTGCAATTCATCCAGTAGAGCTCAGAAATTACTTATCTTCCAATAGCATCAAATGCAAACTTGTACATAAATTAGCATGCTAAAATAATATAATACTATGTTGTTTATTATCTTGAAAATATTGAATAAGGAAACATAATTGCAAGTGCAATACCAAATCTAATATATATAATCGTCTTATCCCGTCTGTCTGTCCTTCTGTCGAGGAAATCCCGCATCGCTGATTGGTCCGGCCGCGGCCAATCAGTGACGCGGGATTTCAGACAAAGATGGCGGCCGTTAATGGCTCATCTGCCGCATGGAGGTCAGCGGCGATGCGGTAGTTCTGCTCGCAGCAGAACTACCCCGACCAGTGGCGGCGCTGACCTCCATGCGGCTACCATCGGGAGATCAGAGGCTAGGGCCGCTGATCTCCCGACGGCAAGTGTGAAGGGAGGACCGGGGAGTGGTGCCGCCGGTCAGGATACTTCTGCTGCGAGCAGCCAGTCATCTCTCGGCTGCTCACAGCGGAAGTACCCACACAGACAGCACCGCTCCCCGGTCCTCACTAATACGATTCGCTGATTGGTCGCGGCGGCCTGCCACGACCAATCAGCGATATTGGCGTCAATTTTCAACACGCTCTCTAGGACTCAGTAACAGGGTTCGCTGATTGGCCGCCTGCCGCAACCAATCAGCGATATCGGCACCAAATTTAAACACCGCTCTGCTGATTTGTCGCCGGCCACGACGAATCAGCAATATCGGCACCAAATTTAAACACCGCTCTGCACAGAGGTCAGCGGCGATGCAGCTGTGAGCTGACTGGTGCTAGGTGGTCATCTCTCGGCTGCTCACAGCACAAATATCCTGACCGGCGGCACCGCTGACCTCCATGCGGCTACCGTCGGGAGATCAGTGCTAGGGCCACTGATCTCCCGACGGCAAGTTTGAAGGGAGGACCGGGTAGTGACGCCGCCAGTCGGGATACTTCTGCTGCGAGCAGCAGGTCATCTCCCGGCTGCTTGCAGCGGAAGTACCCGCACAGGCAGCGCCGCTCCCCGGTCCTCATTAATGCAATTCGCTGATTGGTCGCGGCCAGCGGTCAAGACCAATCAGCAATATTGGCACCAAATTTAAACACCGCTTTGCTGATAGGTCACGGTCGCCGGCCGTGACCAATCAGCTATCTTAGCGCCAAATTTAAACACTGCTGTGCTGATTGCGCCCGGTCGGCCCATACATATTCTAGAATACCCGTTGCGTTTGAATCGGGCCACCATGTAGTTTCTTTATATTTACCTAAAAAAAGGCAATCAATTCCAGCTTTAACAAAAAATTCTAAGTACCAAGTGCCTTTTTCGTTTTCTCAAAATTTCAATTCCATGTTACTATTTAGCACCAAACTTTATATTTGTGTTGCTTACTATGAAGAGGTAGGTTAACTTAAGCTTGGGGACTCAAATATTAGGTCAATAGAATTAAAGAACAAAGGTATCCCAACAAGCATCAAGTACTAGTGATGAGTAGTGTTGAGCCACCCCCGTAGTGTTCGAGATCGGTTCGGTTCGTCGAAGACCTGTATGTTCGCCGAACTGTTCGTCGAACTGTTCGTCGATCACCTTCGAACACCGTTAAAACCAATGGCAGGCAAACAAAAACACATAGAAACACATAGAAAACACCTTCAAAGGTGTCCAAAAGCTGACAAACTGCTCAGAAGACACAACTAACACATGGAAAAGTGACAAGTACATACAGTACAGACCAAAATTTTGGACACACCTTCTCATTTAAAGATTTTTCTGTATTTTCATGACTTTGAAAATTGTACATTCACACTGAAGGCACCAAAACTATGAATTAACACATGTGGAATTATATACTTAACAAAAAAGTGTGAAACAACTGAAAATATGTCTTATGTTCTAGGTTCTTCAAAGTAGCCACCTTTTGCTTTGATGACTGCTTTGCACACTCTTGGCATTCTCTTGATGAGCTTCAAGAGGTAGTCAATGGAAATGGTTCTCACTTTACAGATGTGCCCTGACAGGTTTAATAAGTGTGATTTCTTGCCTTATAAATGGGGTTGGGACAATCAGTTGTGTTGTGCAGAAGTCAGGTGGAAACACAGCTGATAGTCCTACTGAATAGACTGTTAGAATTTGTATTATGGCAAGAAAAAAGCAGCTAAGTAAAGAAAATTGAGTGGCCATCATTACTTTAAGAAATGAAGGTCAGTCAGACCGAAAAATTGGGCAAACTTTGAAAGTGTCCCCAAGTGCAGTTGCAAAAACCATCAAGCGCTACAAAGAAACTGGCTCACATGAGGACTGCCCCAGGAAAGGAAGACCAAGAGTCACCTCTGCTTCTGAGGATAAGTTTATCCGAGTCACCAGCCTCAGAAATCGCAGGTTAACAGCAGCTCAGATTAGAGACCAGGTCAATGCCACACAGAGTTCTAGCAGCAGACACATCTCTACAACAACTGTTAAGAGGAGACTTTGTGCAGCAGGCCTTCATGGTAAAATAGCTTCTAGGAAACCACTGCTAAGGACAGGCAACAAGCAGAAGAGACTTGTTTGAGCTAAAGAACACAAGGAATGGACATTAGACCAGTGGAAATCTGCGCTTTGGTCTGATGATTCCAAATTTGAGATCTTTGGTTCCAACCACCGTGTCTTTGTGCGACGCAGAAAAGGTGAACGGATGGACTCTACATGCCTGGTTCCCACCATGAAGCATGGAGTAGGAGGTGTGATGGTGTGGGGGTGCTGTGCTGGTGCCACTGTTTGGGATTTATTCAAAATTGAAGGCATACTGAACCAGCATGGCTACCACAGCATCTTGCAGCGGTATGCTATTCCATCCGGTTTGCGTTTAGTTGGACCATCATTTATTTTTCAACAGGACAATGATCCCAAACACACCTCCAGGCTGTGTAAGGGTTATTTGACCAAGAAGGAGAGTGATGGGGTGCTACGCCAGATGATCTGGCCTTTACCGTCACCAGACCTGAACACAATCGAGATTGTTTGGGGTGAGCTGGACCGCAGAGTGAAGGTAAAAGGGACAACAAGTGCTAAAAAACTCTGGGAACTCCTTCAAAATTGTTGGATGACCATTTCCAGTGACTACCTATTGAAGTTCATCAAGAGAATGCCAAGAGTGTGCAAAACAGTCATCAAAGCAAAAGTTGACTCCTTTGAAGAACCTAGAATATAAGACATATTTTCAGTTGTTTCACACTTTTTTGTTAAGTATATAATTCCACATGTGTTAATTCATAGTTTTGATGCCTTCAGTGTGAATGTACAATTTTCATAGTCATGAAAATACAGAAAAATCTTTAAATGAAAAGGTGTGTCCAAACTTTTGGTCTGTACTGTATAGTCATGCGAAAAGAAAAGAGGTGGAGGAGTAAAAGAGGGGGAGAAACAGATATAGGCATGTCATGCCCTTCTAAAACCAAAAAAGTGCGAAGCCGACACGGCCAGTCCGTTCCTGCCCGTGCGACCTCCGTGTTGCCAGGTTTGTGCCAGAGCTGTGGTGGACCCTGACGGCCAGCCCCCCTCTCCAAATACTGGTGCCTGTCCGCTGGTGGGTCGAGCGAGCCCCCCTGCTGTGGAGGCAGGTCTAAGCTTTTTAATTTAAATTGTCTCTCTAATTTGAATGAATACACTTTAAATCCTTTTACAAGGATCTATTGGAGGGCAAGTCTCATGCCAGCAGCCGCGTAATTCCAGCTTCAGTAGCGTCCACTAAAGCTGCTGCAGGTAAAAAGCTTTTATAAGGATTGAGCTTGGCGGTCCACCACAAGGCGTCCTACCGCCAGTCCCAGCCCCTATGCCTTGGGGTGTCTCCCCGATGCTCTTCACTGAGTGTTTCAGGGGCCCGAACCATTTCCTTTGAAAAAATTAAGTGTCCAAACTACAGGTGGTGTAGCTTGCTTAACAGCTGGGATAATCCGCTGACTAGCAGACACTGCTACTAGGCACATAGTATTTCCTGGGCTAGATGCAGTTAAAAATTTGTAATTAGATACTCTCGTTGGATGCTGAGAAAGCACTCCATAGAGTCTCCTGGCACGCCATATATTATTCCCTTAAAAAGCTTGGGGGAGGGGTCTAGGGGACCCTTTTATAGGCACAATCACGGCCCTGTATCGCAATACATCACCTAGGCTGAAGATAAATGGAACATTTTCATTACCTTTCAAAATCACCAATGGGACAAGGCAGGGATGTCCTCTGTCCCCTCTCTTATACATCCTAGTGATGGAGCACCTGCTCTCATCAATTCGCCATAACCCCAATATTAGGTGGATTGAGGTGGGAGGCACCAAGTACAAGTCCTCTGCATTTGCTGATGATGTCCTTGTATATATCACTCAATCACATATATCCATCCCTGCTGTTATGGCTGAAATAGATCACTTTGTTACATTGCCAAATTTTAAAATCAATGCAGCGAAGTCTGAGGCCCTCGATGTCTCCCTCCCCAAATCCATACAGGGTTCCATCCAGTCCAACTTTCCCTTTGGCTGGCCCTCAGAGGGTATCAAATACTTAGGAATTCCCATTCATAGAGACCTCTCCCGTCTATGTTATCTTAATTTTGGGCCCTTTATTGAACAACTCCATACAGATCACGGTTGGCATGTTAGAACTGTAAGATTCACTACGTGAACCACTGGTGTTTGGTGGAAAAGCACATGTACACGGTGTTCCAAATTATTATGCAAAAAGTGTTTAGGAGTGATAAGGGAAGAATTTTTTTGTTTGTCAGTTAAACTCATTGATGGTGATGTGTGTCAGGGCTCTTTATATCACTGTAAGCAATTGCAGACACCTGTGCTAATTAGCTTGGCAGGTGTGTCCAATGAAAGGCAAGACTACTTAAGAAGGCTGTCCCACATTATTAAGCAGCCTACATTTTCTGCCAAAATGGGAAAGAAAAAGGATGTGCTGGCTGCTGAGAAGCAACAAATTGTGGAGTGTTTAGGTCAAGGCATGACTACAATCAACATTGCCAAGACACTTCATCCTGATCATCGCACAATCAAGAAGTATGTAGCTGATTCACAGTACACATGTGTGCGTGCTGATAAGGGCAAATTGAGGACTCTTTCCTACAGGCAATTACGTCAGGTTAAAAGAGCAGCGGCAAAAAAGCCTTGTCATAGCAGCAGACAAGTTTTTGAAGCTGCTGGTGCCTCCAACGTCCCCCGAACAACAAGATGCAGAGTCCTTCAGAGGTTTGCAGCTGTGCGTACGCCATCCTGTCGACCTCCTCTATCCACTGCACACAAGCAGAAATGGCTCCAGTGGGCCAAACAATACATGAAGACTGACTTCAAAACTGTTTTGTTCACCGATGAGTGCCATGCAACGCTCGATGGTCCAGATGGATCGAGTGGAGGATGGCTGGTTGATGGACACCCCACGCAAACATGGCTACGGCGCCAACAAGGAAGAGGTGGAGTAATGTTTTGGGCTGGAATCATGGGGAGAGAGATTGTCAGCCCCTTTAGGATCCCTGAAGGGGTAAAGATGAACTCCATAATGTATGTGGAGTTTTTCAAACAGCACTTCCTGCCATGGTTCAAGAAGAAGAACCGTGTATTCCGCAGCAAGATCATTTTCATGCATGATAATGCACCGTCTCATGCTGCACATAACACATCGGCATCTCTGGCTGATATGGGCATAAAAGGGGACAAACTTAAGGTGTGACCCCCATGCTCCCCTGACCTCAACCCCATTCAGAACCTCTGGAGCATCATCAAAAGGAGTGTCTATGATGGCGGGACGAAGTTCACATCTAAGCAACAGCTCTGGGAGGGTATTCTGTCCTCATGCAAAACAACTGAAGCAGAAACCATCCAAAACCTGCCAAATTCAATGGATGAGAGAGTTGAGAAGCTCCTTTCGAACAAGGGGTCCTATGTGCAAATGTAACATCACCTAGAATAAAGTTTTGAGTTGAAAACTGTTTGATTTCAGTTTCTATTAACCTGCTAATGCTTATAATTTCAAAAATGACCATTTTTTTGTTCTTTATTAAAATGAAAAGGTTGATCGAAGAGTGGGGGGATCTAAGAGTGTGGCAACCCAGTAGTCAGGATTACTTCGAATTCTGACAATCTGAGTTTCATGTTGCAGGTAGTGCAGCAAGAAGGCACTCATGAGTCTTGCGCATCTAGGAGCACCAAAATTATTTTCTGGGCTAGATGCAGCTAAAAATTATTATTAATTTGAAAGCTGGTGGAGCTTAGTATAGATGGCCTAATAGAATCAGTACTGCAAACTGCTACAAAGCCCAAATTATTTTCCAGCCAAGATACAGATAAACATGATTAGTAATTTTAAATCTGGTGGCGTTTAGTATAGATGGCCTAATAGAATCAGTACTGCAAACTGCTACAAGGCCCATATTATTTTCAAGCCAAGAAACTGATAAACATGATTATTAATTTTTAATCTGGTGGAGTTTAGTATAGATGGCCTAATAGAATCAGTACTACACACTACTACACGGCCCAAATTATTTTCCTGCCAAGATACAGATAAACATGATTAGTAATTTTAAATCTTCTGGAGTTTAGTATAGATGGCCTAATAGAATCAGTACTGCACACTGCTACAAGACCCAAATTTTTTTCCAGCCAAGATACAGATAAGCATGATTAGAAATTTTAAATCTGGTGGAGATTAGTATAGATGGCCTAATAGAATCAGTAGTGCACACTGATACAATGCCCAAATTATTTTCCAGCCAAGATACAGATAAACATGATTAGTAATTTTAAAGCTTAAAACGGTTGGTGAGGTGATTTTAACAAATCATCAAGCTTTTACTCTCCCCAGGATGACACAGGGGTAGAAAAGTCCTTTCGGATCCATGATTTGTTCATGTTTATGAACGTGAGTCTGTCTACATTATCAGTGGAGAGCCGCGTGCGCTTATCTGTCAGCACACCATCAGCACACCACCACCAGCACACACCTTCAAACAGAACGCTGGCTGCGGGGCATGACAAGATCTCCAAGGCGTAAGTGGCGAGCTCCGGACATTTATCCAGATTGGAAGCCCAAAATGAGCAAGGGTCCAGTGACACAGTCATGGCTTCAATGTTTACTTGGAGATACTCCTTTACCATCGTCTCTAGGCGTTGACTATGTGTCAGACTTCTTGTCTCCTGTGGCTTTGCAAAGGATGGGCTAAAAAAGTGGTGAAATGATTCTGCAAAATTGATGTTACCAGCAGATACTGTGTTTCTGTTACGTTTTGAGAGCTGAACAATCGACGGTCCCACGGTTGGCAAGTTGGAACTGTGAGATTCACTACGTGCACCTCTAGTGTTTTGGGGAAAAGCACATGTAAGATTCTGCAACAGTCTCTGCTGATACTCCTGCATGCGTGCATCTCTTTCTATGGCAGGAATAATTTCTGCAAATTTACTTTTGTACCGGGGATCTAACAGTGTGGCAACCCAGTAGTCAGGATTATTTCTAATTCTCACAATTCGAGGGTCATATTGCAGGTAGTGCAGCAAGAAAGCACTCATGTGTCTTGCGCATCCAGGAGCACCAAGTCCCTGTTGTGTTGTTGGCGAGGTAACAATCATGCTTCCTTCCTCTGCCCTCTTCCCCCAACCTCGCACAACAGAAATGTGATCAAGGTCTCCCTCATCTGATGAGTCTTCCATCAGTTCATCCTCCACTTCTTCCTGGGCTCCTGCACCTTCCTCACTAGTTTGGCTGCTACCATGCGCCCTGGTAAAACCATCTCCTCCACCATCACATGCCTGCCGCCTTGGTGCTGCCGACCGTCTGGACCTTGCAGATGTTAGCCCTTCTGCATACTACTCCTCCTCCTCTACTTCCTCCACCTCCTCTTGTGCCACCACCTGACTCCGAATTTTGTTTAACATGTGCTCCAGCATGTAAATCACCGGAATAGTCATGCTGATAATGGCATCGTCAGCACTAAACATCTTCGTCGCCATTTCAAAACTGTGCAGAAGGGTGCATAGGTCCCTGATCTGAGACCACTCCTCCAGCGTGATTTGCCCCACCTCTGGATCTCGTTGGCCCAGGCTATACGTCACAACGTATTGCACCAGGGCTTGTCGGTGTTGCCACAGTCGCTGCAACATGTGCAGAGTTGAATTCCACCGGGTAGGCACATCGCATTTTAGCCGGTGAAGTGGCAGGCCCAACGACTTCTGTAGAGATGTAAGTCGCTGAGCTGCGGGATGCGAACGGCGGAAGTGAGCACACAGCGACCGTGCCCCCTGCAGAAGGCCATCTAGTCCGGGATAGTGGGCTAAAAATTGCTGGACAACCAGGATCAACACGTGAGCCATACAAGGCACGTGTGTGACATTGCCCCGGCGAAGGGCCGCACCCAGGTTTGCAACATTGTCGCACACGGCCTTCCCTGGTTTCAGGTCCAGTGGAGACAACCATTCATGAAATTGGTTCTCCAGAGCTGACCACAACTCCTCAGCTGTGTGACTCACATTTCCCAGATATTTCAAAGTAAAAACCGCCTGATGACGTTGAGCCCTGCTGCCAGCATAGTAAGGAGGTGTGCAGGATCCCTTCTGCGCAGTTATAAAGCTTGTGGCATGACCAGACAGGCTTTGGGTGCAGGTGGAGGACCGAGAGGAGGTTGAGGAGGCAGAAGCAGTGGAGGAACTTTGAGATAAAGAGGATTGACGCAGAACTCGTGGGGACGGCAAGACTTGGACAGCAGCCCCTTGTCCTGCTGTCACCATAGTTACCGAGTGCCCAGTCAGCGACATGTAATGCCCCTGTCCATGCCTACTCGTCCAAGTATCTGTGGTGAAATGCACCCTGTCACACACAGAGTTTCTCAAAGAAGCGGTGATGTTGTGTGCGACATGCTGGTGGAGCGCAGGCACACCTTTCTTTGAGATGTTGTGCTGACTGGGCATCTGGTACTGGGGCACTGCGACGGACATAAGGTCTCGAAAATCCTCTGTGTCCACCAGTCGGAATGGCAGCATTTCTGTAGCCAAGAGCTGGCAGATGGTGAAATTCAACCTCTTAGCTTTCTCATGGCTAGAAGGAAATGGTCTTTTACTTGTCCACATCTGAGGGACCGAGGGCTGGCTGTTGTGCTTAGACGGGGTTGAGAAGGATGTCCCCGGCAAACTGCCGGTCTGTGAGGAAGATGCAGGCGGACATGTTAGGTTGCCTTGATCCAAAGGTGGTGCTATTGATGTCGGACAGCGCTGAACACCAGCTGGTGTTTCCACCTCCAAAGAAAATGATGACCTGCCAATCACGCTGGCTGTTGCGGATAAAGAGGTGGCAGGTCTGCGTCCCAAAACAGGTGTGACTGCTGTCTCCCCAGTCACAGAGGATGAAGAGGCCGCGGATGCACAAATGTGGTAGACGGTGGTTGGCCCGGCCGGCTAGGCCGCATTGTCGCACAGTGAGCTTCCCACTGCAACTTATGCTTCATATCCATGTGCCGTTTCATGCATGAAGTACTCAAACTATGTATTTTTTGGCCTCTACTTAGCTTTTGCTGACAAATGTTACAGATAACACGAGTTGGGTCATCTTTATCGATCTGAAAAAATGCCCAGGCTATGCAAGGCTTAGCACCCATGCGACCTGAAGAGTCACCACAACTTGTGGTCAGAGGCAGAGTTGTGTTTGAGGATGCAGTTGTTGACGTGCTTCCTGTACTACGTCTCTCTCCAGGAAGGCGCAACCTGACCTCTTCGTCACTAGCATCCTCCTCCACCTCCTCTGCTGACCTCATCTCTTGGCTGACTGTGGGTTGACAGTAAGTTGGATCTCCAACCTCGTCATCATCACCCTGTGTGTTATCACACCCGTCATCCTCAGAGCCAAGCTCTTCCTGCCCTGACAAAAAACTAAAGTTGTCGCTCCAATCAGGTATTTGAGTCTCATCATTGTCTTCCTCATTGTCTCCACCAACAGGAGTTACAGTTTGGGAACGAGGGTCTACATTATGGTCAGAACCTTCAGCGTCTGGTCCTGCATCCGACTCATAAAGATTCTGGGCATCAGTGCAGACCATTTCCTCGTCTGGATTCACAGAAGCTCTGGAGCCGACCTCTGATTCCCAGGCTATAGTATGAGTAAACAGCTCAGCAGACTCAACCATCTGTTCTACCCCATACTCAGACAGGCAGCTGGAGACTTGGGAGCTGTGAGGAAGTAAGTGCGATTGGGGTGACACCTCTGAGGACTGGAGTATTTGTGATGTTGAAGTTGAGGTAGAGGAGAGCCCACTTAAAGGAGCACTTGATATCCATTGAAGTACCTGCTGTTTTTGTGCCTCATCTGAAATTTGTAGCGATTGGCGTGGCATTAAGAAAGGGAACTTATCACATTGTCCGCTAAAAGAAGTAGACATCTTAGTTTGGCTGGAAGATGGTCTTTCTTCTGCAGATGTTACTGTTGCTTTAACACCTACCCCACGGACACAACCTTTTTTTCTCTACGCAACACGCCTATTCCCCTTTCCACCAGCAGCAGGCCTTTTTCCACTCATTTTGGTGGTTAACTAATTGACAACTCTGGAGTTGTTTGCACAAAAAACAATGGATGGGAACCGAGCAGAGCTGAGTGGCCAAACTGTGGTATTAGCCCAAAAGAATTGGCTGGGTTAGATGCAGATAAAAAATAATATTGAATTTGCAACCTGATGGAGGTTAGTATAGATGGACTAATAGAACAAGTCCCACACACTGCTAGAAGCCGAAATAGTTTTTCAGAGCTGGATGCAGAAAAAAATTATATTGAATTTGCAACCTGATGGAGGTTAGTATAGATGGACTAATAGAACAAGTCCCACACACTGCTAGAAGCCGAAATAGTTTTTCAGAGCTGGATGCAGAAAAAAATTATATTGAATTTGCAACCTGGTGGAGGTTAGTATAGATGGACTAATAGAATGATGCTATGCCCAAAAGGTTTTACTTCACTAGGGGCAGTAAAAAAATTTGTATTCTATGCACAGGTGGTGTAGCTTGCAACACAGATAGGCTTCTCCACTGACTAACACACTTCAAGAGGACAAAAAGGATTAGCTTTGCTAGATTTAGCCAAATGCTGTGAAAAAAACTTGCACAGCATTGGCACAGACCTGCCTTGCAAAAAGTGATAGGAACTGATGTAACCTAGCCCTGAAAAGGACTGCAATTACAATTAGTCTTTACTCCCAACCTATCTATTTAAGATCACAGATCTGCCTCATAAAAGTGATAGGAACTGATGTAACCTAGCCCTGAAAAGGACTGCAATTACAATTAGTCTTTACTCCCAACCTATCTATTTAAGAGCACAGACCTGCCTGATAAAAGTCGTAGGAAATGATGTAACCTAGTCCTTAAAAGGACTGCAATCACAACTATTCCCTACTCCCAAGCTATCTGTAGATTTGTGCGAAAATTGGCATGAAATTAACAAAGTATAGCGCACACAGCAACAGCGGTGCAGTCTAACACGCAGCTGCAGCAGTGAGAAAATGGTGGCGACAGGGAAAATGGCTGGGTCTTATAGGGCAAGGACATGTGACATACACTGCCAATGATACATGCCCTTGCTTGTGTGAAAAAAAGCAGTTCGCTCCGTGTGTGCGCTGCTGATAGGCTGACAGATTGCACCTCCCCACTGTAAATGCGGGAAAGAGAAATAAAAATGGAGATCTTCATTATTTCTGCAGAGATCCATCCCCTGCCCCTCCCCCCGCCCCGCTGTACACTCAAACTGCATATTAACATTAATTTTCAGCTTTACTGAGAAAAAATCCAGTTATGATTTTGGTGCACGAACAGTTACCGAACATAACCTCGAACAGCCGAATTTTTTCAAATCACTCGTGATCGCCGAACGGCTCGAACACCGCCCAAAACAGCTCGAATTTGAGATTGGCGAACAGTTCGAGTCTAACACCGCTCATCTCTAGTGATGAGCAAGCACTAAAATGCTTGAGTGCTCAGTACTCTAATCAAGCAGGTCGTAAGTTTGCATGGGCTAAACTGGAGTGCCAAATATAATGAAAATCAATGGGAAACTCGAGCATTATTCCGGAAGATCCTAACAGGAGGGCTAGTGAGGCAGGAAAATCGCTGAAATGGATGGAAACAACGCTCAAATGGAATAGAAACAGCACAGGGAAATGCATCTCTGACACCCAGGTCACTGCTGGGAACAATGTTGTCAGAGTCGGCAGCTCTGATAAATAGCAGGCACCTGTGAATAGCAGGAACTTTACTGCTACTCAAAGACACTGGAGACAGATTTGAGGAATGTGGACTACATCGGATTTGCATGGCAACATTTTAGGTAATAAATTGGTGAACGAAGGAGTGACTATGGCCTTTATTTCTGTCTTTTTATGTTTTTCAGGTACTTTTTCTATGCTACTTTGGATTCATTGGATTACTTTGGACCTGCAAGGGATTTTTTTATTTATTTTTTTTCTATAAATTGGTGAACGAGGAATAGTGTGGATGTGTCTTTATTCAAATAAAATGTTATTTTCTGTGTGCTTTTTATTTTTTATTACCGGGTCAATTATGGGGGTGTCTGATAGACACCTCTACATTACTAACCTCAGGGGTTGATGGCAGCTGTGATTTTTGACAAATCACAGCTGTCATCAACTCTAACTACCATTACCCTGATTGCCACCGCACCAGGGCAATTGGGAAGATCCAGGTGAAGTGCCAGAATCGGCGTATCTAATGTGATGCACCAATTCTGGGGTGGCTGCAGGATTGTATTTTTAGGCTGGGAAGTGCCCAATAACCAGGGACTTTCCCAGCTATATAAGCCTGAAGCTGTCTGCTTTACCTTAACTGCTTATCGAAAAAAGGGTGAACCCCACATCATTTTTTAAATTATTTATCAGATTACAGTAGGCTAAAAACACCTGCAACACGTGCTTTTTTTAAACTGTGGATTTACTGCATCTAATGCAAGTCACATGCAGCCTAACAGCTACAGAACATGGGGACTCTAGCATGGAATTTGAGCACTTGTGATACTTGGTCAAGTAGCGAGCGTACATGAGCACCCCGATGCTCAATCGAATATCGAGCAATGGCGAACACGCTCGCTCATCACTATTAAGTACCATTCATTGTTTTCACAGACATAACACAGTCAATCTGTATAGGCAGCTGTGCTATAGTTTCCCCCCATTCACTTCTGATCTAAAGAAGACCATTGATCAGGTCCACTATTACACATGTGGTGTAATCTTTTCAATCTAGGGTTTTTCACACATTGTGAAGTTGCTGTAGATATTGCTGTTGATTTTCCATTTGGATTTAAGAACGAAAATTCTGCAATGCATTGCAATAGAAGCATGTCATGATTCAGGATGTGTTGACTGTTGGAAATGCTTTGAAGAGCTTTTTTTTTTCATTTTTGTAGCATTACAGGAAAATGTTAAATTTGTGCCCATAAAGAAATGAGAAGGATTTATGGAAATACCGGAGCATGTAAGATTTTTCCAGTAACAATATTGCTTGTTGCAGAGGAGTTCTGTACATACTATGTAACTCCCAAGGATTTACCCTTGTCCAGTTATTATACTCTGCTGACAAGTGCCCAGTATTATTATGACATGACTTTTATGGAGAGAAGCAACACTAAACATTTTTGACACCAAGGGACAATTTATTAAGGTGATTGAGCCATAATTCTGTCATAAATTACATTAATAAGTTATAATATGTTTGCTTAACTCAGTGGTTGTGCAAAAATATTGCAACATTTGATGTTTTCATGTCAATGTCAGTCTGTTGCACCAATATGGTCATAGCACAGGGAGGGCATTGGTGAGATGGGATGTGGCTATGCTTGCCCATCAAATTTATGAAAAGTTATGCCACTTGTTATAGAAAATATGTCATAGAGAATATAAAAATGTCTACAGCCACGGTCCCTCTCCCCCCTCCCTCCATCCCTCGGTCATTTGCAATCTGAGCTGACACTCTTAGATGTAGGACTGTACAAATTACCTATAGTGTGAAGTGAACCAGCCTAATCAACAGGCAGGCCGCCATTTGTGAAGAGAGAGGATTAAAGCAGACACCTCATAAGGTTTTCCAGTAAGACAAGCAGCTGACAGTCTCCTAAACTTAGACAATAGACAGGTAATTGAGGTAGGAGAAGTATTTCAGAGAGTTGGACAGCAATAGAGACCTGTGTTGACACATAGACACAGAATTGGAAGAAACCTTTTGTCCATTGAAATCCATTGTCAGCTCAAGGGAAGCATTTTACATTTACACTAGACACCTTTTTGTCACTGTAAAAGAAGTGTGACATCTTCAATAGAAATAGGTCTCCTAAAGAAAATATAGAATATTGGCATTTGTGTAAATCCAATATTAATGAGACATACATTTTCAGTGCCATGACTAACCAGGGAAAAAGATACAAATTTTCTCAGAACTGTAGCCACTGCCAATGATTCACAAATCAACAATGGCCAGATGACTGACAACATCAATGTTTGGTCTCTAAGTAAAGATAAAATCCTGATTATGGCATCATTCTCCAACTTCTGCAATCATCCGGAGAGGAGCTATCACATTAGTTGGGGATTTCATAAAATCATGAAGGGCTGAGACCAGCCCACAACCTTGCCAATGTGAGGTCTTCATGGGGGAGAGTGTGGGTGGGAATCAGGGGCTGAAAATAAGATCAAGCCAAATTATTGTCTTTGTTCATGTAGAGATAGATTTATCGTGTATGCAGGAATTCCATTTGCTGAACAGCCAATCGAAGTGCACTCCTTCGGCTAAACTGAATCATCTCTGCAATCAGTGTAGTAAGTTTCTTTTGATTTATCTCTTTTATTTTATGTAACTGTATATGCTGTATTGTTTTGTCCCCTTTGTAAAATCTTTTGTATATTTTTCATAAACATTGCCTCCCTTTGGGTTAAATATAACATTTAGTAGTTCTGCACCCCAAAGCCATACACCACCAGAACCAGAACAATGCATCCAGTCAGCCTGTATTTTGTATAAAAATGACTGATGGTGGCAGTGAGTAGCCTGGGATTATCGTGGAGTTAGCAGTGATCGTACGGGGGGTATATAAACATTTTCCATGTGGTGGAGTCCGGAGGTGTATATACCATGCGCTCAATGTTAATTTCCCAATAACTGACCTATTGGTGCAAACAGCCTGCGGCCTTCACCGTTGATCTTTGACCAATTGTGTAATTGTCTGGACGATAGGGGGCAGCAGAGAGCTGTTCACTCCAAAGATCACAGCGGGTGTTTCTGCATATAACCTTCCCATGCTGTGATATTCTTGATAATCCTGACACCACTTTAGTATAGCATAACTTACTCCAGAAATGTACTCCATCAGCCATTTAATTAATGAGCAATGCAAGTCTTATTGTATCAACCCTTAAGTCCCCAGAGGTGGACCATTTCTTTTACCACAGAATCAACTAATCTGAAAACACATGAAGCCATTCTATATGCAGCAGACTCTGTTGTCTGCATGTTATCTCAAACAAATGTTGTTTATATCAATTTTAGAAAGAATCCGCTGGGTGCAGCAACCTATTTACTCTAAGTGCTTCAAGTTATTCAGCACTCTGTGCAACAATTTGAGGTTAGTAGCCTGAATTTATCTGACCATTCCCCTGTTTTTCCCAGGTGATGTCCTATGTGTGAGTGGAAATTTTCCGATTGGAAATTGTCATGCAAATCTACAGAATGTCAAATCATTTTGCAAATTTCACTTTTTAAAATGCATTTGAATAGATTTATTCACAGGTGGCATACACTGTAAAGAGTAGTAATAGATGAATGGGAAATTTAGTACAGTACTGTATTCATTTTGGATAGCGGAGACGTGACATCTGTGTTAGAGAGGTAGTGGACTTTATGATTTGTCACAAATCAAAAATGTAAATGGAAAATAGTAGGGTTCCCAGGAAAAAGCCTTGAAGTACACCAACAGAGAGAGAGAGAGAGTGGGATAAGGATGTAGTGTGGGAATGGGAGATGTTAAATGTGCAGTTTGTGATATAGGAGTGATAGCTGGATGTAGACGGATGACTTTTTAAGGATGTGTGATGGTTGAGTGTTTCAAAGATGAAGGTAAGACAACAAAGGTTAATGATATGTTGTTGAGATTAGTTATGGATAAGATATAGCACAGCGGTGTGGTTGTGGAAAAAGTGGGATGATATAGGATCAAGTGAACAAATTGTGAGGTTCACTTTGAAGAGAAGAGTGGCAAGCGTTTCTTTAGTGATAGGGGTGAGTAAATTATAAGGGAAGGTGCACTGGGTAGTCATATGGATGAGTCACAAAGATTGTACGTTCATTTTTTCTCTAATGTGGTCAGTCTTTGTTGTTGTTTTTTTAAATGAGGCAAAGTTCTTTGCTGAACTGAGTGGAAGGAGGGGGAATAAAAAAATGAAGTAGGGAGATAAAAGTATTAAATAACTGTTTGGGTTTGTGTGATAGTGACAATATAAGAGTTGTGAAGCAGTCCAGTTTAGCAGGGGTAAGGGCACCTTGAATATAAAAACAGCTTGCTTGAATGTAATAAATTCATCCTGAAAGAGTGTTTTTTTCAGCACCATTAGCTTTTTTTGTGAGGTTGAACGTGCTATGGGTAATTATAATTATTGATTCATTACGTTCTGGTATGCACAACAGAGGATCAGACAATTGTAGCATTATAGAAAGCAGTGACAAGGGTCTGTCGTTGAGCAAGGATATAGTGGAGAGCAGTAAAAGGGTCAGAGAGTTTATGAATCTTTAGGAATGAGACAATCCTGTAGTAATTGCTAACTGCTGAACTTGAGAGAGGTGAAGAGAAAAGGGATGAGAATATGTGTTGGTGGTCAAATAGTGGGAGAGGTGAGTGTATATGGTTAATGTCCACTGCACTCTTTAAATCAATTTTGCAAGATGATTTTTTTCAATACTGTGACGGATGACTACTATTTAAGGTAGGGTGAATCAGATGAAACTGTAAGCAACAAAATAAGGACCTTTCGACCCGTCCCGGGTCTCTGTCAAAGGACGCAGAGTATCTAAAATAAAAAAATGTATTCATTTTAGAAGGCATAATAGGAGAAATTGGACCCCAAAATGTATTACTCAATTTCTCCTGAATGCAGTAACACCCTATATGTGGTTTTACAATACTTATTGGGCACATGACAGGCCTTGAAAAGGAAGGAGCAATATTTGGCTTTTGGAACATGTTTTTTGTTGGTATAGGCTGTGAGTAGTAACCCTCAAATGCTAGAACATAAGGAAAAAATACCACACGGGACCCCATTTTGGAAACTACACTGCTCAAAAAATTCATATAGGGGTGAAGTGACTATTTTGAACCCACAACTTTATAACAAATTATTTTCATTTTTACAAGGAGTAAAAGGTGTAATAGGTGACAATGGTGATATCCCAAATGTAATTGGAAACTATAGTTTGGTGCTTAGTGCTTAGAAAGGAGGAGTATCATTTGACTTTTGCATAACAGGTTTTGCTGGAATAGTTTGTGGTTGCCCTTTGCATAGTCTTTAGGGTATCAGCAAAGCAGAAAGACCCCAATGATGGGCCCATTTTGGAAATTACTCTGCTCATTGAATTCATCTATGGGTACAGTGACTATTATGGCTTGACAGTTGTTTTTCAGAAAAAAACATGAAATGGTTGTTGCTGAGTGAATATTGCAAATTTGACAGCCTATTGCCCAATATATTGTGCTTATCTTATGCTTTTTAAGACACACTTTCCTGGATCTGGGTCCTTCCTTTTGCTTCTTTGTCCAAAAGTGGTAGCTAACTGCAATTTAGATACACTGTGGGGCTCAAAAAGGAGACGTGTCATTTGCCTTTGGGATTAGGATTATGGATTTTGATTATTTTTTTGGGAGGAGCCCTATTACTTTTCTAGAGCTTTTGAGATACCTATGATGTTGAAACCCCCTAATTTTCAATTTTTTCAATTTACAAATGATTGACCTGAGTGGAGCTTTTGATTTGTGGTATACGTTGACATTTTTATTTGGTAGCATTTTGAGGAACATAAACATTTATTATTGCTTTTAAGGCTAGATTTACATTTATCATGTGCTCTATGCTGAGCGCTTACAGTGCCTACAAGTAGTATTCAACCCCCTGCAGATTTAGCTGGTTGACACATGCGGAATTAACTTGGCATTGTGACATTTGTACTGTAGATCAGCCTGGAAGTGGGAAATGCACTGCAGCAAATTTTTTTTTTTTTTTTTTTTAAATGTTAAAAGTTAATTCAGAGTGTAATTTATTATTCAACCCCTCAAACCACAAGAATTCTGTTTGGTCCCGTTAAAGTATTAAGAAGTAGTTCAGGCACCAAGAATAATGAGCTTCACATGTGTGGATTAAAGATCTCTTTTGCCAGCCTTTTCTGACTATTTAAGACCCTCCCCAAACTTGTGAACAGCACTCAGACATGGTCAACATGGGAAAGACAAAGGAGCATTCCAAGGCCATCAGAGACAAGATCGTGGAGGGTCACAAGGCTGGCAAGGGGTACAAAACCCTTTCCAAGGAGTTGGGCCTACCTGTCTCCACTGTTGGGAGCATCATCCGTAAGTGGAAGGCTTATGGAACTACTGTTAGCCTTCCACGGCCTGGACAGCCTTTGAAAGTGTCCTCCCGTGCCGAGGCCAGGCTTGTCCGAAGAGTCAAGGCTAACCCAAGGACAACAAGGAAGGAGCTCCAGGAAGATCTCATGGCAGTGGGGACATTGGTTTCAGTCAATACCATAAGTAACGCACTCCACCGCAATGGTCTCCGTTCCAGACGAGCCCGTAAGGTACCTTTACTTTCAAAGCGTCATGTCAAGGCTCGTCTACAGTTTGCTCATGATCACTTGGAGGACTCTGAGACAGACTGGTTCAAGGTTCTATGGTCTGATGAGACCAAGATCGAGATCTTTGGTGCCAACCACACACGTGACGTTTGGAGACTGGATGGCACTGCATACGACCCCAAGAATACCATCCCTACAGTCAAGCATGGTGGTGGCAGCATCATGCTGTGGGGCTGTTTCTCAGCCAAGGGGCCTGGCCATCTGGTCCGCATCCATGGGAAGATGGATAGCACGGCCTACCTGAAGATTTTGGCCAAGAACCTCCGCTCCTCCATCAAGGATCTTAAGATGGGTCGTAATTTCATCTTCCAACAAGACAACGACCCAAAGCACACAGCCAAGAAAACCAAGGCCTGGTTCAAGAGGGAAAAAGTCAAGGTGTTGGAGTGGCCTAGTCAGTCTCCTGACCTTAACCCAATTGAAAACTTGTGGAAGGAGCTCAAGAATAAAGTCCACATGAGACACCCAAAGAACCTAGATAACTTGGAGAAGATCTGCATGGAGGAGTGGGCCAAGATAACTCCACAGACCTGAGCCGGCCTGATCAGGTCTTATAAAAGACGATTATTAGCTGTAATTGCAAACAAGGGTTATTCCACAAAATATTAAACATAGGGGTTGTATAATAATTGACCCACACTTTTATGCTTAAAATTTAATAAAATTCAACTGAGCAACATAACTTTTTGGTTTGTAAGATTTATGCTTCTGTTCATAAAACCTACTCTCGTTTGCAGTTTGAAGGCTCTAACTTATTTGCATCTTATCAAACCAGCTAAATCTGCAGGGGGTTGAATACTACTTGTAGGCACTGTATATTGGAGGTTTTGTCTAGATCTCCAAAAAATGTGATTTAAATCTCAACAGAACTATTCACTATGTTGAGGCATATAGAGTCACTTTGGACTTTGAGTAGTATCTGATCTGGAGGTGAGCTCTCATTTTGGGCTTGCACACAATAATGGTCTACCCCTCCTTCCTGCATTAAAAAACTCTGTCACACAGAATGATTATTCAAACTAAGTCGCTCCACTAGGTACTTCACGGCGGGGGTCAATCATTTAAATAAACTTTATTACCTGCTTGGTTTCCCCTCACTCTCCACCCCCCCTCTTCTTTGATTGACAGCTCTGGATTCATAGAACCAGAGAAGGGTGGAGATAGATAGACACCAAGCAGGTGGGAAGGTGTAGTTAAATGATTGACCCTGCTATGAAGCACCAAGCTCCTGTACTTGGTTTGAATTGTCATTATGTGCTGATAGAGTCCCTTTAAAAAGATGCCTAAAAAGGCAGATACTGCTAGAACAGAGGCTGTATGGACTGTTGCTCACTGGTCCAAGGTGTTGTTTTCAGATGAAAGTAAATTTTACATTTCATTTGGAAATCAAGGTCCCAGAGTCTGGAGGAAGAGTGGAGAGGCACACAATCCAAGCAGCTTGAGGTCTAGAGTGATGTTTCCACAATCAGTGATATTTTGGGGAGCCATGTCATCTGCTGGTGTAGGTCCACTATGTTTTATCAAGACAAAAGTCAGCGCAGCCGTCTACCAGGAAATATTAGAGCACTTCATTCTTCCCTGTGCCAACAAGCTTTTTGGAGATGGAATTTCATTCTCTAGCAGGACTTGGCACCTGTCACACTGCCAAAAGTACCAATATCTGGTCTAAAACAACAGTATCACTGTTCTTGATTGGCCAGAAAACTTGCCTGACCTTAACCCCATAGAGAATCTATGGGGTATTGTCAAGAGGAAGATGACAGACACCAGACCTAGCAATGCAGACGAGCTGAAGGCTAATATCAAAGCAACCTGGGCTTCCATAACACATCAGTAGTGCCACAGGCTGATTGTCTCCATGCCCAGCCGCATTGATGCAGTAATTGATGCAAAAGGAGCCCCAACCAAGTATTGAGTGCATTTACTGAGCATACATTTCAGTAGGCCAACATTTCTGATTTTAAAAACATTTTTCAAGGTGGTGTAATAAAGTATTCTAATTTACTGAGATAATGACTTTTGTGTTTTTATTGACTGTAAACCATAATAATCGACATTAACATAAATAAACACTTGAAATAGATCACTCTCATGACTCTATATAATATATGAGTTTCACTTTTTGTATTGAAGAACTGAAATAAATTAACTTTTTGATGACATTCTAATTTTGTGAGAAGCACCTGTAGATGTAAAATCCATTGTTAAAGCTCAGCGTAATGCATAGCATAAATGTGGACATAGTCTTACACTGATTTTTGACAAAAAGAGTGAACAAATTAACAGCATTTTAAGAAAAGCTTCTGTTTTTTTTCAGTCATTCACCATATGATATAAGTGATACGGCAGCTTTATTCTTTGTGTAAGTATGATTTCAATGGAACTAGAATTATATAGGTTTGTTATGTTTTGCTAATTTTGCGCACTTTTTTATCATATATTGCTTTAATTCTGAGTGCTATAACAATTTTTTTCTGCTAACAGTGGGATGAATTTGGGTATGGTCACGTGTTGTGTATGTGCTGCATTTTTCCCTCATTTTTTATGCACATTTTGCATCAACAAAATGCTATATTTTACTTTACCAGCTAAGTGATTAAACTTTCTGAAATCTCATGCCCTTGATGCCTATTTTATCTTTGCAGAGTTGAAACAGTTACAAATTTACAGCATGTTGATTTTTTTATCATACTTTTTTATTTTTCAACCGTTCAATTGAATAACAGTAAAACTGCATAAAAATGAATCAAATGAATCCAGCAACTCACCAGTGACATCTCCAATTGATGTAATTCATTTTTTCCTTCATTTGGCGCAAGTTGCTATTATTTCTTCCAATCCTATTCATACATTCAGACTGAAACACAGCGATATCTACAGCTGATAACTGTTAGAGTACAGTTCCCACTTTTTCCATCACTTCTATATTGCACTAGGTCAAGAAAAAAAGTTAAAAAGTGCCATTTTTATATACATTACAGTTGTCCCCTCTGTGGTCTCGTATTCTGCATATGTAATTTTTATGTCCTCATCTGTGGCCACTATGTAATAATAAAATTGACGCTCTGCGCTCCAGTCGAACCAATAATGATGACCGCAGCAGCAGACCAGCCCTTCATATGCACAAGCATGTCCTGATATATTTATATGCCCTCAGCCTGTTCTGTAATGTCTACATGCCCCCAGTGTCTCCAGGGATGTCCATATGCCCCCAGTGTCTCCTGTGATATCTATGTGCCCCCAGCATCTCCTGTTATGTTTATGTTCCTCCAGCATCTCCTATGAGATGAATGTGCCCCCAACATCTCCTGTGAGGTTTATGTGCTCTCAGTATCTTCTGCGAGGTATATGTGGCTCCAGTTTCTCCTCTGAGGTGTATGTCCCCCAGCATTTCCTGTGAGGTGTATGTGATCCCAGCTTCTCCTGTGAGGTGTATGAGCCCCCCAGCATCTCCTGTGAGGAGTATGAGTCCTCCAGTATCTCATGTGAGGTGTATGGACCCCCCGGCATCTCCTGTGAGGTGTAGGGTCCACCAGCAACTCCTGTGAGGTGTATGGGCCCTCCTATAATCTCCTGTGAGGTATATGGGCCCTCCAGCCCCTCCTGTGAGGTGTGTGGGCCCCTTCAGCCCCACTTGTGAGGTGTATGGGCCTCCCAGTCCCTCCTGTGGGGTGTATGAACCCCTAAGCCTCTTCTGTTGGGTGTATGGGCCCCCAGCTCTTCCTGTGGGGTCCATAGACCCCCAGCTCCTCTTGTGGGATGTATGGGCCCCCCAGCTCCTCCTGTGGGATGTATGGCCCCCCAAGCCACTCCTGTGGGGTGTATGGCCCCCAGCCCCTCTGGTGAGGTGTATTGCCTCCCAGCCCCTCCTGTGTTCAGATCTTACTGTTGTGAGTTCTTTTCAAAATACATCAATAAGAGTTGACTCCAGACCAATATAAACCTGGAAAAGTGGTTGCAAGTAGTAACATCATCACTACCACCTAACATCACACGTCTTATCAAAAAGAAGCAGCTCCAGCCATCACATTATTGGGTGAGTTAATTAATTGTTTGACCAAATATACCAAAATAAGTTTCAAATTGATAATTTTTTAGGGCCCACGAATGATGGTATAAATATCCAAATGGCCTCTGGCAGAAAAAACGTTCTCCACCGCTGCTCTCAGACATGTAAAGACCCCAGACCATAATACAACCCCTGGCAAAAATTATGGAATCACCGGACTCGGAGGGTGTTTATTCAGTTGTTTAATGTTGTTGAAAACAAGCAAATCACAGACATGGCACAAAACTAAAGTCATTTCAAATGGCAACATTAGGGCTTTAAGAAACATTAAAAGAAATCAAGATAAAAAATGGGGCACTCAGTAAGGGTAATTTTTTTCAAACCAAGAAGAGGGAAAAAATTATGGAATCACTCAATTCTGAGGAAAAAATTATGGAATTACCCTGTAAATTTTCATTTCCAAAACTATCAACTGCATCAAATTAGATCCCCTTGTTAGTCTGCATCTAAAATGGAGTGATCACACCTTGGAGAGCTGTTGCACCAAGTGGACTGACATGAATCATGGCTCCAACACGAGAGATGTCAATTGAAAAAAAGGAGAGGATTATCAAACTCTTAAAAGACAGTAAATCAACACACAATGTTGCAAAAAATGTTGGTTGTTCACAGTCAGCTGTGTCTAAAATCTGGATCAAATACAAACAACATGGGAAGGTTGTTAAAGGCAAACATACAGGTAGACCAAGGAAGGCATCCAAGCGTCAAGACCGAAAACTTAAAGCAATATGTCTCCAAAACAGGAAATGCACAACAAAACAAATGAGGAACGAATGGGAGGAAACTGGAGTCAATGTCTGTGACCGAACTGTAAGAAACCGCCTAAAGGAAATGGGATTTACATACAGAAAAGCTAAGCATAAGCCATCATTAACACCTTAACAGAAAAAAAAACAAGGTTACAATGGGCTAAGGAAAAGCAATCGTGGACTATGGATGACTGGATGAAAGTCATATTCAGTGATGAATCGCGAATCTGCAATGGGCAAGGTTATGATGCTGGAACTTTTGTTTGGTGCCGTTCCAATGAGATTTATAAAGATGACTGCATGAAGAGAACATGCAAATTTCCACACTCATTGATGATATGGGGCTGCATGTCAGTTAAAGGCACTGGGGAGATAGCTGTCATTACATCTTCAATAAATACCCAAGTTTACATTGATATTTTGGACAGTTTTCTTATCCCATCAATTGAAAGGATGTTTGGGGATGTCATCATTTTTCAAGATGATAATGCATCCTGCCATAGAGCAAAAATGATGAAAACATTCCTTGAAAGAGGGTCAATGTCATGGCCTGCAAATAGTCCGGATCTCAATCCAATTGAAAATCTTTGGTGGAAGTTGAAGAAAATGGTCCTTGACAAGACTCCAACCAGCAAAGCTGATCTAGCAACAGCAATCAGAGAAATTTAGAGCCAGATTGATGAAGAGTACTGTTTGTCACTCATTAAGTCCATGCCTCAGAGACTGCAAGCTGTTATTAAAGCCAGAGGTGGTGCAACAAAATACTAGTGATGTATTGAAGTGTTCTTTAGTGTGTTTGTTTTTCATGATTCCATAATTTTTTCCTCAGAATTGAGTGATTCCATAATTTTTTCCCCCTGCTTGGTCTGGAAAAAATTACCCTTACTGAGTACCACATTTTTTATCTTGATTTCTTCTAGTGTTTCTTAAAGCCCTAAAGTTGCCATTTGAAATGACTTTAGTTTTGTGCCATGTCTGTGATCTGCATTTTTTCAACAACATTAAACAACTGAATAAACATCCTCCGAGCCCGGTGATTCCATAATTTTTGCCAGGGGTTGTATAAGACATTCAATGTGCGAAGAATAAATTTGCTGGAAATCAAAACTCCCCAGGAAAATCTTCATGGTTTTAATAATCTGAATTTTGCCAGATCAGCTCATCTCTAAAAAAACATTCAGAATGTTAGCTAAATGCATTAAACATTTACAAACAAACAAAAATACATAATGATGCAAAGATTAAAATTCAAGTATTCATTAATGTGGCACATTTTTTTTTATTCTGCACACAGTGCTATGCTTTCCATAATTCCCTTCATGTTGTAAGTATTGCCAAGCCCTGTACCCTGTATTCAAAGTGTAAAATAAATGTACAAAATAAAACACGGAATGGACACTCTTGTTTCAAGAATCTTAGATTTTCAATGTAAACATCATCAAAAGTTGTCAATGTAATCCAGCCCTGTACCCAGTAATCAATGTGTAACCCCTTCCCGACATATTACATACTATTACGTCATATGTCTGGTCAACTTCTTTAAAGCAACCTCAGAAAATGAGGGCTTATTTGCTGCCATCAGTTCAACCGAACTCTGCTCAGTGGTGCTAGCCTGTTAAATGCCACTGTCAATTTGTGACATTGGCATTTACAGCATGCAGCCTGGTGGCATACAAATCCATGCACCCATTAGTCCACTGCAACATTATTGCAAGAAGCTGATAGGTTGCTGACGCGCCCCCTGGGACATATTCCTTTTTGAGGGGAATACCCGGCACCGGATCAGATGGGGGGGTTGTAGTCTCCGAGCGGCTGTGACCCGGTCCCGTGCCCAGGGCGTCAAGCTCAGTGTGTGGCAGTCCTTACTGATGTTACTAAAGTTCTTTATGTCGACTACGCCACCCGTTGGGATGCGGTCACTGTGGCCGCCGCTGCAGCAGGGTCCGCTGAGGCTGATGGTGGGTGCGCAGCTTGGTGAGATAACCCCCAACGGGAGGGGTATAGCCTCAGAGGGGACAGGCGCAGAGGATGGGGGTTGTGGTGGTGCGGTGCAGCCGGCAATGAAGACAGACTCGGGTTGTGCAGTTAAGGGTGTTTACTTACTGCTGATGTTTCGGTCACTCCAGCTGCTAGTGACCACCCGAGCCGTGCTGCGTCCACCAGGTCCTGGATCCGGCCAACCCCCAAACAAGTCCAGAGCGTGGCCCTGAGCTCTCCCTCTGTCCTTTCTTCAGCCGTCCCCACCAGTGATTCACCTAGGTCCAGCTCCCTCGGGCCTTCTTTTGGGACACCCTTGGCCCTGGGTTCCCTGACCCTTCATGTGGTGTGCCTTCGGGGTGAATGTGGTGGGTGACCGTGACAGACACTGCCCACGGTCTCCGGTCTCTGGCTGGGGAATGTCTTTACCCCCACCAGCTTGGGTTCCGGTACCCTCTTGCTGACTCCTCACCCGGTGTTCTAATTTGGGTTCTTGGGTCCCTTCAGTCTTCCCCCTCTGGGTCTTTCTCTGCTCCACTCTCTCTCTCTCCAGGGCTGCTGTTTCCTTCTCTCTCCTCTCCAACTGACTTGTTCTCAGCGTCTGACCCTGATCTAAGTTGGTGCCCTCCTTATATATCCCTCTATGTGTGAGCTCAGGTGACCAGCACCCAATGAGCTCCTATCACTACCCAGACTGCTCCCCCTATCTGCCCCTACACTACATGGGATGTACCACCCCCCTCCCACTCCAGCCAGGAACAGGCTCGGTTGTACCTGCACATTTCTAAGTGGGAGTACCGTCGGCCTGCTCCTCTGGAATGGGATGTATGTAGTGCATGCAGTCTATCTGAGCTCAGTTCCACACTCCTTCCTTACCCGGGAGTGGAATATCACACCTCTGGGTTGAGGTGCAATACCCCTGTAGCAGCCGAATCCTCAGGGTGCTACATTCCCCCCTGGTAAATCACAGCACGTCCTCGGGCTGTAAGACATAAAACACCAAAACATACAAAATTTTTATATGAACATATAAAACATATAAACATTATATATATATAAAACTTTTTATATAAACATTCTCGTAGACTTCTCTTGTCTCTGGTTCCTCCTCCGGACACTGTGCAACGTGTGTCCGGGAAAAGTACGACAGTCTCTTAGAAAAACTGGTTTTTCCTATAAAACCGGTAGGGGGCGCTTTAGGAAGCGCAACTATATACAGGGAAGTTGGAAGTTGGCCGCTCTCAGTCCTCGGCCAGGTAGAGGGTAGGGAATGGCTGCTCACAGTCCTCAGCCTGTAGGATGAAGGGGTTAACGGGTAAACAGTTCCCTGGTCCCAACGGGGACTATTTTAGCAGCAACAGTTCCAGTTTCAGTTCCTTTATACCCCGATTGGGTAACTATTTACATCACCTCTCGGCCGCACTCAACGGCGTCTTCCTCCTGCTCTTTCTTGATATGATGTTTCTTCAGACCCGTCCGGGTCCTCTGGCTCCTCCTCCCCGTACCGCAACTCCTCCTCCGTCAAGCGGTGTACGTGGAGGGCGTAAGGTCCTTTGGCACACTTGTGCCGGGTAAAGGTGACCTCGTCTCCGACGTAGAGGTCACGGCCTTTGTGACCTTCCGGCAGGTGGGACTCGACGTCTCTGCGGGTCACAAAAACGTCACCGCGGTTGTTACGGTCCCGAATAAAGCCCCACCCATGCTGCGGGTTGAACTTTATCACTGTCCCGATGGTGCGGGGACAATGCGCTGCACGGGGGTTCCTCCTAGTCCGGCTCTTCTGCTCCGCGCTCTGGATTTGGGCCTGTTGTTCTCTGACCCGCCTCTCCTCCCGTTCTCTCTTAAACTCTGCCAGCTGTTGACGGCAACACTCTGTACGTTCAGCTGCGGCTGCCCGTGTTTCTCCGGTGAACCCCATCAAATCTTCTCCCGTGGGGTCCCACACGAATTGGGCTTCTGCTAGAGGAGGCGAGACCCGAGCCACGGGCTTCGGAGCCGGGATTAGGGGCTCACACAAGGGCCTTAGTCTTTGCTGCCGCTCCAGCTCAGGGTACCCTTCGGGCCAGATGAAGGGCCGCCCGTCCGGCCATGCGAGCTGGCCGAAGAGGTCCTCCCCCAGGTGTGGCACCCTAGGTATTGCGGGCGCGGGCGCGGTGGTGGTGGCGCCCGGGTTGCCCAGGCCTTGCGGCCAGGCCTGGGGCACCTGGAAGGTGAAGGGCACCGTTAGGACGGCGGCGCCCTGGGCTACCTGGCCTTGCGGCCAGGCCGGAGGCTCCGCGGAGGTAGGGGGCGCTGTTGGTGGTGCGGCGCCCGGGGGTACTAGGCCTTGCGACCAGGCTGGTGGTACTTCCTGCTTTGTCACGCTCCGGGTCGGGGCGTGTGACGTCACAGGGGTCGCGGCGGCGGCTTCCGGTCGGGGCCTAGTCCATGGCGGTGACCTGGCGGCTACGGGCACAGCAGGGGGACTTTCGGGCTCTGCGACGGGGAGCTGGGGCAGGTAAGCGGTGTCACGGCTTGGGGTATAGGCGTCCCCTTTACCTGCCTCCATGCGTTCGGCTCCCTCCTCGGCGCCGTCTCCGGCCTTGGGTCCTCCTGCGCCATCCTCAGAGGCGGTCTGCTTCCTCTTCCAGGGTAGCGTGCTCCGTTGACTGGTCTCTGGTTGCTGGGCCATCTCCCGGCTCCACTCCGCCAGTATCTCGCGCTGTACCCGGGCCATCCTCCTTGCGAGGCCCTCCAGGGCAGTTTGTGCACACTCCCGGTCTCGGGGGAGCTGCGCTAGGATCTCCGCTAGACCTAGCGGGGTTGTGGACTCTAGCAGGCTCCTGACCATCGGGTCGGTGCTGCTCTGCTCAGCTTCCGGCAGGCTCCTGGCCAGCGGGCCGGTGCTGCTCGGCCCTCCTTCCTCGGTCTCTAGCAGACTCCTGGCCAGCGGGCCGGTGCTGTTCTGCTTTCTCTCCATCTCCGGGTAAGCTCCTCCGCTACTCCTTGTTAGACCTCCTGCCTCCGGGTGCGCTCGCTCCAGACTCCTCCAAGCGACACCCATCTTTTCTCTTCTCTTTCGTCTCCTCCCACTTCGAGGGCGGTCCCGGGGCAACTCGGTGACTGTCAGCTCCAGGGGTAGTTCTTTCACGCTGACAGACACCTCCAGCATCACAGTCTCTGTTGGTGGGGGCGGTTTCCACTTTTGGCGCCATTTTCTGTCCTGGCCCACGATGGGAGGTGGCCTCCTGCCCTCCTTTGGCACGCCCATAATGGCGTCCGCTGCTCTTCCAAGGCGGGAAATCTGCGGTTTTGGCGGGAAGCTTCGCCCAGTGGCGGGAAACTCTGCAGATGGCGGGAACAAGCTGGAAATGGCGGACAATCGGCGGGAAACGACTGGTGATGGAGTCCGATGGCGTGGACCCTCCGGAACCGGCGGGAGACTTCTTTCTGAGGTAAACTTGCACTTTTCTTCAGGCACGCAGTACCCGGTTGTTGTGGGCACGTAATCCTGCCGACTACGCCAAAGTTGACGCGCCCCCTGGGACATATTCCTTTTTGAGGGGAATACCCGGCACCGGATCAGATGGGGGGGTTGTAGTCTCCGAGCGGCTGTGACCCGGTCCCGTGCCCAGGGCGTCAAGCTCAGTGTGTGGCAGTCCTTACTGATGTTACTAAAGTTCTTTATGTCGACTACGCCACCCGTTGGGATGCGGTCACTGTGGCCGCCGCTGCAGCAGGGTCCGCTGAGGCTGATGGTGGGTGCGCAGCTTGGTGAGATAACCCCCAACGGGAGGGGTATAGCCTCAGAGGGGACAGGCGCAGAGGATGGGGGTTGTGGTGGTGCGGTGCAGCCGGCAATGAAGACAGACTCGGGTTGTGCAGTTAAGGGTGTTTACTTACTGCTGATGTTTCGGTCACTCCAGCTGCTAGTGACCACCCGAGCCGTGCTGCGTCCACCAGGTCCTGGATCCGGCCAACCCCCAAACAAGTCCAGAGCGTGGCCCTGAGCTCTCCCTCTGTCCTTTCTTCAGCCGTCCCCATCAGTGATTCACCTAGGTCCAGCTCCCTCGGGCCTTCTTTTGGGACACCCTTGGCCCTGGGTTCCCTGACCCTTCATGTGGTGTGCCTTCGGGGTGAATGTGGTGGGTGACCGTGACAGACACTGCCCACGGTCTCCGGTCTCTGGCTGGGGAATGTCTTTACCCCCACCAGCTTGGGTTCCGGTACCCTCTTGCTGACTCCTCACCCGGTGTTCTAATTTGGGTTCTTGGGTCCCTTCAGTCTTCCCCCTCTGGGTCTTTCTCTGCTCCACTCTCTCTCTCTCCAGGGCTGCTGTTTCCTTCTCTCTCCTCTCCAACTGACTTGTTCTCAGCGTCTGACCCTGATCTAAGTTGGTGCCCTCCTTATATATCCCTCTATGTGTGAGCTCAGGTGACCAGCACCCAATGAGCTCCTATCACTACCCAGACTGCTCCCCCTATCTGCCCCTACACTACATGGGATGTACCACCCCCCTCCCACTCCAGCCAGGAACAGGCTCGGTTGTACCTGCACATTTCTAAGTGGGAGTACCGTCGGCCTGCTCCTCTGGAATGGGATGTATGTAGTGCATGCAGTCTATCTGAGCTCAGTTCCACACTCCTTCCTTACCCGGGAGTGGAATATCACACCTCTGGGTTGAGGTGCAATACCCCTGTAGCAGCCGAATCCTCAGGGTGCTACATTGCCGTAACAGCCATTACACTGAAGCGTGTTATGGCAGCACTCTCATGAAGCCGAACATGTATCTGGGCTTTATTGAAGATCATGACTTTTACTATACTATAAACTAAGGAATTGCAGCATTGCAAGGGAAATACAAAATATAGCAAAATTTTTTAAAAAATTGTAAATATTTTTAACACTTCTGGAATATTGGGGGCCATCCATACAGTGTGAGGGGACTACTGGGGAACATCCATATAGTGTAGGGGGACTACTGGACTACTAGGGACCAAGCATACCATTTGGGGGGATTACTGTCAACCTTGCATACAGTGTGAGGGGTCATCTTACATAAGAGGGGACTACTAGGGGCCATCTTACAGTGTGAGTGGCTGCTGGGGGCCATCTTATTGTGTGGGGGGGACTGCTGGGGGCCATCATAAAGTAAAGCATATACTGGGACTATCATACAGTGTGGGGGCTACTGAGGGCCATCATACAGTGGGGGCTACTGGTTGCTCTCATACTGTGTGAGGAGAGTTACTTGGTGCACTCATGCAATGGGAGGGGGCTACTTTGGGGCCCACCCATGCTGTTTATACGGAGCTGTGGACTCAATGTGCTGTGTGTGTGTGGAAGTTGTGGGGGGCATCTTGCTGTGTAGAGGGAAACTACAGTGGTATGAAAAAGTGTTTTCGACCTTCCTGATTTCTTATTCTTTTGCATGTTTGTCACATTTAAATGTTTCAAATCACAAAACAAATTTAAATATTTTACAAAGCAGTTTTTAAATGAAAATCTTTATTATTAAGGTTAAAATAAATCCAAACATATAGGGCCCTGTGTGAAAAAATGATTGCCCCCTAAACCAAATAACTGTTTGGGCCACCCTTTGCAGCAACAATTGCAATCAAGCATTTGCGATAACTGGCAGTGAGTCTTTTACAATGCTCTGGAGGAATTTTGGCCCACTCATCTTTGCAAAATTGTTGTAATTCAGTCACAATGGAGGTTTTCCAAGCATGGACCAACTTTTTAAGGTCAAGCCACAGCATCTCATTCAGATTAAGGTCAGGACTTTGACTAAGCATCTCCAAAGTCTTAATTTTGTTTTTCTTAAGCCATTCAGAGGTGGACTTGCTGTTGTGTTTTTGATCATTGTCCTGCTGTATAACTCAAGTGCGCTTCAGCTTGAGGTCACAAACAGATGGCCAGACATTCTCCTTCAGAATTTTTTGGTATACAGCAGAATTCTTGGGACTATTTACCACAGCAAGTCATCCAGGTCCTGATGCCTCAGACCATAACACTACCACCACCATATTTTAATGTTGGTATGATGTTCCTTTTCTGAAATGCTGTGTTACTTCTATGCCAGATGTAATGAGACATACGCCTTCCAAAAGTTAAACTTTTGACTCATCAGTCCACAGAGTATTCTCCCAAAAGTCTTGGCTATCGTCAAGATGTTTTCTCGCAAAACTGAGACAAACCTTTATGTTCTTTTTGCTCAGCAGTGTTTTTTGCTTTGGAACTCTGCCATGCATGCCATTTTTGGCCAGTCTTATGATGGCGTCAAGAACACAGACCTTAACTGAGGCAAGGGATGCCTGCAGTTCTTTGGATGTTGTTGTGGAGTCTTTTGTGACCTCTTGGATGAGTCGACGCGGCACTCTTGGGGTAATTTTCGTCGGCCGGCCACTCCTGGGAAGGTTCACCACTGCTCCATATTTTCTCCATTTGTGGATAATGGCTCTCACTGTGGTTTGCTGGAGTCCCAAAGCTTTAGAAATGGCTTTATGACCTTTTCCAGACTGATCGACAGTTATTTTGTTTCTCATTTGTTCCTGAATTTCTTTGGATCGCAGCATGATGTCTATCTTTTGAGGATCTTTTGGTCTACTTCACTTTGTCATGCAGTGATTTCTTGATTGAGAACAGCTGTGGCAGAAATCAGGCCTGTGTGTGGCTAAGGAAATTAATCTCAGTTTCCCAAATATGTGAAGAACCACAGTTAATTTATTTTTTAAGAGGGGGGGTTACTTTTTCACACAGGGCTCTGAGCGTTTGGATTTTTTTTCTCTTATTAATAAATATCTTCATTTAAAAACATCATCTTGTTCTTAGGTGTGTTAAATTTGTCAAATATTTAAATTTGTTTTGTGATCTGAAACAGTTTAGTGTGACGAACATGCAAAATAATAAGAAATCAGGAAGGGGGCAAACACCTTTTCACACCACTGTATATATGGGGAGATTCAGGACATTATTAAATGTTAAGTGGACACTTAAGCATAATTGTTATAGGGCACTCAGGGTATTGTGACTGTCAACTTGGCACACTGGTGGCATTATTACTTTCTAGGGTCCAAATGTGGGCACTGTTTTCTAGGGCATTTGCACAGGACATTATTATTTTCTAGGGCACAATTTTACCAAATAAAGGGCACAAAGGAGGTATTTTACTTCGCAAGAGCCACGGTGGTGGGCATTATTATGTGTGGTACTAAGAGGATCAGTAATAGGGACACATAAGGCAGCAGCTCAGCATTGGGGTATCAGCAGGATGAGGAGTTTGTGAAGTTTGGGAATAGCTGGAAGACGGTGCTCGAAATCTGAGAAGTCAAATGTGTCTTTGCTGTAATCTCTGTAGATCAGTTGTGGCTGGAGACATTTATTTTGATGACCTACTGTATATTAGTTGATCCTGGAGTTGGTGGCAGCTGGATCTGCTCTGTTTTGGGGCTGCACAACACAGCTCAATCAACTGCACAGTGGCTTCAACTTAGTACTGCACAATCGTCACTTGATTCAAATAGAGAGAAAAAGTGCTGTACCTGGCCATGACCAAAATACAGATGATTGAGCTATGCTTTGCAACTAAGCAATTAAGCACATCCAGCCGTCACCAGCACCAGGAAAACCTGACTGGCATGGGTGCCAGGTGTCATACTCTCTTCGGTCAGATATTGATGGCCTATCCCAAGGATAGGCCATCAATTTAAAAATCTCAACAGCTCCTTCAAACATTAACAGTGCAGTTCTCTTTTTATCTCCTATTCCCAGGCTTGTCTGCAATGTCACCTAGCTCAGTCTCCACATGCATTTTTTTCCTTTCTTATTCCTTTTGTTTCTAACAGCAAATCAGCAATGCAAATTCACACAGCTCATAGTGTGAGAGAAGGGATGGGAAGTCAAGATGGCATACAGCTGGTAAAATCAGCCAGCACTGCACATGCCCCTGCTCACGAGAAAACTGCTGCCAGTGAATCAATCAATTGTATGTTAGAGATCAGCCGGTCAATCTGTGGAAGATCAGTTTGGGGGTGAATTTCCTGAAATTTGAGGATCCATGTGGATTTGAACATTATGAGATTAAATTTTCAGATCGCAAGAAAATCCCATGCCTGGCACCATTTCCCACACTGCTGAAGAATCAGAGTGGGATAATATCTTTTTTCATAGCTGCGTGGGCTTCCCCATAATGACCTGCAGCTATGGCATTTTATGGATCATAATACCTTGTACTATGATCCATCTGAGAGCAGCGGTTCCCATCCGTTCCCTCCTTGTAAGGAAGGCCATTTTTCTTCTCCATTGTCACTGTGTAAGTCTCTTCTATAATTTGTAAGCTCTTATGGTAATTGGAGTCCTCTCGTTTTCTTTCTCTTATCTATAATAATAATAATTTTTTAATAATAATAATAATAATTTTTATTTATATTTTGCCAACATATTCCGCAGCACTTTACAATTAAGCGGGGACATGTACAAACAATAAATTCAATACAAGGTAGGCATCAATCGGATTGTCTGGGGTAGAGCATTCCAGAGAACTGGCGCAGCACGAGAGAAGTCTTGTAGACGGAGGTGCGAGGTTCGGATTATGGGGGATGTTAGTCTTAGGTCATTTGTGCAATGGAGGGCACGTGTAGGATGATAGACTGAGATGAGAGAGGAGATATAAAGTGGTGCAGAACTGTGGAGAGCTTTGTGGGTGAGAGCAATGAGTTTATATTGGACCCTGTAGCGAATCGGTAACTAGTGTAATGACTGGCACAAGGTGGAGGCATCGGTGAAGCGGCTGGACATAAATACGACCCTGGCAGCCGCATTCAGGACAGATTGGAGAGGGGAAATTTTGGTAAGAGGGAGAGTGTATTTTCTGAGTAATTACAATATCTCCAGTAATGAGACTGGCATAAATTTGTCTGCTGCAAATCTAATTTTTGGGGAACATTCTGTGAATTAAAATTTAAAAAAAATTAATCGTTAGTACCAGATTGGATATAAAACAACAAGAAAGCTAAATAAAAGTGGCAGAATAACTTAGGTAACGTGCTACATGGCATTTTGTATTTTTATGATGAGGCCCTATTAGCTATTTTTCACCAGTGCTGGTTAATAAAAATGTTTATTTTAATTTTATGTTTTATGCGGATTATACCTAAATAAAAATGTAAAGTGCAGTTCAATATGAATGCACCCTTTAAATGTAGTACCTAACCTGCAGCAAATATAACATAGGAAAAAAAAAATCTGTATAGAAAGCAAAGATCAGAAATGACTCGGGTTTAAAGTATGAACTGTGAAAGTCATTATAATCCAATTGTATCAATTTAAATGTGTCTGGATTAATTAACATCTATTTGTAAAATAATTACCAGCAAGCAAATTAAATAAACTGTCTGTTAAAGAATTAAATTGCATTTAATAGATCAGAACATCACACAAGAACAAACCAGCCTAGTTAATTTCTCTGTAACTTAATATAAAGTATCTGGCTTTATTCCCATAATGTCTGTCTTATGACTTTAAGTTGATAAAAAACATACATTACAGTTTGGCTGTCTGATTTCAGAGGTGACATTTCCTTGGGGTATTTTCAAGTTTCTTAGTTTCAGATAAGTACTTTGTAACAACCACACTACTAACATCTTTAAACCCTGAAAGTGGTGGTCTAAAGTTCAAAATAATTTTCCTCCTAAATCCTATCTCCTTAGTACCATAATATAAACTATTTTCTAATATACTTAAACTTTTCCTGTCCATCCCTAACTACACTAACAGCTTTTCTATTTTTTTCCTTTTTAATGAAGCTTCAATTGAGAATCCAGCAAAGCATCATCAGGGGGAAGAGACTGCAGTCACTGCCAGAGTCCTGCCCTCTCCCTAAACTGAAGCGTTATCAGTGATGCTCGTTTCCGGGGCTGGGAGAGTCACTGTGCGATGTACACAGAGAAAGCATGTTCTCTGTTCCAGGCTCAGATCAGCAGTAATGAACCAGCAATTAAGGTCATTATTGGAATACCCAGCATGCAGAGACCAATGATGTCACCTGCATGCCAGGCATTCTGACAACATGCTCTGTTGCTGGCTCATTACTGCTGATCAGAACTGGCAGCAGAGCGCACAGTCATTGCATACATTGCATAGTGCAGATTGATCAGGCACTAGCCCAGCCCCTGAAATGAGCATCACTGATGATGCTTGAATTTAGGGAGCATGCACTGGGATTCTCAAACAAAGTGTCAGCAAAAAGGAAGCAGAAACAGAAAATCAGTTAGATAGTGTAATTTGGGAAGGATAGGGAACTTTTAATTCAAGTACATTAGAAATTAGTTTAGATTATGGTATTAAATACAAAGGCTTGTGAAAGTATTCACCCCCTTGGCTTTTTACATATTTTGTTACATTACAACCTGTGTTTAAATATTTTTGTAGTGCGATTTGTGTGTAATGCATCAGCACTACATACTCTAACTTGGTGAAGTGAAAAAAATATAGGCATACATGAATTTTATGGGATCAAATAACTAAAAATTGGCATGTGCATGTGTATTCACCCCTTTTGCTATGTAGCTCCTTAAAATTTCCTGTGCAAGTAACTACCTTCATCAAGCTAAGTGCCACATGGTCTGTTAGTATATACACACCTTTTCTGAAAGGTCACAGAGGCTGCAACACCATTAAGGCACCACTAACCAAACAACACCATAAAGACCAAGATCTCCAAACAGGTCAGGGACAAAGTTGTTCAGAAATACAAGTCAGGGTTGGGTTATAAAAAAATATCTCAATCTCTGATGAACCCCCAGAGCACCATCAAATCCATTATCACCAAATGGAAAGAATATGGTACCACAACAAACCTGCCGAGAGACAACCACCCATCATAACGCTCAGTCTGCTCAAAAAGGGCATCAATCAGAGAGGCAGCATAGAGACCAAAAGTAACCCTGAAGGAGCTGCAGATTTCCCAAGCAGAGACTGGAGTACCTATCTATATGACCACAATAAGCCGTACACTCCATAGAGGTGGCCTTTATTGAAGAGTGGGCAGAACAAAAAACTTAACATACACAAAAATTGTAAGGCTCATTTTAAGTTTGCTGAAAGACATGGAAGACTTTCCAAATATATGAACGAAGGTGCTGTGGTCAGATGAGATTAAAATTTTACTTTTTGGCCACCAAGGTAAACACTATGTCAGGCACCAAACCAACACAGCTCATCACCCCAAGATCATTATCCCCACAGTAAAACATGATCGTGGCAGCATTATGCTGTGGGGGTGTTTTTCGGCAGTAGGGACAGGAAAAATGGTTGGAGTTGAGGGGAAGATGGATGATGCAAAACACAGGGATATGCTTGAGCAAAACCTGTCTCAGTCTGTCAGTAATTTGAGACTGGGATGGAGGTTCAACACTCGAATGGTTTGAGGGGAAATATGAAAATGTTTTGGAGTGACCTAGTCAAAGCCCAGACCTTAATCCAATGAAGAATCTGTGGCCAGACTTGAAGATTGCTGTTCACAAGAGGAAACCATCTAAATTGATGTAGCTGGAGAAGGTTAGCCTTGAGAAATGGGCAACAATCCCAGTGGCAAGATTTTGAAAGCTCATAGAGACTTATCAATAGAGACTTGCAGCTGTAATTGCCTCAAAAGAAGGCTCTAGAAAATACTGACTGTAGTGGGTGAATAGTTTATGCACATTGAAGTTTTCAGTTATTTTGTTGTTTGCTTCACAATAAAAAGAAAACCAAATGTTCACAGTTGTAGGCATGTTCTTTACATGAATTGATGCAAATCCTGAAAAAAAACAGTGAAATTTCAGGTTGTGAAATAGCAGAACACGAAAAATGCCAAGGAAGTGAATACTTTCACAAGCCACTGTAGATAGGGATTTAGGAGAAAAAATTAATTTGGACCTCTGACTACCCCTTTATCTCCTTATATCCATATTTTATTAGTACTTCCTCAATGCACAGTTAAGTTGCATGATGTAGCACCCCACTGGTTATCTTTCTACTTACTGGTGCGCCCTATTCCCTACATATGTTTTTATGTTTTGTGACATTTATTTAACCCCTTACTGATATTTGATGTACCTAGTGAATGTTCTTTCCCAGCAGATGATGATTCATTTAATCAACTATCATGCGCCTTTAACAGCCATGGATGGAGCGTAATTTAACACGTGCCAGTAGGGGAATGTCATTACACGTGCCTATCGCGATGGCAGTGGAGTGTGCCAATGGGATTCCAAGACCTCCGTGCTTATCATGACGATCTTCCTCTGAACCTGCAGCTGGAGTTCATAGGAGATTTTGATTTTCACTATAAATACAGTAGCGGCGCTGATGCACTGTTATGTATAACTCAAGTGGTCAAATAATCGCAGTTTCAAATTCTTAACAAAGTAAAATAAGTTGGAAAAAGTTTTTAAAAATATGAACCCATAAAAAAACATAAATTCAAGCCCCCTTCTTTTGCCTCATTAAAAATAAAATAATTAAAAAAAAATAAACAAAAATACACATATTCAGTTGTCGCTGCATTTGTACGGTGTAATTGTTATGTTCTGCTACCAAAGCTAAGGAAAGAGAGGAGATCTGTCCCTACTATAAGACTCAGCTGAATCCCTACGATGTAACAGGGAACCTGATCCTGCGATCAGACCTGCTAAAGTCCTAATCTAGTCTGTACGGAGACCTATAGATTTGGGGAGGGAATCCCTACAAGTACTAAGGACTGGGAGGAATAAGGGACACCTCCTAACAGAAATAGCAGCAGAAAGACGAACAAACAAAATAGATAGTACCTAGAGGTCCGTAGACCAAGCAAACTAACAGAGTTAGATACAGAGCACAGGCTAGCTAGAAAGTAGATATACAATGAAGTCCAGCAAAGCCAGAAGGGCGGAGCAGGATTAAATAGGCCAACAAGGTCATGTGACCAGCAAAGGAAAAAAAACCTAACAGCAAGGTTCTAACAGTACCCCCCCTTCTAAGAGGATCCTCCGGATCCCCTAGGACCAGGCTTATCAGGAAATCTCCTGTGAAACGCTCTGATAAGTCTGGACGCGGAAACATCATCTGACCTCACCCAAGAGTTATCCTCGGGTCCGAAACCTTTCCAGGCCACAAGATACTGCAAACTACCTCTATACCGTCTAGAGTCAAGGATGCGAGAAATTTCATATTCCCCGTCCTCCACCACCGGAGGAACAGAGGCAGAGGCGTCACCATCCGACACAACAGCTTTTTTTAACAGAGAGACATGAAAGACCGGATTAATTCTCCAGGAGGTAGGAACCTCCAACCTAACAGCAGATTGGTTGACAACCTGAAGCACCTTAAAGGGCCCTACAAACTTGGGACCCAATTTCTTAGAAGGAATCCTCAACCGCAGATTCCTAGAGGACAACCAAACCATGTCACCAACAGCGAACAAAACCTCCTGTCGTTTCCTATCAAAGTAGTCTTTAGATTTTCTGTTGGCCTCCTGAAGATTACCACGCACATCCGTCCAAACTCTTTCCAAATCACCGGAAAAATTCTCCTCCTCAGGCACGGCAGATCCCAACTTGGAGAACGACCCAAACGACGGATGTCTCCCAGAACAACAAAAAAAAGGCGAACAACCAGCAGAAGAAGATGTATGATTGTTCAGAGCAAATTCGGCAAGTGGCAGAAACTCAGACCACCCCTCTTGATTGTCTGCCACAAAACAACGCAAGAACTGCTCAACATCCTGGTTTTTCCTTTCTGTCTGGCCATTAGATTCAGGATGATATCCGGACGAAAACGACAAATGAATTCCCAACCTGTCACAAAAGGCACGCCAAAAACGAGCCACGAACTGAGGACCCCTATCAGAAACAATGTCAGTAGGAACGCCATGAAGTCTGACAATTTCCTTGACAAAGGCCTTAGCGAGAGTTTTAGCGCAGGGCAGTTTGACGAAGGGAACCAAGTGACACATCTTGCTAAAACGGTCCACGACCACCCAGATGACAGTAAAACCCTCAGAGGGGGGAAGGTCAGTTATAAAGTCCATAGCCAAATGTGTCCAAGGAGCACTGGGGACCTCCAAAGGACAAAGCAACCCCGCAGCAGGAGTATGTGAGGACTTAGATCTAGCACATATAGTACATTGGCGCACCCACTTAATGACTTCCTTCTGCCATCCAGGCCACCAAAAACTGCGACCCACCAGTCTCTTGGTCTCAGAGATTCCGGGATGACCTGCCAACCGAGATTCGTGACACTCAACAAACAAATCTCTCCTAAAGGTCCCAGGCACAAACAACCTCCCATGAGGAGTGTTAGATGGGGCATTCTCCTGAGCTTTAAGAATCTCATCTTCCAAAACGGAGTCTAAAGCAGCTATCACAACACCTTCTTGTAAAATGTTTTCCTCTTTCTCAGCACCGACTATGGGAGAAAAACTGCGAGACAAGGCATCCGCCTTAACATTCTTAGTACCAGGGATGTAAGTAACGGAGAAATTAAACCGCGAGAAAAACAGTGCCCACCTAGCCTGACGGGCATTCAGGCGCTTGGCAGCGTCAAGATATATCAGATTTTTATGATCCGTAAGAACCTGAACGGGAAATTCCGCACCTTCCAAGTGGCGCCAGTGTTCAAATGCGAGTTTAATAGCCAATAATTCCCGATTACCAATATCGTAATTCAATTCAGTCTCCGAAAATTTTTTTGAAAAAAATGCACAGGGATGTAATCCATCCCCGTTATCCTGAGACAATACTGCGCCAACCCCCACAGAGGAAGCATCAACCTCAACCAAAAACGGCCTAGTAACATCAGGCTGCATAAGGATGGGAGCAGAGGTGAACCTCTCCTTGAGATACACAAAAGCTTCAATGGCCTCAGAAGACCACTGAACCGCATCAGCACCTTTCCTGGTGAGATCAGTCAGAGGTTTGACAATACTAGAAAAATTTTTTATGAATTTTCTATAGTAATTGGCGAAACCCAAAAACCTCTGTATTGATTTCAAACCAATAGGCCTAGGCCATTCCTGCACAGCCTGAACCTTAACCGGATCCATCTCAAAACCTTTGCTGGAGATAATGTAGCCCAAAAAACTAATTCTCTGTACAGCGAACTCACATTTCTCCAGCTTAGCAAAAAGCGAATTGTCCATTAATAACTGTAATACCTCACGCACGCTCCGCCAATGAGACTCCAGATCTGGCGAATAAATCAAAATGTCATCCAAATACACAACCACATTTTTACCGATCAAAGGTCTAAGGATGTCATTAATCAGATTCTGAAAAAATGCAGGAGCATTAGTAAGACCAAAAGGCATAACCAGATTCTCAAAATGACCCACAGGAGTGTTAAAAGCAGTCTTCCATTCATCACCCTCCTTCATGCGCAACAGATTGTATGCCCCCTTAAGGTCAATTTTAGAGAACCACTTGGCCCCCAATAACTGGTTAAACAGATCAGGAATCAATGGCAGTGGGTAAGGATTGCGTACCGTAATTTTGTTAATCTCACGAAAATCCAGACAAGGACGTAAACCGCCGTCCTTTTTTTTTACAAAAAAAAATCCAACCGCCACAGGAGACTTAGAGGGCCTAATGTGACCGGCGGCCAAACTTGTCTGTATGTATTCCTCCAAAGCCTTCCTCTCAGGAATAGTAAGGTTAAATAAACGACTTTTAGGAAGAGTCGCTCCAGGGACAAATTCAATAGAACAATCATAGTCTCTATGGGGAGGCAAAACCTGCGATTCTTTCTCAGAAAAAACTCTCCAAAAATCCTGAATAGGAACAGGCAATTCTCCCCTATCCAAAGCTGCAATACGCCCGTTACAACACTTGTCATAACATTTATGGCTCCAGGATTTAATTTCACTGGTAGACCAATCCAGTACAGGATTGTGAAATTTTAACCAGGGCAAACCCAATATTACTGGAGAAGGCAAGTTATTCAACACTACCAAATCCAATTTCTCATGGTGAACACCATTAATAGTGAGAGGAAATTCACTGACCTTGAGAGTAATATTCTTCAAAGGGGAGCCATCCACAGAAACCACAGCAATGGGGGATGATAAAGGTTCAGGTTTTAAATTGAGTTTTTCCACGAATCCCCCATCAATAACATTCAGTGTAGACCCGCAATCAACAAACACCCGAAATTCCATTAATTTTTCCTGAGCAATCGTGGAAGCAGCTAAAAATATACCCTTGGAATTTAAACAGGCAATACGGGCGTGACTGACCATTTTTTTTTCTTTCTTCATACGAAGCTCACAGCCTTTAATCAAATGACCAGATTTTCCACAATAGAAACACAAGCCTTCTGAAAAACGACGGTGTTTTTCTTGAGAGCGAGGTGCCACCGATCCAATCTCCATCGGTTCACCACTGTTAGTACACACATTATCATAACCAGAAACTGACATAGCAGAGCATTTGGTCTCATTAACCCTAGCACGCAGTCTTCTGTCCACCCGTATAGCTAATTGCATAGCCTGTTGCAAATCCTCAGGTGTAGGATAAGCAATTAGCAGGTCTTTAACCTTTTCACTGAGCCCAGCAAGAAATAGACTTTTCAGAGCAGAATCGTTCCACCCTGTTTGAGTGGACCAACGACGAAAATGTGTACAATATTTTTCCATATTACCTGATCCTTGTTTTAAACGTCTCAACTCAGTCTCAGCTGATGCCACACGGTCAGGATCATCATATAATAGTCCTAAAGCAGAAAAAAAACTATCCACTGATCTGAAGCATGTATCACTAGGTTGCAAAGAAAAGGCCCACTCCTGAGGCTCTTTGCGCAAAAGTGACATTATGAACCCTACGCGCTGGGATTCATCCCCACAGGACTTGGGTCTCAAACGAAAATACAATAAGCAAGCATTTTTAAATGAAAAAAATTCTCGATGTTCACCAAAAAATAAATCCGGCAAACATACCTTAGGCTCCAAGAAATATGCTCCAGGACAGTTACTCACGTGCTGACGGAGCTCGGCCACTTCCAGAGAGAGTCCCTGCATGTGTTTAGCCAAATCCTGAACTGACACCATGATGGAACAAAAAAAAAAATCTTTCCTTAGAGAATTTACAGGCTGGACTTACTGTTATGTTCTGCTACCAAAGCTAAGGAAAGAGAGGAGATCTGTCCCTACTATAAGACTCAGCTGAATCCCTACGATGTAACAGGGAACCTGATCCTGCGATCAGACCTGCTAAAGTCCTAATCTAGTCTGTACGGAGACCTATAGATTTGGGGAGGGAATCCCTACAAGTACTAAGGACTGGGAGGAATAAGGGACACCTCCTAACAGAAATAGCAGCAGAAAGACGAACAAACAAAATAGATAGTACCTAGAGGTCCGTAGACCAAGCAAACTAACAGAGTTAGATACAGAGCACAGGCTAGCTAGAAAGTAGATATACAATGAAGTCCAGCAAAGCCAGAAGGGCGGAGCAGGATTAAATAGGCCAACAAGGTCATGTGACCAGCAAAGGAAAAAAAACCTAACAGCAAGGTTCTAACAGTAATAAGAGAAAAAATCAAAACCCAAGTATTACGTCTTTTCGGCCACTGCAACATTACAATAACATGCAGTAAGAGGCAATCAAAGCATCGTATCTACCCCAAAATGGTATCCTAAAAACATCAGCTTTGGGCACAAAAAATAAGACACACAGAGTACCATATCTTGATTATTGAAAGTCATGGAAAATGCTACACAAGCAAAGTTTTTTTTTTTTTTTACAAATCTCCAATTTCTTCACTGCTTAAATAAAAAAAATATATATACATGTATGGTATTTAGTAAATGAGACAAGGGAAATAGCATAGCAGTGTGACATACTGTACATATCAGTGTGTAGTAATATACAGTACAGAACAAAAGTTTGGACACACCTTCTTATTTAAAGATTTTTCTATATTTTCATGACTTTGAAAATTGTACATTCACACTGAAGGCATCAAAACTATGAATTAACACATGTGGAATTATATACCTAACAAAAAAGTGTGAAACAACTGAAAATATGTCTTATATTATAGTTTCTTCAAAGTAGCCACCTTTTGCTTTCATGACTGCTTTGCACACTCTTGGCATTCTCTTGATGAGCTTCAAGAGGTAGTCACCGGAAATGGTCTTCCAACAATCTTGAGGAGTTCCCAGAAATGCTTAGCACTTGTTGGCCCTTTTGCCTTCACTCTGCGGCCCAGCTCACCCCAAACTGTCTCGATTAGGTTCAGGTCTGGCGACTCTGTAGGCCAGGTCATCTGGCGGAGCACCCCATCACTCTCCTTCTTGGTCAAATAGCCCTTACACAGCCTGGAGGTGTGTTTGGGGTCATTGTCCTGTTGAAAAATAAATGATGGTCCAACTAAACACAAACCGGATGGAATAGCATGCCGCTGCAAGATGCTGTGGTAGCCATGCTGGTTCAGTTTGCCTTCAATTTTGAATAAATCCCCAACAGTGTCACCAGCAAAGCACCCCCACACCATCACACCTCCTCCTCCATACTTCACGGTGGGAACCAGGCATGAAGAGTCCGTCCGTTCCCCTATTCTGCGTCGCACAAAGACACGGTGGTTGGAACCAAAGATCTCAAATTTGGACTCATCAGACCAAAACACCGATTTCCACTGGTCTAATGTCCATTCCTTGTGTTCTTTAGCCCAAACAAGTCTCTTGTGCTTGTTGCCTATCCTTAGCAGTGGTTTCCTAGCAGCTATTTTACCATGAAGGCCTGCTGAACAAAATCTCCTCTTAACAGTTGTTGTAGAGATGTGTCTGCTGCTAAAACTCTGTGTGGCATTGACCTGGTCTCTAATCTGAGCTGCTGTTGACCTGCAATTTCTGAGGCTGGTGACTTGGATAAACTTATCCTCAGAATCAGAGGTGACTCTTGGTCTTCCTTTCCTGGGGCGGTCCTCATGTGAGCCAGTTTCTTTGCAGCGCTTTATGGTTTTTGCAACTGCACTTGGGGACACTTTCAAAATTTTCCCAATTTTTCGCACTGACTGACCTTCATTTCTTAAAGTAATGATGGCCACTCGTTTTTCTTTACTTAGCTGCTTTGTTCTTGCCATAATACAAATTTTAACAGTTTATTCAGTAGGACTATCAGCTGTGTATCCACCAGACTTCTTCACAACACAACTGATGGTCCCAGCTCCTTTTATAAGGCAAGAAATCCCTTTTATTAAACCTGCAGGGCACACCTGTGAAGTGAAAACCATTTCCGGTGACTACCTCTTGAAGCTCATCTAAAGAATGCCAAGAGTGTGCAAAGCAGTCATCAAAGTAAAAGGTGGCTACTTTGAAGAACCTAGAATATAAGACATATTTTCAGTTGTTTCACACATTTTTAAGTATATAATTCCACATGTGTTAATTCATAGTTTTGATGCCTTCAGTGTGAATGTACAATTTTCATAGTCTTTAAAATATAGAAAAATCTCTAAGTGAGAAGGTGTGTCCAAACTTTTGGTCTGTACTGTATATGTGATCTGTGTGACGCAGAAAGCACAGTTTTAAATACTTGGCCTGTAGGTAACAATTTTGAACAGCAAACTGGTGTTAATTGCTTCATTGACACACTGAAAACATTTTTTAATGGAGGTCAGACATGGTAGTATTTTCTGAAAATGTATATGTGATCCGTGTGATGGAGAAACCACAGTTTTAAATGCCTGACCGGTAGGTAACTATTTTGAACAGCAAACTGGTGTCAATTGCTTCACTGACACACTGGAACAAATTTTTAATGGAGGTCAGAAATGGCAGTATTTTCTGAATACGTACAGTACAGACCAAAAGTTTGGACACACCTTCTCATTTAAAGATTTTTCTGTATTTTCATGACTTTGAAAATTGTACATTCACACTAAAGGCATCAAAACTATGAATTAACACATGTGTGTAACATACCTGGCAGCGTCCTTGCATAGTGGTCCATCTCCCACTGTGCAAGAGCGCGCACTTGATCTCCAGTCCAGTCTGCTAGCCTGGCTTCCCTCCATGCTGTCTGCTTGCCTCTGTTTCTGATGCTTAAGGGCGGCGCCCGATCACTTCCTGTTTCTTGTTCCTGCTGCGGGCACACCCCTAGTGCGTCCTCAGCCTATTGCTGTCTGTCACCTGGTATTTAACCCAGCTGCTCCTATGAATCCCTGCCTGAGCATTGTGTTTCATTCAGTGTGCTCTTTCAATCTGAATGTGCCAGGTCCCCTTCTGTGTTTGCTTCCCTGCCCTTCCTGGAGGCTGTATTTCCAGGCCTGTCTGAACACGCTCCTTGCCTGTTAATTCCGCCTTCTAGGTGCCGCATACCTAGACCCTCTCCTGTATCTTGTCTGTCCTGTCTGAACACGCTCCTAGCCTGTTCCTCCCGCCTTCAAAGGGCTGCATACCTAGACCCGCTCCTGTATGTTGCTACTGTGTCTGTTCTTGTCTGTATACTCTTCTAGCCTGTTTCCTGAGTTTCTCTATGTCCGTACCTTTCCTTTTTCTGCAGAGTCTGAACTCGTACCTAACTCCTGCTCGTTGTCACTGTACTTCCGTTTGTGAGTTAGTGGTCCACTCGCTACTTCACTGTAAGTACACTGTGGGTATCTGGTTCTGCCTTTCCCTTCCTGCCTGTTCCATGTGTACAGAGCCCTGTCCCCCCTGCTCTGCCTTGCTCACCGCTCCGGCGGTTCTAGTCTGCTCTGCCTTGCTCACCGCTCTGGTGGTTCTAGCCTGCTCTGCCTTGCTCACCGCTGCGGTGGTTCTAGCCTGCTCTGCCTTGCTCACCGCTCCGGTGGTTCTAGCCTATTCTGCCTTGCTCACCGCTCCGGCGGTACTAGCCTGCTCTGCCTTTGCTCACCACTCCGGCCGTTCTGGCCTGCTCTGACCCTTTTCTCACTGCTCCGGCAGTCTTGCTCCGCTCTGACCCTTTGCTCACTGCTCCGGCAGTCTTGCTCCGCTCTGACCCTTTGCTCACTGCTCCGGCAGTCTTGCTCCGCTCTGACCCTTTGCTCACTGCTCCGGCAGTCTCGCTCCACTCTGACCCTTTGCTCACTGCTCCGGCAGTCTCGCTCCGCTCTGACCCTTTACTCACTGCTCCGGCAGTCTCGCTCCGATCTGACCGTTTGCTCACTGCTCTGGCGGTCTCGCTCCGCTCTGACCCTTTGCTCACTGCTCCGGCAGTCTTGCTCTGCTCTGACCCTTTGCTCTCTGCTCCGGCAGTCTCGCTCTGCTCTGACTACTCTTGCTCACCGCTCCAGGCGGCCTCATCCTGCTCTACTCTTGCTCACCGCTCCAGACGGCCTCGTCCTGCTCTACTCTTGCTCACCGCTCCAGGCGGCCTCGTCCTGCTCTACTCTCTCGCACCGCTCCAGGCGGCCTCGTCCTGCTCTACTCTCGCTCACCGCTCTAGGCGGTCTCATCTTGCCCTGCTCTCGCTCACCATTCTGGGCGGCCTTACTCTGCTGTGTTTGTCCGCCACATCTGTGGTTCTGTTCCTGAGTCCCTGTGTGTACTGGGTCCTATCCCGCCTGTGTTCCTACCTGCTAGAGCCTCCCTGTCTGCACTCTAGCCGTGCTTGCCTGTACCCCCCTGCCTGCATACCCGCCTGCCTGCATACCAGTCGTGCCTGCCTATACCCACCAGTCTGTGTGCCAGCCTAACCTGTCTGTTCCTGTATTCCCCTGTGTGGGTCAACAGCCGTGTCCGGGGTCTGTCCTGGAGTAGCACCTGGTCACTCTGCTCGGTTCCTCCTTGGTGCACTGGCATCGTATGCCGTCGTGCGACCCTGGTCGGATCGGGTGAATACCTAGTGACGCCCCTCCAGGCATTCACTCTCCGGCACGGTCCAGTTGAATCACATGAACACGCCGCTCAGCCCGGGCGTGTGCATTACAATGTGGAATTATATACTTAACAAAAAAGTGTGAAACAGCTGAAAATATGTCTTATATTTTTGGTACTTCTAAGTAGCCACCGTTTGCTTTGATGACTGCTTTGCACACTCTTGGCATTCTCTTGATGAGCTTCAAGAGGTAGTCACCAGAAATGGTTTTCACTTCACAGGTGTGCCCTGTCAGGTTTAATAAGTGGGATTTCTTGCCTTATAAATGGGGTTGGGACCATCAGTTGTGTGGTGCAGAAGTCAGGTGGATACACAGCTGATAGTCCTACTGAATAGACTGTTAGAATTTGTATTATGGCAAGAAAAAAGCAGCTAAGTAAAGAAAAACAAGTGGCCAACATTACTTTAAGAAATGAAGGTCAGTCAGTCCAAAAAATTGGGCAAACTTTGAAAGTGTCCCCAAGTGTAGTAGCAAAAACCATCAAGCGCTACAAAGAAACAGGCTCACATGAGGACTGCACCAGGAAAGGAAGACCAAGAGTCACCTCTGCTTCTGAGGATAAGTTTATCCAAGTCACCAGCCTCAGAAATCACAGGTAAACAGCAGCTCAAATTAGAAACCAGGTCAATGCCACTCAGAGTTGTAGCAGCAGACACATCTCTAGAACAACTGTTAAGAGGAGACTTTGTGCAGCAGGCCTTCATGGTAAAATAGCTGCTAGCAGAAGAGACTTGTTTGGGCTAAAGAGCGCAAGGAATGAACATTAGACCAGTGGAAATCTGTGCTTTGGTCTGATGAGTCCAAATTTGAGATCTTTGGTTCCAACCACTGTGTCTTTGAGCGACGCAGAAAAGGTGAACGGATGGACTCTTCATGCCTGGTTCCCACCGTGAAGCATGGAGGAGGAGGTGTGATGGTGTGGGGGTGCTTTGCTGGTGACACTGTTGGGGATTTATTCAAAATTGAAGGCATACTGAACCAGCATGTCTACCACAGCATCTTGCAGTGGCATGCTTTTACATCCGGTTTGCGTTTAGTTGGACTATCATTTATTTTTCAACAGGACAATGACCCCAAACACACCTCCAGGCTGTGTAAGGGCTATTTGACCAAGAAGGAGAGTGATGGGGTGCTACGCCAGATGACTTGGCATCCACAGTCACCAGACCTGAACCCAATCGAGATGGTTTGGTGAGAGCTGGACCGCAGAGTGAAGGCAAAAGGGCCAACAAGTGCTTAGCATCTCTGGGAACTCCTTCAAGATTGTTGGAAGACCATTTCCGGTGACTACCTCTTGAAGCTCATCAAGAGAATGCAAAGAGTGTGCAAAGCAGTCACCAAAGCAAAAGGTGGCTACTTTGATGAACCTAGAATATAAGACATATTTTCAGTTGTTTCACACTTTTTTGTTAAGTATATAATTCCACTTGTGTTAATTCATAGTTTTGATGCCTTCAGTGTGAATGTACAATTTTCATAGTCATGAAAATACAGAAAAATCTTTAAATGAGAAGGTATGTCCAATCTTTTGGTCTGTACTGTATATGTGATCCATGTAACGGAGAAAGCACAGTTTTCAATAGCTGTTATTTTGGGCTGTAATATGCAAAGGACCTTGGCTGTATTCTGCAGTGCCAACAAGCAAATGGCGCAGAAAAACTGTGTTCTCAGGATTGCTTTTTAAGCAAATAATGAGGATTAAGATTCAAAAATAATTATTTCTGGCCACGGAGACCTGAGCCTATTTCTTGAAATATCTAACAGCAGCAGCAGACAGAACTGGAATGGAGCCTCTTATGCTATGTGCACTGCAGTCTGCTATATACACTGCCTGCCTGCCTATATGCACTGCCTGCCTGATATCTCTGCAGATGGATTAGTCCTCAGAAGGACCGTTTATTGAGATGGATATGTGTCTCCAATATAGTTTGGTACACCTACATTAACTAGAAACAAGCAAATTTCTCCCTAGCTCAGCAGCAGCTCTGCCTACATTGTCTGATTTCAGAGTGACTGTGACGAACATGGCGGTGCCAGGTCTGATATAGACCTGATGACGCTGTGCGGCCAGCCAATCACATTAATACCACAACCAACATGGCTACGGCATTACATTGAGTGGCAGGCAATCCCTGCATGTTCATTGGCTCTGTAAAGGGCGCCAAACATGCAGGGAGGAGACTCGAGCTCCCGCCTATCAACTACTGCAGTGCGAGTGCCGAGCATCTCGAGCTGTCACTAATGATGTTGAGAAACAATTGCCAGAAAGTCAGGATGAGGACAAGGGTGCGTAAGTGGAAAACGAGGTGGTGGATGATATAGTAACTGACCCAACCTGGCAGGGGGACATACTGAGCAAGGATAGCAGCACACAGGAGGAGGGAGGTGTAGAACCACAACAGGCAGAAAGAAGCAGTGTGGTGGCCCCAGACACAAGGTGGTAAAGCATTCTTTGTAACGCCAACACGATGGAAGTTGCCAGTACAACAGTTAGATCTTCCCAAGTCTGATTATTTTTAAAAGACTCTGCAGATAACCCCAAAAAAGCCATTTTCACCTCCTGCCAGGCCAGCATCAGCAGGTGTGCCAAAACTAGCAGCCTGACCACTACCTGCATGATCAGGCACATGGCAACAAAGCGCCCGACTAAGTGGGCTAATACCAGGGGTCCAGCAACAGTGTCTGCGGGTGACACCACTGCCTCTCCCGCTGTTGTGCATGCACACCAATCCCCAGTCTATGGCGCATGCCAAGATGCCTCCCGCCATGCACCTATCATTGCACACTCTCAAGTAGCACCATCAGCAAGCACGGTTACATCCTTGTCCAAGCGCACGGTTCAGTTGTCCCTACCCCAGTCCTTGGAACGCAAGTGCAAATATCCAGCCAACGCCCCACAGGCCACACTACTAAATTCACACATTTTACAAATGCTTGCGCTCCAAATGTTGCCTTTTAGGCTCATGGAGATGGAAGCTTTCCACAACCTGATGGCGGCGGCCGTCCCTCGGTGCTCATTCCCCTGCCGCCACTATTTCTCCCAGTGTGGCGTCCCCGCATTACACTAGCACGTGTCCCACAATATTAGCCCTCAACAACGCAGTTACTGGAAAAGTCCACCTAACCACGGACACGTGGACAAGTGCTTGTGGGTGGGGACGGTACATCTCGCTGATGGCACAGTGGGTTAATATAGTGGAAGCTGGGACCTAGTTGGACATTGGGACGGAACACGTCTGTCCAATGCCGAGGATTGCAGGCCCTGGTTTGATCAGGGTTGCCCCCACTGTCTATAGCTCCTGCACCTAATCCTCCTCCTCTTCAACGTCCATCTCCGAAATGATAACATCAGTTGCAAGCTGTTAGCACTGCAGCGCTGCGTCGGCCATGCGACAACAGGCTGTGCTGAAGCTAATGTGCTTAGTTGACAAACTGCACAATGCTGAAGAGTTGTGGACAGCTCTGAAAGAGCAGGCATATCTGTGGCTGACATCACTGACCCTACAGCCAGGCATGGTCGTGTATGATAATGGCCGGAACCTGGTGGCGGCTCTGAGGTGAGGCAAGCTCACACACGTACCATGCCTGGCCCATGTGCCTAACTTTGTGGTTCAGCTGTTTCTCAAAATCTACTCGAATCTGTCAAATCTGCTTGTCAAAGTATGCTGACTATGAGGCCATTTTGGAAAGTCAGCTACAACTTCCTCCACCCTTGCCGTGTTTCAGCAGCATTTGCAGCTTCCAACTCACCGACTGAGTTCAGACTCCACACATAAGACCACAGGAGTGGACATGGATGTCAGACATATGTACCATCCTCCAAAACTTTAAGGACTCCACCAAGATTGTGAGCGGCGATGAAGCCATATTTAGCGTCACCATCCCGCTTCTCTGTCTTCTGAAACGCTCTCTGCTCACAGTTAGAAAGGATGCAGGCAGAGCACGATGATATGGAGCAAGGAACCATATTGGGTGATTCCATACAGCCCAGCCTCATTTCATCCCAATGTGGATTGGGTGATAATGAGGAAGAAGAGGAGCAGGAGGAAGAAGAGTAACTAGTTTCCTGCGCTATAGATGGTACTACCTGCACAGCTGTCATGTCATCTGTTCAGCGTGAATGGCCTGAGGACAGGAGGAGGAGGAGGAGGACAGTATGGTTAGTCATCCTCTTGGTGAGGACTAGAGATGAGCGTTGTTCTACTCGAACTGTTCGCCAATCTCAAATTCGAGCTGTTTTGGGTGGTGTTCGAGCCGTTCGGCACACAACGAACGATTTGAGAAAAATTCGGCTGTTCGAGGTTATGTTCGATAACTGTTCGTGCACCAAAATCATAACTGGATTTTTTCTCAGTAATGATGAAAATTAATGTTAATACGCAGTTTGAGTGTACAGCGGGGTGGGGGGAGGGGAAGGGGATGGATCTCTGCAGGAATAATGAAGATCTCCATTTTTTTTTCTCTTTCCCGCATTTACAGTGGGGAGGTGCAATCTGTCAGCCTATCAGCAGCGCACACACGGAGCGAAGTGCTTTTTTCACACAAGCAAGGGCATGTGTCATTGGCAGTGTATGTCACATGTCCTTGCCCTATAAGACCAAGCCATTTTCCCCGTCGCCACCATTTTCTCACTGCTGCAGCTGCGTGTTAGACGGCACCGCTGTTGCTATGTGCGCTATACCTTGTTAATTTCAAGCCAATTTTCGCACAAATCTACAGATAGCTTGGGAGTAGGGAATAGTTGTGATTGCAGTCCTTTTAAGGACTAGGATACAGCATTTCCTATCACTTTTATCAGGCAGGTCTGTGCTCTTAAATAGATAGATTGTGGGAGTAAAGACTAATTGTAATTGCAGTCTTTTTCAGGACTAGGTTACATCAGTTCCTATCAGTTTTTGCCAGGCAGGTCTGTGCCAGTGCTGTGCAAGTTTTTTTCACAGCATTTGGCGGAATCTAGCAAAGCTAATTCTTTTTGGCCTATTGCAGAGTGTGTTAGTCAGTGGAGTAGCCTATCTGTGTTGCAAGATATACCACCTGTGTATAGAATACCAATTTTTTTACTGCACCTAGTGAAGTAAAAGCTTTTGGGCATAGCATCATTTTATTAGTCCATCTATACTGACCTCCATCAGGTTGCAAATTGAATATAATTTTTTTCTGCATCTAGCTCTGAAAAAATATTTGGGCTTCTAGCAGTGTGTGGGACTTGTTCTATTAGTCCATCTATACTGACCTCGATCAGCTTGCAAACTGAATATAATTTTTTTCTGCATCTAGCTCTGAAAAAATATTTGGCCTTCTAGCAGTGTGTGGGACTTTCTCTATTAGTCCATCTATACTGACCTCCCTCAGGTTGCAAACTGAATATATTTTTTTTCTGCATCTACCTCTGAAAAAATATTGGGCTTCTAGCTGTGTGTGGGACTTGTTCTATTAATCCATCTATATAGACCTCCATCAGGTTGCAAACTGAATAAATTTTTTTCTGCATCTACCTCTGAAAAAATATTTGGGCTCCTAGCTGTGTGTGGGACTTGCTCTATTAGTCCATCTATACTGACCTCCATCAGGTTGCAAATTAAAAATAATTTTTATCTGCATCTACCTCTGAAAAAATATTTGGGCTTCTAGCTGTGTGTGGGACTTGTTCTATTAGTCCATCTATACTGACCTCCAGCAGGTTGCAAACTGAATATAATTTTTTTCTGCATCTAGCTCTGAAAAAATATTTGGCCTTCTAGCAGTGTGTGGGACTTGTTCTATTAATCCATCTATACAGACCTCCATCAGGTTGCAAACTGAATATAATTTTTTTCTGCATCTAGCTCTGAAAAAATATTTGGGCTTCTAGCTGTGTGTGGGACTTGTTCTATTAGTCCATCTATACTGACCTCCATCAGGTTGCAAACTGAATATAATTTTTTTCTGCATCTAGCTCTGAAAAAATATTTGGCCTTCTAGCAGTGTGTGGGACTTGTTCTATTAATCCATCTATACAGACCTCCATCAGGTTGCAAACTGAATATAATTTTTTTCTGCATCTACCTCTGAAAAAATATTTGGGCTTCTAGCTGTGTGTGGGACTTTCTCTATTAGTCCATCTATACTGACCTCCATCAGGTTGCAAATTAAAAATAATTTTTTGTCTGCATCTAGCTCTGAAAAAATATTTTGCCTTCTAGCAGTGTGTGGGACTTTCTCTATTAGTCCACCTATACTGACCTCCATCAGGTTGCAAATTAAAAATAATTTTTATCTGCATCTACCTCTGAAAAAATATTTGGGCTTCTAGCTGTGTGTGGGACTTGTTCTATTAGTCCATCTATACTGACCTCCATCAGGTTGCAAACTGAATATAATTTTTTTCTGCATCCAGCTCTGAAAAAATATTTGGCCTTCTAGCAGTGTGTGGGACTTTCTCTATTAGTCCATCTATACTGACCTCCATCAGGTTGCAAATTAAAAATAATTTTTATCTGCATCCAGCTCTGAAAAAATATTTGGCCTTCTAGCAGTGTGTGGGACTTTCTCTATTAGTCCATCTATACTGACCTCCATCAGGTTGCAAATTCAAAATAATTTTTTGTCTGCACCTAGCTCTGAAAAAATATTTGGCCTTCTAGCAGTGTGTGGGACTTTCTCTATTACTCCATCTATACTGACCTCCATCAGGTTGCAAATTAAAAATAATTTTTATCTGCATCTAGCTCTGAAAAAATATTTGGCCTTCTAGCCGTGTGTGGGACTTGGTCTATTAGTCCATCTATACTGACCTCCATCAGGTTGCAAATGAAAAATAATTTTTATCTGCATCTAGCTCTGAAAAAATATTTGGCCTTCTAGCAGTGTGTGGGACTCATTGTATTAGTCCATCTATACCAAGCTCCACCAACTTTTAAATTAATAATAATTTTTAGCTGCATCTAGCCCTGAAAATAATTTTTCTTCCCAATAGTGGTAGCAATAGATATATGGGGCGCGCGCCTGGCTTACAAAAATATACGCTTCATAACAAAAAGCACCAGCCTAGCGCACTGCATTAATAAGATGGCATCATCGTCTCCCACAGTGCTTGGCCTACTACCCAGGCTAGCATTCCTGTGCCTAAAACACAATGTATGGGTCCGCGCTAGCCACTATGCTGAGGGGTCTAAAGCTGCTGTTAACGCTTTATAACAATTCAATTGGCAGATTTTCACAGAGCTCTTCCACAACGCCCACCCATCGGGCAACAGTTGCCCACCTTCCCTATGGGATCTAGTGGCGAATAGTTGATGCCATTAATCAGAGCGTCAGTTGCCCCGTCGACGTGGCAAGCATACGGTAAGGCATGGGAAGAGTGGACACGACTAGTAGCAGGCAGACGGGTTGACCAATGTGAACAAGCCAGATCACAAGTCACCATAGAATTTCTCCACCAGCTAATTATGAGGGGCATATCAGGGGCGTCAGCGCAGCGGTGTCTGACCGGAGTAGCATTTCACTTCCAACTACTGAATTGGGGAGATGTGACAAAGGTTCATCATCAGACAATCCATAAAAGGGTGGAAAAGGGGTCAGCCAAGTCAGGAGTGTAGACGTCCCGTCCCGTGTCACTAAAACTGATTTCTCACATCATATCCCTAACACCATTAACATGACACTCACAATTTGAAGCAACACTACTGTCTACTGCATTTGTGATCGCTTTCTTCGGGGCGCTATGCATAAGTGAATTAGTCCCTCAATCCAAAATTACCCCCAGTGGAGGCTTATTACACCAGGACGTAGTCATAGCCAATAATGCAATACGTCTACGCATACACAAATCGAAAACGGTTCCAGCGGGCAGGGGCACTTGGGTATTTCTACAACCCACAAACGGTACACTGAGTTGGGTAACAATAGTAAAAACATATCTAACCATCAGATCACAAAGTAATTTCTTCCTATCACACATTGATGGAATGCCATTTTCAAGATACCAGTTCCAAGCTATATTTAATAAATGCATAACATTGGCAGGGAACCACCCCAAAGATTACGGGACACACTCATTCCGCATAGGCGCGGCCACGGAAGCAGCAAGAGCAGGACTGTCAGAAACGGAAGTTCAGAGGATAGGGAGATGGCGATCCACGTGTTTGGCAAGATACATAAGACCGGACTTGTTATCCTAACGTGGTTTGTTTCTTTTACAGGTGACGCTAAGCCAACAGTGTGGGTGATAGGCCACTCGTATATGTATTGGGCAGAAAAAAGGGCGAAAGTCTGCCCAGGCGGGAGGAAATTAGAGTTTCATAACACATATTTCAACTAGAGAGGTATTAGAGGCCTGCTATGGCCACAGGTACTAATGGAGGTAATCAAGGTAGGGAGAGAGGCAAGATGTCCGGTCATCTTAGTTATACAGGCCGGGGGAAACAACCTAGGTCATCATAACAGCGCATAACTAATGGCAATAATGAAACTAGACACTGAGCGCTTCAGAGAATTTTTCACAAAACTAGCGATAGTATGGTCAGAGATTGTGCCGATAGCGGTATGGCAAGGTGCGCGAGACATCACGGCCATCGTACGGACAAGGCGGGTAATAAATATTCGGATGGCAAAATTTAGAAGAGACAGAGGCGGTGTAATGGTACGACACCGACAACTGGAAGGAGATAAAGCAGGCCTCATACGGCCCGACATTGTTCACTTAATGAATATTGAACTGGACATATTCCTGTCAGGACTCCCGGACGGAGTGGAACAAGCGTTAAGAGTGATGGGTGGGGGTCAGAGTCCTGCATACGAGTACGCAGGATCCTCCGTGGCCTGGAAATAGAAAGGACATGTTGGAGAGTTACACTTGTTGGCCAACTTGCCGGAGTGGAGACCCAGGGCATGCTGCAACAAGCTGAATTATTTTAGAAATAAAATGCCTTTCTAATGGAATGACTATAAAGAGTTAATAAAGCTGTGACCGATTCTCACCCATCCAGTTGTAAGAGTTACATTATTGTATTGTCAAGGAAAGGGGGGCGGTAGGGGGGCTGAGCGTCTGGGTTTGGTTGGGGGTCCCCACAGTCTGCCTAGGCTAGATGCATTTAAAAATTTTTATTAGATACACAGGCGGTGCAGCTTGCTTCGCAGCTGGGCTACTACGCCCAAAGTATTGCCTAGGCTAGATGCAGTTAAAAATTCTACGCTGACTAGCAGACACTGAAGATTTGGAGCAGACCTCTGTGCTCTTCAGACTCAACCATCTGTGTTACCCCAAGCCATAATGTATATAGTTTCTTACAGTTAAAAAGGGGGGGGAGCGACCCAACCCACCTGGAATTGACGATGCCAACGTCACGTAAGACACAGCAAGGGGACTCCAAAAAGAGTCTCCATTTTTTCCCAAAATTGTGGCACAGACACCACTTAACCCTAGAACGCATACCTTGGGCCTCGCAGGCCTGCCCTGTTAATTGTTTTCTATTTTCTGCAAGATTACTTTAGTTAGAATTTTGAAACTCTAGGTATTCTTCATGTATATAGTTGTTTGTCATTTGAGTTTGAGTTATTCCATGTTATTTGCACACGAGCCTAAAAGGCCCCAGGTATATGAAAGTGTAGATTTTTATGGTCATGCGTTCTAGGGTTAAGTGGCATCAATTGCCCCACAGTTGCTTAAAACAGTTGGTGAGGTGATTTTACCAAATCCTCAAGGTTTTAGTCTCCCAAGGATAACACAGGGGTAGAAAAATCCTTGCGAATCCATGATTTGTTCATCTTTATGAACGTGAGTCTGTCTACATTCTCAGTGGACAGACGCGTGCGCTTATCTGTCAGCACACCACCAGCAGCGCTGAACACACGTTCAGAGAGAACACTGGCTGCAGGGCATGACAAGATCTCCAAGGCGTGAGTGGCGAGCTCCGGCCATTTTTCCAGATTGGAATACCAAAATGAGTAAGGGTCCAGTGACACAGTCATGGCTTCGATGTTCACTTGGAGATACTCCTGCACCATCCTCTCTAGGCGTTGACTATGTGTCAGACTTCTTGTCTCCTGTGGCCTTGCAAAGGATGGTCTAAAAAAGTGGTGAAACGATTCCACAAAATTGCTGTTACCAGCAGATACTGTGTTACTGTTACGGTTTGAGTGATGAAGACTCGACAGTCCCACGGTTGGCAAGTTAGAACTGTGAGATTCACTACGTGCACCACTGGTGTTTTGTGGAAAAGCACATGTAAGATTCTGCAACAGCGTCTGCAGATACTCCTGAATGCGTCAATCCCTTTTTATGGCAGGAATTATTTCGGCAAATTTACTTTTGTACCGGGGATCTAAGAGTGTGGCAACCCAGTAGTCGGGATTACTTTGAATTCTGACATTCTGAGGGTCATGTTGCAGGTAGTGCAGCAAGAAGGCACTCATGAGTCTTGCGCATCCAGGAGGACCAAGTCCTTGTTGTGTTGGTAGCGAGGTAAGAATCATGCTTTCTTCCTCTGCCCTCTCCCCTCAACCTCGCACAACAGAAATGTGATCAAGGTCTCCCTCATCTGATGAGTCTTCCATGCCCATCGCCAGTTCGTCCTCCACTTCTTCCTCGGCTCCTGCACCTTCCTCAACAGTTTGGCTGCTACCATGCGCCCTGGTTAATCCCTCTCCCCCACCCTCCCATGCCTGCCGCCTTGGTGCTGCCAACCGTCTGGACCTTGGGGATGTTATCCCTTCCACATATGACTCCTCCTCTACTTCCTCCACCTCCTCTTGTCCCACCACCTGACTCTGAATTCTGTTTAGTGTGTGCTCCAGCATGTAAATCACCGGAATAGTCATGCTGATAATGGCATCGTCGTCAGCACTACACATCTTCGTCACCATTTCAAAACTGTGCAGAAGGGTGTGTGGCGCCCCTAAGGGTTCAGTCGCCACAGAGTTACTGCATCTCACCCAGAGGTGTGGTATCTCACCCTCAGGTAAGGAAGGCATATGGCTCGGGACCCTAACACCTGCATCCAACACATACCCGCAGTGGGGGTAGGGCAAGATTGCTCCTAAGGGAGAGCACAGTCCCAGGTCCCTAGCTGGTGGAAGGGTCCTATGTAGTGGGTGCTTAGGGGAGCAGCTTAGCGGAGCACATGACAGGGAGAGTATAAATAGGAAGCTATCTTAGAAAGAGCAAGCCAGTCAGAGGAGGAAAAGTGACAGGAGCAGAGGCTCAGCATGAGCTCTGCTCCAGAGGCGGGCCTAGCCTGGGAGGCCCAGGACTGAAGGAGAGAAGAGAGGAGTGGGAGCAGGAAGGCTCCAGGAACCAAAGGGACCCTAGGGCTATGGGCCGTGCAGAAGGCCACCCGTACTCCTGCTGCTACCAGGAGGTAGAGGGGTCAGACCAGATAAGGGGAACCGGTCCCTCAACTAGCGGAGAAACAGCAAGGCTCAACTAGAAACCGGAGGCTGCAGCATTTCATGTACTGCAGGTAAAAGTCCACACCAGTCTCACTAAGAAGGTAGCCACATAGGACCCAGGGGACGGAACACAAGTCGCCCGCCAAGGCCCGAGGATACCGGATAGAAGTGTCACTGGGTGTGAAGTGCAGGTAGAAGGCCAGAGAAAGGACACACAGAAGGGGGTCCTGCTAAGTACTCCGGAGCTATCTGGGGGTGGACTGAGCCCCTCACTGAGTACGCACAGCACGACGGGTGAGATTGCCCTGGTACCTGTAATCTGGACTGCAACAACTGTGAGTAAAGATCTTGGGACTGCATCACACGGACTCTGTGTTCATTACTGACTCCCTGCACTACAACAACCATCATCCACCCACACTGCCCTCAAGCTACACTCTTCCTGTGGTGAGTAATAATACCATTGCTGCAAAACCACCAGTTCCAGAGGACTGTTCCGCAGCGGCGGCCCCTTTTGCCCCACTCCAGAGGTGGCGTAGTCGGACATTATAAAACCCATATATACAAATTACCCTTGGATTGACCGCCCTGGATCACGGACCGGGTCACCGCCACAGTGACTACAACCCCCAGCGTCTACCAGCCCGGCTCAGGGTACCCCACGGCCCAGGGGGCGCATCAACTTCATAGGTCCCTGATCTGAGACCACTCCTGCAGCGTGATTTGCCCCACCTCTGGATCTCGTTGGCCCAGGCTATACGTCAGAACGTATTGCACCAGGGTTTGTCGGTGCTGCCACAGTCGCTGCAACATGGTCAGAGTTGAATTCCACCATGTCGGCACATCGCATTTAAGCCGGTGAACTGGCAGGCCCAACGACTTCTGTAGAGATGTAAGTCATTGAGCTGCGGGATGCGAACGTCGGAAGTGAGCACACAGTGACCGTACCCCCTGCAGAAGGCCATCTAGTCCGGGATAGTGGGCTAACAATTTATGGACAACCAGGTTCAACACGTGAGCCATACAAGGCACGTGTGTGACATTGCCCCGGCGATGCAGCAATGTCGCACACGGCCTTCCCTGGTTGCAGGTCCAGTGGAGACAACCATTCATGAAACTGGGTCTCCAGAGCTGACCACAACTCCTCAGCTGTGCGACTCACATTTCCCAGACATTTCAAAGTAAACACTGATGCCTTGAGCCCTGCTGCCAGCATAGTAAGGAGGTGTGCAGGTTTCCTTCTGCGCAGTTAGAATGCAGGTGGCATTACCAGACAGGCTTTGGGTGCAGGTGGAGGACCGAGAGGAGGTTGAGGAGGCAGAAGCAGTGGAGGAACTTCGAGATAAAGAGGATTGACGCACAACTCGTGGGGACGGTAAGACTTGGACAGCACCCCCTTGTCCTGCTGTCACCATAGTTACCCAGTGCCCAGTCAGCGACATGTAACGCCCCTGTCCATGCCTACTCGTCCAAGTGTCTGTGGTGAAATGCACCCTGTCACACACAGAGTTTCTCAAAGAAGCGGTGATGTTGTATGCGACATGCTGGTGGAGCGCAGGCACACCTTTCTTTGAGAAGTAGTGCCGACTGAGCATCTGGTACTGGGGCACTGAGACGGACATAAGGTCTCGAAAATCCACTGTGTCCTCCAGGCAGAAAGGCAGCATTTCTGTAGCCAAGAGCTTGCAGATGGTGAAATTCAACCTCTTAGCTTTCTCATGGCTAGGAGGAAATGGTCTTTTACTTTTCCACATCTGAGGGACCGAGGGCTGGCTGTTGTGCTTAGACGGGGTTGAGTAGGATGTCCCCGGCAAACTTCCGGTCTGTGAGGAAGATGCAGGTGGACATGTTAGATTGCCTTGATCCAAAGCTGGTTCTCTCGATGTCAGAGAGCGCTCAACACCAGCAGGTGTTTCCACTTCCCAATGAACTGATGACCTGCCAATCACACTGGCTGTTGCAGGTAAAGAGGTGGCAGGTCTGCGTCCAAAAACATGTGTGACTGCTGTCCCCCCAGTCACAGAGGATGAAGAGGCCGCGGATGCACAAGATGGGGCAGACGGTGGTTGGCCCAGCCTGCTAGGCCGCATTGTAGCACAGTGAGCTTCCCACTGCAACTTATGCTTCATATCCATGTGCCGGTTCATGCATGAAGTACTCAAACTATGGATTTTTTGGCCTCTACTTATGTTTTGGTTACAAATATTACAGATAACACGAGTTGGGTCATCCTTATCATTCTGAATAAATGCCCAGGCTATGCAAGGCTTAGAGCCCATGCGACCTGAAGAGCCACTACGACTTGTGGTCAGAGGCAGAGTTGTGGTTGAGGATGCAGTTGTTGACGTGCTTCCAGTACTCCATCTGTGTCCAGGAAGGCGCAACCTAACCTCGTCGTCAATAGCATCTGTGACGCCCCGCTGTGCTTGGTATCACATATCCTAGAAGAGTGTATTGATGCAATCCTCCACAAGAGGCCCCCATAAACATTCACACATCTCCACCTTCCACCTCAGACCAGCAGAGGGAGCCCGTTAGGGATATAAATAGGGAAGGTGGAGCTAGGCAGTTCAGTTCCTCTGAAGAGTTCCTGCAGTAGAGAAGCCTAAGAGAGGTCAGTCTGCAGTGGAGCTCAATCTAGTCTAGAGAACTCAATTAATAGTTCATCAGTGGAGCACGAGGCTCATGCTAACTAGATTCAGTAAGGCATAACCGGAATCCCTGGAGAACTACAAGTCCCAGGATGGCTAATGTGCTGATACATAACAGAGCCAGGAGACGCTTAGGCCCCGCATAGTGGGAGCGTGAACTCCAAGAGAAGGCCCTACCACAAGGTCAGCCAGCGCAGGACAGAGACAAAGTTAGGCCTAGCTCCAGGCAGGTCAGAAACTTACTACGCAGAGGCAAGAAACAGGAGGCCCTACACCCGCTCATTGAGGAGGATCCTGATATTCACCCTTCACCCTACAGTGCTCCGGGATGTGCCTGAATTTCCTCCAGTAAAAGGTACTGAAGTGACTACCGTGTCCGTTCCCATTCTTGCTCTGACCGAGCTGGGTCTCGCCTGTCCTGCATTCCCCCTGCATACGCTGCCCTGAGACCTAGCTCCACCTGTGGGGAGCTATACCATCGAGCAGCCTTATCACGGGTCTCAGTGGACTGCTGCAGCGCTGGTGCTTCTCACCAGATACCACAGGTGGCGTCACAAACTCTTATAAAATTAACAATTATCCACTCTTTTAAAGAGTGACCCCAGGGTACGGGCCAGGGAGCCGACCACCGCGACATCCCCATGGCCAGGCAAAGGCCCGGGTACCGAGTTATCCCCAACCCCTGGGCTAGTCACATCCTCCTCCACCTCCTCCGTTGACCTCATCGAATGGCTGATTGTGGGTTGACAGTAAGTGGGATCTCCAACCTCGTCATCATCACCCTGTGTGTTATCACACCCGTCGTCCTCAAAGCCAACCTCTTCCTGCCCTGACCGAAAAGTCAAGTTGTCGCTCCAATCAGGTATTTGAGTCTCGTCATCGTCTTCATCATTGTCTCCACCAACAGGAGTGACAGTTTGGGAATGAGGGTCTACATTATGCTCAGAACCTTCTTCATCTGGTCCTGGATCCGACTTATAAAGATTCTGGGCATCAGTGCAGATCATTTCCTCGTCTGGATTAACAGAAGCTCTGGAGCAGACTTACGTTTCCCAGGCTATAGTATGAGTAAACAGCTCTGCAGACTCAACCATCTGTGTTACCCCATACTCAGACGGGCAGCTGGAGACTTGGGAGCTGTGAGGTAGCAAGTGCAATTGGGGTGACACCTCTGAGGACTGGAATATTTGTGATGTTGAAATTGAGGTGGAAGAGAGCCCACTTGAAGGAGCACTTGATATCCGCTGAAGCACCTGCTGTTTTTGTGCCTCATCTGGAATTTGTAGCGATGGGCGTGTCCGTAAGAAAGGGATCGTATCACATTGTCCACGAAAAGAAGTCGACATCTTAGCTTGGCTGGAAGATGGTCTTTCTTCTGCAGATGTTACCCCCCCCACTGAGGGGGGGCTCGACCCACCAGCGGACAGGCACCAGTATTGGGAGAGGGGGGGCTGGCCGTCAGGGTCCACCGCAGCTCTGGCACAAACCCGGCGACACAGAGGTGGCACGGGCAGGAACGAACTGGCCGTGTCGGCTTCTCACTTTTTGGATTTTAGAAGGGCATGACATGCCTATATCTGTGTCTCCCCCTCTTTTTACTCCTCCACCTCTTTTCTTTTCGCATGACTATATGTACTTGTCACTTTTCCATGTGTTAGTTATGTCTTCTGAGCAGTTTGTCAGCTTTTGGACACCTTTGAAGGTGTTTTCTATGTGTTTCTATGTGTTTTTGTTTGCCTGCCATTGGTTTTAACGGTGTTCGAAGGTGTTTGATGAACAGTTCGACGAACAGTTCGGCGAACACACAGGTGTTCGACGAACCAAACCGAACTCGAACACTACGGGGGTGGCTCAACACTAGTGAGGACAAGGAAGTCTTGCCTCTTTGCAGTCTGGCACACATAGCTGAGTTTATGTTACGCTGCCTTTCCCGTGACCCTCGCGTTCTCAAAATTTTGGGTGACAGTCATTATCGGTTGGTGACACTTCTAGACCCATGCTACAAGGAGAACATTTTGTCTCTTATTCCTGTGCAGGACAGGCCTAATAAAATGGGTCAGTATGAGAAGGCCCTTGTTGTGGAATTATTAAAAAAATTCCCATCTGAAAACGTTGGCGGCAGAGGTCCCAGTTCATTAGACAACCAAGGAGTACAGGCGAGAGAGACTCAAATGCAATCCAGCAGAGGCAGGGGAACACTATCAAAGTTCTGGGACAGTGTTCTCAGACTCTCACATCGCACAAGCCCTGAGGCACGGAGTACTCCCACAAGGCGTGCAAAGTTTCGGAGGATGCTGAGGGAGTACCTTGTCGACCATACCAACATCCTCATCCTCCATGATTCCTCTGTGCCTTTTAATTATTGGGTATCCAAGCTAGATACGTGGCATGAACTGGCTCTCTACACCTTGGAGATCCTGGCCTGCCCTGCCACTAGCATTTTGTTAGAGTGGGTCATTAGTGCTGTTAGTGGAAATATAACCAATAGGCGCATCCGCCTGTCAACTGAAAATGCGGACAGGCTGATTTTTATAAAAATGAACAAGGGGGCTAGACTTCTCAACACCATTGAATGATAATAGCGTAACATAAACTCAAATATAGTGGGGGTTTTTTGGGAGGTAAAACTCTATTCCCATGCACCTCTGTCTTCACACCCAGACATGTGTATACGCTTCCTGATTTTGTCTATTTGCTCTTGTCCTCCTCCTTCTCCGCATCCCCATCCTCCTGCACCATATCACCACCATATGTACAATATCAACATATCTACATCTCTTGCAAGGGACATTGAAGTTTCTCCAAATTTTTGGCAGCCGTTGCTTCACTGCATAGGCAAACAGTATGGGAGACACACTTTCTAATAATTGGAACATTGTTTTCAGAAGGCCCTCTGACCTCTACATTTCTTGCAAGGGGCATTGGAGCTTCTCCAAATTTTTGGTAGCTGTTGCTTAACTGCATAGGCAAACAGTAGGGGAGACCGACTTCCTAATATTGGGAGCATTTTTTCCGGAGGCCCTCCAACCTCTATGTCTCTTTCAAGAGGCATTCTAGTTCCTCCAAATTTTTGGCAGCTGTTGCTTCACTGCATAGGCAAACAGTGTGGGAGACCCACTTCCTAATAATGGGAACATTGTTTCAGGAGCCCTGAATGACTCTTCCAAGAGGCATTCTAGTGCCTCCAAATTTTTGAGAGCCATTGCAGTCACTGCATAGGCAAACAGTATGGGAGACCCGCTCCTTTCTAATGGGAATATGTCATTACTAAGGCCCACTTATTTGTGTCTTTAAATTGTTATTGGGGTTGTTCCTATATTTTGGCAGCCATTGGACTCACTGCATACCCAATAACTGAATAGCAGACCCTCTCCTTTCTATTGGGAACATGTCGCACTGATTACTATGGCCCAGCTGCATGTGTCTTTAAATTGTTAGTGGGGTTTTTCCTAAATTTTGGCAGACATTGGACTCACTGCATACCCTATAACTGTATAGCAGACCCTCTCCTTTCTAATGGGAGCATGTTGTTACTGTGGCCCAGCTTTATGTGTCATTAAATTGTTAGTAGGGTTTTTCCTAAATTTTGGCTGCCGTTGGACTCACTGCATACCCTATAACTGTTTAGCAGACCCTCTCCTTTCTAATGGGAAAATGTTGTTACTTTGGCCCAGCTCTATATGTGTTTAAATTGTTAGTTGGGTGTTTCCTAAATTCTGGCAGCCGTTGGACTCACTGAATACCTTATAACTGAAAAGCAGACCCCCTCCTTTCTAATGGGAGCGTGTTGTTACTGTGGCCCAGCTTTTTGTGTCTTTAAATTGTTAGTAGGGTTTTTCCTAAATTTTGACAGCCGTTGGACTAAGTGCATACCCTATAACTGTATAGCAGACCTTATTTTTGATTTTGTATATTTACTATATTTTGCTTTATATACAAGTCATTTCCCTGGAAAGGATGTTCATTAATATATTTTCCAAGAAAATCCATTTTAGTTTTGTGTTTGAATGTTTTATTGTGAGTCTGTAAAAGTGGCGTAATACCTCTGACAACATTGTTGACAGCAGTGACCTGGGAGTCAGAAATGCTTCCATGGGTCGTCCCCATGCTGTTCCCATGCCATTTGAGCACTGTTCGCATCGATTTGGCCAATTTTTAGGCCCTCTGCAGACCGCCAGGGGGAGCAGCTGAAAAAATGCTTGAGTTTCCCATAGACTTACATTGCGCTCGTTACTTGGACCGAGCACTCGAGCATTCCAAATTGCTTGACTCGAACAACGAGCACCCAAGCATTTTAGTGCTCACTTACCACTAATAATAATGAAGAAAAGGATAATGAATAAAAAGTAAAAATAAATGTAAAGAAAAATAAATAAAACAGTCTGGTATAGATAAGATTTAAAGACAAGAAGATAAATGGAAAAGACATAGCTAAGTATTGCAGTAACTATATAATAGTAATTATTGTAAAATGAAAAATGAATATATATAATGTATATATATATATATATATATATATATATATATATATATATATATATATATATATACAGTGAAGGAAATAATTATTTGGTCCCTTGCTGTTTTTGTAAGTTTGCCCACTAACAAAGAAATGAACAGTCCATAATTTTAAGGGTAGGTTAATTTTAACATTGAGAGATACAATATCCCAAAAAAATCAAGAAAATTTCATTGTATAAATTAGATAAATTTATTTGCATTTTGCAGTGAGAAATACTTAATACTTGTTGGCAAAACCCTTGTTGGCAAGCACAGCAGTCAGATGTTTTTTGTAGTTGATGATGAGGGTTGCACACATGTCAGGAAGAATTTTGGTCCACTCCTCTTTGCAGATCATCTCTAAATCATTAAGATTTTGAGGCTGTCGCTTGGCAACTTAGAGCTTCAACTCCCTCCTTAAGTTTTCTATGGGATTAAGGTCTGGAGACTGGCTAGGCCACTCCATGACCTTATTGTGCTTCTTTTTGAGCCACTCCTTTGTTGCCTTGGCTGTATGTTTTGGGATATTGTCTTGCTGGAAGACACAGCCACGACCCATTTTTAATGTCCTGGCAAAGGGAAGGAGGTTGTCGCTCACGATTTTATGGTATATGGCTCCATACATTCTACCATTGATGAGGTGAAGTAGTCCTGTGCCCTTAGCAGAGAAACACCCCCAAAACATAATGTTTCCACCTTCATGCTTGACAGTGGGGATGGTGTTGTTTGTGTCATAGGCAGCATTTCTCTTCCTCCAAACACGGCGAACTGAGTTAATGCCAAAGAGCTTAATTTTTGTCTCATCTGACCACATCACTTTCTCTCAATAATGCACAGAATCATCCAGGTGTAATCCATCTTTTTGCATAAAAAAAAACAGTTTCAGTGTCTCGCTGACTGTTCAAACACAAATATATCTGTTTAACAGCGTATGGTGTAGGCCAGATAGCTAGAACTGTGGTTTTGCAGTTCCACAGTTCAAATCTCTGTATTATCCACTTTTTTTGCCTTTTTTCCATAAAAAAAACATTTTGTGTGTCTCGCTGACTGTTCAGACACAAATATATCTGTTTAAAAGATTCTGGTGTAGGCCAGATAACTAGAACTGTGGTTTTCCTCTTCCACGGTTCAAATCTGGGTGTATTCCACCTTTTTGCATAAAAAAAAAGTTTCAGTGTCTCGCTGACTGTTCAGACAGAAATTTATCTGTTTAAAAGAGTCTGGTGTAGGCCAGAGAAATAGAACTGTGGTTTTGAAGTTCCACGGTTCCAATCCTTGTATTATCCACTTTTTTGCCTTTTTTCCATAAAAAAAACATTTTGAGTGTCTCGCTGACTGTTCAGACACAAATATATGTGTTTAAAAGATTCTGGTGTAGGCCAGAGAACTAGAGCTGTGGTTTTCCTTTTCCATGGTTCAAATCTGGGTGTAATCCACCTTTTTGCATAAAAAAAACATTTTGAATGTCTTGCTGACTGTTCAGACTCCAATATATGTGTTTAAAAGATTCTGGTGTAGGCCAGAGAACTAGAACTATTGTTTTCCTCTTCCACGGTTCAAATCTCCTTTTTATTACCCTTTTGCCATTGATAGTGCGAGTGTAAGCTATTTTACTTCATTTACAATGGGCAAGGTGCGTGGCAAGGGATGTGGAACTGGACGTTCTGGTGATGGTGCGTGCAGAGGACGGAGCTGTGGCCAAGGTGAAAATGTGGCACAACCAACAGCCACATCTTCTCGCTCCCAGTTCTTGACCGAATTACTAGGGATGCACACAACAGCACCAATATTGCGAACTGATTAGTGTGAACAGGTTATTAATTGGATAGCAGATAATACTTCCAGTCACCTGGGCACCACCACCTCCGGTCTGTCTTCCACACGGTCAAGTGTTAGTAGCCATGAGTCTCGACTGCATACTCCTCCTCACCCTGTTGCTCCTTCCTCCCACCATGCCGAGTGTCGTCAGACAGCAACTGATCCCACAGTTGGACACTCTGAAAAGCTGTTCACTGGTCCATTTCCATATTTGTGCCCCTCGCCTGCTCCACTAGAAGTGGTGGAAGAGGAGATCCCATGTAGCGATGCCCAAATATTTGAACAGCCACGGCCACAGGATGGCGACCCTGGCAATTTGTCACAAAAGGTGGATGATGACGAGACACAATTGCCACGAAGTGAGATGGAGGACCGTGGTGCAAAAGAGGAAGAGGAGGAGGTGGTGGATGATCTAGTAACTGACCCAACGTGGCAGGAGGACACGCAGAGCAAGGACAGCAGCACACAGGGGAAGGGAGGCAAAGTACCCTAATAGGCAGAAAGAAGCAGTGTGGTGGCCGCAGACAGAAGGTGGGCAACCGTTCCACATAACACTAACACGAGGGACGTTGCCAGTACAACCGGTAGGTCTTCCAGAGTCTGGAATTTTTTTAAAACCTCTGCTGATAACCCCAACAAGGCCATTTGTATCACCCGCCATGCCAGCATCAGCAGGGGTGACAAAACTACCAGCCTGACCAACACCAGCATGATCAGTCACATGGCAGCAAAGCACCCGACTTTGTGGGGCAAACCCCAGGGTCCACGACCAGGGTCAGCGGGTGTCACCACTGTTTCTTCCGCTATTGTGCATGTAAGAGAACCCCCTGTTGTGCGTGCAAGGCAATCCCCTGTCCATACTGCATGCAAAGATACCCCCTCCTCTCAGCCTTCACTTGTTATGGCAGTTTCTCAAGAAACAGCATCAACGTCCATGTCCACGTGCCACCGCAGCATTCAATTGTCCATATCTCAGACTTTGAACGAAAGCGCAAATTCGCAGCCAACGCCCCACAGGCCACAGTTCTAAATTTGCACATTTCATGACTGCTTGTGTTGGAAATGCTGCCTTTTATTCTCGTGGAGACGGAATCCGTCCGCAACCTAATGGCGGTGGCCATCCATCGGTACTCGGTCCCCAGCTGACACTATTTTGCCCAGTGTGCCATCCCCGCACTACATAAGCACGTGTCCCAAAATATCTGCCGTGCCCTCAACAACGCATTTACTGGGAGAGTCCACCTGACAACGGACACGTGGACAAGTTCTTGTAGCGAGGGACGGTACATCTACCTGACGGCACACTGGGTAAACATAGTGGAAGCGGGGCCAAGTCGGACCTTGGGACGGAACACATTCTCCCCACACCGAGGATTGCGGGCCCTATGTCAGTCAGAGTTGCCCCCCACATTGTACAGCTCTGGCGCATCATCCTCCTCCTCCTCATGTTCAGCCTCCATCTCAGATATCACCACATCAGTTACAAGCTGGAAGCATTGCAGTACTGCCTCAGCCAAGCGACAACAGGCTGTGCTGAAACTCATAAGCTTAGGTGATAAACCTCACACTGCTTGTGAGTTGTGGACAGCTGTGAAAGAGCAGGAAGATCTGTGGCTGAGGCCGCTGAACTTATATTCAGGCATGGTCGTGTGTGACAATGGCCGTAACCTGGTGGCAGCTCTGAGGCGAGGCGAGATCACACACGTACCATGCCTGGCTCATGTGCTTAACCTCGTGGTTCAGCGATTTCTTAAATCGTACCTCGAGTTGCCAGATCTGCTCGTCAAAGTACGCCGCCTGTCAGCTCATTTTCGGAAGTCAGCTACAGCTTCCGCCGCCCTTGCTGTGTTGCAGCAGCATTTTTAGCTTCCGGCACACCAACTGGTGTGTGATGTCCCCACACGTTGGAACTCTACCCTCCACATGTTGCAAAGGATTTGTGAGCAGAAGAGAGCAGTTGTGGAGTACCAGCTGCAACAAGGCCGTCAATACTCAGGTCAGACTCCACACATAAGACCTCAGGAGAGGACCTGGATGTCTGACATATGTACCATCCTGACTACCTTTGAGGAGTCCACCAAGATGGTGAGTGGCGATGATGCCATCATTAGCGTCAGCATCCCACTTGTCGGTCTTTTGCAACACTCTCTGTAGAGAACTAAAGAGGAGGCATTGCAGCCAGAGTATAATGAGATGGATCTAGAAATCGTAGCGGGCGATTACACACAGCCCAGCCTCATCTCATCCCAACGTGCATTGGGGTACCACGAAGGAGAAGAGGAGCAGGAGGAAGAACAGGAGCTGGTATATTGCGCTGTAGACGGTAGTACCTGTACAACTGTTATACCGTCGGTTCAGCGTGGGTGGCCTGAGGACAGGGGGGAGGAGGAGGAGGAGAGCATGGTCAGTCGTCATCTTGGTGAGGACACAGAAGTCTTGCCCGTTACCAGTCTGGCACGCATGGCTGACTTTATGTTACGCTGCCTTAACAGTGACCCTCGCGTTGTCAAAATGTTGGGTGACAGTCATAACTGGTTGGTGACACTTTTCGACCCCCGCTACAAGGAGAACTTTCACTCTCTTATTCCTGAGTAGAGATGAGCATTGTTCTACTCGAACTGTTCGCCAATCTCAAATTCGAGCTGTTTTGGGCGGTGTTCGAGCCGTTCGGCGAACACGAACAATTTGAGAAAAATTCGGCTGTTCGAGGTTATGTTCGATAACTGTTCGTGCACCAAAATCATAACTGGATTTTTTCTCAGTAATGATGAAAATTAATGTTAATACTCAGTTTGAGTGTACAGCGGGGTGGGGGGAGGGGCAGGGGATGGATCTCTGCAGGAATAATGAAGATCTCCATTTTTTTTCTCTTTCCCGCATTTACAGTGGGGAGGTGCAATCTGTCAGCCTATCAGCAGCGCACACACGGAGCGAAGTGCTTTTTTTCACACAAGCAAGGGCATGTGTCATTGGCAGTGTATGTCACATGTCCTTGCCCTATAAGACCAAGCCATTTTCCCCGTCGCCACCATTTTCTCACTGCTGCAGCTGCGTGTTAGACAGCACCGCTGTTGCTGTGTGCGCTATACCTTGTTAATTTCAAGCCAATTTTCGCACAAATATACAGATAGCTTGGGAGTAGGGAATAGTTGTGATTGCAGTCCTTTTAAGGACTAGGTTACAGCATTTCCTACGACTTTTATCAGGCAGGTCTGTGCTCTTAAATAGATAGGTTGTGGGAGTAAAGACTAATTGTAATTGGAGTCCTTTTCAGGACTAGGTTACATCAGTTCCTATCAGTTTTTGCCAGGCAGGTCTGTGCCAGTGCTGTGCAAGTTTTTTTCACAGCATTTGGCTGAATCTAGCAAAGCTAATCCTTTTTGGCCTATTGCAGAGTGTGTTAGTCAGTGGAGTAGCCTATCTGTGTTGCAAGATATACCACCTGTGTATAGAATACCAATTTTTTTACTGCACCTAGTGAAGTAAAATCTTTTGGGCATAGCATCATTCTATTAGTCCATCGATACTGACCTCCATCAGGTTGCAAATTGAATATAACTTTTTTCTGCATCTAGCTCTGAAAAAATATTTGGGATTCTAGCAGTGTGTGGGACTTTCTCTATTAGTCCATCTATACTGACCTCCATCAGGTTGAAAACTTAATATATTTTTTTCTGCATCTACCTCTGAAAAAATATTGGGCTTGTAGCTGTGTGTGGGACTTGTTCTATTAATCCATCTATACAGACCTCCATCAGGTTGCAAACTGAATATAATTTTTTTCTGCATCTACCTCTGAAAAAATATTTGGGCTTCAAGCTCTGTGTGGGACTTGTTATATTACTCCATCTATACTGACCTCCATCAGGTTGCAAATTGAATATAATTTTTTTCTGCATCTAGCTCTGAAAAAATATTGGGCTTCTAGCTGTGTGTGGGACTTGTTGTATTAGTCCATCTATACTGACCTCCATCAGGTTGCAAACTGAATATATTTTTTTCTGCATCTACCTCTGAAAAAATATTGGGCTTCTAGCTGTGTGTGGGACTTGTTCTATTAATACATCTATACAGACCTCCATCAGGTTGCAAACTGAATATAATTTTTTTCTGCATCTAACCCAGCCAATAGTTTTGGCCTAATACCACAGTTTGGCCACTCAGCTCTGCTCGGATCCCATCCATTGTTTTTTTGTGCAAACAACTCCAGAGTTGTGAATTAGTTAAACACCAAAATGAGTGGAAAAAGGCCTGCTGCTGGTGGAAAGGGGAATAGGCGTGTTGGGAAGGGGAAGAAAGGTTGTGTCCGTGGGGTAGGTGGTAAAGCAACAGTAACATCTGCAGAAGAAAGACCATCTTCCAGCCAAACTAAAATGTCTACTTCTTTTAGCGGACAATGTGATAAGATCCCTTTCTTACGGCCATGCCAATCGCTACAAATTCCAGATGAGGCACAAAAACAGCAGGTGCTTCAACGGATATCAAGTGTTCCTTTAAGTGGGCTCTCCTCCACATCAACTTCAACATCACAAATACTCCAGTCCTCAAAGGTGTCACCCCAATCGCACTTGCTTCCTCACAGCTCCCAAATCTCCAGCTGCCCATCTGAGTATGAGTTAGAACAGATGGTTGAGTCTGCAGAGCTGTTTACTCATACTATAGCCTGGGAATCAGAGGTCGACTCCAGCACTTCTGTGAATCCAGACGAGGAAATGATCTGCACTGATGCCCAGAATCTTTATGAGTCAGATCCAGGACCAGACGCAGAAGGTTCTGACCATAATGTAGACCCTCATTCCCAAACTGTAACTCCTGTTGGTGGAGACAATGAGGAAGACGATGATGAGACTCAAATACCTGATTGGAGCGACAACTTTAGTTTTTTGTCAGGGCAGGAACAGGTTGGCTCTGAGGACGACGGGTGTGATAACGCACAGGGTGATGATGATGAGGTTGGAGATCCCACTTACTGTCAACCCACAGTCAGCCAAGAGATGAGGTCAGCAGAGGAGGTGGAGGAGGTTGCTAGTGATGACGAGGTCAGGTTGCACCTTCCTGGACAGAGACATATTACTGGAAGCACGTCAACAACTGCATCCTCAAACAAAACTCTGCCTCTCACCACAAGTCGTGGTGGCTCTTCAGGTCGCATGGGTGCTAAGCCTTGCATAGCCTGGGCATTTTTTCAGATCGATAAAGATGACCCAACTCGTGTTATCTGTAACATTTGTCAGCAAAAGCTAAGTAGAGGCCAAAAAATACATAGTTTGAGTACTTCATGCATGAACCGGCACATGGACATGAAGCATAAGTTGCAGTGGGAAGCTCACTGTGCTACAATGCGGTCTAGCCGGCCGGGACAACCACCGTCTGCCATATCTTGTGCATCCGCGGCCTCTTCATCCTCTGTGACTGGGGGGACAGCAGTCACACCTGTTTTGGGGCGCAGACCTGCCACCTCTTTACCCGCAACAGCCAGCGTGATTGGCAGGTCATCATTTTCTTTGGAGGTGGTAACACCAGCTGGAGTTGAGCGCTGTCCGACATCGATAGCACCTCCTTTGGATCAAGGCAACCTAACATGTCCGCCTGCATCTTCCTCACAGACCGGCAGTTTGCCGGGGACACCCTTATCAACCACGTCTAAGCACAATAGCCAGCCCTCGGTCCCTCAGATGTGGAAAGTAAAAGACCATTTCCTCCTAGCCATGAGAAAGCTAAGAGGTTGAATTTCACCATCTGCAAGCTCTTGGCTACAGAAATGCTGCCTTTCCGCCTGGTGGACACAGAGGATTTTCGAGACCTTATGTCCGTCGCAGTGCCCCAGTACCAGATGCCCAGTCGGCACTACTTCTCAAAGAAAGGTGTGCCTGCGCTCCACCAGCATGTTGCACACAACATCACCGCTTCTTTGAGAAACTCTGTGTGTGACAGGGTGCATTTCACCACAGACACTTGGACGAGTAGGCATGGACAGGGGCGTTACATGTCGCTGACTGGGCACTGGGTAACTATGGTGACAGCAGGACAAGGGGCTGCTGTCCAAGTCTTGCCGTCCCCACGAGTTGTGCGTCAATCCTCTTTATGTCAAAGTTCCTCCACTGCTTCTGCCTCCTCAACCTCCTCTCGGTCTTCCACCTGCACCCAAAGCCTGTCTGGTCATGCCACAAGCTTTCTAACTGCGCAGAAGGGATCCTGCACACCTCCTTACTATGCTGGCAGTAGGGCTCAACGTCATCAGGCGGTTTTTACTTTGAAATGTCTGGGAAATGTGAGTCACACAGCTGAGGAGTTGTGGTCAGCTCTGGAGAACCAATTTCATGAATGGTTGTCTCCACTGGACCTGAAACCAGGGAAGGCTGTGTGCGACAATGCTGCACACCTGGGTGCGGCCCTTCGCCGGGGCAATGTCACACACGTGCCTTGTATGGCTCACGTGTTGAACCTGGTTGTCCAGCAATTTTTAGCCCACTATCCCAGACTAGATGGCCTTCTGCAGAGGGCACGGTCGCTGTGTGCTCACTTCCGCCGTTCGCATCCCGCAGCTCAGCGACTTACATCTCTACAGAAGTCGTTGGGCCTGCCACTTCACCGGCTAAAATGCAATGTGCCTACCCGGTGGAATTCAACTCTGCACATGTTGCAGCGACTGTGGCAGCACCAACAAGCCCTGGTGCAATACGTTCTGACGTATAGCTTGGGCCAACGAGATCCAGACGTGGGGCAAATCACGCTGGAGGAGTGGTCTCAGATCAGGGACCTATGCACCCTTCTGCACAGTTTTGAAATGGCGACGAAGATGTTTAGTGCTGACGATGCCATTATCAGCATGACTATTCCGGTGATTTACTTGCTGGAGCACATGTTAAACAGAATTCGGAGTCAGGTGGTGGCACAAGAGGAGGTGGAGGAAGTAGAGGAGGAGGAGTAGTATGCAGAAGGGCTAACATCTGCAAGGTCCAGACGGTCGGCAGCACCAAGGCGGCAGGCATGTGAGGGTGGGGGAGATGGTTTTACCAGGGCGCATGGTAGCAGCCAAACTAGTGAGGAAGGTGCAGAAGCCCAGGAAGAAGTGGAGGATGAACTGATGGAAGACTCATCAGATGAGGGAGACCTTGATCACATTTCTGTTGTGCGAGGTTGGGGGGAGAGGACAGAGGAAGGAAGCATGATTGTTACCTTGCCACCAACACAACAGGGACTTGGTGCTCCTGGATGCGCAACACACATGAGTGCCTTCTTGCTGCACTACCTGCAACATGACCCTCGAATTGGGAGAATTAGAAATAATCCTGACTACTGGGTTGCCACACTGTTAGATCCCCGGTACAAAAGTAAATTTGCAGAAATTATTCCAGCCATAGAAAGGGATGCACGCATGCAGGAGTATCAGCAGAGACTGTTGCAGAATCTTACATGTGCTTTTCCACAAAACACCAGTGGTGCACGTAGTGAATCTCACAGTTCCAACTTGCCAACCGTGGGACCGTCAAGTGTTCAGCACTCAAACCGTAACAGAACCACAGTATCTGCTGGTAACATCAATTTTGCGGAATCATTTCACCACTTTTTTAGCCCATCCTTTGCAAGGCCACAGGAGACAAGAAGTCTGACACATAGTCAACGCCTAGAGACGATGGTACAGGAGTATCTCCAAGTAAACATTGAAGCCATGACTGTCACTGGACCCTTGCTCTTTTTGGGCTTCCAATCTGGATAAATGGCTGGAGCTAGCCACTTACGCCTTGGAGATCTTGTCATGCCCCGCAGCCAGCGTTCTGTCTGAACGTGTGTTCAGCGCTGCTGGTGGTGTGCTGACAGATAAGCGCACGCGGCTCTCCACTGACAATGTAGACAGACTCACGTTCATAAAGATGAACAAATCATGGATCCGAAACGACTTTTCTACCCCTGTGTCATCCTGGGGAGAGTAAAAGATGGATGATTGTTTAAAATCACCCTACCAACCGTTTTAAGCTTTCAAATTACTAATCATGTTTATCTGTATCTTGGCTGGAAAATAATTTGGGCTTTGTAGCAGTGTGCAGCACTGATTCTATTAGGCCATCTATAATAAGCTCCACCAGATTTAAAATTAATAATAATTTTTAGCTGCATCTAGCCAAGGAAAATAATTTTGGGGCTCCGAGATGCGCAAGACACATAAGTGCCTTCTTGCTGCACTACCTGCAACATGACCCTCATATTGTCAGAATTCGAAGTAATCATGACTACTGGGTTGCCACACTCTTAGATCCGCCAAACTTTTCGATCAACCTTTTCATTTTAATAAAGACCAAAAAAATGGTCATTTTTGAAATTATAAGCATTAGCAGGTTATTAGAAACTGAAATCAAACAGTTTTCAACTCAAAACTTTATTCTAGGTGATGTTACTATTTCACATAGGACCCCTTGTTCGAAAGGAGCTTCTGAACTCTCTCGTCCATTGAATTTGTCAGGTTTTGGATGGTTTCTGCTTCAATTGTTTTGCATGAGGACAGAATACCCTCCCAGAGCTGTTGCTTAGATGTGAACTGCCTCCCGCCATCATAGACACTCCTTTTGATGATGCTACAGAGGTTCTGAATGGGGTAGAGGTCAGGGGAGCATGGGGGTCACACCATAAGTTTGTCCCCTTTTATGCCCATATCAGCCAGAGATGCAGATGTTTTATGTGCAGCATGAGATGGTGCATTATCATGCAAAAGAAATGATCTTGCTGTGAAATACACGGTTCTTCTTCTTGAACCATGGCAGGAAGTGCTGTTTGAGAAAATCCACATACATTATGGAGTTCATCTTTAGCGCCTTCAGGGATCCTAAAGGGGCCGACAATCTCTCTCCCCATGATTCCAGCCCAAAACATTACTCCACCTCCTCCTTGTTGGCGCTGTAGCCGTGTTTGCGTGGGGTGTCCATCAACCAGCCATCCTCCACTCCATCCATCTGGACCATCGAGCGCTGCACGGCACTCATCCGTGAACAAAACAGTTTTGAAATCAGTCTTCATGTAATGTTTGGCCCACTGGAGCCGTTTCTGCTTGTGTGAAGTGGATAGAGGAGGTCGACAGGATGGCGTATGCACAGCTGCAAACCTCTGAAGGACCCTGCATCTTGTTGTTCGGGGGACGTTGGAGGCACCAGCAGCTTCAAAAACTTGTCTGCTGCTATGACAAGGCTTTTTTGCCGCTGCTCTTTTAACCTGACGTCATTGCTTGTAGGAAAGAGTCCTCAATTTGCCCTGATCAGCACGCACACGTGTGTACTGTGAATCAGCTACATACTTCTTGATTGCCAAGACACTTCATCCTGATCATCGCACAATGTTGATTGTAGTCATGCCTTGACCTAAACACTCCACAATTTGTTGCTTCTCAGGAGTCGACACATCCTTTTTCTTTCCCATTTTGGCAGAAAATGTAGGCTGCTTAATAATGTGAGACAGCCTTCTTAAGTAGTCTTGCCTTTCATTGGACACACCTGCCAAACTAATTAGCACAGGTGTCTGCAATTGCTTACAGTGATATAAAGAGCCCTGACACACATCACCATCAATGAGTTTAACTGACAAACAAACAAATTCTTCCCTTATCACTCCTAAACACTTTTTGCATAATAATTTGAAACACAGTGTACATGTGCTTTTCCACAAAACACCAGTGGTTCACGTAGTGAATCTTACAGTTCTAACGTGCCAACCGTGGTCTGTATGGAGTTGTTCAATAAAGGGCCCAAAATTAAGATAACATAGATGGGAGAGGTCTCTATGAATAGGAATTCCTAAGTATTTGATACCCTGTGAGGGCCAGGCAAAGGGAAAGTTGGACTGGATGGAATCCTATATGGATTTGGGGAGGGAGACATCGCGGGCTTCAGACTTCGCTGCATTGATTTTAAAATTTGACCATGTAACAAAGTGATCTATTTCAGCCATAACAGCATGGATGGATATATGTGATTGAGTGATATATACTAGGACATCATCAGCAAATAGAGAGCACTTGTACTCGGTGCCTCCCACCTCAATCCACCTAATATTGGGGTTATGGCGAATTGATGAGAGCAGGTGCTCCGTCACTAGGATGTATAAGAGAGGGTACAGAGAACATCCCTGCCTTGTCCCATTGGTGATTGTGAAAGGTGATGAAAATGTTCTGACGCGCCCCCTGGGCCTTGGGACACCCGGAGCCGGACCCTTTTTGGTGGATGCTGGTGGTTGTAGTCTCCGTGGCGGCGACCCGGTTCCGTGGCTCAGGGCGGTCAAACCAGTGGCGGAACTATTTATGTAGTTTTGATGTTTAAATGTCCGACTACGCCACCCGTGGATTGCGGTCAGAGTGAACCGCCGCTCCAGGGCAGACCGCTGAGGCTGGTGTTGTGGGTGCAGCAGAGCGTAGCATAACTCCCCACGGGAGGAGTATAGCCTCAGGGCAGTGTATGCGGAGGATGGGGGTGATGGTGCAGGGCAGCAGCAGTAACGACAAGGAGTCAGTGATGCAGTCCAGGGCCTTTACTCACAGTTCTTATTATCCAGACCTCGTCTGCAGGTAACGGCTGCCCACGTCGTACTGTGCTCACCAGGTGAGGGGCTCAGACAACTCCCAGATAACTTTGGAGCGCTTCACAGGACCCCCTTTGTGTGTCCTTTGTCTGGCCTTTCTTATCAACCCTTCTGTCCGGCTGCCTCGGGCCTCCTCTTGGTAAACTTGGCGCCAGTTTCCCTGACCCTATGTGGTGCCTTCCTAGTGGGTGTAGCGAGGGGTTGCGACACATAAAATGTCACAGCCTCCGGTTTCTAGCTGAGGGTCGTTTCCTGCCTCCACTAGTTTCGGGGACCGGTCTCCCCCTTTGGCCTGACCCCTCCACGCAGGTGGATTCGGGCGTGCGGTGGCGACTCACCCGTCCGCACCCCTGGGATCCCTTCATTCCTCGTTCCTGGAGCCTTCTCCGCTCCTCTTCCTTCCTTCCCCCTTTTCCAGGCCTGGGCCTCTGTTACTATGCCTGCCTCCGGAGCAGAGCTCATGCAGAGCCCCTGCTCCCTGACACTTCTGCTCAGACTTCTCTACACTGAACTAAGATGGTGCCCACCTTTTATACTCCCTTCTCAATGCACCCAGGAACTGCTTCCTCCCTGCTCCTGCACTACAGGGTTCCCCTTCCTCAGTGTTCCCTCCCCCCACTCCAGCCAGGGACAGGGACTGTCCTGCCCATCTCAGGGGCATATTGGTCGCCCTGCCCCACGGCAATGTGGTGTAATGCATGCAGGTGTCGGGTCCTGATCCACACTCCATCCTTACCTAAGAGTGAGATATCACACCTCTGGGTGAGGTGCAATACCTCTGTAGCAACCGAGCCCTCAGGGTAATAGAGTTCCATTTATCTTCAGCCTAGGTGACGTATTGCGATACAGGGCCGTGATTTTGGCTATAAAGGGGTCCCCTAGACCCCTACCCCAAGCTTTTTAAGAGAATCATATATGGCGTGCCAGGAGACTCTATGGAATGCTTTCTCAGCATCCAACGAGAGTATCTAATTACAAATTTTTAACTGCATCTAGCCCAGGAAATACTTTGTGCCTAGTAGCAGTGTCTGCTAGTCAGCGGATTATCCCGGCTGTTAAGCAAGCTACACCACCTGTAGTTTTGACACTTAATTTTTTCAAAGGAAATGCTTCGGGACCACGGGATACTCAGTGAATAGCATCAGGAGGCACCCCAAGGCATAGGGGCTGGGACTGGCAGTAGGATGCCTTGCGGTGGACAGCCGAGCTCGATCCTTATAAAAGCTTTTTAACTGCAGCAGCTTTAGTGGACGCTACTGGAGCTGGAATTACGCGGCTGCTGGCATGAGACTTGCCCTCCAATAGATCCTTGTAAATGGATTTAAAGTGTATTCATTCAAATTAGAGAGACAATTTAAATTAAAAAGTTTAGAGCTGCCTCCACCACAGGGGGGCTCGCTCGACCCACCAGCGGACAGGCACCAGTATTGGGAGAGGGGGGCTGGCCGTCAGGGTTCACCGCGGCTCTGGCACAAACCCGGCGACACGGAGGTGGCACGGGCAGGAGCGGACTGAACGTGTCGGCTTCTCACTTTTTGGATTTTAGAAGGGCATGACATGCCTATATCTGTGTCTCCCCCTCCTTTTACTCTTCCACCTCTTTTCTTTTCGCATGACTATATGTACTTGTCACTTTTCCATGTGTTAGTTGTGTCTTCAGAGCAGTTTGTCAGCTTTTGGACACCTTTGAAGGTGTTTTCTATGTGTTTCTATGTGTTTTTGTTTGCCTGCCATTGGTTTTAACGGTGTTCGAAGGTGTTCGACGAACAGTTCGACGAACAGTTCGGCGAACACACGGGTGTTCGACGAACCGAACCGAACTCGAACACTACGGGGGTGGCTCAACACTATTCCTGAGGTGGAGAGGTCTACAAAAATGGGGCAGTATCAGATGGCCCTTGCTGCAGAACTGTTAAAAAAATTCCCATCTGAACACGCTAGCGGCAGAGGTCACAATTCGTTGCCCAACGAAGGCGTACAGGCGATAGAGACGCAACTCCAATTCAGCAGAGGCAGGGGAACACTGTCAACGTTTTGGGACAGTTTTCTGAGACCTACTCAGCTTACAGGCCCTGAGGTGTGGGGTACTCTCACAAGGAGAGGAAAGTTTCAAAAGATGGTGAGGGAGTACCTTGCCGACCATACCAGCATCCTCCGTGATTCCTCTGTGCCTTTTAATTATTGGGTATCCAAGCTGGACACTTGGAAAGAACTCGCTCTGTATGCCTTGGAGGTCATGGCCTGGCCTGCCGCTAGCGTGTTATCGGAGCGTGTTTTTATTGCCGCTGGGGGAATTATAACTGATAAGCGCACTCGCCTGACAAGCTGACCCTTATCAAAATGAACAAGGGCTGGATTGGGCCAGGCTTCTCATCACAACCAAATGACAGCAGAGTAGCATAAAGTCAAATCCACTGTGTTATTTCGGGAGGTGTATTCCCATGCACCGCTTCACATCCACACATGGGTATACGCTTCCTCATTTTGGATTTTTTTTGCTCTTCTCCTTATCCTCAGCCTCCACCCTCACTATACCACCAGGGTGACCGTGGTCCATGTTGCCAGCATTGCAAGTTCCTCCGTCCTAATTTTTGTCAGCTTTTGCTTGGAAGGCATAGCCAAAGACTACGGGAGACCCACTCCCCAATGATGGGAATAATGTTTTTAATATGCTGTACTGCATGGCTCTTGTAAGGGGCATCGCAAGTTCCTACGTCCTGATTTTTGGCAGCTTTTGCTTCAAAGACATAGGCAAAGACTATGGGGGACCCACTCGCCAATAACAGGAATAATGTTTTTAATATGCTGAACTGCATGGCTCTTGTAAGGGGTATTACAAGTTCCTCCGTCCTAATTTTCAGCAGCTTTAGCTTGGAAGGCATAGGCAAAGACTATGGGAGACACACTAACCAATAATGGAAATAATGTTTTTAATATGCTGTACTGCATGGCTCTTGTAAGGGGCATTAAAATCATTTTATTAAGCTACTGTGACCTCCACGTCTCTTCCAAGGGTCATTTGTATTGTCTTTTTTTTCCCCTGCGACCTCCACCACTTCACCAAGGGGTAAAAAAACCGTCTTGTTAAACCACTCTGAACTCCACGTCTCTTCCAAGGGTCATTAAAACTGTCTTGTTAAGCTATGGTGACCTCCACGTCTCTTCCAAGGAACATTAAAACCGTCTTGTTAAACCACTTTGAACTTCACGTTTCTTCCAAGGGGCATGAAAACCGTCTTGTTAAGCTACTGTGACCTCCATGTCTCTTCCAAGGGGCATTAAAACCATCTTGTTAAGCTACTGTGACCTCCACGTCTCTTCCAAGGGGCATTGATATTGTCTTTTTATTCCTCTGCGACCTCCACCACTCTTCCAAGGGGTATTAAAACCGTCTTGTTAAACCACTCTGAACTCCACGTCTCTTCCAAGCGGCATTAAAACGGTTTTGTTAAGCTACTGTGACCTCCACGTCTCTTCCAAAGGTAATTGATATTGTGTTTTTATTCCACTGTGACCTCCACCACTCTTCCAAGGGTCATTTATATTGTCTTTTTATTCCACGGGGACCTCCGCGTCTCTTCCAAGGGGCATCAAAAGAGTCTTGTTAAACCACTCTGAACTCCACGTCTCTTCCAAGGGGCATTAAAACCGTCTTGTAAAGCTACTGTTACCTCCACGTCTCTTCAGAGGGGCATTAAAACCGTCTTGCTAAACCACTCTGAACTCCATGTCTCTTCCAAGGTGCATTAAAACAATCTTGTTAAGATACTGTGACCTCCACGTCTCTTCCAAGGGGCATTAAAACCATCTTGTTAAGCTACCGGAACCTCCACGTCTCTTCCAAGGGGCATTGATATTATCTTTTTAATCCACTGTGACCTCCCCCACTCTTCCAAGGGGCATTGATATTGTCTTTTTATTCCACTGGGACCTCCACCACTCTTCCAAGGGGCATTGATATTGTCTTTTAATTCCACTGGGACCTCCACGTATCTTCCAAGGTGCATTAAAACCGTCTTGTTAAACCACTCTGAACTCCACTTCTCTCCCAAGGGGCATTCAAACAGTCTTGTTAAGCTACTGGGACCTCCACATCTCTTCCAAGGGGCATTAAAACCGTCTTGTTAAGGTACTGTGACCTCCATGTCTCTTCCAAGGGGCATTAAAACTGTCTTGTTAAGATACTGTGACCTCCACGTCTCTTCTAAGGGGCATTAAAACCATCTTGTAAAACCACTCTGAACTCCACGTCTCTACCAAGGGGCATTAAAATCATCTTGTTAAGCTACTGTGACCTCCACGTCTCTTCCAAGGGTCAATGATATTGTGTTTTTACACCACTGTGACCTCCACCACTCTTCCAAGGGGCATTGATATTGTCTTTTTATTCCACTGCGACCTCCACCACCCTTCCAAGGCACATTGATATTGTCTTTTTATTCCACTACGACCTCCACCACTCTTCCAAAGGTCATTGATATTGTCTTTTTATTCCACTGCGACCTCCACCACTCTTCCAAGGGGCATTGATAATGTATTTTTATTCCACGGCGACCTCCACGTCTCTTCCAGGGGGCATCAAAACCGTCTTGTTAAACCACTCTGAACTCCACGTCTCTTCCAAGGGGCATGAAAACTGTCTTGTTAAGCTACTGTTACCTCCACGTCTCTTCCAAGGGGCATTAAAACCGTCTTCCAAACCACTCTGAACTCCACGTCTCTTCCAAGGTGCATTAAAACCATCTTGTTATGCTACTGTGACCTCCACGTCTCTTCCAAGGGGCAATAAAACCATCTTGTTAAGCTACCGTGACCTCTATGTCTCTTCCAAGGGGCATTGATATTATCATTTTATTCCACTCTGACCTCCCCCACTCATCCAAGGGGCATTGATATTGTCTTTTTATTCCACTGGGACCTCCACAACTCTTCCAAGGGGCATTGATATTGTCTTTTTATTCCATGGGGTCCTCCACGTCTCTTCCAAGGGGCATCAAAACCGTCTTGTTAAACCACTCTGAACTCCACGTCTCTTCCAAGGGGCATGAAAACCGTCTTGTTAAGCTACTGTTACCTCCACGTCTCTTGAGAGGGGAATTAAAACCAGCTTGCTAAACCACTCTGAACTCCACGTCTCTTCCAAGGTGGATTAAAACCATCTTGTTAAGATACTGTGACCTCCACGTCTCTTCCAAGGGGCATTGATATTATCTTTTTATTCCATTGTGACCTCCTCCACTCTTCCAAGGGGCATTGATATTGTCTTTTTATTCCACTGGGACGTCCACCACTCTTCCAAGGGTCATTGATATTGTCTTTTTATTCCACTGGGACCTCCACGTCTCTTCCAAGGGGCATTAAAACCGTCTTGTTAAACCACTCTGAACCCCACTTCTCTCCCAACGGGCATTGCAACAGTCTTGATAAGCTACTGGGACCTCCACATCTCTTCCAAGGGGCTTTAAAACCGTCTTGTTAAGCTACTGTGACCTTCACGTCTCTTCCAAGGGTCATTGATATTGTGTTTTTATTCCACTGTGACCTCCACCACTCTTCCAATGGGTATTGATATTGTCTTTTTATTCCACTGCGACCTCCACCACCCTTCCAAGGCACATTGATATTGTCTTTTTATTCCACTGTGACCTCCACCACTCTTCCAAGGGTCATTGATATTGTCTTTTTGTTCCACTGCGACCTCCACCACTCTTCCAAGGGGCATTGATATTGTCTTTTTATTCCACGGGGACCTCCACGTCTCTTCCAAGGGGCATCAAAACCGTCTTGTTAAACCACTCTGAACTCCACGTCTCTTCCAAAGGGCATGAAAACCGTCTTGTTAAGCTACTGTTACCTCCACGTCTCTTCCAAGGGGCATTAAAACCATCTTGTTAAGATACTGTGACCTCCACGTCTCTTCCAAGGGGCATTGAAATTATCTTTTTATTCCACTGTTACATCCCCCACTCTTCCAAGGGGCATTGATATTGACTTTTTATTCCACTGGGACCTCCAACACTCTTCCATGGGGCATTGATATTGTCTTTTTATGCCACTGGGAACTCCACGTCTCTTCCAAGGGGCATTAAGACCGTCTTGTTAAACCACTCTGAACTCCACTTCTCTCCCAAGGGGCATTAAAACAGTCTTGATAAGCTTCTGGGACCTCCACATCTCTTCCATGGGGCATTAAAACCATCTTCTTAAACTACTGCGACCTCCACGTCTCTTCCAAGGAGCATTGATTTTGTCTTTTTATTCCACTGCGGCCTCCACCACTCTTCCAAGGGACATCGATATTGTCTTTTTATTCCACTGTAACCTCCACCACTCTTCCAAGGGGCATTGATATTGTCTTTTTAATCCACTGGGACATCCACAACTCTTTCAAGGGGCATCGATATTGTGTTTTTATTCCACTGGGGCCTCCATGTCTCTTCCAAGGGGCATTAAAACTGTCTTGTTAAACCACTCTGAACTCCACGTCTCTTCCAAGGGGAATTAAAACCATCTTGTTAAGCTAATGTGACCTCCACGTCTCTTCCAATGGGCATTAAAACCGTCTTCTTAAACAACTCTGAACTCCACGTCACTTCCAAGGGGCATTAAAACCAACTTGTCAAACCACCCTGTACTCCACCTCTCTACCAAGTGGCATAAAAATCGTCTTGTTAAGCTACTGTGACCTCCACGTCTCCTTCAATGGTCATTGATATTGTCTTTTTACTCCACTGGGACCTCCACCACTCTTCCAAGGGGCATTGATATTGTCTTTTTAATTCCACTGAGACCTCCACCACTCTTCCAAGGGGCATTGATATTGTATTTTTATTCCACCGTGACCTCCACGTCTCTTCCAAGGGGCATTAAAGCCATCTTGTTAAACCACTCTGAACTCCACGTCTCTTCCAAGGGGCATTAATTCCATCTTGCTAAGCTACTGTGACCTCCACGTCTCATCCAATGGGCATTAAAACCATCTTGATAAACCACTCTGAACTCCACGTTTCTTCCAAGGGGCAATAAAATTGTCTTGTTAAGCTACTGTGACCTCCACAGCCCTTCAAAGGGTCATTTATATTGTCTTTTTATTCCACTGGGACCTTCACCACTCTTCCAAGGTGCATTGATATTGTCTTTTTATTCCTCTGGACCTCCACGTCTCTTCTAAGGGGCATTAAAACCATCTTGTTAAACCACTCTGAACTCCAAGTCTATTCCAAGGGGCATTAAAACGGTCTTGTTAAGCTACTGTGACCTCTACGTCTCTTCCAAGGGGCATTAAAACCGTCTTGTAAAGCTACTGTGACCTCCACGTCTCTTCCAAGGGGCATTGATATTGTCTTTTTATTCCACTGCGACCTCCACCACTCTTCCAAGGGGCATTGATATTGTCTATTTATTCCACTGTAACCTCCACCACTCTTCCAAGGGACATTGATATTGTCTTTTTATTCCACTGGGACCTCCACGTCTCTTCCAAGGGGCATTAAAACCATCTTGTCAAGCTACTGTGACCTCCACGTCTCTTCCAAGGGGCATTAAAACCGTCTTGTTAAGCTACTGTGACCTCCACGTCTCTTCCAAGGGGCATTAAAACCGTCTTGTTAAACCACTCTGAACACCACGTCTCTTCAAGGGGTATTAAAATCGTCTTGTTAAGCTACTTGACCTCCATGTCTCTACCCAGGGTCATTGATATTGTCTTTTTATTCCACTGTAACCTTCACCACTCTTCCAAGGGGCATTGATATTGTCTTTTTATTGCACTGTGACCTCCACCACTATTCCAAGGGACATTGATATTGTCTTTTTATTCCACTGGGACCTCCACCACTCTACCAAGGGACATTGATATTGTCTTTTTATTCCACTGGGACCTCCGCGTCTCCTCCAAGGGGCATTAAAACCGCCTTGTTAAACCACGCTGAACTCCACGTCTCTTCCAAGGGGCATTTAAACCGTCTTGTTAAGCTACTGTGACCTCCACGTCTCTTCCAAGTGGCATAAAAACTGTCTTGTTAAACCACTCTGAACTCCACGTCTCTTCCAAGGGGCATTAAAACAGTCTTGTTAAGCTACTGTGACCTCCATGTCTCTTCCAAGGTGCATTAAAACAGTCTTGTTAAGTTACTGTGACTTCCACGTCTCTACCAAGGGGCATTGATATTGTCTTTTTATTCCACTGTGACCTCCACCACTCTTCCAAGGGGCACTGATATTGTCTATTTATTCCACTGTAACCTCCACCACTCTTCCAAGGGGCATTGATATTGTCTTTTAATTCTACTGGGACCTCCACGTCTCTTCCAAGAGGCATTAAAACCATCTTGTTAAGCTACTGTGACCTCCACGTCTCTTCTAAGGGGCATTAAAACCATCTTGTTAATCTACTGTGACCTCTACGTCTCTTCCAAGGGGCATTAAAACCGTCTTTTTAAACCACTCTGAACACCACGTCTCTTCAAGGAGCATTAAAATCGTCTTGTTAAGCTACTGTGACCTCCACGTCTCTTCCAAGGGTCATTGATATTGTCTTTTTATTCCACTGTAACCTCCACCTCTCTTCCAAGGGGCATTGATATATTCTTTTTATTGCACTGCGACCTCCACCACTATTCCAAGGGACATTTATATTGTCTTTTTATTCCACTGGGACCTCCACCACTCTTCCAAGGGGCATTGATATTGTCTTTTTATTCCACTGGGACCTCCGCGTCTCTTCCAAGAGGCATTAAAACCGCCTTGTTAAACCACACTGAACTCCACGTCTCTTCCAAGGGGCATTTAAACCGTCTTGTTAAGCTACTGTGACCTCCACGTCTCTTCCAAGTGGCATACAAACTGTCTTGTTAAACCACTCTGAACTCCACGTCTCTTCCAAGGGGCATTAAAATCATTTTGTTAAGCTACTGTGTCCTCCACGTCTCTTCCAAGGGTCATTGATATTGTCCTTACATTCCACTGTGACCTCCACCATTCTTCCAAGGGGCATTGATATTGTCTTTTTATTCCACTGCGACCTCCACCACTCTTCCAACGGACATTGATATTGTCTTTTTATTCCACTGGGACATCCACCACTCTTCCAAGGGGCATTGATATTGTCTTTTTATTCCACTGGGACCTCCACGTCTCTTTCAAGGGGCATTAAAACCGTCTTGTTAAACAACTCTGAACTCCACCTCTCTTCCAAGGGGCATTAAAACCATCTTGTTAAGCTACTGTGACCTCCATGTCTCTTCCAAGGTGCATTAAAACCGTCTTGTTAAGCTACTGTGACCTCCACATCTCTTCCAGGGGACATTGATATTGTCTTTTTATTCAACTGGGACCTCCACCACTCTTCCAAGGGGCACTGATATTGTCTTTTCATTCCACTGAGATCTCCACCACTCTTCCAAGGGGCATTGATTTTGTCTTTCTATTCCACCGGGACCTCCATGTCTCTACCAAGGGGCATTAAAACCGTCTTGTTAAACCACTCTGAACTCCATGTCTCTGCCAAGGAGCATTAAAACTGTCTTGTTAAGATACTGTGACCTCCACATCTCTTCTAATGGGCATTAAAACTGTCTTGTTAATCCACTCTAAGCTCCACAGCTCTTCCAAGGGTCATTGAAATGTTGTTTTTAATTACCTCTAACCTCCACGACTCTTCCAACGGGCATTGCATTTCCTCCTAATTTTAGTCAGCTTTTGCTTTTCAATGCAAAGGCGAACACTAAGGGAGACCCACTCCCCAATATTGGGTAGAAGGTTTTTAGTACGCTGTAATCCACGTCTGTTTCAAGGGGTATTGCAGTTCCTCATAATTTTTGGAAAGCCTTCCATTCACTGCTTATGCCAACGGTGTACAGGAGACCCAGTTGCTATAAATGAAAAAAACGGTTTAGTTAAGGCCCTCTGACCTCCATGTCACTTCCAAGGGGCATTGGAGTGCCTCGAAATTTTTGGCAGGCATTGCACTCACTGTATTCCCTGTAACTGCGTAGCCGAACCTCTCCTTTTGGTACAGAAACATATCCTACAAGACATGTGTGGTTGACTGGCCTGATATTTATGTGAATGGTCCCTGTTCCTCCTGCTCTTTCTCCTTTGCCACCACCTCATCCAACATTCATCACCTGAAGCTTTGTTTTAAAGGGAGTCATAGAACTGAGATAGTAGCAGGAAAACATCCAGCAATCCTCGGAAGAGGTAGGATATGCGCCAAAACACTGACCACCTCAGGCCTAGCCGCTACTACATACATGCGCTTGCATTACAAGGAACATAAATCTACGGAGATGGATTGGCTCATGATCATGAATAATTTACTCGTTGTGTAGGAGGCCGACCACTGCTGCTGTCTACCCTCTGAACTTTGTGTTGAAGCCTGATTGACCTAGGATTCGCAATCCTCTATGTCTGGAGGACGTGTTGCATCCCAGTGTCCAACTGTGTCCCGGCTTCCACAATTTTAACCCAGTGTAAAGACGTCAGTGAGATGGACCATCCCTGGCCACATTCACTTGTCCATGTGTTTGTGGTTAGGCTGTCCTTCCCACTAAATGCACTGGGGAGGGCACAGGTAATGTTTTGGTATGCGCGCAGGTGTATAAGGTGCACAGGGACAAATAGGGGCGGCTTGGGACCGTGTGTCGGCACTCGGCTACGGAGTTGCTGGGGACCGAGTATGGACACCCGTCCGCCCCCTGGCAGCTGGGGACCGAGTATGGATACCAGGCCACCGACGCAGCCATGACGTGGTGGGCAGATTCCACCTCCATAAGCCTAAAAGGCCCAATTTCAAGTGCAAGCAGTATGCTATTGCAGCCTGGGGGTGGGTGGGTGGCAGACTGCATACTTGTGCTTGCATTGCAAGTAATGGGGGAGGTACAATTGAACACTGCCCTGGGACAAGGACTTGCACGCGGATAGTTGCAAGTCTGCAACCTCTGATGCGGCAAGGATCACTTCTGATGGGCACACTTTTAGGCAGTGACCTGGGTGTCAGAGATGCTTCCAGGGGTCTTACCCATGCTGTTCCCATGTCTTTTCAGCACTGTATGCATGTGTCACACAGCACATGGCCAGATAAGGTTGTTAAATGTTAAAATGACATTTACCGGTGAATGCATTTGTCACGGTTGAAAGCAATACAAAAGTGCAAAAGCGCATAAAAAATGCTACTTGTGAACATAGCCCAAGGTGTGGAGGAGCATTTTTGTTTTTGCTTATTTATTTTACCTTATACACAAGTCTTTACCCTGGAAAGGATATTCCTTAACATATTTCACAGGAAAGCAGTTTCATTTTCTTTTTTGAATGTTTTATTGTGAGCCCGTAAAAGTTGCTTAATACCTCTGACCACGTTGTTGACAGCAGTGACCTGGGGATCAGAAATGCTTTCAGGGGCGATCCCCATGCTGTCCCCATGTCATTTGAGCACCGTCACTATCGTTTTGGGCACTTTTTAGGCTTTCTACAGACTGCCGGGGGTGCCGCCGCAAAAATGCTCTGGACTCCCATAGACTAACATTGGGTTCGTTGCTCGGGTCGAGCACCCGAGTATCATGGTGAGCTCGGCCAGAGCTTCGAGCACCCAAGCATTTTAGTGCTCGCTCAACACTAATAAATAACATGATGTTTCCACTAGTCTATAATTAATTGAATGAATCATATGCCAGACTATACAGAAAAGAAAATGTATGTGAAAACAAATAAAAATGAATACTGAATTGTACCACATAAATAATGAAGATGAAAGAATGAAATCAATAAAGATGAATAATGTTAAATTAAAATAAAAACATGGCACCAAATCACCAATCACCCCACATTAATGTATATTACAGCTCTCATGCCAGTCCATATTAAATCTCAATCACTTGGAGCCCGATGGATATCATAATGCGTAAGCCTCAGAAAGAATTTCAAAGGTGCGTAGTGTTCCAGACTTGTGTCAAGATTAGTGTTGAGCGATACCTTCCGATATCAGGAAATATCGTATCGGATTGGATAGGGCCGATACCCAAAAAGTATCGGATATCGCCGATTCCGATACCGGAAACCAATGCAAGTCAATGGGACACAAATATCGGAATGAAAATAAACCCTTTCTTTCCTTGTAGGTTAATTCTACATGAAGTAAAACAACTAAGAATAATGTAGAATGACATGAAAAGCCGGCAATTCATCAGCGGCATACACCGGTACCCGACAATTTACAACAGAAAGAATAGAGCTTCACACATAGATTAGATAGATAGAAACATGTCAGTCACATATATATGAAGTACAGTGACAGTGTTGCTTACTGTACTTGTCATTTAGTGTAAAGGATTTATTAAAAAAAATATTAGTGTTTTCGTGCACCGTCTCTTTAAAAAAGCCGGCCGGCAATTCAGCAGCGGTACCCGACAATTTATAACAGACAGAATAGAGAATCATACATAGATTAGATAGATAGAAACATGTCAGTCACATATATATGAAGTACAGTGACAGTGTTGCTTACTGTACTTGTCATTTAGTGTAAAGGATTTATTAAAAAAAATATTAGTGTTTTCGTGCACCGTCTCTTTAAAAAAGCCGGCCGGCAATTCAGCAGCGGTACCCGACAATTTATAACAGAAAGAATAGAGCTTCACACATAGATTAGATAGATAGAAACATGTCAGTCACATATATATGAAGTACAGTGACAGTGTTGCTTACTGTACTTGTCATTTAGTGTAAAGGATTTATTTAAAAAAATAATAGTGTTTTCATGCACCGTCTCTTTAAGAAAGCCGGCCGGCAATTCAGCATCTGTACCCGACAATTTAGAATAGAAGGAATAGAGAATCACACATAGATTAGATAGATAGAAACATGTCAGTCACATATATATGAAGTACAGTGACAGTGTTGATTACTGTACTTGTCATTTAGTGTTAAAATAAAGGATTTATTTAAAAAAAAATTGGCGTGGGGTTCCCCTTAATTTTAGGCTCTAGCGGAGGTTAAGCAGACAGCTGGGGCAAATGTTTGAAGCCTGGGAAGGGGGTAATACCCACGGAGCTTCCCAGGCTACTAATATCAGCCCCCAGCTGAATACCTAGCCTTTACTAGCTATTAAAATGGGGGAACCCCCCCAAAAAAATAACGTGGGGTCCCCCCTAATTTAATAGCTAGCACAGGCTAGGCAGACAGCTGGGGGCTGATATTAATAGCCCAGGAAGGGAGCCATGAATATTGGCCCCCTCCCAGGCTAGAAACACCAGCCGTCAGCCACCCCAGAAATGGCGCATCCATAGGATGCGCCAATTCTGGCACTTAGCCTCGCTCTTCCACGCTGCCCTGGTGCGGTAGCAGGGGGTAATAGGGTTGGGGTTGATGTCAGCTTATAATGCCAGCTGACATCAAGCCCAGGTTAGTAATGGAGAGGCGTCTATAAGACACCCCCATTACTAAACCCACAGTCAAAGTTAAAAGAAAATACAAACACCCAGAGTAAAGTCCTTTAATTGAAATAAAGACACAATTCTTTATTGTTCTAAATTAAACCATACTTACCATCACGCCCATTCCAGCTGAAGCCAACGATCTCCTGCAATAAAAGAAAAATAATAAAGCAACCTCATCCTTACCTTTCGATGGTTCCCAGGACAGCTCCAGCTCTGCTACATCGAGATGACAGGCTGGACCGCAGCAGAAAGCTGCCATCCAGCCTGTCATCCCACAGACACTGAGAAGCGCAGGCATACTTGCGCTCCTCAGTGTCTCTCTGTGACGTCATCCAGATGAGCCGAGTTCATGTCCAATGAACTCAGCTCACCTCATGCACGTCACTGACAGCGTGGGAAAGTTCTCCTGCACTCAGCGCTTCAGCGTGAGAATTCTCCCACGCTGTCAGTGACATAAATGAGGTGAGGTCATGTCCAATGAACTCAGCTCACCTCATGCACGTCACTGACAGTGTGGGAAAATTCTCACGTTGAAGTGCTGAGTGCAGGAGAATTTTCCCACGCTGTCAGTGACGTACATGAGGTGAGCTGAGTTCATTGGACATGACCTCGGCTCATCTGGATGCCGTCACAGCCAGACACTGAGGAGTGGAAGTATGCCTGCGCTTCTCAGTGTCTGCGGGATGACAGGATGGATGGCAGCGTTCTGCTGCGGTCCAGCCTGTCATCTCGATGTAGCAGAGCTGAAGCTGTCGTGGGAGCCATGGAAAGGTAAGGATGATGTTGCTTTATTATTTTACTTTTATTGCAGGAGATCGTTGGCTTCAGCTGGAATGGGCGTGACGGTAAGTATGGTTTAATTTAGAACAATAAAGAATTGTGTGTTTATTTCAATTAAAGGACTTTTTTCTGGGTGTTGTGTTTTTTTAAATACTTTACTAGAAATTCATGGTGGTCATGTCTAATATTGGCGTGACCCCATGAATTTTGGGCTTAGGGCCAGCTGATAATGCCAAGCTGGCCTTAACCCCTTTATTACCCAGTGAGCCACCGCACCAGGGCCCTGGATGAGTTGGGTACAGCGCCAGAAGATGGCGCTTCCATGAATGCGCCATTTTCTGGGGCGGCTGCGGACTGCAATTTGCAGCGGGGGTGGCCCAGAAAGCTTGGGTCTCCCTGCGCTGCGGATTCCAGCCCCCAGCTGCCTAGTTGTATCTGGCTGGGCACAAAAATAGGGCGAAGCCCCACGCATTTTTTTTTTAAATTATTTCATGAAATTCATGGAATAATTAAGAAAAAAAGGGCTTCCCTATATTGTTGTGTCCAACCAGGTACAAATAGGCAGCTGGTGGTTGGGGGCAGCCCATTCCTGCCTGCTGTACCTGGCTGGACACAAATATAGTGCGAAGCCCCACGTCAATTTTTTTTTAATTATTTCATGAAATAATTTTTTTAAAAAAGGGCTTCCCTATATTGTTGTGTCCGGCCAGGTACAAATAGGCAGCTGGTGGTTGGGGGCAGCCTGTTCCTGCCTGCTGTACCTGGCTGGACACAAATATAGGGCGAAGCCCCACGTCAATTTTTTTTAAAATAAATCCTTTATTTTAACACTAAATGACATTTGAGGACATAATAAAGATGCAGTCCCTAAATTATTATTTATTTTTTAATTAATTTTTCCCAAAACTTTTGACGTGGGCTTCGCCATATTTTTGTATGCCAGCCAGGTACAGCATCCAGCTTCTATGAACGCGCCATTTTCTGGGGTGGCTGCGGACTGCAATTTTCAGTGGGGGGGGGGGGGCAGAAAGCTTGGGCCTCCCTGCGCTGCAGATTCCATCCCCCAGCTGCCTAGTTGTACCTGGCTGGACACAAAAATAGGGAGAAGCTTCACGTATTTTTTTTTTTAATTATTTCATGAAATTCATGAAATAATTAAGAAAAAAAGGGCTTCCCTATATTGTTGTGTCCAACCAGGTACAAATAGGCAGCTGGTGGTTGGGGGCAGCCCGTTCCTGCCTGCTGTACCTGGCTGGACACAAATATAGTGCGAAGCCCCACGTCAATTTTTTTTAAATCATTTCAGGAAATTCATGAAATAATTAAAAAAAATTGATGTGGGGCTTCGCCCTATATTTGTGTCCAGTCAGGTACAGCAGGCAGGAACGGGCTGCCCCCAACCACCAGCTGCCTATTTGTACCTAGCCGGACACAACAATATAGGGAAGCCCTTTTTTTCTTAATTATTCCATGAATTTCATGAATTTAAAAAAAAAAAACGTGGAGCTTCGCCCTATTTTTGTGTCCAGCCAGGTACAACTAGGCAACTGGGGGCTGGAATCTGCAGCGCAGGGAGGCCCAAGCTTTCTGGGCCCCACCCGCTGCAAATTGCAGTCCGCAGCCGCCCCGGAAAATGGCGCGTTCATAGAAGCGCCATCTTCTGGCGCTGTACCCAACTCATCCAGGGCCCTGGTGCGGTGGCTCACTGGGTAATAAAGGGGTTAAGGCCAGCTTGGCATTATCAGCTGGCCCTAAGCCCGAAATTGATGGGGTCACGCCAATATTAGACATGACCACCATGAATTTCTAGTAAAGTATTTAAAAAAAACACAAACACCCAGAAAAAAGTCCTTTAATTGAAATAAACACACAATTCTTTATTGTTCTAAATTAAACCATACTTACCATCACGCCCATTCCAGCTGAAGCCAACGATCTCCTGCAATAAAAGAAAAATAATAAAGCAACCTCATCCTTACCTTTCCATGGCTCCCACGACGGCTCCAGCTCTGCTACATCGAGATGACAGGCTGGACCGCAGCAGAACGCTGCCATCCAGCCTGTCATCCCGCAGACACTGAGAAGCGCAGGCATACTTCCACTCCTCAGTGTCTGGCTGTGACGGCATCCAGATGAGCCGACAATGAACTCGGCTCACCTCATGTACGTCACTGACAGCGTGGGAGAATTCTCCTGCACTCAGCGCTTCAGCGTGAGAATTTTCCCACGCTGTCAGTGACGTGCATGAGGTGAGGTCATGTCCAATGAACTCGGCGCACCTCATGCACGTCACTGACAGCGTGGGAGAATTCTCACGCTGAAGCGCTGAGTGCAGGAGAATTTTCCCACGCTGTCAGTGACGTGCATGAGGTGAGCTGAGTTCATTGGACATGACCTCGGCTCATCTGGATGCCGTCACAGCGAGACATTGAGGAGCGCAAGCATGCCTGCGCTTCTCAGTGTCTGCGGGATGACAGGCTGGATGGCAGCGTTCTGCTGCGGTCCAGCCTGTCATCTCGATGTAGCAGAGCTGAAGCTGTCCTGGGAACCATGGAAAGGTAAGGATGAGGTTGCTTTATTATTTTACTTTTATTGCAGGAGATCGTTGGCTTCAGCCTGAATGGGCGTGACTGTAAGTATGGTTTAATTTAAAACAATAAAGAATTGTGTCTTTATTTCAATTAAAGGACTTTTTTCTGGGTGTTTGTGTTTTTTTTAAATACTTTACTAGAAATTCATGGCGGTCATGTCTAATATTGGCGTGACCCCATGAATTTCGCGCTTAGGGACAGCTGATAATGCCAAGCTGGCCTTAACCCCTTTATTACCCAGTGAGCCACCGCACCAGGGCCCTGGATGAGTTGGGTACAGCGCCAGAAGATGGCGCTTCTATGAACGCGCCATTTTCCGGGGCGGCTGCGGACTGCAATTTGCAGTGGGTGGGGCCCAGAAAGCTTGGGTCTCCCTGCGCTGCAGATTCCAGCCCCCAGCTGCCTAGTTGTACCTGGCTGGACACAAAAATAGGGCGAAGCGCCACACATTTTTTTTTTTAATTATTTCATGAAATTCATGGAATAATTAAGAAAAAAAGGGCTTCCCTATATTGTTGTGTCCGGCTAGGTACAAATAGGCAGCTGGTGGTTGGGGGCAGCCCGTTCCTGCCTGCTGTACCTGGCTGGACACAAATATAGTGCGAAGCCCCACGTCAATTTTTTTTTAATTATTTCATGAAATAATTAAAAAAAAAAGGGCTTCCCTATATTGTTGTGTCCGGCCAGGTACAAATAGGCAGCTGGTGGTTGGGGGCAGCCCGTTCCTGCCTGCTGTACCTGACTGGACACAAATATAGGGCGAAGCCCCACATAATTTTTTTTTAATTATTTCATGAATTTCATGAAATAATTAAAAAAAAATTGACGTGGGGCTTCACACTATATTTGTGTCCAGCCAGGTACAGCAGGCAGGAACGGGCTGCCCCCAACCACCAGCTGCCTATTTGTACCTGGCCAGACACAACAATATAGGGAAGCCCTTTTTTTCTTAATTATTCCATGAATTTCATGAAATAATTAAAAAAAAAAAAACGTGGAGCTTCTCCCTATTTTTGTGTCCAGCCAGGTACAACTAGGCAGCTGGGGGATGGAATCTGCAGCGCAGGGAGGCCCAAGCTTTCTGCCCCCCCCCCCCCGCTGAAAATTGCAGTCCGCGGCCGCCCCGGAAAATGGCGCGTTCATAGAAGCTGGATGCTGTACCTGGCTGGCATACAAAAATATGGCGAAGCCCACGTCAAAAGTTTTGGGAAAAATTTATTAAAAAATAAATAATAATTTAGGGACTGCATCTTTATTATGTCCTCAAATGTCATTTAGTGTTAAAATAAAGGATTTATTTAAAAAAAAAATGGCGTGGGATCCCCCATAATTTTAGTCTCTAGCGGAGGTTAAGCAGACGGCTGGGGCAGATGTTTGAAGCCTGGGAAGGGGGTAAAACCCACGGAGCTTCCCAGGCTACTAATATCAGCCCCCAGCTGAATACCTAGCCTTTACTAGCTATTAAAATGGGGGACCCCCCCCAAAAAAATGACGTGGGGTCCCCCCTATTTTAATAGCTAGCAAAGGCTAGGCAGACAGCTGGGGGCTGATATTAATAGCTCAGGAAGGGTGCCATGAATATTGGCCCCCTCCCAGGCTAGAAACACCAGCCGTCAGCCGCCCCAGAAATGGCGCATCCATAGGATGCGCCAATTCTGGCACTTAGCCTCGCTCTTCCACGCTGCCCTGGTGCGGTGGCAGGGGGTAATAGTGGTGGGGTTCATGTCAGCGCCAGCTGCCATGAAGCCCAGGTTAGTAATGATGGGCGTCTATAAGACACCCCCCTTACTAACCTACAAAGTGTTAAAAAGAAAAAACACACTACACCCAGAAAAAAATAATTTATTTGAAATAAAACACCATTTTATTTAATTCTTAGTTTACTAAAAAAAAATAGTTACCTGTCCACGTTCCTGCGCTGATCTCCCATGCACAGCTGTCACATCTGGAGATGGTGACAGCTGTGCATGGCTGCTGTAAGCTCACGCTGCCGGGAACACGTCCGCTCCCGGCAGCGGGAGCCACTGACTGAGGTTACCGGAGTGCATTCAGGCAGCGCAGCTCCGGAGACCTCCTTTACGGCAGTGTTGTACCGTGGGAATTTCTCACGATACAGCAGTGCCGTAAAGGAGCTAACCGGAGCAGCGCTGCCTGAACTCCGGTGAACCCTTACGGCCCCGTCATTCTAGCGGCGGCAGCGGTTCAGAGCGGTCACATTCTATGTGGCTGCTCTGAACTGGAGATCTTCGTGGGACACTCGTGGACTGCTACGGAGGGGTAAGGATAAGGTTGTGGTTTATTATTTTATATTTTATTACAGGAGATCGATGGCTTCGGGGAATTAGGTGTCTAGGTGAGTATAGGTGTAGTTTTTTATTTTTTACTTTATTTTAGGTGGCGATCGGCGGGGACAGGTAATGTATAAACTAATTTCTTTTAGGTAACCACTGGCCACCAATGACATGTATCTAACATTTATTGGGGACACAGTAGGGCAATTTATATAGCAGGATCAGGCTGATGGGAACTACTGCTCCCATCGAGCTGATCCTGCTGGCACGAGTGGACGGGGGACAGACATAGGCCGATGGGAGTAGTAGTGTCACATCGGCCTATGTCTGCCTGCACGCACAGACACCCCGCACACACACCCCGCACACACACACACCCCGCACACACACACACCCCGCACACACACACACCCCGCGCACACACACCCCGCACACACTAATCATGACGGGTCTGGGAGGTGAGGCTGACCTGTGCGGCCGTGGGAAAGTTCATGTGAGTTCATGCAATGCAGTCAAGCATGAACTCACATGAACCCTCTGAGGGCACCGCGGCTACTTCAAATGAACAGCTGATCGGCATCACCTGATACCTCAGCTGTTCATTTGAAATAACCGGCGGGAAAGCGCAGCACAGAACGGGAAAGCCGGCGGTGAAGTCTTTTCACTGCCGGCTTCCCCGCCCGGGTCCTTCGCTCCTTGGTGCTGCGCTCCCCGCCCGGTCCTAATTTACGATTGGGATTGGAGGTGGCGAGGGGAGCGGAGGATCGGGGTGGGAGGCTGCGGGGAAGCAGTATGGGGCTGTGTGATTGTTTAAAAGCCGGCGGCTTTTTACCGCCCGCCGGCTTTTAAACAATCAGGAGAATTCTCCCACGCTGGGATGGCATTCTGATGACAAGCTGGATCGCAGCTGAGCGCTGCCATCCAGCTTGTCATCCTTCACAGACACTGCAGAGCGCAGGCATTATGGGAACTTCCGATTCCGGTATTCGATATTATAAAAGTATCGGAATTAAGTATCGGAATTCCGATACAGTGAATATCGGCCGATACCCGATATTTCAGTATCGGAATGCTCAACACTAGTCAAGATGTCACAAGAGTCAAACCGGTCGAAATTGAGAGAAGTGTAGTGATATCAGTCAGGATGAAGTAAGACCAAACAGCTCTCGTGTTGCATAAGTTCCAGGAGAATTTATCAACGGTATGTAAGAGGTCCAAGCGTGTGTCTGGATATCAAAAACATCAAACTAACCGAAATGAGGCAGAAGGCTAAAAACAAGATGAACAATACAAAAGTTAAAAACAACATTTTAGAGATAACATTTATACAGTCAACTGGGCAAGACTTGGTATGGCTCAAGTCACAAAAATGGAACAAAACTCAACTTATTGTTAGTCCTTAGGTGACATTGTATCCAAGGTAAGTAATATGTTACCATGTTTCTTTGTTACCATGTTAGCATGTAACATTGACATTAATGTTGGGTGAGGTTTTTTTTCTTGCTGCCACTCTGATTCCACCATAGATCCTACCTATACGCCTAATTTTTAAGGGGATTAGACTCGTGAAAGGCCTTTAAATGTCTCGGTAGGGTTTTTAACATTGATACATCAGACACTTCTTTAGCTGCCACAGTGTACATGTTCACGAGTCCTGATTTTTAATTCCAGGGATGTAAGCCCAATATAGATCATAGAGCATGTGACATAATATATCAAATGTGTAGTGTTGCAAGAAATAAAATCACAAATTGTATATTCCTTGCTCCCGTCCAATCAAACAAATGTAGTACACATCTGGATATTGGGGCAAGCCACGCAGTCACCACATGGGAAGAAGCCCTATCTCAGATCCCTTGAATTAATAGGTGACTTATGCTTCACCACATAGTGAGTTTTTGCAAGATGGTCCCTCAAGTTCCTGCTCCTTCTGGGTAACAAGTATGGGGTAGCTGGTAGAAGGGCGGCAAGTACATTGTCAGTCTTTAGTATGGGCCAATTTTTGTTGACAATTTCTTGGATGCAATCCCAGTGGCAATTAGAGGTAGAAATAAAATGAACGTAAAAATTTTTTGGATGGACTTCCTTGTGTGCAGCAAAATATCATCCCTTTTTGTAGATTTGGTTCACTTGTAACCAACTTTGATGCACCTATCACTGTGTCCTCTTGCTCTGAACCTGTCCATAAGAGCAACAGACTGCCATTCAAATTGCACCTCAGTGGAACAGATCTGTCTATTCCTAAGGAACTGACCAACTGGGATGGCCTTGATTGGGTATATGTATATCGAGGAAGCATGTAGCAGCGACTTCATAGTTGTTTCCTTTTGATATAGATCCATTTGTATAGATCCATTTTCCCTAACACACAATTGTATATCCAGAAAATCAATATGACTTTGATGCCATTTGTACTTGAATTTAAGGTTGAAAGAGTTGTTATTGAGGTCCTACATTAATCTGGATAGCTCGATTTCATTACCTTGCCAGATGATCAGGACATCATCAATATAATGAAATCAACCTTATACTGGGTCCGAGGCACATACCCTGTCACCCTGGAAAACCTGTCTCTCCCAGTAGCCGAGAAACAGATTAGCATATGATGGAGCACTTGCATTACCCATGACAGTCCCCTGGGTTTGTGGACAGAACCTATCTTTAAAGACAAAATAGCTGTGTGTGAGTATAAATTCAAATAGGTTCAAAATAAATTCACAAAGGTGGCAATCCCAGTTGGTCATCCCCAAGAAAAAACAGGTTGCCCTAAGTCTATCAACATGCCGAAATGATGTGTGCAGAGATCCAATGTCGATCATGACAAGTATCATGTTGGTCTCAAGGTAGATGCCATCGATCTTAGTAAGTACATTGGTCGTGTCTCTGACATAGGATGGCAGTGTCCCAACCAGAGGTTTAAAGTAATTAAAGAACTGGATGCGCAGGTAGTTTTTTCTTCTATCCTTCCAGTAGACGGGCATGGCGTCAGGAGATGGAACAGGATCCTTGATGTGAACAACTGGCTGAGACGATGGTGCAGACAACAAGGATTTGGATTCCTGAACCACGGTGTGAATTACCTCTATGACGGACTCCTTGCCTGAGACGGACTACACCTCAACAAACCCGGGAAACACACATTCGCCAGGAGACTCGCAACACTCATCAGGAGGGCGTTAAATTAGAAGAAGAGGGGATGGGAAGAAAAATGCCGGACACGAGCATGCAACCAGAGAACATACTAATGAAAGATATGAAGTGCGACAAAGAAGGTCCAAGACAAGATACTTGGAAGGGAGGTAAGAACATTTCTAATACAATCCACAGGGAGAAGATTGGAACAAAACAAAATCGTGTAAACTGCATGCTAGCAAATGCCAGGAGCCTGACAAACAAGATGGATGAACTGGAAGCAGAAATATCTACAGGTAACTATGACATAGTGGGAATAACCGAGACATGGTTAGATGAAAGCTATGACTGGGCAGTTAACTTACAGGGTTACAGTCTGTTTAGAAGGGATCGAAGAAGTGGGAAAGGGGGTGGAGTCTGTCTATATGTAAAGACGTGTCTAAAGCCTACAATACGGGAGGATGTATGGGAGGGAAATCAGGAGGTCGAGTCCTTATGGGTGGAGATTCATGGGGCAAAAAACAATAGTAAAATTATCATAGGAATCTGTTATAAACCACCAAATATGCCAGAAGCCACGGAAAGTCTATTAATGAGACAAATAGACGAAGTAGCAAAAAATAACGAGGTGATTATTATGGGGGACTTCAACTACCCCGATATAGACTGGGAAACCGAAAGCTGTAGATCTCAGAAAGGAAACAGGTTTCTGTCAATTATCAAAGACAATTATTTGTCACAACTTGTGCAGGAACCAACTACAGGGACGGCCCTTTTAGACTTAATATTAACTAACAGGCCAGACAGAATAACTGAGGTGCAGGTCGGGGGGCACCTGGGAAATGGTGACCACAACATTATACAATTCCACATGTGCTTCAGTAGGGTGCCTAGCAAGGGAGTCACAAAAGCACTGAACTTCAGGAGGGCAAAGTTTGATCAGCTAAGAGATGCCCTTCACCTTATAGACTGGGATAGTATCTTTAGTAATAGGAGCACGGATAGAAAATGGGAAATTTTCAAAACAGTCCTACATAGTCACTGTAGAAGGTACATACCTTATGGGAATAAAAGGGCTAGGAATAGGAGGAAGCCAATGTGGCTAAATAAGGAAGTCAAGAGGGCAATGGAAAACAAAAAAAGGGCTTTCGGTAAATTTAAACAAGAAGGCAGCGAGGAAGCGCTAATATCTTATAGGGAAAAAAACAAAATCTGTAAGAAACAAATAAGAATAGCAAAAGAGGAGACACAGAGACTAATTGCCAAGGAAAGTAAAACGAATCCCAAACTGTTCTTTAACTATATAAACAGTAAAAGGATTAAAACTGATGTAGTTGGCCCATTGAAAAATAACCTGGGTAAAATCATAGAGGGCGATGAGGGTAAAGCAAACCTACTCAATAGCTTCTTCTCCACTGTTTTCACAAAAGAAAACAATTTATAGGAGGAAATGCAGAGTGATAAAGTAAACCCTCCGCTAAATATCACCCACCTAACCCAGGAGGAAGTTCAGAAACGCCTAAATAATATCAAAATAGACAAGTCACCAGGCCCAGATGGCATACACCCCCGGGTACTAAAAGAATTAAGTAATGTGATAGACAGACCGCTGTATCTTATATTCAAGCACTCTTTATGGACAGGGACTGTCCCACTAGACTGGCGCCAAGCAAATGTGGTACCAATATTCAAAAAGGGGTCTAAAAGTGACCCTGGGAACTATAGACCAGTAAGCTTAACATCTGTTGTGGGTAAATTGTTTGAAGGATTTCTTAGAGATGCTATTGTAGAATATCTTAATGATAATAACTGTCTAACTCCATATCAACATGGATTCATGAGCGATCGCTCCTGCCAAACAAACCTGATCGCCTTCTACGAGGAGGTGAGCTCACAGCTGGACCGGGGAGAGTCAGTGGATGTTGTATACCTTGACTTCTCCAAAGAGTTTGATACCGTGCCACACAAAAGGTTGGTTTATAAAATGAGAATGCTTGGTCTGGGGGATAATGTGTGCAAGTGGGTAAATAGCTGGCTGAGTGATAGAAAACAGAGGGTGGTTATCAATGGAGTAAGCTCAGGGTGTGTCAGGGTTACTAGCGGGGTGCCTCAAGGGTCTGTCTTGGGCCCTATATTATTTAATATATTTATTAATGATCTAGTGGAAGGGTTGCATAGTAAAATAGCAATATTTGGAGATGATACTAAACTTTGTAAGGTAGTTAATACAGATGAGGATAGGGCACAGCTACAGGAGGATTTAGATAAATTGGGGAGTTGGGCCAAAAAATGGCAAATGGGGTTTAATGCCGATAAATGTAAGTTCATGCACATGGGAAAGAAAAACAGCAGTCACCCATACATATTAAATGGGAAACCTTTGGGGAAATCTGACATGGAGAAGGACCTGGGCGTCTTGGTTAATAGCAAATTAAATTGGAATGTGCAGTGTCAGGCAGCAGCTGCGAAGGCAAATAGAGTCATGGCATGCATCAGAAGAGGAATAGAGGCATATGATGAGAACATTGTTCTTCCTCTGTATAAAGCGCTGGTAAGGCCGCACTTAGAATATTGTGCACAGTTCTGGGCTCCGGTGCTCAGGAAAGACATATTGGAGCTAGAGAGGGTACAAAGGAGGGCGACTAAGGTAATAAAGGGAATGGAGGGACTAGAATACCCAGAGAGGTTGTCAATATTAGGCCTATTTACGTTGGAAAAGAGAAGGCTTAGGGGAGACCTCATAAACATGTATAAATACATCAGGGGGCAGTACAGAGATCTCTCCCATGACCTGTTTATACCAAGGATGGTGACAAAGACGAGGGGCACACTATGCGTCTGGAGGAAAGGAGGTTCCTGCACCAGCATAGAAGGGGATTCTTTACGGTCAGAGCCGTGAGACTCTGGAACTCTCTGGGAGAGGAAGTGGTGATGTCCAACTCACTTAATGAGCTCAAGAGAGGTCTGGACGCCTTTCTTGAGAACAATAAAATTACATCTTATGCTTAGGGATAGTTAATTAATCCAGGGATTTAATCTGACTGCCAGATTGGTGTCGGGAAGTGAATTTTTCCTCAATGATGTAAATTGGCCTATACCGCATGGTTTTTTGTTGCCTTCTCCTGGATCAACGCTGCGGAATAGCTGCAGTGCACAAGAAATAGGCTGAACTGGATGGACGCTTGTCTTTTTTCGGCCTTATAAACTATGTAACTATCAATAAATTTACAAACATTATCACACAGCCCACCTATGCCAGAGACAATGGGGCGTCGTGGGGGATTAATGGTGCCCTTGTGCACCTTGGGGTGCAAAAGGTGGCAATTTTGAGGGTTTTCTAAAACAGTTCATCCAATTTCTTTTTTGGAATAATACCTGACTCAAAGGCATTCGGCAAAATCAATTACAATTTGTGAGTAAATGATTGATTAGGGTTCTGTGGAAGTGTCCGATATATATCTCTTTGTCTGAGCTGATGGAAGGCCTCCCTCTCATCTTTCTCAATCGGCCAAATCACCACATTCCCCCCCCTTTGTCTGCTGGTTTGATGATTACATCATTCAGGGACTGAAGCTCTTTAAGAGCTTTTCTCTGAGGGACCATGAGATTATCTTTATGGATACCATTTGAAATATTCTTTAGATCCTCAATCACTAGTTTACAAAATATTTCAACCTATGTGGACAAGGAGGGATGGTAAGGGATCTGGGTACAATCGATTGTGGCAACATATCACTTCAGGTTGTTGTTCCCTAGGTAGATCTGTATTGACTAGTGATGAGCGAGCATGCTCGCCACTGCCCAGTACTCGCCAGAGCATCTCAGTACTCAAGATGCTCGGAGCTCGCCGAGTACTTTCGAGATGCTCGGGCGGGAGCTCAGGTCCCTGTCCTGCATGTCTGGCGCTATTTAGAGCACCAATCATGCAGGGATTGTCTGCCACTCACTGTAATGTAACAGCCATGGTGGTTGTGGCATTACAGTGATTGCCCAAATCGATGGGAACAGTGCTCACAGTGAAACATGAAAAGCTGACAATTCAGCAGCGGCAGACACCGGTACCCGACAATTTAGAACAGAAAGAATAGAGCATCACACATAGATTAGATAGATAGAAACATGTCAGTCAAATATATAATAAGTACACTGACAGTGTTGGTCACTGTGGTTGTCATTTAGTGTTAAAATAAAGGATTTGTTAAAAAAAAATAATATTGTTTTCATGCACCTGTCTCTTTGAAAAAGCTGGCCGGCAATTCATGATCGGTACCCGACAATTTAGAACAGAAAGAATAGAGCATCACATATAGATTAGATAGATAGAAACATGTTAGTCACATATGTAATAAGTACAGTGACAATGTTGGTTACTGTACTTGTCATTTAGTGTTAAAATAAAGGATTTATTAAAAAAAAAATTGGCGTGGGGTTCCCCGTAATTTTAGTCTCTAGCGGAGGTTAAGCAGATGGCTGGGGCAGATGTTTGAAGCCTGGAAAAGGGGTAATACTCACGGAGCTTCCCAGGCTACTAATATCAGCCCCAGCTGAATACCTAGCCTTTACTAGCTATTAAAATGGGGGACCCAAAAAAAATGACGTTGGGTCCCCCTTATTTTAATAGCTAGCAAAGGCTAGGCAGACAGCTGGGGGCTGATAATAATAGCCCAGGAACGGTGCCATGAATATTGGCCCCCTCCCAGGCTAGAAACACCAGCCGTCAGCCGCCCCAGAAATGGCGCATCCATAGGATGTGCCAATTCTGGCACTTTGCCTCGCTCTACCCACTGCCCTGTAGCGGTGGCAGTGAGGTAATAGGGTTGGGGTTGATGTCAGCTTATAATGCCAGCTGACATCAAGCCCAGGTTAGAAATGGAGAGGCATCTATAAGACACTTCCTTTACTAACCCCATAGTCAAAGTTAAAAATAACACAAACAGCCAGAATAAAGTCCTTTAATTGAAATAAAGACACATTCCTTTAACAGCTTCCCGACCGCCCACTGTACATAAACGTCCGCGCTGCCTGGGCTCTGTGCAGCGCGGACGTTTAAAAACGGTGGGTGGTCTCGCAGCGCTCGATAGCTCTGACAGGGAACATCATCGAGACCTGATTGGATCAGGTCCCAGTGATATTAACCCTTTGCTGTCTTCTATATGCCGCGATCTAAAGTGATCGCGGCATATAGAAGACAGCAGGAGGAGAGGGGGTGGTATACTTACCTCTCCGAAGACCCCTGATACCTTCAAGGACCTTGGGTTGCTATGGCAGCTGGAGGTCACATGACCGCCTCCAGCTCTGCCATATATGGTGTCCTGCCAGCGTCAGCCTGCAGCTGAAGCCTGGCAGGACACACTGACTGTGTGAAGATCTCATGTAATGTAATATATGTCTATTACATTACATGAGATCAGCGATCAGAAAAATAAAAATTATTGTCCCATACAGGGACTAAGTAAAAATGTAAAAAAAAGTAAAAAAAAATGTTTTGAAACTGTTAAAAAAAATACAAAATAAATTAAAATAAATAAATAAAATATTAAACCGATAAATCCGTATATTTATGCAAAAATAGAAAAAGTACACATATTTGGTATCACCGCGTCCGAAACAACCTGAGCTATAAAACTGTCACACCAATTAACTCCTTCTGTGCACACCGTAATAAAAATAAATAAAAAACGGAGCAAAAAACTATGCTTTTTCCTCATATTGGCAAACAAAAAGTGGAAAAAAATGCGATCAAAAAGAAAAATGGAAATAGAAATGGTACCGCTGAAAACGTCATCTTGTTCCGCAAAAAAAAAGCTGCCATACAGCTCCATCAGCTGAAAAATAAAAAAGTTATAGCGCTCAGAATAAAGCAATGCAAAAAAAATATTTTTTTCAATAAAATGGTTTTATTGTGTAATAGCGCCAAAACATAAAAAAAAAATACAGTAAGTGTAGTATCGCTGTAAACATACTGACCTGAAGAATGGCGTTGCCTGATCACTTTTACCACACGCAGAACGGCATAAAAAAAACCCTCAAAAAATATTCTTGAATTGTTTGTTTTTGTTAATTTTACATCCCAAAAAACGGAATAGAAAGCGATCAAAAAATGTCACGTACCCAAAAATGGTACCAATTAAAAGGTCAACTCGTTCCGCAAAAAATAAGGCATCACATGACTCTGTCGGCCGAAATATGGAAAAATTATAGCTCTCAAAATATGGCGATGCAAAAACTAGATTTTGCAAAAAAAAGCGTCTTTTAGTGTGTGACAGCTGTCAGTCATAAAAACCCGATATAAATCTGGTATCTCTGTAATCGCACCGACCCGAAGAATAAAGTAATCACATCACTTATACTGCACGAGGAACGGCGTAAAAATTAAATAAAACCAATTCTTCACCTGCTACTGATTTGTTTATTATATCTCCCAAAGATCGCAGTAAGGCTCTGCTCACATTTATCCTGCGCTCTGCGCTGAGCACTTACCCCAGAGTTTCCGTGTAAATCTCTGAAATACGTGATTCAGACCGAACCCATGACGGAAGATTCCCTGTAATGAGACAGATATAGGCCACTGTGAATGCCGTCTGGCCTGAGATCCCACGGTGTCATTTGTTTTAGGCGTGCATAAAAGTGCGGTTGGCCACAGTTTTGTGCACTTCTGAAAAAAAGGACACCGCTAAACAGAGGCCAGACGGAGGCCAGAGTAACTCTGCTGCCTCATTACAGTGAATGGATCCCGCAGGGGTTTCATCTGAATTACATCACTTGGAAATTTAGATGGAAACCCCAATGTAAGTGCTCAGCCTAGAGCGCCGGATAAATGTTACGTAAAATGTTCCCAATAAAAACTTCAACTCAGTCCTCAAAAAAAGCTAGTCCCCACTCAGGTCCGTCATCTGTTAAAAATATAAAGGACTTCCAAGTTACTGGTAGCAGAAAGGCTCTGGAAAGGCGAAATGGCCCTTGCTCCCCAAAAGAAATTCAGAAAATTTTGAGCTCCCAAATCCAAATGCCTATTCTACAATAATTTGTTCTCCAATTGTCAAATAGCGCTCCGTCCCCCCCAGATCTCGCCGTATGGCTAAGCGTTACGATGCAGCCACATATGGGGTATTGACACTTTTAGAAGAAATTGTGTGACACATTTCGGCACCATTTTTACCCATTGCCCTGTGTGAAAATGTAAAATCTGAGGGTAAAACATTTTTTTGTGGTAAAAATATAATTATGCTTTTTTCACTGCCCAATGGTATAAATTTAAAAATTAAAAAATATTCACTACTTCCCTAGATGAATTCCTTGAGAGGTGTAGTTTACAAAATGGGGTCACTTGTGGGGGTTTCTGCTGTTTCGGCATGTCAGCGACTCTTCAAATGTGACATGGTGTCTGCAACCTATCCCAGCCAACATAGCGCTCCTTTCTCTTCCGAACCCTGCCGTACACCAAAGCAGTGGTTTTCCCCCACATATGGGGTATCGGCGTACTCAGGAGAAATTGCACAACAAATTTCATGGTGCAATTTATCCTGTTACCCTTATGATAATGCAAAATTAGGGAATGAAATACATTTTTTGTGGGAAAAATGTGAAAATTGTATTTTTATGGCTCAATATTATAAACTTCTGTGAAGCACCTGGGGGTGCAAGGTGCTCACCACACATCTAGATAAGTTCCCTAAGGGGTCTAGTTTCCAAAATGGTGTCACTTGTGGGGGGTTTCCACTGTTTAGGCACATTAGGGGCCCCCAAATGCAACATGGCGTCCGCTAATTATTCAAACAAATTTTACATTCAAAAAGTCAAATGGCGCTCCTTCCCTTCCGAACCCTGCCGTGCGTCCAAACAGTGGTTTGCCTCCACATATGGGGTATCAGCGTGTTCAGGAGAAATTGCACAACAAACTTCATGGTGCAATTTATCCTATTACCCTTATGATAATGCAAAATTAAGGGATGAAAAACGTTTTTGTGGGAAAAATGTGAAAATTTTATTTTTACAGCTCAATATTATAAACTTCTGTGAAGCACCTTGGGGTTCAAGGTGCTCACCACACATCTAGATAAGTTCCCTAAGGGGTCTAGTTTCCAAAAGGGTGTCACTTGTGGGGGGTTTCCACTGTTTAGGCACATTAGGTGCCCCCCAAATGCACCATGGCATCCGCTAATTATTCAAACTAATTTTACATTCAAAAATTCAAATGGCGCTCCTTCCCTTCCGAACCCTGCCGTGCGCCCAAACAGTGGTTTTTCCTCACATATGGGGTATCAGCGCGCTTAAGAGAAATTGCACAAAAAATTTTGGCATCCATTTTTTCCTGATACCCCTGTGAAAATAAAAAAATTGGGTCTAAAGTAACATTTTTGTGAAAAAAGTTAAATGTTAATTTTTTTCTTCCACATTCCAAAAATTCCTGTGAAGCACCTGAAGGGTTAATAAAGTTCTTGAATGTGGTTTTGAGCACCTTGAGGGGTGCAGTTTTTAGAATGGTGTCACTTTTGGGTATTTTCTGTCATAAAGACCCCTCAAAGTGACTTCAAATATGATGTGGTCCCTAAAAAAATGTTTTTGTAAATTTTGTTGGAAAAATGAGAAATCGCTGGTCAACTTTTAACCCTTATAGCTCCCTAACAAAAAAAAAATTTTGTTCCAAAATTGTGCTGATGTAAAGTAGACATGTGGGAAATGTTATGTATTAACTATTTTGAGTGACATATCTCTCTGATTTAAGGGCATAAAAATTCAAAGTTTGAAAATTGCAAAATTTTCAAAATTTTCGCCAAATTTCCGATTTTTTCACGAATAAACGCAAGTGATATCGAATAAATTTTACCACTATCATGAAGTACAATATGTCAAGAAAAAACAATCTCAGAATCAGGGGGATCCTTTGAAGAACTCCAGAGTAATTACTTCATAAATTGACAGTGGTCAGAATTGAAAAAATTGGCCCGGTCACGAAGGCAAAAACAGGCTCTGGTGCGAAGTGGTTAATGTTCTAAAATAAACCCTACTAACCATATCGCCCATTCCAGCTGAAGCCAACGATCTCCTGCAATAAAAATAAAATAATAAACCAACCTCATCCTTACCTTTCCATGGTTCCCTGGACTGCTTCAGCTCTGCTACATTGACATGACAGGCTGGAGCACAGCATAATGCTGCCATCCAGCTTGCCATGCCGGAGACACTAAGAAGCTCCTCAGTGAAGCTCCTCAGTGTCTCTCTGTGATGGCATCCAGATGAGCCGAGTTCATGTCTAATGAACTCAGCTCACTTCATGCACGTCACTGACAGCATGGGAGAATTCTCCTGCTCTCACCGCTTGAGCAGGAGAATTCTCCCATGCTGGGATGGCATTGGGATGACAGGCTGGATCGCAGCAGAGCGCTGCCATCCAGCTTGTCATCCTTCAGAGACACTGCAGAGCGCAGCTTGCACTTTGCAGTGTCTCTGAAGGATGACAAGCTGGATAGTAGAGCGCTGCTGTGATTCAGCGCTTCAGAGACACTGCAGGGAGCGCTTCAGAGACACTGCCGAGTGCAAGCATGCCTGCGCTCTGCAGTGTCTCTGAAGGATGACAAGCTGTATGGTAGCGCTCTGCTGCGATCCAGCCTGTTATCTCAATGCAATCTCAGCCTGGGAGAATTCTCCTGCTCAAGCGGTGAAGTCATATGCCAGCACCGCATGCGCAGGACAATTCTCCCATGGTGTCAGTGACGTGCATGAGGTGAGCTGAGCTCATTGGACATGAACTCAGCTCATCTGGATGCCGTCACAGCCAGACACTGAGGAGCCTTACTGAGGAGCTTCTCAGTGTCTGCGGCATGGCAAGCTGGATGGCAGAGTTCTGCTGTGCTGCAGCCTGTCATGTCAATGTAGCAGAGCTGAAGCTGTCCTGGGAAAGCTAAGTATGAGGTAGGTTTATTATTTTATTTTTATTGCAGGAGATCGTTGGCTTCAGCTGGAATGGGCTATACGGTAAGTAAGGTTTAATTTAGAACATTAAAGGAATGTGTCTTTATTTCAATTAAAGGACTTTATTCTGGGTGTTTGCATTTTTTTTAACTTTGACTGTGGGGTTAGTAATGGGGGTGTCTTATAGACGCCTCTCCATTACTAACTTGGGCTTGATGTCAGCTGGCATTATAAGCTGAAATCAACCCCAACCCTATTACCCCACTGCCACCACTACAGGGCAGTGGGAAGAGCGAGGCAAATTGCCAGAATTGGCACAACCTATGGATGCGCCATTTCTGGGGCGGCTGACGGCTGGTGTTTCTAGCCTTGGAGAGGGCCAATATTCATGGCACCCTTCCTGGGCTATTAATATCAGCCCCCAACTGTCTGCCTAGCTTTTGCTAGCTATTAAAATAAGGGGGACCCCACGTCATTTTTCTTTGGGTCCCCCATTTTAATAGCTAGTAAAGGCTAGGTATTCAGCTGGGGGCTAATATTAGTAGCCTGGGAAGCTCCGTGGTTATTACCCCCTTTCCAGGCTTCAAACATCTGCCCCAGCCGTCTGCTTAACCTCCGCTAGAGACTAAAATTACGGGGAACCCCACGCCAATTTTTTTTTTAATAAATCCTTTATTTTAACACTAAATGACAAGTACAGTAACCAACATTGTCACTGTACTTATTATATATGTGACTGACATGTTTCAATCTATCTAATCCATGTGTGATGCTCTATTCTTTCTGTTCTAAATTGTCGGGTACCGATGATGAATTGCCGGCCGGCTTTTTTAAAGAGACGGGTGCATGAAAACACTATTATTTTTTTTTTAATAAATCCTTTAACACTAAATGACAAGTACAGTAACCAACACTGTCAGTGTACTTATTATATATGTGACTGACATGTTTCTATCTATCTAATCTATGTGTGATGCTCTATTCTTTCTGTTCTAAATTGTCGGGTACCGGTGTATGCCGCTGCTGAATTGCTGGCTTTTTTAAAGAGAAGGGTGCATGAAAATCGGAGGGCACTAGTGTGTTCCAAGTGCCCTGCTATGTTTTTCATGCACCCTCCTATATACCCTACCTGCCTGTCTGCCTATATATTCTGTCTGCCTGACGTTTAATTGAGCACTGTTCCCATCAATTTGGGCAATTTTTGACCTTCTGCAGACCGCCGGGGGGGAAGGTCGCCAGATAAATGCTCGAGTTTCCCATAGACTACATTGGGTTCGTTGCTCGGGGCGAGCACCCGAGTATTCCAATGTGCTCGACCCGAGCTTCGAGCACCCGAGCATTTTAGTGCTCGCTCATCACTAGTATTGACCAATACAGTCAAAGCTTGTGTTCAGCCTCACTGTTCAAACCAGAGCTGAGCCCTAATTGGTTGTGTAATGTCTTTAATATCAGTTTATGACAAAATAAATGCACATCTTTTATGACTGCAAAAAAATCAAAACCATTACATGGTATGAAATTAAGACCAAGTTTAAGAAATTCACATTGTGTTTCTGGAAAGGGATGGGATGATAAATTAAGTTGTTACTTTTGGCCTCGCATATGCAGGAGGGGAATTTTGTTTCCTTTTGTTGTTCGAACGTCCTTTATTTGTCTTTTTAGGTCGCACTCATGCAATTTAAAATGATGACAACTACAATCAAAATAATCTGCATAAATTTATTTAGCTTAAAAAAAATCACACATTCTTTTCACAGATAGGTCATAAAAGTGCTTTTTTTTATGGACGGTCATGGAATTTTTGGATGGTTGGCATCTCTGCAAAGAAGCAGGCAAATAAACAAAGGCAATCCAGTGCATTTTTTTGTTTTTTCACAAGAGAAAATTAAACAGTGACAACCAGCATGGCTGCATTTTTACATTTTTGGTTTTTATTAACAGAAAATTGCTTCAATGACAAAAATCAGACAGGCAAACAATATCTAAATAAGAAAAATAAGCAAATATAAAAGATAGGAAAAAACAACTTTATTTCAATCTCTGACAGTCGTAATTAACACGCAGTGGCAGGGGTGCGCTTTGACAAATCCATGACATGAACGTGGGGTGCCGTTAAGTTGTCATGTCAGCTGGGCATCTGCTGAAGACCCCTGTGCCTGTCATTACAATTCTTCTGTGAAAACAAGCATTTACCTGACATTCATAGGAGATTGTGATTTTTATATAGTTATATACGGTAGGTTGAAAAAAGACCTAGGTCCGTCAAGTTCAAACTTTCTCCACCAATTATACATTTTTTGTCACTAAATTATCTATACCACAATGTTATGTGTCCTGAGGAAATCATCCAGTCCTTTTTGAAAAGCTGCTCTAGTGTCTGCAATTACTACCTCTTGTGGCCGGGTATTCCACAGTCTGACAGCTAACTGTAAAGAACCTATTAGCTGCCGGAATTGCCTTTCTTCCACCCATAATGAGTGCCCCCTGGTCCTTTGTAAGGTCTTTGGAAGGAATTAATCATGTGCCAGTCCTTTGTTTTGACCAAATTGTATTGTATTTTCTCTATACATAGCAGTGCTGCGTACTCGAACTGATCTGGAGAATCATATTGCAAGATCAGTTTTACCATATAGTAAACATGGTAAATAGAAACAATTGAAAAATTGCACTTTTTTTTCAATTTCAACGCACTTAGAATTGTTTTCCCGTTTTCCAGTGCATCACATGATAAAATGAATGATGTTATTCAAAAGTGTGACTTGTCACATAAAAAAAACAAGCTCACATACAAATATAACGATGGAAATCTAAAAAAAGTTATGGCTCTTGGAAAAAAGGGGAGGGGAAAACAAAAATGAAAAAAACAGAAAATGGCTATGATGTGAAGGGGTTAATAATGTGTTCATACTACTAATATTGAGAATCATTTTAGCCTAATTAATGATGTTTTCTTATGAGATCCTCTATTGTTTTTATTAACAGATTAATTGTACTATTGCTAAAAAAAGACAACTATTTTAATACTACTTTAATTAAAATAACTGTGTATGCTTGTCCAGTCATCAAATTAAATGAATTAATACCTTTTCATAAAGAAAAACAGTGTGTACATCATTCTGTAGGTGAAGAACCACCATGCATTTGTGACAACTGACACGTTTGAAATTACTTACTGACTTTTGTTGGTGACATTGAATCTGTAAGTGCATTCTAGTTCCTCTATTTAATTTCTATCATCATCTTTCCTATGGGAAAACAGCTATTTCAAAAACCTGAAGAACACAATAACTTAAATCAGCAGTCATGCTAAAGGTTAAGGATAGGTCAATTGAATTTCTGTAGCACTGTCTGAAGGACATACAGTACGGTATAGTAATAGCACATTCTAGGTATTTTGTTATCAATAGATTTTATAGCAGAGTTTAAAGTTGCACATTATTATTGTTGTTTATTTCTGCTGACAAATTAGCAATTAGATTTTGTAAACTAGATATGGTGTATATAAAAGGAGGTTACCTGTTGCAATAGCTGTAAATGTTTGCAAACATATTCAAATCTTGTGGTGTCAGCACTAGAGATGAGCGTTGTTCTACTCGAACTGTTCGCCAATCTCAAATTCGAGCTGTTTTGGGCGGTGTTCGAGCCGTTCGGCGAACACGAACAATTTGAGAAAAATTCGGCTGTTCGAGGTTATGTTCGATAACTGTTCGTGCACCAAAATCATAACTGGATTTTTTCTCAGTAATGATGAAAATTAATGTTAATACGCAGTTTGAGTGTACAGCGGGGTGGGGAGAGGGGCAGGGGATGGATCTCTGCAGGAACAATGAAGATCTCCATTTTTTTTTCTCTTTCCCGCATTTGCAGTGGGGAGGTGCAATCTGTCAGCCTATCAGCAGCGCACACACGGAGCGAAGTGCTTTTTTTCACACAAGCAAGGGCATGTGTCATTGGCAGTGTATGTCACATGTCCTTGCCCTATAAGACCAAGCCATTTTCCCCATCGCCACCATTTTCTCACTGCTTCAGCTGCGTGTTAGACGGCACCGCTGTTGCTGTGTGCGCTATACCTTGTTAATTTCAAGCCAATTTTCGCACAAATATACAGATAGCTTGGGAGTAGGGAATAGTTGTGATTGCAGTCCTTTTAAGTACTAGGTTACAGCATTTCCTACGACTTTTATCAGGGAGGTCTGTGCTCTTAAATAGATAGGTTGTGGGAGTAAAGACTAATTGTAATTGGAGTCCTTTTCAGGACTAGGTTACATGAGTTCCTATCAGTTTTTGCCAGGCAGGTCTGTGCCAGTGCTGTGCAAGTTTTTTTCACAGCATTTGGCTGAATCTAGCAAAGCTAATCCTTTTTGGCCTATTGCAGAGTGTGTTAGTCAGTGGAGTAGCCTATCTGTGTTGCAAGATATAACACCTGTGTATAGAATACCAATTTTTTTACTGCACCTAGTGAAGTAAAATCTTTTGGGCATAGCATCATTCTATTAGTCCATCTATACTGACCTCCATCAGGTTGCAAACTGAATATAATTTTTTTCTGCATCTAGCTCTGAAAAAATATTTGGGCTTCTAGCGGTGTGTGGGACTTGGTCTATTAGTCCATCTATACTGACCTCCATCAGGTTGCAAATTAAAAATATTTTTTTTCTGCATCTAGCTCTGAAAAAATATTTGGGCTTCTAGCAGTGTGTGGGACTTGGTCTATTAGTCCATCTATACTGACCTCCATCAGGTTGCAAATTAAAAATAATTTTTTTCTGCATCTAGCTCTGAAAAAATATTTGGGCTTCTAGCGGTGTGTGGGACTTGGTCTATTAGTCCATCTATACTGACCTCCATCAGGTTGCAAATTAAAAATAATTTTTTTCTGCATCTAGCTCTGAAAAAATATTTGGGCTTCTAGCAGTGTGTGGGACTTGGTCTATTAGTCCATCTATACTGACCTCCATCAGGTTGCAAATTAAAAATAATTTTTTTCTGCATCTAGCTCTGAAAAAATATTTGGGCTTCTAGCAGTGTGTGGGACTTGGTCTATTAGTCCATCTATACTGACCTCCATCAGGTTGCAAATTAAAAATAATTTTTTTCTGCATCTAGCTCTGAAAAAATATTTGGGCTTCTAGCGGTGTGTGGGACTTGGTCTATTAGTCCATCTATACTGACCTCCATGAGGTTGCAAATTAAAAATAATTTTTTTCTGCATCTAGCTCTGAAAAAATATTTGGGCTTCTAGCAGTGTGTGGGACTTGGTCTATTGGTCCATCTATACTGACCTCCATCAGGTTGCAAATTAAAAATATTTTTTTTCTGCATCTAGCTCTGAAAAAATATTTGGGCTTCTAGCAGTGTGTGGGACTTGGTCTATTAGTCCATCTATACTGACCTCCATCAGGTTGCAAATTAAAAATAATTTTTTTCTGCATCTAGCTCTGAAAAAATATTTGGGCTTCTAGCAGTGTGTGGGACTTGGTCTATTAGTCCATCTATACTGACCTCCATCAGGTTGCAAATTAAAAATAATTTTTTTCTTCATTTAGCTCTGAAAAAATAGTTGGGCTTCTAGCAGTGTGTGGGACTTGTTCTATTAGTCCTTCTATACTGACCTCCAGCAGGTTGCAAATTGAATATAATTTTTTTCTGCATCTAGCTCTGAAAAAATAGTTGGGCTTCTAGCGGTGTGTGGGACTTGGTCTATTAGTCTATCTATACTGACCTCCATCAGGTTGCAAATTAAAAATATTTTTTTTCTGCATCTAGCTCTGAAAAAATATTTGGGCTTCTAGCAGTGTGTGGGACTTGGTCTATTAGTCCATCTATACTGACCTCCATCAGGTTGCAAATTAAAAATAATTTTTTTCTGCATCTAGCTCTGAAAAAATATTTGGGCTTCTAGCGGTGTGTGGGACTTGGTCTATTAGTCCATCTATACTGACCTCCATCAGGTTGCAAATTAAAAATAATTTTTTTCTGCATCTAGCTCTGAAAAAATATTTGGGCTTCTAGCGGTGTGTGGGACTTGGTCTATTAGTCCATCTATACTGACCTCCATCAGGTTGCAAATTAAAAATAATTTTTTTCTGCATATAGCTCTGAAAAAATATTTGGGCTTCTAGCGGTGTGTGGGACTTGGTCTATTAGTCCATCTATACTGACCTCCATCAGGTTGCAAATTAAAAATAATTTTTTTCTGCATCTAGCTCTGAAAAAATATTTGGGCTTCTAGCAGTGTGTGGGACTTGGTCTATTAGTCCATCTATACTGACCTCCATCAGGTTGCAAATTAAAAATAATTTTTTTCTTCATTTAGCTCTGAAAAAATATTTGGGCTTCGAGCAGTGTGTGGGACTTGTTCTATTAGTCCTTCTATACTGACCTCCAGCAGGTTGCAAATTGAATATAATTTTTTTCTGCATCTAGCTCTGAAAAAATAGTTGGGCTTCTAGCGGTGTGTGGGACTTGGTCTATTAGTCCATCTATACTGACCTCCATCAGGTTGCAAATTAAAAATAATTTTTTTCTGCATCTAGCTCTGAAAAAATATTTGGGCTTCTAGCAGTGTGTGGGACTTGGTCTATTAGTCCATCTATACTGACCTCCATCAGGTTGCAAATTAAAAATATTTTTTTTCTTCATTTAGCTCTGAAAAAATATTTGGGCTTCTAGCAGTGTGTGGGACTTGTTCTATTAGTCCTTCTATACTGACCTCCAGCAGGTTGCAAATTGAATATAATTTTTTTCTGCATCTAGCTCTGAAAAAATAGTTGGGCTTCTAGCGGTGTGTGGGACTTGGTCTATTAGTCCATCTATACTGACCTCCATCAGGTTGCAAATTAAAAATAATTTTTTGTCTGCATCTAGCTCTGAAAAAATATTTGGGCTTCTAGCAGTGTGTGGGACTTGGTCTATTAGTCCATCTATACTGACCTCCATCAGGTTGCAAATTAAAAATAATTTTTATCTGAATCTACAGTACCTCTGAAAAAATATTTGGGCTTCTAGCAGTGTGTGGGACTATTTGTATTAGTCCATCTATACTGACCTCCATCAGGTTGCAAATTCAAAATATTTTTTTTCTGCATCTAACCCAGCCAATAGTTTTGGCCTAATACCACAGTTTGGCCACTCAGCTCTGCTCGGTTACCATCCATTGTTTTTTTGTGCAAACAACTCCAGAGTTGTGAATTAGTTAACCACCAAAATGAGTGGAAAAAGGCCTGCTGCTGGTGGAAAGGGGAATAGGCGTGTTGGGAAGGGGAAAAAAGGTTGTGTCCGTGGGGTAGGTGTTAAAGCAACAGTAACATCTGCAGAAGAAAGACCATCTTCCAGCCAAACTAAAATGTCTACTTCTTTGAGCGGACAATGTGATAAGATCCCTTTCTTACGGCCACGCCAATCGCTACAAATTCCAGATGAGGCACAAAAACAGCAGGTGCTTCAACGGATATCAAGTGCTCCTTTAAGTGGGCTCTCCTCCACATCAACTTCAACATCACAAATACTCCAGTCCTCAAAGGTGTCACTCAAATCGCACTTGCTTCCTCACAGCTCCCAAATCTCCAGCTGCCCGTCTGAGTGTGAGGTAGAACAGATGGTTGAGTCTGCAGAGCTGTTTACTCATACTATAGCCTGGGAATCAGAGGTCGACTCCAGCGCTTCTGTGAATCCAGACGAGGAAATGATCTGCACTGATGCCCAGAATCTTTATGAGTCGGATCCAGGACCAGACGCAGAAGGTTCTGACCATAATGTAGACCCTCATTCCCAAACTGTAACTCCTGTTGGTGGAGACAATGAGGAAGACGATGATAAGACTCAAATACCTGATTGGAGCGACAACTTTAGTTTTTTGTCAGGGCAGGAACAGGTTGGCTCTGAGGACGACGGGTGTGATAACGCACAGGGTGATGATGATGAGGTTGGAGATCCCACTTACTGTCAACCCACAGTCAGCCAAGAGATGAGGTCAGCAGAGGAGGTGGAGGAAGATGCTAGTGACGACGAGGTCAGGTTGCGCCTTCCTGGACAGAGACGTAGTACTGGAAGCACGTCAACAACTGCATCCTCAAACACAACTCTGCCTCTCACCACAAGTCGTGGTGGCTCTTCAGGTCGCATGGGTGCTAAGCCTTGCATAGCCTGGGCATTTTTTCAGATCGATAAAGATGACCCAACTCATGTTATCTGTAACATTTGTCAGCAAAAGCTAAGTAGAGGCCAAAAAATACATAGTTTGAGTACTTCATGCATGAACCGGCACATGGACATGAAGCATAAGTTGCAGTGGGAAGCTCAGTGTGCTACAATGCGGCCTAGCCGGCCGGGCCAATCACCGTCTGCCATATCTTGTGCATCCGCGGCCTCTTCATCCTCTGTGACTGGGGGGACAGCAGTCACACCTGTTTTGGGGCGCAGACCTGCCACCTCTTTACCCGCAACAGCCAGCGTGATTGGCAGGTCATCATTTTCTTTGGAGGTGGTAACACCAGCTGGTGTTGAGCGCTGTCCGACATCGATAGCACCACCTTTGGATCAAGGCAACCTAACATGTCCGCCTGCATCTTCCTCACAGACCGGCAGTTTGCCGGGGACACCCTTATCAACCCCGTCTAAGCACAATAGCCAGCCCTCGGTCCCTCAGATGTGGACAAGTAAAAGACCATTTCCTCCTAGCCATGAGAAAGCTAAGAGGTTGAATTTCACCATCTGCAAGCTCTTGGCTACAGAAATGCTGCCTTTCCGCCTGGTGGACACAGAGGATTTTCGAGACCTTATGTCCGTCGCAGTGCCCCAGTACCAGATGCCCAGTCGGCACTACTTCTCAAAGAAAGGTGTGCCTGCGCTCCACCAGCATGTCGCACACAACATCACCGCTTCTTTGAGAAACTCTGTGTGTGACAGGGTGCATTTCACCACAGACACTTGGACGAGTAGGCATGGACAGGGGCGTTACATGTCGCTGACTGGGCACTGGGTAACTATGGTGACAGCAGGACAAGGGGCTGCTGTCCAAGTCTTGCCGTCCCCACGAGTTGTGCGTCAATCCTCTTTATGTCAAAGTTCCTCCACTGCTTCTGCCTCCTCAACCTCCTCTCGGTCTTCCACCTGCACCCAAAGCCTGTCTGGTCATGCCACAAGCTTTCTAACTGCGCAGAAGGGATCCTGCACACCTCCTTACTATGCTGGCAGTAGGGCTCAACGTCATCAGGCGGTTTTTACATTGAAATGTCTGGGAAATGTGAGTCACACAGCTGAGGAGTTGTGGTCAGCTCTGGAGAACCAATTTCATGAATGGTTGTCTCCACTGGACCTGAAACCAGGGAAGGCCGTGTGCGACAATGCTGCAAACCTGGGTGCGGCCCTTCGCCGGGGCAATGTCACACACGTGCCTTGTATGGCTCACGTGTTGAACCTGGTTGTCCAGCAATTTTTAGCCCACTATCCCAGACTAGATGGCCTTCTGCAGAGGGCACGGTCGCTGTGTGCTCACTTCCGCCGTTCGCATCCCGCAGCTCAGCGACTTACATCTCTACAGAAGTCGTTGGGCCTGCCACTTCACCGGCTAAAATGCGATGTGCCTACCCGGTGGAATTCAACTCTGCACATGTTGCAGCGACTGTGGCAGCACCGACAAGCCCTGGTGCAATACGTTCTGACGTATAGCCTGGGCCAACGAGATTCAGAGGTGGGGCAAATCACGCTGGAGGAGTGGTCTCAGATCAGGGACCTATGCACCCTTCTGCACAGTTTTGAAATGGCGACGAAGATGTTTAGTGCTGACGATGCCATTATCAGCATGACTATTCCGGTGATTTACATGCTGGAGCACATGTTAAACAGAATTCGGAGTCAGGTGGTGGCACAAGAGGAGGTGGAGGAAGAAGAGGAGGAGGAGTTGTATGCGGAAGGGCTAACATCTGCAAGGTCCAGACGGTCGGCAGCACCAAGGCGGCAGGCATGTGAGGGTGGGGGAGATGGTTTTACCAGGGCGCATGGTAGCAGCCAAACTAGTGAGGAAGGTGCAGGAGCCCAGGAAGAAGTGGAGGACGAACTGATGGAAGACTCATCAGATGAGGGAGACCTTGATCACATTTCTGTTGTGCGAGGTTGGGGGGAGAGGACAGAGGAAGGAAGCATGATTGTTACCTCGCCACCAACACAACAGGGACTTGGTGCTCCTGGATGCGCAACACACATGAGTGCCTTCTTGCTGCACTACCTGCAACATGACCCTCGAATTGTGAGAATTAGAAATAATCCTGACTACTGGGTTGCCACACTGTTAGATCCCCGGTACAAAAGTAAATTTGCAGAAATTATTCCTGCCATAAAAAGGGATGCACGCATGCAGGAGTATCAGCAGAGACTGTTGCAGAATCTTACATGTGCTTTTCCACAAAATACCAGTGGTGCACGTAGTGAATCTCACAGTTCCAACTTGCCAACCGTGGGACCGTCAAGTGTTCAGCACTCAAACCATAACAGAACCACAGTATCTGCTGGTAACATCAATTTTGCGGAATCATTTCACCACTTTTTTAGCCCATCCTTTGCAAGGCCACAGGAGACAAGAAGTCTGACACATAGTCAACGCCTAGAGACGATGGTACAGGAGTATCTCCAAGTAAACATTGAAGCCACGACTGTGTCACTGGACCCTTGCTCTTTTTGGGCTTCCAATCTGGATAAATGGCCGGAGCTAGCCACTTACGCCTTGGAGATCTTGTCATGCCCCGCAGCCAGCGTTCTGTCTGAACGTGTGTTCAGCGCTGCTGGTGGTGTGCTGACAGATAAGCGCACGCGGCTCTCCACTGATAATGTAGACAGACTCACGTTCATAAAGATGAACAAATCATGGATCCGAAACGACTTTTCTACCCCTGTGTCATCCTGGGGAGAGTAAAAGCTTGATGATTGGTTAAAATCACCCTACCAACCGTTTTAAGCTTTCAAATTACTAATCATGTTTATCTGTATCTTGACTGGAAAATAATTTGGGCTTTGTAGCAGTGTGCAGCACTGATCCTATTAGGCCATCTATAATAAGCTTCACCAGATTTAAAATTAAAAATAATTTTTAGCTGCATCTAGCCCGGAAAATAATTTTGGGGCTCCGAGATGCGCAAGACACATAAGTGCCTTCTTGCTGCACTACCTGCAGCATGACCCTCATATTGTCAGAATTCGAAGTAATCATGACTACTGGGTTGCCACACTCTTAGATCCCCCAAACTTTTCGATCAACCTTTTCATTTTAATAAAGACCAAAAAATGGTCAATTTTGAAATTATAAGCATTAGCAGGTTGTTAGAAACTGAAATCAAACAGTTTTCAACTCAAAACTTTATTCTAGGTGATGTTACATTTTCACATAGGACCCCTTGTTCGAAAGGAGCTTCTGAACTCTCTCGTCCATTGAATTTGTCAGGATTTGGATGGTTTCTGCTTCAATTGTTTTGCATGAGGACAGAATACCCTCCCAGAGCTGTTGCTTAGATGTGAACTGCCTCCCGCCATCATAGACACTCCTTTTAATGATGCTCCAAAGGTTCTGAATGGGGTAGAGGTCAGGGGAGCATGGGGGTCACACCATAAGTTTGTCCCCTTTTATGCCCATATCAGCCAGAGATGCAGATGTTTTATGTGCAGCATGAGATGGTGCATTATCATGCAGAAAAATGATCTTGCTGTGAAATACACGGTTCTTCTTCTTGAACCATGGCAGGAAGTGCTGTTTGAGAAAATCCACATACATTATGGAGTTCATCTTTAGCGCCTTCAGGGATCCTAAAGGGTCCGACAATCTCTCTCCCCATGATTCCAGCCCAAAACATTACTCCACCTCCTCCATGTTGGCGCTGTAGCCGTGTTTGCGTGGGGTGTCCATCAACCAGCCATCCTCCACTCCATCCATCTGGACCATCGAGCGCTGCACGGCACTCATCCGTGAACAAAACAGTTTTGAAATCAGTCTTCATGTAATGTTTGGCCCACTGGAGCCGTTTCTGCTTGTGTGAAGTGGATAGAGGAGGTCGACAGGATGGCGCATGCACAGCTGCAAACCTCTGAAGGACCCTGCATCTTGTTGTTCGGGGGACGTTGGAGGCACAAGCAGCTTCAAAAACTTGTCTGCTGCTATGACAAGGCTTTTTTGCCGCTGCTCTTTCAACCTGACGTAATTGCCTGTAGGAAAGAGTCCTCAATTTGCCCTTATCAGCACGCACACGTGTGTACTGTGAATCAGCTACATACTTCTTGATTGCCAAGACACTTCATCCTGATCATCGCACAATGTTGATTGTAGTCATGCCTTGACCTAAACACTCCACAATTTGTTGCTTCTCAGCAGCCGACACATCCTTTTTCTTTCCCATTTTGGCAGAAAATGTAGGCTGCTTAATAATGTGAGAGAGCCTTCTTAAGTAGTCTTGCCTTTCATTGGACACACCTGCCAAACTAATTAGCACAGGTGTCTGCAATTGCTTACAGTGATATAAAGAGCCCTGACACACATCACCATCAATGAGTTTAACTGACAAACAAACAAATTCTTCCCTTATCACTCCTAAACACTTTTTGTATAATAATTTGGAACGCAGTGTACATGTGCTTTTCCACAAAACACCAGTGGTTCACGTAGTGAATCTTACAGTTCTAACTTGCCAACCGTGGTCTGTATGGAGTTGTTCAATAAAGGGCCCAAAATTAAGATAACATAGATGGGAGAGGTCTCTATGAATAGGAATTCCTAAGTATTTGATACCCTGTGAGGGCCAGGCAAAGGGAAAGTTGGACTGGATGGAATCCTATATGGATTTGGGGAGGGAGACATCGAGGGCCTCAGACTTCGCTGCATTGATTTTAAAATTTTACCATGTAACAAAGTGATCTATTTCAGCCATAACAGCATGGATGGATATATGTGATTGAGTGATATATACTAGGACATCATCAGCAAATAGAGAGCACTTGTACTCGGTGCCTCCCACCTCAATCCACCTAATATTGGGGTTATGGCGAATTGATGAGAGCAGGTGCTCCGTCACTAGGATGTATAAGAGAGGGGACAGAGGACATCACTGCCTTGTCCCATTGGTGATTGTGAAAGGTGATGAAAATGTTCTGATGCACCCCCTGGGCCTTGGGACACCCGGAGCCGGACCCTTTTTGGTGGATGCTGGTGGTTGTAGTCTTCGTGGCGGCGACCCAGTTCCGTGGCTCAGGGCGGTCAAACCAGTGGCGGAACTATTTATGTGGTTTTCATGTTTAAATGTCCGACTACGCCACCAGTGGATTGCGGTCAGAGTGAACCGCCGCTACAGGGCAGACCACTGAGGCTGGTGTTGTGGGTGCAGCAGAGCGTAGCATAACTCCCCACGGGAGGAGTATAGCCTCAGGGCAGTGTATGCGGAGGATGGGGGTGATGGTGCAGGGCAGCAGCAGTAACGACACGGAGTCAGTGATGCAGTTCAGGGCCTTTACTCACAGTTCTTATTATCCAGACCACGTCTTCAGGTAACGGCTGCCCACGTCGTACTGTGCTCACCAGGTGAGGAGCTCAGACAACTCCCAGATAACTTTGGAGCACTTCACAGGACCCCCTTTGTGTGTCCTTTGTCTGGCCTTTCTTACCAACACTTCTGTCCGGCTGCCTCGGGCCTCCTCTTGGTAAACTTGGCGCCAGTTTCCCTGACCCTATGTGGTGCCTTCCTAGCGGGTGTAGCGAGGGGCTGCGCCACATAAAATGTCAGAGCCTCCGGTTTCTAGCTGAGGGTCGTTTCCTGCCTCCACTAGTTCGGGGACCAGTCTCCCCCTTTGGCCTGACCCCTCCACGCAGGTGGATTCGGGCGTGCGGTGGCGACTCGCCCGTCCGCACCCCTGGGATCCCTTCATTCCTCGTTCCTGGAGCCTTCTCTGCTCCTCTTCCTTCCTTCTCCCTCTTCCAGGCCTGGGCCTCTGTTACTAGGCCCGCCTCCGGAGCAGAGCTCATGCAGAGCCCCTGCTCCCTGCCACTTCTGCTCAGACTTCTCTGCACTGAACTAAGATGGTGCCCACCTTTTATACTCCCTTCTCAATGCACCCAGGAACTGCTTCCTCCCTGCTCCTGCACTACAGGGTTCCCCTTCCTCAGTGTTCCCTCCCCCCACTCCAGCCAGGGACAGGGACTGTCGTGCCCATCTCAGGGGCATATTGGTCGCCCTGCCCCACGGCAATGTGGTGTAATGCATGCAGGTGTCGGGTCCTGATCCACACTCCATCCTTACCTGAGAGTGAGATATCACACCTCTGGGTGAGGTGCAATACGTCTGTAGCAACCGAGCCCTCAGGGTGCTACAGTTCCATTTATCTTCAGCCTAGGTGACGTATTGCGATACAGGGCCGTGATTTTGGCTATAAAAGGGTCCCCTAGACCCCTACCCCAAGCTTTTTAAGAGAATCATATATGGCGTGCCAGGAGACTCTATGGAATGCTTTCTCAGCATCCAACGAGAGTATCTAATTACAAATTTTTAACTGCATCTAGCCCAGGAAATACTTTGTGCCTAGTAGCAGTGTCTGCCAGTGAGCAGATTATCCTGGCTGTTAAGCAAGCTGCACCACCTGTAGTTTAGACACTTAATTTTTTCAAAGGAAATGCTTCGGGACCATGGGATACTTAGTGAAGAGCATCAGGAGGCACCCCAAGGCATAGGGGCTGGGACTGGCAGTAGGATGCCTTGCGGTGGACAGCCGAGCTCGATCCTTATAAAAGCTTTTTAACTGCAGCAGCTTTAGTGGACGCTACTGGAGCTGGAATTACCGCGGCTGCTGGCATGAGACTTGCCCTCCAATAGATCCTTGCAAATGGATTTAAAGTGTATTCATTCAAATTAGAGAGACAATTTAAATTAAAAAGCTTAGAGCTGCCTCCACCACAGGGGGGCTCGCTCGACCCACCAGCGGACAGGCACCAGTATTGGGAGAGGGGGGCTGGCCGTCAGGGTTCACCGCGGCTCTGGCACAAACCCGGCGACACGGAGGTGGCACGGGCAGGAGCGGACTGGCCGTGTCGGCTTCTCACTTTTTGGATTTTAGAAGGGCATGACATGCCTATATCTGTGTCTCCCCCTCCTTTTACTCCTCCACCTCTTTTATTTTCGCATGACTATATGTACTTGTCACTTTTCCATGTGTTAGTTATGTCTTCTGAGCAGTTTGTCAGCTTTTGGACACCTTTGAAGGTGTTTTCTATGTGTTTCTATGTGTTTTTGTTTGCCTGCCATTGGTTTTAACGGTGTTCGAAGGTGTTCGACGAACAGTTCGGCGAACACACGGGTGTTCGACGAACCGAACCGAACTCGAACACTACGGGGGTGGCTCAACACTAGTCAGCACCTGAAAATTATACTAATAGACACTATTAATCACTTCCTGTAAGAGCAGTGAGTCATAACATTTTTTCTTCCTTTCATTAAAGGAGTGGTCCACTACTTAGATATTGATTGCCCAGCCTTAGGATAGACTATCAATATCAGATTGTCTGGGGGTCTGGCAACCAAACATCCCCACTAATCAGCTGTTTGCAGCTGAGGTTGAGGCTTAATCTAAACATTGCATGGAGTTGGAGCAGCATGGCTATATACACTGTGTAATTGCCATTTTCTGGTGCTTTTGTAAAAGAGTGAAGAAGTTGTAGACACCCTCCCTTGTAGATCTTATGATAACATAATGCATTGCCATGTTTTGAATGTTGTTTTATCTATTTTATGACCTGTAGCGCTTACCTAACCAGTGTATAGGGTTAACTATTGAGGACAGCCCATGGTGTGAGGAGTTAAGTGGGCATGGGGAATTCAATTTCCTGTTGTTGGGCAGATAGAGAAGAGTGTTGAAAGGAGAAGGACCTAATGTTAGCAGACCTGCATTGAAAAGGGTTGTGTGTCCAAAAAGAATGGGAGACTATACTTGGATTATACGTTCTGAAGTAAACAAGGACTAAGGTACAAAGATTCCTTATCTCAGGCAATTGGGAGCCTAAAGCAAACGTTATCTATACTAGATAAGAAGTTAAAGTGTAGCAAGACCTGAGGGTCAAGGAGGAGAAGATGGCCAGACTTTAGCACGTTTTCTTCTTTGAGGAATTAAAGGCATACCAAGAGGCCTGTGTGACCCACATCAAATGGACTTTGAGAATAGCAGTGAGGAGTCGTAACAACAAACCTTAGCCAGTGAGGTCCTCACAAGCAGGGAAGATTGAGGTTCCAATACTGGTTTGCTGGTCTAGTGCAACATGTATCAGAAGTAATGTACCGCCATTTGTAACTCTAAAGCTCCTGCCTCTGGATTGTGCAGAATGTGGATTCTTTAAGTGTTATGCCTTCTATTTGATGTATATATTTCTCATCAGTTTGTTCAGTAAAAAAAAGTTTTGTTTTGGACTCTGGTCTCCCTCTTTCATCTCTACTTTATCGGGTCCTGACCTGCTACGTCATGAATTAGCATACAGTCTACAGTTGCATATCGCTAAGGTAACAACACAGACACCCAGCCGGGATCCCACTTTTTCTGTAGCGTCACATGGCGCAGATGCTGCCCTAGGCTACGGCTGCCCCGTCAATTTGGCATACTTGGAAGGATCAAGTCTCGCAAAAGAAGAAGAGAAATGTGGGGTAGACTCATGACAACGGAAAGATGGTGCACGGAGCGTGTTTCAAGATCGTGTCTGAATTTAATGCCAAAATGGCGATTTGCGTAGGACAGGAAATGGAACTGGCCGTTCGTGGGTGCAAAGGGTACAGAAGGTCAAGAAGATTTTTCTGTAGTGTGTTGGGGCGCAGTTGCTGCCTTGGCCACAGCCACTCTACCCATTACACCTTGACTCATCTCCTATTGAAGTGAATGGGGATTGAGGTGCATTACTCAAGAACAGCCTTTACACAGTGTATAAAGCGATGCAGTTCCTGATCATATACTCTTTTTAAATCTGTAATTCAACAGCACTGCAAACAGAAGATCTGTAGGGAGTGTCTGGCATTCAACTCCAACCGGTCCAGTATAAGCTATCAACATTGAACTAGTGGACAACTACTTTGACCATTGATTCACTAAGATATAGTCCATTCTCTATTTTTAAATGGAGGTTCTTGAGCAGCTGCTGTATGTATTAGTAATATATTCACTTCTCTACCACAACACTATCTTTTCTACTGACAGTCATTGCTGCAAAGATATTATGCCACAGGCCAATCAGAATGAAGGTCAACAGATTGAAAGAGTTATGTCACTAACCATAGTTCCATTTACAGGTTTAGGTACCCTACTTTTGTTTGTGTCACTTGTCTTAACAATTTGATCTTGAATCTAATCAATATTGTTGTGACCCAGATATTATCATAGTTTCCACTTACTTGATACTGCCAAACAATTGTTACTAGAACCTTAATTAATTTTACTATTTTCATGGCACCACATATTCGTATGTGTCTGATTTCCAATACCTGATCTTTGTCTTGACTTACTATCCTCATGGTAACTCTCCATTATTCTATACTTGAAACTCTAAAACCTCTTTAACTAGACTTCTAGAAAATGCTCTTGAAATCTCATTTGTTTACGGCACTCTTCCTAGTATGTTTTTAGCGACAATTACCATTTATCTTTGCCCTTAGCAAATTTACATCCAACTCCTAATGTGTCTGGTTACAACAGTGTTAGATCTTCAGGGAATCAATCTTAAGACCAACTATAGACACCTAACTCAATGGGCCAGCTGAGTACCATTACCTTAACCAAAGTTGTGGGAACAAAAGATGTTATAGATAAAATAGTGACATCTGGTTGGTTATTTCTCTAGGCATTGCAAAAACTAGATAATTAGCACATTACATAGTTCTGTGTCCCAGCTACTGCAGAATAACACACATGATACATATTACACAACATGTACACTTTTTTTCAGAAAGGATAAGGTTGTTTAAAGGGATTGTCCACAAATAGGACAACCCTTCTCAATCTGAATATATGGGCCCATGAAAATAAAAACACCTATTCTCATCTACTGAGCCTGCACATTCCTAATGGTGTCGGAACTCATGTTCCCAGGACTCATGTACGGTTGTTTGGACATGTAAGCCCGGTGCCCATTCAGTGCTGGCATTACTGTCCCCGCCTTTGGACGTATACTCACCTTCAGCACAGGCACTGAAGGTGAGTATAGGTGCTTTTATTTTTATGCAAATTGCCTCTTCAGAGAAAAAGAAAACTCTATAGCACCACCTATTGGAAGCAGCAATCCTACAAGTCACAATCAACCCTTTAATGAGTCAAGCAATATGACTGAGGATAATAGCCAAATCAGAATCTTCATTTTCAGACACGGTGTTTTGGGCTGTTGACCCTCATCAGTGCAAAGTATGAGAACTGATTTGGCTAGGTGAGAGGCTCTGGACTGAGGTCTGAGGGGTAACATTTCTCCTTGTGGAGAGTAACACACCGGCTCTAGCTTGCCAAGGTAAGGAGGCTTATTCACCGTGCAATGCTCCTCTGGGAAATTTAATATGCAAATTGCCTCTTCAGGGAAAAAAAGGACTTGAACTCTATAGCACCACCTATTTGAAGCAGCAATCCTACAAGTCACAATCAACCCCTTAACAAGTCGTGCAATATGACTTAGGATAATAGCCAATTCAGAATTTCAATTTGCGCCACTGTGCAGGATAAGGGTGGCAACCTTCACTGGTAGGCAGGGGCAGTGAAAGGGCTACGCAAGGAAATTATCCCACTACATTAGGGTATACCCATATTCATATATGAAGGCAAATTAACCACATTTTGTTGTGACAGAGTGATACCTAATCACTTGGTCTGCTACTCATTAACCACCAACTTGCAGATAACGAAGATACCATCATCTTAGTGCAAGCAGACAATTGTATATATATATCTACTGGGGATTGCACCTACATCCCAAACATTTCTTGTACCTTTAAGCATTCTCTCCAACTGCACATGGCGTATGTGATATTGACTGTTTTTTCTATCTAGTAACAAGGCCATACAGGGCTAGCAGGGAGAGCCGCCGAGGTGAAGGGGGCACCACTGGCGTAGGGATAAGGGTGCCAATGTCCGCTGTTAGGCAGGGGCTAGTTGAGTGGTTAATAGGGACATTTAGTTCCTTTTTCATATATATATGGTTTTCCACTTGGACGGTTTGTCTGTTGTATTTATTTATTTATTAAAAGTTATATTTTAATTTTACTCCTGCATAATGGTACATAGTGATCAATGGTGAATTCTTAATATTATACGGTACTGAATTTATTACTTGACGGTGAATTGATTGCAGTTCTCATATGACATCATACTCTGAATGAAACATAAATTTTAAGAATAAATAGATTTTGCTATCTTAGTTTAGTATGTAATAAAAAAATACGATACTGTTGGTTGGGTCCCCTGATAATCTGTATTCCTAGAAATGGTACCTTTATTTTCTGTCTCTAAAGATGAGTAAATTGATTCAATGTGGATTGAATTTGTGTTGAATATTAGGAAATTCACTGGACCCAGTAAATTCAAACAACTTGTAGTTTTATTATTGTTAGTCGCCAAAAAAATGCCTGCCATTTTACATATTACAGAAGATTGCATCAGCCAAGGAAGGCTTACATGAGATGAGGTGTGGCTATGCTGTCTTTTCCTTAATTCCTTGCAGCTAGCACATTACATTATATACTGCAGTCAATCAGAAGAGACTTTCATAACCTGTAAAAAAGCCTAGGCAGGGAATGTGAGAATGTCAGAGCTCATAGCACAGCCATAAAGATAGGGCGATAAAGCCATAAAACATACAACAAACAGTGTGTAGTATGCAACTAAAAGTGCTCACCATATACAGACAAACAAGTACTTGTCTGTATCATCATATTCTATACTATATGCTTGCTGCCACTACTTCTGCCACTGCTAATAGACAACCACACAACTCCTACTTGTCAGTTGCATTCTATTTTCATATTGTACTGCTGCTGGCAAGCCTCACCTGCACAGAGTAAATGTAAGAAACTCAAAACTGCTTCCAAAAAAGGAATAATTTTTTGTACAACTTGTTAAACAAATACATTTTTTTTCACATTTGAAACAAAGTGAACTTTTTTGGATAGTTTGTAAAAAGCCATTACTTCCAAATTAACACAGAAATAACTATTGTGTTAAGTTAGGTGTCAAATATAACTTTTTTGGACCATAATATCTTTCTGCATCGAGGTATGTGTGTTAAATGAAAGCTATAATAGAACTTAAGACATCTCGTAACAGTAGATGTAGCATTTCTTAACCTAACCTTAATATCTTTAGCCTATATTGTATATCTATATTTGTATTTTGTCCCTATTTTGCTTTTAATCATTATTAACTTCTAGTTGTAAATGTTAGCTACTGTTTATTATTATTATTATTATTATTATTATTATTAATAATAATAATAATAATAATAATAATATTAACTATTGTTCTTATTATTTTTAATGCATAAAATAAAAAGTTAAAGAAACAGAATCCAATTCTGAATAAAAGATATTCAAACACTTTACAATTTTATACTGTTTTTAGTTTCACAAAATTGATTCTCTGCATTTACTATTTGGGAATCTTAATTTTATTCCACCTCATGGGGAAATCTAATATAAATAAATTACTTAGCTTGTTTTGGTTAGAAATTAAACTGTTTTGTAATGATTCATTGGTGTGGTAGATAGAAAAATATGTATTTTTGACATTTTACCTTGAAACTCTCTAGATTTAGGTTTATGACCATGTTAAGTAAACCCTGTGGCTGTGTCATTTTGAACGTTTAGATGTCAGAGGCAAGAACTTGGGCGGTTTTGCACATTCTGATATAATGCATTGTCTCTTTGGAGATAGCACTGTCATTTATTTTCATTTTGCAAGAGTGTCATTCCATAGATTGAAATATCTATTATAGTGAAATATCTGACTTACTGGAGAAAATAATAAAATGATACATTCTCTGAATACCATTTTACCAGAAATACATTTGAACAGAATTAATATAATACATTTTAAACTATGTGAAACCAGATTAAAAATTTAGATACAAACCGCCTAAAGTTTGTGCAAGACAATTGTTATTGAAAGAGAATAAAATGTAATGTTAATAGCAATTTAATGTCATTGCCAAATATAAAAGATGCTGTTTTATCATGATAAATGCTCCCTTAATTTAAATAAGAAAAAAAAGAAATTAATATATATTAATATATTCCCTCTACGTACATTGTAGCAGTAAGTTCCACTATTTACAAATATATGCTCCCCTAAAAATATTACCTTTTGATGGATCTAGCTCTGTAACACAGCATCTGATGTAGCATATAATATTTTTTTATTTTGAACAACCTATGCTTTGTGTACATAACACCTAACTTCTATAGCCCTAACATAATTTGCAGTACCTTGCTGATAAACATCAAGAAACTCTAATATATGTAAGCAGGTGACTAACACCTTATAACAGCTTTATTTGTGTACATTAGAGTTAAGTGGTTCAATGTGGGCTATCAATGTCTAATGTCAAGGTCAGGCCATAATACCTTGCAGCTAGGATACATGATTTATGCATACTATATATATATATATATATATATATATATATATATATGTATATATAGAAAAAAGAAAAAATAAGAAAAAGAGCAGCACAAACAACTTGTAAATGAGTGGGTGCTCGTCCTCCAGGTACATACCAAACCTTCTTACATGTGTAGAAACAGCACTCCAAAAATAGATGATTTATTAGCTCAGCAACAGCTCTGGCAACGTTTCGGTTGAATACAGCCTTTTTCAAGCTTGAAAAAGGCTGTATTCAGCCGAAACGTTGCCACACCTATTGCTGAGCTAATAAATCATGTATTTTTGGAGTGCTGTTTCTACTATTTTTTTCACATATATATATATATATATATATATATATATATATATATATATATATATATATATATATAAATAGCTAAATATAAATACAGTACAGACCAAAAGTTTGGACACACCTTCTCATTTAAAGATTTGTCTGTATTTTCATGACTTTGAAAATTGTACTTTCACACTGAAGGCATCAATACTATGAATTAACACATGTGGAATTATATACTTAACAAAAAAATGTGAAGCAACTGAAAATATGTCTTATATTCTAGGTTCTTCAAAGTAGCCACCTTTTGCTTTTATGACTGCTTTGCACACTCTTGGCATTCTCTTGATGAGCTTCAAGAGGTAGTCACTGGAAATGGTCTTCCAACAATCTTGAAGGAGTTCCCAGAGATGCTTAGCACTTGTTGGCCCTTTTGCCTTCACTCTGGGGTCCAGCTGACCCCAAACCATCTCGATTGGTTCAGGTCTGGTGACTGTGCAGGCCAGGTCATCTGGCGTAGCACCCCATGACCCTCCTTCTTGGTCAAATAGCCCTTACACAGCCTGGAGGTGTGTTTGGGGTCATTGCCCTGTTGAAAAATAAATGATGATCCAACTAAACGCAAACCGAATGGAATAGCATGCCGCTGCAAGATGCTGTGGTAGCCATGCTGGTTCAGTATGCCTTCAATTTTGAATTAATCCCCAACAGTGTCACCAGCAAAGCACCCCCACACCATCACATCTTCTCCTCCATGCTTCACGGTGGGAACCAGGCATGTAGAGTCCATCCGTTCACCTTTTCTGCGTCGCACAAAGACACAGTGGTTGGAACCAAAGATCTCAAATTTGGACTCATCAGACCAAAGCACAGATTTCCACTGGTCTAATGTCCATTCCTTGTATTCTTTAGCCCAAACAAGTCTCTTCTGCTTGTTGCCTGTACTTAGCAGTGGTTTCCTAGCAGCTATTTTACCATGAAGGCCTGCTGCACAAAGTCTCCTCTTTACAGTTGTTGAAGAGATGTGTCTGCTGCTAGAACTCTGTGTGGCATTGACCTGGTCTCTAATCTGAGCTGCTGTTAACCTGCGATTTCTGAGGCTGGTGACTCGGATAAACTTATCCTCAGAAGCAGAGGTGACCCTTGGTCTTCCTTTCCTGGGGCTGTCCTCATGTGAGCCAGTTTCTTTGTAGCGCTTGATGGTTTTTGCAACTGCACTTGGGGACACATTCAAAGTTTGCCCAATTTTTCGGACTGACTGAACTTCATTTCTTAAAGTAATGATGGCCACTCGTTTTTCTTTACTTAGCTGCTTTTTTCTTGCCATAACAAATTCTAACAGTCTATTCAGTAGGACTATCAGCTGTGTATCCACCTGACTTCTGCACATCACAACTGATGGTCCCAACCCCATTTATAAGGCAAGAAATCCCACTTATTAAACCTGACAGGGCACACCTGTGAAGGGAAAACCATTTCCGGTGACTACCTCTTGAAGCTCATCAAGAGAATGCCAAGAGTGTGCAAAGCAGTCATCAAAGCAAAAGGTGGCTACTTTGAAGAACCTAGAATAAAGTCATATTTTCAGTTGTTTCACACTTTTTTGTTAAGTATATAATTCCACATGTGTTAATTCATAGCTTTGATGCCTTCAGTGTGAATGTACAATTTTCAAAGTCATGAAAATACAGAAAAATCTTTAAATGAGGTGTGTCCAAACTTTTGGTCTGTACTGTATATCTACATTATATAGATTTATATCTATATTTGTATCTATATATGTATATATAGATGTATATATATATATATATATATAGATATAGATATATATAGATATATATATATTATTTTATAGACATAAGAAAAACCTCTATAAACCAGAAAATGAAACACAACTGTCTACCTCGCAAAGTGTGCATGTTTAGGCCCTTACACACCACCCAAATGCCACTATTGATAATTACAAGTTACCATTTGTTTTCCTTAGCCAGTTAGGTTGATGTCACTTGGACCTTAGTAGGGAAGTCTTTGCAATAAATAGCTCAAAAGGGTTCAATGCCCTTTTCGGAAACTGCAGAGTGATATACACATCTTTTCCAGACATATAGAGGCTTTGTAGTATTAACACTCAAGTAGTGATGAGATGATGGGATTGAAGGCCGCAAAAGCCATATGCCAGACACACTTTGAGCAAGCCATCACGCTTATGCACACCCTTGAGGGTCGGGGTGCTCTTCACCCCTCCCACTAAAGAGAGGGGGACTTTTTCAAAACCCTTCCCAGGTGCCAATAGCGGGGTGGCTGGTGGCTGGGCTCACTGGCCACAGTTAGGTCAACACATCAATAAACTGTATCGGTAAGGCAGAAACAAACCTAACAAACAAACTTGGAAAGTCAGAAGCATAAAACAGGGATGTAGAAACCAGAGGGCACCATTCACCAAAGATAGAGACAAACCAAAGGACCATCCGTACCACTGAAGCGCAACTGAATAATCAGCAGTGAGCAAGAGGATATAGCAGGTTTAAACATCTCTCTCATGGATCACCTGACACCGCTGAGATAAGGCTTAATCTCCACCATCTGGCCACAGTGAAAGAGGAAGCGGTGAGGAGGGTGGCAAGAAAGGAACCTCCCACTACATGCCTGTCCCAGAGACTTAGCGTCCCGTGTCTCCTGGCAACAACTAACACTGGGGACCTAGCGTTCCGGGAACCCTGGATGGAATCAGCGCTGGTAGTGACGGTGCCCTGCGTCCCAGCCACACCACTCCCTGAGGCAGGTTCCCTGGAACGGGATACATGGGCAAGGCTGGGGCCCCACACCGGTACCGTCCCCAAAGCCGACACTCTACTCCTGGGAACCAGAAAGCGGTGAGAGGCATCCCACCGGGGAGCTGGAGTATGCCCAGAAGCACGAGGGGCATGCTTGCACATAGAGACACAAGAGAGTCCAGTCCCCCCTGTCCATCGGAGATCCACCACAACGCTTACTGGTATCCAAGGTGCCAGAACCCTCCTGGTAAGACTACCACCACTTTCCTGTCTGCCTGACAGGAGTATTGCAATTTGCAGCAATTTATTTAAAAACATTCAGCAAAGCTGGCAAATTTTAAATTTAAAATAATCCGCTCATCTCTACCAAGCATACATCCTCCTCATAGAGGATTGGTGTTTGAGAATATATTCATCAGCATTTTGCACCTGTGCTATCTCCATCATATACTGTACTATTTGGACTACTTTCATCTTACAGAAAATGTGTGTTTTAACCATGTACATTCTATTAAACATGGTATATTAAGAATTGTAATTGTATTGCACTTTACCACCTTTGCAAAATAATTGTACTAATATGTTTTGATCATTACTGGACAGAAAATACAAACTGCTTCCAAACTTAAAAAAATTAAACAACATGCTAAAAAAGGGATACTACTTTTTCAATTTAATAAAAACACCATATCATTGTCTAAAAAAAGTATATAATATTTACAAATTCACATATTCTTACCAAAGATTAGCAAATAAATTTGCATGACCCTAAAAGCAGTTAAGTCAGTATTTTGTGGCAGCGAAACAGAAACACTGCGAACTGTCTCCTACGTGCTGGCAACCCTGGCTTCTTTTGTTAAATTAGCTATCATAGTAGCATGATGCACCAACGACGATGTACCAGGCTGGTAAATCAAAATAGATGCTGGGGATGCCAGGAAGCAGAAGGCAGTATTCAAGGCTTTTCTTTCAGCCATACTCATATGATCACCGGACCAGAGTTCTGGAAATAGATTCACTTACCTTTAATACTTACCTCCTAACCTACACCAACGATTTCCCACAACTCCTCTTGTAATGCTGTCTGGGTGCAACACCGCTATCCTTGCTTTTTCTTCTGGGAAAAAGGATCTTATTCTAGATAAACAAGTAACAACTGCTGTCAACCACATGGTCACATATCACTGTCTATTCCTTAAGAAGTAGATGCAGTAGACCGGCAAGGGACCTGGGCAGTGGTTCAAGACAAGTATTAGGAGATGATGATCTCAAACAAATCCTCAGCTAATAAGGTATTCATTTCTATTGTTATAAAGATAGATTTTTAGATAATCCTATTTAAGGTAGATTCTGGTTTATGACATTTAATGTTTCAGTAAACTCATGGAGCCACACATACAGTATGTACAAATAGATTCTTCAGCCCCTTCCTTAACCAAGGCATCAAGATATTCTTCCGATTCTGCCAATACTCATGGTAAGCAATAATTTTTAGTTTGTCTGTACTGTTTAGGATCTAAGGCATAACGTTTCTCCTTGTGGAGAGTAACATGTCTGGCATGTCAGCATGAGAAGAATTATAAGCCCTGCAATGCTCCTCTGGGAAATTAAATATGTGAATTGCCTCTTCAGGGAGGAAGAGAACTTGAACTCTGGTGCCACCTATTGGAAGTAGCAATTCTAAAAGTGAATATTGACACATTTACAAGCCTTGCCATATGACTCATGTCCAATAGGTGGCACTAGAGTTTAGGTCCTCTTCCTTTCTGCAGAGGAAATTTGCAAATCAATATTGTTTAGAAAGTGCCAATATAAACTAAGGAACCAATGAAGTACAAAAGGATTTATAATATATTTGCACTTGTCTCATATTTCAAACATATCCTACATTTTTAGTTTACATGTCTTATCCGGAGTGTATGTATAATATTAATTTACTGTTACTTATATCAGAAATTTTTCTACATGCCGCAGCATTGTGACACTTTTTTTTATTTACCTCTGATCTTTTTATTTGCATGTTTAATGCCGATCTTATCTTTGTAATTAATTGCTTGGCATTTTCCCAAGCTTCCTTCTCAATTTTTTCATTCATCGAACTGTTAATCATAGTTTTATGTACAGTAAGATTAATAATACCAAAAGATTAACTGATCTGCAAGGCAGTATAATGGGTTTCTGGTTTATGAAGCATTTCATAAGGAAATATTTAGAAGATATTCATGACAGAAATACTCTAAGTTAATTAATTTTAGATTTAATTTGAGAAAGTTTATACTGCTTTTTTTTATTACAATGCACTTGTCTACATAGCCATACAAGGGCTTATTTTTTGTCTGACAAGTTTTCATTTTGCAGGACACTGTTCTTCTAACTATATAATGTAGAGAAAAATGGGAAAAATGTCCAAGTGTGATGAAATGGCAAAAAGAAAAACAACAACTACAACATTGTTTTTTCAGTTGGTTTTTACACCGTTTATTTCATGGTAAAAATGAACTTTCAACATGATTCTTCATGTAGGTATGATTTTAGCAATACCACACTAAAAAAGTTTCATATACATACATATATACAGTATATATATATATATTTTTTTTTATATATATATATATATATATATATACAGTGCCTACAAGTAGTATTCAACCCCCTGCAGATTTAGCTGGTTTGATAAGATGCAAATAAGTTAGAGCCTTCAAACTGCAAACGAGAGTAGGTTTTATGAACAGAAGCATAAATCTTACAAACCAAAAAGTTATGTTGCTCAGTTGAATTTTATTAAATTTTAAACATAAAAGTGTGGGTCAATTATTATACAACCCCTATGTTTAATATTTTGTGGAATAACCCTTGTTTGCAATTACAGCTAATAATCGTCTTTTATAAGACCTGATCAGGCCGGCACAGGTCTGTGGAGTTATCTTGGCCCACTCCTCCATGCAGATCTTCTCCAAGTTATCTAGGTTCTTTGGGTGTCTCATGTGGACTTTATTCTTGAGCTCCTTCCACAAGTTTTCAATTAGGTTAAGGTCAGGAGACTGACTAGGCCACTCCAACACCTTGACTTTTTCCCTCTTGAACCAGGCCTTGGTTTTCTTGGCTGTGTGCTTTGGGTCGTTGTCTTGTTGGAAGATGAAATTACGACCCATCTTAAGATCCTTGATGGAGGAGCGGAGGTTCTTGGAAAAAATCTCCAGGTAGGCCGTGCTATTCATCTTCCCATGGATGCGGACCAGATGGCCAGGCCCCTTGGCTGAGAAACAGCCCCACAGCATGATGCTGCCACCACCATGCTTGACTGTAGGGATGGTATTCTTGGGGTCATATGCAGTGCCATCCAGTCTCCAAACGTCACGTGTGTGGTTGGCACCAAAGATCTCGATCTTGGTGTCATCAGACCATAGAACCTTGAACCAGTCTGTCTCAGAGTCCTCCAAGTGATCATGAGCAAACTGTAGACGAGCCTTGACATGACGCTTTGAAAGTAAAGGTACCATACAGGCTCGTCTGGAACGGAGACCATTGCGGTGGAGTACGTTACTTATGGTATTGACTGAAACCAATGTCCCCACTGCCATGAGATCTTCCCGGAGCTCCTTCCTTGTTGTCCTTGGGTTAGCCTTGACTCTTCGGACAAGCCTGGCCTCGGCACGGGAGGACACTTTCAAAGGCTGTCCAGGCCGTGGAAGTCTAACAGTAGTTCCATAAGCCTTCCACTTACGGATGATGCTCCCAACAGTGGAGACAGGTAGGCCCAACTCCTTGGAAGAGGTTTTGTACCCCTTGCCAGCCTTGTGACCCTCCACGATCTTGTCTCTGATGGCCTTGGAATGCTCCTTTGTCTTTCCCATGTTGACCATGTCTGAGTGCTGTTCACAAGTTTGGGGAGGGTCTTAAATAGTCAGAAAAGGCTGGCAAAAGAGATCTTTAATCCACACATGTGAAGCTCATTATTCTTGGTGCCTGAACTACTTCTTAATACTTTAGGGGGACCAAACAGAATTCTTGTGGTTTGAGGGGTTGAATAATAAATGACACTCTGAATTAACTTTTAACGCTTTAAAAAAAAAATAAAAAATTTGCTGCAGTGCATTTCCCACTTCCAGGCTGATCTACAGTACAAATGTCACAATGCCAAGTTAATTCCGCATGTGTCAACCAGCTAAATCTGCAGGGGGTTGAATACTACTTGTAGGCACTGTATATACAGTACAGACCAAATGTTTGGACACACCTCATTTAAAGATTTTTCTGTATTTTCATAACTATGAAAATTGTACATTCACACTGAAGGCATCAAAACTTTGAATTAACACATGTGGAATTATATACTTAACAAAAAAGTGTGAAACAACTGAAAATACAGTGCCTACAAGTAGTATTCAACCCCCTGCAGATTTAGCTGGTTGACACATGCGGAATTAACTTGGCATTGTGACATTTGTACTGTAGATCAGCCTGGAAGTGGGAAATGCACTGCAGCAAATTTTGTTTTTGTTTTTTTTTTGTTTTGTTTTTTAAAACGTAAAAAGTTAATTCAGAGTGTCATTTATTATTCAACCCCTCAAACCACAAGAATTCTGTTTGGTCCCCCTAAAGTATTAAGAAGTAGTTCAGGCACCAAGAATAATGAGCTTCACATGTGTGGATTAAAGATCTCTTTTGCCAGCCTTTTCTGACTATTTAAGACCCTCCCCAAACTTGTGAACAGCACTGAGATATGGTCAACATGGGAAAGACAAAGGAGCATTCCAAGGCCATCAGAGACAAGATCGTGGAGGGTCACAAGGCTGGCAAGGGGTACAAAACCCTTTCCAAGGAGTTGGGCCTACCTGTCTCCACTGTTGGGAGCATCATCCGTAAGTGGAAGGCTTATGGAACTACTGTTAGCCTTCCACGGCCAGGACAGACTTTGAAAGTGTCCTCCCGTGCCGAGGCCAGGCTTGTCCGAAGAGTCAAGGCTAACCCAAGGACAACAAGGAAGGAGCTCCGGGAATATCTCATGGCAGTGGGGACATTGGTTTCAGTCAATACCATAAGTAACGTACTCCACCGCAATGGTCTCCGTTCCAGACGAGCCCGTAAGGTACCTTTACTTTCAAAGCGTCATGTCAAGGCTCGTCTACAGTTTGCTCATGATCACTTGGAGGACTCTGAGACAGACTGGTTCAAGGTTCTATGGTCTGATGAGACCAATATCGAGATCTTTGGTGCCAACCACACACGTGACGTTTGGAGACTGGATGGCACTGCATACGACCCCAAGAATACCATCCCTACAGTCAAGCATGGTGGTGGCAGCATCATGCTGAGGGGCTGTTTCTCTGCCAAGGGGCCTGGCCATCTGGTCCGCATCCATGGGAAGATGGATAGCACGGCCTACCTGGAGATTTTGGCCAAGAACCTCCGCTCCTCCATCAAGGATCTTAAGATGGGTCGTAATTTCATCTTCCAACAAGACAACGACCCAAAGCACACGGCCAAGAAAACCAAGACCTGGTTCAATAGGGAAAAAGTCAAGGTGTTGGAGTGGCCTAGTCAGTCTCCTGACCTTTACCCAATTGAAAACTTGTGGAAGGAGCTCAAGAATAAAGTCCACATGAGACACCCAAAGAACCTAGATAACTTGGAGAAGATCTGCATGGAGGAGTGGGCCAAGATAACTCCACAGACCTGTGCCGGCCTGATCAGGTCTTATAAAAGACGATTATTAGCTGTAATTGCAAACAAGGGTTATTCCACAGAATATTAAACATAGGGGTTGTATAATAATTGACCCACACTTTTATGTTTAAAATTTAATAAAATTCAACTGAGCAACATAACTTTTTGGTTTGTAAGATTTATGCTTCTGTTCATAAAACCTACTCTCGTTTGCAGTTTGAAGGCTCTAACTTATTTGCATCTTATCAAACCAGCTAAATCTGCAGGGGGTTGAATACTACTTGTAGGCACTGTATGTCTTATATTCTAGGTTCTTCAAACTAGCCACCTTTTGCTTTGATGACTGCTTTGCACACTCTTGGCATTCTCTTGATGAGCTTCAAGAGGTAGTCACCGGAAATGGTTTTCACTTCACAGGTGTGCCCTGTCAGGTTTAATAAGTGGGATTTCTTGCCTTATAAATGGGGTTGGGACCATCAGTTGTGTTGTGCAGAAGTCAGGCGGATAGACAGCTGATAGTCCTACTGAATAGACTGTTAGAATTTGTATTATGGCAAAAAAAAAGCAGCTAAGTAAAGAAAAACGAGTGGCCATCATTACTTTAAGAAATGAAGGTCAGTCAGTCCGAAAAATTGGGCAAACTTTGAACGTGTCCCCAAGTGCAGTTGCAAAAACCATCAAGCGCTACAAAGAAACTGGCTCACATGAGGAACGCCCCAGGAAAGGAAGACCAAGAGTCACCTCTGCTTCTGAAGATAAGTTTATCCGAGTCATCAGCCTCAGAAATCACAGGTTAACAGCAGCTCAGATTAGAGACCAGGTTAATGCCACACAGAGTTATAGCAGCAGACACATCTCTATAACAACTGCTAGGAAACCACTGCTAAGGACAGGCAACAAGCAAAAGAGACTTGTTTTGGGCTAAAGAACACAAGGAATGGACATTAGACCAGTGGAAATCTGTGCTTTGGTCAGATGAGTCCAAATTTGAGATCTTTGGTTCCAACCACCGAGTCTTTGTGCGACGCAGAAAAGGTGAACGGATGGACTTTTCTGGGGACACTGTTGATGATTTATTCAAAATTGAAGGCATACTGAACTAGCATGGCTACCACAGCATCTTGCAGCGGCATAATAATCCATCTGGTTTGCATTTAGTTGGACCATCATTTATTTTTCAACAGGACAATGACCCTAAACACACCTCCAGGCTGTGTAAGGGCTATTTGACCAATAAGGAGAGTGATGGGTTGCTACGCCAGATGACCTGGCCTCCAGAGTCACCAGACCTGTACAGAATCGAGATGGTTTGGGGTGAGCTGGACCACAGAGTGAAGGCAAAAGGGCCAACAAGTGCTAAGTGACTAGCCCAGGGGATGGGGGATGACTAGTTTACCCGGGCCTTTAGCCTTAAGGAGGTCGCGGTGGTCGGCTCCCGGGCCCGTACTCTGGGGTCTCTCTTTAAAAAGGCGTTGATAGATATCAAGTTCATAAAAGTTTGTGACGCCACCTATGGTTTCTGATGATATTCACCAGCGCTGCGCAGTCCACTGAGGCCGGTGATAAGGCAGCTAGATGGTATGGCTCCCCACAGGTGGAGCTAGGCCTCAGGGCAGGGTACGGATGGGGTATGCAGGACGGAGAGACTCTGCCGGGTCAGAGCAAGAACAGGGACGGACACAATAGTCACTTCAGTACCTTTTACTGATGGAAATTCAGCACCCCCTGGAGCACTGTAGGGTGAAGGGTGTATGTCCGGATCCTCCCCAATGAGCAGGTTTTGGGCCTCCTGGTTCTTGCTGCTGCGAAATAAGTTTCTGACCTGCCTGGAGCTAGGCCTAACTTTGTCTCTGTCCTGCGCTGGCTGACCTTGTGGTAGGGCCTTCTCTTGGAGTGCACGCTCCCGACCTACGGGGCCTATGTGTCTCCGGGCTCTGGTACGTATTAGCACTTTTAGCGATCCTGGGACTTGTAGTTCTCCAGGGATTCCGGTTTATCTTACTGGGTCATGGAGATCCCGGTAAGCTTCGGACCCGGGTAGCCGGTAACTGCTTCTTCGGGGTGAGCTAGTTAAGCTCCTCTGACCCCTATGAACTAACTCTCTCTAATCTTCGCCTTCGGCCTTCTCGGACCCTCAATAGGCTACTCACACTAATGGCAGCGTGCCGCTCTTCACCGATCTTATGGCGCCTGCACACCTAAAGCTCACCTCACTGAGCTACACCGAGTCTCGATCTGGATAAGCTCCACTGCGGGATAGCAATTGCAGGAGCTGGAACAGGCTTTTGTCCTCTGAGGTAACTCCTCTCAGGCTGTACTGGACTCACTGTTAAACCAGACTCTCACTTAAACTCTGAACTGTCTTAGACTAACTGCTGCCTGGCTCCACCTTCCCCTTTATATCTCCCTAACAGTCTCCCTCTGGTGGTCTGAGGTGGAAGGTGGAGATGTGTGAATGGTTATGGGGGCCTCTTGTGGAGGAATCCTTCAATACACCCTTCTAGGATCTGTGATACCAAGCACAGCTGGGCTTCACATTCCCCCCTAGTTAAACTCAGCACTCCCGGGCTGAAGTACATTTGATAAAACAGTAACAATAGGAAATATAAGCAATATTAGAACAATCTTCCCTTTATGGGAGGCACGAATCTTAAACATTGCATAACAAAACAATTACAGAGTGTCCTCAGAATCCAAGTCTCTGGTGGTGAGGTTCCCAGAAAGGATGTCCATCTCACAAGGTAGAGTACTTTGTTGGTTTTGAGGGACCTGTCCTAAACCCTCTACGTAGGCCCTGGGGTGGCTGCAGGGCATGAAGATCCCGAGTTGGAACTCCAAGAGAGCCACTCCAGACAGGTTTTCCTTCTGAGGTCACCTAAAGGGCACTCCAGGGAGCATAATTATATACAATAAAAGTTTTTGGGCTGCACACATTCCTCAGCCACGCAGTCCTTTGGTAAATGAAGAAGTAAGTAGGCAAAGTGTCCATATCACTTAAACTGTTCAAAAATAAGCAAAACTCAAAATAATGTACATATTCATGGAAAATACACAATTATGCAGTACATTACAATTTAACATACAATACCCCAGGGGTAACTATCTACACTCTCTGAAATTTTGCTACTTTACTCAGTGTACCTAGCAGGGGGTTTACCTCTCGTGCTGCGTACTTATCTGCGTAGTGCTGTGGTTGGTGGAGTGTCAGTATCTGTATCCTCAGTTACTCTACCAGTTCTACGTGTAACCATGTTGTAAAACTGCCTTAACCTCTCTCTTGGACTGGCAAGTCTACCATTGGCTGGGCCTTCTTGCTCTGCTCCTGCCGGGGATCCTTCATCCGAGGAAACTTCTTGAGCTGGCTCTTCTGCAGCACTTACAGGTTCAACTTGCTGTGGAGGGTTTTCTGGCTGTGCATAGAATTGGAGTACTGGAATGATTACTGCACCTCCTATTTGAGGCCAATCCGCTGGGAAGTCTCCTAAGTCAGTGTGTATCATCGCTTCTTTAAGTTCTTCCTGGGTTGTGAGAGACAATTCTTCCTGAGTTCTTAGTAGATGTGGACACAATTTTAGATGGTCCCTGGACACTGTAGCAGATTTTCTTCCTCCATCACGACTAATTACGCAGGTCTTTTTGTTGTCAAACCTTGACGGTAACACAGTGTAGGGGTCTTTTTCCCACTGGTCGTCGAGTTTGTGGTTACGTCTTTTCCTTTTTAGTACTGTTTCACCAGGTGTGAAAGGTTCTGCTGGTGCGTTTTTGTTGTAGTGCATTTCCCGCTTTTCTCTCACCCGAGTAAGACTGTCCTTGACACAAGCTTGTACCCTTCTGTACTGCTCTTGTCTGGTCTTGTCCCAGTCCTCAGTGGTTATATCAGCTTCAGGTTCAACAACACCAAGCTCCAGATCCATGGGCAGCTTTCCAGGCCTTGCCCGCATGAGATATGCCGGAGTGCAATTGGTGGAACAGACTGGTATATGATTGTACAGATCCACTAGGTCTGGTAGTAGGTCTGGCCACTTGTTTCTCTCCTCAAGTGGTATGGTCTTTAGCACGTCGATGATGATGTTGTTCATCTTTTCGCAGAGACGGTTTGTTTGTGGGTGGTAAGGCGTAGTTCTTATCTTTTTACACCCGTAGAGATGGCAGAACTCCTTGAACAACTCAGCCTCAAAGGCCGGGCCTTGGTCCGTCAGCACCTGCTCAGGGTAGCCATGGGGTCTACTGAAATATGCTTGGAACGTTTTTGCTGCTGTCTCTGCCATCAGGTCTTTGACGGGGGCGACCACCAGGAAACGTGAGTAGTGATCCACCATGGTCAGAGCATAGGAGTACCCTGACCTGCTTGGGGAGAGCTTGACATGGTCCAGGGCCACAATCTCCAGGGGCCGAGTCGTCTTGATGGGCTGCAGGGGTGTCTTCTGGCTGCTGAAGTCTTTCCTTCTTAGGCCGCAGGGTCCACAGTCCCGGCACCACCTTTCAATGGAGCTGCGCATTCCTACCCAGTAGAATCGACATTTCAGCAGGGTCTCTAGCTTTTTCCAGCCAAAGTGCCCCGCCTGATCGTGATAAGGTTCCAATACAATCTGGATGTCTTTCTTCGGGACCACTATCTGCCTTACCATCTCATGGGTTCTTGGATTAACGTACCTCCGGCACAGCTTCTCACGGTAGATAAACAGCCGGCTTCTGTCGTTCCACAGCTGCTTTGCTTGCAGAGACGCATCTTTCTATTAGCTGTTTGATGTGGCTGACAACCGGGTCACTGTCCTGGGTCTCTTTCCAGCTGTGGTGAGGAAGGGGGTTTAACGTCTTTTCACGCGGCTTCCTAGAGGCTCGTTGCTCATGGATCATCCCACTCTGGTGAGAGGCAGGTAGCTCTATCTCTTCCAGGTCATCCACTTCTTCTTCTGCGTCTGACTGGTGAGGCATCCAAGACAGGGCATCGGCGTTGGCGTTCTTGCGGCCCGCCCGGTATTTAATTGTAAATTGGTAGTTTGACAGCCAAGCCATCCATCGTTGTTCCAGAGCCCCCAACTTAGCTGTTTCAAGATGGGTCAAGGGGTTGTTATCAGTAAAGGCAGTGAACTTGCTGGAAGCCAGATAGTGCTTGAATCTTTCAGTGATGGCCCAAACTACGGCCAGGAACTCCAACTTGAAACTGCTATAGTTCTCTGGGTTCCTCTCAGTCGGACGGAGCTTCCTGCTTGCGTATGCGATGACTTTCTCTTACCCATTCTGCTTCTGACTTAAGACAGCGCCCAGGCCTTCGTTGCTGGCATTCGTATACAGCAGGAACAGTTGGCTGTAGGCAGGGTAGGCTAGGATCTCATCACCTGTCAGGATCTCCTTCATCTCCTGAAGCGACTCTGCTTGCTCCTTACCCCAGTGGAATGGATGGTTTTTGCCTTTTGGGGACTGCCCTACCAGGAGGTCTTGCAGAGGAGCTGCTTTCTTTGTGTAGTCCTTTACGAACCTCCGGTAGTATCCTGCTAGTCCCAAGAACTGACGCACCTCCTTGAGGTTCTTTGGCTCCGGCCACTTCTGGATGGCTGTGACTTTCTCCGGGTCAGGTGCTACCCCTTCCGGACTGACAATGTGCCCCAGGAACTGTACCTTTCTCTTGAGCAGGTGGCACTTTGAGGGCTTCAGCTTCATCCCGTACCGGGAGAGTGACTCAAATACCTCTGCCAGGTGTTTCAGGTGGTCCTCGTACGTTCTGGAGTACACAATTTCGTCATCCAGGTGAAGTAACACAGTCTCGAAGTTGCGGTGTCCCAGGCAGCACTCCATCAATTTCTGGAATGTTCCAGGGGCATTGCAGAGTCCAAACGGCATGCTGTTGAACTCACAGAGTCCCATTGGGGTGGTGAAGGCCGTCTTCTCCCGATCCTCCTCAGCCACAGCTACTTGCCAGTATGCACTAGTGAGGTCAAGGGTGGAAAAGTAATTTGAAGACTTCAAGGCAGCTAGGGACTCCTCTATGCATGGTAAAGGGTGTGCATCTTTATGTGTAATGCGACTTGCTTGATAGTAATCTACACACATTCTCATGCTCCCGTCCTTTTTCCTAACCAGCACTAGGGGAGCTGCCCAGGGACTACAACTATCCATTATCACTCCCGCCTTCCTCATGTCATGCAGCATTTCTTTTGCCTTCTGGTAGTGAGCTGGGGGTATAGGCCTATAGCGTTCTTTGATTGGGGAATGGCCGTCTGTGGGGATATGATGTTGAACCCCCTTAATCCTCCCGAAGTCTAGTGGATGTTTACTGAACACCTGCGAGTATTCTTGTACCACCCGGTGTACACCCTGTTTTTGATGGGTAGGAGTGGTGTCTGTCCCAACATGGAGCTGTTGACACCAATCCTCCACCTGGGTTGCAGGGTCATTATCCTCTACTTCATCTGGTGAGGTTAAGGACTCCGCCTCATGGATGCAGTTATTATTGACAGCATGTAATTTGGCAACAGTGGCATAATGTGGCAGTTTGACCTCATCTTCCCCTAAGTTGAGAAGATGGACGGGCACCCTCCCATTACGTACATCTACCACTTCCCTGGCGGTTAAGAGCGAGGGTCTATGCTCGGAGCAAAGGGGTTCTACTACCACCTGGTAGCTCTGTCCTCTAAGACCTATGGCAGCTCTACACCAGATGAGCATTTCACTCATTGGGGGGATGACAATGGGTATGGGGTCTGTTACCCTCACGTTGCCGATTTCACCGTCTGTTAACCTTACTTGCTGTTGATACATCAGGATGCGGATCTCTCTCTGCAGCACCCTCCTCTGTCTCGGTCTGGCAGTGTCAGCGATATGTTGGAGCAAGAACACAACCTCTCCCAAACAGTTACCAACAACATTAGTGCCTAGTACCATATATGGGTTGCTGTCATCAGGGTTAGTCTCCACTACAATTAGTCCCTGGTCCTTCAGCTCCACTCTCCCCACCTTTACAGTCATATTTTTAACCCTGAGTAGGTTAAGGGGGAGTCCATTTGAGGCATATACAGACAAATTTGGAGCTGGTGGACGTAGATCGTCCATGGACCAGAACCTCTTGTAGAGGACTTCAGGCATGATGGTTACCTGAGATCCTGTGTCCAGCAGGGCAAGCGTCAGGATCCCGTCCAGTACAATGGACAGGAAAATTCTTCCTCCGACGAACCTGTTGTACCAGTCTGATGGGCCTGGTGAGTCTACTCCTGGGTGTCGGCCCTCGGACCCAGGGTTTTCTCGTTAAAAGGACACTTCTGGGCGAGATGTCCGGTCTTGCGGCATCGGTAGCAGGTTGGTTCCCTCGGTGGGCGGCGCTGGTCCCTGGTCCTTGGCGAGGGTGGTGTTGGCCTCCTCCTCCTGCGCATCCAGGGGACATCCTCAGGGCTATCGGCTAGCAGGATCTTCCTTCTGTCCTTGGGCTCCGTCCGCAGCTGCAGAGCACTCAGCACGGTGGTCAGAGTTTTGCTAAACTGACGCACCACAGAGCGCAGACTGTCCAGTTCTTAAGGGGACATTGCTGGGACTTTAACTTCAGCAGCCACTGGGGATAAGGTGGGTGTAGCAGGCACTGGAGTAGCCCCACCCTGGTAACGTTGGATGGCATTTGTTTCCAGGGGCTGCAGTCCTTTTATAGCCATGTCCTTAAGATTGTCAAAGGTGGCATCCGGATGATCCAGGGACCACCAACGCACAGTCCTGCTCTTCAGTCCCCGGACAAACTGTTCCTTCAGCATTTTGTTCTCATTCTCACCGCTGGTTGGACTAACCTGGTTCAGAGCCCGCAGGGCCCCTTGGAGACGCCAGGCGTAGTCCCGAACATTGTCCTCTGGTTGTTGGGAGCAGCTGTAGAACCTCATCCGGAGGTCCGCCTCAATCAGGTCCTCAAATACAGTCTGTAGTTTTTGGAATATTGCGGACACTGACTCCTGGTCTGCGGCTGACCATGTTTCGCACTTCCCATTCAGCAGCACCAGTCAGTTGTCCTAATACAACGGCAGCTCTTTGTTTGCCGGTCATAGAGTACATGTCTTAGATACCACATATCTTCCGTTTGAATCCAGACAGGGTATCTGGTTTTCCGTTGTACTGGGGGAGCCACTTTGCTCCTGGAATGTACGGTAAAGTCATGGGAATGACGGGTGCTACAGGCGCTGCTGGTGGAGCGGCGGCCTCGGCCTGCTCATCATCGGGCGGGGGTTGAACTTCAGGGAGGATGACCGGCAGGTCGGCGTTCTGCTGTTCGACGGACATCTTAGCGCCCCCCTAGTTAACCGTGACCTACCTTCTGGTTTTTCTTCTGGTAGGCCGCAGCTCCGCAGGTGACGGTTGTCTTCAGGACCTTGCATTGCTTGCGTCCTATGTCAGAGCGTTCAGCGACGCTCCGTACGGGACCTGGCGCTTCCTGATTTGACGTCGAGGCGTGGGGCGTGTCCGGGACTTCGCGCTCTTTTGCAGGTGCGCCCCTTATATTCCCACGGTTACGCCCTTCTTCTCGCTCAGCAGCCCAACAATGGCGGCTATCTTCACCACGACTTTACGTACACAGTTCAAAATAAAGGCGCACAGTACCCGGTGGCAACGGGCATAACACGGAGTCATTGCAGCGGGCACGCAATCCTGTTCGTGACGCCAGAAGAGATGACTAGCCCAGGGGATGGGGGATGACTCGGTTACCCGGGCCTTTAGCCTTAAGGAGGTCGCGGTGGTCGGCTCCCGGGCCCGTACTCTGGGGTCTCTCTTTAAAATGGCATTGATAGATATCAAGTTTCTAAAAAAAAATTTGTGACGCCACCTATGGTTTCTGATGATATTCACCAGCGCTGCGCAGTCCACTGAGGCTGGTGATAAGGCAGCTAGATGGTATGGCTCCCCACAGGTGGAGCTAGGCCTCAGGGCAGGGTACGGACGGGGTATGCAGGACGGAGAGTCTCTGCCGGGTCAGAGCAAGAACAGGGACGGACACAATAGTCACTTCAGTACCTTTTACTGATGGAAATTCAGGCACTCCCTGGAGCACTGTAGGGTGAAGGGTGTATGTCCGGATCCTCCCCAATGAGCAGGTTTTGGGCCTCCTGGTTCTTGCTGCTGCAAAATAAGTTTCTGACCTGCCTGGAGCTAGGCCTAACTTTGTCTCAGTCCTGCGCTGGCTGACCTTGTGGTAGGGCCTTCTCTTGGAGTGCACGCTCCCGACCTATGGGGCCTATGTGTCTCCTGGCTCTGGTACATATCAGCACTTTTAGCGATCCTGGGACTTGTAGTTCTCCAGGGATTCCGGTTTATTTTACTGGGTCATGGAGATCCTGGTAAGCTTCGGACCCAGTAGCCGGTAACTGCTTCTTCGGGGTGAGCTAGTTAAGCTCCTCTGCCCCCTATGAACTAACTCTCTCTACTCTTCGCCTTCAGCCTACTCGGGCCCTCAATAGGCTACTCACACTAACGGCAGCGTGCCGCTCTTCACCGATCTTATGGCGCCGGCACACCTAAAGCTCACCTCACTGAGCTACACCGAGTCTCGATCTGGATAAGCAAAAGGTGGCTTCTTTGAAGAACCAAGAATATAAGACATATTTTCAGTTGTTTCACACTTTTTAGTTAAGTATATAACTCCACATGTGTTACTTCACAGTTTTGATGCCATCAGTGTGAATGTATAATTTTCAAAGTCATGAAAGTACAGAAAAATCTTTAAATGAGAAGGTGTGTCCAAACTTTTGGGCTGTACTGTATATATATGTATGTATACATGTAAATATATATACAGTGGGCACGGAAAGTATTCAGATCCCTTTACATTTTTCACTCTTTGTTTCATTGCAGTCATATGGTAAATTATAAAAAGTTCATTTTTTTTTCTCATTAAAGTAAACTCTGCACCCCATCTTGACTGAAAAAAAAACAAATGTAGAAATTTTTGCACATTTAATAAAAAAGAAAAGCTGAAATATCACATGGTCATAAGTATTCAGACCCTTTGCTCAGTATTGAGTAGAAGCACGCTTTTGAGCTAGAACAGCCATGAGTCTTATTGAGAATGATGTAACAAGTTTTTCACACCTGGATTTGGGGATCCTCTGCCATTCTTCCTTGCAGATTCTCTCCAGTTCCACCAGGTTGGATGGTGAACGTTGGTGGACAGCCATTTTCAGGTCTCTCCAAAGATGCTCAATTGGGTTTAGGTCAGGGCTCTGGCTGGGCCAGGTAATAATGGTCACAGAGTTGTTCTGAAGTCACTCCTTTGTTATTTTAGCTGTGTGCTTAGGGTCATTGTCTTGTTGGAAGGTGAACCTTCGGCCAAGTCTGAGGTCCAGAGCACTCTGGAAGAGGTTTTCATCCAGGATATCTTTGTACTTGGCCGCATTCATGTTTTCTTCAATTGCAACCAGTTGTCCTGTCCTTGCAGCTGAAAAACACCCCCATAGCATGATGCTGCCATCACCATGTTTCACTGTTGGGATTGTATTGGGCAGGTGATGAGCAGTGCCTGGTTTTCTCCACACATATCACTTAGAATTATCACCAAAAGTTTTATCTTTATCTCATCAGACCAGAGAATCTTATTTCTCATAGTCTGGGAGTTCTTCATGTGTTTTTGAGCAAACTCTATGCGGGCTTTCATATATCTTGCACTGAGGAGAGGCTTCTGTCGGGCCACTCTGCCATAAAGGCCCGAGTGGTGGAGGGCGGCAGTGATAGTTGACTTTGTGGAACTTTCTCCCATCTCTCTACTGCATCTCTGGAGCTCAGCCACAATGATCATGGGGTTCTTCTTTACCTTTCTCACCAAGGCTCTTCTCCCGCGATTGCTCAGTTTGGCTAGACGGCCAGGTCTAGGAAAACTTCTGGTAGTCCCAAACTTCTTCCATTTAAGGATTATGGAGGTCACTGTGCTCTTAGGAACCTTGAGTACTGCAGACATTTTTTTGTAACCTTGGCCAGATCTGTACCTTGTCACAATTCTGTCTCAAAGCTCCTTGGGCAGTTCATTAGAGCTCATAATTCTCATTTAGTCTGACATGGACTGTGAGCTGTGAGGTCTTATATAGACAGGTGTGTGCCTTTCCAAATCAAGTCCTATCAGTTTAATTAAACACAGCTGGACTCCAATGAAGGAGTAGAACCCTCTCAAGGAGGATCACAAGGAAATGGACAGCATGTGACTTAAATATGAGTGTCTGAGCAAAGGGTCTGAATACTTATGACCATGTGATATTTCAGTTTATCTTTTTTAATAAATTTGCAAAAATGTCTACATTTCTGTTTTTTTTCAGTCAAGATGGGGAGCAGAGTGTACTTTAAAGAGAAAAAAAATTAACTTTTTAGAATTTGCCAAATGGCTGCAATGAAACAAAGAGTGAAAATTTAAAGGGGTCTGAATACTTTCCGTACCCACTGTATATATATGTTAATGGCTAAGAAAAATGATTTGCAGCACCATTTTTTGAAACCATTATTTTTTTTCCCTTTGTAGAGTTTTGTGAGGCCTTTTTCAGTAGCTGCTGCTTTTGTTGGTACCATTTTGAAGCATATACAGTTTCAATGCTTTGTGTTGCATTTATAGTGAATTGCAGTGGCTATTATTATTATTATTATTATCATTATTATTATTAATATTTCTTTACTTTTGGATTGAAAAAAGGGAGGATTAAAATTTTCATGTGTTTCATATTTGTTAATATTTTTTAAAAACATTTTTTTATTACTTTTCACCAATTTGTTTAGTTCATCTTGGAGACTTGTACTTGCAATTATTTGATTGTTTGTACTATATCCTCCAGTAAAAAATCACATGTATAAATACTACTACTACTACTACTATGAGGGATCGACTCTGTGCTAGATGCTGGTTCACACACAGGATTTAGTTTGTTGATTCATAACAGACGGTTTATTAAAAATTCATAAACTGTCAGGGTTAACAAAGTCAAATAGCCTCTTCTTGGTGCAAAAAGGTATAAAAGCACATAAATGGAAAAAAATAACCAGTCCATATAACGCACAGGTTCAGCCTTTTTAATGTCAGTCCTTTTCTCTCAGACTCCAGCAGGTCTGAGCAGCACATGCAAGGGCTCCACACCTTGCAAAGACACAAACACAGTGAGACAGCACCAGCTGCATTAAATCAGACATTACAAGACCTGGACTGGAGGTAAGTGAGCAGCTAATCCCACCCAGCTCTTTCAGCTGCTCTTAAAACCAAGATCCATAATCCAGGTCGATTAAACACCTCTCAGCACTATGTGTGCTGGAGCCTTGCTTCTCCGCACCTTACAATATATACACAGTATACACACACATATAAATATATGTATATATATACAGTGCCTTGTGAAATTATTTGGCCCCCTTGAACTTTTCTACTTTTTGCCACATTTCTGGCTTCAAACATAAAGATATAAAATTCAAATTTTTTGAGGAAGAATCAACAACAAGTGGGATACAATCGTGAAGTGAAACGAAATTTATTGGATATTTAAATTTTATTTTAAAAATTAAAAACTGAAAAGTGGGGCGTGCAATATTATTCGGCCCCCTTGAGTTAATACTTTGTAGCGCCACCTTTTGCTGCGATTACAGCTGCAAGTCGCTTGGGGTATGTCTCTATTAGAGATGAGCGTTGTTCTACTCGAACTGTTCGCCAATCTCAAATTCGAGCTGTTTTGGGCGGTGTTCGAGCCGGTCGGCGAACACGAACAATTTGAGAAAAATTCGGCTGTTCGAGGTTATGTTCGATAACTGTTCGTGCACCAAAATCATAACTGGATTTTTTCTCAGTAATGATGAAAATTAATGTTAATACGCAGTTTGAGTGTACAGCGGGGCGGGGGGAGGGGCAGGGGATGGATCTCTGCAGGAACAATGAAGATCTCCATTTTTTTTTCTCTTTCCCGCATTTGCAGTGGGGAGGTGCAATCTGTCAGCCTATCAGCAGCGCACACACGGAGCGAAGTGCTTTTTTTCACACAAGCAAGGGCATGTGTGATTGGCAGTGTATGTCACATGTCCTTGCCCTATAAGACCAAGCCATTTTCCCCGTCGCCACCATTTTCTCACTGCTGCAGCTGCGTGTTAGACGGCACCGCTGTTGCTGTGTGCGCTATACCTTGTTAATTTCAAGCCAATTTTCGCACAAATATACAGATAGCTTGGGAGTAGGGAATAGTTGTGATTGCAGTCCTTTTAAGGACTAGGTTACAGCATTTCCTACGACTTTTATCAGGCAGGTCTGTGCTCTTAAATAGATAGATTGTGGGAGTAAAGACTAATTGTAATTGGAGTCCTTTTCAGGACTAGGTTACATCAGTTCCTATCAGTTTTTGCCAGGCAGGTCTGTGCCAGTGCTGTGCAAGTTTTTTTCACAGCATTTGGCTGAATCTAGCAAAGCTAATCCTTTTTGGCCTATTGCAGAGTGTGTTAGTCAGTGGAGTAGCCTATCTGTGTTGCAAGATACACCACCTGTGTATAGAATACCAATTTTTTTACTGCACCTAGTGAAGTAAAATCTTTTGGGCATAGCATCATTCTATTAGTCCATCTATACTGACCTCCATCAGGTTGCAAACTGAAAATAATTTTTTTCTGCATCTAGCTCTGAAAAAATATTTGGGCTTCTAGCAGTGTGTGGGACTTGGTCTATTAGTCCATCTATACTGACCTCCATCAGGTTGCAAATTAAAAATAATTTTTTTCTTCATTTAGCTCTGAAAAAATATTTGGGCTTCTAGCAGTGTGTGGGACTTGTTCTATTAGTCCTTCTATACTGACCTCCAGCAGGTTGCAAATTGAATATAATTTTTTTCTGCATCTAGCTCTGAAAAAATATTTGGGCTTCTAGCGGTGTGTGGGACTTGGTCTATTAGTCCATCTATACTGACCTCCATCAGGTTGCAAATTAAAAATAATATTTTTCTGCATCTAGCTCTGAAAAAATATTTGGGCTTCTAGCAGTGTGTGGGACTTGGTCTATTAGTCCATCTATACTGACCTCCATCAGGTTGCAAATTAAAAATAATTTTTTTCTTCATTTATCTCTGAAAAAATATTTGGGCTTCTAGCAGCGTGTGGGACTTGTTCTATTAGTCCATCTATACTGACCTCCATCAGGTTGCAAATTAAAAATAATTTTTTTCTGCATCTAGCTCTGAAAAAATATTTGGGCTTCTAGCAGTGTGTGGGACTTGGTCTATTAGTCCATCTATACTGACCTCCATCAGGTTGCAAATTAAAAATAATTTTTTTCAGCATCTAGCTCTGAAAAAATATTTGGGCTTCTAGCAGTGTGTGGGACTTGGTCTATTAGTCCATCTATACTGACCTCCATCAGGTTGCAAATTGAATAAAAAAAATTTCTGCATCTAGCTCTGAAAAAATATTTGGGCTTCTAGCGGTGTGTGGGACTTGGTCTATTAGTCCATCTATACTGACCTCCATCAGGTTGCAAATTAAAAATAATTTTTTTCTGCATCTAGCTCTGAAAAAATATTTGGGCTTCTAGCAGTGTGTGGGACTTGGTCTATTAGTCCATCTATACTGACCTCCATCAGGTTGCAAATTAAAAATAATTTTTTTCTTCATTTAGCTCTGAAAAAATATTTGGGATTCTAGCAGTGTGTGGGACTTGTTCTATTAGTCCTTCTATACTGACGTCCAGCAGGTTGCAAATTGAATATAATTTTTTTCTGCATCTAGCTCTGAAAAAATATTTGGGCTTCTAGCGGTGTGTGGGACTTGGTCTATTAGTCCATCTATACTGACCTCCATCAGGTTGCAAATTAAAAATAATTTTTTTCTGCATCTAGCTCTGAAAAAATATTTGGGCTTCTAGCAGTGTGTGGGACTTGGTCTATTAGTCCATCTATACTGACCTCCATCAGGTTGCAAATTAAAAATATTTTTTTTCTGCATCTAGCTCTGAAAAAATATTTGGGCTTCTAGCAGTGTGTGGGACTTGGTCTATTAGTCTATCTATACTGACCTCCATCAGGTTGCAAATTAAAAATAATTTTTTTCTTCATTTAGCTCTGAAAAAATATTTGGGCTTCTAGCAGTGTGTGGGACTTGTTCTATTAGTCCTTCTATACTGACCTCCAGCAGGTTGCAAATTGAATATAATTTTTTTCTGCATCTAGCTCTGAAAAAATATTTGGGCTTCTAGCGGTGTGTGGGACTTGGTCTATTAGTCCATCTATACTGACCTCCATCAGGTTGCAAATTAAAAATAATTTTTTTCTGCATCTAGCTCTGAAAAAATATTTGTGCTTCTAGCGGTGTGTGGGACTTGGTCTATTAGTCCATCTATACTGACCTCCATCAGGTTGCAAATTAAAAATAATTTTTTTCTGCATCTAGCTCTGAAAAAATATTTGGGCTTCTAGCAGTGTGTGGGACTTGGTCTATTAGTCCATCTATACTGACCTCCATCAGGTTGCAAATTGAATAAAAAAATTTTCTGCATCTAGCTCTGAAAAAATATTTGGGCTTCTAGCGGTGTGTGGGACTTGGTCTATTAGTCCATCTATACTGACCTCCATCAGGTTGCAAATTAAAAATAATTTTTTTCTGCATCTAACCCAGCCAATAGTTTTGGCCTAATACCACAGTTTGGCCATTCAGCTCTGCTCGGTTACCATCCATTGTTTTTTTGTGCAAACAACTCCAGAGTTGTGAATTAGTTAACCACCAAAATGAGTGGAAAAAGGCCTGCTGCTGGTGGAAAGGGGAATAGGCGTGTTGGGAAGGGGAAAAAAGGTTGTGTCCGTGGGGTAGGTGCAGAAGAAAGACCATCTTCCAGCCAAACTAAAATGTCTACTTCTTTTAGCGGACAATGTGATAAGATCCCTTTCTTACGGCCACGCCAATCGCTACAAATTCCAGATGAGGCACAAAAACAGCAGGTGCTTCAACGGATATCAAGTGCTCCTTTAAGTGGGCTCTCCTCCACATCAACTTCAACATCACAAATACTCCAGTCCTCAAAGGTGTCACCCAAATCGCACTTGCTTCCTCACAGCTCCCAAATCTCCAGCTGCCCGTCTGAGTATGAGGTAGAACAGATGGTTGAGTCTGCAGAGCTGTTTACTCATACTATAGCCTGGGAATCAGAGGTCGACTCCAGCGCTTCTGTGAATCCAGACGAGGAAATGATCTGCACTGATGCCCAGAATCTTTATGAGTCGGATCCAGGACCAGACGCAGAAGGTTCTGACCATAATGTAGACCCTCATTCCCAAACTGTAACTCCTGTTGGTGGAGACAATGAGGAAGACGATGATAAGACTCAAATACCTGATTGGAGCGACAACTTTAGTTTTTTGTCAGGGCAGGAACAGGTTGGCTCTGAGGACGACGGGTGTGATAACGCACAGGGTGATGATGATGAGGTCGGAGATCCCACTTACTGTCAACCCACAGTCAGCCAAGAGATGAGGTCAGCAGAGGAGGTGGAGGAAGATGCTAGTGACGACGAGGTCAGGTTGCGCCTTCCTGGACAGAGACGTAGTACTGGAAGCACGTCAACAACTGCATCCTCAAACACAACTCTGCCTCTCACCACAAGTCGTGGTGGCTCTTCAGGTCACATGGGTGCTAAGCCTTGCATAGCCTGGGCATTTTTTCAGATCGATAAAGATGACCCAATTCGTGTTATCTGTAACATTTGTCAGCAAAAGCTAAGTAGAGGCCAAAAAATACATAGTTTGAGTACTTCATGCATGAACCGACACATGGACATGAAGCATAAGTTGCAGTGGGAAGCTCAGTGTGCTACAATGCGGTCTAGCCGGCCGGGCCAACCACCGTCTGCCATATCTTGTGCATCCGCGGCCTCTTCATCCTCTGTGACTGGGGGGACAGCAGTCACACCTGTTTTGGGGCGCAGACCTGCCACCTCTTTACCCGCAACAGCCAGCGTGATTGGCAGGTCATCATTTTCTTTGGAGGTGGTAACACCAGCTGGTCTTGAGCGCTGTCCGACATCGATAGCACCACCTTTGGATCAAGGCAACCTAACATGTCCGCCTGCATCTTCCTCACAGACCGGCAGTTTGCCGGGGACACCCTTATCAACCCCGTCTAAGCACAATAGCCAGCCCTCGGTCCCTCAGATGTGGACAAGTAAAAGACCATTTCCTCCTAGCCATGAGAAAGCTAAGAGGTTGAATTTCACCATCTGCAAGCTCTTGGCTACAGAAATGCTGCCTTTCTGCCTGGTGGACACAGAGGATTTTCGAGACCTTATGTCCGTCGCAGTGCCCCAGTACCAGATGCCCAGTCGGCACTACTTCTCAAAGAAAGGTGTGCCTGCGCTCCACCAGCATGTCGCACACAACATCACCGCTTCTTTGAGAAACTCTGTGTGACAGGGTGCATTTCACCACAGACACTTGGACGAGTAGGCATGGACAGGGGCGTTACATGTCGCTGACTGGGCACTGGGTAACTATGGTGACAGCAGGACAAGGGGCTGCTGTCCAAGTCTTGCCGTCCCCACGAGTTGTGCGTCAATCCTCTTTATGTCATTTTTCCTCCACTGCTTCTGCCTCCTCAACCTCCTCTCGGTCTTCCACCTGCACCCAAAGCCTGTCTGGTCATGCCACAAGCTTTCTAACTGCGCAGAAGGGATCCTGCACACCTCCTTACTATGCTGGCAGTAGGGCTCAACGTCATCAGGCGGTTTTTACATTGAAATGTCTGGGAAATGTGAGTCACACAGCTGAGGAGTTGTGGTCAGCTCTGGAGAACCAATTTCATGAATGGTTGTCTCCACTGGACCTGAAACCAGGGAAGGCCGTGTGCGACAATGCTGCAAACCTGGGTGCGGCCCTTCGCCGGGGCAATGTCACACACGTGCCTTGTATGGCTCACGTGTTGAACCTGGTTGTCCAGCAATTTTTAGCCCACTATCCCAGACTAGATGGCCTTCTGCAGAGGGCACGGTCGCTGTGTGCTCACTTCCGCCGTTCGCATCCCGCAGCTCAGCGACTTACATCTCTACAGAAGTCGTTGGGCCTGCCACTTCACCGGCTAAAATGCGATGTGCCTACCCGGTGGAATTCAACTCTGCACATGTTGCAGCGACTGTGGCAGCACCGACAAGCCCTGGTGCAATACGTTCTGACGTATAGCCTGGGCCAACGAGATTCAGAGGTGGGGCAAATCACGCTGGAGGAGTGGTCTCAGATCAGGGACCTATGCACCCTTCTGCACAGTTTTGAAATGGCGACGAAGATGTTTAGTGCTGACGATGCCATTATCAGCATGACTATTCCGGTGATTTACATGCTGGAGCACATGTTAAACAGAATTCGGAGTCAGGTGGTGGCACAAGAGGAGGTGGAGGAAGTAGAGGAGGAGGAGTTGTATGCGGAAGGGCTAACATCTGCAAGGTCCAGACGGTCGGCAGCACCAGGGCGGCAGGCATGTGAGGGTGGGGGAGATGATTTTACCAGGGCGCATGGTAGCAGCCAAACTAGTGAGGAAGGTGCAGGAGCCCAGGAAGAAGTGGAGGACGAACTGATAGAAGACTCATCAGATGAGGGAGACCTTGATCACATTTCTGTTGTGCGAGGTTGGGGGGAGAGGACAGAGGAAGGAAGCATGATTGTTACCTTGCCACCAACACAACAGGGACTTGGTGCTCCTGGATGCGCAACACACATGAGTGCCTTCTTGCTGCACTACCTGCAACATGACCCTCGAATTGTGAGAATTAGAAATAATCCTGACTACTGGGTTGCCACACTGTTAGATCCCCGGTACAAAAGTAAATTTGCAGAAATTATTCCTGCCATAGAAAGGGATGCACTCATGCAGGAGTATCAGCAGAGACTGTTGCAGAATCTTACATGTGCTTTTCCACAAAATACCAGTGGTGCACGTAGTGAATCTCACAGTTCCAACTTGCCAACCGTGGGACCGTCAAGTGTTCAGCACTCAAACCGTAACAGAACCACAGTATCTGCTGGTAACATCAATTTTGCGGAATCATTTCACCACTTTTTTAGCCCATCCTTTGCAAGGCCACAGGAGACAAGAAGTCTGACACATAGTCAACGCCTAGAGACGATGGTACAGGAGTATCTCCAAGTAAACATTGAAGCCACGACTGTGTCACTGGACCCTTGCTCTTTTTGGGCTTCCAATCTGGATAAATGGCCGGAGCTAGCCACTTACGCCTTGGAGATCTTGTCATGCCCCGCAGCCAGCGTTCTGTCTGAACGTGTGTTCAGCGCTGCTGGTGGTGTGCTGACAGATAAGCGCACGCGGCTCTCCACTGATTATGTAGACAGACTCACGTTCATAAAGATGAACAAATCATGGATCCGAAACGACTTTTCTACCCCTGTGTCATCCTGGGGAGAGTAAAAGCTTGATGATTGGTTAAAATCACCCTACCAACCGTTTTAAGCTTTCAAATTACTAATCATGTTTATCTGTATCTTGACTGGAAAATAATTTGGGCTTTGTAGCAGTGTGCAGCACTGATCCTATTAGGCCATCTATAATAAGCTTCACCAGATTTAAAATTAAAAATAATTTTTAGCTGCATCTAGCCCGGAAAATAATTTTGGGGCTCCGAGATGCGCAAGACACATAAGTGCCTTCTTGCTGCACTACCTGCAGCATGACCCTCATATTGTCAGAATTCGAAGTAATCATGACTACTGGGTTGCCACACTCTTAGATCCCCCAAACTTTTCGATCAACCTTTTCATTTTAATAAAGACCAAAAAAATGGTCATTTTTGAAATTATAAGCATTAGCAGGTTGTTAGAAACTGAAATCAAACAGTTTTCAACTCAAAACTTTATTCTAGGTGATGTTACATTTTCACATAGGACCCCTTGTTCGAAAGGAGCTTCTGAACTCTCTCGTCCATTGAATTTGTCAGGTTTTGGATGGTTTCTGCTTCAATTGTTTTGCATGAGGACAGAATACCCTCCCAGAGCTGTTGCTTAGATGTGAACTGCCTCCCGCCATCATAGACACTCCTTTTAATGATGCTCCAAAGGTTCTGAATGGGGTAGAGGTCAGGGGAGCATGGGGGTCACACCATAAGTTTGTCCCCTTTTATGCCCATATCAGCCAGAGATGCAGATGTTTTATGTGCAGCATGAGATGGTGCATTATCATGCAGAAAAATGATCTTGCTGTGAAATACACGGTTCTTCTTCTTGAACCATGGCAGGAAGTGCTGTTTGAGAAAATCCACATACATTATGGAGTTCATCTTTAGCGCCTTCAGGGATCCTAAAGGGGCCGACAATCTCTCTCCCCATGATTCCAGCCCAAAACATTACTCCACCTCCTCCTTGTTGGCGCTGTAGCCGTGTTTGCGTGGGGTGTCCATCAACCAGCCATCCTCCACTCCATTCATCTGGACCATCGAGCGCTGCACGGCACTCATCCGTGAACAAAATAGTTTTGAAATCAGTCTTCATGTAATGTTTGGCCCACTGGAGCCGTTTCTGCTTGTGTGAAGTGGATAGAGGAGGTCGACAGGATGGCGTATGCACAGCTGCAAACCTCTGAAGGACCCTGCATCTTGTTGTTCGTGGGACGTTGGAGGCACAAGCAGCTTCAAAAACTTGTCTGCTGCTATGACAAGGCTTTTTTGCCGCTGCTCTTTCAACCTGACGTAATTGCCTGTAGGAAAGAGTCCTCAATTTGCCCTTATCAGCACGCACACGTGTGTACTGTGAATCAGCTACATACTTCTTGATTGCCAAGACACTTCATCCTGATCATCGCACAATGTTGATTGTAGTCATGCCTTGACCTAAACACTCCACAATTTGTTGCTTCTCAGCAGCCGACACATCCTTTTTCTTTCCCATTTTGGCAGAAAATGTAGGCTGCTTAATAATGTGAGAGAGCCTTCTTAAGTAGTCTTGCCTTTCATTGGACACACCTGCCAAACTAATTAGCACAGGTGTCTGCAATTGCTTACAGTGATATAAAGAGCCCTGACACACATCACCATCAATGAGTTTAACTGACAAACAAACAAATTCTTCCCTTATCACTCCTAAACACTTTTTGCATAATAATTTGGAACGCGGTGTACATGTGCTTTTCTACAAAACACCAGTGGTTCACGTAGTGAATCTTACAGTTCTAACTTGCCAACCGTGGTCTGTATGGAATTGTTCAATAAAGGGCCCAAAATTAAGATAACATAGATGGGAGAGGTCTCTATGAATAGGAATTCCTAAGTATTTGATACCCTGTGAGGGCCAGGCAAAGGGAAAGTTGGACTGGATGGAATCCTATATGGATTTAGGGAGGGAGACATCGAGGGCCTCAGACTTCGCTGCATTGATTTTAAAATTTTACCATGTAACAAAGTGATCTATTTCAGCCATAACAGCAGGGATGGATATATGTGATTGAGTGATATATACTAGGACATCATCAGCAAATAGAGAGCACTTGTACTCGGTGCCTCCCACCTCAATCCACCTAATATTGGGGTTATGGCGAATTGATGAGAGCAGGTGCTCCGTCACTAGGATGTATAAGAGAGGGGACAGAGGACATCCCTGCCTTGTCCCATTGGTGATTGTGAAAGGTGATGAAAATGTTCTGACGCACCCCCTGGGCCTTGGGACACCCGGAGCCGGACCCTTTTTGGTGGATGCTGGTGGTTGTAGTCTTCGTGGCGGCGATCCGGTTCCGTGACTCAGGGCGGTCAAACCAGTGGCGGAACTATTTATGTGGTTTTGATGTTTAAATGTCCGACTACGCCACCCATGGATTGCGGTCAGAGTGAACCGCCGCTACAGGGCAGACCGCTAAGGCTGGTGTTGTGGGTGCAGCAGAGCGTAGCATAACTCCCCACGGGAGGAGTATAGCCTCAGGGCAGTGTATGCGGAGGATGGGGGTGATGGTGCAGGGCAGCAGCAGTAACGACACGGAGTCAGTGATGCAGTTCAGGGCCTTTACTCACAGTTCTTATTATCCAGACCACGTCTGCAGGTAACGGCTGCCCACGTCGTACTGTGCTCACCAGGTGAGGGGCTCAGACAACTCCCAGATAACTTTGGAGCGCTTCACAGGACCCCCTTTGTGTGTCCTTTGTCTGGCCTTTCTTACCAACACTTCTGTCCGGCTGCCTCGGGCCTCCTCTTGGTAAACTTGGCGCCAGTTTCCCTGACCCTATGTGGTGCCTTCCTAGCGGGTGGAGCAAGGGGCTGCGCCACATAAAATGTCAGAGCCTCCGGTTTCTAGCTGAGGGTCATTTCCTGCCTCCACTAGTTCGGGGACCGGTCTCCCCCTTTGGCCTGACCCCTCCACGCAGGTGGATTCGGGCGTGCGGTGGCGACTCGCCCGTCCGCACCCCTGGGATCCCTTCATTCCTCGTTCCTGGAGCCTTCTCCGCTCCTCTTCCTTCCTTCTCCCTCTTGCAGGCCTGGGCCTCTGTTACTAGGCCCGCCTCCGGAGCAGAGCTCATGCAGAGCCCCTGCTCCCTGCCACTTCTGCTCAGACTTCTCTGCACTGAACTAAGATGGTGCCCACCTTTTATACTCCCTTCTCAATGCACCCAGGAACTGCTTCCTCCCTGCTCCTGCACTCCAGAGTTCCCCTTCCTCAGTGTTCCCTCCCCCCACTCCAGCCAGGGACAGGGACTGTCGTGCCCATCTCAGGGGCATATTGGTCGCCCTGCCCCACGGCAATGTGGTGTATTGCATGCAGGTGTCGGGTCCTGATCCACACTCCATCCTTATCTGAGAGTGAGATATCACACCTCTGGGTGAGGTGCAATATGTCTGTAGCAACCGAGCCCTCGGTGCTACAGTTCCATTTATCTTCAGCCTAGGTGACGTATTGTGATACAGGGCCGTGATTTTGGCTATAAAAGGGTCCCCTAGACCCCTACCCCAAGCTTTTTAAGAGAATCATATATGGCGTGCCAGGAGACTCTATGGAATGCTTTCTCAGCATCCAACGAGAGTATCTACTTACAAATTTTTAACTGCATCTAGCCCAGGAAATACTTTGTGCCTAGTAGCAGTGTCTGCTAGTCAGCGGATTATCCCGGCTGTTAAGCAAGCTACACCACCTGTAGTTTGGACACTTAATTTTTTCAAAGGAAATGCTTCGGGACCACGGGATACTTAGTGAAGAGCATCAGGAGGCACCCCAAGGCATAGGGGCTGGGACTGGCACTAGGATGCCTTGCGGTGGACAGCCGAGCTCGATCCTTATAAAAGCTTTTTAACTGCAGCAGCTTTAGTGGACGCTACTGGAGCTGGAATTACGCGGCTGCTGGCATGAGACTTGCCCTCCAATAGATCCTTGTAAATGGATTTAAAGTGTATTCATTCAAATTAGAGGGACAATTTAAATTAAAAAGCTTAGAGCTGCCTCCACCACAGGGGGGCTCTCTCGACCCACCAGCGGACAGGCACCAGTATTGGGAGAGGGGGGCTGGCCGTCAGGGTTCACCGCGGCTCTGGCACAAACCCGGCGACACGGAGGTGGCACGGGCAGGAGCGGACTGGCCGTCTCGGCTTCTCACTTTTTGGATTTTAGAAGGGCATGACATGCCTATATCTGTGTCTCCCCCTCCTTTTACTCCTCCACCTCTTTTCTTTTCGCATGACTATATGTACTTGTCACTTTTCCATGTGTTAGTTGTGTCTTCTGAGCAGTTTGTCAGCTTTTGGACACCTTTGAAGGTGTTTTCTATGTGTTTCTATGTGTTTTTGTTTGCCTGCCATTGGTTTTAACGGTGTTCGAAGGTGTTCGACGAACAGTTCGACGAACAGTTCGGCGAACACACGGGTGTTCGACGAATCGAACCGAACTCGAACACTACGGGGGTGGCTCAACACTAGTCTCTATCAGTGTTCCACATCGAGAGGCTGAAATTCTTGCCCATTCTTCCTTGCAAAACAGCTCGAGCTCAGTGAGGTTGAATGGAGAGCATTTGTGAACAGCAGTTTTCAGCTCTTTCCACAGATTCTCGATTGGAATCAGGTCTGGACTTTGACTTGGCCATTCTAACACCTGGATATGTTTATTTTTGAACCATTCCACTGTAGATTTTGCTTTATGCTTGGGATCATTGTCTTGTTGGAAGATAAATCTCCGTCCCAGTCTCAGGTCTTTTGCAGACTCCAACAGGTTTTCTTCCAGAATGGTCCTGTATTTGGCTCCGTCCATCTTCCCCTCAATATTAACCCTCTTCCCTGTCCCTGCTGAAGAAAAGCAGGCCCAAACCATTATGCTGCCACCACCATGTTTGACAGTGGGGATGGTGTTTTGAGGGTTATGAACTGTGTTGCTTTTACGCCAAACATATCGTTTTGCATTGTGGCCAAAATGTTTGATTTTGGTTTCATCTGACCAGAGCACCTTATTCCACATGTTTTTTGTGTTTCCCAGGTGGCTAGTGGCAAACTTCAATTGAGACTTCTTATGGATATCTTTGAGAAATGGCTTTCTTCTTGCCACTCTTCCATAAAGGCCAGATTTGTGCAGTATACGACTGATTTTTGTCCTATGGACAGACTCTCCCACCTCAGCTGTAGATCTCTGCAGTTCATCCAGGGTGATCATGGGCTTTTTGGCTACATCTTTGATCAGTTTTCTCCTTGTTTGAGATGAAATTTTATAGGGACGGCCGGGTCTTGGTAGATTTGCAGTGGTCTGATACTCCTTCCATTTCAATATGATCGCTTGCACAGTGCTCCTTGAGATGTTTAAAACTTGGGAAATCTTTTTGTATCCAAATCCTGCTTTAAACTTCGCCACAACAGTATCTCGGACCTGCCTGGTATGTTTCTTGGTCTTCATAATGCTCTCTGCACTTGAAACAGAACCCTGAGACTATCACAGAGCAGGTGCATTTATACGGAGACTTGATTACACACAGGTGGATTCTATTTATCATTACCAGTCATTTAGGACAACATTGGATCATTCAGAGATCCTCACTGAACTTCTGGAGTGAGTTTGCTGCACTGAAAGTAAAGTGGTCGAATAATATTGCACGCCCCACTTTTCAGTTTTTAATTTTTTTAAAAAGTTTAAAATATCCAATAAATTTTGTTCCATTCACAATTGTGTCCCACTTGTTGTTGATTCTTCCCCCAAAAAATAGAATTTTATATATTTATGTTTAAAGCCAGAAATGTGGCACAAGGTAGAAAAGTTCAAGAGGGCCAAATACTTTCACAAGGCACTGTATGTATATAATTACTCACATATTCTGAATGTATATATATATATATATATATATATATATATATATATATATATATACATGTATACTGTTCGAAAATTTTAGACAGCCATGGCAAAGATGCCTCGAAGCAATAATAGTTTATTTTTATTGATTAGCAAAATGTAAAGTGAATAAGCAAAAAAAATCTAAATCAAATCAATATTTGATGTGATCACCCGTTGTCTTAACTACAGCATTATAATAAATCACAACACAGTAATCTGTATTAGTTGCTGTCATTATAGTACAGTACTGTTTGTATAATTTAATTAAATAATAAAATACTTTTGTTTCAGTTTTTTTCTGCACAGACTTTTCTGATTGCAGTGTCCTTGTCACACAGGTCAATTTAATTCAATCACATCCGAATATTTCAGGTAAAGTATGTTGCACATGTGCTCACTGCATGCTCATTTGTCACATTATTGCTTGCTGTCACTTTTGAAGGTAGGTGTCTAGTTGAAGAATGTGTAGCAGCTAGAGGGTCATGGCATTTGCATAAAGCACTAAAATGCTCTTTCTAAGCAGACTAAACATGATGTTTTCTGCACTTGCTGAATACAAAATGTGCATGAAGTTCAACTGTCAAGCCTGAAGTGTTAGAGTCATGTCTTACAGATTTACATTTATAAATACATCCATTCATACAAGTGTAACATCTCCAATTTATATTGTTTGTGCGACAACATATAACTATATTATCCTCAGTCAAAAGTAAGTAAATTAAAATAGTTATAAAGATGTTACTTAACAGAATGAAGAATTACAGTCGAAACCAGAAGTTTACATACACTACATAAAAAGACACATATGCATGTTTTTCTTAATATCTGACATGAAATCAGAATAAACCTTTCCCGGTTTAGATCAATTAGGATAACTATAATTTTTATTATTTGTCAGAATAATGAGAGAGAGAGAATGTTTTAAAACATTTTTACTACTTATTGCAAAGTCAATAGTTTACATACATTTCATTGATATTTGGTACCATTGCCTTTAAACTGAATGACTTGGGTCAAACATTTGAGATATCCTTCCACAAGCTTTTCACCATAGTAGATGCATATGTGTATTTTATATAGTGTATGTAAACTTTTGGTTTCAACTGTATATTCCAGAGAAAGACACATTTTTCTTAATTTGTAAATTAGCTGTTAACATCTGTGGGCTGGACATATGTCTCCCCAAGAATCTGCCCCCAGATCCTTTTTATATGATAACTGGGCATTACAAGTGTGAGACATGTATATCAAGAGAGCCATATGTCAGTCATTACATGTCTCACACTGGGAACGCTCCCATTTATTTAAAATAAGCACCATAGGAGATGTTACACCACCCCTTTGTAACCATCCTTGCAAAATGACCTTTGCACAGGCTCTTTAGATGCTTCAATACAAAAGACAGGGTCTGAATTAGTCTATTGCTGTGAATGTACATCTGAATTTCCTATAATTGCCTTCCATCCTTTTCTGCTTGGGCACTTGCTTGGTGACACTGACGGTGCGATAACTTCATAGTCATACACAATGCACTGGACAAAAAGAGCTAGAAGCTGAGGACTTTCTGCATCTCTGCAGCTACCTTTTATTGCAAACAGTGGTGCTGCAGGAAAGACTCCTTGCCAGGCATGCTGCTAATTCCAAACTTGATTATAATGAGTGCAATCTGGGCATAGTTTCCCTGGAGCTTTGGACCTCGGATGATAGAACAAATTGCCCTTATTATATTCTGCTCCTGCTCGGGCCTCTCTCCACCTCTGGGGCCCGATGCAGCTGAACCAGCTACACCAGCAATATGTCAGTCTCTACAACTACTGAATTATTTGTACTTAGAGAGTTATCATTGCTTTAAATCTGTTGAATTAGTTTTGTTTTTTTTTGGTAGCGGGGGCTGCAAAATTTATGTCTTGGGGTTTGAGCCTCAGATTTATTCTGACCCTAGCAATGTTCCTGGATATAATGAATATACATTGTAAATATTAAACTCAGAATGATACATATTCTTTTCCGTTTCTTTAGGAAAACAAGAATATATTTTTCATGGTTTGTGATAACTGGCTTAATAGGCTTCAACAAATCAAAGACTTATCATTTCTTTTTCAAGCTAATATCAAAAGCATTGTGACAACTCTAGCACTAAAAGGTTATTTTACATAAATCTTATAAGATTTTAAGTTGTTTCATGTGTCATTCGCTTCCACCATAAAAGCTATTTGGTGGATTCATCGACTACAAACACTGTCATTTTAAAGTTAAAGAACCAGAGAATTCAAATTGAAAAAAAACACTGATTTTGAGAACACTAAGCCAACAGCAAAATGCTGCTGCAATTTTGTCCATTGTTACTTGCAAACATAATGATGATGTATGCTGACTGTGTGTACAGGAGAGAAAAAGTGAAAATGTAAAAGTAATAAAGAAAGAAAATGTTTTCAGATGAATAATTTAATTGTCCATCTATATCAGAGTCTAGCTCAGAGGTATTTAAAGTAAGATAACTGATCCATGTATAAAATGACCTGAATTACATTAAGTTATTATTGTTAGGTACACTGACATGTATATAAACAGACTGTAGCACTGTCTGGTAACATGGTCAAATGAATCCACTAAAGCATTGGTGCTTGTTTCAGTAGGCACTGGCTCTATCACAAAAATAGACCAATAAGTTCCAGAAGAAGACAACTCCAATTGGAATGTAGCTGGGTTTCATTTCTGGAATTGATATATCTTATGTTGAAAATAGCAACAATAAAAATTATGGTAAAATAAAAAGTCAACATGCAGAAATGATAATCTTTATTCAATCTGTCAATTGAAATGGTACTCAAAGCTTTATGATTACAGTTACTTTAAGAACACATATGCTTGGTGTTTTTTTGCCAAAGTTGTTGGTGAATACTCTTGAGAAAGAGAACAGTTGCAGATAGACATAAACAAATTGATCTGTGGAGGATCGAGTTTGAGTAGAATTTTCTGAAATTTGTGCTTTCATGCAAATTCAAACATTTTGAGATTTGATTTGTCGTTTGCAATGAAAAGAATATTGCATGGCACTATTTTTCTCACTGCTGAATCATCAGAAAGCAGACTAACGTAATTTTGCATTGCTATGTGGACCTCACCATTATGCCCCACAGTTATGACATCTTACGCATTATCATACTTTGTATGGGAGGTCAGTACCTGGGCCATCACAGATCACCAGTTCCCAATAGAGCACAGATTGTATGCCAGAGTCAATTTCCATCTCCAGGTTTACTAAGTAAGTCTCTCTCTCCTTTAGAGTATATGCTCTTATAGCAAGCTGGGTTCTCTCTCTCTCTTCAGGAGAGTGCAAGCTCTTATGGGCTATGGTATTCTCTCTCCTATAAACTGTAAGCTCTTAAGGTCAATTATATACAATTCTCTAGTATAATAATGCCTTGTAATCTCTATGGGGTCTTTATGACTGTAGGGGCCATTAACTTTTTTTTAAACTATTCATGACCTAGAACTGCTGCGTTCAAAGGCATCAATACTTGCATTTCACTTATAGATTTCTACAAAACTACATAGTTAAAAGATTCAAAATGCCAAAACACTTTTTAAAAGTAGATCTTATTTTAACTTATAGCAATTGAACAGAATCAATGTAAGTCGGAAGGCCTGTAGTACTGTTTTAACTCTGATCTCTTGGTGCCAGCCACACTTATTCCACTCAGTTCAAACTCTGGTCACTGGAGTTACCCACTTGTACAGTCACTTGTAGATGCATCTCCTTGTTCATTAACCATAGCATACGCTCTCCCTCCATGTAATATATGTTCTTTTCATTGGGGTAGTTAGAACTTAATTTTTTCCTGAATTTTTTTGGAGCTTCAACAGTGCTCCAAATAGGAGACTGCCACTGGTATTCTTGCAAAAGTCTGTCTCAGACTAAGAAACCTCATTTAATTTTTCAAAGAAATTTCCTTTATAACACTCTGAGGTCTCCTATGACAATTTTGAACCTATTTGAGATTTTTAAAGCAAATATAGCCTTATCTAGGGGATAACAGATGGTAATTGGTAAAAACCAACAGCCTATTTAAAAACACACTCAAGTAACATATTTTTTTGGTTACTTAGACTGTAAAAAATGGTCTAAAAATGATCCATATTTTGGGGAAGAATCCTGCATTTCTGATGCTTGTAGAGGCAGTGCAAAGAAAAGAAGTTGTGGCTTTTTCATTAGGGGGATGCAAAAATGATCCATGTCTTTTGCTAAATGATGAACAGGAACAGGTCAGTTGTTTTGAAAGTAAAGAAGTAATGCCTTCTCAGCTAGGAGTAATTTTTTTTTTCCTTTTTTGGGATCCACAACAGAATTGCTATTTGTAAAATGGTAAACAATTACAAAAGCAGCAATACAATATAGCTATAAAACATACTGGACAGGACTAGGAGGTGTGTCAATCGAAAGTGCTAGTGGCAGAAGTTACATTGTAAAAAATATGATGGGTTTGGCAAGGAGATGTCTGGCAGTGTATGGCCATAATTGGCAGACACAGCAGTGCTAGAGTATCGCACTATGAAACAAAGTGGGCATCCAGGAGACGTGTGGCTGGTGGGTAGAAAAATAATTTGGAGTGATCAAGGAGATGTCTGGCAGTGTAGAACCAGCAACTATAGTCCATGTAGCACCAGTACTACACTATAGATGACATGGTAGAAACCTATAAATGGACCTTGTAGTAGAAGACTATCCTGAACAAATCTAAATCCTACATACAAAAGGAGTTTAATAGATAAAATCAGCAAAAAAGTGTGATTTTATTTAACAGCATATATTACAATTGATAAAAATAAGGATTAAAAGGAGATGTTAAGACAGAGGTGAACTCCACATTGCATACCTCTCATTAATATACTTGCCGCAAAACAACATATATATGAACCATATCATGTACGATGTGTAAAAAATACAAGCACACCAAAATTTTGCAGCAGTGACAAAATAAACCTCAAAATGAGACCACTGAATAATAATTTAGAAAGTTCAATCAACTGTACAAAAAAAAAATTACACACACACAAAACACAATATCAAGAGAAATATTGCTCAGTGTGAGACCTTTAGATAGCAAATAGGAAATACCATTGGGTTCACTGAGTGCTGGTGTCCAATAAATAAGATTGCAACTTGGTAAATCAAATGGTACAGTACAAATGTCTCCAGAGAAATCAGCAGGATCAATGAACATCACATTGTATGAGTATCTGAAACTAGAGCATGTGATGTACAGAGTTCCAGATATAAAATCTAAGTCCCAGTGAACACAAGAATAAGTCCCTATTGTTACGATTCTGTTTTCTGATAACCCGGAGTCAGAGGCTACTTCTCTGTCCCTAACGCTAGGGGCTCCACAGGTTACTTCTGATAGTGAAGATGCTGGGGCCACATACCTTGCTGAGCTTCTGAATCAGCCCTAATCTGTCCCCTTCCTCACCCAGGAAAGTGGGAAGGAATAGTGTATTTAAATACACAAACCAGACAAGCAAGAAAGGACGTACAGGTATAAATGAAAATATCAGTTATACAAAATATGCACTCACAGACAACAGAGGGAAACACCAGAGAGTTAAGGTATGTAAACTTAATAGGAGAAGATGGGGACTGTGCACACAGCTGAAACACCAAGAAACAGTCACAGAACAATTCTCCAAAACACCTCTACCAACACCGACATCTCCACTGCTCACCAGCCAGTACAAGACTTAAAAAAAACACAGCAAAAAAAGTGCAGCAGTGTTTACCTGCCCATATCTCAGAACTAATGCACTTCCAGGGTGCAGCAAACCCACATAAAGATGGCAGCTACACAGGTGCAAAATACTGATGAGACAATCACTCACAACCTACCATTTCATGGAGGGAGTGACTGCTTAGCATTTGAATTGCACATAAAAAGTCTTGTATAGGGAGCTGTTCACACTTGGGTAGTATCCGGCTTACAGCCTATTAGTTACGGCCATACTATTAGATTAGGCGGGCTGCCCGATACTAACCAAGTGCACCCCATGGGAACAGACACCCAGTTTACAATGCCAGCACTGATGGACCTGGCTGCACACTGGAATAAAAAAGAGCAAAAATGCTTATATATAATATATGAGGTATTGGTCGATATTTTGGTCAAAATACGCAAGTTTGTAACCCGCTTCAATGGTCCTCATGCTTATGAGTGCCTAAGCTAAACACAAAAAGCAAAGCCACACTAAGATGAATCAAAATTTCCCTTAGATTCAAGAAAAAGTGTTTACCTGCCCAGATCTCAGAAGTAATGCACTACCAGGGTGCAGCAAACCCAAAAAGATGGTGGCTACACAGGTGCAAAATACTGATGAGACAATCACTCACAACCTATCATTTCATGGAGGGGGTGACTGCATAGTATTTGAATTGCACACAGAAAGGCTTGTATAGGGTGCTGTTTACCCTTGGGTAGTGCAAACCCATGACACCTATGGTATGCACAGAGCCCATGGGATTGACCCAGGAGACAGGTAAGGACAACAGTAAAAACAAAGATGTAAATGAATTAGCAGCAAAATAACATGAGGGAACAACTATAATATAAAATAAAAAGGCAAACTAGTGTTGATCTCCAGCCAAGAAGCACCCCTGAAGCGCATTTTGCATTAAGCTGTCTCCAAGGGGTGAAGAAGCTTAATGTGAAATGCACATAAGGTGTGCTTGGTAGCAAGTATATTAGCGAGAGGTATGCAGTGTGGAGTTCACCTCAGTCTTAACATCTCCTTTTAATCCTTATTTACATCAATTGTATTATGAGTTATTTAATAAAATCATACTTTTTATTGATTTTGGCTATTATACTCATTTTTGCATGTAGGATTTACTATAGATGACATGATGGACAGGGTGTAGATACCTGGCTGAACATGGGCAATGGTGGCTTCAGAACTGTGTAGAAGACATACAACAAAAGGTACGGCAGGCAGAGGTTTGGCTGATCTTATCATTGGCAGCAGCTGTAAGTGAAGTCGGCACCAATTTATGCCTTATTCATTTTGACGAGTTGCCAGTCCCTAGGGTGCTATGTGTTAGGGGTCCAAAGGGCAGAACAGAAACAGGTGTCATTGATGGAACTGAAATTTCACTGGGTACAACTTTAAGTATTATGGTGATGGACTGAGCAAAATATTGATACAAGCTGTTGATGTCTCTGTTAGAGACAGTGACTAAAACAAGTGATGTAATTTATATTACTTTATGCCATTCTCTTACTTCCCACTAATATGTTTGCTAGAGACAATGGTGGCTAAGTGTGATCTACTTTTAATGCCTAGACCTAGACCGGGGGTGGGCAATTAATCATCCCAAGGGGCCACATGAGTAACTGGTACAGTTGGGGGGGGGGGGGCTGAATCAATCAGTTGGACTTAATTCAGCTCAATATTTTATTGTTTCTGAAAAATAGTAAATTATACGGTTTTGATTAGATGTTTATACTGGTAAGAATACATGTTACAATAAGCTTTATAATAAGCTTTATAATAAAATCTAGTAAAAGCTAGTTAACATATGTTACCCCTACAGCAAAGCAAGCACATCTTCACTACTATTAAAAGTATGTTATGTTAGAAAGACAATTAGTGATGTAATGATTGGATTTTTGACCTACCTTAAGTAAGAAAAATCCAGTCTCCCTTTGGCTTGAACAAGTGCATTGAAGTCTGGTTGAATGACTGAGGTGGATATACGAAGAATAGTTGACAGGTGATCATCAGTGTGAGAGGCTCTGTATCTAGATTTGTTAAATTTCATTACTGAGAATGTTTGTTCACATATGTAAGTAGATCCAAAGAATGAACATTTTCTGAGCATACCTCCTCATGTTTGGAAAGTTCTCCTCTTTGAGAGAAGAGTAAAAATCCTGCAGTGATGCTGACCTAAAGTGCTGTTCCAGTAGTCTATCAGACTGCAGCTCAATGAGTTCAAGCTGAACATCGCTGGGTGTATTATCAACAATGCAGCTAAAGGGAGAAAAAAACAATTGCATTTCATTCTCAACTAATTTGAAGTCTTGAAATTGCCTTGAAAATTCATCATGCAGTGCTCCTAACATGGATGAATACCTGCCTCAGTGATCAGTTGATGGTGTGGCTTCCTTTAGTGTTGGCAAGCAGATAAGAATGTTGTCATCCATTTGTCTTGAAAGAAATTGCAACTTTCTCATGAAAGACTTCACCATGCTATACATTTAATTTACAAAAAGGCCCTTGCATTGTAGTTTAATGTTTAGCTCATTGATTAGTGAAGTTACATCAACAGCAAATCCAAAATCTGCGATCCAATCAGCATCTGACAGCTCTGCGATATAATGCCCCTTATTGTCACAGAACTCTTGAATCCCTGCTCTCAAGTGCCATACTGTTTTGGCATTTTCCCCAGGCTAAGTCATCTGACAGCTGTGTGGTAGCCTATATCACGATTTTCATTCTCATGCTCTTCCAAAAGTGCCACAAATTGTCTGTGATTCAGTGCTCTTGCCCTGATGAAGTTAACTATTTTGGTATTTACAACATCTGTAACATGGTTAATTTTTAGCGTTGACTTACACAGCACCTCTTGATGAATAATGCAATGTAAAAATACCAATTTCTGCTCTGAGTTCATTTCAGTCACTTTTCCTTGCCTCCGTTTCAAAAGCCCAACATTTTTCCCTGTCAGATTTTGAGAACCATCTGTTGTAACACCTGTTAGTTTGTCCCATTTCAGCCCCAGCTTGTCAAAGCATCCACCCACTTCTGTGAACAAATCACTCCTTGTTGTTTTCCCTTTCATGGACTGCATTGCTGCCAACTCCTGCATAATATTAAAGTCCTTTGATATTCCACTTACAAAGATGTGCAGCTGGGTAGTGTCTTGGATATCACAGCTCTCATCCCAGGCAAAGGAGAAAAAGTCAAAATTGCCCACTTTGTTTTGCAGCTGAAGCTCCATATTTTCCGCAATGTCCTCGATTCTTCTTGTTACTGTTCTTCTGGAGAGGGGCACATTCTCAAATGCCTCTTTTTTATCAGGGCATATTAGAGATGCAGAGTCCACCAAACACTCTATGATAAACTCGCCATCACAAAATGGCTTACTTTTTTTTGAAATTTTGTGGGATATCCCATAACTGGTCTTGACTGCTCCATCTCTGGATGTGTGAAGCCTGATTAAAAGTCCTTGTTGGTTTTGCAGCTTGGCAAGCAAAGCATCTGATACCCGTGCCCGCTCTGCATCACTCAAGTTGCTGTATTTCTCAGCATCTTTTGCTATGTAGTGGCGATTCAAATTGTAATCTTTAAACATGGCAACCTGTTCTCCACAAACTAAGCACACTGCTTTACCTCTCATTTCAGTAAATAAATACTTCGTAGTCCAGATCTTGTTAAAAACTCTACATTCTGCATCAACCTTTCTTTTTTCTATCATGAGTTGACATTTTTCAGCTAAATCAGTATCTCGTAACTTATTTGATTTTCCTCAGATAAACTGAAATAGAAAACAATAATGGTTTAAAATTGGTAGTAACATATAATCGTCATTCTAGCTATTATCAAAGCAATCCTAATTGCAGCAGTAATCATCTGGCAGATAACATTCCCCTCATCCCCACAATTTATTATAATAATAATTTTTATTTCTATAATGTGAGCATATTTCGCCGCAAACCAGGAGCTTAACCACAAGTATGCGATTTGCATACATGCAGTCAGGTGCTGACTAGACATGTGCTGCCTCACTCAATACAAGTGAATTGAGCGAGGCCAAACACATCTAGCCGGAATGTGGTTGAAAGTATATTGCATACCTGCGGTCATGTGTTAGTATAGTACACGTGTTGTGAGGATTCACAAGTCTGCAGTCACATAGTGTGTCTGCAGATTTGTAACCAAAAGGCCGGATAACTCCTTTCATGATGTTTTCCTGTTATAAGTTTCTAGTATTTAATGGCCAGATCTGGATTAAAATAATAAAATCAGATGTTACTCACCCCAAAATTTCCTCAACCTTTTTGCCACTGCTCTGTTCTCTATTTACAGGCTGCAGCAGTGATATCCCAACTGCAGCTCACATCACTGCTGCTGACAATCACAGAGCTCAACAGCTCATTCTGTCTACATCAAGAAAAGTCGCTGAGCTGAGTCCCTGAGCAGAATCACTATGTAGGTGATGTCTGCTGCACTTGTGACATCACTACTGCGCTGAGTAAACAGAAACAATAGCAGAGGTCAAGAGGTAGTCATGGAATCGGGGGGGTGCATAACATCCCATTTTATCATTTTAACCTACTACTGGCTATTAGAGGCCAAACACTTATAACTGGAAAATATCATCAAATAATAAAGTACACTTATGCTTCCTGCACTGACACCGTTCTGCTACTCTGAGCCCTGTGTACACATGACATTGTAACCTTAAGGCTGCAGTTATCCGCATCCACAAGAGACACATGGTTGAGAGCAGCTGAATGATGCCGGTGCACAGGTAAGGTGTATATATATATACATATATATATATATATATATATATATATATATACATTTTTTTTTTTTTTATATATTTAATGCAGATGTCTAGTGACATGTAGATGGGTTTCCCCAGTATTGAGGTTATCCACAATGAGCCGGAACTGTTTGGCTGCAGCCTTTACAATTTTGCCAGAGCAGATATCTACCCTGACAAAATATTGATTAGCTGTAGCCAAGTCACGTTACCCTCCACAAACAGCAGTGCCCACATTTCTGGAACGGTGCCACTGTTGGAGGTGAGTATTCATTGTTTGCATTTTAACTAGGATCCTAAATTGATTACGGGAACCTGTCATGGTGGCTAATGCTATCTACCTGCAGATATGGGGTTAATCTGCAGGTGAATAGCTTTAGAAAGCCAAGCAGCTTCTGCACTGACAGCCGAGTAACCGGAAAAAATGAACTTTTTTTCCTCTCGGCAGCATCTGGTTTTCAGTCAGAGACGCAGCTTCAGTCACCGCTCAGTACATGGTGACCTGTTGATTAGAGATGAGCGTTGTTCTACTCGAACTGTTCGCCAATCTCAAATTCGAGCTGTTTTGGGCGGTGTTCGAGCCGTTCGGCGAACACGAACGATTTGAGAAAAATTCGGCTGTTCGAGGTTATGTTCGATAACTGTTCGTGCACCAAAATCATAACTGGATTTTTTCTCAGTAATGATGAAAATTAATGTTAATCCGCAGTTTGAGTGTACAGCAGGGCGGGGGGAGGGGCAGGGGATGGATCTCTGCAGGAACAATGAAGATCTCCATTTTTTTTTCTCTTTCCCGCATTTACAGTGAGGAGGTGCAATCTGTCAGCCTATCAGCAGTGCACACACGCAGCGAAGTGCTTTGTTTCACACAAGCAAGGGCATGTGTCATTGGCAGTGTATGTCACATGTCCTTGCCCTATAAGACCAAGCCATTTTCCCCGTCGCCACCATTTTCTCACTGCTGCAGCTGCGTGTTAGACGGCACCGCTGTTGCTGTGTGCGCTATACCTTGTTAATTTCAAGCCAATTTTCGCACAAATATACAGATAGCTTGGGAGTAGGGAATAGTTGTGATTGCAGTCCTTTTAAGGAGTAGGTTACAGCATTTCCTACGACTTTTATCAGGCAGGTCTGTGCTCTTAAATAGATAGATTGTGGGAGTAAAGACTAATTGTAATTGGAGTCCTTTTCAGGACTAGGTTACATCAGTTCCTATCAGTTTTTGCCAGGCAGGTCCGTGCCAGTGCTGTGCAAGTTTTTTCACAGCATTTGGCTGAATCTAGCAAAGCTAATCCTTTTGGCCTATTGCAGAGTGTGTTAGTCAGTGGAGTAGCCTATCTGTGTTGCAAGATATACCACCTGTGTATAGAATACCAATTTTTTTACTGCACCTAGTGAAGTAAAATCTTTTGGGCATAGCATCATTCTATTAGTCCATCTATACTGACCTCCATCAGGTTGCAAACTGAATATAATTTTTTTCTGCATCTAGCTCTGAAAAAATATTTGGGCTTCTAGCAGTGTGTGGGACTTGGTCTATTAGTCCATCTATACTGACCTCCATCAGGTTGCAAATTAAAAATAATTTTTTTCTTCATTTAGCTCTGAAAAAATATTTGGGCTTCTAGCAGTGTGTGGGACTTGTTCTATTAGTCCTTCTATACTGACCTCCAGCAGGTTGCAAATTGAATATAATTTTTTTCTGCATCTAGCTCTGAAAAAATATTTGGGCTTCTAGCGGTGTGTGGGACTTGGTCTATTAGTCCATCTATACTGACCTCCATCAGGTTGCAAATTAAAAATAATTTTTTTCTGCATCTAGCTCTGAAAAAATATTTGGGCTTCTAGCAGTGTGTGGGACTTGGTCTATTAGTCCATCTATACTGACCTCCATCAGGTTGCAAATTAAAAATAATTTTTTTCTTCATTTATCTCTGAAAAAATATTTGGGCTTCTAGCAGCGTGTGGGACTTGTTCTATTAGTCCATCTATACTGACCTCCATCAGGTTGCAAATTAAAAATAATTTTTTTCTGCATCTAGCTCTGAAAAAATATTTGGGCTTCTAGCAGTGTGGGACTTGGTCTATTAGTCCATCTATACTGACCTCCATCAGGTTGCAAATTAAAAATAATTTTTTTCTGCATCTAGCTCTGAAAAAATATTTGGGCTTCTAGCAGTGTGTGGGACTTGGTCTATTAGTCCATCTATACTGACCTCCATCAGGTTGCAAATTGAATAAAAAAATTTTCTGCATCTAGCTCTGAAAAAATATTTGGGCTTCTAGCGGTGTGTGGGACTTGGTCTATTAGTCCATCTATACTGACCTCCATCAGGTTGCAAATTAAAAATAATTTTTTTCTGCATCTAGCTCTGAAAAAATATTTGGGCTTCTAGCAGTGTGTGGGACTTGGTCTATTAGTCCATCTATACTGACCTCCATCAGGTTGCAAATTAAAAATAATTTTTTTCTTCATTTAGCTCTGAAAAAATATTTGGGCTTCTAGCAGTGTGTGGGACTTGTTCTATTAGTCCTTCTATACTGATGTCCAGCAGGTTGCAAATTGAATATAATTTTTTTCTGCATCTAGCTCTGAAAAAATATTTGGGTTTCTAGCGGTGTGTGGGACTTGGTCTATTAGTCCATCTATACTGACCTCCATCAGGTTGCAAATTAAAAATAATTTTTTTCTGCATCTAGCTCTGAAAAAATATTTGGGCTTCTAGCAGTGTGTGGGACTTGGTCTATTAGTCCATCTATACTGACCTCCATCAGGTTGCAAATTAAAAATAATTTTTTTCTGCATCTAGCTCTGAAAAAATATTTGGGCTACTAGCAGTGTGTGGGACTTGGTCTATTAGTCCATCTATACTGACCTCCATCAGGTTGCAAATTAAAAATAATTTTTTTCTGCATCTAACCCAGCCAATAGTTTTGGCCTAATACCACAGTTTGGCCACTCAGCTCTGCTCGGTTACCATCCATTGTTTTTTTGTGCAAACAACTCCAGAGTTGTGAATTAGTTAACCACCAAAATGAGTGGAAAAAGGCCTGCTGCTGGTGGAAAGGGGAATAGGCGTGTTGGGAAGGGGAAAAAAGGTTGTGTCCGTGGGGTAGGTGCAGAAGAAAGACCATCTTCCAGCCAAACTAAAATGTCTACTTCTTTTAGCGGACATTGTGATAAGATCCCTTTCTTACGGCCACGCCAATCGCTACAAATTCCAGATGAGGCACAAAAACAGCAGGTGCTTCAACGGATATCAAGTGCTCCTTTAAGTGGGCTCTCCTCCACATCAACTTCAACATCACAAATACTCCAGTCCTCAAAGGTGTCACCCAAATCGCACTTGCTTCCTCACAGCTCCCAAATCTCCAGCTGCCCGTCTGAGTATGAGGTAGAACAGATGGTTGAGTCTGCAGAGCTGTTTACTCATACTATAGCCTGGGAATCAGAGGTCGACTCCAGCGCTTCTGTGAATCCAGACGAGGAAATGATCTGCACTGATGCCCAGAATCTTTATGAGTCGGATCCAGGACCAGACGCAGAAGGTTCTGACCATAATGTAGACCCTCATTCCCAAACTGTAACTCCTGTTGGTGGAGACAATGAGGAAGACGATGATAAGACTCAAATACCTGATTGGAGCGACAACTTTAGTTTTTTGTCAGGGCAGGAACAGGTTGGCTCTGAGGACGACGGGTGTGATAACGCAAAGGGTGATGATGATGAGGTCGGAGATCCCACTTACTGTCAACCCACAGTCAGCCAAGAGATGAGGTCAGCAGAGGAGGTGGAGGAAGATGCTAGTGACGAAGAGGTCAGGTTGCGCCTTCCTGGACAGAGACGTAGTACTGGAAGCACGTCAACAACTGCATCCTCAAACACAACTCTGCCTCTCACCACAAGTCGTGGTGGCTCTTCAGGTCGCATGGGTGCTAAGCCTTGCATAGCCTGGGCATTTTTTCAGATCGATAAAGATGACCCAACTCGTGTTATCTGTAACATTTGTCAGCAAAAGCTAAGTAGAGGCCAAAAAATACATAGTTTGAGTACTTCATGCATGAACCGGCACATGGACATGAAGCATAAGTTGCAGTGGGAAGCTCAGTGTGCTACAATGCGGTCTAGCCGGCCGGGCCAACCACCGTCTGCCATATCTTGTGCATCCGCGGCCTCTTCATCCTCTGTGACTGGGGGGACAGTAGTCACACCTGTTTTGGGGCGCAGACCTGCCACCTCTTTACCCGCAACAGCCAGCGTGATTGGCAGGTCATCATTTTCTTTGGAGGTGGTAACACCAGCTGGTGTTGAGCGCTGTCCGACATCGATAGCACCACCTTTGGATCAAGGCAACCTAACATGTCCGCCTGCATCTTCCTCACAGACCGGCAGTTTGCCGGGGACACCCTTATCAACCCCGTCTAAGCACAATAGCCAGCCCTCGGTCCCTCAGATGTGGACAAGTAAAAGACCATTTCCTCCTAGCCATGAGAAAGCTAAGAGGTTGAATTTCACCATCTGCAAGCTCTTGGCTACAGAAATGCTGCCTTTCCGCCTGGTGGACACAGAGGATTTTCGAGACCTTATGTCCGTCGCAGTGCCCCAGTACCAGATGCCCAGTCGGCACTACTTCTCAAAGAAAGGTGTGCCTGCGCTCCACCAGCATGTCGCACACAACATCACCGCTTCTTTGAGAAACTCTGTGTGTGACAGGGTGCATTTCACCACAGACACTTGGACGAGTAGGCATGGACAGGGGCGTTACATGTCGCTGACTGGGCACTGGGTAACTATGGTGACAGCAGGACAAGGGGCTGCTGTCCAAGTCTTGCCGTCCCCACGAGTTGTGTGTCAATCCTCTTTATGTCATTTTTCCTCCACTGCTTCTGCCTCCTCAACCTCCTCTCGGTCTTCCACCTGCACCCAAAGCCTGTCTGGTCATGCCACAAGCTTTCTAACTGCGCAGAAGGGATCCTGCACACCTCCTTACTATGCTGGCAGTAGGGCTCAACGTCATCAGGCGGTTTTTACATTGAAATGTCTGGGAAATGTGAGTCACACAGCTGAGGAGTTGTGGTCAGCTCTGGAGAACCAATTTCATGAATGGTTGTCTCCACTGGACCTGAAACCAGGGAAGGCCGTGTGCGACAATGCTGCAAACCTGGGTGCGGCCCTTCGCCGGGGCAATGTCACACACGTGCCTTGTATGGCTCACGTGTTGAACCTGGTTGTCCAGCAATTTTTAGCCCACTATCCCAGACTAGATGGCCTTCTGCAGAGGGCACGGTCGCTGTGTGCTCACTTCCGCCGTTCGCATCCCGCAGCTCAGCGACTTACATCTCTACAGAAGTCGTTGGGCCTGCCACTTCACCGGCTAAAATGCGATGTGCCTACCCCGTGGAATTCAACTCTGCACATGTTGCAGCGACTGTGGCAGCACCGACAAGCCCTGGTGCAATACGTTCTGACGTATAGCCTGGGCCAACGAGATTCAGAGGTGGGGCAAATCACGCTGGAGGAGTGGTCTCAGATCAGGGACCTATGCACCCTTCTGCACAGTTTTGAAATGGCGACGAAGATGTTTAGTGCTGACGATGCCATTATCAGCATGACTATTCCGGTGATTTACATGCTGGAGCACATGTTAAACAGAATTCGGAGTCAGGTGGTGGCACAAGAGGAGGTGGAGGAAGTAGAGGAGGAGGAGTTGTATGCGGAAGGGCTAACATCTGCAAGGTCCAGACGGTCGGCAGCACCAAGGCGGCAGGCATGTGAGGGTGGGGGAGATGATTTTACCAGGGCGCATGGTAGCAGCCAAACTAGTGAGGAAGGTGCAGGAGCCCAGGAAGAAGTGGAGGACGAAGTGATGGAAGACTCATCAGATGAGGGAGACCTTGATCACATTTCTGTTGTGCGAGGTTGGGGGGAGAGGACAGAGGAAGGAATCATGATTGCTACCTCGCCACCAACACAACAGGGACTTGGTGCTCCTGGATGCGCAACACACATGAGTGCCTTCTTGCTGCACTACCTGCAACATGACCCTCGAATTGTGAGAATTAGAAATAATCCTGACTACTGGGTTGCCACACTGTTAGATCCCCGGTACAAAAGTAAATTTGCAGAAATTATTCCTGCCATAGAAAGGGATGCACGCATGCAGGAGTATCAGCAGAGACTGTTGCAGAATCTTACATGTGCTTTTCCACAAAATACCAGTGGTGCACGTAGTGAATCTCACAGTTCCAACTTGCCAACCGTGGGACCGTCAAGTGTTCAGCACTCAAACCATAACAGAACCACAGTATCTGCTGGTAACATCAATTTTGCGGAATCATTTCACCACTTTTTTAGCCCATCCTTTGCAAGGCCACAGGAGACAAGAAGTCTGACACATAGTCAACGCCTAGAGACGATGGTACAGGAGTATCTCCAAGTAAACATTGAAGCCACGACTGTGTCACTGGACCCTTGCTCTTTTTGGGCTTCCAATCTGGATAAATGGCCGGAGCTAGCCACTTACGCCTTGGAGATCTTGTCATGCCCCGCAGCCAGCGTTCTGTCTGAACGTGTGTTCAGCGCTGCTGGTGGTGTGCTGACAGATAAGCGCACGCGGCTCTCCACTGATAATGTAGACAGACTCACGTTCATAAAGATGAACAAATCATGGATCCGAAACGACTTTTCTACCCCTGTGTCATCCTGGGGAGAGTAAAAGCTTGATGATTGGTTAAAATCACCCTACCAACCGTTTTAAGCTTTCAAATTACTAATCATGTTTATCTGTATCTTGACTGGAAAATAATTTGGGCTTTGTAGCAGTGTGCAGCACTGATCCTATTAGGCCATCTCTAATAAGCTTCACCAGATTTAAAATTAAAAATAATTTTTAGCTGCATCTAGCCCGGAAAATAATTTTGGGGCTCCGAGATGCGCAAGACACATAAGTGCCTTCTTGCTGAACTACCTGCAGCATGACCCTCATATTGTCAGAATTCGAAGTAATCATGACTACTGGGTTGCCACACTCTTAGATCCCCCAAACTTTTCGATCAACCTTTTCATTTTAATAAAGACCAAAAAAATGGTCATTTTTGAAATTATAAGCATTAGCAGGTTGTTAGAAACTGAAATCAAACAGTTTTCAACTCAAAACTTTATTCTAGGTGATGTTACATTTTCACATAGGACCCCTTGTTCGAAAGGAGCTTCTGAACTCTCTCGTCCATTGAATTTGTCAGGTTTTGGATGGTTTCTGCTTCAATTGTTTTGCATGAGGACAGAATACCCTCCCAGAGCTGTTGCTTAGATGTGAACTGCCTCCCGCCATCATAGACACTCCTTTTAATGATGCTCCAAAGGTTCTGAATGGGGTAGAGGTCAGGGGAGCATGGGGGTCACACCATAAGTTTGTCCCCTTTTATGCCCATATCAGCCAGAGATGCAGATGTTTTATGTGCAGCATGAGATGGTGCATTATCATGCAGAAAAATGATCTTGCTGTGAAATACACGGTTCTTCTTCTTGAACCATGGCAGGAAGTGCTGTTTGAGAAAATCCACATACATTATGGAGTTCATCTTTAGCGCCTTCAGGGATCCTAAAGGGGCCGACAATCTCTCTCCCCATGATTCCAGCCCAAAACATTACTCCACCTCCTCCTTGTTGGCGCTGTAGCCGTGTTTGCGTGGGGTGTCCATCAACCAGCCATCCTCCACTCCATTCATCTGGACCATCGAGCGCTGCACGGCACTCATCCGTGAACAAAACAGTTTTGAAATCAGTCTTCATGTAATGTTTGGCCCACTGGAGCCGTTTCTGCTTGTGTGAAGTGGATAGAGGAGGTCGACAGGATGGCATATGCACAGCTGCAAACCTCTGAAGGACCCTGCATCTTGTTGTTCGGGGGACGTTGGAGGCACAAGCAGCTTCAAAAACTTGTCTGGTGCTATGACAAGGCTTTTTTGCCGCTGCTGTTTCAACCTGACGTAATTGCCTGTAGGAAAGAGTCCTCAATTTGCCCTTATCAGCACGCACACGTGTGTACTGTGAATCAGCTACATACTTCTTGATTGCCAAGACACTTCATCCTGATCATCGCACAATGTTGATTGTAGTCATGCCTTGACCTAAACACTCCACAATTTGTTGCTTCTCAGCAGCCGACACATCCTTTTTCTTTCCCATTTTGGCAGAAAATGTAGGCTGCTTAATAATGTGAGAGAGCCTTCTTAAGTAGTCTTGCCTTTCATTGGACACACCTGCCAAACTAATTAGCACAGGTGTCTGCAATTGCTTACAGTGATATAAAGAGCCCTGACACACATCACCATCAATGAGTTTAACTGACAAACAAACAAATTCTTCCCTTATCACTCCTAAACACTTTTTGCATAATAATTTGGAACGCGGTGTACATGTGCTTTTCCACAAAACACCAGTGGTTCACGTAGTGAATCTTACAGTTCTAACTTGCCAACCGTGGTCTGTATGGAATTGTTCAATAAAGGGCCCAAAATTAAGATAACATAGATGGGAGAGGTCTCTATGAATAGGAATTCCTAAGTATTTGATACCCTGTGAGGGCCAGGCAAAGGGAAAGTTGGACTGGATGGAATCCTATATGGATTTAGGGAGGGAGACATCGAGGGCCTCAGACTTCGCTGCATTAATTTTAAAATTTTACCATGTAACAAAGTGATCTATTTCAGCCATAACAGCAGGGATGGATATATGTGATTGAGTGATATATACTAGGACATCATCAGCAAATAGAGAGCACTTGTACTCGGTGTCTCCCACCTCAATCCACCTAATATTGGGGTTATGGCGAATTGATGAGAGCAGGTGCTCCGTCACTAGGATGTATAAGAGAGGGGACAGAGGACATCCCTGCCTTGTCCCATTGGTGATTGTGAAAGGTGATGAAAATGTTCTGACGCACCCCCTGGGCCTTGGGACACCCGGAGCCGGACCCTTTTTGGTGGATGCTGGTGGTTGTAGTCTTCGTGGCGGCGATCCGGTTCCGTGGCTCAGGGCGGCCAAACCAGTTGCGGAACTATTTATGTGGTTTTGATGTTTAAATGTCCGACTACGCCACCCGTGGATTGCGGTCAGAGTGAACCGCCGCTACAGGGCAGACCGCTAAGGCTGGTGTTGTGGGTGCAGCAGAGCGTAGCATAACTCCCCACGGGAGGAGTATAGCCTCAGGGCAGTGTATGCGGAGGATGGGGGTGATGGTGCAGGGCAGCAGCAGTAACGACACGGAGTCAGTGATGCAGTTCAGGGCCTTTACTCACAGTTCTTATTATCCAGACCACGTCTGCAGGTAACGGCTGCCCACGTCGTACTGTGCTCACCAGGTGAGGGGCTCAGACAACTCCCAGATAACTTTGGAGCGCTTCACAGGACCCCCTTTGTGTGTCCTTTGTCTGGCCTTTCTTACCAACACTTCTGTCCGGCTGCCTCGGGCCTCCTCTTGGTAAACTTGGCGCCAGTTTCCCTGACCCTATGTGGTGCCTTCCTAGCGGGTGGAGCAAGGGGCTGCGCCACATAAAATGTCAGAGCCTCCGGTTTCTAGCTGAGGGTCGTTTCCTGCCTCCACTAGTTCGGGGACCGGTCTCCCCCTTTGGCCTGACCCCTCCACGCAGGTGGATTCGGGCGTGCGGTGGCGACTCGCCCGTCCGCACCCCTGGGATCCCTTCATTCCTCGTTCCTGGAGCCTTCTCCGCTCCTCTTCCTTCCTTCTCCCTCTTGCAGGCCTGGGCCTCTGTTACTAGGCCCGCCTCCGGAGCAGAGCTCATGCAGAGCCCCTGCTCCCTGCCACTTCTGCTCAGACTTCTCTGCACTGAACTAAGATGGTGCCCACCTTTTATACTCCCTTCTCAATGCACCCAGGAACTGCTTCCTCCCTGCTCCTGCACTGCAGGGTTCCCCTTCCTCAGTGTTCCCTCCCCCCACTCCAGCCAGGGACAGGGACTGTCGTGCCCATCTCAGGGGCATATTGGTCGCCCTGCCCCACGGCAATGTGGTGTAATGCATGCAGGTGTCGGGTCCTGATCCACACTCCATCCTTATCTGAGAGTGAGATATCACACCTCTGGGTGAGGTGCAATACGTCTGTAGCAACCGAGCCCTCGGTGCTACAGTTCCATTTATCTTCAGCCTAGGTGACGTATTGTGATACAGGGCCGTGATTTTGGCTATAAAAGGGTCCCCTAGACCCCTACCCCAAGCTTTTTAAGAGAATCATATATGGCGTGCCAGGAGACTCTATGGAATGCTTTCTCAGCATCCAACGAGAGTATCTACTTACAAATTTTTAACTGCATCTAGCCCAGGAAATACTTTGTGCCTAGTAGCAGTGTCTGCTAGTCAGCGGATTATCCCGGCTGTTAAGCAAGCTACACCACCTGTAGTTTGGACACTTAATTTTTTCAAAGGAAATGCTTCGGGACCACGGGATACTTAGTGAAGAGCATCAGGAGGCACCCCAAGGCATAGGGGCTGGGACTGGCACTAGGATGCCTTGCGGTGGACAGCCGAGCTCGATCCTTATAAAAGCTTTTTAACTGCAGCAGCTTTAGTGGACGCTACTGGAGCTGGAATTACGCGGCTGCTGGCATGAGACTTGCCCTCCAATAGATCCTTGTAAATGGATTTAAAGTGTATTCATTCAAATTAGAGGGACAATTTAAATTAAAAAGCTTAGAGCTGCCTCCACCACAGGGGGGCTCTCTCGACCCACCAGCGGACAGGCACCAGTATTGGGAGAGGGGGGCTGGCCGTCAGGGTTCACCGCGGCTCTGGCACAAACCCGGCGACACGGAGGTGGCACGGGCAGGAGCGGACTGGCCGTCTCGGCTTCTCACTTTTTGGATTTTAGAAGGGCATGACATGCCTATATCTGTGTCTCCCCCTCCTTTTACTCCTCCACCTCTTTTCTTTTCGCATGACTATATGTACTTGTCACTTTTCCATGTGTTAGTTGTGTCTTCTGAGCAGTTTGTCAGCTTTTGGACACCTTTGAAGGTGTTTTCTATGTGTTTCTATGTGTTTTTGTTTGCCTGCCATTGGTTTTAACGGTGTTCGAAGGTGTTCGACGAACAGTTCGACGAACAGTTCGGCGAACACACGGGTGTTCGACGAACCAAACCGAACTCGAACACTACGGGGGTGGCTCAACACTACTGTTGATGTAAGCATGCTAACGCACAGTCACATCTGTACTGATGCACTGCAAAGCATGCTGTCAAAGTTTTGGGGCATGCTTACAGCTGCCGCCTACTTTGTAAGAAGGGGTGACTGTAACCGTGTCTCTGCCTGAGGATGCCGGGATTATTAAAGTCCATTTATTCCCATAGCTGAGCTTTCAATGCAGCTGCACAGATTTAAAATGCTATTAACCTGCAGATTAATCCTGTATCTGAAGGTTAATAGCATTTACACATTATGAATGTCATTTATATACATCTGCCTTATTTAAAGTGTTTGTTCAGGCTTGGGGCTCAAGTCTGCAGTTACTCGGTGTAACGGCAGACTTGTGAATCCTCACAGTGCGTAGTGTGTGCATTGTCAGGATTCTCTGTGAGCAGGCAGTTGTGTGACCGCAAGTATGTGATCTTCCACATTTCGACTAGATGTGTGTGGACTCACTGAATACACTTGCATTGAGTGAGGCTGTGCCCATCTAGTTGGAATGTGGCCAGGAGTGGGCAAATCACATACTTGCCTGCTCGCTCCTGGATAATTGTGCACACAGCGCTTTTTGAGCAGTCAGATGTAGGATTCTGTGTCGCATAGAGTGGTTACAGACTTAAAAGGGGCTGTCCACTACTAAAACAACCCCTTCTTAAAATAAATGTTCAGACCTAACAAAATAATAACACCTATGCTCACCTCCCATGCCAGTTCCGTTACAGCGGTGTCGGCACTTGCGGTCCTGGGGCTGTAATACGGTGGAATGACACATGATGCCTGGTGCCGAATCAGCACTGGCGTCACTGTGTCTGCCTTCAGACTAACTTAATATGAAGAGAAAGTCAGGGCTGCAGCTGATCCCAGACTTTCTCTTCGTGTTCATAACATCGGAGACAGTGACGACACCACTGATTGGGTGCCGGGGTCACGAGTCATAACAACCGCATGGAAGCCCCGGGACTGCGAGTGCTGACACCCACTGGAACAGCACGGGAGGTGAGTATAGGTTTATTTTATTGAGGTCAAACATTTAGTTTAAGAAGGGGTTGTCCTAGTGATGGACAACCCCTTTAATTCCAACTCTGGACAACCCATTTAACTTGTAATAAAAGATATAGGGTCTCATGCACATGTGAATCCATGCATTCTACATGTCACATGTGTATGAAGCCCAATATCTTGCTCTATTCTTACCTGGAACATGCCTTTAATAAAACTGCAAATTTATGTAGTGGGGGTTGTGACGGGGTATGCGGCAGAGCAAGAAGAGACCACCGGACTAAGAACGATCCAACGGGGTTTATTAAGGCAGGCAGTATACGAAATCAAAAATCCATGTTATTCCTAAGGTCCATAATAAGTCCACAATCACCGACGGGCATGAGGTCTTGCCACAGCTAAGAGCCCCCACTCTTCTTCCTCCAGAGATCTCCCAACACAACACTGGTCACGCATAAGTCCATTGTCTTGGGCTACCGGGAACAGCCCAAGGGTAGGGGAGGAGAGGTTTCCCCCCTCCTAGTCGATGGTTTAGTCCATGGCATGGCTCCAATGTGTCTATAAAGATGTGTACTGTGAGTTCTCCCCCTGCTTAAGAGAACAATGGGGAGTCCTCTAGTGGTGTTGACACAAGCCCAAGTTAAATTATGGTTGAGGAACAAAGATCTGGGAAAGGGCATGGGTACTTACATCACATCATGACATTTTATACAGAAATGCAGGACAGGGAAAACTATGTACCATGACAATTCCTTCACCTCCAATTTTGTGTACGTACAAGGGACCTCTACAGGTCAATTGTTAAGTACACACAGGCAAGGCAGACCGGACTCAGGACTCCTCTTGCCTGGACAGTCCATCTGCATTTTGGTGTTGGCTGCCTCTTCTATACTGTACTGTAAAGTTATAGGGTTGCAGAGCCAGGCTCCATCGTAGTAAGCGTCCATTGTGCCCAGAGGCTCTGTTCAGCCAAGTGAGGGGATTGTGCTCAGTAACCACAGTGAATTCTCGTCCATACAGATACGGCTTTAGTTTCCGGAGGGCCCACACTATAGCCAGACATTCTTTTTCCACAGTTGCATAGGCCACTTCTCGGTCCAGCAGTTTCCTGCTGAGGTAGGCGACGGGGTGCTCGTCCCCCACTGCATTCACTTGGCTGAGTACAGCTCCCAATCCATAAGCAGAGGCGTCCGTCTGCACAATGAATCGCCTCTTGTAGTTCGCAGCAGCCAGAACAGGGTCACAGACCAGGGCGTCCTTCAGCCGGTTAAAAGCCTCCTCACAGGCTGGAGTCCAGATTACCAGCCTGGGCATCGTTTTCTTGGTCAGGTCGGTAAGAGGCTTGGCCACAATGCTAAAATGAGGAACAAATTTTCGGTAGTAGCTAGCAGTGCCCAAAAAGCCATAACTTGTTTCTTAGTTTGGGGTACAGGCCAGTCTCTAATAGCCTGGATTTTTGCAGGTTCTGGACGGAGCTTCCCTCCCCCTACTCTATGCCCTAGGTACTGGACTTCACCCATCCCCAATTGACATTTATCGGGTCGAATGGTTAGGCCGGCTGCAAGAATCAGGTCAAGAAAAACGGCTACTTGATTCAGATGTTCCTCCCACGTCTGGCTGAAGACGGCGATATCATCTAAGTAGGCACAAGCAAAGTTCCCACATCCCCGGAGGATCTGGTCTACCATTCTCTGGAAGGTTGCCGGGGCAATTTTCATTCCAAAAGGCATGCTTAGAAATTCATACAGACCAAAGGGGGTTATAAAAGCGGACCGTCCTTTCCCTTCCTCCGTCAGAGGAATTTGCCAGTATCCCTTACTGAAATCTAAGGTAGTGACATATCGGGATCCAGCCATTCGGTCTAGAAGTTTGTCAATACGGGGCATTGGGTAAGGATCACTGACAGTATGGTCATTAAGTCGTCTGTAGTCCACACAAAATCGAGTACTCCCATCCTTCTTTGGTACTAACACCACAGGTGAGGCCCAAGGGCTATGAGAGGCCTGGATTACCCCCAGCTGTAACATCTCCTCTAGTTCGTGCTGCATGGTGTTTCGAACTGATTCAGGTACGCGGTAAGGAGCCTGTTGTATGGGACGGATACCCTGAGTGTCTACATGATGTTGGGTGATGGTGGTTCGACCTGGTTGAGATGAGAAAGCAGCCCGTCTCTGTTGAAGCACTCCCAGCATCTGGTCTTTCTGTAAGGGGTCCAGGTGATCTCCCAGAGGAACCTGTTCCACAGTGGACGGGGCTCTCGTGGCTTCCACGAGATCCGGTAGGGAGTCCTCTTCCTCGGGACCTTCTTCTGAAGCTAGCCGACAGCTTGCTATCATTGGAATGTTCGGGTCGTGGTATTCCTTAATCATATTCACATGGACAGTCTTTTGTCTTAGTCCCTGATCATCTAGAGCATGAAGGTAATTGGTGTCATTTAGTTTCTTGAGAACCCAGAAGGGACCCTCCCATGTGGTCTGCAGTTTATTTTGTGGATGGGGAATAATCATTAAGACCGGTTATCCTTCTACAAACTCCCGATAGCGTGCTTTCCGGTCATACCAGGTCTTCTGTCGGGTTTGAGCCATATGCACATGACTGGGCGAAACTAGCAAGTTGAGCCAGGGTTTCTTGCAGCTTTAGGACATAAGGGACAACAGGGGCTCCTGTATCTTCAACTTGCCCCGCCCAGTATTCATTGAGCAGAGTTAAGGGTCCTCGGACCTTTCTTCCATAGAGGAGTTCAAAGGGGGAAAACCCGGTGGACTCCTGAGGAACTTCCCGATAGGCAAACAAGAGATGGGGCAGGTTCTTCTCCCAGTCTGAATCTCTGTCCGTGAAGGTCCTCAGCATATTCTGCAGAGTGCCGTTAAATCGTTCACAAAGTCCATTTGTTTGTGGATGATACGGTGCCATTCGCATCGCTCGGACTCCACAAGTGCGCCACAGACACTGGACTAGTTCTGACATGAACTGGGAGCCTTGGTCCGACAAGATCTCACTGGGAAATCCTACTCTGGTGAAAATGGTAACCAGGGCCTCGGCCACCTTGGCTGCAGAAATGCTGGACAAGGCCACAGCTTCCGGATATCGGGTGGCGTAGTCCACAACCGTGAGAATGTACTGCTTTCCTGATCTACTTGGCTTAGCTAGAGGCCCAATGATATCGACAGTTACTCTTTGAAATGGCTCTTCTATGATAGGGAGTGGTTGCACAGGGGCCTTTGGGTGATCTCCGGGTCGCCCTCTACGCTGACATATATCGCAAGTTCGGCAGAAATGCGCCACTGCCTGAGAAATCCCTGGCCAATAGAAGATTTGAGTCAATCGTCTCTCAGTGCGGGTTTTGCCTTGATGGCCAGCAATAGGGATATCATGAGCAAGGTGTAGTAGGGGAGTTCTGTATTTCTGAGGAAAAATCATCTGTTTGTTACAAGTCCAGGGCTTATCTGGGGAGGCAGCATTGGTAACCCTATACAAAAGTCCATTTTCTCGGATAATCCTTTCCCTGTTCTCCCCTAACTGCCCTGTCTCAGCTCGTGCTCTAAAACTAGCTAGGGTGGGGTCAGTATCGACCTCTTGTCGAAACTGAACTCTATTCCAGGTATCACTCACATTGTCCCCACAAGAAGAATCACTCATCGGCGGTGTCGGCGGTTCTGGTGGCCTCATTTCCATGGATGGGTTGTATGCGTCCCCATCTGCTGCTCTCTTGGCCTGACTTCTGGTTATCGCACCGACAAAGTGGCAATGCAGATGTCCCACATCATTTCCTAAAAGAACGTCTGCGGGGAGGCCGCTCATAACACCAACCACACATTGTTTGGCCCCAAAGCCATAATCCAGGGTTACCCTCGCTCTTGGAATATATCTCTGGGTGCCTTCAGCCAATTCAATGGCAATTCCTGGTCCCTTTTGAATTGCTTCTGGCTGAAGTACGCGGGGATCGGCTATGGTGAGAAAAGCCCCAGTGTCACGGAAGCCGACAACCTTTTGGCCATCCAGCACGACCTCCTGTAGATGTTTGTGCTGACGGTCAGAAGAACAGGTGGCTGGGGCTCGCACCCCATACACTCCTGGTATGGGAGCCAGGGTATCGGAGTCACTTGGCAAGTCGTCAGGGACTGAATCCAGCTCTTCTCCTGGTGAGGGTGTCTGTAGATAATGAACCAGCAAAGGCGGTCTGTAGCTGTCCTGCCTCCGAACACCTGAACATTGGAATTGCAGATGCCCAGGCTGCCCACATCTATAACATCTGCGCTCTGCGACTCTTCCTCCACGCCGTAGTCCCGAAGGCGGAGCAGGAGTAATGCGAAGCACAGTCACACGACGGTCACCATGAGTGGATGGTCTATTGGGATGGTGAGTATGGGTGGCCGAAGGACCAGGGGCCGCCATCGTCGGGGGGCTGGTAGTTCTTTTCTCACTGAGTAGTAGTTTTTTCCATTGAGGCTTGATGGTGGGAGCCTCATTCGCTAGAGCTGCAGCTTCCTCCACCGTGGCTGGTCTCCTTTCACGCACCCATTCTCGGATCTCAGCGGGACACTTGAAGTAAAACTGCTCTTTCAAGATGACCTGGAGGAAGGCCCCCCAAGTTAAGGCCTCCTCTCCCTCCAGCCAGCGATTACATATTTGTTTGAGTCTGTGGGCATACATCTTGAAGGACACCTCCTCATCACAGGCCAAAGTACGAAACTGGGTCCTATAAGTGTCTGGGGTCACAGTTAGAGATGAGTGTTGTTCGACTCGAACTGTTCACCAATCTCAAATTCGAGCTGTTTTGGGCGGTGTTCGAGCCGTTCGGTGAACACGAATGATTTGAGAAAAATTCGACTGTTCGAGGTTATGTTCGATAACTGTTCGTGCACCAAAATCATAACTGGATTTTTTCTCAGTAATGATGAAAATTAATGTTAATACGCAGTTTGAGTGTACAGCGGGGCAGGGGAGGGGCAGGGGATGGATCTCTGCAGGAATAATGAAGATCTCCATTTTTTTTTCTCTTTCCCGCATTTACAGTGGGGAGGTTCAATCTGTCAGCCTATCAGCAGCGCACACACGGAGCGAAGCGCTTTTTTTCACACAAGCAAGGGCATGTGTAATTGGCAGTGTATGTCACATGTCCTTGCCATATAAGACCAAGCCATTTTCCCCATCGCCACCATTTTCTCACTGCTGCAGCTGCGTGTTAGACGGCACCGCTGTTGCTGTGTGCGCTATACCTTGTTAATTTCAAGCCAATTTTCGCACAAATCTACAGATAGCTTAGGAGTAGGGAATAGTTGTGATTGCAGTCCTTTTAATGACTAGGTTACAGCATTTCCTACGACTTTTATCAGGCAGGTCTGTGCTCTTAAATAGATAGGTTGTGGGAGTAAAGACTAATTGTAATTGCAGTCCTTTTCAGCACTAGGTTACATCAGTTCCTATCAGTTTTTGCCAGGCAGGTCTGTGCCAGTGCTGTGCAAGTTTTTTTCACAGCATTTGGCTGAATCTAGCAAAGCTAATCGTTTTTGGCCTATTGCAGAGTGTGTTAGTCAGTGGAGTAGCCTATCTGTGTTGCAAGATATACCACCTGTGTATAGAATACCAATTTTTTTACTGCACCTAGTGGAGTAAAATCTTTTGGGCATAGCATCATTCTATTAGTCCATCTATACTGACCTCCATCAGGTTGCAAACTGAATATATTTTTTTTCTGCATCTACCTCTGAAAAAATATTTGGGCTTCTAGCTGTGTGTGGGACTTGTTCTATTAGTCCATCTATACTGACCTCCATCAGGTTGCAAACTGAATAAAAATTTTTTCTGCATCTATCTCTGAAAAAATATTTGGGCTTCTAGCTGTGTGTGGGACTTGTTCTATTAGTCCATCTATACTGACCTCCATCAGGTTGCAAACTGAATATAATTTTTTTCTGCATCTAGCTCTGAAAAAATATTTGGCCTTCTAGCAGTGTGTGGGACTTGTTCTATTAGTCCACCTATACTGACCTCCATCAGGTTGCAAATTCAAAATATTTTTTTGTCTGCATCTAGCTATGAAAAAATATTTGGCCTTCTAGCAGTGTGTGGGACTTTCTCTATTAGTCCATCTATACTGACCTCCATCAGGTTGCAAATTGAATATAATTTTTTTCTGCATCTAGCTCTGAAAAAATATTTGGGCTTCTAGCAGTGTTTGGGACTTGTTCTATTAGTCCATCTATACTGACCTCCATCAGGTTGCAAACTGAATATAATTTTTTTCTGCATCTAGCTCTGAAAAAATATTTGGCCTTCTAGCAGTGTGTGGGACTTGTTTTATTAGTCCATCTATACTGACCTCCATCACGTTGCAAATTCAAAATAATTTTTTGTCTGCATCTAGCTCTGAAAAAATATTTGGCCTTCTAGCAGTGTGTGGGACTTTCTCTATTAGTCCATCTATACTGACCTCCATCAGGTTGCAAATTAAAAATAATTTTTATCTGCATCTAGCTCTGAATAAATATTTGGCCTTCTAGCAGTGGGTGGGACTTTCTCTATTAGTCCATCTATACTGACCTCCATCAGGTTGCAAATTAAAAATATTTTTTATCTGCATCTAGCTCTGAAAAAATATTTGGCCTTCTAGCAGTGTGTGGGACTTTCTTTATTAGTCCATCTATACTGACCTCCATCAGGTGCAAATTAAAAATAATTTTTATCTGCATCTAGCTCTGAAAAAATATTTGGCCTTCTAGCAGTGTGTGGGACTTTCTCTATTAGTCCATCTATACTGACCTCCATCAGGTTGCAAATTAAAAATAATTTTTTGTCTGCATCTAGCTCTGAAAAAATATTTGGCCTTCAAGCAGTGTGTGGGACTTTCTCTATTAGTCCATCTATACTGACCTCCATCAGGTTGCAAACTGAACATATTTTTTTTCTGCATCTACCTCTGAAAAAATATTTGGGCTTCTAACTGTGTGTGGGACTTGTTCTATTAGTCCATCTATACTGACCTCCATCAGGTTGCAAATTGAATATAATTTTTTTCTGCATCTAACCCAGCCAATAGTTTTGGCCTAATACCACAGTTTGGCCACTCAGCTCTGCTCGGTTCCCATCCATGTATTTTTTGTGCAAACAACTCCAGAGTTGTGAATTAGTTAACCACCAAAATGAGTGGAAAAAGGCCTGCTGCTGGTGGAAAGGGGAATAGGCGTGTTGGGAAGGGGAAAAAAGGTTGTGTCCGTGGGGTAGGTGTTAAAGCAACAGTAACATCTACAGAAGAAAGACCATCTTCCAGCCAAACTAAAATGTCTACTTCTTTTAGCGGACAATGTGATAAGATCCCTTTCTTATGGCCATGCCAATCGCTACAAATTCCAGATGAGGCACAAAAACAGCAGGTGCTTCAACGGATATCAAGTGCTCCTTTAAGTGGGCTCTCCTCCACATCAATTTCAACATCACAAATACTCCAGTCCTCAAAGGTGTCACCCCAATCGCACTTGCTTCCTCACAGCTCCCAAATCTCCAGCTGCCCATCTGAGTATGAGGTAGAACAGATGGTTGAGTCTGCAGAGCTGTTTACTCATACTATAGCCTGGGAATCAGAGGTCGACTCCAGCACTTCTGTGAATCCAGACGAGGAAATGATCTGCACTGATGCCCACAATCTTTATGAGTCGGATCCAGGACCAGACGCAGAAGGTTCTGACCATAATGTAGACCCTCACTCCCAAACTGTAACTCCTGTTGGTGGAGACAATGAGGAAGACGATGATGAGGCTCAAATACCTGATTGGAGCGACAACTTTAGTTTTTTGTCAGGGCAGGAACAGGTTAGCTCTGAGGACGACGGGTGTGATAACGCACAGGGTGATCATGATGAGGTTGGAGATCCCACTTACTGTCAACCCACAGTCAGCCAAGAGATGAGGTCAGCAGAGGAGGTGGAGGAGGTTGCTAGTGACGACGAGGTCAGGTTGCACCTTCCTGGACAGAGACATATTACTGGAAGCACGTCAACAACTGCATCCTCAAACACAACACTGCCTCTCACCACAAGTCTTGGTGGCTCTTCAGGTCGCATGGTTGCTAAGCCTTGCATAGCCTGGGCATTTTTTCAGATCGATAAAGATGACCCAACTCGTGTTATCTGTAACATTTGTCAGCAAAAGCTAAGTAGAGGCCAAAAAATACATAGTTTGAGTACTTCATGCATGAACCGGCACATGGACATGAAGCATAAGTTGCAGTGGGAAGCTCACTGTCCTACAATGCGGCCTAGCCGGCCGGGCCAACCACCGTCTGCCATATCTTGTGCATCCGCGGCCTCTTCATCCTCTGTGACTGGGGGGACAGCAGTCACACCTGTTTTGGGGCGCAGACCTGCCACCTCTTTACCCGCAACAGCCAGCGTGATTGGCAGGTCATCATTTTCTTTGGAGGTGGTAACACCAGCTGGTGTTGAGCGCTGTCCGACATCGATAGCACCACCTTTGGATCAAGGCAACCTAACATGTCCGCCTGCATCTTCCTCACAGACCGGCAGTTTGCCGGGGACACCCTTATCAACCCCGTCTAAGCACAATAGCCAGCCCTCGGTCCCTCAGATGTGGACAAGTAAAAGACCATTTCCTCCTAGCCATGAGAAAGCTAAGAGGTTGAATTTCACCATCTGCAAGCTCTTGGCTACAGAAATGCTGCCTTTCCGCCTGGTGGACACAGAGGATTTTCGAGACCTTATGTCCTTCGCAGTGCCCCAGTACCAGATTCCCAGTCGGCACTACTTCTCAAAGAAAGGTGTGCCTGCGCTCCACCAGCATGTCGCACACAACATCACCGCTTCTTTGAGAAACTCTGTGTGTGACAGGGTGCATTTCACCACAGACACTTGGACGAGTAGGCATGGACAGGGGCATTACATGTTGCTGACTGGGCACTGGGTAACTATGGTGACAGCAGGACAAGGGGCTGCTGTCCAAGTCTTGCCGTCCCCACGAGTTCTGCGTCAATCCTCTTTATCTCAAAGTTCCTCCACTGCTTCTGCCTCATCAACCTCCTCTCGGTCCTCCACCTGCACCCAAAGCCTGTCTGGTCATGCCACAAGCTTTCTAACTGTGCAGAAGGGATCCTGCACACCTCCTTACTATGCTGGCAGTAGGGCTCAACGTCATCAGGCGGTTTTTACTTTTAAATGTCTGGGAAATGTGAGTCACACAGCTGAGGAGTTGTGGTCAGCTCTGGAGAACCAATTTCATGAATGGTTGTCTCCACTGGACCTGAAACCAGGGAAGGCCGTGTGCGACAATGCTGCAAACCTGGGTGCGGCCCTTCGCCGGGGCAATGTCACACACGTGCCTTGTATGGCTCACGTGTTGATCCTGGTTGTCCAGCAATTTTTAGCCCATTATCACGGACTAGATGGCCTTCTGCAGAGGGCACGGTCGCTGTGTGCTCACTTCCGCCGTTCGCATCCCGCAGCTCAGCGACTTACATCTCTACAGAAGTCGTTGGCCTGCCACTTCACCGGCTAAAATGCGATGTGCCTACCCGGTGGAATTCAACTATGCACATGTTGCAGCGACTGTGGCAGCACCGACAAGCCCTGGTGCAATACGTTCTGATGTATAGCCTGGGCCAACGAGATCCAGAGGTGGGGCAAATCACGCTGGAGGAGTGGTCTCAGATCAGGGACCTATGCATCCTTCTGCACAGTTTTGAAATGGCGACGAAGATGTTTAGTGCTGACGATGCCATTATCAGCATGACTATTCTGGTGATTTACATACTGGAGCACATGTTAAACAGAATTCGGAGTCAGGTGGTGGCACAAGAGGAGGTGGAGGAAGTAGAGGAGGAGGAGTTGTATGCGGAAGGGCTAACATCTGCAAGGTCCAGACGGTCAGCAGCACCAAGGCGGCAGGCATGTGAGGGTGGGGGAGATGGTTTTACCAGGGCGCATGGTAGCAGCCAAACTTGTGAGGAAGGTGCAGGAGCCCAGGATGAAGTGGAGGACGAACTGATGGAAGACTCATCAGATGAGGGAGACCTTGATCACATTTCTGTTTTGCGAGGTTGAGGGGAGAGGACAGAGGAAGGAAGCATGATTGTTACCTCGCCACCAACACAACAGGGACTTGGTGCTCCTGGATGCGCAACACACATGTGTGCCTTCTTGCTGCACTACCTGCAACATGACCCTCGAATTGTGAGAATTAGAAATAATCCTGACTACTGGGTTGCCACACTGTTAGATCCCCGGTACAAAAGTAAATTTGCAGAAATTATTCCTGCCATAGAAAGGGATGCACGCATGCAGGAGTATCAGCAGAGACTGTTGCAGAATCTTACATGTGCTTTACCACAAAACACCAGTGGTGCACGTAGTGAATCTCAAAGTTCCAACTTGCCAACCGTGGGACCGTCAAGTGTTCAGCACTCAAACCGTAACAGAACCACAGTATCTGCTGGTAACATCAATTTTGCGGAATCATTTCACCACTTTTTTAGCCCATCCTTTGCAAGGCCACAGGAGACAAGAAGTCTGACACATAGTCAACGCCTAGAGACGATGGTACAGGAGTATCTCCAAGTAAACATTGAAGCCATGACTGTGTCACTGGACCCTTGCTCTTTTTGGGCTTCCAATCTGGATAAATGGCCGGAGCTAGCCACTTACGCCTTGGAGATCTTGTCATGCCCAGCAGCCAGCGTTCTGTCTGAATGTGTGATCAGCGCTGCTGGTGGTGTGCTGACAGATAAGCGCACGCGGCTCTCCACTGATAATGTAGACAGACTCACATTCATAAAGATGAACAAATCATGGATCCGAAACGACGTTTCAACCCCTGTGTCATCCTGGGGAGAGTAAAAGCTTGATAATTGGTTAAAATCACCTCACCAACCGTTTTAAGCTTTCAAATTACTAATCATGTTTATCTGTATCTTGGCTGGAAAATAATTTGGGCTTTGCAGCAGTGTGCAGCACTGATTCTATTAGGCCATCTATAATAAGCTCCACCAGATTTAAAATTACTAATCATGTTTATCTGTATCTTGGCTGGAAAATAATTTGGGCTTTGTAGCAGTGTGCAGTCAGTGGATTGTCAGAATTCTAAGTAATCCTGACTACTGGGTTGCCACACTCTTTGAACCCCCACACTCTTCGATCAACCTTTTCATTTTAATAAAGTCCAAAAAAATGGTCATTTTTGAAATTATAAGCATTAGCAGGTTATTAGAAACTGAAATCAAACAGTTTTCAACTCAAAACTTTATTCTAGGTGATGTTTCATTTGCACATAGGACTCCTTGTTCGAAAGGAGCATCTCAACTCTCTCGTCCATTGAATTTGTCAGGTTTTGGATGGTTTCTGCTTCAATTGTTTTGCATGAGGACAGAATACCCTCCCAGAGCTGTTGCTTAGATGTGAACTGCCTCCCGCCATCATAGACACTCCTTTTGATGATGCTCCAGAGGTTCTGAATGGGGTAGAGGTCAGGGGAGCATGGGGGTCACACCATAAGTTTGTCCCCTTTTATGCCCATATCAGCCAGAGATGCAGATGTTTTATGTGCAGCATGAGATGGTGCATTATCATGCATAAAAATGATCTTGCTGTGGACTACACGGTTCTTCTTCTTGAACCATGGCAGGAAGTGCTGTTAGAGAAACTCCCCATACATTATGGAGTTCATCTTTACCCCTTCAGGGATCCTAAAGGGGCCGACAATCTCTCTACCCATGATTCCATCCCAAAACATTACTCCACCTCCTCCTTGTTGGCGCTGTAGCCGTGTTTGCGTGGGGTGTCCATCAACCAGCCATCCTCCACTCCATCCATCTGGACCATCGAGCGTTGCACGGCACACATCCATGAACAAAACAGTTTTGAAATCAGTCTTCATGTAATGTTTGGCCCACTGGAGCCGTTTCAGATTGTGTGAAGTGGATAGAGGAGGTCGACAGGATGGCGTATGCACAGCTGCAAACCTCTGAAGGACCCTGCATCTTTTTGTTCGGGGGACGTTGGAGGCACCAGCAGCTTCAAAAACTTGTCTGCTGCTATGACAAGGCTTTTTTGCCGCTGCTCTTTTAACCTGATGTAATTGCCTGTAGGAAAGAGTCCTCAATTTGCCCTTATCAGCACGCACACATGTGTACTGTGAATCAGCTACATACTTCTTGATTGCCAAAACACTGCATCCTGATCATCGCACAATGTTGATTTTAGTCATGCCTTGACCTAAACACTCCACAATTTGTTGCTTCTCAGCAGCCGACACATCCCTTTTCTTTCCCATTTTGGCAGAAAATGTAGGCTGCTTAATAATGTGGGACAGCCTTCTTAAGTAGTCTTGCCTTTCATTGGACACACCTGCCAAACTAATTAGCACAGGTGTCTGCAATTGCTTACAGTGATATAAAGAGCCCTGACACACATCACCATCAATGAGTTTAACTGACAAACAAACAAATTCTTCCCTTATCACTCCTAAACACTTTTTGCATAATAATTTGGAACACAGTGTACATGTGCTTTTCCACAAAACACCAGTGGTTCACGTAGTGAATCTTACAGTTCTAACTTGCCAACCGTGGTCTGTATGGAGTTGTTCAATAAAGGGCCCAAAATTAAGATAACATAGATGGGAGAGGTCTCTATGAATAGGAATTCCTAAGTATTTGATACCCTCTGAGGGCCAGGCAAAGAGAAAGTTGGACTGGATGGAATCCTGTATGGATTTGGGGAGGGAGACATCGAGAGCCTCAGACTTCGCTGCATTGATTTTAAAATTTGACCATGTAACAAAGTGATCTATTTCAGCCATAACAGCTTGGATGGATATATGTGATTGAGTGATAAATACTAGGACCTCATCAGCAAATAGAGAGCACTTGTACTCGGTTCCTCCCACCTCAATCCACCTAATATTGGGGTTATGGCGAATTGATGAGAGCAGGTGCTCAGTCACTAGGATGTATAAGAGAGGGGACAGAGGACATCCCTGCCTTGTCCCATTGGTGATTGTGAAAGGTGATGAAAATGTTCTGATGCACCCCCTCGGCCTTGGGACACCCGGAGCTGGACCCTTTTTGGTGGATGCTGGAGGTTGTAGTCTCCGTGGCGGCGACCCGGTTCCGTGGCTCTGGGCGGTCAAACCAGTGGCGGAACTATTTATGTGGTTTTGATGATTAAATGTCCGACTACTCCACCCGTGGATTGCGGTCAGAGTGAACCGCCGCTGCAGGGCAGACCGCTGAGGCTGATGTTGTGGGTGCAGCAGAGCGTAGCATAACTCCCCACGGGAGGAGTATAGCCTCAGGGCAGTGTATGCGGAGGATGGGGGTGATGGTGCAGGGCAGCAGCAGTAACGACACGGAGTCAGTGATGCAGTCCAGGGCCTTTTCTCACAGTTCTTATTATCCAGACCACGTCTGCAGGTAACGGCTGCCCACGTCGTACTGTGCTCACCAGGTTAGGGGCTCAGACAACTCCCAGATAACTTTGGAGCACTTCACAGGACCCCCTTTGTGTGTCCTTTGTCTGGCCTTTCTTACCAACCCTTCTGTCCGGCTGCCTCGGGCCTCCTCTTGGTAAACTTGGCGCCAGTTTCCCTGACCCTATGTGGTGCCTTCCTAGCGGGTGTAGCGAGGGGCTGCGCCACATAAAATGTCACAGCCTCCGATTTCTAGCTGAGGGTCGTTTCCTGCCTCCACTAGTTTCGGGGACCGGTCTCCCCCTTTGGCCTGACCCCTCCACGCCGGTGGATTCGGGCGTGCGGTGGCGACTCGCCCGTCCGCACCCCTGGGATCCCTTCGTTCCTCGTTCCTGGAGCCTTCTCCGCTCCTCTTCCTTCCTTCTCCCTTTTCCAGGCCTGGGCCTCTGTTACTAAGCCCGCCTCCGGAGCAGAGCTCATGCAGAGCCCCTGCTCCCTGTCACTTCTGCTCATACTTCTCTGCACTGAACTAAGATGGTGCCCACCTTTTATACTCCCTTCTCAATGCACCCAGGAACTGCTTCCTCCCTGCTCCTGCACTACAGGGTTACCCTTCCTCAGTGTTCCCTCCCCCCACTCCAGCAAGGGACAGGGACTGTCGTGCCCATCTCAGGGGCATATTGGTCGCCCTGCCCCACGGCAATGTGATGTAATGCATGCAGGTGTCGGGTCCTGATCCACACTCTATCCTTACCTGAGAGTGAGATATCACTCCTCTGGGTGAGGTGCAATACCTCTGTAGCAACCGAGCCCTCAGGGTGCTACAGTTCATTTATCTTCAGCCTAGGTGACGTATTGCGATACAGGGCCGTGATTTTGGCTATAAAAGGGTCCCCTAGACCCCTACCCCAAGCTTTTTAAGAGAATCATATATGGCGTGCCAGGAGACTCTATGGAATGCTTTCTTAGCATCCAACGAGAGTATCTAATTACAAATTTTTAACTGCATCTAGCCCAGGAAATACTTTGTGCCTAGTAGCAGTGTCTGCTAGTCAGCGGATTATCCCGGCTGTTAAGCAAGCTACACCACCTGTAGTTTGGACACTTAATTTTTTCAAAGGAAATGCTTTGGGACCACGGGATACTCAGTGAAGAGCATCAGGAGGCACCCCAAGCCATAGGGGCTGGGACTGGCAGTAGGATGCCTTGCGGTGGACAGCCGAGCTCGATCCTTATAAAAGCTTTTTAACTGCAGCAGCTTTAGTGGACGCTACTGGAGCTGGAATTACGCGGCTGCTGGCATGAGACTTGCCCTCCAATAGATCCTTGTAAATGGATTTAAAGTGTATTCATTCAAAATAGAGAGACAATTTAAATTAAAAAGCTTAAAGCTGCCTCCACCACAGGGGGGCTCGCTCGACCCACCAGCGGACAGGCAACAGTATTGGGAGAGGGGGGCTGGCCGTCAGGGTTCACCGCGGCTCTGGCACAAACCCGGCGACACGGAGGTGGCACGGGCAGGAGCGGACTGGACATGTCGGCTTCTCACTTTTTGGATTTTAGAAGGGCATGACATGCCTATATCTGTGTCTCCCCCTCCTTTTACTCCTCCACCTCTTTTCTTTTCGCATGACTATATGTACTTGTCACTTTTCCATGTGTTAGTTGTGTCTTCTGAGCAGTTTGTCAGCTTTTGGACACCTTTGAAGGTGTTTTCTATGTGTTTCTATGTGTTTTTGTTTGCCTGCCATTGGTTTTAACGGTGTTCGAAGGTGTTCGACGAACAGTTCGACGAACAGTTCGGCGAACACACGGGTGTTCGACGAACCGAACCGAACTCGAACACTACGGGGGTGGCTCAACACTAATCAGCATATATTACAAGGGCCAATTCAAGTCTTTGGGTCTGTGAGAATGTCATCCGTGTGTCATCCGTGTGCTGTCCGTGTTTAACATTGCAAAGTATAAGAGAAGCTTTGTAATGTATTCTTTCTTTAACCATCTCAGAAAAGCACTGATGACGCACTGATGGTAAAAACAAACATACGGACCAAACACTGATGGCACACTGATGCAAAACACTGATGACACCGTTATTTTTTTTCACGAACATATTTCATATGGACGTGTGAAGGGGGCCCAAAGGTGTAGGAAGAGGATGCCACGTGACATGTAAAAGAGGCAACCAGAGGGAGGTGTGTGAAACACCATACAGGGGATTTTGACAGGGGACAAGTGAGTGACGAGCTGAGTTTTTAATTTTTTTTTCACATTCATCTATTATGCTCTCAAGACCAATAAGCATAAGGAATATTTTAATTTAATGGTTCAAATTCAAGAGAACTGCTGAATTGGAATTTCGGCTCATTCACTCATCACTATTACCTCATAAGTGTGAAGTAATCCATATGCTTTAAGACATGAAATTAAATTTGAAAAAAGTTTTACATTCACTGAATGCATGTTACAGTTGAATGGATAAAATACTAACAGAATATGTGTTTGTTCAATAACTTTGCTTAGTAGAAATGTTCCTAATCTAATCTTTTGAACACAGTATGAAGGTAAAGTGAAAAACCACATGATATAAACTTGGCAATTAGTTACCCTCCCTGTATGTTTCACCTGTACATGCACATCTGTACAGTCTACATTTTCTTCAATTACTGATTTCTATTGCTTAACACAACAACAGTCCAAACGTGTCTATTATTATGATAACAATAATTAGAATAATAAATCAAAAGAATAAAATAAAAGTGACAGATCAAGAAATGCTAGCTAGATAAAAATAAAAACCTATAATACAAGAACGGGTATGACAGCTTTGGTTACAGAAATGAAACATAATGTAACACTGCCACCTTTTGGATTCTCTCTATTACCATTTTCTCAGTGGCTGCATCAACAAAAGTAATATTCCTTGAAGATTAATGATGTTTACTTACTTGTTTGCCCCGTATTCCCACTTTCATTTATCTGTGTTGATTTTATAGTTGCTAGACACTGAACATTCCTTAGTATAATGTAAAGCCTAATTCTTTTTTTTTCTCTTTTTGTAAGGGAGAAGCAGGAGTGAACACATAGCTGTTTTTTAGAACACTTTTTATAGCAAGGCTGCCTACTATATTTTTATCTTTATGCAGTTATAAATTCTTAGAATCATTTCTGAGAAATTTAGTGTAGGATAATCAAATGTTCCGTAATTTTTTTAACTTGACATTATCAAACATGTTTATAGCATTAAATACCGTATATAAATCTACGTTTTTACATGGAGCTCAGCCTCGATGATTAAAATCATTAAACCACTTTTGTTTTCCACAAGTGTCTTCAAGTAAAACATAATATTTAGACTGCAAGGTTGCAGCCGGAGAGGTCATGGATGGGAGGTATGTGTCCCCAAGGTGCCAAGCCTTGGTGATTTAGTACTCAGGAAAGCAGGCTCCAGCACACATAGTGCTGAGAGGTGTTCTCTGGGCCCGGATTACAGGGCTGGGTTTTACGAGCAGCTGAAAGAGCTGGGTGGGATCGGCTGCTCACTTACCTCCAGTCCTGGTCTTGGAAGGGCTGATTTAATACAGCTGTGCCTATCTCTGTGGGCTTCTGTGTTGTGCAAGGTGAGCAAGCCTTGCATGTGCTGCTCAGTCTCTGCTGGAGGCAGAGAAAGGCACTTAATTTCAAAGGCTGAGGCCGTGCTGTATATGGACTGGTTATTTTGAGTTTTCTTTTGTTATACCTTTCTGTGCCAAGAAGAGGCAGTTATATTTTGTTTCCTGACTGGTTTATTGACAGTAAATAAACCACCAGTTTGTTTGAACCTGTGGACTGCATCACTGTGTGAACCTGTGCCTACCTCTAATGCGACTGAGTGAGTACCAATCCCTACAATTGGTGCTAGAAGCACGGGCAAGAATCTGAAGGGGCAGTGTGACTGCTACAGAAAACCATATATGTCTTGAGTGAAGACCGCCAGCCAGCAAGGTTCGTCTGGCAGCATGGAGGAGCTGATAAAACAACTGGTGAAGGTGAATATGCATCAGCAGGAAGCTCAGCAGAAAACTAATAAATTATTAATATAACAATTGTAGCCTCAACAGCAGGAGATGCGGCATCAGCAGCGACAACAACAGGAACAAATGACACTCCTGGCATAGGCCCTCCTTGTCAGAGAAGCTGCACCACCTCCAGGCCGAAGCGACGAGACCCAAGTGAGGAAAACCGTGAGAGGGGCATTGCAAAAGATGACTCCAGGGATGACGTCGAGGCGTTCCTGACCTTGTTTGAGAGGGTGGCAGACCATGAGAGACTACCATCAGAGCAGTGGGCGGAGGTTTTAGCACCATATCTGACCGGGGAACCACAGAAGGCGTACTTTGATTTTGACCTTCAAGACTCTAAAGAGTATAGCAAACGTAAGGCTGAGATCCTGGCGCGGCTGGGTGTAACCCTGGCAGTCAGGGCACAACGAGTCCACCTCATTGACTTCCACAGGAACAAACCTCCCCGGTTGCAAATGATTGACCTTCTGCACCTAGTCCAGAAGTGGCTGCAGCCAGAGCCTTGTTCCCCAGCCCAGATGGTCGAGAGAGTCGTCATGGATCAGTTTATCCACTCTCTACCGAAGCTAATTCAGTCCTGGGTTGCCAGGGAAACCAAAAAATGCGGATTACCAGGTGGGCCTAGTGGAGAGGTACCGAGCGGTAGAGGGTTCCCTGAGTGGTCAAGCAGGGGTTAGGTCACCTTTCTGGGGTTCTCAAAGGGGGGATGGCTCCCAAATGAAGGGGATTAAAACCTCACTGGGTGGGTGTCCAAAGTCCCAGGAGGCCGCTAAATTACAGCTGGGTAATCAGTCCCATTCCATCCTCTGTCATGCCCATTGACATATAGCCGCCTTGTGTCCCATGAACTCTGAACTGATGGACTGCAAAATAGGCCAGCTTTGCTCCTATTTTGCCTGCCCCGCCTGTATCATAGTTCCTCAAAATGGCGAGGGCCCTCAGGCGTGCTCAGTGTCCATAAACGGGATGCAAGTGTCGAGACTTTTGGACTCAGGAAGTTTGGTCACCCTGATAAGGGCCACATTCCCTCATCAGCTTTTTCCTGGGAAGGTGATGGATGTCTGGTGTATCCATGGGGACGCTAAAAACTATCCTGTTGCCCGGGTGGATGTACACACGGACTGTGGCACCACAGCTCAGGAAGTGGGGGTCATTAAAGACTTGTTACACCAATTAATATTCGGACGGAACAGTGCATTAATTCAGGACATGTGAGGAAAGCGGTGACACCTGGTTGCTCAGACAACAGCCAGAACACCCCTAAAGAAATCTTGCCACAGGCCGTAACCGACAAGTTTCCCATGTGTGTTTATGAGTGATGAGGATGGGGCAGCATCCCCTGAGGCCAACATCCCTGAGCTGGAGGTATCCAAGGGAAACTTTGGAACTGCCCAACTCAGGGATTTAACTCTTAAAGGGGCATTTAATAATGTGTCTGTACTTAACGGTGTTGCTCAAGAGCCGGGGGGTGACACCAGATACCCGTACTTTGCTGTTAATGGGGACTTGCTATACCGAGTCACCAAGGTGAGAGGGGAGCTCGCCGAGCAGTTGCTGGTGCCGGGGACATACAGGCGTAAGGTATTAGACATGGCCCATGCCCATGTGTTAGGTGGTCATCTGTAGTGTTGAGCCACCCCCATAGTGTTCGGTTCGGTTCGTCGAACACCGGGATGTTCGAGGAACTGTTCGTCGAACTGTTCGTCGAACACCTTAGAACACCGTCGAACACCGTTAAAACCAATGGCAGGCAAACAAAAACACATAGAAAACACCTTCAAAGGTGTCCAAAAGCTGACAAACTGCTCAGAAGACACTCTCTTTAAAAAAGCCGTCCGGCAATTCAGCAGCGGCATACACCGGTACCCGACAATTTAGACAAGAAGGAATAGAGCATCACACATAGATTAGATAGATAGAAACATGTCAGTCACACATATAAGAAGCACAGTGACAGTGTTGGTTACTGCACTTGTCATTTAGTGTAAAGGATTTATTAAAAAAAATATTAGTGTTTTCATGCACCGTCTCTTTAAAAAAGCCGGCCGGCAATTCAGCAGCGGTACCCGACAATTTAGAACAGAAAGAAGAGAGCTTCACACATAGATTAGATAGATAGAAACATGTCAGTCACATATATAATAAGTACAGTGACAGTGTTGCTTACTGTACTTGTCATTTAGTGTAAAGGATTTATTTAAAAAAATAATAGTGTTTTCATGCACTGTCTCTTTAAAAAAGCCGGCCGGCAATTCAGCATCTGTACTCGACAATTTAGAACAGAAAGAATAGAGAATCACACATAGATTAGATAGACAGAAACATGTCAGTCAGATATATAATAAGTACAGTGATAGTGTTGGTTACTGTACTTGTCATTTAGTGTTAAAACAAAGGATTTATTAAAAATAAAATTAGCGTGGGGTTCCCCGTAATTTTAGTCTCTAGCGGAGGTTAAGCAGACGGCTGGGGCAGATGTTTGAAGCCTGGGAAGGGGGTAATACCCACGGAGCTTCCCAGGCTACTAATATCAGCCCCCAGCTGAATACCTAGCCTTTACTAGCTATTAAAATGGGGGACCCCCCAAAAAAATGACGTGGGGTCCCCCCTAATTTAATAGCTAGCAAAGGCTAGGCAGACAGCTGGGGGCTGATATTAATAGCCCAGGAAGGGTGCCATGAATATTGGCCCCCTCCCAGGCTAGAAACACCAGCCGTCAGCCGCCCCAGAAATGGCGCATCCATAGGTTGTGCCAATTCTGGCACTTAGCCTCGCTCTTCCCACTGCCCTGTAGCGGTGGCAGTGGGGTAATAGGGTTGGGGTTGATGTCAGCTTATAATGCCAGCTGACATCAAGCCCAGGTTAGTAATGGAGAGGCGTCTATAAGACACCCCCATTACTAACCCCATAGTGAAAGTTAAAAGAAAACACAACACCCAGAATAAAGTCCTTTAATTGAAATAAACACACAATTCTTTATTGTTCTAAATTAAACCATACTTACCATCATGCCCATTCCAGCTGAAGCCAACGATCTCCTGCAATAAAAGAAAAATAATAAAGCAACCTCATCCTTACCTTTCGATGGTTCCCAGGACAGCTCCAGCTCTGCTACATCGAGATGACAGGCTGGACCGCAGCAGAACGCTGCCATCCAGCCTGTCAACCCGCAGACACTGAGAAGAGCAGGCTTGCTTCGCTCTTCAGTGTCTCGCTGTGACGGCATCCAGATGAGCCGAGGTCATGTCCAATGAACTCGGCTCACCTCATGCACGTCACTGACAGCGTGGGAATATTCTCCTGCACTCAGCGCTTCAGCGTGGGAGAATTCTCACGCTGAAGCGCTGAGTGCAGGCGAATTTTCCCACGCTGTCAGTGACGTGTATGAGGTGAGCTGAGATCATTGGACATGAACTCACCTCATGCACGTCACTGACAGCGTGTGAAAATTCTCACGCTGAAGCCCTGAGTGCAGGAGAATTCTCCCACGCTGTCAGTGACGTGCATGAGGTGAGCTCATGTCCAATGAACTCAGCTCACCTCATGCACGTCACTGACAGCGTGGGAAATTTCTCCTGCACTCAGCGCTTCAGCGTGAGAATTTTCCCACGCTGTCAGTGACGTGCATGAGGTGAGTTCATGTCCAATGATCTCAGCTCACCTCATGCACGTCACTTACAGCGTGGGAGAATTCTCCTGCACTCAGCGCTTCAGCGTGAGAATTTTCCCACGCTGTCAGTGACGTGCATGAGGTGTGCCGAGTTCATTGGACATGAACTCGGCTCATCTGGATGCCGTCACAGAGAGACGCTGAGGAGCGCAAGCAAGCCTGCGCTTCTCAGTGTCTGCGGGATGACAGGCTGGATGGCAGCTTTCTGCTGTGGTCCAGCCTGTCATCTCGATGTAGCAGAGCTGAAGCTGTCGTGGGAACCATGGAAAGGTAAGGATTATGTTGCTTTATTATTTTTCTTTTATTGCAGGGGATCGTTGGCTTCAGCTGGAATGGGCGTGATTGTAAGTATGGTTTAATTTAGAACAATAAAGAATTGTGTCTTTATTTCAATTAAAGGACTTTATTCTGGGTGTTTGTGTTTTTTTTTAACTTTGACTACGGGGTTAGTAATGGGGGTGTCTTATAGACGCCTCTCCATTACTAACCTGGGCTTGATGTCAGCTGGCATTATAAGCTGACATCAACCCCAGCCCTATTACCCCACTGCCACCGCTACAGGGCAGTGGGAAGAGCGAGGCTAAGTGCCAGAATTGGCTCATCCTATGGATGCGCCATTTCTGGGGCAGCTGACGGCTGGTTTTTCTAGCCTGGGAGGGGGCCAATATTCATGGCACCCTTCCTGGGCTATTAATATCAGCCCCCAGCTGTCTGCCTAGCCTTTGCTAGCTAAAAAAATAGGGGGGACCCCACGTCATTTTTTTGGGGGGTCCCCCATTTTAATAGCTAGTAAAGGCTAGGTATTCAGCTGGGGGCTGATATTAGTAGCCTGGGAAGCTCCGTGGGTATTACCCCCTTCCCAGGCTTCAAACTTCTGCCCCAGCCGTCTGCTTAACCTCCCCTAGAGCCTAAAATTAAGGGGAACCCCACGCCAATTTTTTTTTAAATAAATCCTTTATTTTAACACTAAATGACAAGTACAGTAATCAACACTATCACTGTACTTATTATATATGTGACTGACATGTTTCTATCTATCTAATCTATGTGTGATGCTCTATTCCTTCCATTCTAAATTGTCGGGTACCGCTGCTGAATTGCCGGCCGGCTTTTTTAAAGAGACAGTGCATGAAAACACTATTATTTTTTTAAATAAATCCTTGACACTAAATGACAAGTACAGTAAGCAACACTGTCACTGTACTTCATATATATGTGACTGACATGTTTCTATCTATCTAATCTATGTGTGAAGCTCTATTCTTTCGGTTCTAAATTGTCGGGTACCGGTGTATGCCGCTGATGAATTGCCGGCTTTTCATGTTTCACTGTGATCACAGTTCCCATCGATTTGGGCAATCACTCTAATGCCACAACCACCATGGCTGTGGCATTACAGTGAGTGGCAGACAATCCCTGCATGATTGGTGCTCTAAATAGCGCCAGACATGCAGGACACGCTTTTGGTGCATGAACAGTTATCGAACATAACCTCGAACAGCCGAATTTTTTGCAAATCGTTCGGGTTCGTCGAACAACTCGAACACCGCCCAAAACAGCTCGAATTTGAGATTGGCGAACAGTTCTAGTCGAACACCGCTCATCTCTAGTCATCTGGGGGTAGAAAAAGCACAGGAACGAATCCTCCAGAGGTTATATTGGCCTGATTGTCACTGGGAAATTGTGAATTATTGTAGGTACAGTCCCACCTGCCAGCTGACCCCCCAGGTGACACACCTCCGAAGCCCCTTAGTGCTGTTACCTATCATTAAGGTTCAATTTGATCTCATAGCCACGGATCTGGCGGGGCCCCTGGTCAAGTCCACCAGAGGGCATCAGTATATCCTGGTGGTACTCGACTATGCAACACAGTATCCGGAGGCTGTGCCGCTATGTAACTCCTCCTCCAAGTGTATAGCCCGGGAGTTGGTTCATTTTTTTTCTAGAACGGGGTTACCTAAGGAGATTCTAAAGGTTCAAGGGACCCCGTTTATGTCAAAGGTGATGAGAGAGTTGTACAAAACTCTGCAAATCACACAACTACGGACCTCAGTCTACCATCCACAGACAGAAAGCTTGGTGGAAAGGCTCAACAAAACCTTGAAGGCCATGTTAAAGAAGGTAGCAGAGAAGAACGGTTGAGACTGGGACTGCCTACTGCTGTTCCTTCTTTTCTCCATCAGAGAGTTACCACAGTCCTCTACTGGATTCTCCCCTTTTGAACTGTTGTATAGCCGACACCCCCGAGGACTCTTGAATGTGGCAAAGGAGACCTGGTAGGTGGAGTCTACACCCTACAGGAGTGAAATCGAACACGTGGCCCAAATGCAAGAGAGAATTGCCAGGGTGATGCTCATCGTGAAAGAGCTCTTCCTAAAAGCACAAGAGGCACAATCTACAATAGATCGGCAAGAGTGAGACACTTCAACCCTGGGTATCGGGTACTGGTGCTGGTACCTACAGTGGAGAGCAAATTCCTGGCAAAGTGGAAAGGGCCTCAACAAAATAGTTGAAAAGGTTGGTGAGGTCAACTATAAAGTCCACCAGTCAGGGAGAAGGAAGCCCTACCAGGGTACCATGTCAACTTGATTAAGCCATGGCAAGACAGGGAGCCCGTGGAAGCTCCGTGTTTAGTGGCTGAGGCTGACGCCGATGTGAAAGAGGTCAAGGTGGCAGAGTCACTGTCACATGTCCAAAAGCAACAGTGCAAAGAGTTGGTACAGCAAAATTAAGACCTGTTTTTGGAGTAGCCAGGACTCACTCAGGTCATAGAACATGAGGTACTCACAGAGCCTCATGTTCGTGTCAACCGAAAACCGTATCGGATCCCAGAGGTCCGCAGTGAGGTGATCTCGAAAGAAGTGAAGCGGATGCTTAACCTGGGAGTCATTGAAGAGTCCAAGAGTGACTGGTCCAGTCCCATAGTCTTAGTGCCAAAACCAGATGGAGAATGGCAGTTTTGCAATGACTATAGGAAGCTGAATGAAGTCTCGAAGTTCGACGCCTACCCAATGCCTAGGGTAAATGAGCTTATCGAAAGGCTATGACCCACTCAGTACATCACCACCCTGGACCTCACCAAAGGATACTGGAAAATTCCCTTGTTCAAAGAGGCCAAGGAGAAGACGGCCTTCTCAATTCCAGATGGATGTTAACAGTAGGATGCCATTTGGGTTGCAGGGAGCTCCGGCCACTTTCCAAAAAGCCATGGACCGGATCTTAGCACCCCACAATAAGTATGCAGCGGCCTACCTAGATGACATTGTCATATTCAGCCAGAACTGGAAAAGTCATCTTCGCAAAGTTCAAGCCATACTTGTTGCCCTAAGGAAGGCGGGCTTTACCATCAACCCAAAGAAATGTGCTATGGGGATGGAGGAAGCCAAGTATTTGGACCACAAATAAATTAAGCGGGTGATCCTGATCTGGCCCCAGCCCCTCACGAAGAAGCTGGTCAGGGCATTTCGTGGGCTACTATCTAAGATTTGTTCCTAACTTTGCCCTGATAGCAGCCCCACTTACGGATCTTCTGAAAGGAACAAAGTCGGCTAAGGCTAAGTGGTCCCCGGAAGCTGAAGTGGCCTTCCAGCATTTAAAACTGGTCCTGTGTAAACAGCCAGTCTTGGTGGCACCCAACTTCTCCAAAGAGTTCGTAGTCCAGACGGACACATCGAATGTTGGACTGGGAGCAGTCTTGTCCTAGGAGATTGACGGAGAGGTACACCTTATAATGTACCTCAGTCGGAAACTGTCCACGTGCGATAAGAACTACTCCATAGGGAAAAAAGAATGTTTAGCCATCAAGTGGACATTGGACACTCTGAGGTATTACCTGTTAGGTAGAAGGTTCAGGTTAGGGTAGGACCCTGTCCCACTGAGGTGGATTCAAGAGGAGAAGAGGAACAATGCCCGAGTAATTAGGTGGTTCCTAGCCCTACAAGATTTTAGTTTCCTGGTAGAGCATAGGCCTGGGAAACGACATAGGAATGCTGATGCCCTATCAAGGGTCTATTGTATGGTGGCAGAGGGTGCCAAGCCCCCCGGCTTTGGGAAGAGGGCGGGTATGTAAAGTTGCTGCCGGACAGGTTGTGGATGGGTGGTATGTGTCCCCAAGGTGCCAAGCCTTAATGGTGTAGGATTCGGGAAAGCAGACTCCAGCACACATAGTGCTGAGAGGTGTTCTCTGGGCCCAGATTACAGCTGAAAGAGCTGGGTGGGATCGGCTGCTCATTTACCTCCAGTCCAGGTCTTGGAAGGGCTGATTTAATACAGCTGCGCCTGTCTCAGTGGGCCTGTGTGTTGTGCAAGGTGAGCAAGCCTTGCATGTGCTGCTCAGACTCTGCTGGAGGCAGAAAAAGGCACTTTATTTTTAACGGCTGAGGCCATGCTGCATGTGAACTGGTTATTTTGAGTTTCGTTTTGTTATACCTTTCTGTGCGAGAAGAGGCAGTTATAATTTGTTTCCTGACTGGTTTATGGACAGTAAATAAACCATCAGTTTGTTTGAACCTGTGGACTGCATCACTGTGTGAACCTGTGCCTACCTCTAACGCGGCTAAGTGAGCACAAATCCCAACAAGACCTATCGGAGTATTTTGGTCAGAAGATAACTTCTAGATCTCTCAGAAAAGAGACAGGGCATGACTGATGAAATCCCCTCTTGAATGGGCCGGCAATGTGCATTCTGGACACTGCTCCAATATTTAAAGCTCATTTGTTTTATATAAACATAGTCTAAACAACTATGTATTATTGACATGGCCCCTGACAAAGCAGGTTGAACTGCACATTGAAGCACCTGGTCTACACTTTGTCAGGGCATCCATTTATATTAAGCTGCCTGTGGTCTTTAACAACTACTTGGATCCTAAGATGAGACTTCCTTTGTAATTCATTACTGACTGAATCTTAAGATAGCACTTTAACATATGTTTTATACACTATACTTCCTGGATACCTTGATATTCCCTGAGATCTCGTATATAATATATTTTATTGCCCTATAGTGGTGTTTTTTAGCCCTTCTTTGAGCTACTCTGTTGCTCACATGTTTTTTTTTTTTTTTTAAAAGATTATGCGCTTTAGAGAATTTCTTTTTTCACTTTTTTGGGGCTTTATTACTTTTTGTAAAATGTACCTTCTATGGGGTAATTTTTTTCTAGGTGGTCTGTACACTGTACACATATGGAAATTACTGTTGTGGATTTAATTGTAGAAATGCTGCATATCTGCCACCAATTTTCCCTTTCAGGATTTCAAACCATCTACCAATTTCTGAACAGTCTATAAAAATAGGCAATTTTTTCAACTGTCCATAAAAAATATTGACACACCTGCGCTTTTTTTAAAGTTGTAGGAGTTTGTATATATTTTTGTGATTGCTATTATCACTATTTGCACAGTGAAAGATGCTAATTTGCTCATATTAGTATTCTAACATATACAGTAGACATATGTAACTATTTGTAATGATTCATTATGGTTTTAAATTCATTTTCCTATTGAATTGTATAGGAGTGCAGCTGCAGTATCTAGGAGTAGCTAATACACAAAGAACAGAGCTTTGCAGTTCCACTCCTTTGTTTATATCCAGTCATTGTGAGAGCTGAAAATAGGTGATCAGTGGGGCTGAAAGATGTTGAGTGAGATTTTAAAATTATGATTCATATTATTATTACTACTTATTTGTTATTCTTTTTTTTTGCCTTTTTCAATGTTTTTGCTTAACTTCATTTTACATTGAAATAGAACAGAAGTTCTATACCAGGCACTTGTGTGCATGAACCAGCCGATAACTATAGTGACATGTTTAGCTCTGCAAATCAGCCAATGAGTAAGTTAACAGGGCCGGATTACAACTGGTATTAGCAATGTTCATTTTTTTTGGGAGGTTTGTAAAAAAAGGTAAATACATGTGTTTTTTTTGTCCAACATTTTGTTTGTAAATGTTATTTTCTACACAGAAGTCTATGGAAAAAAAGTGTTTCTATTGCATTTTTAATTCCCTGCTAACTGCTAGCTAAAACCAGGAAGCAGATTTCTGCCACAAAAAACGCAATAAAAACAGGTCTCAAGATCTTAGAATTTTATATAAAAATGCTAAAAGAATCTAAGAATATTATAGTCTAATGGGAAGTGTCTCTCCTTGAGAGTGACATGCCTGACATGCCAGGGTAAGGAGACTTACTGACTATGCAATGCTCCTATTTAACGCTTCTATATAATACTATTATTTGCAAATCAATTTGCATATCAAATTATTATAAGATTTCATTTTGGGGTCTTCCTAAAAACCTCTGATTGAAAGTGTCCTAATATCTCGTTGACAGTCTTGACTCTTTTCTCACTTTATTTCTCAAAATGACAGAAATAAACAAAAAATATAATTCCAGAATTTGTGTAATGAGGCCAACTGTGTCTCCACTATGTCAAACACCTCTATAATTAACGATGCATTTGTTCCTCTGCAAGGACACTGGTAAGACAGGAGCAAGGCAAGGATCAATAAAATGATCCGCAAGCAATTGCTATCAACAATGCTATGAAAGGTAAATGAGTTAGAAGCAGATAAAAATATGTCAAACACGTGGCACACCAGCTTCTAACTTACCCTGGGCTTTTCCAGTCTACTTTTCTAAGGGCAAGTTTATCAAAAGCCTAGAGACATTGTGCCAACCGTTTAACATACTTGTTATGTGTTTTTAACTCTTTTACTTTTGTGGGTATAATAAAAAAAAAATGGAAGCTAATTGTCCAGTAGTGCTGCTTTAGTCCAGCTTGTTGTTTGACCCTATTACAACATGGCTATTTTCTACATTTATATTTTGGTTTTTTCCTCTCCTTCCAAGAGCCATAACTTTTTTATTTTCCTTTGATATAGCTGTATGATTAAGGATATACCAGACATACATAGTTTTTTATTTTATTTTGTGAGAAAAAAAAATCAGAAAATTGTATAAAAAAAAGGTTTACTTGTGTTGCTTTTTTCCAATACTCACAACGTTTTTAATTTCAAGTCAATGGGTCTTTGTGAAAATTAGTATTTTGTGCCTTAAGCTGACTTTTTTATTAGTACCGTTTTGAAGAAGCTATGATATTTTGATCGCCTATTACTGCATTTTTTGCAGAGTTGCAGAGGCAAAAAAAACATAATTCTGGTGTTTATTATTTTTTTTCTCATTACAACATTTAAAAATTGGATCATTTTAGAGTTTGATAGATCATACTGTTATGGAAGAAGGGATACCATATATGTGTATTTTTGTGTTATTATTATTATTCCTTTGTAATTAATAGGGCAAAAGTGGGATGTTTTGAACTTTTATCTTTGTTTTATTTTTTAATTTAATTTCATATTTTTAAAAATGATTTTTTCTTCAATTTTCACAGTAGATGTTAGTCTCCTTGAGCAATCCATTGGTGCCCTGTGAGTGTGTAACAGGGGTGCCTAAGAGTACAAAGATTGACTTGACCCCTCGCTGCCACATTGTAAATGCTGGTGTCAGAGATTGACAGCGGCATTTAACAGGTTAACAGCTGTGGGTGGAGTTCTGCTCCTCACACAGCTGTTAGAGGCAGATGATGGCTAAATATCACAGCCATCATCTGCTGGCAAAGATGTGGGCTGATCTCCTGAGCTCACATCAAAGTCAGTGAGTCGGCATATGATGTATCAACGCGTCATATGTCAGTAAGGGGTTAAAGGAAACAGTATTGTTTGACAGTATTGTTGATGATGCTACCTTGTGAAACTACTGGTCTCTGCAGGGTTGATAGGAACATCATTAGATGAATACACTGATACTGGACATGTGATGAAGAGGATTCTGCTTTAATGATCATTGATTCTGTAAAGTTGTATTTTATTTATGTCAAACATCGACTGCATTATGCTTCTTACTCACTGTGCTGTACTCCATGGAGTGGGGCACAAAAATGGATATAATGTGTAGCAAACATACTTAAACTTGCTTTCTAAATGTTTGAAATAACAGCCATAATGTCAAATTGTTAGACAATTATTTTCAATAAAGGCGGATTGTATATGCTTCATTGCTTGGTGCAAGGCAATTCCATGCATATGTAAATAGGATTTTAGCATTGTCGTATAATCTGATCTTTGCAGACAATCAGTATGGGAAGAAAGTACATCAGCAAAAGTTGTTATGGAAAATAATAAACACAGACAGTGTGCGAGATGGTAATAAAGTGAATGCTATTTATTTTGAATGTTTGCAAGCAATGTCAGACAATTTGAATCTTGATTAGTAGAATATCATTACCATAGTTCCCCTCAGTGTTGTCAACCTGTCTTTACATAGAGGACTTGAGCTGCGCTTCTCATTGTCAAATATAATAATATTGAAACAGAACAGTATATCCACGGAAAATATATTTGGACATAACTATTGAGCTATTAATGGCAACAAAAAATATAAAAACAAAGGTGTTGCTTTTTCCTTCAATTTTCAACCTATCTATTTTATATCCCTAATGTAAAAGAAAAAATTTTCTCCAATATACTATAATTTTTTTGTACTAGAGAAACCCATCTGTGCAATATCTTCAGCTTAGCTTCCACCACAAAGCAGACAATAACATTTTAGTTGTGTTTATACATTTCCCCTTTTTATTGTTGTTGTTTTTTTTTAAATTGCAGCAAGAACATAACAGTTTTGTGTAATATGTGAACATAGCCTAAGGCTCTGTTCACACCAACATTTTTGAAATCCATTTCTTTGTTCCACTCTGGGAACAGAGAAATGTAATTCATATGGAATACACAAATAAAAGCATGAGGAACCTATTGATTATAATGAGGTTTTTCTGGTTTCCGTTATGATGTCTTTTTTATTGAAAAATAATACAGCATGGCGTGCTTTTTTCCCCACAAGAAGAAAATTAAAAAACATACACTATAATGGAAAACCATAATGAACTATTAATGACCAACATTCTGCTTCTGTTTGCAACTGTCATGTAATGGATCTGTATTCCACATGACTCCCATTTCTCTTTATCTAGAAATTAGAGGGGCTTTACCATGAAAAAAATGCATCCTCTCTGAAAGAGCCTAAGAAAATAATATACTTTTTAAATAGAATTAAATTCATAAATGCAACCTTTTTCAGCCATACCTATGTTTCCTGATTACTGGTCTACTAAATTGATACTAACTGCGTATCCTTCACATGGCCCAGAAAACAAAGTTTTCATACCAGGCTGTCAGACCCAAAGCCGAGCGAGCCAGTGACCATTGTAAGCAATGCGCATGACTATGTGAGAGTTGGAGCATTCATATGATGCAGGCATGCTCCATTGTTCTGTTCAGCTGCCTGCCTACACTATGCTTGAGAGTGCAGGTGTGCTCCTTTGTTCTCTGCGGCTGCCTGCCTACACTATGGCTGAGAGTTTAAGTGTGCTCTGTTGTTCTATGCAGCTGCCTGCCTACATTATGGTTGAGAGTGCAGTTGTGCTCCACTGTTCCACTCAGCTACCTACTTACACTATGGCTGAGCGCTTAAGTGTGCTCTGTTGTTCTATGCAGCTGCCTGCCTACACTATGGGCTGCCTGCTTACACTATGGCTGAGCGCTTAAGTGTGCTCCATTGTTCTATGCAGCTGCCTGTCTACACTGTGGTTGAGAGTGAAGGTGTGCTCCATTGTTCTATGCTGCTGCCTGCCTACATTAATGTTGAGAATGCAGGTGTGCTCCTTTGTTCTATGCAGCTGCCTGCCAACATTATGGTTGATAGTGCAGGTGTGCTCTATCGTTCTACTCAGCTGCCTACTTACACTATGGCTGAGCGCTTAAGTGTGCTCTGTTGTTCTATGCAGCTGCCTGCCTACATTATGGTTGAGAGCGCAGGTGTGCTCCTTTGTTCTACTCAGCTGCCTGCTTATACTATGGCTAAGAGCTTAAGTGTGCTCTGTTGTTCTATGTAGCTGCCTGTCTACATTTTGACTGAGAGTGCATGTGCACTCCATTGTTCTATGGTCACCTCACAGGCCCCTATATAGTATGATGGTCCCCCTCAGGCCCCTGTATAGTATGATCATCTCTCCAGAGGCCCCTATATAGTAAGATGATCCTCATATAGGCCCCTATTTAGTATGATGGTCCGCCCACACAGTATTATTGCAATCGCAGTCAACAAAAAACAGCTAAAACCTAATACTCACCTAATCCAGCCTTCGCTTCCACTGGAGCAGCTTTCTTCTCTTCAATCCAGTCTTGCATTGAAGTATGAAGCTGGCAGCTTCATGCTTTGCCACAGCTGTCAACAGTACTGACGTCCATAGGACGTCAATATGATTAAAACAGTTGCAATTGATGCGGCCCATGGCCGAATCGGCCCATCTGGCATTTGCCAGAATTGACAGATAATCAGTCCAGCCCTGCTTCGCATAAAATTACTAAAATATAATGAAAAGCAATTACAATAATCTGATTTTTTTATAGACTTTTCAAAAATAAAAGTCACAGATCTGTAAATAACATTGACAATTCTAATTCTTATATTAAAATATATGTTTGGCAAAATGGCACTTAAAAAAAATTCAGCTTATTTTACAATAAAATAAGACCTCATTTAGTGAATCTTACATAAAAAGAAGATATTGCTGTCACAACTCTAAATAAATGAGCAAAACAATTGTCTAGTGTGGTTAACAAATGTATCTGAAAAATGTAATTGAATATATGCATGTGCTATATGTATTTGCATATTTTATACAACCCCTGGCAAAAATTCTGGAATCACCGGGCTCAAAGGATGTTCATTCATTTGCTTAATGTTGCTGAAAACAAGCAGATCACAGATATGGCACAAAATTAAAGTCATTTCAAATGGCAACTTTAGGGCTTTAACAAACACTAAAAGAAATCAAGAAAAAAAATGTGGTACTCAGTAAGGGTCATTTTTTTCAGACCAAGCAGAGGGAAAAAATTATGGAATCACTCAATTCTGAGGAAAAAATTATGGAATCACCCTGTAAATTTTTATTTCCATAACTAACACCTGCATCAAATTAGATCTGCTTGTTAGTCTGCATCTAAAAAGGAGTGATCACACCTTGGAGAGCTGCTGCACCAAGTGGACTGACATGAATCATGGCTCCAACACGAGAGATGTCAACTGAAACAAAGGAGAGGATTATCAAACTCTTAAAAGATGGTAAATCACCAGGGAATGTTGCAAAAGATGTTGGTTGTTCACAGTCAGCTGTGTCTAAAATCAAATACAAACAACATGGGAAGGTTGCTGGAGGCAAACATACTGTTAGACGAAGGAAGACATCAAAGCGTCAAGACCGGAAACTAAAAGCAATATGTCTCCAAAACAGTAAATGCACAACAAAATAAGTTAGGAACGAATGGGAGGAAAATGGAGTCAATGTCTGTGACTGAACTGTAAGAAACTGCCTAAAGGAAATGGGATTTACATGCAGAAAAGCTAAACAAAAGCCATCATTAACACCAAAACAGAAAAAAACAAAGTTACAATGGGCTAAGGAAAAGCATTCGTGGACTGTGGATGACTGGATAAAAGTCATATTCAGTGCTGAATTGCGAATCTGCATTGGGCAAGGTGATGATGCTGGAACTTTTATTGGTGCCGTTCCAATGAGATTTATAAAGATGACTGCATGAAGAGAAAATGCAAATTTCCACAGTCATTGATGATATGGGGCTGCATGTCAGGTAAATGCACTGGTTAGATGGCTGTCATTACATCTTCAATAAATGCCCAAGTTTACATTGATATTTTGGACAGTTTTCTTAACCCATCAATTGAAAGGATGTTTGGGGATGATGTCATAATTTTTCAAGATGATAAGGCATCCTGCCATAGAGCAAAAACGGTGAAAACATTCCTTGAAAGAAGACACATAAGGTCAATGTCATGGCCTGCAAATAGTCCGGATCTCAATCCAATTGAAAATCTTTGGTGGAAGTTGAAGAAAATGGTCCATGACAAGGTTCCAACCTGCAAAGCTGATCTGGCAACAGCAATCAAAGAAAGTTGGAGCCAAATTGATGAAGAGTCCTGTTTGTCACTCATTATGTCCATGCCTCAGAGACTGCAAGCTGTTATTAAAGCCAGAGGTGGTGCAACAAATTACTAATGATGTATTGGAGTGTTCTTTTGTGTGTTTGTTTTTCATGATTCCATAATTTTTTCCTTAGAATTGAGTGATTCCATATTTTTTTCCCTCTATGTGGTCTAAAAAAATTACTCTTACTGAGTACCACATTTTTTTTCTTGATTTCTTTTAGTGTTTCATAAAGCCATAAAGTTGCCATTTGAAATGACTTTAATTTTGTGTCATGTCTGTGATCTGCTTTTTTTCAACAACATTAAACAACTGAATTAACATCCTGTGTGCCCGGTGATTCCATAATTTTTGCCAGGGGTTGTATATGCTGGTGTGTATGTTTGTATAATGTGTGTGTTACGTGAACATGTCCAAGTAATGTATTAGCATGTGCACAGTGGCACACTGTTAATGTTCACCACTAGCAATCTTTATACATGAGAAATAATTACTGGCCTTGAATCATAAATCTGTAACTTTAATAAAATACAGAAAATAAAGTACAGCACAAAAATAGTACAACACATGCTAATATACAAGAGTTCAAAATGATCATAAGCAACAGACACTAGCCTAGTCACTATGGAAAAAAAGAGTCACAGCTGTGACTTTGTTTTATTGATTCCTTCTAAGTTGAGTATTAATCCCATTGCATGATGCATGTAAAGTAATAAAGTAACCTCATAGCCTCCTTGTTCTGCAAGCTTACATTTTATTGATGTCTTTAATCCTTATTGAAATGAAGGTATTCTTAGAATGAATGTCCTTTTTGTGTAAGCAACTGGCACAAATTAACATTGTTTTAACTCGCCAACCCTTGTGACATTTCTCATCAATTTGGAACTCCATGTGTAGTAAATTTGTGTTTTTAAAAAGAACTAACATCCTTGCTATCTCATATCACTATCTCAAACTACACATTTCACTTTACAGTAAAAATATTTATTGTGCAAAACAAATCCACATTTAATGTCTATTTGTACCTTTGCAACAGTATATTTATAATTACAATGTATTCACGATAAGTTAAAAGTGAAGCATTTTTCCTAAAAGTCTTTATTAAAAATTATTGTACCATTTTCTGTCTACCGTTCTTGTAAACCTATGTGACTTCATGGTTACAGACTGCAAAATCCCATTGTAGTATGATCATGCAGCGATTTTTTTTCTCCACTACACCTGCTCCTCAATTTCGCCTCCTGTAAGAGATGGGGCACTAGGTCATTACTGACTACAAGCAGGTATAATGTAATGAAATGTCTGTCTCATTAACCTCAATCCAAGCAAAAGAGTATGGCTTCAGCATCCAATAATGATTGACTTGCTTTATTATGTCACTAAAAATACAAATAACGGAAGCAACTAAAAATTAGCACATTTTGGTAAAATTTTAGGAAATTTGCTGGACCCAGTGAATTTGAACTATTTGCATTTTGATCCACTTGAATTGCAAAAATTGCCTGCTGCTATTTTACACGATATAGAAGATTGTATCAGCTACAAAAGGGCTCAGATGACCTCAGACATGAATAGGTTGGCTTCCCAATAATGCCTTGCTGCTATACCATCAAATAGTATAGCCTAGGCAGCTCATAGTAAAGCATAGCCTATCATACACTGTATAAAAGCTGAGGCAGAGAATGCAGTGCAGCAAAAAAATTGGGGTGAATCTGTTTAGTAAGAAGATGTCACAATTCACAGCATAGCAATAGATATAGAGACAGAAAGCCAAAAACTCTGAATATACTCTACACATGGTGCATGTGACATAGCAATGAAGAACAGATACCACCCATTTACTCATAGCTATATATGAGGAGATCACGGGCACATTACTAAAGCAGTGTTTGCATTAAAGAAATTGAAAGAGGTTGATACAGTCCTAAGAGACCTCAATTACACATATTTTTAAGGCCGCTCGAAGTACCTGCAATTAATGGTGAACTATTAACCACGAATCAAATTTTTGAAAAAAAATCGCAAAAGCTGGCAAAATCGAATTTCAAAATAATCAGTCATCTCTAGCAGTCACATTTTAACCTTTAGCATTAATCGTGTTATTTGTCAAGCTAATACACCTCTAATTAACACTTTAAGGACCCGGACATTTTTCCTTTTTTGGCTTGTCGCACACCATATTTTTCTTTATTTTTGTGTTGAAATAGTCACATGGGGGTTTGCTTTTTGCAGCATAAGTTGTAGTTTTGAATAAAACCATTAATTTTTCCATATAGTGTACTGAAGCATTGGAAAAGTTTTGAAAGTGTGGTGAAATAGTGAAGAAAACACAATTCCTCCATGGATTTTGGGATTTTGTTACACAGTTGAAATTATATTGTAAAAATATTTGGCGATATGATTCTCCAGCTCAGTTTGATTACAGCAATATCAACTTTCTTATGTCTTTTTCAATATTTTAGTGGCTAAAACAATTAAGAACCTTGTGAAAAATAGTATGTTTCGCCTTTTTATGACACCTTTAACTTTTATATTTTTCCATCCATAGAGCTGAGTGAAGGCTTGTTTCTACATGCTAATACAAGCCCTGGCAAAAATTATGGAATCACCGGGCTCAGAGGATGTTTATTCATTTGTTTAATGTTGCTGAAAAAAAGCAGATCACAGACATGGCACAAAACTAAAGTCATTTCAAATGGCAACTTTATGGCTTTAACAAACACTAAACGAAATCAAGAAAAAAAATGTGGCACTCAGTAAGGGTAATTTTTTTCAGACCAAGCAGAGGGAAAATGTTACGCACACGCCCGGACTGACTGGCGTGAGCATGGTTAGTGATCCCACTGGACCATGAACCGAGGAGTGCCTGGAGGGGCGTGACTAAGTATCTACTCGGTCCGACCAAAGTCGCACGGCAGCTCAGTCGACTCAGTGAACCAGGGAGGAACCGAGCAGAGGGAGCAGGTGCTACTCCAGGTCAGAACCCGGTCACAGCTGTTGACCCACACCAGGGAATGCAGGAACAGACAGGTTAGGCTGGCATACTGACAGGTGGGTACTGGCAGGCACGGCTGGTATGCAGACAGGTGGGTACTGGCAGGCACGGCTGGTATGCAGACAGGTGGGTACTGGCAGGCACGGCTGGTATACAGACAGGTGGGTACTGGCAGGCACGGCTGGTATACAGACAGGAGGGTACTGGCAGGTAGGAACGCAGGCAGGATTATAACCGCAGGTGCGGCAGACAAGCATAGCAGAGCAAAGCTTGCAAGTGCGGTAGACAAGCAGAGCAAAACTCACAAGAGCGGTAGACAAGCAGAGCAGAGCAAAACCTGCAGGTGCGGTAGGCAAGCAGAGCAGAGCAAAACCCGCAGGAGAGGTAGACAAGCAAAGCAGAGCAAAACCCGCAGGTGCGGTAGTCAAGCAGAGGAAAACCGCAGGTGCGGTAGACAAGCAGAGCAGAGCAAAACCCATAGGTGTGTTAGAAAAGCAGAGCAGAGCAATACCCGCAGGTTCAGTAGACAAGCAAAGCAGAGCAAAACCCACAGGTGCGGTAGTCAAGCAGAGGAAAACCGCAGGTGTGGTAGACAAGCAGAGCAGAGCAAAACCCATAGGTGTGGTAGAAAAGAAGAGCAGAGAAGAGCAAAACCCGCAGGTGCGGTAGACAAGTAGAGCAGAGTAAAACCTGCAGGTGCGGTAGACAAGCAGAGCAGAGCAAAACTCGCAGGTGCGGTAGACAAGCAGAGCAGAGCAAAACCCGCAGATGTGGTAGACAAGCAGAGCAGAGCAAAACCCGCAGGTGTGGTAGACAAGCAGAGCAGAGCAAAACCCGCAGGTGCGGTAGACAAGCAGAGCAGAGCAAAACCCGCAGGTGCGGTAGACAAGCAGAGCAGAGAAACCCGCAGGTGCGGTAGACAAGCAGAGCAGAGCAAAACCGCAGGTGCGGTAGACAAGCAGAGCAGATACACACAAGGTACTTACAATGAAGTAGCGAGTGGACACTAAACTCACAAACAGAAGTACAGAGACGAGTTGGAGTTAGGTGTAGGTTCAGACATTGCAGGAAAAGGGAAGATACGAACATACAGTTAGGTCCATATATATTTGGACAGAGACATTTTTCTAATTTTGGTTCTAGACATTACCACAATGAATTTTAAACAAAACAATTCAGATGCAGTTGAAGTTCAGACTTTCGGCTTTTATTTGAGGATATCCACATTAAAATTGGATGAAGGGTTTAGGAGTTTCAGCTCCTTAACTTGTACCACCCTGTTTTTAAAGGGACCAAAAGTAATTGGATAGATTACATAATTGTAAATAAAATGTTCATTTCTAGTACTTGGCTTAAAACCCTTTGTTGGCAATGACTGCCTGAAGTCTTTAACTCATGGACATCACCAGATGCTGTGTTTCCTCCTTTTTGATGCTCTGCCAGGCCTTCACTGCGGTGGTTTTCAGTTGCTGTTTGTTTGTGGGCCTTTCTGTCTGAAGCTTAGTCTTTAACAAGTGAAATGCATGATCAATTGGGTTGAGATCAGGTGACTGACTTGGCCATTCAAGAATATTCCACTTCTTTGCTTTAATAAACTCCTGGGTTGCTTTGGCTTTATGTTTTGGGTCATTGCCCATCTGTAGTATGAAACGACAACCAATCAGTTTGGCTACATTTGGCTGGATATGAGCACACAGTATGGCTCTGAATACATCAGAATTCATTTGGCTGCTTCTGTCCTGTGTCACATCATCAATAAACACTAGTGACCCAGTGCCACTGGCAGCCATGCATGCCCAAGCCATCACACTGCATCCACCGTGTTTTACAGATAATGTGGTACGCTTTGGATCATGAGCTGTACCACGCCTTCGCCATACTTTTCTCTTTCCATCATTCTGGTAGAGGTTGATCTTGGTTTCATCTGTCCAAAGAATGTTCTTCCTGAACTGTGCTGGCTTTTTTAGATGTTTTTTAGCAAAGTCCAGTCTAGCATTTTTATTCTTGATGCTTATGAGTGGCTTGCACCGTGCAGTGAACCCTCTGTATTTACTCTCATGCAGTCTTCTCTTTATGGTAGATTTGGATATTGATATGCCTACCTCCTGCAGAGTGTTGTTCACTTGGTTGGCTGTTGTGAAGGGGTTTCTCTTCACCATGGAGATTATTCTGCGATCATCCACCACTGTTGTCTTCCGTGGGTGCCCAGGTCTTTTTGCATTGATGAGTTCACCAGTGCTTTCTTTCTTTCTCAGGATGTGCCAAACTGTCGATTTTGCCACTCCTAATATTGTAGCAATTTCTCGGATGGGTTTTTTCTGTTTTTGCTGCTTAAGGATGGCTTGTTTCACCTGCACAGAGAGCTCCTTTGACCGCATGTTTACTTCACAGCAAAACCTTCCAAATGCAAGCACCACACCTCAAATCTACTCCAGGACTTTTATCTGCTTAATTGAGAATGACATAATGCAGGGATTGCCCACACCTGTCCATGAAATTGCCTTGGAGTCAATTGTCCAATTAATTTTGGTCCCTTTAAAAACAGGATGGCACATGTTAAGGAGCTGAAACTCCTATACCCTTCATCCAATTTTAGTGTGGATACCCTCAAATTAAAGCTGAAAGTCTGAACTTCAACAGCATCTGAATAGTTTTGTTTAAAATTCATTGTGGTAATTAGAGATGAGCGGTGTTCGACTAGAACTGTTCACCAATCTCAAATTCGAGCTGTTTTGGGTGGTGTTCGAGTTGTTCGACGAACCCGAACGATTTGCAAAAAATTCGGCTGTTCGAGGTTATGTTCGATAACTGTTCGTGCACCAAAAGCTGTCCTGCATGTCTGGTGCTATTTAGAGCACCAATCATGCAGGGATTGTCTGCCACTCACTGTAATGCCACAGCCATGGTGGTTGTGGCATTACAGTGATTGCCCAAATCGATGGGAACAGTGCTCACAGTGAAACATGAAAAGCCGGCAATTCAGCAGCGGCATACACCGGTACCCGACAATTTAGAACAGAAAGAATAGAGAATCACACATAGATTAGATAGATAGAAACATGTCAGTCACACATATAAGAAGCACAGTGACAGTGTTGCTTACTGTACTTGTCATTTAGTGTAAAGGATTTATCAAAAAAAATAATAGTGTTTTCATGCACCGTCTCTTTAAAAAAGCCGGCCGGCAATTCAGCATCTGTACCCGACAATTTAGAATAGAAGGAATAGAGAATCACACATAGATTAGATAGATAGAAACATGTCAGCCACATATATACGAAGTACAGTGAAAGTGCTGCTTACTGTACTTGTCATTTAGCGTAAAGGATTTATTAAAAAATATAATAGTGTTTTCGTGCACCGTCTCTTTAAAAAAGCCGGCCGGCAATTCAGCAGCGGTACCCGACAATTTATAACAGACAGAATAGAGCTTCACACATAGATTAGATAGATAGAAACATGTCAGTCACATATATATGAAGTACTGTGACAGTGTTGCTTACTGTACTTGTCATTTACTGCAAAGGATTTATTAAAAAAAATAATAGAGTTTTCATGCACCATCTCTTTAAAAAAGCCGGCCGGCAATTCAGCATCTGTACCCGACAATTTATAACAGACAGAATAGAGCTTCACACATAGATTAGATAGATAGAAACATGTCAGTCACATATATAATAAGTACAGTGACAGTGTTGGTTACTGTACTTGTCATTTAGTATTAAAATAAAGGATTTATTATTAAAAAAAATTGGCGTGGGGTTCCCCGTAATTTTAGTCTCTAGCGGAGGTTACGCAGACAGCTGGGGCAGATGTTTGAAGCCTGGGAAGGGGGTAATACCCACGGAGCTTCCCAGACTACTAATATCAGCCCCCAGCTGAATACCTAGCCTTTACTAGCTAATAAAATGGGGGACCCCCCAAAAAAGTGACGTGGGGTCCCCCCTAATTTAATAGCTAGCAAAGGCTAGGCAGACAGCTGGGGGCTGATATTAATAGCCCAGGAAGGGAACCATGAATATTGGTCCCCTCCCAGGCTAGAAACACCAGCCGTCAGCCGCCCCAGAAATGGCGCATCCATAGGATGCGCCAATTCTGGCACTTAGCCTCGCTCTTCCACGCTGCCCTGGTGCGGTGGCAGGGGGTAATAGGGTTGGGGTTGATGTCAGCTTATAATGCCAGCTGACATCAAGCCCAGGTTAGTAATGGAGAGGCGTCTATAAGACACCCCCATTACTAACCCCATAGTCAAAGTTAAAAGAAAACACAAACACCCAGAATAAAGTCCTTTAATTGAAATAAAGACACATTCCTTTATTGTTCTAAATTAAACCATACTTACCGTCACGCCCATTCCAGCTGAAGCCAACGATCTCCTGCAATAAAAGAAAAATAATAAAGCAACCTCATCCTTACCTTTCCATGGTTCCCAGGACAGCTTCAGCTCTGCTACATCGAGATAACAGGCTGGACTGCAGCAGAACGCTGCCATCCAGCCTGTCATCCCGCAGACACTGAGAAGCGCAGGCATGCTTGCGCTCTGCAGTGTCTGGCTGTGACGGCATAAAGATGAGAATAGTTCATGTCCAATGAACTCGGCGCACCTCATGCACGTCACTGACAGCGTGGGAGAATTCTCCTGCACTCAGCACTTCAGCGTGAGAATTCTCCCACGCTGTCAGTGACGTGCATGAGGTCAGCTGAGTTCATTGGACATGAATGAGCTCACCTCATGCACGTCACTGACAGCGTGGGAAAATTCTCCTGCACTCAGCGCTTCAGCGTGAGAATTTTCCCACGCTGTCAGTGACGTGCATGAGGTGAGCTCATTCATGTCCAATGAACTCAGCTGACCTCATGTACGTCACTGACAGCGTGGGAGAATTTTCACGCTGAAGTGCTGAGTGCAGGAGAATTCTCCCACGCTGTCAGTGACGTGCATGAGGTGCGCCGAGTTCATTGGACATGAGCTTGTCTCATCTTTATGCCGTCACAGCGAGACACTGAGGAGCGCAAGCATGCCTGCGCTTCTGAGTGTCCGCGGGATGACAGGCTGGATGGCAGCGTTCTGCTGCGGTCCAGCCTGTCATCTCGATGTAGCAGAGCTGAAGCTGTCGTGGGAACCATGGAAAGGTAAGGATGAGGTTGCTTTATTATTTTACTTTTATTGCAGAAGACATTGGCTTCAGCTGGAATGGGCGTGACGGTAAGTATGGTTTAATTTAGAACAATAAAGAATTGTGTGTTTATTTCAATTAAAGGACTTTATTCTGGGTGTTGTGTTTTTTTAAATACTTTAATAGAAATTCATGGTGGTCATGTCTATTATTGGCGTGACCCCATGAATTTCGGGCTTAGGGCCAGCTGATAATGCCAAGCTGGCCTTAACCCCTTTATTACCCAGTGAGCCACCGCACCAGGGCCCTGGATGAGTTGGGTACAGCGCCAGAAGATGGCGCTTCTATGAACGCGCCATTTTCCGGGGCGGCTGCGGACTGCAATATGCAGCGGGTGGGGTCCAGAAAGCTTGGGCCTCCCTGCGCTGCAGATTCCAGCCCCCAGCTGCCTAGTTGTACCTGGCTGGGCACAAAAATAAGGCGAAGCCCCACGCATTTTTTTTTTAAATTATTTCATGAAATTCATGGAATAATTAAGAAAAAAATGGCTTCCCTATATTGTTGTGTCCAACCAGGTACAAATAGGCAGCTGGTGGTTGGGGGCAGCCCGTCCCTGCCTGCTGTACCTGGCTGGACACAAATATAGTGCGAAGCCCCACGTCAATTTTTTTTTAATTATTTCATGAAATAATTTTTTTAAAAAAGGGCTTCCCTATATTGTTGTGTCTGGCCAGGTACAAATAGGCAGCTGGTGGTTGGGGGCAGCCCGTTCCTGCCTGCTGTACCTGACTGGACACAAATACAGGGCGAAGCCCCACGTCAATTTTTTTTAAATTATATCAGGAAATTCATGAAATAATGAAAAAAAAATTGATGTGGGGCTTCGCCCTATATTTGTGTCCAGTCAGGTACAGCAGGCAGGAACGGGCTGCTCCCAACCACCAGCTGCCTATTTGTACCTAGCCGGACACAACAATATAGGGAAGCCCTTTTTTTCTTAATTATTCCATGAATTTCATGAATTTAAAAAAAAAATACGTGGAGCTTCGCCCTATTTTTGTGTCCAGCCAGGTACAACTAGGCAGCTGGGGGCTGGAATCTGCAGCGCAGGGAGGCCCAAGCTTTCTGGGCCCCACCCGCTGCAAATTGCAGTCCGCAGCCGCCCCGGAAAATGGCGCGTTCATAGAAGCGCCATCTTCTGGCGCTGTACCCAACTCATCCAGGGCCCTGGTGCGGTGGCTCACTGGGTAATAAAGGGGTTAAGGCCAGCTTGGCATTATCAGCTGGCCCTAAGCCCGAAATTCATGGGGTCACGCGAATATTAGACATGACCACCATGAATTTCTAGTAAAGTATTTAAAAAAAACACAAACACCCAGAAAAAAGTCCTTTAATTGAAATAAACACACAATTCTTTATTGTTCTAAATTAAACCATACTTACCGCCACGCCCATTCCAGCTGAAGCCAATGATCTCCTGCAATAAAAGTAAAATAATAAAGCAACATCATCCTTACCTTTCCATGGCTCCCACGACAGCTTCAGCTCTGCTACATCGAGATGACAGGCTGGACCACAGCAGAACGCTGCCATCCAGCCTGTCATCCCGCAGACACTGAGAAGCGCAGGCATGCTTGCGCTACTCAGTGTCTGGCTGTGACGGCATCCAGATGAGCCGAGGTCATGTCCAATGAACTCGACTCACCTCATGCACGTCACTGACAGCGTGGGAAAATTCTCACGCTGAAGCGCTGAGTGCAGGAGAATTTTCCCACGCTGTCAGTGACGTACATGAGGTGAGCCGAGTTCATTGTCGGCTCATCTGAATGCCGTCACAGTGAGACACTGAGGAGCGCAAGCATGCCTGCGCTTCTCAGTGTGTGCGGCATGGCAAGCTGGATGGCAGCGTTCTGCTGCGGTCCAGCCTGTCATCTCGATGTAGCAGAGCTGGAGCTGTCCTGGGAACCATGGAAAGGTAAGGATGAGGTTGCTTTATTATTTTTCTTTTATTGCAGGAGATCGTTGGCTTCAGCTGGAATGGGCGTGATGGTAAGTATGGTTTAATTTAGAACAATAAAGAATTGTGTCTTTATTTCAATTAAAGGACTTTATTCTGGGTGTTTGTGTTTTTTTTTTAACTTTGACTATGGGGTTAGTAATGGGGGTGTCTTATAGACGCCTCTCCATTACTAACCTGGGCTTGATGTCAGCTGGCATTATAAGCTGACATCAACCCCAACCCTATTACCCCCTGCCACCGCACCAGGGCAGCGTGGAAGAGCGAGGCTAAGTGCCAGAATTGGCGCATCCTATGGATGCGCCATTTCTGGGGCGGCTGAGGGCTGGTGTTTCTTGCCTGGGAGGGGGCCAATATTCATGGCTCCCTTCCTGGGCTAATAATATCAGCCCCCAGCTGTCTGCCTAGCCTTTGCTAGCTATTAAATTAGGGGGGACCCCACGTCATTTTTTTGGGGGGGTCCTCCATTTTAATAGCTAGTAAAGGCTAGGTATTCAGCTGGGGGCTGATATTAGTAGCCTGGGAAGCTCCGTGGGTATTACCCCCTTCCCAGGCTTCAAACATCTGCCCCAGCTGTCTGCTTAACCTCCGCTAGAGACTAAAATTACGGGGAACCCCACGCCAATTTTTTTTAATAATAAATCCTTTATTTTAATACTAAATGACAAGTACAGTAACCAACACTGTCACTGTACTTATTATATATGTGGCTGACATGTTTCTATCTATCTAATCTATGTGTGAAGCTCTATTCTGTCTGTTATAAATTGTCGGGTACAGATGCTGAATTGCCGGCCGGCTTTTTTAAAGAGACGGTGCATGAAAACACTATTATTTTTTTTAATAAATCCTTTGCAGTAAATGACAAGTACAGTAAGCAACACTGTCACTGTACTTCGTATATATGTGGCTGACATGTTTCTATCTATCTAATCTATGTGTGGTTCTCTATTCCTTCTATTCTAAATTGTCGGGTACAGATGCTGAATTGCCAGTCGGCTTTTTTAAAGAGACGGTGCATGAAAACACTATTATTTTTTTAAATAAATTCTTTGCAGTAAATGACAAGTACAGTAAGCAACACTGTCACAGTACTTCATATATATGTGACTGACATGTTTCTATCTATCTAATCTATGTGTGAAGCTCTATTCTGTCTGTTATAAATTGTCGGGTACCGCTGCTGAATTGCCGGCCGGCTTTTTTAAAGAGACGGTGCACGAAAACACTATTATATTTTTTAATAAATCCTTTACACTAAATGACAAGTACAGTAAGCAACACTGTCACTGTACTTCATATATATGTGACTGACATGTTTCTATCTATCTAATCTATGTGTGATGCTCTATTCCTTCATGTCTAAATTGTCGGGTACCGGTGTATGCCGCTGCTGAATTGCCGGCCGGCTTTTTTAAAGAAAGCGTCTTCTGAGCAATTTGTCAGCTTTTGGACACCTTTGAAGGTGATTTCTATGTGTTCCTATGTGTTTTTGTTTGCCTGCCATTGGTTTTAACGGTGTTCGACGGTGTTCTAAGGTGTTCGACAAACAGTTCGACGAACAGTTCTTCGAACATCCCGGTGTTCGACGAACCGAACCGAACCCGAACACTACGGGGGTGGCTCAACACTAGTGGTAATGTCTAGAACCAAAATTAGAAAAATGTTGTCTCTGTCCAAATATATATGGACCTGACTGTAGAGACAAACAAGTAACGGGCTAGGACACTGTTCAGACAGGAGCTGAACCAGGAACAAGATACTGGAACGAGCCTGGGAACTCAGCCCCCAGGGTGGCGGAAACAGACTAAAAGTCACGGATACAGATAACGAGCCTGGGTATACAGCCCCCAGGGTGGCGGAACAGACTAGAAGTCAAAGATACAGATAACAGGCCTGGGTACTCAGCCCCCAGGGTGGCGGAAAGAGACAAGATACAGGACAGGACCTGGCAACTCACTTGCACAGAACACAGTGAAAGAAAGTGTTGCTCAGGCCTCTACTACTGGGTGGAGGGGGTTTAAGTATCCAGTGACTCACAGCAATAGGCCGGGGAGGCATTAGGACTGCGCACATTGTAAGTTTAAGAATCAGGCAGTAACCGCGCCGCCGCCCTAAGCAATCAGACAAAAGACATGCACAGCACATACTGGAGCAAAGTGTGCAGCTTGGACTGATAGGTAAGTTGGTGTTCTTGCATGGTGGGAGATGGTAAGCCATGCCAGCACGCCGCCAAGGATGTTACAGAAAAAATTATGGATTCACTCAATTCTGAGGAAAAAATTATGGAATAACCCTGTAAATTTTCATTTCCAAAACTAACACCTGCATCAAATTAGAACTGCTCGCTAGTCTACATCTAAAAAGGAGTGATCACACCTTGGAGAGCTGTTGCACCAAGTGGACTGACATGAATCATGGCTCCAACATGAGAGATGTCAAACAAAGGAGAGGATTATCAAACTCTTAAATGAAGGTAAATCATCACGCAATGTTGCAAAAGATGTTGGTTGTTCACATTCAGCTGTGTCTAAAATCTGGACCAAATACAAACAACATGGGAAGGTTGTTGGAGGCAAACATACTGTTAGACAAAGGAAGACATCAAAGCGTCAAGACCAGAAACTAAAAGCAATATGTATTTAAAGCAGTAAATGCACAACAAAACAAATTAGGAACGAATGGGAGGAAACTGGAGTCAATGTCTGTGACCGAACTGTAAGAAACTGCCTAAAGGAAATGGGATTTAAATACAGAAAAGCTAAACAAAAGCCATCATTAACACCTAAACAGAAAAAAACAAAGTTACAATGGGCTAAGGAAAGCATTCGTGGACTGTGGATGACTGGATGAAAGTCATATTCAGCGCTGAATCGCGAATCTGCATTGGGCAAGGTGATGATGCTGGAACTTTTATTGGTGCCGTTCCAATGAGATTTATAAAGATGACTGCATGAAGAGAACATGCAAATTTCCACAGTCATTGATGATATGGGGCAGCATGTCAGGTAAAGGCACTGGGGAGATGGCGGTCATTACATCTTCAATAAATGCCCAAGTTTACATTGATATTTTGGACAGTTTTCTTATCCCATCAATTGAAAGGATGTTTGGGGATGATGTCATCATTTTTCAAGATGATAAGACATCCTGCCATAGAGCAAAAACAGTGAAAATATTCCTTGAAAGAAGACACGTAAGGTCAATGTCATGGCCTGCAAATTTTCCGGATCTCAATCCTATTGAAAATCTTTGGTGGAAGTTGAAGAAAATGGTCCATGACAAGGCTCCAACATGCAAAGCTGATCAGGCAACAGCAATCAGAGAAAGTTGGAGCCAGATTGATGAAGAGTCCTGTTTGTCACTCATTATGTCCATGCCTCAGAGACTGCAAGTTGTTATTAAAGCCAGAGGTGGTGCAACAAAATGCTAATGATGCATTGGAGTGTTCTTTTGTGTGTTTGTTTTTCATGATTTCATAATTTTTTCCTTACAATTGAGTGATTCCATATTGTTTTCCCTCTACGTGGTCTGAAAAAATTTACCCTTACTGGGTACCACATTTTTTTTCTTGATTACTTTTAGTGTTTCTTAAAGCCATAAAGTTGTCATTTGAAATGACTTTAGCTTTGTGCCATTTCTGTAATCTGCTTTTTTTCAACAACATTAAACAACTGAATTAACATCTTCTGAGCCCGTTGATTCCATAATTTTTGCCAGGGGTTGTATGATGGTTTTATTGATTCCTTTTAAAGTTACACATAACATTTTATACTCTACTGCATTTTTTAGGGAAGTGTGGAAGTCGAAGCATAGCAATTTTGGCATTTTGATTTGTTTTTCATTTCATTTATGATGATACCAATTATGCTAATGGGGGACATTATTACTGAATATAGGACTTTATTATTGTAGGATGGCAATGGGACTTTTTCATTTTATGGGGGCTAGAAATGGGTGACAATTAGTGTTGAGCATTCCGATGCTGAAATATCGGGTATCGGCCGATATTCACTGTATCGGAATTCCGATACTTAATTCCGATACTTTTATAATATCGAATACCGGAATCGGAAGTTCCCATAATGCCTGCGCTCTGCAGTGTCTGTGAAGGATGACAAGCTGGATGGCAGCGCTCAGCTGCGATCCAGCTTGTCATCAGAATGCCATCCCAGCGTGGGAGAATTCTCCTGATTGTTTAAAAGCCGGCGCGCGGTAAAAAGCCGCCGGCTTTTAAACAATCACGCAGCCCCATACTGCTTCCCCGCAGCCTCCCACCCCGATCCTCCGCTCCCCTCGCCACCTCCAATCCCAATCGTAAATTAGGACCGGGCGGGGAGCGCAGCACCAAGGAGCGAAGGACCCGGGCGGGGAAGCCGGCAGTGAAAAGACTTCACCGCCGGCTTTCCCGTTCTGTGCTGCGCTTTCCCGCCGGTTATTTCAAATGAACAGCTGAGGTATCAGGTGATGCCGATCAGCTGTTCATTTGAAGTAGCCGCGGTGCCCTCAGAGGGTTCATGTGAGTTCATGCTTGACTGCATGAACTCACATCAACTTTCCCACGGCCGCACAGGTCAGCCACTCCTCCCAGACCCGTCATGATTAGTGTGTGCGGGGTGTGTGTGCGGGGTGTGTGTGTGTGCGGGGTGTGTGTGTGCGGGTGTGTGTGCGGGTGTGTGTGCGGGTGTGTGTGCGGGGTGTCTGTGCGTGCAGGCAGACATAGGCCGATGTGACACTACTACTCCCATCGGCCTATGTCTGTCCCCCGTCCACTCGTGCCAGCAGGATCAGCTCGATGGGAGCAGTAGTTCCCATCAGCCTGATCCTGCTATTTAAATTGCCCTACTGTGTCCCCAATAAATTTTAAATACATGTCATTGGTGGCCAGTGGTTACCTAAAAGAAATTAGTTCATACATTACCTGTCCCCGCCGATCGCCACCTAAAATAAAGTAAAAAATAAAAAACTACACCTATACTCACCTAGACACCTAATTCCACGAAGCCATCGATCTCCTGCAATAAAATATGAAATAATAAACCACAACCTTATCCTTACCCCTCCGTAGCAGTCCACGAGTGTCCCACGAAGATCTCCAGTTCAGAGCAGCCACATAGAATGTGACCGCTCTGAACCGCTGCCGCCGCTAGAATGACGGGGCCGTAAGGGTTCACCGGAGTTCAGGCAGCGCTGCTCCGGTTAGCTCCTTTACGGCACTGCTGTATCGTGAGAAATTCCCACGGTACAGCACTGCCGTAAAGGTGGTCTCCGGAGCTGCGCTGCCTGAATGCACTCCGGTGACCTCAGTCAGTGGCTCCCGCTGACGGGAGCGGACGTGTTCCCGGCAGCGTGAGCTTACAGCAGCCATGCACAGCTGTCACCATTAGAGATGAGCGTTGTTCTACTCGAACTGTTCGCCAATCTCAAATTCGAGCTGCTTTGGGCGGTGTTCGAGCCGGTCGGCGAACACGAACAATTTGAGAAAAATTCGGCTGTTCGAGGTTATGTTCGATAACTGTTCGTGCACCAAAATCATAACTGGATTTTTTCTCAGTAATGATGAAAATTAATGTTAATACGCAGTTTGAGTGTACAGCGGGGCGGGGGGAGGGGCAGGGGATGGATCTCTGCAGGAACAATGAAGATCTCCATTTTTTTTTCTCTTTCCCGCATTTGCAGTGGGGAGGTGCAATCTGTCAGCCTATCAGCAGCGCACACACGGAGCGAAGTGCTTTTTTTCACACAAGCAAGGGCATGTGTGATTGGCAGTGTATGTCACATGTCCTTGCCCTATAAGACCAAGCCATTTTCCCCGTCGCCACCATTTTCTCACTGCTGCAGCTGCGTGTTAGACGGCACCGCTGTTGCTGTGTGCGCTATACCTTGTTAATTTCAAGCCAATTTTCGCACAAATGTACAGATAGCTTGGGAGTAGGGAATAGTTGTGATTGCAGTCCTTTTAAGGACTAGGTTACAGCATTTCCTACGACTTTTATCAGGCAGGTCTGTGCTCTTAAATAGATAGATTGTGGGAGTAAAGACTAATTGTAAATGGAGTCCTTTTCAGGACTAGGTTACATCAGTTCCTATCAGTTTTTGCCAGGCAGGTCTGTGCCAGTGCTGTGCAAGTTTTTTTCACAGCATTTGGCTGAATCTAGCAAAGCTAATCCTTTTTGGCCTATTGCAGAGTGTGTTAGTCAGTGGAGTAGCCTATCTGTGTTGCAAGATATACCACCTGTGTATAGAATACCAATTTTTTTACTGCACCTAGTGAAGTAAAATCTTTTGGGCATAGCATCATTCTATTAGTCCATCTATACTGACCTCCATCAGGTTGCAAACTGAATATAATTTTTTTCTGCATCTAGCTCTGAAAAAATATTTGGGCTTCTAGCAGTGTGTGGGACTTGGTCTATTAGTCCATCTATACTGACCTCCATCAGGTTGCAAATTAAAAATAATTTTTTTCTTCATTTAGCTCTGAAAAAATATTTGGGCTTCTAGCAGTGTGTGGGACTTGTTCTATTAGTCCTTCTATACTGACATCCAGCAGGTTGCAAATTGAATATAATTTTTTTCTGCATCTAGCTCTGAAAAAATATTTGGGCTTCTAGCGGTGTGTGGGACTTGGTCTATTAGTCCATCTATACTGACCTCCATCAGGTTGCAAATTAAAAATAATTTTTTTCTGCATCTAGCTCTGAAAAAATATTTGGGCTTCTAGCAGTGTGTGGGACTTGGTCTATTAGTCCATCTATACTGACCTCCATCAGGTTGCAAATTGAATAAAAAAAATTTCTGCATCTAGCTCTGAAAAAATATTTGGGCTTCTAGCGGTGTGTGGGACTTGGTCTATTAGTCCATCTATACTGACCTCCATCAGGTTGCAAATTAAAAATAATTTTTTTCTGCATCTAGCTCTGAAAAAATATTTGGGCTTCTAGCAGTGTGTGGGACTTGGTCTATTAGTCCATCTATACTGACCTCCATCAGGTTGCAAATTAAAAATAATTTTTTTCTTCATTTAGCTCTGAAAAAATATTTGGGCTTCTAGCAGTGTGTGGGACTTGTTCTATTAGTCCTTCTATACTGACGTCCAGCAGGTTGCAAATTGAATATAATTTTTTTCTGCATCTAGCTCTGAAAAAATATTTGGGCTTCTAGCGGTGTGTGGGACTTGGTCTATTAGTCCATCTATACTGACCTCCATCAGGTTGCAAATTAAAAATAATTTTTTTCTGCACTTAGCTCTGAAAAAATATTTGGGCTTCTAGCAGTGTGTGGGACTTGGTCTATTAGTCCATCTATACTGACCTCCATCAGGTTGCAAATTAAAAATAATTTTTTTCTGCATCTAGCTCTGAAAAAATATTTGGGCTTCTAGCAGTGTGTGGGACTTGGTCTATTAGTCCATCTATACTGACCTCCATCAGGTTGCAAATTGAATAAAAAAATTTTCTGCATCTAGCTCTGAAAAAATATTTGGGCTTCTAGCGGTGTGTGGGACTTGGTCTATTAGTCCATCTATACTGACCTCCATAAGGTTGCAAATTAAAAATAATTTTTTTCTGCATCTAACCCAGCCAATAGTTTTGGCCTAATACCACAGTTTGGCCACTCAGCTCTGCTCGGTTACCATCCATTGTTTTTTTGTGCAAACAACTCCAGAGTTGTGAATTAGTTAACCACCAAAATGAGTGGAAAAAGGCCTGCTGCTGGTGTAAAGGGGAATAGGCGTGTTGGGAAGGGGAAAAAAGGTTGTGTCCGTGGGGTAGGTGCAGAAGAAAGACCATCTTCCAGCCAAACTAAAATGTCTACTTCTTTTAGCGGACAATGTGATAAGATCCCTTTCTTACGGCCACGCCAATCGCTACAAATTCCAGATGAGGCACAAAAACAGCAGGTGCTTCAACGGATATCAAGTGCTCATTTAAGTGGGCTCTCCTCCACATCAACTTCAACATCACAAATACTCCAGTCCTCAAAGGTGTCACCCAAATCGCACTTGCTTCCTCACAGCTCCCAAATCTCCAGCTGCCCGTCTGAGTATGAGGTAGAACAGATGGTTGAGTCTGCAGAGCTGTTTACTCATACTATAGCCTGGGAATCAGAGGTCGACTCCAGCGCTTCTGTGAATCCAGACGAGGAAATGATCTGCACTGATGCCCAGAATCTTTATGAGTCGGATCCAGGACCAGACGCAGAAGGTTCTGACCGTAATGTAGACCCTCATTCCCAAACTGTAACTCCTGTTGGTGGAGACAATGAGGAAGACGATGATAAGACTCAAATACCTGATTGGAGCGACAACTTTAGTTTTTTGTCAGGGCAGGAACAGGTTGGCTCTGAGGACGACGGGTGTGATAATGCACAGGGTGATGATGATGAGGTCGGAGATCCCACTTACTGTCAACCCACAGTCAGCCAAGAGATGAGGTCAGCAGAGGAGGTGGAGGAAGATGCTAGTGACGACGAGGTCAGGTTGCGCCTTCCTGGACAGAGACGTAGTACTGGAAGCACGTCAACAACTGCATCCTCAAACACAACTCTGCCTCTCACCACAAGTCGTGGTGGCTCTTCAGGTCGCATGGGTGCTAAGCCTTGCATAGCCTGGGCATTTTTTCAGATCGATAAAGATGACCCAACTCGTGCTATCTGTAACATTTGTCAGCAAAAGCTAAGTAGAGGCCAAAAAGTACATAGTTTGAGTACTTCATGCATGAACCGGCACATGGACATGAAGCATAAGTTGCAGTGGGAAGCTCAGTGTGCTACAATGCGGTCTAGCCGGCCGGGCCAACCACCGTCTGCCATATCTTGTGCATCCGCGGCCTCTTCATCCTCTGTGACTGGGGGGACAGCAGTCACACCTGTTTTGGGGCGCAGACCTGCCACCTCTTTACTCGCAACAGCCAGCGTGATTGGCAGGTCATCATTTTCTTTGGAGGTGGTAACACCAGCTGGTCTTGAGCGCTGTCCGACATCGATAGCACCACCTTTGGATCAAGGCAACCTAACATGTCCGCCTGCATCTTCCTCACAGACCGGCAGTTTGCCGGGGACACCCTTATCAACCCCGTCTAAGCACAATAGCCAGCCCTCGGTCCCTCAGATGTGGACAAGTAAAAGACCATTTCCTCCTAGCCATGAGAAAGCTAAGAGGTTGAATTTCACCATCTGCAAGCTCTTGGCTACAGAAATGCTGCCTTTCCGCCTGGTGGACACAGAGGATTTTCGAGACCTTATGTCCATCGCAGTGCCCCAGTACCAGATGCCCAGTCGGCACTACTTCTCAAAGAAAGGTGTGCCTGCGCTCCACCAGCATGTCGCACACAACATCACCGCTTCTTTGAGAAACTCTGTGTGTGACAGGGTGCATTTCACCACAGACACTTGGACGAGTAGGCATGGACAGGGGCGTTACATGTCGCTGACTGGGCACTGGGTAACTATGGTGACAGCAGGACAAGGGGCTGCTGTCCAAGTCTTGCCGTCCCCACGAGTTGTGCGTCAATCCTCTTTATGTCATTTTTCCTCCACTGCTTCTGCCTCCTCAACCTCCTCTCGGTCTTCCACCTGCACCCAAAGCCTGTCTGGTCATGCCACAAGCTTTCTAACTGCGCAGAAGGGATCCTGCACACCTCCTTACTATGCTGGCAGTAGGGCTCAACGTCATCAGGCGGTTTTTACATTGAAATGTCTGGGAAATGTGAGTCACACAGCTGAGGAGTTGTGGTCAGCTCTGGAGAACCAATTTCATGAATGGTTGTCTCCACTGGACCTGAAACCAGGGAAGGCCGTGTGCGACAATGCTGCAAACCTGGGTGCGGCCCTTCGCCGGGGCAATGTCACACACGTGCCTTGTATGGCTCACGTGTTGAACCTGGTTGTCCAGCAATTTTTAGCCCACTATCCCAGACTAGATGGCCTTCTGCAGAGGGCACGGTCGCTGTGTGCTCACTTCCGCCGTTCGCATCCCGCAGCTCAGCGACTTACATCTCTACAGAAGTCGTTGGGCCTGCCACTTCACCGGCTAAAATGCGATGTGCCTACCCGGTGGAATTCAACTCTGCACATGTTGCAGCGACTGTGGCAGCACCGACAAGCCCTGGTGCAATATGTTCTGACGTATAGCCTGGGCCAACGAGATTCAGAGGTGGGGCAAATCACGCTGGAGGAGTGGTCTCAGATCAGGGACCTATGCACCCTTCTGCACAGTTTTGAAATGGCGACGAAGATGTTTAGTGCTGACGATGCCATTATCAGCATGACTATTCCGGTGATTTACATGCTGGAGCACATGTTAAACAGAATTCAGAGTCAGGTGGTGGCACAAGAGGAGGTGGAGGAAGTAGAGGAGGAGGAGTTGTATGCGGAAGGGCTAACATCTGCAAGGTCCAGACGGTCGGCAGCACCAAGGCGGCAGGCATGTGAGGGTGGGGGAGATGATTTTACCAGGGCGCATGGTAGCAGCCAAACTAGTGAGGAAGGTGCAGGAGCCCAGGAAGAAGTGGAGGACGAACTGATGGAAGACTCATCAGATGAGGGAGACCTTGATCACATTTCTGTTGTGCGAGGTTGGGGGGAGAGGACAGAGGAAGGAAGCATGATTGCTACCTCGCCACCAACACAACAGGGACTTGGTGCTCCTGGATGCGCAACACACATGAGTGCCTTCTTGCTGCACTACCTGCAACATGACCCTCGAATTGTGAGAATTAGAAATAATCCTGACTACTGGGTTGCCACACTGTTAGATCCCCGGTACAAAAGTAAATTTGCAGAAATTATTCCTGCCATAGAAAGGGATGCACGCATGCAGGAGTATCAGCAGAGACTGTTGCAGAATCTTACATGTGCTTTTCCACAAAATACCAGTGGTGCACGTAGTGAATCTCACAGTTCCAACTTGCCAACCGTGGGACCGTCAAGTGTTCAGCACTCAAACCGTAACAGAACCACAGTATCTGCTGGTAACATCAATTTTGCGGAATCATTTCACCACTTTTTTAGCCCATCCTTTGCAAGGCCACAGGAGACAAGAAGTCTGACACATAGTCAACGCCTAGAGACGATGGTACAGGAGTATCTCCAAGTAAACATTGAAGCCACGACTGTGTCACTGGACCCTTGCTCTTTTTGGGCTTCCAATCTGGATAAATGGCCGGAGCTAGCCACTTACGCCTTGGAGATCTTGTCATGCCCCGCAGCCAGCGTTCTGTCTGAATGTGTGTTCAGCGCTGCTGGTGGTGTGCTGACAGATAAGCGCACGCGGCTCTCCACTGATAATGTAGACAGACTCACGTTCATAAAGATGAACAAATCATGGATCCGAAACGACTTTTCTACCCCTGTGTCATCCTGGGGAGAGTAAAAGCTTGATGATTGGTTAAAATCACCCTACCAACCGTTTTAAGCTTTCAAATTACTAATCATGTTTATCTGTATCTTGACTGGAAAATAATTTGGGCTTTGTAGCAGTGTGCAGCACTGATCCTATTAGGCCATCTATAATAAGCTTCACCAGATTTAAAATTAAAAATAATTTTTAGCTGCATCTAGCCCGGAAAATAATTTTGGGGCTCCGAGATGCGCAAGACACATAAGTGCCTTCTTGCTGCACTACCTGCAGCATGACCCTCATATTGTCAGAATTCGAAGTAATCATGACTACTGGGTTGCCACACTCTTAGATCCCCCAAACTTTTCGATCAACCTTTTCATTTTAATAAAGACCAAAAAAATGGTCATTTTTGAAATTATAAGCATTAGCAGGTTGTTAGAAACTGAAATCAAACAGTTTTCAACTCAAAACTTTATTCTAGGTGATGTTACATTTTCACATAGGACCCCTTGTTCGAAAGGAGCTTCTGAACTCTCTCGTCCATTGAATTTGTCAGGTTTTGGATGGTTTCTGCTTCAATTGTTTTGCATGAGGACAGAATACCCTCCCAGAGCTGTTGCTTAGATGTGAACTGCCTCCCGCCATCATAGACACTCCTTTTAATGATGCTCCAAAGGTTCTGAATGGGGTAGAGGTCAGGGGAGCATGGGGGTCACACCATAAGTTTGTCCCCTTTTATGCCCATATCAGCCAGAGATGCAGATGTTTTATGTGCAGCATGAGATGGTGCATTATCATGCAGAAAAATGATCTTGCTGTGAAATACACGGTTCTTCTTCTTGAACCATGGCAGGAAGTGCTGTTTGAGAAAATCCACATACATTATGGAGTTCATCTTTAGCGCCTTCAGGGATCCTAAAGGGGCCGACAATCTCTCTCCCCATGATTCCAGCCCAAAACATTACTCCACCTCCTCCTTGTTGGCGCTATAGCCGTGTTTGCGTGGGGTGTCCATCAACCAGCCATCCTCCACTCCATTCATCTGGACCATCGAGCGCTGCACGGCACTCATCCGTGAACAAAACAGTTTTGAAATCAGTCTTCATGTAATGTTTGGCCCACTGGAGCCGTTTCTGCTTGTGTGAAGTGGATAGAGGAGGTCGACAGGATGGCATATGCACAGCTGCAAACCTCTGAAGGACCCTGCATCTTGTTGTTCGGGGGACGTTGGAGGCACAAGCAGCTTCAAAAACTTGTCTGCTGCTATGACAAGGCTTTTTTGCCGCTGCTGTTTCAACCTGACGTAATTGCCTGTAGGAAAGAGTCCTCAATTTGCCCTTATCAGCACGCACACGTGTGTACTGTGAATCAGCTACATACTTCTTGATTGCCAAGACACTTCATCCTGATCATCGCACAATGTTGATTGTAGTCATGCCTTGACCTAAACACTCCACAATTTGTTGCTTCTCAGCAGCCGACACATCCTTTTTCTTTCCCATTTTGGCAGAAAATGTAGGCTGCTTAATAATGTGAGAGAGCCTTCTTAAGTAGTCTTGCCTTTCATTGGACACACCTGCCAAACTAATTAGCACAGGTGTCTGCAATTGCTTCAGTGATATAAAGAGCCCTGACACACATCACCATCAATGAGTTTAACTGACAAACAAACAAATTCTTCCCTTATCACTCCTAAACACTTTTTGCATAATAATTTGGAACGCGGTGTACATGTGCTTTTCCACAAAACACCAGTGGTTCACGTAGTGAATCTTACAGTTCTAACTTGCCAACCGTGGTCTGTATGGAATTGTTCAATAAAGGGCCCAAAATTAAGATAACATAGATGGGAGAGGTCTCTATGAATAGGAATTCCTAAGTATTTGATACCCTGTGAGGGCCAGGCAAAGGGAAAGTTGGACTGGATGGAATCCTATATGGATTTAGGGAGGGAGACATCGAGGGCCTCAGACTTCGCTGCATTGATTTTAAAATTTTACCATGTAACAAAGTGATCTATTTCAGCCATAACAGCAGGGATGGATATATGTGATTGAGTGATATATACTAGGACATCATCAGCAAATAGAGAGCACTTGTACTCGGTGCCTCCCACCTCAATCCACCTAATATTGGGGTTATGGCGAATTGATGAGAGCAGGTGCTCCGTCACTAGGATGTATAAGAGAGGGGACAGAGGACATCCCTGCCTTGTCCCATTGGTGATTGTGAAAGGTGATGAAAATGTTCTGACGCACCCCCTGGGCCTTGGGACACCCGGAGCCGGACCCTTTTTGGTGGATGCTGGTGGTTGTAGTCTTCGTGGCGGCGATCCGGTTCCGTGGCTCAGGGCGGTCAAACCAGTGGCGGAACTATTTATGTGGTTTTGATGTTTAAATGTCCGACTACGCCACCCGTGGATTGCGGTCAGAGTGAACCGCCGCTACAGGGCAGACCGCTAAGGCTGGTGTTGTGGGTGCAGCAGAGCGTAGCATAACTCCCCACGGGAGGAGTATAGCCTCAGGGCAGTGTATGCGGAGGATGGGGGTGATGGTGCAGGGCAGCAGCAGTAACGACACGGAGTCAGTGATGCAGTTCAGGGCCTTTACTCACAGTTCTTATTATCCAGACAACGTCTGCAGGTAACGGCTGCCCACGTCGTACTGTGCTCACCAGGTGAGGGGCTCAGACAACTCCCAGATAACTTTGGAGCGCTTCACAGGGCCCCCTTTGTGTGTCCTTTGTCTGGCCTTTCTTACCAACACTTCTGTCCGGCTGCCTCGGGCCTCCTCTTGGTAAACTTGGCGCCAGTTTCCCTGACCCTATGTGGTGCCTTCCTAGCGGGTGGAGCAAGGGGCTGCGCCACATAAAATGTCAGAGCCTCCGGTTTCTAGCTGAGGGTCGTTTCCTGCCTCCACTAGTTCGGGGACCGGTCTCCCCCTTTGGCCTGACCCCTCCACGCAGGTGGATTCGGGCGTGCGGTGGCGACTCGCCCGTCCGCACCCCTGGGATCCCTTCATTCCTCGTTCCTGGAGCCTTCTCCGCTCCTCTTCCTTCCTTCTCCCTCTTGCAGGCCTGGGCCTCTGTTACTAGGCCCGCCTCCGGAGCAGAGCTCATGCAGAGCCCCTGCTCCCTGCCACTTCTGCTCAGACTTCTCTGCACTGAACTAAGATGGTGCCCACCTTTTATACTCCCTTCTCAATGCACCCAGGAACTGCTTCCTCCCTGCTCCTGCACTGCAGGGTTCCCCTTCCTCAGTGTTCCCTCCCCCCACTCCAGCCAGGGACAGGGACTGTTGTGCCCATCTCAGGGGCATATTGGTCGCCCTGCCCCACGGCAATGTGGTGTAATGCATGCAGGTGTCGGGTCCTGATCCACACTCCATCCTTATCTGAGAGTGAGATATCACACCTCTGGGTGAGGTGCAATACGTCTGTAGCAACCGAGCCCTCGGTGCTACAGTTCCATTTATCTTCAGCCTAGGTGACGTATTGTGATACAGGGCCGTCATTTTGGCTATAAAAGGGTCCCATAGACCCCTACCCCAAGCTTTTTAAGAGAATCATATATGGCGTGCCAGGAGACTCTATGGAATGCTTTCTCAGCATCCAACGAGAGTATCTACTTACAAATTTTTAACTGCATCTAGCCCAGGAAATACTTTGTGCCTAGTAGCAGTGTCTGCTAGTCAGCGGATTATCCCGGCTGTTAAGCAAGCTACACCACCTGTAGTTTGGACACTTAATTTTTTCAAAGGAAATGCTTCGGGACCACGGGATACTTAGTGAAGAGCATCAGGAGGCACCCCAAGGCATAGGGGCTGGGACTGGCACTAGGATGCCTTGCGGTGGACAGCCGAGCTCGATCTTTATAAAAGCTTTTTAACTGCAGCAGCTTTAATGGACGCTACTGGAGCTGGAATTACGCTGCTGCTGGCATGAGACTTGCCCTCCAATAGATCCTTGTAAATGGATTTAAAGTGTATTCATTCAAATTAGAGGGACAATTTAAATTAAAAAGCTTAGAGCTGCCTCCACCACAGGGGGGCTCTCTCGACCCACCAGCGGACAGGCACCAGTATTGGGAGAGGGGGGCTGGCCGTCAGGGTTCACCGCGGCTCTGGCACAAACCCGGCGACACGGAGGTGGCACGGGCAGGAGCGGACTGGCCGTCTCGGCTTCTCACTTTTTGGATTTTAGAAGGGCATGACATGCCTATATCTGTGTCTCCCCCTCCTTTTACTCCTCCACCTCTTTTCTTTTCGCATGACTATATGTACTTGTCACTTTTCCATGTGTTAGTTGTGTCTTCTGAGCAGTTTGTCAGCTTTTGGACACCTTTGAAGGTGTTTTCTATGTGTTTCTATGTGTTTTTGTTTGCCTGCCATTGGTTTTAACGGTGTTCGAAGGTGTTCGACGAACAGTTCGACGAACAGTTCGGCGAACACACGGGTGTTCGACGAACCGAACCGAACACTACGGGGGTGGCTCAACACTAGTCACCATCTCCAGATGTGACAGCTGTGCATGGGAGATCAGCGCAGGAACGTGGACAGGTAACTATTTTTTTTTTAGTAAACTAAGAATTAAATAAAATGGTGTTTTATTTCAAATAAATTATTTTTTTCTGGGTGTAGTGTGTTTTTTCTTTTTAACACTTTGTAGGTTAGTAATGGTGGTGTCATATAGACGGCCATCATTACTAACCTGGGCTTCATGGCAGCTGGCGCTGACATGAACCCCACCACTATTACCCCCTGCCACCGCACCAGGGCAGCGTGGAAGAGCGAGGCTAAGTGCCAGAATTGGCGCATCCTATGGATGCGCCTTTTCTGGGGCGGCTGACGGCTGGTGTTTCTAGCCTGGGAGGGGGCCAATATTCATGGCACCCTTCCTGAGCTATTAATATCAGCCCCCAGCTGTCTGCCTAGCCTTTGCTAGCTATTTAAATAGGGGGGACCCCACGTCATTTTTTTTGGGGGGGTCCCCCATTTTAATAGCTAGTAAAGGCTAGGTATTCAGCTGGGGGCTGATATTAGTAGCCTGGGAAGCTCCGTGGGTTTTACCCCCTTCCCAGGCTTCAAACATCTGCCCCAGCCGTCTGCTTAACCTCCGCTAGAGACTAAAATTATGGGGGATCCCACGCCATTTTTTTTTTAAATAAATCCTTTATTTTAACACTAAATGACATTTGAGGACTTAATAAAGATGCAGTCCCTAAATTATTATTTATTTTTTAATAAATTTTTCCCAAAACTTTTGACGTGGGCTTCGCCATATTTTTGTATGCCAGCCAGGTACAGCATCCAACTTCTATGAACGCGCCATTTTCCGGGGCGGCAGCGGACTGCAATTTTCAGCGGGGGGGGGCAGAAAGCTTGGGCCTCCCTGCGCTGCAGATTCCATCCCCCAGCTGCCTAGTTGTACCTGGCTGGACACAAAAATAGGGAGAAGCTCCACGTTTTTTTTTTTTTAATTATTTCATGAAATTCATGGAATAATTAAGAAAAAAAGGGCTTCCCTATATTGTTGTGTCCGGCTAGGTACAAATAGGCAGCTGGTGGTTGGGGGCAGCCCGTTCCTGCCTGCTGTACCTGGCTGGACACAAATATAGTGTGAAGCCCCACGTCAATTTTTTTTTAATTATTTCAGGAAATTCATGAAATAATTAAAAAAAAATTATGTGGGGCTTCGCCCTATATTTGTGTCCAGCCAGGTACAGCAGGCAGGAACGGGCTGCCCCCAACCACCAGCTGCCTATTTGTACCTAGCCGGACACAACAATATAGGGAAGCCCTTTTTTTCTTAATTATTCCATGAATTTCATGAAATAATTAAAAAAAAAAATGTGTGGCGCTTCGCCCTATTTTTGTGTCCAGCCAGGTACAACTAGGCAGCTGGGGGCTGGAATCTGCAGCGCAGGGAGACCCAAGCTTTCTGGGACCCACCCGCTGCAAATTGCAGTCCGCAGCCGCCCCGGAAAATGGCGCGTTCATAGAAGCGCCATCTTCTGGCGCTGTACCCAACTCATCCAGGGCCCTGGTGCGGTGGCTCACTGGGTAATAAAGGGGTTAAGGCCAGCTTGGCATTATCAGCTGGCCCTAAGCCCGAAATTCATGGGGTCACGCCAATATTAGACATGACCGCCATGAATTTCTAGGAAAGTATTTAAAAAAAACACAAACACCCAGAAAAAAGTCCTTTAATTGAAATAAAGACACAATTCTTTATTGTTCTAAATTAAACCATACTTACCGCCACGCCCATTCCAGCTGAAGCCAACGATCTCCTGCAATAAAAGTAAAATAATAAAGCAACCTCATCCTTACCTTTCCATGGTTCCCAGGACAGCTTCAGCTCTGCTACATCGAGATGACAGGCTGGACCGCAGCAGAACGCTGCCATCCAGCCTGTCATCCCGCGGACACTGAGAAGCGCAGGCATGCTTGCGCTCCTCAGTGTCTCTCTGTGACGTCATCCAGATGAGCCGAGGTCATGTCCAATGAACTCAGCTCACCTCATGCACGTCACTGACAGCGTGGGAAAATTCTCCTGCACTCAGCGCTTCAGCGTGAGAATTCTCCCACGCTGTCAGTGACGTGCATGAGGTGCGCCGAGTTCATTGGACATGACCTCACCTCATGCACGTCACTGACAGCGTGGGAAAATTCTCACGCTGAAGCGCTGAGTGCAGGAGAATTCTCCCACGCTGTCAGTGACGTACATGAGGTGAGCCGAGTTCATTGTCGGCTCATCTGGATGCCGTCACAGCCAGACACTGAGGAGTGGAAGTATGCCTGCGCTTCTCAGTGTCTGCGGGATGACAGGCTGGATGGCAGCGTTCTGCTGCGGTCCAGCCTGTCATCTCGATGTAGCAGAGCTGGAGCTGTCCTGGGAACCATGGAAAGGTAAGGATGAGGTTGCTTTATTATTTTTCTTTTATTGCAGGAGATCGTTGGCTTCAGCTGGAATGGGCGTGATGGTAAGTATGGTTTAATTTAGAACAATAAAGAATTGTGTCTTTATTTCAATTAAAGGACTTTATTCTGGGTGTTTTTGTTTTCTTTTAACTTTGACTATGGGGTTAGTAATGGGGGTGTCTTATAGACGCCTCTCCATTACTAACCTGGGCTTGATGTCAGCTGGCATTATAAGCTGACATCAACCCCAACCCTATTACCCCCTGCCACCGCACCAGGGCAGCGTGGAAGAGCGAGGCTAAGTGCCAGAATTGGCGCATCCTATGGATGCGCCATTTCTGGGGCGGCTGACGGCTGGTGTTTCTAGCCTGGGAGGGGGCCAATATTCATGGCACCCTTTCTGGGCTATTAATATCAGCCCCCAGCTGTCTGCCTAGCCTGTGCTAGCTATTAAATTAGGGGGGACCCCACGTTATTTTTTTGGGGGGGTTCCCCCATTTTAATAGCTAGTAAAGGCTAGGTATTCAGCTGGGGGCTGATATTAGTAGCCTGGGAAGCTCCGTGGGTATTACCCCCTTCCCAGGCTTCAAACATTTGCCCCAGCTGTCTGCTTAACCTCCACTAGAGCCTAAAATTAAGGGGAACCCCACGCCAATTTTTTTTTAAATAAATCCTTTATTTTAACACTAAATGACAAGTACAGTAATCAACACTGTCACTGCACTTCATATATATGTGACTGACATGTTTCTATCTATCTAATCTATGTGTGATTCTCTATTCCTTCTATTCTAAATTGTCGGGTACAGATACTGAATTGCCGGCCGGCTTTCTTAAAGAGACGGTGCATGAAAACACTATTATTTTTTTAAATAAATCCTTTACACTAAATGACAAGTACAGTAAGCAACACTGTCACTGTACTTCATATATATGTGACTGACATGTTTCTATCTATCTAATCTATGTGTGAAGCTCTATTCTTTCTATTATAAATTGTCGGGTACCGCTGCTGAATTGCCGGCCGGCTTTTTTAAAGAGACGGTGCACGAAAACACTAATATTTTTTTTAATAAATCCTTTACACTAAATGACAAGTACAGTAAGCAACACTGTCACTGTACTTCATATATATGTGACTGACATGTTTCTATCTATCTAATCTATGTGTGAAGCTCTATTCTGTCTGTTATAAATTGTCGGGTACAGATGCTGAATTGCCGACCGGCTTTTTTAAAGAGACGGTGCACGAAAACACTAATATTTTTTTTAATAAATCCTTTACACTAAATGACAAGTACAGTAAGCAACACTGTCACTGTACTTCATATATATGTGACTGACATGTTTCTATCTATCTAATCTATGTGTGAAGCTCTATTCTTTCTGTTGTAAATTGTCGGGTACCGGTGTATGCCGCTGATGAATTGCCGGCTTTTCATGTCATTCTACATTATTCTTAGTTGTTTTAGTTCATGTAGAATTAACCTACAAGGAAAGAAAGGGTTTATTTTCATTCCGATATTTGTGTCCCATTGACTTGCATTGGTTTCCGGTATCGGAATCGGCGATATCCGATACTTTTTGGGTATCGGCCCGATCCAATCCGATACGATATTTCCTGATATCGGAAGGTATCGCTCAACACTAGTGACAATGTAACGGTATCAGGTCCGAATTTGCCTAATTTTTGAAGACACTGTTACTGTGTTGGGCATCAGAGCGGCACTATGACACTTTTCTTCTTCATTCAGTGCAGTTTAGAAGTGGGGGAAAAAATGGGGAGAATGTTCTAGAAAAGGGAAAAGATCTGCCACAGATGCCAGTATTTTACATTTGTCACTGTAAGAAGTCATAGTGTTATACAAATAAAAAGAAAAGCAAAAAATGAATTGTTTCAATTGGAGCACATTGAAAAAAATCCACTCCAAACAGCATTAATATGTTATAAAAAATCTTTTTACTGTATGCAATTGCATTTAGTTCAATTTCAATAACCATTTCATATATTATCATATACGGATAAAATGTCCTTAATTCTTGTGTGGCAATTGTAAACATTTCCTTTTGGCACAAATGCCTCAAATATGAGATCTAGACTCCAAGACATGTAGCAAAGATGGAAAGTGAATTTTCTGAAATACGAAAGGAAAGAGGATCCATGATATTAGGGGATTGGGAGACAATTTCTTGTTGGATATGGTCAATATTTTCTTTGAAATAAGTGACCAGATTATCAGAGCTGAAGTTGAAGATAGGGGCCTGCATGTTAGGACTGAGGAGGAAGTGAAAAGTGAAAAAGAGTTGTTTTATTGTCTTAGAAAGTGAAGTGTTGCAGATGGTGAAGTAGTCTTTTTGGAGAGGGCACAATTATATGTCTTGAGTGTAAACTTACAGTGGATGAATTCTTCAATGGAAAGAGATTTTCTCAACAGAACACTAACACTGGAGAAAACATGTTTACAGCATGTGCCAAAGTTAACATCATCTGTGCTGGGCTGTTTTACATGTAGGGGGTACAGTTTCATCAAGGGCATCTTCCAGTGTCTTATAACAATGTATAAAATCTAATTTAGGATATGATAAGAAATAAATTGGTTGCCAATGATGAATGTATTTTCACAAGGTGCTGGGTATTGTTGGCTTGTAGATTTCTGAATGTTTGGTATGTTGGGATGTCCTGAGTGGGGTCTTTAATTTTGACAGAGAAAGAAAAAATATTGTGGTCAAAGAGAGGAAGAGTGGAGTTAGTAAAATCACACACAGAGCAAAGTCAGAAGAAGACCAGGTCCAATGTATTCATGTCTTCATGTGAAAGAGAGTTAGTAAGCTGTGAAAGACCTAGAGAGGAAATTAGAGATAGAAGATGAGTGGAATTGTGGAATATCATTGTGGAATATCAATAGAATGTTAAAGTTATCCATGATGAGAGTGAGAATATCACAAGAAGAATTGGTCCGGAAGGCAGTACACAACCACCATACAGAGGGAGAAGGGATGGAAAAGTCAGATGGTGTGGCCCTCAAAAGTGGGGAACATAGCTGAGCGTGTGATGGGGGGGTGAACTGGAAGGAAATTTTTATGCAAGTTACAGACCAACACCTCCATCTTGTCTTTTCTCAGGTCTGGAGGTATGAAACAAAAGTAGGCCACCATACAAGAGAGCTGCAGCGGTGTCTGATTGTTGAATCTAGGTTTCAGTATGCAATTTTAAAGGAAGATTTCATGAATGTAGGCGACTTTGCTGGAGTTCCAGAGGTCATAGTTAAAAGAGATAGGAGAAGACATGCACTGAAAGTTAATGATATTAATTGACTTTCTGTGTGCAGAAGAAAATAAGTTAACTAAGAAGAAAGATGGAAAGATAGCAGATGGTTTAGAGATATGTGAAACCATCTCATGCATTTTATGTTGAGAAAGAATTAATTCAATTTATATATATTTTTTACAGAATTTATTTTTGTAATAAAATAGTAAAAAAAGTATACAAGTTTGATTTTTCCATATTTGTACTGACCTGGAGAATTACATTTCCAAAACATTTTTACTGCACAATTAACATGGAGAAAATAAAATCCGCTATAATATGGAAGAATTGTATTGTTTTCACCATTTCACCACATTTGGAATGCTTTTTCCATTTCATTACTCTATCTGGTAAAAAAAGTCTCCATCTTCTCCATTCAGTGACTACACAGATATCGGCCAGCACTCAGATGTCATCCGAGTGCAGGCTGATGTTTCACACGCACTCATTGACATGCACTGCAGAATGCGATCCGAATATTGGATCAAACTTCGGCTTTCAGCTATTTTTTTCTCAGACAGTCTCTTTCTGAGGAAAAAGTCAGACATTCACACAGCCCAATGGACTAACATTGATCCGAGTATAATTTTAGGTTTTGTTGGAGCGCACTCGGACAGCAAATATGCTCGCCTGTACCTGCCCTTACCCTGATAATTGGTGTGTTAGATCCTGCTCATAGCCTAACAGATCACTTTATCTGGCAGACCTCGATGTCTATACAGATAGACCAATCACAGCAATCGCCATCCGGGACCAAAGCTGATTGGTCCCCAGTCAGCTAGCTGTATGTCTCTGATGTCTGGGAGAGCATTCTTCATTAAATTATCATTGTGGATTGATGAGTTGACAGTTTAATTAACTAAAGTACAAGTATGCTGGAATGCATGACAGCACCACATTCCGAAGTACATGTACATGATTTTCCATTAAGGGGCTAAAGGACAATGTCAGGATATCTATCCGTGACCAGAATTTCAAGAGAATGTTGGTCACACAGCAAGAAACCCAAACCACAGAATTATTTCTACAAAAGAGTGGTTAAAGACAAGTCAAGGTCTTAACATTAATCTTATAGAAATGTTGTGGTAGGACCTGAATCAAGATGTTCATGGGTGAAAACTCATCAACAAAATATAGTTGAAGCTGTTTTGTAGGCAGAAACAGGCTAAAATTCCTCAAAGCCAATGTGCAGGACTGATCAACCATTACCCGAAACATTTACATGCAGTTACAGTATTGCTGCACAGTGGTCATACCGGTTACTGGTTCACATACTTTTGCCATTCATAAACATGAGATATTGGATCTTTTTCTTTAATAAAAAAAATGACAAAGTCAAATTTATTTGACTCATTTGTTTGATTTGTTTGTCTTTCTCTACTTTAGTGACAAAAATTGATTTAGATTTGATACATAAAAATAAAAAATCTGAAAAGTTCACAAACCTTGAAGTAGCCCTGTATTTATTATGTATTTTAGACACTTTCTGAACCTTATCCTATTTAAAGGTATGTGACTTATCAAAAGGGACATTGTATAACATGCGACAACGTGAACCAAAAAATGCAAAAAAATTTTCACGTACATTTCTGGCACAAAGTAAAAAAATATTTTCATTTTGGCAAGTCTGGCATATTCTGAGACTGTGTATTTTAAATTTGCATTGTAAAAAAATTACACAATATTGATCAATCTTCACCATTATGTGCGTGTGCTGTCTGCTACTAAAGGCCCCATCACACATAACGAGATCACTAGCGAGATCGTTGATACGTCACGGTTTTTGTGACGCAATAGCGATTCCGCTAGCGATCTCGTTACGTGTGACAGGTAGCAACGATCAGGCCCCTGCTGTGAGATCGCTGATCGTTACAAAGCTTCCTGGACCATTCCTGGGTTGTTGCGCTCCCGCTGGGCAGTGTACATCGCTGTATGTGACACCTAACCAACGACCTCGTTAGCGATTCTGAACTGAGACACGTAGGCGTGCATAAATTGGACTTTTCCACGTTCCTCGTCCCCGATTGGTGGTCGCTACAGCGTTCTCATTTCCGGCCGTGCATAAAGAAGGCAACAGAATAGCGATTCCATCCTTTGTTTCTGACCTCGTGCTGGATTGCAGATCCTAGCAGAACTCTCCGGGCTGTTGATATATGTTCATTGGATTAGTCCTGACTTTGCAGATCGTTGTAGCGTTGTGCGGCTGTGACTCCACTTTGAAGAAATCAGGCATCTTTAGCGAGGTAGGTATTGTTTGGGGTCTCAAATGAGTTTCCATTTTTAATTCATTTATAGGACATCTACCAATTATCTGTTAGCATTGCTCTTCAGGGAGGGAGGTCTTGGCTTCTATCTGTATGTATATGCTTTTGCATGGGCAGATATTTTAGGGGTCTCATGCACACACACACACACACAGCACGTTTTCTGACACACTGTCCTGGCCAACCGCTTCAGAGTTTTTCTATCACGCTCACTAACGGAATGGAACACGGTTTTCCATGATATTTTGCATGTACAGTATAAATACTTGGGTTAATTCTTTTGTTGAAAGTGTTCTCATCTTTTCATTTTGTGTTTGCAGTTTGCACATCATGAACGACGGGCAGTGTGCTATTGTGGTTGCTGCATTGCTGGTTGAGGAAGCTCGGCGTATAGATGAGGCAAGGGAGCTACAGAGGCGTTCCAAACGAAAGCGTCGCATGTGGACCAGAGAGTGGCTGCAGAAGAGGTCTGAATTGTCCCACATGCAACTTGTAAGAGAGCTTCAGGAGAAGAATCCTCATGATTTCCGCAACTATCTGAGGATGTCAGAGGAATCATTTAAAGTGGTACTGGAAAGAGTTACGCCACGTATTCAACGGAAGGATACAGCGATGCGTGCTGCCATTCCGGCAGATGAAAGATTGGCAGTCACGCTGAGATTCCTGGCCACTGGACGCTCACTCCAAGATGTGCATTTTTCTGCAGCCATTTCAAGGCCCATGCTCAGCGTTCTAATTCCGGAGACATGTAATGCGATTTTCCACAGTCTACGTAGTTGCATACAGTTTCCCAACATGGAGGAGGAATGGAAAAAGATTGCCTCAGATTTTGAGCAGCTGTGGCAGTTCCCTAACTGTGTTGTGGCTTTGGACGGGAAACATGTCCGGGTCACTCAGCCACCAAATAGTGGATCCTATTTTTATAATTATAAGGGCTATTTCAGCATCATCCTGATGGCCCTTGTTAATGCCAATTATGTATTTATAAATGTAGATGTTGGCATGAACGGCAGGGTTTCTGATGGTGGTGTTTTAGAGCACACACTTTTTGGAGAGCGATAGCACAACTGTGAACTACACTTCCCTCCCAACTCAGAGACTACAGGTAACCTTAATTTTGTTTTTGTCGGCGATGAAGCCTTCCCACTTCATCCCAATCTTATTAAACCGTTCCCCCAAAAAAGTCTGACCCAGGAAATAAAAATTTTCCATTATCGTTTGTCAAGGGCACGTCGTGTTGTAGAAAATACCTTCGGTATCAGGGCCAACCGCTTCAGAGTTTTTCATACGCCAATTAACATGAAGCTTAAATCAATTGTATCTGTTGTTTTGGCCTGTTGCATGCTTCACAACTTTCTTCGTCGACGTGATGCAATTACGTACTGTCCGCCTGGCTTCGTGGACTCTGTGGACCTAGCCAATGGGGAAGTGGAGCTCGGTGAATGGCGTGCAAACGATCCTGCAATTGCAGGCCTTCAACCAGTGGGATATGGCAGAAACACCCATGATGCGAAGACCTGCAGCGACAACTTCTACCAGTATTTTAACGGTCCTAGTGCTGTTACTTGGCAGCATCAGAACTTATAGTGGGCAACTACTGACATTTATACACTACTTTCAGTTTTGTAATTATTTGTATAATAAACTGTGTTTTACTTTGCAAAAGCTTTGTTTCTCATTGTTTCAGTAGTAAGGGCCCGTATACACATACGTGTACTCCAGGGGCGTACATAGGAATCATGGGGCCCCATAGCAGAAGTTCTAATTGGGCCCCCCCCAAAAAAAAAATGTTAATAATTGTTGGGGGCACAGAAGAGCAGATCTCACAACTTTCCAGCCCTTGCATAGCAATTTTCTTCCTTGCTGAACTCCTGGATTCCCCTTTCATAGCCCCATAAAATGTGATGCCAACAAAAGGGTCCCTCTTAACACAGTATGATACCCCGATGATGAATTCCTCCTCTTTAGCCTCCACATGCACAGTGTAATGACCCTACTGTCAGGGCTGTGGAGTTGGAGTGGGAGTCAGTATAAAATGGACCGACTCCTAAAAGATATAATAAATTGGGTACAGTAGTTCAATGCAGTTTGTGGGGAATATTTATTTCTTAAGAATTTGGGAAAGTTATGAAATGTCCTATAAATGTCTGTCCTATTCCTGATCTCAGGGTCTGGACTTTTAGCGGAGATGAATCTGTGCAGCAGTAAATTTATCACTGCACATGAGCCGTGTATGAGGTGGTCGCAGTCAGAGTCGGTGTCATGGAAATTGAGGAGTCGGAGGTTTGGCTTACTGACTCAACAGCCCTGCCTACTGTACCCCACCTCAACTCCCAGGGCAAAGTATGGTGACCCCAACACAGTATAATCCACCAACTGTGACCCCCACATAGTCTTCCATGCAGTATAGTGGGCCTAAATACAGTATAATGGCCCCCACACCTCTCCACACTCCACAGAGTATAATGCAGTCCCCATAGTCCTCCACACAGAATAATGCACTCGTCATGGTCCTCCACACAGTATAATGTGCTTGACATGGTCCTCCACATAGTATAATGCACCCACTATGGTCCTCCACACAGTATAATGCACTCCCCATGGTCCTCCACACAGTATAATGCAGCCCCCCATAGGGTAAAAGGCAGCCCCAGTCCTCCAGTATAATCAGTACTGACTGATTTACAAAAATAAATAAATACATAATTACCACTCCTCGTTCCCCGCCGCTTCAGTCTCTGCAGCGCGTCTCTCTCATCACGACAGCAGCTGCCAGCTCCTCTGTCTGCCAGAGCGTGGTGCATCATAGCAGCGTTGCCGCTGTTTGATTAACCGCCGCCCACCGGCACTGTACTCAGGAATAGCTGTGCGTAGTGTGCTGTGCGGCTGTGTCTTGTAGCAATGACGCAGTAGGGGCGACACAAGCACAATTAAAGGTGCATTGTCACCCCTGCCGTCATTACTACAAGACACTGCCGCACAGCGGGCGGCCATGTCTGAACACAGTGGCGGTGGGCGGCGGCGGCAATCAAACAGCGGAGTGTGGGGTACAGATGGGGGCGACTGCTATGGGGTCCGCTGGCTCACGGGCCCCCTACGGCCACGGGCCCCATAGAAGTTGCGTGGTCTGCCGACAATGGCGGTACACCACTGGTGTACTCATATTTATACAGATACATCCATATACACATACATATTCAGATACATAAAAATCTACAGCCATATCCACACTTATATACAGATAACTACATATACGCATACATAGTCACAGACACACAAGTATGCATACCTATCTAAAAATATAGATATATATCCATACCTAAAACCACGAAGACACCAGTGTTCCCATGTGACCGGAGACGCTGTCTTAATAATGCGTCATCTGTTGAACGCAGCAGCATCTCCAGTCTGACAGAAATACGAATAATTCAGGTCGCAGCTTGCGCGTGCAGTAGCGTCCTCTAATAAACCGCGCGGGCATTATGGGCGACCTTACTGTGTCATGGGCGTGGCTTGCGGCGTTGATGCGTCATGGGCGTGTTTTATGACGTATTTGCGGCCTAGCTTGTTAGGAGAGGCGGCAATATGGCGGCCAGGAGGCGTGCATATCCATGGGGAGATGCTGAGGTGCGCTACCTCATAGCACAGCTGGATGCCAAAGATTATGATTGCCATGAGCACTCACAACATCCAGTGCTCCATAAGCAGGCGGTGCTGCGGAGTATAAGACGGGGCCTGGACCAAAGATTTGGGGTGCAGCACTCCGCTACCCAGATCCGGAAGAAGCTGGCAGATCTGAGGCACAGATCCAGTGAACGCATTACCAGCATCCAGTCATAGACCCTGCCCCATCGTGGTGTGTGGTTTTAAAATAGGTTAGCACAGTATATGGCAGCACATTAGTTACAATTGCAATTACAGTGCAGTACCTCAGGTATGTAATGTTATTTGTTCTCCAGCACCTGCAGACCCGGAGCCCCAGCAGGAGTTATCTAGAGGCTCGCCAGCATCATTCCATGATATGGGTGTAACTTCGCCTTGCGGTAATGTTTTCACATAAAATACGGTCCATACAACTTGGAAAGTATAGGGCTGTCATGTACTATGAAGTGTTGTGTCTTTCCCTAGCCGGTGATGCCAGAGGATCCGGGTGGTCCATAAGCTCTTCATCACCAGAGCAAACTGAAAACCGTAAGTATTAAATAACAAACATGTACCTGATAGGCTGTGTGCCCACGATGCGTTTTTAATGCGTTTCTGCAGCGTTTTTGCAGCTGTGGAAATGCCTTAAAAACGCATGGGTAGAAGGGCAGCAATGTTCACCAATGATAATCCGCATGTGCTGTGCACATGCTGCGTAAATTTCCGCTGGAGATTATCATTGCGGAAAAAAACGAAGCACTACCAATTATTTTGCGGAAGCGCTTTTTTTTACACCGCCATTGACTTGCATTAGAATGCGCCAATTCCGCAAGACTGCATCTGTACTTGCTAAATTGGCGCCTCCTAATGTGCGGATGGTACCCGGGTGTGGTGCATCGTGGGCACATAGCCTTAATTAGATGAATGTACAGAATTATTCATCTTAAGTTTAACAATTACCTCCGTAGAAATCCCTACATTCGATGATCTCCTGGCGTCATAGCGGAGACTAAGCAAAGTAGTCCAACAGCACGGAGTGATGCTGGAAAGATTTGTGGCGGCCCAACAGCGTCGCGGCAGCCAATAACTTTTTTTTTGTTGTTGTTAATATTTTTGGGTTGGTTGTTGTTATATTTATTTTATTTTTAGAAAAAAATGTTAAAGTTTATATCTACTGTTGTGTACACTTTGTTACAAACAAATAAGATGTTTCATCACTCACACCCATTATATGTATGCATCTGTATAGATCAGGGGTCTCAAACACGCGGCCCGCGGGCCAAATGCGGCCTCTCCGGCTGCTTCATGCGGCCCGCAGGCACAGATCCCGTAACTATCGCGGCTCTTTCCAGCAGCCGCCGACATCAGCGCTGTAGTGCAGAGAATTGCTGTGCGGAGACTGGCCCTCTGCACAGCAACACCAGTGCCAGCCACCGGCCTATCAGAGGCCAGCAGCAGACCTCTGCATCCCAGCGCAGCGGCGTATGACGTCACTGCCATGCGCAGATGTCAGCTGCTGGCCTCTGATAGGCCGGCGGCTGACACTGGTATTGCTGTGCAGAGAGCCTGTCTCTGCACGGCAATACACTGCACTACAGCGCTGATGTCCGCGGCTGCTGGAGAGAGCCGCGATCATTACAGGGTCTGTGCCTGCGGGCCACAGGTGCAGAGGATGCCAAGGGAATGGAGGTCAGGTGAGAATTTTTTTTTTCCCTCTGTGATGTGAAATACAGCACAGGGGACCTGTGCTCAGTATGGGGGGGCACTGTGCTCAGTATGGGGGGACGGAGACCCTGAGCGCTGCATGGGGGGGTATGGGGACCCTGAGGGCTGTATGGGGGGAAGGGGACCCTGAGCGCAGTATGGGTGGGACGGGGACCCTGTGCACAGTATGGGGGGGGCCTGGATGGGGGACATGTCTGCAACATAAGGATCAGGATTGGGGACCATGTCTGCAATATGGGGGACCTGGAGGGGAGACCATGTCTGCAATATGGGGGACCTGGTGGGGAGACCATGTCTGCAAGATGAGGACCAGTTCAAAAGGTGTATAGAAAATAAAATGGTATCACTAAAAATGTCACTTTGTCATGCAAATAATGTGGACCCCCAAATTAAATGTTTTTCCGTGTGCGGTCCATATGCCCAGCTGAGTTTGAGACCCCTGGTATAGATGCACCCAGTCCATTACCCCGCCTAGTAGACCTGCTAATAACTTTATGCTGAAGTCAGTAAAGCAGGCGGCAAGTCTTAATTCAAAAAACATTTTTATTATGAACAAATATTTTAATAAATAAACAATAAAATTAACTAATAATTAAACAACAACCTAACAATTTAAACATTTTACTTAAACCCTACAAGGAAAACATCACTAAAGCTGTTGATACTGGTTTTCCGAATTCAAAAATCCTTGGCTGGGCGGAGAAGACATTTCTTCAAGGAACGAATTTGAAAACTTGGGATATTGGGAGGGGTGGGCAAGAGGCAGGTTTTGTTGAGGTACAAATTGTCGCAATGGTGTGCTACGCTATGGTTCCGGCATTTGTGTCCATGACTGCCTTGCACAAGGATCACGGTCAATCCTACTATGTACTGTTGATGTTTCATTAAGTTGACCGGCTGCCGCTTTATTTAAAGTCTCGAAAATGACCCTTTCGGCATGGATCCTCTGTGTGGCATCCAGCTTCTGAAGTCGATCAGCGGCAAAGTTGGCAAAGCTGTCCATGCCCGAGTTGGTCTGCTGGCTTAAAATTCTCTTTGCCAAAGAGAGTAGCTCTGTCGATGGTGACAAGGCGGCCTTTCTCTTATTACGTGAGTTGATTATTCGCCGAGGTACAGTAGCTGAGTTGAGGGTTGAGGGTGCAGGGTCTTGACTCGACCCCTCAGTAACCTCCGCCAGGCTAGGTTCATCACCCAGGATGTCGTCACTTGTGGTTGACATATCTTGCTGATGTTGCTGTGGGAACAGAAAATTAATGTTAAAGTTAAACCCAAAAATTATTTTACAACATTCAGCACCACACCACAGAAATGTGTTGGCATTGGATATATCATATAGCAGTACAGGATATGAAATGTCATTCAACGGTATGAGAACTGAGTGGGTCGAAAAATAGTAAAGGAGTGTACTTACCTGAACAGGAAGGGATAACTTGTAAACTGCAGAATTAAGCAGGTAAAACTTTAGTTAATATTTTCTATTAAACTATGGCATGTACATACCAAGTTTAAATGCTATTTACAGGGAAGCAAGCAAAGAAGGTGCTTACATCTCCAAAAGGGGTGTCAGTCGGGATCACAGGGTCTTCATCCAGGCTCTGCCGCATGGAAGATACTGTTGTGCGTGGCAGCTCCTGGTCACGGGTGAAGCCAAGTAAGTCATAGTACCATAACGAGGGCACATAAACTTGATCTGTGCCGGCACCAGACTTCATTGACTTCTCGATCTTGTTCAGCTCTTTTTTATACACTGTGCGAAGACCCTGGATCTTTTTCCGAACAACTGTCTCATCCACCTTCTCGCTGGGATTATGGTGCTTAAAGAGATCTACTAGTTTCCCATTTGCCTCCCTTTTTTATTGCGGTTACTGTAGTCGGCAGACTTAATCTGCCAAAGACAGGGCAGGGACCGATACATCTCGATAAGTTCTCGAACAAATTCTTCGGTATTGTAAGATATCTGAAATAAAAAATAGCATACAGTGAGTATACATGGAACATTTGAAAAAAAAAATAATACTCTTGTAACCACACTACCGTGTGCACATGAGACCACCTAAAATGGCTGCCCATGCTAAAGCATATGTACACAAATAGAAGCCAAGCCCGCCCTCCCTTCCTCCCTCCCTCCAGAGCAATGATAGAAGATAATTAGTAGGTGTCCTATAAATTAAGTAGGCAACGGGAACGCATTTCAGACCCCAAACGATACTTACCGTGAACAGAGTATAGATCAAAAGAACCGTTGAAAAATGGAAGAAGAGTCGCAGCCCAGAGAACTCTACTATGATCTGTAAATCAGCACGTGGTCAGGAGCAATGGATGGTAGCGCTACTATGTCGCCTCATAATGCACGGCCGCCACCCAATCAGAACGCAGTAGTGACCACCAATCGGTACTGAATGGACGCGGAAAAGGCAACGCAAATGCACGCCTTTATGACTACGTCACACAGTACGTCCCTCATCGAGGTCTGAATCGTCAGAGCAGCTGATATGTGACAGGGTCACAACGACCAACAACATTGTTTTACTGGTCGCTGTATCGTTGCAGCGTCATTGGTGGGATCGGACTGTTTGACATCTCACCAGCGATTACGTAGCGACGCAGCAACGATCTCTACCAGGTCGTATCGTTGTCGGGATCATTGTAGCGTCGCTCAGTGTGACGGTAGCATAAGGCCAAAAACTAAGATAGGTCTTCTATATAATCTGATGCAGAGCTAAGATTCAGAACAAAGTCTTCTATGGTAAGCAGCTAATGAGTGTTTATAAAGACCTCAGTGTCATAGGCCCTATAATTATCTAATAGTACATATAGCAGGTATGTTGTAGCACTGCATGATACATTAAATTACTTAAAAAACTACATCTTGCATCTTGACTAAATATGTTTACATTCAAAATTATTCAACCCCCATTGCAAATAGTGCTTTACAGTGGGGGAGGCATAAACTTTCTTAGCCTCTGACACAGATTAAGGCAGTGAAGAAGATATCGCAGTCCTCTTTTTTTCTTTCTCCATTGTTTGTGTAAATCACTCAAAATAAGTTTTGAAACCATACAATACCATGGAAAAGCAAAAGTATGTTACAAAAAACTGGCCTTGCATATTGTGCTGTTTTGATGTGCGAGCAATTTAATGATATTCCATACATTTCAGGAGGTAGTTATCATGGCCTTAAAGGGGTTTTTCCATGAACAAAAGTTCATTTTAAAAAATTGGCTGTGTCTGACCATGTACATAACATACCACAGCTCCTGGGAAGGGAAGGAAGCAAAAGAATATACAGGCATTACAGCAGGGGATCATAGAGGATTCATTTTGTGAGGTAAAATATTGTTTAAAAACAGGCAGTTGAAATGCTTTACCTCACAAAATGAATCCTCTGAGATTCCCGGCTGAAATGTCTGTATTGTCTTTTGCTTCCTCCCCTGCCCAGGAGCTGTGGTATGTTATGTACACGGTCAGACACAGCTAATTTTTAAAATGAACTTTTGTTGGTGGTAAAACCCCTTTAATATTTGTAAAACAGGAAGGTGAGGGTTGCAGTACTTCTGAACCCGAAGATGACCATACTGTACCAGGACAATATTTCCTTGGTGAGGTCAACTAAACTGAAAGAATAATTGAAGAAAGAAAAGATACTGTTCCAAAAGAGAATACAATATGACCCAGTCAACTGTTGTGAAATTTGACCTGGGAAGCTTGACTTTTACATTAGAGATAGCTTTAAGAGGTACCACAAATACATGCATAATTAAAATTCCAATTTACCCTGTTAAAAACAGCATGCTATTTTTAGCCTGATTAATTACGAACAACTTACATATGCCACAACATTTTAAATTCAAAAATCAATTGAAGCCCAAACATTATTCCCCTAGATGAGTGTGGGATATAGTTTGTAAAATGGGCTGACTTGTGGGAGGGTTTCTGTTATTCTGGCAACTCCAAACCTCTGCTAATGGGACAACGCAATCAAATCCTATTCAATCAAAATCTGCAATCCAAGATTATTAATATTATTATTATTATTATTATTATTATTATTATTATTAATATTTATTATTATAGCACCATTTATTCTATGGTGCTTTACATGTGAAAAAGGGGGTATACATGGTAAAAACAAGTACAAAAATCATAAACAATACATGTCAGCGACTGGTACAGGAGGAGAGAGTATGGTTATCCTTCATACTAGTTTTTAGCCACTTATTGGGGTTCTAGCATTGTTGGAAGAATTTAGGTAACAAATTATGGGATCCATTTTCTCCTATCACTTTTTGTGAAAATAATAAATATGGGGCAGAGGTAACATTTCTGTGGAGAAAAACATTTTTCATTATCACGTTCCAATGTTCTAAACTTTTGTGAAACACTTGTGGATACCAGAAGGTTCAGTCAAACCTACATGAAGTCTATATGGGTGTAGTCTCCAAAATGGGGGCACTTTGGGGGGGGGGGGTTATGATGTTTTGTCACCCCAAGAGTCTCTTTAAATGTGACATGACAGTCTATTACAGCCAAAATTGTACTTCAAAATTAAAAAAGTTCTCATTCTCTCCCAAGCTTTACCAGGGCCCAAACAGTAAATTTTGACAAAATACATTGCTCACAAAAATAAAGGGAAAACTCAAATAACATATCCTAGATCTGAATGAATGAAATATTCTCATTGAATACTTTATTCTGTACAAACTTGAATGTGCTGACAACAAAATCACACAAAAATCATCAATGGAAATCAAATTTATTAACCAATGGAGGCCTGGATTTGGAGTCACCCCCAAAATTAAAGTGGAAAAACATACTACAGGCTGATCCATCTTTGATGTAATGTCCTTAAAACAAGTCAAAATGAGGCTCAGTATTGTGTGCGGCCTCCATGTGCCTGTATGACCTCCCTACAACACCCAGGCATGCTCCTGATGAGGTTGCGGATGGTCTCCAGTGGGATCTCCACCGAGACCTGGACTAAAGTATCCGTCAACTCCTGGACAATCGGTGGTGCAACGTGACGTTGGTGGATGAAGCAAGACATGATATCCCAGATGTGCTCAATCGGATTCAGGTCAGGGGAACGGGCGGGCCAGTCCATAGCTTCAATACCTTCATCTTGCAGGAATTGTTGACACACTTCAGCCACATGAGGTCTGGCAATGTCCTGCATTAGGAGGAACCCAGGGCCAACCGCACCAGCATATGGTCTTGCAAGGGGTCTGAGGATCTCATCTCGGTACCTAATGGCAGTCAGGTGAGCACACGGAGGGCTGTGCGGCCCTCCAAAGAAATGCCTCCCCACACCATTACTGACCCACTGCCAAACCGGTGATGCTGAAGGATGTTGCAGGCAGCAGATCACTCTCCATGGCATCTCTCGACTCTGTCACGTCTGTCACATGTGCTCAGAGTGAACCTGCTTTCATCTGTGAAGAGCACAGGGTGCCAGTGGCAACTTTGCCAATCCTGGTCTTCTGTGGCAAATGCCATGCGTCCTACACTGTGTTGGGCTTTGTGCACTACCCCATCTGTGGATGTCGGGCCCTCATACCACCCTCATGGAGTCAGTTTCTAACCGTTTGTACAGACACATGCACATTTGTGGACTGCTGGATGTCATTTTGCAGGGCGCTGGCAGTGCTCCTCCAGTTCCTCCTTGCACAAAGGCGGGGGTAGCGGTCATGCTGCTGGGTTCTTGCCCTCCTACGGCCCCCTCCATGTCTCCTGGTGTACTGGCCTGTCTCCTTGTAGTGCCTCCAGCCTCTGGACACTACGCTGACAGACACAGCAAACCTTCTTCCCACAGGTCGCATTGATGTGCCATCCTGGATGAGCTGCACTATCTGAGCAACTTCTGTGGTTTGTAGAGTCCGTCTCATGCTACCACGAGTGTGAAAGCACAAGCAACAAAAGGGGCCAAAACATCAGCCAGAAAGCATTGGTACTGAGATGTGGTTTGTGGTCCCCACCTGCAGAACCACTCCTTTATTGAGTGTGTCTTGATAATTGCCAATTATTTCCATCTATTGTCTATTCCATTTGCACAACAGCATGTGAAATTGATTGTCAGTCAGTGTTGCTTCCTAAGTGTGTAATGCAGGTGCCGGAATGCAACGCACAGAGACACAAGGCGAGAACAGTCAGAGATGTTTGTAAACAGTTTTATACAACAGGTATACTGAAACAAGGGATTAGCAACAAGGGTAATGAACAGTGGTTTGAAATATCAGAAAAATACGAAATTTCTCAAAATAAGGCGCAGTCTCTTAAAATAAGGCGCAGTCTCTTAAAGTAAGGCGCAGTCTCTTAAAATAAGGCGCAGTCTCTTAAAGTAAGGTGATGCCCTCAAGCATGAGAAGCACCACACAAGTTCTTTAACCGTGAATTTGGCCCTAGCGGGGGTCACCGGTTATTCCCGCTAGGCCGTGAGTCTCTTTCCGGATGAATTCAATTAAATCACGTTGTGCTACTTTAGCCCCAACCGTCCCCCTCCCAACCTGAGTACTTAAACCCAATTGTCCCCGGTACCGTGGGTGAGCAGTGGAAGTGATGGCCCTGCTCACGTATGCAGCTCCTCTCTGCTTGGCTGTTGGGGGCAGTCTCTCGAGCCTTGGATAGGGGGGTCCAGGCCTCGTCTGTCGGCGGCCGACGTCGGGTTCCGCGAACTCACTCAGCACAGCGATCAGGTTCCTAGTATCCTCAGCAGGCACAGCACTCGAGTCACAACTGTGAGGGATCCGGAGCTCTTTTACCGGTGCCCGGCTGGAGCACCTCTCAGGCCTCTGGATTTGGCCTGTCACACGGGGTTTCTCAGGACGCAGGGAGCACGTCTGCTCCTCTCTGCTGCTTGGCGCCAAAGACCCCTCAGGTTTGGCGCGCTGGCCTCTTATCTCTCTGAACTCCTTCCTGGAAGTCACCTGATCGGGTCCAGCCTCTGAATCTGCCCTGCCTGCAACTTCCTTTGTGTATTTTGGTTCCGCTTGACTGTCTCTGGCCAGTAGATGGCAGTCTCGCTCCATCCTTGAAACGTCATGTTGAAGTTCTGTTACAAGCTTTTTAGCTTGTTCTACATTCCTCCCTCCTTTTTGCTCGCCAGTCCTCGGGCGAGTGGACTCCTCGCAGAATTGATGTCTCCTTCCAGGCAGTGGAAGCTCAGACAGGAGTTGGGCACACTCCTGTGTTTTCTGTTGGATTCGAGACCAGATAAACTCTTCCTGAGCATACCGGTTAGGAGGAATTCCGGCATTAGCCCGCTCAGTTCTGCGGGGCTCTTCTTGCGGAGGAGACTCCGGGAGATCCGAGGAATCAACTACTGGGGATTGCAAATCATTTCCTGACTCATTCTGACTTCCACTCGGGAGTGGCACCAACGGTTCTGACGGGCCCAACTGCATTGTGGCCCACCCTTCTTCATCCCCCAAGGTTCCTGTATGTGGCACTTCAGCTAACACGTCTGAGGGCCCATCCCTGTTACAGACTTCTGCTTCAGAGGAGCAAGGTCGCAACATATTACGGTGCAACACCCTGGATGTCGCGGTGTCATCCTCTTCGGGCCTAACCTCGTAGACGGTGTTGTCTGGGTGAACCTTCTTCACCACCCGATATGGTATTGCCTCCCAACGATGGTCCAGCTTACTCCCAAATCGTTTAGCACTCACTAGCACTCGGTCTCCTGGCTGAAGCGATCCACCTGTGGTCGGGGGCCGAACTGCATGCTCTACTTCCTGAAACTTCTGAGCAACCAGTCTTCTCACGGTATGGAGTCGACGCTGGTGTTCTCGAATCCAGGTACTTGGGCTACTGCCCGGACCGGGGTCTTCTGAGTCTAGCTCCAGTTCGGTGATTTCTCGGCCACTTCTTCCAAACAGCAACATGTAGGGGGTGTAGCTGGTGGTTGCACAAACTCGATTATTATACACCCACACCAGCTCGGACACGAATTCGGACCACTTCATCTTTTTGTCCGCTTCCAGTGTTCGCAACATTTGCAACAGGGTTCGGTTAAAGCGCTCGCAAGCCCCGTTCCCTTGCGGGTGGTAGGGCGTTGTCTGGGAACGGTCGATCCCATAGATGCGGTATAGCTCATCCATCACTCGTCCTTGTAAGCAGGCCCCCTGGTCAGAATGTATTCGCTTCGGGCACCCATAAATCCGGATGAAATCTTGACAGATGGCCTTGGCTTCTGCTTCTGCCGTCTGATCTTTATTGGGCGTCACTACTGCAAACTTGGTGAAGTGATCAGTCATGACTAAACAGTGTCCATAACCGTTGTATGAAGTTCCTACCATCAAGTAGTCAATCATCAAGACTTCCAAGGGGGCAGAAGTTCGGATGGTCTGAATGGGAGCTCTTTGCTCCGGGGGCTTGTTCAACTCACACTGGCGACAGGTTCGGCAGACCCCCTCGACTTCTTGTCGCAGTTGAGGCCAATACACCAGCCGTTGCAACCACCGGAAGGTCTTTTCTACTCCGAAGTGAGCACCTCTTCTATGAGCTTCTTGGGCTAGCTGTGTTACTAGTGCTCCTGGAACTACCACTTGCCAGGTAACATCAAACTCTCGAGGCAGCTGGATTCTTCGGCATAGCAAGCCATCCTTCAGGAGGAGCCTCTCCCACTGGACTAGGATTTGTAGGGTAGTTGGAAGTGAAGCGGCTCTGGTTTCCTGGTCGGGTCTCTGATTAAGGGCGACCCATTCTCTCAACTTTGCTAGCTCCGGGTCGGATTGCTGCAGATGTATCCATTCGTCTCTTGAACGTCCCAGAATCTGAGTGGGCCTCGGCTCCCCTCTGGTCTTTTGGGCGTCGACCACAGCAGCGGCGAACTGGCTGAAATCCGGGATCTCGTCGCCTTCGAGCTCCTCATCTCTGTCCTTCTTCGGCCCTGCCTGAGTGACCCGGGACAGGGCATCTGCATGTGTGTTCAGGGCCTTGGACCGATAGGCGATTTTATACTGGAATTTGGACATCCTTGCGACGCACCGCTGTTCTAGCGCGCCCAGTTTGGCGTTCTCCAAGTGGGCCAAAGGGTTGTTATCTGTCCGCACTTGCACTTCTGACCCTGACAGGTACTCAGCAAACTTCTCGGTCATGGCCCACACCAGTGCCAGTAGCTCCAGCTTAAACGAACTGTAGTTGTCCGGATTCTTCTCCGTATCTCGGAGTGACCTGCTGGCATACGCGATCACTCGCTCTTTCCCTCCTTGTACTTGAGCCAGCACTGCACCCAGCCCATGCAAGCTTCCATCAGTGTACAACATGAACGGCTGCGAAAAATCAGCGTAGGCCAGAATTGGGGCATCTGTTAGCGCCATTTTCAATGCTCGGAATGCCTCTTCTTGTCATGGGCCCCACTGAATGGGCTGCCGCTTGGCTCCCCCGGCTGTTCCTCTCAGCAATTCATTGAGCGGGTTCGCAATCTTAGCGAAGTCTTTAATGAATCTGCGGTAGTATCCAGCGAGCCCAAGAAATCCCCTTAGTTCCCTTAGATTGGCGGGCGTGGGCCACTTCTGCACGGCAGCTACTTTCTCCTCAGTGGGGTGCACCCCTGCACTGGACACAGTGTGCCCCAGATATTCAATTTCTCGTTTGAAGAGACGACACTTACGAGGCTTAATTTTCAGGCCGTGCCTTTGTAGCCGTTCTAACACTTGTTCCAATCGGCGGAGATGATCCTCAAACGTTGCGGAATAGATAATTATATCGTCCAGATATATTAAAGTGGCTTCAAAGTTGAGGTCCCCCAAGCATCTCTCCATCAGCCGTTGGAAGGTTCCTGGCGCATTTGTTAGTCCGAACGGCATTCGATTGAAATCAAACAGGCCCATAGGGAGAACAAAAGCTGTCTTCGGACGATCCTTCTCAGCTACTGGAACCTGCCAATATCCACTGGCCAGGTCGAGGGAGGAGAAGAATTTGGCGCTCCCTAGTAGTGTTGAGCCACCCCCGTAGTGTTCGAGTTCGGTTCAGTTCGTCGAACACCCGTGTGTTCGCCGAACTGTTCGTCGAACTGTTCGTCGAACACCTTCGAACACCGTTAAAACCAATGGCAGGCAAACAAAAACACATAGAAACACATAGAAAACACCTTCAAAGGTGTCCAAAAGCTGACAAACTGCTCAGAAGACATAACTAACACATGGAAAAGTGACAAGTACATATAGTCATGCGAAAATAAAAGAGGTGGAGGAGTAAAAGGAGGGGGAGACACAGATATAGGCATGTCATGCCCTTCTAAAATCCAAAAAGTGAGAAGCCGACACGGCCAGTCCGCTCCTGCCTGTGCCACCTCCATGTCGCCGGGTTTGTGCCAGAGCCGCGGTGAACCCTGATGGCCAGCCCCCCTCTCCCAATACTGGTGCCTGTCCGCTGGTGGGTCGAGCGAGCCCCCCTGTGTTGGAGGCAGCTCTAAGCTTTTTAATTTAAATTGTCTCTCTAACTTGAATGAATACACTTTAAATCCATTTACAAGGATCTATTGGAGGGCAAGTCTCATGCCAGCAGCCGCGTAATTCCAGCTCCAGTAGCGTCCACTAAAGCTGCTGCAGTTAAAAAGCTTTTATAAGGATCGAGCTCGGCTGTCCACCGCAAGGCATCCTACTGCCAGTCCCAGCCCCTATGCCTTGGGGTGCCTCCTGATGCTCTTCACTAAGTATCCCATGGTCCCGAAGCATTTCCTTTGAAAAAATTAAGTGTCTAAACTACAGGTGGTGTAGCTTGCTTAACAGCCGGGATAATCCGCTGACTAGCAGACACTGCTACTAGGCACAAAGTATTTCCTGGGCTAGATGCAGTTAAAAATTTGTAATTAGATACTCTCGTTGGATGCTGAGAAAGCATTCCATAGAGTCTCCTGGCACGCCATATATGATTCTCTTAAAAAGCTTGGGGTAGGGGTCTAGGGGACCCTTTTATAGCCAAAATCACGGCCCTGTATCACAATACGTCACCTAGGCTGAAGATAAATGGAACTGTAGCACCCTGAGGGCTCGGTTGCTACAGACGTATTGCACCTCACCCAGAGGTGTGATATCTCACTCTAAGGTAAGGATGGAGTGTGGATCAGGACCCGACACCTGCATGCATTACACCACATTGCCGTGGGGCAGGGCGACCAATATGCCCCTGAGATGGGCACGACAGTCCCTGTCCCTGGCTGGAGTGGGGGGAGGGAACACTGAGGAAGGGGAACCCTGTAGTGCAGGAGCAGGGAGGAAGCAGTTCCTGGGTGCATTGAGAAGGGAGTATAAAAGGTGGGCACCATCTTAGTTCAGTGCAGAGAAGTCTGAGCAGAAGTGGCAGGGAGCAGGGGCTCTGCATGAGCTCTGCTCCGGAGGCGGGCCTAGTAACAGAGGCCCAAGCCTGGAAGAGGGAGAAGGAAGGAAGAGGAGCGGAGAAGGCTCCAGGAACGAGGAATGAAGGGATCCCAGGGGTGCGGACGGGCGAGTCGCCACCGCACGCCCGAATCCACCTGCGTGGAGGGGTCAGGCCAAAGGGGGAGACTGGTCCCCGAACTAGTGGAGGCAGGAAACGACCCTCAGCTAGAAACCGGAGGCTCTGACATTTTATGTGGCGCAGCCCCTCGCTACACCCGCTAGGAAGACACCACATAGGGTCAGGGAAACTGGCGCCAAGTTTACCAAGAGGAGGCCCGATGCAGCCGGACAGAAGTGTTGGTAAGAAAGGCCAGACAAAGGACACACAAAGGGGGTCCTGTGAAGTGCTCCAAAGTTATCTGGGAGTTGTCTGAGCCCCTCACCTGGTGAGCACAGTACGACGTGTGCAGCCGTTACCTGCAGACGTGGTCTGGATAATAAGAACTGTGAGTAAAGGCCCTGAACTGCATCACTGACTCCGTGTCGTTACTGCTGCTGCCCTGCACCATCACCCCCATCCTCCGCATACACTGCCCTGAGGCTATACTCCTCCCGTGGGGAGTTATGCTACGCTCTGCTGCACCCACAACACCAGCCTCAGCGGTCTGCCCTGTAGCGGCGGTTCACTCTGACCGCAATCCACGGGTGGCATAGTCGTACATTTAAACATCAAAACCACATAAATAGTTCCGCCACTGGTTTGACCGCCCTGAGCCACGGAACCGGGTCGCCGCCACGAAGACTACAACCACCAGCATCCACCAAAAAGGGTCCGGCTCCGGGTGTCCCAAGGCCCAGGGGGTGCGTCAGAACATTTTCATCACCTTTCACAATCACCAATGGGACAAGGCAGGGATGTCCTCTGTCCCCTCTCTTATACATCCTAGTGACGGAGCACCTGCTCTCATCAATTCGCCATAACCCCAATATTAGGTGGATTGAGGTGGGAGGCACCGAGTACAAGTGCTCTCTATTTGCTGATGATGTCCTAGTATATATCACTCAATCACATATATCCATCCATGCTGTTATGGCTGAAATAGATCACTTTGTTACATGGTCAAATTTTAAAATCAATGCAGCGAAGTCTGAGGCCCTCGATGTCTCCCTCCCCAAATCCATAGAGGATTCCATCCAGTCCAACTTTCCCTTTGCCTGGCCCTCACAGGGTATCAAATACTTAGGAATTCCTATTCATAGAGACCTCTCCCATCTATGTTATCTTAATTTTGGGCCCTTTATTGAACAACTCCATACAGACCACGGTTGGCAAGTTAGAACTGTAAGATTCACTACGTGAACCGCTGGTGTTTTGTGGAAAAGCACATGTACACTGCGTTCCAAATTATTATGCAAAAAGTGTTTAGGAGTGATAAGGGAAGAATTTGTTTGTTTGTCAGTTAAACTCATTGATGGTGATGTGTGTCAGGGCTCTTTATATCACTGTAAGCAATTGCAGACACCTGTGCTAATTAGTTTGGCAGGTGTGTCCAATGAAAGGCAAGACTACTTAAGAAGGCTCTCTCACATTATTAAGCAGCCTACATTTTCTGCCAAAATGGGAAAGAAAAAGGATGTGTCGGCTGCTGAGAAGCAACAAATTGTGGAGTGTTTAGGTCAAGGCATGACTACAATCAACATTGTGCGATGATCAGGATGAAGTGTCTTGGCAATCAAGAAGTATGTAGCTGATTCACAGTACACATGTGTGCGTGCTGATAAGGGCAAATTGAGGACTCTTTCCTACAGGTAATTACGTCAGGTTGAAAGAGCAGCGGCAAAAAAGCCTTGTCATAGCAGCAGACAAGTTTTTAAGCTGCTTGTGCCTCCAACGTCCCCCGAACAACAAGATGCAGGGTCCTTCAGAGGTTTGCAGCTGTGCATACGCCATCCTGTCGACCTCCTCTATCCACTTCACACAAGCAGAAACGGCTCCAGTGGGCCAAACATTACATGAAGACTGATTTCAAAACAGTTTTGTTCACGGATGAGTGCCGTGCAGCGCTCGATGGTCCAGATGGATGGAGTGGAGGATGGCTGGTTGATGGACACCCCACGCAAACACGGCTACAGCGCCAACAAGGAGGAGGTGGAGTAATGTTTTGGGCTGGAATCATGGGGAGAGAGATTGTCGGCCCCTTTAGGATCCCTGAAGGCGCTAAAGATGAACTCCATAATGTATGTGGATTTTCTCAAACAGCACTTCCTGCCATGGTTCAAGAAGAAGAACCGTGTATTTCACAGCAAGATCATTTTTCTGCATGATAATGCACCATCTCATGCTGCACATAAAACATCTGCATCTCTGGCTGATATGGGCATAAAAGGGGACAAACTTATGGTGTGACCCCCATGCTCCCCTGACCTCTACCCCATTCAGAACCTTTGGAGCATCATTAAAAGGAGTGTCTATGATGGCGGGAGGCAGTTCACATCTAAGCAACAGCTCTGGGAGGGTATTCTGTCCTCATGCAAAACAATTGAAGCAGAAACCATCCAAAACCTGACAAATTCAATGGACGAGAGAGTTCAGAAGCTCCTTTCAAACAAGGGGTCCTATGTGAAAATGTAACATCACCTAGAATAAAGTTTTGAGTTGAAAACTGTTTGATTTCAGTTTCTAACAACCTGCTAATGCTTATAATTTCAAAAATGACCATTTTTTTGGTCTTTATTAAAATGAAAAGGTTGATCGAAAAGTTTGGGGGATCTAAGAGTGTGGCAACCCAGTAGTCATGATTACTTCGAATTCTGACAATATGAGGGTCATGCTGCCGGTAGTGCAGCAAGAAGGCACTTATGTGTCTTGCGCATCTCGGAGCCCCAAAATTATTTTCCGGGCTAGATGCAGCTAAAAATTATTTTTAATTTTAAATCTGGTGAAGCTTTAGTATAGATGGCCTAATAGGATCAGTGCTGCACACTGCTACAAAGCCCAAATTATTTTCCAGTCAAGATACAGATAAACATGATTAGTAATTTGAAAGCTTAAAACGGTTGGTAGGGTGATTTCAACCAATCATCAAGCTTTTACTCTCCCCAGGATGACACAGGGGTAGAAAAGTCATTTCGGATCCATGATTTGTTCATCTTTATGAACGTGAGTCTGTCTACATTATCAGTGGAGAGCCGCGTGCGCTTATCTGTCAGCACACCACCAGCAGCGCTGAACACACGTTCAGACAGAACGCTGGCTGCGGGGCATGACAAGATCTCCAAGGCGTAAGTGGCTAGCTCCGGCCATTTATCCAGATTGGAAGCCCAAAAAGAGCAAGGGTCCAGTGACACAGTCGTGGCTTCAATGTTTACTTGGAGATACTCCTGTACCATCGTCTCTAGGCGTTGACTATGTGTCAGACTTCTTGTCTCCTGTGGCCTTGCAAAGGATGGGCTAAAAAAGTGGTGAAATGATTCCGCAAAATTGATGTTACCAGCAGATACTGTGGTTCTGTTACGGTTTGAGTGCTGAACACTTGACGGTCCCACGGTTGGCAAGTTGGAACTGTGAGATTAACTACGTGCACCACTGGTATTTTGTGGAAAAGCACATGTAAGATTCTGCAACAGTCTCTGCTGATACTCCTGCATGCATGCATCCCTTTCTATGGCAGGAATAATTTCTGCAAATTTACTTTTGTACCGGGGATCTAACAGTGTGGCAACCCAGTAGTCAGGATTATTTCTAATTCTCACAATTCGAGGGTCATGTTGAAGGTAGTGCAGCAAGAAGGCACTCATGTGTGTTGCGCATCCAGGAGCACCAAGTCCCTGTTGTGTTGGTGGCGAGGTAACAATCATACTTCCTTCCTCTGTCCTCTCCCCCCAACCTCGCACAACAGAAATGTGATCAAGGTCTCCCTCATCTGATGAGTCTTCCATCAGTTCGTCCTCCACTTCTTCCTGGGCTCCTGCACCTTCCTCACTAGTTTGGCTGCTACCATGCGCCCTGGTAAAACCATCTCCCCCACCCTCACATGCCTGCCGCCTTTGTGCTGCTGACCGTCTGGACCTTGCAGATGTTAGCCCTTCCGCATACAACTCCTCCTCCTCTACTTCCTCCACCTCCTCTTGTGCCACCACCTGACTCCGAATTCTGTTTAACATGTGCTCCAGCATGTAAATCACCGGAATAGTCATGCTGATAATGGCATCGTCAGCACTAAACATCTTCGTCGCCATTTCAAAACTGTGCAGAAGGGTGCATAGGTCCCTGATCTGAGACCACTCCTCCAGCGTGATTTGCCCCACCTCTGAATCTCGTTGGCCCAGGCTATACGTCACAACGTATTGCAACAGGGCTTGTCGGTGCTGCCACAGTCGCTGCAACATGTGCAGAGTTGAATTCCACCGGGTAGGCACATCGCATTTTAGCCGGTGAAGTGGCAGGCCCAACGACTTCTGTAGAGATGTAAGTCGCTGAGCTGCGGGATGCGAACGGCGGAAGTGAGCACACAGCGACCGTGCCCTCTGCAGAAGGCCATCTAGTCTGGGATAGTGGGCTAAAAATTGCTGGACAACCAGGTTCAACACGTGAGCCATACAAGGCACGTGTGTGACATTGCCCCGGCGAAGGGCCGCACCCAGGTTTGCAGCATTGTCGCACATGGCCTTCCCTGGTTTCAGGTCCAGTGGAGACAACCATTCATGAAATTGGTTCTCCAGAGCTGACCACAACTCCTCAGCTGTGTGACTCACATTTCCCAGACATTTCAATGTAAAAACCGCCTGATGACGTTGAGCCCTACTGCCAGCATAGTAAGAAGGTGTGCAGGATCCCTTCTGCGCAGTTAGAAAGCTTGTGGAATGACCAGACAGGCTTTGGGTGCAGGTGGAAGACCGAGAGGAGGTTGAGGAGGCAGAAGCAGTGGAGGAACTTTGACATAAAGAGGATTGACGCACAACTCGTGGGGATGGCAAGACTTGGACAGCAGCCCCTTGTCCTGCTGTCACCATCGTTACCCAGTGCCCAGTCAGCGACATGTAACGCCCCTGTCCATGCCTACTCGTCCAAGTGTCTGTGGTGAAATGCACTCTGTCACACACAGAGTTTCTCAAAGAAGCGGTGATGTTGTGTGCGACATGCTGGTGGAGCGCAGGCACACCTTTCTTTGAGAAGTAGTGCCGACTGGGCATCTGGTACTGGGGCACTGCGACGGACATAAGGTCTCGAAAATCCTCTGTGTCCACCAGGCGGAAAGGCAGCATTTCTGTAGCCAAGAGCTTGCAGATGGTGAAATTGAACCTCTTAGCTTTCTCATGGCTAGGAGGAAATGGTCTTTTACTTGTCCACATCTGAGGGACCGAGGGCTGGCTATTGTGCTTAGACGGGGTTGATAAGGGTGTCCCCGGCAAACTGCCGGTCTGTGAGGAAGATGCAGGCGGACATGTTAGGTTGCCTTGATCCAAAGGTGGTGCTATCGATGTCGGACAGCGCTCAACACCAGCTGGTGTTCCCACCTCCAAAGAAAATGATGACCTGCCAATCACGCTGTCTGTTGCGGTTAAAGAGGTGGCAGGTCTGCGCCCCAAAACAGGTGTGACTGCTGTCCCCCCAGTCACAGAGGATGAAGAGGCCGCGGATGCACAAGATATGGCAGACGGTGGTTGGCCCGGCCGGCTAGGCCGCATTGTAGCACACTGAGCTTCCCACTGCAACTTATGCTTCATGTCCATGTGCCGGTTCATGCATGAAGTACTCAAACTATGTATTTTTTGGCCTCTACTTAGCTTTTGCTGACAAATGTTACAGATAACACGAGTTGGGTCATCTTTATCAATCTGAAAAAATGCCCAGGCTATGCAAGGCTTAGCACCCATGCGACCTGAAGAGCCACCACGACTTGTGGTGAGAGGCAGAGTTGTGTTTGAGGATGCAGTTGTTGACGTGCTTCCAGTACTACGTCTCTGTCCAGGAAGGCGCAACCTGACCTCGTCGTCACTAGCATCTTCCTCCACCTCCTCTGCTGACCTCATCTCTTGGCTGACTGTGGGTTGACAGTAAGTGGGATCTCCAACCTCATCATCATCACCCTGTGCGTTATCACACCCATCGTCCCCAGAGCCAACCTGTTCCTGCCCTGACAAAAAACTAAAGTTGTCGCTCCAATCAGGTATTTGAGTCTTATCATCGTCTTCCTCATTGTCTCCACCAACAGGAGTTACAGTTTGGGAATGAGGGTCTACATTATGGTCAGAACCTTCTGCGTCTGGTCCTGGATCCGACTCATAAAGATTCTGGGCATCAGTGCAGATCATTTCCTCATCTGGATTCACAGAAGCGCTGGAGTCGACCTCTGATTCCCAGGCTATAGTATGAGTAAACAGCTCTGCAGACTCAACCATCTGTTCTACCTCATACTCAGACGGGCAGCTGGAGATTTGGGAGCTGTGAGGAAGCAAGTGCGATTGGGGTGACACCTTTGAGGACTGGAGTATTTGTGATGTTGAAGTTGATGTGGAGGAGAGCCCACTTAAAGGAGAACTTGATATCCGTTGAAGCACCTGCTGTTTTTGTGCCTCATCTGGAATTTGTAGCGATTGGCGTGGCCGTAAGAAAGGGATCTTATCACATTGTCCGCTAAAAGAAGTAGACATTTTAGTTTGGCTGGAAGATGGTCTTTCTTCTGCAGATGTTACTGTTGCTTTAACACCTACCCCACGGACACAACCTTTTTTCCCCTTCTCAACACGCCTATTCCCCTTTCCAACAGCAGCAGGCCTTTTTCCACTCATTGTGGTGGTTAACTAATTCACAACTCTGGAGTTGTTTGCACAAAAAAACAATGGATGGTAACCGAGCAGAGCTGAGTGGCCAAACTGTGGTATTAGGCCAAAACTATTGGCTGGGTTAGATGCAGAAAAAAATTATATTCAATTTGCAACCTGATGGAGGTCAGTATAGATGGACTAATACAACAAGTCCCACACACAGCTAGAAGCCCAATATTTTTTCAGAGGTAGATGCAGAAAAAAATATATTCAGTTTGCAACCTGATGGAGGTCAGTATAGATGGACTAATACAACAAGTCCCACACACAGCTAGAAGCCCAAAAATTTTTTCAGAGGTACTGTAGATGCAGATAAAAATTATTTTTAATTTGCAACCTGATGGAGGTCAGTATAGATGGACTAATAGAAAAAGTCCGACACATGGCTAGAAGGCCAAATATTTTTTCAGAGCTAGATGCAGAAAAAAATTATATTCAGTTTGCAACCTGATGGAGGTCTGTATAGATGGATTAATAGAACAAGACCCACACACAGCTAGAAGCCCAATATTTTTTCAGAGGTAGATGCAGAAAAAAATATATTCAGTTTGCAACCTGATGGAGGTCAGTATAGATGGACTGATACAACAAGTCCCACACACAGCTAGAAGCCCAATATTTTTTCAGAGGTAGATGCAGAAAAAAATATATTCAGTTTGCAACCTGATGGAGGTCAGTATAGATGGACTAATACAACAAGTCCCACACACAGCTAGAAGCCCAATATTTTTTCAGAGGTAGATGCAGAAAAAAATATATTCAGTTTGCAACTTGATGGAGGTCAGTATAGATGGACTAATACAACAAGTCCCACACACAGCTAGAAGCCCAAATATTTTTTCAGAGGTACTGTAGATGCAGATAAAAATTATTTTTAATTTGCAACCTGATGGAGGTCAGTATAGATGGACTAATAGAGAAAGTCCGACACACTGCTAGAAGGCCAAATATTTTTTCAGAGCTAGATGCAGAAAAAAATTATATTCAGTTTGCAACCTGATGGAGGTCAGTATAGATGGACTAACAGAGAAAGTCCCACACACTGCTAGAAGGCCAAATATTTTTTCAGGGCTAGATGCAGAAAAAAATTATATTCAGTTTGCAACCTGATGGAGGTCTGTATAGATGGATTAATAGAACAAGACCCACACACAGCTAGAAGCCCAATATTTTTTCAGAGGTAGATGCAGAAAAAAATATATTCAGTTTGCAACCTGATGGAGGTCAGTATAGATGGACTAATACAACAAGTCCCACACACAGCTAGAAGCCCAATATTTTTTCAGAGGTAGTTGCAGAAAAAAATATATTCAGTTTGCAACCTGATGGAGGTCAGTATAGATGGACTAATACAACAAGTCCCACACACAGCTAGAAGCCCAAATATTTTTTCAGAGGTACTGTAGATGCAGATAAAAATTATTTTTAATTTGCAACCTGATGGAGGTCAGTATAGATGGACTAATAGAGAAAGTCCGACACACTGCTAGAAGGCCAAATATTTTTTCAGAGCTAGATGCAGAAAAAAATTATATTCAGTTTGCAACCTGATGGAGGTCAGTATAGATGGACTAACAGAGAAACTCCCACACACTGCTAGAAGGCCAAATATTTTTTCAGAGCTAGATGCAGAAAAAAATTATATTCAGTTTGCAACCTGATGGAGGTCTGTATAGATGGATTAATAGAACAAGACCCACACACAGCTAGAAGCCCAATATTTTTTCAGAGGTAGATGCAGAAAAAAATATATTCAGTTTGCAACCTGATGGAGGTCAGTATAGATGGACTAATACAACAAGTCCCACACACAGCTAGAAGCCCAATATTTTTTCAGAGGTAGATGCAGAAAAAAATATATTCAGTTTGCAACCTGATGGAGGTCAGTATAGATGGACTAATACAACAAGTCCCACACACAGCTAGAAGCCCAAATATTTTTTCAGAGGTACTGTAGATGCAGATAAAAATTATTTTTAATTTTCAACCTGATGGAGGTCAGTATAGATGGACTAATAGAGAAAGTCCGACACACTGCTAGAAGGCCAAATATATTTTCAGAGCTAGATGCAGAAAAAAATTATATTCAGTTTGCAACCTGATGGAGGTCAGTATAGATGGACTAACAGAGAAAGTCCCACACACTGCTAGAAGGCCAAATATTTTTTCAGAGCTAGATGCAGAAAAAAATTATATTCAGTTTGCAACCTGATGGATTTCTGTATAGATGGATTAATAGAACAAGACCCACACACAGCTAGAAGCCCAATATTTTTTCAGAGGTAGATGCAGAAAAAAATATATTCAGTTTGCAACCTGATGGAGGTCAGTATAGATGGACTAATACAACAAGTCCCACACACAGCTAGAAGCCCAATATTTTTTCAGAGGTAGATGAAGAAAAAATATATTCAGTTTGCAACCTGATGGAGGTCAGTATAGATGGACTAATACAACAAGTCCCACACACAGCTAGAAGCCCAAATATTTTTTCAGAGGTACTGTAGATGCAGATAAAAATTATTTTTAATTTGCAACCTGATGGAGGTCAGTATAGATGGACTAATAGAGAAAGTCCGACACACTGCTAGAAGGCCAAATATTTTTTCAGAGTTAGATGCAGAAAAAAATTATATTCAGTTTGCAACCTGATGGAGGTCAGTATAGATGGACTAATAGAATGATGCTATGCCCAAAAGATTTTACTTCACTAGGTGCAGTAAAAAAATTGGTATTCTATACACAGGTGGTATATCTTGCAACACAGATAGGCTACTCCACTGACTAACACACTCTGCAATAGGCCAAAAAGGATTAGCTTTGCTAGATTCAGCCAAATGCTGTGAAAAAAACTTGCACAGCACTGGCACAGACCTGCCTGGCAAAAACTGATAGGAACTTATGTAACCTAGTCCTGAAAAGGACTCCAATTACAATTAGTCTTTACTCCCACAATCTATCTATTTAAGAGCACAGACCTCCCTGATAAAAGTCGTAGGAAATGCTGTAACCTAGTCCTTAAAAGGACTGAAATCACAACTATTCCCTACTCCCAAGCTATCTGTATATTTGTGCGAAAATTGGCTTGAAATTAACAAGGTATAGCGCACACAGCAACAGCGGTGCCGTCTAACACGCAGCTGCAGCAGTGAGAAAATGGTGGCGACGGGGAAAATGGCTTGGTCTTATAGGGCAAGGACATGTGACATACACTGCCAATGACACATGCCCTTGCTTGTGTGAAAATAAGCACTTCGCTCCGTGTGTGCGCTGCTGATAGGCTGACAGATTGCACCTCCCCACTGCAAATGCGGGAAAGAGAAAAAAAAATGGAGATCTTCATTGTTCCTGCAGAGATCCATCCCCTGCCCCTCCCCCCACCCCGCTGTACACTCAAACTGTGTATTAACATTAATTTTCATCATTACTGAGAAAAAATCCAGTTATGATTTTGGTGCACGAACAGTTATCGAACATAACCTCGAACAGCCGAATTTTTCTCAAATTGTTCGTGTTCGCCGAACGGCTCGAACACCGCCCAAAACAGCTCGAATTTGAGATTGGCGAACAGTTCGAGTAGAACAACGCTCATCTCTACTCCCTAGTGCAGATAGAGACTCTTCGATTCGGGGGAGTGGATAGGAGTCCCGTACTGTACAGGCATTCAGCTTCCGATAGTCTACGCAGAATCTCAGGGTACCGTCCTTCTTTCGGACCAACACGATCGGAGCCGCCCAGGGGCTCTGTCTTTCACGGATCACACCGTTCCGCAACATGTGGGCCAATAGCTCTTTCACCTCCTGGTACATTTGAGGCGGGATCTGCCGATATCTCTCTCGGATGGGAGCAGTATTTCCGGTGGGTATTTCGTGCTGAATGTCCCGAGAGCACCCGAAATCATCTTCATGCTGTGCAAACACTCCCTGATATCGCTGTAGAAGTTGTTCGATCTGCCTCACTTGTCCAGCAGAAAACTCAGTCAGGTTAGCTTCCATTTCTTCCAGGAGGTGGCGTCCAGCCAACGGTTCTCTTCCATGTTCCTGGCTTTTGAGGGACACCTCTAGGGTCCATGGTTTTCCTTCCACAGGTGCCAGCCCTATAGCGTCAGCTCTACTAAGGGCCTCCGGCATTACGCACACTCGCGCCACCTCTTGTCGGGGCAACAACTGTAAACTGGTGCCACTTAAATTGATGCAGCGCACGGGTACTCGACCGTGCCGCACGGTGGCCAGAGTTCGAGCAATCAGGAGTCCAGAGGGCGCTTCTTCTCCCTCCATTGGTTCAACTTGAATGTCCACGCCCTCTAAGGACACATGTGCCAGCACCGGCAAAGTGAGTACAGTCTGTCCCACCGGCAGTGTTATTGTGGCTTCGGGCGGTATCGATACCTTACCAAGGTACTGGGAGGTAGTGGGCAACTTTTGAATCTGACTGACCCGCACGAGGTCCAGTTGTTTTTGCTACAGCCCTCAGCCAGGAATTGTCCGACTTCTTTCAGAACATTCATGCCCAGGGTTACAATGGGCCCATCGCCTCCGGGCCCGGTGGTCAGTACAATCCCTTTTCGACCGAGGTCCTTTCCACATGCCCGCACAGACATCCATACTACTCCCGCTACTGGGATAGGTAGTTGATTAGCCGCCACCAGTTTGACAGTGGGTTCCCGGCAGGAACGAGCGACTTCAGGAAAGTGACTTTGGAAGTACGTCTCAGGCATAGTGGTCACTTGAGACCCGGTGTCCATCAAACAATGGATCCGCTGCCCATTGAATTCAGCCCAGATAATGGGCCTCTCAGAGACAATGTCTTCAGAGCTCCCTCTTGTACTTTCTGAAGCTCGAGACCCCACGGTATGCTCCACAACCGTGGGGCATTTTAGTTTAACGGCTGTCCCCTCCTCCTCCTTTCTCGGTTGGGACAGTCTTTGGAGATATGCCCCCTACCTCCGCAGGTCCAGCACTCCGGTCCTCGTTCTGCCGATAGGTCGGGTACATGTCGTGCTGGGGCCGGATAGGAACGTCTTTCTCGTTCTGGTCTCCGTCCGCGTTGAGCAGTACGGTCCGTCGGCAAGGGGGCAGTAGGAGTCTTCCTAATAGAATTCAGCTCACCCCAAATGTCTCGAATTTCCTGACGTATTTCCCGTACCCAATCAGGCTCTTGGTTGGTGAATCCAGGGGCAATTGCCTCATGACTTCTAACTGTGGCTTTGAGAACAGGAACTTCTCTCTCCAGGACTCTAGCTTCAGCCCCTACCTCCAGGAAGCCCATATCAGGGTTCAATCGCAGCCGCTCCTTCAGGATCTGCCTCAGGGAAGGGTCTTTCAAGCCAGAAATCAGTTGGTCACGCAACACCTCATCCAATGGTCCCAGTCCTCGGTTCCCATCTTGAGTTTTCTTAGTGATATGGGCTGTCACTTCCTGTAATGCATTAACATACTGATTTACTGTCTCATTTTCCCCTTGGACCCGCTGAAACAACCGTAAGCGCAAGTGTCCCAAATCTGTAGTGTCACCGTGCATGTCCTCTAAAATTTTTATCACTTTTTCCACGGTGTCACGGTCCCCAGGTGGGCGGTACATCACAGTCTGTCGGGCCTCTCCATCAAGGGTTAGGAGGGCCAACTCCGCCTGGGCTAGAGGGTCAAGGGGATACATACGTAGCATAATTCCCAGTCTTTCTGCCCAGTCCCAAAGTGACATGCCATCCCCTGTAAACTTGGGAAGATGGCTAAGCATAGCCCCCAGGGGTATATGGCTCCGGCCGGACCCAGCCATAGACTGATCCGCCATCTCTGCGTCTGAATGTTGCATCCTGCCGACTACGCCAAATGTAATGCAGGTGCCGGAATGCAACGCACAGAGACACAAGGCGAGAACAGTCAGAGATGTTTGTAAACAGTTTTATACAACAGGTATACTGAAACAAGGGATTAGCAACAAGGGTAATGAACAGTGGTTTGAAATATCAGAAAAATACGAAATTTCTCAAAATAAGGCGCAGTCTCTTAAAATAAGGCGCAGTCTCTTAAAGTAAGGCGCAGTCTCTTAAAATAAGGCGCAGTCTCTTAAAGTAAGGTGATGCCCTCAAGCATGAGAAGCACCACACAAGTTCTTTAACCGTGAATTTGGCCCTAGCGGGGGTCACCGGTTATTCCCGCTAGGCCGTGAGTCTCTTTCCGGATGAATTCAATTAAATCACGTTGTGCTACTTTAGCCCCAACCGTCCCCCTCCCAACCTGAGTACTTAAACCCAATTGTCCCCGGTACCGTGGGTGAGCAGTGGAAGTGACGGCCCTGCTCACGTATGCAGCTCCTCTCTGCTTGGCTGTTGGGGGCAGTCTCTCGAGCCTTGGATAGGGGGGTCCAGGCCTCGTCTGTCGGCGGCCGACGTCGGGTTCCGCGAACTCACTCAGCACAGCGATCAGGTTCCTAGTATCCTCAGCAGGCACAGCACTAGAGTCACAACTGTGAGGGATCCGGAGCTCTTTTACCGGTGCCCGGCTGGAGCACCTCTCAGGCCTCTGGATTTGGCCTGTCACGCGGGGTTTCTCAGGACGCAAGGAGCACGTCTGCTCCTCTCTGCTGCTTGGCGCCAAAGACCCCTCAGGTTTGGCGCGCTGGCCTCTTATCTCTCTGAACTCCTTCCTGGAAGTCACCTGATCGGGTCCAGCCTCTGAATCTGCCCTGCCTGCAACTTCCTTTGTGTATTTTGGTTCCGCTTGACTGTCTCTGGCCAGTAGATGGCAGTCTCGCTTTATCCTTGAAACGTCATGTTGAAGTTCTGTTACAAGCTTTTTAGCTCGTTCTACAAGTGGACAGTTTGATTTCACAGAAGTCTGATTTACTTGGAGTTATATTCTGTTATTTAAGTGTTCCCTTTATTTTTTGAGTAGTGTATAAGGTATCTGTGTGTATTTTTTCTAACTTCCATTATGAAAATGCAAAATTTGGGGCTGAAGCAACATTTTCATCGAAATGGTAATTTAAAAAAATGGAAGAAAAATTATCAAAGCAAAAACGAACACAGTCATACAGATATTATTTCACATATATAAAAGTAGTGATTATTAAAGATTCATATTAATTTGGCTGCCATAACAGATACATACCATTTTGCCATGTAACATATTTTTCATTTGTATGTTTTAAGAAATTACTGTAAAATAGTAAAAGCAGCAAAATCATGGTACCTGTGTGAACCCCACCGTATTGTTTTTGAAAAGAACATAAATTGTTTATTGTAATTGTAATTTAATTTATTGTAATTTAATATACAAAAATGTTTTTTTACTTTTAAGAATTTGTAGAGGAACTCAAACTCATGTGTAGGGATGTGGACTGTATTACCCTGTTGCTGTCCCTGAAGATAACAATCGCACTGTGTGTTTAGTGTCATGCGGTTTTACAAGTAATAGTGATGGGAGTCTTATGTAATGTGTTATGGTAATGTACAGCATATAAGTATTGTAGTGTTACTGTATAATTTGAGTAGTGCATAGTACAGGATTAGATTAGGGATAGGATCAGTACTATTTATATAGTAAGTGGATTAGCAATGGCATAGGACATAGTATAAGAAGTATAGGCTTAGTCTGTAAGAGAGGAAATAGTTAATGATAGAACTAGCCCAGTGGGTGGAAACTAGTGTTGATAAAAAGGAGGGCACTTCCTTATATTTTAAAGTTAGAGAAGTGCAGCGTCAAGGTCAAGTTCAAGTGCAGTGTACTGCTAGGGGCAGCACAGGCCAATCATTTGAGACAGTGGGAAGCCTTACTGATTTCCCTAATGGACATTCCTGTAACATCTGGAGCCTAGGGCTTGGGCCAGGTACCAAGAAGCAGGCCTGATCTTCTGACATCTTGAGGTCGGTGGACATGGACTTACGTGGGGTGTAGGAGGCCGGTCCCAGGTTCACTCACAAAGTGGATGGGAAATCCCGGAGGCTGATGGAGTCAGTGGGCTTAGGGGTAGTCCAGGGCGAACAAATGGCAGGGCTGAAGAGGTACTGTGCTAAGGATGGAAAAAGTGTAAAATGCTGTGCCCTATCCCACATGTCACCATCTGCTGAACTTGAACTGATCAGTAAATGTTTGCCTGTTGTAAAGAACTTGGTGTCCCCTGAATTGTGTGCAGCAGCTCCTGATGATGAAAGCCTGGAGGCAGCGAAGGCATGTGGCGACAAGTGTGTGTAATGCACCCTACACTTGACAGCACACTGGGACTGGGACACAGTTTGTCTATAAAGAGCCAGAGCGTAACCGGACAGCAGCTTGGTCATGACTATCGCTCTGCAGCACGTTACACATATACCAACATTCTCTATTAAATATTCTTTTTTATTCATGTTTAGTTTCATTCCTTAAGTATCTCTACTACCTATTAAAATCTGCTGCTTCTTTCATGTTTTTCAGCCATTAGTCCTTTTTGACAATTTCTCTAACAATTTGACAAAAGCAAAATTCCTTGCATCAATTCTGTTTGACTATCTTTGAAGTATATGCAGTTCTCTGCCCACCTCTATTCAGTGCTTGTCTTCTGTGTTTATCCATTAATATTTACTAATGCATTTGCCTTTTGTTGTTATTCATGTATTCATCCACATCTTTATAATGTCTCATGGTATTATTTATTCTTCTTGTAAGCTTCCTTTGGTCATATGAACCCAAAGAATACGAGGTTAAGGCATTTTATATAATTTCGACTTTTATCCAGTTTTGAAAATTATTTAACCTTTTAACTTTGAGAAAGACTTTTTTACTCCACTCCATTAGATTGCTTATTATCTTTTCCATTGCCTAGATTTAATATATTTTGCTCAATTGAGATTCCCATAAAATGGCTGATGACCTCTAAATTGGTAAACTCAAAGGTCATTTTTGATTTGCTATACGGATTCACTGTCCTGCTGGTTTTGACATTATTGATCAATCAGTGTTTGCTGAACTTGTTCATCCTCCTGACTTTTGCAATATGACAGTTGCATGGTAATCCTCATGTCTGTCTGATCGCTCATTGTCTATCACTTTCAATAAATGGCATTTGTTCTGCATCTGTGTGCTGTTCTGATGGATTGAATCAATACACTCCATACACATATTCCATTGTCAATTTTGTTATATGGCTTTAATGATTATAACTGTGCAAATGACATATTTCCTCAATTTTCAATAACAATCATTATGTTTTTATGTACCTGCACGCAACTAAATATTGTATTACCACTGTAGACTGCACATTTGTAGCCAACGGATTTTAATCTAAGCAGCTTTGACTCTTAACTCACATTTAACTAATTGTCAGCTTTCCTGATTTTGGCATGACAATTCTGACACACAAAGCTTAATCTTAGGCTGTGTGCCCGCATTTCAGCAGCGGCAATTCCACTGCGGAAACGCATAAAAAACGCTTGGTAGAAGGTCTGCAATATTCCCCAATGATAATCCGCATGTGCTGTGCACATGCTGCAGAAATTTCCGCTGCCGATTATCATTGTGGAAAAATACACAGAACTACCAATTATTTTGCGGAATCGCGGCGCTTTCGCCGCCATTGACTTGCATTGAATCGCATGACATCCGCATCACTAGACATGCACATGCGGATATCTAGCGGATATCATGCGGTTCAATGTGCGGATGGTACCCGGGTTTGGAGAAGAGGAGACTTTCCTCCAGACCCAGGTACGATAGAACCTGTAAAAAAAAAAGAATAAAATGAAAAATAAATATTATACTTATCTTCTGATAGCCCCCGTCTCCATAGTGATGCATCCTGGGTTGCCGGCAGCTTGCGATGGTAAAAGGACCTGCCATGATGTCATTTTGTCATGTGACGGGTCACGCAACCACAGACGGCAGCGGTCGCGTGACCCGTCACATGACTAAATTACATCATGGCAGGTCCTTTTAGACTATCGCGAGCTGCCGGCAAGCCAGGACGCATCGCTAAGGACACCGGGGGCCATCAGAAGGTAAGTATAATATTTATTTTTTATTTTTTACCATTCTTTTCCGGTCACATTAAATAAATCCATGCCGTTTGCATGGATTTACAGTATATAGTGTGACCAAGTTGTCAAGCACTTTCCAAGTGATGCTAAAATCGCTTGGAAAGCGCTTGACAACCCGCATGCGGAAATGCATGTGAAGAACGTTTCACTTCCACTTGTCCCTGGCAGGAAAAACGCATGTACAATCCACATGCGTTTTTTCTGCCAGGGAGATGCAGAAACGCTCAGGAAAAAATCCGGAGCATTTCTGCATCGTGGGCACATAGCCTTACCCCTTGTGTATTTGTTAATTGGTTGAGCAGCCATAGCTGAGGGTAGCATCTGCACCCCGCCATTCTGCCTGAAAATGGGTATCGTGGCTGGGTGTGTGTGCTATTACCTTGGCGATACTTCCCCATCTTGGCGATTTGACATGCTGCTGCTTGACTTGGCAGGCCTGGACCAAATGGAAAATAGATAAATGAGGGAGACCAGAGTCCAGTATATACATCAGATAGCAGGCACAATACTTTATGAATACTTCTTCTGCACAATCCAGAGGCAGGAACTCTGGGTAACATGTGGTGGTACATTATTTCCATTACATGCTACATGGGCCCAGTGAACCATTATAGGAAGCTCCCTCTTCTCCTGTCACATGGGTCGAGGTGTGTTGCTATAGCCCCTCACAGCTAATCTTAACTTTCAGTTGATTTGTGAGGACCTCTGTGGCTGAGGTGCGTTGTTAGAACTCCTAATTAAAAGAAAAAGGATCTCCATCAAGAATTACATGAAATGAATACATTTTATTAACATTACATAGAGTAAAATTCACTTAAAATGCAGAAATGCCAAAACAACAGACAGAAAATGAAAAAAAAATTGAACGAGACTGGGTCTAAAATGCAAACTTTACAGACCTGACTAGATTTGAGGTCTGTGACAGGTCAATACTTCCTTTAAAGAAACCTTTGTTTTGCTCTGTCCCTCATACATCCCTTCTGAAGAAGATCAAGGAGAAACGTGAGTCAAGGGGTGACACTGACGCGACCAAGGGTCCGGGTAACTAAACCTGTTATCTGTTTATATGTTTTGCACTGTATGGATGGGGTCAGTATTGCCTTCTGTGATATTTATTCCTAAATATAACCTGAACCACTTAATTTATTATTATGTGTTGCATTATAATCCCCATAGAGATACCTAGGTCTGCCTGAAGATGTGGCACTGTTATTATTAATATATATTTAAATACTTCTATTCCTTGACTTGTCTGCAATGTACAGATGTGTGGTGCCCCAACACCTGCCAGCATTGTGTATCTACTTGTTTTAGATCCACTGTTATATTGCCAGTATTGTGTATTCAATTACTGTACTATTTACCTTAAATGCACATTGCACTTTTTCTTATTAGGCACTGTACTAGTATACATTTTCTTTATGATTTTGATATATGCACTTTACAATATCTGTTGCATATGACTGTCACATCAAATTTCCTGGTCAATTTGGACAGTTGTTTTATATCAGTGCATGGTATGGTCCATACAGTTTGCATATTAGACCCAGTCTCGTTCAATGTTTTTTCATTTTCTGTCTGTTGTTTTGGCATATCTCCATTTTAAGTGAATTATACTTGTGTAATGTCATTAAAATTTATTATTTTAATGTATATTCTTGCTGGAGGTCCTTTTTCTATATAGGGTTTCTTTATATTTGTGCACATTCGAGACACTGCCTAGGGCATGATAGGGTCTTACTATTCTAAAAGTCCATTTGAAAAGGACCACACATGCCTTACTGTGCCAATTCATCCTCAATTCCCCATTGAAGCACACCTGTGCCAGCTTGGCCATCTCCTCCTCAATGACCCTCATGATCCTCAATGAATGATACTCAATGAATGAGAGGCTTCAAAAAGACCTAAATAGACTGGAGCAGTGGGCAGCAATTAACAGAATGTTTTTTAACAGGGAAAAATGCAAAGTACTATATCTGGGCAATAAAAATGAAAAAAGCACATACAAAATGGGAGGAATAGAGCTAAGCAACAGTACATGTGAAAAAGACTTAGGTATACTAATAGATCATAGACTGAACATGAGTCAACAGTGTGATGCAGCAGCAAAAAAGGCAAACACAATTCTGGGATGTATTAACAGAAGCATACAGTCTAGATAACGTGAAGTCATTATCTCACTTTACTCCTCTTTGGTCAGACCTCATCTGGAATACTGTGTCCACTTTTGGGCACCACATTTTAAAAAAGACATTGACAAACTGGAGCAAGTTCAGAGAAGAGCGACCAGAATGGTGACTGGTCTACAAACCATGTCCTATGAGGAACGGTTACAGGATTTGGGAATGTTTAGCTTGCAAAAAAGAAGACTGAGAGGAGACTTAATAGCTGTCTACAAATATGTCAAGGGCTGTCACATTGTAGAAGGATCATCTTTATTCTCATCTGCACAAGGAAAGACTAGAAGCAATGGGATGAAACTGAATGGGAGGAGACACAGATTAGATATTAGAAAAAACTTTTTGACAGTTAGAGTGATCAATGAGTGGAACAGGCTGCCACGAGAGGTGGTGAGTTCTCCTTCAATGGACGTCTTCAAACAGAGGCTGGACAGACATGATTTAGTGAATCCTGCTTTGAGCAGGGGTTTGGACCAGATGACCCAGGAGGTCCCTTCCAACTTTACCATTCTATGATTCTATGATTCTATGATTCTATGACCCTCAGGTCTGGCTACACTAACGTTTTATCTAGTATTTATAACGTTTGCTTTGGACACACTTGCTTGAGATAAGTAATCTTTCTTTCACTTAGTCCGTGTTTTAAGCTCTCTTGTCTGAGTTAAATTCTTCTGCCACTTAGTACTTGTTTCTCTCAGAATATGCTATCCGAGTATCTCTACTCTACGGACACAAACATCCTTTTCAATGCAGTTTTATGAGCAACAAGACCATAGGTCCTCTTATTTCTCAATACTATTCCCTATCTCCTAACAACAGGAAACTGCTTTTACTATGCCCATTTAATTCCTCATACCATGGGCTGGCCCCTATAGTTAACTTTTCCTGCAGATAACCCACTGTTGCAGAACCCAAACCAGATAACGAAACATTTAAAACGTGACAATGCATTATATAACATATGATCTTCAAGAGAAGGTGTCGACTCCTTTTCCACTTCTTTACATATACAAGGCTCTATCCTTGGTGGATATAAACAAGCTATTTTAATATAATACATAAATCCCCCGTAGTGTTAGTGGTTATCATGCTGCATTAGTTCTTTCCAGTCCACCCAGATTTATGTAAACAATATAACAATTTTCCCCATTTCTACTCCCACTCCTTCCCCTAACATTATTGACCTTAAACTTCAAAATAGAGAAATATCCTTGCAAAAGAAAAAAAAAGGGAGCGGAAGCAGAAAGTGCTATCTGAGAATAGTAATTGCTGTGTATATGGACTGATTAAAACATAAAGATGAAGCTCTCAATTTTGTAGTTGCGCAACCTTAGGCCACAACTCTATGAGAAGTGCTATATAATTTTCGTTCGCCAGGCCGAATGCCACCAATCCAGCCTGGTTCCTCCCCAAACAAGTTCCCAGGAAAAACAATATAGCAGTAAGGTTAAAAAACACTGGGCATATCTGACATTCTACTTTGAAAGTACCATAAGTGCACCGATTCATTATAGTATATATTAAACCACTCACTTTTACCCCTAGGATACTGCTTGGTGAAAAAAACTTAAAGGTAATTTACTAATTTGCACCACTTAGATGCGGTTTACTTAAAAAAGGTTAAAACATTTTTTTTTAACCCTCCGTCACATACAATATCGGTTCTAACGATTTCACATACAATGTGACTGTCAGGCGCAGGCTAGAAAAATACCTATAATATCTAATGTTTGCAATTTCAGTGCTCTAAAAGTGATCAGTGACCTTCATATGGATGTAATAAAAGAGACTACACATAATAAGGTGCAAAAAAAACCATTTACTTAACATAAAACTAATAACTCTGAAATACAAACATTTCAAAACTCCCGCCAAATAGTCCCCAGTTCGACTCTGTCAAAAAACTCTACAAAGAAAATTTATGGAAACAAACTTAATTTTAAGGTATCTTAAGTACTATTAAACACATATTCAATCAGAATTAGATCCTGAAGTTTCTCCAGAAAAATTACACTTGCAGAGCAAAGAGCAAGAATTACACATCATTTTTGCATGTGTCAGGCAGATTGCATTATGACATTTGTGACATTCATAATTAGAAAGCCTTCTGATTCCGCTTTCCATGGTGCAGGTGGTGCATCTCCTCCTTTTGGGAGGTGGTGCAGGTGGTGAATTTTCACTATCATCTTCTGGGCGGAATCTTTTGAGCTGAACTTGAAGGCGAGAGGGGATACCGATTGTTTTGATACTTCTCCTGCGTAGCTCTCCACTAGTTCATGGGCCAATTTTTTCAGATAGAATCGTCTACGGAGTGGTTCAAGATTGTTTTCAAGGTAAATGACTTGTGAATTTATACCACCCAAATTCAACATAGCAAAAAATATGACCATTGGCCAGCGTTTGGTGTTTCTGCTGACGTTGAAAGTTGAGCACATCTGATCAGCTGTATCAACACCCCCTTTGGTTGCATTATAAAATGTAATTATCTCCGTTTTTTTTTGTGCCTCAGTCCCAGGATCGATGGCATCATCATCATGAAGTGTTGATAGAAGAAGTACAATTTTTTTTGCTTGTTGTACATAGGAAATCTAAACCTTTCCATTATGGAATGCAAACATACTGCTGTACTGTTGTCTCCCTTTCACACTTACAAACTGTGTAGGCAATTCTTTTTTATTTTTTCTTACAGTTCCGACATATGAAAGCTTCTGCATTTTCAGATAATCAATCAGATCACAATTTGAAAACCAATTGTCAGCTGTTATATTGCGACCCGATCTAAATAAGGGCTCAGCCAGTCTTTTTACAACATCACTGGGTTTGTTGCTGACACAGTAAGGACCTTCTGGTTGTTTTTCAGCATAAACTTCCAGGTTGTAAGTGTAGGTCTTACTGGCATCAACAAGGGCATACATTTTTATTCCATATCTGTTAGGCTTTGATGGAATATATTGACGAATGGCACATTTACAATGAAAACCAGGGAGCATTTTGTCAATAGTGAGATTCTCCCCAGGGCAATAGCTTTTTTTATAGTTTTCAACAAATTTTTGGAATATATCACGAATTGGAGCAAGTCGGTCATGTGTTTTACGTTCGGTTCAGGTAGTTCTGTCGTCAAACCGAAGGCAACGAATTAGAAGCTTGAATCTGTTTATGGACATAACAAGGCCAAATTTTTCAACTCTATCCCCATCTTTACTCCAAAGTTCCTCCAAACTTTGTCTATTTGCCCTATAAGCTCCTACAAGGTATAATAATCCAAAAAAAGCACGCAGTTCTATTTCATCTGTGGCCTTGATGGTTCTGTTGCAGATGAACTTGACCTTTATAATGTCTATATATTGGTCATCTGTGAATAAACTATTCCAGCATTCAACTGCAGTTTTTGCATTACTTGCAGTTCCTATAACTGCAGGAAGGTGAGTAATAATGTTTTAAGGTTTCCTACATTTTTTCTGGAGTGGCTTCTTGTTCCATTGTTTTTTTTTAATCTTTTCCCATATAATAAGATTTTACATCTTCATCCTCATCACTGTCACCATCTTGCTCTGTTTCAGAATCCACTTCACATACTTCCACCTCATCATGAGAATCAATCTCACTTTCCTCTCCTAAATCCTCATTCAGTGTGGGGTCTGCATCATCTAACAGCATGTCTGTTACTTCCTCAACATCAAGGTTTTTTGATAAATTGTACATTTTCCTCTCCATTTCAGCAGATAATTTGAAGCAAGAGAAGGAATATGTGTTAGGGAACTACTGTATATGCCTGAGCAGCACAGTTTCTTTTTTTAATCTGCCTTATTTCTATGAAATATCCTCACACTTTGTGCTATACATTCATAAAACAAGCTAAATAAACAATTGTGATGAATAAAAACATAAAATACCAACCTTATTGAGTGTGACGTGTTCACATTCAATGAGCCTGAGAGATTAGCGCATTTATATCTGTCCTCCTGAAGCTCTGCAATCCAACTGTGGTATGAGGTTTCACAGAGCTGCTAGAGACAGGAGACTACCTGGAGGGAGGGAATTTCCTCACAATCTGGTGAGGAAGGAGAAATGAAAGTAAAAGAGATGTGCCTGTCAGGCCTATTGTATGTGACGGAGGGTTAAAAAATATAATGCATTTTGGCTAAAAATAAGCCTTTATCAATTTCAATAAAATGTCAAGATGCATGGACTTATATATATCTTAATCATTGGGCGAGGTAATCACTGAAAGAAATGTAACACTTTATACACACATTTATTTGCATTGATACTGTTATGCACACGCCCGGGCTGAGCGGCGTGTGCGTGTGATTGTAGTGATTCCACTGGACCATGAACCGGAGAGTGCCTGGAGGGGCGTGACTAAGTATCTGGCCGATCCGACCAAGATGGCACGACGGCATACGACGCCAGTGCACCAGGGAGAAACCGGGCAGAGGGACCAGGTGCTACTCCAGGTCAAACTCCGGACACGGGGGTTGACCCACACAGGGATTACTGGATCAGGCTGGTTAGGCTGGCGCACAGACTGGAGGGTATAGGCAGGCACGACTGGTATGCAGGCAGGCGGGTAAAGGCAAGCGCAGCTAGAGTGCAGACAGGGAGGCACTAGCAGGTAGGAACACAGGCGGGATAGGACCCAGTACACACTGGGACTCAGGAACAGGCAGGTTAGGCAGGCACAGACTGGTGGATATAAGCAAACACGGCAGGTATGCAGATGGGTGGATACAGGCGAGTATGCAGGCAGGGAGGTACTGGCCGAAAGGACGGGCTGGAGCACAGAAAGGTTAAGACCCAGTACAGACTGGGTCACTGAACCGCAGATGCGGTAGACAACCACAGCAGAGAGGGAACGCCCGAAGCGGTGGGCAAGAACAGAGCAGGACAGGGCTGCAGGAGCAGCGAGCACAAGCAGGGCAGGACAGGACTGCCGGAGCAGCGGGCAGAAGCAGGGCAGGACAGGACTGCCGGAGCAGCGGGCAGAAGCAGGGCAGGACAGGACTGCCGGAGCAGCGGGCAGAAGCAGGGCAGGACAGGACTGCCGGAGCAGCAGGCAGAAGCAGGGCAGGACAGGACTGCCGGAGCAGCGGGCAGAAGCAGGGCAGGACAGGACTGCCGGAGCAGCGGGCAGAAGCAGGGCAGGACAGGACTGCCGGAGCAGCGGGCAGAAGCAGGGCAGGACAGGACTGCCGGAGCAGCGGGCAGAAGCAGGGCAGGACAGGACTGCCGGAGCAGCGGGCAGAAGCAGGGCAGGACAGGACTGCCGGAGCAGCGGGCAGAAGCAGGGCAGGACAGGACTGCCGGAGCAGTGAGCAAGGAGTCAGAGCAGGCTAGAACCGCCGGAGCGGTAAGCAAAGGAGTCAGAGCAGACTAGAACCGCCGGAGCGGTGAGCAAAGGAGTCAGAGCAGGCTAGAACCGCCAGAGCGGTGAGCAAAGGAGTCAGAGCAGGCTAGGCTGAGTAGGGGGGACAGGCCTCTGTTCACACGGAACAGACAGGAAGGGAAAGGCAGAGCCAGACACCCACAGGGTACTTGCAGTGAAGTAGCGAGTGGACCACAAACTCACAAACGGGAGTACAGAGACAACAAGCAGGAGTTAGGTACGAGTTCAGACTCTGCAGAAAAAGGAAAGGAACGGACATAGAGGCAAAACAGGTAAAGGATAGGAGAGAGTTCAGACTGGAACTGAGTGTACGGAGGAGACCGACACTGCAGCGGGATACAGGAGCGGGTCTGGGAATAAGGCCCCCAGAGAGGCAGGACGAACAGGCAAGGAGCGTGTTCAGACAGGACAGACAAGATACAGGAGCGGGTCTAGGTAATCAGCCCCTAGAAGGCGAGAGGAACAGGCTAGGAGCGTGTTCAGACAGGTCAGACAAGATACAGGAACAGGTCTAGGTAATCGGCCCCTAGAAGGCAGGAGGAACAGGCTAGGAGCGTGTTCAGACAGGCCTGGAAATACAGCCTCCAGGATAGGCAGACAAGAGAACACAGAACGGGACCTGGCACCTTCAGAGTGCAAGCACACACTGAAAGAAACACTATGCTCAGGCGCCATCTTGAGGAAGAAGGTGGTATAAATACCCAAAGATGGACAGCAATAGGCTGAAGGTGCAACAGGGGCGTGTCCGCAGCAGGTACAAGAAACAGGAAGTTCAGCGGGCGTCGCCCTATGCAGCCAAAACAGACAAACAGACAGCAAGGAGGAAAGCCAGAGAGACATTCTGGACAGGAGATCAAGTGCGCGCTCTTGCACAGTGGGAGATGGACCACTATGCAAGGACGCCGCCAGGTATGTTACAGTACCCCCCCCCTTACGCCCCCTCTTCTTCAGGCCTGCCAGAATCTTCCGCAGGGAATTCGAGGGCCAATTCTTCACTTCGAAGAGATCACTTCCACTGTCCACCGGAAAAACTGGTCTCCTCTGGTTAGCTAGGATGCTACCTCCCATCCAGCCACCCTTAGCAACAGACGAAACGGGTGGAGTACCAGGAACAGCACACAAGGAAGTCTCTCTCCACATATTTTCAGGTGGCACCCCAGAGGGTACAGGAGACAACTGGAAGTCCTCCACCGGGTTGGAGGGGGACAGAGACTTGGGGGTAATCTCTGCTTCGAGGTACATCTTGTCAAGCTCACAGGAAGAAATAGACGGGTTATCAGGTACATAATGAGGAAAAGTCACTGTCTCTTTGTTATCTGGTGGTACCCCGGAGGATTCAGGAAACAACTGGAGGTCCTCCGCCGGGTCAGAAGAGTGCCGAGGCTCAGAGAAAACATCTGCTTCAGAGTACACTAGGTCGGACTCACTGGACGAAGCAGGCGAGGTATCGGGTACCGAGTATAGGAAAGTCTCTGTCCATTCACCACCAGGTGGCACCCCGAAGGGTTCTGGAGACAACTGGAGGTCCTCCACCTGGTCAGAGGGGTGTAGAGACTCACGGGTAACCTCTGCTTCAGAGTACACTAGGTCGGACTCACTGGACGAAGCAAGCGAGGTATCAGATCCAGGATATAGGAAAGTCTCTGTCCATTCACCACCAGGTGGCACCCCGAAGGGTTCTGGAGACAACTGGAGGTCCTCCGCCTGGTCGGAGGGGTGTAGAGACTCGGGGGTAACTACCACTTTGGGGTACCCATTGTCAGGCTCACAGGACGAAGCGGACAAAGTATCGAGTACTGGGTGTAGAGAAGTCTCTCTCCATTTGTCATCGAGTGGTATCCCGGAGGATTCAGGAGGCAACAGGGGGTCCTCCGCCAGGTAGTAGAGGTGCACAGACTCTGAGGTAACCACAGCTTTGGAGCATCCTTGGACATGCACACCGGTTAAAGTGGGTGAAGCATCTGATGCCGGGTGCAGGAAGTTCTCCTGTGTGGAGTCTGGATGGGCAGAAGTCTCTTCGGGCAGGAGAACTGGTGCACTACCCACGCACATTACCCGTTGGGGCTTCTCCGGGATACAGGGAGATGAAGCTTCAGTAGGGACTTCAAGGTTGGGGTCAGGAGGTCTCAGGGAGGACAGACCCTGGCGTGACGGCTTGCCTCTACGTCTAGCACGTCTGGACTGCCTCTTGAGGTTGGGAGAAGTATTCCGGAAAGCGTAGTCACCCTGTGAGGATTCTGGGTGGGCAGTAGTCTCATTGGGCTGGAGGACTATTGCGCTACCCACACACATTACCCATTGGGGCTGCTCCGGGATATTGGGAAGTGAAGCTTCAGCAGGAGCCTCCGGGTTAGGATCATCGAAGACCATTAGAAAGGCCACCAGGAAGGCCATTAGGTCCAGGAGGATCGGATCCTGTGTTTCATATAGGGGGTTGATCCATTCCAAGGCATCACCCGCCAGGTAAGACATAATGAATGCCACCTTAACCCGATCGGTGGGAAAACATAGAGGGTAGAACTTGAAGTGTAGCATGCATTGCTCCACAAATGCACGACTTTGTCTTGGATCCCCATAATAACGTAGCGGATCCGCAGGAACGAGAGCAGATAGATCCATCTGGACGGGTGTGTAATTCGCCTGGAACTCAGCTAAAGGAAAAAAAAAATTTTATTTATTTATTTTAATGCATGTAGTCGCTGGAAAACTTCTCAGAGAGCGAAGGCCGTGGGGCTCAACGGGAACCATGGCCTGAGCATGCTGTTATGCACACGCCCGGGCTGAGCGGCGTGTGCGTGTGATTGTAGTGATTCCACTGGACCATGAACCGGAGAGTGCCTGGAGGGGCGTGACTAAGTATCTGGCCGATCCGACCAAGATGGCACGACGGCATACGACGCCAGTGCACCAGGGAGAAACCGGGCAGAGGGACCAGGTGCTACTCCAGGTCAAACTCCGGACACGGGGGTTGACCCACACAGGGATTACTGGATCAGGCTGGTTAGGCTGGCGCACAGACTGGAGGGTATAGGCAGGCACGACTGGTATGCAGGCAGGCGGGTAAAGGCAAGCGCAGCTAGAGTGCAGACAGGGAGGCACTAGCAGGTAGGAACACAGGCGGGATAGGACCCAGTACACACTGGGACTCAGGAACAGGCAGGTTAGGCAGGCACAGACTGGTGGATATAAGCAAACACGGCAGGTATGCAGATGGGTGGATACAGGCGAGTATGCAGGCAGGGAGGTACTGGCCGAAAGGACGGGCTGGAGCACAGAAAGGTTAAGACCCAGTACAGACTGGGTCACTGAACCGCAGATGCGGTAGACAACCACAGCAGAGAGGGAACGCCCGAAGCGGTGGGCAAGAACAGAGCAGGACAGGGCTGCAGGAGCAGCGAGCACAAGCAGGGCAGGACAGGACTGCCGGAGCAGCGGGCAGAAGCAGGGCAGGACAGGACTGCCGGAGCAGCGGGCAGAAGCAGGGCAGGACAGGACTGCCGGAGCAGCGGGCAGAAGCAGGGCAGGACAGGACTGCCGGAGCAGCAGGCAGAAGCAGGGCAGGACAGGACTGCCGGAGCAGCGGGCAGAAGCAGGGCAGGACAGGACTGCCGGAGCAGCGGGCAGAAGCAGGGCAGGACAGGACTGCCGGAGCAGCGGGCAGAAGCAGGGCAGGACAGGACTGCCGGAGCAGCGGGCAGAAGCAGGGCAGGACAGGACTGCCGGAGCAGCGGGCAGAAGCAGGGCAGGACAGGACTGCCGGAGCAGCGGGCAGAAGCAGGGCAGGACAGGACTGCCGGAGCAGTGAGCAAGGAGTCAGAGCAGGCTAGAACCGCCGGAGCGGTAAGCAAAGGAGTCAGAGCAGACTAGAACCGCCGGAGCGGTGAGCAAAGGAGTCAGAGCAGGCTAGAACCGCCAGAGCGGTGAGCAAAGGAGTCAGAGCAGGCTAGGCTGAGTAGGGGGGACAGGCCTCTGTTCACACGGAACAGACAGGAAGGGAAAGGCAGAGCCAGACACCCACAGGGTACTTGCAGTGAAGTAGCGAGTGGACCACAAACTCACAAACGGGAGTACAGAGACAACAAGCAGGAGTTAGGTACGAGTTCAGACTCTGCAGAAAAAGGAAGGGAACGGACATAGAGGCAAAACAGGTAAAGGATAGGAGAGAGTTCAGACTGGAACTGAGTGTACGGAGGAGACCGACACTGCAGCGGGATACAGGAGCGGGTCTGGGAATAAGGCCCCCAGAGAGGCAGGACGAACAGGCAAGGAGCGTGTTCAGACAGGACAGACAAGATACAGGAGCGGGTCTAGGTAATCAGCCCCTAGAAGGCGAGAGGAACAGGCTAGGAGCGTGTTCAGACAGGTCAGACAAGATACAGGAACAGGTCTAGGTAATCGGCCCCTAGAAGGCAGGAGGAACAGGCTAGGAGCGTGTTCAGACAGGCCTGGAAATACAGCCTCCAGGATAGGCAGACAAGAGAACACAGAACGGGACCTGGCACCTTCAGAGTGCAAGCACACACTGAAAGAAACACTATGCTCAGGCGCCATCTTGAGGAAGAAGGTGGTATAAATACCCAAAGATGGACAGCAATAGGCTGAAGGTGCAACAGGGGCGTGTCCGCAGCAGGTACAAGAAACAGGAAGTTCAGCGGGCGTCGCCCTATGCAGCCAAAACAGACAAACAGACAGCAAGGAGGAAAGCCAGAGAGACATTCTGGACAGGAGATCAAGTGCGCGCTCTTGCACAGTGGGAGATGGACCACTATGCAAGGACGCCGCCAGGTATGTTACAGATACATACAGTATATAAGGGACTGTTAAAATAAAACACTCTGCAATATTTGGAGGAAAAGATAAATTCTAAGAAAAAATATATATAAAAACAGAAAAATAATAAATGAAAAGATATGTGTAAAATAATCCCTATTCACATATAAATATACACTGCTCAAAAAAATAAAGGGAACACTCAAATAACACATCCTAGATCTGAATGAATAAAATATTCTCATTGAATACTTTGTTCTGTACAAAGTTGAATGTGCTGACAACAAAATAACACAAAAATCATCAATGGAAATCAAATTTATTAACCAATGGAGGCCAGGATTTGGAGTCACCCCCAAAATTAAAGTGGAAAACACACTACAGGCTGATCCAACTTTGATGTAATCTCCTTAAGTCAAAATGAGGCTCAGTATTGTGTGTGGCCTCCACGTGCCTGTATGACCTCCCTACAATGCCTGGGCATGTTCCTGATGGTCTCCTGTGGGAACTCCTCCCAGACCTAAACTAAAGCATCTGCCAACTACTGGACAGTCTGTGGTGCAACGTGACGTTGGTGGATGGAGCGAGACATGATGTTCCAGATGTGCTCAATCGGATTCAGGTCTGGGGAACGGGCGGTCCAGTCCCCAGCTTCAATGCCTTCATCTTGCAGGAACTGCTGACACACTCCAGCCACATGAGGTCTGGCATTGTCCTGAATTAGGAGGAACCCAGGGCCAACCGCACCAGCATATGGTCTCACAAGGGGTCTAAGGATCTCATCTCGGTACCTAATGGCAGTCAGGCTACCTCTGGCGAGCACATGGTGGGCTGTGCGGCCCTCCAAATAAATGCCACCCCACTCCATTACTGACCCACTGCCAAACCAGTCATGCTGAAGGATGTTGCAGGCAGCAGATCACTCTCCACGGCGTCTCTAGACTCTGTCACGTCTGTCACATGTGCTCAGTGTGAACCTTCTTTCATCTGTGAAGAGCACAGGGTGCCAGTGGCGACTTTGCCAATCCTGGTGCTCTGTGGCAAATGCCAAGCGTCCTTCACGGTGTTGGGCTGTGAGCACAACCCCCATCTGTGGACGTCGGTCCCTCATACCACCCTCATGAAGTCGGTTTCTAACCGTTTGTGCAGACACATGCACATTTGTAACCTGCTGCAGGTCATTTTTCAGGGATCTGGCAGTGCTCCTCCTTTTCCTCCTTGCACAAAGGCAGAGGTAGCGGTAATGCTGCAGGGTTGTTGCCCTCCTTCGGCCCCCTCCATGTCTCCTGGTGTACTGGCCTGTCTCCTGGTAGCGCCTCCAGCCTCTGGACACTACGCTGACAGACACAGCAAACCTTCTTGCCACAGCTCGCATTGATGTGCCATCCTGTATGAGCTGCACTACCTGAGCAACTTCTGTGGGTTGTAGAGTCGGTCTCATGCTACCACGAGTGTGAAAGCACAACCAACATTCAAAAGTGACCAAAACATCAGCCAGAAAGCATTGGTACTGAGATGTGGTTTGTGGTCCTCACATGCAGAACCATTCCGTCCTTTATTAAGTGTGTCTTGATAATTGCCAATAATTTCCATCTATTGTCTATTCCATTTGAACTACAGCATGTGAAATTGATTGTCAATCAGTGTTGCTTCCTACGTAGACAGTTTAATTTCTCAGAAATTTGATTCACTTGGAGTTATTTTCTGTTGTTTAAGTGTTTCCTTTATTTTTTTGAGCAGTGTAAGTCAAAGCCTATATGTATATTTTTGGATTGCTTCAATTTGTGTCCCTGTCAAGTTCATACAGAAAACTGGTGTTGTATATAAAATATCAGTACTCCAGTATTGCCGAATCTCTGTTTTTTTTAGTATGCCTATATGCAAACACGAGTTGGGGTGGGCACATATCGTTGAAGCTGCGAGAGTCCTTAGTTCAGGCCTAATCTCTATTCTCCTTTGACTGCATCTGGGCATACTATATGATGTCTTGTCCAAAGATAGCATTTGCACCGCTTCAAGCACAATACATATATTACAGAGAATTCATGTGCAATTGCACTTTATTTGATTGTAGGCACATACTATATGTCTTAACCCTGTATAGTATATGCACTGATGTTCATGGATTGCATTTGTATTGCTTCGTGGGCAAATTTATTTGTTTATTTATTCATGGCTAGGGATAAATTTGCACTTTATTAATACATATATAGTATTCCTCGATACCTATAGGGGACTTATTTATCTATACACTACACCTATATCTATTGCACTATAGGATTAGCAGCAATCTTACATTTGTACACATCTCATATTGTACTTTACATAGATGTGTTTCACATGTACACTGTCTAACAGCAGCTTTCTATCTTAATTAAATTTTTCAAAAATCTTTTTCAATTGTGTCCCACACTATATATAAAAATCTTTTTTAATTGTGTCCCTTTCCCTTATATGAAAATTTCTTTGCAAACCAATGGGTTAATGGAATTTACATACAGTATGTGCACCCTTTTAGCATTTTTGTTGGTTACCCACTGTACATTATTTAATAAAATTGAAATCGTATTGTCACTATGGGATCCATATGGGATCAATTGCTGAAGGGGCTGCCTTAGTCCTAGGGGGCCTTGCTGGGGACCCTACTCGCTAGATGAAGAGGAGGAAGAAAAAAAAAGAATGTGGCATCTTCATCACTGACTGAATCAGTGATGGAGGCAAGGAAAGCATATATCTCCTCTGCTGAAAAGCGTCTTCTTGATAACTGTGCCATTTTTATTTTATTCTAAACACTGGGGCTTTGTGTGTAAGTTGGTGCTTTTACATGTGTATTCTTTGGGTTATATTTAGAAGGTGCTATTTATAATGAAATTTACTATCAAAAAGTAGAGAAAAAAAAAATAGAGAAAAAAGTAGAAAGGAAAAGTAAAGAAAAAATGTAGAAAAGAAGGAAAAAGGAAAAATGTAGAAGAAAAAAATGAAAAGAAAAAATATAAAAAGAAAAATCAGTATAAGAATAAAATCAACAAAAACATTTTTTTTTTCTTTCTCATTTTATATATTTTTTATTTTACTCTAAATATTGCAGGGAGTTGTATTTTGAGAATCCCTTACACTGTGTGCTCAATTATTAGGCAATTTGTATTTTTGATGACTAATTTTATTATTGAACATCTACAGTGCTGTCGGTCAATCCAAAACGTTAATAAATCTGAAACTTGAATATTTAAGCAAATAAAAGTGAGGTAGTCTTTCTTAGGAGAATATATATATATGTATCCAGAGTTATTGGTCAACTATTAGTGTGCAGAATTATATGCACATAAATTAAAAACAAAAATTATCAATTTTCAATTGTTCATTTTCACCTATTAAAATGAGAATAATAACCAACAGCTTAAAATGTACAAGAATACATTTCTGATGTTTCAAAAAAATATATCAGTGACCAATATAGCCAATCTTTTTTGCAATAAGTCATAAAACTTCCATCCATGGAGTCTGTCAGTTTTTTAATCTGTTGATGATAAACTTTTTGGGCTACCCAACCAAAACCTCTCAGTTTTCAATAGGGTTTAATGTCAAGTCTCAATAGCGTTTAGGTCATGTAAGGAAAGGGCTGTGTCATTATTCTATAATCTTTAAGACCTTTAATAGCTAGCCAAGCATTGGAGTACTTTGATGCATGCTATGGAGCATTGTCCTGCATAAATATCTTTGTTTCCTTGAAAGATGCAGAATTTTCCCTTTACCACTACTTGTAGAAAGTGCGTTCTAAAACCTGGCCAGTATGTTTGGGAGTTGATTTTGAGTAAATTTTTAACCCAAAAAGGTCCAACTAGCTTATATTTAAAAATACCAGCCCATTATTGTGCCCACTCCACCTTTCGGGCATGAAAGTGGAGGTGTTCTGGTCCATCAAGGGTCAATCTCAGCTCATCAGTTCATAAAGCCATTGAAAAATCTGTCTTCAGGTATTTCTTGGCCCAGTCTTGATGTTTCAACTTATGTGTTTTGCTCAGTGGCGGTCAGTTTTCACCTTTCTTACCTTGGCTATGTATTACCTTGTGCTCTCGGGCACTTCAGGGAGGTTTCCGTTTGGAAATATGATAGCTCTTGAGGATAATGGGTCCCTGGACGCTTCAATTTTGATTGCTCTCAAATCTTTGGCAGTTATTGTGCATCTTTATTCTCAACATATTTTTTGCCTCCCTGTTGACTATTTTCAACAAAACTTTTGATGGTTCTGTGATCGTGCACCAATATTTTATTAATTTTAACAGTTCTGCATTAGTGATGAGCTAGCATACTCGCAAGTACTCGGTACTCACACAAGCATCTCAGTACTCGAGATGCTCGGAGCTCACCGAGTACTTGCGAGATGCTCAGGCGGATGCTCGGGTCCCCTCCCCTATATCAGACCTAGCGCTGCCATGCTCATCACAGTCACTCTGGAATCAGGCAGAGTATGGAGAGGTGCTGCTGAGCTAGGGAGAGATTTGCTTGTGTATTAGGTAGTGTAGGGAGAAAAACTGTACATTACACATATCCATCTTAACAAACAGTCCTTCTGAGGATTAATCCATCTGCAGAGATATCAAGCAGGCAGTGTATATAGGCAGGCAGTGTATATAGCAGACTGCAGTGCATATTGCACAAGAGGCTTCATTCCAGTTCTGCCTTCAGCTGCTGTTAGATATTTCGAGACAAAGGCCCAGGTCTCAGGGGCCAGGAATATTTTTTTTTGGATCTTAATCCTCATTATTTGCTTAAAAAGCAATCCAGAGAACACAGTTTTTCTGCGCCATTTCCTTTTGGCACTGCAGAATACAGGCAGGTCATTTCCATATTACAGCTCTAAAAATCCAGCTATTGAAAACTGTGTTTTCTCCATCACAAGGATCACATATACGTTTTCAGAAAATACTGCCATTTTTGGCCTCTATTCAAATTTTTTTTCACTGTGTCAGTGAAATTTTTGACACCGGTTTGCTGTTCAAAATTATTACCTACAGTCCAGGTATTTAAAACCATGTTTTCTCCACCACACGGATCACAAATACGTTTTCAGAAAATACTGCCATTTATGACCTCCATTAAAAATTAGTTTCAGTGTGTCAGTGAAGCAATTGACACCAGTTTGCTGTTCAAAATAGTTACCTACAGGCCAGGTATTTAAAACTGTGGTTTCTCCTTCACACGGATCACATATACGTTTTCAGAAAATACTGCCATTTTTGGCCTCCATCCAAACTTTGTTTCAGTGTGTCCGTGAAGTTATTGACACCAGTTTGCTGTTAAAAATAGTTACCTATAGGCCAGCTATTTAAAGCTGTGATTTGTCAGCCATATGGATCACATATAAGTTCTCTCCAGATACTGTCCTCCATTTAAATTGGGCAAGGCACATGGCAAGGGACGGGGAACTGAACGTGATGGTGATGGTGAAATTGTGCCACAACAAACACCCACATCTTCTCGCTCGACCTTACTGTCCCAATTAATAGCGGACCGCAGAACACCACTATTGAACACAGAGCAGTGTCAAAAGGTTATTGGTTGGATAGCAGATAAGGCTTCCAGTCACTTTGCCACCACCACCACCCTGTCTTCCACACAGTCAAGTCTCAGTAGCCGTGTGTCTGGACCGCATATTCATATCACCCTGATACTCCTTCCTACCACCATGCCGAGTGCCTAGAGACAACTGATACCATACTTGGACAATCCAAAGAACTGTTCACTTTTCCATTTATAGATTCAGGCCTCTCATCTGGTAGGCTTCAAGCTAGTCAAGAGGAGAACGTGTGTAGCGATGCCCAAATATTTGAGCAGCCACCGTCATATGAAGGCGATGGTGGAAAAGTGTCACAAGTAGTGTTGAGCGATACCTTCCGATATCAAGAAATATCGGATCGGATTGTATCGGACCGATACCCAAAAAATATCGGATATCGCCGATTCCGATACCGAAAATCAATGCAAGTCAATGGGACACAAATATCGGAATGAAAATAAACCGTTTCTTTCCTTGTAGGTTAATTCTACATGAAGGAAAACAACTAAGAATAATGTAGAATGTATTGGGGGAGGTGAGGGAGACAATAAAGGCATAGAGGTTTACCCCAATCAAATGGAATAGCAGGAATTAATATTTTTTTTAAGACGTTCTGAGTTACAGAAATATTGACTATGTTAAGTTTTTTTATATTTTGTCAGATATTTATGTTTCACTACTTCCATGCTCTTCACCTTCTTTTTTACTTCTCCCAAACTTTCACCATCATCATCCTCAGCATCAGCATCTTTTTCATCAACTTCTTCTTCACCTTCTTCATCTTCTTCTTCTTCACCTTCTTCGTATTATTATTTTTTTTTACATTCTTCATATTCTTTTTATTCAACTATTATTCTTCTTCATATTCTACTTCTTCATCTTCTTCATATTCTTCTTCTTCATCATATTCTTATTTGTGACAGGCATTCCTGTAGTTGTTATCTATAATAGTTTGAACATTACACCTTTCGTTCTGCCCGTCACAAAAGATTTACAACAGGATTTGTCTGAGTTCAGTTTGGCCTGCAGCAGCAGGTCTTTTCCAGGGGCACCACGAGGAGGAATGGACTCACCCCCTTACACTGCTTAGTCATCTTCTGCTTATAATTAAGATAATATCTTTTGCTCTGATTTTTAGTATTATGCTTAATGTTCTATCGCTTTTTGTTCTGCAGCTTCTTGTACTTCTGCTTCTTGGTTTTCTGTCTCTTGTTCTTCTGTATCTTGGTGGTTGTCTTCTAGTTCTTTGTCCTCTTGGTCATCTTATTCAGGGTAATCTTCTTGGTCTTATTCGGGGTGGTCTTCAGGGTTGTCGAATTCAGGGTCCTCGTCTTCGGGGTCCTCGTCTTCTTCGGGGAGGTTTTCAGGCTCCTCGTCTTCAGAGTCGTCGTCTTCGGGGTCCTCATCTTCTTCAGGGTGGTCTTCAGAGTCCTCGTCTTCAGGGTCCTCGTCTTCTGGGTCCTCGTCTTCGGGGTCCTCGTCTTTTTCGGGGTGGTCTTCAGGGTCCTCGTCAGGGAGATCCAAAGTGATTACCAAGAACCATTTCAAAAAGTGTGAACTTGGAAATGTAGCAGAAGGTACAAGAAGGCAGAGGAACAGCCGAGAACCAGCTGACGGTACTGGAACCCGGATGGGTAGCAGAAGGTTCGAGAGCCAATGGAACTACCAAGAACTAGCTGATGGTACTGGAGCTCAGTTACTAAGCAGGAGGTACCTGTGCCAGAAAGCACTACCAAGGACCAGCAGACGTTGGTGGAACTTGGATACCGAGAAGGAGGCACCTAAGCCAAAGGCACTGCCGAGAACCAGCTGACGGTACTGGAACCCGAATGGGTAGCAGAAGGTACAAGAGCCAATGGAACTACCGAGGACCAGCTGACGGTACTAGAACCCGGTTACTAAGCAGGAGGTACCTGTGCCAGAAAGCACTACCAAGGACCAGCAGATGTTGGTGGAACTTGGTTACCGAGAAGGAGGCACCTAAGCCAAAGGCACTGCCGAGAACCAGCTGACGGTACTGGAACCCTGATGGGTAGCAGAAGGTACAAGAGCCAATGGAACTACCGAGGACCAGCTGACGGTACTAGAACCCGGTTACTAAGGAGGAGGTACCTGTGCCAGAAAACACTACCAAGGACCAGCAGACATTGGTGGAACTTGGATACAGAGAAGGAGGGACCTAAGCCAAAGGCACTTCCGAGTGCCAGCTGACTGTACTGGAACTCGGATGGGTAACAGAAGGTACCCATGAAAAAAAAAGTTGCAAGGCAGCGAGCCAGCCGTAGTTACCGAAATTCACAGTCCTACAGGGGGTGCTTGTCCTATTGGCACTATGGAACCAGCCTTTATTGTCAGATGCCGCAGCCCACATAGGAGTCACCAAAACTGCAGGCACCATAGAGTCTGCTAACCCAACCACAACACGACAGGACAACGCATTGGAGGCAAAGTGACGTAGACACTACCCGGAAACAGCTGGCGTGCTGGAACCAGGCTGGGCAGGAGGGAGTACCCGTGCCAAAGACACTGCCAAAAACCAGCTGATGGTACTGGAACCCGGATGGGTAGCAGAAGGTACAAGAGCCAATGGAACAACCGAGAACAAGCTGATGGTACTGGAACTCGGTTACTAAGCAGGAGGTACCTGTGCCAGTAAGCACTACGAAGGACCAGCAGACATTGGTGGAACTTGGATACCGAGAAGGAGGCACTTAAGCCTAAGGCACTGCCGAGAACCAGCTGACGGTACTGGAACTCGGATGTGTAGCAGAAGGTACCCATGAAAAAAAAAGTTGCAAGGCCGCGAGCCGGCCGCAGTTACCGAAACCCACAGTCCCACAGGGGGTGCTTGTCCTATTGGCACTATGGAAGCAGCCTTCATTGCCAGATCCCGCAGCCCACATAGTAGTCACCTAAACTACAGGCAACATAGAGTCGGCTAACCCGACCACAACACGACAGGACAACGCATTGGAGGCAAAGTGACGTTGACACTCCCCGGAAACAGCTGGCGTGCTGGAACCAGGCTGGGCAGGAGGGAGTACCCATTCCAAAGACACTGCCGAGAACCAGCTGATGGTACTGGAACTCGGATGGGTAGCAGAAGGTACAAGAGCCAATGGAACTACCGAGGACCAGCTGATGGTACTGGAACTCGGTTACTAAGCAGGAGGTACCTGTGCCAGAAAGAACTACCAAGGACCAGCAGAAATTGGTGGAACTTGGATACCGAGAAGGAGGCACCTAAGCCAAAGGCACTGCCGAGAACCAGGTGACTTTACTGAAACCTGGATGGGTAGCAGAAGGTGCAAGAGCCAATGGAACAACCGAGGACCAGCTGACGGTACTGGAACCCGGTTACTAAGTAGGAGGTACCTGTGCCAGAAAGCACTACCAAGGACCAGCAGACGTTGGGGAACTTGAATACCGAGAAGGAGGCACCTAAGCTAAAGGCACTGCCAAAAACCAGCTGACGGTACTGGAACTCGGATGGGTAGCAGTAGGTACCCATGAAAAAAAAAGGTGCAAGGCCGCGAGCCGGCCGCAGTTACTGATACCCACAGTCCTACAGGGGGTGCTTGTCCTATTGGCACTATGGAACCAGGCTTCATTGCCAGATTCCGCAGCCCACATAGGAGTCGCCTAAACTGCAGGCACCATAGAGTCGGCTAACCCAACCACAACACGACAGGACAACGCATTGGAGGCAAAGTGACGTTGACACTACCCAGAAACAGCTGGCGTGCTGGAACCAGGCTGGGCAGGAGGGAGTACCCATGCCAAAGACACTGCCGAGAACCAGCTGACGGTACTGGAACTCGGATGGGTAGCAGAAGGTACAAGAGCAAATGGAACTACCGAGAACCAGCTGACGTTACTGGAACTCGGTTACTAAGCAGGAGGTACCTGTGCCAGAAAGCACTACCAAGGACCAGCAGACATTGGTGGAACTTGGATACCGAGATGGAGGCACCTAAGCCAAAGGCACTGCCGAGAACCAGCTGACGGTATTGGAACCCGGATGGGAGGCAGAAGGTACAAGAGCCAATGAAACTACTGAGGACCAGCTGACGGAACTGGAACCCGGTTACTAAGCAGGAGGTACCTGTGCCAGAAAGCACTACCAAGGACCACCAGACGTTGGTGCAACTTGGATACCGAGAAGGAGGCACCTAAGCCAAAGGCACTGCCGAGAACCAGCTGACGGTACTGGAACTCGGATGGGTAACAGAAGTTACCCATGAAAAAAAAAGTTGCAAGGCCGCGAGCCGGCCGCAGTTATCAAAACCCACAGTCCTACAGGGAATGCTTGTCCTATTGGCACTATGGAACCAACCTTCATTGCCAGATCCCGCCGCCCACATAGGAGTCACCTAAACTGCAGGCACCATAGAGTTGGCTAACCCGACCGCAACACGACAGGACAACGCATTGGAGGCAAAGTGTCGTTGACACTACCCGGAAACAGCTGGCGTGCTGGAACCAGGCTGGGCAGGAGGGCGTACCCGTCCCAAAGAAACTTCTGGGAAACAGCTGGCGGTGCTGGAACCCAGTGTAAATACTAAAAACAGAGTGGAGCCAGAGGCCTAATTGGAGCAACTTTAAAATCAGTAGTAGACTAGTAGTGTGAATGTGGACAGAGCAGGAGAAATTGCCATGCGCAGTAGGGGAACAGCTGACGTTACTGAACCCCAATAATACGGCAGCAAGTGTTGACTGTGCAGACGGCACTTCTGAGTGCCAACTGGCGGTGTTGGAGCTCAGGGATAAGACTGAAAACAGAGAAGCCAGAGGCATAATTGGAGCAACTGTAAAATCAGTAGTAGACTAGTAGTGTGAATGTGGACAGAGCAGGAGAAATTGCCGTACACACAGCAGGGGAACAGCTGACGTTACTGAAACCCAATAACACGGCAGCAAGTGTTGACTGTGCAGACGGCACTTCTGAGCGCCAACTGGCGTTGTTGGAGCTCAGGGATGATACTGAAAACAGAGGAGCCAGAGGCGTAATTGGAGCAACTTTAAAATCTGTAGTAGACTAGTAGTGTGAATGTGGACAGAGCAGGAGAAATTGCCATACACACAGCAGGGGAAGAGCTGATGTTACTGAACCCCAATAACACGGCAGCAAGTGTTGAATGTGCAGACGACACTTCTGAGCGCCAACTGGCCGTGTTGGAGCTCAGAGATAATACTGAAAGCAGAGGAGCCAGAGGCGTAATTGGAGCAACTTTAAAATCTGTAGTAGTGTGAATGTGGTCAGAGCAGGAGAAATTGCCGTACGCACAGCAGGGGAACAGCTGACGTTACTGAACCCCAATAACACTGGAGCAAGTGTTGACTGTGCAGACGGCATTTCTGAGCAGCAACTAGTGGTGTTGGAGCCCAGGGTAAATACTAAAATCAGAGGAGCCAGAGGTGTAATTGGAGCAAGTTTTAAATTAGTAGTACAGTGGATGTGGACAGAGCAGGAGAATTTGCCGGACACACAGCTGGGGATCAGCTGACGTTACTGAAACCCAATAACACTGGAGCAAGCGTTGACTGTGCAGACGGCATTTCTGAGCAGTAACTAGTGGTGTTGGAGCCCAGGGTAAATACTAAAATCAGAGGAGCCAGAGGTGTAATTGGAGCAAGTTTTAAATTACTAGTACAGTGGATGTGGACAGAGCAGGAGAATTTGCCGGACACACAGCTAGGGATCAGCTGACGTTACTGAACCCCAATAACACTGGAGCAAGCATTGACTGTGCAGACGGCACTTCTGAGCAGCAACTGGCGGTGTTGGAGCCCAGAGTAAATACTAAAAACAGAGGAGCCAGAGGTGTAATTGGAGCAAGATGTAAATTAGTAGTACAGTGGATGTGGACAGAGCAGGAGAATTTGCCGGACACACAGCTGGGGATCAGCTGACGAAACTGAACCCCAATAAGACTGGAGCAAGCGTTGACTGTGCAGACGGCATTTCTGAGCAGCAACTAGTGGTGTTGGAGCCCAGGGTAAATACTAAAATCAGAGGAGCCAGAGGTGTAATTGGAGCAAGTTTTAAATTACTAGTACAGTGGATGTGGACAGAGCAGGAGAATTTGCCGGACACACAGCTGGGGATCAGCTGATGTTACTGAACCCCAATAACACTGGAGCAAGCGTTGACTGTGCAGACTGCACTTCTGAGCAGCAACTAGCGGTGTTGGAGCCCAAGGTAAATACTAAAAAAAGAGGAGCCAGAGGTGTAATTGGAGCAAGTTTTAAATTAGTAGTACAGTGGATGTGGACAGAGCAGGAGAATTTGCCGGACACACAGCTAGGGATCAGCTGACGTTACTGAACCCCAATAACACTGGAGCAAGCATTGACTGTGCAGACGGCACTTCTGAGCAGCAACTGGCGGTGTTGGAGCCCAGAGTAAATACTAAAAACAGAGGAGCCAGAGGTGTAATTGGAGCAAGTTTTAAATTAGTAGTACAGTGGATGTGGACAGAGCAGGAGAATTTGCCGGACACACAGCTGGGGATCAGCTGACGAAACTGAACCCCAATAAGACTGGAGCAAGCGTTGACTGTACAGACGGCACTTCTGAGCAGCAACTGGCGGTGTTGGAGCGCAAGGATAACAGTTCAGGTGGTAGAAACATGAACACAACAGGAAACCTGGATACTGTTGCCAACCAATTATTTATTCTGGAAGAGGACTGGCAAATTCATGCGAGATCCAGGCCTTGTTCATTTTCAGAAAAGTAAGCCGGTCAACGTTATCGGAGGATAGGCGCATGCGACGGTCTGTTAGTACACCACCTGCGAAACTAAAGACGCGTTCCGATAATACACTAGCAGCAGGGCAAGCCAGCACCTCCAATGCATACTGGCTAATCTCTGGCCATGTATCCAGCTTAGAGACCCAAAACTTGAAGGGGGAAGAGCCGTCTGGGAGTACACTGAGAGGGCAAGACATGTAGTCTGTCACCATCTAACGGAAACATTGCCTCCTGCTGACTGGAGCCATCTGTGATGGTGTAGACATTTGTGACGGCGGGGACACAAAACTTTGAGACATTTGGGCCATACTGGTCTTGCTTGTGCTGAGGCGCTGCTTCTGCTGTCTCTTTGTGCAGAGCTTCCTCCACTGCCTCGACGCACTGAGCTGCTTTGTAAAGCACTAGCAGCACTGCTCTCGGTTGGAATGGAGAACATGATGGAATGCACCAGTGCGTCTTGGTACTCCCGCATTTTACGCTCCCGGCTCACGGTGTTATGAGGCTTTGTAAGTTTTTCCGGTAGCGAGGATCTAGGAGGGTGGACACCCAATAATCAGCCGTGTTGAGTATGTGGGCAATGCGGCGGTCGTTTCTCAGGCACTGCAGCATGAAATCAACCATGTGCTGAAGACTGCCATCTGGCCAAGAAACGCTGTCCCCTGCTTGAGGCGTGATCTCTGCCTGCTCTCCATCACCCCACCCTCCCTCTAGATACTGACTACTAGAGCATTGTGTACCTCCCTCCTCTGGACAGATGTCTTCCTCCTCCATTGACTCCTCCTCATCCTCCTCACAAGGTGTCCCCTGCCTAGGCCTTTGTGAGGAACCACTTTGCGCAGACTGTACAGAAGCAGATGGCATTTGTGACTCCTCATCCTCCACCTCTTCCAAAACCTCCTCCCTTTGTGCTTGCAGTGTTTTTTCAAGTAGGCTGAAAAGGGGGATAGTCATGCTGACTAGTGCATCATCTGCACTTGCCATCCGCGTGGAATAATCGAAGGCACGCGAAAAGTGGCAAATGTCCTTCATAGAGGCCCACTCAGTGGTAGTGAATGGTGAACGGCGTGCACTGTGACTTGTTTGCGCCTGCTGCAGCTGGTACTCCATTACTGCTGCCTGCTGCTCACACAACCTCTCCACATATGTAACGTTGAAATCCACCTGGTGGGTAGGTCACATATGATGCGATGTTCCAGAAGACGTAATCGGCACTGCAGAGCTGCAATGCGCGATCTTGCGTTGCTGGAACACCGCAAGTGAGAGCACTCTATGGGGACCTTGTGAAGCAGTGCATCAAGATCCGGATAGTCCCTCAAAAAACTCTGCATGACCAAGTTGAGCACATTTGCCAGACATGGGATGTGAGTGAGGTTGCCTAGGCCCAGAGCTGCCACCAGATTTCGGCCATTGTAACACACTACCATGCCTGGCTGGAGATTCGCTGGCACAAACCACACGTCGCTCTGCTGCTTGATGGCATTACAGAGCTCCTGCGCTGTGTGGCTTCGATTCCCCAAAGAAATTAATTTTAATACGGCCAGTTGATGTTTGGCCACGGCTGTGCTCATATCGGTCATCATAACAGGTAACCGTTCACGGGTCGATGTGGAGGTAGACAGTGACGGCTCCTGCAATGCTGATTCAGAGGAAATGGAGTATGAGGAGGAGTCAATGTGTACAGACTGGATTCCTGCAATCCTTGGAGTTGGCAGAACACGTACAGCGCCACTCTCAAGATCTGTACCCGGCTCCACAACATTTACCCAATGTGCAATGAGGGAAAGGTATCATCCCTGTCCATGCTTACTGGTCCACGCATCAGTGGTCAGGTGGACCTTGCTACTGACGGCATTTGGTAGCGCATGTTTAATTTTTCCCTCCACATGCTCTTGCAGGGCAGGGACAGCTTGCCTGCTGAAATAAAAGCGTCTGGGCACGTTGTATTGTGGGACTGCCAATGCCATAAAGTTACGGAAGGTATCAGTCTCCACCAGCCTGAATGATAGCATTTCAAGGGCCAGTAGTTTTGCAATGCCAGCATTCAGAGCCTGTGCTCGGGGGTGGTTTGCCGAGTATGGGTGCCTTTTCTCCCATGCCTGTGCTAACGATGGCTGTAGACTGGCCTAGTAGTGTGAGGATGACAAGGAAAGTGGTGCTGTGGGTGGAATTACACTGTGTCTCTGTACAACAGTGCCAGAGGTTCTTCCATGGCGATCCTGTGAGGAAGCTGAACCAGCTGTGTGTGTGCTGGAGGAAGAGGCTACAACACGAGCTGAAGAGGTGGTAGGTGGCGCTGTAGGTTGGCCAAGGTCTTCAGTGTGTTTTTGTAACTCCACCACGTGCTTGGTCCGCACATGTTTCCACATATTTGTGGTATTGAGGTTGCTTTGAGAGTTACATAGTTTATAAGGCCGAAAAAAGACAAGCGTCCTTCCAGTTCAGCCTATTTCTTGTGCACTGCAGCTATTCCGCAGCGTTGATCCAGGGGAAGGAAAAAAAAAAACATGCGGTATAGGCCAATTTACATCACTGAGGAAAAATTCACTTCCCGACACCAATCTGGCAGTCAGATTAAATCCCTGGATTAATTAACTATCACTAAGTATAAGATGTAATTTTATTGTTCTCAAGAAAGGCATCCAGGCCTCTCTTGAACTCATTAAGTGAGTTGTACATCACCACTTCCTCTCCCAGAGAGTTCCAGAGTCTCACGGCTCTGACCGTAAAGAATCCCCTTCTATGCTGTTGCAGGAACCTCCTTTCCTCCAGACGCATAGTGTGCCCCATCGTCTTTGTCACCATCCCTGGTATAAACAGGTCATGGGAGAGATCTCTGTACTGCCCCCAGATGTATTTATATATGTTTATGAGGTCTCCCCTAAGCCTTCTCTTTTCCAACGTAAATAGGCCAAATTTTGACAACCTCTCTGGGTATTCTAGTCCCTCCATTCCCTTTATTACCTTAGTCGCCCTCCTTTGTACCCTCTCTAGCTCTAATATGTCTTTCCTGAGCACCGGAGCCCAGAACTGTGCACAATATTCTAAGTGGGGCCTTACCAGCGCTTTATACCTAGGAAGAACCATGTTCTCATCATATGCCCCTATTCCTCTTCTGATGCATGCCATGACTCTATTTGCCTGCGCAGCTGCTGCCTGACACTGGGCACTCCAATTTAATTTGCTATTAACCAAGACTCCCAGGTCCTTCTCCATGTCAGATTTCCCCAACGGTTGCCCATTTAATCTGTATGGGTGACTGCTGTTTTTCTTTCCCATGTGCATGACCTTACATGTATCGGCATTGAACCCCATTTGCCATTTTTTGGCCCAACTCCCCAATTTATCTAAATCTTCCTGTAGCTGTGCCCTATCCTCATCTGTATTAACTACTTTACAAAGTTTAGTATCATCTGCAAATATTGCTATTTTACTATGCAACGCTTCCACTAGATCATTAATAAATATATTAAATAATATAGGGCCCAAGACAGACCCTTGAGGCACCCCGCTAGTAACCCTGACACACCCTGAGCTTACTCCATTGATAACCACCCTCTGCTTTCTATCACTCAGCCAGCTATTTACCCACTTGCACACATTATCCCCCAGGCCGAGCATTCTCATTTTATATACCAACCTTTTGTTTGGCACGGTATCAAACGCTTTGAAGAAGTCAAGGTATACAACATCCCCTGACTCTCCCCGGTCCAGCTGTGAGCTCACCTCCTCGTAGAAGGCGATCAGGTTTGTTTGGCAGGAGCGATCCCTCATGAATCCATGTTGATATGGAGTTAGACAGTTATTATCATTAAGATATTCTACAATAGCATCTCTAAGAAATCCTTCAAACAATTTACCCACAACAGATGTTAAGCTTACTGGTCTATAGTTCCCAGGGTCACTTTTAGACCCCTTTTTGAATATTGGTACCACATTTGCTTGGCGCCAGTCTAGTGGGACAGTCCCTGTCCATAAAGAGTGCTTGAATATAAGATACAGCGGTCTGTCTATCACATTACTTAATTCTTTTAGCACCCGGGTGTGCATGCCATCTGGGCCTGGTGACTTGTCTATTTTGATATTATTTAGGCGTTTCTGAACTTCTTCCTGGGTTAGGTGGGTGATATTTAGCAGAGGGTTTACTTTATCACTCTGCATTTCCTCCGATAAATAGTTTTCTTTTGTGAAAACAGTGGAGAAGAAGCTATTGAGTAGGTTTGCTTTACCCTCATCGCCCTCTATGATTTTACCCAGGTTATTTTTCAATGGGCCAACTCCATCAGTTTTAATCCTTTTACTGTTCATATAGTTAAAGAACAGTTTGGGATTCGTTTTACTTTCCTTGGCAATTAGTCTCTCTGTCTCCTCTTTTGCTATTCTTATTTGTTTCTTACAGATTTTGTTTTTTTCCCTATAAGATATTAGCGCTTCCTCGCTGCCTTCTTGTTTAAGTTTACCGAAAGCCCTTTTTTTGTTTTTCATTGCCCTCTTGACTTCCTTATTTAGCCACATTGGCTTCCTCCTATTCCTAGCCCTTTTATTCCCATAAGGTATGTACCTTCTACAGTGACTATGTAGGACTGTTTTGAAAATTTCCCATTTTCTATCTGTGCTCCTATTACTAAAGATACTATCCCAGTCTATAAGGTGAAGGGCATCTCTTAGCTGATCAAACTTTGCCCTCCTGAAGTTCAGTGTTTTTGTGACTCCCTTGCTGGGCACCCTACTGAAGCACATGTGGAATTGTATAATGTTGTGGTCACTATTTCCCAGGTGCCCCCCGACCTGCACCTCAGTTATTCTGTCTGGCCTGTTAGTTAATATTAAGTCTAAAAGGGCCGTCCCTCTAGTTGGTTCCTGCACAAGTTGTGACAAATAATTGTCTTTGATAATTGACAGAAACCTGTTTCCTTTCTGAGATCTACAGCTTTCGGTTTCCCAGTCTATATCGGGGTAGTTGAAGTCCCCCATAATAATCACCTCGTTATTTTTTGCTACTTCGTCGATTTGTCTCATTAATAGACTTTCTGTGGCTTCTGCTATATTTGGTGGTTTATGACAGACTCCTATGATAATTTTATTATTGTTTTTTGCCCCATGTATCTCCACCCATAAGGACTCGACCTCCTCATTTCCCTCCCATACATCCTCCCGTATTGTAGGCTTTAGACACGTATTTACATATCGACAGACTCCACGCCATTTCCGATTTCTTCGATCCCTTCTAAACAGACTGTAACCCTGTAAGTTAACTGCCCAGTCATAGCTTTCATCTAACCATGTCTCGGTTATTCCCACTATGTCATAGTTACCTGTAGATATTTCTGCTTCCAGTTCATCCATCTTGTTTGTCAGGCTTCTGGCATTTGCTAGCACGCAGTTTACATGATTTTGTTTTGTTCCAATCTTCTCCCTGTGGATTATATTAGAAATTTTCTTACCTCCCTTCCAAGTATCTTGTCTTGGACCTTCTTTGTCGCACTTCATATCTTTCATTAGTATGTTCTCTGGTTGCATGTTCGTGTCCGGCGTTTTTCTTCCCATCCCCTCTTCTTCTAGTTTAACGCCCTCCTGATGAGTGTTGCGAGTCTCCTGGCGAATGTGTGTTTCCCGGGTTTGTTGAGGTGTAGTCCGTTTAATGCAAGGAGTCCGTCATTGAGGTAATTCACATCGTGGTCCAGGAATCCAAATCCTTGTTGTCTGCACCATCGTCTCAGCCAGTTGTTCACATCAAGGATCCTGTTCCATCTCCTGACGCCATGCCCGTCTACTGGAAGGATAGAAGAAAAAACTACCTGCGCATCCAGTTCTTTTACTTTCTTCCCCAATGCTTCAAAGTCCTTGCAGATTGTCGGTAGGTCCTTCTTTGCCGTGTCATTGGTGCCAACATGTATCAGAAGAAATGGGTGGACATCCTTGGAACTGATGAGCTTCGGTATCCTATCGGTAACATCCTTGATCTTCGCCCCTGGGAAGCAGCATACTTCTCTTGCGGTTATGTCCGGTCTGCAGATAGCTGCTTCTGTTCCTCTCAGTAGTGAGTCTCCCACGACCACCACTTTTCTTCCCTTCTTGGCTGTCCTTTTTCTTGTTGCTTCTTTGTGTTTCTGGGTGCTCTTTTCTTTTTTGCTTGCTGGTAGTACCTCATCCTTAGGTGTGCCATCTTCGTCCTCCACAAGTCCTTGGAATCTGTTTCTCAGTTGTGTGGTTGGTGGTGTCTCCATGGTCTTCTTGCTTCTTTTGGTCACTTGCCTCCACTTGTCTGCCTCTGGAGGTTCTCTGACGCTTCCTTCACTTTCCGTGACCAGTAGTGACGCTTCTGTTCTGTCCAGGAAGTCTTCATTTTCCTTGATGAGTTTTAATGTCGCAATTCTTTCTTCCAGTCCCCGCACCTTTTCTTCTAAAAGAGCCAGTAGTCTACGCTTCTGGCAGGAGAATTTGGTTTCAGCTTCTGGTCGATCTGTGAACATGTAGCACATGTTGCAGCTCACCATGTAGGTTGTCACATCTGCTATGCTGCTCCTTGTCCCTGCTGACTTGATGTCTGTCTTCTTTCTTGTAATAAACTAGGATAAACAAATTAAACAAATTTGCGCGCCTAACGGCGCGCGGTTTGGCGATGCTTTCCAAGCAGCAGGTCCCGGCTGTACCCAACGATCTTCTAGCTGAAGGAGACTCTTCGCTTTTCCCAGAAGGCACCTGGAATATGCAAATTGTCCTCTTCACGCTTCAATCCCTGGTTTGGCGATGCTTTCCAAGCAGCTGGTCCCGGCTGTACCCAACAATCCTCTAGCTGAAGGAGACTCTTCGCTTTTCCCAGAAGGCACATGGAATATGCAAATTGTCCTCTTCACGCTTCAATCCCTGGTTTGGCGATGCTTTCCAAGCAGCTGGTCCCGGCTGTACCCAACGATCTTCTAGCTGTAGGAGACTCTTCGCTTTTCCCAGAAGGCACCAGGAATATGCAAATTGTCCTCTTCTCGCTTCAATCCCTGGTTTGGCGATGCTTTCCAAGCAGCTGGTCCCGGCTGTACCCAACGATCTTCTAGCTGAAGGAGACTCTTCGCTTTTCCCAGAAGGCACCTGGAATATGCAAATTGTCCTCTTCACGCTTCAATCCCTGGTTTGGCGATGCTTTCCAAGCAGCTGGTCCCGGCAGTACCCAACGATCTTCTAGCTGAAGGAGACTCTTCGCTTTTCCCAGAAGGCACCTGGAATATGCAAATTGTCCTCTTCACGCTTCAATCCCTGGTTTGGCGATGCTTTCCAAGCAGCTGGTCCCGGCTGTACCCAACGATCTTCTAGCTGAAGGAGACTCTTCGCTTTTCCCAGAAGGCACCTGGAATATGCAAATTGTCCTCTTCACGCTTCAATCCCTGGTTTGCTGACACTTTTCCCTCTTTTCACCTTCTGATTACACAGCTTGCATTTGACAAAGCAAATGTCATCTGCAACTGTGTCAAAAAAGGACCAGGCACTGCAAGTCTTGGGAGCGCCCGCTTTGGATTTTGAAAGAGCCATGCTCCTAATGGGTGCCGAAGTGGAGGCTACAGGCAACCAAGTCTGCCCCCTCCCTCTCCCTCCTTTTTTGGCCGTTCGGGGAATCTCTTCCTCAGAGCTGCTCCCACCACCTTCCTGTCCCTTACGCCATGATGGGTCAAGGACCTCATCATCTACACCACCCTCTTCAAACAACTGCTTCTCCTGGGTAGTCTCGACAGCACAGTACGCACCAGAAAGTGGCACCTGAGTCTCATCATCAGATGCGTACTGAGGTGTGCTGCTGACCATAGGCACTGGCCCACCCGCCTCTTCAGATTCAGAGAGACAAAACGGTTGCGCATCACTGCATACTATCTCTTCTTCAAATTCTCGAATTCTGCTTGGCTGGCCCCCTTTTTCCAAGCCAAGAGATTCAGAGAACAGAAGTAGAGATGGCTCCTGTCCAGGGGTCTCTGACTGCCTGGGCAATTTGGCAGGTGGTGAAGAGACAGATGGGTGCTCTTCAGTGTTCAGGACCTGAGAGGATATGGAACTAATTGAAGTCGATGCGTTAGCTGCCATTCATCCAACAACAGCTTCAATTTGGTCCTCCCGCAGCAGTGGAGTACGGCTAGCTCCTACAAAGCTGCGCATAAAGGACTGTTCCCCGGTAAAACTGGGGGATGCTGAGTCACTGGTGCCCGCAGCAGGCACAGAATCCCCACGTCCTCTCCCTTCAGGCACAGAATCCTCACGTCCTCTCCCTGCAGAAACTCCACACCCACGACCACGACCACATGCCATACTCCCTGCCTTCTTCATCTTGGTAGACATAAAGATAGTCAGAAAAGTACTAAGTGCTTAGTGTGCTTATTCCTGAACAGCTGCTAACAGGTATAAGAAACACTAATTTTATAAAGTGTGGACTAGATTTTAATATGAGCTAATGTGGCCTACACAACTGTAAAGTGGAGTGTTTGGTGAACTTTATTTAGGTTTTTTTGTCACAAAAAGACACTGGATGTGCCCAAAGATGTAATACGGATAGTATCACAAACTTTTTGTAGCTATTACAATGCAGGAAGGTAACCTACAATGCAATAGATGAGGCTACAAAAAATAGGCTAATACTAATCTGGCTGGGGCTGCAGGGCACAAGGCTGCAGAAAGGCTCCTCTATCTACTCCTATATAGTGTGTTTGGAACCAATGTAGCTGAATACGGATGGAACCACCACAATAAAAGGAGAAATCAAGAAAAATGATCAATTAGCAAAAAAGGACAATGTATGAGGCAGTGACGCACGCTGAGTGCACTACAACCAGACGTGGCTGAAGCACAAACTACAGCGTGAGCTGCACTCACACATAGAGACCTTGCAGACAGGCGTGAACAGTGCAGATGCAGAGCACTGTGCACTAGTGTTGAGCCACCCCCGTAGTGTTCGGGTTCGGTTCGGTTCGTCGAACACCGGGATGTTCGAGGAACTGTTCGTCGAACTGTTCGTCGAACACCTTAGAACACCGTCGAACACCGTTAAAACCAATGGCAGGCAAACAAAAACACATAGAAACACATAGAAAACACCTGCAAAGGTGTCCAAAAGCTGACAAACTGCTCAGAAGACACTCTCTTTAAAAAAGCCGGCCGGCAAATTCAGCAGCGGCATACACCGGTACCCGACAATTTAGACAAGTAGGAATAGAGCATCACACATAGATTAGATAGATAGAAACATGTCAGTCACACATATAAGAAGCACAGTGACAGTGTTGGTTACTGCACTTGTCATTTAGTGTAAAGGATTTATTAAAAAAAATATTAGTGTTTTCATGCACCGTCTCTTTAAAAAAGCCGGCCGGCAATTCAGCATCTGTACCCGACAATTTAGAACAGAAAGAATAGAGCTTCACACATAGATTAGATAGATAGAAACATGTCAGTCACATATATAATAAGTACAGTGATAGTGTTGCTTACTGTACTTGTCATTTAGTGTAAAGGATTTATTTAAAAAAATAATAGTGTTTTCATGCACTGTCTCTTTAAAAAAGCCGGCCGGCAATTCAGCAGCGGTACCCGACAATTTAGAACAGAAAGATAGAGCATCACACATAGATTAGATAGATAGAAACATGTCAGTCACATATATATGAAGTACAGTGATAGTGTTGGTTACTGTACTTGTCATTTAGTATTAAAATAAAGGATTTATTATTAAAAAAATTGGCGTGGGGTTCCCCTTAATTTTAGGCTCTAGCGGAGGTTAAGCAGACGGCTGGGGCAGATGTTTGAAGCCTGGGAAGGGGGTAATACCCACGGAGCTTCCCAGGCTACTAATATCAGCCCCCAGCTGAATACATAGCCTTTACTAGCTATTAAAATGGGGGACCCCCCAAAAAAAATGACGTGGGGTCCCCCCTAATTTAATAGCTTGCAAAGGCTAGGCAGACAGCTGGGGGCTGATATTAATAGCCCAGGAAGGGAGCCATGAATATTGGCCCCCTCCCAGGCTAGAAACACCAGCCGTCAGCCGCCCCAGAAATGGCGCATTCATAGGATGCGCCAATTCTGGCACTTAGCCTCGCTCTTCCACGCTGCCCTGGTGCGGTGGCAGGGGGTAATAGGGTTGGGGTTGATGTCAGCTTATAATGCCAGCTGACATCAAGCCCAGGTTAGTAATGGAGAGGCGTCTATAAGACACCCCCATTACTAACCCCATAGTCAAAGTTAAAAAAAACACAAACACCCAGAATAAAGTCCTTTAATTGAAATAAAGACACAATCCTTTATTGTTCTAAATTAAACCATACTTACCATCACGCCCATTCCAGCTGAAGCCAACGATCTCCTGCAATAAAAGAAAAATAATAAAGCAACCTCATCCTTACCTTTCCATGGTTCCCACGACAGCTTCAGCTCTGCTACATCGAGATGACAGGCTGGACCGCAGCAGAACGCTGCCATCCAGCCTGTCATCCCGCAGACACTGAGAAGCGCATGCTTGCTTGCGCTGCTCAGCGTCTCTCTGTGACGACATCCAGAGGAGCCGAGTTCATGTCCAATGAACTCGGCTGACCTCATGCACGTCACTGACAGCGTGGGAAAATTCTCACGCTGAAGCGCTGATTGCAGGAGAATTTTCCCACGCTGTCAGTGACGTGCAGGAGGTGAGCTGAGTTCATTGGACATGAGCTCACCTCATGCACATCACTGACAGCGTGGGAGAATTCTCCTGCACTCAGCACTTCAGCGTGAGAATTTTCCCACGCTGTCAGTGACGTGCATGAGGTGAGCCGAGTTCATTGGACATGACCTCGGCTCATCTGGATGCTGTCACAGCGAGACAGTGAGGAGCGCAAGCATGCCTGCGCTTCTCAGTGTCTGCGGGATGACAGACTGGATGGCAGCGTTCTGCTGCGGTCCAGCCAGTCATCTCGATGTAGCAGAGCTGAAGCTGTCGTGGGAATCATGGAAAGGTAAGGATGAGGTTGGTTTATTATTTTTCTTTTATTGCAGGAGATCGTTGGCTTCAGCTGGAATGGGTGTGATGGTAAGTATGGTTTAATTTAGAACAATAAAGAATTGTGTCTTTATTTCAATTAAAGGACTTTATTCTGGGTGTTGTGTTTTTTTTAAATACTTTACTAGAAATTCATGGCGGTCATGTCTAATACTGGCGTGACCCCATGAATTTTGGGCTTGGGGCCAGCTGATAATACCAAGCTGGCCCTAACCCCTTTATTACCCAGTGAGCCACCGCACCAGGGCCCTGGATGAGTTGGGTACAGCGCCAGAAGATGGCGCTTCTATGAACGCGCCATTTTCCGGGGTGGCTGCGGACTGCAATTTGTAGCGGGGGGGGGCCCAGAAAGCTTGGGCCTCCCTGCGCTGCAGATTCCAGCCCCCAGCTGCCTAGTTGTACCTGGCTGGACACAAAAATAGGGCGAAGCCCCACGTACTTTTTTTTTAATTATTTCATGAAATTCATGAAATAATTAAGAAAAAAAGGCCTTCCCTATATTGTTGTGTCCGGCCAGGTACAAATAGGCAGCTGGTGGTTGGGGGCAGCCCGTTCCTGCCTGCTGTACCTGGCTGGACACAAATATAGTGCGAAGCCCCACTTCAATTTTTTTTAATTATTTCATGAAATTCATGAAATAATTAAGAAAAAAAGGGCTTCCCTATATTGTTGTGTCCGGCCAGGTACAAATAGGCAGCTGGTGGATGGGGGCAGCCCGTTCCTGCCTGCTGTACCTGGCTGGACACAAATATAGTGCGAAGTCCCACTTCAATTTTTTTAAATTATTTCAGGAAATTCATGAAATAATTTAAAAAAAATTGACGTGGGGCTTCGCACTATATTTGTGTCCAGCCAGGTACAGCAGGCAGGAACGGGCTGCCCCCAACCACCAGCTGCCTATTTGTACCTGGCCGGACACAACAATATAGGGAAGCCCTTTTTTTCTTAATTATTTCATGAAATAATTTAAAGAAAATTGACGTGGGGCTTCGCCCTGTTTTTGTGTCCAGCCAGGTACAACTAGGCAGCTGGGGGCTGGAATCCGCAGCGCAGGGAGGCCCAAGCTTTCTGGGCCACCCCCGCTGCAAATTGCAGTCCGCAGCCACCCCGGAAAATGGCGCGTTCATAGAAGCGCCATCTTCTGGCGCTGTACCCAACTCATCCAGGGCCCTGATGCGGTGGCTCACTGGGTAATAAAGGGGTTAGGGCCAGCTTGGCATTATCAGCTGGCCCTAAGCCCGAAATTCATGGGGTCACGCCAATATTAGACATGACCACCATGAATTTCTAGTAAAGTATTTAAAAAAAACACAACACCCAGAAAAAAGTCCTTTAATTGAAATAAACACACAATTCTTTATTGTTCTAAATTAAACCATACTTACCATCACGCCCATTCCAGCTGAAGCCAACGATCTCCTGCAATAAAAGAAAAATAATAAAGCAACATCATCCTTACCTTTCCATGGTTCCCATGACAGCTTCAGCTCTGCTACATCGAGATGACAGGCTGGACCGCAGCAGAACGCTGCCATCCAGGATGTCATCCCGCAGACACTGAGAAGCGCAGGCTTGCTTGCGCTCCACAGTGTCTCTCTGTGAGGGCATCCAGATGAGCCGAGTTAATGTCCAATGAACTCGGCTCACCTCATGCACGTCACTGACAGCGTGGGAAAATTCTCCTGCACTCAGCGCTTCAGCGTGGGAGAATTCTCACGCTGAAGCGCTGAGTGCAGGAGAATTCTCCCACGCTGTCAGTGACGTGCAGGAGGTGAGCTGAGTTCATTGGACATGAGCTCACCTTATGCACGTCACTGACAGCGTGGGAGAATTCTCCTGCACTCACCGCTTCAGCGTGAGAATTTTCCCACGCTGTCAGTGACGTGCATGAGGTGAGCCGAGTTCATTGGACATGAACTCGGCTCATCTGGATGTCGTCACAGAGAGACGCTGAGCAGCGCAAGCAAGCCTGCGCTTCTCAGTGTCTGCGGGATGAGAGGCTGGATGGCAGCGTTCTGCTGCGGTCCAGCCTGTCATCTCGATGTAGCAGAGCTGAAGCTGTCGTGGGAACCATGGAAAGGTAAGGATGAGGTTGCTTTATTATTTTTCTTTTATTGCAGGAGATCGTTGGCTTCAGCTGGAATGGGCGTGACGGTAAGTATGGTTTAATTTAGAACAATAAAGGATTGTGTCTTTATTTCAATTAAAGGACTTTATTCTGGGTGTTTGTGTTTTTTTTAACTTTGACTATGGGGTTAGTAATGGGGGTGTCTTATAGACGCCTCTCCATTACTAACCTGGGCTTGATGTCAGCTGGCATTATAAGCTGACATCAACCCCAACCCTATTACCCCCTGCCACCGCACCAGGGCAGCGTGGAAGAGCGAGGCTAAGTGCCAGAATTGGCGCATCCTATGAATGCGCCATTTCTGGGGCGGCTGACGGCTGGTGTTTCTAGCCTGGGAGGGGGCCAATATTCATGGCTCCCTTCCTGGGCTATTAATATCAGCCCCCAGCTGTCTGCCTAGCCTTTGCTAGCTATTAAATTAGGGGGGACCCCACGTCATTTTTTTTGGGGGGTCCCCCATTTTAATAGCTAGTAAAGGCTATGTATTCAGCTGGGGGCTGATATTAGTAGCCTGGGAAGCTCCATGGGTATTACCCCCTTCCCAGGCTTCAAACATCTGCCCCAGCCGTCTGCTTAACCTCCGCTAGAGCCTAAAATTAAGGGGAACCCCACGCCAATTTTTTTAATAATAAATCCTTTATTTTAATACTAAATGACAAGTACAGTAACCAACACTATCACTGTACTTCATATATATGTGACTGACATGTTTCTATCTATCTAATCTATGTGTGAAGCTCTATTCTGTCTGTTATAAATTGTCGGGTACCGCTGCTGAATTGCCGGCCGGCTTTTTTAAAGAGACGGTGCATGAAAACACTATTATTTTTTTTGATAAATCCTTTACGCTAAATGACAAGTACAGTAAGCTGCACTGTCACTGTACTTCATATATATGTGACTGACATGTTTCTATCTAATCTATGTGTGATTCTCTATTCTTTCTATTCTAAATTGTCGGGTACCGCCGCTGAATTGCCGGCCGGCTTTTTTAAAGAGACGGTGCATGAAAACACTATTATTTTTTTTGATAAATCCTTTACGCTAAATGACAAGTACAGTAAGCAGCACTTTCACTGTACTTCGTATATATGTGGCTGACATGTTTATATCTATCTAATCTATGTGTGAAGCTCTATTCTTTCGGTTCTAAATTGTCGGGTACAGGTGTATGCCGCTGCTGAATTGCCGGCTTTTCATGTTTCACTGTTACCACTGTTCCCATCGATTTGGGCAACCACTGTAATGCCACAACCACCATGGCTGTGGCATTACAGTGAGTGGCAGACAATCCCTGCATGATTGGTGCTCTAAATAGCGCCAGACATGCAGGACACGCTTTTGGTGCACGAACAGTTATCGAACATAACCTCGAACAGCCGAATTTTTTGCAAATCGTTCGGGTTCGTCGAACAACTCGAACACCGCCCAAAACAGCTCGAATTTGAGATTGGCGAACAGTTCTAGTCGAACACCGCTCATCTCTACTGTGCACTAGCGCTGCAAGACAAAAAAAAAATTCTCTATCTACTCCTCTATAGTGTGTTTGGAACCAATTTAGCTGAATACGGATGGAACCACCACACTAATAGGAGAAATCAGGAAAAATGATCAATTAGCAAAAAAGGACAATGTATGATTCAGTGACGCACGCTGAGCGCACTACAACCAGACGTGGCTGAAGCGCACACTACAGCATGAGCTGCACTCACACACAGAGACCTTGCAGACAGCGGTGAACAGCACAGAGAACTGTGCACTAGCGCTGCAAGGCACAGCGATTTATAAAGTAGCTTGGGTAAAGCAGAATAGAGCAAATAGGTAGCTAAAACTGTCCCTCAGAACAACAGCGTCCTATCCCTAACTGAATTCACAGCAGAGTGAGCTTAAAATGGTGGCGGCGGCTTTTGTAGTGTATCATGACATCTTTTCAGCAGCCAATCACAGCCATGCCATTAGTTAACATGCCTACATGCCTAACAGGATGTGCCAAACTTCTTAGGAACCTCATTGACTGAATAAAATGAAACTGGCTCATTGCATTATGGGAACTTCCGAATCCGGTATACAATATTCTAAAAGTATCGGAATTAAGTATCGGAATTCTGATTCCGCGAATATCGGCCGATACCCGATATTTCAGTATCGGAATGCTCAACACTAGTCACAAGAGGTGGACAATGATGAGACACAATTGCCAGAAAGTCAGGAGGAGGACAGGGTGCTGAAGTAGAAGATGAGGTGGAGCACCCCAACAGGCAGGAAGAAGCAGTATGGTGGCCACAGACAGAAGGCGGACAAGCGTTCCCCGTAACATCTACACAAAGGAAGTTGCCAGTACAACTGTTAGGTCTTCCCGAGTCTGGTTGTTTTTTGTCGATAACCCCAAAAAGGCCATTTGCACCACCTGCCAGGCCAGCATCAGCAGGGGTAGTAAAACTAGAAACATGACCAGCACCAGCATGATCAGGCACTTGGCAGCAAAGCACCTTACTTTGTGTGCCGAACCCAAGGGTCGAGGAATAGTGTCTGTGGGTGGCACCATTGCTTCTTCCACTGTTGTGCATGCAAGACAATCCCCTCTCCATGGTGCATGCAAAGATGCCTCCCGCCCTGCACCTGTCGTTGCACATTCTCAAGTAGCAGCATCAGGAAGCACATCCACGTCCCTGTCCAAGAGCAGTCTTCAGATGTTTATACTCCAGGCCTTGGAACACAAGCTCAAATACACAGCCAACGCCCCACAGGCCACACTACTAAATTCTCACATTTCACTACTGCTTGCGATCAAAATGTTGCCTTTTAGGCTTGTGGAGAAGGAAGCATTCCGCAACCTGGTGGCGGCGGCCGTCCCTCGGTACTCGGTCTCCAGCCACCAATATTTCTCCCGGTGTGCCGTCCCTGCATTACACAAGCACGTGTCCCAAAACATTAGCCGTGCCCTCAACAACTCAGTTACCAGGAAAATCCATCTAACCACAGACACGTGGACAAGTCCTTGTGCGCAGGGATGGTACATCTCGCTGATGGCACACTGGGTTAACATAGGGGAAGCCGGGACCCAGTCGGACCTTGGGACGGAACACGTCCTCCCGACACCAAGGATTGCGGGCCCTAGGTCAATCAGGGTTGCCCCCATGGTCTACAGCTTCTGCACCTCATCCTCCTCAGCCTCTTCCTCCTCTTCAGCCTCCATCTCCGAAATGACCACATCAGTCACAAGCTGGAAGCACTGCAGCACTGCCTTGGCCAAGCGGCAACAGGCTGTGATGATACTTAGGTGACAAACCACACAATGCTGAAGAGTTATGGACAGTTCTGAAAGAGCAGGCAGATCTGTGGCTCACACCGCTGAACGTACAGCCAGGCATGGTCGTGTGTGACAATGGCCGGAGCCTGGTGGAGGCGAGCTCATACAAGTACCATGCCTGGCCCATGTGTTTAACCTCATGGTTCAGCAGTTTCTAAAATCCTACCCAGAGCTGCAGGATCTGCTTGTTAAAGTACGCTGCCTGTGTGCCAATTTTAGAAATTCACCTACAGTTTCCACGACCCTTGCAATGTTTCAGCAGCGTTTGCAGCTTCCGTCTCACAGACTGTTGTGTGATGTCCCCACGCGCTGGAACTCTACACTGCAGATGTTGGGAAGGATTTGTGAGCAGAAGAGGGCAGTTGTTGAGTACCAGCATCGACAAGGTCATCGGTATTCTGTTCAGACTCCACACATAAGACCTCAGGAGTGGACATGGATGTCAGACATATGTACCATCCACCAAATCTTTGAGGACTCCACCAAGATGGTGAGCGGCGATGACGCCATAATTAGCATCACCATCCCGCTTCTCTGTCTTCTGAAATGCTCTCCTCTCACAATCAAAGAGGATGCATTGTAGGCGGAACACGATGAGATGTAGCAAGGAACCATACAGGGTGATTACACACAGCCCAGCATCATCTCATCCCAAAGTGGATTGGGGGACAATGAGGAAGAGGAAGAGGAGGATGAATAGGAGCTAGTTTCATGCGCTATAGACGGTACTATCTGCACAGCTGTCATACAGTCTGTTCAGCGTGGATGGCAAGAGGACAGAGAGGAGGAGTAGAGCATGGTCAGTAATTCTCTTGGTGAGGACACGGAAGTCTTGCCTGTTAGTAGTGTGGGACACATGGCTGAGTTTATGTTACGCTGCCTTTCCCATGACCCTCACGTTCTCAAAATTTTGGGTAACAGTAATTATTGGTTGGTGACACTTCTAGACCCATGCTACAAGGAGAAATTTATATCTCTTATTCCTGAGGCGGACAGGTCTGCAAAAATGGGGCAGTACCAGAAGGCCCTTTTTGAAGAACTATTAAAAAAATTCCCAACTGAAAATGCTGGTGGCAGAGGTCACAGTTCGTTGGACAACCAAGGAGTAGAGGTGAGAGAGATACAACTTCAATCCAGCAAAGTCAGGGGAACACTGTCAAAGTTCTGGGAGAATTTTCTCAGCCCCTCCCATCGCACAAGCCCTGAGGTGTGGGGTACTTTCACAAGGAGTGCAAAGTTTGGAAAGATGCTGAGGGAGTACCTTGCCGACCGTACCAATGTCCTCCTTGATTCCTCTGTGCCTTATTGGGTATCCAAGCTGGATACTTGGAATGAACTGGCTCTCTATGCCTTGGAGGTCCTGGCCTGCCCTGCCAGCAGCATTTTATCAGAGCGGGTTTTTAGTGCCGCTGGTGGAATTAGAACTGATAAGCGCATCAGCCTGTCAACTGAAAATGCTGACAGGCTGACTCTTCTAAAAATGAACAAGGGCTGGATTGTGTCAGACTTGTCAACTCCACTGAATGATAGCTGCGTAACATAAACTCAAATCCAGTGTCTTTTCTTTGGAGGTATATTCCCATGTACCTTTTCACACCCAGACATACGTATACGCTTTCTGATTTTGGCTTTTTGCTCTTGTCCTCCTCCTTCTCCTCATCCTCCACCACCATATCACCAGGGTTACCGTGGTCCGTGATGCAACACCCACATAATTTTTTTAAAGGGTGTTTATGATGCCCTTAAAAAAATGTTTTTATACAGTATGTTCATGTATACCCCCCAGGGGTAAATGTTTGTCAGCCCATACACTTAGTGCATGGGCATTACAAGTATAGGAGGCCCGCTCCTTTCTAATGGGAACATATTTTATGAGGCCCTCCTCCATGTCTCTTCTAAGGGGCATTGGAGTGCCTCCCAATTTTTGTCAACCCTTGCATTCTCTGCATAGGCAAAAACAATGGGAGACCCACTTTTTAATAATGGGAAAAAAATTATGAGGCCCTCCTCCATGTCTCTTCCAAGGGGCATTGGAGTGCCTCCCAATTTTTGGCAGCCCTTTCATACACTGCATAGGCAAACACAATGGGAGACCCACTTACTAATAATGGGAACATTGTTTTCAGGAGGCCCTCCTCTAAGTCTCTTCAAAGGGGTATTGGGGTGCGTCCAAATTTTCAAAGTGGTATTGAGGTGTGTCCAAATTTTAGGCAGCCCTACCTCTCATTGCATACACAATAACAGTATAGGAGACCCACTTTTTAGTAATGGGAACAATAAAACATAGCCGGCTGATGGCTCTCTAAGAATAGTAAGGGCCGACTGCTGACCCTTTAAGTATAGTAAAGGCCGCCTGATGGCCCTATACAAATAGGCTTTGTGACTTTCAGAGTCCCTCCTTTATAAATGAAACACGGTGTCTGATGATATCTCACACACCACATGGCCAGATAAGGTTGTAAAATGTTAAAATGACATTGCATGGTGAATGCATTTGTCACGGTTGAAAGCAACGCAAAAGTGAAAATACGCATCAAAAATGCTACATGTGAACATAGCCCAATGTGTGGATGAGGATTTTTGCTTTTGGTTATTTATTTTCCTTTATATACAAGTCATTACCCTGCAAAGGATGTTCCTTAACATATTTTCCAGGAAAATCCATTTTGGTTTTGTTTTGGTATGTTTTATTGTGAGTCCGTAAAAGTGGCGTAATACCTCTGACAACGTTGTTGACAGAAGGGATCTGGGAGTCAGAAATGCTTCCTGGGGTCTTCCCCATGCTGTCACCGTGTCATTTGAGCATTGTTCCCATCAATTTGGGTAATTTTTAGGCCCTTTGCAGACTGCCTGAGGAAGCCGCCTGAAAAATGCTCGAGTTTCCCATAGACTTACATTGTGCTCGTTGCTCGGATCGAGCACTGGAGTATTCCAATGTGCTCAACCCAAGCATCGAGCACCCGAGCATTTTAGTGCTCGCTCATCACTATTCTGCATCGTTCTGTAATACGTTTAAACATTTTTTTTACTTTTCAAAGTCAGTTAAATCTCTTTTTGCCCCATTTTGTCTGAGGAAAACATGCTACCTAATAATTCTGCATTCTTTGATAAAGGATGTTGATATCTTTAGGCTAAACCCTCCCTAATTACACATATACACATAACATGGTCAAAATATGCCCTTGCCTAATAATTGTGCACACAGTGTATATGTGTGAATGCCAACATATGTGAATGTAATGGGTAACTTTGCATCCTTTTAGATTTCCTCTCTCTCTCTCTGAGATTTGCACAAATTTATGCTCTTCAATTCATATTTTTGGAAAAACTTTGGTGAGGCCAGTGAATTTCAATTTTAAGACTGGAATGCCCAATCACAAGAGGTAATAATGACAGATAATGTATCCAAAAATAGAAAAGGGCTGGATGCTTTACTCACAACCAATGGCATTTGGGGTTATAAATAATAATCTAGTGATAGAAAATGTATAAACTGGTGGAGAAAGGTTTAACTTGATAGACCCATGTCTTTTTTCATCCTAATAAACTATGCAACTATGTAAGTGTTGCTACAGTGAGAATGCAAAACAATTATGTATGGAAGTTTATTGGGCACTGTGGATAGCATTCCTTTGGGTGAAGAAAAAGCCTGTTGAGCTGCCCATGGGAGGCCAGCAAGGAAGCTGATCTGTGCTGACTGGAGCATATTTCAGCACTATTGCTCTCAATACATGGCCAGTGTAGTTTTTTAACCAAAGAAACAAAGGAACAAAGGGGCATAATATCAGGCATACTTCATAATGATTACATAAATGATTTTATTTGCACATAAAATGGACAAAATACATTTAAAAAATATAAAACCAGAATTAAAATTATAAAATATAAAACCCCAATTAGATGGATCTAGTTCACCTTATACTAAACATAATATTACTTTGTTGCTAATCAATATATAAATTACCATTGACCTTAAAATATACATTGCCCAGCATAAATGAGTACATTCAAACAGATGTGTCAAAAAGCCCTTAGTGTCCCTTGAGAATCAACATTTTTGGATATCATGCTACAAACTACTCTCACAAGTATTGGCCATTGATTGAAAATAAGATTTGTTGTATTACACACCCAAAAAAGTAATTTTGTGAAATTCATTCAAGACCATGTTTAAAAGACGAGTACACCCCAATGAACGTAGTTATCTATAAAAGGACATTACTTCAACAAAATCCATTCCCATTTCATGCTGTCTACAATGGCGCCACATAGAAGAGAAATGTAACAAGGCCTGAAAAAGAAAATACATTCTTTACTCAAAAAAGTTGAAGGCTACAAGTAAGATCAGCAAAACTTTACTTATCAGTCAGAATATTGTAGCAAAAGTGATACAAATCTTTAACAAAGATGACATTGCAACCATCTCACAGAGACGTCCAGGACGATCATGAAAATTAAATGAGAAGGGTTTAAAAAAATCAATGTGCAATTTCACTGTAGGTAGCTAAAACAGTAGAAAGTTAAAACCACAGTGACTGTTTTCTGTGACACAGTGTGGCATACACTGCCGAGGAATGGCATGTATGGGTATCGTGCACGAAGGAAGCCTCTTCTAAACCCCATGTACAAAATATGCCACCTACAATTTGCGAGGGCTCATGGTGAAAATTACGAAGATGCATGTTTTTGGAACTATATGACATTGCAAAACTGAGGAGATCAAATAAAAATGTGTGGTGCCTACAGTGAAACATAGTAGTGGCAGTGTGCCTATATGAGGCTGCGTGAGTGTTCCTGGTGTCAGGAAGCTGCATTTCATTCATGTTATCATGAATTCACAGATGTACTATTTTAAATAGAAAGAGAAAATATTACCATCACTCAGTGCCCTTGGTAGACGGGCACTTTTCCAACAAAGCAATGATGCAAAACAACTATGGCATTACTGAAGAACAGGGTGAAAGTAATTCAATAGCTAAGAATGTGTCCTGATTAGTGCTGAGCGAGTATGTTCTATTAACCTTTTCGCCGAGTATGCTCGGGCCGAGCTCCGAGTAGTTACAGCTGCTCGGTGATATGTTTGAATCGCTCCCGTGTGCATGATTTGCGACTGTTTGACAGTTTTAATACATGTGAGGAATCTCTATTTCTTACACATTCTTCACATGTAATAAAGCTGTCAAACAGTTGCAAATCATGCACACGGGAGCGATTCAAACATATCACCGAGCAGCTGTAAATACTCGTAGCTCGGCCCGAGCATACTCAGAACAGTACATACCAGCTCAACACTAGTCCTGATTAGAGATGAGCGCTGTTCTACTCGAACTGTTCGCCAATCTCAAATTCGAGCTGTTTTGGGCGGTGTTCGAGCCGTTCGGCGAACACGAACGATTTGAGAAAAATTCGGCTGTTCGAGGTTATGTTCGATAACTGTTCGTGCACCAAAATCATAACTGGATTTTTTCTCAGTAATGATGAAAATTAATGTTAATACGCAGTTTGAGTGTACAGCGGGGTGGGGGGAGGGGCAGGTGATGGATCTCTGCAGGAATAATGAAGATCTCCATTTTTTTTTCTCTTTCCCGCATTTGCAGTGGGGAGGTGCAGTCTGTCAGCCTATCAGCAGCGCACACACGGAGCGAACTGCTGTTTTTCACACAAGCAAGGGCATGTGTCATTGGCAGTGTATGTCACATGTCCTTGCCCTATAAGACCAAGCCATTTTCCCCGTCGCCACCATTTTCTCACTGCTGCAGCTGCGTGTTAGACGGCACTGCTGTTGCTGTGTGCGCTATACCTTGTTAATTTCAAGCCAATTTTCGCACAAATCTACAGATAGCTTGGGAGTAGGGAATAGTTGTGATTGCAGTCCTTTTAAGGACTAGGTTACAGCATTTCCTACGACTTTTATCAGGCAGGTCTGTGCTCTTAAATAGATAGAATGTGGGAGTAAAGACTAATTGTAATTGCAGTCCTTTTCAGGACTAGGTTACATCAGTTCCTATCAGTTTTTGCCAGGCAGGTCTGTGCCAGTGCTGTGCAAGTTTTTTCACAGCATTTGGCTGAATCTAGCAAAGCTAATCCTTTTTGGCCTATTGCAGAGTGTGTTAGTCAGTGGAGTAGCCAATCTGTGTTGCAAGATATACCACCTGTGTATAGAATACCAATTTTTTTACTGCACCTAGTGAAGTAAAATCTTTTGGGCATAGCATCATTATATTAGTCCATCTATACTGACCTCCATCAGGTTGCAAAGTGAATATAATTTTTTTCTGCATCTAGCTCTGAAAAAATATTTGGGCTTCTAGCAGTGTGTGGGACTTGTTCTATTAGTCCTTCTATACTGACCTCCATCAGGTTGCAAATTAAAAATAATTTTTATCTGCATCTAGATCTGAAAAAATATTTGGCATTCTAGCAGTGTGTGGGACTTTCTCTATTATTCCATCTATACTGACCTCCATCAGGTTGCAAATTAAAAATAATTTTTATCTGCATCTACCTCTGAAAAAATATTTGGGCTTCTAGCTGTGTGTGGGACTTGTTCTATTAGTCCATCTATACTGACCTCCATCAGGTTGCAAACTGAATATAATTTTTTTCTGCATCTAGCTCTGAAAAAATATTTGGCCTTCTAGCAGTGTGTGGGATTTTCTCTATTAGTCTATCTATACTGACCTCCATCAGGTTGCAAACTGAATATATTTTTTTTCTGCATCTACCTCTGAAAAAATATTGGGCTTCTAGCTGTGTGTGGGACTTGTTCTATTAATCCATCTATACAGACCTCCATCAGGTTGCAAACTGAATATATTTTTTTTCTGCATCTACCTCTGAAAAAATATTGGGCTTCTAGCTGTGTGTGGGACTTGTTCTATTAATCTATCTATACAGACCTCCATCAGGTTGCAAACTGAATATAATTTTTTTCTGCATCTAGCTCTGAAAAAATAGTTGGCCTTCTAGCAGTGTGTGGGACTTTCTCTATTAGTCCATCTATACTGACCTCCATCAGGTTGCAAATTAAAAATAATTTTTATCTGCATCTAGCTCTGAAAAAATATTTGGCCTTCTAGCAGTGTGTGGGACTTTCTCTATTAGTCCATCTATACTGACCTCAATCAGTTTGCAAATTAAAAATAATTTTTATCTGCATCTACCTCTGAAAAAATATTTGGGCTTCTAGCTGTGTGTGGGACTTGTTCTATTAGTCCATCTATACTGACCTCCATCAGGTTGCAAACTGAATATAATTTTTTTCTGCATCTAGCTCTGAAAAAATATTTGGCCTTCTAGCAGTGTGTGGGACTTTCTCTATTAGTCCATCAATACTGACCTCCGTCAGGTTGCAAATTAAAAATAATTTTTATCTGCATCTAGATCTGAAAAAATATTTGGCCTTCTAGCAGTGTGTGGGACTTTCTCTATTAGTCCATCTATACTGACCTCCATCAGGTTGCAAATTAAAAATAATTTTTATCTGCATCTAGCTCTGAAAAAATATTTGGCCTTCTAGCAGTGTGTGGGACTTTCTCTATTAGTCCATCTATACTGACCTCCATCAGGTTGCAAATTAAAAATAATTTTTATCTGCATCTACCTCTGAAAAAATATTTGGGCTTCTAGCTGTGTGTGGGACTTTTTCTATTAGTCCATCTATACTGACCTCCATCAGGTTGCAAACTGAATATAATTTTTTTCTGCATCTAGCTCTGAAAAAATATTTGGCCTTCTAGCAGTGTGTGGGACTTTCTCTATTAGTCCATCTATACTGACCTCCATCAGGTTGCAAATTAAAAATAATTTTTATCTGCATCTACCTCGGAAAAAATATTGGGCTTCTAGCTGTGTGTGGGACTTGTTCTATTAATCCATCTATACAGACCTCCATCAGGTTGCAAACTGAATATAATTTTTTTCTGCATCTACCTCTGAAAAAATATTTGGGCTTCTAGCTGTGTGTGGGACTTGTCCTATTAGTCCATCTATGCTGACCTCCATCAGGTTGCAAACTGAATATAATTTTTTTCTGCATCTAGCTCTGAAAAAATATTTGGCCTTCTAGCAGTGTGTGGGACTTTCTCTATTAGTCCATCTATACTGACCTCTATCAGGTTGCAAATTAAAACTAATTTTTATCTGCATCTACCTCTGAAAAAATATTTGGGCTTCTAGCTGTGTGTGGGACTTTCTCTATTAGTCCATATATACTGACCTCCATCAGGTTGCAAATTAAAAATAATTTTTATCTGCATCTACCTCTGAAAAAGTATTTGGGCTTCTAGCTGTTTGTGGGACTTGTTCTATTAGTCCATCTATACTGACCTCCATCAGGTTGCAAACTGAATATAATTTTTTTCTGCATCTAGCTCTGAAAAAATATTTGGCCTTCTAGTAGTGTGTGAGACTTTCTCTATGAGTCCATATATACTGACTTCCATCAGGTTTCAAATTAAAAATAATTTTTATCTGCATCTAGCTCTGAAAAAAAATTTGGCCTTCTAGCAGTGTGTGGGACTTTCTCTATTAGTCCATCTATACTGACCTCCATCAGGTTGCAAATTAAAAATAATTTTTATCTGCATCTACCTCTGAAAAAATATTTGGGCTTCTAGCTGTGTGTGGGACTTGTTCTATTAGTCCATCTATACTGACCTCCATCAGGTTGCAAACTGAATATAGATTTTTTCTGCATCTAGCTCTGAAAAAATATTTGGCCTTCTAGCAGTGTGTGGGACTTTCTGTATTAGTCCATCTATACTGACCTCCATCAGTTTGCAAATTAAAAATAATTTTTATCTGCATCTACCTCTGAAAAAATATTTGGCCTTCTAGCAGTGTGTGGGACTTTCTCTATTAGTCCATCTATACTGACTTCCATCAGGTTGCAAATTAAAAATAATTTTTATCTGCATCTAGCTCTGAAAAAATATTTGGCCTTCTAGCAGTGTGTGGGACTTTCTCTATTAGTCCATCTATACTGACCTCCATCAGGTTGCATATTAAAAATAATTTTTATCTGCATCTACCTCGGAAAAAATATTGGGCTTCTAGCTGTGTGTGGGACTTGTTCTATTAGTCCATCTATGCTGACCTTCATCAGGTTGCAAACTGAATATAATTTTTTTCTGCATCTAGCTCTGAAAAAATTTTGGCCTTCTAGCAGTGTGTGGGACTTTCTCTATTAGTCCATCTATACTGACCTCCATCAGGTTGCAAACTGAATATAATTTTTTTCTGCATCTAGCTCTGAAAAAATATTTGGCCTTCTAGTAGTGTGTGAGACTTTCTCTATGAGTCCATATCTACTGACCTCCATCAGGTTGCAAATTAAAAATAATTTTTATCTGCATCTAGCTCTGAAAAAATATTTGGCCTTCTAGCAGTGTGTGGGACTTTCTCTATTAGTCCATCTATACTGACCTCCATCAGGTTGCAAATTAAAAATAATTTTTATCTGCATCTACCTCTGAAAAAATATTTGGGCTTCTAGCTGTGTGTGGGACTTGTTCTATTAGTCCATCTATACTGACCTCCATCAGGTTGCAAACTGAATATAATTTTTTTCTGCATCTAGCTCTGAAAAAATATTTGGCCTTCTAGTAGTGTGTGAGACTTTCTCTATGAGTCCATATATACTGACCTCCATCAGGTTGCAAATTAAAAATAATTTTTATCTGCATCTAGCTCTGAAAAAATATTTGGCCTTCTAGCAGTGTGTGGGACTTTCTCTATTAGTCCATCTATAATGACCTCCATCAGGTTGCAAATTAAAAATAATTTTTATCTGCATCTACCTCTGAAAAAATATTTGGGCTTCTAGCTGTGTGTGGGACTTGTTCTATTAGTCCATCTATACTGACCTCCATCAGGTTGCAAACTGAATATAGTTTTTTTCTGCATCTAGCTCTGAAAAAATATTTGGCCTTCTAGCAGTGTGTGGGACTTTCTCTATTAGTCCATCTATACTGACCTCCATCAGTTTGCAAATTAAAAATAATTTTTATCTGCATCTACCTCTGAAAAAATATTTGGCCTTCTAGCAGTGTGTGGGACTTTCTCTATTAGTCCATCTATACTGACTTCCATCAGGTTGCAAATTAAAAATAATTTTTATCTGCATCTAGCTCTGAAAAAATATTTGGCCTTCTAGCAGTGTGTGGGACTTTCTCTATTAGTCCATCTATACTGACCTCCATCAGGTTGCAAATTAAAAATAATTTTTATCTGCATCTACCTCGGAAAAAATATTGGGCTTCTAGCTGTGTGTGGGACTTGTTCTATTAATCCATCTATACGGACCTCCATCAGGTTGCAAACTGAATATAATTTTTTTCTGCATCTACCTCGGAAAAAATATTTGGGCTTCTAGCTGCGTGTGGGACTTGTTCTATTAGTCCATCTATGCTGACCTTCATCAGGTTGCAAACTGAATATAATTTTTTTCTGCATCTAGCTCTGAAAAAATTTTGGCCTTCTAGCAGTGTGTGGGACTTTCTCTATTAGTCCATCTATACTGACCTCCATCAGGTTGCAAACTGAATATAATTTTTTTCTGCATCTAGCTCTGAAAAAATATTTGGCCTTCTAGTAGTGTGTGAGACTTTCTCTATGAGTCCATATCTACTGACCTCCATCAGGTTGCAAATTAAAAATAATTTTTATCTGCATCTAGCTCTGAAAAAATATTTGGCCTTCTAGCAGTGTGTGGGACTTTCTCTATTAGTCCATCTATACTGACCTCCATCAGGTTGCAAATTAATAATAATTTTTATCTGCATCTACCTCGGAAAAAATATTGGGCTTCTAGCTGTGTGTGGGACTTGTTCTATTAATCCATCTATACAGACCTCCATGAGGTTGCAAACTGAATATAATTTTTTTCTGCATCTACCTCTGAAAAAATATTTGGGCTTCTAGCTGTGTGTGGGACTTGTTCTATTAGTCCATCTATGCTGACCTCCATCAGGTTGCAAACTGAATATAATTTTTTTCTGCATCTAGCTCTGAAAAAATATTTGGCCTTCTAGTAGTGTGTGAGACTTTCTCTATGAGTCCACCTATACTGACCTCCATCAGGTTGCAAATTAAAAATAATTTTTATCTGCATCTAGCTCTGAAAAAATATTTGGTCCATCTATGCTGACCTCCATCAGGTTGCAAACTGAATATAATTTTTTTCTGCATCTAGCTCTGAAAAAATATTTGGTCTTCTAGCAGTGTGTGGGACTTGTTCTATTAGTCCACCTATACTGACCTCCATCAGGTTGCAAATTCAAAATAATTTTTTGTCTGCATCTAGCTCTGAAAAAATATTTGGCCTTCTAGCAGTGTGTGGGACTTTCTCTATTAGTCCATCTATACTGACCTCCATCAGGTTGCAAACTGAATATATTTTTTTTCTGCATCTACCTCTGAAAAAATATTTGGGCTTCTAGCTGTGTGTGGGACTTGTTCTATTAGTCCATCTATACTGACCTCCATCAGGTTGCAAATCGAATATAATTTTTTTCTCCATCTAACCCAGCCAATAGTTTTGGCCTAATACCACAGTTTGGCCACTCAGCTCTGCTCGGTTACCATCCATTGTTTTTTTGTGCAAACAACTCCAGAGTTGTGAATTAGTTAACCACCAAAATGAGTGGAAAAAGGCCTGCTGCTGGTGGAAAGGGGAATAGGCGTGTTGGGAAGGGGAAAAAAGGTTGTGTCCGTGGGGTAGGTGTTAAAGCAACAGTAACATCTTCCATCCAAACTAAAATGTTTACTTGTTTTAGCGAACAATGTGATAAGATCCCTTTCTTACGGCCACGCCAATCGCTACAAATTCCAGATGAGGCACAAAAACAGCAGGTGCTTCAACGGATATCAAGTGCTCCTTTAAGTGGGCTCTCCTCCACATCAACTTCAACATCACAAATACTCCAGTCCTCAAAGGTGTCACCCCAATCGCACTTGCTTCCTCACAGCTCCCAAATCTCCAGCTACCCGTCTGAGTATGAGGTAGAACAGATGGTTGAGTCTGCAGAGCTGTTTACTCATACTATAGCCTGGGAATCAGAGGTCGACTCCAGCGCTTCTGTGAATCCAGACGAGGAAATGATCTGCACTGATGCCCAGAATCTTTATGAGTCGGATCCAGGACCAGACGCAGAAGGTTCTGACCATAATGTAGACCCTCATTCCCAAACTGTAACTCCTGTTGGTGGAGACAATGAGGAAGATGATGATGAGACTCAAATACCTGATTGGAGCGACAACTTTAGTTTTTTGTCAGGGCAGGAACAGGTTGGCTCTGAGGACGACCGGTGTGATAACGCACAGGGTGATGATGATGAGGATGGAGATCCCACTTACTGTCAACCCACAGTCAGCCAAGAGATGAGGTCAGCAGAGGAGGTGGAGGAAGATGCTAGTGACGACGAGGTCAGGTTGCGCCTTCCTGGACAGAGACGTAGTACTGGAAGCACGTCAACAACTGCATCCTCAAACACAACTCTGCCTCTCACCACAAGTCGTGGTGGCTCTTCAGGTCGCATGGGTGCTAAGCCTTGCATAGCCTGGGCATTTTTTCAGATCGATAAAGATGACCCAACTCGTGTTATCTGTAACATTTGTCAGCAAAACCTAAGTAGAGGCCAAAAAATACATAGTTTGAGTATTTCATGCATGAACCGGCACATGGACATGAAGCATAAGTTGCAGTGGGAAGCTCAGTGTGCTACAATGCGGCCTAGCCGGCCGGGCCAACCACCGTCTGCCATATCTTGTGCATCCGCGGCCTCTTCATCCTCTGTGACTGGGGGGACAGCAGTCACACCTGTTTTGGGGCGCAGACCTGCCACCTCTTTACCCGCAACAGCCAGCGTGATTGGCAGGTCATCATTTTCTTTGGAGGTGGTAACACCAGCTGGTGTTGAGCGCTGTCCGACATCGATAGCACCACCTTTGGATCAAGGCAACCTAACATGTCCGCCTGCATCTTCCTCACAGACCGGCAGTTTGCCGGGGACACCCTTATCAACCCCGTCTAAGCACAATATCCAGCCCTCGGTCCCTCAGATGTGGACAAGTAAAAGACCATTTCCTCCTAGCCATGAGAAAGCTAAGAGGTTCAATTTCACCATCTGCAAGCTCTTGTCTACAGAAATGCTGCCTTTCCGCCTGGTGGACACAGAGGATTTTCGAGACCTTATGTGCCCCAGTACCAGATGCCCAGTCGGCACTACTTCTCAAAGAAAGGTGTGCCTGCGCTCCACCAGCATGTCGCACACAACATCACCGCTTTTTTGAGAAACTCTGTGTGTGACAGGGTGCGTTTCACCACAGACACTTGGACGAGTAGGCATGGACAGGGGCGTTACATGTCGCTGATTGGGCACTGGGTAACTATGGTGACAGCAGGACAAGGGGCTGCTGTCCAAGTCTTGCCGTCCCCACGAGTTGTGCGTCATTCCTCTTTATGTCAAAGTTCCTCCACTGCTTCTGCCTCCTCAACCTCCTCTCGGTCTTCCACCTGCACCCAAAGCCTGTCTGGTCATGCCACAAGCTTTCTAACTGCGCAGAAGGGATCCTGCACACCTCCTTACTATTCTGGCAGTAGGGCTCAACGTCATCAGGCGGTTTTTACTTTGAAATGTCTGGGAAATGTGAGTCACACAGCTGAGGAGTTGTGGTCAGCTCTGGAGAACCAATTTCATGAATGGTTGTCTCCACTGGACCAGAAACCAGGGAAGGCCGTGTGCGACAATGCTGCAAACCTGGGTGCGGCCCTTCGCCGGGGCAATGTCACACACGTGCCTTGTATGGCTCACGTGTTGAACCTGGTTGACCAGCAATTTTTAGCCCACTATCCCAGACTAGATGGCCTTCTGCAGAGGGCACGGTCGCTGTGTGCTCACTTCCGCCGTTCGCATCCCGCAGCTCAGCGATTTACATCTCTACAGAAGTCGTTGGGCCTGCCACTTCACCGGCTAAAATGCGATGTGCCTACCCGGTGGAATTCAACTCTGCACATGTTGCAGTGACTGTGGCAGCACCGACAAGCCCTGGTGCAATGCTTTCTGATGTATAGCCTGGGCCAACGAGATCCAGAGGTGGGGCAAATCACGCTGGAGGAGTGGTCTCAGATCAGGGACCTATGCACCCTTCTGCACAGTTTTGAAATGGCGACGAAGATGTTTAGTGCTGACGATGCCATTATCAGCATGACTATTCCGGTGACTTACATGCTGGAGCACATGTTAAACAGAATTCGGAGTCAGGTGGTGGCACAAGAGGAGGTGGAGGAAGTAGAGGAGGAGGAGTTGTATGCGGAAGGGCTAACATCTGCAAGGTCCAGACGGTCGGCAGCACCAAGGCGGCAGGCATGTGAGGGTGGGGGAGATGGTTTTACCAGGGCGCATGGTAGCAGCCAAACTAGTGAGGAAGGTGCGGGAGCCCAGGAAGAAGTGGAGGACGAACTGATGGAAGACTCATCAGATGAGGGAGACCTTGATCACATTTCTGTTGTGCGAGGTTGAGGGGAGAGGACAGAGGAAATAATCATGATTGTTACCTCGCCACCAACACAACAGGGACTTGGTGCTCCTGGATGCGCAACACACATGAGTGCCTTCTTGCTGCACTACCTGCAACATGACCCTCGAATTGTGAGAATTAGAAATAATCCTGACTACTGGGTTGCCACACTGTTAGATCCCCGGTACAAAAGTAAATTTGCAGAAATTATTCCTGCCATAGAAAGGGATGCACGCATGCAGGAGTATCAGCAGAGACTGTTGCAGAATCTTACATGTGCTTTTCCACAAAACACCAGTGGTGCACGTAGTGAATCTCACAGTTCCAACTTGCCAACCATGGGACCGTGAAGTGTTCAGCACTCAAACCATAACAGAACCACAGTATCTGCTGGTAACATCAATTTTGCGGAATCATTTCACCACTTTTTTAGCCCATCCTTTGCAAGGCCACAGGAGACAAGAAGTTTGACACATAGTCAACGCCTAGAGACGATGGTACAGGAGTATCTCCAAGTAAACATTGAAGCCATGACTGTGTCACTGGACCCTTGCTCTTTTTGGGCTTCCAATCTGGATAAATGGCCGGAGCTAGCCACTTACGCCTTGGAGATCTTGTCATGCCCCGCAGTCAGCGTTCTGTCTGAACGTGTGTTCAGCGCTGCTGGTGGTGTGCTGACAGATATGCGCACGCGGCTCTCCACTGATAATGTAGACAGACTCACGTTCATAAAGATGAACAAATCATGGATCCGAAACGACTCTTCTACCCCTGTGTCATCCTGGGGAGAGTAAAAGCTTGATGATTGGTTAAAATCACCCTACCAACCGTTTTAAGCTTTCAAATTACTAATCATGTTTATCTGTATCTTGGATGGAAAATAATTTGGGCTTTGTAGCAGTGTGCAGCACTGATTCTATTAGGCCATCTATAATAAGCTCCACCAGATTTAAAATTACTAATCATGTTTATCTGTATCTTGGCTGGAAAATAATTTGGGCTTTGTAGCAGTGTGCAGCACTGATCCTATTAGGCCATCTATACTAAGCTCCACCAGATTTAAAATTTATAATAATTTTTAGCTGCATCTAGCCCGGAAAATAATTATGGGGCTCCGAGATGCGCAAGACACATAAGTGCCTTCTTGCTGCACTACCTGCAACATGACCCTCATATTGTCAGAATTCGAAGTAATCATGACTACTGGGTTGCCACACTCTTAGATCCCCCAAACTTTTCGATCAACCTTTTCATTTTAATAAAGACCAAAAAAATGGTCATTTTTGAAATTATAAGCATTAGCAGGTTATTAGAAACTGAAATCAAACAGTTTTCAACTCAAAACTTTATTCTAGGTGATGTTACATTTTCACATAGGACCCCTTGTTCGAAAGGAGCTTCTGAACTCTATCGTCCATTGAATTTGTCAGGTTTTGGATGGTTTCTGCTTCAATTGTTTTGCATGAGGACAGAATACCCTCCCAGAGGTGTTGCTTAGATGTGAATTGCCTCCCGCCATCATAGACACTCCTTTTGATGATGCTCCAGAGGTTCTGAATGGGGTAGAGGTCAAGGGAGCATGGGGGTCACACCATAAGTTTGTCCCCTTTTATGCCCATATCAGCCAGAGATGCAGATGTTTTATGTGCAGCATGAGATGGTGCATTATCATGCAAAAAAATGATCTTGCTGTGAAATACACGGTTCTTCTTCTTGAACCATGGCAGGAAGTGCTGTTTGAGAAAATCCACATACATTATGGAGTTCATCTTTAGCGCCTTCAGGGTTCCTAAAGGGGCCGACAATCTCTCTCCCCATGATTACAGCCCAAAACATTACTCCACCTCCTCCTTGTTGGCGCTGTAGCCGTGTTTGCGTGGGGTGTCCATCAACCAGCCATCCTCCACTCCATCCATCTGGACCATCGAGCGCTGCACGGCACTCATCCGTGAACAAAACAGTTTTGAAATCAGTCTTCATGTAATGTTTAGCCCACTGGAGCCGTTTCTGCTTGTGTGAAGTGGATAGAGGAGGTCGACAGGATGGCGTATGCACAGCTGCAAACCTCTGAAGGACCCTGCATCTTGTTGTTTGGGTGACGTTGGAGGCACCAGCAGCTTCAAAAACTTGTCTGCTGCTATGACAAGGCTTTTTTGCCGCTGGTCTTTTAACCTGACGTAATTGCCTGTAGGAAAGAGTCCTCAATTTGCCCTTATCAGCACGCACACGTGTGTACTGTGAATCAGCTACATACTTCTTGATTTGATTGCCAAGACACTTCATCCTGATCATCGCACAATGTTGATTGTAGTCATGCCTTGACCTAAACACTCCACAATTTGTTGCTTCTCAGCAGCCGACACATCCTTTTTCTTTCCCATTTTGGCAGAAAATGTAGGCTGCTTAATAATGTGAGACAGCCTTCTTAAGTAGTCTTGCCTTTCATTGGACACACCTGCCAAACTAATTAGCACAGGTGTCTGCAATTGCTTACAGTGATATAAAGAGCCCTGACACACATCACCATCAATGAGTTTAACTGACAAACAAACAAATTCTTCCCTTATCACTCCTAAGCACTTTTTGCATAATAATTTGGAACACAGTGTACATGTGCTTTTCCACAAAACACCAGTGGTTCACGTAGTGAATCTTACAGTTCTAACTTGCCAACCGTGGTCTGTATGGAGTTGTTCAATAAAGGGCCCAAAATTAAGATAACATAGATGGGAGAGGTCTCTATGAATAGGAATTCCTAAGTATTTGATACCCTGTGAGGGCCAGGCAAAGGGAAAGTTGGACTGGATGGAATCCTATATGGATTTGGGGAGGGAGACATCGAGGGCCTCAGACTTCGCTGCATTGATTTTAAAATTTGACCATGTAACAAAGTGATCTATTTCAGCCATAACAGCATGGATGGATATATGTGATTCAGTGATATATACTAGGACATCATCAGCAAATAGAAAGCACTTGTACTCGGTGCCTCCCACCTCAATCCACCTAATATTGGGGTTATGGCGAATTGATGAGAGCAGGTGCTCCGTCACTAGGATGTATAAGAGAGGGGAAAGAGGACATCCCTGCCTTGTCCCATTGGTGATTGTGAAAGGTGATGAAAATGTTCTGATGCACCCCCTGGGCCTTGGGACACCAGGAGCCGGACCCTTTTTGGTGGATGCTGGTGGTTGTAGTCTTCGTGGCGGCGACCCGGTTCCGTGGCTCAGGGTGGTCAAACCAGTGGCGGAACTATTTATGTGGTTTTGATGTTTAAATGTCCGACTACGCCACCCGTGGATTGCGGTCAGAGTGAACCACCGCTGCAGGGCAGACCGCTGAGGCTGGTGTTGTGGGTGCAGCAGAGCGTAGCATAACTCCCCACGGGAGGAGTATAGCCTCAGGGCAGTGTATGCGGAGGATGGGGGTGATGGTGCAGGGCAGCAGCAGTAATGACACGGAGTCAGTGATGCAGTCCAGGGCCTTTACTCACAGTTCTTATTATCCAGACCACGTCTGCAGGTAACGGCTGCCCACGTCGTACTGTGCTCACCAGGTGAGGGGCTCAGACAACTCCCAGATAACTTTGGAGCGCTTCACAGGACCCCCTTTGTGTGTCCTTTGTCTGGCCTTTCTTACCAACCCTTCTGTCCGGCTGCCTCGGGCCTCCTCTTGGTAAACTTGGCGCCAGTTTCCCTGACCCTATGTGGTGCCTTCCTAGCGGGTGTAGCGAGGGGCTGCGCCACATAAAATGTCAGAGCCTCCGGTTTCTAGCTGAGGGTCGTTTCCTGCCTCCACTAGTTTCGGGGACCGGTCTCCCCCTTTGGCCTGACCCCTCCACGCATGTGGATTTGGGCGTGCGGTGGCGACTCGCCCGTCCGCACCCCTGGGATCCCTTCATTCCTCGTTCCTGGAGCCTTCTCCGCTCCTCTTCCTTCCTTCTCCCTCTTCCAGGCCTGGGCCTCTGTTACTAGGCCCGCCTCCGGAGCAGAGCTCATGCAGAGCCCCTGCTCCCTGCTACTTCTGCTCAGACTTCTCTGCACTGAACTAAGATGGTGCCCACCTTTTATACTCCCTTCTCAATGCACCCAGGAACTGCTTCCTCCCTGCTCCTGCACTACGGGGTTCCCCTCCTCAGTGTTCCCTCCCCCCACTCCAGCCAGGGACAGGGACTGTCATGCCCATCTCAGAGGCATATTGGTCGCCCTGCCCCACGGCAATGTGGTGTAATGCATGCAGGTGTCGGGTCCTGATCCACACTCCATCCTTACCTGAGAGTGAGATATCACACCTCTGGGTGAGGTGCAATACCTCTGTAGCAACGGAGTCCTCAGGGTGCTACAGTTCCATTTATCTTCAGCCTAGGTGACGTATTGTGATACAGGGCCGTGATTTTGGCTATAAAAGGGTCCCCTAGACCCCTACCCCAAGCTTTTTATGAGAATCATATATGGCGTGCCAGGAGACTCTATGGAATGCTTTCTCAGCATCCAACGAGAGTATCTGATTACAAATTTTTAACTGCATCTAGCCCAGGAAATACTTTGTGCCTAGTAGCAGTGTCTGCTAGTCAGCGGATTATCCTGGCTGTTAAGCAAGCTACACCACCTGTAGTTTGGACACTTATTTTTTTCAAAGGAAATGCTTCGGGACCACGGGATACTCAGTGAAGAGCATCAGGAGGCACCCCAAGGCATAGGGGCTGGGACTGGCAGTAGGATGCCTTGCGGTGGACAGCCGAGCTCGATCCTTATAAAAGCTATTTAACTGCAGCAGCTTTAGTGGACGCTACTGGAGCTGGAATTACGCGGCTGCTGGCATGAGACTTGCCCTCCAATAGATCCTTGTAAATGGATTTAAAGTGTATTCATTCAAATTAGAGAGACAATTTAAATTAAAAAGCTTAGAGCTGCCTCCACCACAGGGGGGCTCGCTCGACCCACCAGCGAACAGGCACCAGTATTGGGAGAGGGGGCTGGCCGTCAGGGTTCACCGCGGCTCTGGCACAAACCCGGCGACACGGAGGTGACACGGGCAGGAGCGGACTGAACGTGTCGGCTTCTCACTTTTTGGATTTTAGAAGGGCATGACATGCCTATATTTGTGTCTCCCCCTCCTTTCACTCCTCTGCCTCTTTTCTTTTCGCATGACTATATGTACTTGTCACTTTTCCATGTGTCTGTTGTGTCTTCTGAGCAGTTTGTCAGCTTTTGGACACCTTTGAAGGTGTTTTCTATGTGTTTCTATGTGTTTTTGTTTGCCTGCCATTGGTTTTAACGGTGTTCGAAGGTGTTCGACGAACAGTTTGACGAACAGTTCGGCGAACACATGGGTGTTCGACGAACCGAACCGAACTCGAACACTACGGAGGTGGCTCAACACTAGTCCTGATCTGAACCTGACCATTCCAAAACACGTGTGGGGAATTCTGAAGAGACAAGTTGAGCATCATTCTCCATCCAGCAAAGGGGCTTAAGACAATATTGACTGTCAGTTTACTGCATTTAAATACATAACTTTAAAGGGGTTTTGCATGTAGTCTTAACTCAGATTGGCAAAGATTTTATTGTCAAAGTAACACATTTTATTTTAGTGCTTCTTTAAGTTTAAGCTCTTTTGTCGCAACACTTTCAGCATAGAAGTCAACCTTGTAACTAACTTGAGAAAAATCTATAAAATCAGACAATTAGGCGTTATCTAGACTTTTACACAATGGGAATATTTTTTTAACTGTATATGCATCTGATAACCTTTTTATTTTGCATATACAAAGAAAACAAATCCTCAAAGGAGACATATAGCACAATATTTTGTTCTCTTTAATGTTGACCTTTTCCTCTTCATTGGTTAAATATGTAAAACTGGCAATCTTTTTTATGTAAAACAAGTAATTATTTGTTGGCCATAAGCTTACTATAAATAACTGTAAAGGTTACCTGCATTGAAATCAGACATTTATAAAAATGTGTTGATTTTTCTTTTTCCTGGCTTTATTTCCTTTTAATTGCTGCTGTAAAAATAGCAAACGTGCTTAAGATTCTGGTCAGAATTCACTGAGAATGTTCACAAACACAGAGCTTAAATGAGTTGTCCGGTATAAATTGATAAGTCTGCAGTCACTCAGTGTGACTGCAGACTTATGAATCTCCCAATGCATGCACTGTGTGCTGCGAGGATTTGCCAGTTTCTGAGCCTGGACCTGCTGGTAAGTATGAGTTATGCATACTCCCGGCCAGAGACCATCTAGTGTGCATGGCCTTGCTCCATACACTTTTATTGAGGAAGGCCGTGCCGATTGGACGGCAGTGTCACTAGATGGGGCAGGGTCTCACTTAATATAAGTGTATGGAGCAAGGCCGAACCCACTAAACCCACTAGAGCATACATACCCACAAGTGCTGGCTCAGAAGATGGCGAATCCTTGCAGCACACAGTGCGTTCACTGGAGGGATTCATAAGTCTGTAGTCACATAGAGTGATTGCCAACTTATCAATTTATATCGTACAACATTTTTAAACCAACAGTTTGCAAAGGTGTGAATTTGGTGTGAATTAAAATACCTATTGTTGGTTGACTTTATGTTTATTTTCCTTCTGACTTGCAGTATTATTATTGAAACAAATTGCAACTTGTGAATTCTGTTTCAGAGACCAGAGACCAAAAAGCAAGATCCTGTAGAAATAAAGGATTGCCTTCTGTCCACATTAGTCCACTTAAAAAGGCGTTTAGTGCACTACGCAAAGCAGTAGTCCAAACGTTTCCTACTGCCTGCTACCAAGCACGCACCAGCCCATTTCCCTCGCTGTTCTTTTGATGACAGCCAGCTTTCTGTTCACATTAGTCCACTTAAAAAGGCATTTAGTGCACTACACAAAGCAGTAGTCCAAACATTTCCTACTGCCTGCTACCAAGCATGCACAAGGCCATTTTCCCTGCTTTTTTTTTGGTGACAGCCTGCCTTCTGTCCACATTAGTACACTTAAAAAGGCATTTAGTGCCCAACGCAAAGCAGTAGTCCAAACATTTCCTACTGCCTGCTACCAAGCATGCACCAGCCCATTTCCCCCTGCTATTTTTGAGGTAACAACCTGCTTTCTGTCCACATTAGTGCACTTAAAAAGGGGTTTAGTGCACTATGCAAAGCAGTAGTCCAAACATTTCCTACTGACTGCTACCTAGCACGCACCAGGCCATTTTCCCTGCTGTTTTTGGGGTGACAGCCTGCCTTCTGTCAACATTAGTCCACTTAAAAAGGCGTTTAGTGCACTACGCAAAGTAGTAGTCCAAACATTTCCTACTGCCTGCTACCAAGCACGCACCAGCCCATTTTCCCCGCTGTTTTTGGGGTGACAGCCTGCCTTCTGTCCACATTAGTCAATTTAAAAAGGTGTTTAGTGAACAACGCAAAGCAGTAGTCCAAACATTTCCTACTGCTAGCTACAAAGCTCGCACCAGGCCATTTTCCCCGCTGTTTTTGGGGTGACAGCCTGCCTTCTGTCCACATTAGTACACTTAAAAAGGCATTTAGTGCACTACGCAAAGCAGTAGTCTAAACATTTCCTTCTTCCTGCTACCAAGCATGCACCAGGCCATTTTACCCACTATTTTGACTGTTACAGCTAGCTTGGCTTGTGCCATCAACATCTGAAAATCTGTCAACAAAACCCAAAATGCCAAAAAAGCCTGTTGTTAAGGGATGTGGACGTGGACATGGTGTTGTCAGTGGTACGCGAGAAGGCACTCAGTCTGTGTCAGGTCAGAAGAAGCTTGATGCATCCACTATGTTCCTGGAAAAATTTTCCGGTCTGAAATGTAAACATGTGTGGAAGACAGAAAAGCGAGAGCAGATTCTGTCTTGGATAGCAGACAAGGCCTCTACGCAATTGCCAAGCAGCAACAAATCTTCCACGACCACACAGTCTACTGTCGATACACAGAAGGCTGGCCCATCCAATCCTGAAGCATGTTCTCCTTCCTCCGGCCATTATCAGTCACAGTAGACATATGACCCCAAGCTTGGCCACTCCGAGGATCTGTTTGGTGCGTATCCTTTGATTGGCTCTGGCCTATCACCGTGCAGCATTGAAGAGGGACAAGAGGAGGTGGCGTGCATTGATGCTCAAGTATTTGAGGACCTACGGTCAGAAGAAAGCCACCTGGAGGAGCATCATTTACAGTACTGTCTCCAGAGGTGGAGGCTGATGATGATGAGACACAGTTGCCATCAGGTCAGCCTACAATGTCAACTGGGAAGCAGGATGAGATGGAAGATGAGGTGGTCGATGATGAGTCCACTGATCCGACCTGAACTGTTGGCATTCATAGCCATGACAGCAATACAGAGGAAGTTGGATATGTAGCACCAACACAGGCACCAAGGGGTCATGGTTTGCCTAGAGTGAGCACTAGGTCAAGTGTTCCCAAGAGCACCCCCGCTGTGCACCAAGTCAGGGCAAAGGGGCCGTTCAGCTGCTGTGTGGAATTTTTTTTCTGAAAGTCCGTTAGAGAAATACAATGTAGTCTGTAGCTTCTGCCATACCAAGTTGAGCAGAGGCCAGGGCAAAGGCAACCTGAGCACCATCAGTATGCTAAACCACATGGCAGCAAAGCACCCCATAGGTGGGCGGAACACCAGGGTATCAAATCTGTGACTGCGGGTCAAACCAATACCATGTCGCCTGGGCTATGTCCTTCAGAATCAGCTGTTCAGGAAGCAGGTGCTCATACCTCCTGCCCGCAAGCTGCGGTTGCTCACACACAACAAACATCAACCACATCCACTTCCTTGTCCCAGCAAAGCGTCCACTTATCCATGCCTGAGAGCTTGGAATTAAAGCATAAATACCCAGCCACGCACCCACAGGCACAAATACTAATCTCGAACATTGCCAAATTATTAGCTGTGGAGATGTTGCCATTTAGGCTTGTGGGAACACAGTCTTTCCATTATCTCTTGGCTGTGGCTGCCCCACGATACAGTGTTCACTATTTTCCCCCGTGTGTTGTCCCTGCGTTACACAAGCATGTGTTAAACAGTCTGCACCGTGCTCTCACCAATGCTCTAACCAGGAAGGTCCACCTAACAAGAGACACCTGGAAAAGTTGTTGTGGACAGAGATGATACATTTCTGTCATGGCACACTGGGTGAACCTGGTGAAGGGTGGGACAAAGGCGCAAACTGGAACATCACACATCCTACCCATGCCAAGAATAGCGGGCCAAACTTCTGTCAGGGTTTCTGCCTCTTCATATTCCACTTTCTCTTTCCCCTCTTCCTGCTCCTCATCCTCTGCTGAATTACCCTCCCCATCACTGCCAAGCTGGGATCTGTGCAGCAGCGCATTGGCAAAGCGGCAACACACTCTGCTGAAGCTGATCTGTTTAGATCAGAAAGCACACACTGCAGCAGAGCTGTGGCAAGCTTTAAAACAACAGACCAATCAGTGGCTCTCCCTCCTGCACATGCAACCCGGTCTGGTGGTCTGCTATAATGGGCGTAACCTGGTGGTAGCTTTAAAGGTCGGAAAGCTGGTACAAGTGCCATGTATGGCTCATGTGCTGAACCTAGTTGTTCAGAAATTTCTGAAAACTTCCCGTGACTTGCCATACCTACTTGAGAAGGTCTGCCGTATTAGCTCCCATTTCTGCCATTCCTCTTCTGCTTTTGCAGCACTGTACGAGCATGAATTTGCCAAGTCACTGACTCATGTGCGACCTGACCACAGGGTGGAAGTCAACCTATCACATGTTAGTGAAGATTAGTGAACAGCAGAAGGCAGTAGCTGAATTCCAGCTTCAACATGCCCGTCAGACTGAGAGTCAGCCACCACACATAACAACTGTTGAGTGGGTGTGGATCGCTGACATTTGTGAGGTTCTTGAGAACTTTGAGTACTGCACCAACCTCATGAGCGGTGATCAGGCTATTATCAGCGTAACCATCCCGCTACTGTGTCTCTTGAAACAATCACTGCATAATCTCAAAGAGGAAGCTTTGAATGCCCAGCATGTTGGTATGGAGCCAGATTTCCCAATGGGTGATACTACCCAGCCCAGCCAATTTTCTGAAGCAACATTGGGTGATGAGGAGGAAGATGAGGAGAATGAGGAGGGAGAGTACTTGTTTTTCTGTGCTACTGAGGGGACTCATAATGCTACAGAGGGGCCACCCAACCCAAGCTTCAGGTCTGACCAGCCTGGATGGCCTGGAGAGGAGGAGGCGGAGGAGGCGAGTAAGCATGAGGAGAGGATGGGTACTGTTACTACTGTTGGGGACACAAATATTTGCCTTTTTGCAGCTTGGCCCACATGGCACAGTTCATGTCTAAGTGTCTGTGGCAAGACTCTCGCGTAATACACATTTTATTCAACAACCTATACTGGTTGGCCGCCTTTCTTGATCCACAGTACAAAATTTCCCTTCTCTCCTTTTGGAGTCAACAAAGAGTTTTAGAATGGCATCGTTCAAGAGGGCCGTTGTAGATCAGTTGTTGAAAACATCACCCTCAGACAATGCTGGTGGCAGTGGTACCAGCTCTTTTCAACACCAAGGGATAATGGGGAGAGACACGAACACCAGCTCCAACAGAGGTAGGGGTAAAATGTGCGCAAATTGGGCAATTTTCAATAAACAAGCACAACAGCAAGGGCTATCTGTTCCTGTATCAATGCCAAGGAGGGATAAGTTTCAGAACATGGTCAAGGGGTACTTAAGTGACCATATGTGCTTCCTTTCTGACGCTTCAGTTCCCTTTAATTACTAGGTGTCTAAGCTGAACACTTGGCCTGACCTCTCCTTATATGCCATGGAGGTACTGGTCTGCCCGGCTGCTAGTGTGGTGTCTGAGCATGTTTTCAGTTCCGCAGGGGCAATCATCACTGATAGGCGCACAAGCCTCTCCAGGGAAATTGCAGACAGACTTACTCTGATTAAATTCAACAAGTACTGGATCCCTCCAGATGACAGCAAGCCAACCTAAATTCACCAAAAATGCAGATTCATGCTACTGCTGTTAATGTCACCCCCTTCCCATAAAAACTCATTTCCTTCCTTCGTCAACCATGACTCAGCCCATAGGGCTAATTTTTACAAACCCTTTGCACATTGTGCAGTGGGCAAACAAGGACAGTATTCCTACTCCAGCATAACCACTATTTGTGATTGGAGGCCCTGGGGATGGTGGCTTCCTGCGTCAACCATAACTCAGCCCATAGGGCTAATTTTTACAAACCCTATGCACATAGTGCAGTGGACACATCTGGAATGTACAGTGGTCCTACCAAACTAATATTTGTCATTGGAGGTCCTTGTCACAGGTTGTGCCACATTGTGACTGAGATAGGGGATACATATTCAATAGAAATGTACTGTCAGTCACCCTATTTGGCAATAAATCATGCCTAGCTTGTGTCACATTGTGACTGAGATAGGGGATACATATTCAATAGAAATTTACACTAACTGTTGATGACCGACTGATGGCCCTCTGAAAACTTGAATTGAGGGCCACCACTACTACAGTACTCCATCGTAGATAATGTTTGTCAAGGGAGTCCCTTGTCATGGAATCTTCCTGCATCTATGACACAGCACCCAGGAGTAATTTTTGGAGATACGATGCACATTCTGCACTGTACCAAGTAGCACAGTATCAAGAAGTCTTCTCCTCCTATATAATCTGGGGAATATTGACAATCAAAATCTTTGAGCCATTTGGGAAGCTTCTCCAACCCATCCTAGAGGGTCGGGCACCATATATCCTTTGTTCATTGACTTGCACAAGTGATATATTTGAGCTCGTCATCCAGTTGACTAATGCAGCTTTATTTTTTCGGTTCACAGAGTTAAGCCAAACCTGAGGATTGCAGGCCTCAGTCACTGCTACCTTCTAGTACTCCATGTCTCTTTACCTTTTTCTCTGTAGTCCATGAAGGCCTGCTGCACAAAGTCTCCTCTTAACAGTTGTTGTAGAGATGTGTCTGCTGCTAGAACTCTGTGTGGCATTGACCTGGTCTCTAATCTGAGCTGCTGTTAACCTGTGATTTCTGAGGCTGGTGACTTGGATAAACTTATCCTCAGAAGCAGAGGTGACTCTTGGTCTTCCTTTCCTGGGGCGGTCCTCATGTGAGCCAATTTCTTTGTAGCGCTTGATGGTTTTTGCAACTGCACTTGGGGACACTTTCAAAGTTTGCCCAATTTTTCGGACTGACTGACCTTCATTTCTCAAAGTAATGATGGCCACTAGTTTTTCTTTACTTAGCTGCTTTTTTCTTGCCATAATACAAAATCTAACAGTCTATTCAGTTGAACTATCAGCTGTGTATCCACCAGACTTCTGCACAACACAACAGATGGTCCCAATCCCATTTATAAGGCAAGAAATCCCACTTATTAAACCTGACAGGGCACACCTGTGAAGTGACTACCTCTTGAAGCTCATCAAGAAAATGCCAAGAGAGTACAAAGCAGTCATCAAAGCAAAAGGTGGCTACTTTGAAGAACCTAGAATATAAGACATATTTTCAGTTGTTTCACACTTTTTTGTTAAGTATATAATTCCACATGTGTTAATTCATAGGTTTGATGCCTTAATTGTGAATGTACAATTTTCATAGTCATGAAAATACAGAAAAATCTTTAAATGACATGGTGTGTCCAAACTTTTGGTCTGTACTCTGTGCACATTTAATAAATACTTTTTTTTCACCAAAATTCACCCTTTCCCAAAAATGACCTAATATGACCATAAAACCATATATGACACTGTATTACTGTGGCGTGTGTGGATGTAAAATTTGACTAGTAAGACAGAAGTGCAAAAAAAATAATTTTCTTTCCCTTCACAAAAATGATTGCAAAAAAATGCACAAACGTTATACAGACACTTGTGAAAAGTAAGCACTTTCTCTGACATTGATTACTGAACTGTGCTGTCTTGATTTTACTTTTTAATGCATTAAGAGTTAAAAAAATGTATAAATATAGATCAAATGCAACAGGACTGATGCCAACTAAACTATCTCACTAACCAATCACACTGGGTATGGGACTCCTGCTAGCATCTATCCTATCATCTCTCGCTCTCTCTTTATAAATTGAATCTTTATATCATTTCCAGACTTCTTCTCTGTAGTATTTGTCCAATGTTTAGGGCTGTCTGTTGTTGAACTGTGAGCTCTGACAAACTCACACTATCTTAAAATCACCCCAACATGGCTGCTGCATTCATTGTTTAGCCTTTTATACAGGCAATAATAGCCCATCTTGATTATCTGTGCTATATCATCTGACGTGATAGCTGCAAAGTTTTATGGGGAAGCCTGTGAAGTTTTACCTGAGGTCATGTGGGTCTTCTGTGATTAATGCATTCTTCTACCACTTGTAAAAAGTCGTTGTGCATTTTTTTGCGATTTGTGCTAATCAAATCTCAATCACACATTGCTTGACCTGGGACCTGCAAATTTAATAAAATGTGGCCTAAATTTGATTTACATTGCATTATCTCTAGTGACAAACAATATGACTACACCTATTTTTGTAAATTTTGTTTATTTATTTTTTTAATGGCAATTGAAACAAAGCACAAAAATATTAATTTCTAAGACATTAATAGGAGGCTAGTTGTATGCTTTCAGTTGAAATATTGTTTTTCCATGATGTGCAACACATGAGCAAATTATGATTATATCAAAAAACACATGTAAACAGTTTAAAATAATAAAATATCTTTTCAAATGTGAATTTCCTCTTAGTATCTACATTCTTTGAGTGTCATGATATGACGCTGTGTATTGGATCTGTTTTAATTTGCCCGAACAGATGTGTATAAATATACTAACAACCAGAAGCAGAATTTTAACACACCCAAATATAGTACATTAGACATCGAATATAGGGTATTCCAATTTATCTATAATATAACCGGAGATGCGTGTCTCTGTCTGAAGCCTTTGTAGACTACGCAAGCGTGACACACCTGCGCAGTCTGGCTCCAGACAGAAGAACTCATCAAGCCGTTACAGGTAATAGGAGTGTGTATGGCGCTGGAGATCACGGTATGCGTAGACACTGAACACACACCACGATCTCTGGCACCATACTTACATACTTACGTGACCGAGAGGAGCATTGCCACAGCGCTTCTCTTCGCCGGAGACCGGGGCAAAAGTGAGGTGTCGGAATCGGCACATGCGCATAGCGCTATCCGGCGCCATTTTACTGAAGGCACATTTGCAGTGTGTCTTCAGCAAAATGGCACCAGACAGTTCGGTATGAGCACACGCATACTCCACCGCTGCACTCCTCCCCCGGCCTCCGGCAGAACAGGACACAGCGTTGGAGCACAGGGAAGAAAGGTGAGTATAAGTGTTTATTTTTTTTGTATGTGTGCAGCGTGAAAGGGATGAGGAGTGCCATACATACCAGGATTGGTGGGTGAGGGGGCCATACATACCAAGATTGGGAGATGAGGGGTGCCATACATACCAGGATTGGGGGGTGAGGAGTGCCATGCATACCAGGATTGGGGGATGAGGGGTACCAAGCATACCAGGATAGGGGGATGAGGGGTACCAAGCATACTAGGATTGAGGTATGAGGGGCACCATACATACCAGGATTGTTGGGTGAGGGGACCATGCATACAAGGATTGGGAATGAGGGGTACTATGCTTACCAGGATTGGGTTGAAGGGTGCAATGGATGCCAGGATTGGGGATCAGGGGTGCCATGCATACCAGGATAGGGATGAGGGGGTGTCATGCATACCAGGATAGGTATGAAGGGTACCATGCATACCAGTATAGGGATGTGGGGGGGCCATGCATACCAGGATTCAGAATAGGGGCTATGCTTACCAGGATAGGGATGAGGGGTACTATCCATACCAGGATATGGGGTTCCATGCATACCAGGATTGGGTATGAAGAGAGTCATGCATTCCAGGATGAGGGATGAAGGGTGCCATGCATACCAGGGTTGGGGGTGATGGGTGCCATGCATACCAGGATTGGGGGTGAGGGGACCATGCATACCAGGATTGGAGGTGATGGGTGCCATGCATACCAGGATTGGGGGTGAGGGGTGCCATGCATACCAGAATTGGCAGATGAGGGGTGCCATGCATACCAGGATTGGGGGTGAGGGGTGCCATGCATACCAGGATTGAGGGTGAAGGGTGCCATACATTCCAGGAGGGGGATGATGGGTGTCATGCATACCAGGATGGGGATGAGGGGTGCCATGCATATTAGGATAGGGATGAGGGGTGCCATGCATACCAGGATTGGGGGTGAGGGGTGCCATGCATACCAGAATTGGCAGGTGAGGGGTGCCATGTATACCAGGATTGGGGATGAGGGGTGCCATGCATACCAGGATTGAGGGTGAAGGGTGCCATACATTCCAGGATGGGGATAATGGGTGCCATTCATACCAGGATGGGGATGAGAGGTGCCATGCATATTAGGATAGGGATGAGGGGTGCCATGCATACCAAGATAGGGATGAGGGGTGCCATGCATACCAGGATAGGATGGTGGGGACAGGATGGGGGCAGCACAAATACCAGGAGGTGGCAGCACATACCAGCATGGGAGACCATATACCAATAAAAATGCTCGCCACCCGGGTGTAGAACAGGTTCAATAGCTAGTTAAATTACGTTCAAAAACAGCTGTGCTTGTTCTAGGAAGACAAAGGCAACAGTATCCATCTAATATTCCACTTACCAATGCAGAACCTGCAGAGTGGCTCATGGTCTTTATTTACATTTAATCGGCATTTGACCATTTAGTGACCACAATGGTCATGTGCCTTTCAATTGGCATCTTCATTAAGTAATGAGGGCTATGATGCTAGTATCTTAGCACTTGACCTTTTGAGCCACATATTAACTATAGCCAACATGTAAGCAGAGACCATATCTTTTTTCAATAATTTCACACCATAAATGTTTGTCTTGTTGTTTAAATGTTTTTTTGTTGGTGATTGTTATAGTATCTTTCTCACAACCTTGTCATAGATACAATAATAGATCAATATAATTAACATGTATTTTGTTACACTCACCACTGTAATACTGGCATGACCTTTCCCCATTTTGATCTACTTTAAATAAACAGCTAAAAAATATGGTTATTATTGTGTATGTAACTGTTGGTTTATCAGATTGAAGAGCTGACTTGAAATGTCAAGGCTGCATAATAATTAGAATCACTTTTCTCACATGTCAGGGGATGAATCCAATTGTACATCAGGTTGTAGGGGTTATTTTGAAATGTTTTTACTATTCATAAGCGTACGGTGTAAGCTTTGTCAGTGCATAAGAGAACACAGATGTCTGCACATTTATAAAAGTTTCCTTAAGTGTTGTGAAATATTCAGCAAGGCTATTCTGAAGAGTTATTGAAGTAATGTTAATGGCTGAAAGACCTGCATATTATATTCTTTCATTGCAGAGCAGTCGTTACAGACTCTACAGATTTCTACACTTATGGTCAGTGTACTCATCCTATTCTTTCTATGTTTTCTTTCTTTCAATGCTTGAAAACATTTTTCATTCTTTTATTGATTTAAAAATATAAAGGTAAACGGAACTTTCTATATCACCCCCTCATACTTTCAACCTTTCTGAACCTTTCTATTCATCATTCATACTGTGTTTTCTTTAGTAAGGCACCTCTGCAATAAAAATTCAGATTCCAGTATGTAAGAGAACATGATGACCATTCATAGAAATATGTTCAAAAAAGAAAACATCTATTCTACCAAGGTTAAATGTTTCCTTATGAAATACACATTTTAATACATTTTTGTACAAAAAAAAAGAAAAAACACACAATGTTAAAAGCAACATTTGCAATATGGATCTCGTCAAGGGCACATAACTTCACTACATAGAGAAATAATTGAAAAGTGAATTAACATTTGCGTCACATCTTTTTTTTACATGCAGAGGAATAGGATGCGCTTATTGTATTTGATGAATAACATAATATAGGCATTGCTAACGTTAAGAGCATTAATTTATGATTAAATACATATTTAAACATTTTTTGGTTCCTGTGATTTTATTGTTATTCATTTAATGCAGAATAATAGTAATTATTGTATAGTTTAAAATAATTAAAAAAATTATTATGTAATCACAGGTAATAGCTAGTGATGATCGAGCATACTCGCAAGTACTCGGTATTCGCCCGAGCATCTCAGTACTCGAGATGCTCGGAGCTCGCTGAGTACTTGCGAGATGCTCGGGAGGATGCTCGGGTCCCTTCCCTGCATGTTTGGTGTTCTTTAGAGTGCCAATCAACATGCAGGGATTGCCTGCCACTCACTGTAATGCCGCAGCCATGTTGGTTGTTACATGGCCGCACAGCGTCATCAGGTCTATTTCAGACATGGCGCCGCTGTGCTCGTCAGTCTACTGCGCAATCAGGCAGTGTAGGGAGAGGTGCTGCTGAGCTAGGGGTATATTTAGTTGTGCATTAGGTAGTGTTGGGAGAAAACAAGTACACTACACATATCCATCTCAACAAACAGTCATTCTGAGGACTAATCCATCTGCAGAGATATCAGGCAGGTAGTGTATATACAGTTATATGAAAAAGTTTGGGCACCCCTATTAATCTTAAGCTTAATGTTTTATAAAAATTGGTGTTTTTGCAACAGCTATTTCAGTTTGATATATGTAATAACTGTTGGACACAGTAATGTTTCTGCCTTGAAATGAGGTTTATTGTACTAACAGAAAATGTGCAATCTGCATTCAAACAAAATTTGACAGGTGCATAAGTATGGGCACCTCACCAGAAAAGTGACATTAATATTTAGTAGGTCCTCCTTTTGCAAAAATAACAGCCTCTAGTCGCTTCCTGTAGCTTTTAATGAGTTCCTGGATCCTGGATGAAGGTATTTTTGACCATTCCTCTTTACAAAACAATTCCTGTTCAGTTAAGTTTGATGGTCGCCGAGCATGGACAGCCCTCTTCAAATGATCCCACAGATGTTCAATGATATTCAGGTCTGGGGACTGGGATGGCCATTCCAGAACATTGTAATTGTTCCTCTGCATGAATGCCTGAGTAGATTTGGAGCGGTGTTTTGGATCATTGTCTTGCTGAAAGATCCATCCCCTGCGTAACTTCAACTCTATCACTGATTCTTGAACATTATTGTCAAGAATCTGCTGATACTGAGTGGAATCATGCGTCCCTCAACTTTAACAAGATTCCCGGTGCCGGCATTGGCCCCACAGCCCCAAAGCATGAAGGAACCTCCACCAAATTTTACTGTGGGTAGCATGTGTTTTTCTTGGAATGCTGTGTTTTTTTGCCGCCATGCATAACGCCTTTTTGTATGACCAAACAACTCAATCTTGGTTTCATCAGTCCAGAGGACCTTCTTCCAAAAAGAAATTGGCTTCTCCAAATGTGCTTTGGCATACCTCAGCCGACTCTGTTTGTGGCGTGCTTGCAGAAAAGGCTTCTTTCGCATCACTCTCCCATACAGCTTCTCCTTGTGCAAAGTGCGTTGTATAGTTGACCGATGCACAGTGACACCATCTGCAGCAAGTTGATGCTGCAGCTCTCTGGAGGTGGTCTGAGGATTGTCCTTGACTGATCTCACCATTCTTCTTCTCTACCTTTCTGATGTTTTTCTTGGCCTGCCACTTCTGGCCTTAACAAGAACTGTCCCTGTGTTCTTCCATTTCCTTACTATGTTCCTCACAGTGGAAACTGACAGGTTAAATCTCTGAGACAGCTTTTTGTATCCTTCCCCTGAACAACTATGTTGAATAATCTTTGTTTTCAGATCATTTGACAGTTGTTTTGAGGAGCCCATGATGCCACTCTTCAGAGGAGATTCAAACAGGAGAACAACTTGCAAGTGGCCACTTTAAGTAGCTTTTCTCATGATTGCATACACCTGGCTATGAAGTTCAAAGCTCAATGAGGTTACAAAACCAAAAAAAGTGCTTTAGTACGTCAGTAAAAAGTAGGTAGGAGTATTTAAAACAAGAAAATGAGAAGGGTGCCCATACTTATGCACCTGTCAAATTTTGATTGAATGCAGATTGCACATTTTCTGTTAGTACAATAAACCTCATTTCAAGGCAGAAACATTACTGTGTCCAACAGTTATTACATATATCAAACTGAAATAGCTGTTGCAAAAACACCAATTTTTATAAAACATTAAGCTTAAGATTAATAGGGGTGCCCAAACTTTTTCATATGACTGTAGCAGACTGCAGTGCATATAGCACAAGAGGCTCCATTCCAGTTCTGCCTTCTGCTGCTGTTAGATATTTCTAGAAATAGGCCCAGGTCTCAGGGGCAAGGAATAATTTTTTGGGCTCTTAATCCTCATTATTTGTTAAAAAGCAATCCAGAGAACACTGTTTTTCTGCACCATTTGCTTGTTGGCACTGCAGAATACATCCAGGTCCTTTACATATTACAGCGCTAAAAATCCAGCCATTTAAAACTGTATTTTGTCTGTCACGCGGATCACATATAATTGCGCTGAAAATAGTGCCATTTTTGGTCTTCATTCAAATTCATTTGTGTCAGCAAAGTTTTTGACACCGATTTGCTATTCAAATTACTTACCTACAGGCCAGGTATTTAAAACTGTGGTTTGTCCGTCACACGGATCACGTATACGTTTTCTGAAAATTCTGCCATTTCTGGCCTCCATTCTAATTTTTTTTCAGTGATATTGTTCTCCATTTAAAATGGGCAAGGCGCGTGGCAAGGGTTGGGGAACTGGACGTGATGGTGATGGTGCATGCAGAGGCCGAGTCCGAGGCCGTGGGCAAGCTGAAATTGTGCCACAACAAACACCCACGTTTTCTCGCATGACCTTCCTGTCCCAATTCCTAGGGGAACGCTGCACACCACTATTGAACCTAGAGCAGTGTCAAAGGTTGTTGGTTGGATAGCGGATAATGCTTCCAGTCACTTTACCACCACCACCACCACCACCTTGTCTTCCACACAGTCAAGTCTCAGTAGCCATGAGTCTGGACTGTATATTTCTCACCCTGATCCTCCTTCCTCCAACCATGCCGAGTGCCCGGAGACAACTGATCCCACAATAGAACACTCCAAAGAGCTGTTCGCTTTTCCATTTATAGATTCGGGCCACTCGCCAAGTCCACTTGAAGCGGGGCAAGAGGAGATCGCATGTAGCGATGCACAAATATTTGAGCATATACGGTGACACGAAGGCGACGGTGGGAAAGTGTCACAAGAGGTGCACGATGATGAGACACAATTGCCAGAAAGTCAGGAGGAGAACCAGGATGCGAAAGTGGAAGACGAGGTGGTGGATGATATAGTAACTAAACCAACCTGGCAGGAGGACATGCAGAGCGAGGACAGCAGCACACAGGGGGAGGGAGGCAGAGCACCCCAACAGGCAGGAAGAAGCAGTGAGGTGGCCGCATACAGAAGGCAGGCAACCATTCCCCGTAACATCAACACGAAGGAAGTTGCCAGAACAACTGTTAGGTCTTCCCCAGTCTGGTTGTTTTTTAAGGCCATTTGCACCACGTGCCAGGCCAGCATCAGCAGGGGTGGCAAAACAACCAGCCTGACCACCACCAGCATGATCAGGCACATGGCAGCATAGAACCCAATTTTGTTGGCCGAATCTCAGGGTCAAGGAACAGTGTCTGCGAGTGGTACCACTGATTCTTCCGCTGTTGTGCATGCTAGTCAATCCCCTGTCCATGGTGCATGCGAAGATGCCTCCTGCCTTGCACCTATCATTGCACACTCTCAAGTAGCAGCATCAGGAAGCATGTCCACGTCCTTGTACCAGCGCAGCGTTCAGTTGTCCATACCCCAGTCCTTGGAACGCATGCGCAAATACGTAGCCAATGCCCCACAGGCCACACTACTAAATTCTCACATTTCCCGACTGCTTGCGCTTAAAATGTTGCCTTTTAGGCTCATGGAGACGGAAGCATTCCGCAACCTGATGGCGGCGGCCATCCCTCGGTACTCGGTCCCAAGCCGCCTCTATTTCTCCCCGTGTGCCGCCCCTGCATTACACAAGCACGTCTCCCAAAACATTAGCCGTGCCCTCAACATCGCAGTTACCAGGAAAGTCCACCTAACTACGGACACGTGGACAAGTGTTTGTTGGCAGGGACGCTACATCTCGCTGACAGCACACTGGGTTAACATAGCGGAAGTCGGGACCCAGTCGGACCTTGGGACGGAACACGTCCTCCCGACTCCAAGGATTGCGAGCCCTAGGTCAATCAGGGTTGCCCCCACAGTCTACAGCTCTGGCAACTCATTCTCCTCAGCCTTCTCCTCCTTTTTAGCATCCATCTCCGAAATGACCACATCAGTCACAAGCTGGAAGCACTGCAGCACTGCCTCGGCCAAGCGGCACAGGTTGTGCTGAAGCTAATATGCTTAGGTGACAAACTGCACAATGCTGAAGAGTTGTGGACAGCTCTGAAAGAGCAGGCAGATCTGTGGCTCACACCGCTGAACCTACAGCCAGGCATGGTGGTGTGTGATAATGGCTGGAACCAGGTGGTGGCTTTGGGGCGAGGCGAGCTCACACACGTATCATGCCTGGCCCGTGTGCTTAACCTCATGGTTCAGCGGTTTCTCAAATCCTACCCGGAGCTGCCAGATCTGCTCCTTAAAGTATGCCACCTGTGTGTCCATTTTAGCAAGTCACCTACAGCTTCCACCGCCCTTTCCATGTTTCAGCAGCGTTTGCAGCTTCCGGCTCACAGACTGGTGTGTGATGTCCCCACGCGTTGGAACTCTACACTGCAGATGTTGGGAAGGATTTGTCAGCAGAAGAGTCCAGTTGCTGACTGCCAGCATCAACAAGGCCGTTGGTATTCAGTTCAGACTCCACACATAAGACCTCAAGAGTGGACATAGATGTCAGACACATGAACTATCGTCCAAAACTTTGAGCACTCCACAAAGATGGTGAGCGGCGATGACGCCATAATCAGCTTCACCATCCCACTTCTCTGTATTCTGAAATGCTATCTGCTGAAAATCAAAAAGGTACATTGCAGGCGGAGAATGATGAGATGTAGCAAGGAACCATACAGGGTGATAACACACAGCCCAGCCTTATCTCATCCCAACGTGGATTGGGTGACAATGAGGAAGAGGAGGAGGAAGAACTAGAGCTAGTTTCATGCTCTATAGACGGTACTACCTGCACAGCTGTCATACCGTCTATTCAGCGTGGATGGCCTGAGGACAGAGAGGAGGAGGAGGAGGAGGAGAGCATGGTCAGTCGTACTCTTGGTGAGGACACGGAAGTCTTGCCTGATAGCAGTCTGGCACGCATGGCTGAGTTTATGTTACGCTGCCTTTCCCGTGACCTTCGCGTTCTCAAAATTTTGGGTGACAGTCATTACTGGTTGTTGACAATTCTAGACCAACGCTACAAGGAGAACTTTATATCTCTTATTCCTGGGGCGGACAGGTCTACAAAAATGGGGCAGTACCTGAAGGCCCTTGTTGCGGAACTATTAAAAAAACTCCCAACTGAAAACGCTGGCAGCAGAGGTCACAGTTCATTGGACAACCAAGGAGTACAGGTGAGAGAGACACAACTTCAATGCAGCAGAGGCAGGGGAACACTGTCAAAGTTCTGGGAGAATTTTCTCAGCCCCTCCCATCCCACAGGAAATGAGGCGCGGTGTACTCTCACAAGGAGTGCACAGTTTGGGAAGATGCTGAGGGAGTACCTTGCCGACTGTACTAATGTCCTCCGTGATTCCTTTGTGACTTATAATTATTGGGTATTCAAGCTGGATACGTGGAATAACTGGCTCTCTGTGCCTTGGAGGTCCTGGCCTGCCCTGCCGCCAGCGTTATATCAGAACGGGTTTTTAGTGCCGCTGGTGGAATTAGAACTGATAAGTGCATCCTCCTGTCAACTGAAAATGCTGACAGGCTGACTCATATAAAAACGAACAAGGGCTGTTTAGGGCCAGACTTCTCAACACCACCGAATGATAGTAGAGCAACATAAACTCAAATCCAGTGTCTTTTATTTTGAGGTGTATTCCCATGCACCTCTTCACACCCACACATGGGTATATGCTTCCTGATTTTGTCTGTTTGCTCTTGTCCTCCTCCTTCTCCTCATCCTCCACCACCATATCACAAGGGTGACCGAGGTCCGTGATACAACACACACATAATTTTTTTAAATGGTGTTTATGATGCCCGTGAAAAATTTTTTTTATACAGTATGTTCATGTATACCCCCCAGGTCACCCCATACACTTAGTGCTTGAGCATTACAAGTATAGGAGACCCGCTCCTTTCTAATTGGAACATTTTTTTTCATGAGGCCCTCCTCCACGTCTCTTCTAAGGGGCATTGGAGTGCCTCCCAATTTTTGGCAACCCTTGCATTCACTGCATAGGCAAACAGAATGGAAGACCCACTTCCTAATAATGGAAACATTGTTTTCAGGAGGCCCTCTGACCTCCACATCACTTCCAAGGGGCATTGTATAGGAGACCCACTATTTAGTAATGGGAACAATAAAACATAGCCGTCTGATGGCTCTCTAAGAATAGTGAGGGCCAACTGCTGGCCCTTTAAGAATAGTAAAGGCCGCCTGATGGCTCTATAAAAATAGGCTTTGTGACTTTCACAGTCCCTCCTTCATAAATGAAACGCGATGTGTCTGATTATATCTCACACACCATGTGGCCAGATAAGGTTGTAAAATGTTAAATGACATTTCCTGGTGAATGCATTTGTCACGGTTGAAAGCAATGCAAAAGTGAAAAAATGCATCAAAACGCTAAGTGTGAACATAGCCCAAGGTGTGGAGGAGTATTTTTGTTTTTTGGTTGTTTATTTTACTTTATATACAAGTCATTACCCTGGAAAGGATGTTCCTTAAAATATTTCCCAGGAAAGTCCGCAAAAGTGGCTTAATACCTCTGACAACGTTGTTGACAGAAGAGACCTGGAAGTCAGAAATGCTTACAGGGTACTTCCCCATGCTGTTTCCATGTCATTTGAGCACTGTTCCCATCGATTTGGGCAATTTTTAGGCCCTCTTCAGACCTCCTTGGGAAGAAAAATGCTTGAGTTTCCCATAGACTTACATTGGGCTCGTTGCTCTGGTCGAGCACCCGAGTATTCCAATGTGCTCGACCGAAGCATCGAGCAACCAAGCATTTTAGAGCTCGCCCATCACTAGTAATAGCAAATTTTCACCTATCCCAAGGATATGTGATAACTTTCTAACTTGGTACAAGCCCTTTGCTATGTATTTTTCTGCAAAAAAATGCTCTCTTGGCAGTAAAAACGCTGTGAGCAATGCTAATTTTTCTATGCTTTCGCAGCATTTTTCGCAGCATTTTTATTGTGTTTATTGCAGCGTTTTTTAGATGCGGATTACATGTGTGCATATACATTGAATGTTTAACCCCTTCACGACATGCGGCATACATGTACGTTCCATTTTGTGTCTCCCCTTTGATGCGCGCTCCGGCACTGAATCCTTTCCTGACTCATGCCAGCTGATCTGATCAGCTATTATATGCCCCTATCTGCCTCGGGTGGAATCGCCATCCACGCGCGGCTACTACTAACATGTTAAATGCCGCTGTCAATCTCCGATAGTGGCATTTAACATGGCCGCGTCAGAGGCTCGTCACAGACCATGCCCATCGGCACGCCTGTCACATGATCGAGTGCTGCCGATGGGTTGTCATGACAACTCGAGGTTTGCAGGAGACCCCTACGATAGTCATAGCCGATAAGCAGGTAATCACTATTTCAGATAACCAGCCCCGCTGGCAATAAATTTGCACCTAAATTCTATTCTTCTTTCTCTCCAGCCAGGGGATGACCGCAACCTAGGTTACCCATACACATCGAAAACAACTATGGACCTACATCAATTACTACTAAAAGCTACGATCACTACTTCCTCAGTTTTTTTCTCTATTTACTATTACAATTATTTTTACGTAATTTTTACCTCCTCCACTTATATGTTTTAACTCTGCTAATAAAATCATGTGTGTTTTTAGAATTTTGTGCTCTTCCATTAGTTTATTTTATTCATTTTATTTTTTATTCCTACATATCCAGCACATTGTACATCCTAAATATCCCCTTATTACACTTTGACAACCCGTGGTACTTGACTTACTTGTGGCAGGTACGAATATGTAGACCTACTAGTGCCACTATTTTATACTAGCTATTGAGCCCGTTCTATGCCTGGATGGCGGGCATTTTTATCGGTATATGCTGCCCCCATCCTGTTATGTGGTGCCCCCATCCTGGTATACGCTGCCCCCATCCTGTTATGTGCAGCCCCCATACTGCGCCCCCGATCCTGTTATGTGCTGTCCCCATCCTGTTTTGTGCATCCCCATCCTGTTATGTGCGGCCCCCATCCAGTTATGTGCGGCCCCCATTCTGTTATGTGCAGCCCCTATACTGTTATGTGCAGCCATTATCCTGTTATATGCTGCCCCCATCCTGTTATGTGCAGCCCCCATCATGTTATGTGCAGCCCCCATCCTGCATCCTCATCTTGTTATGTGCTACCCCATCCTGTTATGTGCTGCACCCATCCTGTGCCACCATCCTGGTATGTGCAGCCAGCATCCTGTTATGTGCAGCCCCCATCCTGTTATGTGCAGCCCCCATCCTCTTTTGTGCTGCCCCCCATCCTTCGCCCCTTCCTTTTTTGTGCTGCCTCATCCTCTTTTCTGCTGCCCCCATCCTGCACCCTCATCCTATTATGTGCTACCCCATCCTGTTATATGCTGCCCCCATCCTGTTATGTGCTATGTCCATCCTGCGCCCCATCCTGTTATGTGCTGCCCCCATCCTGTTTTATGCTTCCCCCATCCTCTTTTGTGCTGCCCCCATCCTGTTCCCCCATCCAGAGGCCAGGGGAGTAGTGTGGCACCGGAGTACATGCATGCCCACACTGCAAATGTGTCTTCACTAAAATGCCGCCGGATAGTGTGCTATGATCATGCGCTGATTCCAGCACCGCATTCCTCCCCCAGCCTCCGGCCTGAACAGAGGCGTTGCGGCAACACTCCTCCCAGTTAGGTATGTACTTACGGTTCCGGAGATCGTGGTATGTGTTCAGTGCCTACGCATACTGCAATCTGCGGCGCCAAATACTCCTCTTATCTGTGAAAGCTTGCTCAGTCTGTAGAGGCTTCGGACAGATGGACACATCCATGATTATATTATATATATCCCCCAATTCTGTTAATATCCCCCATCCTGGTATATATGCCCCCCCCTTCCTATTACACTGTGTTCCAAATTATTATGCAAATAATATTTTCTCAGATTTTCCCAAATTACCTATATGAATTGCAGTCATTGTAATTTTCCAGTCAAATAACTATTAGAGTACAATTGAAAGGTTTTTGTACAAACTGCCTATGATAACAGTATATTTTTAAAAAAATAAAAATCTCAAACTGCACTCAAAATGCATGTTCTAAATTATTATGCACAGCAGTTTTCAACCTTTTCATTTTAATAAAGAACAAAAAAATGGTCATTTTTGAAATTATAAGCATTAGCAGGTTATTACAAACTTAAATCAAACAGTTTTCAACTCAAAACTTTATTCTAGGTGATGTTACATTTGCACATAGGACCACTTGTTCAAAAGGAGCTTCTGAACTTCCGCGTCCATTGAATTTGTCAGGTTTTGGATGGTTTCTGCTTCCAATTGTTTTGCATGAGGACACAATACCCTCCCAGAGCTGTTGCTTAGATGTGAACTGCCTCCCGCCATCATAGACACTCCTTTTGATGATGCTCCAGAGGTTCTCAATGGGGTTGAGGTCAGGGGAGCATGGGTGTCACACCATAAGTTTGTCCTCTTTTATGACCATATCAGCCAGAGATGCAGATGTGTTATGTGCAGCATGAGACGGGGCATTATCATGCATGAAATGATCTCGATGGTCCAGATGGATGGAGTGGAGGATGGCTGGTTGATGGACACCCAATGCAAACACGGCTACGGCGCTAACAAAGGGGAGGTGGAGTAATGTTTTTGGCTGGAATCATGGGGAGAGAGATTGTCGGCCCTTTTAGGATCCCTGAAGGGGTAAAGATGAACTCCATAATGTATCTTGAGTTTCTCAAACAGCACTTCCTTCCATGGTTCAAGAAGAAGAACTGTGCATTCCGTAGCAAGATCATTTTCATGCATGATAATGCCCAGTCTCATGCTGCAAATAACACATCTGCATCTCTGGCTGCTATGGGCATAAAAGGGGACAAACTTATGGTGTGGCACCCATGCTCCCCTGACCTCAACCCCATTGAGAACCTCTGGAGCATCATCAAAAGGAGTGTCTATGATGGCGGGAGGCAGTTCACATCTAAGCAACAGCTCAGGGAGGGTATTCTGTCCTCGTGCACAACAATTGAAGCAGAAACCAACCAAAACCTGACAAATTCAATGGACGAGAGAGTTCAGAAGCTCATTTCGAACAAGCGGTCCTATGTGCAAATGTAACATCACCTAGAATAAAGTTTTGGGTTGAAAACTGTTTGATTTAAGTTTGTAATAACCTGCTAATGCTTATAATTTCAAAAATTACCATTTTTTTGTTCTTTATTAAAATGAAAAGGTTGAAAACTCTGCTGTGCATAATAATTTGGAACATGCATTTTGAGTGCAGTTTGAGTCTTTTATTTTTTTAAAAATATACTGTTATCATAGGCAGTTTGTACAAAAACCTTTCAATTGTACTCTAATAGTTATTTGACTGGAAAATTACAATGACTGCAATTCATATAGGTAATTTGGGAAAATCTGAGAAAATATTATTTGCATAATAATTTGGAACACAGTGTATACGTGACCCCCATCCCCATCCTGGTATGTATGGCACCACTCCATCCTAGTATGCATGGCACCCCTCCATCCTGGTATACATGGCACCCATTCATCCTGGTATACATGACACCCCTGATCCCATCTTGGTATGCATGGCACCCCTCCATCCTGATAGGCATGGCACCCCTCATCCTGGTGTGCATGGCACCCCTGATCCCCATCCTAGCATGCATGGCACCCCTCCATCCTGATAGGCATGGCACCCCTCATCCTGGTGTGCATGGCACCCCTGATCCCCATCCTAGCATGCATGGCACCCATCCATTCTGGTATTCAAGGCACCTCTCATCCTGGCATGCATGGCATCCCTCATCTCCATTCTTATATGCATGGCACCCCTCCATCCTGGTATGCATGGCACCCCATCCATCCTGGTATGCATGCCATCCCTCCATCCTGGTATGCATGGCACCCATCCATCCTGGTATGCATGGCACCCCTCTATCCTGGTATGCATGGCACTGCTCTATCCTGGTATGCATGGTGCTCCTCTATCCTGGCATGCATGGCACCCCTCATCTCCATCCTGGTATGCATGGCACCCCTCCATCTTAGTATGCATGGCATACTTCATCCTGGTATGCATGGCACCCCTCCATCCTGGTATGCATGGTACCCCTGATCTCCATCCTTGTATGAATGGTACCCCTGATCTCCATCTTGGTAAGTATGGCACCCCTCATCCTGGTATCCATGGCACCCCTGATCCCCAACCCTGGTATGCATGGCACCCCTGATCTCCATCCTGGTATGCAAGGTGCCCCTCATCCCGGTATGGATGGCACCCCTCATCCTGGTATGCATAGCACCCTCATCCTTATCCGGGTATACAAGGCTCCCCTCGTCCTTATCCTTGTATGCATGCCACTCCTCATCCTTATCCGGGTATGCATGGTACCCCTCTTCCTGGTATGCATGGCACCCCTCATCCCTATCTTGGTATGCATGACACTCCTCATCCCTATCCTGGTATGCATGGCACCCCTCACCTTATCCTGGTATGCATGGCACCCCTCATCCCTATCCTGGTATGCAATGCCTCCCTCATCCTTATACTGGTATGCATGGCACCCCTCATTCCTATTCTGGTATGCATGACACCCTTCATCCATATCCTGCTATGCATGGCACCCCTCATTCCTATCCTGGCATGCATGGCACCCCTCATCCCTATCCTGGTATGCATAGCACCCCTCATACCTATCCTGGCATGCATGGCAAACCTTCATCCTTATATGCATGGCACCCCTCATCCCCATCACACTGCGCACAAAAAAAAAACTACTTCTACTTACCTTTCTTCCCTGTGCTCCAGTGCTGCATCCCATTCTGCTGCCAGCACTGATCTCACCTTGTGAGCCGCGCATGATGCCCTCACAAGGTGATATGAGCTGCCTGAATAGTCCTCCGGAGGCCGGGGTAGGAGTGTGGCACCAGAGTACGCGCATGCCCCTGCCGAGCTGTCCGGTGCCATTTTATTAAAGACACACTGCAAATGGGTCTTCACTAAAATGGCGCCGGATAGCGCGCTATGCGCATGCGCTGATTCCGACCCTGCACTCCTCCCCTGCTCTCCGGCCCGAATAGAGGAGCTGCGGCAACACTCCTCCTGGTCAGGTATGTACTTATGGTGCCGTAGATCGCGGTATGCGTTCAGTGCCTATGGATACCACTATCTCCGGCGCCATATACTCCTCTTACCTGTAACGGCTGGGTGTGTTCTTCTGTCTGGAGCCAGACTGCACGGTGCATTGCGCTTGCACAGTCTATAGAGGCTTCGGACAGACAAACACATTCCTGACTATATTATAGATATATGTTTTACCATTTGGTAGAAAAAAAAACAATTGTGGAATTGCACTTTTTTTGCAATTTTACCGCACTTTGATTTTTTTTTCCCGTTTTCAAGTACACTATAAGGTAAAACCAAAGGTGTTGTTCAAAAGTACAACTCGTCCCACATTAAACAAACCCGAATACGGCTATATTGACAGAAAAATAAAAAAGTTATGGCTCTGGGAAAAAGGGGAGCAAAAAACTAAAGCTCAAAAATGAAAAATGGCCATAGCGTGAAGGGGTTAATAAAGTTTGTTTTGATCACCAAACATATTTAAAAAATGCTGTGAAAAACACCTTTGTAATTTATGCTGTTTTTTCACTTTTTCGTTATTTTCCTTGGGTGAAAAAAACACTGAAAGAATTGACATGCTACATATGTAAAAAACGCTACAGTTCTCAAATTCAATCAGGAAAAAAAACAAGTTTGTTTATGAGATTTCTGAAATCTAACATGCTTTGCTTGTACTATAAAAGGCAACTTTTAATTTGCATAAAAAACAGCAAAAAAAACCCTGCTGCAAAAACACATTGAGAATGCTTCAAAAATAATAGCCTTTCAAGTCATCTAATATATAAAGCTGAATGTGTGTGTGTATGTATGTATGTATGTATGTGTGTATGTCTGGGATTGGCATCTGCACCGTCGCAGCTACAGCCACAAAATTTTGCACAGTCACACGTCTGGACCCCGAGAGCGTCATAGGCTATGTTGTGAGGTGAAATTTTAACCCCGCTCATTCCAATTCACCAAACAATTTCGCCCTTATCAGCACACACAAAACTCATCTCACAAAGATTTATCAGGCTGCCAATAGCAACCAATCACAGCTCAGCTTCTATTTTGCTACAGTTAATTAATCTGAGCTGTGATTGGTTATTATAGGCAACAAAGGACATTCTCAGTATAACAAAGCTTGTGTAAGGTAATAAGATGTCAGTTAGGGTGTGTTTGTGGAAAGGGTGATGTCAGTCACATTGCTTCTATGTGAGAGGATATAGAAACTGCCAGTTACAGACTATTTTTACCACAATAATGTCTCATAAGAAAAGGAATTTCATGGCACGAATGTCAGCTGATGCGAAAAGAAAAGCTGCATTACGGGCCAATGAAAAATATGAAGACCGAGAAACAAAGCTGACACACATGAGAACAGCAGCTGCTTCCTTAAGAGCCAATGAACTTTCTGAGCAGAGGGAAGTGAGGCTTGCAGACATGAAAAGAAGAGCTGCTTCCTCAAGAGCCAATGAACTTTCTGAGGACAGGGAAGCGAGGCTTTCAGACATGAAAACAAGAGCTGCTTCCTCAAGAGCCAATGAACTTTCTGAGGAGAGGGAAGCGAGGCTTGTGGACATGAAAACCAGAGCTGCTTCCTCAAGGGCCAATGAACTTTCTGAGCAGAGGGAAGCGAGGCTTGCAGACATGAAAACAAGAACTGCTTCCTCAAGAGCCAATGAACTTTCTGAGGAGAGGGAAGCGACGCTTGCAGATAAGAGAGGAAGAGATGCTACCTCAAGGGCCATTGAGTCATCTCAGCAGAGAGAAGGCCGATTTGCCACTAAGAGAATTGCTATTTCTTCCACCAGGGCACAGGAAATGGTTGGAGATTTGAAACATGCTGCCTTTTGTTACCAGTCAGACATAAACTATCAGGTTAATCCTAAAGTTCAGATAGGAAAAATGGATGTGGTCTGCATGTACTGCAGTGCCCTGAAATGGAAAGATGAACCGCCAGGTTTATGCTGTGCAAATCGCAAGATAAACCTTCCACCTCTCCTGTCACCACTAGATCCTCTAAAGTCTCTGATGACAGGTACCAGTACAATAAAAAAGCATTTCTTGGACAACATTAGGAAGTACAACTCCTGCTTCCAAATGACATCATTTGATGCAACAAAAGAAATGTTTACAACAGGATGCCGACATTTAAAGTTCAAGGACAGGTTTACCACTCAATTGGCTCACTGCTTCCATTACAAGGAGAAGAACCTCAATTTCTTTAACTCTTCTTTATGGGAAATGCAGAAGCAGAGGCTCAGCAGCACTTTTTTGCAGCACTTCCTTCACTCCAACAATCTATATGTTCAACTTTTCAAGACTGCACTTGAATGCATGTGAAATGATGATTACAAGGTTGTCATTCGAGCTGACAAAACACCACAAGGTGAACATCAGCGACATTCAAATGCTCCCACATTTGATGAGGTAGCCATCTTGATTGTAGGTAATGATTTTCAAATCCGTGACATTGTGCTTCAGAAAAGGAACAATAGTTTGCAACGAGTAGCAGAAACTCACAGGTCCTATGATACTCTGCAATATCCAAACATCTTTTGGCAGGGACAGGATGGCTATCACTTTGGAATACCTCAGACAGATCCTACAACAGGCAACCCTTCAGGAAAAAAAGTGTCTGCCATGGACTTCTATGCATATAGGATCATGACAAGATTTGCAGAGGAAAATCCCATTTTTAAATGCAAACACCTCTTCCACCAATTTATTGTTGACTTGTATGCAAAGATTGAGAGTGAATGTCTTTTATATATCCGACTAAATCAAAAGAAGCTCAGGGCAGAGGAATATATTCACCTTAGAGATGCTTTTGCAAATGATGCTGAGCCAAAAGAGTTGGGGAAAATGGTTATTCTTCCATCAACTGTCACTGGAAGCCCACGACACATGCATGAATACACACAGGATGCAATGGCTTATGTGAGAAAGTATAGCCGCCCAGATCTTTTCATCACCTTTACTTGCAATCCTGCCTGAGAGGAAATTGGAGGGCACCTGTTGCCGGGCCAAAAAAAAAGGGAATCGACATGACCTTATTGCTCGGGTTTTCAAGCAGAAACTTTCAAAAATGACTAATCTCATCACAAAAACACATATTTATGGTGAGACGCAGTGCTGGATGTATTCAGTTGAATGGCAAAAAAGAGGCCTTCCTCACGCCCACATCTTGATGTGGCTGAAGCAACAAATACAGCCTACCGAAATTGACAATATCATCAGTGCCGAATTGCCAGACCCTCAGATTGACCCATTGCTGTTTGACACCATCACAAAAAACATGATCCATGGTCCGTGAGGGAGTCTGAGCAAAAATTTTCCCTGTATGATTGATGGCAGGTGTTCAAATCATTACCCACGATCCCTGGTCCAAGAAACCCAAACAGGACAAGATGGATATCCAGTCTACCGAAGAAGAAAGCCAGGGGATGGTGGTTTCATATCAAAGCTCAAAATGCATGTTGGATCATCACTCCAAGAGATAGAAATTGACAACAGGTGGGTAGTGCGTTACAACCCTTTGCTCTCAAAAATCTTCCAGGCCCACATAAATGTCGAATCTTGCCACTCTGTGAAATCAATCAAGTATATCTGCAAATATGTCCACAAAGGAAGTGATCAAGTAGTTTTTGAACTCCAGAAAAATGGACCTATTTTATTGATGAAGTGGAGGCATTCCAGATGGGCAGGTACATAAGCAGCAATGAAGCTGTTTGGAGAATACTAGGATTCTCATTCATGAGCGCTACCCACCAGTTGTGCATCTGAGTGTGCACTTTGATAATGGACAAAGAATTTACTTTAACCCAGCAAACGTGCAGAAGCAGCTCCTAACACCACCTAAGACGACCCTCTTGGCATTTTTTGAGCTGTGTAAACCAGACCCTTTTGCAAAAACAATTCTCTACTGTGATTTACCAAAGTACTACACTTGGAATGCCTCCAGAAAAACACTGGAACGGAGGAAACTGGGGCTTGATATTGAAGGCTATCCAGGGGTGAAAGCAACTGATACTCTTGGTCGCATCTACACTGTTCATCCGTCAAATGCAGAGTGCTTCTACCTGCACATGTTACTTCATGTTGTCAAAGGCCCTACATCATTTTCTGACCTGAAGACCGTCGGAGGCCATGTGTGTGAAACATTCAGGGAAGCTTGCCAAATAAAAGGTCTTTTGGAAAATGATGGACACTGGGACATGACCCTCAGTGAAGCAGCAGCCACACAAACCCCAAAGCGACTAAGACACCTCTTTGCTATTATTCTAACAAGCCGTAGCATTTCAAATCCTCTTGAGATTTGGACAAAGTACAAAACTGATCTCAGTGAGGACATCCTCATGCAGATTAGAAGGGAAAATCCTCAGCAACTCATCAACTTCACTGAGGAAATGTTCAATGAAACTTTAATGCTCCTTGAAGATCAATGCATAGCAATGTCAGGAAAAGCCTTACAGTTGCTTGGTTTGCCTGCTCCTATAAGAAATCCTGAAGGCATCCAAATGGGTATGGAGATTTTCCTAGAAACAAACTACAATATTGATGAACTGACAGCATTTGTGTCTCAGAACGAGTCAATATTGGTACCACTTAAAATATCCTGCGCTGGTAACGTTTAGGCCGTATAGAAGAAGGGGGAGGGTTTTTTAAGGACCAGATATGAACAGTAGGAGAGGATGATAAAAATGTGTTTATTTTTATTTAGGATAATAATCTCACATAAAATTGACGTTAAATAACATAGACACTTAAAATATTAAAATAATTTAATAGGGGTTGATGGTGGGTATTTTGTTGTAGAGGCTCTGTGTATATTCTTGTACTAGTGGCCTTGTGGGTTTCCAGGCCAGTTTTAGAGGGGTTGTAGTCCGGATGGTACCTTGGTGTAAAAAAGGCAGGGGGGGGGAGAGGGGGAAAGGAGGGGTTAATGACTAGATAGTGACCAGTATGATTGGAATGGCTAATCTCCCTAGTGGAAGAGGTGATTTACCTGTTGTCGGTCAGATAGGATATCCAAGTGTGGATGGCTGGTACTTTGGGCGATGATCGTTGCTGGTTAAGGCAGCGGGGTTAGGAGTAGCCGCTAGTGGATATAGAGTATTGTTAGTTAAACCGATAACACAGTAGAGAGGGTCAAAATGGACCATAAGAAGAAGTGCAGTATGTACCAGTGAAGAAGGAGGACTCTGTGTGGGTGACAGGGCTGCACTTGATGGTGTCTGCCATCTTGATGGTTGTCCGGTTCCGGGCAATGGATGGCTGTTGTGAATCGCAGTGCCTGAGGCTACTTGCTGCTGTTGCCGAATAGTATATAGGTGTGTACGTGTATGGGGTCTGTGGGGCACAGCTAAGAAAATACGTATTTACCTGTAGGAGGTGCTGTGTAGGTCCCAGGTTAGCTGTGCTGGTAACTGGGCTCTTGATTGATGCTGTCCTATGCTGGGTGATGGACCGCTGTTTATATATCAAGAGGCTTTAAAGGGTGCTATGGAATTAAATGTCAGTCAAAAAAGGCAAATATGGATCCGAATTGGTAGGGGGAGGGCATGCACAATACAGATAAGAAAATTAGGGTTACCTGTTAGGTAAGAGCACTGAGAGTCTGCTGGTTCCTTGGACACACTGGTAGTGTGGATAGCAGTGGGGAACCAGTGTATGTGCTCTAGGTAAATACACTGAGGATCTATTTGTTCCTCTTGGACACTTTCGTGTTGATCATGGGAGATGTGCAGTCTGGTGTGTGTGCAAGAAGGTGCACACGATGGTACAGTCTTGGATATTAGATGTCACCGTGGGAGCGGAGCTCCATACTTACAGTTGGTTGTCTGTCAGGACTGACAGGAGTTCGTTAGCGTCTAGCTATAGGTGCTCCCCAAGTCTCGGTTGGCAGTGGGGGAGAGAGTGGGGGAGCGGTAGGGTATAGAGGTGAGTCGCGAAGGGAGTGTGACAGGGTCCCGGCCGGAGACCAGCTGTTCTCCCTTGCGCTAAGCGTCTTTGGTCCCTGTCAGCCACCGTACCGGTACGGGTCACGTGCGCGCTGTCACGTGCACTGACGTCACGCAGGTCCTACTGCATTGACCCAAGGCGCCAATCCAAGGTCCTTTCCGCCCTCCACAGACCGTCGACGGAGGGCGATTAGCGCAAGGGGGAACAGCTGGTCTCCGGCCGGGACCCTGTCACACTCCCTGCGCGACTCACCTCTATACCCTACCGCTCCCCCACTCTCTTCCCCACTGCCAACCGAGACTTGGGGAGCACCTATAGCTAGATGCTAACGAACTCCTGTCAGTCCTGACAGACAACCAACTGTAAGTACGGAGCTCCGCTCCCACGGTGACATCTAATATCCAAGACTGTACCATCGTGTGCACCTTCTTGCACACACACCAGACTGCACATCTCCAATGATCAATACGAAAGTGTCCAAGAGGAACAAATAGATCCTCAGTGTATTTACCTAGAGCACATACACCGCTTCCCCACTGCTATCCACACTACTAGTGTGTCCAAGGAACCAGCAGACTCTCAGTGCTCTTACCTAACAGGTAACCCTAATTTTCTTATCTGTATTGTGCATGCCCTCCCCCTACCAATTCGGATCCATATTTGCCTTTTTTGACTTACATTTAGTTCCATAGCACCCTTTAAAGCCTCTTGATATATAAACAGCGGTCCATCACCCAGCATAGGACAGCATCAATCAAGAGCCCAGTTACCAGCACAGCTACCCTGGGACCTACACAGCACCTCCTACAGAAAAATACGTATTTTCTTAGCTGTGCCCCACAGACCCCATACACGTACACACCTATATACTATTCGCCAACAGCAGCAAGTAGCCTCAGGCACTGCGATTCACAACAGCCGTCCATTGCCCGGAACCGGACAACCATCAAGACGGCAGACACCATCAAGTGCAGCCCTGTCACCCACACAGAGTCCTCCTTCTTCACGGGTAAATACTGCACTTCTTCTTATGGTCCATTTTGACCCTCTCTACTGTGTTATAGATTTAACTAACAATACTCTAGATCCACTAGCGGCTACTCCTAACCCTGCTGCCTTAACCAGCAACGATCATCACCCAAAGTACCAGCCATCCACACTTGGATATCCTATCTGACCGACAACAGGTAAATCACCTCTTCCACTAGGGAGATTAGCCATTCCAATCATACTGGTCACTATCTTGTCATTAACCCCTCCTTTCCCCCTCCACCCCCCCCCCCCCCCGCCTTTTTTACACCCAGGTACCATCCAGACTACAACCCCTCTAAAACTGGCCTGGAAACCCACAAGGCCACTAGTACAAGAATATACACAGAGCCTCTACAACAAAATACCCACCATCAGCCCCTATTTTATTACTTTAATATTTTAAGTGTCTATGTTATTTAACGTCAATTTTATGTGAGATTATTATCCTAAATAAAAATAAACACATTTTTATCATCCTCTCCTACTGTTCATATCTTGTCCCTAAAAAACCCTCCCCCTTCTTCTATACGGCATAAACGTTACCAGCGCAGGATATTTTAAGTACTTTCATTTTAACAATTGGACTCTTCCAATATTGTCAACCTGTGGTTGGTTGTCTATCCCTTGCAGCAGGTAATATCCAGGCCTACCTACCAAGCGCCTACACACAATTTTATTTGTCAATATTGGTACCAGATCAAAGGGACGACCATGAATACATTTTAAGTTTCAGTGAAACCAACAAAGGTGGGATTGTCTTCCTTGATGCTCCAGGTGGAACAGGAAAGACATTGGTAATCAACTTGCTCTTGGCAAAATTTCGACCACAAAAAAAGATTGCACTTGCAGTGGCATCTTCTGGAATTGCAGCTACGCTTTTAAAAGATGGCAGTACAGCACATTTTACATTCAAACTACCACTTAACCTGTCTCATAATGACAGCCCCACAATGTGATATTGCCAAGGGATCAGGACTGGCCAAATTGCTTCAAAAATGCAGTGACATCATTTGGGATGAATGCACCATGTCACACAAAAGGGCTCTGGAAGCAGTGGACAGACTACTGCAAAACCTGCGTAGCAACAAATATATCATGGGTGGAGTAGTTGTTGCTTTGGAAGGTGACTTCCGCCAAACACTACCTGTTAATCCAATATCAACCCCTGCAGATGAACTGAATGCCTGTCTCAAAGCATCGTACCTTTGGAGAAAAGTAAAGAAAACATCACTGAACACAAACATGAGGGTCTACATGAAAGGCGATGTTTCTGCTGGACTGTTTTCGAGCCAGCTGTTGACTATTGGAGATGGCAAGGAACCAGTAAACTTAACCATTGGACAGATCACCTTCCCAAGCAACTTTTGTTGCATTGTGACTTCCATTGAGGAGTTGAAAGCAAAGGTTTTTCCAAACATTCAACTCCACTTCTAAAATTCCGTCTGGCTGTGTGAAAGGGCTATTCTAGCTCCCAAAAATGACATTGTCAACAAGATCAAGCTTCAAATTCTAAATCTGCTTCCAGGTGTGTGCACAAGCTACAAGTCAGTGGATACAGTAATAGACCCTGCTCAAGCATTATTTTATCCAACTGAGTTCCTCAATTCCTTGGAGCCACAAGGACTTCCTCCTAACAACCTCTTTCTAAAACCTGGAGCACCTATTCTGCTATTGAGAAATTTGAATCCACCAAAGCTGTGTAATGGAACAAGAGTCTTGTTTAAGAACTAGTGTTGAGCGACCACTAAAATGCTTGTGTGCTCGAAGCTCGGGCCGATCTCACCGTGATACTCGGGTGCTCGACCCGAGCAATGAGCCCAATGTTAGTCTATGGGAGACCCGAGCATTTTTGCGGCTGCACCCCCGGCAGTCTGAAGAAAGCCTAAAAAGTGCCCAAAACGATAGTGACAGTGTTCAAATGACATGGGGACAGCATGGGGATCGCCCCAGGAAGCATTTCTCACCCCGAGGTCACTGCTTTCAACAACGTGGTCAGAGGTATTAAGCCACGTTTACGGGCTCACAATAAAACGTTCAAAAACGAAACTGAAACTGTTTTCCTGTGAAATATGTTAAGGAACTTTCTTTTCAGGGTAAAGACTTGTGTATAAGGTAAAATAAATAACCAAAAACAAAAATACTCCTCCACACCTTGGGCTATGTTCACAAGTAGCATTTTTTATGCGTTTTTGCACTTTTGTATTGCTTTCAACCGTGACAAATGCATTCACCGGGAAATGTCATTTTAACATTTTACAATCTTATCTGGCCATGTGCTGTGTGACACATGCATACAGTGCTGAAAAGAAATGGGAACAGCATGGGGAAGACCCCTGGAAGCACCTCTGACACACAGATCACTGCCTAAAAGTGTGCCCATCAGAAGTGTTCCTTGCCGCATCAGAAGAAGCAGACTTGCAACTATCCCCGTGCAAGTCCTTGTTCCAGGGCAGTGTTCAATTGTACCTCTCCTATTCCTTACAATGCAAGCGCAGGTATGCAGCCTGCCACCCACCCACCCCCAGGCTGCAGTACCATACTGCTAGCTTGCTTGCACTTGAAATTGGGCCTTTTAGGCATGTGGAGGCAGACCCCAGTGACCAGGTCATGGCTGTGTCGGCGGCCTGGTATCCATACTCAGACCCCAGCCACCCGGCAGCCGGGTGTCCATGCTCGGTCCCCAGCCGCCAGGGGGCGGCCGGGTGTCCATACTTGGTCCCCAGCTGTCCCGCGGTCGGGTGCCCACACGGTCCCCAGCCGCCTGGGGGCGGCCGGGTGTCCATAAACGGTCCCCAGCAACCCCTATTTCTCCTGTGAACTTCCCTCACACTTTTCTTAGCCTGGCCTGCTTTAGGGCAGCATTGGACGAGCCCACCAGAGAACCAGACTCCTCCGGTGGGCCCTGGCTTCTCCATCAGGGGAGTTGAGAGTGCCAAGGTGAGGATCATGATGATGATGATAGAAGTTAGCATCTGCTTTGTTTTCTTGAAATGCAAGCGTAAGTATGCAACCTGCCATGCACCCACCCCCAGGCTGCAATACCATACTGCTAGCTTGCTTGCACTTTAAATTCTGCCTTTTAGGCATGTGGAGGCAGACGCCAGCCACCATGTCATGGCTCCGTCGGCAGCCTGGTATCCATACTCAGTCCCCAGCTGCCCGGCGGCCAGGTGTCCACGCTCGGTCCCCAGCCGTCAGGGGGTGGCCAGGTGTCCATACTCGGTCCTCAGCCGCCCCGTGGCCAGGTGCACACACACAGTCCCCAGCCGTCTGGGGGTGGCCGGGTGTCCATAAACGGGCCCCAGCCACCCCTATTTCTACTGGGAACTTCCCCTACACTTTTCTTAGCCTGGCCTGCTTTAGGCCAGCATTGGACGAGCCCACCAGAGAACCAGACTCCTCCAGTGGGCCCTGGTTCTCCATCAGGGTAGTTGAGAGTGCCAAGGTGAGAAGCATAATGATGATGATAGAAGTTAGCATCTACTTTGTTTTCTTGGAATGCAAGCGTAAGTGTGCAACCTGCCACCCACCCACCCCCATGCTGCAATACCATACTGCTAGCTTGCTTGCACTTGAAATTGGGCCTTTTAGGCATGTGGAGGCAGACGCCGGCCACCATGTCATGGCTGCTTCGGCGGCCTGGTGTCCATACTCGGTCCCCAGCCGCCCCACGGCCGGGTGCCCACACACGGTCCCCAGCCACCTGGGGATGGCCGGGTGTCCATAAACTGTCCCCAGCAGCCCCTATTTGAAGGACAGCCTAACCACAAACACTTGGAAAAGTGAATGTGGCCAGTGATGGTCCATCTGACTGACGCCTTCACACTGGGTTAATATTGTGGAAGCCGGGACACAGTTGGACACTGGGTTGCAACACGTCCTCCAGACATAGAGGATTGCGGGTCCTGGGTCAATCAGGTTTCAACACAAAGTTCAGAAGGTAGACAGCAGCAGTGGTCAGCCTCCTACACAACGAGTAAATTATTCATGATCATGAGGCCATCCATCTCCTTAGCTTTCTGTTCCTTGGAATGCAAGCGCATGTATGTAGCAGTGGCTAGGCCTGAGGTGGTCAGCGTTTTGGCACATATCCTACCTCCTTTGAGGATTGCTGGATGTTTTCCTGCTACTATCCTAGTTCTATGACTCCCATTTAAACAAAGCTTCAGGTGATGAATGTCGGATGAGGTGGTGGCAAAGGAGAAAGAGCAGGAGGAACAGGGACCATTTACATGAATATCAGGCCAGTCAATTACACATGTCTTGTAGGATATGTTTCTGTACCAAAAGGAGCGGTTCGGTTACACAGTTATAGGGCATACAGTGAGTGCAATGCCTACCAAAAATTTCGAGGCACTCCAATGCACCTTGGAAGTGACATGAAGGTCAGAGGGCCTTAACTAAACCATTTTTTCCATTTATAGCAATTGGGTCTCCTGTACACTGTTGGCCTAAGCAGTGAATGGAAGGCTTTCCAAAAAATATGAGGAACTGCAATGCCCCTTGAAACAGACGTGGATTACAGCATACCATAAACCTTCTACCCATTATTGGGGAGTGGGTCTCCCTTAGTGTTTGCCTAAGCATTGAAATGCAAAATCTGACTAAAATTAGGAGGAAATGCAATGCCCCTTGGAAGAGTCGTGAAGTTAGAGGTAATTAAAAACAACATTTCAATGCCCCTTGGAAGAGACGTGGAGGTCACAGTAGCTTAACAAGACGGTTTTAATGCCCCTTGGAAGAGTGGTGGAACTTACAGTGGAATAAAAAGACAATATCAATGCCCCGTGGAAGAGATGTGTAGGTCACAGTAGCTTAACAAGATGGTTTTAATGCCCATTGGAAGAATGGTGGAGGTCGCAGTTGAATAAAAAGACAATATCAATGCCCCTTGGAAGAGTGGTGGAGGTCGCAGTAGCTTAACAAGACGGTTTTAATGGTGGAGGTCGCAGTAGTTAACAATACGGTTATAATGCCCCTTGGTGAAGTGGTGGAGGTCGCAGTAGCTTAGCAAGACAGTTTTAATGCCCCTAGGAAGAGACTTGGAGGTCAGAGTGGTTTAACAAGATGGTTTTAATGCCACTTGGAAGAGTGGAGGAGGTTGCAGTGGCTTAACAAGACGGTTTTAATGCCCCTTTGAAGAGATGTGGAGGTTGCAGTAGCTTAACAAGACGGTTTTATTGCCCCTTGGAAGAGTGGTGGAGGTCACAGTAGCTTAACAACACGGTTTAAATGCCCTTTGGAAAAGTGGTGGAGGTCGCAGTAGCTTAACAAGACGGTTTTAATGCCCCTTGGAAGAGACGTGGAGGTCTGAGTGGTTTAACAAGATGGTTTTAATGCCTCTTGGAAAAGTGGTGGAGGTCGCAGTAGCTTAACAAGACGGTATTAATGCCCCTTGGAAGAGAGGTGGAGGTCTGAGTGGTTTAACAAGACGGTTTTAATGCCTCTTTAAAAAGTGGTGGAGGTCGCAGAAGCTTAACAAGACGGTATTAATGCCCCTTGGAAGAGACGTGGAGGTTGCAGTAGCTTAACAAGACGGTTTTCATGCCCCTTGGAAGAGTGGTGGAGGTCACAGTAGCTTAACAACACGGTTTAAATGCCCCTTGGAAGAGACGTGGAGGTCACAGTGGAATAAAAAGACAATATCAATGCCCCTTGGAAGAGTGGTGGTGGTCGCAGTAGCTTAACAAGACAATTTAATGCCTCTTGGAAAAGTGGTGGAGGTCGCAGTAGCTTAACAAGATGGTTTTTATGCCCCTTGGAAGAAACGTGGAGGTCTGAGTGGTTTAACAAGACGGTTTTAATGCCTCTTGGAAAAGTGGTGGAGGTCGCAGTAGCTTAACAAGACGGTATTAGTGCCCCTTGGAAGAGAAGTGGAGGTCAGAGTGGTTTAACAAGATGGTTTTAATGCCCATTGGAAAAGTGGTGGAGGTCGCAGTGGCTTAAAAAGATGGTTTTCATGCCCCTTGGAAGAGCGGTGGAGGTCACCGTAGCTTAACAAGATGATTTTAATGCCCCTTGGAAGAGTGGTGTAGGTCGCAGTAGCTTAACAAGAGAGTTTAAATGCCCCTTGGTAGAGTGGTGGAGGTTGCAGTAGCTTAACAAGACGGTTTTTATTCCCCTTGTAAGAGACGTGGAGGTCGCAGTAGCTTAACAAAATGGTTTTAATTACCCTTGGGAGAGTGGTGGAGGTCACAGTAGCTTAACAAGATGGTTTAAATGCCCCTTGGAAGAGACTTGGAGGTCACAGTGGAATAAAAAGACAATATCAATGCACCTTGGAAGAGTGGTGGAGGTCGTAGTGGAATAAAAAGACAATATCAATGTCCCTTGGAAAAGAGGTGGAGGTCACAGTAGCTTAACAAGACGGTTTTAATGCCCCTTGGAAAAGTGGTGGAGGTCGCAGCATCTTAACAAGACGGTTTTTATGCCCCTTGGAAGAGACGTGGAGGTCTGAGTGGTTTAACAAGACGGTTTTAATGCCCCTTGGAAAAGTGGTGGATGTCGCAGTAGCTTAACAAGGTGGTTTTAATGCCTCTTAGAAGAGACGAGGAGGTCAGAGTGACTTAACAAGATGGTTTTAATGCCCCTTGGAAAAGTGGTGGAGGTCGCAGTAGCTTAACTAGATGGTTTTTATGCCCCTTGGAAAAGACGCGGAGGTCTGAGTGGTTTAACAAGACGGTTTAAATGCCCCTTGGAAACGTGGTGGAGGTCGCAGTAGCTTAACAAGACGGTTTTTATGCCCCTTGGAAAAGACGTGGAGGTCTGAGTGGTTTAACAAGATGGTTTTAATGCCTCTTGGAAAAGTGATGGAGGTCGCAGTAGCTTAACAAGACGATATTAATGCCCCTTGGAAGGGACGTGGAGATCTGAGTGGTTTAACAAGATGGTTTTAATGCCTCTTTAAAAAGTGGTGGAGGTCGCAGAAGCTTAACAAGTCGGTATTAATGCCCCTTGGAAGAGATGTGGAGGTTGCAGTAGCTTAACAAGATGGTTTTCATGCCCCTTGGAAGAGTGGTGGAGGTCACAGTAGCTTAACAACACGGTTTAAATGCCCCTTGGAAGAGACGTGGAGGTCACAGTGGAATAAAAAGACAATATCAATGCCCCTTGGAAGAGTGGTGGATGTCACAGTAGCTTAACAAGACAATTTTAATGCCTCTTGGAAAAGTGGTGAAGGTCAGAGTAGTTTAACAAGCTGGTTTTAATGCCCCTTGGAAAAGTGGTGGAGGTCGCAGTAGCTTAACTAGACTGTTTTAATGCCCCTTGGTAGAGCGCTGGAGGTCGTAGTAGCTTAATATGACGGTTTTAATGCCCCTTGGAAGAGTGGTGGTGGTCGCAGTAGCTTAACAAGACAGTTTAAATGCCCCTTGGAAGTGTGGTGGAGGTCTCAGTAGCTTAACAAACAGTTTAAATGCCCCGTGGAAAAGTGGTGGAGGTCGCAGTAGCTTAACAAGATGGTTTTAATGCCTCTTGGAAGAGACGTGGAGGTCAGAGTGGTTTAACAAGATGGTTTTAATGCCCCTTGGAAAAGTAATGGAGGTCGCAGTAGCTTAACTAGACGGTTTTAATGCCCCTTGGAAGTGTGGTGGAGGTCTCAGTAGCTTAACAAGACAGTTTAAATGCCCCGAGGAAAAGTGGTGGAGGTTACCGTAGCTTAACAAGATGATTTTAATGCCCCTTGGAAGAGTGGCGTAGGTCGCAGTAGCTTAACAAGAGAGTTTAAATGCCCCTTGGTAGAGTGGTGGAGGTTGCAGTAGCTTAACAAGACGGTTTTAATTCCCCTTGTAAGAGACGTGGAGGTCGCAGTAGCTTAACAAAATGGTTTTAATTACCCTTGGGAGAGTGGTGGAGGTCACAGTAGCTTAACAAGATGGTTTAAATGCCCCTTGGAAGAGACTTGGAGGTCACAGTGGAATAAAAAGACAATATCAATGCACCTTGGAAAAGTGGTGGAGGTCGTAGTGGAATAAAAAGACAATATCAATGTCCCTTGGAAAAGAGGTGGAGGTCACAGTAGCTTAACAAGACGGTTTTAATGCCCCTTGGAAAAGTGGTGGAGGTCGCAGCATCTTAACAAGACGGTTTTTATGCCCCTTGGAAGAGACGTGGAGGTCTGAGTGGTTTAACAAGACGGATTTAATGCCCCTTGGAAAAGTGGTGGATGTCGCAGTAGCTTAACAAGGCTGTTTTAATGCCTCTTAGAAGAGACGAGGAGGTCAGAGTGATTTAACAAGATGGTTTTAATGCCCCTTGGAAAAGTGGTGGAGGTCGCAGTAGCTTAACTAGATGGTTTTTATACCCCTTGGAAAAGACGCGGAGGTCTGAGTGGATTAACAAGACGGTTTTAATGACCCTTGGAAAAGTGGTGGAGGTCTCAGTAGCTTAACTAGACCGTTTTAATGCCCCTTGGAAGAGCGGTGGAGGTCGCAGTAGCTTAACAAGACAGTTTTAATGCCCCTTGGAAGAGTGGTGGAGGTCGCAGTAGCTTAACAAGACAGTTTAAATGCCCCGTGGAAAAGTGGTGGAGGTCGCAGTACCTTAACAAGACGGTTTTAATGCCCCTTGGAAAAGTTGTGGAGGTCACAGCAGCTTAACAAGACAATTTTAATGCCCCGTGGAAGAGTGGTGGAGGTCGCAGTTGCTTAACAAGAGAGTTTAAATGCCCCATGGAAGAGTGGTGGAGGTCGTAGTTGCTTAACAAGACGGTTTTAATGCCCCATGAAAGAGACGTGGAGGTCGCAGTAGCTTAACAATATGGTTTTAATGCCCGTTGGGAGAGTGGTGGAGGTCACAGTAGCTTAACAAGATTTTTTAAATGCCCCTTGGAAGAGACTTGGAGGTCACAGTGTAATAAGAAGACAATATCAATGCCTCTTGGAAGACTGGTGGGAGTCGCAGTTGAATAAAAAGCCGATATCAATGCCCCTTGGAAAAGTGGTGGAGGTCACAGTAGCTTCACAAGACGGTTTTAATGCCCCTTGGGAAAGTGGTGGAGGTCGCAGTAGCTTAACAAGATGGTTTTTATGCCCCTTGGAAGAGACGTGGGGGTCTGAGTGGTTTAACAAGACGGTTTTAAAGCCCCTTGGAAAATTGGTGGAGGTCGCAGTAGCTTAACAAGATGGTTTTAATGGCCCTTGGAAGAGACGTGGAGGTCAGAGTGGTTTAACAAGATGGTTTTAATGCCCCTTGGAAAAGTAATGGAGGTCGCAGTAGCTTAAATAGATGGTTTTAATGCCCCTTGGAAGAGTGGAGGAGGTCGCAGTAGCTTAACAAGATGGTTTTAATGCCCCTTGGAAGTGTGGTGGAGGTATCAGTAGCTTAACAAGACAGTTTAAATGCCCCGAGGAAATGTGGTGGAGGTCACCGTAGCTTAACAAGATGATTTTAATGCCCCTTGGAAGAGTGGTGTAGGTCGCAGTAGCTTAACAAGAGAGTTTAAATGCCCCTTGGTACAGTGGTGGAGGATGCAGTAGCTTAACAAGACGGATTTAATTCCCCTTGGAAGAGATGTGGAGGTCGCAGTAGCTTAACTACATGGTTTTCATGCCCCTTGGGAGAGTGGTGGAGGTCACAGTAGCTTAACAAGATGGTTTAAATGCCCCTTGGAAGAGAATTGGAAGTCATAGTGGAATAAAAAGACAATATTAATGCCCCTTGGAAGAGTGGTGGAGGTCGCAGTGGAATAAAAAGACAATATCAATGCCCCTTAGAAAAGTGGTGGAGGTCACAGTAGCTTAACAAGACTGTTTTAATGCCCTTGGAAAAGTGGTGGAGGTCGCAGGAGCTTTACAAGACGGTTTTAATGCCCCTTGGAAGAGACGTGGAGGTCAGAGTGGATTAACAAGACTGTTTTAATGCCCCTTGGAAAAGTGGTGGAGGTCGCAGTAGCTTAACAAGGCAGTTTTAATACCCCTTGGAAGAGCGGTGGAGTTCGCAGTAGCTTAACAAGATGTTTTTATTGCCCCTTGGAAGAGTGGTGGAGGTCACAGTAGCTTAACAAGACAGTTTTAATTCCCCTTGGAATTGCGGTGGAGGTCGCAGTAGCTTAATAAGACGGTTTAATTGCCCCTTGGAAGAGACGTGGAGGTCAAAGTGATTTAACAAGACGGTTTTAATGCCCCTTGGAAAAGTGGTGGAGGTCGCAGTAGCTTAATAAGACGGTTTAATTGCCCCTTGGAAGAGACGTGGAGGTCAAAGTGGTTTAACAAGACGGTTTTAATGCCCCTTGGAAAAGTGGTGGGGGTCACAGTAGCTAAACAAGACGGTTTTTATGCCCCTTGGAAGAGCGGTGGAGGTCGAAGTAGCTTAACAAGACGGTTTTAATGCCCCTTGGAGGAGTGGTGGAGGTCGCAGTAGCTTAACAAGACGGTTTTAATGCCCCTTGGAAGAGATGTGGAGGTCAGAGTGGTTTAACAAGATGGTATTAATGCCCCTTGGAAGAGTGGTGGAAGTCACAGTAACTTATCAAGATAGTTTAAATGCCCCTTGAAAGAGACGTGGAGGTCACAGTTGAAAAAAAAGACAATATCAATGCCCCTTGGAAGGGTGGTGAAGGTTGCAGTGGAATAAAAAGACAATATCAATGCCCTTTGGAGGAGTAGTGGAGGTCGCAGTAGCTTAACAAAACGGTTTTAATCCCCCTTGTAAGAGACGTGGAGGTCAGAGTGGTTAAACAATACGGTTTTAATGCCCCTTGGAAGAGTGGTGGAGGTCCCAGTAGTTTAACAAGACATTTTTAATGCCCCTTGGAAAAGTGGTGGAGGTCACAGTAGCGTAGCAAGACAGTTTTAATGCCCCTTAGAAGAGTGGTGGTCACAGTAGCTTAGCAAGACAGTTTTAATGCCCCTTGGAAGAATGGTGGAGGTCGCAGTTGAATAAAAAGACAATATCAATGCCCCTTGGGAGAGTGGTGGAGTTTGCATTATCTTAACAAGACGGTTTTAATGCCCCTTGGCAAAGTGGTGGAGGTTGCAGTAGCTTAACAAGACGGTTTTAATGCCCTTTGGAAGACACGTGGAGGTTAGAGTGGTTTAACAAGACAGTTTTAATGCCCCTTGGAAGAGTGGTGGAGGTAACAGTAGCTTAACAAGATGGTTTTAATGCCCCTTGGAAGAGTGGTGGAGGTCACAGTAGCTTAACAAGACAGTTTAAATGCCCCTTGGAATAGTGGTGTAGGTCACAGTGGTTTAACAAGATGGTTTGATGCCCCTTGGAAGAGTGGTGGAGGTCACAGTAGCTTAACAAGACATTTCAATGCCCCTTGGAAAAGTGGTGGAGGTCACAGTAGCTGAACAAGACTGTTTAAATGCCCCTTGGAAGAGACGTGGAGGTCACAGTGGAATAAAAAGACAATATTATTGCCGTTTGGAAGAGTCGTGGAGGTCGCAGTGGAATAAAAAGACAATATCGATGCCCCTTGGAAGAGACGTGGAGGTCATAGTAACTTAACAAGACAGTTTTAATGCTCCTTGGAATTGCGGTGGAGGTAACAGTAGCTTAACAAGATGGTTTAATGCCCCTTGGAAGAGTGGTGGAGGTCACTGTAGCTTAACAAGACAGTTTAAATGCCCCTTGGAATAGTGGTGGAGGTCAGAGTAGCTTAACAACACAGTTTTAATGCCCCTTGGAAGAGACGTGGAGGTCACAGTGGTTTAACAAGATCGTTTGATGACCCTTGGAAGAGACGTGGAGGTCACAGTGGTTTAACAAGATCGTTTGATGACCCTTGGAAGAGTTTTGGAGGTCACAGTAGCTTAACAAGACATTTTATTGCCCCTTGGAAGAGTGGTGGAGGTCACAGTAGCTTAACAAGACGGTTTTAATGCCCCTTGGAAGAGACATGGAGGTCAGAGTGGTTTAAGAAAATGGTTTTAATGCCACTTGGAAAAGTGCTGGAGGTCGCAGTAGCTTAACAAGACAGTTTTAATGCCCCTTGGAAGAGACGTGGAGGTCACAATGGTTTAACAAGATCGTTTGATGCCCCTTGGAAGAGGGGTGGAGGTCACAGTAGCTTAACAAGACATTTTAATGTCCCCTTGGAAGAGTGGTGGAGGTCACAGTAGCTGAACAAGACGGTTTAAATGCCCCTTGGAAGAGACGTGGAGGTCACAGTGGAATAAAAAGACAATGTCAATGCCCTTTGGAAGAGTCGTGGAGGTCGCAGTGGAATAAAAAGACAATATCGATGCCCCTTTGAAGAGACGTGGAGGTCGCAGTAGCTTTACAAGACAGTTTTAATGCCCCTTGGAAGAGCGGTGGAGGTGGCAGTAACTTAACAAGACGGTTTTACTTCCCCTTGAAAGAGTGGTGGAGGTCGCAGTAGCTTAAAAAGACGGTTTTAATGCCCATTGGAAGAGACATAGAGGTCAAAGTGCTTTAATAAGACGGTTTTAATGCCCCTTGGAAAAGTGGTGGAGGTCACAGAAGCTTAACAAGACAGTTTTAATGCCCCTTGGAAAAGAGGTGGAGGTCACAGTAGCTTAACAAGACAGTTTTAATGCCCCTTGGAAGAGACTTGGAGGTAAGAGTGGTTAAACAAGACGGTGTTATTGCCCCTTGGAAGAGTGGTGGAGGTCACAGTAGCTTAACAAGACGGTTTTAATGCCCCTTGGAAGAGACATGGAGGTCAGACTGGTTTAAGAAGACGGTTTTAATGCCCCTTGGTAAAGTGGTGGAGGTCACAGTATCTTAACAAGACAGTTTTAATGCCCCTTGGAAGAGACGTGGAGGTCAGAGTGGTTAAACAAGACGGTTTTATTGCCCCTTGGAAGAGTGGTGGAGGTCACAGTAGCTTAACAAGACGGTTTAAATGCCCCTTGGAAAAGATGTGGAGGTCACAATGGAATAAAAATACAACATCAATGCCCCTTAGAAGCGTGGTGGAGGAAGTTGTAGCTTAACAAGACGGTTTTAATGCCCCTTGGAAAAGTGTTGGAGTTCGCAGAAGCTTAACAAGACGGTTTAAATGCCCCTTGGAAGAGCGGTGGAGGTGAGAGTGTTTTAACAAGATGGTTTTAATGCCTCCCCACTGGAAAAGAAGTGGAGGTCACAGTGGAATAAAAAGACAATATCAATGCCCCTTAGATGAGTGGTGGAGGTCGTAGTAGCTTAACAAGACGGTTTAAATGCCCCTTGGAAAGGATGTGGAGGTCACAATGGAATAAAAATACAACATCAATGCCCCTTATAAGCATGGTGGAGGTAGTAGTAGCTTAACAAGACTGTTTTAATGCCCCTTGGAAAAGTGTTGGAGTTCGCAGAAGCTTAACAAGATGGTTTTAATGCCCCTTGGAAGAGCCGTGGAGGTGAGAGTGTTTTAACAAGACGGTTTTAATGCCACCCCCTTGGAAAAGACGTGGAGGTCACAGTGGAATAAAAAGACAATATCAATGCCCTTAGATAAGTGGTGGAGGTCGTAGTAGCTTAACAAGATGGTTTTAATGCCCCTTGGAAGAGTGGCGGAGGTCACAGTAACTTAACAAGACAGTTCAAATGTCTCTTGGAAGAGACTTGGAGGTCACAGGAGAATAAAAAGACAATTTCAATGCCCCTTGGAAGAGTGGTGCAGGTCCCAGTGGAATAAAAAGACAATATCCATGATCCTTAGTAGAGTGGTGGAGGTCGTAGTAGCTTAACAAGACGGTTTTAATGCCCCTTTGAAGAGACTTGGAGGTCAGAGTGGTTTAACAAGACGGTTTTAATGTCCCTTGGAAAAGTGGTGGAGGTCACCGTAGTTAACAAGACGGTTTTAATGCCCTTTGGAAGAGTGGTGGAGGTCACAGTAGCTTAGCAATACGGTTTTAATGCCCCTTGGAAGAGACTTGGAGGTCAGAGTGGTTTAACAAGACGGTTTTAATGCCACTTGGAAAAGTGCTGGAGGTCATAGTAGTTAACAAGACGGTTTTAATGCCTCTTGGAAGAGTGGTGGAGGTCACAGTAGCTTAACAAGACAGTTCTAATGCCCCTTGGAAGAGACATGTAGGTCAGAGTGGTTTAACTAGACGGTTTTAATGCCCCTAGGAAGAGTGGTGGAGGTCACAGTAGATTAACAAGACGGTTTAAATGCCCCTTGGAAAAGACGTGGAGGTCACAGTGGAATAAAAAGACAATATCAATGCCCCTTGGAAGAGTGGTGGAGGTCGCAGTGGATTAAAAAGACAATATCAATACCCCTTGGAAGAGTGGTGGAGGTCTCAGTAGCTTAACACGACGTTTTTAATGCCCCTTGGAAGAGACGTCGAGGTCAGAGTGGTTTAACAAGATGGCTTTAATGCCCCTTGGAAGAGTGGTGGAGGTCGCAGTAGCTTAACAAGATGGTTTTAATGCCCCTTGGAAGAGTGGTGGAGGTCGCAGTGGAATAAAAAGACAATATCAATGCCCTTTGGAAGAGTGGTGGAGGTCACAGTAGCTTAACAAGATGGTTTTAATGCCCCTTGGAAAAGTGGTGGAGATCGCAGGAGCTTAATAAGATGGTTTTAATGCCCCTTGTAAAAGACGTGGAGGTCAGAGTTGTTTAACAAGACGGTTTTATTGCCCCTTGGAAGAGTTGTGGAGGTCACAGTAGCTTAACAAGACAGTTTTAATGCCCCTTGGGAGAGTTGTGGAGATCACAGTAGCTTAACAAGACAGTTAATGCCCTTTGGAAAATACGTGGAGGTAAAAGTGTTTTAACAAGATGGTTTTAATGCCCCTTGGAAGAGAGTTGGACGTCACAGTAGCTTAACTAGACGGTTTTAATGCCCCTTGGAAGAGTGGTGGATGTCACAGTAGCTGAACAAGACGGTTTAATTGCCCCTTGGAAGAGACGTGGAGTTTACAGTGGAATAAAAAGACAATATCAATGCCCATTGGAAGAGTGGTGGAGGTGGCAGTGGAATAAAAAGACAATATTAATGCCCCTTGGAAGAGTGGTGGAGGTCGCAGAAGCTTAACAAGACGGTTTTAATGCCCCTTGGAAAAGTGGTGGACGTCGCATTAGCTCAACAAAATGGTTTTAATGCCCCTTGGAAGAGACGTGGAGGTACAAGGGGTTTAACAAGATGGTTTTAATGCCACTTGGAAGAGTGTTGGAGGTCACAGTAGCTTAACAAGATGGTTTTAATGCCTCTTGGAAGAGTGGTGGAGGTCACAGTAGCTTAACAAGATAGTTTTAGTGCCCCTTACAAGAGCCATGCAGTACAGCATATTAAAAACATTATTCCCATTTTTGGGGTGTGGGTCTCCCATAGTCTTTGCCTATGCCTTCCATGCAAAAGCTGCCAAAAATTCGGACGGAGGAACTTGCAATGCTGACAACATGGACCACAGTCACCCTGGTGCTGTAGTGGTTGTGGAGGCTGAGGATAAATAGAAGAACTTAAAGCATCCGAAATGAGGAAGCGTATACCCATGTGTGGTTGTGAAGCGGTGCATGGGAATACACCTCCCGAAATAACACAGTGGATTTGACTCTATGTTACTCTGCTGTCATTTGGTGGTGATGAGAAGTCTGGCCCAATCCAGCCCTTGTTCATTTTGATAAGGGTCAGCTTTTCAGCATTGTCAGTTGACAGGCGAGTGCGCTTATCAGTTATAATTCCCCCACCGGCACTAAAAACACACTCCGATAACACGCTAGTGGAAGGACAGGCCTGTACCTCCAAGGCGTACAGAGCGAGTTCATTCCAAGTGTCCAGCTTGGATACCCAATAATTAAAAGGCACAGAGGAATGACGGAGGACGCTGGTACAGTCGGCAAGGTACTCCCTCACCATCTTTTGAAACTTTCCACTCCTTGTGAGAGTATCCCGCGCCTCAGGGCCTGTAAGCTGGGCGGGTCTCAGAAAACTGTCCCAGAACGTTGACAGTGTTCCCCTGCCTCTGCAGAATTGGAGTTGCGTTTCTCTCGCCTGTACGCCTCTGCCGCTAGCGTGTTCAGATGGGATTTTTTTTTAACAATTCTGCAGCAAGGGCCTTCTGGTACTGCCCCATTTTTGTAGACCTCTCCACCTCAGGATTAAGAGAGTGAAAGTTCTACTTGTATCGGGGCTCTAAAAGTGTCACCAACCAGTAATGACTGTCACCCAACATTTTTACAATGCGAGGGTACCGGTTAAGGCAGCATAACATAAAGTCAGCCATGCGCGCCAGACTGGTAATGGGCAAGACTTCCGTGTCCTCACCAAGATGACGACTGACCATGCTCTCCTCCTCCTCCCCCTCCTCCTCCTCCCCCCTGTCCTCAGGCCACCCACGCTTAACCGATGGTATGACAGTTGTAGAGGTACTACCGTCTTCAGCGCATGATACCAGCTCCTGTTCTTCCTCCTCCTCCTCTCCCTCATTGTCCCCCAATGCACGTTGGGATGAGATGAGGCTGGGCTGTGTGTAATCGCCTGTTACGGCTTCTTGATCCATCTTATCATACTCTGGCTGCAAAGCCTCCTCTTTAATTCTCTGCAGAGAGTGTTGCAAGAGACAGACAAGTGAAATGCTGAGACTAATGATGGCGTCATCGCCACTCACCATCTTGGTGGATTCCTCAAAGTTTGTAAGGATGGTACATATGTCAGACATCCAGGTCCACTCCTGAGGTCTTATGTGTGGAGTCTGACCTGAATATTGACGACTTTGTTGCAGCTGGTACTCCACAACTGCTTTCTTCTGCTCACAAATCGTTTGCAACATGTGGAGGGTAGAATTCCAATGTGAGGGTACATCACACACCAGTCGGTGTGCCAGAAGCTGCAAACGCTGCTGCAGCACAGCAGGGGCGGCGGAAGCTGTAGCCGACTTGCGAAAATGAGCTGACAGGTGGCGTACTTTGACGAGCAGATCTGGTAACTCGGGGTATGATTTAAGAAACCGCTGAACCACGAGGTTAAGCACATGAGCCAGGCATGGAACGTGTGTGATCTCGCCTCTTCACAGAGCAGCCACCAGGTTACGGCCATTGTCACACACGACCATGCATAGATGTAGGTTCAGCGGTCTCAGCCACAGATCTCCCTGCTCTTTCACAGCTGTCCACAACTCACAAGTAGAGATGAGCGGTGTTCGACTTGAACTGTTCGCCAATCTCAAATTCGAGCTGTTTTGGGCGGTGTTCGAGCCGTTCGGCGAACACGAACGATTTGAAAAAAATTCGGCTTTTCGAGGTTATGTTCGATAACTGTTCGTGCACCAAAATCATAACTGGATTTTTTCTCAGAAATGATGAAAATTAATGTTAATACCAGATTGAGTGTACAGCGGGGCGGGGGGAGGGGCAGGGGATGGATCTCTGCCGGAATAATGAAGATCTCCATTTTTTTTTTCTCTTTCCCGCATTTACAGTCGGGAGGTGCAATCTGTCAGCCTATCAGCAGCGCACACACGGAGCGAAGTGCTTTTTTTCACACAAGCAAGGGCATGTGTCATTGGCAGTGTATGTCACATGTCCTTGCCCTATAAGACCCAGCCATTTTCCCTGTCGCCACCATTTTCTCACTGCTGCAGCTGCGTGTTAGACGGCACCGCTGTTGCTGTGTGCGCTATACCTTGTTAATTTCAAGCCAATTTTCGCACAAATCTACAGATAGCTTGGGAGTAGGGAATAGTTGTGATTGCAGTCCTTTTAAGGACTAGGTTACAGCATTTCCTATGACTTTTATCAGGCACGTCTGTGCTCTTAAATAGATAGGTTGGGAGTAAAGACTAATTGTAATTGCAGTCCTTTTCAGGACTAAGTTAGATCAGTTCCTATCAGTTTTTGCCAGGCAGGTCTGTGCCAGTGCTGTGCAAGTTTTTTTCACAGCATTTGGCTAAATCTAGCAAAGCTAATCCTTTTTGGCCTATTGCAGAGTGTGTTAGTCAGTGGAGTAGCCTATCTGTGTTGCAAGCTACACCACCTGTGTATAGAATACCAATTTTTTTACTGCACCTAGTGATGTAAAACATTTTGGGCATAGCATCATTCTATTAGTCCATCTATACTGACCTCCATAAGGTTGCAAATTGAATATAATTTTTTTCTGCATCTTCCTCTGAAAAAATATTTGGGCTTCTAGCTGTGTGTGGGACTTGTTCTATTAGTCCATCTATACTGACCTCCATCAGGTTGCAAATTGAATATAATTTTTTTCTGCATCTAGCTCTGAAAAAATATTTGGCCTTCTAGCAGTGTGTGGGACTTGTTCTATTAGTCCATCTATACTGACCTCCATCAGGTTGCAAATTGAATATAATATTATTCTGCATCTAGCTCTGAAAAAATATTTGGCCTTCTAGCAGTGTGTGGGACTTGTTCTATTAGTCCATCTATACTGACCTCCATCAGGTTGCAAATTGAATATAATATTTTTCTGCATCTAGCTCTGAAAAAATATTTGGCCTTCTAGCAGTGTGTGGGACTTGGTCTATTAGTTCATCTATACTGACCTCCATCAGGTTGCAAATTGAATATAATATTTTTCTGCATCTAGCTCTGAAAAAATATTTGGGCTTCTAGCAGTGTGTGGGACTTGTTCTATTAGTCCATCTATACTGACCTCCATCAGGTTGCAAATTGAATATAATATTTTTCTGCATCTAGCTCTGAAAAAATATTTGGCCTTTTAGCAGTGTGTGGGACTTGTTCTATTAGTCCATCTATACTGACCTCCATCAGGTTGCAAATTGAATATACTATTTTTCTGCATCTAGCTCTGAAAAAATATTTTGCCTTCTAGCAGTGTGTGGGACATGTTCTATTAGTTCATCTATACTGACCTCCATCACGTTGCAAATTGAATATAATTTTTTTCTGCATCTAGCTCTGAAAAAATATTTGGCCTTCTAGCTGTGTGTGGGACTTGTTCTATTAGTCCATCTATACTGACCTCCATCAGGTTGCAAATTGAATATAATTTTTTTCTGCATCTAACCCAGACAATAGTTTTGGCCTAATTCCACAGTTTGGCCTCTCAGCTCTGCTCGGTTCCCATCCATTGTTTTTTTGTGCAAACAACTCCAGAGTTGTGAATTAGTTAACCACCAAAATGAGTGGAAAAAGGCCTGCTGCTGGTGGAAACGGGAATAGGCGTGTTGGGAAGGGAAAAAAAGGTTGTGTCCGTGGAGTAGGTGTTAAAGCAACAGTAACATCTGCAGAAGAAAGACCGTCTTCCAGCAATACTAAAATGTCTACTTCTTTTAGCGGACAATGTGATAAGATCCCTTTCTTACGGCCACGCCAATCGCTACAAATTCAAGATGAGGCACAAAAACAGCAGGTGCTTCAACGGATATCAAGTGCTCCTTTAAGTGGGCTCTCCTCCACATCAACTTCAACATCACAAATACTCCAGTCCTCAGAGGTGTCACCCCAATCACACTTGCTTCCTCACAGCTCCCAAATCTCCAGCTGCCCGTCTGAGTATGAGGTAGAACAGATGGTTGAGTCTGCAGAGCTGTTTACTCATACTATAGCTTGGGAATCAGAGGTTGGCTCCAGCGCTTCTGTGAATCCAGACGAGGAAATGATCTGCACTGATGCCCAGAACCTTTATGAGTCGGATCCAGGACCAGACGCAGAAGGTTCTGACCATAATGTAGACCCTCATTCCCAAACTGTAACTCCTGTTGGTGGAGACAATGAGGAAGACGATGATGAGACTCAAATACCTGATGGAGCGACAACTTTAGTTTTTTGTCAGTGCAGGAACAGGATGGCTCTGAGGACGACGGGTGTGATTACACACAGGGTGATGATGATGAGGTTGGAGATCCCACTTACTGTCAACCCACAGTCAGCCAAGAGATGAGGTCAGCAGAGGAGGTGGAGGAGGATGCTAGTGATGACGAGGTCAGGTTGCGCCTTCCTGGACAGAGACGTAGTACTGGAAGCACGTCAACAACTGCATCCTCAAACACAACTCTGCCTCTGAACACAAGTCGTGGTGGCTCTTCAGGTTGCATGGGTGCTAAGCCTTGCATAGCCTTGGCATTTTTTCAGATCGATAAAGATGACCCAACTCATGTTATCTGTAACATTTGTCAACAAAAGCTAAGTAGAGGCCAAAAAATACATAGTTTGAGTACTTCATGCAAGAACAGGCACATGGACATGAAGCATAAGTTGCAGTGGGAAGCTCACTGTGCTACAAAGTGGCCTAGCCGGCCGGGCCAACCACCGTCTGCCCCATCTTGTGCATCTGTGGCCTCTTCATCCTCTGTGACTGGGGGGACAGCAGTCACACCTGTTTTGGGACGCAGACCTGCCACCTCTTTACCCGCAACAGCCAGCGTGATTGGCAGGTCATCATTTTCTTTGGAGGTGGTAACACCAGCTGGTGTTGAGCGCTGTACGACATCGATAGCACCACCTTTGGATCAAGGCAACCTAACATGTCCGCCTGCATCTTCCTCACAGACCGGCAGTTTGCTGGGGACACCCTTATCTACCCCGTCTAAGCACAACAGCCAGCCCTCAGTCCCTCAGATGTGGACAAGTAAAAGACCATTTCCTCCTACCCTTGAGAAAGCTAAGAGGTTGAATTTCACCATCTGCAAGCTCTTGGCTACAGAAATGCTGCCTTTCCGCCTAGTGGACACAGAGGATTTTCGAGACCTTATGTCCGTCGCAGTGCCCCAGTACCAGATGCCCAGTCGGCACTACTTCTCAAAGAAAGGTGTGCCTGCGCTCCACCAGCATGTCACACACAACATCACGGCTTCTTTGAGAAAGTCTGTGTGTGACAGGGTGCATTTCACCACAGACACTTGGATGAGTAGGCAAGGACAGGGGCGTTACATGTCGCTGACTGGGCAATGGGTAACTATGGTGACAGCAGGACAAGGGGCTGCTGTCCAAGTCTTGCCGTCCCCACGAGTTGTGCGTCAATCCTCTTTATGTCAAAGTTCCTCCACTGCTTCTGCCTCCTCAACCTCCTCTTGGTCCTCCACCTGCACCCAAAGCCTGTCTGGTCATGCTACAGGCTTTCTAACTGCGGAGAAGGGATCCTGCTCACCTCCTTACTTTGCTGTCAGCAGGGCTCAACATCATCAGGCGGTTTTTACTTTGAAATGTCTGGGAAATGTGAGTCACATAGCTGAGGAGTTGTGGTCAGCTCTGGAGAACCAATTTCATGAATGGTTGTCTCCACTGGACCTGAAACCAGGGAAGGCCGTGTGTGACAATGCTGCAAACCTGGGTGCGGCACTTTTCCGGGGCAATGTCACACACGTGCCTTGTATGGCTCACGTGTTGAACCTGGTTGTCCAGCAATTTTTAGCCCACTATCCCGGACTAGATGGCCTTCTGCAGAGGGCACGGTCACTGTGTGCTCACTTCCGCTGTTCGCATCCCGCAGCTCAGCGACTTACATCTCTACAGAAGTCGTTGGGCCTGCCACTTCACCGGCTAAAATGCGATGTGCCTACCCGGTGGAATTCAACTCTGCACATGTTGCAGCGACTGTGGCAGCACCGACAAGCCCTGGTGCAATACGTTCTGATGTATAGCCTGGGCCAACGGGATCCAGAGGTGGGGCAAATCACGCTGGAGGAGTGGTCTCAGATCAGGGACCTATGCACCCTTCTGCACAGTTTTGAAATGGCAACGAAGATGTTTAGTGCTGACGATGCCATTATCAGCATGAATATTCCGGTGATTTACATGCTGGAGTACATGTTAAACAGAATTCGGAGTCAGGTGGTAGCACACGAGGAGGTAGAGGAAGTAGAGGAGGAGGAGTTGTATGCGGAAGGGCTAACATCTGCAAGGTCTAGACGGTCGGCAGCACCAAGGCGGCAGGCATGTGAGGGTGGGGGAGATGGCTTTACCAGGGCGCATGGTAGCAGACAAACTAGTGAAGAAGGTGCAGCAGCCCAGGAAGAAGTGGAGGACGAACTGATGGAAGACTCATCAGATGAGGGAGACCTTGATCACATTTCTGTTATGCGAGGTTGGGGGGAGAGGACAGAGGAAGGAAGCATGATTGTTACCTCGCCACCAACACAACAGGGACTTGGTACTCCTGGATGCACAAGACACATGAGTGCCTTCTTGCTGCACTACCTGCATCATGACCCTCGAATTGGGAGAATTAGAAATAATCCTGACTACTGGGTTGCCACACTGTTAGATCCCCGGTACAAAAGTAAATTTGCAGAAATAATTCCTGCCATAGAAAGGGATGCACGCATGGAGGAGTATCAGCAGAGTCTGTTGCAGAATCTTACATGTGCTTTTCCACAAAACACCAGTGGTGCACGTAGTGAATCTCACAGTTCCAACTTGCCAACCGTGGGACCGTCGAGTGTTCAGCACTCAAACCATAACAGAAACACAGTATCTGCTGGTAACATCAATTTTTCGGAATCAGTTCACCACTTTTTTAGCTCATCCTTTGCAAGGCCACAGGAGACAAGAAGTCTGACACATAGTCAACGCCTAGAGACAATGGTACAGGAGTATATCCAAGTAAACATTGAAGCCATGACTGCGTCACTGGACCCTTGCTATTTTTGGGCTTCCAATCTGGATAAATGGCCGGAGCTCTCCACTTACGCCTTGGAGATCTTGTCATGCCCCGCAGCCAGCGTTCTGTCTGAACGTGTGTTCAGCGCTGCTGGTGGTGTGCTGACAGATATGCGCACGCGGCTCTCCACTGATAATGTAGACAGACTCACGTTCATAAAGATGAACAAATCATGGATCTGAAACGACTTTTTTACCCCTGTGTCATCCTGGGGAGAGTAAAAGCTTGATGATTGGTTAAAATCACCTCACCAACCGTTTTAAGCTTTCAAATTACTAATCATGTTTATCTGTGTCTTGGCTGGAAAATAATTTGGGCTTTGTAGCAGTGTGCAGTACTGATTCTATTAGGCCATCTATACTAAGCTCCACCAGATTTAAAATTAATAATAATTTTTAGCTGCCTCTAGCCCGGAAAATAATTTTGGGGCTCCGAGATGCGCAAGACACATAAGTGCCTTCTTGCTGCATTACCTGCCACATGGACCTCAGATTGTCAGAATTCGAAGTAATCCTGACTACTGGGTTGCCACATTCTTTGATCCCCCACACTCTTCGATCAACCTTTTCATTTTAATAAAGACCAAAAAATTGGTCATTTTTGAAATTATAAGCATTAGCAGGTTAGCAGAAACTGAAATCAAACAGTTTTCAACTCAAAACTTTATTCTAGGTGATGTTACATTTGCACATAGGACCCCTTGTTCGAAAGGAGCTTCTGAACTCTCTCGTCCATTGAATTTGTCAGGTTTTGGATGGTTTCTGCTTCAATTGTTTTGCATGAGGACAGAATACCCTCCCTGAGCTGTTGCTTAGATGTGAACTGCCTCCCGCCATCATAGACACTCCTTTTGCCGATGCTCCAGAGGTTCTGAATGGGGTAGAGGTCAGGAGAGCATGGGGGTCACACCATAAGTTTGTCCCCTTTAATGCCCATATCAGCCAGAGATGCAGATGTGTTATGTGCAGCATGAGACGGTGCATTATCATGCATGAAAATGATCTTGCTGCAGAATACACGGTTCTTCTTCTTGAACCATGGTAGCAAGTGCTGTTTGAGAAACTCCACATACATTATGGAGTTCATCTTTACCCCTTCAGGGATCCTAAAGGGGCTGACAATCTCTCTCCCCATGATTCCAGCTCAAAACATTACTCCACCTCCTCCTTGTTGGCGCTGTAGTCGTGTTTGCGTGGGGTGTCCATCAACCAGCCATCCTCCACTCCATCCATCTGGACCATCGAGCATTGCACGGCACTCATCCGTGAACAAAACAGTTTTGAAATCAGTCTTCATGTAATGTTTGGCCCACTGGAGCCGTTTCTGCTTGTGTGCAGTGGATAGAGGAGGTCGACAGGATGGCGTACGCACAGCTGCAAACCTCTGAAGGACCCTGCATCTTGTTGTTCGGGGGACGTTGGAGGCGCCAGCAGCTTCAAAAACTTGTCTGCTGCTATGACAAGGCTTTTTTGCCGCTGCTCTTTTAACCTGACGTAATTGCCTGTAGGAAAGAGTCCTCAATTTGCCCTTATCAGCACGCACACGTGTGTACTGTGAATAAGCTACATACTTCTTGATTGCCAAGACACTTCATCCTGATCATCGCACAATGTTGATTGTAGTCATGCCTTGACCTAAACAATCCACAATTTGTTGCTTCTCAGCAGCCGACACATCCTTTTTCTTTCCCATTTTGGCAGAAAATGTAGGCTGCTTAATAATGTGGGACAGCGTTCTTAAGTAGTCTTGCCGTTCATTGGGCCCACCTGCCAAACTAATTAGCACAGGTATCTGCAATTGCTTACAGTGATATAAAGAGCCCTGACACACATCACCATCAATGAGTTTAACTGACAAACAAACAAATTCTTCCCTTATCACTCCTAAACACTTTTTGCATAATAATTTGGAACACGGTGTACATGTGCTTTTCCACAAAACACCAGTGGTTCACGTAGTGAATCTTACAGTTCTAACTTCCCAACCGTGGTCTGTATGGAGTTGTTCAATAAAGGGCATAAAATTAAGATAACATAGACGGGAGAGGTCTCTATGAATAGGAATTCCTAAGAATTTGATACCCTGTGAGGGCCAGGCAAAGGGACGGTTGGACTGTATGGAATCCTGTATGGATTTGGGGAGGGAGACATCGAGGGCCTCAGACTTCGCTGTATTGATTTTAAAATTTGACCATGTAACAAAGTGATCTATTTCAGCCATAACAGCAGGGATGGATATATGTGATTGAGTGATATATACTAGGACATCATCAGCAAATAGAGAGCACTTGTACTCGGTGCCTCTCACCTCAATCAACCTAATATTGGGGTTATGACGAATTGATGAGATCAGGTGCTCCGTCACTAGGATGTATAAGAGAGGGGACAGAGGACATTCCTGCCTTGTCCCATTGGTGATTATGAAAGGTGATGAAAATGTTCTGACGCGCCCCCTTGGCCTTGGGACATCCGGAGCCGGACCCTTTTTGGTGGATGCTGGTGGTTGTAGTCTCCGTGGCGGCGACCCGGTTCCATGGCTCAGGGCGGTCAAACCAGTGGCGGAACTATTTATGTGGTTTTGATGTTTAAATGTCCGACTATGCCACCCGTAGATTGCGGTCAGAGTGAACCGCCGCTGCAGGGCTGACCGCTGAGGCTGGTGTTGTGGGTGCAGCAGAGCGTAGCATAACTCCCCACTGGAGGAGTATAGCCTCAGGGCAGTGTATGCGGAGGATGGGGGTGATGGTGCAGGGCAGCAGCAGTAACGACACGGAGTCAGTGATGCATTCCAGGGCCTTTACTCACAGTTCTAATTATCCAGACCACTTCTGCAGGTAACGGCTGCCCACGTCGTACTGTGCTCACCAGGTGAGGGGCTCAGACAACTCCCAGATAACTTTGGAGCGCTTCACAGGACCCCCTTTGTGTGTCCTTTGTCTGGCCTTTCTTACCAACCCTTCTGTCCGGCTGCCTCGGGCCTTCTCTTGGTAAACTTGGCGCCAGTTTCCCTGACCCTATGTGCTGCCCTCCTAGCAGGTGTAGCGAGGGGCTGCACCACATAAAATGTCACAGCCTCCGGTTTCTAGCTGAGGGTCGTTTCCCGCCTCCACTAGTTTCGGGGACCGGTCTCCCCCTTTGGCCTGACCCCTCCACGCAGGTGGATTCGGTCGTGCGGTGGCGACTCGCCCGTTCACACCCCTGGGATCCCTTCGTTCCTGGTTCCTGGAGCCTTCTCCGCTCCTCTTACTTCCTTCTCCCTCTTCCAGGCCTGGGCCTCTGTTATTAGGCCCGCCTCTGGAGCAGAGCTCATGCAGAGCCCCTGCTCCCTGTCACTTCTGCTCAGACTTCTCTGCACTGAACTAAGATGGTGCCCACCTTTTATACTCCCTTCTCAATGCACCCAAGAACTGCTTCCTCCCTGCTCCTGCACTACAGGGTTCCCCTTCCTCAGTGTTCCCTCCCCCCACTCCAGCCAGGGATAGGGACTGTCGTGCCCATCTCAGGGGCATATTGGTCGCCTTGCCCCACGGCAATGTGGTGTAATGCATGCAGGTGTCGGGGTCCTGATCCACACTCCATCCTTACCTGAGAGTGAGATATCACACCTCTGGGTGAGGTGCAATACCTCTGCAGCAACCGAGCCCTCGGGGTGCTACAGTTCCATTTATCTACAGCCTAGGTGAAGCATTGCGATACAGGGCCGTGATTTTGGCTATAAAAGGGTCCCCTAGACCCCTACCCCAAGCTTTTTAAGGGAATAATATATAGCGTGCCAGGAGACTCTATGGAATGCTTTCTCAGCATCCAGCGACAGTATCTAATTACAAATTTTTAACTGCATCTAGCCCAGGAAATACTTTGTGCCTAGTAGCAGTGTCTGCTAGTCAGCGGATTATCCCAGCTGTTAAGCAAGCTACACCACCTGTAGTTCGGACACTTAATTTTTTCAAATGAAATGCTTCGGGGCCACGGGATACTCAGTGAAGAGCATCAGGAGGCACCACAAGGCATAGGGGCTGGGACTGGCGGTAGGACGCCTTGCAGTGGACAGTCGAGCTCGATCCTTATCAAAGCTTTTTAACTGCAGCAGCTTTAGTGGACGCTACTGGAGCTGGAATTACGCGGCTGCTGGCATGAGACTTGCCCTTCAATTGATCCTTGTAAAAGGATTTAAAGTTTATTCATTCAAGTTAGAGAGACAATTTAAATTAAAAAGCTTAGAGCTGCCTCCACCACAGGGGGGCTCACTCGACCCACCAGTGGACAGGCACCAGTATTGGGAGAGGTGGGCTGGCCGTCAGGGTCCACCGCGGCTCTGGCACAAACCTGGCGACACGGAGGTGGCACGGGCAGGAACGGACTGGCTGTGTCGGCTTCTCACTTTTTGGATTTTAGAAGGGCATGACATGCCTATATCTGTGTCTCCCCCTCCTTTTACTCCTCCACCTCTTTTCTTTTCGCATGACTATATGTACTTGTCACTTTTCCATGTGTTAGTTATGTCTTCTGAGCAGTTTGTCAGCTTTTGGACACCTTTGAAGGTGTTTTCTATGTGTTTCTATGTGCTTTTGTTTGCCTGCCATTGGTTTTAACGGTGTTCGAAGGTGTTCGACGAACAGTTCGACGAACAGTTCGGCGAACACAAGGGTGTTCGACGAACAGAACCGAACTCGAACACTACGGGGGTGGCTCAACACTACTGACAAGCAGTGTGAGGTTTATTACCTAAGCTTAAAAGTTTCAGCACAGCCTGTTGCCGCTTGGCTAAGGCAGTACTGCAGTGCTTCCAGCTTGTAACTTATGTGGTGATATCTGAGATGAATGCTGAACCTGAGGAGGAGGAGGATGATGCGCAGGAGCTGTACACTGTGGTGTGGGGCAACTCTGACTGACATAGGGCCCGCAATCCTCGGTGTGGGGAGGATGTGTTCCGTCGCAAGGTCCGACTGGGTCCCGGCTTCCACTGTGTTTACCCAGTGTGCCGTCAGGGAGATGTACCGTCCCTGGCCACAAGTACTTGTCCACGTGTCCGTTGTCAGGAGGACTCTCCCTGTAACTGCTTTGTTGAGGGCACGGCAGATGTTTTGGGACACGTACTTGTGTAGTGCAGGGATGGCAAAACAGTGTCGTCTGGGGACCGAGTACCGAGGGACAGCCACCGCCATAAGGTTGCGGAAGGATCCGTCTCCACGAGCCTAAAAGGCAGCATTTCCATTGCAAGCAGTCGTTAAATGTGCGAATTTAGGACTGTGGCCTGTGGGGCGCTGGCTGCAAAAGGTCTGGGATATGGACAATTGAACGCTGCGGTGGGACGTGGATGTTGATGCTGTTTCTTGAGAAACTGCCATAACAAGTGAAGACTGAGAGGAGGGGGCATTTTTGCATGCGGTATGGACAGGGGACTGCCTTGCACGCACAACAGGTGGTTCTCCTATGAGCAAAACAGTGGAAGAAGCAGTTGTGACACCCGCTGACACTGGTCGGGGACCCTGGAGTTTGCCCAACAAAATCGGGTGCTTTGCTGACATGTGCCTGATTATGCTGGTGGTGGTCAGGCTGGTAGTTTTGTCACCCCTGCTGATGCTGGCATGGCAGGTGGTACAAATGACCTTTTTGGGGTTAACAGCAGAGTCTTTAAAAAAATTCCGGACTCTGGAAGACCTACAGGTTGTACTGGCAACGTCCCTCGTGTTGGTGTTATGGGGAACTGTTGCCCGCCTTCTGTGTGTGGCCACCACACTGCTTCTTCCTGCCTGTTGGGGTACTCTGCCTCCCTCCCCTGTGTGCTGCTGGCCTCGCTCTGCATGTCCTCCTGCCACGTTGGGTCAGTTACTAGATCATCCACCCCCTCCTCCTCTTCCACATGTGCACCACGATCCTCCTCCTCACTTCATGGCAATTGTGTCTCGTCATCGTTCACCTCTTGTGACAAGTTGCCAGCGTCGACTTCCTCTGGCCGTGGCTGTTCAAATATTTGGCTATCGCTACATGGGATCTCCTCTTCCACCACTTCAAGCGGAGCAGGTGAGGTGCACAAATATGGAAATGGACCAGTGAACAGCTCTTCAGAGTGTCCAAGTGTGGGATCAGTTGCTGTCTGACGACACTCGGCATGGTGGGAGGAAGGAGCATCAGGGTGAGGAGGAGTATGCGGTCGAGACTCATGGCTAATAAAACTTGACCGTGTGGAAAACAGACCGGAGGTGGTGGTGCCCAGGTAACTGGAATTATTATCTGCTATCCAATTAACAACCTGTTCACACTGATCAGTTCGCAATACTAGTTTTGTAGTGTGCTTCCCTAGTAATTCGGTCAAGAAGTGGGAGCGAGAAGATGTGGCTTTTGGTTGTGGCACATTTTCACCTTGGCCACGGCCCCGTCCTCTACACGCACCATCACCAGAACGTCCAGTTCCACGTCCCTTGCCACGCGCCTTGCCCTTTGTAAATGAAGTAAAATAGCTTACACTCGCACTATCAATGGAAAAAGGGTAATAAAAAGGAGATTAGAACCGTGGAAGAGGAAAACCACAGTTCTATTTCTCTGGCCTACATCAGAATCTTTTAAACATATATATTTGTGTCTGAACACTGAGCCAGACACTCAATTTTTTTATTTTTAATGTAAAAAAGGCAAAAAGGTGGATAATACAGAGATTTGAACCGTGGAAATGCAAAACCACAGTTCTAGTTATCTGGCCTACTCCAGACTCTTTTAAACAGATATATTTGTGTCTGAACAATCAGGGAGACACTATTACTGTTTTTTTTTTACGGAAAAAAAAGCCAAAAGCAGGATAATACAGAGATTTGAACCGTGGAACTGCAAAACCACAGTTATAGTTATCTGGTCTACACCAAACTCTTTTAAACAGATATATTTGTGTCTGAACAGTCAGGTAGACACTAGTGTTGAGCATTCCGATACTGAAATATCGGGTATTGGCCGATATTCACGGTATAGGAATTCCGATACTTAGTTCCGATACTTTTAGAATATCGGATACCGGAATCGGAAGTTCCCATAATGCAATGAGCCAGTTTCATTTTATTCAGCCAATGAGGATCCTAAGAAGTGTGGGCACATCCTGTTAGGCATGTAGGCATCTTAACTAATGGCATGGCTGTGATTGGCTGCTGAAATGAAGTCATGATGCACTATAAAAGCCGCCGCCGCCATTTTGAGCTCACTCTGCTGTGAATTCAGTTAGGGATAGGACGCTGCTGTTCTGAGGGACAGTTTTAGCTATGTATTTGCTCTATTCTGCTTTACCCAAGCTAGTTTATAAACCGCTGTGCCTTGCAGTGCTAATGCACAGTTCTCTGTGCTGTTCACGGCTGTCTGCAAGGTCTCTGTGTGTGAGTGCAGCTCATGCTGTAGTGTGTGCTTCAGCCACGTCTGGTTGTAGTGCACTCAGCGTGCGTCACTGCCTCATACATTGTCCTTTTTTGTTAATTGATAATTTTTGCTGATTTCTCCTATTAGTGTGGTGGTTCCATCCGTATCCAGCTAGATTGGTTCCATGCACACTATATAGGAGTAGATAGAGAAGCTTTATTTTGCCTTGCAGCGCTAGTGCACAGTGCTCTGCATCTGCACTGTTCACGGCTGTCTGCAACTGTGTGTGAGTGCAGCTCACGCTGTAGTGTGTGCTTCAGCCACGTCTGGTTGTAGTATGCTCAGCGTGCGCCACTGCCTCATACATTGTCCTTTTATGCTAATTGATCATTTTTCCTGATTTCTCCTATTAGTGTGTTGGTTCCATCCCTATCCAGCTAGATTGGTTCCAAACACGCTATATAGGAGTAGATAGAGAAGCCTTTCTGCAGCCTTGTGCCCTGCAGCTCCAGCCAGATTACTATTAGCCTATTTTTTGTAGCCTCATCTATTGCATTGTAGGTTACCTTCCTGCATTGTAATAGCTACAAAAAGTTTGTGATACTATCGGTATTACATCTTTGGGCACATCCATTGTCTTTTTGTGACAAAAAAAAAGCTAAATAAAGTTCACCAAACACTCCACTTTACAGTTGTGTAGGCCACATTAGCTCATATTAAAGTCTAGTCCACACTTTATCAAATTTGTGTTTCTTATACCTGTTAGCTGCTGTTCAGGAATAAGCACACTAAGCCCTTTGTACTTTTCTGCCTATCTTTATCAGTCTACGAAGATGAAGAAGGCAGGGAGTAAGGCATGTGGTCATGGTCGTGGGCGTGGAGCTTCTACAAGGAGAGGACGTGAGGATTCTGTGCCTGCAGGAAGAGGACGTGTGGATTCTGTGCCTGCTGCGCGCACCAGTGACTCAGCATCCCCCAGTTTTACCAGGGAAGAGTCCTTTATGCGCAGCTTTGTAGGAGCTAGCCGTATCCCACTGCTGCGGGAGGACCAAATTGAAGCCGCTGTCGGATGGATTGCAGATCCTCTCAGGTCTTGAGCACTGAAGAGCACCCATCTGTCTCTTCACCACCTGCCAAATTGCCCAGGCAGTCAGAGAGCCCTGGACATGAGCCATCTCTACTTCTGTTCTCTGAATCTCTTAGTTTGGAAACAGGGGGCCAGCTAAGCAGAATTCGAGAATTTGAAGAAGAGGTAGTATGCAGTGATGCGCAACCGTTTTGTCTCTCTGAATCTGAAGAGGCGGGTGGGCCAGTGCCTATGTTCAGCAGCACACCTCAGTACGCATCTGATGATGAGACTCAGGTGCTACTTTCTGGTGCGTACTGTGCTGTCGAGACTACTCAGGAGAAGCAGTTGTTTGAAGAGGGGGGTGTAGATGATGAGGTCCTTGACCCATCATGGCGTGAGGGACAGGAAGGTGGTGGGAGTAGCTCTGAGGAAGAGATTCCCGAAACGGCCCAAAAAGGAGGGAGAGGGAGGGGGCAGACTTGGTTGCCTGTAGCCTCCACTTCGGCACCCATTAGGAGCATGGCTCTTCTAAAACCCAAAGCGGGCGCTCCCAAGACTTGCAGTGCCTGGTCCTTTTTTGACACAGTTGCAGATGACATTTGCTTTGTCAAATGCAAGCTGTGTAATCAGAAGGTGAAAAGAGGGAAAAGTGTCAGCAACCTCAATACCACAAATATGTGGAAACATGTGCGGACCCATCATGTGGTGCAGTTACAAAGACACACTGAAGACCTAGGCCAACCTTCAGCGCCACCTACCACCTATTCAGCTCATGTTGTAGCCTCTTCCTCCAGCTCACACACAGCTGGTTCTGCTTCCTCACAGGATTGCCATGGAAGAACCTCTGGCACTGTTGTACAGAGACACAGTGTAATTCCACCCACAGCACCACGTTCCCTGTCATCCTCACACTCCCAGGCCAGTCTACAGTCATCATTAGCACAGGCATGGGAGAAAAGGCACCCATACTCGGCAAACCACCCCCGAGCACAGGCTCTGAATGCTGGCATTGCAAAACTACTGGCCCTTGAAATGCTATCCTTCAGGCTGGTGGAGACTGACACCTTCCGTAACTTGATGGCATTGGCAGTCCCACAATACAACGTGCCCAGCCGCTTTTATTTCAGCAGGCAAGCCATCCCTGCCCTGCAATAGCATGTGGAGGGAAAAATTAAACATGCGCTACAAAACGCTGTCAGTAGCAAGGTCCACCTGACCACCGATGCGTGGACCAGTAAGCATGGACAGGGACGATACCCTTCCCTCACTGCCCATTGGGTAAATGTTGTGGAGTCGGGTACAGATCTTGAGAGTGGCACTGTACGTGTTCTGCCAACTCCAAGGGTTGCAGGAATCCAGTCTGTACACATTGACTCCTCCTCATACTCCTGTTACTCTGAATCAGCGCTGCAGGAGCCGTCACGGTCTACCTCCACATCGACCCGTGAACGGTTACCTGTTACGACCGATATGAGCACAGCCGTGGCCAAACGTCAACAGGCCGTATTAAAATTAATTTCTTTGGGGAATCGAAGCCACACAGCGCAGGAGCTCTGTAATGCCATCAAGCAGCAGAGCAACATGTGGTTTGTGCCAGCGAATCTCCAGCTAGGCATGGTAGTGTGTGACAATGGCCGAAATCTGGTGGCAGCTCTGGGCCTAGGCAACCTCACTCACATCCCATGTCTGGCACATGTGCTCAACTTGGTTGTGCAGAGTTTTTTGAGGGACTATCCGGATCTTGATGCACTGCTGCAAAAGGTCCGCTTAGAGTGCGCTCACTTGCGGCGTTCCAGCAACGCAAGATCGCGCATTGCAGCTCTGCAGCGCCGATTACGTCTTCCGAAACATCGCATCATATGTGACCTACCCACCAGGTGGAATTCAACGTTACATATGTTAGAGAGGTTGTGTGAGCAGCACGCAGCAGTAATGGAGTACCAGCTGCAGCAGGCGCAAACAAGTCGCAGTCCGTGCCGTTCACACTTCACCACCACTGAGTGGGCCTCTATGAAGGACATTTGGCACGTTTTGCGTTCCTTCGATTATTCCACGCGGATGGCGAGTGCAGATGATGCACTAGTCAGCATTAATATCCCCCTTATCTGCCTGCTTGAAAAAACACTGCAAGCACTAAGGGAGGAGGTTTTGGAAGAGGTGGAGGATAAGGAGTCACAAATGCCATCTGCTTCTGTACAGTCTGTGCAACGTGGTTCCTCACAAAGGCCTAGGCAGGGGACACTTTGTGAGAAGGATGAGGAGGAGTCAATGAAGGAGGAAGACATCTATCCAGAGGAGGGAGGTAAACAATGCTCTAGTAGTCAGTATCTAGGGCGAGGGTGGGGTGATGCAGAGCAGGCAGAGATCATGCCTCAAGCAGGGGACAGCGTTTCTTGGCCAGTTGGCAGTTTGCAGCACATGGTTGATTTCATACTGCAGTGCCTGAGAAACGACCGCCGCATCGCCCACATTCTCAGCACGGCTGATTATTGAGTATCCACTCTCCTAGATGCTCGCTACCGGGACAACTTACAAAGCCTCATAACACCGTTGAACCGGGAGCGTAAAATGTGGGAGTACCAATACGCACTGGTGCATTCCATCATGTTCTCCATTCCACCCGAGAGCAGTGCTGCTAGTGCTTTACAAAGCATCTCAGTGTGTGGAGGCAGTGGAGGAAGCTCTGCACAAAGAGGGAGCAGAAGCATGGCCTCAGCACAAGGCAAGACCAGTATAGCCGAAATGTGGCAAAGTTTTGTGTCCCCGCCACAAATGTCTACACCATCACAGACGGCTCCAGTCAGCAGGAGGCAATGTTTCCGTCAGATGGTGACAGACTACATGTCTTGCCCTCTCAGTGTACTCCCAGACGGCTCTTCCCCTTTCAAGTTTTTGGTCTCTAAGCTGGATACATGGCCAGAGCTTAGCCAGTATGCATTGGAGGTGCTGGCTTGCCCTGATGCTAGTGTATTATCGGAACGCGTCTTTAGTGCCACAGGTGGTGTACTAACAGACCGTCGCATGCGACTATCCTCCGATAACATTGACGGGCCTGGATCTCGCATGAATTTGCCAGTCCTCTTCCAGAATAAATAATTGGTTGGCAACAGTATCCATGTCTCCTGCTGTGTTCATGTTTCTACCACCTGAACTGTAATCCCTGGGCTCCAACACCACCAGTTGCTGCTCAGAAGTGCCATCTGCACAGTCAATGCATGGTTCAGTGTTATTGGGGTTCAGTAACGTCAGCTGATTCCCAGCTGTGTGTCCGGCAAATTCTCCTGCTCTGTCCACATCCACTCTACTACTAATTTAAAACTTGCTCCAATTACACCTTTGGCTCTTCTCTGTTTTTAGTATTATCCCTGAGCTCCAACACCGCCAGTTGCTGCTCAGAAGTGCTGTCTGCACAGTCAACACTTGGTCCAGCGTTATTGGGGTTCAGTAACGTCAGCTGATCCCCAGCTGTGTGTCCGGCAATCAGAGATGAGCGGTGTTCGAATCGCACTGTTCACCAATCTCAAATTCGAGCAGTTTTGAGCGGTGTTCGAGCCGCTCGGCGAACACGAACGATTTGAAAAAAATCCAGCTATTAGAGGTTATGTTCGATAACTGTTCCTGCACCAAAATCATAACTGGATTTTTTCACAGTAATGCTGATAATCAATGTTAATACACAGTTTGAGTGTACAGTGGGGCGGGGGGAGGGGAAGGGGAAGGATCTCTGCAGAAATAATGAAGATCTCCATTTTTTTTTCTCTTTCCAGCATTTACAGTTGGGAGGTGCAATCTGTCAGCCTATCAGCAGCGCACACACGGAGCGAACTGCTTTTTTTCCACACAAGCAAGGGCATGTATAATTGCCTGTGTATGTCACATGTCCTTGCCCTATAAGACCCAGCCATTTTCCCCGTCGCCACCATTTTCTCACTGCTGCAGCTGCGTGTTAGACGGCACCACTGTTGCTGTGTGCGCTATACTTTCAGTGTTAATTTCAAGCCAATTTTCTCAGAAATATACAGATAGCTTGGGAGTAGGGAATAGTTGTGATTGCAGTCCTTTTGAGTACTAGGTTACAGCATTTCCTACGACTTTTAGCAGGCAGGTCTGTGCTCTTAAATAGACAGTTTGGGAGTAGGGACTAGATGTAATTGCAGCCCTTTTGAGGACTAGGTTACAACATTTCCTAGGACTTTTTGCCAGCCAGGTCTGTGCCAGTGCTGTGCAAGTGTTTTTCACACCATTTGGCTAAATCTTGCTAAGCAAATCCTTTTTGGCCTCTTGCAGTGTGTGTTAGTCAGTGGAGTAGCGTATCTGTGTTGCAAGCTAAACCACCTGTGTATAGAATACAATTTTATTACTGCACCTAGCCAAGTAAAACCTTTTGGGCATAACATCATTCTATTAGGCCATCTATACTAAGCTCCACCAGCTTGCAAATTACTAATAATTTTTATCTGCATCTAGCTCGGAAAATAATTTTGGGCTTGTAGCAGTGTGTGGGACTTATTCTATTAGTCCATCTATACTAAGCTCCACCAGCTTGCAAATTACAAATAATTTTTATCTGCATCTAGCTCGGAAAATAATTTTGGGCTTGTAGCAGTGTGTGGGACTTATTCTATTAGTCCATCTATACTAAGCTCCACCAGCTTGCAAATTACAAATCATTTTTAGCTGCATCTAGCTCGGAAAATAATTTTGGGCTTGTAGCAGTGTGTGGGACTTAATCTACTAGTCCATCTATACTAAGCTCCACCAGCTTGCAAATTACAAATAATTTTTAGCTGCATCTAGCTCGGAAAATAATTTTGGGCATAGTAGCAGTGTGTGCTACTCATTCTATTAGGCCATCTATACTAAGCGCCACCAGCTTTGAAATTAATAATAATTTTTAGCTGCATGTTGCCTGGAAAATAATTTTGGGCATATTATCAGTGTGTGGTACTCATTCTATTAGGCCAACTATACTAAGCTCCACCAGCTTTCAAATTACTAATAATTTTTAGCTGCATCTTGCCTGGAAAATAATTTTGGGCATAATAGCAGTGTGTGGTACTCATTATATTAGGCCATCTACATCAAGCTCCACAAGTTTTGAAATTAAGAATAATTTTTAGCTGCATCTTGCCTGGAAAATAATTTTGGGCATAGTAGCAGTGTGTGGTACTCATTGTATTAGGCCATCTATACCAAGCTCCACCAGCTTTGAAATTAATAATAATTTTTATCTGCATCTTGCCTGTAAAATAATTTTGGGCATATTAGCAGTGTGTGGTACTCATTCTATTAGGCCATCTATACTAAGCTCCACCAGCTTTCAAAATGCTAATAATTTTTAGCTGCATCTTGAGTGGAAAATAATTTTGGGCATAGTAGCAGTGTGTGGTACTCATTGTATTAGGCCATCTATACCAAGCTCCACCAGCTTTGAAATTAATAATAATTTTTAGCTGCATCTTGCCATGAAAAAAATTTTGGGCACAGTAGTAGTTTGTGGTACTCATTGTATTAGGCCATCTATACCAAGCTCCGCCAGCTTTTAAATTAATACTAATTTTTAGCTGCATCTTGCCTGTAAAATAAATTTTGGGCATTTTAGCAGTGTGTGGTACTCATTCTATTAGGCCATGTATACTTAGCTCCACCAGCTTTCAAACTACTAATAATTTTTAGCTGCATCTTGCCTGAAAAATAATTTTGGGCATAGTAGCAGTGTGTGGTACTCACTGTATTAGGCCATCTATACCAAGTTCCACCAGTCTTTGAAATTAATAATAATTTTTAGCTGCATCTTCCTGTAAAATAATTTTGGGAATATTAGCAGTGTGTGGTACTCATTCTATTAGGCCATCTATACTAAGCTCCACCAGCTTTCAAATTATTAATTATTGTTAGCTGCATCTTGCCTGGAGAATAATTTTTGGCATAGTAGCAGTGTGTGGTACTCATTGTATTAGGCCATCTATACCAAGCTCCACCAACTTTGAAATTAATAATAATTTTTAGCTGCATCTTGCCTGTAAAAAAATAATTTTGGGCATATTAGCAGTGTGTGGTACTCATTCTATTAGGCCATCTATACTAAGCTCTACCAGCTTTCAAATTACTAATAATTTTTAGCTGCATCTTGCCTGGAAAATAATTTTGGGCATAGTAGTAGTGTGTGGTACACATTGTATTAGGCCATCTATGCCAAGCTCCACCAGCTGTTAAATTAATAATAATTTTTAGCTGCATCTTGCCTGGAGAATAATTTTGGGCATAGTAGCAGTGTGTGGTACTCATTGTATTAGGCCATCTATGCCAAGCTCCACCAGCTTTGAAATTAGTAATAATTTTTAGCTGCATCTTGCCTGTAAAAAAATAATTTTGGGCATATTAGCAGTGTGTGGTACTCATTCTATTAGGCCATCTATACTAAGCTCTACCAGCTTTCAAATTACTAATAATTTTTAGCTGCATCTTGCCTGGAAAATAATTTTGGGCATAGTAGTAGTGTGTGGTACACATTGTATTAGGCCATCTATGCCAAGCTCCACCAGCTGTTAAATTAATAATAATTTTTAGCTGCATCTTGCCTGGAGAATAATTTTGGGCATAGTAGCAGTGTGTGGTACTCATTGTATTAGGCCATCTATGCCAAGCTCCACCAGCTTTGAAATTAATAATAATTTTTAGCTGCATCTTGCCTGTAAAATAATTTTGGGCATATTAGCAGTGTGCTGTACTCATTCTATTAGGCCATCTATACTAAGCTCCACCAGCTTTCAAATTACTAATAATTTTTAGCTGCATCTTGCCTGGAAAATAATTTTGGGCATAGTAGCAGTGTGTGGTACTCATTGTATTAGGCCAGCTATACCAAGCACCACCAGTTTTGAAATTAATAATTTTTAGCTGCATCTTGCCTGGAAAACATATGGCTGACCTGTTTTTTGAATTAGAAAACAAAAGCAAGGTGGAGATTGTTAATCATATTGACACAATGTTTCTTGGACGTTATATTGAGGAAAACATAGCTCCCAGGGGACTGAGGCTAATCCAAAAATCCTCGTTCCCGCAAGATCTGGAATTTACAAAGAAATGGGATGAATATTCCAACTCTTGCTCAATGGGATTTATGAAAATGTTAATTTGTAAGAGGGACTCACTAGCCATGATAGCATTGGAGAGGGTTAAATGTCTCAGGGACAACCTGGAAATGTATTCCATGTCTCCTGACTTCAAAGAATTTGATTTGGCACTAAAAGTCAAATTAAATAAATTTGAAGAGGATCTAATTAGAAAGAAAGCTATGAAATTATGGAGGGATAGAAAGGAAAGGATAAGTGAGTATGAAAAAATGCCTACCACCATCCCAATAAATGCACCTGAGGAGCGATCAAGAGCACAATTAGATGTGGAAGGGAGGGATAAAAAAGGAAAAGGAGAAAAAATGGATACATCTACCAATTCCAATAAGGAAAGGTCATTTACTCTCCTTAAGACAGAGAAACAGAGAGCGTATTATGAACAACATATGAATAAAATCACTAATAATCAGAAAAAGAAAAAAGAAACGAAATCAAACCAACAACAAGCAACTAGTATTATAACTTCCAGGGCAAATGATTCCAATATAAGAGTAGATAATGGAACTAGCACTAATAAATCTTCACCAAATAAAGAATGCACGTCAAATAAAGAGAGAAAAGCATGCATACATGGAGAAATAACAACACTGGACATGCAAGTAATTAACAGAGAAACTCAGAATATCAGTTTCTCTGAAATTACTATACACGAGGTGACTTCAACTCAAACAACGGGTGGCTCTGGGTCAATGGCTCAATTGGAAGATATGGAAATTCCAATTGGAGATTCTCCCAGTGAAACATACATTTTAGAATTGGACATCAATACAGATAAAATTGAAAAAAATATAGATCAGAACACTGAAATATGGACACAGGATATAATAACAAACGAAAAGGAAAATAGTAATATGAAAAACACGGGTGAAAATGAGTATATAGATAGTTTCGCTGGTATTACGGTCGGGGGTCAATTGGAAATTTTACCTGTAATCACAGAGACATCAAATTTAAATATGTATGCACCTCAAAAGGAAAGAAATTCCAACGAAGGTAACTTACCAAAATCTATTACCCAAACAAACCTAAAAGACTCAAAAATCACTCAATTTTTTCGGGTGGCCCCAGGGCGACACCCCAAAAGAAAAAGAGAACAAGAGGGTGTAGAGGCAGTGGAAGAACTAGAAGAAGAGAACCCCATGGCACAGAGCACCAGTCTGAAAAAGACGAAATCAGGTTAAACCCCATAAGCATGATACAAATAGAGAAACCTGATGATCAGGATAGTGGTATATATAACTTATCGAGCTATACACTTACTAATGATGAACGCTCCCTTCTCAGTAAGGGGCTCTCATTTTGTCCCACAGCAGAAATGGATACATTCTCGCTTTACCTTGACTTTAATGAGTTTTTTAGGAAACTCACTGTACAAAGACATTTTTTACTTGAAGAAAAAAATGGTAAAAATGTTAAGAGAAAACCCCCCTATGATGAACAAGAGACAGAAAAAGATAGAACCACAATAGATGAAATGATACATGTAGACATCAAACACCCAAATAAAAAATTTTATCCTTTACACCATAAGGGGTCACATATTGAGGCATTCCAACAATTAATATTAAAGGAAGTAAGGTCAATTCCCCGCATGAAAATGAGAGATAATTTGAAAAAAGAAGAGAGAGCAGCCATTGAATCTATCAGAGAAAATAATGATATTATCATTCGTAATGCAGATAAGGGAGGAGGAATTGTCCTTATGGATAGATCTTGGTATGTGGAAGAGGGCATGAGAATATTGAGTGATACGGAATTTTATGAGAAGTTGGAGGATGATCCTAATATCAGTATCTTTATAAAGTATAATCTTCTAATTAAGAAAGCTTATGAAAAGGGAATACTCAATAAAAAAGAAAATAACTTTTTAGACATTGCACAATATAGAATACCTTTTTTCTATTTTCTGCCCAAACTGCATAAAGACCCAAAAAATCCTCCTGGACGCCCAATAATATCAGGGATCCAATCCATTACAAGTAATCTATCGCATTATGTAGATTTATTTTTGCAGACATATGTTCTGAGATTAACATCATATCTAAAGGACTCGTCACAATTAATTAAAGAATTAAGGGCTCTACCACCCATGGAGGGATGCGTTTTTCTCTCTCTGGATGTAGTGGCGCTCTACAATAATATTTCACATACATTGGGAATAAAGGTCATCAAAGAGGTTTTAACTGGAGACACTAATATGCCTATAGATCAAAGAGAATTCATTCTGAGCGCAATAGCGTTCATATTGGAGAACAATGTGTTTTCCTTTGAGGATGGGTTATATAAACAGATCAAGGGCTGCGCGATGGGGACGAGATTCGCACCAAACTATGCTAACCTTTTTATGGGTGCGGTGGAATCCGTCCTCATCGCGCAGCCGGGATCATCCACGAGTGGAGTACTTTTCTATAGGCGCTTTATAGATGATTTATTCATTATATGGCATGGATCAATGGAGGAGGCATTGAGCTTTGCGGACAAACTAAATCACAATGATTGGGGGTTAAAATTCACGGCCACAGCATCATCCACTTCTCTCCAATTCTTAGATCTATGGGTACAGTTCGACCACCTGGGGAGAATATTCACATCCACGTTTTTTAAACCAGTAGATGTGAATAGCTACCTCAAATTCAACAGTGGACACCTTCCTGGATGGATCAAAAATGTGCCTTATGGGCAGTATTGGAGAGTCAGGAAAAACTGTACTCTGGATTCTGACTTTAAGGTGGAATCCAAGATTCTCAAAAAGAGATTTTTGGAAAAAGGCTATCCAAAAAAACTTTTAAAAGATGCATATAAAAGAACATGCACTCTATCACAGGACTCGTGCTTGGACAGAAGGGAGAATCCGGATAGGGCTTCTGTAAGGACAGAGGAAAAGACAAAGTGGAGTTTAATTACTACATTTTGCCAATCCAGGTCGGTAGTACGGGAGTTATTACAAAAACATTGGTTTATTTTAAAAGGTGACCCCATTCTCTCCAAAAGTATCCCAGAGAAACCAAATATTATCTTTAGGAAGAATAGAAGTTTAAAAACCTTGCTTGCTCCTAGCAACACGAATAGAAAAAAGAAAAAAATAAGGGATGTGACGACTAATCCTAACACAGGAGGCTGCTTCACATGCAATACACCTAAATGTATGTGTTGTGGCGTTATAATCAATAATGCAAAAACCTTTAAATCTAATACCACTAATGAGGTTTTCCAGATCAAGCAGAGATTAACATGCCAATCCACCTATGTAGTGTACTTGCTGGAGTGCCCTTGTGGCTTGCAATACATCGGCCGGACAATTCAGACCGCCCATGCCCGATTAAATAAACATAGATCTAATATAAGGGCAGGATATCAATTACATAGTGTCTCCAGACACTATGCAAACCATCACCACAAAGACCCGAGTAAGATGAAAATAACCATTATTGACCACATTGTGGATAATGGACCAGAACGATTGAGTACACTTATAAAGAAAGAAAGTTTTTGGATATACAAAATGGGCACTTTGTACCCTGAGGGTTTGAACCTTACTATTGAAAACACATCAAACCATTAAATCTGAGAAGGTTTAATGTTGTCCCTCTCATATCTTTCTCGGGTTATCATCAGCCGTTTAATGATGGCTTGCGGGGCTACCTGCACAGGATTAAAGGTATGGTATGACGTAGCATAGCAGGAGATTTGCTTGCCCTTTCGGGCTGGTATTTAGTTCTTTTTTCATGTTGTCGTCAGTTACTTAGTTTACTGGAAGCATAGGTTCCGATCATGATAATGGATAGCATTGGGTTTTATGAGTTTTATTATAGCAGTGGGCAATTGTACAAGGTTATTTTCGGCTATTTTATATGAAAGTGTACTGTCTCTTTAAGAAACTTAACTTTAGAATTGGGGGTTGACAATCGTAGTATAGCATTGTCAGGACACTCTGGTAAGGTTCCCAGGGTGTTTTTAAACATTTATGGGGTTTATAATCGCAGTGGGCAAGGGTACAAGGTTATTTTCGGCCATTTTATATGAAAGTGTACTGTCTCTTTAAGAAATCCAACTTTTGAATTGGGGGCTGGAAACTGCAGTATAGCATTGTCAGGACACTCTGGTAAGGTTCCCAGGGTGTTTTTAAATATTTATGGGGTTTATAATCGTAGTGGGTAATTGTACAGGGTTATTTTCGGCCATTTTATATGAAAGTGCACTGTCTCTTTAAGAAATTCAACTTTTGAATTGGGGGCTGAAAACTGCAGTATAACACTGTCAAGACACCCCAAGAAGGTCCCCAGGATGATTTTAATAATTTTTAATAGTTGGTAATAAATATATTTTTAAAAAAAAAATAAAAAAAAAAAAAATAAAAAAACTTATTTATTTTTTTACAAATAGGAAGTTTTTACTTAGAATTGTGATTTTAAGAATCCATGTAGGGATTTTTTAGTGCACAATGCTGTTTCCAGGGGAAATAAGAGGTTAATTGGTTAAGAATGTATTATATGGAGTTTTTCAATGAAAGGGTTAATTACAACACGTGGTCTAAATTTTGTAAAATACCACCCCTTTATAAAGCTGTCATTGTAACATTCCCCGTTACCCCACCTGATGAAGACGGCTTAGACCGTTGAAACGCGTTGTGGCAGTGGTATTGGAGGAAGAATAAAAGTCGGTTGACATCTACTAAATTGTCCAGTATTCCTTTGGCGCTCCCTGAGACCGCTGCACCATTGTTTACTTGTGAGATATCTCCATGCGGAGCTAAAGCGGCAGGAGCGGCCTGGTCTATTTGGATGTTTGAGGACCTGCGGTATCCAACCACCGGGTTAAACTACTGAGGACCTGCGGTGACGTGGTATCTGGTCCAGCAGGATCGTGTGACCACTTGAGGAGCACGGAGTTGCGAGGCAAACACCGACAGGACGGTACTACAAATAGAGGTGACCCGGAGCCTCATTAATTACACGCTTAATCTTGGTTGTGTAGACGTACACAACCTTCACAGGTGAGTGTACTGGCACTTTTTAAATTCAGCAAATAGCCCTGTGAGTCTACACATGCGCCCTTTCTTTTCTTTTCACAAGGAAAATATTTTTGGGCATATTAGCAGTGTGTGGTACTCATTCTATTAGGCCATCTATACTAAGCTCCACCAGCTTTCAAATTACTAATAATTTTTAGCTGCATCTTGCCTGTAAAATAATTTTGGGCATAGTAGAAGTGTGTGGTACTCATTGTATTAGGCCATCTAAACTAAGTTCCACCAGCTTTGAAATTAATAATAATTTTTAGCTCCATCTTGCCTGTAAAATAATTTTGGGAATATTAGCAGTGTGTGGTACTCATTCTATTAGGCCATCTACACTAAGATCCACCAGCTTTCAAATTACTAATAATTTTTAGCTGCATCTTGCCTGTAGAATAATTTTGGGCATAGTAGCAGTGTGTTGTACTCATTGTATTAGGCCATCTATACCAAGCTCCACCAGCTTTGAAATTAATAATAATTTTCAGCTGCATCTTGCCTGAAAAATAATTTTGGGCATAGTAGTAGTGTGTGTTGTACTCATTCTATTAGGCCATCTATACTAAGCTCCACCAGCTTTCAAATTACTAATAATTTTTAGCTGCATCTTGCCTGGAAAATAATTTTGGGCCATTGTATTAGGCCATTTATACCAAGCTCCACCAGCTTTGAAATTAATAATAATTTTTAGCTGCATCTATCCCGGAAAATAATTTTTCTTCCCAATAGTGGTAGCAATAGAAATATGGGGCGCACACCTGGCTAACAAAAATATATGCTTCATAACAAAAAACACCAGCCTAGCGCACTGCATTAATAAGATGGCATCATCGTCTCTCCCAGTGCTAGGCCTAGTACGCCGGCTAGCTTTCCTGCGGCTAAAACACAATGTATGGGTCCGCGCTAGCCACGATGCTAAGGGGTCTAAAGCTGCTGCTAACGCTTTATCACAATTCAATTGGCAGATTTTCACAGAGCTCCTCCCCAACGCCTACCCATCGGGCAACAGTTGCCCACCCTCCCTATGGGATCTAGAGGCAAATAGTTGATGCCATTTATCAGAGCGTCAGTTGCCCTGTCGACGTGGCAATCATACGGGGTGGCATGGGAAGAGTGGACACTACTAGTAGCAGGCAGACGGGTTGACCAATATGAACAAGCCAGATTACATGTCACCATGGAATTTTTCCACCAGCTAATGATGAGGGGCTTATCAGGGGCATCAGCGCAGCGGTGTCTGACCGGAGTAGCATTTCACTTCCAACAACTGAATTTGAGAGATGTGACAAAGAGATTCATCATCAGACAATCCATAAAAGGGTGGAAAAGCGGTCAGCCAAGTCAGGAGTGTAGACGTCCCGTCCCCTGTCACTAAAACTGATTTCTCACATCATATCCCTAACACCATTAACATGACACTCACAGTTTGAAGCAACACTACTGTCTACTGCATTTGCAATCGCCTTCTTCGGGGAGCTATGCATAAGTGAATTAGTCCCTCAATCCAAAATTACCACCAGTGGAGGCTTATTACACCAGGACATAGTCATAGCCAATAATGCAATACGTCTAAGCATACGCCAAACGAAAACGGTTCCAGCCGGCAGGGGCACTTGGGTACTTCTACAACCCACAAACGGTACACTGAGTCGGGTAACAATAGTAAAAACATATATAACCATAAGATCACAAAGTAATTTCTTCCTATCACACATTGATGGAATGCCATTATCAAGATACCAGTTCCAAGCTATATTTAATAAATGCATAACATCGGCAGGAACCCACCCCAAAGATTATGGGACACACTCATTCCGCATAGGCGTGGCCACGGAAGCAGCAAGAGCAGGACTGTCAGAAACGGAAGTTCAGAGGATAGGGAGATGGCGATCCACGTGTTTGGCGAGATACATAAGACCGGACTTGTTATCCTAACGTGGCTTGTTTCTTTTACAGGTGATGCTAAGCCAACAGTGTGGGTGATAGGCCACTCGTATATATATTGGGCAGAAAAAAGGGTGAAAGTCTACCCAGGTGGGTGGAAATTAGAGTTTCATAACTCATATTTCAACTGGAGAGGTATTAGAGGCCTGCTATGGCCACAGGTACTAATGGAGGTAATCAAGGTAGCGAGAGAGGCAAGAGGTCCGGTCATCTTAGTTATACAGGCTGGGGGAAATGACCTAGGTCATCACAAGAGCGCATAACTAATGGCAATAATGAAACTAGACACTGAGCGCTTCAGAGAATTTTTCACAAAACTAACTATAGTATGGTCAGAGATTGTGCCGATAGCGGTATGGCAAGGTGCACGAGACATCACGGCCATCGAACGGACAAGGCGGGTAATAAATATTCGGATGGCAAAATTTAGAAGAGACAGAGGCGGTGTAGTGATACAGCACCGACAACTGGAAGGAGTTAAAGCAGGCCTCATACGGCCCGACGGTGTTCACTTAATGGATATTGGACTGGACATATTCCTGTCAGGATTCCAGGACGGAGTGGAACAAGAATTAAGAGTGATGGATGGGGGTCAGAGTCCTGCATACAAGTACGCAGGATCCTCCGTGGCCTGGAAATAGAAGGGACATGTTGGAGAGTTACACTTGTTGGCCAACTTGCCGTTGTGGAGACTGGAGACACAGGGCATGCAGTAACAAGCTGAATTATTTTAGAAATATAATGCCTTTCTAATGGAATGAATATAAAGAGTTAATAAAGCTGTGACCAATCCTCACCCATCCAGTTGTAAGAGTTACATTATTGTATTGTCAAGGAAAGGGGGGCGGTAAGGGGGCTGAGAGTCTTGGTTTGGTTGGGGGTCCCCACAGTTTGCCTTGGCTAGATGCATTTAAAAATTCTTATTAGATACACAGGCGGTGCAGCTTGCTTCGCAGCTGGGCTACTATGCCCAAAGTATTGCCTAGGCTAGATGCAGTTAAAAATTCTACGCTGACTAGCAGACACTGAAGCTTTGGAGCAGACCTCTGAGTAAACAGCTCTTCAGACTCAACCATCTGTGTTACCCCAAGCCATAGTGTATGTAGTTTCTTACAGCTATAAGGGGGGGGGGGGGCGACCCAACCCACCTGGAATTGACGATGCCAACGTCACATAAAACACAGCAAGGGGACTCCAAAAAGAGTCTCCATTTTTTCCAAAAATCGTGGCACAGACACCACTTAAGTGGCATCAATTGCCCCACAGTTGCTTAAAGCGGTTGGTGAGGTGATTTTACCAAATCCTCAAACTTTTAGTCTCCCCAGGATGACACAGGGGTAGAAAAGTCCTGCGAATCCATGATTTGTTCATCTTTATGAACGTGAGTCTGTCTACATTCTCAGAGGACAGCAGCGTGCGCTTATCTGTCAGCACACCACCAGCAGCGCTGAACACACATTCAGAGAGATCGCTGGCTGCAGGGCATGACAAGATCTCCAAGGCATGAATGGCGAGCTCCGGACATTTTTCCAGATTGGAATACCAAAATGAGCAAGGGTCCAGTGACACAGTCATAGCTTCGATGTTCACTTGGAGATACTCCTGTACCATCCTCTCTAGGCGTTGACTATGTGTCAGACTTCTTGTCTCCTGTGGCCTTGCAAAGGATGGTCTAAAAAGTGGTGAAATGATTCCACAAAATATCTGTTACCAGCAGATACTGTGTTACTGTTACGGTTTGAGTAATGAAGACTCGACAGTCCCACGGTTTGCAAGTTAGAACTGTGAGATTCACTACTTGCACCACTTGTGTTTTGTGGAAAAGCACATGTAAGATTTTACTTCCTCCACCTCCTCTTGTCCCACCACCTGACTCTGAATTCTGTTTAACGTGTGCTTCAGCATGTAAATCACAGGAATAGGCATGCTGATAATGGCATTGTCAGCACTAATCATCTTCGTCGCCATTTCAAAACTGTGCAGAAGTGTGTGTGGTGCCCCTGAGGGTTCAGTCGCCACAGATGTACTGCATCTCACCCAGAGGTGTGGTATCTCACCCTCAGGTAAGGATGGAGTATGGCTCGGGACCCTAACACCTGCATCCAACACATACCCGCAGTGGGGGTAAGGCGAGATTGCTCCTAAGGGAGAGCACAGTCCCAGGTCCCTAGCTGGCGGGAGGGTCCTATGTTGTGGGTGTGGGTGGAGAAAGCAGCTAGGGGAGCACATGACAGGGAGAGTATAAATAGGAAGCCATCTTAGAAAGAGCAAGCCAGTCAGAAGAGGAGAAGTGACAGGAGCAGAGGCTCTGCATGAGCTCTGCTCCCGAGGCGGGCCTAGCCTGGGAGGCCCAGGACTGAAGGAGAGAAGAGAGGAGTGGGAGCAGGAAGGCTCCAGGAACCGAAAGGACCCTAGGGGTACGGGCCGTGCAGAAGGCCACCCGTACGCCCGCTGCTACCAGGAGGTAGATGGGTCAGGCCAGATAAGGGGAAACGGTCCCTCAACTAGCAGATAAACAGCAAGGCTCAACTAGAAACCAGATGCTGCAGCATTTTATGTACTGCAGGCCAAAGTCCACACCAGTCTCACTAAGAAGGTAGCCACATAAGACCCAGGGGACGGAACACACGTCGCCTGCCAAGGCCCAAGGATACCGGAAAGAAGTGTCACTGGGTGTGAGGTGCAGGGAGAAGGCCAGAGAAAGGACACACAGAAGGGGCTGTCCTGCTAAGTACTCCGGAGCTATCTGGGGGTGGACTGAGCCCCTCACTGAGTATGCACAGCGCGACAGGGGAGATTGCTCTGGTACCTGTAATCTGGACTGCAACAACTGTGAGTAAAGATCTTGGGACTGCATCACACGGACTCTGTGTTCATTACTGACTCTCTGCACTACAACCACCATCATCTACCCACACTGCACTGAAGCTACACTCTTCCAGTGGGGAGTAATAATACCAATGCTGCAAAACCACCAGCTTCAGAGGACTGTTCTGCAGCGGCGGCCCCTTTGGCCGCACTCCACAGGGGGCGTAGTCGGACATTATAAAACCCATATATACAAATTACCCTTAGATTGACCACCCTGGATCACCTCCACAGTGACTACAACCCCCAGCGTCTACCAGCCCGGCTCAGGGTATCCCACGGCCCAGGGGGCGGTCAACTTCATCGGTGCCTGATCTGAGACCACTCCTGCAGCGTGATTTGCCCCACCTCTGGATCTCGTTGGCCCAGGCTATACATCAGAACGTATTGCACCAGGGCTTGTTGGTGCTGCCACAGTCGCTGCAACATGTGCAGAGTTGAATTCCACCGTGTCGGCACATCGCATTTCAGCCAGTGAACTGGCAGGCCCAACGACTCCTGTAGAGATGTAAGTCGCTGAGCTGCGGGATGCGAATGGCGGAAGTGAGCACACAGCGATCGTGCCCTCTGCAGAAGGCCATCTAGTCCGGGATTATGGGCTAAAAATTGCTGGACAACCAGGTTCAACACGTGAGCCATACAAGGCACGTGTGTGACATTGCCCCGGCGAATGGCCGCACCCAGGTTTGCAGCATTGTCACACACGGCCTTCCCTGGTTGCAGGTCCAGTGGAGACAAACAGTCATGAAACTAGGTCTAAAGAGCAGACCACAACTCCTCAGCTGTGTGTCTCACATTTCCCAGACATTTCAAAGTAAACACCGCCTGATGCCGTTAAGCCCTGCTGCCAGCATAGTAATGAGGTGTGCAGGATTCCTTTTGCGCAGTTAGAAAAAGGGTGGCATTACCAGACAGGCTTTGAGTGCAGGTGGAGGACCGAGAGGAGGTTGAGGAGGCAACAGCAGTGGAGGAACTTCTAGATAAAGAGGATTGACGTACAACTCGTGGGGACGGCAAGACTTGGACAGCAGCCCCTTGTCCTGCTGTCACCATAGTTACCCAGTGGCCAGTCAGCGATATGTAACGCCCCTGTCCATTCCTACTCGTCCAAGTGTCTGTAGTGAATTGCACCCTATCACATGCAGAGTTTCTCAAAGAAACGTTGATGTTGTGTGCGACATGCTGGTGTAGCGCAGGCAGACCTTTCTTTGAGAAGTAGTGCAGACTGGGCATCTGGTACTTGGGCACGGCGAAGGACATAAGGTCTCGAAAATCGTCTGTGTCAATCAGGCGGAAAGGCAGCAATTCTGTCGTCAACATCTTGCAGATGGTGAAATTCAACCTCTTAGCTTTGTCATGGCTAGGAGGAAATGGTCTTTTACTTGTACACATCTGAGGGACCGAGGGCTGGCTGTTGTGCTTAGACGGGGTTGAGTAGGGTGTCCCCGGCAAACTGCCGGTCTGTGAGGAAGATGCAGGCGGAAAAGTTAGGTTGCCTTGATCCAAAGGTGGTGCTCTCGATGTCGGAGAGCGCTCAACACGAGCTGGTGTTTCAACTTCCAAATGAAATTATGACCTGCCAATCACACTGGCTGTTGCGGGTAAAGAGGTGGCAGGTCTGCGTCCAAAAACATGTGTGACTGCTGTCCCCCCAGTCACAGAGGATCAAGAGGCCGTGGATGCACAATATGGGGCAGACGGTGGTTGGCCCGGCCCGCTAGGCAGCATTGTAGCACAATGAGCTTCCCACTGCAACTTATGCTTCATATCCATGTGACGGTTCATGCATGAAGTACTCAAACTATGGATTTTTTGGCCTCTACTTAGCTTTTGGTGACAAATATTACAGATAACACGAGTTGGGTCATCCTTATCGATCTGAAAAAATGCCCAGGCTATGCAAGGCTTAGAGCCCATGCGACCTGAAGAGCCACTACGACTTGTGGTCAGAGGCAGAGTTGTGGTTGAGGATGCAGTTGTTGACCTGCTTCCAGTACTCCGTCTCTGCCAGTAAGGCGCAACCTGACCTCGTCGTCAATAGCATCTGTGACGCCAAGCTGCGCTTGGTATCACAGATCCTAGAAGAGTGCATTGATGGAATCCTCCACAAGAGGCCCCCATAAACATTCACACATCTCCACCTTCCACCCCAGACCAGCAGAGGGAGCCCGTTAGGGATATAAATAGGGAAGGTGGAGCTAGGCAGTTCAGTTCCTCTCAAGAGTTCCTGCAGTAGAGAAGCCTAAGAGAGGTCAGTCTGCAGTGGAGCTCAGTCTAGTCTAGAGAACTCAGTTAATAGTTCAGCAGTGGAGCACGAGGCTCCTGCTAGCTAGATTCAGGGAGCCCAGTTAGAGCTTAAGGTGTGGCGGCGCCATAAGATTGGTGAAGCGCAGCAGGCTGCTGTTAGTGTGTATAGCCTAGTGAGGGCCCGCGTAGGCCGAAGGCGAGTGGAGAGTTAGTACATAGGGGGCGGAGGAGCTTAACCAGCTTACCCCTAAGCATTTACCGGACACCGGATCCGAGCTTACTGGAATCTCTATGACCCAGTAAGGCATAACCGGAATCCCTGGAGAACTACAAGTCCCAGGATCGCTAAGGTGCTGATACGTAACAGAGCCAGGAGACACTTAGGCCCTGCATACTGGGAGCGTGAAGTCTAAGACAAGGCCCTACCACAAGGTCAGCCAGCGCAGGACAGAGACAAAGTTAGGCCTAGCTCCAGGCAGGTCAGAAACTTACTATGCAGAGGCAAGAAACAGGAGTCCCTACATCCGCTCATTGGGGAGGATTCTGATATGTACCCTTCACCCTACAGTGCTCCGGGATGTGCCTGAATTTCCACCAGTAAAAGGTACTGAAGTGACTACCGTGTCCGCTCCCGTTCTTGCTCTGACCCAGCTGGGTCTCGCCTGTCCTGCATTCCCCCTGCATACGCTTTTCTGAGGCCTAGCTCCACCTGTGGGTTGCTATACCATCGAGCTGCCTTATCACCGGCCTCAGTGGACTGCTGCAGCGCTGGTACTTCTCACCAGATACCACAGGTGGCGTCACGAACTCTTATAAAATTAACAATTATCCACCCTTCTAAAGACTGACCCCAGGGTACGGGCCCAGAAGCCGACCACCGTGACATCCCCAAGGCCAGGCAAAGGTCCGGGTACCGAGTCATCCCCATCCCCTGGGCTAGTCACTTCCTCCTCCACCTCCTCTGCTGACCTCATTGACTGGCTGACTGTGGGTTGACAGTAAGTGGGATCTCCAACCTCGTCATCATCACCCTGCGTGTTCTCACACCCGTTGTCCTCAGAGCCAACTTCTTCCTGCCCTGACCGAAAAGTCAAGTTGTCGCTCCAATCCAAACTCCACCAACAGGAGTTACAGTTTGGGAACGAGGGTCTACATTATGCTCAGATCCTTCTTCATCTGGTCCTGCATCTGACTCATAAAGATTCTGGGCATCAGTGCAGATCATTTCCTCATCTGGAATAACAGAAGCTCTGGAGCAGACCTCCGTTTCCCAGGCTATAGCATGAGTAAACAGCTGTGCAGACTCAACCATCTGTGTTACCCCATACTCAGACGGGCAGCTGGAAACTTGGGAGCTGTGAGGAAGCAAGTGCAATTGGGGTGACACCTCTGAGGACTGGAGTATTTGTGATGTTGAAGTTGAGGTGGTGGAGAGCCTACTTGAAGGAGCACTAGATATCCGTTGAAGCACCTGCTGTTTTTGTGCCTCATCTGGAATTTGTAGCGATAGTCGTGTCCGTAAGAAAGGGATAGTATCACATTGTCCACGAAAAGAAGTAGACATCCTTGTTTGGCTGGAAGATGGTCTTTCTTCTGCAGATATTACTCCTCCCCCACCGTGGGGGGGCTCGACCCACCAGCGGACAGGCACCAGGCTTGGGAGAGGGGGGCTGGCCTTCAGGGTCCACCGCAGCTCTGGCACAAACCCGGAGACACGGAGGTCGCACGGGCAGGAACAGACTGGCCGTGTCGGCTTCACACTCCAGCGTAGTCCCTCTGCCTGCTCGTGCCCGTAACCTCAAAGGGATGTGCAAGCGGCTTTTCTTCCCAGGGCTGTTCCCTGCCCAGCAGGAACATGGGGGAACTCAGGTCGGCCTTCCACTGTACTCCCTTACCTCCCTCTCCCTCTTTCCTTCTTCCGTTCTGCATCTAACCCCTCGGCTCTGTGGTGTCCGCTCTCCCTCCAGCTCTCTCCTTCTCACAGGTGGACTATCGCGTGTATTCACACTGTGGCAAATCTTTTGGGCCCAGGCATAAGAATTTGTCAAGGTAATGGATAATATGTGCCCCTTTGAAAACGTCCATTACAACCCATTCGAGGAAGCAACTAAACGCCTCAAATAGTAAGCAGGATCTGGAGCACCCCATGGGCAAACAGCAATCTATATAGTATGCTCCTTCCCAGAAGCAGCCCAATAGGTGGACACTATTCGGAGGCACAGGTAGTAAGTAACCGGAACGCCACATCAATGTCTATTTTGGCCATTAGGGTGACCATTCCCAACTTCTTGATCCGCCTGATTGCCTTGTCAAAGGATGTACAGTATATACTACTGTACTTGGTTCCGCGTCGATGTTGTCGTTTACGGACTTGCCCCTTGGATATGACAAATGGTGGATTAGTCCGAATGTATTGCGTTCCGTTTTTGACACAGCTCACAACAGGGATACCACTACGTCTTGTAAGGAAAGTGTTCTGAATGGAACCACCATTCTACCTAAAGATATTTCTTTTTTTAATTTTCTTGTCACGACGTCTGGGTGTTGGTAGGCTGATTTTAGATTTTTACTACAGCCTTTCTTGATTTTAGAAGGGCATGACATGCCTATATCTGTGTCTCCCCCTCCTTTTACTCCTTCACCGCTTTTCTTTTCGCATGACTATATGTACTTGTCACTTTTCCATGTGTTAGTTGTGTCTTCTGAGCGGTTTTTCAGCTTTTGGACACCTTTGAAGTGTTTTCTATGTGTTTTCTTTGTCTTTCTATGTGTTTTTGTTTGCCTGCCTTTGGTTTTAATGGTGTTTGAAGGTGTTCGATGAACAGTTCAACGAACAGTTCGGCGAACATACGGGTGTTCGACGAACCGAACCGAACTCGAAGACTACGGGGGTGGCTCAACCCTACCGGCAATATCTCCTGCTCTGTACACATTCTCACTACTACTATAAATTTAAAACTTGCTCCAATTACACCTCTGGCTCTTCTCTGTTTTCAGTATTATCCCTGAGCTCCAACACCGCCAGTTGCTGCTCAGAAGTGCTGTCTGCGCAGTCAACACTTGGTCCAGTGTTATTGGGGTTCAGTAACGTCAGCTGATCCTCAGCTGTGTGTCCGGCAAATTCTCCTGCTATGTCCACATTCTCACTACTACTACAGATTTAAAACTTGCTCCAATTGCACCTCTGGCTCCACTCTTTTTTCGGTATTTACCCTGGGTTACAGTCCCGCAAGCTGTTTCCCGGCAGTGTCTTTGGCACGGGTACTCCCTCCTGCCCAGCCTGGTTCCAGCATGCCAGCTGTTTCCGGGTAGTGTCAACGTCACTTTGCCTGCAATATGTTGTCCTGTCGTGTTGCGGTCGGGTTAGCCGACTCTATGGTGCCTGCAGTTTAGGGGACTCCTATGTGGGCTGCGGGATCTCGCAATGAAGGCTGGTTTCATAGTGCCAATAGGACAAGTACCCCCTGTAGGACTGTGGGTTTCGGTAACTCCGACCTGCTCGCGGCCATGCAACTTTTTTTTTCATGGGTACCTTCTTCTGCCTATCCGAGTTCCAGCACCATTAGCTCGTCCTCGGTAATTCCATTTGCTCTTGTACCTTCTGCTACTCATCCTGGTTCCAGTACCGCTAGCTGGTTCTCGGCAGTGCCTTTGGCTTAGGTGCCTCCTTCTTGGTATCTGAATTCCACCAATGTCTGCTAGTCCTTGGTAGTGCTTTTTGGCACAGGTACCTCCTGCTTAGTAACCGGGTTCCAGTACCGTCAGCTGGTCCTCGGTAGTTCCATTGGCTCTAGTACCTTCTGCTACCCATCCAGGTTCCAGTACCATCAGCTGGTTCTCGGCAGTGCCATTGGCTTAGGTGCCTCCTTCTCGGTATCCAAGTTCCACCAACGTCTGCTGGTCCTTGGTAGTGCTTTTGGGCACAGGTACCTCCTGCTTAGTAACCGGGTTCCAGTACCGTCAGCAGGTCCTCGGTAGTTCCATTGGCTCTTGTACCTTCTGCTACCCATCCGGGTTCCAGTACCGTCAGCTGGTTCTCGGCAATTCCTCGGCCTTCGTGTACCTTCTGCTACATTTCCAAGTTCAAGCTTTTTGAAATGGTTTTTGGTAATCACTCTGGATCTCCCTGACGACGACCCTGAAGACGAGGACCCTGAAGACCACCCCGAAGAAGACGAGGACCCCGAAGACGAGGACCCTGAAGAAAAGGACCCTGAAGACCACCCTGAAGAAGACGAGGACCCCGAAGACGATGACCCTGAAGACGAGGACCCTGAAGACCACCCCGAAGAAGATGAGGACCCCGAAGATGACGACCCTGAAGTTGATGACCCTGAAGACCAGCCCGAAGAAGACCAAGAAGAAGACCCTGAAGAAGGTGACCAAGAGGACAAAAAACAAGAAGACAACCACCAAGATACAGAAGAACAAGAGACAGAAAACCAAGAAGCAGAAGAACAAGAAGCTGCAGAACAAAAAGCAGAAGAACATTAAGCATAAGACTAAAAATCAGAGCAAAAGATATTATCTAAATTATAAGCAGAAGAAGACTAAGCAGTGTATGGGGGTGAGTCCGTGCCTCCTCGTGGTGCCCCTGGAAAAGACCTGCTGCTGCAGGCCAAACTGAACGCGGACAAATCCTGTTGTAAATCTTTTGTGACAGGCAGAATGAAAGGTGTAATCTTCAAACTTTTATAGATAACAACTACAGGAATGCCTGTCACAAATAAGAATATGATGAAAAAGAAGAATATGAAGAAGATGAAGAATTAGAATATGAAGAAGAATAATAGTTGAATAAGAAGAATATGAAGAATGTAAAAAAAAAAGAATAATACGAAGAAGGTGAAGATGAAGAAGGTGAAGAAGAAGTTGATGAAAAAGATGCTGATGCTGAGGATGATGAAGGAGAAAGTGTGGGAGAAGTAAAAAAGAAGGTGAAGAGCATGGAAGTAGTGAAACATAAATATTTTACAAAATATAAAAAAGCTTAACATAGTCAATATTTTTATAACTCAGAACGTCTTAAAAAAAAATATTCATTCCTGCTATTCCATTTGATTGGGCTAAACCTCTATGCCTTTATTGTCTCCCCCACCTCCCCCAATACATTCTACATTATTCTTAGTTGTTTTCCTTCATGTAGAATTAACCTACAGGGAAAGAAAGGGTTTATTTTCATTCCGATATTTGTGTCCCATTGACTTGCATTGGTTTCCGGTATCAAATCGGCGATATCCGATATTTTTTGGGTATTGGTCCGATCCAATCCGATCCGATATTTCCCGATATCGGAAGGTATCGCTCAACACTAATAGACACTATTACGGTTTTTTTTACGGAAAAAATGCCAAAAGCAGGATAATACAGAGATTTCACCCGTGGAACTGCAAAACCACAGTTCTAGTTATCTGGCCTACACCAGACTCTTTTAAACAGATATATTTTTGTCTGAACAGTCACGGAGATACTATTACTGTTTTTTTTTACGGAAAAATGCCAAAAGCAGGATAATACAGAGACTTGACCCATGGAACTGCAAAACCACAGTTCTAGTTATCTAGCCTACACCAGACTCTTTTAAACTGATATAGTGGTGTCTGAACAGTCAGGGGGACACTCACATTTTTTTTTTTGGGGCGCGGGGATACCAAAAGGTTAATAAGATGCGTATTTGTACAGTCTGACTGAGGGAAAAAAAATACAGCATTTAGATGAAAAAAAAAGGATTTTTCCTGGCCCCTGAGACCGGGGGATAAGTCAAGCAATTTGACCAACAGGAGCACACAGGACTGTAAAGCAGTGTTTGCTGGTATAACCACTGCGTCTCCTATACAGCCTGCCTGCCTGTCTGCCTGATATCTGGGATAGATATTAGTTCTGAGAAGGACTGTTTGTTTGATTTGGCAGGCTTTAGAGACCCTACACTAACTATTTTGCAGTATAAATCTCTCCCTAGCTCTGCAGCACTGACCCTACACTGTCTGATCCGGAGCGGCTGTGTCCAAGATGGCGGCACCCGGTTTTAAATACTCAAGGTGACGCTGTGCGGCCAGCCGATCACTGTAATGCCCACAAACAACATGTCTGTGGCATTACAGTGACTGGCTGGCAATCCCTGCATGTTCATTGGCTCTGTAAAGAGCGCCAAATGTGCAGGGCGGAGACCCAAGCTCCCGCCCGAGTAACCCGGAAATGCTCGGTGCTCGCCAAACATCCCGAGTAGTGAGATGCTCGGGTGAGATCCCAGCAGTGTCGAGCATGCTTGCTCAACACTATTAAGAACCGGTTTCCACATGTAATTGAGGCAACCATTTTGACAGGATGTGCCACAGGAGAAGATGTTTTCATTCCAACAATTCCTCTCATTCCATCTGATTTGCCTTTTGATTTTAAACGCCTCCAGTTTCCTGTTCGACGGGCATTTGCTATGTCCATCAACAAGGCTCAGGGACAGTCCTTGAAAGTAGTTGGAATCGATTTACAATCTCCATGCTTTTCTCATGGTGAACTTTATGTGGCCTGTTCAAGAGTTGGAACAGCCAAAAATCTGTTCGTGTTTGCACCTGAAGGAAGAACTAAGAATCTCGTTTATCAAAAGGCTCTCGAATAAGGAGTAGAAGATTACTTCACATTACTTGGCCAATTTAGTTAAATCTGTGTGGAATATTTCTGGTGTTGAAATATATGTTGTGAAATGCTTCTATTAGCTTAGTTTTTGCCTTTTAATAATTACATTTCTATCTATTTGTTTTGTGGTTTTTGTGTGGAGAATAAATTTTTGTTAACACATTCGATTTTGCTAACAGCAGTTATTAACCCGGACGAAGCCAGGTAGTACAGCTAGTATATGTTAATATTAATGAATATACAGTACTAATATGGGATTCTGTTAGCCCTGCTACAGTATTTATTATCCCAAACTGTGCTTGAGTAGTAGGAAATGTGTTACCTTTTGGGCAGCAATGTGTGTCTCTCTTCTGTATGTCCCTGTCTCTTTATGCAAATTGCCTCTTCAGAGAGGAAGAGGACTAGAACTCTGTAGCGCCACCTGTTGGAAGCAGCAATCCTACAAGTCAGTATCAACCCTTTAACGAGCCTTGCAATATGGCTTAGGATAAAAGCCAAATCAAAATCTCAATTTGCTGACATGGTGTTGCTGAGTATTACCCCTTGTCAGTGCAAAATCTGAGCTCTGATTTGGCTAGGTGAGAGGCTCTGGACACTCAGGTGGCACAAATATCAGTTTCATAGTCTACTATTGTTAGAAAAATTTAATGATAGTAACACAGGTAGATGACTAAAAGTAAGTGCAGGCCTGCCGATCTGGAAGCCCTACTGCTATAGGCAGCACACATCTAGGAGACCCAACTTAGTCCAATCATTTCCAAAATTTAGGGGCGAACATCACTAAAGTGGCATCAATTTTCCCACAGTAGAAATAGTATAATGGGGTTCTGACATCCCTTCTATTACAGGAAACCTACCAGATGGAGACCCAACTTGGAGTTTCCACATTTAAAAAAATTATTGCCACACACCACTAAAGTGGCATTAATTTCCCCAGAGTGGAAATAGTATAATGGGGTTCTGTCACCGCTTCAACTACAGGCAACCCACCAGATGGAGAACCAACTTGGAGTCTTGACAATTTAAAAACTTGTTAGTAACATCAGCAGCAGTGACAGCTGGCACAGAAGCCACATTAAAGGTGTCATAGATTTCAATAACATAAGATCAATGCAGCACACTAAAAACTACACCATCACCTAGTCTGCTCAGTCTGTGATTGGGGTGCAAAAGTCATTGGAGATCCCTGACTTGTTCAGGTTAATGAAAGTTACACTTTCAGGGACAGCAGGATGCAATTATTCGTCAGGACTAGTGATAGGCGAACCCGTCACTGTTCGGGTTCGGCTAATTTAGCCGAACACCAAACAGTTTTTTTAAAGTTCTGGTTCGGTTACCAGAACAGTATCTGAACCCCGAACACGAACATGGACCCCATTCATGTGAATGGGGGACCCGAATTTGCCTGGTTTCCTGCACTGTCATTTGCATGACAGCAACGGAAACACAGGCTTTGATCGCGGTCAGAGCGCTGTGACATCATGCTTACTGGTGTCAGCATGATGCCACAGCTGTGACACTTACCTGGTTTCCCATGCTGTCACTTGCATGATAGCACAGGAAACACAGGCTCTGATCGCGGTAATTAAATTACCGCGATCAGAGCCTGTGGCATCATCCTGACAGGTGTCAGCATGATGCCACAGCTGTGACAGGTGATCCAGCGGTAAATAGCTTACCGCGGGTCATAGGTGCTGACTGATGGTACTACTACCACCAACAGCCGGTGCCTCCTGCCTTTGGAAACAGCGGGCACGGTTGCCACTGGATGGGAGCAGTTGTCTCCCATCCGTCGACGTCTATGCTGTGCTGAGTGTAAAAAAAGAAATGTTAAATTAATATTAAAATAAAAATAAAACACACTATACTCACCTACACTTTGTCCCCGATATTCTCCGCACCAGTAAAAAATAAAAAAAAACATTTATTCACCTTACAACTAATCCCCGAAGCCTGTAATAAAAGTGAAATAATAAACTAAGCTCATCCTTACCTTTCCGACGCTGTCCAAATAACGAGTGTCCCATGAAGATTCCATGAACAGAGCGGCCACACAGTATGTGACCACTCTGTTCATTCGCCGGCAATACATTGACTCAGCGTATAGCCGGCAAAAAAGGTCTGCGCATCCGCAGTGAATATTTTCCCACATTTGCCAATGAGTTGAACTCAGTTGAACTCATTGGCAAGCGTGGGAAAATACTCACTGCATGCGGTGACCTGATTTGCCCGCTTTACACTGAGTCAGTGTATTGCCGGCAAATGAATAAAGCAGTCACATACTATTTGGCGGCTCTGTTCATGGAATCTTCATGGGACACTAGTTATTTGTACGTTGGAAAGGTAAGGATGAGGTTGGTTTATTATTTTATTTTTATTACAGGTGATCAAGGGCTTCAGCTGGAATGGGCGTGACGGTAAGTATGGTTTAATTTAGGATATTAAAGGAATCCTGTCTATTTCAAATAAAATATTTTATTCTGGGTGTTTGTTTTATTTCCCATTTTACTTACACTATGAGGTTAGTAATGGGGATGTCTTATAGATGCCTCTCCATTACTAACCTGGGCTTGATGTCAGCTGACATCAACCCCAACCCTATAACCCCACTGCCACCGCTACAGGGCAGTGGGTAAATCGAGGTTAAGTATCAGAATTGGCATATCCTATTGATGCGCCATTTCTGGGGAGGCTGAGGGCTCCTGTTTCTAGCTTCAGAGTGGGCCAATATTCATGGTCCCTTCCTAGGTTATTAATATCAGCCTGCATAGCCTTTGCTAGCTGTTAAAATAGGGGGACCCCATGTCATTTTTAGGGGGGGTTCCCCATTTTAAAAGCCATTAAAAGTTACAGTATGTAAACAGCTGGGGGTTGATATTAGCAGCCTGGGAAGCTCCATGGGTGTTACCCCCTTCCCAGGCTAAAAACATCCGCCCCAGCCGTCCGCTTTCACTCTGCTGGTTAATAAAATTATGGGGGGCCCCACACCATTTTTTTAAAGAAATGTACTCATTTATTAATAAATGACATGAGCAGTAAGGTACACACACTATGTATGGATTATTTAAATCACAAATTTATATATATATGTTTGCATACCTATCTATTATCTTTCTATTATCTGTATATCTAGCTATCCATACATCTATCGATCGATTTATTATCTATCTATCTATCCATATATCTATTTATCTGTTGACCTAACTAATTATATATCTAAGATAGATAATATATAGATATATGGAAATATTGAAACTAGATGTTGAACTCGATCTAGGCCCAAGTGGCAAGCATTTTTATTGATATATGGTCTCCCATGCTGCTATGTGCTGCCGCCAATCCTGGTATTTGTGCTGCCCCCATCCTGCCCCCCCATCCTATCCTGATATGCATGGCACTCCTTATCCCTATCCTGGCATGCATGGTACCCCTCATCCCCATCCTTGTATGCATGGTACCACTCATACCCATCCTGGTATGCATGGCACCCTTCACTTCCAATCCTGGTATGCATGGCACCCCTCACACCCAATTCTGGTATGCATGGCACCCCTCAACCCCATCCTGGTATGCATGGCACACCTCATCCCAATCCTGGCATACATGGCACCCCTCATCCCTTATACTAGTATGCATGGATGGCCCCCTCAGCCTTATCATAGTATGCATGGGCCCCTCATCCCCATCCTGGTATGCATGGTACCCCATCCCTCATCCCTATCCTGGTATATATGGTACCCCTCATCCTGGTATGGATGGTACCCCTCATCCCTATCCTGGTATGCATGGCACCCCATTCCTCATTCTGGTAAGCATGGAACCCCTCATACCTATCCTGGTATGCATGGTCCCTTATCCAAATCCTGTTATGTATGGCACCCCCACATCCCTATCCTGGTATGCATGGTACCCCTCATTCCCAATCCTGATATGCATGGCACCCCTCATCCCCAAACATGGTATGCATGGCACCCCTTATCTCCAATCCTTGTATGCAAGGCTCCCCTCATCCCCAATCCTGGCATGCATGGCACCCCTCATCCCCAATCCTGGTATGCATGGCACCCCTCTTCCCCAATCCTGGTATGCATGGCATACCTCATCCCCAGTCCTTGGTATGCATGGCACCCCTTATCCCCAGTCCTGGTATGCATGGCACCCCTCATCCCCAATCCTAGTATGCATTGCACCCCTCATCCCCCAATCCTGGAATTCATTGCACCCCTCATCTCCAATCCTGGTATGGATGGCACTCCTCATCACCAATTCTGGTGTTAATGGCACCCCTCACCCACCCCTCAGCCCCAATTCTGGCATGCATGGCACCCCTCATCCCCATTCCTGGAATGCATTGCACCTCTCTTCTCCAATCCTGGTATGGATGGCACGCCTCATCCCCAAACCTGGTAATAATGGCTCCTCTCAGCCCCAATGGTATCCCTCATTTCCAATCTTGGTATGCATGGCACCCCTCACACCCAATCCTAGTATGCATGGCACCTCTCATCCCCAATCCTGGTATTTATGGCTCCCTCATCCTCAATCCTGGAATGCATGGCACTCCTCATTAGAGATGAGCGGTGTTTGACACGAGCTGTTCGCCAATCTCAAATTCGAGCTGTTTTGGGCGGTGTTCGAGCTGTTTGGCGAACCCGAACGATTTGAAAAAAATTCGGCTGTTCGAGGTTATGTTCGATAACTGTTCGTGCACCAAAATCATAACTGGGTTTTTTCTCAGTAATGCTGAAAATTAATGTTAATACACAGTTTGAGTGTATAGCGGGGCGGGGGGAGGGGCAGGGGATGGATCTCTGCAGAAATAATGAAGATCTCCATTTTTTTTTCTCTTTCCCGCATTTACAGTGGGGAGGTGCAATCTGTCAGCCGATCAGCAGCGCACACACGGAGCGAACTGCTTTTTTTCACACAAGCAAGGGCATGTGTCATTGGCAGTGCATGTCACATGTCCTTGCCCTATAAGACCCAGCCATTTTCCCCATCGCCACCATTTTCTCACTGCTGCAGCTGAATGTTAGATGGCACCGCTGTTGCTGTGTGCGCTATACTTTGTTAATTTCAAGCCAATTTTCGCACAAATCTACAGATAGCTTGGGAGTAGGGAATAGTTGTGATTGCAGTCCTTTTAAGGACTAGGTTACATCATTTCCTACGACTTTTATCAGGCAGGTCTGTGCTCTTTAATAGATAGGCTGGGAGTAAAGACTAATTGCTATTGCTGTCCTTTTCAGGGCTAGGTTACATCAGTTCCTATCACTTTTATCAGGCAGGACTGTGCTCTTAAATAGATAGGTTGCGAGTAAAGACTAATTGTAATTGCAGTCCTTTTCAAGACCAGGTTACATCAGTTCCTATCACTTTTTGCGAGGCAGGTCTGTGCCAGTGCTGTGCAAGTTTTTTTCATAGCATTTGGCTAAATCAAGCAAAGCAAATCCCTTTTGTCCTCTTGCACTGTGTGTTAGTCAGTGGAGAAGCCTATCTGTGTTGCAAGCTACACCACCTGTGTATAGAATACAAATTTTTTTTCTGCACCTAGTGAAGTAAAACCTTTTGGGCATAGCCTCATTCTCTTAGTCCATCTATACTAACCTCCACCAGGTTGCAAATTCAATCTAATTTTTTCCTCCATCTAGCTCTGAAAAAATATTTCGGTTTGTAGCAGTGTGTGGGACTTGTTCTATTAGTCCATCTATACTAACCTCCACCAGGTGGCAAATTCAATCTAATTTTTTTCTGCATCTAGCTTTGAAAAAATATTTTAGCTTGTAGCAGTGTGTGGGACTTGTTCAATTAGTCCATCTATACTAACCTCCACCAGGTTGCAAATTCAATCTAATTTTTTTCTGCATCTAGCTCTGAAAAAATATTTCGGCTTGTAGCAGTGTGTGGGACTTATTCTATTAGTCCATCTATACTAACCTCCACCAGGCTGCAAATTCAATCTAATTTTTTTCTGCATTTCTCTCTGAAAAATATTTCGGCTTCTAGCAGTGTGTGGGACTTGTTCTATTAGTCCATCTATATTAACCTCCACCAGGTTGCAAATTCAATCTAAATTTTTTATGCATCTAGCTCTGAAAAAATATTTCGGCATGTAGCAGTGTGTGGGACTTGTTCTATTAGTCCATCTATACTAACCTCCACCAGGTTGCAAATTCAATCTCATTTTTTTCTTCATCTAGCTCTGAAAAAATATTTCGGCTTGTAGCAGTGTGTGGGACTTGTTCTATTAGTCCATCTATACTAACCTCCACCAGGTTGCAAATTCAATCTCATTTTTTTCTACATCTAGCTCTGAAAAAATATTTCGGCTTATAGCAGTGCGTGGGACTTGTTCAATTAGTCCATCTATACTAACCTAGACCAGGTTGCAAATTCAATTTCATTTTTTTCAGCATCTAGCTCTGAAAAAATATTTCGTCTGGTAGCAGTGTGTGGGACTTGTTCTATTAGTCCATCTATACTAACCTCCACCAGGTTGCAAATTCAATCTAATTTTTTTCTGCATCTAGCTCTGAAAAAATATTTCGGCTTATAGCAGTGCGTGGGACTTGTTCAATTAGTCCATCTATACTAACCTCCACCAGGCTGCAAATTCAATCTAATTTTTTTCTGCATTTCTCTCTGAGAAAATATTTCGGCTTCTAGCAGTGTGTGGGACTTGTTCTATTAGTCCATCTATATTAACCTCCACCAGGTTGCAAATTCAATCTAAATTTTTTATGCATCTAGCTCTGAAAAAATATTTCGGCATGTAGCAGTGTGTGGGACTTGTTCTATTAGTCCATCTATACTAACCTCCACCAGGTTGCAAATTCAATCTAATTTTTTTCTGCATCTAGCTCTGAAAAAATATTTCGGCTTGTAGCAGTGTGTGGGACTTATTCTATTAGTCCATCTATACTAACCTCCACCAGGCTGCAAATTCAATCTAATTTTTTTCTGCATTTCTCTCTGAGAAAATATTTCGGCTTCTAGCAGTGTGTGGGACTTGTTCTATTAGTCCATCTATATTAACCTCCACCAGGTTGCAAATTCAATTTAAATTTTTTATGCATCTAGCTCTGAAAAAATATTTCGGCATGTAGCAGTGTGTGGGACTTGTTCTATTAGTCCATCTATACTAACCTCCACCAGGTTGCAAATTCAATCTCATTTTTTTCTGCATCTAGCTCTGAAAAAATATTTCGGCTTGTAGCAGTGTGTGGGACTTGTTCTATTAGTCCATCTATACTAACCTCCACCAGGTTGCAAATTCAATCTCATTTTTTTCTCCATCTAGCTCTGAAAAAATATTTCGGCTTATAGCAGTGCGTGGGACTTGTTCAATTAGTCCATCTATACTAAGCTAGACCAGGTTGCAAATTCAATTTAATTTTTTTCTGCATCTAGCTCTGAAAAAATATTTCGGATGGTAGCAGTGTGTGGGACTTGTTCTATTAGTCCATCTATACTAACCTCCACCAGGTTGCAAATTCAATCTAATTTTTTTCTGCATCTAGCTCTGAAAAAATATTTCGGCTTATAGCAGTGCGTGGGACTTGTTCAATTAGTCCATCTATACTAACCTCCACCAGGCTGCAAATTCAATCTAATTTTTTTCTGCATTTCTCTCTGAGAAAATATTTCGGCTTCTAGCAGTGTGTGGGACTTGTTCTATTAGTCCATCTATATTAACCTCCACCAGGTTGCAAATTCAATCTAAATTTTTTATGCATCTAGCTCTGAAAAAATATTTCGGCATGTAGCAGTGTGTGGGACTTGTTCTATTAGTCCATCTATACTAACCTCCATCAGGTTGCAAATTCAATCTAATTTTTTTCTGCATCTAGCTCTGAAAAAATATTTCGGCTTGTAGCAGTGTGTGGGACTTATTCTATTAGTCCATCTATACTAACCTCCACCAGGCTGCAAATTCAATCTAATTTTTTTCTGCATTTCTCTCTGAGAAAATATTTCGGCTTCTAGCAGTGTGTGGGACTTGTTCTATTAGTCCATCTATATTAACCTCCACCAGGTTGCAAATTCAATCTAAATTTTTTATGCATCTAGCTCTGAAAAAATATTTCGGCATGTAGCAGTGTGTGGGACTTGTTCTATTAGTCCATCTATACTAACCTCCACCAGGTTGCAAATTCAATCTCATTTTTTTCTGCATCTAACTCTGAAAAAATATTTCGGCTTGTAGCAGTGTGTGGGACTTGTTCTATTAGTCCATCTATACTAACCTCCACCAGGTTGCAAATTCAATCTCATTTTTTTCTACATCTAGCTCTGAAAAAATATTTCGGCTTATAGCAGTGCGTGGGACTTGTTCAATTAGTCCATCTATACTAACCTAGAACAGGTTGCAAATTCAATTTAATTTTTTTCTGCATCTAGCTCTGAAAAAATATTTCGGCTGGTAGCAGTGTGTGGGACTTGTTCTATTAGTCCATCTATACTAACCTCCACCAGGTTGCAAATTCAATCTAATTTTTTTCTGCATCTAGCTCTGAAAAAATATTTCGGCTTATAGCAGTGCGTGGGACTTGTTCAATTAGTCCATCTATACTAACCTCCACCAGGCTGCAAATTCAATCTAATTTTTTTCTGCATTTCTCTCTGAGAAAATATTTCGGCTTCTAGCAGTGTGTGGGACTTGTTCTATTAGTCCATCTATATTAACCTCCACCAGGTTGCAAATTCAATCTAAATTTTTTATGCATCTAGCTCTGAAAAAATATTTCGGCATGTAGCAGTGTGTGGGACTTGTTCTATTAGTCCATCTATACTAACCTCCACCAGGTTGCAAATTCAATCTCATTTTTTTCTGCATCTAGCTCTGAAAAAATATTTCGGCTTGTAGCAGTGTGTGGGACTTGTTCTATTAGTCCATCTATACTAACCTCCACCAGGTTGCAAATTCAGTCTCATTTTTTTCTGCATCTAGCTCTGAAAAAATATTTCGGCTTATAGCAGTTCGTGGGACTTGTTCAATTAGTCCATCTATACTAACCTCCACCAGGTTGCAAATTCAATTTAATTTTTTTCTGCATCTAGCTCTGAAAAAATATTTCGGCTGGTAGCAGTGTGTGGGACTTGTTCTATTAGTCCATCTATACTAACCTCCACCAGGTTGCAAATTCAATCTAATTTTTTTCTGCATCTAGCTCTGAAAAAATATTTCGGCTTATAGCAGAGCGTGGGACTTGTTCAATTAGTCCATCTATACTAACCTCCACCAGGTTGCAAATTCAATTTAATTTTTTTCTGCATCTAGCTCTGAAAAAATATTTCGGCTTGTAGCAGTGTGTGGGACTTGTTCTATTAGTCCATCTATACTAACCTCCACCAGGCTGCAAATTCAATCAAATTTTTTTCTGCATCTAGCTCTGAAAAAATATTTCGGCATGTAGCAGTGTGTGGGACTTGTTCTATTAGTCCATCTACACTAACCTCCACCAGGTTGCAAATTCAATCTCATTTTTTTCTGCATCTAGCTCTGAAAAAATATTTCGGCTTGTAGCAGTGTGTGGGACTTGTTCTATTAGTCCATCTATACTAACCTCCACCAGGTTGCAAATTCAATCAAATTTTTTTCTGCATCCAGCTCTGAAAAAATATTTCGGCTTGTAGCAGTGTGTGGGACTTGTTCTATTAGTCCATCTATACTAACCTCCACCAGGTTGCAAATTCAATCAAATTTTTTTCTGCATCTAGCTCTGAGAAAACATTTCGGCTTCTAGCAGTATGTGGCACTTGATCTATTAGTCCATCTATATTAACCTCCACCAGGTTGCAAATTCAATCTAATTTTTTCCTGCATCTAGCTCTGAAAAAATATTTCGGCATGTAGCAGTGTGTGGGACTTGTTCTGTTAATCCATCTATACTGACCTCCACCTGGTTGCAAATTACATCTAATTTTTTTCTGCATCTAGCTCTGAAAAATTATTTTGGCTTGAAGCAGTGTGTGGGACTTGTTCTATTAGTCCATCTATACTAACCTTCACCAGGTTGCAAATTCAATCTAATTTCTTTCTGCATCTAGCTCTGAAAAAATATTTCTGCTTGTAGCAGTGTGTGGGACTTGTTCTATTAGTCCATCTATACTAACCTCCACCAGGTTGCAAATTCAATCAAATTTTTTTCTGCATCTAGCTCTGAAAAAATATTTCGGCTTATAGCAGTGTGTGGGACTTGTTCTATTAGTCCATCTATACTAACCTCCACCAGGTTGCAAATTCAATCAATTTTTTTTCTGCATCTAGCTCTGAAAAACATCTTGGCTTGTAGCAGTGTGTGGGACTTGTTCTACTACTCCATCTATACTAACCTCCACCAGGTTGCAAATTCAATCTCATTTTTTCTGCATCTAGCTCTATAAAAATATTTCGGCTTGTAGCAGTGCGTGGGACTTGTTCAATTAGTCCATCTATACTAACCTCCACCAGGTTGCAAATTCAATCAAATTTTTTCTGCATCTAGCTCTGAAAAAATATTTCGGCTTGTAGCAGTGTGTGGGACTTGTTCTATTAGTCCATCTATACTAATCTCCACCAGGTTCCAAATTCAATCTAATTTTTTTCTGCATCTAGCTCTGAAAAAATATTTCAGCTTGTAGCAGTGTGTGGGACTTGTTCTATTAGTCCATCTATTCTAACCTCCACCAGGTTGCAAATTCAATCTAATTTTTTTCTGCATCTAGCTCTGAAAAAATATTTTGGCTTGTAGCAGTGTGTGGGACTTGTTCTATTAGTCCATCTATACTAACCTCCACCAGGCTGCAAATTCAATCTAATTTTTTTCTGCATCTAGCTCTGAAAAAATATTTCAGCTTGTAGCAGTGTGTGGGACATGTTCTATTAGTCCATCCATACTAGCCTCCACCAGGTTGCAAATTCAATCTAATTTTTTTCTGCATCTAGCTCTGAAAAAATATTTAGGCTTGTAGCAGTGTGTGGGACTTGTTCTATTAGTCCATCTATACTAACCTCCACCAGGTTGCAAATTCAATCAAATTTTTTTCTGCATTTAGCTCTGAAAAATTTCTTGGCTTGCAGCAGTGTGTGGGACTTGTTCGATTACTCCATCTATACTAACCTCCACCAGGTTGTAAATTCAATCTCATTTTTTCTGCATCTAGCTCTGAAAAAATATTTCGGCTTGTAGCAGTGCGTGGAACGTGTTCAATTAGTCCATCTATATTAACCTCCACCAGGTTGCAAATTCAATCTAATTTTTTTCTGCATCTAGCTCTGAAAAAATATTTCGGCATGTAGCAGTGTGTGGGACTTGTTCTATTAGTCCATCTATACTAACCTCCACCAGGTTGCAAATTCAATCTAATTTTTTTCTGCATCTAGCTCTGAAAAAATATTTCGGCTTGTAGCAGTGTGTGGGACTTGTTCAATTAGTCCATCTATACTAACCTCCACTAGGTTGCAAATTCAATCTAATTTTTTCTGCATCTAGCTCTGAAAAAATATTTTGGCTTGTAGCAGTGTGTGGGACTTGTTCTATTAGTCCATCTATACTAACCTCCATCAGGTTCCAAATTCAATCTAATTTTTTTCTGCATCTAGCTCTGAAAAAATATTTCGGCTTGTAGCAGTGTGTGGGACTTGCTCTATTAGTCCATCTATTCTAACCTCCACCAGGTTGCAAATTCAATCTAATTTTTTTCTGCATCTAGCTCTGAAAAAATATTTCGGTTTGTAGCAGTGTGTGGGACTTGTTCTATTAGTCCATCTATACTAACCTCCACCAGGTTGCAAATTCAATCTAATTTTTTTCTGCATCTAGCTCTGAAAAAATATTTCGGCTTATAGCAGTGCGTGGGACTTGTTCAATTAGTCCATCTATACTAACCTCCACCAGGTTGCAAATTCAATTTAATTTTTTTCTGCATCTAGCTCTGAAAAAATATTTCGGCTGGTAGCAGTGTGTGGGACTTGTTCTATTAGTCCATCTATACTAACCTCCACCAGGTTGCAAATTCAATCTAATTTTTTTCTGCATCTAGCTCTGAAAAAATATTTCGGCTTATAGCAGAGCGTGGGACTTGTTCAATTAGTCCATCTATACTAACCTCCACCAGGTTGCAAATTCAATTTAATTTTTTTCTGCATCTAGCTCTGAAAAAATATTTCGGCTTGTAGCAGTGTGTGGGACTTGTTCTATTAGTCCATCTATACTAACCTCCACCAGGCTGCAAATTCAATCAAATTTTTTTTTGCATCTAGCTCTAAAAAAATATTTCGGCATGTAGCAGTGTGTGGGACTTGTTCTATTACTCCATCTACACTAACCTCCACCAGGTTGCATATTCAATCTCATTTTTTTCTGCATCTAGCTCTGAAAAAATATTTCGGCTTGTACAGTGTGTTGGACTTGTTCTATTAGTCCATCTATACTAACCTCCACCAGGTTCCAAATTCAATCTAATTTTTTTCTGCATCTAGCTCTGAAAAAATATTTAGGCTTGTAGCAGTGTGTGGGACTTGTTCTATTAGTCCATCTATACTAACCTCCACCAGGTTGCAAATTCAATCAAATTTTTTTCTGCATCTAGCTCTGAGAAAATATTTCGGCTTCTAGCACTGTGTGGCACTTGTTCTATTAGTCCATCTATATTAACCTCCAACAGGTTGCAAATTCAATCTAATTTTTTTCTGCATCTAGCTCTGAAAAAATATTTCGGCATGTAGCAGTGTGTGGGACTTGTTCTGTTAGTCCATCTATACTGACCTCCACCTGGTTGCAAATTCCATCTTATTTTTTTCTGCATCTAGCTCTGAAAAATTATTTTGGCTTGAAGCTGTGTGTGGGACTTGTTCTATTAGGCCATCTATACTAACCTTCACCAGGTTGCAAATTCAATCTAATTTCTTTCTCCATCTAGCTCTGAAAAAATATTTCGGCTTGTAGCAGTGTGTGGGACTTGTTCTATTAGTCGATCTATACTAACCTCCACCAGGTTGCAAATTCAATCAAATTTTTTTCTGCATCTAGCTCTGAAAAAATATTTCGGCTTATAGCAGTGTGTGGGACTTGTTCTATTAGTCCATCTATACTAACCTCCACCAGGTTGCAAATTCAATCAAATTTATTTCTGCATCTAGCTCTGAAAAATATCTTGGCTTGTAGCAGTGTGTGGGACTTGTTCGATTACTCCATCTATACTAACCTCCACCAGGTTGCAAATTCAATCTCATTTTTTCTGCATCTAGCTCTGAAAAAATATTTCGGCTTGTAGCAGTGCGTGGGACTTGTTCAATTAGTCCATCTATACTAACCTCCACCAGGTTGCAAATTCAATTTAATTTTTTTCTGCATCTAGCCCTGAAAAAATATTTCGGCTTGTAGCAGTGTGTGGGACGTGTTCTATTAGTCCATCTATACTAACCTCCACCAGGTTGCAAATTCAATCTAATTTTTTTCTGCATCTATCTCTGAAAAAATATTTCGGCTTGTAGCAGTGTGTGGGACTTGTTCTTTTAGTCCATCTATACTAACCTCCAACAAGTTGCAAATTCAATCTAATTTTTTTCTGCATCTAGCTCCGAAAAAATATTTCAGCTTGTAGCAGTGTGTGGGACTTGTTCTATTAGTCCATCTATACTAACCTCCACCAGGCTGCAAATTCAATCTAATTTTTTTCTGCATCTAGCTCTGAAAAAATATTTCGGCTTGTAGCAGTGTGTGGGACTTGTTCAATTAGTCCATCTATACTAACCTCCACTAGGTTGCAAATTCAATCTAATTTTTTTCTGCATCTAGCTCTGAAAAAATATTTCGGCTTGTAGCAGTGTGTGGGACTTGCTCTATTAGTCCATCTATTCTAACCTCCACCAGGTTGCAAATTCAATCTAATTTTTTTCTGCATCTAGCTCTGAAAAAATATTTTGGTTTGTAGCAGTGTGTGGGACTTGTTCTATTAGTCCATCTATACTAACATCCACCAGGTTGCAAATGCAATCTAATTTTTATCTGCATCTAGCTCTGAAAAAATATTTCAGCTTGTAGCAGTGTGTGGGACTTGTTCTATTAGTCCATCTATACTAACCTCCACCAGGTTGCAAATTCAATCTAATTTTTTTCTGCATCTAGCTCTGAAAAAATATTTCGGTTTGTAGCAGTGTGTGGGACTTGTTCTATTAGTCCATCTATACTAACCTCCACCAGGTTGCAAATTCAATCTAATTTTTTCTGCATCTAGCTCTGAAAAAATATTTTGGCTTGTAGCAGTGTGTGGGACTTGTTCTATTAGTCCATCTATACTAACCTCCACCAGGTTGCAAATGCAATCTAATTTTTATCTGCATCTAGCTCTGAAAAAATATTTCAGCTTGTAGCAGTGTGTGGGACTTGTTCTATTAGTCCATCTATACTAACCTCCACCAGGTTCCAAATTCAATCTAATTTTTTTCTGCATCTAGCTCTGAAAAAATATTTCGGCTTGTAGCAGTGTGTGGGACTTGTTCTATTAGTCCATCTATACTAACCTTCACCAGATTGCAAATTCAATCTAATTTTTTTCTGCATCTAGCTCTGAAAAAATATTTCGGCTTGTAACAGTGTGTGGGACTCGTTCTATTAGTCCATCTATACTAACCTCCACCAGGTTTCAAATTCAATCAAATTTTTTTCTGCTTCTAGCTCTGAAAAAATATTTCGGCTTGTAGCAGTGTGTGGGACTTGTTCTATTAGTCCATCTATACTAACCTCCACCAGGTTGCAAATTCAATCTAATTTTTTTCTGCATCTTGCTCTGAAAAAATATTTCGGCTTGTAACAGTGTGTGGGACTCGTTCTATTAGTCCATCTATACTAACCTCCACCAGGTTGCAAATTCAATCTAATTTTTTTCTGCATCTAGCTCTGAAAAAATATTTTGGCATGTAGCAGTGTGTGGGACTTGTTCTGTTAGTCCATCTATACTAACCTCCACCAGGTTGCAAATTCAATCTAATTTTTTTCTGCATATAGCTCTGAAAAAATATTTTGGCTTCTAGCAGTGTGTGTCACTTGTTCTATTAGTCCATCTATACTAACCTCCACCAGGTTCCAAATTCAATCTAATTTTTTTCTGCATCTAGCTCTGAAAAAATATTTCGGCTTGTAGCAGTGTGTGGGACTTGTTCTATTAGTCCATCTATACTAACCTTCACCAGATTGCAAATTCAATCTAATTTTTTTCTGCATCTAGCTCTGAAAAAATATTTCGGCTTGTAACAGTGTGTGGGACTTGTTCTATTAGTCCATCTATACTAACCTTCACCAGATTGCAAATTCAATCTAATTTTTTTCTGCATCTAGCTCTGAAAAAATATTTCGGCTTGTAACAGTGTGTGGGACTCGTTCTATTAGTCCATCTATACTAACCTCCACCAGGTTTCAAATTCAATCAAATTTTTTTCTGCTTCTAGCTCTGAAAAAATATTTCGGCTTGTAGCAGTGTGTGGGACTTGTTCTATTAGTCCATCTATACTAACCTCCACCAGGTTGCAAATTCAATCTAATTTTTTTCTGCATCTTGCTCTGAAAAAATATTTCGGCTTGTAACAGTGTGTGGGACTCGTTCTATTAGTCCATCTATACTAACCTCCACCAGGTTGCAAATTCAATCTAATTTTTTTCTGCATCTAGCTCTGAAAAAATATTTTGGCATGTAGCAGTGTGTGGGACTTGTTCTGTTAGTCCATCTATACTAACCTCCACCAGGTTGCAAATTCAATCTAATTTTTTTCTGCATATAGCTCTGAAAAAATATTTTGGCTTCTAGCAGTGTGTGTCACTTGTTCTATTAGTCCATCTATATTAACCTCCACCAGGTTGCAAAGTCAATCTAATTTTTTTCTGCATCTAGCTCTGAAGAAATATTTCGGCATGTAGCAGTGTGTGGGACTTGTTCCATTAGTCCATCTATACTAATCTCCACCAGGTTGCAAATTCAATCTCATTTTTTTCTGCATCTAGCTCTGAAAAAATATTTCGGCTTGTAGCAGTGTGTGGGACTTGTTCAATTAGTCCATCTATACTAACCTCCACCAGGTTGCAAATTCAATCTAATTTTTTCTGCATCTAGCTCTGAAAAAATATTTCGGCTTGTAGCAGTGTGTGGGACTTGTTCTATTAGTCCATCTGTACTAACCTCCACCAGGTTCCAAATTCAATCTAATTTTTTTCTGCATATAGCTCTGAAAAATTTTTCTGCTTGTAGCAGTGTGTGGGACTTGTTCTATTAGTCCATCTATTCTAACCTCCACCAGGTTGCAAATTCAATCTAATTTTTTTCTGCATCTAGCTCTGAAAAAATATTTCAGCTTGTAGCAGTGTGTGGGACTTGTTCTATTAGTCCATCTATACTAACCTCCACCAGGTTGCAAATTCAATCTAATTTTTTTCTGCATCTAGCTCTGAAAAAAGATTACAGCTTGTAGCAGTGTGTGGGACTTGTTCTATTAGTCCATCTATACTAACCTCCACCAGGTTGCAAATGCAATCTAATTTTTATCTGCATCTAGCTCTGAAAAAATATTTCAGCTTGTAGCAGTGTGTGGGACTTGTTCTATTAGTCCATCTATACTAACCTCCACCAGGATGCAAATTCAATCTAATTTTTTTCTGCATCTAGCTCTGAAAAGATATTTTGGCTTGTAGCAGTGTGTGGGACTTGTTCTGTTAGTCCATCTATACTAACCTCCACCAGGTTGCAAATTCAATCAAATTTTTTTCTGCATCTAGCTCTGAGAAAATATTTCGGCTTGTAGCAGTGTGTGGGACTTGTTCTGTTAGTCCATGTATACTGACCTCCACCTGGTTGCAAATTACATCTAATTTTTTTCTGCATCTAGCTCTGAAAAATATCTTGGCTTGTAGCAGTGTGTGGGACTTGTTGTACTACTCCATCTATACTAACCTCCACCAGGTTGCAAATTCAATCTCATTTTTTCTGCATCTAGCTCTGAAAAAATATTTCGGCTTGTAGCAGTGCGTGGGACTTGTTCTATTAGTCCATCTATACTAACCTCCACCAGGTTCCAAATTCAATCTAATTTTTTTCTGCATCTAGCTCTGAAAAAATATTTCAGCTTGTAGCAGTGTGTGGGACTTGTTCTATTAGTCCATCCATACTAGCCTCCACCAGGTTGCAAATTCAATCTAATTTTTTTCTGCATCTAGCTCTGAGAAAATATTTCGGCTTCTAGCAGTGTGTGGCACTTGTTCTATTAGTCCATCTATATTAACCTCCAACAGGTTGCAAATTCAATCTAATTTTTTTCTGCATCTAGCTCTGAAAAAATATTTCGGCATGTAGCAGTGTGTGGGACTTGTTCTGTTAGTCCATCTATACTGACCTCCACCTGGTTGCAAATTCCATCTTATTTTTTTCTGCATCTAGCTCTGAAAAATTATTTTGGCTTGAAGCTGTGTGTGGGACTTGTTCTATTAGTCCATCTATACTAACCTTCACCAGGTTGCAAATTCAATCTAATTTCTTTCTCCATCTAGCTCTGAAAAAATATTTTGGCTTGTAGCAGTGTGTGGGACTTGTTCTATTAGTCCATCTATACTAACCTCCACCAGGTTGCAAATTCAATCAAATCTTTTTCTGCATCTAGCTCTGAAAAAATATTTCGGCTTGTAGCAGTGTGTGGGACTTGTTCTATTAGTCCATCTATACTAACCTCCACCAGGTTGAAAATTCAATCAAATCTTTTTCTGCATCTAGCTCTGAAAAAATATTTTGGCTTGTAGCAGTGTGTGGGACTTGTTCTATTAGTCCATCTATACTAACCTCCACCAGGTTGCAAATGCAATCTAATTTTTATCTGCATCTAGCTCTGAAAAAATATTTCAGCTTGTAGCAGTGTGTGGGACTTGTTCTATTAGTCCATCTATACTAACATCCACCAGGTTCCAAATTCAATCTAATTTTTTTCTGCAACTAGCTCTGAAAAAATATTTTGGCTTGTAGCAGTGTGTGGGACATGTTCTATTAGTCCATCTATACTAACCTTCACCAGATTGCAAATTCAATCTAATTTTTTTCTGCATCTAGCTCTGAAAAAATATTTCGGCTTGTAACAGTGTGTGGGACTCGTTCTATTAGTCCATCTATACTAACCTCTACCAGGTTTCAAATTCAATCAAATTTTTTTCTGCTTCTAGCTCTGAAAAAATATTTCGGCTTGTAGCAGTGTGTGGGACTTGTTCTATTAGTCCATCTATACTAACCTCCACCAGGTTGCAAATTCAATCTAATTTTTTTCTGCATCTAGCTCTGAAAAATATTTTGGCATGTAACAGTGTGTGGGACTTGTTCTGTTAGTCCATCTATACTAACCTCCACCTGGTTGCAAATTCAATCTAATTTTTTTCTGCATATAGCTCTGAAAAAATATTTTGGCTTGTATCAGTGTGTGGGACTTGTTCTATTAGTCCATCTTTACTAACCTCCAACAAGTTGCAAATTCAATCAAATTTTTTTATGCATCTAGCTCTGAAAAAATATTTCAGCTTGTAGCAGTGTGTGGGACTTGTTCTATTAGTCCAGCTATACTAACCTCCACCGGGCTGCAAATTCAATCAAATTTTTTTCTGCATCTAGCTCTGAAAACATATTTTGGCTTCTAGCAGTGTGTGTCACTTGTTCTATTAGTCCATCTATATTAACCTCCACCAGGTTGCAAATTCAATCTAATTTTTTTCTGCATCTAGCTCTGAAGAAATATTTTGGCATGTAGCAGTGTGTGGAACTTGTTCCATTAGTCCATCTATACTAATCTCCACCAGGTTGCAAATTCAATCTCATTTTTTTCTGCATCTAGCTCTGAAAAAATATTTCGGCTTGTAGCAGTGTGTGGGACTTGTTCAATTAGTCCATCTATACTAACCTCCACCAGGTTGCAAATTCAATCTAATTTTTTCTGCATCTAGCTCTGAAAAAATATTTCGGCTTGTAGCAGTGTGTGGGACTTGTTCTATTAGTCCATCTGTACTAACCTCCACCAGGTTCCAAATTCAATCTAATTTTTTTCTGCATCTAGCTCTGAAAAATTTTTTCGGCTTGTAGTAGTGTGTGGGACTTGTTCTATTAGTCCATCTATTCTAACCTCCACCAGGTTGCAAATTCAATCTAATTTTTTTCTGCATCTAGCTCTGAAAAAATATTTCAGCTTGTAGCAGTGTGTGGGACTTGTTCTATTAGTCCATCTATACTAACCTCCACCAGGTTGCAAATTCAATCTAATTTTTTTCTGCATCTAGCTCTGAAAAAAGATTTCAGCTTGTAGCAGTGTGTGGGACTTGTTCTATTAGTCCATCTATACTAACCTCCACCAGGTTACAAATGCAATCTAATTTTTATCTGCATCTAGCTCTGAAAAAATATTTCAGCTTGTAGCAGTGTGTGGGACTTGTTCTATTAGTCCATCTATACTAACCTCCACCAGGATGCAAATTCAATCTAATTTTTTTCTGCATCTAGCTCTGAAAAAATATTTCGGCTTGTAGCAGTGTGTGGGACTTGTTCTGTTAGTCCATCTATACTAACCTCCACCAGGTTGCAAATTCAATCTAATTTTTTTCTGCATCTAGCACTGAAGAAATATTTCGGCTTGTAGCAGTGTGTGGGACTTGTTCTATTAGTCCATTCATACTAACCTCCACCAGGTTGCAAATTCAATCTAATCTTTTTCTGCATCTAGCTCTGAAAAAATATTTCGGCTTGTAACAGTGTGTGGGACTCGTTCTATTAGTCCATCTATACTAACCTCCAAAAAGTTGCAAATTCAATCTAATTTTTTTCTGCATCTAGCTCTGAAAAAATATTTCATCTTGTAGCAGTGTGTGGGACTTGTTCTATTAGTCCATCTATACTAACCTCCACCGGGCTGCAAATTCAATCAAATTTTTTTCTGCATCTAGCTCTGAAAAAATATTTTGGCTTCTAGCAGTGTGTGGCACTTTTTCTATTAGTCCAACTATATTAACCTCCACCAGGTTGCAAATTCAATCTAATTTTTTCTGCATCTAGCTCTGAAAAAATATTTCGGCTTGTAACAGTGTGTGGGACTTGTTCTATTAGTCCATCTATACTAACCTCCACCAGGTTCCAAATTCAATCTCATTTTTTTCTGCATCTAGCTCTGAAAAAATATTTCGGCTTGTAGCAGTGTGTGGGACTTGTTCTATTAGTCCATCTATTCTAACCTCCACCAGGTTGCAAATTCAATCTAATTTTTTTCTGCATCTAGCTCTGAAAAAATATTTCGGCTTGTAGCAGTGTGTGGGACTTGTTCTATTAGTCCATCTATACTAACCTCCACCAGGTTGCAAATTCAATCTAATTTTTTTCTGCATCTAGCTCTGAAAAAATATTTCGGCTTGTAGCAGTGTGTGGGACTTGTTCTATTAGTCCATCTATACTAACCTCCACCAGATTGCAAATTCAATCTAAATTTTTTCTGCATCTAGCTCTGAAAAAATATTTCAGCTTGTAGCAGTGTGTGGTACTTGTTCTATTAGTCCATCTATACTAACCTCCACCAGGTTGCAAATTCAATCTAATTTTTTTGTGCATCTAGCTCTGAAAAAATATTTCGACTTGTAACAGTGTGTGGGACTTGTTCTATTAGTCCATCTATAATAACCTCCTCCAGATTGCAAATTCAATCTAATTTTTTTCTGCATCTAGCTCTGAAAAAATATTTCGGCTTGTAACAGTTTGTGGGACTTGTTCTATTAGTCCATCTATACTAACCTCCACCAGGTTGCAAATTCAATCTAATTTTTTTCGGCATCAAGCTCTGAAGAAATATTTTGGCTTGTAGCAGTGTGTGGGACTTGTTCTATTTGTCCATCTATACTAACCTCCAGCAGGTTGCAAATTCAATCTAATTTTTTCCTTCATCTAGCTCTGAAAAAATATTTCGGCTTGTAGCAGTGTGTGGGACTTGTTCTATTAGTCCATCTATTCTAACCTCCACCAGGTTGCAAATTCAATCTAATTTTATTCTGCATCTAACTCTGAAAAAATATTTCGGCTTGTAGCAGTGTGTGGGACTTGTACTATTAGTCCATCTATACTAACCTCCACCAGGTTTAAAATTCAATCTAATTTTTTTCTGCATCTAGCTCTGAAAAAATATTTCGGCTTGTAACAGTGTGTGGGACTTGTTGTTAGAACCTTGCTCTTAGGTTTTTTCTATTGCTGGTCACATGACCTTGTTGGCCTATTTAGTCCTGCTCCGCCCTTCTGGCTTTGCTGGACTTCATTGTATTACTACTCTTTAGCTAGCCTGTGCTCAGTATCTAACTTTGTTAGTTTGCTTGGTCTTCGGACCTCTGTGTTCTTTATATTTTGTTTGTTCGTCTGTCTGCTACTATTTCTGTTAGGAGGTGTCCATTTTGATCCCAGTCCCTAGTACTTGTAGGGATCCCAGGTACTAAGAATGTTAAGGCGGATGCCTTGTCTCGCAGTTTTTCTCCCATAGTCGGTGCTGAGAAAGAGGAGAACATTTTACAAGAAGGTGTTGTGATAGCTGCTTTGGACTCCGTTTTGGAAGATGAGATTCTTAAAGCACAGGAGAATGCCCCATCTAACACTCCCCATGGGAGGTTGTTTGTGCCTGGGACCTTTAGGAGAGATTTGTTTGTTGAGTGTCACGAATCTCTGTTGGCAGGTCATCCCGGAATCTCTGAGACCAAGAGACTGGTGGGTCACAGTTTTTGGTGGCCTGGATGGCAGAAGGAAGTCATTAAGTGGGTGCGTCAATGTACTATATGTGCTAGATCTAAGTCCTCACATACTCCTGCTGCGGGGTTACTTTGCCCTCTGGAGGTTCCCAGTGCTCCTTGGACACATTTGGCTATGGACTTCATAACTGACCTTCCCCCCTCTGAGGGTTTTACTGTCATCTGGGTGGTCGTGGATCGTTTTAGCAAGATGTGTCACTTGGTTCCCTTCGTCAAACTGCCCTGCGCTAAGACTCTCGCTAAGGCCTTTGTCAAGGAAATTGTCAGACTTCATGGCGTTCCTACTGACATTGTTTCTGATAGGGGACCTCAGTTCGTGGCTCGTTTTTGGCGCGGCTTTTGTGACAGGTTGGGAGTTCATTTGTCGTTCTCATCCGGATATCATCCTGAATCTAATGGCCAGACAGAAAGGAAAAACCAGGATGTTGAGCAGTTCTTGCGTTGTTTTGTGGCAGACAATCAAGAGGGGTGGTCTGAGTTTCTGCCACTTGCTGAATTTGCTCTGAACAATCATACATCTTCTTCTGCTGGTTGTTCGCCTTTTTTCTGTTGTTCTGGGAGACATCCGTCGTTTGGGTCGTTCTCCAAGTTGGTATCTGCCGTGCCTGAGGAGGAAAATTTTTCCGGCGATTTGGAGAGAGTTTGGACGGATGTGCGTGGTAATCTTCAGGAGGGTAACAGAAAATCTAAAGACTACTTTGATAGGAAACGACAGGAGGTTTTGTTCGCTGTTGGTGACATGGTTTGGTTGTCCTCTAGGAATCTGCGGTTGAGGATTCCTTCTAAGAAATTGGGTCCCAAGTTTGTAGGGCCCTTTAAGGTGCTTCAGGTTGTCAACCAATCTGCTGTTAGGTTGGAGGTTCCTACCTCCTGGAGAATTAATCCGGTGTTTCATGTCTCTCTGTTGAAAAAAGCTGTTATGTCGGATTGTGACGCCTCTGCCTCTGTTCCTCCGGTGGTGGAGGACGGGGAATATGAAATTTCTCGCATCCTTAATTCTAGACGGTATAGAGGTAGTTTGCAGTATCTCGTGGCCTGGAAAGGTTTCGGACCCGAGGATAACTCATGGGTGAGGTCGGATGATGTTTCCGCGTCCAGACTTATCAGAGCGTTTCACAGGAAATTTCCTGATAAGTCTGGTCCTAGGGGATCCGGAGGATCCTCTTAGAAGGGGGGGTACTGTTAGAACCTTGCTCTTAGGTTTTTTCTATTGCTGGTCACATGACCTTGTTGGCCTATTTAGTCCTGCTCCACCCTTCTGGCTTTGCTGGACTTCATTGTATTTCTACTCTTTAGCTAGCCTGTGCTCAGTATCTAACTCTGTTAGTTTGCTTGGTCTTCGGACCTCTGTGTTCTATATATTTTGTTTGTTCGTCTGTCTGCTACTATTTCTGTTAGGAGGTGTCCATTTTGCTCCCAGTCCCTAGTACTTGTAGGGATTCCTTCCCCACATCTATAGGTCTCCGTACAGACTAGCTGAGGACTTTAGCAGGTCTGATCGCAGGATCAGGTTCCCTGTTACATCGTAGGGATCAAGCTGAGTTCTATCGTAGGGACAGATGTTCTCTCTTTCCTTAGCTCTGGTAGCAGAACATAACACTTGTTCTATTAGTCCATATATACTAACCTCCACCAGGTTGCAAATTCAATCTAATTTTTTTCTGCATCTAGCTCTGAAAAAATATTTCGGCTTGTAGCAGTGTGTGGGACTTGTTCTATTAGTCCATCTATACTAACCTCCACCAGTTTGCAAATTCAATCTAATTTTTTTCTGCATCTAGCTCTGAAAAAATATTTAGGCTTTTAGCTCTGTGTGGGACGTGTTCTATTAGTCCATCTATACTAACCTCCACCATGTTGCAAATTCAATCTAATTTTTTTCTGCATCTAGCTCTGAAAAAATATTTCAGCTTGTAACAGTGTGTGGGACTTGTTCTATTCGTCCATCTATACTAACCTCCACCAGGTTGCAAATTCAAACTAATTTTTTTCTGCATCTAGCTCTGAAAACATATCTCGGCTTGTAGTAGTGTGTGGGACTTGTTCTATTAGTCCATCTATACTAACCTCCACCAGGTTGCAAATTCAATCTAATTTTTTTCTGCATCTAGCTCTGAAAAAATATTTCGGCTTGTAACAGTGTGTGGGACTTGTTCTATTAGTCCATATATACTAATCTCCACCAGGTTGCAAATTCAATCTAATTTTTTTCTGCATCTAGCTCTGAAAAAATATTTTGGCTTGTAGCTTTGTGTGGGATTTGTTCTATTAGTCCATCTATACTAACCTCCACCAGTTTGCAAATTTAATCAAATTATTTTCTGCATCTAGCTCTGAAAAAATATTTCGGCTTGTAGCAGTTTGTGGGATTTGTTCTATTAGTCCATTTATACTAACCTCAACCAGGTTGCAAATTCAATTTAATTTTTTTCTGCATCTAGCTCTGAAAAAATATTTTGGCTTTTAGCAGTGTGTGGCACTTGTTATATTAGTCCATCTATAATAACCTCCACCAGGTTGCAAATTCAATCTAATTTTTTTCTGCATCTAGCTGTGAAAAAAAATTTCGGCTTGTAGCAGTGTGTGGGACGTGTTCTATTAGTCCATCTATTCTAACCTCCACGAGGTTGCAAATTCAATCTAATTTTTTTCTGCATCCAGCTTTGAAAAAATATTTCGGCTTGTAGCAGTGTGTGGGACTTGTTCTATTAGTCCATCTATACTAACCTCCACCAGGTTGCAAATTCAATCTAATTTTTTTCTGCATCTAGCTCTGAAAAAATATTATGGCTTGTAGCAGTGTGTGGGACTTGTTCTATTAGTCCATCTATACTAACCTCCACCAGGTTGCAAATTCAATCTAATTTTTTTCTGCATCTAGCTCTGAAAAAATAATTTGACTTGTAACAGTGTGTGGGACTCGTTCTATTAGTCCATCTATATTAACCTCCACCAGGTTGCAAATTCAATCTAATTTTTTTCCGCACCTAGCTCTGAAAAAATATTTCGGCTTGTAGCAGTGTGTGGGACATGTTCTATTAGTCCATCTATACTAACCTCCACCAGGTTCCATATTCAATCTAATTTTTTTCTGCATCTAGCTCTGAAAAAATATTTTGGCTTATAGCAGTGTTTGGGACTTGTTCTATTAGTCCATCTATACTACCCTCCAATAGGTTGCAAATTCAATCTAATTTTTTTCTGCATCAAGCTCTGAAGAAATATTTTGGCTTGTGGCAGTGTGTGGGACTTGTTCTATTAGTCCATCTATACTAACCTCCACCAGGTTGCAAATTCAATCTAATTTTTTTCTGCATCTAGCTCTGAAAAAATATTTCGGCTTGTAGCAGTGTGTGGGACTTGTTCTATTAGTCCATCTATTATAACCTCCACCAGATTGCAAATACAATTTAATTTTTTTCTGCATCTAGCTCTGAAAAAATATTTCGGCTTGTAGCAGTGTGTGGGACTTGTTCTATTAGTCCATCTATATTAACCTCCACCAGGCTGCAAATTCAATCTAATTTTTTTCTGCATCTTGTTCTGAAAAAAAATTTCGGCTTGTAGCAGTGTGTGGGACATGTTCTATTAGTCCATCTATACTAACCTCCACCAGGTTCCAAATTCAATCTAATTTTTTTCTGCATCCAGCTCTGAAAAAATATTTTGGCTTATAGCAGTGTGTGGGACTTGTTCTATTAGTCCATCTATACTAACCTCCAATAGGTTGCAAATTCAATCTAATTTTTTTCTGCATCAAGCTCTGAAGAAATATTTTGGCTTGTGGCAGTGTGTGGGACTTGTTCTATTAGTCCATCTTTACTAACCTCCACCAGGTTGCAAATTCAATCTAATTTTTTTCCGCACCTAGCTCTGAAAAAATATTTCGGCTTGAAGCAGTGTGTGGGACATGTTCTATTAGTCCATCTATACTAACCTCCACCAGGTTGCAAATTCAATCTAATTTTTTTCTGCATCATGCTCTGAAAAAATATTTTGGCTTGTAGCAGTGTATGGGAATTGTTCTATTAGTCCATCTATACTAACCTCCACCAGGTTGCAAATTCAATCTAATTTTTTTCTGCATCTAGCTCTGAAAAAATATTTCGGCTTGTAGCAGTGTGTGGGACTTGTTCTATTAGTCCATCTATACTAACCTCCACCAGGTTGCAAATTCAATCTAATTTTTTTCTGCATCTAGCTCTGAAAAAATATTTCGGCTTGTAGCAGTGTGTGGGACTTGTTCTATTAGTCCATCTATACTAACCTCCACCAGGTTGCAAATTCAATCTAATTTTTTTCTGCATTAAGCTCTGAAGAAATATTTTGGCTTGTGGCAGTGTGTGGGACTTGTTCTATTAGTCCATCTATACTAACCTCCACCAATTTGCAAATTCAATCTAATTTTTTTCTGCATCTAGCTCTGAAAAAATATTTTGGCTTGTAGCAATTTGTGGGACTTGTTCTATTAGTCCATTTATACTAACCTCCACCAGGTTGCAAATTCAATGTAATTTTTTTCTGCATCAAGCTCTGAAAAAATATTTCGGCTCGTAGCAGTGTGTGGGATTTGTTCTATTAGTCCATCTATTATAACCTCCACCAGATTGCAAATACAATCTAATTTTTTTCTGCATCTAGCTCTGAAAAAATATTTCGGCTTGTAGCAATGTGTGGGACTTGTTCTATTAGTCCATCTATACTAACCTCCACCAGGCTGCAAATTCAATCTAATTTTTTTCTGCATCTTGCTCTGAAAAAAAATTTCGGCTTGTAGCAGTGTGTGGGACTTGTTCTATTAGTCCATCTATACTAACCTCCACCAGGTTGCAAATTCAATTTAATTTTTTTCTGCATCTAGCTCTGAAAAAATATTTCGGCTTGTAACAGTGTGTGGGACTTGGTCTATTAGTCCATATATACTAACCTCCATCAGGTTGCAAGTTCAATCTAATTTTTTTCTGCATCTAGATCTTGAAAAATATTTTGGCTTGTAGCAGTGTGTGGGACTTGTTCTATTAGTCCATCTATACTAACATCCACCAGTTTGCAAATTCAAACTAATTTTTTTCTGCATCTAGCTCTGAAAAAATATTTAGGATTTTAGCTTTGTGTGGGACTTGTTCTATTAGTCCAGCTATGCTAACCTCCACCATGTTGCAAATTCAATCTAATTTTTTTCTGCATCTAGCTCTGAAAAAATATTTCAGCTTGTAGCAGTTGTGTGGGACTTGTTCTATTAATGCATCTATACTAACCTCCACCAGGTTGCAAATTCAATCTAATATTTTTCTGCATCTAGCTCTGAAAAAATATTATGACTTGTAGCAATGTGTGGGACTTGTTCTTTTAGTCCATCTATACTAACCTCCACCAGGTTGCAAATTCAATCTAATTTTTTTCTGCATCAAGCTCTGAAAAAAAATTTCGGCTTGTAGCAGTGTGTGGGACTTGTTCTTATAGTCCATCTACACTAACCTCCACCAGGTTGCAAATTCAATCTAATTTTTTTCTGCATCTAGCTTTGAAAAAATATTTCGGCTTGTAGCAGTGTGTGGGACTTGTTCTATTAGTCCATCTATACTAACCTCCACCAGATTGCAAATTCAATCTAATTATTTCTGCATCTAGCTCTGAAAAAATATTTCAGCTTGTAGCAGTGTGTGGGACTTGTTCTATTAGTCCATCTATACTAACTCCCACCAGGTTGCAAATTCAATCTAATTTTTTTCTGCATCTAGCTCTGAAAAAATAGTTCGGCTTGTAACAGTGTGTGGGACACGTTCTATTAGTCCATCTATATTAACCTCCACCAGGTTGCAAATTCAATCTATTTTTTTTCTGCACCTAGCTCTGAAAAAATATTTCGGCTTGTAGCAGTGTGTGGGACATGTTCTATTGCTCCATCTATACTAACCTCCACCAGGTTGCAAATTCAATCTAATTTTTTTCTGCATCTAGCTATGAAAAAATATTTCGGCTTGTAGCAGTGTGTGGGACTTGTTCTATTAGTCCATCTATACTAACCTCCACCAGGTTGCAAATTCAAACTAATTTTTTTCTGCATCTAGCTCTGAAAAAATATTTCGGCTTGTAGCAGTGTGTGGGACTTGTTCTATTAGTCCATCTATATTAACCTCCACCAGGCTGCAAATTCAATCTAATTTTTTTCTGCATCTTGTTCTGAAAAAAAATTTCGGCTTGTAGCAGTGTGTGGGACATGTTCTATTAGTCCATCTATACTAACCTCCACCAGGTTCCAAATTCAATCTAAATTTTTTCTGCATCTAGCTATGAAAAAATATTTCGGCTTGTAGCAGTGTGTGGGACTTGTTCTATTAGTCCATCTATACTAACCTCCACCAGGTTGCAAATTCAAACTAATTTTTTTCTGCATCTAGCTCTGAAAAAATATTTCGGCTTGTAGCAGTGTGTGGGACTTGTTCTATTAGTCCAGCTATACTAACCTCCACCAGGTTGCAAATTCGATCTAATTTTTTTCTGCATCAAGCTCTGAAGAAATATTTTGGCTTGTAGCAGTTTGTGGGACTTGTTCTATTAGTCCATCTATACTAACCTCCACCAGGTTGCAAATTCAATCAATTTTTTTTCTGCATCTAGCTCTGAAAAAATATTTTGGCTTGTAGCAGTGTGTGGGACTTGTTCTATTAGTCCATCTATACTAACCTCCACCAGGTTGCAAATTCAAACTCATTTTTTTCTGCATCTAGCTCTGAGAAAATATTTCGGCTTGTAGCAGTGTGTGGGACTTGTTATATTAGTCCATCTATATTAACCTCCACCAGGTTGCAAATTCAATCTAATTTTTTTCTGCATCTAGCTCTGAAAAAGTATTTCGGCTTGCAGCAGTGTGTTGGACTTGTTCTATTAGTCCATCTATACTAACCTCAACCAGGTTGCAAATTCAATCTAATTTTTTTCAGCAACTAGCTCTGAAAAAAATATTTCGGCTAGTAGCAGTGTGTGGGACTTGTTCTATTAGTCCATCTATACTAACCTCCACCAGGTTGCAAATTCAATCTAATTTTTTTCTGCATCTAGCTCTGAAAAAATATTTCGGCTTGTAGCAGTGTGTGGGACTTGTTCTATTAGTCCATCTATACTAACCTCCACCAGGTTGCAAATTCAATCAAATTTTTTTCTGCATCTAGCTCTGAAAAAATATTTCGGCTTGAAGCAGTGTGTGGGACATGTTCTATTGCTCCATCTATACTAACCTCCACCAGGTTGCAAATTCAATCTAATTTTTTTCTGCATCTAGCTATGAAAAAATATTTCGGCTTGTAGCAGTGTGTGGGACTTGTTCTATTAGTCCATCTATACTAACCTCCACCAGGTTGCAAATTCAAACTAATTTTTTTCTGCATCTAGCTCTGAAAAAATATTTCGGCTTGTAGCAGTGTGTGGGACTTGTTCTCTTAGTCCAGCTATACTAACCTCCACCAGGTTGCAAATTCGATCTAATTTTTTTCTGCATCAAGCTCTGAAGAAATATTTTGGCTTGTAGCAGTGTGTGGGACTTGTTCTATTAGTCCATCTATACTAACCTCCACCAGGTTGCAAATTCAATCAATTTTTTTTCTGCATCTAGCTCTGAAAAAATATTTTGGCTTGTAGCAGTGTGTGGGACTTGTTCTATTAGTCCATCTATACTAACCTCCTCCAGGTTGCAAATTCAAACTCATTTTTTTCTGCATCTAGCTCTGAGAAAATATTTCGGCTTGTAGCAGTGTGTGGGACTTGTTCTATTAGTCCATCTATATTAACCTCCACCAGGTTGCAAATTCAATCTAATTTTTTTCTGCATCTAGCTCTGAAAAAGTATTTCGGCTTGCAGCAGTGTGTGGGACTTGTTCTATTAGTCCATATATACTAACCTCAACCAGGTTGCAAATTCAATCTAATTTTTTTCAGCAACTAGCTCTGAAAAAAATATTTCGGCTAGTAGCAGTGTGTGGGACTTGTTCTATTAGTCCATCTATACTAACCTACACCAGGTTGCAAATTCAATCTAATTTTTTTCTGCATCTAGCTCTGAAAAAATATTTCGGCCTTTAGCTTTGTGTGGGACTTGTTCTATTAGTCCATCTATACTAACCTACACCAGGTTGCAAATTCAATCTAATTTTTTTCTGCATCTAGCCCTGAAAAATTATTTCGGCTTGTAGCAGTTTGTGGGATTTGTTCTTTTAGTCCATTTATACTAACCTCCACCAGGTTGCAAATTCAATTTAATTTTTTTCTGCATCTAGCTCTGAAAAAATATTTCAGATTGTAGCAGTGTGTGGGACTTGTTCTATTAGTCCATCTATAATAACCTCCACCAGATTGCAAATACAATCCAATTTTTTCCTGCATCTAGCTCTGAAAAAATCTTTCGGCTTGTAGCAGTGTGTGGGACTTGTTCTATTAGTCCATCTAAACTAACCTCCACCAGGTTGCAAATTAAATCTAATTTTTTTCTGCATCAAGCTCTGAAAACAAATTTCGGCTTGTAGCAGTGTGTGGGACTTGTTCTTATAGTCCATCTACACTAACCTCCACCAGATTGCAAATTCAATCAAATTTTTTTCGGCATCTAGCTTTGAAAAAATATTTTGGCTTGTAGCAGTGTGTGGGACTTGTTCTATTAGTCCATCTATACTAACCTCCACCAGATTGCAAATTCAATCTAATTTTTTTCTGCATCTAGCTCTGAAAAAATAGTTCGGCTTGTAACAGTGTGTGGGACTCGTTCTATTAGTCCATCTATATTAACCTCCACCAGGTTGAAAATTCAATCTAATTTTTTTCTGCACCTAGCTCTGAAAAAATATTTCGGCTTGTAGCAGTGTGTGGGACATGTTCTATTAGTCTATCTATACTAACCTCCACCAGGTTGCAAATTCAATCTAATTTTTTTCTGCATCTAGCTCTGAAAAAAAATTTCGGCTTGAAGCAGTGTGTGGGACATGTTCTATTAGTCCATCTATACTAACCTCCACCAAGTTGCAAATTCAATCTAATTTTTTTCTGCATCTAGCTCTGAAAAAATATTTCGGCTTGTAGCAGTGTGTGGGACTTGTTCTATTAGTCCATCTATATTAACCTCCACCAGGTTGCAAATTCAATCTAATTTTTTTCTGCATCTAGTTCTGAAAAAATATTTCGGCTTGTAGCAGTGTGTGGGACTTTTTTTATTAGTCCATCTATACTAACCTCCACCAGGTTGCAAATTCAATCTAATTTTTTTCTGCATCAAGCTCTTAAGTAATATTTTGGCTTCTGGCAGTGTGTGGGACTTGTTCTATTAGTCCATCTATACTAACCTCCACCAGGTTGCAAATTCAATCTAATTTTTTTCTGCATCTAGCTCTGAAAAAATATTTCGGCTTGTAGCAGTGTGTGGGACTTGTTCTATTAGTCCATCTATACTAACCTCCACCAGGTTGCAAAGTCAAACTAATTTTTTTCTGCATCTAGCTCTGAAAAAATATTTCGGCTTGTAGGAGTCTGTGGGACTTGTTCTATTAGTCCATCTATACTAACCTCCACCAGGTTGCAAATTCAATCTAATTTTTTTCTGCATCTAGCTCTGAAAAAATATTTCGGCTTGTAACAGTGTGTGGGACTTGTTCTATTAGTTCATATATACTAACCTCCACCAGGTTGCAAATTCAATCTAATTTTTTTCTGCATCTAGCTCTGAAAAAATATTTCGGCTTTTAGCTTTGTGTGGGACTTATTCTATTAGTCCATCTATACTAACCTCCACCAATTTGCAAATTCAATCAAATTTTTTTCTGCATCTAGATCTGAAAAAATATTTCGGCTTGTAGCAGTTTGTGGGACTTGTTCTATTAGTCCATTTATATTAACCTCCACCAGGTTGCAAATTCAATTTAATTTTTTTCTGCTTCAAACTCTGAAAAAATATTTCGGCTCGTAGCAGTGTGTGGGACTCGTTCTATTAGTCCATCTATTATAACCTCCACCAGATTGCAAATACAATCTAATTTTTTTCTGCATCTAGCTCTGAAAAAAAATTTCGGCTTGCAGCAGTGTGTGGGACTTGTTCTATTAGTCCATCTATACTAACCTCCACCAGGATGCAAATTCAATCTAATTTTTTTCTGCATCTAACTTTGAAAAAATATTTCAGCTTATAGCAGTGTGTGGGACTTGTTCTATTAGTCCATCTATGCTAACCTCCACCAGGTTGCAAATTCAATCTAATTTTTTTCTGCATCTAGCTCTGAAAAAAAATTTCGGATTGTAGCAGTGTGTGGGACTCGTTCTATTAGTCCATCTATACTAACCTCCACCAGGATGCAAATTCAATCTAATTTTTTTCTGCATCTAGCTTTGAAAAAATATTTCCGCTTGTAGCAGTGTGTGGGACTTGTTCTATTTGTCCATCTATGCTAACCTCCCCCAGATTGCAAATTCAATCAAATTTTTTTCTTCATCTAGCTCTGAAAAAATATTTCAGCTTGTAGCAGTGTGTGGGACTTGTTCTATTAGTCCATCTATACTAACCTCCACCAGGTTGCAAATTCAATCTAATTTTTTTCTGCATCTAGCTCTGAAAAAATATTATGGCTTGTAGCAATGTGTGGGACTTGTTCTATAAGTCCATCTATACTAACCTCCACCAGGTTGCAAATTCAATCTAATTTTTTTCTGCATCTAGCTCTGAAAAAATATTTCGGCTTGTAACAGTGTGTGGGACTCGTTCTATTAGTCCATCTATATTAACCTCCACCAGGTTGCAAATTCAATCTAATTTTTTTCTGCACCTAGCTCTGAAAAAATATTTCGGCTTGTAGCAGTGTGTGGGACTTGTTCTATTAGTTCATCTGTACTAACCTCCACCAGGTTCCAAACTCAATCTAATTTTTTTCTGCCTCTAGCTCTGAAAAAATATTTCGGCTTGAAGCAGTGTGTGGGACATGTTCTATTAGTCCATCTATACTAACCTCCACCAGGTTCCAAATTCAATCTAATTTTTTTCTGCATCTAGCTCTGAAAAAATATTTTGGCTTGTAGCAGTGTGTGGGACTTGTTCTATTAGTCCATCTATACTAACCTCCACCAGGTTGCAAATTCAATCTAATTTTTTTCTGCATCTAGCTCTGAAAAAATATTTCGGCTTGTAGCAGTGTGTGAGACTTGTTCTATTAGTCCATCTATACTAACCTCCACCAGGTTGCAAATTCAATCTAATTTTTTTCTGCATCAAGCTCTGAAGAAATATTTTGGCTTGTAGCAGTGTGTGGGACTTTTTCTATTTGTCCATCTATACTAACCTCCAGCAGGCTGCAAATTCAATCTAATTTTTTTCTGCATCTAGCTCTGAAAAATTATTTCGGCTTGTAGCAGTGTGTGGGACTTGTTCTATTAGTCCATCTATACTAACCTCCACCAGGATGCAAATTCAATCTAATTTTTTTCTGCATCTAGCTTTGAAAAAATATTTCAGCTTGTAGCAGTGTGTGGGACTTGTTCTATTAGTCCATCTATGCTAACCTCCCCCAGATTGTAAATTCAATCTAATTTTTTTCTTCATCTAGCTCTGAAAAAATATTTCAGCTTGTAGCAGTGTGTGGGACTTGTTCTATTAGTCCATCTATACTAACCTCCACCAGGTTGCAAATTCAATCAAATTTTTTTCTGCATCTAGCTCTCAAAAAATATTATGGCTTGTAACAATGTGTGGGACTTGTTCTATAAGTCCATCTATACTAACCTCCACCAGGTTGCAAATTCAATCTAATTTTTTTCTGCATCTAGCTCTGAAAAAATATTTCGGCTTGTAACAGTGTGTGGGACTCGTTCGATTAGTCCATCTACATTAACCTCCACCAGGTTGCAAATTCAATCAAATTTTTTTCTGTACCTAGCTCTGAAAAAATATTTCGGCTTGTAGCAGTGTGTGGGACTTGTTCTATTAGTCCATCTATACTAACCTCCACCAGGTTTCAAATTCAATCTAATTTTTTTCTGCATCTAGCTCTGAAAAAATATTTCGGCTTGTAGCTGTGTGTGGGACTTGTTCTATTAGTCCATGTATACTAACCTCCACCAGGTTGCAAATTCAATCTAATTTTTTTCTGCATCTAGCTCTGAAAAAATATTTCGGCTTGAAGCAGTCTGTGGGACATGTTCTATTAGTCCATCTATACTAACCTCCACCAGGTTGCAAATTCAATCAAATTTTTTTCTGCATCTAGCTCTGAAAAAATATTTCGGCTTGTAGCAGTGTGTGGGACTTGTTCTATTAGTCCATCTATACTAACCTCCACCAGGTTGCAAATTCAATCTAATTTTTTTCTGCATCTAGCTCTGAAAAAATATTTCGGCTTGTAGCAGTGTGTGGGACTTGTTCTATTAGTCCATCTATACTAACCTCCACCAGGTTGCAAATTCAATCTAATTTTTTTCTGCATCAAGCTCTGAAGAAATAATTTGGCTTGTAGCAGTGTGTGGGACTTGTTCTATTTGTCCATCTATACTAACCTCCAACAGGTTGCAAATTCAATCTAATATTTTTCTGCATCTAGCTCTGAAAAAATATTTCGGCTTGAAGCAGTGTGTGGGACATGTTCTATTAGTCCATCTATACTAACCTCCACCAGATTGCAAATTCAATCAAATTTTTTTCTGCATCTAGCTCTGAAAAAATATTTCGGCTTGTAGCAGTGTGTGGGACTTGTTCTATTAGTCCATCTATACTAACCTCCACCAGGTTGCAAATTCAATCTAATTTTTTTCTGCATCTAGCTCTGAAAAAATATTTCGGCTTGTAGCAGTGTGTGGGACTTGTTCTATTAGTCCATCTATACTAACCTCCACCAGGTTGCAAATTCAATCTAATTTTTTTCTGCATCAAGCTCTGAAGAAATATTTTGGCTTGTAGCAGTGTGTGGGACTTGTTCTATTTGGGAGGAAGAGAAACCAATCACAAACTAAAATGTTTTTATACAAATGCACAAAGCATGGGCAACAAACAAGGAGAATTGGAACTACTAATGCAGGAAAAGGAATATGATGTCATTGGAATCACTGAAACTTGGTGGGACGATACACATGATTGGAATAAAAGGCTAAAAGGATACAACTTATTTGCAAGAAACAGACTTGATAAACGAGGAGGAGGTGTTCCATTGTATGTTAGAAAAGCGTATATCTGCACAGAGATTGAAGCTTCAGAGACTGGGAGTTCTGTGGAAACTGTTTGGGTAAGAATACAAGGAGAGAACAACGGAAAGGACACCATTGTAGGCATTTACTACAGGCCACCTGGGCAAGCTGAAGATATGGATGAACTCTTTATGTATCAAATGACCAAGTTCTCCAAAAAATATGACGTAGTGGTCATGGGAGATTTCAACTATCCAGACATTTGTTGGGAATCTCTCTCAAGTAAAACTAACAGGTCAAGCAAATTCTTATCCTCTCTTGCTGACAACTTTATCTTCCAAAAGGTAGGGGAGAAAACAAGGGGATCTGCTACTTTGGATCTAATCCTTATAAACAGGGAGGAAATGGTTGAGGAGGTAAAGGTGGCTGGGACCCTAGGAAGCAGCGATCATGCTATTATAGAATTTTGGATAACTAGAGGAGGAAGACATGTGAAGACTCAAACTTCAAGGTTAGATTTTAGAAAGGCAGATTTTAAGAGACTCAGAAAGAGAATAGGAGGGATCCAATGGCTGGATGTCCTTAAGGACAAAAATGTCCAGGAAGGATGGGAAATTTTTAAAAATGAGATTCTCAAAGCACAATCGTTAACAATCCCGAAAAGTAGGAAGAATGGGAAGCATTTAAGGAAACCAGGATGGATGAACACAGAACTTAAACACATGCTAAAAAGAAAGAAAGAAATGTTTATTAAATGGAAAGAGGGAGGCATATCTAAAGAAGATTACAATGCAGTCTGCAGATCCTGTAGGGCACGTATCAGGTTAGCTAAAGCTGACAATGAATTAAGGCTTGCAAGAGATGTCAAAAGCAATAAAAAAGGATTTTGGGGGTATGTCAGAAGTAAAAGAAAAGTCAAAGATGCTATAGGATTTTTACAGGATGAAAATGGAGAAATGGTAAGAGAGGATGTTGAGAAGGCCAAACTTTTTAATTCCTATTTTGCATCTGTTTTCTCTCAGAAAGAAAATGTAACATCAACTGATCTTCACTGTCCTTTTAAAGGAATAGAGGAATCCAAGTTATCTGTAAACAGAAAGATTGTGAGGGAATATTTAGCTAACATAAATGAGTTCAAGTCTCCAGGTCCAGATGAATTACACCCCAGAGTACTGAAGGAGATCGTAGAAGAAATTTTAGAACCACTCTCCATAATCTTTGAAAATTCTTGGAGAACAGGAGAAGTCCCAGAAGACTGGAGAAGAGCAAATGTTGTTCCTATCTTCAAAAAGGGGAAGAAGGTGGACCCAGGGAACTATAGGCCGGTGAGTCTGACTTCTATACCAGGAAAGATCTTTGAACAAATTATTAAACAACATGTATGTAAGTACATGGATAAGAATGAAGTGATTAACCAGAGTCAGCATGGGTTTGTAACTAACAAGTCATGTCAGACTAACTTAATTTCCTTCTATGACAGAATCACTGACTGGGTGGATCAGGGAAATGCTGTAGATATAGTATATCTTGACTTCAGCAAAGCATTTGACAAAGTATCTCACACCATCCTTATTGAAAAAATGACCATGTATGCAATGGACCAGGCAACTGTTAGGTGGATTCATAACTGGCTTAGTGATCGGACTCAAAGGGTGGTTGTAAATGGCTTCACATCCAGCTGGATGAATGTCTCAAGTGGTGTACTACAGGGCTCCGTCCTGGGACCTGTATTGTTCAACATCTTTATCAATGATTTAGATGAAGGAATTGAGGGTAAACTGATTAAATTTGCTGATGACACAAAGCTAGGAGGGATAGCTAATACTAGAGAAGAGAGAGAGAGGATTCAAAAAGACCTAAATAAACTGGAGCAGTGGGCAGCAACCAACAGAATGGTTTTTAACAGGGAAAAATGCAAAGTACTACATCTGGGCAATAAAAATGAAAAAAACATATACAGAATGGGAGGAATAGAGCTAAGCAACAGTACATGTGAAAAAGACTTAGGTATACTAATAGATCATAGACTGAACATGAGTCTACAGTGTGATGCAGCAGCAAAAAAGGTAAATACAATTCTGGGATGTATTAACAGAAGCATACAGTCTAGATCACGTGAAGTCATTATCGGTCTTTACTCCTCTTTGGTCAGACCTCATCTGGAATACTGTGTACAGTTTTGGGCACCACATTTTAAAAAGACATAGACAAACTGGATCAAGTTCAGAGAAGAGCGACCAGAATGGTGACTGGTCTGCAAACCATGTCCTATGAGGAACGGTTGCAGAATTTGGGAATGTTTAGCTTACAAAAAAGAAGACTGAGAGGAGACTTAATAGCTGTCTACAAATATGTCAAGGGCTGTCACAATGTAGAAGGATCATCTTTATTCTCATTTGCACAAGGAAAGACTAGAAGCAATGGGATGAAACTAAATGGGAGGAGACACAGATTAGATATTAGAAAAAACTTTTTGACAGTTAGGGTGATTAATGAGTGGAACAGGCTGCCACGAGAGGTGGTGAGTTCCCCTTCAATGGACGTCTTCAAACAGAGGCTGGACAGACATCTGTCTGAGATGATCTAGTGAATCCTGCTTTGAGCAGGGGGTTGGACCAGATGACCCAGGAGGTCCCTTCCAACTCTACCATTCTATGATTCTATTTGTCCATCTATACTAACCTCCAGCAGGTTGCAAATTCAATCTAATTTTTTTCTGCATCTAGCTCTGAAAAATTATTTCGGCTTGTAGCAGTGTGTGGGACTTGTTCTATTAGTCCATCTTTTATAACCTCCACCAGATTGCAAATTCAATCTAATTTTTTTCTGCATCTAGCTCTGAAAAAATATTTCGGCTTGTAACAGTGTGTGGGACTCATTCTATTAGTCCATCTATATTAACCTCCACCAGGTTGCAAATTCAATCTAATTTTTTTCTGCACCTAGCTCTGAAAAAATATTTCGGCTTGTAGCAGTGTGTGGGACTTGTTCTATTAGTTCATCTGTACTAACCTTCACCAGGTTCCAAATTCAATCTAATTTTTTTCTGCCTCTAGCTCTGAAAAAATATTTCGGCTTGAAGTAGTGTGTGGGACATGTTCTATTAGTCCATCTATACTAACCTCCACCAGGTTGCAAATTCAATCAAATTTTTTTCTGCATCTAGCTCTAAAAAAATATTTCGGCTTGTAGCAGTGTGTGGGACTTGTTCTATTAGTCCATCTATACTAACCTCCACCAGGTTGCAAATTCAATCTAATTTTTTTCTGCATCTAGCTCTGAAAAAATATTTCGGCTTGTAGCAGTGTGTGAGACTTGTTCTATTAGTCCATCTATACTAACCTCCACCAGGTTGCAAATTCAATCTAATTTTTTTCTGCATCAAGCTCTGAAGAAATATTTTGGCTCGTAACAGTGTGTGGGACTTTTTCTATTTGTCCATCTATACTAACCTCCAGCAGGCTGCAAATTCAATCTAATTTTTTTCTGCATCTAGCTCTGAAAAATTATTTCGGCTTGTAGGAGTGTATGGGACTTGTTCTATTAGTCCATCTATACTAACCTCCACCAGGTTGCAAATTCAAGCTAATTTTTTTCTGCATCTAGCTCTGAAAATATATTTTGGCTTGTAGCAGTGTGTGGGACATGTTCTATTAGTCCATCTATACTAACCTCCACCAGGTTGCAAATTCAATCTAATTTTTTTCTGCATCTAGCTCTGAAATAATATTTCAGCTTGTAACAGTGTGTGGGACTTGTTCTATTAGTCCATCTATACTAACCTCCACCAGGTTGCAAATTCAATCTAATTTTTTCTGCATCTAGCTCTGAAAAAATATTTTGGCTTGTAACAGTGTGTGGGACTTGTTCTAATAGTCCATATATACTAACCTCCACCAGGTTGCAAATTCAATCTAATTTTTTTCTGCATCCAGTTCTGAAAAAATATTTTGGCTTGTAGCAGTGTGTGGGACTTGTTCTATTAGTCCGTCTATACTAACCTCCACCAGGTTGCAAATTCAATGTAATTTTTTTCTGCATCTAGCTCTGAAAAAATATTTAGGCTTTTAGCTTTGTGTGGGGCTTGTTCTATTAGTCCATCTATACTAACCTCCACCAGGTTGCAAATTCAATCTAATTTTTTTCTGCATCTAGCTTTGAAAATATATTTCGGCTTGTAGCAGTGTGTGGTACTTGTTCTATTAGTCCATCTATACTAACCTCCACCAGGTTGCAAATTCAATCTAATTTTTTTCTTCATCTAGCTCTGAAAAAATATTTCAGCTTGTAGCAGTGTGTGGGACTTGTTCTATTAGTCCATCTATACTAACCTCCACCAGGTTGCAAATTCAATCTAATTTTTTTCTGCATCTAGCTCTGAAAAAATATTATGGCTTGTAGCAATGTGTGGGACTTGTTCTATAAGTCCATCTATACTTACCTCCACCAGGTTGCAAATTCAATTTAATTTTTTTCTGCATCTAGCTCTGAAAAAATATTTCGGCTTGTAACAGTGTGTGGGACTCATTCTATTAGTCCATCTATATTAACCTCCACCAGGTTGCAAATTCAATCTAATTTTTTTCTGCACCTAGCTCTGAAAAAATATTATGGCTTGTAGCAGTGTGTGGGACTTGTTCTATTAGTCCATTTATACTAACCTCCACCAGGTTCCAAATTCAATCTAATTTTTTTCTGCATCTAGCTCTGAAAAAATATTTCGGCTTGTAGAAGTGTGTGGGACTTGTTCTATTAGCCCATCTATACTAACCTCCACCAGGTTGCAAATTCAATCTAATTTTTTTCTGCATCTAGCTCTGAAAAAATATTTCGGCTTGAAGCAGTGTGTGGGACATGTTCTATTAGTCCATCTATAATAACCTCCACCAGTTTGCAAACACAATCTATTTTTTTTCTGCATCTAGCTCTGAAAAAATATTCTGGCTTGTAGCAGTGTGTGGGACTTGTTCTATTAGTCCATCCATACTAACCTCCACCAGGTTGCAAATTCATTCTAACTTTTTTCTGCATCTAGCTCTGAAAAAAAATTTCGGCTTGTAGCAGTGTGTGGGACTTATTCTATCAGTCCATCTATACTAACCTCCACCAGGTTCCAAATTCAATCTAATTTTTTTCTGCATCTAGCTTTGAAAAAATATTTTGGCTTGTATCACTGTGTGGGACTTGTTCTATTAGTCCATCTATACTAACCTCCTCCAGATTGCACATTCAATCTAATTTTTTTCTGCATCTAGCTTTGAAAAAATATTTCAGCTTGTAGCAGTGTGTGGGACTTGTTCTATTAGTCCATCTATACTAACCTCCACCAGGTTGCAAATTCAATCTAATTTTTTTCTGCATCTAGCTCTGAAAAAATATTATGGCTTGTAGCAGTGTGTGGGACTTGTTCTATTAGTCCATCTATACTAACCTCCACCAGGTTGCAAATTCAATCTAATTTTTTTCTGCATCTAGCTCTGAAAAAATAGTTCGGCTTGTAACAGTGTGTGGGACTCGTTCTATTAGTCCATCTATATTAACCTCCACCAGGTTGCAAATTCAATCAAATTTTTTTCTGTACCTAGCTCTGAAAAAATATTTCGGCTTGTAGCAGTGTGTGGGACTTGTTCTCTTAGTCCATCTATACTAACCTCCAACAGGTTTAAAATTCAATCTAATTTTTTTCTGCATCTAGCTCTGAAAAAATATTTCGGCTTGTAGCAGTGTGTGGGACTTGTTCTATTAGTCCATCTATACTAACCTCCACCAGGTTGCAAATTCAATCTAATTTTTTTCTGCATCTAGCTCTGAAAAAATATTTTGGCTTGAAGCAGTCTGTGGGACAAGTTCTATTAGTCCATCTATACTAACCTCCACCAGGTTGCAAACACAATCTAATTTTTTTCTGCATCTAGCTCTGAAAAAATATTTCGGCTTGTAGCAGAGTGTGGGACTTGTTCTATTAGTCCATCTATACTAACCTCCACCAGGTTGCAAATTCATTCTAACTTTTTTCTGCATCTAGCTCTGAAAAAAAATTTCGGCTTGTAGCAGTATGTGGGACTTGTTCTATTAGTCCATCTATACTAACCTCCACCAGGTTCCAAATGCAATCTAATTTTTTTCTGCATCTAGCTTTGAAAAAATATTTCGGCTTGTATCAGTGTGTGGGACTTGTTCTATTAGTCCATCTACACTAACCTCCTCCAGATTGCAAATTCAATCTAATTTTTTTCTGCATGTAGCTCTGAAAAAATAGTTCGGCTTGTAAGAGTGTGTGGGACTCGTTCTATTAGTCCATCTATATTAACCTCCACCAGGTTGCAAATTCAATCAAATTTTTTTCTGTACCTAGCTCTGAAAAAATATTTCGCCTTGTAGCAGTGTGTGGGACTTGTTCTGTTAGTCCATCTATACTAACCTCCACCAGGTTTCAAATTCAATCTAATTTTTTTCTTCATCTAGCTCTGAAAAAATATTTCGGCTTGTAGCAGTGTGCGGGACTTGTTCTATTAGTCCATCTATACTAACCTCCACCAGGTTGCAAAATCAATCTAATTTTTTTCTGCATCAAGCTCTGAAGAAATAATTTGGCTTGTAGCAGTGGGTGGGACTTGTTCTATTTGTCCATCTATACTAACCTCCAGCAGGTTGCAAATTCAATCAAATTTTTTTCTGCATCTATCTGTGAAAAATTATTTCGGCTTGTAGCAGTGTGTGGGACTTGTTCTATTAGTCCATCTATACTAACCTCCACCAGGTTGCAAATTCAATCTAATTTTTTTCTGCATCAAGCTCTGAAGAAATATTTTGGCTTGTAGCAGTGTGTGGGACTTGTTCTTTTTGTCCATCTATACTAACCTCCAGCAGGTTGCAAATTCAATCAAATCTTTTTCTGCATCTAGCTCTGAAAAATTATTTCGGCTTGTAGCAGAGTGTGGGACTTGTTCTATTAGTCCATCTATTATAACCTCCACCAGATTGCAAATACAATCTAATTTTTTTCTGCATCTAGCTCTGAAAAAATATTTCGGCTTGTAGCAGTATGTGGGACTTGTTCTATTAGTCCATCTATGCTAACCTCCACCAGGTTGCAAATTCAATCTAATTTTTTTCTGCTTCTAGCTCTGAAAAAAAATTTCGGCTTGTAGCAGTGTGTGGGACTTGTTCTATTAGTCCATCTATACTAACCTCCACCAGGTTGCAAATTCAATCTAATTTTTTTCTGCATCTAGCTTTGAAAATATATTTCGTCTTGTAGCAGTGTGTGGGACTTGTTCTATTAGTCCATCTATACTAACCTCCCCCAGATTGCAAATTCAATCTAATTTTTTTCTTCATCTAGCTCTGAAAAAATATTTCAGCTTGTAGCAGTGTGTGGGACTTGTTCTATTAGTCCATCTATACTAACCTCCACCAGGTTGCAAATTCAATCTAATTTTTTTCTGCATCTAGCTCTGAAAAAATATTTCGGCTTGTAGCAGTGTGTGGGACTTGTTCTATTAGTCCATCTACACTAACCTCCACCAGGTTGCAAATTCAATCTAATTTTTTTCTGCATCTAGCTCTGAAAAAATATTTCGGCTTCAAGCAGTCTGTGGGACATGTTCTATTAGTCCATCTATGCTAACCTCCACCAGGTTGCAAACACAATCTAATTTTTTTCTGCATCTAGCTCTGAAAAAATATTCCGGCTTGTAGCAGTGTGTGGGACTTGTTCTATTAGTCCATCTATACTAACCACCAGTGGTTGCAAATTCATTCTAACTTTTTTCTGCATCTAGCTCTGAAAAAAATTTCGGCTTGTAGCAGTGTGTGGGACTTGTTCTATTAGTCCATCTATACTAACCTCTACCAGGTTCCAAATTCAATCTAATTTTTTTCTGCATCTAGCTATGAAAAAATATTTCGGCTTGTATCAGTGTGTGGGACTTGTTCTATTAGTCCATCTATACTAACCTCCTCCAGATTGCAAATTCAATCTAATTTTTTTCTGCATCTAGCTCTGAAAAAATATTTCAGCTTGTAGCAGTGTGTGGGACTTGTTCTATTAGTCCATCTATACTAACCTCCACCAGGTTGCAAATTCAATCTAATTTTTTTCTGCATCTAGCTCTGAAAAAATATTATGGCTTGTAGGAGTGTGTGGGACTTGTTCTATTAGTCCATCTATTCTAACCTCCACCAGGTTGCAAATTCAATCTAATTTTTTTCTCCATCTAGCTCTGAAAAAATAGTTCGGCCTGTAACAGTGTGTGGGACTCGTTTTATTAGTCCATCTATATTAACCTCCACCAGGTTGCAAATTCAATCTAATTTTTTTCTGCGCATTGCTCTGAAAAAATATTTCGGCTTGTAGCAGTGTGTGGGACTTTTTCTATTAGTCCATCTATATTAATCTCCACCAGGTTCCAAATTCAATCTAATATTTTTCTGCCTCTAGCTCTGAAAAAATATTTCGGCTTGTAGCAGTGTGTGGGACTTGTTCTATTAGTCCATCTATACTAACCTCCACCAGGTTCCAAATTCAATCTAATTTTTTTCTGCATCTAGCTCTGAAAAAATATTTCGGCTTGTAGCAGTGTGTGGGACTTGTTCTATTAGTCCATCTATACTAACCTCCTCCAGATTGCAAATTCAATCTAATTTTTTTCTGCATCTAGCTCTGAAAACATATTTCAGCTTGTAGCAGTGTGTGGGACTTGTTCTATTAGTCCATCTATACTAACCTCCACCAGGTTGCAAATTCAATCTAATTTTTTTCTGCATCTAGCTCTGAAAAAATATTATGGCTTGTAGCAGTGTGTGGGAATTGTTCTATTAGTCCATCTATACTAACCTCCTCCAGGTTGCAAATTCAATCTAATTTTTTTCTGCATCTAGCTCTGAAAAAATAGTTCGGCTTGTATCAGTGTGTGGGACTCGTTCTATTAGTCCATCTATATTAACCTCCACCAGGTTGCAAATTCAATCAAATTTTTTTCTGTACCTAGCTCTGAAAAAATATTTCGGCTTGTAGCAGTGTGTGGGACTTGTTCTATTAGTCCATCTATACTAACCTCCACCAGGTTCCAAATTCAATCTAATTTTTTTCTGCATCTAGCTCTGAAAAAATATTTGGGCTTGTAGCAGTGTGTGGGACTTGTTCTATTAGTCCATCTATACTAACCTCCACCAGGTTCCCAATTCAATCTAATTTTTTTCTGCATCAAGCTTTGAAAAAATATTTCGGCTTGTATCAGTGTGTGGGACTTGTTCTATTAGTCCATCTATACTAACCTCCTCCAGATTGCAAATTCAATCTAATTTTTTTCTGCATCTAGCTCTGAAAAAATATTTCAGCTTGTAGCAGTGTGTGGGACTTGTTCTATTAGTCCATCTATACTAACCTCCACCAGGTTGCAAATTCAATCTAATTTTTTTCTGCATCTAGCTCTGAAAAAATATTATGGCTTGTAGCAGTGTGTGGGACTTGTTCTATTAGTCCATCTATACTAACCTCCACCAGGTTGCAAATTCAATCTAATTTTTTTCTGCATCTAGCTCTGAAAAAATAGTTCGGCTTGTATCAGTGTGTGGGACTCGTTCTATTAGTCCATCTATATTAACCTCCACCAGGTTGCAAATTCAATCAAATTTTTTTCTGCATCTAGCTCTGAAAAAAAATTTTGGCTTGTAGCAGTGTGTGGGACTTGTTCTATTAGTCCATCTATACTAACCTCCTCCAGATTGCAAATTCAATCTAATTTTTTTCTGCATCTAACTCTGAAAAAATATTTCAGCTTGTAGCAGTGTGTGGGACTTGTTCTATTAGTCCATCTATACTAACCTCCACCAGGTTGCAAATTCAATCTAATTTTTTTCTGCATCTAGCTCTGAAAAAATATTATGGCTTGTAGCAGTGTGTGGGACTTGTTCTATTAGTCCATCTATACTAACCTCCACCAGGTTGCAAATTCAATCTAATTTTTTTCTGCATCTAGCTCTGAAAAAATAGTTCGGCTTGTAGCAGTGTGTGGGACTGGTTCTGTAAGTCCATCTATACTAACCTCCCCCAGATTGCAAATTGAATCTAATTTTTTTCTTCATCTAGCTCTGAAAAAATATTTCAGCTTGTAGCAGTGTGTGGGACTTGTTCTATTAGTCCATCTATACTAACCTCCACCAGGTTGCAAATTCAATCTAATTTTTTTCTGCATCTAGCTCTGAAAAAATATTATGGCTTGTAGCAATGTGTGGGACTTTTTCTATAAGTCCATCTATACTTACCTCCACCAGGTTGCAAATTCAATTTAATTTTTTTCTGCATCTAGCTCTGAAAAAATATTTTGGCGTGTAACAGTGTGTGCGACTCATTCTATTAGTCCATCTATATTAACCTCAACCAGGTTGCAAATTCAATCTAATTTTTTTCTGCATCAAGCTCTGAAGAAATAATTTGGCTTGTAGCAGTGGGTGGGACTTGTTCTATTTGTCCATCTATACTAACCTCCAGCAGGTTGCAAATTCAATCAAATTTTTTTCTGCATCTATCTGTGAAAAATTATTTCGGCTTGTAGCAGTGTGTGGGACTTGTTCTATTAGTCCATCTATACTAACCTCCACCAGGTTGCAAATTCAATCTAATTTTTTTCTGCATCAAGCTCTGAAGAAATATTTTGGCTTGTAGCAGTGTGTGGGACTTGTTCTTTTTGTCCATCTATACTAACCTCCAGCAGGTTGCAAATTCAATCAAATCTTTTTCTGCATCTAGCTCTGAAAAATTATTTCGGCTTGTAGCAGAGTGTGGGACTTGTTCTATTAGTCCATCTATTATAACCTCCACCAGATTGCAAATACAATCTAATTTTTTTCTGCATCTAGCTCTGAAAAAATATTTCGGCTTGTAGCAGTATGTGGGACTTGTTCTATTAGTCCATCTATGCTAACCTCCACCAGGTTGCAAATTCAATCTAATTTTTTTCTGCTTCTAGCTCTGAAAAAAAATTTCGGCTTGTAGCAGTGTGTGGGACTTGTTCTATTAGTCTATCTATACTAACCTCCACCAGGTTGCAAATTCAATCTAATTTTTTTCTGCATCTAGCTTTGAAAATATATTTCGTCTTGTAGCAGTGTGTGGGACTTGTTCTATTAGTCCATCTATACTAACCTCCCCCAGATTGCAAATTCAATCTAATTTTTTTCTTCATCTAGCTCTGAAAAAATATTTCAGCTTGTAGCAGTGTGTGGGACTTGTTCTATTAGTCCATCTATACTAACCTCCACCAGGTTGCAAATTCAATCTAATTTTTTTCTGCATCTAGCTCTGAAAAAATATTTCGGCTTGTAGCAGTGTGTGGGACTTGTTCTATTAGTCCATCTATACTAACCTCCACCAGGTTGCAAATTCAATCTAATTTTTTTCTGCATCTAGCTCTGAAAAAATATTTCGGCTTCAAGCAGTCTGTGGGACATGTTCTATTAGTCCATCTATGCTAACCTCCACCAGGTTGCAAACACAATCTAATTTTTTTCTGCATCTAGCTCTGAAAAAATATTCCGGCTTGTAGCAGTGTGTGGGACTTGTTCTATTAGTCCATCTATACTAACCTCCAGTGGTTGCAAATTCATTCTAACTTTTTTCTGCATCTAGCTCTGAAAAAAATTTCGGCTTGTAGCAGTGTGTGGGACTTGTTCTATTAGTCCATCTATACTAACCTCTACCAGGTTCCAAATTCAATCTAATTTTTTTCTGCATCTAGCTATGAAAAAATATTTCGGCTTGTATCAGTGTGTGGGACTTGTTCTATTAGTCCATCTATACTAACCTCCTCCAGATTGCAAATTCAATCTAATTTTTTTCTGCATCTAGCTCTGAAAAAATATTTCAGCTTGTAGCAGTGTGTGGGACTTGTTCTATTAGTCCATCTATACTAACCTCCACCAGGTTGCAAATTCAATCTAATTTTTTTCTGCATCTAGCTCTGAAAAAATATTATGGCTTGTAGGAGTGTGTGGGACTTGTTCTATTAGTCCATCTATTCTAACCTCCACCAGGTTGCAAATTCAATCTAATTTTTTTCTCCATCTAGCTCTGAAAAAATAGTTCGGCTTGTAACAGTGTGTGGGACTCGTTTTATTAGTCCATCTATATTAACCTCCACCAGGTTGCAAATTCAATCTAATTTTTTTCTGCGCATTGCTCTGAAAAAATATTTCGGCTTGTAGCAGTGTGTGGGACTTTTTCTATTAGTCCATCTATATTAATCTCCACCAGGTTCCAAATTCAATCTAATATTTTTCTGCCTCTAGCTCTGAAAAAATATTTCGGCTTGTAGCAGTGTGTGGGACTTGTTCTATTAGTCCATCTATACTAACCTCCACCAGGTTCCAAATTCAATCTAATTTTTTTCTGCATCTAGCTCTGAAAAAATATTTCGGCTTGTAGCAGTGTGTGGGACTTGTTCTATTAGTCCATCTATACTAACCTCCTCCAGATTGCAAATTCAATCTAATTTTTTTCTGCATCTAGCTCTGAAAACATATTTCAGCTTGTAGCAGTGTGTGGGACTTGTTCTATTAGTCCATCTATACTAACCTCCACCAGGTTGCAAATTCAATCTAATTTTTTTCTGCATCTAGCTCTGAAAAAATATTATGGCTTGTAGCAGTGTGTGGGAATTGTTCTATTAGTCCATCTATACTAACCTCCTCCAGGTTGCAAATTCAATCTAATTTTTTTCTGCATCTAGCTCTGAAAAAATAGTTCGGCTTGTATCAGTGTGTGGGACTCGTTCTATTAGTCCATCTATATTAACCTCCACCAGGTTGCAAATTCAATCAAATTTTTTTCTGTACCTAGCTCTGAAAAAATATTTCGGCTTGTAGCAGTGTGTGGGACTTGTTCTATTAGTCCATCTATACTAACCTCCACCAGGTTCCAAATTCAATCTAATTTTTTTCTGCATCTAGCTCTGAAAAAATATTTGGGCTTGTAGCAGTGTGTGGGACTTGTTCTATTAGTCCATCTATACTAACCTCCACCAGGTTCCCAATTCAATCTAATTTTTTTCTGCATCTAGCTTTGAAAAAATATTTCGGCTTGTATCAGTGTGTGGGACTTGTTCTATTAGTCCATCTATACTAACCTCCTCCAGATTGCAAATTCAATCTAATTTTTTTCTGCATCTAGCTCTGAAAAAATATTTCAGCTTGTAGCAGTGTGTGGGACTTGTTCTATTAGTCCATCTATACTAACCTCCACCAGGTTGCAAATTCAATCTAATTTTTTTCTGCATCTAGCTCTGAAAAAATATTATGGCTTGTAGCAGTGTGTGGGACTTGTTCTATTAGTCCATCTATACTAACCTCCACCAGGTTGCAAATTCAATCTAATTTTTTTCTGCATCTAGCTCTGAAAAAATAGTTCGGCTTGTATCAGTGTGTGGGACTCGTTCTATTAGTCCATCTATATTAACCTCCACCAGGTTGCAAATTCAATCAAATTTTTTTCTGCATCTAGCTCTGAAAAAAAATTTTGGCTTGTAGCAGTGTGTGGGACTTGTTCTATTAGTCCATCTATACTAACCTCCTCCAGATTGCAAATTCAATCTAATTTTTTTCTGCATCTAACTCTGAAAAAATATTTCAGCTTGTAGCAGTGTGTGGGACTTGTTCTCTTAGTCCATCTATACTAACCTCCACCAGGTTGCAAATTCAATCTAATTTTTTTCTGCATCTAGCTCTGAAAAAATATTATGGCTTGTAGCAGTGTGTGGGACTTGTTCTATTAGTCCATCTATACTAACCTCCACCAGGTTGCAAATTCAATCTAATTTTTTTCTGCATCTAGCTCTGAAAAAATAGTTCGGCTTGTAGCAGTGTGTGGGACTGGTTCTGTTAGTCCATCTATACTAACCTCCCCCAGATTGCAAATTGAATCTAATTTTTTTCTTCATCTAGCTCTGAAAAAATATTTCAGCTTGTAGCAGTGTGTGGGACTTGTTCTATTAGTCCATCTATACTAACCTCCACCAGGTTGCAAATTCAATCTAATTTTTTTCTGCATCTAGCTCTGAAAAAATATTATGGCTTGTAGCAATGTGTGGGACTTTTTCTATAAGTCCATCTATACTTACCTCCACCAGGTTGCAAATTCAATTTAATTTTTTTCTGCATCTAGCTCTGAAAAAATATTTTGGCGTGTAACAGTGTGTGCGACTCATTCTATTAGTCCATCTATATTAACCTCAACCAGGTTGCAAATTCAATCTAATTTTTTTCTGCACCTAGCTCTGAAAAAATATTATGGCTTGTAGCAGTGTGTGGGACTTGTTCTATTAGTCCATTTATACTAACCTCCACCAGGTTCCAAATTCAATCTAATTTTTTTCTGCATCTAGCTCTAAAAAAATATTTCGGCTTGTAGCAGTGTGTGGGACTTGTTCTATTAGTCCATCTATACTAACCTCCACCAGGTTGCAAACACAATCTAATTTTTTTCTGCATCTAGCTCTGAAAAAATATTTCGGCTTGAAGCAGTGTGTGGGACATGTTCTATTAGTCCATCTATACTAACCTCCACCAGGTTGCAAATTCAATCAAATTTTTTTCTGCATATAGCTCTGAAAAAATATTTTGGCTTGTAGCAGTGTGTGGGACTTGTACTATTAGTCCATCTATAATAACCTCCACCAGGTTGCAAATTCAATCTAATTTTTTTCTGCATCTAGCTCTGAAAAAATATTTCGGCTTGTAGCAGTGTGTGGGACTTGTTCTATTAGTCCATCTGTACTAACCTCCACCAGGTTGCAAATTCAATCTAATTTTTTTCTGCATCTAGCTCTGAAAAAATATTTCGGCTTGAAGCAGTGTGTGGGACATGTTCTATTAGTCCATCTATACTAACCTCCACCAGGTTGCAAATTCAATAAAAAAATTTTCTGCATCTAGCTCTGAAAAAATATTTCAGCTTGTAGCAGTGTGTGGGACTTGTTCTATTAGTCCATCTATACTAACCTCCACCAGGTAGCAAATTCAATCTAATTTTTTTCTGCATCTAGCTCTGAAAAAATATTTCGGCTTGTAGCAGTGTGTGGGACTTGTTCTATTAGTCCATCTATACTAACCTCCACCAGGTTGCAAATTCAATCTAATTTTTTTCTGCATCTAGCTCTGAAAAAATATTTCGGCTTGAAGCAGTCTGTGGGACATGTTCTATTAGTCCATCTATACTAACCTCCACCAGGTTGCAAACACAATCTAATTTTTTTCTGCATCTAGCTCTGAAAAAATATTATGGCTTGTAGCAGTGTGTGGGACTTGTTCTATTAGTCCATTTATACTAACCTCCACCAGGTTCCAAATTCAATCTAATTTTTTTCTGCATCTAGCTCTAAAAAAATATTTCGGCTTGTAGCAGTGTGTGGGACTTGTTCTATTAGTCCATCTATACTAACCTCCACCAGGTTGCAAATTCATTCTAACTTTTTTCTGCATCTAGCTCTGAAAAAAAATTTCGGCTTGTATCAGTGTGTGGGACTTGTTCTATTAGTCCATCTATACTAACCTCCTCCAGATTGCAAATTCAATCTAATTTTTTTCTGCATCTAGCTCTGAAAAAATATTTCAGCTTGTAGCAGTGTGTGGGACTTGTTCTATTAGTCCATCTATACTAACCTCCACCAGGTTGCAAATTCAATCTAATTTTTTTCTGCATCTAGCTCTGAAAAAATATTATGGCTTGTAGCAATGTGTGGGACTTTTTCTATAAGTCCATCTATACTTACCTCCACCAGGTTGCAAATTCAATTTAATTTTTTTCTGCATCTAGCTCTGAAAAAATATTTTGGCGTGTAACAGTGTGTGGGACTCATTCTATTAGTCCATCTATATTAACCTCAACCAGGTTGCAAATTCAATCTAATTTTTTTCTGCACCTAGCTCTGAAAAAATATTATGGCTTGTAGCAGTGTGTGGGACTTGTTCTATTAGTCCATTTATACTAACCTCCACCAGGTTCCAAATTCAATCTAATTTTTTTCTGCATCTAGCTCTAAAAAAATATTTCGGCTTGTAGCAGTGTGTGGGACTTGTTCTATTAGTCCATCTATACTAACCTCCACCAGGTTGCAAATTCAATCTAATTTTTTTCTGCATCTAGCTCTGAAAAAATATTATGGCTTGTAGCAGTGTGTGGGAATTGTTCTATTAGTCCATCTATACTAACCTCCTCCAGGTTGCAAATTCAATCTAATTTTTTTCTGCATCTAGCTCTGAAAAAATAGTTCGGCTTGTATCAGTGTGTGGGACTCGTTCTATTAGTCCATCTATATTAACCTCCACCAGGTTGCAAATTCAATCAAATTTTTTTCTGTACCTAGCTCTGAAAAAATATTTCGGCTTGTAGCAGTGTGTGGGACTTGTTCTATTAGTCCATCTATACTAACCTCCACCAGGTTCCAAATTCAATCTAATTTTTTTCTGCATCTAGCTCTGAAAAAATATTTGGGCTTGTAGCAGTGTGTGGGACTTGTTCTATTAGTCCATCTATACTAACCTCCACCAGGTTCCCAATTCAATCTAATTTTTTTCTGCATCTAGCTTTGAAAAAATATTTCGGCTTGTATCAGTGTGTGGGACTTGTTCTATTAGTCCATCTATACTAACCTCCTCCAGATTGCAAATTCAATCTAATTTTTTTCTGCATCTAACTCTGAAAAAATATTTCAGCTTGTAGCAGTGTGTGGGACTTGTTCTATTAGTCCATCTATACTAACCTCCACCAGGTTGCAAATTCAATCTAATTTTTTTCTGCATCTAGCTCTGAAAAAATATTATGGCTTGTAGCAGTGTGTGGGACTTGTTCTATTAGTCCATCTATACTAACCTCCACCAGGTTGCAAATTCAATCTAATTTTTTTCTGCATCTAGCTCTGAAAAAATAGTTCGGCTTGTAACAGTGTGTGAGACTCGTTCTATTAGTCCATCTATATTAACCTCCACCAGGTTGCAAAGTCAATCAAATTTTTTTCTGTATCTAGCTCTGAAAAAATATTTCGGCTTGTAGCAGTGTGTGGGACTGGTTCTGTTAGTCCATCTATACTAACCTCCCCCAGATTGCAAATTGAATCTAATTTTTTTCTTCATCTAGCTCTGAAAAAATATTTCAGCTTGTAGCAGTGTGTGGGACTTGTTCTATTAGTCCATCTATACTAACCTCCACCAGGTTGCAAATTCAATCTAATTTTTTTCTGCATCTAGCTCTGAAAAAATATTATGGCTTGTAGCAATGTGTGGGACTTTTTCTATAAGTCCATCTATACTTACCTCCACCAGGTTGCAAATTCAATTTAATTTTTTTCTGCATCTAGCTCTGAAAAAATATTTTGGCGTGTAACAGTGTGTGGGACTCATTCTATTAGTCCATCTATATTAACCTCAACCAGGTTGCAAATTCAATCTAATTTTTTTCTGCACCTAGCTCTGAAAAAATATTATGGCTTGTAGCAGTGTGTGGGACTTGTTCTATTAGTCCATTTATACTAACCTCCACCAGGTTCCAAATTCAATCTAATTTTTTTCTGCATCTAGCTCTAAAAAAATATTTCGGCTTGTAGCAGTGTGTGGGACTTGTTCTATTAGTCCATCTATACTAACCTCCACCAGGTTGCAAACACAATCTAATTTTTTTCTGCATCTAGCTCTGAAAAAATATTTCGGCTTGAAGCAGTGTGTGGGACATGTTCTATTAGTCCATCTATACTAACCTCCACCAGGTTGCAAATTCAATCAAATTTTTTTCTGCATATAGCTCTGAAAAAATATTTTGGCTTGTAGCAGTGTGTGGGACTTGTACTATTAGTCCATCTATAATAACCTCCACCAGGTTGCAAATTCAATCTAATTTTTTTCTGCATCTAGCTCTGAAAAAATATTTCGGCTTGTAGCAGTGTGTGGGACTTGTTCTATTAGTCCATCTATACTAACCTCCACCAGGTTGCAAATTCAATCTAATTTTTTTCTGCATCTAGCTCTGAAAAAATATTTCGGCTTGAAGCAGTGTGTGGGACATGTTCTATTAGTCCATCTATACTAACCTCCACCAGGTTGCAAATTCAATAAAAAAATTTTCTGCATCTAGCTCTGAAAAAATATTTCAGCTTGTAGCAGTGTGTGGGACTTGTTCTATTAGTCCATCTATACTAACCTCCACCAGGTTGCAAATTCAATCTAATTTTTTTCTGCATCTAGCTCTGAAAAAATATTTCGGCTTGTAGCAGTGTGTGGGACTTGTTCTATTAGTCCATCTATACTAACCTCCACCAGGTTGCAAATTCAATCTAATTTTTTTCTGCATCTAGCTCTGAAAAAATATTTCGGCTTGAAGCAGTCTGTGGGACATGTTCTATTAGTCCATCTATACTAACCTCCACCAGGTTGCAAACACAATCTAATTTTTTTCTGCATCTAGCTCTGAAAAAATATTATGGCTTGTAGCAGTGTGTGGGACTTGTTCTATTAGTCCATTTATACTAACCTCCACCAGGTTCCAAATTCAATCTAATTTTTTTCTGCATCTAGCTCTAAAAAAATATTTCGGCTTGTAGCAGTGTGTGGGACTTGTTCTATTAGTCCATCTATACTAATCTCCACCAGGTTGCAAATTCATTCTAACTTTTTTCTGCATCTAGCTCTGAAAAAAAATTTCGGCTTGTATCAGTGTGTGGGACTTGTTCTATTAGTCCATCTATACTAACCTCCTCCAGATTGCAAATTCAATCTAATTTTTTTCTGCATCTAGCTCTGAAAAAATATTTCAGCTTGTAGCAGTGTGTGGGACTTGTTCTATTAGTCCATCTATACTAACCTCCACCAGGTTGCAAATTCAATCTAATTTTTTTCTGCATCTAGCTCTGAAAAAATATTATGGCTTGTAGCAATGTGTGGGACTTTTTCTATAAGTCCATCTATACTTACCTCCACCAGGTTGCAAATTCAATTTAATTTTTTTCTGCATCTAGCTCTGAAAAAATATTTTGGCGTGTAACAGTGTGTGGGACTCATTCTATTAGTCCATCTATATTAACCTCAACCAGGTTGCAAATTCAATCTAATTTTTTTCTGCACCTATCTCTGAAAAAATATTATGGCTTGTAGCAGTGTGTGGGACTTGTTCTATTAGTCCATTTATACTAACCTCCACCAGGTTCCAAATTCAATCTAATTTTTTTCTGCATCTAGCTCTAAAAAAATATTTCGGCTTGTAGCAGTGTGTGGGACTTGTTCTATTAGTCCATCTATACTAACCTCCACCAGGTTGCAAATTCAATCTAATTTTTTTCTGCATCTAGCTCTGAAAAAATATTTCGGCTTGTAGCAGTGTGTGGGACTTGTTCTATTAGTCCATCTATACTAACCTCCACCAGGTTGCAAATTCAATCTAATTTTTTTCTGCATCTAGCTCTGAAAAAATATTTCGGCTTGAAGCAGTGTGTGGGACATGTTCTATTAGTCCATCTATACTAACCTCCACCAGGTTGCAAATTCAATAAAAAAATTTTCTGCATCTAGCTCTGAAAAAATATTTCAGCTTGTAGCAGTGTGTGGGACTTGTTCTATTAGTCCATCTATACTAACCTCCACCAGGTTGCAAATTCAATCTAATTTTTTTCTGCATCTAGCTCTGAAAAAATATTTCGGCTTGTAGCAGTGTGTGGGACTTGTTCTATTAGTCCATCTATACTAACCTCCACCAGGTTGCAAATTCAATCTAATTTTTTTCTGCATCTAGCTCTGAAAAAATAGTTTGGCTTGTAACAGTGTGTGGGACTCGTTCTATTAGTCCATCTATATTAACCTCCACCAGGTTGCAAATTCAATCAAATTTTTTTCTGCACCTTGCTCTGAAAAAATATTTCGGCTTGTAGCAGTGTGTGGGACTTGTTCTATTAGTCCATCTATACTAATCTCCACCAGGTTCCAAATTCAATCTAATATTTTTCTGCCTCTAGCTCTGAAAAAATATTTCGGCTTGTAGCAGTGTGTGGGACTTGTTCTATTAGTCCATCTATACTAACCTCCACCAGGTTCCAAATTCAATCAAATTTTTTTCTGCATCTAGCTCTGAAAAAATATTTCGGCTTGTAGCAGTGTGTGGGACTTGTTCTATTAGTCCATCTATACTAACCTCCACCAGGTTCCAAATTCAATCTAATTTTTTTCTGCATCTATCTCTGAAAAAATATTTCGGCTTGTAGCAGTGTGTGGGACTTGTTCTATTAGTCCATCTATAATAACCTCCACCAGGTTGCAAATTCAATCTAATTTTTTTCTGCATCTAGCTCTGAAAAAATAGTTCGGCTTGTATCAGTGTGTGGGACTCGTTCTATTAGTTCATCTATATTAACCTCCACCAGGTTGCAAATTCAATCAAATTTTTTTCTGTACCTAGCGCTGAAAAAATATTTCGGCTTGTAGCAGTGTGTGGGACTTGTTCTCTTAGTCCATCTATACTAACCTCCACCAGGTTTCAAATTCAATCTAATTTTTTTCTGCATCTAGCTCTGAAAAAATATTTCGGCTTGTAGCAGTGTGTGGGACTTGTTCTATTAGTCCATCTATACTAACCTCCACCAGGTTGCAAATTCAATCTAATTTTTTCCTGCATCTAGCTCTGAAAAAATATTTCGGCTTGAAGCAGTCTGTGGGACATGTTCTATTAGTCCATCTATACTAACCTCCACCAGGTTGCAAACACAATCTAATTTTTTTCTGCATCTAGCTCTGAAAAAATATTCCGGCTTGTAGCAGTGTGTGGGACTTGTTCTATTAGTCCATCTATACTAACCTCCACCAGGTTGCAAATTCATTCTAACTTTTTTCTGCATCTAGCTCTGAAAAAAAATTTCGGCTTGTATCAGTGTGTGGGACTTGTTCTATTAGTCCATCTATACTAACCTCCTCCAGATTGCAAATTCAATCTAATTTTTTTCTGCATCTAGCTCTGAAAAAATATTTCAGCTTGTAGCAGTGTGTGGGACTTGTTCTATTAGTCCATCTATACTAACCTCCACCAGGTTGCAAATTCAATCTAATTTTTTTCTGCATCTAGCTCTGAAAAAATATTATGGCTTGTAGCAGTGTGTGGGACTTGTTCTATTAGTCCATCTATACTAACCTCCACCAGGTGCAAATTCAATCTAATTTTTTTCTCCATCTAGCTCTGAAAAAATAGTTCGGCTTGTAACAGTGTGTGGGACTCGTTCTATTAGTCCATCTATATTAACCTCCACCAGGTTGCAAATTCAATCTAATTTTTTTCTGCACCTTGCTCTGAAAAAATATTTCGGCTTGTAGCAGTGTGTGGGACTTGTTCTATTAGTCCATCTATACTAATCTCCACCAGGTTCCAAATTCAATCTAATATTTTTCTGCCTCTAGCTCTGAAAAAATATTTCGGCTTGTAGCAGTGTGTGGGACTTGTTCTATTAGTCCATCTATACTAACCTCCACCAGGTTCCAAATTCATTCTAATTTTTTTCTGCATCTAGCTCTGAAAAAATATTTCGGCTTGTAGCAGTGTGTGGGACTTGTTCTATTAGTCCATCTATACTAACCTCCACCAGGTTCCATATTCAATCTAATTTTTTTCTGCATCAAGCTCTGAAGAAATATTTTGGCTTGTAGCAGTGTGTGGGACTTGTTCTATTTGTCCATCTATACTAACCTCCAGCAGGTTGCAAATTCAATCATTTTTTTTTCTGCATCTAGCTCTGAAAAATTATTTCAGCTTGTAGCAGAGTGTGGGACTTGTTCTATTAGTCCATCTATTATAACCTCCACCAGATTGCAAATACAATCTAATTTTTTTCTGCATCTAGCTCTGAAAAAATATTTCGGCTTGTAGCAGTGTGTGGGACTGGTTCTATAAGTCCATCTATACTAACCTCCACCAGGTTGCAAATTCAATCTAATTTTTTTCTGCATCTAGCTTTGAAAATATATTTCGGCTTGTAGCAGTGTGTGGGACTTGTTCTATTAGTCCATCTATATTAACCTCCCCCAGATTGAAAATTCAATCTAATTTTTTTCTTCATCTAGCTCTGAAAAAATATTTCAGCTTGTAGCAGTGTGTGGGACTTGTTCTATTAGTCCATCTATACTAACCTCCACCAGGTTGCAAATTCAATCTAATTTTTTTCTGCATCTAGCTCTGAAAAAATATTATGGCTTGTAGCAATGTGTGGGACTTGTTCTATAAGTCCATCTATACTTACCTCCATCAGGTTGCAAGTTCAATTTAATTTTTTTCTGCATCTAGCGCTGAAAAAATATTTCGGCTTGTAACAGTGTGTGGGACTTGTTCTATTAGTCCATCTATACTAACCTCCACCAGGTTGCAAATTCAATCTAATTTTTTTCTGCATCTAGCTCTGAAAAAATATTTCGGCTTGAAGCAGTGTGTGGGACATGTTCTAATTGTCGATCTATACTAACCTCCACCAGGTTGCAAATTCAATCAAATTTTGTTCTGCATCTAGCTCTGAAAAAATATTTAGGCTTGTAGCAGTGTGTGGGACTTGTTCTATTAGTCCATCTATACTAACCTCCACCAGGTTGCAAATTCAATCTAATTTTTTTCTGCATCTAGCTCTGAAAAAATATTTCGGCTTGTAGCAGTGTGTGGGACTTGTTCTATTAGTCCATCTATACTAACCTCCACCAGGTTGCAAATTCAATCTAATTTTATTCTGCATCTAGCTCTGAAAAAATAGTTCGGCTTGTAACAGTGTGTGGGACTCGTTCTATTAGTCCATCTATATTAACCTCCACCAGGTTGCAAATTCAATCTAAATTTTTTCTGCAGCTAGCTCTGAAAAAATATTTCGGCTTGTAGCAGTCTGTGGGACTTGTTCTATTAGTCCATCTATACTAACCTCCACCAGGTTCCAAATTCAATCTAATATTTTTCTGCCTCTAGCTCTGAAAAAATATTTCGGCTTGTAGCAGTGTGTGGGACTTGTTCTATTAGTCCATCTATACTAACCTCCACCAGGTTGAAAATTCAATCTAATTTTTTTCTGCATCTAGCTCTGAAAAAATATTTCGGCTTGTAGCAGTGTGTTGGACTTGTTCTATTAGTCCATCTATACTAACCTCCACCAGGTTGCAAATTCAATCTAATTTTTTTCTGCAACTAGCTCTGAAAAAATATTTTGACTTGAAGCAATGTGTGGGACATGTTCTATTAGTCCATCTATACTAACCTCCACCAGGTTGCAAATTCAATCTAATTTTTTTCTTCATCTAGCTCTGAAAAAATATTTCAGCTTGTAGCAGTGTGTGGGACTTGTTCTATTAGTCCATCTATACTAACCTCCACCAGGTTGCAAATTCAATCTAATTTTTTTCTGCATCTAGCTCTGAAAAAATATTATGGCTTGTAGCAGTGTGTGGGACTTGTTCTATTAGTCCATCTATACTAACCTCCACCAGGTTGCAAATTCAATCTAATTTTTTTCTGCATCTAGCTCTGAAAAAATATTTCGGCTTGTAACAGTGTGTGAGACTCGTTCTATTAGTCCATCTATATTAACCTCCACCAGGTTGCAAATTCAATCAAATTTTTTTCTGTACCTAGCTCTGAAAAAATATTTCGGCTTGTAGCAGTGTGTGGGACTGGTTCTGTTAGTCCATCTATACTAAACTCCACCAGGTTTCAAATTCAATCTAACTTTTTTCTGCATCTAGCTCTGAAAAAATATTTCGGCTTGTAGCAGTGTGTGGGACTGGTTCTGTTAGTCCATCTATACTAACCCCCACCAGGTTTCAAATTCAATCTAATTTTTTTCTGCATCTAGCTCTGAAAAAATATTTCGGCTTGTAGCAGTGTGTGGGACTTGTTCTATTAGTCCATCTATACTAACCTCCACCAGGTTGCAAATTCAATCTAATTTTTTTCTGCATCTAGCTCTGAAAAAATATATCGGCTTGAAGCAGTCTGTGGGACATGTTCTATTAGTCCATCTATACTAACCTCCACCAGGTTGCAAATTCAATCAAATTTTTTTCTGCATCTAGCTCTGAAAAAATATTTTGGCTTGTAGCAGTGTGTGGGACTTGTTCTATTAGTCCATCTATACTAACCTACACAAGGTTGCAAATTCAATCTAATTTTTTTCTGTATCTAGCTCTGAAAAAATATTTCGGCTTGTAGCAGTGTGTGGGACTTGTTCTATTAGTCCATCTATACTAACCTCCACCAGGTGGCAAATTCAATCTAATTTTTTTCTGCATCTAGCTCTGAAAAAATAGTTCGGCTTGTAACAGTGTGTGAGACTCGTTCTATTAGTCCATCTATATTAACCTCCACCAGGTTGCAAATTCAATCAAATTTTTTTCTGTACCTAGCTCTGAAAAAATATTTCGGCTTGTAGCAGTGTGTGGGACTGGTTCTGTTAGTCCATCTATACTAAACTCCACCAGGTTGCAAATTCAATCTAATTTTTTTCTGCATCTAGCTCTGAAGAAATAATTTGGCTTGTAGCAGTGTGTGGGACTTGTTCTATTTGTCCATCTATAATAACCACCAGCAGGTTGCAAATTCAATCAAATTTTTTTCTGCATCTAGCTGTGAAAAATTATTTCGGCTTGTAGCAGTGTGTGGGACTTGTTCTATTAGTCCATCTATACTAACCTCCACCAGGTTGCAAATTCAATCTAATTTTTTTCTGCATCAAGCTCTGAAGAAATATTTTGGCTTGTAGCAGTGTGTGGGACTTGTTCTATTTGTCCATCTATACTAACCTCCAGCAGGTTGCAAATTCAATCAATTTTTTTTCTGCATCTAGCTCTGAAAAATTATTTCGGCTTGTAGCAGAGTGTGGGACTTGTTCTATTAGTCCATCTATTATAACCTCCACCAGATTGCAAATACAATCTAATTTTTTTCTGCATCTAGCTCTGAAAAATATTTCGGCTTGTAGCAGTGTGTGGGACTTGTTCTATTAGTCCATCTATACTAACCTCCACCAGGTTCCAAATTCAATCTAATTTTTTTCTGCATCTATATCTGAAAAAATATTTCGGCTTGTAGCAGTGTGTGGGACTTGTTCTATTAGTCCATCTATAATAACCTCCACCAGGTTGCAAATACAATCTAATTTTTTTCTGCATCTAGCTCTCAAAAAATATTCCAGCTTGTAGCAGTGTGTGGGACTTGTTCTATTAGTCCATCTATACTAACCTCCACCAGGTTCCCAATTCAATCTAATTTTTTTCTGCATCTAGCTTTGAAAAAATATTTCGGCTTGTATCAGTGTGTGGGACTTGTTCTATTAGTACATCTATACTAACCTCCTCCAGATTGCAAATTCAATCTAATTTTTTTCTGCATCTAACTCTGAAAAAATATTTCAGCTTGTAGCAGTGTGTGGGACTTGTTCTATTAGTCCATCTATACTAAACTCCACCAGGTTGCAAATTCAATCTAATTTTTTTCTGCATCTAGCTCTGAAAAAATATTATGGTTTGTAGCAGTGTGTGGGAATTGTTCTATTAGTCCATCTATACTAACCTCCACCAGATTGCAAATTCAATCTAATTTTTTTCTGCATCTAGCTATGAAAAAATAGTTCGGCTTGTATCAGTGTGTGGGACTCGTTCTATTAGTCCATCTATATTAACCTCCACCAGGTTGCAAATTCAATCAAATTTTTTTCTGTACCTAGCTCTGAAAAAATATTTCGGCTTGTAGCAGTGTGTGGGACTTGTTCTCTTAGTCCATCTATACTAACCTCCACCAGGTTTCAAATTCAATCTAATTTTTTTCTGCATCTAGCTCTGAAAAAATATTTCGGCTTGTAGCAGTGTGTGGGACTTGTTCTATTAGTCCATCTATACTAACCTCCACCAGGTTGCAAATTCCATCTAATTTTTTTCTGCATCTAGCTCTGAAAAAATATTTCGGCTTGTAACAGTGTGTGGGACTTGTTCTATTAGTCCATCTATACTAACCTCCACCAGGTTGCAAATTCAATCTAATTTTTTTCTGCATCTAGCTCTGAAAAAATATTTCGGCTTGAAGTAGTGTGTGGGACATGTTCTAATTGTCGATCTATACTAACCTCCACCAGGTTGCAAATTCAATCAAATTTTGTTCTGCATCTAGCTCTGAAAAAATATTTAGGCTTGTAGCAGTGTGTGGGACTTGTTCTATTAGTCCATCTATACTAACTTCCACCAGGTTGCAAATTCAATCTAATTTTTTTCTGCATCTAGCTCTGAAAAAATATTCCGGCTTGTAGCAGTGTGTGGGACTTGTTCTATTAGTCCATCTATACTAACCTCCACCAGGTTGCAAATTCAATCTAATTTTATTCTGCATCTAGCTCTGAAAAAATAGTTCGGCTTGTAACAGTGTGTGGGACTCGTTCTATTAGTCCATCTATATTAACCTCCACCAGGTTGCAAATTCAATCTAAATTTTTTCTGCAGCTAGCTCTGAAAAAATATTTCGGCTTGTAGCAGTCTGTGGGACTTGTTCTATTAGTCTATCTATACTAACCTCCACCAGGTTCCAAATTCAATCTAATATTTTTCTGCCTCTAGCTCTGAAAAAATATTTCGGCTTGTAGCAGTGTGTGGGACTTGTTCTATTAGTCCATCTATACTAACCTCCACCAGGTTCCAAATTCAATCTAATTTTTTTCTGCATCTAGCTCTGAAAAAATATTTCGGCTTGTAGCAGTGTGTTGGACTTGTTCTATTAGTCCATCTATACTAACCTCCACCAGGTTGCAAATTCAATCTAATTTTTTTCTGCAACTAGATCTGAAAAAATATTTTGACTTGAAGCAGTGTGTGGGACATGTTCTATTAGTCCATCTATACTAACCTCCACCAGGTTGCAAATTCAATCTAATTTTTTTCTTCATATAGCTCTGAAAAAATATTTCAGCTTGTAGCAGTGTGTGGGACTTGTTCTATTAGTCCATCTATACTAACCTCCACCAGGTTGAAAATTCAATCTAATTTTTTTCTGCATCTAGCTCTGAAAAAATATTATGGCTTGTAGCAGTGTGTGGGACTTGTTCTATTAGTCCATCTATACTAACCTCCACCAGGTTGCAAATTCAATCTAATTTTTTTCTGCATCTAGCTCTGAAAAAATAGTTCGGCTTGTAACAGTGTGTGAGACTCGTTCTATTAGTCCATCTATATTAACCTCCACCAGGTTGCAAATTCAATCAAATTTTTTTCTGTACCTAGCTCTGAAAAAATATTTCGGCTTGTAGCAGTGTGTGGGACTGGTTCTGTTAGTCCATCTATACTAACCTCCACCAGGTTTCAAATTCAATCTAACTTTTTTCTGCATCTAGCTCTGAAAAAATATTTCGGCTTGTAGCAGTGTGTGGGACTGGTTCTGTTAGTCCATCTATACTAACCTCCACCAGGTTTCAAATTCAATCTAATTTTTTTCTGCATCTAGCTCTGAAAAAATATATCGGCTTGAAGCAGTCTGTGGGACATGTTCTATTAGTCCATCTATACTAACCTCCACCAGGTTGCAAATTCAATCAAATTTTTTTCTGCATCTAGCTCTGAAAAAATATTTCCGCTTGTAGCAGTGTGTGGGACTTGTTCTATTAGTCCATCTATTCTATCCTACACAAGGTTGCAAATTCAATCTAATTTTTTTCTGCATCTAGCTCTGAAAAAATATTTCGGCTTGTAGCAGTGTGTGGGACTTGTTCTATTAGTCCATCTATACTAACCTCCACCAGGTGGCAAATTCAATCTAATTTTTTTCTGCATCAAGCTCTGAAGAAATAATTTGACTTGTAGCAGTGTGTGGGACTTGTTCGATTTGTACATCTATAATAACCACCAGCAGGTTGCAAATTCAATCAAATTTTTTTCTGCATCTAGCTCTGAAAAATTATTTCGGCTTGTAGCAGTGTGTGGGACTTGTTCTATTTGTCCATCTATACTAACCTCCAGCAGGTTGCAAATTCAATCAATTTTTTTTATGCATCTAGCTCTGAAAAATTATTTCGGCTTGTAGCAGAGTGTGGGACTTGTTCTATTAGTCCATCTATTATAACCTCCACCAGATTGCAAATACAATCTAATTTTTTTCTGCATCTAGCTCTGAAAAAATATTTCGGCTTGTAGCAGTGTGTGGGACTTGTTCTATTAGTCCATCTATACTAACCTCCACCAGGTTCCAAATTCAATCTAATTTTTTTCTGCATCTATCTCTGAAAAAATATTTCGGCTTGTAGCAGTGTGTGGGACTTGTTCTATTAGTCCATCTATAATAACCTCCACCAGGTTGCAAATACAATCTAATTTTTTTCTGCATCTAGCTCTGAAAAAATATTCCAGCTTGTAGCAGTGTGTGGGACTTGTTCTATTAGTCCATCTATACTAACCTCCACCAGGTTCCCAATTCAATCTAATTTTTTTCTGCATCTAGCTTTGAAAAAATATTTCGGCTTGTATCAGTGTGTGGGACTTGTTCTATTAGTCCATCTATACTAACCTCCTCCAGATTGCAAATTCAATCTAATTTTTTTCTGCATCTAACTCTGAAAAAATATTTCAGCTTGTAGCAGTGTGTGGGACTTGTTCTATTAGTCCATCTATACTAACCTCCACCAGGTTGCAAATTCAATCTAATTTTTTTCTGCATCTAGCTCTGAAAAAATATTATGGCTTGTAGCAGTGTGTGGGAATTGTTCTATTAGTCCATCTATACTAACCTCCACCAGGTTGCAAATTCAATCTAATTTTTTTCTGCATCTAGCTATGAAAAAATAGTTCGGCTTGTATCAGTGTGTGGGACTCGTTCTATTAGTCCATCTATATTAACCTCCACCAGGTTGCAAAATCAATCAAATTTTTTTCTGTACCTAGCTCTGAAAAAATATTTCGGCTTGTAGCAGTGTGTGGGACTTGTTCTCTTATTCCATATATACTAACCTCCACCAGGTTTCAAATTCAATCTAATTTTTTTCTGCATCTAGCTCTGAAAAAATATTTCGGCTTGTAGCAGTGTGTGGGACTTGTTCTATTAGTCCATCTATACTAACCTCCACCAGGTTGCAAATTCAATCTAATTTTTTTCTGCATCTAGCTCTGAAAAAATATTTCGGCTTGAAGCAGTCTGTGGGACATGTTCTATTAGTCCATCTATACTAACCTCCACCAGGTTGCAAATTCAATCTAATTTTTTTCTCCATCTAGCTCTGAAAAAATAGTTCGGCTTGTAACAGTGTGTGGGACTCGTTCTATTTATCCATCTATATTAACCTCCACCAGGTTGCAATTTCAATCTAATTTTTTTCTGCACCTTGCTCTGAAAAAATATTTCGGCTTGTAGCAGTGTGTGGGACTTGTTCTATTAGTCCATCTATACTAACCTCCACCAGGTTCCAAATTCAATCTAATTTTTTTCTGCATCTAGCTCTGAAAAATATTTGGGCTTGTAGCAGTGTGTGGGACTTGTTCTATTAGTCCATCTATACTAACCTCCACCAGGTTCCCAATTCAATCTAATTTTTTTCTGCATCTAGCTTTGAAAAAATATTTCGGCTTGTATCAGTTTGTGGGACTTGTTCTATTAGTCCATCTATACTAACCTCCACCAGGTTGCAAATTAATTCTAAGTTTTTTCTGCATCTAGCTCTGAAAAAAAATTTCGGCTTGTAGCAGTGTGTGGGACTTGTTCTATTAGTCCATCTATACTAACCTCCACCAGGTTCCAAATTCAATCTAATTTTTTTCTGCATCTAGCTATGAAAAAATATTTCGGCTTGTATCAGTGTGTGGGACTTGTTCTATTAGTCCATCTATACTAACCTCCTCCAGATTGCAAATTCAATCTAATTTTTTTCTGCATCTAGCTTTGAAAAAATATTTCAGCTTGTAGCAGTGTGTGGGACTTGTTCTATTAGTCCATCTATACTTACCTCCACCAGGTTGCAAGTTCAATTTAATTTTTTTCTGCATCTAGCTCTGAAAAAATATTTCGGCTTGTAACAGTGTGTGGGACTCATTCTATTAGTCCATCTATATTAACCTCCACCAGGTTGCAAATTCAATCTTATTTTTTTCTGCACCTAGCTCTGAAAAAATATTATGACTTGTAGCAGTGTATAGGACTTGTTCTATTAGTCCATTCATACTAACCTCCACCAGGTTCCAAATTCAGTCTAATTTTTTTCTGCATCTAGCTCTGAAAAAATATTTTGGCTTGTAGCAGTCTGTGGGACTTGTTCTATTAGTCCATCTTTACTAACCTCCACCAGGTTCCAAATTCAATCTAATATTTTTCTGCCTCTAGCTCTGAAAAAATATTTCGGCTTGTAGCAGTGTGTGGGACTTGTTCTATTAGTCCATCTATACTAACCTCCAACAGGTTCCAAATTCAATCTAATTTTTTTCTGCATCTAGCTCTGAAAAAATATTTCGGCTTGTAGCAGTGTGTTGGACTTGTTCTATTAGTCCATCTATACTAACCTCCACCAGGTTGCAAATTCAATCTAATTTTTTTCTGCAACTAGCTCTGAAAAATTATTTCGGCTTGTAGCAGTGTGTGGGACTTGTTCTATTTGTCCATCTATACTAACCTCCAGCAGGTTGCAAATTCAATCAATTTTTTTTATGCATCTAGCTCTGAAAAATTATTTCGGCTTGTAGCAGAGTGTGGGACTTGTTCTATTAGTCCATCTATTATAACCTCCACCAGATTGCAAATACAATCTAATTTTTTTCTGCATCTAGCTCTGAAAAAATATTTCGGCTTGTAGCAGTGTGTGGGACTTGTTCTATTAGTCCATCTATACTAACCTCCACCAGGTTCCAAATTCAATCTAATTTTTTTCTGCATCTATCTCTGAAAAAATATTTCGGCTTGTAGCAGTGTGTGGGACTTGTTCTATTAGTCCATCTATAATAACCTCCACCAGGTCGCAAATACAATCTAATTTTTTTCTGCATCTAGCTCTGAAAAAATATTCCAGCTTGTAGCAGTGTGTGGGACTTGTTCTATTAGTCCATCTATACTAACCTCCACCAGGTTCCCAATTCAATCTAATTTTTTTCTGCATCTAGCTTTGAAAAAATATTTCGGCTTGTATCAGTGTGTGGGACTTGTTCTATTAGTCCATCTATACTAACCTCCTCCAGATTGCAAATTCAATCTAATTTTTTTCTGCATCCAACTCTGAAAAAATATTTCAGCTTGTAGCAGTGTGTGGGACTTGTTCTATTAGTCCATCTATACTAACCTCCACCAGGTTGCAAATTCAATCTAATTTTTTTCTGCATCTAGCTCTGAAAAAATATTATGGCTTGTAGCAGTGTGTGGGAATTGTTCTATTAGTCCATCTATACTAACCTCCACCAGGTTGCAAATTCAATCTAATTTTTTTCTGCATCTAGCTATGAAAAAATAGTTCGGCTTGTATCAGTGTGTGGGACTCGTTCTATTAGTCCATCTATATTAACCTCCACCAGGTTGCAAAATCAATCAAATTTTTTTCTGTACCTAGCTCTGAAAAAATATTTCGGCTTGTAGCAGTGTGTGGGACTTGTTCTCTTAGTCCATCTATACTAACCTCCACCAGGTTTCAAATTCAATCTAATTTTTTTCTGCATCTAGCTCTGAAAAAATATTTCGGCTTGTAGCAGTGTGTGGGACTTATTCTATTAGTCCATCTATACTAACCTCCACCAGGTTGCAAATTCAATCTAATTTTTTTCTGCATCTAACTCTGAAAAAATATTTCGGCTTGAAGCAGTCTGTGGGACATGTTCTATTAGTCCATCTATACTAACCTCCACCAGGTTGCAAACACAATCTAATTTTTTTCTGCATCTAGCTCTGAAAAAATATTCCGGCTTGTAGCAGTGTGTGGGACTTGTTCTATTAGTCCATCTATACTAACCTCCACCAGGTTGCAAATTCATTCTAACTTTTTTCTGCATCTAGCTCTGAAAAAAAATTTCGGCTTGTAGCAGTGTGTGGGACTTGTTCTATTAGTCCATCTATACTAGCCTCTACCAGGTTCCAAATTCAATCTAATTTTTTTCTGCATCTAGCTGTGAAAAAATATTTTGGCTTGTATCAGTGTGTAGGACTTGTTCTATTAGTCCATCTATATTAACCTCCACCAGGTTGCAAATTCAATCAAATTTTTTTCTGTACCTAGCTCTGAAAAAATATTTCGGCTTGTAGCAGTGTGTGGGACTGGTTCTGTTAGTCCATCTATACTAACCTCCACCAGGTTTCAAATTCAATCTAACTTTTTTCTGCATCTAGCTCTGAAAAAATATTTCGGCTTGTAGCAGTGTGTGGGACTGGTTCTGTTATTCCATCTATACTAACCTCCACCAGGTTTCAAATTCAATCTAATTTTTTTCTGCATCTAGCTCTGAAAAAATATTTCGGCTTGTAGCAGTGTGTGGGACTTGTTCTATTAGTCCATCTATACTAACCTCCACCAGGTTGCAAATTCAATCTAATTTTTTTCTGCATCTAGCTCTGAAAAAATATTTCGGCTTGAAGCAGTCTGTGGGACATGTTCTATTAGTCCATCTATACTAACCTCCACCAGGTTGCAAATTCAATCAAATTTTTTTCTGCATCTAGCTCTGAAAAAATATTTCGGCTTGTAGCAGTGTGTGGGACTTGTTCTATTAGTCCATCTATACTAACCTACACAAGGTTGCAAATTCAATCTAATTTTTTTCTGCATCTAGCTCTGAAAAAATATTTCGGCTTGTAGCAGTGTGTGGGACTTGTTCTATTAGTCCATCTATACTAACCTCCACCAGGTGGCAAATTCAATCTAATTTTTTTCTGCATCAAGCTCTGAAGAAATAATTTGGCTTGTAGCAGTGTGTGGGACTTGTTCTATTTGTCCATCTATAATAACCACCAGCAGGTTGCAAATTCAATCAAATTTTTTTCTGCATCTAGCTCTGAAAAATTATTTCGGCTTGTAGCAGTGTGTGGGACTTGTTCTATTAGTCCATCTATACTAACCTCCACCAGGTTGCAAATTCAATCTAATTTTTTTCTGCATCAAGCTCTGAAGAAATATTTTGGCTTGTAGCAGTGTGTGGGACTTGTTCTATTTGTCCATCTATACTAACCTCCAGCAGGCTGCAAATTCAATCAATTTTTTTTCTGCATCTAGCTCTGAAAAATTATTTCGGCTTGTAGCAGAGTGTGGGGCTTGTTCTATTAGTCCATCTATTATAACCTCCACCAGATTGCAAATACAATCTAATTTTTTTCTGCATCTAGCTCTGAAAAAATATTTCGGCTTGTAGCAGTGTGTGGGACTTGTTCTATTAGTCCATCTATACTAACCTCCACCAGGTTCCAAATTCAATCTAATTTTTTTCTCCATCTATCTCTGAAAAAATATTTCGGCTTGTAGCAGTGTGTGGGACTTGTTCTATTAGTCCATCTATAATAACCTCCACCAGGTTGCAAATACAATCTAATTTTTTTCTGCATCTAGCTCTGAAAAAATATTCCAGCTTGTAGCAGTGTGTGGGACTTGTTCTATTAGTCCATCTATACTAACCTCCACCAGGTTCCCAATTCAATCTAATTTTTTTCTGCATCTAGCTTTGAAAAAATATTTCGGCTTGTATCAGTGTGTGGGACTTGTTCTATTAGTCCATCTATACTAACCTCCTCCAGATTGCAAATTCAATCTAATTTTTTTCTGCATCTAACTCTGAAAAAATATTTCAGCTTGTAGCAGTGTGTGGGACTTGTTCTATTAGTCCATCTATACTAACCTCCACCAGGTTCCAAATTCAATCTAATTTTTTTCTGCATCTAGCTCTGAAAAAATATTTCGGCTTGTAGCAGTGTGTTGGACTTGTTCTATTAGTCCATCTATACTAACCTCCACCAGGTTGCAAATTCAATCTAATTTTTTTCTGCAACTAGCTCTGAAAAAATATTTTGACTTGAAGCAGTGTGTGGGACATGTTCTATTAGTCCATCTATACTAACCTCCACCAGGTTGCAAATTGAATCTAATTTTTTTCTTCATCTAGCTCTGAAAAAATATTTCAGCTTGTAGCAGTGTGTGGGACTTGTTCTATTAGTCCATCTATACTAACCTCCACCAGGTTGCAAGTTCAATCTAATTTTTTTCTGCATCTAGCTCTGAAAAAATATTATGGCTTGTAGCAGTGTGTGGGACTTGTTCTATTAGTCCATCTATACTAACCTCCACCAGGTTGCAAATTCAATCTAATTTTTTTCTGCATCTAGCTCTGAAAAAATAGTTCGGCTTGTAACAGTGTGTGAGACTCGTTCTATTAGTCCATCTATATTAACCTCCACCAGGTTGCAAATTCAATCAAATTTTTTTCTGTACCTAGCTCTGAAAAAATATTTCGGCTTGTAGCAGTGTGTGGGACTGGTTCTGTTAGTCCATCTATACTAACCTCCACCAGGTTTCAAATTCAATCTAACTTTTTTCTGCATCTAGCTCTGAAAAAATATTTCGGCTTGTAGCAGTGTGTGGGACTGGTTCTGTTAGTCCATCTATACTAACCTCCACCAGGTTTCAAATTCAATCTAATTTTTTTCTGCATCTAGCTCTGAAAAAATATTTCGGCTTGTAGCAGTGTGTGGGACTTGTTCTATTAGTCCATCTATACTAACCTCCACCAGGTTGCAAATTCAATCTAATTTTTTTCTGCATCTAGCTCTGAAAAAATATTTCGGCTTGAAGCAGTCTGTGGGACATGTTCTATTAGTCCATCTATACTAACCTCCACCAGGTTGCAAATTCAATCAAATTTTTTTCTGCATCTAGCTCTGAAAAAATATTTCGGCTTGTAGCAGTGTGTGGGACTTGTTCTATTAGTCCATCTATACTAACCTACACAAGGTTGCAAATTCAATCTAATTTTTTTCTGCATCTAGCTCTGAAAAAATATTTCGGCTTGTAGCAGTGTGTGGGACTTGTTCTATTAGTCCATCTATACTAACCTCCACCAGGTGGCAAATTCAATCTAATTTTTTTCTGCATCAAGCTCTGAAGAAATAATTTGGCTTGTAGCAGTGTGTCGGACTTGTTCTATTTGTCCATCTATAATAACCACCAGCAGGTTGCAAATTCAATCAAATTTTTTTCTGCATCTAGCTCTGAAAAATTATTTCGGCTTGTAGCAGTGTGTGGGACTTGTTCTATTAGTCCATCTATACTAACCTCCACCAGGTTGCAAATTCAATCTAATTTTTTTCTGCATCAAGCTCTGAAGAAATATTTTGGCTTGTAGCAGTGTGTGGGACTTGTTCTATTTGTCCATCTATACTAACCTCCAGCAGGTTGCAAATTCAATCAATTTTTTTTCTGCATCTAGCTCTGAAAAATTATTTCGGCTTGTAGCAGAGTGTGGGGCTTGTTCTATTAGTCCATCTATTATAACCTCCACCAGATTTTAAATACAATCTAATTTTTTTCTGCATCTAGCTCTGAAAAAATATTTCGGCTTGTAGCAGTGTGTGGGACTTGTTCTATTAGTCCATCTATACTAACCTCCACCAGGTTCCAAATTCAATCTAATTTTTTTCTCCATCTATCTCTGAAAAAATATTTCGGCTTGTAGCAGTGTGTGGGACTTGTTCTATTAGTCCATCTATAATAACCTCCACCAGGTTGCAAATACAATCTAATTTTTTTCTGCATCTAGCTCTGAAAAAATATTCCAGCTTGTAGCAGTGTGTGGGACTTGTTCTATTAGTCCATCTATACTAACCTCCACCAGGTTCCCAATTCAATCTAATTTTTTTCTGCATCTAGCTTTGAAAAAATATTTCGGCTTGTATCAGTGTGTGGGACTTGTTCTATTAGTCCATCTATACTAACCTCCTCCAGATTGCAAATTCAATCTAATTTTTTTCTGCATCTAACTCTGAAAAAATATTTCAGCTTGTAGCAGTGTGTGGGACTTGTTCTATTAGTCCATCTATACTAACCTCCACCAGGTTGCAAACACAATCTAATTTTTTTCTGCATCTAGCTCTGAAAAAATATTCCGGCTTGTAGCAGTGTGTGGGACTTGTTCTATTAGTCCATCTATACTAACCTCCACCAGGTTGCAAATTCAATCTAATTTTTTTCTGCATCTAGCTCTTAAAAAAAATTTCAGCTTGTAGCAGTGTGTGGGACTTGTTCTATTAGTCCATCTATACTAACCTCCACCGGGTTGCAAATTCAATCTAATTTTTTTCTGCATCTAGCTTTGAAAATATATTTCGGCTTGTAGCAGTGTGTGGGACTTGTTCTATTAGTCCATCTATATTAACCTCCCCCAGATTGCAAATTCAATCTAATTTTTTTCTTCATCTAGCTCTGAAAAAATATTTCAGCTTGTAGCAGTGTGTGGGACTTGTTCTATTAGTCCATCTATACTAACCTCCACCAGGTTGCAAATTCAATCTAATTTTTTTCTGCATCTAGCTCTGAAAAAATATTATGGCTTGTAGCAATGTGTGGGACTTGTTCTATAAGTCCATCTATACTTACCTCCACCAGGTTGCAAGTTCAATTTAATTTTTTTCTGCATCTAGCTCTGAAAAAATATTTCGGCTTGTAACAGTGTGTGGGACTCATTCTATTAGTCCATCTATATTAACCTCCACCAGGTTGCAAATTCAATCTTATTTTTTTCTGCACCTAGCTCTGAAAAAATATTATGACTTGTAGCAGTGTATAGGACTTGTTCTATTAGTCCATTCATACTAACCTCCACCAGGTTCCAAATTCAGTCTAATTTTTTTCTGCATCTAGCTCTGAAAAAATATTTTGGCTTGTAGCAGTCTGTGGGACTTGTTCTATTAGTCCATCTATACTAACCTCCACCAGGTTCCAAATTCAATCTAATATTTTTCTGCCTCTAGCTCTGAAAAAATATTTCGGCTTGTAGCAGTGTGTGGGACTTGTTCTATTAGTCCATCTATACTAACCTCCACCAGGTTCCAAATTCAATCTAATTTTTTTCTGCATCTAGCTCTGAAAAAATATTTCGGCTTGTAGCAGTGTGTGGGACTTGTTCTATTAGTCCATCTATACTAACCTCCACCAGGTTCCAAATTCAATCTAATTTTTTTCTGCAACTAGCTCTGAAAAAATATTTTGACTTGAAGCAGTGTGTGGGACATGTTCTATTAGTCCATCTATACTAACCTCCACCAGGTTGCAAATTGAATCTAATTTTTTTCTTCATCTAGCTCTGAAAAAATATTTCAGCTTGTAGCAGTGTGTGGGACTTGTTCTATTAGTCCATCTATACTAACCTCCACCAGGTTGCAAGTTCAATCTAATTTTTTTCTGCATCTAGCTCTGAAAAAATATTATGGCTTGTAGCAGTGTGTGGGACTTGTTCTATTAGTCCATCTATACTAACCTCCACCAGGTTGCAAATTCAATCTAATTTTTTTCTGCATCTAGCTCTGAAAAAATAGTTCGGCTTGTAACAGTGTGTGAGACTCGTTCTATTAGTCCATCTATATTAACCTCCACCAGGTTGCAAATTCAATCAAATTTTTTTCTGTACCTAGCTCTGAAAAAATATTTCGGCTTGTAGCAGTGTGTGGGACTGGTTCTGTTAGTCCATCTATACTAACCTCCACCAGGTTTCAAATTCAATCTAACTTTTTTCTGCATCTAGCTCTGAAAAAATATTTCGGCTTGTAGCAGTGTGTGGGACTGGTTCTGTTAGTCCATCTATACTAACCTCCACCAGGTTTCAAATTCAATCTAATTTTTTTCTGCATCTAGCTCTGAAAAAATATTTCGGCTTGTAGCAGTGTGTGGGACTTGTTCTATTAGTCCATCTATACTAACCTCCACCAGGTTGCAAATTCAATCTAATTTTTTTCTGCATCTAGCTCTGAAAAAATATTTCGGCTTGAAGCAGTCTGTGGGACATGTTCTATTAGTCCATCTATACTAACCTCCGCCAGGTTGCAAATTCAATCAAATTTTTTTCTGCATCTAGCTCTGAAAAAATATTTCGGCTTGTAGCAGTGTGTGGGACTTGTTCTATTAGTCCATCTATACTAACCTACACAAGGTTGCAAATTCAATCTAATTTTTTTCTGCATCTAGCTCTGAAAAAATATTTCGGCTTGTAGCAGTGTGTGGGACTTGTTCTATTAGTCCATCTATACTAACCTCCACCAGGTGGCAAATTCAATCTAATTTTTTTCTGCATCAAGCTCTGAAGAAATAATTTGGCTTGTAGCAGTGTGTGGGACTTGTTCTATTTGTCCATCTATAATAACCACCAGCAGGTTGCAAATTCAATCAAATTTTTTTCTGCATCTAGCTCTGAAAAATTATTTCGGCTTGTAGCAGTGTGTGGGACTTGTTCTATTAGTCCATCTATACTAACCTCCACCAGGTTGCAAATTCAATCTAATTTTTTTCTGCATCAAGCTCTGAAGAAATATTTTGGCTTGTAGCAGTGTGTGGGACTTGTTCTATTTGTCCATCTATACTAACCTCCAGCAGGTTGCAAATTCAATCAATTTTTTTTCTGCATCTAGCTCTGAAAAATTATTTCGGCTTGTAGCAGAGTGTGGGGCTTGTTCTATTAGTCCATCTATTATAACCTCCACCAGATTGCAAATACAATCTAATTTTTTTCTGCATCTAGCTCTGAAAAAATATTTCGGCTTGTAGCAGTGTGTGGGACTTGTTCTATTAGTCCATCTATACTAACCTCCACCAGGTTCCAAATTCAATCTAATTTTTTTCTCCATCTATCTCTGAAAAAATATTTCGGCTTATAGCAGTGTGTGGGACTTGTTCTATTAGTCCATCTATAATAACCTCCACCAGGTTGCAAATACAATCTAATTTTTTTCTGCATCTAGCTCTGAAAAAATATTCCAGCTTGTAGCAGTGTGTGGGACTTGTTCTATTAGTCCATCTATACTAACCTCCACCAGGTTCCCAATTCAATCTAATTTTTTTCTGCATCTAGCTTTGAAAAAATATTTCGGCTTGTATCAGTGTGTGGGACTTGTTCTATTAGTCCATCTATACTAACCTCCTCCAGATTGCAAATTCAATCTAATTTTTTTCTGCATCTAACTCTGAAAAAATATTTCAGCTTGTAGCAGTGTGTGGGACTTGTTCTATTAGTCCATCTATACTAACCTCCACCAGGTTGCAAACACAATCTAATTTTTTTCTGCATCTAGCTCTGAAAAAATATTCCGGCTTGTAGCAGTGTGTGGGACTTGTTCTATTAGTCCATCTATACTAACCTCCACCAGGTTGCAAATTCAATCTAATTTTTTTCTGCATCTAGCTCTTAAAAAAAATTTCAGCTTGTAGCAGTGTGTGGGACTTGTAATATTAGTCCATCTATACTAACCTCCACCGGGTTGCAAATTCAATCTAATTTTTTTCTGCATCTAGCTTTGAAAATATATTTCGGCTTGTAGCAGTGTGTGGGACTTGTTCTATTAGTCCATCTATATTAACCTCCCCCAGATTGCAAATTCAATCTAATTTTTTTCTTCATCTAGCTCTGAAAAAATATTTCAGCTTGTAGCAGTGTGTGGGACTTGTTCTATTAGTCCATCTATACTAACCTCCACCAGGTTGCAAATTCAATCTAATTTTTTTCTGCATCTAGCTCTGAAAAAATATTTTGGCTTGTAGCAATGTGTGGGACTTGTTCTATAAGTCCATCTATACTTACCTCCACCAGGTTGCAAGTTCAATTTAATTTTTTTCTGCATCTAGCTCTGAAAAAATATTTCGGCTTGTAACAGTGTGTGGGACTCATTCTATTAGTCCATCTATATTAACCTCCACCAGGTTGCAAATTCAATCTTATTTTTTTCTGCACCTAGCTCTGAAAAAATATTATGACTTGTAGCAGTGTATAGGACTTGTTCTATTAGTCCATTCATACTAACCTCCACCAGGTTCCAAATTCAGTCTAATTTTTTTCTGCATCTAGCTCTGAAAAAATATTTTGGCTTGTAGCAGTCTGTGGGACTTGTTCTATTAGTCCATCTATACTAACCTCCACCAGGTTCCAAATTCAATCTAATATTTTTCTGCCTCTAGCTCTGAAAAAATATTTCGGCTTGTAGCAGTGTGTGGGACTTGTTCTATTAGTCCATCTATACTAACCTCCACCAGGTTCCAAATTCAATCTAATTTTTTTCTGCATCTAGCTCTGAAAAAATATTTCGGCTTGTAGCAGTGTGTGGGACTTGTTCTATTAGTCCATCTATACTAACCTCCACCAGGTTCCAAATTCAATCTAATTTTTTTCTGCAACTAGCTCTGAAAAAATATTTTGACTTGAAGCAGTGTGTGGGACATGTTCTATTAGTCCATCTATACTAACCTCCACCAGGTTGCAAATTGAATCTAATTTTTTTCTTCATCTAGCTCTGAAAAAATATTTCAGCTTGTAGCAGTGTGTGGGACTTGTTCTATTAGTCCATCTATACTAACCTCCACCAGGTTGCAAGTTCAATCTAATTTTTTTCTGCATCTAGCTCTGAAAAAATATTATGGCTTGTAGCAGTGTGTGGGACTTGTTCTATTAGTCCATCTATACTAACCTCCACCAGGTTGCAAATTCAATCTAATTTTTTTCTGCATCTAGCTCTGAAAAAATAGTTCGGCTTGTAACAGTGTGTGAGACTCGTTCTATTAGTCCATCTATATTAACCTCCACCAGGTTGCAAATTCAATCAAATTTTTTTCTGTACCTAGCTCTGAAAAAATATTTCGGCTTGTAGCAGTGTGTGGGACTGGTTCTGTTAGTCCATCTATACTAACCTCCACCAGGTTTCAAATTCAATCTAACTTTTTTCTGCATCTAGCTCTGAAAAAATATTTCGGCTTGTAGCAGTGTGTGGGACTGGTTCTGTTAGTCCATCTATACTAACCTCCACCAGGTTTCAAATTCAATCTAATTTTTTTCTGCATCTAGCTCTGAAAAAATATTTCGGCTTGTAGCAGTGTGTGGGACTTGTTCTATTAGTCCATCTATACTAACCTCCACCAGGTTGCAAATTCAATCTAATTTTTTTCTGCATCTAGCTCTGAAAAAATATTTCGGCTTGAAGCAGTCTGTGGGACATGTTCTATTAGTCCATCTATACTAACCTCCGCCAGGTTGCAAATTCAATCAAATTTTTTTCTGCATCTAGCTCTGAAAAAATATTTCGGCTTGTAGCAGTGTGTGGGACTTGTTCTATTAGTCCATCTATACTAACCTACACAAGGTTGCAAATTCAATCTAATTTTTTTCTGCATCTAGCTCTGAAAAAATATTTCGGCTTGTAGCAGTGTGTGGGACTTGTTCTATTAGTCCATCTATACTAACCTCCACCAGGTGGCAAATTCAATCTAATTTTTTTCTGCATCAAGCTCTGAAGAAATAATTTGGCTTGTAGCAGTGTGTGGGACTTGTTCTATTTGTCCATCTATAATAACCACCAGCAGGTTGCAAATTCAATCAAATTTTTTTCTGCATCTAGCTCTGAAAAATTATTTCGGCTTGTAGCAGTGTGTGGGACTTGTTCTATTAGTCCATCTATACTAACCTCCACCAGGTTGCAAATTCAATCTAATTTTTTTCTGCATCAAGCTCTGAAGAAATATTTTGGCTTGTAGCAGTGTGTGGGACTTGTTCTATTTGTCCATCTATACTAACCTCCAGCAGGTTGCAAATTCAATCAATTTTTTTTCTGCATCTAGCTCTGAAAAATTATTTCGGCTTGTAGCAGAGTGTGGGGCTTGTTCTATTAGTCCATCTATTATAACCTCCACCAGATTGCAAATACAATCTAATTTTTTTCTGCATCTAGCTCTGAAAAAATATTTTGGCTTGTAGCAGTGTGTGGGACTTGTTCTATTAGTCCATCTATACTAACCTCCACCAGGTTCCAAATTCAATCTAATTTTTTTCTCCATCTATCTCTGAAAAAATATTTCGGCTTGTAGCAGTGTGTGGGACTTGTTCTATTAGTCCATCTATAATAACCTCCACCAGGTTGCAAATACAATCTAATTTTTTTCTGCATCTAGCTCTGAAAAAATATTCCAGCTTGTAGCAGTGTGTGGGACTTGTTCTATTAGTCCATCTATACTAACCTCCACCAGGTTCCCAATTCAATCTAATTTTTTTCTGCATCTAGCTTTGAAAAAATATTTCGGCTTGTATCAGTGTGTGGGACTTGTTCTATTAGTCCATCTATACTAACCTCCTCCAGATTGCAAATTCAATCTAATTTTTTTCTGCATCTAACTCTGAAAAAATATTTCAGCTTGTTGCAGTGTGTGGGACTTGTTCTATTAGTCCATCTATACTAACCTCCACCAGGTTGCAAACACAATCTAATTTTTTTCTGCATCTAGCTCTGAAAAAATATTCCGGCTTGTAGCAGTGTGTGGGACTTGTTCTATTAGTCCATCTATACTAACCTCCACCAGGTTGCAAATTAATTCTAACTTTTTTCTGCATCTAGCTCTGAAAAAAAATTTCGGCTTGTAGCAGTGTGTGGGACTTGTTCTATTAGTCCATCTATACTAACCTCCACCAGGTTCCAAATTCAATCTAATTTTTTTCTGCATCTAGCTATGAAAAAATATTTCGGCTTGTATCAGTGTGTGGGACTTGTTCTATTAGTCCATCTATACTAACCTCCTCCAGATTGCAAATTCAATCTAATTTTTTTCTGCATCTAGCTTTGAAAAAATATTTCAGCTTGTAGCAGTGTGTGGGACTTGTTCTATTAGTCCATCTATACTTACCTCCACCAGGTTGCAAGTTCAATTTAATTTTTTTCTGCATCTAGCTCTGAAAAAATATTTCGGCTTGTAACAGTGTGTGGGACTCATTCTATTAGTCCATCTATATTAACCTCCACCAGGTTGCAAATTCAATCTTATTTTTTTCTGCACCTAGCTCTGAAAAAATATTATGACTTGTAGCAGTGTATAGGACTTGTTCTATTAGTCCATTCATACTAACCTCCACCAGGTTCCAAATTCAGTCTAATTTTTTTCTGCATCTAGCTCTGAAAAAATATTTTGGCTTGTAGCAGTCTGTGGGACTTGTTCTATTAGTCCATCTTTACTAACCTCCACCAGGTTCCAAATTCAATCTAATATTTTTCTGCCTCTAGCTCTGAAAAAATATTTCGGCTTGTAGCAGTGTGTGGGACTTGTTCTATTAGTCCATCTATACTAACCTCCAACAGGTTCCAAATTCAATCTAATTTTTTTCTGCATCTAGCTCTGAAAAAATATTTCGGCTTGTAGCAGTGTGTTGGACTTGTTCTATTAGTCCATCTATACTAACCTCCACCAGGTTGCAAATTCAATCTAATTTTTTTCTGCAACTAGCTCTGAAAAAATATTTTGACTTGAAGCAGTGTGTGGGACATGTTCTATTAGTCCATCTATACTAACCTCCACCAGGTTGCAAATTCAATCTAATTTTTTTCTTCATCTAGCTCTGAAAAAATATTTCAGCTTGTAGCAGTGTGTGGGACTTGTTCTATTAGTCCATCTATACTAACCTCCACCAGGTTGCAAGTTCAATCTAATTTTTTTCTGCATCTAGCTCTGAAAAAATATTATGGCTTGTAGCAGTGTGTGGGACTTGTTCTATTAGTCCATCTATACTAACCTCCACCAGGTTGCAAATTCAATCTAATTTTTTTCTGCATCTAGCTCTGAAAAAATAGTTCGGCTTGTAACAGTGTGTGAGACTCGTTCTATTAGTCCATCTATATTAACCTCCACCAGGTTGCAAATTCAATCAAATTTTTTTCTGTACCTAGCTCTGAAAAAATATTTCGGCTTGTAGCAGTGTGTGGGACTGGTTCTGTTAGTCCATCTATACTAACCTCCACCAGGTTTCAAATTCAATCTAATTTTTTTCTGCTTCTAGCTCTGAAAAAATATTTCGGCTTGTAGCAGTGTGTGGGACTTGTTCTATTAGTCCATCTATACTAACCTCCACCAGGTTGCAAATTCAATCTAATTTTTTTTTGCATCTAGCTCTGAAAAAATATTTCGGCTTGAAGCAGTCTGTGGGACATGTTCTATTAGTCCATCTATACTAACCTCCACCAGGTTGCAAATTCAATCTAATTTTTTTCTGCATCAAGCTCTGAAGATATAATTTGGCTTGTAGCAGTGTGTGGGACTTGTTCTATTAGTCCATCTATACTAACCTCCACCAGGTTGCAAATTCAATCTAATTTTTTTCTGCATCAAGCTCTGAAGAAATATTTTGGCTTGTAGCAGTGTGTGGGACTTGTTCTATTTGTCCATCTATACTAACCTCCAGCAGGTTGCAAATTCAATCATTTTTTTTTCTGCATCTAGCTCTGAAAAATTATTTCGGCTTGTAGCAGAGTGTGGGACTTGTTCTATTAGTCCATCTATTATAACCTCCACCAGATTGCAAATACAATCTAATTTTTTTCTGCATCTAGCTCTGAAAAAATATTTCGGCTTGTAGCAGTGTGTGGGACTTGTTCTATAAGTCCATCTATACTAACCTCCACCAGGTTGCAAATTCAATCTAATTTTTTTCTGCATCTAGCTCTTAAAAAAAATTTCAGCTTGTAGCAGTGTGTGGGACTTGTTCTATTAGTCCATCTATACTAACCTCCACCGGGTTGCAAATTCAATCTAATTTTTTTCTGCATCTAGCTTTGAAAATATATTTCGGCTTGTAGCAGTGTGTGGGACTTGTTCTATTAGTCCATCTATATTAACCTCCCCCAGATTGCAAATTCAATCTAATTTTTTTCTTCATCTAGCTCTGAAAAAATATTTCAGCTTGTAGCAGTGTGTGGGACTTGTTCTATTAGTCCATCTATACTAACCTCCACCAGGTTGCAAATTCAATCTATTTTTTTTCTGCATCTAGCTCTGAAAAAATATTATGGCTTGTAGCAATGTGTGGGACTTGTTCTATAAGTCCATCTATACTTACCTCCACCAGGTTGCAAGTTCAATTTAATTTTTTTCTGCATCTAGCTCTGAAAAAATATTTCGGCTTGTAACAGTGTGTGGGACTCATTCTATTAGTCCATCTATATTAACCTCCACCAGGTTGCAAATTCAATCTTATTTTTTTCTGCACCTAGCTCTGAAAAAATATTATGACTTGTAGCAGTGTATAGGACTTGTTCTATTAGTCCATTCATACTAACCTCCACCAGGTTCCAAATTCAGTCTAATTTTTTTCTGCATCTAGCTCTGAAAAAATATTTTGGCTTGTAGCAGTCTGTGGGACTTGTTCTATTAGTCCATCTATACTAACCTCCACCAGGTTCCAAATTCAATCTAATATTTTTCTGCCTCTAGCTCTGAAAAAATATTTCGGCTTGTAGCAGTGTGTGGGACTTGTTCTATTAGTCCATCTATACTAACCTCCACCAGGTTCCAAATTCAATCTAATTTTTTTCTGCATCTAGCTCTGAAAAAATATTTCGGCTTGTAGCAGTGTGTTGGACTTGTTCTATTAGTCCATCTATACTAACCTCCACCAAGTTGCAAGTTCAATCTAATTTTTTTCTGCATCTAGCTCTGAAAAAATATTATGGCTTGTAGCAGTGTGTGGGACTTGTTCTATTAGTCCATCTATACTAACCTCCACCAGGTTGCAAATTCAATCTAATTTTTTTCTGCATCTAGCTCTGAAAAAATAGTTCGGCTTGTAACAGTGTGTGAGACTCGTTCTATTAGTCCATCTATATTAACCTCCACCAGGTTGCAAATTCAATCAAATTTTTTTCTGTACCTAGCTCTGAAAAAATATTTCGGCTTGTAGCAGTGTGTGGGACTGGTTCTATTAGTCCATCTATACTAACCTCCACCAGGTTTCAAATTCAATCTAACTTTTTTCTGCATCTAGCTCTGAAAAAATATTTCGGCTTGTAGCAGTGTGTGGGACTGGTTCTGTTAGTCCATCTATACTAACCTCCACCAGGTTTCAAATTCAATCTAATTTTTTTCTGCTTCTAGCTCTGAAAAAATATTTCGGCTTGAAGCAGTCTGTGGGACATGTTCTATTAGTCCATCTATACTAACCTCCACCAGGTTGCAAATTCAATCAAATTTTTTTCTGCATCTAGCTCTGAAAAAATATTTCGGCTTGTAGCAGTGTGTGGGACTTGTTCTATTAGTCCATCTATACTAACCTACACAAGGTTGCAAATTCAATTAAATTTTTTTCTGCATCTAGCTCTGAAAAAATATTTCGGCTTGTAGCAGTGTGTGGGACTTGTTCTATTAGTCCATCTATACTAACCTCCACCAGGTGGCAAATTCAATCTAATTTTTTTCTGCATCAAGCTCTGAAGAAATAATTTGGCTTGTAGCAGTGTGTGGGACTTGTTCTATTTGTCCATCTATAATAACCACCAGCAGGTTGCAAATTCAATCAAATTTTTTTCTGCATCTAGCTCTGAAAAATTATTTCGGCTTGTAGCAGTGTGTGGGACTTGTTCTATTAGTCCATCTATACTAACCTCCACCAGGTTGCAAATTCAATCTAATTTTTTTCTGCATCAAGCTCTGAAGAAATATTTTGGCTTGTAGCAGTGTGTGGGACTTGTTCTATTTGTCCATCTATACTAACCTCCAGCAGGTTGCAAATTCAATCAATTTTTTTTCTGCATCTAGCTCTGAAAAATTATTTCGGCTTGTAGCAGAGTGTGGGGCTTGTTCTATTAGTCCATCTATTATAACCTCCACCAGATTGCAAATACAATCTAATTTTTTTCTGCATCTAGCTCTGAAAAAATATTTCGGCTTGTAGCAGTGTGTGGGACTTGTTCTATTAGTCCATCTATACTAACCTCCACCAGGTTCCAAATTCAATCTAATTTTTTTCTCCATCTATCTCTGAAAAAATATTTCGGCTTGTAGCAGTGTGTGGGACTTGTTCTATTAGTCCATCTATAATAACCTCCACCAGGTTGCAAATACAATCTAATTTTTTTCTGCATCTAGCTCTGAAAAAATATTCCAGCTTGTAGCAGTGTGTGGGACTTGTTCTATTAGTCCATCTATACTAACCTCCACCAGGTTCCCAATTCAATCTAATTTTTTTCTGCATCTAGCTTTGAAAAAATATTTCGGCTTGTATCAGTGTGTGGGACTTGTTCTATTAGTCCATCTATACTAACCTCCTCCAGATTGCAAATTCAATCTAATTTTTTTCTGCATCTAACTCTGAAAAAATATTTCAGCTTGTAGCAGTGTGTGGGACTTGTTCTATTAGTCCATCTATACTAACCTCCACCAGGTTGCAAATTCAATCTAATTTTTTTCTGCATCTAGCTCTGAAAAAATATTATGGCTTGTAGCAGTGTGTGGGAATTGTTCTATTATTCCATCTATACTAACCTCCACCAGGTTGCAAATTCAATCTAATTTTTTTCTGCATCTAGCTATGAAAAAATAGTTCGGCTTGTATCAGTGTGTGGGACTCGTTCTATTAGTCCATCTATATTAACCTCCACCAGGTTGCAAATTCAATCAAATTTTTTTCTGTACCTAGCTCTGAAAAAATATTTCGGCTTGTAGCAGTGTGTGGGACTTGTTCTCTTAGTCCATCTATACTAACCTCCACCAGGTTGCAAATGCAATCTAATTTTTTTCTGCAACTAGCTCTGAAAAAATATTTTGACTTGAAGCAGTGTGTGGGACATGTTCTATTAGTCCATCTATACTAACCTCCACCAGGTTGCAAATTCAATCTAATTTTTTTCTTCATCTAGCTCTGAAAAAATATTTCAGCTTGTAGCAGTGTGTGGGACTTGTTCTATTAGTCCATCTATACTAACCTCCACCAGGTTGCAAGTTCAATCTAATTTTTTTCTGCATCTAGCTCTGAAAAAATATTATGGCTTGTAGCAGTGTGTGGGACTTGTTCTATTAGTCCATCTATACTAACCTCCAACAGGTTGCAAATTCAATCTAATTTTTTTCTGCATCTAGCTCTGAAAAAATAGTTCGGCTTGTAACAGTGTGTGAGACTCGTTCTATTAGTCCATCTATATTAACCTCCACCAGGTTGCAAATTCAATCAAATTTTTTTCTGTACCTAGCTCTGAAAAAATATTTTGGCTTGTAGCAGTGTGTTGGACTGGTTCTGTTAGTCCATCTATACTAACCTCCACCAGGTTTCAAATTCAATCTAACTTTTTTCTGCATCTAGCTATGAAAAAATATTTCGGCTTGTAGCAGTGTGTGGGACTGGTTCTGTTAGTCCATCTATACTAACCTCCACCAGGTTTCAAATTCAATCTAATTTTTTTCTGCATCTAGCTCTGAAAAAATATTTCGGCTTGTAGCAGTGTGTGGGACTTGTTCTATTAGTCCATCTATACTAACCTCCACCAGGTTGCAAATTCAATCTAATTTTTTTCTGCATCTAGCTCTGAAAAAATATTTCGGCTTGAAGCAGTCTGTGGGACATGTTCTATTAGTCCATCTATACTAACCTCCACCAGGTTGCAAATTCAATCAAATTTTTTTCTGCATCTAGCTCTGAAAAAATATTTCGGCTTGTAGCAGTGTGTGGGACTTGTTCTATTAGTCCATCTATACTAACCTACACAAGGTTGCAAATTCAATCTAATTTTTTTCTGCATCTAGCTCTGAAAAAATATTTCGGCTTGTAGCAGTGTGTGGGACTTGTTCTATTAGTCCATCTATACTAACCTCCACCAGGTGGCAAATTCAATCTAATTTTTTTCTGCATCAAGCTCTGAAGAAATAATTTGGCTTGTAGCAGTGTGTGGGACTTGTTCTATTTGTCCATCTATAATAACCACCAGCAGGTTGCAAATTCAATCAAATTTTTTTCTGCATCTAGCTCTGAAAAATTATTTCGGCTTGTAGCAGTGTGTGGGACTTGTTCTATTAGTCCATCTATACTAACCTCCACCAGGTTGCAAATTCAATCTAATTTTTTTCTGCATCAAGCTCTGAAGAAATATTTTGGCTTGTAGCAGTGTGTGGGACTTGTTCTATTTGTCCATCTATACTAACCTCCAGCAGGTTGCAAATTCAATCAATTTTTTTTCTGCATCTAGCTCTGAAAAAATATTTCGGCTTGTATCAGTGTGTGGGACTTGTTCTATTAGTCCATCTATAATAACCTCCACCAGGTTGCAAATACAATCTAATTTTTTTCTGCATCTAGCTCTGAAAAAATATTCCAGCTTGTAGCAGTGTGTGGGACTTGTTCTATTAGTCCATCTATACTAACCTCCACCAGGTTCCCAATTCAATCTAATTTTTTTCTGCATCTAGCTTTGAAAAAATATTTCGGCTTGTATCAGTGTGTGGGACTTGTTCTATTAGTCCATCTATACTAACCTCCTCCAGATTGCAAATTCAATCTAATTTTTTTCTGCATCTAACTCTGAAAAAATATTTCAGCTTGTAGCAGTGTGTGGGACTTGTTCTATTAGTCCATCTATACTAACCTCCACCAGGTTGCAAATTCAATCTAATTTTTTTCTGCATCTAGCTCTGAAAAAATATTATGGCTTGTAGCAGTGTGTGGGAATTGTTCTATTATTCCATCTATACTAACCTCCACCAGGTTGCAAATTCAATCTAATTTTTTTCTGCATCTAGCTATGAAAAAATAGTTCGGCTTGTATCAGTGTGTGGGACTCGTTCTATTAGTCCATCTATATTAACCTCCACCAGGTTGCAAATTCAATCAAATTTTTTTCTGTACCTAGCTCTGAAAAAATATTTCGGCTTGTAGCAGTGTGTGGGACTTTTTCTCTTAGTCCATCTATACTAACCTCCACCAGGTTTCAAATTCAATCTAATTTTTTTCTGAATCTAGCTCTGAAAAAATATTTCGGCTTGTAGCAGTGTGTGGGACTTGTTCTATTAGTCCATCTATACTAACCTCCACCAGGTTGCAAATTCAATCTAATTTTTTTCTGCATCTAGCTCTGAAAAAATATTTCGGCTTGAAGCAGTCTGTGGGACATGTTCTATTAGTCCATCTATACTAACCTCCACCAGGTTGCAAACACAATCTAATTTTTTTCTGCATCTAGCTCTGAAAAAATATTCCGGCTTGTAGCAGTGTGTGGGACTTGTTCTATTAGTCCATCTATACTAACCTCCACCAGGTTGCAAATTCATTCTAACTTTTTTCTGCATCTAGCTCTGAAAAAAAATTTCGGCTTGTAGCAGTGTGTGGGACTTGTTCTATTAGTCCATCTATACTAGCCTCTACCAGGTTCCAAATTCAATCTAATTTTTTTCTGCATCTAGCTATGAAAAAATATTTTGGCTTGTATCAGTGTGTGGGACTTGTTCTATTAGTCCATCTATACTAACCTCCTCCAGATTGCAAATTCAATCTAATTTTTTTCTGCATCTAGCTCTGAAAAAATATTTCAGCTTGTAGCAGTGTGTGGGACTTGTTCTATTAGTCCATCTATACTAACCTCCACCAGGTTGCAAATTCAATCTAATTTTTTTCTGCATCTAGCTCTGAAAAAATATTATGGCTTGCAGCAGTGTGTGGGACTTGTTCTATTAGTCCATCTATACTAACCTCCACCAGGTTGCAAATTCAATCTAATTTTTTTCTCCATCTAGCTCTGAAAAAATAGTTCGGCTTGTAACAGTGTGTGGGACTCGTTCTATTTATCCATCTATATTAACCTCCACCAGGTTGCAATTTCAATCTAATTTTTTTCTGCACCTTGCTCTGAAAAAATATTTCGGCTTGTAGCAGTGTGTGGGACTTGTTCTATTAGTCCATCTATACTAACCTCCACCAGGTTCCAAATTCAATCTAATTTTTTTCTGCATCTAGCTCTGAAAAAATATTTGGGCTTGTAGCAGTGTGTGGGACTTGTTCTATTAGTCCATCTATACTAACCTCCACCAGGTTCCCAATTCAATCTAATTTTTTTCTGCATCTAGCTTTGAAAAAATATTTCGGCTTGTATCAGTGTGTGGGACTTGTTCTATTAGTCCATCTATACTAACCTCCACCAGGTTGCAAATTCATTCTAATTTTTTTCTGCATCTAGCTCTGAAAAAATAGTTCGGCTTGTATCAGTGTGTGGGACTCGTTCTATTAGTCCATCTATATTAACCTTCACCAGGTTGCAAATTCAATCAAATTTTTTTCTGTACCTAGCTCTGAAAAAATGTTTTGGCTTGTAGCAGTGTGTGGGACTTGTGCTCTTAGTCCATCTATATTAACCTCCACCAGGTTTCAAATTCAATCTAATTTTTTTCTGCATCTAGCTCTGAAAAAATATTTCGGCTTGTAGCAGTGTGTGGGACTTGTTCTATTAGTCCATCTATACTAACCTCCACCAGGTTGCAAATTCAATCTAATTTTTTTCTGCATCTAGCTCTGAAAAAATATTTCGGCTTGAAGCAGTCTGTGGGACATGTTCTATTAGTCCATCTATACTAACCTCCACCAGGTTGCAAACACAATCTAATTTTTTTCTGCATCTAGCTCTGAAAAAATATTCTGGCTTGTAGCAGTGTGTGGGACTTGTTCTATTAGTCCATCTATACTAACCTCCACCAGGTTGCAAATTCATTCTAACTTTTTTCTGCATCTAGCTCTGAAAAAATTTTTCGGCTTGTAGCAGTGTGTGGGACTTGTTCTATTAGTCCATCTATACTAACCTCCACCAGGTTCCAAATTCAATCTAATTTTTTTCTGCATCTAGCTATGAAAAAATATTTCGGCTTGTATCAGTGTGTGGGACTTGTTCTATTAGTCCATCTATACTAACCTCCTCCAGATTGCAAATTCAATCTAATTTTTTTCTGCATCTAGCTCTGAAAAAATATTTCAGCTTGTAGCAGTGTGTGGGACTTGTTCTATTAGTCCATCTATACTAACCTCCACCAGGTTGCAAATTCAATCTAATTTTTTTCTGCATCTAGCTCTGAAAAAATATTATGGCTTGTAGCAGTGTGTGGGACTTGTTCTATTAGTCCATCTATACTAACCTCCACCAGGTTGCAAATTCAATCTAATTTTTTTCTGCATCTAGCTCTGAAAAAATAGTTCGGCTTGTAACAGTGTGTGAGACTCGTTCTATTAGTCCATCTATATTAACCTCCACCAGGTTGCAAATTCAATCAAATTTTTTTCTGTACCTAGCTCTGAAAAAATATTTCGGCTTGTAGCAGTGTGTGGGACTGGTTCTGTTAGTCCATCTATACTAACCTCCACCAGGTTTCAAATTCAATCTAATTTTTTTCTGCATCTAGCTCTGAAAAAATATTTCGGCTTGTAGCAGTGTGTGGGACTTGTTCTATTAGTCCATCTATACTAACTTCCACCAGGTTGCAAATTCAATCTAATTTTTTTTTGCATCTAGCTCTGAAAAAATATTTCGGCTTGAAGCAGTCTGTGGGACATGTTCTATTAGTCCATCTATACTAACCTCCACCAGGTTGCAAATTCAATCTAATTTTTTTCTGCATCAAGCTCTGAATATATAATTTGGCTTGTAGCAGTGTGTGGGACTTGTTCTATTAGTCCATCTATACTAACCTCCACCAGGTTGCAAATTCAATCTAATTTTTTTCTGCATCAAGCTCTGAAGAAATATTTTGGCTTGTAGCAGTGTGTGGGACTTGTTCTATTTGTCCATCTATACTAACCTCCAGCAGGTTGCAAATTCAATCATTTTTTTTTCTGCATCTAGCTCTGAAAAATTATTTCGGCTTGTAGCAGAGTGTGGGACTTGTTCTATTAGTCCATCTATTATAACCTCCACCAGATTGCAAATACAATCTAATTTTTTTCTGCATCTAGCTCTGAAAAAATATTTCGGCTTGTAGCAGTGTGTGGGACTTGTTCTATAAGTCCATCTATACTAACCTCCACCAGGTTGCAAATTCAATCTAATTTTTTTCTGCATCTAGCTCTGAAAAAAAATTTCAGCTTGTAGCAGTGTGTGGGACTTGTTCTATTAGTCCATCTATACTAACCTCCACCGGGTTGCAAATTCAATCTAATTTTTTTCTGCATCTAGCTTTGAAAATATATTTCGGCTTGTAGCAGTGTGTGGGACTTGTTCTATTAGTCCATCTATATTAACCTCCCCCAGATTGCAAATTCAATCTAATTTTTTTCTTCATCTAGCTCTGAAAAAATATTTCAGCTTGTAGCAGTGTGTGGGACTTGTTCTATTAGTCCATCTATACTAACCTCCACCAGGTTGCAAATTCAATCAAATTTTTTTCTGTACCTAGCTCTGAAAAAATGTTTTGGCTTGTAGCAGTGTGTGGGACTTGTTCTCTTAGTCCATCTATACTAACCTCCACCAGGTTTCAAATTCAATCTAATTTTTTTCTGCATCTAGCTCTGAAAAAATATTTCGGCTTGTAGCAGTGTGTGGGACTTGTTCTATTAGTCCATCTATACTAACCTCCACCAGGTTGCAAATTCAATCTAATTTTTTTCTGCATCTAGCTCTGAAAAAATATTTCGGCTTGAAGCAGTCTGTGGGACATGTTCTATTAGTCCATCTATACTAACCTCCACCAGGTTGCAAACACAATCTAATTTTTTTCTGCATCTAGCTCTGAAAAAATATTCTGGCTTGTAGCAGTGTGTGGGACTTGTTCTATTAGTCCATCTATACTAACCTCCACCAGGTTGCAAATTCATTCTAACTTTTTTCTGCATCTAGCTCTGAAAAAATTTTTCGGCTTGTAGCAGTGTGTGGGACTTGTTCTATTAGTCCATCTATACTAACCTCCACCAGGTTCCAAATTCAATCTAATTTTTTTCTGCATCTAGCTATGAAAAAATATTTCGGCTTGTATCAGTGTGTGGGACTTGTTCTATTAGTCCATCTATACTAACCTCCTCCAGATTGCAAATTCAATCTAATTTTTTTCTGCATCTAGCTCTGAAAAAATATTTCAGCTTGTAGCAGTGTGTGGGACTTGTTCTATTAGTCCATCTATACTAACCTCCACCAGGTTGCAAATTCAATCTAATTTTTTTCTGCATCTAGCTCTGAAAAAATATTATGGCTTGTAGCAGTGTGTGGGACTTGTTCTATTAGTCCATCTATACTAACCTCCACCAGGTTGCAAATTCAATCTAATTTTTTTCTGCATCTAGCTCTGAAAAAATAGTTCGGCTTGTAACAGTGTGTGAGACTCGTTCTATTAGTCCATCTATATTAACCTCCACCAGGTTGCAAATTCAATCAAATTTTTTTCTGTACCTAGCTCTGAAAAAATATTTCGGCTTGTAGCAGTGTGTGGGACTGGTTCTGTTAGTCCATCTATACTAACCTCCACCAGGTTTCAAATTCAATCTAATTTTTTTCTGCATCTAGCTCTGAAAAAATATTTCGGCTTGTAGCAGTGTGTGGGACTTGTTCTATTAGTCCATCTATACTAACTTCCACCAGGTTGCAAATTCAATCTAATTTTTTTTTGCATCTAGCTCTGAAAAAATATTTCGGCTTGAAGCAGTCTGTGGGACATGTTCTATTAGTCCATCTATACTAACCTCCACCAGGTTGCAAATTCAATCTAATTTTTTTCTGCATCAAGCTCTGAATATATAATTTGGCTTGTAGCAGTGTGTGGGACTTGTTCTATTAGTCCATCTATACTAACCTCCACCAGGTTGCAAATTCAATCTAATTTTTTTCTGCATCAAGCTCTGAAGAAATATTTTGGCTTGTAGCAGTGTGTGGGACTTGTTCTATTTGTCCATCTATACTAACCTCCAGCAGGTTGCAAATTCAATCATTTTTTTTTCTGCATCTAGCTCTGAAAAATTATTTCGGCTTGTAGCAGAGTGTGGGACTTGTTCTATTAGTCCATCTATTATAACCTCCACCAGATTGCAAATACAATCTAATTTTTTTCTGCATCTAGCTCTGAAAAAATATTTCGGCTTGTAGCAGTGTGTGGGACTTGTTCTATAAGTCCATCTATACTAACCTCCACCAGGTTGCAAATTCAATCTAATTTTTTTCTGCATCTAGCTCTGAAAAAAAATTTCAGCTTGTAGCAGTGTGTGGGACTTGTTCTATTAGTCCATCTATACTAACCTCCACCGGGTTGCAAATTCAATCTAATTTTTTTCTGCATCTAGCTTTGAAAATATATTTCGGCTTGTAGCAGTGTGTGGGACTTGTTCTATTAGTCCATCTATATTAACCTCCCCCAGATTGCAAATTCAATCTAATTTTTTTCTTCATCTAGCTCTGAAAAAATATTTCAGCTTGTAGCAGTGTGTGGGACTTGTTCTATTAGTCCATCTATACTAACCTCCACCAGGTTGCAAATTCAATCAAATTTTTTTCTGTACCTAGCTCTGAAAAAATGTTTTGGCTTGTAGCAGTGTGTGGGACTTGTTCTCTTAGTCCATCTATACTAACCTCCACCAGGTTTCAAATTCAATCTAATTTTTTTCTGCATCTAGCTCTGAAAAAATATTTCGGCTTGTAGCAGTGTGTGGGACTTGTTCTATTAGTCCATCTATACTAACCTCCACCAGGTTGCAAATTCAATCTAATTTTTTTCTGCATCTAGCTCTGAAAAAATATTTCGGCTTGAAGCAGTCTGTGGGACATGTTCTATTAGTCCATCTATACTAACCTCCACCAGGTTGCAAACACAATCTAATTTTTTTCTGCATCTAGCTCTGAAAAAATATTCTGGCTTGTAGCAGTGTGTGGGACTTGTTCTATTAGTCCATCTATACTAACCTCCACCAGGTTGCAAATTCATTCTAACTTTTTTCTGCATCTAGCTCTGAAAAAATTTTTCGGCTTGTAGCAGTGTGTGGGACTTGTTCTATTAGTCCATCTATACTAACCTCCACCAGGTTCCAAATTCAATCTAATTTTTTTCTGCATCTAGCTATGAAAAAATATTTCGGCTTGTATCAGTGTGTGGGACTTGTTCTATTAGTCCATCTATACTAACCTCCTCCAGATTGCAAATTCAATCTAATTTTTTTCTGCATCTAGCTCTGAAAAAATATTTCAGCTTGTAGCAGTGTGTGGGACTTGTTCTATTAGTCCATCTATACTAACCTCCACCAGGTTGCAAATTCAATCTAATTTTTTTCTGCATCTAGCTCTGAAAAAATATTATGGCTTGTAGCAGTGTGTGGGACTTGTTCTATTAGTCCATCTATACTAACCTCCACCAGGTTGCAAATTCAATCTAATTTTTTTCTGCATCTAGCTCTGAAAAAATAGTTCGGCTTGTAACAGTGTGTGAGACTCGTTCTATTAGTCCATCTATATTAACCTCCACCAGGTTGCAAATTCAATCAAATTTTTTTCTGTACCTAGCTCTGAAAAAATATTTCGGCTTGTAGCAGTGTGTGGGACTGGTTCTGTTAGTCCATCTATACTAACCTCCACCAGGTTTCAAATTCAATCTAATTTTTTTCTGCATCTAGCTCTGAAAAAATATTTCGGCTTGTAGCAGTGTGTGGGACTTGTTCTATTAGTCCATCTATACTAACTTCCACCAGGTTGCAAATTCAATCTAATTTTTTTTTGCATCTAGCTCTGAAAAAATATTTCGGCTTGAAGCAGTCTGTGGGACATGTTCTATTAGTCCATCTATACTAACCTCCACCAGGTTGCAAATTCAATCTAATTTTTTTCTGCATCAAGCTCTGAATATATAATTTGGCTTGTAGCAGTGTGTGGGACTTGTTCTATTAGTCCATCTATACTAACCTCCACCAGGTTGCAAATTCAATCTAATTTTTTTCTGCATCAAGCTCTGAAGAAATATTTTGGCTTGTAGCAGTGTGTGGGACTTGTTCTATTTGTCCATCTATACTAACCTCCAGCAGGTTGCAAATTCAATCATTTTTTTTTCTGCATCTAGCTCTGAAAAATTATTTCGGCTTGTAGCAGAGTGTGGGACTTGTTCTATTAGTCCATCTATTATAACCTCCACCAGATTGCAAATACAATCTAATTTTTTTCTGCATCTAGCTCTGAAAAAATATTTCGGCTTGTAGCAGTGTGTGGGACTTGTTCTATAAGTCCATCTATACTAACCTCCACCAGGTTGCAAATTCAATCTAATTTTTTTCTGCATCTAGCTCTGAAAAAAAATTTCAGCTTGTAGCAGTGTGTGGGACTTGTTCTATTAGTCCATCTATACTAACCTCCACCGGGTTGCAAATTCAATCTAATTTTTTTCTGCATCTAGCTTTGAAAATATATTTCGGCTTGTAGCAGTGTGTGGGACTTGTTCTATTAGTCCATCTATATTAACCTCCCCCAGATTGCAAATTCAATCTAATTTTTTTCTTCATCTAGCTCTGAAAAAATATTTCAGCTTGTAGCAGTGTGTGGGACTTGTTCTATTAGTCCATCTATACTAACCTCCACCAGGTTGCAAATTCAATCTAATTTTTTTCTGCATCTAGCTCTGAAAAAATATTATGGCTTGTAGCAATGTGTGGGACTTGTTCTATAAGTCCATCTATACTTACCTCCACCAGGTTGCAAGTTCAATTTAATTTTTTTCTGCATCTAGCTCTGAAAAAATATTTCGGCTTGTAACAGTGTGTGGGACTCATTCTATTAGTCCATCTATATTAACCTCCACCAGGTTGCAAATTCAATCTTATTTTTTTCTGCACCTAGCTCTGAAAAAATATTATGACTTGTAGCAGTGTATAGGACTTGTTCTATTAGTCCATTCATACTAACCTCCACCAGGTTCCAAATTCAGTCTAATTTTTTTCTGCATCTAGCTCTGAAAAAATATTTCGGCTTGTAGCAGTGTGTGGGACTTGTTCTATTAGTCCATCTATACTAACCTCCACCAGGTTGCAAATTCAATCTAATTTTTTTCTGCATCTAGCTCTGAAAAAATATTTCGGCTTGAAGCAGTGTGTGGGACATGTTCTATTAGTCGATCTATACTAACCTCCACCAGGTTGCAAATTCAATCAAATTTTTTTCTGCATCTAGCGCTGAAAAAATATTTCGGCTTGTAGCAGTGTGTGGGACTTGTTCTATTAGTCCATCTATACTAACCTCCACCAGGTTGCAAATTCAATCTAATTTTTTTCTGCATCTAGCTCTGAAAAAATATTTCGGCTTGTAGCAGTGTGTGGGACTTGTTCTATTAGTCCATCTATACTAACCTCCACCAGGTTGCAAATTCAATCTAATTTTTTTCTGCATCTAGCTCTGAAAAAATATTTCGGCTTGAAGCAGTCTGTGGGACATGTTCTATTAGTCCATCTATACTAACCTCCACCAGGTTGCAAACACAATCTAATTTTTTTCTGCATCTAGCTCTGAAAAAATATTCTGGCTTGTAGCAGTGTGTGGGACTTGTTCTATTAGTCCATCTATACTAACCTCCACCAGGTTGCAAATTCATTCTAACTTTTTTCTGCATCTAGCTCTGAAAAAATTTTTCGGCTTGTAGCAGTGTGTGGGACTTGTTCTATTAGTCCATCTATACTAACCTCCACCAGGTTCCAAATTCAATCTAATTTTTTTCTGCATCTAGCTATGAAAAAATATTTCGGCTTGTATCAGTGTGTGGGACTTGTTCTATTAGTCCATCTATACTAACCTCCTCCAGATTGCAAATTCAATCTAATTTTTTTCTGCATCTAGCTCTGAAAAAATATTTCAGCTTGTAGCAGTGTGTGGGACTTGTTCTATTAGTCCATCTATACTAACCTCCACCAGGTTGCAAATTCAATCTAATTTTTTTCTGCATCTAGCTCTGAAAAAATATTATGGCTTGTAGCAGTGTGTGGGACTTGTTCTATTAGTCCATCTATACTAACCTCCACCAGGTTGCAAATTCAATCTAATTTTTTTCTGCATCTAGCTCTGAAAAAATAGTTCGGCTTGTAACAGTGTGTGAGACTCGTTCTATTAGTCCATCTATATTAACCTCCACCAGGTTGCAAATTCAATCAAATTTTTTTCTGTACCTAGCTCTGAAAAAATATTTCGGCTTGTAGCAGTGTGTGGGACTGGTTCTGTTAGTCCATCTATACTAACCTCCACCAGGTTTCAAATTCAATCTAATTTTTTTCTGCATCTAGCTCTGAAAAAATATTTCGGCTTGTAGCAGTGTGTGGGACTTGTTCTATTAGTCCATCTATACTAACTTCCACCAGGTTGCAAATTCAATCTAATTTTTTTTTGCATCTAGCTCTGAAAAAATATTTCGGCTTGAAGCAGTCTGTGGGACATGTTCTATTAGTCCATCTATACTAACCTCCACCAGGTTGCAAATTCAATCTAATTTTTTTCTGCATCAAGCTCTGAATATATAATTTGGCTTGTAGCAGTGTGTGGGACTTGTTCTATTAGTCCATCTATACTAACCTCCACCAGGTTGCAAATTCAATCTAATTTTTTTCTGCATCAAGCTCTGAAGAAATATTTTGGCTTGTAGCAGTGTGTGGGACTTGTTCTATTTGTCCATCTATACTAACCTCCAGCAGGTTGCAAATTCAATCATTTTTTTTTCTGCATCTAGCTCTGAAAAATTATTTCGGCTTGTAGCAGAGTGTGGGACTTGTTCTATTAGTCCATCTATTATAACCTCCACCAGATTGCAAATACAATCTAATTTTTTTCTGCATCTAGCTCTGAAAAAATATTTCGGCTTGTAGCAGTGTGTGGGACTTGTTCTATAAGTCCATCTATACTAACCTCCACCAGGTTGCAAATTCAATCTAATTTTTTTCTGCATCTAGCTCTGAAAAAAAATTTCAGCTTGTAGCAGTGTGTGGGACTTGTTCTATTAGTCCATCTATACTAACCTCCACCGGGTTGCAAATTCAATCTAATTTTTTTCTGCATCTAGCTTTGAAAATATATTTCGGCTTGTAGCAGTGTGTGGGACTTGTTCTATTAGTCCATCTATATTAACCTCCCCCAGATTGCAAATTCAATCTAATTTTTTTCTTCATCTAGCTCTGAAAAAATATTTCAGCTTGTAGCAGTGTGTGGGACTTGTTCTATTAGTCCATCTATACTAACCTCCACCAGGTTGCAAATTCAATCTAATTTTTTTCTGCATCTAGCTCTGAAAAAATATTATGGCTTGTAGCAATGTGTGGGACTTGTTCTATAAGTCCATCTATACTTACCTCCACCAGGTTGCAAGTTCAATTTAATTTTTTACTGCATCTAGCTCTGAAAAAATATTTCGGCTTGTAACAGTGTGTGGGACTCATTCTATTAGTCCATCTATATTAACCTCCACCAGGTTGCAAATTCAATCTTATTTTTTTCTGCACCTAGCTCTGAAAAAATATTATGACTTGTAGCAGTGTATAGGACTTGTTCTATTAGTCCATTCATACTAACCTCCACCAGGTTCCAAATTCAGTCTAATTTTTTTCTGCATCTAGCTCTGAAAAAATATTTCGGCTTGTAGCAGTGTGTGGGACTTGTTCTATTAGTCCATCTATACTAACCTCCACCAGGTTGCAAATTCAATCTAATTTTTTTCTGCATCTAGCTCTGAAAAAATATTTCGGCTTGAAGCAGTGTGTGGGACATGTTCTATTAGTCGATCTATACTAACCTCCACCAGGTTGCAAATTCAATCAAATTTTTTTCTGCATCTAGCGCTGAAAAAATATTTCGGCTTGTAGCAGTGTGTGGGACTTGTTCTATTAGTCCATCTATACTAACCTCCACCAGGTTGCAAATTCAATCTAATTTTTTTCTGCATCTAGCTCTGAAAAAATAGTTCGGCTTGTAACAGTGTGTGGGACCCGTTCTATTAGTCCATCTATATTAACCTCTACCAGGTTGCAAATTCAATCTAAATTTTTTCTGCAGCTAGCTCTGAAAAAATATTTCGGCTTGTAGCAGTCTGTGGGACTTGTTCTATTAGTCCATCTATACTAACCTCCACCAGGTTCCAAATTCAATCTAATATTTTTCTGCCTCTAGCTCTGAAAAAATATTTCGGCTTGTAGCAGTGTGTGGGACTTGTTCTATTAGTCCATCTATACTAACCTCCACCAGGTTCCAAATTCAATCTAATTTTTTTCTGCATCTAGCTCTGAAAAAATATTTCGGCTTGTAGCAGTGTGTTGGACTTGTTCTATTAGTCCATCTATACTAACCTCAACCAGGTTGCAAATTCAATCTAATTTTTTTCTGCAACTAGCTCTGAAAAAATATTTTGACTTGAAGCAGTGTGTGGGACATGTTCTATTAGTCCATCTATACTAACCTCCACCAGGTTGCAAATTCAATCTAATTTTTTTCTTCATCTAGCTCTGAAAAAATATTTCAGCTTGTAGCAGTGTGTGGGACTTGTTCTATTAGTCCATCTATACGAACCTCCACCAGGTTGCAAATTCAATCTAATTTTTTTCTGCATCTAGCTCTGAAAAAATATTATGGCTTGTAGCAGTGTGTGGGACTTGTTCTATTAGTCCATCTATACTAACCTCCACCAGGTTGCAAATTCAATCTAATTTTTTTCTGCATCTAGCTCTGAAAAAATAGTTCGGCTTGTAACAGTGTGTGAGACTCGTTCTATTAGTCCATCTATATTAACCTCCACTAGGTTGCAAATTCAATCAAATTTTTTTCTGTACCTAGCTCTGAAAAAATATTTCGGCTTGTAGCAGTGTGTGGGACTGGTTCTGTTAGTCCATCTATACTAACCTCCACCAGGTTTCAAATTCAATCTAACTTTTTTCTGCATCTAGCTCTGAAAAAATATTTCGGCTTGTGGCAGTGTGTGGGACTGGTTCTTTTAGTCCATCTATACTAACCTCCACCAGGTTTCAAATTCAATCTAATTTTTTTCTGCATCTAGCTCTGAAAAAATATTTCGGCTTGTAGCAGTGTGTGGGACTTGTTCTATTAGTCCATCTATACTAACCTCCACCAGGTTGCAAATTCAATCTAATTTTTTTCTGCATCTAGCTCTGAAAAAATATTTCGGCTTGAAGCAGTCTGTGGGACATGTTCTATTAGTCCATCTATACTAACCTCCACCAGGTTGCAAATTCAATCAAATTTTTTTCTGCATCTAGCTCTGAAAAAATATTTCGGCTTGTAGCAGTGTGTGGGACTTGTTCTATTAGTCCATCTATACTAACCTACACAAGGTTGCAAATTCAATCTAATTTTTTTCTGCATCTAGCTCGGAAAAAATATTTCGGCTTGTAGCAGTGTGTGGGACTTGTTCTATTAGTCCATCTATACTAACCTCCACCAGGTTGTAAATTCAATCTAATTTTTTTCTGCATCAAGCTCTGAAGAAATAAATTGGCTTGTAGCAGTGTGTGGGACTTGTTCTATTTGTCCATCTATAATAACCACCAGCAGGTTGCAAATTCAATCAAATTTTTTTCTGCATCTAGCTCTGAAAAATTATTTCGGCTTGCAGCAGTGTGTGGGACTTGTTCTATTAGTCCATCTATACTAACCTCCACCAGGTTGCAAATTCAATCTAATTTTTTTCTGCATCAAGCTCTGAAGAAATATTTTGGCTTGTAGCAGTGTGTGGGACTTGTTCTATTTGTGCATCTATACTAACCTCCAGCAGGTTGCAAATTCAATCAATTTTTTTTCTGCATCTAGCTCTGAAAAATTATTTCGGCTTGTAGCAGAGTGTGGGACTTGTTCTATTAGTCCATCTATTATAACCTCCACCAGATTGCAAATACAATCTAATTTTTTTCTGCATCTAGCTCTGAAAAAATATTTCGGCTTGTAGCAGTGTGTGGGACTTGTTCTATAAGTCCATCTATACTAACCTCCACCAGGTTGCAAATTCAATCTAATTTTTTTCTGCATCTAGCTCTGAAAAAAAATTTCGGCTTGTAGCAGTGTGTGGGACTTGTTCTATTAGTCCATCTATACTAACCTCCACCAGGTTGCAAATTCAATCTAATTTTTTTCTGCATCTAGCTCTGAAAAAATATTATGGCTTTTAGCAATGTGTGGGACTTGTTCTATAAGTCCATCTATACTTACCTCCACCAGGTTGCAAATTCAATTTAATTTTTTTCTGCATCTAGCTCTGAAAAAATATTTCAGCTTGTAACAGTGTGTGGGACTCATTCTATTAGTCCATCTATATTAACCTCCACCAGGTTGCAAATTCAATCTAATTTTTTTCTGCACCTAGCTCTGAAAAAATATTATGGCTTGTAGCAGTGTGTAGGACTTGTTCTATTAGTCCATTTATACTAACCTCCACCAGGTTCCAAATTCAATCTAATTTTTTTCTGCATCTAGCTCTGAAAAAATATTTCGGCTTGTAGCAGTGTGTGGGACTTGTTCTATTAGTCCATCTATACTAACCTCCACCAGGTTGCAAATTCAATCTAATTTTTTTCTGCATCTAGCTCTGAAAAAATATTTCGGCTTGAAGCAGTGTGTGGGACATGTTCTATTAGTCCATCTATACTAACCTCCACCAGGTTGCAAATTCAATCTAATTTTTTTCTGCATCTAGCTCTGAAAAAATATTTCGGCTTGTAGCAGTGTGTGGGACTTGTTCTATTAGTCCATCTATACTAACCTCCACCAGGTTGCAAATTCAATCTAATTTTTTTCTGCATCTATCTCTGAAAAAATATTTCGGCTTGTAGCAGTGTGTGGGACTTGTTCTATTAGTCCATCTATACTAACCTCCACCAGGTTGCAAATTCAATCTAATTTTTTTCTTCATCTAGCTCTGAAAAAATAGTTCGGCTTGTAACAGTGTGTGGGACTCGTTCTATTAGTCCATCTATATTAACCTCCACCAGGTTGCAAATTCAATCTAATTTTTTTCTGCAGCTAGCTCTGAAAAAATATTTCGGCTTGTAGCAGTCTGTGGGACTTGTTCTATTAGTCCATCTATACTAACCTCCACCAGGTTCCAAATTCAATCTAATATTTTTCTGCCTCTAGCTCTGAAAAAATATTTCGGCTTGTAGCGGTGTGTGGGACTTGTTCTATTAGTCCATCTATACTAACCTCCACCAGGTTGCAAATTCAATCAAATTTTTTTCTGCAACTAGCTCTGAAAAACTATTTTGACTTGAAGCAGTGTGTGGGACATGTTCTATTAGTCCATCTATACTAACCTCCACCAGGTTGCAAATTCAATCTAATTTTTTTCTTCATCTAGCTCTGAAAAAATATTTCTGCTTGTAGCAGTGTGTGGGACTTGTTCTATTAGTCCATCTATACTAACCTCCACCAGGTTGCAAATTCAATCTAATTTTTTTCTGCATCTAGCTCTGAAAAAATATTTCGGCTTGTAGCAGTGTGTGGGACTTGTTCTATTAGTCCATCTATACTAACCTCCAGCAGGTTGCAAATTCAATCTAATTTTTTTCTGCTTCTAGCTCTGAAAAATTATTCCGGCTTGAAGCAGTGTGTGGGACATGTCCTATAAGTCCATCTATACTAACCACTTACAGGTTGCAAATTCAATCTAATTTTTTTCTGCATCTAGCTCTGAAAAAATATTTCGGCTTGTAGCAGTGTGTTGGACTTGTTCTATTAGTCCATCTATACTAACCTCCACCAGGTTGCAAATTCAATCTAATTTTTTTCTGCAACTAACTCTGAAAAAATATTTCGACTTGAAGCAGTGTGTGGGACATGTTCTATTAGTCCATCTATACTAACCTCCACCAGGTTGCAAATTCAATCTAATTTTTTTCTTCATCTAGCTCTGAAAAAATATTTTGGCTTGTAGCAGTGTGTGGGACTTGTTCTATTAGTCCATCTATACTAACCTCCACCAGGTTGCAAATTCAATCTAATTTTTTTCTGCATCAAGCTCTGAAGAAATATTTTGGCTTGTAGCAGTGTGTGGGACTTGTTCTATTAGTCGATCTATACTACCCTCCACCAGGTTGCAAATTCAACCTAATTTTTTTCTGCATCAAGCTCTGAAGAAATATTTTGGCTTGTAGCAGTGTGTGGGACTTGTTATATTAGTCCATCTATACTAACCTCCACCAGGTTGCAAATTCAATCTCATTTTTTTCTGCATCTAGCTCTGAAAAAATATTTCAGCTTGTAACATTGTGTGGGACTTGTTCTATTCTTCCATATATACTAACCTCCACCAGGTTGCAAATTCAATCTAATTTTTTTCTGCATCTAGCTCTGAAAAAATATTTCATCTTGTAGCAGTGTGTGGGACTTGTTCTATTAGTCCATCTATACTAACCTCCACCAGGTTGCAAATTCAATCTAATTTTTTTCTGCATCTAGCTCTGAAAAAATATTTCGGCTTTTAGCTTTGTGTGGGACTTGTTCTATTCGTCCATCTATACTAACCTCCACCAGTTTGCAAATTCAATCTAATTTTTTTCTGCATCTAGCTCTGAAAAAATATTTCGGCTTGTAGCAGTTTGTGGGACTTGTTCTATTAGTCCATTTATACTAACCTCCACCAGGTTTCAAATTCAATTTAATTTTTTTCTGCATCTAGCTCTGAAAAAATATTTCGGCTTGTAGCAGTGTGTGGGACTTGTTCTATTAGTCCATCTATACTAACCTCCACCAGGTTGCAAATTCAATCTAATTTTTTTCTGCATCTAGCTCTGAAAAAAAATTTCGGCTTGTAGCAGTGTGTGGGACTTGTTCTATTAGTCCGTCTACACTAACCTCCACCAGATTGCAAATTCAATCTAAATTTTTTCTGCATCTAGCTCTGAAAAAATATTTCAGCTTGTAGCAGTGTGTGGGACTTGTTCTATTAGTCCATCTATACTAACCTCCACCAGGTTGCAAATTCAATCTAATTTTTTTCTGCATCTAGCTCTGAAAAAATATTATGGCTTGTAGCAGTGTGGGACTTGTTCTTTAAGTCCATCTATACTAACCTCTACCAGGTTGCAAATTCAATCTAATTTTTTTCTGCATCTAGCCCTGAAAAAATATTTCGGCTTGTAACAGTGTGTGGGACTCGTTCTATTAGTCCATCTATATTAACCTCCACCAGGTTGAAAATTCAATCTAATTTTTTTCTGCACCTAGCTCTGAAAGAATATTTCGGCTTGTAGCAGAGTGTGGGACTTGTTCTATTAGTCCATCTATACTAACCTCCACCAGGTTGCAAATTCAATCTAATTTTTTTCTGCTTCTAGCTCTGAAAAAATATTTCGGCTTGTAACAGTGTGTGGGACTTGTTCTATTATTCCATATATACTAACCTCCACCAGGTTGCAAATTCAATCTAATTTTTTTCTGCATCTAGCTCTGAAAAAATATTTCAGCTTGTAGCAGTGTGTGGGACTTGTTCTATTAGTCCATCTATACTAACCTCCACCAGGTTGCAAATTCAATCTAATTTTTTTCTGCATCTAGCTCTGAAAAAGTATTTCGGCTTGTAACAGTGTGTGGGACTTGTTCTATTATTCCATATATACTAACCTCCACCAGGTTGCAAATTCAATCTAATTTTTTTCTGCATCTAGCTCTGAAAAATTATTTCGGCTTGTAGCAGTGTGTGGGATTTGTTCTATTATTCCATATATACTAACCTCCACCAGTTTGCAAATTCAATCTAATTTTTTTCTGCATCTAGCTCTGAAAAAATATTTCGGCTTGTAGCAGTTTGTGGGACTTGTTCTATTAGTCCATTTATACTAACCTCCACCAGGTTGCAAATTCAATTTAATTTTTTTCTGCATCTAGCTCTGAAAAAATATTTCGGCTTGTAGCAGTGTGTGGGACTTGTTCTATTAGTCGATCTATACTAACCTCCACCAGGTTGCAAATTCAATCTAATTTTTTTCTGCATCTAGCTCTGAAAAAATATTTCGGCTTGTAGCAGTGTGTGGGACTTGTTCTATTAGTCCATCTATACTAACCTCCACCAGATTGCAAATTCAATCTAATTTTTTTCTGCATCTAGCTCTGAAAAAATATTTCAGCTTGTAGCAGTGTGTGGGACTTGTTCTATTAGTCCATCTATACTAACCTCCACCAGGTTGCAAATTCAATCTAATTTTTTTCTGCATCTAGCTCTGAAAAAATATTATGGCTTGCAGCAGTGTGTGGGACTTGTTCTATAAGTCCATCTATATTAACCTCCACCAGGCTGCAAATTCAATCTAATTTTTTTCTGCACCTAGCTCTGAAAAAATATTTCGGCTTGTAGCAGTGTGTGGGACTTGTTCTATTAGTCCATCTATACTAACCTCCACCAGGTTGCAAATTCAATCTAATTTTTTTCTGCATCTAGCTCTGAAAAAAAATTTCGGCTTGTAGCAGTGTGTGGGACTTGTTCTATTAGTCCATCTATACTAACCTCCACCAGATTGCAAATTCAATCTAATTTTTTTCTGCATCTAGCTCTGAAAAAATATTTCAGCTTGTAGCAGTGTGTGGGACTTGTTCTATTAGTCCATCTATACTAACCTCCACCAGGTTGCAAATTCAATCTAATTTTTTTCTGCATCTAGCTCTGAAAAAATATTATGGCTTGTAGCAGTGTGTGGGACTTGTTCTATAAGTCCATCTATACTAACCTCTACCAGGTTGCAAATTCAATCTAATTTTTTTCTGTATCTAGCCCTGAAAAAATATTTCGGCTTGTAACAGTGTGTGGGACTTGTTCTATTATTCCATCTATATTAACCTCCACCAGGTTGCAAATTCAATCTAATTTTTTTCTGCATCTAGCTCTGAAAAATTATTTCGGCTTGTAGCAGTGTGTGGGACTTGTTCTATTATTCCATATATACTAACCTCCACCAGGTTGCAAATTCAATCTAATTTTTTTCTGCATCTAGCTCTGAAAAAATATTGTGGCTTGCAGCAGTGTGTGGGACTTGTTCTATAAGTCCATCTATACTAACCTCCACCAGGTTGCAAATTCAATCTAATTTTTTTCTGCATCTAGCCCTGAAAAAATATTTCGGTTTGTAACAGTGTGTGGGACTCGTTCTATTAGTCCATCTATATTAACCTCCACCAGGCTGCAAATTCAATCTAATTTTTTTCTGCACCTAGCTCTGAAAAAATATTTCGGCTTGTAGCAGTGTGTGGGACTTGTTCTATTAGTCCATCTATACTAACCTTTACCAGGATGCAAATTCAATCTAATTTTTTTCTGCCTCTAGCTCTGAAAAAATATTTTGGCTTGAAGCAGTGTGTGGGACTTGTTCTATTACTCCATCTATACTAACCTCCACTAGGTTGCAAATTCAAGCTAATTTTTTTCTGCATCTAGCTCTGAAAAAATATTTCGGCTTGTAGCAGTGTGTGGGACTTGTTCTATTAGTCCATCTATACTAACCTCCACCAGATTGCAAATTCAATCAAATTTTTTTCTGCATCTAGCTCTGAAAAAATATTTCAGCTTGTAGCAGTGTGTGGGACTTGTTCTATTAGTCCATCTATACTAACCTCCACCAGGTTGCAAATTCAATCTAATTTTTTTCTGCATCTAGCTCTGAAAAAATATTATGGCTTGTAGCAGTGTGTGGGACTTGTTCTATAAGTCCATCTATACTAACCTCTACCAGGTTGCAAATTCAATCTAATTTTTTTCTGCATCTAGCCCTGAAAAAATATTTCGGCTTGTAACAGTGTGTGGGACTCGTTCTATTAGTCCATCTATATTAACCTCCACCAGGTTGCAAATTCAATCTAATTTTTTTCTGCACCTAGCTCTGAAAGAATATTTCGGCTTGTAGCAGTGTGTGGGACTTGTTCTGTTAGTCCATCTATACTAACCTTTACCAGGTTGCAAATTCAATCTAATTTTTTTCTGCATCTAGCTCTGAAAAAATATTTCGGCTTGAAGCAGTGTGTGGGACATGTTCTATTAGTCCTCTATACTAACCTCCACCAGGTTGCAAATTCAATCAAATTTTTTTCTGCATCTAGCTCTGAAAAAATATTTCGGCTTGTAGCAGTGTGTGGGACTTGTTCTATTAGTCCATCTATACTAACCTCCACCAGGTTGCAAATTCAATCTAATTTTTTTCTGCATCTAGCTCTGAAAACTTATTTCGGCTTGTAGCAGTGTGTGGGACTTGTTCTATTAGTCCATCTATACTAACCTCCACCAGGTTGCAAATTCAAGCTAATTTTTTTCTGCATCTAGCTCTGAAAAAATATTTTGGCTTGTAGCAGAGTGTGGCAATTCTTCTATTAGTCCATCTATACTAACGTCCACCAGGTTGCAAATTCAATCTAATTTTTTTCTGCATCTAGCTCTGAAATAATATTTCGGCTTGTAGCAGTGTGTGGTACTTGTTCTACTAGTCCATCTATACTAACCTCCACCACGTTGCAAATTCAATCTAATTTTTTTCTTCATCTAGCTCTGAAAAAATATTTCGGCTTGAAGAAGTGTGTGGGACTTGTTCTACTAGTCCATCTATACTAACCTCCACCACGTTGCAAATTCAATCTAATTTTTTTCTGCATCTAGCTCTGAAAAAATATTTCGGCTTGTAACAGTGTGTGGGACTTGTTCTATTATTCCATATATACTAACCTCCACCAGGTTGCAAATTCAATCTAATTTTTTTCTGCATCTAGCTCTGAAAAATTATTTCGGCTTGTAGCAGTGTGTGGGACTTGTTCTATTATTCCATATATACTAACCTCCACCAGTTTGCAAATTCAATCTAATTTTTTTCTGCATCTAGCTCTGAAAAAATATTTCGGCTTGTAGCAGTTTGTGGGACTTGTTCTATTAGTCCATTTATACTAACCTCCACCAGGTTGCAAATTCAATTTAATTTTTTTCTGCATCTAGCTCTGAAAAAATATTTCGGCTTGTAGCAGTGTGTGGGACTTGTTCTATTAGTCGATCTATACTAACCTCCACCAGGTTGCAAATTCAATCTAATTTTTTTCTGCATCTAGCTCTGAAAAAAAATTTCGGCTTGTAGCAGTGTGTGGGACTTGTTCTATTAGTCCATCTATACTAACCTCCACCAGATTGCAAATTCAATCTAATTTTTTTCTGCATCTAGCTCTGAAAAAATATTTCAGCTTGTAGCAGTGTGTGGGACTTGTTCTATTAGTCCATCTATACTAACCTCCACCAGGTTGCAAATTCAATCTAATTTTTTTCTGCATCTAGCTCTGAAAAAATATTATGGCTTGCAGCAGTGTGTGGGACTTGTTCTATAAGTCCATCTATACTAACCTCCACCAGGTTGCAAATTCAATCTAATTTTTTTCTGCATCTAGCCCTGAAAAAATATTTCGGTTTGTAACAGTGTGTGGGACTCGTTCTATTAGTCCATCTATATTAACCTCCACCAGGCTGCAAATTCAATCTAATTTTTTTCTGCACCTAGCTCTGAAAAAATAGTTCGGCTTGTAGCAGTGTGTGGGACTTGTTCTATTAGTCCATCTATACTAACCTTTACCAGGATGCAAATTCAATCTAATTTTTTTCTGCCTCTAGCTTTGAAAAAATATTTCGGCTTGAAGCAGTGTGTGGGACTTGTTCTATTACTCCATCTATACTAACCTCCACTAGGTTGCAAATTCAAGCTAATTTTTTTCTGCATCTAGCTCTGAAAAAATATTTCGGCTTGTAGCAGAGTGTGGGACTTGTTCTATTAGTCCATCTATACTAACCTCCACCAGGTTGCAAATTCAATCTAATTTTTTTCTGCATCTAGCTCTGAAAAAATATTTTGGCTTGTAGCAGTGTGTGGGACTTGTTCTATTAGTCCATCTATACTAACCTTCACCAGGTTGCAAATTCAATCTAATTTTTTTTTGCATCTAGTTCTGAAAAAATATTTCGGCTTTTAGCTTTGTGTGGGACTTGTTCTATTAGTCCATCTATACTAACCTCCACCAGTTTGCAAATTCAATCAAATTTTTTTCTGCATCAAGCTCTGAAAAAATATTTCGGCTTGTAGCAGTTTGTGGGACTTGTTCTATTAGTCCATTTATACTAACCTCCACCAGGTTGCAAATTCAATTTAATTTTTTTCTGCATCTAGCTCTGAAAAAATATTTCGGCTTGTAGCAGTGTGTGGGACTTGTTCTATTAGTCGATCTATACTAACCTCCACCAGGTTGCAAATTCAATCTAATTTTTTTCTGCATCTAGCTCTGAAAAAAAATTTCGGCTTGTAGCAGTGTGTGGGACTTGTTCTATTAGTCCATCTATACTAACCTCCACCAGATTGCAAATTCAATCTAATTTTTTTCTGCATCTAGCTCTGAAAAAATATTTCAGCTTGTAGCAGTGTGTGGGACTTGTTCTATTAGTCCATCTATACTAACCTCCACCAGGTTGCAAATTCAATCTAATTTTTTTCTGCATCTAGCTCTGAAAAAATATTATGGCTTGCAGCAGTGTGTGGGACTTGTTCTATAAGTCCATCTATACTAACCTCCACCAGGTTGCAAATTCAATCTAATTTTTTTCTGCATCTAGCCCTGAAAAAATATTTCGGTTTGTAACAGTGTGTGGGACTCGTTCTATTAGTCCATCTATATTAACCTCCACCAGGCTGCAAATTCAATCTAATTTTTTTCTGCACCTAGCTCTGAAAAAATATTTCGGCTTGTAGCAGTGTGTGGGACTTGTTCTATTAGTCCATCTATACTAACCTTTACCAGGATGCAAATTCAATCTAATTTTTTTCTGCCTCTAGCTCTGAAAAAATATTTCGGCTTGAAGCAGTGTGTGGGACTTGTTCTATTACTCCATCTATACTAACCTCCACTAGGTTGCAAATTCAAGCTAATTTTTTTCTGCATCTAGCTCTGAAAAAATATTTCGGCTTGTAGCAGAGTGTGGGACTTGTTCTATTAGTCCATCTATACTAACCTCCACCAGGTTGCAAATTCAATCTAATTTTTTTCTGCATCTAGCTCTGAAAAAATATTTTGGCTTGTAGCAATGTGTGGGACTTGTTCTATTAGTCCATCTATACTAACCTCCACCAGGTTGCAAATTCAATCTAATTTTTTTCTGCATCTAGTTCTGAAAAAATATTTCGGCTTTTAGCTTTGTGTGGGACTTGTTCTATTAGTCCATCTATACTAACCTCCACCAGTTTGCAAATTCAATCTAATTTTTTTCTGCATCAAGCTCTGAAAAAATATTTCGGCTTGTAGCAGTTTGTGGGACTTGTTCTATTAGTCCATTTATACTAACCTCCACCAGGTTGCAAATTCAATCAAATTTTTTTCTGCATCCAGCTCTGAAAAAATATTTCGGCTTGTAGCAGTGTGTGGGACTTGTTCTATTAGTCGATCTATACTAACCTCCACCAGGTTGCAAATTCAATCTAATTTTTTTCTGCATCTAGCTCTGAAAAAAAATTTCGGCTTGTAGCAGTGTGTGGGACTTGTTCTATTAGTCCATCTATACTAACCTCCACCAGATTGCAAATTCAATCTAATTTTTTTCTGCATCTAGCTCTGAAAAAATATTTCAGCTTGTAGCAGTGTGTGGGACTTGTTCTATTAGTCCATCTATACTAACCTCCACCAGGTTGCAAATTCAATCTAATTTTTTTCTGCATCTAGCTCTGAAAAAATATTATGGCTTGCAGCAGTGTGTGGGACTTGTTCTATAAGTCCATCTATACTAACCTCCACCAGGTTGCAAATTCAATCTAATTTTTTTCTGCATCTAGCCCTGAAAAAATATTTCGGTTTGTAACAGTGTGTGGGACTCGTTCTATTAGTCCATCTATATTAACCTCCACCAGGCTGCAAATTCAATCTAGTTTTTTTCTGCACCTAGCTCTGAAAAAATAGTTCGGCTTGTAGCAGTGTGTGGGACTTGTTCTATTAGTCCATCTATACTAACCTTTACCAGGATGCAAATTCAATCTAATTTTTTTCTGCCTCTAGCTTTGAAAAAATATTTCGGCTTGAAGCAGTGTGTGGGACTTGTTCTATTACTCCATCTATACTAACCTCCACTAGGTTGCAAATTCAAGCTAATTTTTTTCTGCATCTAGCTCTGAAAAAATATTTCGGCTTGTAGCAGAGTGTGGGACTTGTTCTATTAGTCCATCTATACTAACCTCCACCAGGTTGCAAATTCAATCTAATTTTTTTCTGCATCTAGCTCTGAAAAATATTTTGGCTTGTAGCAGTGTGTGGGACTTGTTCTATTAGTCCATCTATACTAACCTTCACCAGGTTGCAAATTCAATCTAATTTTTTTCTGCATCTAGTTCTGAAAAAATATTTCGGCTTTTAGCTTTGTGTGGGACTTGTTCTATTAGTCCATCTATACTAACCTCCACCAGTTTGCAAATTCAATCAAATTTTTTTCTGCATCAAGCTCTGAAAAAATATTTCGGCTTGTAGCAGTTTGTGGGACTTGTTCTATTAGTCCATTTATACTAACCTCCACCAGGTTGCAAATTCAATTTAATTTTTTTCTGCATCTAGCTCTGAAAAAATATTTCGGCTTGTAGCAGTGTGTGGGACTTGTTCTATTAGTCGATCTATACTAACCTCCACCAGGTTGCAAATTCAATCTAATTTTTTTCTGCATCTAGCTCTGAAAAAAAATTTCAGCTTGTAGCAGTGTGTGGGACTTGTTCTATTAGTCCATCTATACTAACCTCCACCAGATTGCAAATTCAATCTAATTTTTTTCTGCATCTAGCTCTGAAAAAATATTTCAGCTTGTAGCAGTGTGTGGGACTTGTTCTATTAGTCCATCTATACTAACCTCCACCAGGTTGCAAATTCAATCTAATTTTTTTCTGCATCTAGCTCTGAAAAAATATTATGGCTTGCAGCAGTGTGTGGGACTTGTTCTATAAGTCCATCTATACTAACCTCCACCAGGTTGCAAATTCAATCTAATTTTTTTCTGCCTCTAGCTCTGAAAAAATATTTCGGCTTGAAGCAGTGTGTGGGACTTGTTCTATTACTCCATCTATACTAACCTCCACTAGGTTGCAAATTCAAGCTAATTTTTTTCTGCATCTAGCTCTGAAAAAATATTTCGGCTTGTAGCAGAGTGTGGGACTTGTTCTATTAGTCCATCTATACTAACCTCCACCAGGTTGCAAATTCAATCTAATTTTTTTCTGCATCTAGCTCTGAAAAAATATTTTGGCTTGTAGCAATGTGTGGGACTTGTTCTATTAGTCCATCTATACTAACCTCCACCAGGTTGCAAATTCAATCTAATTTTTTTCTGCATCTAGTTCTGAAAAAATATTTCGGCTTTTAGCTTTGTGTGGGACTTGTTCTATTAGTCCATCTATACTAACCTCCACCAGTTTGCAAATTCAATCTAATTTTTTTCTGCATCAAGCTCTGAAAAAATATTTCGGCTTGTAGCAGTTTGTGGGACTTGTTCTATTAGTCCATTTATACTAACCTCCACCAGGTTGCAAATTCAATCAAATTTTTTTCTGCATCCAGCTCTGAAAAAATATTTCGGCTTGTAGCAGTGTGTGGGACTTGTTCTATTAGTCCATCTATAATAACCTCCACCAGGTTGCAAATTCAATCTAATTTTTTTCTGCATCTAGCTCTGAAAAAATATTTCGGCTTGCAGCAGTGTGTGGGACTTGTTCTATTAGTACATCTATACTAACCTCGACCAGGTTGCTAATTCAACCTAATTTTTTTCTGCATCTAGCTCTGAAAAAATATTTTGGCTTGTAGCAGTGTGTGGGACTTGTTCTATTAGTCCATCTATACTAACCTCCTCCAGGTTGCAAATTCAATCTAATTTTTTTCTGCATCTAGCTCTGAAAATATATTTTGGCTTGTAGCAGAGTGTGGGAATTGTTCTATTAGTCCATCTATACTAACCTCCACTAGGTTGCAAATTCAATCTAATTTTTTTCTGCATCTAGCTCTGAAATAATATTTTGGCTTGTAGCAGTGTGTGGGACTTGTTCTACTAGTCCATCTATACTAACCTCCACCAGGTTGCAAATTCAATCTAATTTTTTTCTTCATCTAGCTCTGAAAAAATATTTCGGCTTGTAGCAGTGTGTTGGACTTGTTCTATTAGTCCATTTATACTAACCTCCACCAGTTTGCAAATTCAATCTAATTTTTTTCTGCATCAAGCTCTGAAAAAATATTTCGGCTTGTAGCAGTTTGTGGGACTTGTTCTATTAGTCCATTTATACTAACCTCCACCAGGTTGCAAATTCGATCTAATTTTTTTCTGCATCCAGCTCTGAAAAAATATTTCGGCTTGTAGCAGTGTGTGGGACTTGCTCTATTAGTCCATCTATAATAACCTCCAGCAGGTTGCAAATTCAATCTAATTTTTTTCTGCATCTAGCTCTGAAAAATTATTTCGGCTTGTAGCAGTGTGTGGGACTTGTTCTATTAGTCCATCTATACTAACCTCCCCCAGGTTGCAAATTCAATCTAATTTTTTTCTGCATCAAGCTCTGAAGAAATATTTTTGGCTTGTAGCTGTGTGTGGGACTTGTTCTATTTGTCCATCTATACTAACCTCCAGCAGGTTGCAAATTCAATCAATTTTTTTTCTGCATCTAGCTCTGAAAAATTATTTCGGCTTGTAGCAGGGTGTGGGACTTGTTCTATTAGTCCATCTATTATAACCTCCACCAGATTGCAAATACAATCTAATTTTTTTCTGCATCTAGCTCTGAAAAAATATTTCGGCTTGTAGCAGTGTGTGGGACTTGTTCTATAAGTCCATCTATACTAACCTCCACCAGGTTGCAAATTCAATGTAATTTTTTTCTGCATCTAGCTCTGAAAAAAAATTTCGGCTTGTAGCAGTGTGTGGGACTTGTTCTATTAGTCCATCTATACTAACCTCCACCAGGTTGCAAATTCAATCTAATTTTTTTCTGCATCTAGCTCTGAAAAAATATTTCGGCTTGTAACAGTGTGTGGGACTCATTCTATTAGTCCATCTATATTAACCTCCACCAGGTTGCAAATTCAATCTAATTTTTTTCTGCACCTAGCTCTGAAAAAATATTATGGCTTGTAGCAGTGTGTAGGACTTGTTCTATTAGTCCATTTATACTAACCTCCACCAGGTTCCAAATTCAATCTAATTTTTTTCTGCATCAAGCTCTGAAAAAATATTTCGGCTTGTAGCAGTGTGTGGGACTTGTTCTATTAGTCCATCTATACTAACCTCCACCAGTTTGCAAATTCTATCTAATTTTTTTCTGCATCAAGCTCTGAAAAAATATTTCGGCTTGTAGCAGTTTGTGGGACTTGTTTTATTAGTCCATTTATACTAACCTCCACCAGGTTGCAAATTCAATCAAATTTTTTTCTGCATCCAGCTCTGAAAAAATATTTCGGCTTGTAGCAGTGTGTGGGACTTGTTCTATTAGTCCATCTATAATAACCTCCACCAGGTTGCAAATTCAATCTAATTTTTTTCTGCATCTAGCTCTGAAAAAATATTTCGGCTTGCAGCAGTGTGTGGGACTTGTTCTATTAGTCCATCTATACTAACCTCGACCAGGTTGCTAATTCAACCTAATTTTTTTCTGCATCTAGCTCTGAAAAAATATTTTGGCTTGTAGCAGTGTGTGGGACTTGTTCTATTAGTCCATCTATACTAACCTCCTCCAGGTTGCAAATTCAATCTAATTTTTTTCTGCATCTAGCTCTGAAAAAATATTTTGGCTTGTAGCAGAGTGTGGGAATTGTTCTATTAGTCCATCTATACTAACCTCCACCAGGTTGCAAATTCAATCTAATTTTTTTCTGCATCTAGCTCTGAAATAATATTTTGGCTTGTAGCAGTGTGTGGGACTTGTTCTACTAGTCCATCTATACTAACCTCCACCAGGTTGCAAATTCAATCTAATTTTTTTATTCATCTAGCTCTGAAAAAATATTTCGGCTTGTAGCAGTGTGTGGGACTTGTTCTATTAGTCCATCTATACTAACCTCCACCAGTTTGCAAATTCAATCTAATTTTTTTCTGCATCAAGCTCTGAAAAAATATTTCGGCTTGTAGCAGTTTGTGGGACTTGTTCTATTAGTCCATTTATACTAACCTCCACCAGGTTGCAAATTCAATCTAATTTTTTTCTGCATCCAGCTCTGAAAAAATATTTCGGCTTGTAGCAGTGTGTGGGACTTGTTCTATTAGTCCATCTATAATAACCTCCACCAGGTTGCAAATTCAATCTAATTTTTTTCTGCATTTAGCTCTGAAAAAATATTTCGGCTTGCAGCAGTGTGTGGGACTTGTTCTATTAGTACATCTATACTAACCTCGACCAGGTTGCAAATTCAACCTAATTTTTTTCTGCATCTAGCTCTGAAAAAATATTTTGGCTTGTAGCAGTGTGTGGGACTTGTTCTATTAGACCATCTATACTAACCTCCTCCAGGTTGCAAATTCAATCTAATTTTTTTCTGCATCTAGCTCTGAAAAAATATTTTGGCTTGTAGCAGATTGTGGGAATTGTTCTATTAGTCCATCTCTTCTAACCTCCACCAGGTTGCAAATTCAATTTAATTTTTTCTGCATCTAGCTCTGAAATAATATTTCGGCTTGCAGCAGTGTGTGGGACTTGTTCTACTAGTCCAACTATACTAACCTCCACCAGGTTGCAAATTCAATCTAATTTTTTTCTTCATCTAGCTCTGAAAAAATATTTCGGCTTGTAGCACTGTGTGGGACTTGTTCTATTAGTCCATCTATACTAACCTCCACCAGGTTGCAAATTCAATCTAATTTTTTTCTGTATCTAGCTCTGAAAAAATATTTCGGCTTGTAGCAGTGTGTGGGACTTATTCTATTAGTCCATCTATACTACCCTCCACCAGGTTGCAAATTCAATCTAATTTTTTTCTGCATCAAGCTCTGAAGAAATATTTTGGCTTGTAGCAGTGTGTGGGACTTGTTCTATTAGTCCATCTATACTAACCTCCACCAGGTTGCAAATTCAATCTAATTTTTTTCTTCATCTAGCTCTGAAAAAATATTTCGGCTTGTAGCAGTGTGTGGGACTTGTTCTATTAGTCCATTTATACTAACCTCCACCAGTTTGCAAATTCAATCAAATTTTTTTCTGCATCAAGCTCTGAAAAAATATTTCGGCTTGTAGCAGTTTGTGGGACTTGTTCTATTAGTCCATTTATACTAACCTCCACCAGGTTGCAAATTCGATCTAATTTTTTTCTGCATCCAGCTCTGAAAAAATATTTCGGCTTGTAGCAGTGTGTGGGACTTGCTCTATTAGTCCATCTATAATAACCTCCAGCAGGTTGCAAATTCAATCTAATTTTTTTCTGCATCTAGCTCTGAAAAATTATTTCGGCTTGTAGCAGTGTGTGGGACTTGTTCTATTAGTCCATCTATACTAACCTCCCCCAGGTTGCAAATTCAATCTAATTTTTTTCTGCATCAAGCTCTGAAGAAATATTTTTGGCTTGTAGCAGTGTGTGGGACTTGTTCTATTTGTCCATCTATACTAACCTCCAGCAGGTTGCAAATTCAATCAATTTTTTTTCTGCATCTAGCTCTGAAAAATTATTTCGGCTTGTAGCAGAGTGTGGGACTTGTTCTATTAGTCCATCTATTATAACCTCCACCAGATTGCAAATACAATCTAATTTTTTTCTGCATCTAGCTCTGAAAAAATATTTCGGCTTGTAGCAGTGTGTGGGACTTGTTCTATAAGTCCATCTATACTAACCTCCACCAGGTTGCAAATTCAATGTAATTTTTTTCTGCATCTAGCTCTGAAAAAAAATTTCGGCTTGTAGCAGTGTGTGGGACTTGTTCTATTAGTCCATCTATACTAACCTCCACTAGGTTGCAAATTCAATCTAATTTTTTTCTGCATCTAGCTTTGAAAATATATTTCGGCTTGTAGCAGTGTGTGGGACTTGTTCTATTAGTTCATCTATATTAACCTCCCCCAGATTGAAAATTCAATCTAATTTTTTTCTTCATCTAGCTCTGAAAAAATATTTCAGCTTGTAGTGGTGTGTGGGACTTGTTCTATTAGTCCATCTATACTAACCTCCACCAGGTTGCAAATTCAATCTAATTTTTTTCTGCATCTAGCTTTGAGAAAATATTATGGCTTGTAGCAATGTGTGGGACTTTTTCTATAAGTCCATCTATACTTACCTCCACCAGGTTGCAAATTCAATTTAATTTTTTTCTGCATCTAGCTCTGAAAAATTATTTCGGCTTGTAACAGTGTGTGGGACTCATTCTATTAGTCCATCTATATTAACCTCCACCAGGTTGCAAATTCAATCTAATTTTTTTCTGCACCTAGCTCTGAAAAAATATTATGGCTTGTAGCAGTGTGTAGGACTTGTTCTATTAGTCCATTTATACTAACCTCCACCAGGTTCCAAATTCAATCTAATTTTTTTCTGCATCAAGCTCTGAAAAAATATTTCGGCTTGTAGCAGTGTGTGGGACTTGTTCTATTAGTCCATCTATACTAACCTCCACCAGTTTGCAAATTCTATCTAATTTTTTTCTGCATCAAGCTCTGAAAAAATATTTTGGCTTGTAGCAGTTTGTTGGACTTGTTCTATTAGTCCATTTATACTAACCTCCACCAGGTTGCAAATTCAATCAAATTTTTTTCTGCATCCAGCTCTGAAAAAATATTTCGGCTTGTAGCAGTGTGTGGGACTTGTTCTATTAGTCCATCTATAATAACCTCCACCAGGTTGCAAATTCAATCTAATTTTTTTCTGCATCTAGCTCTGAAAAAATATTTCGGCTTGCAGCAGTGTGTGGGACTTGTTCTATTAGTCCATCTATACTAACCTCGACCAGGTTGCTAATTCAACCTAATTTTTTTCTGCATCTAGCTCTGAAAAAATATTTTGGCTTGTAGCAGTGTGTGGGACTTGTTCTATTAGTCCATCTATACTAACCTCCTCCAGGTTGCAAATTCAATCTAATTTTTTTCTGCATCTAGCTCTGAAAAAATATTTTGGCTTGTAGCAGAGTGTGGGAATTGTTCTATTAGTCCATCTATACTAACCTCCACCAGGTTGCAAATTCAATCTAATTTTTTTCTGCATCTAGCTCTGAAATAATATTTTGGCTTGTAGCAGTGTGTGGGACTTGTTCTACTAGTCCATCTATACTAACCTCCACCAGGTTGCAAATTCAATCTAATTTTTTTATTCATCTAGCTCTGAAAAAATATTTCGGCTTGTAGCAGTGTGTGGGACTTGTTCTATTAGTCCATCTATACTAACCTCCACCAGTTTGCAAATTCAATCTAATTTTTTTCTGCATCAAGCTCTGAAAAAATATTTCGGCTTGTAGCAGTTTGTGGGACTTGTTCTATTAGTCCATTTATACTAACCTCCACCAGGTTGCAAATTCAATCTAATTTTTTTCTGCATCCAGCTCTGAAAAAATATTTCGGCTTGTAGCAGTGTGTGGGACTTGTTCTATTAGTCCATCTATAATAACCTCCACCAGGTTGCAAATTCAATCTAATTTTTTTCTGCATTTAGCTCTGAAAAAATAGTTCGGCTTGCAGCAGTGTGTGGGACTTGTTCTATTAGTACATCTATACTAACCTCGACCAGGTTGCAAATTCAACCTAATTTTTTTCTGCATCTAGCTCTGAAAAAATATTTTGGCTTGTAGCAGTGTGTGGGACTTGTTCTATTAGACCATCTATACTAACCTCCTCCAGGTTGCAAATTCAATCTAATTTTTTTCTGCATCTAGCTCTGAAAAAATATTTTGGCTTGTAGCAGATTGTGGGAATTGTTCTATTAGTCCATCTCTTCTAACCTCCACCAGGTTGCAAATTCAATCTATTTTTTTTCTGCATCTAGCTCTGAAATAATATTTCGGCTTGTAGCAGTGTGTGGGACTTGTTCTACTAGTCCAACTATACTAACCTCCACCAGGTTGCAAATTCAATCTAATTTTTTTCTTCATCTTGCTCTGAAAAAATATTTCGGCTTGTAGCACTGTGTGGGACTTGTTCTATTAGTCCATCTATACTAACCTCCACCAGGTTGCAAATTCAATCTAATTTTTTTCTGTATCTAGCTCTGAAAAAATATTTCGGCTTGTAGCAGTGTGTGGGACTTATTCTATTAGTCCATCTATACTACCCTCCACCAGGTTGCAAATTCAATCTAATTTTTTTCTGCATCAAGCTCTGAAGAAATATTTTGGCTTGTAGCAGTGTGTGGGACTTGTTCTATTAGTCCATCTACACTAACCTCCACCAGGTTGCATATTCAATCTAATTTTTTTCTGCATGTAGCTCTGAAAAAATATTTCGGCTTTTAGCAGTGTGTGGGACTTGTTCTATTAGTCCATCTATACTAACCTCCACCAGGTTGCAAATTCAAACTAATTTTTTTCTGCATCTAGCTCTGAAAAAATATTTCGGCTTGAAGCAGTGTGTGGGACTTGTTCTATTAGTCCATCTATACTAACCTCCACCAGGTTGCAAATTCAATCTAATTTTTTTCTGCATCTAGCTCTGAAAAAATATTTCGGCTTGTAACAGTGTGTGGGACTTGTTCTATTTTTCCATATATACTAACCTCCACCAGGTTGCAAATTCAATCTAATTTTTTTCTGCATCTAGCTCTGAAAAAATATTTCAGCTTGTAGCAGTGTGTGGGACTTGTTCTAATAGTCCATCTATACTAACCTCCACCAGGTTGCAAATTCAATTTAATTTTTTTCTGCATCTAGCTCTGAAAAAATATTTTGGCTTGTAGCAGTGTGTGGGACTTGTTCTATTAGTCGATCTATACTAACCTCCACCAGGTTGCAAATTCAATGTAATTTTTTTCTGCATCTAGCTCTGAAAAAATATTTTGGCTTGTAGCAGAGTGTGGGAATTGTTCTATTAGTCCATCTATACTAACCTCCACCAGGTTGCAAATTCAATCTAATTTTTTTCTGCATCTAGCTCTGAAATAATATTTCGGCTTGTAGCAGTGTGTGGGACTTGTTCTACTAGTCCATCTATACTAACCTCCACCAGGTTGCAAATTCAATCTAATTTTTTTCTTCATCTTGCTCTGAAAAAATATTTCGGCTTGTAGCACTGTGTGGGACTTGTTCTATTAGTCCATCTATACTAACCTCCACCAGGTTGCAAATTCAATCTAATTTTTTTCTGTATCTAGCTCTGAAAAAATATTTCGGCTTGTAGCAGTGTGTGGGACTTGTTCTATTAGTCCATCTATACTACCCTCCACCAGGTTGCAAATTCAATCTAATTTTTTTCTGCATCAAGCTCTGAAGAAATATTTTGGCTTGTAGCAGTGTGTGGGACTTGTTCTATTAGTCCATCTATACTAACCTCCACCAGGTTGCATATTCAATCTAATTTTTTTCTGCATGTAGCTCTGAAAAAATATTTCGGCTTTTAGCAGTGTGTGGGACTTGTTCTATTAGTCCATCTATACTAACCTCCACCAGGTTGCAAATTCAAACTAATTTTTTTCTGCATCTAGCTCTGAAAAAATATTTCAGCTTGAAGCAGTGTGTGGGATTTGTTCTATTAGTCCATCTATACTAACCTCCACCAGGTTGCAAATTCGATCTAATTTTTTTCTGCATCCAGCTCTGAAAAAATATTTCGGCTTGTAGCAGTGTGTGGGACTTGCTCTATTAGTCCATCTATAATAACCTCCAGCAGGTTGCAAATTCAATCTAATTTTTTTCTGCATCTAGCTCTGAAAAATTATTTCGGCTTGTAGCAGTGTGTGGGACTTGTTCTATTAGTCCATCTATACTAACCTCCCCCAGGTTGCAAATTCAATCTAATTTTTTTCTGCATCAAGCTCTGAAGAAATATTTTTGGCTTGTAGCAGTGTGTGGGACTTGTTCTATTTGTCCATCTATACTAACCTCCAGCAGGTTGCAAATTCAATCAATTTTTTTTCTGCATCTAGCTCTGAAAAATTATTTCGGCTTGTAGCAGAGTGTGGGACTTGTTCTATTAGTCCATCTATTATAACCTCCACCAGATTGCAAATACAATCTAATTTTTTTCTGCATCTAGCTCTGAAAAAATATTTCGGCTTGTAGCAGTGTGTGGGACTTGTTCTATAAGTCCATCTATACTAACCTCCACCAGGTTGCAAATTCAATGTAATTTTTTTCTGCATCTAGCTCTGAAAAAAAATTTCGGCTTGTAGCAGTGTGTGGGACTTGTTCTATTAGTCCATCTATACTAACCTCCACTAGGTTGCAAATTCAATCTAATTTTTTTCTGCATCTAGCTTTGAAAATATATTTCGGCTTGTAGCAGTGTGTGGGACTTGTTCTATTAGTTCATCTATATTAACCTCCCCCAGATTGAAAATTCAATCTAATTTTTTTCTTCATCTAGCTCTGAAAAAATATTTCAGCTTGTAGTGGTGTGTGGGACTTGTTCTATTAGTCCATCTATACTAACCTCCACCAGGTTGCAAATTCAATCTAATTTTTTTCTGCATCTAGCTTTGAGAAAATATTATGGCTTGTAGCAATGTGTGGGACTTTTTCTATAAGTCCATCTATACTTACCTCCACCAGGTTGCAAATTCAATTTAATTTTTTTCTGCATCTAGCTCTGAAAAATTATTTCGGCTTGTAACAGTGTGTGGGACTCGTTCTATTAGTCCATCTATATTTACCTCCACCAGGTTGCAAATTCAATCTAATTTTTTTCTGCACCTAGCTCTGAAAAAATATTATGGCTTGTAGCAGTGTGTAGGACTTGTTCTATTAGTCCATTTATACTAACCTCCACCAGGTTCCAAATTCAATCTAATTTTTTTCTGCATCAAGCTCTGAAAAAATATTTCGGCTTGTAGCAGTGTGTGGGACTTGTTCTATTAGTCCATCTATACTAACCTCCACCAGTTTGCAAATTCTATCTAATTTTTTTCTGCATCAAGCTCTGAAAAAATATTTCGGCTTGTAGCAGTTTGTTGGACTTGTTCTATTAGTCCATTTATACTAACCTCCACCAGGTTGCAAATTCAATCAAATTTTTTTCTGCATCCAGCTCTGAAAAAATATTTCGGCTTGTAGCAGTGTGTGGGACTTGTTCTATTAGTCCATCTATAATAACCTCCACCAGGTTGCAAATTCAATCTAATTTTTTTCTGCATCTAGCTCTGAAAAAATATTTCGGCTTGCAGCAGTGTGTGGGACTTGTTCTATTAGTCCATCTATACTAACCTCGACCAGGTTGCTAATTCAACCTAATTTTTTTCTGCATCTAGCTCTGAAAAAATATTTTGGCTTGTAGCAGTGTGTGGGACTTGTTCTATTAGTCCATCTATACTAACCTCCTCCAGGTTGCAAATTCAATCTAATTTTTTTCTGCATCTAGCTCTGAAAAAATATTTTGGCTTGTAGCAGAGTGTGGGAATTGTTCTATTAGTCCATCTATACTAACCTCCACCAGGTTGCAAATTCAATCTAATTTTTTTCTGCATCTAGCTCTGAAATAATATTTTGGCTTGTAGCAGTGTGTGGGACTTGTTCTACTAGTCCATCTATACTAACCTCCACCAGGTTGCAAATTCAATCTAATTTTTTTATTCATCTAGCTCTGAAAAAATATTTCGGCTTGTAGCAGTGTGTGGGACTTGTTCTATTAGTCCATCTATACTAACCTCCACCAGTTTGCAAATTCAATCTAATTTTTTTCTGCATCAAGCTCTGAAAAAATATTTCGGCTTGTAGCAGTTTGTGGGACTTGTTCTATTAGTCCATTTATACTAACCTCCACCAGGTTGCAAATTCAATCTAATTTTTTTCTGCATCCAGCTCTGAAAAAATATTTCGGCTTGTAGCAGTGTGTGGGACTTGTTCTATTAGTCCATCTATAATAACCTCCACCAGGTTGCAAATTCAATCTAATTTTTTTCTGCATTTAGCTCTGAAAAAATAGTTCGGCTTGCAGCAGTGTGTGGGACTTGTTCTATTAGTACATCTATACTAACCTCGACCAGGTTGCAAATTCAACCTAATTTTTTTCTGCATCTAGCTCTGAAAAAATATTTTGGCTTGTAGCAGTGTGTGGGACTTGTTCTATTAGACCATCTATACTAACCTCCTCCAGGTTGCAAATTCAATCTAATTTTTTTCTGCATCTAGCTCTGAAAAAATATTTTGGCTTGTAGCAGATTGTGGGAATTGTTCTATTAGTCCATCTCTTCTAACCTCCACCAGGTTGCAAATTCAATCTATTTTTTTTCTGCATCTAGCTCTGAAATAATATTTCGGCTTGTAGCAGTGTGTGGGACTTGTTCTACTAGTCCAACTATACTAACCTCCACCAGGTTGCAAATTCAATCTAATTTTTTTCTTCATCTTGCTCTGAAAAAATATTTCGGCTTGTAGCACTGTGTGGGACTTGTTCTATTAGTCCATCTATACTAACCTCCACCAGGTTGCAAATTCAATCTAATTTTTTTCTGTATCTAGCTCTGAAAAAATATTTCGGCTTGTAGCAGTGTGTGGGACTTATTCTATTAGTCCATCTATACTACCCTCCACCAGGTTGCAAATTCAATCTAATTTTTTTCTGCATCAAGCTCTGAAGAAATATTTTGGCTTGTAGCAGTGTGTGGGACTTGTTCTATTAGTCCATCTACACTAACCTCCACCAGGTTGCATATTCAATCTAATTTTTTTCTGCATGTAGCTCTGAAAAAATATTTCGGCTTTTAGCAGTGTGTGGGACTTGTTCTATTAGTCCATCTATACTAACCTCCACCAGGTTGCAAATTCAAACTAATTTTTTTCTGCATCTAGCTCTGAAAAAATATTTCGGCTTGAAGCAGTGTGTGGGACTTGTTCTATTAGTCCATCTATACTAACCTCCACCAGGTTGCAAATTCAATCTAATTTTTTTCTGCATCTAGCTCTGAAAAAATATTTCGGCTTGTAACAGTGTGTGGGACTTGTTCTATTTTTCCATATATACTAACCTCCACCAGGTTGCAAATTCAATCTAATTTTTTTCTGCATCTAGCTCTGAAAAAATATTTCAGCTTGTAGCAGTGTGTGGGACTTGTTCTAATAGTCCATCTATACTAACCTCCACCAGGTTGCAAATTCAATTTAATTTTTTTCTGCATCTAGCTCTGAAAAAATATTTTGGCTTGTAGCAGTGTGTGGGACTTGTTCTATTAGTCGATCTATACTAACCTCCACCAGGTTGCAAATTCAATGTAATTTTTTTCTGCATCTAGCTCTGAAAAAATATTTTGGCTTGTAGCAGAGTGTGGGAATTGTTCTATTAGTCCATCTATACTAACCTCCACCAGGTTGCAAATTCAATCTAATTTTTTTCTGCATCTAGCTCTGAAATAATATTTCGGCTTGTAGCAGTGTGTGGGACTTGTTCTACTAGTCCATCTATACTAACCTCCACCAGGTTGCAAATTCAATCTAATTTTTTTCTTCATCTTGCTCTGAAAAAATATTTCGGCTTGTAGCACTGTGTGGGACTTGTTCTATTAGTCCATCTATACTAACCTCCACCAGGTTGCAAATTCAATCTAATTTTTTTCTGTATCTAGCTCTGAAAAAATATTTCGGCTTGTAGCAGTGTGTGGGACTTGTTCTATTAGTCCATCTATACTACCCTCCACCAGGTTGCAAATTCAATCTAATTTTTTTCTGCATCAAGCTCTGAAGAAATATTTTGGCTTGTAGCAGTGTGTGGGACTTGTTCTATTAGTCCATCTATACTAACCTCCACCAGGTTGCATATTCAATCTAATTTTTTTCTGCATGTAGCTCTGAAAAAATATTTCGGCTTTTAGCAGTGTGTGGGACTTGTTCTATTAGTCCATCTATACTAACCTCCACCAGGTTGCAAATTCAAACTAATTTTTTTCTGCATCTAGCTATGAAAAAATATTTCAGCTTGAAGCAGTGTGTGGGATTTGTTCTATTAGTCCATCTATACTAACCTCCACCAGGTTGCAAATTCAATCTAATTTTTTTCTGCATCTAGCTCTGAAAAAATATTTCGGCTTGTAACAGTGTGTGGGACTTGTTCTATTATTCCATATATACTAACCTCCACCATGTTGCAAATTCAATCTAATTTTTTTCTGCATCTAGCTCTGAAAAAATATTTCAGCTTGTAGCAGTGTGTGGGACTTGTTCTATTAGTCCATCTATACTAACCTCCACCAGGTTGCAAATTCAATCTAATTTTTTTCTGCATCTAGCTCTGAAAAAATATTTCAGCTTGTAGCAGTGTGTGGGACTTGTTCTATTACTCCATCTATACTAACCTCCACTAGGTTGCAAATTCAAGCTAATTTTTTTCTGCATCTAGCTCTGAAAAAATATTTCGGCTTGTAGCAGAGTGTGGGACTTGTTCTATTAGTCCATCTATACTAACCTCCACCAGGTTGCAAATTCAATCTAATTTTTTTCTGCATCTAGCTCTGAAAAAATATTTCAGCTTGTAACAGTGTGTGGGACTTGTTCTATTAGTCCATCTATACTAACCTCCACCAGGTTGCAAATTCAATCTAATTTTTTCTGCATCTAGCTCTGAAAAAATATTTCAGCTTGTAACAGTGTGTGGGACTTGTTCTATTAGTCCATATATACTAACCTCCACCAGGTTGCAAATTCAATCTAATTTTTTTCTGCATCTAGCTCTGAAAAAATATTTTGGCTTGTAGCAGTGTGTGGGACTTGTTCTAATAGTCCATCTATACTATCCTCCACCAGGTTGCAAATTCAATCTAATTTTTTTCTGCATCTAGTTCTGAAAAAATATTTCGGCTTTTAGCTTTGTGTGGGACTTGTTCTATTAGTCCATCTATACTAACCTCCACCAGTTTGCAAATTCTATCTAATTTTTTTCTGCATCAAGCTCTGAAAAAATATTTCGGCTTGTAGCAGTTTGTGGGACTTGTTCTATTAGTCCATTTATGCTAACCTCCTCCAGGTTGCAAATTCAATTTAATTTTTTTCTGCATCTAGCTCTGAAAAAATATTTTGGCTTGTAGCAGAGTGTGGGAATTGTTCTATTAGTCCATCTATACTAACCTCCACCAGGTTGCAAATTCAATCTAATTTTTTTCTGCATCTAGCTCTGAAATAATATTTTGGCTTGTAGCAGTGTGTGGGACTTGTTCTACTAGTCCATCTATACTAACCTCCACCAGGTTGCAAATTCAATCTAATTTTTTTCTGCATCTAGCTCTGAAAAAATATTTTGGCTTGTAGCAGTGTGTGGGACTTGTTCTATTAGTCCATCTATACTACCCTCCACCAGGTTGCAAATTCAATCTAATTTTTTTCTGCATCAAGCTCTGAAAAAATATTTCGGCTTGTAGCAGTTTGTGGGACTTGTTCTATTAGTCCATTTATACTAACCTCCACCAGGTTGCAAATTCAATCAAATTTTTTTCTGCATCCAGCTCTGAAAAAATATTTCGGCTTGTAGCAGTGTGTGGGACTTGTTCTATTAGTCCATCTATAATAACCCCCACCAGGTTGCAAATTCAATCTAATTTTTTTCTGCATCTAGTTCTGAAAAAATATTTCGGCTTGCAGCAGTGTGTGGGACTTGTTCTATTACTCCATCTATACTAACCTCCACTAGGTTGCAAATTCAATCTAATTTTTTTCTGCATCTAGCTCTGAAAAAATATTTCGGCTTGTAACAGTGTGTGGGACTTGTTCTATTATTCCATATATACTAACCTCCACCAGGTTGCAAATTCAATCTAATTTTTTTCTGCATCTAGCTCTGAAAACATATTTCAGCTTGTAGCAGTGTGTGGGACTTGTTCTATTAGTCCATCTATACTAACCTCCACCAGGTTGCAAATTCAATCTAATTTTTTTCTGCATCTAGCTCTGAAAAAATATTTCAGCTTGTAACAGTGTGTGGGACTTGTTCTATTAGTCCATCTATACTAACCTCCACCAGGTTGCAAATTCAATCTAATTTTTTCTGCATCTAGCTCTGAAAAAATATTTCAGCTTGTAACAGTGTGTGGGACTTGTTCTATTAGTCCATATATACTAACCTTCACCAGGTTGCAAATTCAATCTAATTTTTTTCTGCATCTAGCTCTGAAAAAATATTTTGGCTTGTAGCAGTGTGTGGGACTTGTTCTATTAGTCCATCTATACTATCCTCCACCAGGTTGCAAATTCAATCTAATTTTTTTCTGCATCTAGTTCTGAAAAAATATTTCGGCTTTTAGCTTTGTGTGGGACTTGTTCTATTAGTCCATCTATACTAACCTCCACCAGTTTGCAAATTCTATCTAATTTTTTTCTGCATCAAGCTCTGCAAAAATATTTCGGCTTGTAGCAGTTTGTGGGACTTGTTCTATTAGTCCATTTATACTAACCTCCACCAGGTTGCAAATTCAATCAAATTTTTTTCTGCATCCAGCTCTGAAAAAATATTTTGGCTTGTAGCAGTGTGTGGGACTTGTTCTATTAGTCCATCTATACTAACCTCCTCCAGGTTGCAAATTCAATTTAATTTTTTTCTGCATCTAGCTCTGAAAAAATGTTTTGGCTTGTAGCAGAGTGTGGGAATTGTTCTATTAGTCCATCTATACTAACCTCCACCAGGTTGCAAATTCAATCTAATTTTTTTCTGCATCTAGCTCTGAAATAATATTTTGGCTTGTAGCAGTGTGTGGGACTTGTTCTACTAGTCCATCTATACTAACCTCCACCAGGTTGCAAATTCAATCTAATTTTTTTCTTCATCTAGCTCTGAAAAAATATTTCGGCTGGTAGCAGTGTGTGGGACTTGTTCTATTAGTCCATCTATACTAACCTCAACCAGTTTGCAAATTCAATCTAATTTTTTTCTGCATCAAGCTCTGAAAAAATATTTCGACTTGTAGCAGTTTGTGGGACTTGTTCTATTAGTCCATTTATACTAACCTCCACCAGGTTGCAAATTCAATCTAATTTTTTTCAGCATCCAGCTCTGAAAAAATATTTCGGCTTGTAGCAGTGTGTGGGACTTGTTCTATTAGTCCATCTATAATAACCTCCACCAGGTTGCAAATTCAATCTAATTTTTTTCTGCATCTAGCTCTGAAAAAATATTTCGGCTTGCAGCAGTGTGTGGGACTTGTTCTATTAGTACGTCTATACTAACCTCGACCAGGTTGCAAATTCAACCTAATTTTTTTCTGCATCTAGCTCTGAAAAAATATTTTGGCTTGTAGCAGTGTGTGGGACTTGTTCTATTAGACCATCTATACTAACCTCCTCCAGGTTGCAAATTCAATCTAATTTTTTTCTGCATTTAGCTCTGAAAAAATATTTTGGCTTGTAGCAGAGTGTGGGAATTGTTCTATTAGTCCATCTATACTAACCTCCACCAGGTTGCAAATTCAATCTAATTTTTTTCTGCATCTAGCTCTGAAATAATATTTCGGCTTGTAGCAGTGTGTGGGACTTGTTCTACTAGTCCATCTATACTAACCTCCACCAGGTTGCAAATTCAATCTAATTTTTTTCTTCATCTAGCTCTGAAAAAATATTTCGGCTTGTAGCACTGTGTGGGACTTGTTCTATTAGTCCATCTATACTAACCTCCACCAGGTTGCAAATTCAATCTAATTTTTTTCTGTATCTAGCTCTGAAAAAATATTTCGGCTTGTAGCAGTGTGTGGGACTTGTTCTATTAGTCCATCTATACTAACCTCCACCAGGTTGCAAATTCAATCTAATTTTTTTCTGCATCAAGCTCTGAAAAAATATTTCGGCTTGTAGCAGTTTGTGGGACTTGTTCTATTAGTCCATTTATACTAACCTCCACCAGGTTGCAAATTCAATCAAATTTTTTTCTGCATCCAGCTCTGAAAAAATATTTCGGCTTGTAGCAGTGTGTGGGACTTGTTCTATTAGTCCATCTATAATAACCTCCACCAGGTTGCAAATTCAATCTAATTTTTTTCTGCATCTAGTTCTGAAAAAATATTTCGGCTTGCAGCAGTGTGTGGGACTTGTTCTATTAGTACATCTATACTAACCTCGACCAGGTTGCTAATTCAACCTAATTTTTTTCTGCATCTAGCTCTGAAAAAATATTTTGGCTTGTAGCAGTGTGTGGGACTTGTTCTATTAGTCCATCTATACTAACCTCCTCCAGGTTGCAAATTCAATCTAATTTTTTTCTGCATCTAGCTCTGAAAAAATATTTTGGCTTGTAGCAGAGTGTGGGAATTGTTCTATTAGTCCATCTATACTAACCTCCACCAGGTTGCAAATTCAATCTAATTTTTTTCTGCATCTAGCTCTGAAATAATATTTTGGCTTGTAGCAGTGTGTGGGACTTGTTCTACTAGTCCATCTATACTAACCTCCACCAGGTTGCAAATTCAAGCTAATTTTTTTCTTCATCTAGCTCTGAAAAAATATTTCAGCTTGTAACAGTGTGTGGGACTTGTTCTATTAGTCCATCTATACTAACCTCCACCAGGTTGCAAATTCAATCTAATTTTTTCTGCATCTAGCTCTGAAAAAATATTTCAGCTTGTAACAGTGTGTGGGACTTGTTCTATTAGTCCATATATACTAACCTCCACCAGGTTGCAAATTCAATCTAATTTTTTTCTGCATCTAGCTCTGAAAAAATATTTTGGCTTGTAGCAGTGTGTGGGACTTGTTCTATTAGTCCATCTATACTATCCTCTACCAGGTTGCAAATTCAATCTAATTTTTTTCTGCATCTAGTTCTGAAAAAATATTTCGGCTTTTAGCTTTGTGTGGGACTTGTTCTATTAGTCCATCTATACTAACCTCCACCAGTTTGCAAATTCTATCTAATTTTTTTCTGCATGAAGCTCTGAAAAAATATTTCGGCTTGTAGCAGTTTGTGGGACTTGTTCTATTAGTCCATTTATGCTAACCTCCACCAGGTTGCAAATTCAATCAAATTTTTTTCTGCATCCAGCTCTGAAAAAATATTTCGGCTTGTAGCAGTGTGTGGGACTTGTTCTATTAGTCCATCTATAATAACCTCCACCAGGTTGCAAATTCAATCTAATTTTTTTCTGCATCTAACTCTGAAAAAATATTTCGGCTTGCAGCAGTGTGTGGGACTTGTTCTATTAGTACATCTATACTAACCTCGACCAGGTTGCTAATTCAACCTAATTTTTTTCTGCATCTTGCTCTGAAAAAATATTTTGGCTTGTAGCAGTGTGTGGGACTTGTTCTATTAGTCCATCTATACTAACCTCCTCCAGGTTGCAAATTCAATTTAATTTTTTTCTGCATCTAGCTCTGAAAAAATATTTTGGCTTGTAGCAGAGTGTGGGAATTGTTCTATTAGTCCATCTATACTAACCTCCACCAGGTTGCAAATTCAATCTAATTTTTTTCTGCATCTAGCTCTGAAATAATATTTTGGCTTGTAGCAGTGTGTGGGACTTGTTCTACTAGTCCATCTATACTAACCTCCACCAGGTTGCAAATTCAATCTAATTTTTTTCTGCATCTAGCTCTGAAAAAATATTTTGGCTTGTAGCAGTGTGTGGGACTTGTTCTATTAGTCCATCTATACTACCCTCCACCAGGTTGCAAATTCAATCTAATTTTTTTCTGCATCAAGCTCTGAAAAAATATTTCGGCTTGTAGCAGTTTGTGGGACTTGTTCTATTAGTCCATTTATACTAACCTCCACCAGGTTGCAAATTCAATCAAATTTTTTTCTGCATCCAGCTCTGAAAAAATATTTCGGCTTGTAGCAGTGTGTGGGACTTGTTCTATTACTCCATCTATACTAACCTCCACTAGGTTGCAAATTCAATCTAATTTTTTTCTGCATCTAGCTCTGAAAAAATATTTCGGCTTGTAACAGTGTGTGGGACTTGTTCTATTATTCCATATATACTAACCTCCACCAGGTTGCAAATTCAATCTAATTTTTTTCTGCATCTAGCTCTGAAAACATATTTCAGCTTGTAGCAGTGTGTGGGACTTGTTCTATTAGTCCATCTATACTAACCTCCACCAGGTTGCAAATTCAATCTAATTTTTTTCTGCATCTAGCTCTGAAAAAATATTTCAGCTTGTAACAGTGTGTGGGACTTGTTCTATTAGTCCATCTATACTAACCTCCACCAGGTTGCAAATTCAATCTAATTTTTTCTGCATCTAGCTCTGAAAAAATATTTCAGCTTGTAACAGTGTGTGGGACTTGTTCTATTAGTCCATATATACTAACCTTCACCAGGTTGCAAATTCAATCTAATTTTTTTCTGCATCTAGCTCTGAAAAAATATTTTGGCTTGTAGCAGTGTGTGGGACTTGTTCTATTAGTCCATCTATACTATCCTCCACCAGGTTGCAAATTCAATCTAATTTTTTTCTGCATCTAGTTCTGAAAAAATATTTCGGCTTTTAGCTTTGTGTGGGACTTGTTCTATTAGTCCATCTATACTAACCTCCACCAGTTTGCAAATTCTATCTAATTTTTTTCTGCATCAAGCTCTGCAAAAATATTTCGGCTTGTAGCAGTTTGTGGGACTTGTTCTATTAGTCCATTTATACTAACCTCCACCAGGTTGCAAATTCAATCAAATTTTTTTCTGCATCCAGCTCTGAAAAAATATTTTGGCTTGTAGCAGTGTGTGGGACTTGTTCTATTAGTCCATCTATACTAACCTCCTCCAGGTTGCAAATTCAATTTAATTTTTTTCTGCATCTAGCTCTGAAAAAATGTTTTGGCTTGTAGCAGAGTGTGGGAATTGTTCTATTAGTCCATCTATACTAACCTCCACCAGGTTGCAAATTCAATCTAATTTTTTTCAGCATCCAGCTCTGAAAAAATATTTCGGCTTGTAGCAGTGTGTGGGACTTGTTCTATTAGTCCATCTATAATAACCTCCACCAGGTTGCAAATTCAATCTAATTTTTTTCTGCATCTAGCTCTGAAAAAATATTTCGGCTTGCAGCAGTGTGTGGGACTTGTTCTATTAGTACATCTATACTAACCTCGACCAGGTTGCAAATTCAACCTAATTTTTTTCTGCATCTAGCTCTGAAAAAATATTTTGGCTTGTAGCAGTGTGTGGGACTTGTTCTATTAGACCATCTATACTAACCTCCACCAGGTTGCAAATTCAATCTAATTTTTTTCAGCATCCAGCTCTGAAAAAATATTTTGGCTTGTAGCAGAGTGTGGGAATTGTTCTATTAGTCCATCTATACTAACCTCCACCAGGTTGCAAATTCAATCTAATTTTTTTCTGCATCTAGCTCTGAAATAATATTTCGGCTTGTAGCAGTGTGTGGGACTTGTTCTACTAGTCCATCTATACTAACCTCCACCAGGTTGCAAATTCAATCTAATTTTTTTCTTCATCTAGCTCTGAAAAAATATTTCGGCTTGAAGCACTGTGTGGGACTTGTTCTATTAGTCCATCTATACTAACCTCCACCAGGTTGCAAATTCAATCTAATTTTTTTCTGTATCTAGCTCTGAAAAAATATTTCGGCTTGTAGCAGTGTGTGGGACTTGTTCTATTAGTCCATCTATACTACCCTCCACCAGGTTGCAAATTCAATCTAATTTTTTTCTGCATCCAGCTCTGAAAAAATATTTCGGCTTGTAGCAGTGTGTGGGACTTGTTCTATTAGTCCATCTATAATAACCTCCACCAGGTTGCAAATTCAATCTAATTTTTTTCTGCATCTAGTTCTGAAAAAATATTTCGGCTTGCAGCAGTGTGTGGGACTTGTTCTATTAGTACATCTATACTAACCTCGACCAGGTTGCTAATTCAACCTAATTTTTTTCTGCATCTAGCTCTGAAAAAATATTTTGGCTTGTAGCAGTGTGTGGGACTTGTTCTATTAGTCCATCTATACTAACCTCCTCCAGGTTGCAAATTCAATCTAATTTTTTTCTGCATCTAGCTCTGAAAAAATATTTTGGCTTGTAGCAGAGTGTGGGAATTGTTCTATTAGTCCATCTATACTAACCTCCACCAGGTTGCAAATTCAATCTAATTTTTTTCTGCATCTAGCTCTGAAATAATATTTTGGCTTGTAGCAGTGTGTGGGACTTGTTCTACTAGTCCATCTATACTAACCTCCACCAGGTTGCAAATTCAAGCTAATTTTTTTCTTCATCTAGCTCTGAAAAAATATTTCAGCTTGTAACAGTGTGTGGGACTTGTTCTATTAGTCCATCTATACTAACCTCCACCAGGTTGCAAATTCAATCTAATTTTTTCTGCATCTAGCTCTGAAAAAATATTTCAGCTTGTAACAGTGTGTGGGACTTGTTCTATTAGTCCATATATACTAACCTCCACCAGGTTGCAAATTCAATCTAATTTTTTTCTGCATCTAGTTCTGAAAAAATATTTCGGCTTTTAGCTTTGTGTGGGACTTGTTCTATTAGTCCATCTATACTAACCTCCACCAGTTTGCAAATTCTATCTAATTTTTTTCTGCATGAAGCTCTGAAAAAATATTTCGGCTTGTAGCAGTTTGTGGGACTTGTTCTATTAGTCCATTTATGCTAACCTCCACCAGGTTGCAAATTCAATCTAATTTTTTTCTGCATCCAGCTCTGAAAAAATATTTCGGCTTGTAGCAGTGTGTGGGACTTGTTCTATTAGTCCATCTATAATAACCTCCACCAGGTTGCAAATTCAATCTAATTTTTTTCTGCATCTAACTCTGAAAAAATATTTCGGCTTGCAGCAGTGTGTGGGACTTGTTCTATTAGTACATCTATACTAACCTCGACCAGGTTGCTAATTCAACCTAATTTTTTTCTGCATCTAGCTCTGAAAAAATATTTTGGCTTGTAGCAGTGTGTGGGACTTGTTCTATTAGTCCATCTATACTAACCTCCTCCAGGTTGCAAATTCAATTTAATTTTTTTCTGCATCTAGCTCTGAAAAAATATTTTGGCTTGTAGCAGAGTGTGGGAATTGTTCTATTAGTCCATCTATACTAACCTCCACCAGGTTGCAAATTCAATCTAATTTTTTTCTGCATCTAGCTCTGAAATAATATTTTGGCTTGTAGCAGTGTGTGGGACTTGTTCTACTAGTCCATCTATACTAACCTCCACCAGGTTGCAAATTCAATCTAATTTTTTTCTGCATCTAGCTCTGAAAAAATATTTTGGCTTGTAGCAGTGTGTGGGACTTGTTCTATTAGTCCATCTATACTACCCTCCACCAGGTTGCAAATTCAATCTAATTTTTTTCTGCATCAAGCTCTGAAAAAATATTTCGGCTTGTAGCAGTTTGTGGGACTTGTTCTATTAGTCCATTTATACTAACCTCCACCAGGTTGCAAATTCAATCAAATTTTTTTCTGCATCCAGCTCTGAAAAAATATTTCGGCTTGTAGCAGTGTGTGGGACTTGTTCTATTAGTCCATCTATAATAACCTCCACCAGGTTGCAAATTCAATCTAATTTTTTTCTGCATCTAGTTCTGAAAAAATATTTTGGCTTGCAGCAGTGTGTGGGACTTGTTCTATTACTCCATCTATACTAACCTCCACTAGGTTGCAAATTCAATCTAATTTTTTTCTGCATCTAGCTCTGAAAAAATATTTCGGCTTGTAACAGTGTGTGGGACTTGTTCTATTATTCCATATATACTAACCTCCACCAGGTTGCAAATTCAATCTAATTTTTTTCTGCATCTAGCTCTGAAAACATATTTCAGCTTGTAGCAGTGTGTGGGACTTGTTCTATTAGTCCATCTATACTAACCTCCACCAGGTTGCAAATTCAATCTAATTTTTTTCTGCATCTAGCTCTGAAAAAATATTTCGGCTTGTAGCAGTGTGTGGGACTTGTTCTATTACTCCATCTATACTAACCTCCACTAGGTTGCAAATTCAAGCTAATTTTTTTCTGCATCTAGCTCTGAAAAAATATTTCGGCTTGTAGCAGTGTGTGGGACTTTTTCTATTAGTCCATCTATAATAACCTCCACCAGGTTGCAAATTCAATCTAATTTTTTTCTGTATCTAGCTCTGAAAAAATATTTCGGCTTGCAGCAGTGTGTGGGACTTGTTCTATTAGTCCATCTATACTACCCTCCACCAGGTTGCAAATTCAATCTAATTTTTTTCTGCATCAAGCTCTGAAAAAATATTTCGGCTTGTAGCAGTTTGTGGGACTTGTTCTATTAGTCCATTTATACTAACCTCCACCAGGTTGCAAATTCAATCAAATTTTTTTCTGCATCCAGCTCTGAAAAAATATTTCGGCTTGTAGCAGTGTGTGGGACTTGTTCTATTAGTCCATCTATAATAACCTCCACCAGGTTGCAAATTCAATCTAATTTTTTTCTGCATCTAGTTCTGAAAAAATATTTCGGCTTGCAGCAGTGTGTGGGACTTGTTCTATTAGTACATCTATACTAACCTCCTCCAGGTTGCAAATTCAATCTAATTTTTTTCTGCATCTAGCTCTGAAAAAATATTTTGGCTTGTAGCAGAGTGTGGGAATTGTTCTATTAGTCCATCTATACTAACCTCCACCAGGTTGCAAATTCAATCTAATTTTTTTCTGCATCTAGCTCTGAAATAATATTTTGGCTTGTAGCAGTGTGTGGGACTTGTTCTACTAGTCCATCTATACTAACCTCCACCAGGTTGCAAATTCAATCTAATTTTTTTCTTCATCTAGCTCTGAAAAAATATTTCGGCTTGTAGCAGTGTGTGGGACTTGTTCTATTAGTCCATCTATACTAACCTCCACCAGTTTGCAAATTCAATCTAATTTTTTTCTGCATCAAGCTCTGAAAAAATATTTCGGCTTGTAGCAGTTTGTGGGACTTGTTCTATTAGTCCATTTATACTAACCTCCACCAGGTTGCAAATTCAATCTAATTTTTTTCTGCATCCAGCTCTGAAAAAATATTTCGGCTTGTAGCAGTGTGTGGGACTTGTTCTATTAGTCCATCTATACTAACCTCCACCAGGTTGCAAATTCAATCTAATTTTTTTCTTCATCTAGCTCTGAAAAAATATTTCGGCTTGTAGCACTGTGTGGGACTTGTTCTATTAGTCCATCTATACTAACCTCCACCAGGTTGCAAATTCAATCTAATTTTTTTCTGTATCTAGCTCTGAAAAAATATTTCGGCTTGTAGCAGTGTGTGGGACTTGTTCTATTAGTCCATCTATACTACCCTCCACCAGGTTGCAAATTCAATCTAATTTTTTTCTGCATCAAGCTCTGAAGAAATATTTTGGCTTGTAGCAGTGTGTGGGACTTGTTCTATTAGTCCATCTATACTAACCTCCACCAGGTTGCATATTCAATCTAATTTTTTTCTGCATGTAGCTCTGAAAAAATATTTCGGCTTTTAGCAGTGTGTGGGACTTGTTCTATTAGTCCATCTATACTAACCTCCACCAGGTTGCAAATTCAAACTAATTTTTTTCTGCATCTAGCTCTGAAAAAATATTTCGGCTTGAAGCAGTGTGTGGGACTTGTTCTATTAGTCGATCTATACTAACCTCCACCAGGTTGCAAATTCAATCTAATTTTTTTCTGCATCTAGCTCTGAAAAAATATTTCGGCTTGTAACAGTGTGTGGGACTTGTTCTATTTTTCCATATATACTAACCTCCACCAGGTTGCAAATTCAATCTAATTTTTTTCTGCATTTAGCTCTGAAAAAATATTTCAGCTTGTAGCAGTGTGTGGGACTTGTTCTAATAGTCCATCTATACTAACCTCCACCAGGTTGCAAATTCAATCTAATTTTTTCTGCATCTAGCTCTGAAAAAATATTTCGGCTTTTAGCTTTGTGTGGGACTTGTTCTATTAGTCCATCTATACTAACCTCCACCAGTTTGCAAATTCAATCTAATTTTTTTCTACATCTAGCTCTGAAAAAATATTTCGGCTTGTAGCAGTTTGTGGGACTTGCTCTATTAGTCCATTTATACTAACCTCCACCAGGTTGCAAATTCAATTTAATTTTTTTCTGCATATAGCTCTGAAAAAATATTTTGGCTTGTAGCAGTGTGTGGGACTTGTTCTATTAGTCGATCTATACTAACCTCCACCAGGTTGCAAATTCAATCTAATTTTTTTCTGCATCTAGCTCTGAAAAAATATTTTGGCTTGTAGCAGAGTGTGGGAATTGTTCTATTAGTCCATCTATACTAACCTCCACCAGGTTGCAAATTCAATCTAATTTTTTTCTGCATGTAGCTCTGAAATAATATTTCGGCTTGTAGCAGTGTGTGGGACTTGTTCTACTAGTCCATCTATACTAACCTCCACCAGGTTGCAAATTCAATCTAATATTTTTCTCGATCTTGCTCTGAAAAAATATTTCGGCTTGTAGCACTGTGTGGGACTTGTTCTATTAGTCCATCTATACTAACCTCCACCAGGTTGCAAATTCAATCTAATTTTTTTCTGTATCTAGCTCTGAAAAAATATTTCGGCTTGTAGCAGTGTGTGGGACTTGTTCTATTAGTCCATCTATACTACCCTCCACCAGGTTGCAAATTCAATCTAATTTTTTTCTGCATCAAGCTCTGAAGAAATATTTTGGCTTGTAGCAGTGTGTGGGACTTGTTCTATTAGTCCATCTATACTAACCTCCACCAGGTTGCATATTCAATCTAATTTTTTTCTGCATGTAGCTCTGAAAAAATATTTCGGCTTTTAGCAGTGTGTGGGACTTGTTCTATTAGTCCATCTATACTAACCTCCACCAAGTTGCAAATTCAATCTAATTTTTTTCTGCATCTAGCTCTGAAAAAATATTTCGGCTTTTAGCTTTGTGTGGGACTTGTTCTATTAGTCCATCTATACTAACCTCCACCAGTTTGCAAATTCAATCTAATTTTTTTCTACATCTAGCTCTGAAAAAATATTTCGGCTTGTAGCAGTTTGTGGGACTTGCTCTATTAGTCCATTAATACTAACCTCCACCAGGTTGCAAATTCAATTAAATTTTTTTCTGCATCTAGCTCTGAAAAAATATTTCGGCTTGTAGCAGTGTGTGGGACTTGTTCTATTAGTCGATCTATACTAACCTCCACCAAGTTGCAAATTCAATCTAATTTTTTTCAGCATCTAGCTCTGAAAAAAAATTTCGGCTTGTAGCAATGTGTGGGACTTGTTCTATTAGTCCATCTATACTAACCTCCACCAGATTGCAAATTCAATCTAATTTTTTTCTGCATCTAGCTCTGAACAAATATTTCAGCTTGTAGCAGTGTGTGGGATTTGTTCTATTAGTCCATCTATACTAACCTCCACCAGCTTGCAAATTCAATCTAATTTATTTCTGCATCTAGCTCTGAAAAAATATTATGGCTTGCAGCAGTGTGTGGGACTTGTTCTATAAGTCCATCTATACTAACCTCCACCAGGTTGCAAATTCAATCTAATTTTTTTCTGCATCTAGCCCTGAAAAAATATTTCGGCTTGTAACAGTGTGTGGGACTCGTTCTATTAGTCCATCTATATTTACCTCCACCAGGTTGCAAATTCAATCTAATTTTTTTCTGCACCTAGCTCTGAAAAAATATTTCGGCTTGTAGGAGTGTGTGGGACTTGTTCTATTAGTCCATCTATACTAACCTTTACCAGGATGCAAATTCAATCTAATTTTTTTCTGCATCTAGCTCTGAAAAAATATTTCGGCTTGAAGCAGTGTGTGGGACATGTTCTATTAGTCGTCTATACTAACCTCCACCAGGTTGCAAATTCAATCAAATTTTTTTCTGCATCTAGCTCTGAAAAAATATTTCGGCTTGTAGCAGTGTGTGGGACTTGTTCTATTAGTCCATCTATACTAACCTCCACCAGGTTGCAAATTCAATCTAATTTTTTTCTGCATCTAGCTCTGAAAAATTATTTCGGCTTGTAGCAGTGTGTGGGACTTGTTCTATTAGTCCATCTATACTAACCTCCACCAGGTTGCAAATTCAAGCTAATTTTTTTCTGCATCAAGCTCTGAAAAAATATTTTGGCTTGTAGCAGAGTGTGGGACTTGTTCTATTAGTCCATCTATACTAACCTCTACCAGGTTGCAAATTCAATCTAATTTTTTTCTGCATCTAGCTCTGAAAAAATATTTCGGCTTTTAGCTTTGTGTGGGACTTGTTCCATTAGTCCATCTATACTAACCTCCACCAGTTTGCAAATTCAATCTAATTTTTTTCTGCATCAAGCTCTGAAAAAATATTTCGGCTTGTAGCAGTTTGTGGGACTTGTTCTATTAGTCCATTTATACTAACCTCCACCAGGTTGCAAATTCAATCTAATTTTTTTCTGCATCTAGCTCTGAAAAAATATTTCGGATTGTAGCAGTGTGTGGGACTTGTTCTATTAGTCCACCTATACTAACCTCCACCAGGTTGCAAATTCAATCTAATTTTTTTCTGCATCTAGCTCTGAAAAAATATTTCGGCTTGTAGCAGTGTGTGGGACTTGTTCTATTACTCCATCTATACTAACCTCCACTAGGTTGCAAATTCAAGCTAATTTTTTTCTGCATCTAGCTCTGAAAAAATATTTCGGCTTGTAGCAGAGTGTGGGACTTGTTCTATTAGTCCATCTATACTAACCTCCACCAGGTTGCCAATTCAATCTAATTTTTTTCTGCATCTAGCTCTGAAAAAATATTTCAGCTTGTAACAGTGTGTGGGACTTGTTCTATTAGTCCATCTATACTAACCTCCACCAGGTTGCAAATTCAAATTAATTTTTTCTGCATCTAGCTCTGAAAAAATATTTCAGCTTGTAACAGTGTGTGGGACTTGTTCTATTAGTCCATATATTCTAACCTCCACCAGGTTGCAAATTCAATCTAATTTTTTTCTGCATCTAGTTCTGAAAAAATATTTCGGCTTTTAGCTTTGTGTGGTACTTGTTCTATTAGTCCATCTATACTAACCTCCACCAGTTTGCAAATTCAATCTAATTTTTTTCTGCATCAAGCTCTGAAAAAATATTTCGGCTTGTAGCAGTTTGCGGGACTTGTTCTATTAGTCCATTTATACTAACCTCCACCAGGTTGCAAATTCAATCTAATTTTTTTCTGCATCCAGCTCTGAAAAAATATTTCGGCTTGTAGCAGTGTGTTGGACTTTTTCTATTAGTCCATCTATAATAACCACCACCAGGTTGCAAATTCAATCTAATTCTTTTCTGCATCTAGCTCTGAAAAAATATTTCGGCTTGTAACAGTGTGTGGGACTTGTTCTATTAGTCCATCTATATTAACCTCCACCAGGTTGCAAATTCAATCTAATTTTTTTCTGCACCTAGCTCTGAAAAAATATTTCGGCTTGTAGCAGTGTGTGGGACTTGTTCTATTAGTTCATCTATACTAACCTCCACCAGGTTGCAAATTCAATCTAATTTTTTTCTGCATCAATCTCTGAAGAAATATTTTGGCTTGTAGCAGTGTGTGGGACTTGTTCTATTAGTCCATCTATACTAACTTCCACCAGTTTGCAAATTCAAACTAATTTTTTTCTGCATCTAGTTCTGAAAAAATATTTTGGCTTGTAGCAGTGTGTGGGAATTGTTCTATTAGTCCATCTATACTAACCTCCACCAGGTTACAAATTCAATCTAATTTTTTTCTTCATCTAGCTCTGAAAAAATATTTCGGCTTGTAACAGTGTGTGGGACTTGTTCTATTAGTCCATCTATACTAACCTCCACCAGGTTGCAAATTCAATCTCATTTTTTTCTGCATCTAGCTCTGAAAAAATATTTTGGCTTGTAGCAGTGTGTGGGACTTGTTCTATTAGTCCATCTATACTAACCCCCACCAGGTTGCAAATTCAAACTATTTATTTTCTGCATCTAGCTCTGAAAAAATATTTTGGCTTGTAGCAGTGGGTGGGACTTGTTCTATTAGTCCATCTATACTAACCTTTACCAGGTTGCAAATTCAATCTAATTTTTTTCTGCATCTAGCTCTGAAAAAATATTTTGTCTTGTAGCAGTGGGTGGGACTTGTTCTTTTAGTCCATCTATACTAACCTTTACCAGGTTGCAAATTCAATCTAATTTTTTTCTGCATCTAGCTCTGAAAAAATATTTCGGCTTGAAGCAGTGTGTGGGACATGTTCTATTAGTCCTCTATACTAACCTCCACCAGGTTGCAAATTCAATCAAATTTTTTTCTGCATCTAGCTCTGAAAAAATATTTCGGCTTGTAGCAGTGTGTGGGACTTGTTCTATTAGTCCATCTATACTAACCTCCACCACGTTGCAAATTCAATCTAATTTTTTTCTGCATCTAGCTCTGAAAAAATATTTCGGCTTGTAGCAGTGTGTGGGACTTGTTCTATTAGTCCATCTATACTAACCTCCACCAGGTTGCAAATTCAAGCTATTTTTTTCTGCATCTAGCTCTGAAAAAATATTTTGGCTTGTAGCAGAGTGTGGGACTTGTTCTATTAGTCCATCTATACTAACCTCCACCAGGTTGCAAATTCAATCTAATTTTTTTCTGCATCCAGCTCTGAAAAAATATTTCAGCTTGTATCAGTGTGTGGGACTTGTTCTATTAGTCCATCTATACTAACCTCCACCAGGTTGCAAATTCAATCTAATTTTTTCTGCATCTAGCTCTGAAAAAATATTTCAGCTCGTAACAGTGTGTGGGACTTGTTCTATTAGTCCATATATACTAACCTCCACCAGTTTGCAAATTCAATCTAATTTTTTTCTGCATCTAGCTCTGAAAAAATATTTCAGCTTGTATCAGTGTGTGGGACTTGTTCTATTAGTCCATTTATACTAACCTCCACCAGGTTGCAAATTCAATCTAATTTTTTTCTGCATCCAGCTCTGAAAAAATATTTCGGCTTGTAGCAGTGTGTTGGACTTTTTCTATTAGTCCATCTATAATAACCACCACCAGGTTGCAAATTCAATCTAATTCTTTTCTGCATCTAGCTCTGAAAAAATATTTCGGCTTGTAACAGTGTGTGGGACTTGTTCTATTAGTCCATCTATATTAACCTCCACCAGGTTGCAAATTCAATCTAATTTTTTTCTGCACCTAGCTCTGAAAAAATATTTCGGCTTGTAGCAGTGTGTGGGACTTGTTCTATTAGTCCATCTATACTAACCTTTACCAGGTTGCAAATTCAATCTATTTTTTTTCTGCATCTAGCTCTGAAAAAATATTTCGGCTTGAAGCAGTGTGTGGGACATGTTCTATTAGTCGTCTATACTAACCTCCACCAGGTTGCAAATTCAATCTAATTTTTTTCTGCACCTAGCTCTGAAAAAATATTTCGGCTTGTAGCAGTGTGTGGGACTTGTTCTATTAGTCCATCTATACTAATCTCCACCAGGTTGCAAATTCAATCTAATTTTTTTCTGCATCTAGCTCTGAAAAAATATTTTGGCTTGTAGCAGAGTGTGGGACTTGTTCTATTAGTCCATCTATACTAACCTCCTCCAGGTTGCAAATTCAATCTAATTTTGTTCTGCATCTAGCTCTGAAAAAATATTTCGGCTTATAACAGTGTGTGGGACTTGTTCTATTAGTCCATCTATACTAACCTCCACCAGGTTGCAAACTCAAGCTATTTTTTTTCTGCATCTAGCTCTGAAAAAATATTTCGGCTTGTAGCAGTGTGTGGGACTTGTTCTATTAGTCCATCTATACTAACCTCCACCAGGTTGCAAATTCAATCTAATTTTTTTCTGTATCTAGCTCTGAAAAAATATTTTGGCTTGTAGCAGTGTTTGGGACTTGTTCTATTAGTCCATCTATACTACCCTCCACCAGGTTGCAAATTCAATCTAATTTTTTTCTGCATCAAGCTCTGAAGAAATATTTTGGCTTGTAGCAGTGTGTGGGACTTGTTCTATTAGTCCATCTATACTAAACTCCACCGGGTTGCAAATTCATTCTAATTTTTTTCCGCATCTAGCTCTGAAAAAATATTTCGGCTTGTAGCAGTGTGTGGGACTTGTTCTATTAGTGCATCTATACTAACCTCCACCAGTTTGCAAATTCAAACAAATTTTTTTCTGCATCTAGTTCTGAAAAAATATTTTGGCTTGTAGCAGTGTGTGGGAATTGTTCTATTAGTCCATCTATACTAACCTCCACCAGGTTACAAATTCAATCTAATTTTTTTCTGCATCTAGCTCTGAAAAAATATTTCGGCTTGTAACAGTGTGTGGGACTTGTTCTATTAGTCCATCTATACTAACCTCCACCAGGTTGCAAATTCAATCTAATTTTTTTCTGCATCTAGCTCTGAAAAAATATTTCGGCTTGTAGCAATGTGTGGGACTTGTTCTATTAGTTCATCTATACTAACCTCCACCAGGTTGCAAATTCAATCTAATTTTTTTCTGCATCAATCTCTGAAGAAATATTTTGGCTTGTAGCAGTGTGTGGGACTTGTTCTATTAGTCCATCTATACTAACCTCCACCAGTTTGCAAATTCAAACTAATTTTTTTCTGCATCTAGTTCTGAAAAAATATTTTGGCTTGTAGCAGTGTGTGGGAATTGTTCTATTAGTCCATCTATACTAACCTCCACCAGGTTACAAATTCAATCTAATTTTTTTCTTCATCTAGCTCTGAAAAAATATTTCGGCTTGTAACAGTGTGTGGGACTTGTTCTATTAGTCCATCTATACTAACCTCCACCAGGTTGCAAATTCAATCTCATTTTTTTCTGCATCTAGCTCTGAAAAAATATTTTGGCTTGTAGCAGTGTGTGGGACTTGTTCTATTAGTCCATCTATACAAACCTCCACCAGGTAGCAAATTCAAACTATTTATTTTCTGCATCTAGCTCTGAAAAAATATTTTGGCTTGTAGCAGTGGGTGGGACTTGTTCTATTAGTCCATCTATACTAACCTTTACCAGGTTGCAAATTCAATCTAATTTTTTTCTGCATCTAGCTCTGAAAAAATATTTTGGCTTGTAGCAGTGGGTGGGACTTGTTCTATTAGTCCATCTATACTAACCTTTACCAGGTTGCAAATTCAATCTAATTTTTTTCTGCATCTAGCTCTGAAAAAATATTTCGGCTTGAAGCAGTGTGTGGGACATGTTCTATTAGTCCTCTATACTAACCTCCACCAGGTTGCAAATTCAATCAAATTTTTTTCTGCATCTAGCTCTGAAAAAATATTTCGGCTTGTAGCAGTGTGTGGGACTTGTTCTATTAGTCCATCTATACTAACCTCCACCACGTTGCAAATTCAATCTAATTTTTTTCTGCATCTAGCTCTGAAAAAATATTTCGGCTTGTAGCAGTGTGTGGGACTTGTTCTATTAGTCCATCTATACTAACCTCCACCAGGTTGCAAATTCAAGCTATTTTTTTCTGCATCTAGCTCTGAAAAAATATTTTGGCTTGTAGCAGAGTGTGGGACTTGTTCTATTAGTCCATCTATACTATCCTCCACCAGGTTGCAAATTCAATCTAATTTTTTTCTGCATCTAGCTCTGAAAAAATATTTCAGCTTGTATCAGTGTGTGGGACTTGTTCTATTAGTCCATCTATACTAACCTCCACCAGGTTGCAAATTCAATCTAATTTTTTCTGCATCTAGCTCTGAAAAAATATTTCAGCTCGTAACAGTGTGTGGGACTTGTTCTATTAGTCCATATATACTAACCTCCACCAGGTTGCAAATTCAATCTAATTTTTTTCTGCATCTAGCTCTGAAAAAATATTTCGGCTTGTAGCAGTGTGTGGGACTTGTTCTATTAGTCCATCTACACTAACCTCCACCAGGTTGCAAATTCAATCTAATTTTTTTTTGCATCTAGCTCTGAAAAAATATTTCGGCTTTTAGCTTTGTGTGGGACTTGTTCTATTAGTCCCTCTATACTAACCTCCACCAGTTTGCAAATTCAATCTAATTTTTTTCTGCATCTAGCTCTGAAAAAATATTTCGGATTGTAGCAGTGTGTGGGACTTGTTCTATTAGTCCATGTATACTAACCTCCACCAGGTTGCAAATTCAATCTAATTTTTTTCTGCATCTAGCTCTGAAAAAATATTTTGGCTTGTAGCAGTGTGTGGGACTTGTTTTATTAGTCCATCTATACTAACCTCCACCAGGTTGCAAATTCAAGCTAATTTTTTTCTGCATCTAGCTCTGAAAAAATATGTCGGCTTGTAGCAGAGTGTGGAACTTGTTCTATTAGTCCATCTATACTAACCTCCACCAGGTTGCAAATTCAATCTAATTTTTTTCTGCATCTAGCTCTGAAAAAATATTTCAGCTTGTAACAGTGTGTGGGACTTGTTCTATTAGTCCATCTATACTAACCTCCACCAGGTTGCAAATTCAATCTAATTTTTTCTGCATCTAGCTCTGAAAAAATATTTCAGCTTGTAACAGTGTGTGGGACTTGTTCTATTAGTCCATATATACTAACCTCCACCACGTTGCAAATTCAATCTAATTTTTTTCTGCATCTAGCTCTGAAAAAATATTTCGGCTTGTAGCAGTGTGTGGGACTTGTTCTATTAGTCCATCTATACTAACCTCCACCAGTTTGCAAATTCAATCTAATTTTTTTCTGCATCAAGCTCTGAAAAAATATTTTGGCTTGTAGCAGTTTGTGGGACTTGTTCTATTAGTCCATTTATACTAACCTCCACCAGGTTGCATATTCTATCTAATTTTTTTCTGCATCTAGCTCTGAAAAAATATTTCGGATTGTAGCAGTGTGTGGGACTTGTTCTATTAGTCCATCTATACTAACCTACACCAGGTTGCAAATTCAAGCTAATTTTTTTCTGCATCTAGCTCTGAAAAAATATTTCGGCTTGTAGCAGAGTTTGGGACTTGTTCTATTAGTCCATCTATACTAACCTCCACCAGGTTGAAAATTCAATCTCATTTTTTTCTGCATCTAGCTCTGAAAAAATATTTTGGCTTGTAGCAGAGTGTGGGACTTGTTCTATTAGTCCATCTATACTAACCTCCTCCAGGTTGCAAATTCAATCTAATTTTGTTCTGCATCTAGCTCTGAAAAAATATTTCGGCTTATAACAGTGTGTGGGACTTGTTCTATTAGTCCATCTATACTAACCTCCACCAGGTTGCAAACTCAAGCTATTTTTTTTCTGCATCTAGCTCTGAAAAAATATTTCGGCTTGTAGCAGTGTGTGGGACTTGTTCTATTAGTCCATCTATACTAACCTCCACCAGGTTGCAAATTCAATCTAATTTTTTTCTGTATCTAGCTCTGAAAAAATATTTTGGCTTGTAGCAGTGTTTGGGACTTGTTCTATTAGTCCATCTATACTACCCTCCACCAGGTTGCAAATTCAATCTAATTTTTTTCTGCATCAAGCTCTGAAGAAATATTTTGGCTTGTAGCAGTGTGTGGGACTTGTTCTATTAGTCCATCTATACTAAACTCCACCGGGTTGCAAATTCATTCTAATTTTTTTCCGCATCTAGCTCTGAAAAAATATTTCGGCTTGTAGCAGTGTGTGGGACTTGTTCTATTAGTGCATCTATACTAACCTCCACCAGGTTGCAAATTCAAACAAATTTTTTTCTGCATCTAGTTCTGAAAAAATATTTTGGCTTGTAGCAGTGTGTGGGAATTGTTCTATTAGTCCATCTATACTAACCTCCACCAGGTTACAAATTCAATCTAATTTTTTTCTGCATCTAGCTCTGAAAAAATATTTCGGCTTGTAACAGTGTGTGGGACTTGTTCTATTAGTCCATCTATACTAACCTCCACCAGGTTGCAAATTCAATCTAATTTTTTTCTGCATCTAGCTCTGAAAAAATATTTCGGCTTGTAGCAATGTGTGGGACTTGTTCTATTAGTTCATCTATACTAACCTCCACCAGGTTGCAAATTCAATCTAATTTTTTTCTGCATCAATCTCTGAAGAAATATTTTGGCTTGTAGCAGTGTGTGGGACTTGTTCTATTAGTCCATCTATACTAACTTCCACCAGTTTGCAAATTCAAACTAATTTTTTTCTGCATCTAGTTCTGAAAAAATATTTTGGCTTGTAGCAGTGTGTGGGAATTGTTCTATTAGTCCATCTATACTAACCTCCACCAGGTTACAAATTCAATCTAATTTTTTTCTTCATCTAGCTCTGAAAAAATATTTCGGCTTGTAACAGTGTGTGGGACTTGTTCTATTAGTCCATCTATACTAACCTCCACCAGGTTGCAAATTCAATCTCATTTTTTTCTGCATCTAGCTCTGAAAAAATATTTTGGCTTGTAGCAGTGTGTGGGACTTGTTCTATTAGTCCATCTATACAAACCTCCACCAGGTTGCAAATTCAAACTATTTATTTTCTGCATCTAGCTCTGAAAAAATATTTTGGCTTGTAGCAGTGGGTGGGACTTGTTCTATTAGTCCATCTATACTAACCTTTACCAGGTTGCAAATTCAATCTAATTTTTTTCTGCATCTAGCTCTGAAAAAATATTTTGGCTTGTAGCAGTGGGTGGGACTTGTTCTATTAGTCCATCTATACTAACCTTTACCAGGTTGCAAATTCAATCTAATTTTTTTCTGCATCTAGCTCTGAAAAAATATTTCGGCTTGAAGCAGTGTGTGGGACATGTTCTATTAGTCCTCTATACTAACCTCCACCAGGTTGCAAATTCAATCAAATTTTTTTCTGCATCTAGCTCTGAAAAAATATTTCGGCTTGTAGCAGTGTGTGGGACTTGTTCTATTAGTCCATCTATACTAACCTCCACCACGTTGCAAATTCAATCTAATTTTTTTCTGCATCTAGCTCTGAAAAAATATTTCGGCTTGTAGCAGTGTGTGGGACTTGTTCTATTAGTCCATCTATACTAACCTCCACCAGGTTGCAAATTCAAGCTATTTTTTTCTGCATCTAGCTCTGAAAAAATATTTTGGCTTGTAGCAGAGTGTGGGACTTGTTCTATTAGTCCATCTATACTATCCTCCACCAGGTTGCAAATTCAATCTAATTTTTTTCTGCATCTAGCTCTGAAAAAATATTTCAGCTTGTATCAGTGTGTGGGACTTGTTCTATTAGTCCATCTATACTAACCTCCACCAGGTTGCAAATTCAATCTAATTTTTTCTGCATCTAGCTCTGAAAAAATATTTCAGCTCGTAACAGTGTGTGGGACTTGTTCTATTAGTCCATATATACTAACCTCCACCAGGTTGCAAATTCAATCTAATTTTTTTCTGCATCTAGCTCTGAAAAAATATTTCGGCTTGTAGCAGTGTGTGGGACTTGTTCTATTAGTCCATCTACACTAACCTCCACCAGGTTGCAAATTCAATCTAATTTTTTTTTGCATCTAGCTCTGAAAAAATATTTCGGCTTTTAGCTTTGTGTGGGACTTGTTCTATTAGTCCCTCTATACTAACCTCCACCAGTTTGCAAATTCAATCTAATTTTTTTCTGCATCTAGCTCTGAAAAAATATTTCGGATTGTAGCAGTGTGTGGGACTTGTTCTATTAGTCCATGTATACTAACCTCCACCAGGTTGCAAATTCAATCTAATTTTTTTCTGCATCTAGCTCTGAAAAAATATTTTGGCTTGTAGCAGTGTGTGGGACTTGTTTTATTAGTCCATCTATACTAACCTCCACCAGGTTGCAAATTCAAGCTAATTTTTTTCTGCATCTAGCTCTGAAAAAATATGTCGGCTTGTAGCAGAGTGTGGAACTTGTTCTATTAGTCCATCTATACTAACCTCCACCAGGTTGCAAATTCAATCTAATTTTTTTCTGCATCTAGCTCTGAAAAAATATTTCAGCTTGTAACAGTGTGTGGGACTTGTTCTATTAGTCCATCTATACTAACCTCCACCAGGTTGCAAATTCAATCTAATTTTTTCTGCATCTAGCTCTGAAAAAATATTTCAGCTTGTAACAGTGTGTGGGACTTGTTCTATTAGTCCATATATACTAACCTCCACCACGTTGCAAATTCAATCTAATTTTTTTCTGCATCTAGCTCTGAAAAAATATTTCGGCTTGTAGCAGTGTGTGGGACTTGTTCTATTAGTCCATCTATACTAACCTCCACCAGTTTGCAAATTCAATCTAATTTTTTTCTGCATCAAGCTCTGAAAAAATATTTTGGCTTGTAGCCGTTTGTGGGACTTGTTCTATTAGTCCATTTATACTAACCTCCACCAGGTTGCATATTCTATCTAATTTTTTTCTGCATCTAGCTCTGAAAAAATATTTCGGATTGTAGCAGTGTGTGGGACTTGTTCTATTAGTCCATCTATACTAACCTACACCAGGTTGCAAATTCAAGCTAATTTTTTTCTGCATCTAGCTCTGAAAAAATATTTCGGCTTGTAGCAGAGTTTGGGACTTGTTCTATTAGTCCATCTATAATAACCTCCACTAGGTTGCAAATACAATCTAATTTTTTTCTGCATCTAGTTCTGAAAAAATATTTTGGCTTGTAGCAGTTTGTGGGACTTGTTCTATTAGTCCATCTATACTAACCTCCACCAGGTTAAAAATTCAATCTAATTTTTTTCTTCGTCTAGCTCTGAAAAAAATTTCGGCTTGTAGCAGTATGTGGGACTTGTTCTATTAGTCCATCTATACTAACCTCCACCAGGTTGCAAATTCGATCTCATTTTTTTCTGCATCTAGCTCTGAAAAAATATTTTTGATTGTAGCAGTGTGTGGGACTTGTCCTATTAGTCCATCGATACTAACCTCCACCAGGTTGCAAATTCAATCTAATTTTTTTCTGCATCTAGCTCTGAAAAAATATTTTGGCTTGTAGCAGTGTGTGGGACTTGTTCTATTAGTCTATCTATACTAACCTCCATCAGGTTGCAAATTCAATCTAATTTTTTTCTGCATCAAGCTCTGAAAAAATATTTCGGCTTGCAGCAGTGTGTGGGACTTGTTCTATTAGTCCATCTATACTAACCTCCACCAGGTTGCAAATTCAATCTAATTTTTTTCTGCATCTAGCTCTGAAAAAATATTTTGGCTTGTAGCAGTGTGTGGCACTTGTTCTATTAGTCCATCTATACTAACCTCAACCAGGTTGCAAATTCAAACTATTTTTTTTCTGCATCTAGCTCTGAAAAAATATTTTGGCTTGTAGCAGGGTGTGGGACTTGTTCTATTAGTCCATCTATACTAACCTCCTCAAGGTTGCAAATTCAATCTAATTTTTTTCTGCATCTAGCTCTGAAAAAATATTTCGGCTTGTAACAGTGTGTGGGACATGTTCTATTAGTCCATATATACTAACCTCCACCAGGTTGCAAATTCAATTTAATTTTGTTCTGCATCTAGCTCTGGAAAAATATTTCGGCTTGTAACAGTGTGTGGGACTTGTTCTATTAGTCCATCTATACTAACCTCCAACAGGTTGCAAACTCAAACTATTTTTTTTCTGCATCTAGCTCTGAAAAAATATTTTGGCTTGTAGCAGTGTGTGGGATTTGTTCTATTAGTCCATCTATACTAACCTCCACCAGGTTGCAAATTCAATCTAATTTTTTTCTGCATCTAGCTCTGAAAAAATATTTCGGCTTTTAACAGTGTGTGAGACTTGTTCTATTAGTCCATCTATACTAACCTCCACCAGGTTGCAAATTCAATCTAATTTTTTTCTGCATCTAGCTCTGAAAAAGTATTTCGGCTTGTAGCAGTGTGTGGGACTTGTTCTATTAGTCCATCTATACTAACCTCCACCAGGTTGCAAATTCAATCAAATTTTTTTCTGCATCAAGCTCAGAAGAAATATTTTGGCTTGTAGCAGTGTTTTTGACTTCTTCTATTAGTCCATCTATACTAACCTCCACCGGGTTGCAAATTCAATCTAATTTTTTTCCACATCTAGCTCTGAAAAAATATTTCGGCTTGTAGCAGTGTGTGAGACTTGTTCTATTAGTGCATCTATACTAACCTCCACCAGTTTGCAAATTCAAACTAATTTTTTTCTGCATCTAGTTCTGAAAAAATATTTTGGCTTGTAGCAGTGTGTGGGAATTGTTCTATTAGTCCATCTATACTAACCTCCACCAGGTTACAAATTCAATCTAATTTGTTTCTGCATCTAGTTCTGAAAAAATATTTCGGCTTGTAACAGTGTGTGTGACTTGTTCTATTAGTCCATCTATACTAACCTTTACCAGGTTGCAAATTCAATCTAATTTTTTTCTGCATCTAGCTCTGAAAAAATATTTCGGCTTGAAGCAGTGTGTGGGACATGTTCTATTAGTCGTCTATACTAACCTCCACCAGGTTGCAAATTCAATCAAATTTTTTTCTGCATTTAGCTCTGAAAAAATATTTTGGCTTGTAGCAGTGTGTGGGACTTGTTCTATTAGGCCATCTATACTAACCTCCACCAGGTTGCAAATTCAAGCTAATTTTTTTCTGCATCTAGCTCTGAAAAAATATTTTGGCTTGTAGCAGAGTGTGGGACTTGTTCTATTAGTCCATATATACTAACCTCCACCAGGTTGCAAATTCAATCTAATTTTTTTCTGCATCTAGCTCTGAAAAAATATTTTGGCTTGTAGCAGTGTGTGGGACTTGTTCTATTAGTCCATCTATACTAACCTCCAGCAGGTTGCAAATTCAATCTAATTTTTTTCTGCATCTAGCTCTGAAAAAATATTTCGGCTTGCAGCAGTGTGTGGGACTTGTTCTATTAGTCCATCTATACTAACCTCCACCAGGTTGCAAATTCAATCTAATTATTTTCTGCATCTAGCTCTGAAAAAATATTTTGGCTTGTAGCAGTGTGTGGGACTTGTTCTATTAGTCCATCTATACTAACCTACTCCAGGTTACAAATTCAATCTAATTTTGTTCTGCATCTAGCTCTGAAAAAATATTTCGGCTTATAACAGTGTGTGGGACTTGTTCTATTACTCCATCTATACTAACCTCCACCAGGTTGCAAACTCAAGCTATTTTTTTTCTGCAACTAGCTCTGAAAAAATATTTCGGCTTGTAGCAGTGTGTGGGACTTGTTCTATTAGTCCATCTATACTAACCTCCACCAGGTTGCAAATTCAATCTAATTTTTTTCTGCATCAAGCTCTGAAGAAATATTTTGGCTTGTAGCAGTGTGTGGGACTTGTTCTATTAGTCCATCTATACTAACCTCCACCGGGTTGCAAATTCAATCTAATTTTTTTCCGCATCTAGCTCTGAAAAAATATTTCGGCTTGTAGGAGTTTGTGGGACTTGTTCTATTAGTGCATCTATACTAACCTCCACCAGTTTGCAGATTCAAACTAATTTTTTTCTGCATCTAGTTCTGAAAAAATATTTTGGCTTGTAGCAGTGTGTGGGAATTGTTCTATTAGTCCATCTATACTAACCTCCACCAGGTTACAAATTCAATCTAATTTTTTTCTGCATCTAGCTCTGAAAAAATATTTCAGCTGGTAACAGTGTGTGGGACTTGTTCTATTAGTCCATCTATACTAACCTCCACCAGGTTGAAAATTCTATCTAATTTTCTCTGCCTCTAGCTCTGAAAAAATATTTCAGCTTGTAACAGTGTGTGGGACTTGTTCTATTAGTCCATATATACTAACCTCCACCAGGTTGCAAATTCAATCTAATTTTTTTCTGCATCTAGCTCTGAAAAAATATTTTGGCTTGTAGCAGTTTGTGGGACTTGTTCTATTAGTCCATGTATACTAACCTCCACCAGGTTGCAAATTCAATCTAATTTTTTTTCTGCATCTATCTCTGAAAAAATATTTTGGCTTTTAGCTTTGTGTGGGACATGTTCTATTAGTCCATCTATACTAACCTCCACCAGTTTGCAAATTCAATCTAATTTTTTTCTGCATCAAGCTCTGAAAAAATATTTCGGCTTGTAGCAGTTTGTGAGACTTGTTCTATTAGTCCATTTATACTAACCTCCACCAGGTTGCATATTCAATATAATTTTTTTCTGCATCTAGCTCTGAAAAAATATTTCGGATTGTAGCAGTGTGTGGGACTTGTTCTATTAGTCCATCTATACTAACCTCCACCAGGTTGCAAATTCAATCTAATTTTTTTCTGCATCTAGCTCTGAAAAAATATTTCGGCTTGTAGCAGTGTGTGGGACTTGTTCTATTAGTCCATGTATACTAACCTACACCAGGTTGCAAATTCAAGCTAATTTTTTTCTGCATCTAGCTCTGAAAAAATATTTCGGCTTGTAGCAGAGTGTGGGACTTGTTCTATTAGTCCATCTATACTAACCTCCACCAGGTTGGAAATTCAATCTAATTTTTTTCTGCATTTAGCTCTGAAAAAATATTTCAGCTGGTAACAGTGTGTGGGACTTGTTCTATTAGTCCATGTATACTAACCTCCACCAGGTTGCAAATTCAATCCAATTTTTTTTCTGCATCTATCTCTGAAAAAATATTTCGGCTTTTAGCTTTGTGTGGGACTTGTTCTATTAGTCCATCTATACTAACCTCCACCAGTTTGCAAATTCAATCTAATTTTTTTCTGCATCTAGCTCTGAAAAAATATTTCGGCATGTAGCAGTTTGTGGGACTTGTTCTATTAGTCCATTTATACTATCCTCCACCAGGTTGCAAATTCAATCTAATTTTTTTCTGCATCTAGCTCTGAAAAAATATTTCGGCTTGTAGCAGTGTGTGGAACTTGTTCTATTAGTCCATCTATAATAACCTCCACCAGGTTGCAAATACAATCTAATTTTTTTCTGCATCTAGTTCTGAAAAAATATTTTGGCTTGTAGCAGTTTGTGGGACTTGTTCTATTAGTCCATCTATACTAACCTCCACCAGGTTAAAAATTCAATCTAATTTTTTTCTTCATCTAGCTCTGAAAAAAATTTCGGCTTGTAGCAGTGTGTGGGACTTGTTCTATTAGTCAATCTATACTAACCTCCACCAGGTTGCAAATTCAATCTAATTTTTTTCTGCATCTAGCTCTGAAAAAATATTTTGGCTTGTAGCAGTGTGTGGGACTTGTTCTATTAGTCCATCTATACTAACCTCCACCAGGTTGCAAATTCGATCTCATTTTTTTCTGCATCTAGCTCTGAAAAAATATTTTTGATTGTAGCAGTGTGTGGGACTTGTCCTATTAGTCCATCTATACTAACCTCCACCAGGTTGCAAATACAATCTAATTTTTTTCTGCATCTAGCTCTGAAAAAATATTTTGGCTTGTAGCAGTGTGTGGGACTTGTTCTATTAGTCCATCTATACTAACCTCAACCAGGTTGCAAATTCAAACTATTTTTTTTCTGCATCTAGCTCTGAAAAAATATTTTGGCTTGTAGCAGGGTGTGGGACTTGTTCTATTAGTCCATCTATACTAACCTCCTCAAGGTTGCAAATTCAATCTAATTTTTTTCTGCATCTAGCTCTGAAAAAATATTTCGGCTTGTAACAGTGTGTGGGACTTGTTCTATTAGTCCATCTATACTAACCTCCACCAGGTTGCAAATTCAACTTAATTTTGTTCTGCATCTAGCTCTGAAAAAATATTTCGGCTTGTAACAGTGTGTGGGACTTTTTCTATTAGTCCATCTATACTAACCTCCACCAGGTTGCAAATTCAATCTAATTTTTTTCTGCATCTAGCTCTGAAAAAATATTTCGGCTTGTAGCAGTGTGTGGGACTTGTTCTATTAGTCCATCTATACTAACCTCCACCAGGTTGCAAATTCAATCTAATTTTTTTCTGCATCTAGCTCTGAAAAAATATTTCGGCTTTTAGGTTTGTGTGGGACTTGTTCTATTAGTCCATCTATACTAAACTCCACCAGTTTGCAAATTCAATCTAATTTTTTTCTGCATAAAGCTCTGAAAAAATATTTCGGCTTGTAGCAGTTTGTGGGACTTGTTCTATTAGTCCATTTATACTAACCTCCACCAGGTTGCATATTCAATCTAATTTTTTTCTGCATCTAGCTCTGAAAAAATATTTCGGATTGTAGCAGTGTGTGGGACTTGTTCTATTAGTCCATCTATACTAACCTCCACCAGGTTGCAAATTCAATCTAATTTTTTTCTGCATCTAGCTCTGAAAAAATATTTCGGCTTGTAGCAGTGTGTGGGACTTGTTCTATTAGTCCATCTATACTAACCTCCACCAGGTTGCAAATTCAATCTAATTTTTTTCTGCATTTAGCTCTGAAAAAATATTTCAGCTGGTAACAGTGTGTGGGACTTGTTCTATTAGTCCATCTATACTAACCTCCACCAGGTTGAAAATTCTATCAAATTTTTTCTGCCTCTAGCTCTGAAAAAATATTTCAGCTTGTAACAGTGTGTGGGACTTGTTCTATTAGTCCATATATACTAACCTCCACCAGGTTGCAAATTCAATCTAATTTTTTTCTGCATCTAGCTCTGAAAAAATATTTTGGCTTGTAGCAGTGTGTGGGACTTGTTCTATTAGTCCATGTATACTAACCTCCACCAGGTTGCAAATTCAATCTAATTTTTTTTCTCCATCTATCACTGAAAAAATATTTCGGCTTTTAGCTTTGTGTGGGACTTGTTCTATTAGTCCATCTATACTAACCTCCACCAGTTTGCAAATTCAATCTAATTTTTTTCTGCATCTAGCTCTGAAAAAATATTTCAGCTGGTAACAGTGTGTGGGACTTGTTCTATTAGTCCATCTATACTAACCTCCACCAGGTTGAAAATTCTATCTAATTTTCTCTGCCTCTAGCTCTGAAAAAATATTTCAGCTTGTAACAGTGTGTGGGACTTGTTCTATTAGTCCATATATACTAACCTCCACCAGGTTGCAAATTCAATCTAATTTTTTTCTGCATCTAGCTCTGAAAAAATATTTTGGCTTGTAGCAGTTTGTGGGACTTGTTCTATTAGTCCATGTATACTAACCTCCACCAGGTTGCAAATTCAATCTAATTTTTTTTCTGCATCTATCTCTGAAAAAATATTTCGGCTTTTAGCTTTGTGTGGGACATGTTCTATTAGTCCATCTATACTAACCTCCACCAGTTTGCAAATTCAATCTAATTTTTTTCTGCATCAAGCTCTGAAAAAATATTTCGGCTTGTAGCAGTTTGTGAGACTTGTTCTATTAGTCCATTTATACTAACCTCCACCAGGTTGCATATTCAATATAATTTTTTTCTGCATCTAGCTCTGAAAAAATATTTCGGATTGTAGCAGTGTGTGGGACTTGTTCTATTAGTCCATCTATACTAACCTCCACCAGGTTGCAAATTCAATCTAATTTTTTTCTGCATCTAGCTCTGAAAAAATATTTCGGCTTGTAGCAGTGTGTGGGACTTGTTCTATTAGTCCATGTATACTAACCTACACCAGGTTGCAAATTCAAGCTAATTTTTTTCTGCATCTAGCTCTGAAAAAATATTTCGGCTTGTAGCAGAGTGTGGGACTTGTTCTATTAGTCCATCTATACTAACCTCCACCAGGTTGGAAATTCAATCTAATTTTTTTCTGCATTTAGCTCTGAAAAAATATTTCAGCTGGTAACAGTGTGTGGGACTTGTTCTATTAGTCCATGTATACTAACCTCCACCAGGTTGCAAATTCAATCCAATTTTTTTTCTGCATCTATCTCTGAAAAAATATTTCGGCTTGTAGCAGTGTGTGGGACTTGTTCTATTAGTCCATCTATACTAACCTCCACCAGTTTGCAAATTCAATCTAATTTTTTTCTGCATCTAGCTCTGAAAAAATATTTCGGCATGTAGCAGTTTGTGGGACTTGTTCTATTAGTCCATTTATACTATCCTCCACCAGGTTGCAAATTCAATCTAATTTTTTTCTGCATCTAGCTCTGAAAAAATATTTCGGCTTGTAGCAGTGTGTGGAACTTGTTCTATTAGTCCATCTATAATAACCTCCACCAGGTTGCAAATACAATCTAATTTTTTTCTGCATCTAGTTCTGAAAAAATATTTTGGCTTGTAGCAGTTTGTGGGACTTGTTCTATTAGTCCATCTATACTAACCTCCACCAGGTTAAAAATTCAATCTAATTTTTTTCTTCATCTAGCTCTGAAAAAAATTTCGGCTTGTAGCAGTGTGTGGGACTTGTTCTATTAGTCAATCTATACTAACCTCCACCAGGTTGCAAATTCAATCTAATTTTTTTCTGCATCTAGCTCTGAAAAAATATTTTGGCTTGTAGCAGTGTGTGGGACTTGTTCTATTAGTCCATCTATACTAACCTCCACCAGGTTGCAAATTCGATCTCATTTTTTTCTGCATCTAGCTCTGAAAAAATATTTTTGATTGTAGCAGTGTGTGGGACTTGTCCTATTAGTCCATCTATACTAACCTCCACCAGGTTGCAAATACAATCTAATTTTTTTCTGCATCTAGCTCTGAAAAAATATTTTGGCTTGTAGCAGTGTGTGGGACTTGTTCTATTAGTCCATCTATACTAACCTCAACCAGGTTGCAAATTCAAACTATTTTTTTTCTGCATCTAGCTCTGAAAAAATATTTTGGCTTGTAGCAGGGTGTGGGACTTGTTCTATTAGTCCATCTATACTAACCTCCTCAAGGTTGCAAATTCAATCTAATTTTTTTCTGCATCTAGCTCTGAAAAAATATTTCGGCTTGTAACAGTGTGTGGGACTTGTTCTATTAGTCCATCTATACTAACCTCCACCAGGTTGCAAATTCAACTTAATTTTGTTCTGCATCTAGCTCTGAAAAAATATTTCGGCTTGTAACAGTGTGTGGGACTTTTTCTATTAGTCCATCTATACTAACCTCCACCAGGTTGCAAATTCAATCTAATTTTTTTCTGCATCTAGCTCTGAAAAAATATTTCGGCTTGTAGCAGTGTGTGGGACTTGTTCTATTAGTCCATCTATACTAACCTCCACCAGGTTGCAAATTCAATCTAATTTTTTTCTGCATCTAGCTCTGAAAAAATATTTCGGCTTTTAGGTTTGTGTGGGACTTGTTCTATTAGTCCATCTATACTAAACTCCACCAGTTTGCAAATTCAATCTAATTTTTTTCTGCATAAAGCTCTGAAAAAATATTTCGGCTTGTAGCAGTTTGTGGGACTTGTTCTATTAGTCCATTTATACTAACCTCCACCAGGTTGCATATTCAATCTAATTTTTTTCTGCATCTAGCTCTGAAAAAATATTTCGGATTGTAGCAGTGTGTGGGACTTGTTCTATTAGTCCATCTATACTAACCTCCACCAGGTTGCAAATTCAATCTAATTTTTTTCTGCATCTAGCTCTGAAAAAATATTTCGGCTTGTAGCAGTGTGTGGGACTTGTTCTATTAGTCCATCTATACTAACCTCCACCAGGTTGCAAATTCAATCTAATTTTTTTCTGCATTTAGCTCTGAAAAAATATTTCAGCTGGTAACAGTGTGTGGGACTTGTTCTATTAGTCCATCTATACTAACCTCCACCAGGTTGCAAATTCTATCTAATTTTTTCTGCCTCTAGCTCTGAAAAAATATTTCAGCTTGTAACAGTGTGTGGGACTTGTTCTATTAGTCCATATATACTAACCTCCACCAGGTTGCAAATTCAATCTAATTTTTTTCTGCATCTAGCTCTGAAAAAATATTTTGGCTTGTAGCAGTGTGTGGGACTTGTTCTATTAGTCCATGTATACTAACCTCCACCAGGTTGCAAATTCAATCTAATTTTTTTTCTCCATCTATCACTGAAAAAATATTTCGGCTTTTAGCTTTGTGTGGGACTTGTTCTATTAGTCCATCTATACTAACCTCCACCAGTTTGCAAATTCAATCTAATTTTTTTCTGCATCAAGCTCTGAAAAAATATTTCGGCTTGTAGCAGTTTGTGGGACTTGTTCTATTAGTCCATTTATACTAACCTCCACCAGGTTGCATATTCAATATAATTTTTTTCTGCATCTTGCTCTGAAAAAATATTTCGGATTGTAGCAGTGTGTGGGACTTGTTCTATTAGTCCATCTATACTAACCTCCACCAGGTTGCAAATTCAAGCTAATTTTTTTCTGCATCTAGCTCTGAAAAAATATTTCGGCTTGTAGCAGTTTGTGGGACTTGTTCTATTAGTCCATTTATACTAACCTCCACCAGGTTGCATATTCAATATAATTTTTTTCTGCATCTTGCTCTGAAAAAATATTTCGGATTGTAGCAGTGTGTGGGACTTGTTCTATTAGTCCATCTATACTAACCTCCACCAGGTTGCAAATTCAAGCTAATTTTTTTCTGCATCTAGCTCTGAAAAAATATTTCGGCTTGTAGCAGAGTGTGGGACTTGTTCTATTAGTCCATCTATACTAACCTCCACCAGGTTGCAAATTCAATCTAATTTTTTTCTGCATTTAGCTCTGAAAAAATATTTCAGCTGGTAACAGTGTGTGGGATTGTTCTATTAGTCCATCTATACTAACCTCCACCAGGTTGCAAATTCTATCTAATTTTTTCTGCCTCTAGCTCTGAAAAAATATTTCAGCTTGTAACATTGTGTGGGACTTGTTCTATTAGTCCATATATACTAACCTCCACCAGGTTGCAAATTCAATCTAATTTTTTTCTGCATCTAGCTCTGAAAAAATATTTTGGCTTGTAGCAGTGTGTGGGACTTGTTCTATTAGTCCATGTATACTAACCTCCACCAGGTTGCAAATTCAATCTAATTTTTTTTCTGCATCTATCTCTGAAAAAATATTTCGGCTTTTAGCTTTGTGTGGGACTTGTTCTATTAGTCCATCTATACTAACCTCCACCAGTTTGCAAATTCAATCTAATTTTTTTCTGCATCAAGCTCTGAAAAAATATTTCGGCTTGTAGCAGTTTGTGGGACTTGTTCTATTAGACCATTTATACTATCCTCCACCAGGTTGCAAATTCAATCTAATTTTTTTCTGCATCTAGCTCTGAAAAAATATTTCGGCTTGTAGCAGTGTGTGGAACTTGTTCTATTAGTCCATCTATAATAACCTCCACCAGGTTGCAAATACAATCTAATTTTTTTCTGCATCTAGTTCTGAAAAAATATTTTGGCTTGTAGCAGTTTGTGGGACTTGTTCTATTAGTCCATCTATACTAACCTCCACCAGGTTAAAAATTCAATCTAATTTTTTTCTTCATCTAGCTCTGAAAAAAATTTCGGCTTGTAGCAGTGTGTGGGACTTGTTCTATTAGTCCATCTATACTAACCTCCACCAGGTTGCAAATTCAATCTAATTTTTTTCTGCATCTAGCTCTGAAAAAATATTTCAGCTTGTAGCAGTGTGTGGGACTTGTTCTATTAGTCCATCTATACTAACCTCCACCAGGTTGCAAATTCGATCTCATTTTTTTCTGCATCTAGCTCTGAAAAAATATTTTTGATTGTAGCAGTGTGTGGGACTTGTCCTATTAGTCCATCTATACTAACCTCCACCAGGTTGCAAATTCAATCTAATTTTTTTCTGCTTCTAGCTCTGAAAAAATATTTCGGCTTGTAGCAGTGTGTGGGACTTGTTCTATTAGTCTATCTATACTAACCTCCACCAGGTTGCAAATTCAATCTAATTTTTTTCTGCATCAAGCTCTGAAAAAATATTTCGGCTCGCAGCAGTGTGTGGGACTTGTTCTATTAGTCCATCTATACTAACCTCCACCAGGTTGCAAATTCAATCTAATTTTTTTCTGCATCTAGCTCTGAAAAAATATTTTGGCTTGTAGCAGTGTGTGGGACTTGTTCTATTAGTCCATCTATACTAACCTCAACCAGGTTGCAAATTCAAACTATTTTTTTTCTGCATCTAGCTCTGAAAAAATATTTTGGCTTGTAGCAGGGTTTGGGACTTGTTCTATTAGTCCATCTATACTAACCTCCTCAAGGTTGCAAATTCAATCTAATTTTTTTCTGCATCTAGCTCTGAAAAAATATTTCGGCTTGTAACAGTGTGTGGGACTTGTTCTATTAGTCCATCTATACTAACCTCCAACAGGTTGCAAACTCAAACTATTTTTTTTCTGCATCTAGCTCTGAAAAAATATTTTGGCTTGTAGCAGTGTGTGGGATTTGTTCTATTAGTCCATCTATACTAACCTCCACCAGGTTGCAAATTCAATCTAATTTTTTTCTGCATCTAGCTCTGAAAAAATATTTCGGCTTGTAACAGTGTGTGGGACTTGTTCTATTAGTCCATCTATACTAACCTCCCCCAGGTTGCAAATTCAATCTAATTTTTTTCTACATCTAGCTCTGAAAAAATATTTTGGCTTGTAGCAGTGTGTGGGACTTGTTCTATTAGTCCATCTATACTAACCTCCACCAGGTTGCAAATTCATTCAAATTTTTTTCTGCATCAAGCTCAGAAGAAATATTTTGGCTTGTAGCAGTGTGTGGGACTTGTTCTATTAGTCCATCTATACTAACCTCCACCGGGTTGCAAATTCAATCTAATTTTTTTCTGCATCTAGCTCTGAAAAAATATTTTGGCTTGTAGCAGTGTGTGGGACTTGTTCTATTAGTGCATCTATACTAACCTCCACCAGTTTGCAAATTCAAACTAATTTTTTTCTGCATCTAGTTCTGAAAAAATATTTTGGCTTGTAGCAGTGTGTGGGAATTTTTCTATTAGTCCGTCTATACTAACCTCCACCAGGTTACAAATTCAATCTAATTTTTTTCTGCATCTAGCTCTGAAAAAATATTTCGGCTTGTAACAGCGTGTGTGACTTGTTCTATTACTCCATCTATACTAACCTCCACCAGGTTGCAAATTCAAACTATTTATTTTCTGCATCTAGCTCTGAAAAAATATTTTGGCTTGTAGCAGTGTGTGGGACTTGTTATATTAGTCCATCTATACTAACCTCCTCCAGGTTGCAAATTCAATCTAATTTTTTTGTGCATCTAGCTCTGAAAAAATATTTCGGCTTGTAGCAGTGTGTGGGACTTGTTCTATTAGTCCATCTATACTAACCTCCACCAGGTTGCAAATTCAATCTAATTTTTTTCTGCATCTAGCTCTGAAAAAATATTTCGGCTTTTAGCTTTGTGTGGGACTTGTTCTATTAGACCATCTATACTAACCTCCACCAGTTTGCAAATTCAATCTAATTTTTTTCTGCATCAAGCTCTGAAAAAATATTTCGGCTTGTAGCAGTTTGTGGGACTTGTTCTATTAGTCCATTTATACTAACCTCCACCAGGTTGCAAATTCAATTTAATTTTTTTCTGCATCTAGCTCTGAAAAAATATATCGGCTTGTAGCAGTGTGTGGGACTTGTTCTATTAGTCCATCTATACTAACCTCCACCAGGTTGCAAATTCAATCTCATTTTTTTCTGCATCTAGCTCTGAAAAAATATTTTGGACTGTAGCAGTGTGTGGGACTTGTTCTATTAGTCCATCTATACTAACCTCCACCAGGTTGCAAATTCAATCTAATTTTTTTCTGCATCTAGCTCTGAAAAAATATTTTGGCTTGTAGCAGTGTGTGGGACTTGTTCTATTAGTCCATCTATACTAACCTCCACCAGGTTGCAAATTCAATCTAATTTTTTTCTACATCTAGCTCTGAAAAAATATTTCGGCTTGTAACAGTGTGTGGGACTTGTTCTATTAGTCCATATATACTAACCTCCACCAGGTTGCAAATTCAATCTAATTTTTTTCTGCATCTAGCTCTGAAAAATTATTTCGGCTTCTAACAGTGTGTGGGACTTGTTCTATTAGTCCATCTATACTAACCTCCACCAGGTTGCAAATTCAATCTAATTTTTTTCTGCATCGAGTTCTGAAAAAATATTTTGGCTTGTAGCAGTGTGTGGGAATTTTTCTATTAGTCCATCTATACTAACCTCCACCAGGTTACAAATTCAATCTAATTTTTTTCTGCATCTAGCTCTGAAAAAATATTTCGGCTTGTAACAGTGTGTGTGACTTGTTCTATTACTCCATCTATACTAACCTCCACCAGGTTGCAAATTCAAACTATTTATTTTCTGCATCTAGCTCTGAAAAAATATTTTGGCTTGTAGCAGTGTGTGGGACTTGTTATATTAGTCCATCTATACTAACCTCCTCCAGGTTGCAAATTCAATCTAATTTTTTTGTGCATCTAGCTCTGAAAAAATATTTCGGCTTGTAGCAGTGTGTGGGACTTGTTCTATTAGTCCATCTATACTAACCTCCACCAGGTTGCAAATTCAATCTAATTTTTTTCTGCATCTAGCTCTGAAAAAATATTTCGGCTTTTAGCTTTGTGTGGGACTTGTTCTATTAGACCATCTATACTAACCTCCACCAGTTTGCAAATTCAATCTAATTTTTTTCTGCATCAAGCTCTGAAAAAATATTTCGGCTTGTAGCAGTTTGTGGGACTTGTTCTATTAGTCCATTTATACTAACCTCCACCAGGTTGCAAATTCAATCTAATTTTTTTCTGCATCTAGCTCTGAAAAAATATATCGGCTTGTAGCAGTGTGTGGGACTTGTTCTATTAGTCCATCTATACTAACCTCCACCAGGTTGCAAATTCAATCTCATTTTTTTCTGCATCTAGCTCTGAAAAAATATTTTGGACTGTAGCAGTGTGTGGGACTTGTTCTATTAGTCCATCTATACTAACCTCCACCAGGTTGCAAATTCAATCTAATTTTTTTCTGCATCTAGCTCTGAAAAAATATTTTGGCTTGTAGCAGTGTGTGGGACTTGTTCTATTAGTCCATCTATACTAACCTCCACCAGGTTGCAAATTCAATCTAATTTTTTTCTGCATCTAGCTCTGAAAAAATATTTCGGCTTGTAACAGTGTGTGGGACTTGTTCTATTAGTCCATATATACTAACCTCCACCAGGTTGTAAATTCAATCTAATTTTTTTCTGCATCTAGCTCTGAAAAATTATTTCGGCTTCTAACAGTGTGTGGGACTTGTTCTATTAGTCCATCTATACTAACCTCCACCAGGTTGCAAATTCAATCTAATTTTTTTCTGCATCTAACTCTGAAAAAATATTTCGGCTTGTAGCAGTGTGTGGGACTTGTTCTATTAGTGCATCCATACTAACCTCCACCAGTTTGCAAGTTCAAACTAATTTTTTTCTGCATCTAGTTCTGAAAAAATATTTTGGCTTGTAGCAGTGTGTGGGAATTGTTCTATTAGTCCATCTATACTAACCTCCACCAGGTTACAAATTCAATCTAATTTTTTTCTGCATCTAGCTCTGAAAAAATATTTCGGCTTGTAACAATGTGTGTGACTTGTTCTATTACTCCATCTATACTAACCTCCACCAGGTTGCAAATTCAAACTATTTATTTTCTGCATCTAGCTCTGAAAAAATATTTTGGCTTGTAGCAGTGTGTGGGACTTGTTATATTAGTCCATCTATACTAACCTCCTCCAGGTTGCAAATTCAATCTAATTTTTTTCTGCATCTAGCTCTGAAAAAATATTTCGGCTTGTAGCAGTGTGTGGGACTTGTTCTATTAGTCCATCTATACTAACCTCCACCAGGTTGCAAATTCAATCTAATTTTTTTCTGCATCAAGCTCTGAAAAAATATTTCGGCTTGTAGCAGTTTGTGGGACTTGTTCTATTAGTCCATTTATACTAACCTCCACCAGGTTGCAAATTCAATCTAATTTTTTTCTGCATCTAGCTCTGAAAAAATATATCGGCTTGTAGCAGTGTGTGGGACTTGTTCTATTAGTCCATCTATAATAACCTCCACCAGGTTGCAAATTCAATCAAATTTTTTCTGCATCTAGCTCTGAAAAAATATTTCAGCTCGTAACAGTGTGTGGGACTTGTTCTATTAGTCCATATATACTAACCTCCACCAGGTTGCAAATTCAATCTAATTTTTTTCTGCATCTAGCTCTGAAAAAATATTTCAGATTGTAGCAGTGTGTGGGACTTGTTCTATTAGTCCATGTATACTAACCTCCACCAGGTTGCAAATTCAATCTAATTTTTTTCTGCATCTAGCTCTGAAAAAATATTTTGGCTTGTAGCAGTGTGTGGGACTTGTTCTATTAGTCCATCTATACTAACCTCCACCAGGTTGCAAATTCAAGCTAATTTTTTTCTGCATCTAGCTCTGAAAAAATATGTCGGCTTGTAGCAGAGTGTGGGACTTGTTCTATTAGTCCATCTATACTAACCTCCACCAGGTTGCAAATTCAATCTAATTTTTTTCTGCATCTAGCTCTGAAAAAATATTTCAGCTTGTAACAGTGTGTGGGACTTGTTCTATTAGTCCATCTATACTAACCTCCACCAGGTTGCAAATTCAATCTAATTTTTTCTGCATCTAGCTCTGAAAAAATATTTCAGCTTGTAACAGTGTGTGGGACTTGTTCTATTAGTCCATATATACTAACCTCCACCAGGTTGCAAATTCAATCTAATTTTTTTCTGCATCTAGCTCTGAAAAAATATTTCGGCTTTTAGCTTTGTGTGGGACTTGTTCTATTAGTCCATCTATACTAACCTCCACCAGTTTGCAAATTCAATCTAATTTTTTTCTGCATCAAGCTCTGAAAAAATATTTCGGCTTGTAGCAGTTTGTGGGACTTGTTCTATTAGTCCATTTATACTAACCTCCACCAGGTTGCATATTCAATCTAATTTTTTTCTGCATCTAGCTCTGAAAAAATATTTCGGATTGTAGCAGTGTGTGGGACTTGCTCTATTAGTCCATCTATACTAACCTCCACCAGGTTGCAAATTCAATCTAATTTTTTTCTGCATCTAGCTCTGAAAAAATATTTTGGCTTGTAGCAGTGTGTGGGACTTGTTCTATTAGTCCATGTATACTAACCTACACCAGGTTGCAAATTCAAGCTAATTTTTTTCTGCATCTAGCTCTGAAAAAATATTTCGGCTTGTAGCAGAGTGTGGGACTTATTCTATTAGTCCATCTATACTAACCTCCACCAGGTTGCAAATTCAATCTAATTTTTTTTCTGCATCTATCTCTGAAAAAATATTTTGGCTTTTAGCTTTGTGTGGGACTTGTTCTATTAGTCCATCTATACTAACCTCCACCAGTTTGCAAATTCTATCTAATTTTTTTCTGCATCAAGCTCTGAAAAAATATTTCGGCTTTTAGCTTTGTGTTGGACTTGTTCTATTAGTCCCTCTATACTAACCTCCACCAGTTTGCAAATTCAATCTAATTTTTTTCTGCATCAAGCTCTGAAAAAATATTTCGGCTTGTAGCAGTTTGTGGGACTTGTTCTATTAGTCCATGTATACTAACCTCCACCAGGTTGCAAATTCAATCTAATTTTTTTCTGCATCTAGCTCTGAAAAAATATTTCGGATTGTAGCAGTGTGTGGGACTTGTTCTATTAGTCCATGTATACTAACCTCCACCAGGTTGCAAATTCAATCTAATTTTTTTCTGCATCTAGCTCTGAAAAAATATTTTCGCTTGTAGCAGTGTGTGGGACTTGTTCTATTAGTCCATCTATACTAACCTCCACCAGGTTGCAAATTCAATCTAATTTTTTTCTGCATCTAGCTCTGAAAAAATATTTCAGCTTGTAACAGTGTGTGGGACTTGTTCTATTAGTCCATCTATACTAACCTCCACCAGGTTGCAAATTCAATCTAATTTTTTCTGCATCTAGCTCTGAAAAAACATTTCAGCTTGTAACAGTGTGTGGGACTTGTTCCATTAGTCCATATATACTAACCTCCACCAGGTTGCAAATTCAATCTAATTTTTTTCTGCATCTAGCTCTGAAAAAATATTTCGGCTTGTAGCAGTGTGTGGGACTTGTTCTATTAGTCCATCTATACTAACCTCCACCAGGTTGCAAATTCAATCTAATTTTTTTCTGCATCTAGCTCTGAAAAAATATTTCGGCTTTTAGCTTTGTGTGGGACGTGTTCTATTAGTCCATCTATACTAACCTCCACCAGTTTGCAAATTCAATCTAATTTTTTTCTGCATCAAGCTCTGAAAAAATATTTCGGCTTGTAGCAGTTTGTGGGACTTGTTCTATTAGTCCATTTATATTAACCTCCACCAGGTTGCATATTCAATCTAATTTTTTTCTGCATCTAGCTCTGAAAAAATATTTCGGATTGTAGCAGTGTGTGGGACTTGTTCTATTAGTCCATCTATACTAACCTCCACCAGGTTGCAAATTCAATCTAATTTTTTTCTGCATCTAGCTCTGAAAAAATATTTCGGCTTGTAGCAGTGTGTGGGACTTGTTCTATTAGTCCATGTATACTAACCTACACCAGGTTGCAAATTCAAGCTAATTTTTTTCTGTATCTAGCTCTGAAAAAATATTTCGGCTTGTAGCAGAGTGTGGGACTTATTCTATTAGTCCATCTATACTAACCTCCACCAGGTTGCAAATTCAATCTAATTTTTTTCTGCATTTAGCTCTGAAAAAATATTTCAGCTGGTAACAGTGTGTGGGACTTTTTCTATTAGTCCATATATACTAACCTCCACCAGGTTGCAAATTCAATCTAATTTTTTTCTGCATCTAGCTCTGAAAAAATATTTTGGCTTGTAGCAGTGTGTGGGACTTGTTCTATTAGTCCATGTATACTAACCTCCACCAGGTTGCAAATTCATTCTAATTTTTTTTCTGCATCCATCTCTGAAAAAATATTTCGGCTTTTAGCTTTGTGTGGGACTTGTTCTATTAGTCCATCTATACTAACCTCCACCAGTTTGCAAATTCAATCTAATTTTTTTCTGCATCAAGCTCTGAAAAAATATTTCGGCTTTTAGCTTTGTGTGGGACTTGTTCTATTAGTCCCTCTATACTAACCTCCACCAGTTTGCAAATTCAATCTAATTTTTTTCTGCATCAAGCTCTGAAAAAATATTTCGGCTTGTAGCAGTTTGTGGGACTTGTTCTATTAGTCCACTTATACTAACCTCCACCAGGTTGCAAATTCAATCTAATTTTTTTCTGCATCTAGCTCTGAAAAAATATTTCGGATTGTAGCAGTGTGTGGGACTTGTTCTATTAGTCCATGTATACTAACCTCCACCAGGTTGCAAATTCAATCTAATTTTTTTCTGCATCTAGCTCTGAAAAAATATTTTCGCTTGTAGCAGTGTGTGGGACTTGTTCTATTAGTCCATCTATACTAACCTCCACCAGGTTGCAAATTCAATCTAATTTTTTTCTGCATCTAGCTCTGAAAAAATATTTCAGCTTGTAACAGTGTGTGGGACTTGTTCTATTAGTCCATCTATACTAACCTCCACCAGGTTGCAAATTCAATCTAATTTTTTCTGCATCTAGCTCTGAAAAAATATTTCAGCTTGTAACAGTGTGTGGGACTTGTTCTATTAGTCCATATATACTAACCTCCACCAGGTTGCATATTCAATCTAATTTTTTTCTGCATCTAGCTCTGAAAAAATATTTCGGATTGTAGCAGTGTGTGGGACTTGTTCTATTAGTCCATCTATACTAACCTCCACCAGGTTGCAAATTCAATCTAATTTTTTTCTGCATCTAGCTCTGAAAAAATATTTCGGCTTGTAGCAGTGTGTGGGACTTGTTCTATTAGTCCATGTATACTAACCTACACCAGGTTGCAAATTCAAGCTAATTTTTTTCTGCTTCTAGCTCTGAAAAAATATTTCGGCTTGTAGCAGAGTGTGGGACTTATTCTATTAGTCCATCTATACTAACCTCCACCAGGTTGCAAATTCAATCTAATTTTTTTCTGCATTTAGCTCTGAAAAAATATTTCAGTTGGTAACAGTGTGTGGGACTTGTTCTATTAGTCCATATATACTAACCTCCACCAGGTTGCAAATTCAATCTAATTTTTTTCTGCATCTAGCTCTGAAAAAATATTTTGGCTTGTAGCAGTGTGTGGGACTTGTTCTATTAGTCCATGTATACTAACCTCCACCAGGTTGCAAATTCAATCTAATTTTTTTCTGCATCTAGCTCTGAAAAAATATTTCGGCTTTTAGCTTTGTGTGGGACTTGTTCTATTAGTCCATCTATACTAACCTCCACCAGTTTGCAAATTCAATCTAATTTTTTTCTGCATCAAGCTCTGAAAAAATATTTCGGCTTGTAGCAGTTTGTGGGACTTGTTCTATTAGTCCATTTATACTAACCTCCACCAGGTTGCATATTCAATCTAATTTTTTTCTGCATCTAGCTCTGAAAAAATATTTCGGATTGTAGCAGTGTGTGGGACTTGCTCTATTAGTCCATCTATACTAACCTCCACCAGGTTGCAAATTCAATCTAATTTTTTTCTGCATCTAGCTCTGAAAAAATATTTTGGCTTGTAGCAGTGTGTGGGACTTGTTCTATTAGTCCATGTATACTAACCTACACCAGGTTGCAAATTCAAGCTAATTTTTTTCTGCATCTAGCTCTGAAAAAATATTTCGGCTTGTAGCAGAGTGTGGGACTTATTCTATTAGTCCATCTATACTAACCTCCACCAGGTTGCAAATTCAATCTAATTTTTTTCTGCATTTAGCTCTGAAAAAATATTTCAGCTGGTAACAGTGTGTGGGACTTGCTCTATTAGTCCATCTATACTAACCTCCACCAGGTTGCAAATTCTATCTAACTTTTTCTGCCTCTAGCTCTGAAAAAATATTTCAGCTTGTAACAGTGTGTGGGACGTGTTCTATTAGTCCATATATACTAACCTCCACCAGGTTGCAAATTCAATCTAATTTTTTTCTGCATCTAGCTCTGAAAAAATATTTTGGCTTGTAGCAGTGTGTGGGACTTGTTCTATTAGTCCATGTATACTAACCTCCACCAGGTTGCAAATTCAATCTAATTTTTTTTCTGCATCTATCTCTGAAAAAATATTTTGGCTTTTAGCTTTGTGTGGGACTTGTTCTATTAGTCCATCTATACTAACCTCCACCAGTTTGCAAATTCAATCTAATTTTTTTCTGCATCAAGCTCTGAAAAAATATTTCGGCTTTTAGCTTTGTGTTGGACTTGTTCTATTAGTCCCTCTATACTAACCTCCACCAGTTTGCAAAATTCAATCTAATTTTTTTCTGCATCAAGCTCTGAAAAAATATTTCGGCTTGTAGCAGTTTGTGGGACTTGTTCTATTAGTCCACTTATACTAACCTCCACCAGGTTGCAAATTCAATCTAATTTTTTTCTGCATCTAGCTCTGAAAAAATATTTCGGATTGTAGCAGTGTGTGGGACTTGTTCTATTAGTCCATGTATACTAACCTCCACCAGGTTGCAAATTCAATCTAATTTTTTTCTGCATCTAGCTCTGAAAAAATATTTTCGCTTGTAGCAGTGTGTGGGACTTGTTCTATTAGTCCATCTATACTAACCTCCACCAGGTTGCAAATTCAATCTAATTTTTTTCTGCATCTAGCTCTGAAAAAATATTTCAGCTTGTAACAGTGTGTGGGACTTGTTCTATTAGTCCATCTATACTAACCTCCACCAGGTTGCAAATGCAATCTAATTTTTTCTGCATCTAGCTCTGAAAAAATATTTCAGCTTGTAACAGTGTGTGGGACTTGTTCCATTAGTCCATATATACTAACCTCCACCAGGTTGCAAATTCAATCTAATTTTTTTCTGCATCTAGCTCTGAAAAAATATTTCGGCTTGTAGCAGTGTGTGGGACTTGTTCTATTAGTCCATCTATACTAACCTCCACCAGGTTGCAAATTCAATCTAATTTTTTTCTGCATCTAGCTCTGAAAAAATATTTCGGCTTTTAGCTTTGTGTGGGACGTGTTCTATTAGTCCATCTATACTAACCTCCACCAGTTTGCAAATTCAATCTAATTTTTTTCTGCATCAAGCTCTGAAAAAATATTTCGGCTTGTAGCAGTTTGTGGGACTTGTTCTATTAGTCCATTTATATTAACCTCCACCAGGTTGCATATTCAATCTAATTTTTTTCTGCATCTAGCTCTGAAAAAATATTTCGGATTGTAGCAGTGTGTGGGACTTGTTCTATTAGTCCATCTATACTAACCTCCACCAGGTTGCAAATTCAATCTAATTTTTTTCTGCATCTAGCTCTGAAAAAATATTTCGGCTTGTAGCAGTGTGTGGGACTTGTTCTATTAGTCCATGTATACTAACCTACACCAGGTTGCAAATTCAAGCTAATTTTTTTCTGTATCTAGCTCTGAAAAAATATTTCGGCTTGTAGCAGAGTGTGGGACTTATTCTATTAGTCCATCTATACTAACCTCCACCAGGTTGCAAATTCAATCTAATTTTTTTCTGCATTTAGCTCTGAAAAAATATTTCAGCTGGTAACAGTGTGTGGGACTTTTTCTATTAGTCCATATATACTAACCTCCACCAGGTTGCAAATTCAATCTAATTTTTTTCTGCATCTAGCTCTGAAAAAATATTTTGGCTTGTAGCAGTGTGTGGGACTTGTTCTATTAGTCCATGTATACTAACCTCCACCAGGTTGCAAATTCAATCTAATTTTTTTTCTGCATCCATCTCTGAAAAAATACTTCGGCTTTTAGCTTTGTGTGGGACTTGTTCTATTAGTCCATCTATACTAACCTCCACCAGTTTGCAAATTCAATCTAATTTTTTTCTGCATCAAGCTCTGAAAAAATATTTTGGCTTGTAGCAGTTTGTGGGACTTGTTCTATTAGTCCACTTATACTAACCTCCACCAGGTTGCAAATTCAATCTAATTTTTTTCTGCATCTAGCTCTGAAAAAATATTTCGGATTGTAGCAGTGTGTGGGACTTGTTCTATTAGTCCATGTATACTAACCTCCACCAGGTTGCAAATTCAATCTAATTTTTTTCTGCATCTAGCTCTGAAAAAATATTTTCGCTTGTAGCAGTGTGTGGGACTTGTTCTATTAGTCCATCTATACTAACCTCCACCAGGTTGCAAATTCAATCTAATTTTTTTCTGCATCTAGCTCTGAAAAAATATTTCAGCTTGTAACAGTGTGTGGGACTTGTTCTATTAGTCCATCTATACTAACCTCCACCAGGTTGCAAATTCAATCTAATTTTTTCTGCATCTAGCTCTGAAAAAATATTTCAGCTTGTAACAGTGTGTGGGACTTGTTCTATTAGTCCATATATACTAACCTCCACCAGGTTGCATATTCAATCTAATTTTTTTCTGCATCTAGCTCTGAAAAAATATTTCGGATTGTAGCAGTGTGTGGGACTTGTTCTATTAGTCCATCTATACTAACCTCCACCAGGTTGCAAATTCAATCTAATTTTTTTCTGCATCTAGCTCTGAAAAAATATTTCGGCTTGTAGCAGTGTGTAGGACTTGTTCTATTAGTCCATGTATACTAACCTACACCAGGTTGCAAATTCAAGCTAATTTTTTTCTGCTTCTAGCTCTGAAAAAATATTTCGGCTTGTAGCAGAGTGTGGGACTTATTCTATTAGTCCATCTATACTAACCTCCACCAGGTTGCAAATTCAATCTAATTTTTTTCTGCATTTAGCTCTGAAAAAATATTTCAGCTGGTAACAGTGTGTGGGACTTGTTCTATTAGTCCATATATACTAACCTCCACCAGGTTGCAAATTCAATCTAATTTTTTTCTGCATCTAGCTCTGAAAAAATATTTTGGCTTGTAGCAGTGTGTGGGACTTGTTCTATTAGTCCATGTATACTAACCTCCACCAGGTTGCAAATTCAATCTAATTTTTTTTCTGCATCCATCTCTGAAAAAATATTTCGGCTTTTAGCTTTGTGTTGGACTTGTTCTATTAGTCCATCTATACTAACCTCCACCAGTTTGCAAATTCAATCTAATTTTTTTCTGCATCAAGCTCTGAAAAAATATTTCGGCTTGTAGCAGTTTGTGGGACTTGTTCTATTAGTCCATTTATACTATCCTCCACCAGGTTGCAAATTCAATCTAATTTTTTTCTGCATCTAGCTCTGAAAAAATATTTCGGCTTGTAGCAGTGTGTGGAACTTGTTCTATTAGTCCATCTATAATAACCTCCACCAGGTTGCAAATACAATCTAATTTTTTTCTGCATCTAGTTCTGAAAAAATATTTTGGCTTGTAGCAGTTTGTGGGACTTGTTCTATTAGTCCATCTATACTAACCTCCACCAGGTTAAAAATTCAATCTAATTTTTTTCTTCATCTAGCTCTGAAAAAAATTTCGGCTTGTAGCAGTGTGTGGGACTTGTTCTATTAGTCCATCTATACTAACCTCCACCAGGTTGCAAAATCAATCTAATTTTTTTCTGCATCTAGCTCTGAAAAAATATTTCGGCTTGTAGCACTGTGTGGGACTTGTTCTATTAGTCCATCTATACTAACCTCCACCAGGTTGCAAATTCGATCTCATTTTTTTCTGCATCTAGCTCTGAAAAAATATTTTTGATTGTAGCAGTGTGTGGGACTTGTCCTATTAGTTCATCTATACTAACCGCCACCAGGTTGCAAATTCAATCTAATTTTTTTCTGCATCTAGCTCTGAAAAAATATTTTGACTTGTAGCAGTGTGTGGGACTTGTTCTATTAGTCTATCTATACTAACCTCCACCAGGTTGCAAATTCAATCTAATTTTTTTCTGCATCAAGCTCTGAAAAAATATTTCGGCTCGCAGCAGTGTGTGGGACTTGTTCTATTAGTCCATCTATACTAACCTCCACCAGGTTGCAAATTCAATCTAATTTTTTTCTGCATCTAGCTCTGAAAAAATATTTTGACTTGTAGCAGTGTGTGGGACTTGTTCTATTAGTCTATCTATACTAACCTCCACCAGGTTGCAAATTCAATCTAATTTTTTTCTGCATCAAGCTCTGAAAAAATATTTCGGCTCGCAGCAGTGTGTGGGACTTGTTCTATTAGTCCATCTATACTAACCTCCACCAGGTTGCAAATTCAATCTAATTTTTTTCTGCATCTAGCTCTGAAAAAATATTTTGGCTTGTAGCAGTGTGTGGGACTTGTTCTATTAGTCCATCTATACTAACCGCAACCAGGTTGCAAATTCAATCTAATTTTTTTCTGCATCTAGCTCTGAAAAAATATTTCAGCTTGTAACAGTGTGTGGGACTTGTTCTATTAGTCCATCTATACTAACCTCCACCAGGTTGCAAATTCAATCTAATTTTTTCTGCATCTAGCTGTGAAAAAATATTTCAGCTTGTAACAGTGTGTGGGACTTGTTCTATTAGTCCATATATACTAACCTCCACCAGGTTGCATATTCAATCTAATTTTTTTCTGCATCTAGCTCTGAAAAAATATTTCGGATTGTAGCAGTGTGTGGGACTTGTTCTATTAGTCCATCTATACTAACCTCCACCAGGTTGCAAATTCAATCTAATTTTTTTCTGCATCTAGCTCTGAAAAAATATTTCGGCTTGTAGCAGTGTGTGGGACTTGTTCTATTAGTCCATGTATACTAACCTACACCAGGTTGCAAATTCAAGCTAATTTTTTTCTGCTTCTAGCTCTGAAAAAATATTTCGGCTTGTAGCAGAGTGTGGGACTTATTCTATTAGTCCATCTATACTAACCTCCACCAGGTTGCAAATTCAATCTAATTTTTTTCTGCATTTAGCTCTGAAAAAATATTTCAGCTGGTAACAGTGTGTGGGACTTGTTCTATTAGTCCATATATACTAACCTCCACCAGGTTGCAAATTCAATCTAATTTTTTTCTGCATCTAGCTCTGAAAAAATATTTTGGCTTGTAGCAGTGTGTGGGACTTGTTCTATTAGTCCATGTATACTAACCTCCACCAGGTTGCAAATTCAATCTAATTTTTTTTCTGCATCCATCTCTGAAAAAATATTTCGGCTTTTAGCTTTGTGTGGGACTTGTTCTATTAGTCCATCTATACTAACCTCCACCAGTTTGCAAATTCAATCTAATTTTTTTCTGCATCAAGCTCTGAAAAAATATTTCGGCTTGTAGCAGTTTGTGGGACTTGTTCTATTAGTCCATTTATACTATCCTCCACCAGGTTGCAAATTCAATCTAATTTTTTTCTGCATCTAGCTCTGAAAAAATATTTCAGCTTGTAACAGTGTGTGGGACTTGTTCTATTAGTCCATCTATACTAACCTCCACCAGGTTGCAAATTCAATCTAATTTTTTCTGCATCTAGCTCTGAAAAAATATTTCAGCTTGTAACAGTGTGTGGGACTTGCTCTATTAGTCCATCTATACTAACCTCCACCAGGTTGCAAATTCAATCTAATTTTTTTCTGCATCTAGCTCTGAAAAAATATTTTGGCTTGTAGCAGTGTGTGGGACTTGTTCTATTAGTCCATGTATACTAACCTACACCAGGTTGCAAATTCAAGCTAATTTTTTTCTGCATCTAGCTCTGAAAAAATATTTCGGCTTGTAGCAGAGTGTGGGACTTATTCTATTAGTCCATCTATACTAACCTCCACCAGGTTGCAAATTCAATCTAATTTTTTTCTGCATTTAGCTCTGAAAAAATATTTCAGCTGGTAACAGTGTGTGGGACTTGTTCTATTAGTCCATCTATACTAACCTCCACCAGGTTGCAAATTCTATCTAACTTTTTCTGCCTCTAGCTCTGAAAAAATATTTCAGCTTGTAACAGTGTGTGGGACGTGTTCTATTAGTCCATATATACTAACCTCCACCAGGTTGCAAATTCAATCTAATTTTTTTCTGCATCTAGCTCTGAAAAAATATTTTGGCTTGTAGCAGTGTGTGGGACTTGTTCTATTAGTCCATGTATACTAACCTCCACCAGGTTGCAAATTCAATCTAATTTTTTTCTGCATCAAGCTCTGAAAAAATATTTCGGCTTTTAGCTTTGTGTTGGACTTGTTCTATTAGTCCCTCTATACTAACCTCCACCAGTTTGCAAATTCAATCTAATTTTTTTCTGCATCAAGCTCTGAAAAAATATTTCGGCTTGTAGCAGTTTGTGGGACTTGTTCTATTAGTCCACTTATACTAACCTCCACCAGGTTGCAAATTCAATCTAATTTTTTTCTGCATCTAGCTCTGAAAAAATATTTCGGATTGTAGCAGTGTGTGGGACTTGTTCTATTAGTCCATGTATACTAACCTCCACCAGGTTGCAAATTCAATCTAATTTTTTTCTGCATCTAGCTCTGAAAAAATATTTTCGCTTGTAGCAGTGTGTGGGACTTGTTCTATTAGTCCATCTATACTAACCTCCACCAGGTTGCAAATTCAATCTAATTTTTTTCTGCATCTAGCTCTGAAAAAATATTTCAGCTTGTAACAGTGTGTGGGACTTGTTCTATTAGTCCATCTATACTAACCTCCACCAGGTTGCAAATTCAATCTAATTTTTTCTGCATCTAGCTCTGAAAAAATATTTCAGCTTGTAACAGTGTGTGGGACTTGTTCCATTAGTCCATATATACTAACCTCCACCAGGTTGCAAATTCAATCTAATTTTTTTCTGCATCTAGCTCTGAAAAAATATTTCGGCTTGTAGCAGTGTGTGGGACTTGTTCTATTAGTCCATCTATACTAACCTCCACCAGGTTGCAAATTCAATCTAATTTTTTTCTGCATCTAGCTCTGAAAAAATATTTCGGCTTTTAGCTTTGTGTGGGACGTGTTCTATTAGTCCATCTATACTAACCTCCACCAGTTTGCAAATTCAATCTAATTTTTTTCTGCATCAAGCTCTGAAAAAATATTTCGGCTTGTAGCAGTTTGTGGGACTTGTTCTATTAGTCCATTTATATTAACCTCCACCAGGTTGCATATTCAATCTAATTTTTTTCTGCATCTAGCTCTGAAAAAATATTTCGGATTGTAGCAGTGTGTGGGACTTGTTCTATTAGTCCATCTATACTAACCTCCACCAGGTTGCAAATTCAATCTAATTTTTTTCTGCATCTAGCTCTGAAAAAATATTTCGGCTTGTAGCAGTGTGTGGGACTTGTTCTATTAGTCCATGTATACTAACCTACACCAGGTTGCAAATTCAAGCTAATTTTTTTCTGTATCTAGCTCTGAAAAAATATTTCGGCTTGTAGCAGAGTGTGGGACTTATTCTATTAGTCCATCTATACTAACCTCCACCAGGTTGCAAATTCAATCTAATTTTTTTCTGCATTTAGCTCTGAAAAAATATTTCAGCTGGTAACAGTGTGTGGGACTTTTTATATTAGTCCATATATACTAACCTCCACCAGGTTGCAAATTCAATCTAATTTTTTTCTGCATCTAGCTCTGAAAAAATATTTTGGCTTGTAGCAGTGTGTGGGACTTGTTCTATTAGTCCATGTATACTAACCTCCACCAGGTTGCAAATTCAATCTAATTTTTTTTCTGCATCCATCTCTGAAAAAATACTTCGGCTTTTAGCTTTGTGTGGGACTTGTTCTATTAGTCCATCTATACTAACCTCCACCAGTTTGCAAATTCAATCTAATTTTTTTCTGCATCAAGCTCTGAAAAAATATTTTGGCTTGTAGCAGTTTGTGGGACTTGTTCTATTAGTCCACTTATACTAACCTCCACCAGGTTGCAAATTCAATCTAATTTTTTTCTGCATCTAGCTCTGAAAAAATATTTCGGATTGTAGCAGTGTGTGGGACTTGTTCTATTAGTCCATGTATACTAACCTCCACCAGGTTGCAAATTCAATCTAATTTTTTTCTGCATCTAGCTCTGAAAAAATATTTTCGCTTGTAGCAGTGTGTGGGACTTGTTCTATTAGTCCATCTATACTAACCTCCACCAGGTTGCAAATTCAATCTAATTTTTTTCTGCATCTAGCTCTGAAAAAATATTTCAGCTTGTAACAGTGTGTGGGACTTGTTCTATTAGTCCATCTATACTAACCTCCACCAGGTTGCAAATTCAATCTAATTTTTTCTGCATCTAGCTCTGAAAAAATATTTCAGCTTGTAACAGTGTGTGGGACTTGTTCTATTAGTCCATATATACTAACCTCCACCAGGTTGCATATTCAATCTAATTTTTTTCTGCATCTAGCTCTGAAAAAATATTTCGGATTGTAGCAGTGTGTGGGACTTGTTCTATTAGTCCATCTATACTAACCTCCACCAGGTTGCAAATTCAATCTAATTTTTTTCTGCATCTAGCTCTGAAAAAATATTTCGGCTTGTAGCAGTGTGTAGGACTTGTTCTATTAGTCCATGTATACTAACCTACACCAGGTTGCAAATTCAAGCTAATTTTTTTCTGCTTCTAGCTCTGAAAAAATATTTCGGCTTGTAGCAGAGTGTGGGACTTATTCTATTAGTCCATCTATACTAACCTCCACCAGGTTGCAAATTCAATCTAATTTTTTTCTGCATTTAGCTCTGAAAAAATATTTCAGCTGGTAACAGTGTGTGGGACTTGTTCTATTAGTCCATATATACTAACCTCCACCAGGTTGCAAATTCAATCTAATTTTTTTCTGCATCTAGCTCTGAAAAAATATTTTGGCTTGTAGCAGTGTGTGGGACTTGTTCTATTAGTCCATGTATACTAACCTCCACCAGGTTGCAAATTCAATCTAATTTTTTTTCTGCATCCATCTCTGAAAAAATATTTCGGCTTTTAGCTTTGTGTTGGACTTGTTCTATTAGTCCATCTATACTAACCTCCACCAGTTTGCAAATTCAATCTAATTTTTTTCTGCATCAAGCTCTGAAAAAATATTTCGGCTTGTAGCAGTTTGTGGGACTTGTTCTATTAGTCCATTTATACTATCCTCCACCAGGTTGCAAATTCAATCTAATTTTTTTCTGCATCTAGCTCTGAAAAAATATTTCGGCTTGTAGCAGTGTGTGGAACTTGTTCTATTAGTCCATCTATAATAACCTCCACCAGGTTGCAAATACAATCTAATTTTTTTCTGCATCTAGTTCTGAAAAAATATTTTGGCTTGTAGCAGTTTGTGGGACTTGTTCTATTAGTCCATCTATACTAACCTCCACCAGGTTAAAAATTCAATCTAATTTTTTTCTTCATCTAGCTCTGAAAAAAATTTCGGCTTGTAGCAGTGTGTGGGACTTGTTCTATTAGTCCATCTATACTAACCTCCACCAGGTTGCAAAATCAATCTAATTTTTTTCTGCATCTAGCTCTGAAAAAATATTTCGGCTTGTAGCACTGTGTGGGACTTGTTCTATTAGTCCATCTATACTAACCTCCACCAGGTTGCAAATTCGATCTCATTTTTTTCTGCATCTAGCTCTGAAAAAATATTTTTGATTGTAGCAGTGTGTGGGACTTGTCCTATTAGTTCATCTATACTAACCGCCACCAGGTTGCAAATTCAATCTAATTTTTTTCTGCATCTAGCTCTGAAAAAATATTTTGACTTGTAGCAGTGTGTGGGACTTGTTCTATTAGTCTATCTATACTAACCTCCACCAGGTTGCAAATTCAATCTAATTTTTTTCTGCATCAAGCTCTGAAAAAATATTTCGGCTCGCAGCAGTGTGTGGGACTTGTTCTATTAGTCCATCTATACTAACCTCCACCAGGTTGCAAATTCAATCTAATTTTTTTCTGCATCTAGCTCTGAAAAAATATTTTGACTTGTAGCAGTGTGTGGGACTTGTTCTATTAGTCTATCTATACTAACCTCCACCAGGTTGCAAATTCAATCTAATTTTTTTCTGCATCAAGCTCTGAAAAAATATTTCGGCTCGCAGCAGTGTGTGGGACTTGTTCTATTAGTCCATCTATACTAACCTCCACCAGGTTGCAAATTCAATCTAATTTTTTTCTGCATCTAGCTCTGAAAAAATATTTTGGCTTGTAGCAGTGTGTGGGACTTGTTCTATTAGTCCATCTATACTAACCGCAACCAGGTTGCAAATTCAATCTAATTTTTTTCTGCATCTAGCTCTGAAAAAATATTTCAGCTTGTAACAGTGTGTGGGACTTGTTCTATTAGTCCATCTATACTAACCTCCACCAGGTTGCAAATTCAATCTAATTTTTTCTGCATCTAGCTGTGAAAAAATATTTCAGCTTGTAACAGTGTGTGGGACTTGTTCTATTAGTCCATATATACTAACCTCCACCAGGTTGCATATTCAATCTAATTTTTTTCTGCATCTAGCTCTGAAAAAATATTTCGGATTGTAGCAGTGTGTGGGACTTGTTCTATTAGTCCATCTATACTAACCTCCACCAGGTTGCAAATTCAATCTAATTTTTTTCTGCATCTAGCTCTGAAAAAATATTTCGGCTTGTAGCAGTGTATGGGACTTGTTCTATTAGTCCATGTATACTAACCTACACCAGGTTGCAAATTCAAGCTAATTTTTTTCTGCTTCTAGCTCTGAAAAAATATTTCGGCTTGTAGCAGAGTGTGGGACTTATTCTATTAGTCCATCTATACTAACCTCCACCAGGTTGCAAATTCAATCTAATTTTTTTCTGCATTTAGCTCTGAAAAAATATTTCAGCTGGTAACAGTGTGTGGGACTTGTTCTATTAGTCCATATATACTAACCTCCACCAGGTTGCAAATTCAATCTAATTTTTTTCTGCATCTAGCTCTGAAAAAATATTTTGGCTTGTAGCAGTGTGTGGGACTTGTTCTATTAGTCCATGTATACTAACCTCCACCAGGTTGCAAATTCAATCTAATTTTTTTTCTGCATCCATCTCTGAAAAAATATTTCGGCTTTTAGCTTTGTGTGGGACTTGTTCTATTAGTCCATCTATACTAACCTCCACCAGTTTGCAAATTCAATCTAATTTTTTTCTGCATCAAGCTCTGAAAAAATATTTCGGCTTGTAGCAGTTTGTGGGACTTGTTCTATTAGTCCATTTATACTATCCTCCACCAGGTTGCAAATTCAATCTAATTTTTTTCTGCATCTAGCTCTGAAAAAATATTTCAGCTTGTAACAGTGTGTGGGACTTGTTCTATTAGTCCATCTATACTAACCTCCACCAGGTTGCAAATTCAATCTAATTTTTTCTGCATCTAGCTCTGAAAAAATATTTCAGCTTGTAACAGTGTGTGGGACTTGCTCTATTAGTCCATCTATACTAACCTCCACCAGGTTGCAAATTCAATCTAATTTTTTTCTGCATCTAGCTCTGAAAAAATATTTTGGCTTGTAGCAGTGTGTGGGACTTGTTCTATTAGTCCATGTATACTAACCTACACCAGGTTGCAAATTCAAGCTAATTTTTTTCTGCATCTAGCTCTGAAAAAATATTTCGGCTTGTAGCAGAGTGTGGGACTTATTCTATTAGTCCATCTATACTAACCTCCACCAGGTTGCAAATTCAATCTAATTTTTTTCTGCATTTAGCTCTGAAAAAATATTTCAGCTGGTAACAGTGTGTGGGACTTGTTCTATTAGTCCATCTATACTAACCTCCACCAGGTTGCAAATTCTATCTAACTTTTTCTGCCTCTAGCTCTGAAAAAATATTTCAGCTTGTAACAGTGTGTGGGACGTGTTCTATTAGTCCATATATACTAACCTCCACCAGGTTGCAAATTCAATCTAATTTTTTTCTGCATCTAGCTCTGAAAAAATATTTTGGCTTGTAGCAGTGTGTGGGACTTGTTCTATTAGTCCATGTATACTAACCTCCACCAGGTTGCAAATTCAATCTAATTTTTTTTCTGTATCTATCTCTGAAAAAATATTTTGGCTTTTAGCTTTGTGTGGGACTTGTTCTATTAGTCCATCTATACTAACCTCCACCAGTTTGCAAATTCAATCTAATTTTTTTCTGCATCAAGCTCTGAAAAAATATTTCGGCTTTTAGCTTTGTGTTGGACTTGTTCTATTAGTCCCTCTATACTAACCTCCACCAGTTTGCAAATTCAATCTAATTTTTTTCTGCATCAAGCTCTGAAAAAATATTTCGGCTTGTAGCAGTTTGTGGGACTTGTTCTATTAGTCCACTTATACTAACCTCCACCAGGTTGCAAATTCAATCTAATTTTTTTCTGCATCTAGCTCTGAAAAAATATTTCGGATTGTAGCAGTGTGTGGGACTTGTTCTATTAGTCCATGTATACTAACCTCCACCAGGTTGCAAATTCAATCTAATTTTTTTCTGCATCTAGCTCTGAAAAAATATTTTCGCTTGTAGCAGTGTGTGGGACTTGTTCTATTAGTCCATCTATACTAACCTCCACCAGGTTGCAAATTCAATCTAATTTTTTTCTGCATCTAGCTCTGAAAAAATATTTCAGCTTGTAACAGTGTGTGGGACTTGTTCTATTAGTCCATCTATACTAACCTCCACCAGGTTGCAAATTCAATCTAATTTTTTCTGCATCTAGCTCTGAAAAAATATTTCAGCTTGTAACAGTGTGTGGGACTTGTTCCATTAGTCCATATATACTAACCTCCACCAGGTTGCAAATTCAATCTAATTTTTTTCTGCATCTAGCTCTGAAAAAATATTTCGGCTTGTAGCAGTGTGTGGGACTTGTTCTATTAGTCCATCTATACTAACCTCCACCAGGTTGCAAATTCAATCTAATTTTTTTCTGCATCTAGCTCTGAAAAAATATTTCGGCTTTTAGCTTTGTGTGGGACGTGTTCTATTAGTCCATCTATACTAACCTCCACCAGTTTGCAAATTCAATCTAATTTTTTTCTGCATCAAGCTCTGAAAAAATATTTCGGCTTGTAGCAGTTTGTGGGACTTGTTCTATTAGTCCATTTATATTAACCTCCACCAGGTTGCATATTCAATCTAATTTTTTTCTGCATCTAGCTCTGAAAAAATATTTCGGATTGTAGCAGTGTGTGGGACTTGTTCTATTAGTCCATCTATACTAACCTCCACCAGGTTGCAAATTCAATCTAATTTTTTTCTGCATCTAGCTCTGAAAAAATATTTCGGCTTGTAGCAGTGTGTGGGACTTGTTCTATTAGTCCATGTATACTAACCTACACCAGGTTGCAAATTCAAGCTAATTTTTTTCTGTATCTAGCTCTGAAAAAATATTTCGGCTTGTAGCAGAGTGTGGGACTTATTCTATTAGTCCATCTATACTAACCTCCACCAGGTTGCAAATTCAATCTAATTTTTTTCTGCATTTAGCTCTGAAAAAATATTTCAGCTGGTAACAGTGTGTGGGACTTTTTCTATTAGTCCATATATACTAACCTCCACCAGGTTGCAAATTCAATCTAATTTTTTTCTGCATCTAGCTCTGAAAAAATATTTTGGCTTGTAGCAGTGTGTGGGACTTGTTCTATTAGTCCATGTATACTAACCTCCACCAGGTTGCAAATTCAATCTAATTTTTTTTCTGCATCCATCTCTGAAAAAATATTTCGGCTTTTAGCTTTGTGTGGGACTTGTTCTATTAGTCCATCTATACTAACCTCCACCAGTTTGCAAATTCAATCTAATTTTTTTCTGCATCAAGCTCTGAAAAAATATTTCGGCTTGTAGCAGTTTGTGGGACTTGTTCTATTAGTCCACTTATACTAACCTCCACCAGGTTGCAAATTCAATCTAATTTTTTTCTGCATCTAGCTCTGAAAAAATATTTCGGATTGTAGCAGTGTGTGGGACTTGTTCTATTAGTCCATGTATACTAACCTCCACCAGGTTGCAAATTCAATCTAATTTTTTTCTGCATCTAGCTCTGAAAAAATATTTTCGCTTGTAGCAGTGTGTGGGACTTGTTCTATTAGTCCATCTATACTAACCTCCACCAGGTTGCAAATTCAATCTAATTTTTTTCTGCATCTAGCTCTGAAAAAATATTTCAGCTTGTAACAGTGTGTGGGACTTGTTCTATTAGTCCATCTATACTAACCTCCACCAGGTTGCAAATTCAATCTAATTTTTTCTGCATCTAGCTCTGAAAAAATATTTCAGCTTGTAACAGTGTGTGGGACTTGTTCTATTAGTCCATATATACTAACCTCCACCAGGTTGCATATTCAATCTAATTTTTTTCTGCATCTAGCTCTGAAAAAATATTTCGGATTGTAGCAGTGTGTGGGACTTGTTCTATTAGTCCATCTATACTAACCTCCACCAGGTTGCAAATTCAATCTAATTTTTTTCTGCATCTAGCTCTGAAAAAATATTTCGGCTTGTAGCAGTGTGTAGGACTTGTTCTATTAGTCCATGTATACTAACCTACACCAGGTTGCAAATTCAAGCTAATTTTTTTCTGCTTCTAGCTCTGAAAAAATATTTCGGATTGTAGCAGAGTGTGGGACTTATTCTATTAGTCCATCTATACTAACCTCCACCAGGTTGCAAATTCAATCTAATTTTTTTCTGCATTTAGCTCTGAAAAAATATTTCAGCTGGTAACAGTGTGTGGGACTTGTTCTATTAGTCCATATATACTAACCTCCACCAGGTTGCAAATTCAATCTAATTTTTTTCTGCATCTAGCTCTGAAAAAATATTTTGGCTTGTAGCAGTGTGTGGGACTTGTTCTATTAGTCCATGTATACTAACCTCCACCAGGTTGCAAATTCAATCTAATTTTTTTTCTGCATCCATCTCTGAAAAAATATTTCGGCTTTTAGCTTTGTGTTGGACTTGTTCTATTAGTCCATCTATACTAACCTCCACCAGTTTGCAAATTCAATCTAATTTTTTTCTGCATCAAGCTCTGAAAAAATATTTCGGCTTGTAGCAGTTTGTGGGACTTGTTCTATTAGTCCATTTATACTATCCTCCACCAGGTTGCAAATTCAATCTAATTTTTTTCTGCATCTAGCTCTGAAAAAATATTTCGGCTTGTAGCAGTGTGTGGAACTTGTTCTATTAGTCCATCTATAATAACCTCCACCAGGTTGCAAATACAATCTAATTTTTTTCTGCATCTAGTTCTGAAAAAATATTTTGGCTTGTAGCAGTTTGTGGGACTTGTTCTATTAGTCCATCTATACTAACCTCCACCAGGTTAAAAATTCAATCTAATTTTTTTCTTCATCTAGCTCTGAAAAAAATTTCGGCTTGTAGCAGTGTGTGGGACTTGTTCTATTAGTCCATCTATACTAACCTCCACCAGGTTGCAAAATCAATCTAATTTTTTTCTGCATCTAGCTCTGAAAAAATATTTCGGCTTGTAGCACTGTGTGGGACTTGTTCTATTAGTCCATCTATACTAACCTCCACCAGGTTGCAAATTCGATCTCATTTTTTTCTGCATCTAGCTCTGAAAAAATATTTTTGATTGTAGCAGTGTGTGGGACTTATCCTATTAGTTCATCTATACTAACCGCCACCAGGTTGCAAATTCAATCTAATTTTTTTCTGCATCTAGCTCTGAAAAAATATTTTGACTTGTAGCAGTGTGTGGGACTTGTTCTATTAGTCTATCTATACTAACCTCCACCAGGTTGCAAATTCAATCTAATTTTTTTCTGCATCAAGCTCTGAAAAAATATTTCGGCTCGCAGCAGTGTGTGGGACTTGTTCTATTAGTCCATCTATACTAACCTCCACCAGGTTGCAAATTCAATCTAATTTTTTTCTGCATCTAGCTCTGAAAAAATATTTTGACTTGTAGCAGTGTGTGGGACTTGTTCTATTAGTCTATCTATACTAACCTCCACCAGGTTGCAAATTCAATCTAATTTTTTTCTGCATCAAGCTCTGAAAAAATATTTCGGCTCGCAGCAGTGTGTGGGACTTGTTCTATTAGTCCATCTATACTAACCTCCACCAGGTTGCAAATTCAATCTAATTTTTTTCTGCATCTAGCTCTGAAAAAATATTTTGGCTTGTAGCAGTGTGTGGGACTTGTTCTATTAGTCCATCTATACTAACCGCAACCAGGTTGCAAATTCAAACTATTTTTTTTCTGCATCTAGCTCTGAAAAAATATTTTGGCTTGTAGCAGGGTGTGGGACTTGTTCTATTAGTCCATCTATACTAACCTCCTCAAGGTTGCAAATTCAATCTAATTTTTTTTTGCATCAAGCTCAGAAGAAATATTTTGGCTTGTAGCAGTGTGTGGGACTTGTTCTATTAGTCCATCTATACTAACCTCCACCAGGTTGCAAATTCAATCTAATTTTTTTCTGCATCTAGCTCTGAAAAAATATTTTGGCTTGTAGCAGTGTGTGGGACTTGTTCTATTAGTCCATCTATACTAACCTCCACCAGGTTGCAAATTCAATCTAATTTTTTTCTGCATCTAGCTCTGAAAAAATATTTTGGCTTGTAACAGTGTGTGGGACTTATTCTATTAGTCCATATATACTAACCTCCACCAGGTTGCAAATTCAATCTAATTTTTTTCTGCATCTAGCTCTGAAAAAATATTTCGGTTTCTAACAGTGTGTGGGACTTGTTCTATTAGTCCATCTATACTAACCTCCACCAGGTTGCAAATTCAATCTAATTTTTTTCTGCATCTAGCTCTGAAAAAATATTTCGGCTTGTAGCAGTGTGTGGGACTTGTTCTATTAGTGCATCTATACTAACCTCCACCAGTTTGCAAATTCAAACTATTTTTTTTCTGCATCTAGTTCTGAAAAAATATTTTGGCTTGTAGCAGTGTGTGGGAATTGTTCTATTAGTCCATCTATACTAACTTCCACCAGGTTACAAATTCAATCTAATTTTTTTCTGCATCTAGCTCTGAAAAAATATTTCGGCTTGTAGCAGTGTGTGGGACTTGTTCTATTAGTCCATCTATACTAACCTCCACCAGGTTGCAAATTCAATCAAATTTTTTTCTGTATCAAGCTCAGAAGAAATATTTTGGCTTGTAGCAGTGTGTGGGACTTGTTCTATTAGTCCATCTATACTAACCTCCACCGGGTTGCAAATTCAATCTAATTTTTTTCCACATCTAGCTCTGAAAAAATATTTCGGCTTGTAGCAGTGTGTGGGAATTTTTCTATTAGTCCATCTATACTAACCTCCACCAGGTTACAAATTCAATCTAATTTTTTTCTGCATCTAGCTCTGAAAAAATATTTCGGCTTGTAACAGTGTGTGTGACTTGTTCTATTACTCCATCTATACTAACCTCCACCAGGTTGCAAATTCAAACTATTTATTTTCTGCATCTAGCTCTGAAAAAATAGTTTGGCTAGTAGCAGTGTGTGGGACTTGTTATATTAGTCCATCTATACTAACCTCCTCCAGGTTGCAAATTCAATCTAATTTTTTTCTGCATCTAGCTCTGAAAAAATATTTCGGCTTGTAGCAGTGTGTGGGACTTGTTCTATTAGTCCATCTATACTAACCTCCACCAAGTTGCAAATTCAATCTAATTTTTTTCTGCATCTAGTTCTGAAAAAATATTTCGGCTTTTAGCTTTGTGTGGGACTTGTTCTATTAGACCATCTATACTAACCTCCACCAGTTTGCAAATTCAATCTAATTTTTTTCTGCATCAAGCTCTGAAAAAATATTTCGGCTTGTAGCAGTTTGTGGGACTTGTTCTATTAGTCCATTTATACTAACCTCCACCAGGTTGCAAATTCAATCTAATTTTTTTCTGCATCTAGCTCTGAAAAAATATATCGGCTTGTAGCAGTGTGTGGGACTTGTTCTATTAGTCCATCTATACTAACCTCCACCAGGTTGCAAATTCAATCTCATTTTTTTCTGCATCTAGCTGTGAAAAAATATTTTGGATTGTAGCAGTGTGTGGGTCTTGTTCTATTAGTCCATCTATACTAACCTCCACCAGCTTGCAAATTCAATCTAATTTTTTTCTGCATCTAGCTCTGAAAAAATATTTTGGCTTGTAGCAGTGTGTGGGACTTGTTCTATTAGTCCATCTATACTAACCTCCACCAGGTTGCAAATTCAATCTAATTTTTTTCTGCATCTAGCTCTGAAAAAATATTTTGGCTTGTAACAGTGTGTGGGACTTATTCTATTAGTCCATATATACTAACCTCCACCAGGTTGCAAATTCAATCTAATTTTTTTCTGCATCTAGCTCTGAAAAAATATTTCGGCTTCTAACAGTGTGTGGGACTTGTTCTATTAGTCCATCTATACTAACCTCCACCAGGTTGCAAATTCAATCTAATTTTTTTCTGCATCTAGCTCTGAAAAAATATTTCGGCTTGTAACAATGTGTGTGACTTGTTCTATTACTCCATCGATACTAACCTCCACCAGGTTGCAAATTCAAACTATTTATTTTCTGCATCTAGCTCTGAAAAAATATTTTGGCTTGTAGCAGTGTGTGGGACTTGTTATATTAGTCCATCTATACTAACCTCCTCCAGGTTGCAAATTCAATCTAATTTTTTTCTGCATCTAGCTCTGAAAAAATATTTCGGCTTGTAGCAGTGTGTGGGACTTGTTCTATTAGTCCATCTATACTAACCTCCACCAGGTTGCAAATTCAATCTAATTTTTTTCTGCATCTAGCTCTGAAAAAATATTTCGGCTTGTAGCAGTGTGTGGGACTTGTTCTATTAGTCCATGTATACTAACCTACACCAGGTTGCAAATTCAAGCTAATTTTTTTCTGCATCTAGCTCTGAAAAAATATTTCGGCTTGTAGCAGAGTGTGGGACTTATTCTATTAGTCCATCTATACTAACCTCCACCAGGTTGCAAATTCAATCTAATTTTTTTCTGCATTTAGCTCTGAAAAAATATTTCAGCTGGTAACAGTGTGTGGGACTTGTTCTATTAGTCCATCTATACTAACCTCCACCAGGTTGCAAATTCTATCTAATTTTTTCTGCCTCTAGCTCTGAAAAAATATTTCAGCTTGTAACAGTGTGTGGGACTTGTTCTATTAGTCCATATATACTAACCTCTACCAGGTTGCAAATTCAATCTAATTTTTTTCTGCATCTAGCTCTGAAAAAATATTTTGGCTTGTAGCAGTGTGTGGGACTTGTTCTATTAGTCCATGTATACTAACCTCCACCAGGTTGCAAATTCAATCTAATTTTTTTTCTGCATCTATCTCTGAAAAAATATTTCGGCTTTTAGCTTTGTGTGGGACTTGTTCTATTAGTCCATCTATACTAACCTCCACCAGTTTGCAAATTCAATCTAATTTTTTTCTGCATCAAGCTCTGAAAAAATATTTCGGCTTGTAGCAGTTTGTGGGACTTGTTCTATTAGTCCATTTATACTAACCTCCACCAGGTTAAAAATTCAATTTAATTTTTTTCTTCATCTAGCTCTGAAAAAAATTTCGGCTTGTAGCAGTGTGTGGGACTTGTTCTATTAGTCCATCTATACTAACCTCCACCAGGTTGCAAATTCAATCTAATTTTTTTCTGCATCTAGCTCTGAAAAAATATTTCGGCTTGTAGCAGTGTGTGGGACTTGTTCTATTAGTCAATCTATACTAACCTCCACCAGGTTGCAAATTCGATCTCATTTTTTTCTGCATCTAGCTCTGAAAAAATATTTTGGCTTGTAGCAGTGTGTGGGACTTGTTCTATTAGTCCATTTATACTAACGTCAACCAGGTTGCAAATTCAAACTATTTTTTTTCTGCATCTAGCTCTGAAAAAATATTTTGGCTTGTAGCAGGGTGTGGGACTTGTTCTATTAGTCCATCTATACTAACCTCCTCAAGGTTGCAAATTCAATCTAATTTTTTTCTGCATCTAGCTCTGAAAAAATATTTCGGCTTGTAGCAGTGTGTGGGACTTGTTCTATTAGTCAATATATACTAACCTCCACCAGGTTGCAAATTCAATTTAATTTTGTTCTGCATCTAGCTCTGAAAAAATATTTCGGCTTGTAACAGTGTGTGGGACTTGTTCTATTAGTCCATCTATACTAACCTCCAACAGGTTGCAAACTCAAACTATTTTTTTTCTGCATCTAGCTCTGAAAAAATATTTTGGCTTGTAGCAGTGTGTGGGATTTGTTCTATTAGTCCATCTATACTAACCTCCACCAGGTTGCAAATTCAATCTAATTTTTTTCTGCATCTAGCTCTGAAAAAATATTTCGGCTTGTAACAGTGTGTGGGACTTGTTCTATTAGTCCATCTATACTAACCTCCACCAGGTTGCAAATTCAATCTAATTTTTTTCTGCATCTAGCTCTGAAAAAATATTTCGGCTTGTAGCAGTGTGTGGGACTTGTTCTATTAGTCCATCTATACTAAACTCCACCAGGTTGCAAATTCAATCAAATTTTTTTCTGCATCAAGCTCAGAAGAAATATTTTGGCTTGTAGCAGTGTGTGGGACTTGTTCTATTAGTGCATCTATACTAACCTCCACCAGTTTGCAAATTCAAGCTAATTTTTTTCTGCATCTAGTTCTGAAAAGATATTTTGGCTTGTAGCAGTGTGTGGGAATTTTTCTATTAGTCCATCTATACTAACCTCCACCAGGTTACAATTTCAATCTAATTTTTTTCTGCATCTAGCTCTGAAAAAATATTTCGGCTTGTATCAGTGTGTGTGACTTGTTCTATTACTCCATCTATACTAACCTCCACCAGGTTGCAAATTCAAACTATTTATTTTCTGCATCTAGCTCTGAAAAAATATTTCGGCTTGTAGCAGTGTGTGGGACTTGTTCTATTAGTCCATCTATACTAACCTCCACCAGGTTGCAAATTCAATCTAATTTTTTTCTGCATCTAGCTCTGAAAAAATATTTCGGCTTGTAGCAATGTGTGGGACTTGTTCTATTAGTCCATCTATACTAACCCCCACCAGGTTGCAAATTCAATTTAATTTTTTTCTTCATCTAGCTCTGAAAAAAAATTTCGGCTTGTAGCAGTGTGTGGGACTTGTTCTATTAGTCCATCTATACTAACCTCCACCAGGTTGCAAATTCAATCTAATTTTTTTCTGCATCTAGCTCTGAGAAAATATTTCGGCTTGTAACAGTGTGTGGGACTTGTTCTATTAGTCCATCTATACTAACCTCCACCAGGTTGCAAATTCAATCTAATTTTTTTCTGCATCTAGCTCTGAAAAAATATTTTGGCTTGTAGCAGTGTGTGGGACTTGTTCTATTAGTCCATCTATACTAACCTCCACCAGGTTGCAAATTCAATCTAATTTTTTTCTGCATCTAGCTCTGAAAAAATATTTCGGCTTGTAACAGTGTTTGGGACTTGTTCTATTAGTCCATATATAATAACCTCCACCAGGTTGCAAATTCAATCTAATTTTTTTCTGCATCTAGCTCTGAAAAAATATTTCGGCTTCTAACAATGTGTGGGACTTGTTCTATTAGTCCATCTATACTAACTTCCACCAGTTTGCAAATTCAAACTAATTTTTTTCTGCATCTAGTTCTGAAAAAATATTTTGGCTTGTAGCAGTGTGTGGGAATTGTTCTATTAGTCCATCTATACTAACCTCCACCAGGTTACAAATTCAATCTAATTTTTTTCTGCATCTAGCTCTGAAAAAATATTTCGGCTTGTAACAATGTGTGTGACTTGTTCTATTACTCCATCTATACTAACCTCCACCAGGTTGCAAATTCAAACTATTTATTTTCTGCATCTAGCTCTGAAAAAATATTTTGGCTTGTAGCAGTGTGTGGGACTTGTTATATTAGTCCATCTATTCTAACCTCCTCCAGGTTGCAAATTCAATCTAATTTTTTTCTGCATCTAGCTCTGAAAAAATATTTTGGCTTGTAGCAGTGTGTGGGACTTGTTCTATTAGTCGATCTATACTAACCTCCACCAGGTTGCAAATTCAATCTAATTTTTTTCTGCATCTAGCTCTGAAAAAATATTTCGGCTTTTAGCTTTGTGTGAGACTTCTTCTATTAGTCCATCTATACTAACCTCCACCAGTTTGCAAATTCAATCTAATTTTTTTCTGCATCAAGCTCTGAAAAAATATTTCGGCTTGTAGCAGTTTGTGGGACTTGTTCTATTAGTCCATTTATACTAACCTCCACCAGGTTGCAAATTCAATCTAATTTTTTTCTGCATCTAGCTCTGAAAAAATATATCGGCTTGTAGCAGTGTGTGGGACTTGTTCTATTAGTCCATCTATAATAACCTCCACCAGGTTGCAAATACAATCTAATTTTTTTCTGCATCTAGCTCTGAAAAAATATTTTGGCATGTAGCAATGTGTGGGACTTGTTCTATTAGTCCATCTATACTAACCTCCACCAGGTTGCAAATTCAATTTAATTTTTTTCTTCATCTAGCTCTGAAAAAAAATTTCGGCTTGTAGCAGTGTGTGGGACTTGTTCTATTAGTCCATCTATACTAACCTCCACCAGGTTGCAAATTCAATCTAATTTTTTTCTGCATCTAGCTCTGAAAAAATATTTTGGCTTGTAGCAGTGTGTGGGACTTGTTCTATTAGTCCATCTATACTAACCTCCTCCAGGTTGCAAATTCAATCTCATTTTTTTCTGCATCTAGCTCTGAAAAAATATTTTGGATTGTAGCAGTGTGTGGGACTTGTTCTATTAGTGCATCTATACTAACCTCCACCAGGTTGCAAATTCAATCTAATTTTTTTCTGCATCTAGCTCTGAAAAAATATTTCGGCTTGTAGCAGTGTGTGGGACTTGTTCTATTAGTCCATCTATACTAACCTCCACCAGGTTGCAAATTCAAACTATTTATTTTCTGCATCTAGCTCTGAAAAAATATTTTGGCTTGTAGCAGTGTGTGGGACTTGTTATATTAGTCCATCTATACTAACCTCCTCCAGGTTGCAAATTCAATCTAATTTTTTTCTGCATCTAGCTCTGAAAAAATATTTCGGCTTGTAGCAGTGTGTGGGACTTGTTCTATTAGTGCATCTATACTAACCTCCACCAGTTTGCAAATTCAAACTAATTTTTTTCTGCATCTAGTTCTGAAAAAATATTTTGGCTTGTAGCAGTGTGTGGGAATTATTCTATTAGTCCATCTATACTAACCTCCACCAGGTTACAAATTCAATCTAATTTTTTTCTGCATCTAGCTCTGAAAAAATATTTCGGCTTGTAACAATGTGTGTGACTTGTTCTATTACTCCATCTATACTAACCTCCACCAGGTTGCAAATTCAAACTATTTATTTTCTGCATCTAGCTCTGAAAAAATATTTTGGCTTGTAGCAGTGTGTGGGACTTGTTATATTAGTCCATCTATACTAACCTCCTCCAGGTTGCAAATTCAATCTAATTTTTTTCTGCATCTAGCTCTGAAAAAATATTTTGGCTTGTAGCAGTGTGTGGGACTTGTTCTATTAGTCCATCTATACTTACCTCCACCAGGTTGCAAATTCAATCTAATTTTTTTCTGCATCTAGCTCTGAAAAAATATTTCGGCTTTTAGCTTTGTGTGAGACTTGTTCTATTAGTCCATCTATACTAACCTCCACCAGTTTGCAAATTCAATCTAATTTTTTTCTGCATCAAGCTCTGAAAAAATATTTCGGCTTGTAGCAGTTTGTGGGACTTGTTCTATTAGTCCATTTATACTAACCTCCACCAGGTTGCAAATTCAATCTAATTTTTTTCTGCATCTAGCTCTGAAAAAATATATCGGCTTGTAGCAGTGTGTGGGACTTGTTCTATTAGTCCATCTATAATGACCTCCACCAGATTGCAAATACAATCTAATTTTTTTCTGCATCTAGCTCTGAAAAAATATTTTGGCTTGTAGCAATGTGTGGGACTTGTTCTATTAGTCCATCTATACTAACCTCCACCAGGTTGCAAATTCAATTTAATTTTTTTCTTCATCTAGCTCTGAAAAAAAATTTCGGCTTGTAGCAGTGTGTGGGACTTGTTCTATTAGTCCATCTATACTAACCTCCACCAGGTTGCAAATTCAATCTAATTTTTTTCTGCATCTAGCTCTGAAAATATATTTTGGCTTGTAGCAGTGTGTGGGACTTGTTCTATTAGTCCATCTATACTAACCTCCTCCAGGTTGCAAATTCAATCTAATTTTTTTCTGCATCTAGCTCTGAAAAAATATTTTGGCTTGTAGCAGTGTGTGGGACTTGTTCTATTAGTCCATCTATACTAACCTCCACCAGGTTGCAAATTCAATCTAATTTTTTTCTGCATCTAGCTCTGAAAAAATATTTCGGCTTGCAGCAGTGTATGGGACTTGTTCTATTAGTCCATCTATACTAACCTCCACCAGGTTGCAAATTCAGTCTAATTTTTTCTGCATCTAGCTCTGAAAAAATATTTTGGCTTGTAGCAGTGTGTGGGACTTGTTCTATTAGTCCATCTATACTAACCTCCATGAGGTTGCAAATTCAAACTATTTATTTTCTGCATCTAGCTCTGAAAAAATATTTTGGCTTGTAGCAGTGTGTGGGACTTGTTATATTAGTCCATCTATACTAACCTCCTCCAGGTTGCAAATTCAATCTAATTTTTTTCTGCATCTAGCTCTGAAAAAATATTTTGGCTTGTAGCAGTGTGTGGGACTTGTTCTATTAGTCCATCTATACTAACCTCCACCAGGTTGCAAATTCAATCTAATTTTTTTCTGCATCTAGCTCTGAAAAAATATTTCGGCTTTTAGCTTTGTGTGAGACTTGTTCTATTAGTCCATCTATACTAACCTCCACCAGTTTGCAATTTCAATCTAATTTTTTTCTGCATCAAGCTCTGAAAAAATATTTCGGCTTGTAGCAGTTTGTGGGACTTGTTCTATTAGTCCATTTATACTAACCTCCACCAGGTTGCAAATTCAATCTAATTTTTTTCTGCATCTAGCTCTGAAAAACTATATAGGCTTGTAGCAGTGTGTGGGACTTGTTCTATTAGTCCATCTATAATAACCTCCACCAGATTGCAAATACAATCTAATTTTTTTCTGCATCTAGCTCTGAAAAAATATTTTGGCTTGTAGCAATGTGTGGGACTTGTTCTATTAGTCCATCTATACTAACCTCCACCAGGTTGCAAATTCAATTTAATTTTTTTCTTCATCTAGCTCTGAAAAAAAATTTCGGCTTGTAGCAGTGTGTGGGACTTGTTCTATTAGTCCATCTATACTAACCTCCACCAGGTTGCAAATTCAATCTAATTTTTTTCTGCATCTAGCTCTGAAAATATATTTTGGCTTGTAGCAGTGTGTGGGACTTGTTCTATTAGTCCATCTATACTAACCTCCTCCAGGTTGCAAATTCAATCTAATTTTTTTCTGCATCTAGCTCTGAAAAAATATTTTGGCTTGTAGCAGTGTGTGGGACTTGTTCTATTAGTCCATCTATACTAACCTCCACCAGGTTGCAAATTCAATCTAATTTTTTTCTGCATCTAGCTCTGAAAAAATATTTCGGCTTGCAGCAGTGTGTGGGACTTGTTCTATTAGTCCATCTATACTAACCTCCACCAGGTTGCAAATTCAGTCTAATTTTTTCTGCATCTAGCTCTGAAAAAATATTTTGGCTTGTAGCAGTGTGTGGGACTTGTTCTATTAGTCCATCTATACTAACCTCCATGAGGTTGCAAATTCAAACTATTTATTTTCTGCATCTAGCTCTGAAAAAAAATTTCGGCTTGTAGCAATGTGTGGGACTTGTTCTATTAGTCCATCTATACTAACCTCCACCAGGTTGAAAATTCAATCTAATATTTTTCTGCATCTAGCTCTGAAAAAATATTTTGGCTTGTAGCAGTGTGTGGGACTTGTTCTATTAGTCCATCTATACTAACCTCCTCCAGGTTGCAAATTCAATCTAATTTTTTTCTGCATCTAGCTCTGAAAAAATATTTCGGCTTGTAGCAGTGTGTGGGACTTGTTCTATTAGTGCATCTATACTAACCTCCACCAGTTTGCAAATTCAAACTAATTTTTTTCTGCATCTAGTTCTGAAAAAATATTTTGGCTTGTAGCAGTGTGTGGGAATTGTTCTATTAGTCCATCTATACTAACCTCCACCAGGTTACAAATTCAATCTAATTTTTTTCTGCATCTAGCTCTGAAAAAATATTTCGGCTTGTAACAATGTGTGTGACTTGTTCTATTACTCCATCTATACTAACCTCCACCAGGTTGCAAATTCAAACTATTTATTTTCTGCATCTAGCTCTGAAAAAATATTTTGGCTTGTAGCAGTGTGTGGGACTTGTTATATTAGTCCATCTATACTAACCTCCTCCAGGTTGCAAATTCAATCTAATTTTTTTCTGCATCTAGCTCTGAAAAAATATTTTGGCTTGTAGCAGTGTGTGGGACTTGTTCTATTAGTCCATCTATACTTACCTCCACCAGGTTGCAAATTCAATCTAATTTTTTTCTGCATCTAGCTCTGAAAAAATATTTCGGCTTTTAGCTTTGTGTGAGACTTGTTCTATTAGTCCATCTATACTAACCTCCACCAGTTTGCAAATTCAATCTAATTTTTTTCTGCATCAAGCTCTGAAAAAATATTTCGGCTTGTAGCAGTTTGTGGGACTTGTTCTATTAGTCCATTTATACTAACCTCCACCAGGTTGCAAATTCAATCTAATTTTTTTCTGCATCTAGCTCTGAAAAAATATATCGGCTTGTAGCAGTGTGTGGGACTTGTTCTATTAGTCCATCTAAAATGACCTCCACCAGATTGCAAATACAATCTAATTTTTTTCTGCATCTAGCTCTGAAAAAATATTTTGGCTTGTAGCAATGTGTGGGACTTGTTCTATTAGTCCATCTATACTAACCTCCACCAGGTTGCAAATTCAATTTAATTTTTTTCTTCATCTAGCTCTGAAAAAAAATTTCGGCTTGTAGCAGTGTGTGGGACTTGTTCTATTAGTCCATCTATACTAACCTCCACCAGGTTGCAAATTCAATCTAATTTTTTTCTGCATCTAGCTCTGAAAATATATTTTGGCTTGTAGCAGTGTGTGGGACTTGTTCTATTAGTCCATCTATACTAACCTCCTCCAGGTTGCAAATTCAATCTAATTTTTTTCTGCATCTAGCTCTGAAAAAATATTTTGGCTTGTAGCAGTGTGTGGGACTTGTTCTATTAGTCCATCTATACTAACCTCCACCAGGTTGCAAATTCAATCTAATTTTTTTCTGCATCTAGCTCTGAAAAAATATTTCGGCTTGCAGCAGTGTATGGGACTTGTTCTATTAGTCCATCTATACTAACCTCCACCAGGTTGCAAATTCAGTCTAATTTTTTCTGCATCTAGCTCTGAAAAAATATTTTGGCTTGTAGCAGTGTGTGGGACTTGTTCTATTAGTCCATCTATACTAACCTCCATGAGGTTGCAAATTCAAACTATTTATTTTCTGCATCTAGCTCTGAAAATATATTTTGGCTTGTAGCAGTGTGTGGGACTTGTTATATTAGTCCATCTATACTAACCTCCTCCAGGTTGCAAATTCAATCTAATTTTTTTCTGCATCTAGCTCTGAAAAAATATTTTGGCTTGTAGCAGTGTGTGGGACTTGTTCTATTAGTCCATCTATACTAACCTCCACCAGGTTGCAAATTCAATCTAATTTTTTTCTGCATCTAGCTCTGAAAAAATATTTCGGCTTTTAGCTTTGTGTGAGACTTGTTCTATTAGTCCATCTATACTAACCTCCACCAGTTTGCAATTTCAATCTAATTTTTTTCTGCATCAAGCTCTGAAAAAATATTTTGGCTTGTAGCAGTTTGTGGGACTTGTTCTATTAGTCCATTTATACTAACCTCCACCAGGTTGCAAATTCAATCTAATTTTTTTCTGCATCTAGCTCTGAAAAAATATATAGGCTTGTAGCAGTGTGTGGGACTTGTTCTATTAGTCCATCTATAATAACCTCCACCAGATTGCAAATACAATCTAATTTTTTTCTGCATCTAGCTCTGAAAAAATATTTTGGCTTGTAGCAATGTGTGGGACTTGTTCTATTAGTCCATCTATACTAACCTCCACCAGGTTGCAAATTCAATTTAATTTTTTTCTTCATCTAGCTCTGAAAAAAAATTTCGGCTTGTAGCAGTGTGTGGGACTTGTTCTATTAGTCCATCTATACTAACCTCCACCAGGTTGCAAATTCAATCTAATTTTTTTCTGCATCTAGCTCTGAAAATATATTTTGGCTTGTAGCAGTGTGTGGGACTTGTTCTATTAGTCCATCTATACTAACCTCCTCCAGGTTGCAAATTCAATCTAATTTTTTTCTGCATCTAGCTCTGAAAAAATATTTTGGCTTGTAGCAGTGTGTGGGACTTGTTCTATTAGTCCATCTATACTAACCTCCACCAGGTTGCAAATTCAATCTAATTTTTTTCTGCATCTAGCTCTGAAAAAATATTTCGGCTTGCAGCAGTGTGTGGGACTTGTTCTATTAGTCCATCTATACTAACCTCCACCAGGTTGCAAATTCAGTCTAATTTTTTCTGCATCTAGCTCTGAAAAAATATTTTGGCTTGTAGCAGTGTGTGGGACTTGTTCTATTAGTCCATCTATACTAACCTCCATGAGGTTGCAAATTCAAACTATTTATTTTCTGCATCTAGCTCTGAAAAAATATTTTGGCTTGTAGCAGTGTGTGGGACTTGTTATATTAGTCCATCTATACTAACCTCCTCCAGGTTGCAAATTCAATCTAATTTTTTTCTGCATCTAGCTCTGAAAAAATATTTCGGCTTGTAGCAGTGTGTGGGACTTGTTCTATTAGTCCATCTATACTAAACTCCACCAGGTTGCAAATTCAATCTAATTTTTTTCTGCATCTAGCTCTGAAAAAATATTTCGGCTTTTAGCTTTGTGTGAGACTTGTTCTATTAGTCCATCTATACTAACCTCCACCAGTTTGCAAATTCAATCTAATTTTTTTCTGCATCAAGCTCTGAAAAAATATTTCGGCTTGTAGCAGTTTGTGGGACTTGTTCTATTAGTCCATTTATACTAACCTCCACCAGGTTGCAAATTCAATCTAATTTTTTTCTGCATCTAGCTCTGAAAAAATATATCGGCTTGTAGCAGTGTGTGGGACTTGTTCTATTAGTCCATCTATAATAACCTCCACCAGATTGCAAATACAATCTAATTTTTTTCTGCATCTAGCTCTGAAAAAATATTTTGGCTTGTAGCAATGTGTGGGACTTGTTCTATTAGTCCATCTATACTAACCTCCACCAGGTTGCAAATTCAATTTAATTTTTTTCTTCATCTAGCTCTGAAAAAAAATTTCGGCTTGTAGCAGTGTGTGGGACTTGTTCTATTAGTCCATCTATACTAACCTCCACCAGGTTGCAAATTCAATCTAATTTTTTTCTGCATCTAGCTCTGAAAATATATTTTGGCTTGTAGCAGTGTGTGGGACTTGTTCTATTAGTCCATCTATACTAACCTCCTCCAGGTTGCAAATTCAATCTAATTTTTTTCTGCATCTAGCTCTGAAAAAATATTTTGGCTTGTAGCAGTGTGTGGGACTTGTTCTATTAGTCTATCTATACTAACCTCCACCAGGTTGCAAATTCAATCTAATTTTTTTCTGCATCTAGCTCTGAAAAAATATTTCGGCTTGCAGCAGTGTGTGGGACTTGTTCTATTAGTCCATCTATACTAACCTCCACCAGGTTGCAAATTCAGTCTAATTTTTTCTGCATCTAGCTCTGAAAAAATATTTTGGCTTGTAGCAGTGTGTGGGACTTGTTCTATTAGTCCATCTATACTAACCTCCATGAGGTTGCAAATTCAAACTATTTATTTTCTGCATCTAGCTCTGAAAAAATATTTTGGCTTGTAGCAGTGTGTGGGACTTGTTATATTAGTCCATCTATACTAACCTCCTCCAGGTTGCAAATTCAATCTAATTTTTTTCTGCATCTAGCTCTGAAAAAATATTTCGGCTTGTAGCAGTGTGTGGGACTTGTTCTATTAGTCCATCTATACTAACCTCCACCAGGTTGCAAATTCAATCTAATTTTTTTCTGCATCTAGCTCTGAAAAAATATTTCGGCTTTTAGCTTTGTGTGAGACTTGTTCTATTAGTCCATCTATACTAACCTCCACCAGTTTGCAAATTCAATCTAATTTTTTTCTGCATCAAGCTCTGAAAAAATATTTCGGCTTGTAGCAGTTTGTGGGACTTGTTCTATTAGTCCATTTATACTAACCTCCAACAGGTTGCAATTCAATCTAATTTTTTTCTGCATCTAGCTCTGAAAAAATATATCGGCTTGAAGCAGTGTGTGGGACTTGTTCTATTAGTCCATCTATAATAACATCCACCAGGTTGCAAATACAATCTAATTTTTTTCTGCATCTAGCTCTGAAAAAAAATTTCGGCTTGTAGCAGTGTGTGGGACTTGTTCTATTAGTCCATCTATACTAACCTCCACCAGGTTGAAAATTCAATCTAATATTTTTCTGCATCTAGCTCTGAAAAAATATTTTGGCTTGTAGCAGTGTGTGGGACTTGTTCTATTAGTCCATCTATACTAACCTCCACCAGGTTGCAAATTCAATCTAATTTTTTTCTGCATCTAGCTCTGAAAAAATATTTCGGCTTTTAGCTTTGTGTGAGACTTGTTCTATTAGTCCATCTATACTAACCTCCACCAGTTTGCAATTTCAATCTAATTTTTTTCTGCATCAAGCTCTGAAAAAATATTTTGGCTTGTAGCAGTTTGTGGGACTTGTTCTATTAGTCCATTTATACTAACCTCCACCAGGTTGCAAATTCAATCTAATTTTTTTCTGCATCTAGCTCTGAAAAAATATATAGGCTTGTAGCAGTGTGTGGGACTTGTTCTATTAGTCCATCTATAATAACCTCCACCAGATTGCAAATACAATCTAATTTTTTTCTGCATCTAGCTCTGAAAAAATATTTTGGCTTGTAGCAATGTGTGGGACTTGTTCTATTAGTCCATCTATACTAACCTCCACCAGGTTGCAAATTCAATTTAATTTTTTTCTTCATCTAGCTCTGAAAAAAAATTTCGGCTTGTAGCAGTGTGTGGGACTTGTTCTATTAGTCCATCTATACTAACCTCCACCAGGTTGCAAATTCAATCTAATTTTTTTCTGCATCTAGCTCTGAAAATATATTTTGGCTTGTAGCAGTGTGTGGGACTTGTTCTATTAGTCCATCTATACTAACCTCCTCCAGGTTGCAAATTCAATCTAATTTTTTTCTGCATCTAGCTCTGAAAAAATATTTTGGCTTGTAGCAGTGTGTGGGACTTGTTCTATTAGTCCATCTATACTAACCTCCACCAGGTTGCAAATTCAATCTAATTTTTTTCTGCATCTAGCTCTGAAAAAATATTTCGGCTTGCAGCAGTGTGTGGGACTTGTTCTATTAGTCCATCTATACTAACCTCCACCAGGTTGCAAATTCAGTCTAATTTTTTCTGCATCTAGCTCTGAAAAAATATTTTGGCTTGTAGCAGTGTGTGGGACTTGTTCTATTAGTCCATCTATACTAACCTCCATGAGGTTGCAAATTCAAACTATTTATTTTCTGCATCTAGCTCTGAAAAAATATTTTGGCTTGTAGCAGTGTGTGGGACTTGTTATATTAGTCCATCTATACTAACCTCCTCCAGGTTGCAAATTCAATCTAATTTTTTTCTGCATCTAGCTCTGAAAAAATATTTCGGCTTGTAGCAGTGTGTGGGACTTGTTCTATTAGTCCATCTATACTAAACTCCACCAGGTTGCAAATTCAATCTAATTTTTTTCTGCATCTAGCTCTGAAAAAATATTTCGGCTTTTAGCTTTGTGTGAGACTTGTTCTATTAGTCCATCTATACTAACCTCCACCAGTTTGCAAATTCAATCTAATTTTTTTCTGCATCAAGCTCTGAAAAAATATTTCGGCTTGTAGCAGTTTGTGGGACTTGTTCTATTAGTCCATTTATACTAACCTCCACCAGGTTGCAAATTCAATCTAATTTTTTTCTGCATCTAGCTCTGAAAAAATATATCGGCTTGTAGCAGTGTGTGGGACTTGTTCTATTAGTCCATCTATAATAACCTCCACCAGATTGCAAATACAATCTAATTTTTTTCTGCATCTAGCTCTGAAAAAATATTTTGGCTTGTAGCAATGTGTGGGACTTGTTCTATTAGTCCATCTATACTAACCTCCACCAGGTTGCAAATTCAATTTAATTTTTTTCTTCATCTAGCTCTGAAAAAAAATTTCGGCTTGTAGCAGTGTGTGGGACTTGTTCTATTAGTCCATCTATACTAACCTCCACCAGGTTGCAAATTCAATCTAATTTTTTTCTGCATCTAGCTCTGAAAATATATTTTGGCTTGTAGCAGTGTGTGGGACTTGTTCTATTAGTCCATCTATACTAACCTCCTCCAGGTTGCAAATTCAATCTAATTTTTTTCTGCATCTAGCTCTGAAAAAATATTTTGGCTTGTAGCAGTGTGTGGGACTTGTTCTATTAGTCTATCTATACTAACCTCCACCAGGTTGCAAATTCAATCTAATTTTTTTCTGCATCTAGCTCTGAAAAAATATTTCGGCTTGCAGCAGTGTGTGGGACTTGTTCTATTAGTCCATCTATACTAACCTCCACCAGGTTGCAAATTCAGTCTAATTTTTTCTGCATCTAGCTCTGAAAAAATATTTTGGCTTGTAGCAGTGTGTGGGACTTGTTCTATTAGTCCATCTATACTAACCTCCATGAGGTTGCAAATTCAAACTATTTATTTTCTGCATCTAGCTCTGAAAAAATATTTTGGCTTGTAGCAGTGTGTGGGACTTGTTATATTAGTCCATCTATACTAACCTCCTCCAGGTTGCAAATTCAATCTAATTTTTTTCTGCATCTAGCTCTGAAAAAATATTTCGGCTTGTAGCAGTGTGTGGGACTTGTTCTATTAGTCCATCTATACTAACCTCCACCAGGTTGCAAATTCAATCTAATTTTTTTCTGCATCTAGCTCTGAAAAAATATTTCGGCTTTTAGCTTTGTGTGAGACTTGTTCTATTAGTCCATCTATACTAACCTCCACCAGGTTGCAAATTCAATCTAATTTTTTTCTGCATCAAGCTCTGAAAAAATATTTCGGCTTGTAGCAGTTTGTGGGACTTGTTCTATTAGTCCATTTATACTAACCTCCAACAGGTTGCAATTCAATCTAATTTTTTTCTGCATCTAGCTCTGAAAAAATATATCGGCTTGAAGCAGTGTGTGGGACTTGTTCTATTAGTCCATCTATAATAACATCCACCAGGTTGCAAATACAATCTAATTTTTTTCTGCATCTAGCTCTGAAAAAAAATTTCGGCTTGTAGCAGTGTGTGGGACTTGTTCTATTAGTCCATCTATACTAACCTCCACCAGGTTGAAAATTCAATCTAATATTTTTCTGCATCTAGCTCTGAAAAAATATTTTGGCTTGTAGCAGTGTGTGGGACTTGTTCTATTAGTCCATCTATACTAACCTCCTCCAGGTTGCAAATTCAATCTAATTTTTTTCTGCATCTAGCTCTGAAAAAATATTTCGGATTGTAGCAGTGTGTGGGACTTGTTCTATTAGTCCATGTATACTAACCTCCACCAGGTTGCAAATTCAATCTAATTTTTTTCTGCATCTAGCTCTGAAAAAATATTTCGGCTTGTAGCAGTGTGTGGGACTTGTTCTATTAGTCCATCTATACTAACCTCCACCAGGTAGCAATTCCAAGCTAATTTTTTTCTGCATCTAGCTCTGAAAAAATATGTCGGCTTGTAGCAGAGTGTGGGACTTGTTCTATTAGTCCATCTATACTAACCTCCACCAGGTTGCAAATTCAATCTAATTTTTTTCTGCATCTAGCTCTGAAAAAATATTTCAGCTTGTAACAGTGTATGGGACTTGTTCTATTAGTCCATCTATACTAACCTCCACCAGGTTGCAAATTCAATCTAATTTTTTCTGCATCTAGCTCTGAAAAAATATTTCAGCTTGTAACAGTGTGTGGGACTTGTTCTATTAGTCCATATATACTAACCTCCACCAGGTTGCAAATTCAATCAAATTTTTTTCTGCATCTAGCTCTGAAAAAATATTTCGGCTTGTAGCAGTGTGTGGGACTTGTTCTATTAGTTCATCTATACTAACCTCCACCAGGTTACAAATTCAATCTAATTTTTTTCTGCATCTAGCTCTGAAAAAATATTTCAGCTTGTAACAGTGTGTGGGACTTGTTCTATTAGTCCATATATACTAACCTCCACCAGGTTGCAAATTCAATCAAATTTTTTTCTGCATCTAGCTCTGAAAAAATATTTCGGCTTTTAGCATTGTGTGGGACTTGTTCTATTAGTCCATCTATACTAACCTCCACCAGTTTGCAAATTCAATCTAATTTTTTTCTGCATCAAGCTCAGAAGAAATATTTTGGCTTGTAGCAGTGTGTGGGACTTGTTTTATAAGACCATCTATACTAACCTCCACCGGGTTGCAAATTCAATCTAATTTTTTTCCACATCTAGCTCTGAAAATATATTTCGGCTTGTAGCAGTGTGTGGGACTTGTTCTATTAGTGCATCTATACTAACCTCCACCAGTTTGCAAATTCAAACTAATTTTTTTCTGCATCTAGTTCTGAAAAAATATTTTGGCTTGTAGCAGTGTGTGGGAATTGTTCTATTAGTCCATCTATACTAACCTCCACCAGGTTACAAATTCAATCTAATTTTTTTCTGCATCTAGCTCTGAAAAAATATTTCGGCTTGTAACAGTGTGTGTGACTTGTTCTATTACTCCATCTATACTAACCTCCACCAGGTTGCAAATTCAAACTATTTATTTTCTGCATCTAGCTCTGAAAAAATACTTTCTCTTGTAGCAGTGTGTGGGACTTGTTATATTAGTCCATCTATACTAACCTCCTCCAGGTTGCAAATTCAATCTAATTTTTTTCTGCATCTAGCTCTGAAAAAATATTTCGGCTTGTAGCAGTGTGTGGGACTTGTTCTATTAGTCCATCTATACTAACCTCCACCAGGTTGCAAATTCAATCGAATTTTTTTCTGCATCTAGCTCTGAAAAAATATTTCGGCTTTTAGCTTTGTGTGGGACTTGTTCTATTAGACCATCTATACTAACCTCCATCAGTTTGCAAATTCAATCTAATTTTTTAATGCATCAAGCTCTGAAAAAATATTTCGGCTTGTAGCAGTTTGTGGGACTTGTTCTATTAGTCCATTTATACTAACCTCCACCAGGTTGCAAATTCAATCTAATTTTTTTCTGCATCTAGCTCTGAAAAAATATATCGGCTTGTAGCAGTGTGTGGGACTTGTTCTATTAGTCCATCTATAATAACTTCCACCAGGTTGCAAATACAATCTAATTTTTTTCTGCATCTAGCTCTGAAAATATATTTCGGCTTGTAGCAGTGTGTGGGACTTGTTCTATTAGTCCATCTATACTAACCTCCACCAGGTTGCAAATTCAATCTTATTTTTTTCTGCATCTAGCTCTGAAAAAATATTTTGGATTTTAGCAGTGTGTGGGACTTGTTCTATTAGTCCATCTATACTAACCTCCACCAGGTTGCAAATTCAATCTAATTTTTTTCTGCATCTAGCTCTGAAAAAATATTTTGGCTTGTAGCAGTGTGTGGGACTTGTTCTATTAGTTCATCTATACTAACCTCCACCAGGTTGCAAATTCAATCTAATTTTTTTCTGCATCTAGCTCTGAAAAAATATTTCGGATTGTAGCAGTGTGTGGGACTTGTTCTATTAGTCCATCTATACTAACCTCCACCAGGTTGCAAATTCAATCTAATTTTTTTCTGCATCTAGCTCTGAAAAAATATTTTGGCTTGTAGCAGTGTGTGGGACTTGTTCTATTAGTCCATCTATACTAACCTCCACCAGGTTGCAAATTCAATCTAATTTTTTTCTGCATCTAGCTCTGAAAAAATATTTCGGCTTTTAGCTTTGTGTGGGACTTGTTCTATTAGTCCATCTATACTAACCTTCACCAGTTTGCAAATTCAATCTAATTTTTTTCTGCATCAAGCTCTGAAAAAATATTTCGGCTTGTAGCAGTGTGTGGGACTTGTTCTATTAGTCCATTTATACTAACCTCCACCAGGTTGCATATTCAATCTAATTTTTTTCTGCATCTAGCTCTGAAAAAATATTTCGGATTGTAGCAGTGTGTGGGACTTGTTCTATTAGTCCATCTATACTAACCTCCACCAGGTTGCAAATTCAATCAAATTTTTTTCTGCATCTAGCTCTGAAAAAATATTTCGGCTTGTAGCAGTGTGTGGGACTTGTTCTATTAGTCCATGTATACTAACCTACACCAGGTTGCAAATTCAAGCTAATTTTTTTCTGCATCTAGCTCTGAAAAAATATTTCGGCTTGTAGCAGAGTGTGGGACTTGTTCTATTAGTCCATCTATACTAACCTCCACCAGGTTGCAAATTCAATCTAATTTTTTTCTGCATTTAGCTCTGAAAAAATATTTCAGCTGGTAACAGTGTGTGGGACTTGTTCTATTAGTCCATCTATACTAACCTCCACCAGGTTGCAAATTCTATCTAATTTTTTCTGCATCTAGATCTGAAAAAATATTTCAGCTTGTAACAGTGTGTGGGACTTGTTCTATTAGTCCATATATACTAACCTCCACCAGGTTGCAAATTCAATCTAATTTTTTTCTGCATCTAGCTCTGAAAAAATATTTTGTCTTGTAGCAGTGTGTGGGACTTGTTCTATTAGTCCATGTATACTAACCTCCACAAGGTTGCAAATTCAATCTAATTTTTTTCTGCATCTATCTCTGAAAAAATATTTCGGCTTTTAGCTTTGTGTGGGACTTGTTCTATTAGTCCATCTATACTAACCTCCACCAGTTTGCAAATTCAATCTAATTATTTTCTGCATCAAGCTCTGAAAAAATATTTCGGCTTGTAGCAGTTTGTGGGACTTGTTCTATTAGTCCATTTATACTATCCTCCACCAGGTTGCAAATTCAATCTAATTTTTTTCTGCATCTAGCTCTGAAAAAATATTTCGGCTTGTAGCAGTGTGTGGAACTTGTTCTATTAGTCCATCTATAATAACCTCCAGCAGGTTGCAAATACAATCTAATTTTTTTCTGCATCTAGTTCTGAAAAAATATTTTGGCTTGTAGCAGTTTGTGGGACTTGTTTTATTAGTCCATCTAAACTAACCGCCACCAGGTTAAAAATTCAATCTAATTTTTTTCTTCATCTAGCTCTGAAAAAAATTTCGGCTTGTAGCAGTGTGTGGGACTTGTTCTATTAGTCCATCTATACTAACCTCCACCAGGTTGCAAATTCAATCTAATTTTTTTCTGCATCTAGCTCTGAAAAAATATTTCGGCTTGTAACAGTGTGTGGGACTTGTTCTATTAGTCCATCTATACTAACCTCCACCAAGTTGCAAATTCAATCTAATTTTTTTCTGCATCTAGCTCTGAAAAAATATTTCGGCTTGTAGCAGTGTTTGGGACTTGTTCTATTAGTCCATCTATACTAACCTCCACCAGGTTGCAAATTCAATCAAATTTTTTTCTGCATCAAGCTCAGAAGAAATATTTTGGCTTGTAGCAGTGTGTGGGACTTGTTTTATTAGTCCATCTATACTAACCTCCACCGGGTTGCAAATTCAATCAAATTTTTTTCCACATCTAGCTCTGAAAATATATTTCGGCTTGTAGCAGTGTGTGGGACTTGTTCTATTAGTGCATCTATACTAACCTCCACCAGTTTGCAAATTCAAACTAATTTTTTTCTGCATCTAGTTCTGAAAAAATATTTTGGCTTGTAGCAGTGTGTGGGAATTGTTCTATTAGTCCATCTATACTAACCTCCACCAGGTTACAAATTCAATCTAATTTTTTTCTGCATCTAGCTCTGAAAAAATATTTCGGCTTGTAACAGTGTGTGTGACTTGTTCTATTACTCCATCTATACTAACCTCCACCAGGTTGCAAATTCAAACTATTTATTTTCTGCATCTAGCTCTGAAAAAATATTTTCTCTTGTAGCAGTGTGTGGGACTTGTTATATTAGTCCATCTATACTAACCTCCTCCAGGTTGCAAATTCAATCTAATTTTTTTCTGCATCTAGCTCTGAAAAAATATTTCGGCTTGTAGCAGTGTGTGGGACTTGTTCTATTAGTCCATCTATACTAACCTCCACCAGGTTGCAAATTCAATCGAATTTTTTTCTGCATCTAGCTCTGAAAAAATATTTCGGCTTTTAGCTTTGTGTGGGACTTGTTCTATTAGACCATCTATACTAACCTCCACCAGTTTGCAAATTCAATCTAATTTTTTAATGCATCAAGCTCTGAAAAAATATTTTGGCTTGTAGCAGTTTGTGGGACTTGTTCTATTAGTCCATTTATACTAACCTCCACCAGGTTGCAAATTCAATCTAATTTTTTTCTGCATCTAGCTCTGAAAAAATATATCGGCTTGTAGCAGTGTGTGGGACTTGTTCTATTAGTCCATCTATAATAACTTCCACCAGGTTGCAATTACAATCTAATTTTTTTCTGCATCTAGCTCTGAAAATATATTTCGGCTTGTAGCAGTGTGTGGGACTTGTTCTATTAGTCCATCTATACTAACCTCCACCAGGTTGCAAATTCAATCTTATTTTTTTCTGCATCTAGCTCTGAAAAAATATTTTGGATTTTAGCAGTGTGTGGGACTTGTTCTATTAGTCCATCTATACTAACCTCCACCAGGTTGCAAATTCAATCTAATTTTTTTCTGCATCTAGCTCTGAAAAAATATTTTGGCTTGTAGCAGTGTGTGGGACTTGTTCTATTAGTTCATCTATACTAACCTCCACCAGGTTGCAAATTCAATCTAATTTTTTTCTGCATCTAGCTCTGAAAAAATATTTCGGATTGTAGCAGTGTGTGGGACTTGTTCTATTAGTCCATCTATACTAACCTCCACCAGGTTGCAAATTCAATCTAATTTTTTTCTGCATCTAGCTCTGAAAAAATATTTTGGCTTGTAGCAGTGTGTGGAGCTTGTTCTATTAGTCCATCTATACTAACCTCCACCAGGTTGCAAATTCAATCTAATTTTTTTCTGCATCTAGCTCTGAAAAAATATTTTGGATTTTAGCAGTGTGTGGGACTTGTTCTATTAGTCCATCTATACTAACCTCCACCAGGTTGCAAATTCAATCTAATTTTTTTCTGCATCTAGCTCTGAAAAAATATTTCGGCTTTTAGCATTGTGTGGGACTTGTTCTATTAGTCCATCTATACTAACCTCCACCAGTTTGCAAATTCAATCTAATTTTTTTCTGCATCAAGCTCAGAAGAAATATTTTGGCTTGTAGCAGTGTGTGGGACTTGTTTTATAAGTCCATCTATACTAACATCCACCGGGTTGCAAATTCAATCTAATTTTTTTCCACATCTAGCTCTGAAAATATATTTCGGCTTGTAGCAGTGTGTGGGACTTGTTCTATTAGTGCATCTATACTAACCTCCACCAGTTTGCAAATTCAAACTAATTTTTTTCTGCATCTAGTTCTGAAAAAATATTTTGGCTTGTAGCAGTGTGTGGGAATTGTTCTATTAGTCCATCTATACTAACCTCCACCAGGTTACAAATTCAATCTAATTTTTTTCTGCATCTAGCTCTGAAAAAATATTTCGGCTTGTAACAGTGTGTGTGACTTGTTCTATTACTCCATCTATACTAACCTCCACCAGGTTGCAAATTCAAACTATTTATTTTCTGCATCTAGCTCTGAAAAAATACTTTCTCTTGTAGCAGTGTGTGGGACTTGTTATATTAGTCCATCTATACTAACCTCCTCCAGGTTGCAAATTCAATCTAATTTTTTTCTGCATCTAGCTCTGAAAAAATATTTTGGCTTGTAGCAGTGTGTGGGACTTGTTCTATTAGTCCATCTATACTAACCTCCACCAGGTTGCAAATTCAATCGAATTTTTTTCTGCATCTAGCTCTGAAAAAATATTTCGGCTTTTAGCTTTGTGTGGGACTTGTTCTATTAGACCATCTATACTAACCTCCATCAGTTTGCAAATTCAATCTAATTTTTTAATGCATCAAGCTCTGAAAAAATATTTCGGCTTGTAGCAGTTTGTGGGACTTGTTCTATTAGTCCATTTATACTAACCTCCACCAGGTTGCAAATTCAATCTAATTTTTTTCTGCATCTAGCTCTGAAAAAATATATCGGCTTGTAGCAGTGTGTGGGACTTGTTCTATTAGTCCATCTATAATAACTTCCACCAGGTTGCAAATACAATCTAATTTTTTTCTGCATCTAGCTCTGAAAATATATTTCGGCTTGTAGCAGTGTGTGGGACTTGTTCTATTAGTCCATCTATACTAACCTCCACCAGGTTGCAAATTCAATCTTATTTTTTTCTGCATCTAGCTCTGAAAAAATATTTTGGATTTTAGCAGTGTGTGGGACTTGTTCTATTAGTCCATCTATACTAACCTCCACCAGGTTGCAAATTCAATCTAATTTTTTTCTGCATCTAGCTCTGAAAAAATATTTTGGCTTGTAGCAGTGTGTGGGACTTGTTCTATTAGTTCATCTATACTAACCTCCACCAGGTTGCAAATTCAATCTAATTTTTTTCTGCATCTAGCTCTGAAAAAATATTTCGGATTGTAGCAGTGTGTGGGACTTGTTCTATTAGTCCATCTATACTAACCTCCACCAGGTTGCAAATTCAATCTAATTTTTTTCTGCATCTAGCTCTGAAAAAATATTTTGGCTTGTAGCAGTGTGTGGGACTTGTTCTATTAGTCCATCTATACTAACCTCCACCAGGTTGCAAATTCAATCTAATTTTTTTCTGCATCTAGCTCTGAAAAAATATTTCGGCTTTTAGCTTTGTGTGGGACTTGTTCTATTAGTCCATCTATACTAACCTCCACCAGTTTGCAAATTCAATCTAATTTTTTCTGCATCAAGCTCTGAAAAAATATTTTGGCTTGTAGCAGTGTGTGGGACTTGTTCTATTAGTCCATTTATACTAACCTCCACCAGGTTGCATATTCAATCTAATTTTTTTCTGCATCTAGCTCTGAAAAAATATTTCGGATTGTAGCAGTGTGTGGGACTTGTTCTATTAGTCCATCTATACTAACCTCCACCAGGTTGCAAATTCAATCAAATTTTTTTCTGCATCTAGCTCTGAAAAAATATTTCGGCTTGTAGCAGTGTGTGGGACTTGTTCTATTAGTCCATGTATACTAACCTACACCAGGTTGCAAATTCAAGCTAATTTTTTTCTGCATCTAGCTCTGAAAAAATATTTCGGCTTGTAGCAGAGTGTGGGACTTGTTCTATTAGTCCATCTATACTAACCTCCACCAGGTTGCAAATTCAATCTAATTTTTTTCTGCATTTAGCTCTGAAAAAATATTTCAGCTGGTAACAGTGTGTGGGACTTGTTCTATTAGTCCATCTATACTAACCTCCACCAGGTTGCAAATTCTATCTAATTTTTTCTGCATCTAGATCTGAAAAAATATTTCAGCTTGTAACAGTGTGTGGGACTTGTTCTATTAGTCCATATATACTAACCTCCACCAGGTTGCAAATTCAATCTAATTTTTTTCTGCATCTAGCTCTGAAAAAATATTTTGTCTTGTAGCAGTGTGTGGGACTTGTTCTATTAGTCCATGTATACTAACCTCCACAAGGTTGCAAATTCAATCTAATTTATTTCTGCATCTATCTCTGAAAAAATATTTCGGCTTTTAGCTTTGTGTGGGACTTGTTCTATTAGTCCATCTATACTAACCTCCACCAGTTTGCAAATTCAATCTAATTTTTTTCTGCATCAAGCTCTGAAAAAATATTTCGGCTTGTAGCAGTTTGTGGGACTTGTTCTATTAGTCCATTTATACTATCCTCCACCAGGTTGCAAATTCAATCTAATTTTTTTCTGCATCTAGCTCTGAAAAAATATTTCGGCTTGTAGCAGTGTGTGGAACTTGTTCTATTAGTCCATCTATAATAACCTCCAGCAGGTTGCAAATACAATCTAATTTTTTTCTGCATCTAGTTCTGAAAAAATATTTTGGCTTGTAGCAGTTTGTGGGACTTGTTTTATTAGTCCATCTAAACTAACCGCCACCAGGTTAAAAATTCAATCTAATTTTTTTCTTCATCTAGCTCTGAAAAAAATTTCGGCTTGTAGCAGTGTGTGGGACTTGTTCTATTAGTCCATCTATACTAACCTCCACCAGGTTGCAAATTCAATCTAATTTTTTTCTGCATCTAGCTCTGAAAAAATATTTCGGCTTGTAACAGTGTGTGGGACTTGTTCTATTAGTCCATCTATACTAACCTCCACCAAGTTGCAAATTCAATCTAATTTTTTTCTGCATCTAGCTCTGAAAAAATATTTCGGCTTGTAGCAGTGTTTGGGACTTGTTCTATTAGTCCATCTATACTAACCTCCACCAGGTTGCAAATTCAATCAAATTTTTTTCTGCATCAAGCTCAGAAGAAATATTTTGGCTTGTAGCAGTGTGTGGGACTTGTTTTATTAGTCCATCTATACTAACCTCCACCGGGTTGCAAATTCAATCAAATTTTTTTCCACATCTAGCTCTGAAAATATATTTCGGCTTGTAGCAGTGTGTGGGACTTGTTCTATTAGTGCATCTATACTAACCTCCACCAGTTTGCAAATTCAAACTAATTTTTTTCTGCATCTAGTTCTGAAAAAATATTTTGGCTTGTAGCAGTGTGTGGGAATTGTTCTATTAGTCCATCTATACTAACCTCCACCAGGTTACAAATTCAATCTAATTTTTTTCTGCATCTAGCTCTGAAAAAATATTTCGGCTTGTAACAGTGTGTGTGACTTGTTCTATTACTCCATCTATACTAACCTCCACCAGGTTGCAAATTCAAACTATTTATTTTCTGCATCTAGCTCTGAAAAAATATTTTCTCTTGTAGCAGTGTGTGGGACTTGTTATATTAGTCCATCTATACTAACCTCCACCAGGTTGCAAATTCAATCGAATTTTTTTCTGCATCTAGCTCTGAAAAAATATTTCGGCTTTTAGCTTTGTGTGGGACTTGTTCTATTAGACCATCTATACTAACCTCCACCAGTTTGCAAATTCAATCTAATTTTTTAATGCATCAAGCTCTGAAAAAATATTTTGGCTTGTAGCAGTTTGTGGGACTTGTTCTATTAGTCCATTTATACTAACCTCCACCAGGTTGCAAATTCAATCTAATTTTTTTCTGCATCTAGCTCTGAAAAAATATATCGGCTTGTAGCAGTGTGTGGGACTTGTTCTATTAGTCCATCTATAATAACTTCCACCAGGTTGCAATTACAATCTAATTTTTTTCTGCATCTAGCTCTGAAAATATATTTCGGCTTGTAGCAGTGTGTGGGACTTGTTCTATTAGTCCATCTATACTAACCTCCACCAGGTTGCAAATTCAATCTTATTTTTTTCTGCATCTAGCTCTGAAAAAATATTTTGGATTTTAGCAGTGTGTGGGACTTGTTCTATTAGTCCATCTATACTAACCTCCACCAGGTTGCAAATTCAATCTAATTTTTTTCTGCATCTAGCTCTGAAAAAATATTTTGGCTTGTAGCAGTGTGTGGGACTTGTTCTATTAGTTCATCTATACTAACCTCCACCAGGTTGCAAATTCAATCTAATTTTTTTCTGCATCTAGCTCTGAAAAAATATTTCGGATTGTAGCAGTGTGTGGGACTTGTTCTATTAGTCCATCTATACTAACCTCCACCAGGTTGCAAATTCAATCTAATTTTTTTCTGCATCTAGCTCTGAAAAAATATTTTGGCTTGTAGCAGTGTGTGGAGCTTGTTCTATTAGTCCATCTATACTAACCTCCACCAGGTTGCAAATTCAATCTAATTTTTTTCTGCATCTAGCTCTGAAAAAATATTTCGGCTTTTAGCTTTGTGTGGGACTTGTTCTATTAGTCCATCTATACTAACCTCCACCAGTTTGCAAATTCAATCTAATTTTTTTCTGCATCAAGCTCTGAAAAAATATTTCGGCTTGTAGCAGTGTGTGGGACTTGTTCTATTAGTCCATTTATACTAACCTCCACCAGGTTGCATATTCAATCTAATTTTTTTCTGCATCTAGCTCTGAAAAAATATTTCGGATTGTAGCAGTGTGTGGGACTTGTTCTATTAGTCCATCTATACTAACCTCCACCAGGTTGCAAATTCAATCAAATTTTTTTCTGCATCTAGCTCTGAAAAAATATTTCGGCTTGTAGCAGTGTGTGGGACTTGTTCTATTAGTCCATGTATACTAACCTACACCAGGTTGCAAATTCAAGCTAATTTTTTTCTGCATCTAGCTCTGAAAAAATATTTCGGCTTGTAGAAGAGTGTGGGACTTGTTCTATTAGTCCATCTATACTATCCTCCACCAGGTTGCAAATTCAATCTAATTTTTTTCTGCATTTAGCTCTGAAAAAATATTTCAGCTGGTAACAGTGTGTGGGACTTGTTCTATTAGTCCATCTATACTAACCTCCACCAGGTTGCAAATTCTATCTAATTTTTTCTGCATCTAGCTCTGAAAAAATATTTCAGCTTGTAACAGTGTGTGGGACTTGTTCTATTAGTCCATATATACTAACCTCCACCAGGTTGCAAATTCAATCTAATTTTTTTCTGCATCTAGCTCTGAAAAAATATTTTGTCTTGTAGCAGTGTGTGGGACTTGTTCTATTAGTCCATGTATACTAACCTCCACAAGGTTGCAAATTCAATCTAATTTTTTTCTGCATCTATCTCTGAAAAAATATTTCGGCTTTTAGCTTTGTGTGGGACTTGTTCTATTAGTCCATCTATACTAACCTCCACCAGTTTGCAAATTCAATCTAATTTTTTTCTGCATCAAGCTCTGAAAAAATATTTCGGCTTGTAGCAGTTTGTGGGACTTGTTCTATTAGTCCATTTATACTATCCTCCACCAGGTTGCAAATTCAATCTAATTTTTTTCTGCATCTAGCTCTGAAAAAATATTTCGGCTTGTAGCAGTGTGTGGAACTTGTTCTATTAGTCCATCTATAATAACCTCCAGCAGGTTGCAAATACAATCTAATTTTTTTCTGCATCTAGTTCTGAAAAAATATTTTGGCTTGTAGCAGTTTGTGGGACTTGTTTTATTAGTCCATCTAAACTAACCGCCACCAGGTTAAAAATTCAATCTAATTTTTTTCTTCATCTAGCTCTGAAAAAAATTTCGGCTTGTAGCAGTGTGTGGGACTTGTTCTATTAGTCCATCTATACTAACCTCCACCAGGTTGCAAATTCGATCTCATTTTTTTCTGCATCTAGCTCTGAAAAAATATTTTTGATTGTAGCAGTGTGTGGGACTTGTCCTATTAGTCCATCTATACTAACCTACACCAGGTTGCAAATTCAATCTAATTTTTTTCTGCATCTAGCTCTGAAAAAATATTTCGGCTTGTAGCAGTGTGTGGGACTTGTTCTATTAGTCTATCTATACTAACCTCCACCAGGTTGCAAATTCAATCTAATTTTTTTCTGCATCAAGCTCTGAAAAAATATTTCGGCTTGCAGCAGTGTGTGGGACTTGTTCTATTAGTCCATCTATACTAACCTCCACCAGGTTGCAAATTCAATCTAATTTTTTTCTGCATCTAGCTCTGAAAAAATATTTTGGCTTGTAGCAGTGTGTGGGACTTGTTCTATTAGTCCATCTATACTAACCTCCTCAAGGTTGCAAATTCAATCTAATTTTTTTCTGCATCTAGCTCTGAAAAAATATTTCGGCTTGTAACAGTGTGTGGGACTTGTTCTATTAGTCCATATATACTAACCTCCACCAGGTTGCAAATTCAATTTAATTTTGTTCTGCATCTAGCTCTGAAAAAATATTTCGGCTTGTAACAGTGTGTGGGACTTGTTCTATTAGTACATCTATACTAACCTCCAACAGGTTGCAAACTCAAACTATTTTTTTTCTGCATCTAGCTCTGAAAAAATATTTTGGCTTGTAGCAGTGTGTGGGATTTGTTCTATTAGTTCATCTATACTAACCTAAACCTGGTTGCAAATTCAATCTGATTTTTTTCTGCATGTAGCTCTGAAAAAATATTTCGGCTTGTAACAGTGTGTGGGACTTGTTCTATTAGTCCATCTATACTAACCTCCACCAAGTTGCAAATTCAATCTAATTTTTTTCTGCATCTAGCTCTGAAAAAATATTTCGGCTTGTAGCAGTGTGTGGGACTTGTTCTATTAGTCCATCTATACTAACCTCCACCAGGTTGCAAATTCAATCAAATTTTTTTCTGCATCAAGCTCAGAAGAAATATTTTGGCTTGTAGCAGTGTGTGCGACTTGTTTTATTAGTCCATCTATACTAACCTCCACCGGGTTGCAAATTCAATCTAATTTTTTTCCACATCTAGCTCTGAAAAAATATTTCGGCTTGTAGCAGTGTGTGGGACTTGTTCTATTAGTGCATCTATGCTAACCTCCACCAGTTTGCAAATTCAAACTAATTTTTTTCTGCATCTAGTTCTGAAAAAATATTTTGGCTTGTAGCAGTGTGTGGGAATTGTTCTATTAGTCCATCTATACTAACCTCCACCAGGTTACAAATTCAATCTAATTTTTTTCTGCATCTAGCTCTGAAAAAATATTTTGGCTTGTAACAGTGTGTGTGACTTGTTCTATTACTCCATCTATACTAACCTCCACCAGGTTGCAAATTCAAACTATTAATTTTCTGCATCTAGCTCTGAAAAAATATTTTGGCTTGTAGCAGTGTGTGGGACTTGTTATATTAGTCCATCTATACTAACCTCCTCCAGGTTGCAAATTCAATCTAATTTTTTTCTGCATCTAGCTCTGAAAAAATATTTCGGCTTATAGCAGTGTGTGGGACTTGTTCTATTAGTCCATCTATACTAACCTCCACCAGGTTGCAAATTCAATCTAATTTTTTTCTGCATCTAGCTCTGAAAAAATATTTCGGCTTGTAGCAGTGTGTGGGACTTGTTCTATTAGACCATCTATACTAACCTCCACCAGTTTGCAAATTCAATCTAATTTTTTTCTGCATCAAGCTCTGAAAAAATATTTCGGCTTGTAGCAGTTTGTGAGACTTGTTCTATTAGTCCATTTATACTAACCTCCACCAGGTTGCAAATTCAATCTAATTTTTTTCTGCATCTAGCTCTGAAAAAATATATTGGCTTGTAGCAGTGTGTGGGACTTGTTCTATTAGTCCATCTATAATAACCTCCACCAGGTTGCAAATACAATCTAATTTTTTTCTGCATCTAGCTCTGAAAAAATATTTTGGCTTGTAGCAATGTGTGGGACTTGTTCTATTAGTCCATCTATACTAACCTCCTCCAGGTTGCAAATTCAATCTAATTTTTTTCTGCATCTAGCTCTGAAAATATATTTCGGCTTGTAGCAGTGTGTGGGACTTGTTCTATTAGTCCATCTATACTAACCTCCACCAGGTTGCAAATTCAATCTCATTTTTTTCTGCATCTAGCTCTGAAAAAATATTTTGGATTTTAGCAGTGTGTGGGACTTGTTCTATTAGTCCATCTATACTGACCTCCACCAGGTTGCAAATTCAATCTAATTTTTTTCTGCATCTAGCTCTGAAAAAATATTTTGGCTTGTAGCAGTGTGTGGGACTTGTTCTATTAGTTCATCTATACTAACCTCCACCAGGTTGCAAATTCAATCTAATTTTTTTCTGCATCTAGCTCTGAAAAAATATTTCGGCTTGTAACAGTGTGTGGGACTTGTTCTATTAGTCCATATATACTAACCTCCACCAGGTTGCAAATTCAATCTAATTTTTTTCTGCATCTAGCTCTGAAAAAATAGTTCGGCTTGTAACAGTGTGTGGGACTTGTTCTATTAGTCCATCTATACTAACCTCCACCAGGTTGCAAATTCAATCTAATTTTTTTCGCATCTAGCTCTGAAAAAATATTTCGGCTTGTAGCAGTGTGTGGGACTTGTTCTATTAGTGCATCTATACTAACCTCCACCAGTTTGCAAATTCAAACTAATTTTTATTCTGCATCTAGTTCTGAAAAAATATTTTGGCTTGTAGCAGTGTGTGGGAATTGTTCTATTAGTCCATCTATACTAACCTCCACCAGGTTACAAATTCAATCTAATTTTTTTCTGCATCTAGCTCTGAAAAAATATTTCGGCTTGTAACAATGTGTGTGACTTGTTCTATTACTCCATCTATACTAACCTCCACCAGGTTGCACATTCAAACTATTTATTTTCTGCATCTAGCTCTGAAAAAATATTTTGGCTTGTAGCAGTGTGTGGGACTTGTTATATTAGTCCATCCATACTAACCTCCTCCAGGTTGCAAATTCAATTTAATTTTTTTCTGCATCTAGCTCTGAAAAAATATTTCGGCTTGTAGCAGTGTGTGGGACTTGTTCTATTAGTCCATCTATACTAACCTCCACCAGGTTGCAAATTCAATCTAATTTTTTTCTGCATCTAGCTCTGAAAAAATATTTCGGCTTTTAGCTTTGTGTGGGACTTGTTCTATTAGACCATCTATACTAACCTCCACCAGTTTGCAAATTCAATCTAATTTTTTTCTGCATCAAGCTCTGAAAAAATATTTCGGCTTGTAGCAGTTTGTGAGACTTGTTCTATTAGTCCATTTATACTAACCTCCACCAGGTTGCAAATTCAATCTAATTTTTTTCTGCATCTAGCTCTGAAAAAATATATTGGCTTGTAGCAGTGTGTGGGACTTGTTCTATTAGTCCATCTATAATAACCTCCACCAGGTTGCAAATTCAATCTCATTTTTTTCTGCATCTAGCTCTGAAAAAATATTTTGGATTTTAGCAGTGTGTGGGACTTGTTCTATTAGTCCATCTATACTGACCTCCACCAGGTTGCAAATTCAATCTAATTTTTTTCTGCACCTAGCTCTGAAAAAATATTTTGGCTTGTAGCAGTGTGTGGGACTTGTTCTATTAGTCCATCTATACTAACCTCCACCAGGTTACAAATTCAATCTAATTTTTTTCTGCATCTAGCTCTGAAAAAATATTTCGGCTTGTAACAATGTGTGTGACTTGTTGTATTACTCCATCTATACTAACCTCCACCAGGTTGCACATTCAAACTATTTATTTTCTGCATCTAGCTCTGAAAAAATATTTTGGCTTGTAGCAGTGTGTGGGACTTGTTATATTAGTCCATCCATACTAACCTCCTCCAGGTTGCAAATTCAATTTAATTTTTTTCTGCATCTAGCTCTGAAAAAATATTTCGGCTTGTAGCAGTGTGTGGGACTTGTTCTATTAGTCCATCTATACTAACCTCCACCAGGTTGCAAATTCAATCTAATTTTTTTCTCCATCTAGCTTTGAAAAAATATTTCGGCTTTTAGCTTTGTGTGAGACTTGTTCTATTAGTCCATCTATACTAACCTCCACCAGGTTGCAAATTCAATCTAATTTTTTTCTGCATCTAGCTCTGAAAAAATATATCAGCTTGTAGCAGGGAGTGGGACTTGTTCTATTAGTCCATCTATAATAACCTCAACCAGGTTGCAAATTCAATTTAATTTTTTTCTTCATCTAGCTCTGAAAAAAAATTTCGGCTTGTAGCAGTGTGTGGGACTTGTTCTATTAGTCTATCTATACTAACCTCCACCAGGTTGCAAATTTAATCTAATTTTTTTCTGCATCTAGCTCTGAAAAAATATTTTGGCTTGTAGCAGTGTGTGGGACTTGTTCTATTAGTCCATCTATACTAACCTCCTCCAGATTGCAAATTCAATCTAATTTTTTTCTGCATCTAGCTCTGAAAAAATATTTCGGCTTGTAGCAGTGTGTGGGTCTTGTTCTATTAGTCCATCTATACTAACCTCCACCAGGTTGCAAATTCAATCTCATTTTTTTCTGCATCTAGCTCTGAAAAAATATTTTGGATTGTAGCAGTGTGTGGGACTTGTTCTATTAGTCCATCTATACTAACCTCCACCAGGTTGCAAATTCAATCTAATTTTTTTCTGCATCTAGCTCTGAAAAAATATTTTGGCTTGTAGCAGTGTGTGGGACTTGTTCTATTAGTCCATCTATACTAACCTCCACCAGGTTGCAAATTCAATCTAATTTTTTTCTGCATCTAGCTCTGAAAAAATATTTCGGCTTGCAGCAGTGTGTGGGACTTGTTCTATTAGTCCATCTATACTAACCTCCACCAGGTTGCAAATTCAATCTAATTTTTTCTGCATCTAGCTCTGAAAAAATATTTTGGCTTGTAGCAGTGTGTGGGACTTGTTCTATTATTCCATCTATACTAACCTCCACCAGGTTGCAAAATCAAACTATTTATTTTCTGCATCTAGCCCTGAAAAAATATTTCGGCTTGTAGCAGTGTGTGGGACTTGTTCTATTAGTGCATCTATACTAACCTCCACCAGTTTGCAAATTCAAACTAATTTTTTTCTGCGTCTAGCTCTGAAAATATATTTTGGATTGTAGCAGTGTGTGGGACTTGTTCTATTAGTCCATCTATACTAACCTCCACCAGGTTGCAAATTCAAACTATTTATTTTCTGCATCTAGCTCTGAAAAAATATTTTGGATTGTAGCAGTGTGTGGGACTTGTTCTATTAGTCCATCTATACTAACCTCCTCCAGGTTGCAAATTCAATCTAATTTTTTTCTGCATCTAGCTCTGAAAAAATATTTCGGCTTGTAACAGTGTGTGGGACTTGTTCTATTAGTCCATATATACTAATCTCCACCAGGTTGCAAATTCAATTTAATTTTCTTCTGCATCTAGCTCTGAAAAAATATTTCGGCTTGTAACAGTGTGTGGGACTTGTTCTATTAGTCCATTTATACTAACCTCCACCAGGTTGCAAACTCAAACTATTTTTTTTCTGCATCTAGCTCTGAAAAAATATTTCGGCTTGTAGCAGTGTGTGGGATTTGTTCTATTAGTCCATCTATACTAACCTCCACCAGGTTGCAAATTCAATCTAATTTTTTTCTGCATCTAGCTCTGAAAAAATATTTCGGCTTGTAACAGTGTGTGGGACTTGTTCTATTAGTCCATCTATACTAACCTCCACCAAGTTGCAAATTCAATCTCATTTTTTTCTGCATCTAGCTCTGAAAAAATATTTCGGATTGTAGCAGTGTGTGGGACTTGTTCTATTAGTCCATCTATACTAACCTCCACCAGGTTGCAAATTCAATCTAATTTTTTTCTGCATCTAGCTCTGAAAAAATATTTTGGCTTGTTGCAGTGTGTGGGACTTGTTCTATTAGTCCATCTATACTAAACTCCACCAGGTTGCAAATTCAATCTAATTTATTTCTGCATCTAGCTCTGAAAAAATATTTCGACTTGTAACAGTGTGTGGGACTTGTTCTATTAGTCCATCTATACTAACCTCCACCAAGTTGCAAATTCAATCTCATTTTTTTCTGCATCTAGCTCTGAAAAAATATTTCGGATTGTAGCAGTGTGTTGGACTTGTTCTATTAGTCCATCTATACTAACCTCCACCAGGTTGCAAATTCAATCTAATTTTTTTCTGCATCTAGCTCTGAAAAAATATTTTGGCTTGTTGCAGTGTGTGGGACTTGTTCTATTAGTCCATCTATACTAAACTCCACCAGGTTGCAAATTCAATCTAATTTATTTCTGCATCTAGCTCTGAAAAAATATTTCGACTTGTAGCAGTGTGTGGGACTTGTTCTATTAGTCCATCTATACTAACCTCCACCAGGTTGCAAATTCAATCTAATTTTTTTCTGCATCTAGCTATGAAAAAATATTTTGGCTTGTAGCAGTGTGTGGGACTTGTTCTATTAGTCCATCTATACTAACCTCCACCAGGTTGCAAATTCAAACTATTTTTTTTCTGCATCTAGCTCTGAAAAAATATTTTGGCTTTTAGCTTTGTGTGGGACTTGTTCTATTAGACCATCTATACTAACCTCCACCAGTTTGCAAATTCAATCTAATTTTTTTCTGCATCAAGCTCTGAAAAAATATTTCGGCTTGTAGCAGTTTGTGGGACTTGTTCTATTAGTCCATTTATACTAACCTCCACCAGGTTGCAAATTCAATCTAATTTTTTTCTGCATCTAGCTCTGAAAAAATATATTGGCTTGTAGCAGTGTGTGGGACTTGTTCTATTAGTCCATCTATAATAACCTCCACCAGGTTGCAAATTCAATCTAATTTTTTTCTGCATCTAGCTCTGAAAAAATATTTCGGCTTGCAGCAGTGTGTGGGACTTGTTCTATTAGTCCATCTATACTAACCTCCACCAGGTTGCAAATTCAATCTAATTTTTTCTGCATCTAGCTCTGAAAAAATATTTTGGCTTGTAGCAGTGTGTGGGACTTGTTCTATTATTCCATCTATACTAACCTCCACCAGGTTGCAAAATCAAACTATTTATTTTCTGCATCTAGCCCTGAAAAAATATTTCGGCTTGTAGCAGTGTGTGGGACTTGTTCTATTAGTGCATCTATACTAACCTCCACCAGTTTGCAAATTCAAACTAATTTTTTTCTGCATCTAGTTCTTAAAAAATATTTTATCTTGTAGCAGTGTGGGATTTGTTCTATTAGTCCATCTATACTAACCTCCACCAGGTTGCAAATTCAATCTAATTTTTTTCTGCGTCTAGCTCTGAAAATATATTTTGGCTTCTAGCATTGTGTGGGACTTGTTCTATTAGTCCATCTATACTAACCTCCACCAGGTTGCAAATTCAAACTATTTATTTTCTGCATCTAGCTCTGAAAAAATATTTTGGATTGTAGCAGTGTGTGGGACTTGTTCTATTAGTCCATCTATACTAACCTCCTCCAGGTTGCAAATTCAATCTAATTTTTTTCTGCATCTAGCTCTGAAAAAATATTTCGGCTTGTAACAGTGTGTGGGACTTGTTCTATTAGTCCATATATACTAATCTCCACCAGGTTGCAAATTCAATTTAATTTTCTTCTGCATCTAGCTCTGAAAAAATATTTCAGCTTGTAACAGTGTGTGGGACTTGTTCTATTAGTCCATCTATACTAACCTCCACCAGGTTGCAAACTCAAACTATTTTTTTTCTGCATCTAGCTCTGAAAAAATATTTCGGCTTGTAGCAGTGTGTGGGATTTGTTCTATTAGTCCATCTATACTAACCTCCACCAGGTTGCAAATTCAATCTAATTTTTTTCTGCATCTAGCTCTGAAAAAATATTTCGGCTTGTAACAGTGTGTGGGACTTGTTCTATTAGTCCATCTATACTAACCTCCACCAAGTTGCAAATTCAATCTCATTTTTTTCTGCATCTAGCTCTGAAAAAATATTTCGGATTGTAGCAGTGTGTGGGACTTGTTCTATTAGTCCATCTATACTAACCTCCACCAGGTTGCAAATTCAATCTAATTTTTTTCTGCATCTAGCTCTGAAAAAATATTTTGGCTTGTTGCAGTGTGTGGGACTTGTTCTATTAGTCCATCTATACTAAACTCCACCAGGTTGCAAATTCAATCTAATTTATTTCTGCATCTAGCTCTGAAAAAATATTTCGACTTGTAGCAGTGTGTGGGACTTGTTCTATTAGTTCATCTATACTAACCTCCACCAGGTTGCAAATTCAATCTAATTTTTTTCTGCATCTAGATATGAAAAAATATTTTGGCTTGTAGCAGTGTGTGGGACTTGTTCTATTAGTCCATCTATACTAACCTCCACCAGGTTGCAAATTCAAACTATTTTTTTTCTGCATCTAGCTCTGAAAAAATATTTTGGCTTGTAGCAGTGTGTGGGACTTGTTCTATTAGTCCTTCTATACTAACCTCCACCAGGTTGCAAATTCAAACTATTTATTTTCTGCATCTAGCTCTGAAAAAATATTTTCCCTTGTAGCAGTGTGTGGGACTTGTTATATTAGTCCATCTATACTATCCTCCTCCAGGTTGCAAATTCAATCTAATTTTTTTCTGCATCTAGCTCTGAAAAAATATTTCGGCTTGTAGCAGTGTGTGGGACTTGTTCTATTATACCATCTATACTAACCTCCACCAGTTTGCAAATTCAATCTAATTTTTTTCTGCATCAAGCTCTGAAAAAATATTTCGGCTTGTAGCAGTTTGTGGGACTTGTTCTATTAGTCCATTTATACTAACCTCCACCAGGTTGCAAATTCAATCTAATTTTTTTCTGCATCTAGCTCTGAAAAAATATATTGGCTTGTAGCAGTGTGTGGGACTTGTTCTATTAGTCCATCTATAATAACCTCCACCAGGTTGCAAATACAATCTAATTTTTTTCTGCATCTAGCTCTGAAAAAATATTTTGGCTTGTAGCAATGTGTGGGACTTGTTCTATTAGTCCATCTATACTAACCTCCTCCAGGTTGCAAATTCAATCTAATTTTTTTCTGCATCTAGCTCTGAAAATATATTTCGGCTTGTAGCAGTGTGTGGGACTTTTTCTATTAGTCCATCTATACTAACCTCCACCAGGTTGCAAATTCAATCTCATTTTTTTCTGCATCTAGCTCTGAAAAAATATTTTGGATTTTAGCAGTGTGTGGGACTTGTTCTATTAGTCCATCTATACTAACCTCCACCAGGTTGCAAATTCAATCTAATTTTTTTCTGCATCTAGCTCTGAAAAAATATTTTGGCTTGTAGCAGTGTGTGGGACTTGTTCTATTAGTTCATCTATACTAACCTCCACCAGGTTGCAAATTCAATCTAATTTTTTTCTGCATCTAGCTCTGAAAAAATATTTCGGCTTGTAACAGTGTGTGGGACTTGTTCTATTAGTCCATATATACTAACCTCCACCAGGTTGCAAATTCAATCTAATTTTTTTCTGCATCTAGCTCTGAAAAAATAGTTCGGCTTGTAACAGTGTGTGGGACTTGTTCTATTAGTCCATCTATACTAACCTCCACCAGGTTGCAAATTCAATCTAATTTTTTTCTGCATCTAGCTCTGAAAAAATATTTCGGCTTGTAGCAGTGTGTGGGACTTGTTCCATTAGTGCATCTATACTAACCTCCACCAGTTTGCAAATTCAAACTAATTTTTTTCTGCATCTAGTTCTGAAAAAATATTTTGGCTTGTAGCAGTGTGTGGGAATTGTTCTATTAGTCCATCTATACTAACCTCCACCAGGTTACAAATTCAATCTAATTTTTTTCTGCATCTAGCTCTGAAAAAATATTTCGGCTTGTAACAATGTGTGTGACTTGTTCTATTACTCCATCTATACTAACCTCCACCAGGTTGCACATTCAAACTTTTTATTTTCTGCATCTAGCTCTGAAAAAATATTTTGGCTGTAGCAGTGTGTGGGACTTGTTATATTAGTCCATCCATACTAACCTCCTCCAGGTTGCAAATTCAATCTAATTTTTTTCTGCATCTAGCTCTGAAAATATATTTCGGCTTGAAGCAGTGTGTGGGACTTGTTCTATTAGTCCATCTATACTAACCTCCACTAGGTTGCAAATTCAATCTCATTTTTTTCTGCATCTAGCTCTGAAAAAATATTTTGGATTTTAGCAGTGTGTGGGACTTGTTCTATTAGTCCATCTATACTAACCTCCACCAGGTTGCAAATTCAATCTAATTTTTTTCTGCATCTAGCTCTGAAAAAATATTTTGGCTTGTAGCAGTGTGTGGGACTTGTTCTATTAGTTCATCTATACTAACCTCCACCAGGTTGCAAATTCAATCTAATTTTTTTCTGCATCTAGCTCTGAAAAAATATTTCGGCTTGTAACAGTGTGTGGGACTTGTTCTATTAGTCCATATATACTAACCTCCACCAGGTTGCAAATTCAATCTAATCTTTTTCTGCATCTAGCTCTGAAAATATATTTCGGCTTGTAGCAGTGTGTGGGACTTTTTCTATTAGTCCATCTATACTAACCTCCACCAGGTTGCAAATTCAATCTCATTTTTTTCTGCATCTAGCTCTGAAAAAATATTTTGGATTTTAGCAGTGTGTGGGACTTGTTCTATTAGTCCATCTATACTAACCTCCACCAGGTTGCAAATTCAATCTAATTTTTTTCTGCATCTAGCTCTGAAAAAATATTTTGGCTTGTAGCAGTGTGTGGGACTTGTTCTACTAGTTCATCTATACTAACCTCCACCAGGTTGCAAATTCAATCTAATTTTTTTCTGCATCTAGCTCTGAAAATATATTTCGGCTTGTAGCAGTGTGTGGGACTTTTTCTATTAGTCCATCTATACTAACCTCCACCAGGTTACAAATTCAATCTAATTTTTTTCTGCATCTAGCTCTGAAAAAATATTTCGGCTTGTAACAATGTGTGTGACTTGTTCTATTACTCCATCTATACTAACCTCCACCAGGTTGCACATTCAAACTTTTTATTTTCTGCATCTAGCTCTGAAAAAATATTTTGGCTGTAGCAGTGTGTGGGACTTGTTATATTAGTCCATCCATACTAACCTCCTCCAGGTTGCAAATTCAATCTAATTTTTTTCTGCATCTAGCTCTGAAAATATATTTCGGCTTGAAGCAGTGTGTGGGACTTGTTCTATTAGTCCATCTATACTAACCTCCACCAGGTTGCAAATTCAATCTCATTTTTTTCTGCATCTAGCTCTGAAAAAATATTTTGGATTTTAGCAGTGTGTGGGACTTGTTCTATTAGTCCATCTATACTAACCTCCACCAGGTTGGAAATTCAATCTAATTTTTTTCTGCATCTAGCTCTGAAAAAATATTTTGGCTTGTAGCAGTGTGTGGGACTTGTTCTATTAGTTCATCTATACTAACCTCCACCAGGTTGCAAATTCAATCTAATTTTTTTCTGCATCTAGCTCTGAAAAAATATTTCGGCTTGTAACAGTGTGTGGGACTTGTTCTATTAGTCCATATATACTAACCTCCACCAGGTTGCAAATTCAATCTAATTTTTTTCTGCATCTAGCTCTGAAAATATATTTCGGCTTGTAGCAGTGTCTGGGACTTTTTCTATTAGTCCATCTATACTAACCTCCACCAGGTTGCAAATTCAATCTCATTTTTTTCTGCATCTAGCTCTGAAAAAATATTTTGGATTTTAGCAGTGTGTGGGACTTGTTCTATTAGTCCATCTATACTAACCTCCACCAGGTTGCAAATTCAATCTAATTTTTTTCTGCATCTAACTCTGAAAAAATAATTTGGCTTGTAGCAGTGTGTGGGACTTGTTCTATTAGTTCATCTATACTAACCTCCACCAGGTTGCAAATTCAATCTAATTTTTTTCTGCATCTAGCTCTGAAAAAATATTTCGGCTTGTAACAGTGTGTGGGACTTGTTCTATTAGTCCATATATACTAACCTCCACCAGGTTGCAAATTCAATCTAATTTTTTTCTGCATCTAGCTCTGAAAAAATATTTCGGCTTGTAACAGTGTGTGGGACTTGTTCTATTAGTCCATATATACTAACCTCCACCAGGTTGCAAATTCAATCTAATTTTTTTCTGCATCTAGCTCTGAAAAAATAGTTCGGCTTGTAACAGTGTGTGGGACTTATTCTATTAGTCCATCTATACTAACCTCCTCCAGGTTGCAAATTCAATCTAATTTTTTTCTGCATCTAGCTCTGAAAATATATTTCGGCTTGTAGCAGTGTGTGGGACTTTTTCTATTAGTCCATCTATACTAACCTCCACCAGGTTGCAAATTCAATCTCATTTTTTTCTGCATCTAGCTCTGAAAAAATATTTTGGATTTTAGCAGTGTGTGGGACTTGTTCTATTAGTCCATCTATACTAACCTCCACCAGGTTGCAAATTCAATCTAATTTTTTTCTGCATCTAGCTCTGAAAAAATATTTTGGCTTGTAGCAGTGTGTGGGACTTGTTCTATTAGTTCATCTATACTAACCTCCACCAGGTTGCAAATTCAATCTAATTTTTTTCTGCATCTAGCTCTGAAAAAATATTTCGGCTTGTAACAGTGTGTGGGACTTGTTCTATTAGTCCATATATACTAACCTCCACCAGGTTGCAAATTCAATCTAATTTTTTTCTGCATCTAGCTCTGAAAAAATAGTTCGGCTTGTAACAGTGTGTGGGACTTGTTCTATTAGTCCATCTATACTAACCTCCACCAGGTTGCAAATTCAATCTAATTTTTTTCTGCATCTAGCTCTGAAAAAATATTTCGGCTTGTAGCAGTGTGTGGGACTTGTTCTATTAGTGCATCTATACTAACCTCCACCAGTTTGCAAATTCAAACTAATTTTTTTCTGCATCTAGTTCTGAAAAAATATTTTGGCTTGTAGCAGTGTGTGGGAATTGTTCTATTAGTCCACCTATACTAACCTCCACCAGGTTACAAATTCAATCTAATTTTTTTCTGCATCTAGCTCTGAAAAAATATTTCGGCTTGTAACAATGTGTGTGACTTGTTCTATTACTCCATCTATACTAACCTCCACCAGGTTGCACATTCAAACTTTTTATTTTCTGCATCTAGCTCTGAAAAAATATTTTGGCTTGTAGCAGTGTGTGGGACTTGTTATATTAGTCCATCCATACTAACCTCCTCCAGGTTGCAAATTCAATCAAATTTTTTTCTGCATCTAGCTCTGAAAAAATATTTCGGCTTGTAGCAGTGTGTGGGACTTGTTCTATTAGTCCATCTATACTAACCTCCACCAGGTTGCAAATCCAATCTAATTTTTTTCTGCATCTAGCTCTGAAAAAATATATTGGCTTGCAGCAGTGTGTGGGACTTGTTCTATTAGTCCATCTATAATAACCTCCACCAGGTTGCAAATACAATCTAATTTTTTTCTGCATCTAGCTCTGAAAAAATATTTTGGCTTGTAGCAATGTGTGGGACTTGTTCTATTAGTCCATCTATACTAACCTCCTCCAGGTTGCAAATTCAATCTAATTTTTTTCTGCATCTAGCTCTGAAAATATATTTCGGCTTGAAGCAGTGTGTGGGACTTGTTCTATTAGTCCATCTATACTAACCTCCACCAGGTTGCAAATTCAATCTCATTTTTTTCTGCATCTAGCTCTGAAAAAATATTTTGGATTTTAGCAGTGTGTGGGACTTGTTCTATTAGTCCATCTATACTAACCTCCACCAGGTTGGAAATTCAATCTAATTTTTTTCTGCATCTAGCTCTGAAAAAATATTTTGGCTTGTAGCAGTGTGTGGGACTTGTTCTATTAGTTCATCTATACTAACCTCCACCAGGTTGCAAATTCAATCTAATTTTTTTCTGCATCTAGCTCTGAAAAAATATTTCGGCTTGTAACAGTGTGTGGGACTTGTTCTATTAGTCCATATATACTAACCTCCACCAGGTTGCAAATTCAATCTAATTTTTTTCTGCATCTAGCTCTGAAAATATATTTCGGCTTGTAGCAGTGTCTGGGACTTTTTCTATTAGTCCATCTATACTAACCTCCACCAGGTTGCAAATTCAATCTCATTTTTTTCTGCATCTAGCTCTGAAAAAATATTTTGGATTTTAGCAGTGTGTGGGACTTGTTCTATTAGTCCATCTATACTAACCTCCACCAGGTTGCAAATTCAATCTAATTTTTTTCTGCATCTAACTCTGAAAAAATATTTTGGCTTGTAGCAGTGTGTGGGACTTGTTCTATTAGTTCATCTATACTAACCTCCACCAGGTTGCAAATTCAATCTAATTTTTTTCTGCATCTAGCTCTGAAAAAATATTTCGGCTTGTAACAGTGTGTGGGACTTGTTCTATTAGTCCATATATACTAACCTCCACCAGGTTGCAAATTCAATCTAATTTTTTTCTGCATCTAGCTCTGAAAAAATATTTCGGCTTGTAACAGTGTGTGGGACTTGTTCTATTAGTCCATATATACTAACCTCCACCAGGTTGCAAATTCAATCTAATTTTTTTCTGCATCTAGCTCTGAAAAAATAGTTCGGCTTGTAACAGTGTGTGGGACTTGTTCTATTAGTCCATCTATACTAACCTCCTCCAGGTTGCAAATTCAATCTAATTTTTTTCTGCATCTAGCTCTGAAAATATATTTCGGCTTGTAGCAGTGTGTGGGACTTTTTCTATTAGTCCATCTATACTAACCTCCACCAGGTTGCAAATTCAATCTCATTTTTTTCTGCATCTAGCTCTGAAAAAATATTTTGGATTTTAGCAGTGTGTGGGACTTGTTCTATTAGTCCATCTATACTAACCTCCACCAGGTTGCAAATTCAATCTAATTTTTTTCTGCATCTAGCTCTGAAAAAATATTTTGGCTTGTAGCAGTGTGTGGGACTTGTTCTATTAGTTCATCTATACTAACCTCCACCAGGTTGCAAATTCAATCTAATTTTTTTCTGCATCTAGCTCTGAAAAAATATTTCGGCTTGTAACAGTGTGTGGGACTTGTTCTATTAGTCCATATATACTAACCTCCACCAGGTTGCAAATTCAATCTAATTTTTTTCTGCATCTAGCTCTGAAAAAATAGTTCGGCTTGTAACAGTGTGTGGGACTTGTTCTATTAGTCCATCTATACTAACCTCCACCAGGTTGCAAATTCAATCTAATTTTTTTCTGCATCTAGCTCTGAAAAAATATTTCGGCTTGTAGCAGTGTGTGGGACTTGTTCTATTAGTGCATCTATACTAACCTCCACCAGTTTGCAAATTCAAACTAATTTTTTTCTGCATCTAGTTCTGAAAAAATATTTTGGCTTGTAGCAGTGTGTGGGAATTGTTCTATTAGTCCACCTATACTAACCTCCACCAGGTTACAAATTCAATCTAATTTTTTTCTGCATCTAGCTCTGAAAAAATATTTCGGCTTGTAACAATGTGTGTGACTTGTTCTATTACTCCATCTATACTAACCTCCACCAGGTTGCACATTCAAACTTTTTATTTTCTGCATCTAGCTCTGAAAAAATATTTTGGCTTGTAGCAGTGTGTGGGACTTGTTATATTAGTCCATCCATACTAACCTCCTCCAGGTTGCAAATTCAATCAAATTTTTTTCTGCATCTAGCTCTGAAAAAATATTTCGGCTTGTAGCAGTGTGTGGGACTTGTTCTATTAGTCCATCTATACTAACCTCCACCAGGTTGCAAATCCAATCTAATTTTTTTCTGCATCTAGCTCTGAAAAAATATATTGGCTTGCAGCAGTGTGTGGGACTTGTTCTATTAGTCCATCTATAATAACCTCCACCAGGTTGCAAATACAATCTAATTTTTTTCTGCATCTAGCTCTGAAAAAATATTTTGGCTTGTAGCAATGTGTGGGACTTGTTCTATTAGTCCATCTATACTAACCTCCTCCAGGTTGCAAATTCAATCTAATTTTTTTCTGCATCTAGCTCTGAAAATATATTTCGGCTTGAAGCAGTGTGTGGGACTTGTTCTATTAGTCCATCTATACTAACCTCCACCAGGTTGCAAATTCAATCTCATTTTTTTCTGCATCTAGCTCTGAAAAAATATTTTGGATTTTAGCAGTGTGTGGGACTTGTTCTATTAGTCCATCAATACTAACCTCCACCAGGTTGCAAATTCAATCTAATTTTTTTCTGCATCTAGCTCTGAAAAAATATTTTGGCTTGTAGCAGTGTGTGGGACTTGTTCTATTGGTCCATATATACTAACCTCCACCAGGTTGCAAATTCAATCTAATTTTTTTCTGCATCTAGCTCTGAAAAAATAGTTCGGCTTGTAACAGTGTGTGGGACTTGTTCTATTAGTCCATCTATACTAACCTCCACCAGGTTGCAAATTCAATCTAATTTTTTTCTGCATCTAGCTCTGAAAAAATATTTCGGCTTGTAGCAGTGTGTGGGACTTGTTCTATTAGTGCATCTATACTAACCTCCACCAGTTTGCAAATTCAAACTAATTTTTTTCTGCATCTAGTTCTGAAAAAATATTTTGGCTTGTAGCAGTGTGTGGGAATTGTTCTATTAGTCCATCTATACTAACCTCCACCAGGTTACAAATTCAATCTAATTTTTTTCTGCATCTAGCTCTGAAAAAATATTTCGGCTTGTAACAATGTGTGAGACTTGTTCTATTACTCCATCTATACTAACCTCCACCAGGTTGCACATTCAAACTTTTTATTTTCTGCATCTAGCTCTGAAAAAATATTTTGGCTTGTAGCAGTGTGTGGAACTTGTTATATTAGTCCATCCATACTAACCTCCTCCAGGTTGCAAATTCAATCTAATTTTTTTCTGCATCTAGCTCTGAAAAAATATTTCGGCTTGTAGCAGTGTGTGGGACTTGTTCTATTAGTCCATCTATACTAACCTCCACCAGGTTGCAAATTCAATCTAATTTTTTTCTGCATCTAGCTCTGAAAAAATATTTCGGCTTTTAGCTTTGTGTGAGACTTGTTCTATTAGTCCATCTATACTAACCTCCACCAGGTTGCAAATTCAATCTAATTTTTTTCTGCATCTAGCTCTGAAAAAATATATCAGCTTGTAGCAGTGAGTGTGACTTGTTCTATTAGTCCATCTATAATAACCTCCACCAGGTTGCAAATACAATCTAATTTTTTTCTGCATCTAGCTCTGAAAAAATATTTTGGCTTGTAGCAATGTGTGGGACTTGTTCTATTAGTCCATCTATACTAACCTCCACCAGGTTGCAAATTCAATTTAATTTTTTTCTTCATCTAGCTCAGAAAAAAAATTTCGGCTTGTAGCAGTGTGTGGGACTTGTTCTATTAGTCTATCTATACTAACCTCCACCAGGTTGCAAATTTAATCTAATTTTTTTCTGCATCTAGCTCTGAAAAAATATTTTGGCTTGTAGCAGTGTGTGGGACTTGTTCTATTAGTCCATCTATACTAACCTCCTCCAGATTGCAAATTCAATCTAATTTTTTTCTGCATCTAGCTCTGAAAAAATATTTCGGCTTGTAGCAGTGTGTGGGACTTGTTCTATTAGTCCATCTATACTAACCTCCACCAGGTTGCAAATTCAATCTCATTTTTTTCTGCATCTAGCTCTGAAAAAATATTTTGGATTGTAGCAGTGTGTGGGACTTGTTCTATTAGTCCATCTATAATAACCTCCACCAGGTTGCAAATTCAATCTAATTTTTTTCTGCATCTAGCTCTGAAAAAATATTTTGGCTTGTAGCAGTGTGTGGGACTTGTTCTATTAGTCCATCTATACTAACCTCCACCAGGTTGCAAATTCAATCTAATTTTTTTCTGCATCTAGCTCTGAAAAAATATTTCGGCTTGCAGCAGTGTGTGGGACTTGTTCTATTAGTCCATCTATACTAACCTCCACCACGTTGCAAATTCAATCTAATTTTTTCTGCATCTAGCTCTGAAAAAATATTTTGGCTTGTAGCAGTGTGTGGGACTTGTTCTATTAGTCCATCTATACTAACATCCACCAGGTTGCAAAATCAAACTATTTATTTTCTGCATCTAGCTCTGAAAAAATATTTCGGCTTGTAGCAGTGTGTGGGACTTGTTCTATTAGTGCATCTATACTAACCTCCACCAGTTTGCAAATTCAAACTAATTTTTTTCTGCATCTAGTTCTGAAAAAATATTTTATCTTGTAGCAGTGTGGGATTTGTTCTATTAGTCCATCTATACTAACCTCCACCAGGTTGCAAATTCAATCTAATTTTTTTCTGCGTCTAGCTCTGAAAATATATTTTGGCTTCTAGCATTGTGTGGGACTTGTTCTATTAGTCCATCTATACTAACCTCCACCAGGTTGCAAATTCAAACTATTTATTTTCTGCATCTAGCTCTGAAAAAATATTTTGGATTGTAGCAGTGTGTGGTACTTGTTCTATTAGTCCATCTATACTAACCTCCTCCAGGTTGCAAATTCAATCTAATTTTTTTCTGCATCTAGCTCTGAAAAAATATTTCGGCTTGTAACAGTGTGTGGGACTTGTTCTATTAGTCCATCTATACTAACCTCCACCAGGTTGCAAACTCAAACTATTTTTTTTCTGCATCTAGCTCTGAAAAAATATTTCGGCTTGTAGCAGTGTGTGGGATTTGTTCTATTAGTCCATCTATACTAACCTCCACCAGGTTGCAAATTCAATCTAATTTTTTTCTGCATCTAGCTCTGAAAAAATTTTTCGGCTTGTAACAGTGTGTGGGACTTGTTCTATTAGTCCATCTATACTAACCTCCACCAGGTTGCAAATTCAATCTAATTTTTTTCTGCATCTAGCTCTGAAAAAATATTTTGGCTTGTTGCAGTGTGTGGGACTTGTTCTATTAGTCCATCTACACTAAACTCCACCAGGTTGCAAATTCAATCTAATTTTTTTCTGCATCTAGCTCTGAAAAAATATTTCGACTTGTAGCAGTGTGTGGGACTTGTTCTATTAGTCCATCTATACTAACCTCCACCAGGTTGCAAATTCAATCTTATTTTTTTCTGCATCTAGCTCTGAAAAAATATTTTGGCTTGTAGCAGTGTGTGGGACTTGTTCTATTAGTCCATCTATACTAACCTCCACCAGGTTGCAAATTCAAACTATTTTTTTTCTGCATCTAGCTCTGAAAAAATATTTTGGCTTGTAGCAGTGTGTGGGACTTGTTCTATTAGTCCTTCTATACTAACCTCCACCAGGTTGCAAATTCAATCTAATTTTTTTCTGCATCTAGCTCTGAAAAAATATTTCTGCTTGTAACAGTGTGTGGGACTTGTTCTATTAGTCCATATATACTAACCTCCACCAGGTTGCAAATTCAATTTAATTTTTTTCTGCATCTAGGTGTGAAAAAATATTTTGGCTTGTAGCAGTGTGTGGGACTTGTTCTATTAGTCCGTCTATAATAACCTCCACCAGATTGCAAATACAATCTAATTTTTTTCTGCATCTAGCTCTGAAAAAATATATCGGCTTGTAGCAGTGTGTGGGACTTGTTCTATTAGTCCATCTATAATAACCTCCACCAGGTTGCAAATACAATCTAATTTTTTTCTGCATCTAGCTCTGAAAAAATATTTTGGCTTGTAGCAATGTGTGGGACTTGTTCTATTAGTCCATCTATACTAACCTCCTCCAGGTTGCAAATTCAATCTAATTTTTTTCTGCATCTAGCTCTGAAAATATATTTCGGCTTGTAGCAGTGTGTGGGACTTGTTCTATTAGTCCATCTATGCTAACCTCCACCAGGTTGCAAATTCAATCTCATTTTTTTCTGCATCTAGCTCTGAAAAAATATTTTGGATTTTAGCAGTGTGTGGGACTTGTTCTATTAGTCCATCTATACTAACCTCCACCAGGTTGCAAATTCAATCTAATTTTTTTCTGCATCTAGCTCTGAAAAAATATTTTGGCTTGTAGCAGTGTGTGGGACTTGTTCTATTACTTCATCTATACTAACCTCCACCAGGTTGCAAATTCAATCTAATTTTTTTCTGCATCTAGCTCTGAAAAAATATTTCGGCTTGTAACAGTGTGTGGGACTTGTTCTATTAGTCCATATATACTAACCTCCACCAGGTTGCAAATTCAATCTAATTTTTTTCTGCATCTAGCTCTGAAAAAATAGTTCGGCTTGTAACAGTGTGTGGGACTTGTTCTATTAGTCCATCTATACTAACCTCCACCAGGTTGCAAATTCAATCTAATTTTTTTCTGCATCTAGCTCTGAAAAAATATTTCGGCTTGTAGCAGTGTGTGGGACTTGTTCTATTAGTGCATCTATACTAACCTCCACCAGTTTGCAAATTCAAACTAATTTTTTTCTGCATCTAGTTCTGAAAAAATATTTTGGCTTGTAGCAGTGTGTGGGAATTGTTCTATTAGTCCATCTATACGAACCTCCACCAGGTTACAAATTCAATCTAATTTTTTTCTGCATCTAGCTCTGAAAAAATATTTCGGCTTGTAACAATGTGTGGGACTTGTTCTATTACTCCATCTATACTAACCTCAACCAGGTTGCACATTCAAACTATTTATTTTCTGCATCTAGCTCTGAAAAAATATTTTGGCTTGTAGCAGTGTGTGGGACTTGTTATATTAGTCCATCCATACTAACCTCCTCCAGGTTGCAAATTCAGTCTAATTTTTTTCTGCATCTAGCTCTGAAAAAATATTTCGGCTTGTAGCAGTGTGTGGGACTTGTTCTATTAGTCCATCTATACTAACCTCCACCAGGTTGCAAATTCAATCTAATTTTTTTCTGCATCTAGCTCTGAAAAAATATTTCGGCTTTTAGCTTTGTGTGAGACTTGTTCTATTAGTCCATCTATACTAACCTCCACCAGGTTGCAAATTCAATCTAATTTTTTTCTGCATCTAGCTCTGAAAAAATATATTGGCTTGTAGCAGTGAGTGGGACTTGTTCTATTAGTCCATCTATAATAACCTCCACCAGGTTGCAATTACAATCTAATTTTTTTCTGCATCTAGCTCTGAAAAAATATTTTGGCTTGTAGCAATGTGTGGGACTTGTTCTATTAGTCCATCTATACTAACCTCCACCAGGTTGCAAATTCAATTAAATTTTTTTCTTCATCTAGCTCTGAAAAAAAATTTCGGCTTGTAGCAGTGTGTGGGACTTGTTCTATTAGTCTATCTATACTAACCTCCACCAGGTTGCAAATTTTATCTAATTTTTTTCTGCATCTAGCTCTGAAAAAATATTTTGGTTTATAGCAGTGTGTGGGACTTGTTCTATTAGTCCATCTATACTATCCTCCTCCAGATTGCAAATTCAATCTAATTTTTTTCTGCATCTAGCTCTGAAAAAATATTTCGGCTTGTAGCAGTGTGTGGGACTTGTTCTATTAGTCCATCTATACTAACCTCCACCAGGTTGCAAATTCAATCTCATTTTTTTCTGCATCTAGCTCTGAAAAAATATTTCGGCTTGTAGCAGTGTGTGGGACTTGTTCTATTAGTCCATCTATACTAACCTCCACCAGGTTGCAAATTCAATCTAATTTTTTTCTGCATCTAGCTCTGAAAAAATATTTCGGCTTGCAGCAGTGTGTGGGACTTGTTCTATTAGTCCATCTATACTAACCTCCACCAGGTTGCAAATTCAATCTAATTTTTTCTGCATCTAGCTCTGAAAAAATATTTTGGCTTGTAGCAGTGTGTGGGACTTGTTCTATTAGTCCATCTATACTAACCTCCACCAGGTTGCAAAATCAAACTATTTATTTTCTGCATCTAGCTCTGAAAAAATATTTCGGCTTGTAGCAGTGTGTGGGACTTGTTCTATTAGTGCATCTATACTAACCTCCACCAGTTTGCAAATTCAAACTAATTTTTTTCTGCATCTAGTTCTGAAAAAATATTTTATCTTGTAGCAGTGTGGGATTTGTTCTATTAGTCCATCTATACTAACCTCCACCAGGTTGCAAATTCAATCTAATTTTTTTCTGCGTCTAGCTCTGAAAATATATTTTGGCTTCTAGCATTGTGTGGGACTTGTTCTATTAGTCCATCTATACTAACCTCCACCAGGTTGCAAATTCAAACTATTTATTTTCTGCATCTAGCTCTGAAAAAATATTTTGGATTGTAGAAGTGTGTGGGACTTGTTCTATTAGTCCATCTATACTAACCTCCTCCAGGTTGCAAATTCAATCTAATTTTTTTCTGCATCTAGCTCTGAAAAAATATTTCGGCTTGTAACAGTGTGTGGGACTTGTTCTATTAGTCCATATATACTAACCTCCACCAGGTTGCAAATTCAATTTAATTTTCTTCTGCATCTAGCACTGAAAAAATATTTCGGCTTGTAACAGTGTGTGGGACTTGTTCTATTAGTCCATCTATACTAACCTCCACCAGGTTGCAAACTCAAACTATTTTTTTTCTGCATCTAGCTCTGAAAAAATATTTCGGCTTGTAGCAGTGTGTGGGACTTGTTCTATTAGTCCATCTATACTAACCTCCACCAGGTTGCAAATTCAATCTAATTTTTTTCTGCATCTAGCTCTGAAAAAATATTTCGGCTTGTAACAGTGTGTGGGACTTGTTCTATTAGTCCATCTATACTAACCTCCACCAGGTTGCAAATTCAATCTCATTTTTTTCTGCATCTAGCTCTGAAAAAATATTTCGGATTGTAGCAGTGTGTGGGACTTGTTCTATTAGTCCATCTATACTAACCTCCACCAGGTTGCAAATTCAATCTAATTTTTTTCTGCATCTAGCTCTGAAAAAATATTTTGGCTTGTTGCAGTGTGTGGGACTTGTTCTATTAGTCCATCTATACTAAACTCCACCAGGTTGCAAATTCAATCTAATTTTTTTCTACATGTAGCTCTGAAAAAATATTTCGACTTGTAGCAGTGTGTGGGACTTGTTCTATTAGTCCATCTATACTAACCTCCACCAGGTTGCAAATTCAATCTAATTTTTTTCTGCATCTAGCTCTGAAAAAATATTTCGACTTGTAGCAGTGTGTGGGACTTGTTCTATTAGTCCATCTATACTAACCTCCACCAGGTTGCAAATTCAATCTAAGTTTTTTCTGCATCTAGCTCTGAAAAAAAATTTCGGCTTGTAGCAGTGTGTGGGACTTGTTCGATTAGTCCATCTATACTAACCTCCACCAGGTTGCAAATTCAATCTAATTTTTTTCTGCATCTAGCTTTGAAAAAATATTTTGGCTTGTAGCAGTGTGTGGGACTTGTTCTATTAGTCCATCTATACTAACCTCCACCAGATGGCAAATTCAATCTAATTTTTTTCTCCATCTAGCTCTGAAAAAATATTTCAGCTTGTAGCAGTGTGTGGGACTTGTTCTATTAGTCCATCTATACTAACCTCCACCAGGTTGCAAATTCAATCTAATTTTTTTCTGCATCTAGCTCTGACAAAATATTTCGGCTTGTAGCACTGTGTGGGACTTGTTCTATTAGTCCATCTATACTAACCTCCACCAGGTTGCAAATTCAATCTAATTTTTTTCTGCATAATGTTCTGAAGAAATATTTTGGCTTGTAGCAGTGTGTGGGACTTGTTCTATTAGTCCATCTATACTAACCTCCACCGGGTTGCAAATTCAATCTAATTTTTTTCTGCATCTAGCTCTGGAAAAATATTTCGGCTTGTAGCAGTGTGTGGGACTTGTTCTATTAGTGCATCTATGCTAACCTCCACCAGGTTGCAAATTCAAACTAATTTTTTTCTGCATCTAGCTCTGAAAAAATATTTTTGCTTGTAACAGTGTGTGGGACTTGTTCTATTAGTCCATATATACTAACCTACACCAGGTTGCAAATTCAATTTAATTTTTTTCTGCATCTAGCTCTGAAAAAATATTTTGGCTTGCAGCAGTGTGTGGGACTTGTTCTATTAGTCCGTCTATAATAACCTCCACCAGATTGAAAATACAATCTAATTTTTTTCTGCATCTAGCTCTGAAAAAATATTTTGGCTTGTAGCAGTGTGTGCTACTTGTTCTATTAGTCCATCTATACTAACCTCCACCAGGTTGCAAATTCAATCTAATTTTTTTCTGCATCTAGCTCTGAAAAAAAATTTCGGCTTGTAGCAGTGTGTGGGACATGTTCGATTAGTCCATCTATACTAACCTCCACCAGGTTGCAAATTCAATCTAATTTTTTTCTGCATCTAGCTTTGAAAAAATATTTTGGCTTGTAGCAGTGTGTGGGACTTGTTCTATTAGTCCATCTATACTAACCTCCACCAGATGGCAAATTCAATCTAATTTTTTTCTGCATCTAGCTCTGAAAAAATATTTCAGCTTGTAGCAGTGTGTGGGACTTGTTCTATTAGTCCATCTATACTAACCTCCACCAGGTTGCAAATTCAATCTAATTTTTTTCTGCATCTAGCTCTGACAAAATATTTCGGCTTGTAGCACTGTGTGGGACTTGTTCTATTAGTCCATCTATACTAACCTCCACCAGGTTGCAAATTCAATCTAATTTTTTTCTGCATAAAGCTCTGAAGAAATATTTTGGCTTGTAGCATTGTGTGGGACTTGTTCTATTAGTCCATCTATACTAACCTCCTCCGGGTTGCAAATTCAATCTAATTTTTTTCTGCATCTAGCTCTGGAAAAATATTTCGGCTTGTAGCAGTGTGTGGGACTTGTTCTATTAGTGCATCTATGCTAACCTCCACCAGGTTGCAAATTCAAACTAATTTTTTTCTGCATCTAGCTCTGAAAAAATATTTTTGCTTGTAACAGTGTGTGGGACTTGTTCTATTAGTCCATATATACTAACCTACACCAGGTTGCAAATTCAATTTAATTTTTTTCTGCATCTAGCTCTGAAAAAATATTTTGGCTTGCAGCAGTGTGTGGGACTTGTTCTATTAGTCCGTCTATAATAACCTCCACCAGATTGCAAATACAATCTAATTTTTTTCTGCATCTAGCTCTGAAAAAATATTTTGGCTTGTAGCAGTGTGTGCTACTTGTTCTATTAGTCCATCTATACTAACCTCCACCAGGTTGCAAATTCAATCTAATTTTTTTCTGCATCTAGCTCTGAAAAAAAATTTCGGCTTGTAGCAGTGTGTGGGACATGTTCGATTAGTCCATCTATACTAACCTCCACCAGGTTGCAAATTCAATCTAATTTTTTTCTGCATCTAGCTTTGAAAAAATATTTTGGCTTGTAGCAGTGTGTGGGACTTGTTCTATTAGTCCATCTATACTAACCTCCACCAGATGGCAAATTCAATCTAATTTTTTTCTGCATCTAGCTCTGAAAAAATATTTCAGCTTGTAGCAGTGTGTGGGACTTGTTCTATTAGTCCATCTATACTAACCTCCACCAGGTTGCAAATTCAATCTAATTTTTTTCTGCATCTAGCTCTGACAAAATATTTCGGCTTGTAGCACTGTGTGGGACTTGTTCTATTAGTCCATCTATACTAACCTCCACCAGTTTGCAAATTCAATCTAATTTTTTTCTGCATAAAGCTCTGAAGAAATATTTTGGCTTGTAGCATTGTGTGGGACTTGTTCTATTAGTCCATCTATACTAACCTCCTCCAGGTTGCAAATTCAATCTAATTTTTTTCTGCATCTAGCTCTGGAAAAATATTTCGGCTTGTAGCAGTGTGTGGGACTTGTTCTATTAGTGCATCTATGCTAACCTCCACCAGGTTGCAAATTCAAACTAATTTTTTTCTGCATCTAGCTCTGAAAAAATATTTTTGCTTGTAGCAGTGTGTGGGAATTGTTCTATTAGTCCATCTATACTAACCTCCACCAGGTTGCAAATTCAATCTATTTTTTTTCTGCTTCTAGCTCTGAAAAAATATTTCGGCTTGTAACAGTGTGTGGGACTTGTTCTATTAGTCCATATATACTAACCTCCACCAGGTTGCAAATTCAATCTAATTTTTTTCTGCATCTAGCTCTGAAAAAATAATTTGGCTTGTAGCAGTGTGTGGGACTTGTTCTATTAGTCCATCTATACTAACCTCCACCAGGTTGCAAATTCAATCTAATTTTTTTCTGCATCTAGCTCTGAAAAAATATTTTGGATTGTAGCAGTGTGTGGAGCTTGTTCTATTAGTCCATCTATACTAACCTCCACCATGTTGCAAATTCAATCTAATTTTTTTCTGCATCTAGCTCTGAAAAAATATTTTGGCTTGTAGCAGTGTGTGGGACTTGTTCTATTAGTCCATCTATACTAACCTCCACCAGGTTGCAAATTCAATCTAATTTTTTTCTGCATCAAGCTCTGAAAAAATATTTCGGGTTGTAACAGTGTGTGGGACTTGTTCTATTAGTCCATCTATACTAACCTCCACCAGGTTGCAAATTCAAACTATTTTTTTTCTGCATCTAGCTCTGAAAAAATATTTCGGCTTGTAGCAGTGTGTGGGACTTGTTCTATTAGTCCATCTATACTAACCTCCACCAGGTTGCAAATTCAATCAAATTTTTTTCTGCATCTAGCTCTGAAAAAATATTTCGGCTTCTAGCTTTGTGTGGGACTTGTTCTATTAGTTCATCTATACTAACCTCCACCAGTTTGCAAATTCAATCTAATTTTTTTCTGCATCTAGCTCTGAAAAAATATTTCGGCTTGTAGCAGTTTGTGGGACTTGCTCTATTAGTCCATTTATACTAACCTCCACCAGGTTGCAAATTCAATTAAATTTTTTTCTTCATCTAGCTCTGAAAAAATATTTCGGCTTGTAGCAGTGTGTGGGACTTGTTCTATTAGTCCATCTATACTAACCTCCACCAGGTTGCAAATTCAATCTAATTTTTTTCTGCATAAAGCTCTGAAGAAATATTTTGGCTTGTAGCAGTGTGTGGGACTTGTTCTATTAGTCCATCTATACTAACCTCCACCGGGTTGCAAATTCAATCTAATTTTTTTCTGCATCTAGCTCTGAAAAAATATTTTGGCTTGTAGCAGTGTGTGGGACTTGTTCTATTAGTGCATCTATGCTAACCTCCACCAGGTTGCAAATTCAAACTAATTTTTTTCTGCATCTAGCTCTGAAAAAATATTTTTGCTTGTAGCAATGTGTGGGAATTGTTCTATTAGGCCATCTATACGAACCTCCACCAGCTTGCAAATTCAATCTAATTTTTTTCTGCATCTAGCTCTGAAAAAATATTTCGGCTTGTAACACTGTGTGGGACTTGTTCTATTAGTCCATATATACTAACCTCCACCAGGTTGCAAATTCAATCTAATTTTTTTCTGCATCTAGCTCTGAAAAAATATTTCGGCTTGTAGCAGTGTGTGGGACTTGTTCTATTAGTCCATCTATACTAACCTCCACCAGGTTGCAAATTCAATCTAATTTTTTTCTGCATCTAGCTCTGAAAAAATATTTCGGCTTCTAGCTTTGTGTGGGACTTGTTCTATTAGTCCATCTATACTAACCTCCACCAGTTTGCAAATTCAATCTAATTTTTTTCTGCATCTAGCTCTGAAAAAATATTTCGGCTTGTAGCAGTTTGTGGGACTTGTTGTATTAGTCCATTTATACTAACCTCCACCAGGTTGCAAATTCAAACTATTTATTTTCTGCATCTAGCTCTGAAAAAATATTTTGGCTTGTAGCAGTGTGTGGGACTTGTTCTATTAGTCCATCTATACTAACCTCCTCCAGGTTGCAAATTCAATCTAATTTTTTTCTGCATCTAGCTCTGAAAAAATATCTCGGCTTGTAACAGTGTGTGGGACTTGTTCTGTTAGTCCATATATACTAACCTCCACCAGTTTGCAAATTCAATTTAATTTTGTTCTGCATCTAGATCTGAAAAAATATTTCGGCTTGTAACAGTGTGTGGGACTTGTTCTATTAGTCCATCTATGCTAACCTCCACCAGGTTTCAACGTCAAACTATTTTTTTCTGCATCTAGCTCTGAAAAAATATTTTGGTTTGTAGCAGTGTGTGGGACTTGTTCTATTAGTCCATCTATACTAACCTCCACCAGGTTGCAAATTCAATCTAATTTTTTTCTGCATCTAGCTCTGAAAAAATATTTCAACTTGTAACAGTGTGTGGGACTTGTTCTATTAGTCCATCTATACTAACCTCCACCAGGTTGCAAATTCAATCTAATTTTTTTCTGCATCTAGCTCTGAAAAAATATTTCGGCTTGTAGCAGTGTGTGGGACTTGTTCTATTAGTCCATCTATACTAACCTCCACCAGGTTGCAAATTCAATCTAATTTTTTTCTGCATCAAGCTCTGAAGAAATATTTTTGCTTGTAGCAGTGTGTGGGACTTGTTCTATTAGTCCATCTATACTAACCTCCACCAGGTTGCAAATTCAATCTAATTTTTTTCTGCTTCTAGCTCTGAAAAAATATTTTGGCTTTTAACAGTGTGTGGGACTTGTTCTATTAGTCCATCTATACTAACCTCCACCAGGTTGCTAATTCAATCTAATTTTTTTCTGCATTTAGCTCTGAAAAAATATTTCGGCTTGTAGCAGTGTGTGGGACTTGTTCTATTAGTCCATCTATACTAACCTCCACCAGGTTGCAAATTCAATCTAATTTTTTTCAGCATCAAGCTCTGAAGAAATATTTTGGCTTGTAGCAGTGTTTGGGACTTGTTCTATTAGTCCATCTATACTAAACTCCACCGGGTTGTATATTCAATCTAATTTTTTTCCGCATCTAGCTCTGAAAAAATATTTCGGCTTGTAGCAGTGTGTGGGACTTGTTCTATTAGTGCATCTATACTAACCTCCACCAGTTTGCAAATTCAAACTAATTTTTTTCTGCATCTAGTTCTGAAAAAATATTTTGGCTTGTAGCAGTGTGTGGTAATTGTTCTGTTAGTCCATCTATACTGACCTCCACCAGGTTGCAAATTCAATCTATTTTTTTTCTGCTTCTAGCTCTGAAAAAATATTTCGGCTTGTAACAGTGTGTGGGACTTGTTCTATTAGTCCATATATACTAACCTCCACCAGGTTGCAAATTCAATCTATTTTTTTTCTGCATCTAGCTCTTAAAAAATATTTCGGCTTGTAGCAGTGTGTGGGACTTGTTCTATTAGTCCATCTATACTAACCTCCACCAGGTTGCAAATTCAATCAAATTTTTTTCTGCATCAAGCTCTGAAGAAATATTTTGGCTTGTAGCAGTGTGTGGGACTTGTTCTATTAGTCCATCTATACGAACCTCCACCGGGTTGCAAATTCAATCAAATTTTTTTCTGCATCTAGCTCTGAAAAAAAATTTCGGCTTCTAGCTTTGTGTGGGACTTGTTCTATTAGTCCATCTATACTAACCTCCACCAGTTTGCAAATTCAATCTAATTTTTTTCTGCATCTAGCTCTGAAAAAATATTTCGGCTTGTAGCAGTTTGTGGGACTTGTTCTATTAGTCCATTTATACTAACCTCCACCAGGTTGCAAATTCAATTTAATTTTTTTCTGCATCTAGCTCTGAAAAAATATTTTGGCTTGTAGCAGTGTGTGGGACTTGTTCTATTAGTCCATCTATAATAACCTCCACCAGATTGCAAATACAATCTAATTTTTTTCTGCATCTAGCTCTGAAAAAATATTTCGGCTTGTAGCAGTGTGTGGGACTTGTTCTATTAGTCCATCTATACTAACCTCCACCAGGTTGCAAATTCAATCTAATTTTTTTCTGCATCTAGCTCTGAAAAAAAATTTCGGCTTGTAGCAGTGTGTGGGACTTGTTCGATTAGTCCATCTATACTAACCTCCACCAGGTTGCAAATTCAATCTAATTTTTTTCTGCATCTAGCTTTGAAAAAATATTTCGGCTTGTAGCAGTGTGTGGGACTTGTTCTATTAGTGCATCTATGCTAACCTCCACCAGGTTGCAAATTCAAACTAATTTTTTTCTGCATCTAGCTCTGAAAAAATAATTTTGCTTGTAGCAATGTGTGGGAATTGTTCTATTAGTCCATCTATACGAACCTCCACCAGGTTGCAAATTCAATCTAATTTTTTTCTGCATCTAGCTCTGAAAAAATATTTCGGCTTGTAGCAGTGTGTGGGACTTGTTCTATTAGTCCATCTATACTAACCTCCACCAGGTTGCAAATTCAATCTAATTTTTTTCTGCATCTAGCTCTGAAAAAATATTTTGGCTTCTAGCTTTGTGTGGGACTTGTTCTATTAGTCCATCTATACTAACCTCCACCAGTTTGCAAATTCAATCTAATTTTTTTCTGCATCTAGCTCTGAAAAAATATTTCGGCTTGTAGCAGTTTGTGGGACTTGTTGTATTAGTCCATTTATACTAACCTCCACCAGGTTGCAAATTCAAACTATTTATTTTCTGCATCTAGCTCTGAAAAAATATTTTGGCTTGTAGCAGTGTGTGGGACTTGTTCTATTAGTCCATCTATACTAACCTCCTCCAGGTTGAAAATTCAATCTAATTTTTTTCTGCATCTAGCTCTGAAAAAATATCTCGGCTTGTAACAGTGTGTGGGACTTGTTCTGTTAGTCCATATATACTAACCTCCACCAGTTTGCAAATTCAATTTAATTTTGTTCTGCATCTAGCTCTGAAAAAATATTTCGGCTTGTAACAGTGTGTGGGACTTGTTCTATTAGGCCATCTATGCTAACCTCCACCAGGTTTCAAAGTCAAACTATTTTTTTCTGCATCTAGCTCTGAAAAAATATTTTGGTTTGTAGCAGTGTGTGGGACTTGTTCTATTAGTCCATCTATACTAACCTCCACCAGGTTGCAAATTCAATCTAATTTTTTTCTGCATCTAGCTCTGAAAAAATATTTCAACTTGTAACAGTGTGTGGGACTTGTTCTATTAGTCCATCTATACTAACCTCCACCAGGTTGCAAATTCAATCTAATTTTTTTCTGCATCTAGCTCTGAAAAAATATTTCGGCTTGTAGCAGTGTGTGGGACTTGTTCTATTAGTCCATCTATACTAACCTCCACCAGGTTGCAAATTCAATCTAATTTTTTTCTGCATCAAGCTCTGAAGAAATATTTTGGCTTGTAGCAGTGTGTGGGACTTGTTCTATTAGTCCATCTATACTAACCTCCACCAGGTTGCAAATTCAATCTAATTTTTTTCTGCTTCTAGCTCTGAAAAAATATTTCGGCTTTTAACAGTGTGTGGGACTTGTTCTATTAGTCCATCTATACTAACCTCCACCAGGTTGCTAATTCAATCTAATTTTTTTCTGCATTTAGCTCTGAAAAAATATTTCGGCTTGTAGCAGTGTGTGGGACTTGTTCTATTAGTCCATCTATACTAACCTCCACCAGGTTGCAAATTCAATCTAATTTTTTTCAGCATCAAGCTCTGAAGAAATATTTTGGCTTGTAGCAGTGTTTGGGACTTGTTCTATTAGTCCATCTATACTAAACTCCACCGGGTTGTATATTCAATCTAATTTTTTTCCGCATCTAGCTCTGAAAAAATAATTTGGCTTGTAGCAGTGTGTGGGACTTGTTCTATTAGTCCATCTATACTAACCTCCACCAGGTTGCAAATTCAATCTCATTTTTTTCTGCATCTAGCTCTGAAAAAATATTTTGGATTGTAGCAGTGTGTGGAGCTTGTTCTATTAGTCCATCTATACTAACCTCCACCATGTTGCAAATTCAAACTAATTTTTTTCTGCATCTAGCTCTGAAAAAATATTTTGGCTTGTAGCAGTGTGTGGGACTTGTTCTATTAGTCCATCTATACTAACCTCCACCAGGTTGCAAATTCAATCTAATTTTTTTCTACATCTAGCTCTGAAAAAATATTTTGGCTTGTAACAGTGTGTGGGACTTGTTCTATTAGTCCATCTATACTAACCTCCACCAGGTTGCAAATTCAATCTATTTTTTTTCTGCATCTAGCTCTTAAAAAATATTTCGGCTTGTAGCAGTGTGTGGGACTTGTTCTATTAGTCCATCTATACTAACCTCCACCAGACTGCAAATTCAATCAAATTTTTTTCTGCATCAAGCTCTGAAGAAATATTTTGGCTTGTAGCAGTGTGTGGGACTTGTTCTATTAGTCCATCTATACGAACCTCCACCGGGTTGCAAATTCAATCAAATTTTTTTCTGCATCTAGCTCTGAAAAAATATTTTGGCTTCTAGCTTTGTGTGGGACTTCTTCTATTAGTCCATCTATACTAACCTCCACCAGTTTGCAAATTCAATCTAATTTTTTTCTGCATCTAGCTCTGAAAAAATATTTCGGCTTGTAGCAGTTTGTGGGACTTGTTCTAATAGTCCATTTATACTAACCTCCACCAGGTTGCAAATTCAATTTAATTTTTTTCTGCATCTAGCTCTGAAAAAATATTTTGGCTTGTAGCAGTGTGTGGGACTTGTTCTATTAGTCCATCTATAATAACCTCCACCAGATTGCAAATACAATCTAATTTTTTTCTGCATCTAGCTTTGAAAAATATTTCGGCTTGTAGCAGTGTGTGGGACTTGTTCTATTAGTCCATCTATACTAACCTCCACCAGGTTGCAAATTCAATCTAATTTTTTTCTGCATCTAGCTCTGAAAAAAAATTTCGGCTTGTAGCAGTGTGTGGGACTTGTTCGATTAGTCCATCTATACTAACCTCCACCAGGTTGCAAATTCAATCTAATTTTTTTCTGCATCTAGCTTTGAAAAAATATTTCGGCTTGTAGCAGTGTGTGGGACTTGTTCTATTAGTCCATCTATACTAACCTCCACCAGATTGCAAATTCAATCTAATTTTTTTCTCCATAAAGCTCTGAAGAAATATTTTGGCTTGTAGCAGTGTGTCGGACTTGTTCTATTAGTCCATCTATACTAACCTCCACCGGGTTGCAAATTCAATCTAATTTTTTTCTGCATCTGGCTCTGAAAAAATATTTCGGCTTCTAGCTTTGTGTGGGATTGTTCTATTAGTCCATCTATACTAACCTCCACCAGTTTGCAAATTCAATCTAATTTTTTTCTGCATCTAGTTCTGAAAAAATATTTCAGCTTGTAGCAGTTTGTGGGACTTGTTCTATTAGTCCATTTATGCTAACCTCCACCAGGTTGAAAATTCAATTTAATTTTTTTCTGCATCTAGCTCTGAAAAAATATTTTGGCCTGTAGCAGTGTCTGGGACTTGTTCTATTAGTCCATCTATAATAACCTCCACCAGATTGCAAATACAATCTAATTTTTTTCTGCATCTAGCTCTGAAAAAATATTTCGACTTGTAGCAGTGTGTGGGACTTGTTCTATTAGTCCATCTTTTCCAACCTCCACGGGGTTGCAAATTCAATCTAATTTTTTTCTGCATCTAGCTCTGAAAAAATATTTCGGCTTGTAGCAGTGTGTGGGACTTGTTCTATTAGTGCATCTATACTAACCTCCACCAGGTTGCAAATTCAAACTAATTTTTTTCTGCATCTAGCTCTGAAAAAATATTTCTGCTTGTAGCAGTGTGTGGGACTTGTTCCATTAGTGCATCTATACTAACCTCCACCAGGTTGCAAATTCAAACTAATTTTTTTCTGCATCTAGCTCTGAAAAAATATTTTTGCTTGTAGCAGTGTGTGGGAATTGTTCTATTAGTCCATCTATACTAACCGCCACCAGGTTGCAAATTCAATCTAATTTTTTTCTGTATCTAGCTCTGAAAAAATATTTCGGCTTGTAGCAGTGTGTCGGACTTGTTCTATTAGTCCATCTATACTAACCTCCACCAGGTTGCAAATTCAATCTAATTTTTTTCTGCATCTAGCTCTGAAAAAATATTTCGGCTTCTAGCTTTGTGTGGGACTTGTTCTATTAGTCCATCTATACTAACCTCCACCAGTTTGCAAATTCAATCTAATTTTTTTCTGCATCTAGCTCTGAAATTATTTCGGCTTGTAACAGTTTGTGAGACTTGTTCTATTAGTCCATCTATACTAACCTCCACCAGGTTGCAAATTCAATCTAATTTTTTTCTGCTTCTAGCTCTGAAAAAAAATTTCGGCTTGTAGCAGTGTGTGGGACTTGTTCGATTAGTCCATCTATACCAACCTCCACCAGGTTGCAAATTCAATCTAATTTTTTTCTGCATTTAGCTTTGAAAAAATATTTCGGCTTGTAGCAGTGTGTGGGACTTGTTCGATTAGTCCATCTATACTAACCTCCACCAGGTTGCAAATTCAATCTAATTTTTTCTGCATCTAGCTCTGAAAAAATATTTCGGCTTGTAACAGTGTGTGGGACTCGTTCTATTAGTAGATCTATAATAACCTCCACCAGGTTACAAATTCAATCTAATTTTTTTCTGCATCTAGCTCTGAAAAAATATTTCGGCTTGAAGCAGTGTGTGGGACGTGTTCTATTAGTCCATCTACACTAACCTCCACCAGGTTGCAAATTCAATGTAATTTTTTTCTGCATCTAGCTCTGAAAAAAAATTTTGGCTTTTAGCTTTGTGTGGGACTTGTTCTATTAGTCCATCTATACTAACCTCCACCAGTGTGCAAATTCAATCTAATTTTTTTCTGCATCTAGCTCTGAAAAAATATGTCGGCTTATAGCAGTTTGTGGGACTTGTTCTATTAGTCCATTTATACTAACCTCCACCAGGTTGCAAATTCAATCTAATTTTTTTCGGCATTTAGCTCTGAAAAAATATTTCGGCTTGTAGCAGTGTGTGGGACTTGTTCAATTAGTCCATCTATAATAACCTCCACCAGGTTGCAAATACAATCTAATTTTTTTCTGCATCTAGCTCTGAAAAAATATTTTGGCTTGTAGCAGTATGTGGGACTTGTTCTATTAGTCCATCTATACTAACCTCCACCAGGTTGCAAATTCAAACTAATTTTTTTCTGCATCTAGCTCTGAAAAAATATTTCTGCTTGTAGCAGTGTGTGGGACTTGTTCCATTAGTGCATCTATACTAACCTCCACCAGGTTGCAAATTCAAACTAATTTTTTTCTGCATCTAGCTCTGAAAAAATATTTTTGCTTGTAGCAGTGTGTGGGAATTGTTCTATTAGTCCATCTATACTAACCGCCACCAGGTTGCAAATTCAATCTAATTTTTTTCTGTATCTAGCTCTGAAAAAATATTTCGGCTTGTAGCAGTGTGTCGGACTTGTTCTATTAGTCCATCTATACTAACCTCCACCAGGTTGCAAATTCAATCTAATTTTTTTCTGCATCTAGCTCTGAAAAAATATTTCGGCTTCTAGCTTTGTGTGGGACTTGTTCTATTAGTCCATCTATACTAACCTCCACCAGTTTGCAAATTCAATCTAATTTTTTTCTGCATCTAGCTCTGAAATTATTTCGGCTTGTAGCAGTTTGTGAGACTTGTTCTATTAGTCCATCTATACTAACCTCCACCAGGTTGCAAATTCAATCTAATTTTTTTCTGCTTCTAGCTCTGAAAAAAAATTTCGGCTTGTAGCAGTGTGTGGGACTTGTTCGATTAGTCCATCTATACCAACCTCCACCAGGTTGCAAATTCAATCTAATTTTTTTCTGCATTTAGCTTTGAAAAAATATTTCGGCTTGTAGCAGTGTGTGGGACTTGTTCGATTAGTCCATCTATACTAACCTCCACCAGGTTGCAAATTCAATCTAATTTTTTCTGCATCTAGCTCTGAAAAAATATTTCGGCTTGTAACAGTGTGTGGGATTCGTTCTATTAGTAGACCTATAATAACCTCCACCAGGTTACAAATTCAATCTAATTTTTTTCTGCATCTAGCTCTGAAAAAATATTTCGGCTTGAAGCAGTGTGTGGGACGTGTTCTATTAGTCCATCTACACTAACCCCCACCAGGTTGCAAATTCAATGTAATTTTTTTCTGCATCTAGCTCTGAAAAAAAATTTTGGCTTTTAGCTTTGTGTGGGACTTGTTCTATTAGTCCATCTATACTAACCTCCACCAGTTTGCAAATTCAATCTAATTTTTTTCTGCATCTAGCTCTGAAAAAATATGTCGGCTTATAGCAGTTTGTGGGACTTGTTCTATTAGTCCATTTATACTAACCTCCACCAGGTTGCAAATTCAATCTAATTTTTTTCGGCATCTAGCTCTGAAAAAATATTTCGGCTTGTAGCAGTGTGTGGGACTTGTTCTATTAGTCCATCTATAATAACCTCCACCAGGTTGCAAATACAATCTAATTTTTTTCTGCATCTAACTCTGAAAAAATATTTTGGCTTGTAGCAGTATGTGGGACTTGTTCTATTAGTCCATCTATACTAACCTACACCAGGTTGCAAATTCAATCTAATTTTTTTCTGCATCTAGCTCTGAAAAAATATTTTGGCTTGTAGCAGTGTGTGGGACTTGTTCTATTAGTCCATCTATACTAACCTCCACCAGGTTGCAAATTCAAACTATTTTTTTTCTGCAGCTAGCTCTGAAAAAATATTTCGGCTTGTAGCAGTGTGTGGGACTTGTTCTATTAGTCCATCTATACTAACCTCCACCAGGTTGCAAATTCAATCTAATTTTTTTCTGCATCTGGCTCTGAAAAAATATTTCGGCTTGTAACAGTGTGTGGGACTTGTTCTATTAGTCCATATATACTAACCTTCACCAGGTTGCAAATTCAATCTAATTTTTTTCTGCATCTAGCTCTTAAAAAATATTATGGCTTGTAGCAGTGTGTGGGACTTGTTCTAAAAGTCCGTCTATACTAACCTCCACCAGGTGACAAATTCAATCTAATTTTTTTCTGCATCTAGCTCTGAAAAAATATTTCGGCTTGTAACAGTGTGTGGGACTCGTTCTATTACTCCATCTATATTAACCTCCACCAGGTTGCAAATTCAATCTAATTTTTTTCTGCACCTAGCTCTGAAAAAATATTTTGGCTTGTAGCAGTGTGTGGGACTTGTTCTATTAGTCCATGTATACTAACCTCCACCAGGTTCCAAATTCAATCTAATTTTTTTCTGCATCTAGCTCTGAAAAAATATTTTGGCTTGTAGCAGTGTGTGGGACTTGTTCTATTAGTCCATCTATACTAACCTACACCAGGTTGCAAATTCAATCTAATTATTTTCTGCATCTAGCTCTGAAAAAATATTTTGGCTTGTAGCAGTGTGTGGGACTTGTTCTATTAGTCCATCTATACTAACCTACACCAGGTTGCAAATTCAATCTAATTTTTTTCTGCATCTAGATCTGAAAAAATATTTTGGCTTGTAGCAGTGTGTGGGACTTGTTCTATTAGTCCATCTATACTAACCTCCACCAGGTTGCAAATTCAAACTATTTTTTTTCTGCATCCAGCTCTGAAAAAATATTTCGGCTTGTAACATTGTGTGGGACTTGTTCTATTAGTCCATCTATACTAACCTCCACCAGGTTGCAAATACAATCTAATTTTTTTCGGCATCTAGCTCTGAAAAAATATTTCGGCTTGTTACAGTGTGTGGGACTTGTTCTATTAGTCCATCTATACTAACCTCCACCAGGTTGCAAATTCAATCTAATTTTTTTCTGCTTCTAGCTCTTAAAAAATATTATGGCTTGTAGCAGTGTGTGGGACTTGTTCTATAAGTCCATCTATACTAACCTCCACCAGGTTACAAATTCAATCTAATTTTTTTCTGCATCTAGCTCTGAAAAAATATTTCGGCTTGTAACAGTGTGTGGGACTCGTTCTATTAGTCCATCTATATTAACCTCCACCAGGTTGCAAATTCAATCTAATTTTTTTCTGCACCTAGCTCTGAAAAAATATTTTGGCTTGTAGCAGTATGTGGGACTTGTTCTATTAGTCCATCTATACTAACCTCCACCAGGTTCCAAATTCAATCTAATTTTTTTTGCATCTAGCTCTGAAAAAATATTTCGGCTTGTAGCAGTGTGTGGGACTTGTTCGATTAGTCCATCTATATTAACCTCCACCAGGTTGCAAATTCAATCTAATTTTTTTCTGCATCTAGCTCTGAAAAAATATTTCGGCTTGAAGCAGTGTGTGGGACGTGTTCTATTAGTCGATCTATACTAACCTCCACCAGGTTGCAAATTCAATCAAATTTTTTTCTGCATCTAGCTCTGAAAAAATATTTCGGCTTGTAGCAGTGTGTGGGACTTGTTCTATTAGTCCACCTATACTAACCTCCACCAGGTTGCAAATTCAATCTAATTTTTTTCTGCATCTAGCTCTGAAAAAATATTTCAGCTTGTAACAGTGTGTGGGACTTGTTCTATTTGTCCATCTATACTAACCTCCACCAGGTTGCAAATTCAATCAAATTTTTTCTCCATCTAGCTCTGAAAAAATATTTCGGCTTGTAACAGTGTGTGGGACTCGTTCTATTAGTCCATATATACTAACCTCCACCAGGTTGCAAATTCAATCTAATTTTTTTCTGCATCTAGCTCTTAAAAAATATTATGGCTTGTAGCAGTGTGGGGATTTGTTCTAAAAGTCCATCTATACTAACCTCCACCAGGTGACAAATTCAATCTAATTTTTTTCTGCATCTAGCTCTGAAAAAATATTTCGGCTTGTAACAGTGTGTGGGACTCGTTCTATTAGTCCATCTATATTAACCTCCACCAGGTTGCAAATTCAATCTAATTTTTTTCTGCACCTAGCCCTGAAAAAATATTTTGGCTTGTAGCAGTGTGTGGGACTTGTACTATTAGTCCATCTATACTAACCTCCACCAGGTTGCAAATTCAAGCTATTTTTTTTCTGCATCTAGCTCTGAAAAAATATTTCGGCTTGTAGCAGTGTGTGGGACTTGTTCTATTAGTCCATCTATACTAACCTCCACCAGGTTGCAAATTCAATCTAATTTTTTTCTGCATCTAGCTCTGAAAAAATATTTCAGCTTGTAACAGTGTGTGGGACTTGTTCTATTAGTCCATATATACTAACCTCCACCAGGTTGCAAATTCAATCTAATTTTTTTCTGCATCTAGCTCTGAAAAAATATTTCGGCTTGTAGCAGTGTGTGGGACTTGTTCTATTAGTCCATCTATACTAACCTCCACCAGGTTGCAAATTCAATCTCATTTTTTTCTGCATCTGGCTCTGAAAAAATATTTTGGCTTGTAGCAGTGTGTGGGACTTGTTCTATTAGTCCATCTATACTAACCTCCACCAGGTTGCAAATTCAAACTATTTTTTTCTGCAGCTAGCTCTGAAAAAATATTTCGGCTTGTAGCAGTGTGTGGGACTTGTTCTATTAGTCCATCTATACTAACCTCCACCAGGTTGCAAATTCAATCTAATTTTTTTCTGCATCTAGCTCTGAAAAAATATTTCGGCTTGTAGCAGTGTGTGGGACTTGTTCTATTAGTCCATGTATACTAACCTCCACCAGGTTCCAAATTCAATCTAATTTTTTTCTGCATCTAGCTCTGAAAAAATATTTCGGCTTGTAGCAGTGTGTGGGACTTGTACTATTAGTCCATCTATACTAACCTCCACCAGGTTGCAAATTCAAGCTATTTTTTTTCTGCATCTAGCTCTGAAAAAATATTTCGGCTTGTAGCAGTGTGTGGGACTTGTTCTATTAGTCCATCTATACTAACCTCCACCAGGTTGCAAATTCAATCTAATTTTTTTCTGCATCTAGCTCTGAAAAAATATTTCAGCTTGTAACAGTGTGTGGGACTTGTTCTATTAGTCCATATATACTAACCTCCACCAGGTTGCAAATTCAATCTAATTTTTTTCTGCATCTAGCTCTGAAAAAATATTTCGGCTTGTAGCAGTGTGTGGGACTTGTTCTATTAGTCCATCTATACTAACCTCCACCAGGTTGCAAATTCAATCTCATTTTTTTCTGCATCTGGCTCTGAAAAAATATTTTGGCTTGTAGCAGTGTGTGGGACTTGTTCTATTAGTCCATCTATACTAACCTCCACCAGGTTGCAAATTCAAACTATTTTTTTCTGCAGCTAGCTCTGAAAAAATATTTCGGCTTGTAGCAGTGTGTGGGACTTGTTCTATTAGTCCATCTATACTAACCTCCACCAGGTTGCAAATTCAATCTAATTTTTTTCTGCATCTAGCTCTGAAAAAATATTTCGGCTTGTAGCAGTGTGTGGGACTTGTTCTATTAGTCCATGTATACTAACCTCCACCAGGTTCCAAATTCAATCTAATTTTTTTCTGCATCTAGCTCTGAAAAAATATTTCGGCTTGTAGCAGTGTGTGGGACTTGTTCTATTAGTCCATCTATACTAACCTACACCAGGTTGCAAATTCAATCAAATTTTTTTCTGCATCTAGCTCTGAAAAAATATTTCGGCTTGTAGCAGTGTGTGGGACTTGTTCTATTAGTCCATCTATACTAACCTACACCAGGTTGCAAATTCAATCTAATTTTTTTCTGCATCTAGATCTGAAAAATATTTTGGCTTGTAGCAGTGTGTGGGACTTGTTCTATTAGTCCATCTATACTAACCTCCACTAGGTTGCAAATTCAAACTATTTTTTTTCTGCATCCAGGTCTGAAAAAATATTTCGGCTTGTAGCAGTGTGTGGGACTTGTTCTATTAGTCCATCTATACTAACCTCCACCAGGTTGCAAATACAATCTAATTTTTTTCTGCATCTAGCTCTGAAAAAATATTTCGGCTTGTTACAGTGTGTGGGACGTGTTCTATTAGTCCATCTATACTAACCTCCACCAGGTTGCAAATTCAATCTAATTTTTTTCTGCTTCTAGCTCTTAAAAAAAATTATGGCTTGTAGCAGTGTGTGGGACTTGTTCTATAAGTCCATCTATACTAACCTCCACCAGGTTACAAATTCAATCTAATTTTTTTCTGCATCTAGCTCTGAAAAAATATTTCGGCTTGTAACAGTGTGTGGGACTCGTCCTATTAGTCCATCTATATTAACCACCACCAGGTTGCAAATTCAATCTAATTTTTTCTGCACCTAGCTCTGAAAAAATATTTTGGCTTGTAGCAGTATGTGGGACTTGTTCTATTAGTCCATCTATACTAACCTCCACCAGGTTCCAAATTCAATCCAATTTTTTTTGCATCTAGCTCTGAAAAAATATTTCGGCTTGTAGCAGTGTGTGGGACTTGTTCGATTAGTCCATCTATACTAACCTCCACCAGGTTGCAAATTCAATCTAATTTTTTTCTGCATCTAGCTCTGAAAAAATATTTCGGCTTGAAGCAGTGTGTGGGACGTGTTCTATTAGTCGATCTATACTATCCTCCACCAGGTTGCAAATTCAATCAAATTTTTTTCTGCATCTAGCTCTGAAAAAATATTTTGGCTTGTAGCAGTGTGTGGGACTTGTTCTATTAGTCCACCTATACTAACCTCCACCAGGTTGCAAATTCAATCAAATTTTTTTCTGCATCTAGCTCTGAAAAAATATTTCAGCTTGTAACAGTGTGTGGGACTTGTTCTATTAGTCCATCTATACTAACCTCCACCAGGTTGCAAATTCAATCAAATTTTTTCTGCATCTAGCTCTGAAAAAATATTTTGGCTTGTAACAGTGTGTGGGACTCGTTCTATTAGTCCATATATACTAACCTCCACCAGGTTGCAAATTCAATCTAATTTTTTTCTGCATCTAGCTCTTAAAAAATATTATGGCTTGTAGCAGTGTGTGGGACTTGTTCTAAAAGTCCATCTATACTAACCTGCACCAGGTGACAAATTCAATCTAATTTTTTTCTGCATCTAGCTCTGAAAACATATTTCAGCTTGTAACAGTGTGTGGGACTCGTTCTATTAGTCCATCTATATTAACCTCCACCAGGTTGCAAATTCAATCTAATTTTTTTCTGCACCTACCCTGAAAAAATATTTTGGCTTGTAGCAGTGTGTGGGACTTGTTCTATTAGTCCATGTATACTAACCTCCACCAGGTTCCAAATTCAATCTAATTTTTTTCTGCATCTAGCTCTGAATAAATATTTCGGCTTGTAGCAGTGTGTGGGACTTGTTCTATTAGTCCATGTATACTAACCTCCACCAGGTTCCAAATTCAATCTAATTTTTTTCTGCATCTAGCTCTGAAAAAATATTTCGGCTTGTAGCAGTGTGTGGGACTTGTTCTATTAGTCCATCTATAATAACCTACACCAGGTTGCAAATTCAATCTAATTTTTTTCTGCATCTAGCTCTGAAAAAATATTTTGGCTTGTAGCAGTGTGTGGGACTTGTTCTATTAGTCCATCTATACTAACCTCCACCAGGTTGCAAATTCAAACTATTTTTTTTCTGCATCTAGCTCTGAAAAAATATTTTGGCTTGTAGCAGTGTGTGGGACTTGTTCTATTAGTCCATCTATACTAATTTCCACCAGGTTGCATATTCAATCTAATTTTTTTCTGCATCTAGCTCTGAAAAAATATTTCGGCTTGTTACACTGTGTGGGACGTGTTCTATTAGTCCATCTATACTAACCTCCACCAGGTTGCAAATTCAATCTAATTTTTTTCTGCTTCTAGCTCTTAAAAAATATTATGGCTTGTAGCAGTGTGTGGGACTTGTTCTATAAGTCCATCTATACTAACCTCCACCAGGTTACAAATTCAATCTAATTTTTTTCTGCATCTAGCTCTGAAAAAATATTTCGGCTTGTAACAGTGTGTGGGACTCGTTCTATTAGTCCATCTATATTAACCACCACCAGGTTGCAAATTCAATCTAATTTTTTTCTGCACCTAGCTCTGAAAAAATATTTTGGCTTGTAGGTGTATGTGGGACTTGTTCTATTAGTCCATCTATACTAACCTCCACCAGGTTCCAAATTCAATCTAATTTTTTTAGCATCTAGCTCTGAAAAAATATTTCGGCTTGTAGCAGTGTGTGGGACTTGTTCGATTAGTCCATCTATACTAACCTCCACCAGGTTGCAAATTCAATCTAATTTTTTTCTGCATCTAGCTCTGAAAAAATATTTCGGCTTGAAGCAGTGTGTGGGACGTGTTCTATTAGTCGATCTATACTATCCTCCACCAGGTTGCAAATTCAATCAAATTTTTTTCTGCATCTAGCTCTGAAAAAATATTTCGGCTTGTAGCAGTGTGTGGGACTTGTTCTATTAGTCCACCTATACTAACCTCCACCAGGTTGCAAATTCAATCTAATTTTTTTCTGCATCTAGCTCTGAAAAAATATTTCAGCTTGTAACAGTGTGTGGGACTTGTTCTATTAGTCCATCTATACTAACCTCCACCAGGTTGCAAATTCAATCAAATTTTTTCTGCATCTAGCTCTGAAAAAATATTTTGGCTTGTAGCAGTGTGTGGGACTCGTTCTATTAGTCCATATATACTAACCTCCACCAGGTTGCAAATTCAATCTAATTTTTTTCTGCATCTATCTCTTAAAAAATATTATGGCTTGTAGCAGTGTGTGGGACTCGTTCTAAAAGTCCATCTATACTAACCTCCACCAGGTGACAAATTCAATCTAATTTTTTTCTGCATCTAGCTCTGAAAAAATATTTTGGCTTGTAACAGTGTGTGGGACTCGTTCTATTAGTCCATCTATATTAACCTCCACCAGGTTGCAAATTCAATCTAATTTTTTTCTGCACCTAGCCCTGAAAAAATATTTTGGCTTGTAGCAGTGTGTGGGACTTGTTCTATTAGTCCATGTATACTAACCTCCACCAGGTTCCAAATTCAATCTAATTTTTTTCTGCATCTAGCTCTGAAAAAATATTTCGGCTTGTAGCAGTGTGTGGGACTTGTTCTATTAGTCCATGTATACTAACCTCCACCAGGTTCCAAATTCAATCTAATTTTTTTCTGCATCTAGCTCTGAAAAAATATTTCGGCTTGTAGCAGTGTGTGGGACTTGTTCTATTAGTCCATCTATAATAACCTACACCAGGTTGCAAATTCAATCTAATTTTTTTCTGCATCTAGCTCTGAAAAAATATTTTGGCTTGTAGCAGTGTGTGGGACTTGTTCTATTAGTCCATCTATACTAATCTCCACCAGGTTGCAAATTCAAACTATTTTTTTTCTGCATCTAGCTCTGAAAAAATATTTCGGCTTGTAGCAGTGTGTTTGACTTGTTCTATTAGTCCATCTATACTAACCTCCACCAGGTTGCATATTCAATCTAATTTTTTTCTGCATCTAGCTCTGAAAAAATATTTCGGCTTGTTACAGTGTGTGGGACTTGTTCTATTAGTCCATCTATACTAACCTCCACCAGGTTGCAAATTCAATCTAATTTTTTTCTGCTTCTAGCTCTTAAAAAATATTATGGCATGTAGCAGTGTGTGGGACTTGTTCTATAAGTCCATCTATACTAACCTCCACCAGGTTACAAATTCAATCTAATTTTTTTCTGCATCTAGCTCTGAAAACATATTTCAGCTTGTAACAGTGTGTGGGACTCGTTCTATTAGTCCATCTATATTAACCTCCACCAGGTTGCAAATTCAATCTAATTTTTTTCTGCACCTACCCTGAAAAAATATTTTGGCTTGTAGCAGTGTGTGGGACTTGTTCTATTAGTCCATGTATACTAACCTCCACCAGGTTCCAAATTCAATCTAATTTTTTTCTGCATCTAGCTCTGAATAAATATTTCGGCTTGTAGCAGTGTGTGGGACTTGTTCTATTAGTCCATGTATACTAACCTCCACCAGGTTCCAAATTCAATCTAATTTTTTTCTGCATCTAGCTCTGAAAAAATATTTCGGCTTGTAGCAGTGTGTGGGACTTGTTCTATTAGTCCATCTATAATAACCTACACCAGGTTGCAAATTCAATCTAATTTTTTTCTGCATCTAGCTCTGAAAAAATATTTTGGCTTGTAGCAGTGTGTGGGACTTGTTCTATTAGTCCATCTATACTAACCTCCACCAGGTTGCAAATTCAAACTATTTTTTTTCTGCATCTAGCTCTGAAAAAATATTTTGGCTTGTAGCAGTGTGTGGGACTTGTTCTATTAGTCCATCTATACTAATTTCCACCAGGTTGCATATTCAATCTAATTTTTTTCTGCATCTAGCTCTGAAAAAATATTTCGGCTTGTTACACTGTGTGGGACGTGTTCTATTAGTCCATCTATACTAACCTCCACCAGGTTGCAAATTCAATCTAATTTTTTTCTGCTTCTAGCTCTTAAAAAATATTATGGCTTGTAGCAGTGTGTGGGACTTGTTCTATAAGTCCATCTATACTAACCTCCACCAGGTTACAAATTCAATCTAATTTTTTTCTGCATCTAGCTCTGAAAAAATATTTCGGCTTGTAACAGTGTGTGGGACTCGTTCTATTAGTCCATCTATATTAACCACCACCAGGTTGCAAATTCAATCTAATTTTTTTCTGCACCTAGCTCTGAAAAAATATTTTGGCTTGTAGGTGTATGTGGGACTTGTTCTATTAGTCCATCTATACTAACCTCCACCAGGTTCCAAATTCAATCTAATTTTTTTTGCATCTAGCTCTGAAAAAATATTTCGGCTTGTAGCAGTGTGTGGGACTTGTTCGATTAGTCCATCTATACTAACCTCCACCAGGTTGCAAATTCAATCTAATTTTTTTCTGCATCTAGCTCTGAAAAAATATTTCGGCTTGAAGCAGTGTGTGGGACGTGTTCTATTAGTCGATCTATACTATCCTCCACCAGGTTGCAAATTCAATCAAATTTTTTTCTGCATCTAGCTCTGAAAAAATATTTCGGCTTGTAGCAGTGTGTGGGACTTGTTCTATTAGTCCACCTATACTAACCTCCACCAGGTTGCAAATTCAATCTAATTTTTTTCTGCATCTAGCTCTGAAAAAATATTTCAGCTTGTAACAGTGTGTGGGACTTGTTCTATTAGTCCATCTATACTAACCTCCACCAGGTTGCAAATTCAATCAAATTTTTTCTGCATCTAGCTCTGAAAAAATATTTTGGCTTGTAGCAGTGTGTGGGACTCGTTCTATTAGTCCATATATACTAACCTCCACCAGGTTGGAAATTCAATCTAATTTTTTTCTGCATCTAGCTCTTAAAAAATATTATGGCTTGTAGCAGTGTGTGGGACTTGTTCTAAAAGTCCATCTATACTAACCTCCACCATTTGACAAATTCAATCTAATTTTTTTCAGCATCTAGCTCTGAAAAAATATTTTGGCTTGTAACAGTGTGTGGGACTCGTTCTATTAGTCCATCTATATTAACCTCCACCAGGTTGCAAATTCAATCTAATTTTTTTCTGCACCTAGCCCTGAAAAAATATTTTGGCTTGTAGCAGTGTGTGGGACTTGTTCTATTAGTCCATGTATACTAACCTCCACCAGGTTCCAAATTCAATCTAATTTTTTTCTGCATCTAGCTCTGAAAAAATATTTTGGCTTGTAGCAGTGTGTGGGACTTGTTCTATTAGTCCATCTATACTAATCTCCACCAGGTTGCAAATTCAAACTATTTTTTTTCTGCATCTAGCTCTGAAAAAATATTTCGGCTTGTAGCAGTGTGTTTGACTTGTTCTATTAGTCCATCTATACTAACCTCCACCAGGTTGCATATTCAATCTAATTTTTTTCTGCATCTAGCTCTGAAAAAATATTTCGGCTTGTTACAGTGTGTGGGACTTGTTCTATTAGTCCATCTATACTAACCTCCACCAGGTTGCAAATTCAATCTAATTTTTTTCTGCTTCTAGCTCTTAAAAAATATTATGGCATGTAGCAGTGTGTGGGACTTGTTCTATAAGTCCATCTATACTAACCTCCACCAGGTTACAAATTCAATCTAATTTTTTTCTGCATCTAGCTCTGAAAAAATATTTCGGCTTGTAACAGTGTGTGGGACTCGTTCTATTAGTCCATCTATATTAACCTCCACCAGGTTGCAAATTCAATCAATTTTTTTTCTGCACCTAGCTCTGAAAAAATATTTTGGCTTGTAGCAGTATGTGGGACTTGTTCTATTAGTCCATCTATACTAACCTCCACCAGGTTCCAAATTCAATCTAATTTTTTTCTGCATCTAGCTCTGAAAAAATATTTCGGCTTGTAGCAGTGTGTGGGACTTGTTCTATTAGTCCATCTATACTAACCTCCACCAGATTGCAAATTCAATCTAATTTTTTTCTGCATCTAGCTCTGAAAAAATATTTCGGCTTGAAGCAGTGTGTGGGACGTGTTCTATTAGTCGATCTATACTAACCTCCACCAGGTTGCAAATTCAATCAAATTTTTTTCTGCATCTAGCTCTGGAAAAATATTTCGGCTTGTAGCAGTTTGTGGGACTTGTTATATTAGTCCACCTATACTAACCTCCACCAGGTTGCAAATTCAATCTAATTTTTTTCTGCATCTAGCTCTGAAAAAATATTTCAGCTTGTAACAGTGTGTGGGACTTGTTCTATTAGTCCATCTATACTAACCTCCACCAGGTTGCAAATTCAATCAAATTTTTTCTGCATATAGCTCTGAAAAAATATTTCGGCTTGTAACAGTGTGTGGGACTTGTTCTATTAGTCCATATATACTAACCTCCACCAGGTTGCAAATTCAATCTAATTTTTTTCTGCATCTAGCTCTGAAAAAATATTTCGGCTTGTAGCAGTGTGTGGCACTTGTTCTATTAGTCAATCTATACTAACCTCCACCAGGTTGCAAATTCAATGTAATTTTTTTCTGCATCTAGCTCTGAAAAAAAATTTCGGCTTTTAGCTTTGTGTGGGACTTGTTCTATTAGTCCATCTATACTAACCTCCACCAGTTTGCAAATTCAATCTAATTTTTTTCTGCATCTAGCTCTGAAAAAATATGTCGGCTTGTAGCAGTTTGTGGGACTTGTTCTATTAGTCCATTTATACTAACCTCCACCAGGTTGCAAATTCAATCTAGTTTTTTTCGGCATCTAGCTCTGAAAAAATATTTCGGCTTGTAGCAGTGTGTGGGACTTGTTCTATTAGTCCATCTATAATAACCTCCACCATGTTGCAAATACAATCTAATTTTTTTCTGCATCTAGCTCTGAAAAAATATTTTGGCTTGTAGCAGTGTGTGGGACTTGTTCTATTAGTCCATCTATACTAACCTCCACCAGGTTGCAAATTCAAACTATTTTTTTTCTGCATCTAGCTCTGAAAAAATATTTCGGCTTGTTGCAGTGTGTGGGACTTGTTCTATTAGTCCATCTATACTAACCTCCACCAGGTTGCAAATTCAATCTAATTTTTTTCTGCATCTAGCTCTGAAAAAATATTTCGGCTTGTAGCAGTGTGTGGGACTTGTTCTATTAGTCCATCTATACTAACCTCAACCAGGTTGCAAATTCAATCTCATTTTTTTCTGCATCTAGCTCTGAAAAAATATTTTGGCTTGTAGCAGTGTGTGGGACTTTGTTCTATTAGTCCATCTATACTAACCTCCACCAGGTTGCAAATTCAATCTCATTTTTTTCTGTATCTTGCTCTGAAAAAATATTTTGGCTTGTAGCAGTGTGTGGGACTTGTTCTATTAATCCATCTATACTAACCTCCACCAGGTTGCAAATTCAATCTAATTTTTTTCTGCATCTAGCTCTGAAAAAATATTTCGGCATTTAGCTTTGTGTGGGACTTGTTCTATTAGTCCATCTATACTAACCTCAACCAGTTTGCAAATTCAATCTAATTTTTTTCTGCATCTAGCTCTGAAAAAATATTTCGGCTTGTAGCAGTTTGTGGGAGTTTCAGCAAAGCATTTGACAAAGTATCTCACACCATCCTTATTGAAAAAATGACCAAGTATGCAATGGACCAGGCAACTGTTAGGTGGATTCATAACTGGCTTAGTGATCGGACTCAAAGGGTGGTTGTAAATGGCTTCACATCCAGCTGGATGAATGTCTCAAGTGGGATACCACAGGGCTCTGTCCTGGGACCTGTATTGTTCAACATCTTCATCAATGATTTAGATGAAGGAATTGAGGGTAAACTGATTAAATTTGCTGATGACACAAAGCTAGGAGGGATAGCTAATACTAGAGAAGAGAGAGAGAGGATTCAAAAAGACCTAAATAAACTGGAGCAGTGGGCAGCAACCAACAGAATGGTTTTTAACAGGGAAAAATGCAAAGTACTACATCTGGGCAATAAAAATGAAAAAAGCATATACAGAATGGGAGGAATAGAGCTACGCAACAGTACATGTGAAAAAGACTTAGGTATACTAATAGATCATAGACTGAACATGAGTCAACAGTGTGATGCAGCAGCAAAAAAGGCAAATACAATTCTGGGATGTATTAACAGAAGCATACAGTCTAGATCACGTGAAGTCATTATCGGTCTTTACTACTCTTTGGTCAGACCTCATCTGGAATACTGTGTACAGTTTTGGGCACCACATTTTAAAAAAGACATAGACAAACTGGAACAAGTTCAGAGAAGAGCGACCAGAATGGTGACTGGTCTGCAAACCATCTCCTATGAGGAACGGTTGCAGGATTTGGGAATGTTTAGCTTGCAAAAAAGAAGACTGAGAGGAGACTTAATAGCTGTCTACAAATATGTCAAGGGCTGTCACATTGTAGAAGGATCATCTTTATTCTCATTTGCACAGGGAAAGACTAGAAGCAACGGGATGAAACTAAATGGGAGGAGACACAGATTAGATATTAGAAAAAACTTTTTGACAGTTAGGGTGATTAATGAGTGGAACAGGCTGCCACGAGAGGTGGTGAGTTCCCCTTCAATGGACGTCTTCAAACAGAGGCTGGACAGACATCTGTCTGAGATGATTTAGTGAATCCTGCTTTGAGCAGGGGGTTGGACCAGATGACCCAGGAGGTCCCTTCCAACTCTACCATTCTATGATTCTATGATTCTATGATTCTATGACTTGTTCTTTTAGTCCATTTATACTAACCTCCACCAGGTTGCAAATTCAATTTAATTTTTTTCTGCATCTAGCTCTGAAAAAATATTTCGGCTTGTAGCAGTGTGTGGAACTTGTTCTATTAGTCCATCTATACTAACCTCCACCAGGTTCCAAATTCAATCTAATTTTTTTCTGCATCTAGCTCTGAAAAAATATTTCGGCTTGTAGCAGTGTGTGGCACTTGTTCTATTAGTCAATCTATACTAACCTCCACCAGGTTGCAAATTCAATGTAATTTTTTTCTGCATCTAGCTCTGAAAAAAAATTTCGGCTTTTAGCTTTGTGTGGTACTTGTTCTATTAGTCCATCTATACTAACCTCCACCAGTTTGCAAATTCAATCTAATTTTTTTCTGCATCTAGCTCTGAAAAAATATGTCGGCTTGTAGCAGTTTGTGGGACTTGTTCTATTAGTCCATTTATACTAACCTCCACCAGGTTGCAAATTCAATCTAGTTTTTTTCGGCATCTAGCTCTGAAAAAATATTTCGGCTTGTAGCAGTGTGTGGGACTTGTTCTATTAGTCCATCTATAATAACCTCCACCATGTTGCAAATACAATCTAATTTTTTTCTGCATCTACCTCTGAAAAAATATTTTGGCTTGTAGCAGTGTGTGGGACTTGTTCTATTAGTCCATCTATACTAACCTCCACCAGGTTGCAAATTCAAACTATTTTTTTTCTGCATCTAGCTCTGAAAAAATATTTCGGCTTGTAGCAGTGTGTGGGACTTGTTCTATTAGTCCATCTATACTAACCTCCACCAGGTTGCAAATTCAATCTAATTTTTTTCTGCATCTAGCTCTGAAAAAATATTTCGGCTTGTAGCAGTGTGTGGGACTTGTTCTATTAGTCCATCTATACTAACCTCAACCAGGATGCAAATTCAATCTCATTTTTTTCTGCATCTAGCTCTGAAAAAATATTTTGGCTTGTAGCAGTGTGTGGGACTTGTTCTATTAGTCCATCTATACTAACCTCCACCAGGTTGCAAATTCAAACTATTTTTTTTCTGCATCTAGCTCTGAAAAAATATTTCGGCTTGTAGCTGTGTGTGGGACTTGTTCTATTAGTCCATCTATACTAACCTCCACCAGGTTGCAAATTCAATCTAATTTTTTTCTGCATCTAGCTCTGAAAAAATATTTCGGCATGTAACAGTGTGTGGGACTTGTTCTATTAGTCCATATATACTAACCTCCACCAGGTTGCAAATTCAATCTAATTTTTTTCTGCATCTAGCTCTGAAAAAATATTTCGGCTTGTAGCAGTGTGTGGGACTTGTTCTATTAGTCCATCTATACTAACCTCCACCAAGTTGCAAATGCAATCTAATTTTTTTCTGCATCTAGCTCTGAAAAAATATTTCGGCTTGTAGCAGTTTGTGGGACTTTCAGCAAAGCATTTGACAAAGTATCTCACACCATCCTTATTGAAAAAATGACCAAGTATGCAATGGACCAGGCAACTGTTAGGTGGATTCATAACTGGCTTAGTGATCGGACTCAAAGGGTGGTTGTAAATGGCTTCACATCCAGCTGGATGAATGTCTCAAGTGGGATACCACAGGGCTCTGTCCTGGGACCTGTATTGTTCAACATCTTCATCAATGATTTAGATGAAGGAATTGAGGGTAAACTGATTAAATTTGCTGATGACACAAAGCTAGGAGGGATAGCTAATACTAGAGAAGAGAGAGAGAGGATTCAAAAAGACCTAAATAAACTGGAGCAGTGGGCAGCAACCAACAGAATGGTTTTTAACAGGGAAAAATGCAAAGTACTACATCTGGGCAATAAAAATGAAAAAAGCATATACAGAATGGGAGGAATAGAGCTAAGCAACAGTACATGTGAAAAAGACTTAGGTATACTAATAGATCATAGACTGAACATGAGTCAACAGTGTGATGCAGCAGCAAAAAAGGCAAATACAATTCTGGGATGTATTAACAGAAGCATACAGTCTAGATCACGTGAAGTCATTATCGGTCTTTACTACTCTTTGGTCAGACCTCATCTGGAATACTGTGTACAGTTTTGGGCACCACATTTTAAAAAAGACATAGACAAACTGGAACAAGTTCAGAGAAGAGCGACCAGAATGGTGACTGGTCTGCAAACCATGTCCTATGAGGAACGGATGCAGGATTTGGGAATGTTTAGCTTGCAAAAAAGAAGACCGAGAGGAGACTTAATAGCTGTCTACAAATATGTCAAGGGCTGTCACATTGTAGAAGGATCATCTTTATTCTCATTTGCACAGGGAAAGACTAGAAGCAACGGGATGAAACTAAATGGGAGGAGACACAGATTAGATATTAGAAAAAACTTTTTGACAGTTAGGGTGATTAATGAGTGGAACAGGCTGCCACGAGAGGTGGTGAGTTCCCCTTCAATGGACGTCTTCAAACAGAGGCTGGACAGACATCTGTCTGAGATGATTTAGTGAATCCTGCTTTGAGCAGGGGGTTGGAGCAGATGACCCAGGAGGTCCCTTCCAACTCTACCATTCTATGATTCTATGATTCTATGATTCTATGACTTGTTCTTTTAGACCATTTATACTAACCTCCACCAGGTTGCAAATTCAATTTAATTTTTTTCTGCATCTAGCTCTGAAAACATATTTTGGCTTGTAGCAGTGTGTGGGACTTGTTGTATTAGTCCATCTATACTAACCTCCACCAGGTTGCAAATTCAATCAAATTTTTTTCTGCATCTAGCTCTGAAAAAATATTTTGGCTTGTTGCAGTGTGTGGGACTTGTTCTATTAGTCCATCTATACTAACCTCCACCAGGTTGCAAATACAAACTATTTTTTTTCTGCATCTAGCTCTGAAAAAATATTTCGGCTTGTAGCAGTGTGTGGGACTTGTTCTATTAGTCCATCTATACTAACCTCCACCAGGTTGCAAATTCAATCAAATTTTTTTCTGCATCTAGCTCTGAAAAAATATTTCGGCTTGTAACAGTGTGTGGGACTTGTTCTATTAGTCCATATATACTAACCTCCACCAGGTTGCAAATTCAATCTAATTTTTTTCTGCATCTAGCTCTGAAAAAATATTTCGGCTTGTAGCAGTGTGGGACTTGTTCTATTAGTCCATCTATAATATCCTCCACCAGATTGAAAATACATTCTAATTTTTTTCTGCATCTAGCTCTGAAAAAATATTTTGGCTTGTAGCAGTGTGTGGAACTTTTTCTATTAGTCCATCTATACTAACCTCCACCAGGTTGCAAATTCAATCTAATTTTTTTCTGCATCTAGCTCTGAAAAAATATGTCGGCTTGTAGCAGTTTGTGGGACTTGTTCTATTAGTCCATTTATACTAACCTCCACCAGGTTGCAAATTCAATCAAATTTCTTTCTGCATCTAGCTCTGAAAAAATATTTCGGCTTGTAGCAGTGTGTGGCACTTGTTCTATTAGTCCATCTATACTAACCTCCACCAGGTTGCAAATTCAGTGTAATTTTTTTCTGCATCTAGCTCTGAAAAAAAAATTCGGCTTTTAGCTTTGTGTGGGACTTGTTCTATTAGTCCATCTATACTAACCTCCACCAGTTTGCAAATTCAATCTAATTTTTTTCTGCATCTAGCTCTGAAAAAATATGTCGGCTTGTAGCAGTTTGTGGGACTTGTTCTATTAGTCCATTTATACTAACCTCCACCAGGTTGCAAATTCAATCTAGTTTTTTTCGGCATCTAGCTCTGAAAAAATATTTCGGCTTGTAGCAGTGTGTGGGACTTGTTATATTAGTCCATCTATAATAACCTCCACCATGTTGCAAATACAATCTAATTTTTTTCTGCATCTAGCTCTGAAAAAATATTTTGGCTTGTAGCAGTGTGTGGGACTTGTTCTATTAGTCCATCTATACTAACCTCCACCAGGTTGCAAATTCAAACTATTTTTTTTCTGCATCTAGCTCTGAAAAAATATTTCGGCTTGTAGCAGTGTGTGGGACTTGTTCTATTAGTCCATCTATACTAACCTCCACCAGGTTGCAAATTCAATCTAATTTTTTTCTGCATCTAGCTCTGAAAAAATATTTCGGCTTGTAGCACTGTGTGGGTCTTGTTCTATTAGTCCATATATACTAACCTCAACCAGGATGCAAATTCAATCTCATTTTTTTCTGCATCTAGCTCTGAAAAAATATTTTGGCTTGTAGCAGTGTGTGGGACTTGTTCTATTAGTCCATCTATACTAACCTCCACCAGGTTGCAAATTCAATCTCATTTTTTTCTGTATCTAGCTCTGAAAAAATATTTTGGCTTGTAGCAGTGTGTGGGACTTGTTCTATTAGTCCATCTATACTAACCTCCACCAGGTTGCAAATTCAAACTATATTTTTTCTGCATCTAGCTCTGAAAAAATATTTCGGCTTGTAGCAGTGTGTGGGACTTGTTCTATTAGTCCATCTATACTAACCTCCACCAGGTTGCAAATTCAATCTAATTTTATTCTGCATCTAGCTCTGAAAAAATATTTCGGCATGTAACAGTGTGTGGGACTTGTTCTATTAGTCCATATATACTAACCTCCACCAGGTTGCAAATTCAATCTAATTTTTTTCTGCATCTAGCTCTGAAAAAATATTTCGGCTTGTAGCAGTGTGTGGGACTTGTTCTATTAGTCCATCTATACTAACCTCCACCAAGTTGCAAATGCAATCTAATTTTTTTCTGCATCTAGCTCTGAAAAAATATTTCGGCATTTAGCTTTGTGTGGGACTTGTTCTATTAGTCCATCTATACTAACCTCAACCAGTTTGCAAATTCAATCTAATTTTTTTCTGCATCTTGCTCTGAAAAAATATTTCGGCTTGTAGCAGTTTGTGGGACTTTCAGCAAAGCATTTGACAAAGTATCTCACACCATCCTTATTGAAAAAATGACCAAGTATGCAATGGACCAGGCAACTGTTAGGTGGATTCATAACTGGCTTAGTGATCGGACTCAAAGGGTGGTTGTAAATGGCTTCACATCCAGCTGGATGAATGTCTCAAGTGGGATACCACAGGGCTCTGTCCTGGGACCTGTATTGTTCAACATCTTCATCAATGATTTAGATGAAGGAATTGAGGGTAAACTGATTAAATTTGCTGATGACACAAAGCTAGGAGGGATAGCTAATACTAGAGAAGAGAGAGAGAGGATTCAAAAAGACCTAAATAAACTGGAGCAGTGGGCAGCAACCAACAGAATGGTTTTTAACAGGGAAAAATGCAAAGTACTACATCTGGGCAATAAAAATGAAAAAAGCATATACAGAATGGGAGGAATAGAGCTAAGCAACAGTACATGTGAAAAAGACTTAGGTATACTAATAGATCATAGACTGAACATGAGTCAACAGTGTGATGCAGCAGCAAAAAAGTCAAATACAATTCTGGGATGTATTAACAGAAGCATACAGTCTAGATCACGTGAAGTCATTATCGGTCTTTACTACTCTTTGGTCAGACCTCATCTGGAATACTGTGTACAGTTTTGGGCACCACATTTTAAAAAAGACATAGACAAACTGGAACAAGTTCAGAGAAGAGCGACCAGAATGGTGACTGGTCTGCAAACCATGTCCTATGAGGAACGGTTGCAGGATTTGGGAATGTTTAGCTTGCAAAAAAGAAGACCGAGAGGAGACTTAATAGCTGTCTACAAATATGTCAAGGGCTGTCACATTGTAGAAGGATCATCTTTATTCTCATTTGCACAGGGAAAGACTAGAAGCAACGGGATGAAACTAAATGGGAGGAGACACAGATTAGATATTAGAAAAAACTTTGACAGTTAGGGTGATTAATGAGTGGAACAGGCTGCCACGAGAGGTGGTGAGTTCCCCTTCAATGGACGTCTTCAAACAGAGGCTGGACAGACATCTGTCTGAGATGATTTAGTGAATCCTGCTTTGAGCAGGGGGTTGGACCAGATGACCCAGGAGGTCCCTTCCAACTCTACCATTCTATGATTCTATGAATCTATGATTCTATGACTTGTTCTTTTAGTCCATTTATACTAACCTCCACCAGGTTGCAAATTCAATTTAATTTTTTTCTGCATCTAGCTCTGAAAACATATTTTGGCTTGTAGCAGTGTGTGGGACTTGTTCTATTAGTCCATCTATAATAACCTCCACCAGATTGCAAATACAATCTAATTTTTTTCTGCATCTAGCTCTGAAAAAATATTTCGCCTTGTAGCAGTGTGTGGAACTTGTTCTATTAGTCCATCTATACTAACCTCCACCAGGTTGCAAATTCAATCAAATTTTTTTCTGCATCTAGCTCTGAAAAAATATTTCGGCTTGTAGCAGTGTGTGGGACTTGTTCTATTAGTCCACCTATACTAACCTCCACCAGGTTGCAAATTCAATCTAATTTTTTTCTGCATCTAGCTCTGAAAAAATATTTCAGCTTGTAACAGTGTGTGGGTCTTGTTCTATTAGTCCATCTATACTAACCTCCACCAGGTTGCAAATTCAATCTCATTTTTTTCTGTATCTAGCTCTGAAAAAATATTTTGGCTTGTAGCAGTGTGTGGGACTTGTTCTATTAGTCCATCTATACTAACCTCCACCAGGTTGCAAATTCAAACTATTTTTTTTCTGCATCTAGCTCTGAAAAAATATTTCGGCTTGTAGCAGTGTGTGGGACTTGTTCTATTAGTCCATCTATACTAACCTCCACCAGGTTGCAAATTCAATCAAATTTTTTTCTGCATCTAGCTCTGAAAAAATATTTCGGCTTGTAACAGTGTGTGGGACTTGTTCTATTAGTCCATATATACTAACCTCCACCAGGTTGCAAATTCAATCTAATTTTTTTCTGCATCTAGCTCTGAAAAAATATTTCGGCTTGTAGCAGTGTGGGACTTGTTCTATTAGTCCATCTATAATAACCTCCACCAGATTGCAAATACATTCTAATTTTTTTCTGCATCTAGCTCTGAAAAAATATTTTGGCTTGTAGCAGTGTGTGGAACTTGTTCTATTAGTCCATCTATACTAACCTCCACCAGGTTGCAAATTCAATCTAATTTTTTTCTGCATCTAGCTCTGAAAAAATATGTCGGCTTGTAGCAGTTTGTGGGACTTGTTCTATTAGTCCATTTATACTAACCTCCACCAGGTTGCAAATTCAATCAAATTTTTTTCTGCATCTAGCTCTGAAAAAATATTTCGGCTTGTAGCAGTGTGTGGCACTTGTTCTATTAGTCCATCCATACTAACCTCCACCAGGTTGCAAATTCAGTGTAATTTTTTTCTGCATCTAGCTCTGAAAAAAAATTTCGGCTTTTAGCTTTGTGTTGGAATTGTTCTATTAGTCCATCTATACTAACCTCCACCAGTTTGCAAATTCAATCTAATTTTTTTCTGCATCTAGCTCTGAAAAAATATGTCGGCTTGTAGCAGTTTGTGGGACTTGTTCTATTAGTCCATCTATACTAACCTCCACCACGTTGCAAATTCAAACTATTTTTTTTCTGCATCTAGCTCTGAAAAAATATTTCGGCTTGTAGCAGTGTGTGGGACTTGTTCTATTAGTCCATCTATACTAACCTCCACCAGGTTGCAAATTCAATCTAATTTTTTTCTGCATCTAGCTCTCAAAAAATATTTCGGCTTGTATCAGTATGTGAGACTTGTTCTATTAGTCCATCTATACTAACCTCCACCAGGTTGCAAATTCAATCTCATTTTTTTCTGCATCTAGCTCTGAAAAAATATTTTGGCTTGTAGCAGTGTGTGGGACTTGTTCTATTAGTCCATCTATACTAACCTCCACCAGGTTGCAAATTCAAACTATTTTTTTTCTGCATCTAGCTCTGAAAAAATATTTCGGCTTGTAGCAGTGTGTGGGACTTGTTCTATTAGTCCATCTATACTAACCTCCACCAGGTTGCAAATTCAATCTAATTTTTTTCCACATCTAGCTCTGAAAAAATATTTTGGCTTGTAAAGTGTGTGGGACTTGTTCTATTAGTCCATATATACTAACCTCCACCAGGTTGCAAATTCAATCGAATTTTTTTCTGCATCTAGCTCTGAAAAAATATTTCGGCTTGTAGCAGTGTGTGGGACTTGGTCTATTAGTCCATCTATACTAACCTCCACCAGGTTGCAAATTCAATCTAATTTTTTTCTGCATCTAGCTCTGAAAAAATATTTCGGCTTTTAGCTTTGTGTGGGACTTGTTCTATTAGTCCATCTATACTAACCTCCACCAGTTTGCAAATTCAATCTAATTTTTTTCTGCATCTAGCTCTGAAAAAATATTTCGGCTTGTAGCAGTTTGTGGGACTTGTTCTTTTAGTCCATTTATACTAACCTCCACCAGGTTGCAAATTCAATTTAATTTTTTTCTGCATCTAGCTCTGAAAACATATTTTGGCTTGTAGCAGTGTGTGGGACTTGTTCTATTAGTCCATCTATAATATCCTCCACCAGACTGCAAATACAATCTAATTTTTTTCTGCATCTAGCTCTGAAAAAATATTTCGGCTTGTGGCAGTGTGTGGAACTTGTTCTATTAGTCCATCTATACTAACCTCCACCAGGTTGCAAATTCAATTAAATTTTTTTCTGCATCTAGCTCTGAAAAAAATTTCGGCTTTTAGCAGTGTGTGGGACTTGTTCTATTAGTCCATCTATATTAACCTCCACCAGGTTGCAAATTCAATATAATTTTTTTCTGCATCTAGCTCTGAAAACATATTTCGGCTTGTAGCAGTGTGTGGGACTTGTTCCATTAGTCCTTCTATACTAACCTCCACCAGGTTGCAAATTCAATCTAATTTTTTTCTGCATCTAGCTCTGAAAAAATATTTCAGCTTGTAGCAGTGTGTGGGACTTGTTCTATTAGTGCATCTTTACTAACCTCCACCAGGCTGAAAATTCAATCTAATTTTTTTCTTCATCTAGCTCTGAAAAAATATTTTGGCTTGTAGCAGTGTGTGGGACTTGTTCTATTAGTCCATCTATAGTAACCTCCACCAGGTTGCAAATTCAATCTAATTATTTTCTGCTTCTAGCTCTTAAAAAATATTATGGCTTGTAGCAGTGTGTGGGACTTGTTCTATAAGTCCATCTATACTAACCTCCACCAGGTTACAAATTCAATCTAATTTTTTTCTGCATCTAGCTCTGAAAAAATATTTCGGCATGTAACAGTGTGTGGGACTCGTTCTATTAGTCCATGTATATTAACCTCCACCAGGTTGAAAATTCAATCTAATTTTTTTCTGCACCTAGCTCTGAAAAAATATTTTGGCTTGTAGCAGTGTGTGGGACTTGTTCTATTAGTCCATCTATACTAACCTCCACCAGGTTCCAAATTCAATCTAATTTTTTTCTGCATCTAGCTCTGAAAAAATATTTCGGCTTGTAGCAGTGTGTGGGACTTGTTCTATTAGTCCATCTATACTAACCTCCACCAGGTTGCAAATTCAATCTAATTTTTTTCTGCATCTAGCTCTGAAAAAATATTTCGGCTTTAAGCAGTGTGTATGACGTGTTCTATTAGTCCATCTATAATAACCTCCACCAGGTTGCAAATTCAATCAAATTTTTTTCTGCATCTAGCTCTGAAAAAATATTTCGGCTTGTAGCAGTGTGTGGGACTTGTTCTATTAGTCCACCTATACTAACCTCCAACAGGTTGCAAATTCAATATAATTTTTTACTGCATCTTACCCAGCCAATACTTTTGGGCTAATACCACACTTTGACCACTCAGCTCTGCTCGGTTCCCATCCATTGTTTTTTGTGCAAACAACTCCAGAGTTGTCAATTAATTAACCACCAAAATGAGTGGAAAAAGACCTTCTGCTGGTAGAAAGGTGAATAGGCGTGTTGGGAAGGGAAAAAAGGTTGCGTCCGTGGGGTAGGTGTTAAAGCAACAGTAACATCTGCAGAAGAAAGACCATCTTCCAGCCAAACTAAGATGTCTTCTTCTTTTAGCGGACAGTGTGATAAGATCCCATTCTTACGGTCAAGCAGATCGCTATAAATTCCTGATGAGGCACAAAAAGAGCAGGTGCTTCAACGGATATCAAGTGCTACTTTAAGTGGGCTCTCCTCCACCTCAACTTCAACATCACAAATACTCCAGTCCTCAGAGGTGTTACCCCAATCACACTTTCTTCCTCACAGCTCACAAGTCTCCAGCTGCCCTTCTGAGTATGGGGTAGAACAGATGGTTGAGTCTGCAGAGCTGTTTACTCATACTATAGCCTAGGAATCAGAGGTCGGCTCCAGAGCTTCTGTGAATCCAGACGAGGAAATGATCTGCACTGATGCCCAGAATCTTTATGAGTCGGATCCAGGACCAGACGCAGAAGTTTCTGACCATAATGTAGACCCTCGTTCCCAAACTGTAACTCCTGTTGGTGGAGACAATGAGGAAGATGATGATGAGACTCAAATACCTTATTGGACCGACAACTTTAGTTTTTTGTCAGGGACTGAAGTGGTTGGCTCTGAGGACGACGGGTGTGATAACACACAGGGTGATGATGACGAGGTTGGAGATTCCACTTACTGTCAACCCACAGTCAGCCAAGAGATGAGGTCAGCAGAGGAGGTGGAGGAGGAAGCTAGTGACGACGAGGTCAGGTTGCACCTTCCTGGATAGAGACGTAGTACTGGAAGCACGTCAACAACTGCATCCTCAAACACAACTCTGCCTCTGACCACAAGTCGTGGTGGCTCTACAGGTCGCATGGGTGCTAAGCCTTGCATAGCCTGGGCATTTTTTCAGATCGATAAAGATGACCCAACTCGTGTTATCTGTAACATTTTTCAGCAAAAGCTAAGTAGAGGCCAAAAAATACATAGTTTGAGTACTTCATGCATGAACCAGCACATGGATATGAAGCATAAGTTGCAGTGGGAAGCTCACTGTGCTACAATGCGGCCTAGCCAGCCGGGCCAACCACCGTCTGCGACATCTTGTGCATTCGCGGCCTCTTCATCCTCGGTGAAGGGGGGGACAGCAGTCACACCTGTTTTGGGATGCAGACCTGCCATCTCTTTACCCGCAACAGCCAGCGTGATTGGCAGGTCATCATTTTCTTTGGAGGTGGAATCACCAGCTGGTGTTGAGCGCTGTCCGACATCGATAGCACCACCTTTGGATCAAGGCAACCTAACATGTCCGCCTGCATCTTCCTCACAGACCGGCAGTTTGCCGGGGACACCCTTCTCAACCCTGTCTAAGCACAACAGCCCGCCCTCGGTACCTCAGATGTGGACAAGTAAAAGACCATTTCCTCCTAGCCATGAGAAAGCTAAGAGGCTGAATTCCACCATCTGCAAGCTCTTGGCTACAGAAATGCTTCCTTTCCGCCTGGTGGACACAGAGGATTTTCGAGACCTTATGTCCGTCGCAGTGCCCCAGTACCAGATGCCCAGTCGGCACTACTTCTCAAAGAAAGGTGTGCCTGTGCTCCACCAGCATGTCGCACACAACATCACCGCTTCTTTGAGAAACTCTGTGTGTGACAGGGTGCATTTCACCACAGACACTTGGATGAGTAGGCATGGACAGGGGCGTTACATGTCGCTGACTGGGCACTGGGTAACTATGGTGACAGCAGGACAAGGGGCTGCTGTCCATGTCTTGCCATCCCTACGAGTGGTGCGTCAATCCTCTTTATGTCAAAGTTCCTCCACTGATTCTGCCTCCTTGACCTCCTCTCGGTCCTCCACCTGCACCCAGAGCCTGTCTGGTCATGCCACAAGCTTTCTAACTGCGCAGAAGGGATCCTGCACACCTCCTTACTATGCTGGCAGCAGGGCTCAACGTCATCAAGCGGTTTTTACTTTGAAATGTCTGGGAAATGTGAGTCACACAGCTGAGGAGTTGTGGTCAGCTCTGGAGAACCAGTTTCATGAATGGTTGTCTCCACTGGACCTGAAACCAGGGAAGGCCGTGTGCGACAATGCTGCAAACCTGGGTGCGGCCCTTCGCCGGGGCAATGTCACACACTTGCCTTGTATGGCTCACGTGTTGAACCTGGTTGCCCAGCAATTTTTAGCCCACTATCCCGGACTAGATGGCCTTCTGCCGAGGGCACGATCGCTGTGTGCTCACTTCCGCCGTTCGCATCCCACAGCTCAGCGACTTACATCTCTACAGAAGTCGTTGGGCCTGCCACTTCCCCGGCTAAAATGCGATGTGCCTACCCGGTGGAATTCAACTCTACACATGTTGCAGCGACTGTGGCAGCACCGAAAAGCCCTGGTGAAATACGTTGTGACCTATAGCCTGGGCCAACGAGATCCAGAGGTGGGGCAAATCACGCTGGAGGAGTGGTCTCAGATCAGGGACCTATGCACCCTTCTGCACAGTTTTGAAATGGCGAGGAAGATGTTTAGTGCTGACGATGCCATTATCAGCATGACTATTCCGGTGATTTACATTCTGGAGCACATGTTAAACAGAATTTGGAGTCAGGTGGTGGCACAAGAGGAGGTGGAGGAAGTAGAGGAGGAGGAGTTTTATGCAGAAGGGCTAACATCTGCAAGGTCCAGACGGTCGGCAGCACCAAGGTGGCAGGCATGTGAGGGTGGGGGAGATTGTTTCACCAGGGCGCAAGGTAGCAGCCAAACTAGTGAGGTAGGTGCAGAAGCCCAGGAAGAAGTTGAGGATGAACTGATGGAAGACTCATCAGATGAGGGAGACCTTGATCACATTTCTGTTGTGCGAGGTTTGGGGGGAGAGGGCAGAGGAAGGAAGTATGATTGTTACCTCGCCACCAACACAACAGGGACTTGGTGCTCCTGGATGCGCAAGACACATGAGTGCCTTCTTGCTGCACTACCTGCAACATGACCCTCGAATTGTGAGAATTAGAAATAATCCTGACTACTGGGTTGCCACACTGTTAGATCCCCGGTACAAAAGTAAATTTGCAGATATTATTCCTGCCATAGAAAGAGATGCACGCATGCAGGAGTATCAGCAGAGACTGTTGCAGAATCTTACATGTGCTTTTCCCCAAAACAGTAGTGGTGCACGTAGTGAATCTCACAGTTCCAACTTGCCAACCGTGGGACCGTCAAGTGTTCAGCACTGAAAACGTAACAGAAACACAGTATCTGCTGGTAACATCTATATTGCAGAATCATTTCACCACTTTTTTAGCCCTACCTTTGCAAGGCCACAGGAGACAAGAAGTCTGACACATAGTCAACGCCTAGAGACGATGGTACAGCAGTATCTCCAAGTAAACATTGAAGCCATGACTGTGTCATTGGACCCTTGCTCTTTTTGGGCTTCCAATCTGGATAAATGGCCGGAGCTCGCAACTTACACCTTGCAGATCTTGTCATGCCCCGCAGCCAGCGTTCTGTCTGAACGTGTGTTCAGCGCTGCTGGTGGTGTGCTGACAGATAAGCGCACGCGGCTCTCCACTGATAATGTAGACAGACTCACGTTCATAAAAATGAACAAATCATGGATCCAAAACGACTTTTCTACCCCTGTGTCATCCTGGGGAGAGTAAAAGCTTGAAGATTTGTTAAAATCACCTCACCAACCGTTTTAAGCTTTCAAATTACTAATCATGTTTATCTGTATCTTGTCTGGAAAATAATTTGGGCCTTGTAGCAGTGTGCAGTACTGATTCTATTAGGCCATCTATACTAAACTCCACCAGATTTAAAATTACTAATCATGTTTATCTGTATCTTGGCTGGAAAATAATTTGGGCCTTGTAGCAGTGTGCAGTACTGATTCTTTTAGGTTATCTATACTAAACTCCACCAGATTTAAAATTACTAATCATGTTTATCTGTATCTTGGCTGGAAAATAATTTGGGCTTTGTAGCAGTTTGCAGCACTGATTCTATTAGGCCATCTATACTAAGCTCCACCAGCTTTCAAATTAATAATCATTTTTAGCTTCATCTAGCCTGGAAAATAATTTTGGGGCTCCTAGATGCACAAGACACATGAGTGCCTTCTTGCTGCACTACCTGCAACATGACCCTCAGATTGTCAGAATTCGAAATAATCCTCACTACTGGGTTGCGACATTCTTAGATCCCCCACACTCTTCGATCAACCTTTTCATTTTAATAAAGAACAAAAAAATGGTCATTTTTGAAATTAGAAGCATTAGCAGGTTATTAGAAACTGAAATAAAACAGTTTTCAACTCAAAACTTTATTCAAGGAGATGTTACATTTGCACAGAGGACCCCTTGTTCGAAAGTAGCTTCAGATCTGTCTCGTCCATTGAATTTGTCAGGTTTTGGATGGTTTCTGCTTCAATTGTTTTGCATGAGGACAGAATACCCTCCCAGAGCTGTTGCTTAGATGTGAACTGCCTCCCGCCATCATAGACACTCCTTTTGATGATGCTCCAGAGGTTCTGAATGGGGTTGAGGTCAGGGGAGCATGGGGGTCACACCATAAGTTTTCCCCTTTTATGCCCCTATCAGCCAGAGATGCAGATGTGTTATGTGCAGCATGAGACGGTGCATTATCATGCATGAAAATGATCTTGCTGCGGAATACACGGTTCTTCTTCTTGAACCATGGTAGGAAGTGCTGTTTGAGAAACTCCACATACATTATGGAGTTCATCTTTACCCCTTCAGGGATCCAAAAGGGGCCGACAATCTCTCTCCCCATGATTCCAGCCCAAAACATTACTCCACCTCCTCCTTGTTGGTACCGTAGCCGTGTTTGCGTGGGGTGTCCATCAACCAGCCATCCTCCACTCCATCCATCTGGACCATCGAGCGTTGCACGGCACTCATCGGTGAACTAAACAGTTTTGAAGTCAGTCTTCATGTATTGTTTTGCCCACTGGAGCCGTTTCTGCTTGTGTGCAGTAAATAGAGGAGGTCGACAGGATGGCTTACGCACAGCTGCAAACCTCTGAAGGACTCTGCATCTTGTTGTTCGGGGGACGTTGGAGGCACCAGCAGCTTCAAAAACTTGTCTGCTGCTATGACAAGGCTTTTTGCCGCTGCTCTTTTAACCTGACGTAATTGCTTGTAGGAAAGAGTCCTTAATTTTCCCTTATCAGCACGCACACGTGTGAACTGTGAATCAGCTACATACTTCTTGATTGTGCGATGATCACGATGAAGTGTCTTGGCAATGTTGATTGTAGTCATGCCTTGACCTAAACACGCCACAATTTGTTGCTTCTCAGCAGCAGACACATCCTTTTACTTTCCCATTTTGGCAGAAAATGTAGGCTGCTTAATAATGAGGGACTTAAGTAGTCTTGCCCTTCATTGGACACACGGGCAAAACTAATTAGCACAGGTGTCTGCAATTACTTACAGTGATATAAAGAGCCCTGACACACATTACCATAAATGAGTTTAACTGACAAACAAAAAAATTCTTACCTTATCACTCCTAAACACTTTTTGCATAATAATTTGGAACACAGTGTACATGTGCTTTTCCACAAAACACCAGTGGTTCACGTAGTGAATCTTACAGTTCTAACTTGCCAACCGTGGTCTGTATGGAGTTGTTCAATAAAGGGCCCAAAATTAAGATAACATAGACGGGAGAGGTCTCTATGAATACGAATTCCTAAGTATTTGATACCCTGTGAGGGCCAGGCAAAGGAAAAGTTGGACTGGATGGAATCCTGTATGGATTTGGGGAGGGAGACATCGAGGGCCTCAGACTTCGCTGCATTGATTTTAAAATTTGACCATATAACAAAGTGATCTATTTCAGCCATAACAGCGGGGATGGATATATGTGATTGAGTGATATATACTAGGACATCATCAGCAAATGCAGAGCACTTGTACTCGGTGCCTCCCACCTCAATCCACCGAATATTGGGGTTATGGCGAATTGATGAGAGCAGGTGCTCCGTCACTAGGATGTAAAAGAGAGGGGACAGAGGACATCCCTGCCTTGTTTCTTTGGTGGTTATGAAAGGTGATGAAAATGTTCCATTTATCTTCAGCCTAGGTGACGTATTGCGATACAGGGCCGTGATTTTGGCTATAAAAGGGCCCCCTAGACCCCTACCCCAAGCTTTTTAAGAGAATAATATTTGGCGTGGTAGGAGACTCTCTGGAATGCTTTCTCAGCATCCAACGAGAGTATCTAATTACAAATTTTTAACTGCATCTAGCCCAGGAAATACTTTGTGCCTAGTAGCAGTGTCTGCTAGTCAGTGGATTATCCCAGCTGTTAAGCAAGCTACACCACCTGTAGTTTGGACACTTAATTTTTTCAAAGGAAGTGGTTTGGGCCCCCGGGATACTCAGTGAAGAGCATCGGGGAGGCACCCCAAGGCATAGGGACTGGGACTGGCGGTAGGACGCCTTGCGGTGGACCGCCGTGCTCGATCCTTTTAAAAGCTTTTTAACTGCAGCAGCTTTAGTGGACGCTACTGGAGCTGGAATTACGCGGCTGCTGGCATGAGACTTGCCCTCCAATAGATCCTTGTAAAAGTATTTAAAGTGTACTCATTCAAATTAGAGAGGCAATTTAAATTAAAAAGATTAGACCTGCCTCCACCTCAGGGGGGCTCGCTTGACCCACCAGCGAACAGGCACCAGTATTGGAGAGGGAGACTGGCCGTCAGGGTCCGCCGTGGCTCTGGCACAAACCCGGCGACACGGAGGTCGCATGGTCAGGAACGGACTGGCCGTGTCGGCTTCGCACTCTTTTGGTTTTAGAAGGGCATGACATGATTATATCTGTGTCTCCCCCTCTTTTACTCCTCCACCTCTTTTCTTTTTGCATGACTATATGTACTTGTCACTTTTCCATGTGTTAGTTGTGTCTTCTGAGCAGTTTGTCAGCTTTTAGACACCTTTGACGGTGTTTTCTATGTGTTTCTATGTGTTTTTGTTTGCCTGCCATTGGTTTCAACGGTGTTCGAAGGTGTTCGACGAACAGTTCGACGAACAGTTTGGCGAACATACGGGTGTTCGACGAACCGAACTGAACTCGAACACTACGGGGGTGGCTCAACACTACTCCTCATCTCAATCCTTTTATGGATAGCACCCCATGTCTCATCCTGATATGTATGGCACCCCTCATCCCCCAATCCTGGTATGCACGGTACCCCTCATCCCCAATCATGGAATGCATGGCACCCCTCATCTCCAATCCTGGTATACATGGCACCCCTCATCCCCCAATCCTGGAATACATTGCACCCCTCATCTCCAGTCCTGGTATGCATGGCGCTCCTCATCCCCAATCCAGGTAATGGCACCCCTCAGCCCCAATCCTTGTAAGCATGGCACCCCTCATCCCCAATCCTGATGTGCATGGCACCCCTTATCCCCAATCCTTGTCTGTATGGCACCCCTCATCCTCAATCCTGTAATACATGGCACCCATCAATCCCAACTGTGGTATGCATGTCTCCTCTCATCCCTCATCCTGGTATTTATGGTACCATTCATCCCCAATCCTGGTGTGCATTGCACCCCTCATCCCCAATCCTGGTATGCATGGCTTCCTCATCCCCAATCCTGGTATGTGTGGGCCCCTCATCCCCAATCCTTGTATGCATGGCACCCCCCATCCCAATCCTGGTTTGCATAGCACCCCATCTCTCATCCTGGTATGTATGGCACCCCTCATCCCCAATGCTGGAATGCATGGCAATCCTCATCCTCAATCCTAGTATGCATGGCAGCCCTCATCCCCAGTCCTGGTATGCATGGTACCCTATATCCCCAATCCTTGTATGTATGGCACCCCTCATCCCCAGTCCTGATAAGCACAGTACCCTTTATCCCCAATCCTGGAATATGCATGGCACCCCTCATCCCCAATCCCTCATCCCCAATCCTGGTATATATGGCACCCCTCATCCCCAATTTTGGTATGCATTGACCCCTTATCCCCAATCGTGGTATGCATGGCACAATGCATCCAAATCCTGGTATGCATAGCACCCCATATCTCATATTTGTATGCATGGCACCCCACATCCCCAATCCTGGTATGCATGGCAGCCCACATCCCCAATCCTGGTATGCATGTCAACCCTTATCCCCAATACTGGTATGCATGGCACCCCAGATCCCCAATCCTTGTATGTATGGCACCCCTCATCGCCAGTCCTGATAAGCATGGTACCCTATATCTCAAATCCTGGTATATGCATGGCACCCCTCATCCCCAATCCCTCATTCCCAATCCTGGTATGCATGGCACCCCTAATCCCCAATCCTGGAATGCATGGAACTACTCATCTCAATCCTTTAATGCATAGCACCCCATTGCGCATCCTGGTATATCAATCAACAATCCTGGTATGCATGGTACCCCTCATCCCCAATCTTGATATGCATGGCACCCCACATCCCCAATCCTGGTATGCATGGCACCCCTCATCCCCCAATCCTGGAATGCAGTGCACCCCTCATCCCCAATCCTGGTATGGATGGCACTCCTCATCCTCAATCATGGTATTAATGGCACCCCTCAGCCCCAATCCTGGTATGCATGGCACCCCTCATCCCTAATCCTGGTATGCATGGCACCCCTTATCCCCAATCCTGGTATGCATGGCACCCCTCCTCCCCAAACCTGGTATGCATGGCACCCCTTATCCCCAAACCTTGTATGCATGGCACCCCTCATCCCCAATCCTGGTATGCATTGCACCCATCGTCCTCAATCCTGATATGCATGGCATCCCTCATCCCTAATCGTGGTATTCATGGCACCTCTCATCCTCAATCCTGTTATGCATGGCACCCCTCATCCCCAATCCTGGTATGCATAGTACACTATATTTCCAATCCTGGTATGCATGGCAACCCTCGACCCCAATCCTGGTATGCATGGCACCCCTCATCCCCAATCCTGGTATGTATGGAACCCCTCATCCCCAATCTTGATAAGCATGGTACCCTATATCCCCAATCCTGGTAGGCATGGCAACCCTCATCCCCAATCCTGGTATGCATTATACCCCTAATCCCCAATCCTGGAATGCATGGCATCCCTCATCCCTGATCCTGGTATGCATGGCACCCCTCATTCCCATATCTGGCATGCATGGCACCCCTCATCCCCAATCCTGGCATGCATGGCACCCCTCATCCCCTGTCCTGGAATTTATGGCCCCCTCATTCCCAATCCTGGTATGCATGGCACACCCCATCCCAAACCTGGCATGCATAGCTCCCCATCTATCATCCTGGTATGTATGGCACCCCTCATCCCCCATTCCTGGTAAGCATTCCACGCATCGTCCCCTATCCTGGTAAGGATGGCAACCCTTATCCACAATACTGGTATGCATGGCACCCTTCATCCCCAATCCTGTAAATCATGGCACCCCTCATCCCCAATCTTGGTATGAATGGCATTCCTCATCCCCAATCCTAGTAAGCATGTCACCCCTCATCCCCAATCCTGGCATGCATGGCACACCCCATCCCAAACCTGGCATGCATAGCTCCCCATCTATCATCCTGATATGTATGTCACCCCTCATCCCCCATTCCTGGTATGCATTCCACCCCTCGTCACCAATCCTGGTATGGATGGCACTCGTCATCCCAAATTCTGATATGCATGTCACCCCCATCCCCAATTCTGCTATGCATGGCACCTCTCATCCCCAAACCTGGTAAGCATGGCACACCTCATCTTCAATTCTGGAATGCATGGCACCCCTCATCCCAAATCCTGGTATGCATGACACCACTCGTCCCCAATACTGGTATGCATGGCAACCCTCATCCTCAATCCTGGTATTCATGGCACACCTTATCCCCAATCCTGGTATTCATGGCACCCCTCATCCCTATCCTGGTATGTATGGCACCCCATCCCCCACCCTGGTATGCATGGCACCCCTCATCCCCAGTCCTGATATTTATGGCTCCCTCATCCCCATTCCTGGTATCCATGGCACCCCTTATCCCCAATCCCCTTAAGCATGGCACCCCTCATCCCCGATCCTGGAATGCATGGCACCCATCATCACCAATCCTGGTATGCATGTCACCTCTCATCCCCAATCCTGGTATGCATGGCACCCCTCATCCCCAATCCTGGTTTTCATATCACCCCTCATCCCCAATTCTTATGTGCATTGCACCCCTCATCCTCAATCCTTGATTGCATGGCTCCCCTCATCCCCAATCCTGGTATGTATGGCCCCCTCATCCCCAATCCTGGTATGCATGGCACCCCCCATCCCAATCCTGGTATGCATGGCACCCCTCATCCCCAATCCTGGTATGTATGGAACCCCTCACCCCCAGTCTTGATAAGCATGGCACCCTATATCCCCAATCCTGGTAGGCATGTCACCCCCATCCCCAATCCTGGCATGCATGATACCCCTCATCCCAATTCCTGGTACGCATGGCACCCCTCATCCCCAATCCCGGTATGCCTGGTAACCCTCATCCCGCAATCTTGGAATGCATTGCACACCTCATCCCCAATCCTGGTGTGCATGGCAACCCTCATGCCCAATCCTGGCATGCATGGCACCCCTCATCCGCAGTCCTGGTATGCATGCTACCCTATATGCCCAATCCTGGTATGCATAGCTTCCCTCATCCCCAATCCTGGTATGCCTGGAAACCCTCATCCCCAATCCTGGCATGTATGGCAACCATCATCCCGATTCATGGTATGCATGGCACCCCACATTCCCAATTTTGGAATGCATGGTACCCCTCATCCCCAGTCCTTGTATGCATGGCTCCTCTCTTACCCAATCCTTGTATGCATGGCACCCCTCATCCCCAATCCTTGTATGCATGGCTCTCCTCTTACCCAATCCTTGTATGCATGGCACCCCTCATCCCCAAACCCTCATTCCCAATCCTAGTATGCATGGCACCCCTCATTCCCAATCCTGGTATCTATGGCCCACTCATCCCAAAACTTTCTTGGTATGCATGGCACCCCCCATTCCAATCCTGGTATGCATGGCACCCCTCATCACCAATCCTGGAATGCATGGCTCCCCTCATTCCCAATCCTGGTATGTATGGCCCCCTCATCCACAATTCTGGTATACATAGCACCCCATCTCTCATCCTGGTATGCATGGCACCCCTCATCCCCAATTCTGGTATGCATGGCACCCCTCATCCCCAATCCTGGTATGCATGGCACCCCTCATACCCAGTTCTGGTATGCATAGTACACTATATTTCCAATCCTGGTATGCATGGCAACCCCCGACCCCAATCCTGGTATGCATGGCACCCCTCATCCCCAATCCTTGTATGTATGGAACCCCTCACCCCCAGTCCTGATAAGCATGGTACCCTATATCCCCAATCCTGGTAGGCATGGCACCCCTCATCCACAATCCTGGTATGCATGGCACCCCCAATCCCAATCCTGATATGCATAGCACCCCATCTCTCATCCTGGTATGCATGGCACCCCTCATCCCCAATCCTGGTATGCATGGCACCCCTCATCTCCAATCCTGGTATGCATGGCACCCCTCATACCCAGTTCTGGTATGCATAGTACACTATATTTCCAATCCTGGTATGCATGGCAACCCCCGACCCCAATCCTGGTATGCATGGCACCCCTCATCCCCAATCCTTGTATGTATGGAACCCCTCATCCCCTGTCCTGAAAAGCATGGTACCCTATATCCCCAATCCTGGTAGGCATGCCACACCTCATCCCCAATCCTGGTATGCATGGCACCCCTCATCCCCAATCCTGGAATGCATGGCATCCCTCATCCCCGATCCAGGTATGCATGGCACCCCTCATTCCCATATCTGGCATGCATGGCACCCCTCATCCCCAATCCTGGCATGCATGACACCCCTTATCCCCTGTCCTGGAATTTATGGCCCCCTCTTTCCCAATCCTGGTATGCATGGCAAACCCCATCCCAAACCTGGCATGCATAGGTCCCCATCTATCATCCTGGTATGTATGGCACCCCTCATCCCCCATTCCTGGTAGGCATTCCACCCCTCGTCCCCAATCCTGGTAAGGATGTGAAAAAAGGAAAAAAGGTGTGCTATGAAGCAGTGATCACCCAACAATACTTCAATAAATTATCATACGTTCTAATAAGTTACAATAAATTTTATTCATTACAAATATAAATACATACAAACAACATCAAAAAAACCAAATAGCTAAAACACAAGTAAAATCAATATAGTGGGATTACCCACTAATTGAAGCCCACCTGCTCCAAAAAACATCCCTAGTTACAACAGAACAAGCAGTACCATAATACAACAAGTGCTAGTATTATCCCTGGTGATCAATATCGTACACATGCATATTAGTTATGACTGCCTGACATTAGTATTCAAGGAGGTGTACTATAGTCCAGAAAGATGAAGAGGGAAGTATGTACCTACTACAGCAGAGTATATATTGAAAAATACAAAAAGTCCCAAACATAAATGAAGCCCATATAGAATATCTGAGCTAAAAAATACTATATACTCACATACCACAAAAAGTACTATTCAGAGTATAAATAAATACAAAACCCTTTCATGCTGTAAGTATCCCTCCTGCACATAATAGCGCTAAGATTAATCACCTCCCTGAGCACAAAATCCTAGGCTGGGATGATGCAGGCGGGCATACAGTGCCCAACGCGTATCGCCACTACACGTGGCTTCATCAGGGGTCTATACGGCACAGGTAAGATGACGCTGTTATATATAATCAAGAACCTAATTACCATATCAGCAGCTGATATGCGGCCACTCCAAACCATACATTGCAGGACCATGGTGTGACCCCCAACCTGGAAGTGCTATCCTGCTATGGATGCAGGTGATTCTGAGTTCTATACAGTTACCAAGGATTTGACTTATATGCACAAATCTCTAACCAAGATATGGTGGAATGTTAGAAGTTTGGAGGAATATAAACGACTTGGGTTGGTACCCCGGGGTCTTCGAGTTCAGATTTTCCCCGCCTGGGAGGTAACTGAACCCTTCCAGAAGACATGGGAAACTGGGCTTTTGTCACTATCCTCATTGACATGCTAATAGAACATGATCAGATTATGTTGAATAAACTGAAGGATAACATTAGAGGCTGTGAGGAAAAATTTAAGAATTTTGACAAAGAAAAATTGGTAAATTCATTTAAAGAACGATTGAAGGTCTCTATTGATCAGTTTGAGAAATAAATCATTAACAGGAAAAACATAAATTCCAGAGGGATCAGAGTGATTTTGATAGTGGGTGGAGCTTCAAATGGGGCCATATGGGCAATCGACGCCGTGGCACTATTGGACAAAATACTTCTGGTGACCTTAACACAAGACAAGAGCTGTCGTCAAGCGATTTTTTATCCTCAGAACCAAGCGACACCAAAGGGGCCGCAGGGGGTCAAGAAGTGTCGCTAACCCAAAAAGGAAAAAGGAACAGAGGTTACAGGGTGTGGTCCCCAACTTACAAACGGGAGACCCGGAACAACAGGAGACCCCAAACTTAAACATAGACAACACAGGTATGAGTGAAATTGGTGAATTGCATATCATTAATTTGTCTACATACAGTTATATGAAAAAGTTTGGGCACACCTATTAATCTTAAGCTTAATGTTTTATAAAAATTGGTGTTTTTGCAACAACTATTTCAGTTTGAGATATGTAATAACTGTTGGACACAGTAATGTTTCTGCCTTGAAATGAGGTTTATTGTACTAACAGAAAATGTGCAATCTGCATTCAAACAAAATTTGACAGGTGCATAAGTATGGGCACCCTTATCATTTTCTTGTTTTAAATACTGCTACCTACTTTTTACTGACTTACTAAAGCCCTTTTTTTGGTTTTGTAACCTCATTGAGCTTTGAACTTCATAGCCAGGTGTATGCAATCATGAGAAAAGCTACTTAAAGTGGCCACTTGCAAGTTGTTCTCCTGTTTGAAACTCCTCTGAAGAGAGGCATCAGGGGCTCCTCAAAACAACTGTCAAATGATCTGAAAACAATGATTATTCAACATAGTTGTTCAGGGGAAGGATACAAAAAGCTGTCTCAGAGATTTAACCTGTCAGTTTCCACTGTGAGGAACATAGTCAGGAAATGGAAGAACACAGGGACAGTTCTTGTTAAGGCCAGAAGTGGCAGGCCAAGAAAAACATCAGAAAGGCAGAGAAGAAGAATGGTGAGATCAGTCAAGGACAATCCTCAGACCACCTCCAGAGAGCTGCAGCATCAACTTGCTGCAGATGGTGTCACTGTGCATCGGTCAACTATACAACGCACTTTGCACAAGGAGAAGCTGTATGGGAGAGTGATGCAAAAGAAGCCGTTTCTGCAAGCACGCCACAAACAGAGTCGGCTGAGGTATGCAAAAGCACATTTGGAGAAGCCAATTTCTTTTTGGAAGAAGGTCCTGTGGACTGATGAAACCAAGATTGAGTTGTTTGGTCATACAAAAAGGCGTTATGCATGGTGGCAAAAAAACACAGCATTCCAAGAAAAACACTTGCTACCCACAGTAAAATTTGGTGAAGGTTCCATCATGCTTTGGGGCTGTGTGGCCAATGCCGGCACCAGGAATCTTGTTAAAGTTGAGGGACGCATGGATTCCACTCAGTATCAGCAGATTCTTGACCATAATGTTCAAGAATCAGTGATAAAGTTGAATTTACGCAGGGGATGGATCTTTCAGCAAGACAATGATCCAAAATACCGCTCCAAATCTACTCAGGCATTCATGTAGAGGAACAATTACAATGTTCTGGAATGGCCATCCCAGTCCCCAGACCTGAATATCATTGAACATCTGTGGGATCATTTGAAGAGGGCTGTCCATGCTCGGCGACCATCAAACTTAACAGAACTGGAATGGTTTTGTAAAGAGGAATGGTCAAAAATACCTTCATCCAGGATCCAGAAACTCATTAAAAGCTACAGGAAGCGACTAGATATATATAGAATAACTAGGCTGTTATTTTTGCAAAAGGAGGATCTACTAAATATTAATGTCACTTTTCTGGTGAGGTGCCCATACTTATGCACCTGTCAAATTTTGTTTGAATGCAGATTGCACATTTTCTGTTAGTATCATAAACCTCATTTCAAGGCAGAAACATTACTGTGTCCAACAGTTATTACATATATCAAACTGAAATAGCTGTTGCAAAAACACCAATTTTTATAAAACATTAAGCTTAAGATTAATAGGGGTGCCCAAACTTTTTCATATAACTGTATGTGTTGTCTGAGATTGAGAGATCTGTGTTTACCAGGGGTCTCTCCTTCTCACCAATGAATACCTTAAACAAGTTTGATTTGGTCAAAGACACATATTTGTTTTGTCGGCAACTTACTTTTAAGTTAATGTATCATCAGCCCTCCCTTATTGATGGCCTTCCGCTTGATGAAAGACAGACCTTCCAGGATCTTTTAGACCTTCTACAGGAAAGTGAGAACTCGAGGACTCAGAGCAGATTCGCAGGTAGACTTCTATCCCAAGCTACACCAGCATTCTCCATGTTCCCGGTGGTACAAATTTTCTTTGAGAACATGTGTAGGGATATTGAGAATTTAAAACCGGACAGACACAGATATAATAATTTGAGTCGCGAGGAAAGGAATGCACTCACAAATTTAACTAGGAATCAGGATTTCATCATCCGCGAGGCTGATAAGGGTGGGAATATTGTTCTGTGGCCCATTGAGCTTTATACCAAAGAGACTGACCGGCAGTTGTCAAATGTGTCTTGTTATCATTTGTTACCATCTGACCCCACTTCCTTCTTTAAGGACAGATTGGACACATTAATCCGAAGGGCGGGTCACAATGGCATTTTGAGCAAGAAGGAAATGGATTATCTTATCACCGCACACCCGATCGTACCAACCTTCTATTTGCTGCCTAAGGTTCACAAGTCTCTGGTGGAACCACCAGTTAGGCCCATTGTCTCAGGCATAGGGGGGTTGTTTGAGCGCCCGTGTATCTACTTGGACTACTTTCTCCAGCCATTAGCCCAATCATTAAAATTCTTTGTGAGGGATTCTTCCCACCTTATCCATCATGCTAAGGGATTAGTTGTATCTGAAAGCACTATTTTGGTGTCCTTAGATGTGGAGGCCCTTTACACAAGTATATCCCATGATTTGGGCATACAGGCGGTTACTCACTACCTGGACCAGCACACTACGGGTAATCGTAGACAGGACTCATTCATTCTGGAGTTACTACATTTTGTCCTGGACAAAAATTATTTTGTCTTTGATCGCAAATTCTATCATCAAATAGGGACCGCGATGGGTGCGAGATGTGCGCCATCGTATGCAAATCTATATTTAGGGTGGTGGGAGGAGACTGTGGTCTACAAGCACGAGTCTTTCTGTAGCCATGTTCACACATGGCTCAGATTTATAGACGACGTATTTATGCTGTGGAGTGGGACTATGGAGGAGTGTGAGACCTTTATTTCTGAACTTAATAGGAATTGCTTGAATATTCGATTAACATCTAAAATTTCGAATAAGGAAATTGATTATCTGGATCTGAAGCTAATGAAGGTTGGTAATGAAATCTGTACCACTCTTTTTAGGAAAGAAACAGCTACAAATAGCTTATTGCACTACACAAGTTTTCACCCGAAACACCAATGAAATGGCATCCCAAAGGGACAGCTCCTCCGTCTCAGGAGGAACTGTACCACATCGGAGGAGTTTCAGCGACATTCCAAAGAGTTGACTCAACGTTTTATCAAAAGGGGCTATCCAAGACGGATCATCTCTGATGCATTTGAGGGAGCAAAATCTAGGAACCGTGATGATCTACTCCAAGCACGGGTAAGAAATTGTGCCAGGCCACTAAGCTTGATTACGACCTTTAACAACCAGTGGAGCGACATCCAGGATATCCTCACTAAAAACTGGGGTATTTTGCTTAGTGAGCCAAAACTAATGAAACATATCCCGGCAGCACCTAGCTTGGTTGCTCGGAGGGCGAAAAACTTCAAGGATAGCCTTTGCAATAGCCATTTTGTACGTCCTGTAAGGAGTTTGGAAAGGGGTAATAAGCTTTTGGGAACATATCCCTGTGGTAGTTGCAACATCTGCCAGTACACTGGGGCACAAGATGGCATGTTACTTCCAAGTGTGCCATTCAAGATTCAATCTAAGGCCTATTTTAATTGCAGATCCCGTAATCTGGTCTACGCTCTGGTCTGTGGCTGCCCGAAAATCTATGTGGGACAGACGACGCAGGAACTAAGAAAGAGGATACAGCAACATCTCTCGAATATCTCAATGGCAAAGAGAGACCGGGACAAAGACAAACCTATTACATCAGTGGCTGCACATTTTCTGGAGGTCCATAGGAGCAGAATAGTGGGACTGCAGGTAATTGGATTGGAGCGTGTTCACACAAACATAAGGGGGGGTGACCTGACAAAGGCACTTTTGAGATGCGAATCGAAATGGATCTATAATTTGCACAGCCTGGCTCCTAAGGGATTAAAAGGAGAGTTATTTTTCACAGGGTTTTATAAACTGCTGTGAATTATTTGTTATAATGCCCCTGTCTCCAACTTCCCTGGCCTAGGTCTGGACATTATGGAAATGGTACTGGAAGGACTGTGAGGATGACCCCGGTACAAAACAATATAGGAGGACAGGATGGAACCATCACCTGGATGTGGGATACACAGAACACCATGAAGATTATGGAGGACCTAGGCTCCATCGCCTGTTTGGACCTCACATATGGAATAGTGCAACCATCTGGAAACATCTGGACTGGACTAATGGAACGAGCATTGGTGGCTATTGCTATTGTTTTGATGACTCTGTTTCTGGACTCTCCATGGCAATTGCCTGGTATATCATGAACTATAAAATAATTAATTGTCTTTTGATGATCTGAGCTACGGGTCTGTTTATATGGAGACTTTTTCTCTGTTGTGTTCCAGGTGGTTTGACATTTTGTCCGTTCTTTGTCTCCCTTGATGATCAATATTGAATATATGGGGGGGTTTCCCTCATCTTTAGACGTAAAGCCTGACATATTTAGAATAACTTTTACTTTGTCTTTATATATACCAACAACTAATTTGAGGTTTGGGTCTTTCCAAAGGGGGTAAAAGGTGTGCGTAGTGGCTGTATCAGCTATATGTCGATCTTGGATATCGCATGAGATACTCAAATATGAGGGTGTCACCTCTCTTTGAATGGCACCTTGTCCTCATAAACCCGAGTGAATATATTTGTTTAACATCAATCTTGTGGCAGATAATTACACTTGGATACCTAACATACATGCAAGCACTTGGGTCTGTCCTGCGGTGGTGTTATGGGCATCTTGATTGTTTGTGGGGACTAAAAGTACCCCTTATTCACCATCAGTACTTCATATAGAATTTTACTTACCTTGCAGACCTGATTGGGCCCACGCTGAGATATAATCAAACCAACCGTCTCACAGTGTTATACAGCAGTTTTTGGGGGAGCTTTGGGATGGTGAGAAGCCCTGTATATAATGGGGTTCTTGGGATCGACTGAAATCCGATCTGGTCATATTTATCCATAATAAAATCGTATATATATTTTTGTCTCTGACTTATGTGTACGTTAATCTATAGCTGTGCGGGTGCTACCCCGTGTCGTATACCATGTTTGAATGAGCAGTGCGCACTGCATATATTGGAGAATGCTTGTGACACTGTCATGTGTGTATCGGCATAATATTATTCATAAAAATATATAAACTATTTATTTATTTATTTTTAAGCCAAGTATCCAAAATTGTGCTCTTTCTGATTCAGCTATACTTTGCCTGCATCTGGCAAACCCTACTGTGTGCTAAGCTGTTATTGGGGTATGCTATAAATAACTAGATTAATTTGATGACCTTTAGGGTCAGACAGGACTTACTAGGACTTGGGATAGCCTGTGGCAGGATGCCCAGTTTATGGCATTACACCTATGAAAGACAAAATATTCTCACTATGATGGTGCTCTATCCTTGCACATAATGCATAACTTTTCAACATACATGATGTGACCTTTAGCCTTTGGGATGAGGGCATCACTCTGCTCATCATGGCATTGTCTGCTTTGTGCAATGTGCATCTATGCACAAGCTGCAGCATTTGGGTTACCAGCTGCAGCGTCTGGGTTACCATGGGGAGGATGCGATCCTCCCCCTCACTTCCTGTATGCTCTCCTGCACATGTGCAATGCATAGCACTTCCAGGTTGGGGGTCATGCCATGTTCCTGCAATGTATGGTTTGGAGTGGCCGCATATCAGCTGCTGAAATGGTAATTAGGTTCTTGATTATATTTAACAGCGTCATCTTGCCCTATAGACCCCTGATGAAGCCACGTGTAGTGGCGACACGCGTTGGGCACTGTATGCCCGCCTGCATCATCCCAGCCTAGGATTTTGTGCTCAGGGAGGTGATTGATCTTAGCGCTATTATGTGCAGGAGGGATACTTACAGCATGAAAGGGTTTTGTATTTATTTATACCCTGAATAGTACTTTTTGTGGTATGTGAGTTTATAGTATTTTTTAGCTCAGATATTCTATATGGGCTTCATTTATGTTTGGGACTTTTTGTATTTTTCAATATATACTCTGCTGTAGTAGGTACATACTTCCCTCTTCATCTTTCTGCACTATAGTACACCTCCTTGAATACTAATGTCAGGCAGTCATAACTAATGTGCATGTGTACGATATTGATCAACAGGGATAATACTGGCACTTGTTGTATTATGGTACTGCTTGTTCTGTTGTAACTAGGGATGTTTTTTGGAGCAGGTGGGCTTCAAATTAGTGGGTAACCCCACTATATTGATTTTACTTGTGTTTTAGCGATTTGGGTTTTTTGACGTTGTTTGTATGTATTTATATTTGTAATGAATAAAATTTATTGTAACTTATTAGAACGTATGATAATTTATTGAAGTATTGTTGGGTGATCACTGCTTCATAGCACACCTCTTTTCCTTTTTTCACATGTATTTATGTGGGGTGCAGCATGTTGATCCCCTTATTGATTTGGATGGTGCCCTCCATAGTTTAGTGTTTATTTCCTGGTAAGGATGGCAACCCTTATCCCCAATCTTGATATGCATGGCACCCCTCATCCCCAATCCTGGAATTCATGGCACCCCTCATCCCCAATCCTGGTATGCATGGCACTCCTCTTCCCCAATCCTGGTAAGCATGGCACCCCTCATCCCCAATCCTGGTATGTATGGCACACCCCATCCCAAACCTGGCATGCATAGCTCCCCATCTATCATCCTGGTATGTATGTTACCCCTCATCCCCCATTCCTGGTATGCATTCCACCCCTCGTCACCAATCCTGCTATGGATGGCACTCGTCATCCCAAATTCTGATGTGCATGTCAACCCAATCCCCAATTCTGGTATGCATGGAACCTCTCATCCCCAAACCTGGTAAGCATGGCACCCCTCATCTTCAATTCTGGAATGCATGGCAGCCCTCATCCCAAATCCTGGTATGCATGACACCCCTCATCCCAAATCCTGGTATTCATGGCACACCTCATCCCCAATCCTGGAATTCATGGCACCCCTCATCCCTATCCTTCTTTTATGGCAACCCATCCCTCACCCTGGTATGCATGGCACCCCTCATCCCCAATCCTGATTTTTATGGCTCCCTCATCCCCATTCCTGGTATCCATGGCACCCCTTATCCCCAATCCCCGTAAGCATGGCACCCCTCATCCCCAATCCTGGAATGCATGGCAAGCATCCTCACCAATCCTGGTATGCATGGCACCTCTCATCCCCAATACTGGTATGCATGGCACCCCTCATCCCCAATCCTGCTTTTCATGGCAGCCCTCATCCCCAATTCTTGTGTGCATTGCACCCCTCATCCCCAATCCTTGAATGCATGGCTCCCCTCATCCCCAATCCTGGTTTCTATGGCCCCCTCATCCCCAATCCTGGTATGCATGGCACCCCCCATCCCAATCCTGGTATGCATAGCACTCCATCTCTCATACTGGTATGCATGGCACCCCTCATCCCCAATCCTGGCATGCATGATGCCCCTCATCCCGATTTCTGGTATGCATGGCACCCCTCATCCCCAATCCCTGGTAACCCTCATCCCGCAATCTTGGAATGCATTGCAAACCTCATCCCCAATCCTGGTATGCATGGCAACCCTCATCCCCAATCCTGGTATGCATGGCACCCCTCATCCGCAGTCCTGGTATGCATGGTACCATATATCCCCAATCCTGGTATGCATGGCAACCGTCATCCCCAATCCTATTATGCATGGCACCCACTCATCCCCATTCCTGGTATGTATGGCACTCCTCATCCCCAGTCCAGGTAAGCATGGTACCCTATATCCCCAATCCTGGTATGCATGGAAACCATCATCCCCAATCCTGGTATTTATGGCAACCCATCATCCCGAATCCTGGTATGCATGGCACTCCTCATCCCCAATTTTGGAATGCATTGTACCCCTCATCCCCAATCCTTGTATGCATGGCTACCCTCTTACCCAATCCTTGTATGCATGGCACCCCTCATCCCCAATCCCTCATTCCCAATCATAGTATGCATGGCACCCCTCATTCCCAATCCTGGTATCGATGGCCCCCTCATCCCAAAACTATCTTGGCATGCATGGCACCCCCCATTCCAATCCTGGTATGCATGGCTCCCCTCATCCCCAATCCTGGTGTGCATGGCACCCCTCATCCCCAATCCTGGTATGCATGGCACCACTCATCCCCAATCCTGGGAGACATGTAACCCACATCCCAATCCTGGTATGCATAGCAACCCATCTCTCATCCTGGTATGCATGGAACCCCTCAACACCAATCCTGGTATGTATGGCACCCCTCATCCCCAAACCTGATATGCATGGCGAGCCTCATCTCCAATCCTGGTATGCATGGCTCACCTCATCCCCAATCCTGGTATGCATGGCACCCCCCATCCATATCCTGGTATGCATGGCACCCCTCAACCCCAGTCCTGGTATGCATTTCACCCCTCATCCCCAATCCTGGTATTTATGGCTCTCTCATCCCCAATCGTGGAATGCATGGCACTCCTTATCTCAATCCTTTTATGAATAGCACCCCATCTCTCATCCTGGTTTGTATGTCACCCCTGATACCCCAATCCTGGTATACATGGCACCCCTAATACCCAATCTTGGAATGAATTGAACCCCTCATCTCCAATCCGGGAATGGATGGCACTCCTCATCTTCAATCCTATTATTAATGGCACCCTTTAGCCCCAATCCTGGTATGCATGGCACCTCTCATAAACAATCCTGGTACACATGGCACCCCTTATTCCCAATCCTCGTGTTCATGGCACCCTTCATCCCCAATCCTGGAATGCATGGCACCCATCATCCCCAATCCTGGTATGCATAAAACCTCTCTTCCCCAATTGTGGTATGCATGGCACCCCTCATCCTCAATCCTGGTATTCATGACTGCCCTCATCCACATTTCTGGTGTGCATTGAACCCCTCATCCCCAATCCTGGTATGGATGGCTCCCCTCACCCCCAATCCTGGTATGTATGGCCCCCTCATCCCCAATCCTGGCATGCATGGCAACCACCATCCAAATTCTGGTATGCATAGCATCCCATCTCTCATCCTGGTATGCATAGCACCCCTCATCCCTAATCCTGGTATGCATGGCACCCCCATCCCAAATCCTGGTATGCATGTCACCCCTCATCCTTATCCTGGTGTGTATGGCACCTCATCCCTCACCCTGGTATACATGGCACCCCTCATCCCTAATCCTGGTATGCATGGCACCCCTCATCCCTATCCTGCCATGCATGGCACCCCTCATCCCGAATCCTAGTATTCATGGCAACTCTTATCCCCAATCCTGGTATGCATTGCACCCCTCATCTCCAATTCTGGAATGCATGACACCCTTCATCCCCAATTCTGGTATACATGACACCCCTCATCCCCAATCCTGGTATGCATGGCACTCCTCATCCCCTATCCTGGTATGCATGGCACCCTTCATCTCCAGTCCTGGAATACATGACACCCCTCATCCCCAATCCTGGTATGCATGGCACTCCTCATCCCCAATCCTGGTATTCATGGAACCCCTCATCCTCAATCCTGGTGTGCATGGCACCCCTCATCCCCAATCCTGGTATGCATGGCTCCCCTCATCCCCAATCCTGGTATGTATGGCCCCCTCATCCCCAATCCTGGTATGCATAGCACCCCATCTCTCATCCTGGTATGCATGGCACCCTTCATCCCCAATCCTGGTATGCATGGCACCCCTCATCGCGAATCCTGGTATGCATGGCACCCCTCATCCCCAGTCCTTGTATGCACACTACCCTATATCCCCAATCCTGGTATGCATGGCACCCCTCATCCTCAATCCTGGTATGCATTGCACCCCTCATCCCCAATCCTGGAATGCATGGCACCCCTCATTCCCAATCCTGGTATGCATGGCACCCCTCATCTCCATACCAGGTATGAATGGCACCCCTCATCCCCAATCGTGGTAAGCATGGCACCCCTCATCCCCAATCCTGTCATGGATGGTACCACTCATACCCAGTCATAGTATGTATGGCCCCCTCATCCCCAATCCTTGTGTGCATGGCACACCCCATCCCAAACCTGGTATGCATAACTCCCCATCTCTCATCCTGGTATTTATGTCCCCCTGATCCCAAATCCTGGCATGCATGGCACCCCCCATCCCAATCCTGGTATTCATAGCACCAAATCTCTCATCCAGGTATGCATGGCACCCTTCATCCCCAATCCAGGTATGCATGGCACCCCTCATCCTCAGTTCTGGTATGCACGCTACCCTTTTTAACCAATCCTGGTGTGCATGGCACCCCTCATGCCCTATCCTGGAATGCATAGCACCCCTCATTCCCAATCCTGGTATGCATGGCACCCCTCATCCCCAATCCTGGTAAACAGGCACCCCTCATCCCCAAACCTGGCATGGATGGCGCCCCTCATCCCCAGTCCTGGTACTTATGGCCCCCTCATCCCCAATCCTGGTATGCATGGAACACCCCATCCCAATCCTGGAATGCATAGCTCCCCATCTCTAATCCTGGAATGTATGGTTCCCCTCATCCCACATTTATGGTATGCATTCGACCCCTCGTCCCTAATCCTGGTATGTATGGCACTCCTCATCCCCAATTCTGATATGCATGTCACCCATCATCCCCAATCCTGGTATGCATGGCACCCCTCATCCCTAATCCTGGTATCTATGGCACCCCTTATCCCCAATACAGGTATGCATGGCACCCCTCATCCACATTCCTGGAATGCATGGCACACCTCTTCCCAAATCCTGGTATGCATGGCGCCCCTCATCCCCAATCCTGGTATGCTTGGCCACGCTCAACCCCAAACCTGGTATTCATAGCCCCCCTCATCCCCAATCCTTGCATGCATAGCACCCCTCATCCCAAATCCTGGTATGCATGGCACCCCTCATCCCTATCCTGGAATGTATATCACCCCATTCCTCACCCTGGTATGCATGGAACCCCTTATCCCTATCCTCGTATACATGGCCCCTCATCCAAATCCTGGTATGCATGGCACCCCCACATCCCTATCCTGGTATGCATGGTAACCCCTCATTCTCAATCCTGGTATGCATGTCACCCCTCATCCCCAATCCTGGTATGCATGGCACTCCTCATCTCCAATCCTGATATGCATGGCACCCCTCATCCCCAATCATGGAATGCATGGCACACCTCTGTCCAAATCCAAGTCTGCATGACACGCTTCATCCCCAATCTTGGTATGCATGGCAACCCTCATCCCCAATCCTCGTATTCATGGAACCCCTCATCCCCAATTCTGGTATGCATTGCACCCCTCATTCCAAATCCTGGTATGCATGACACCCCTCATCCCTATCTTGGTATGTATATCACCCCATCCCTCTCCCTGGTATGCATGGTACCCGTCATCCCTATCCTGGTATACATGGCACCTCATCCAAATCCTGGTATGCATGGGACCCCCACATCCCTATCCTGGTATGCATAGGAATCCCTCAACCTCAATCCTGGTATGCATGGTACCACTCATCCCCAATCCTGGAATGCATGTCACGCCTCATCCCCAATCCTGGTATGCATGGCAACCCTCATCCCCAATCCTGATATGCATGGCACAACTCATCCGCAGTCCTGGTATGCATGGTACCCTATATCCCCAATCCTGGTAAGCATGGCAACTCTCATCCCCAATCCTGGTATGTATGGCAACCTTCATCCTGAATCCTGGTATGCATGGCACCCCTCATCCCCAATTTTGGAATGCATGGTACCCCTCATCCCCAATCCTTGTATGCATGGCTCCCCTCTTACCCAATCCTGGTATGCATGGCACCCCTTATTCCCAATCCCTCATTCCCAATCCTAGTATGCATGGCACCCCTCATTCCCAATCCTGGTATCTATGGCCTCCTCATCCCAAAACTTTCTTGGCATGCATGGCACCCACCATTCCAATACTGGTATGCATGACTCCCCTCATCCCCAATCCTGGTATGCATGGCACTTCTCATCCCCAATCCTGGTAGACATGTCACCCAAAGCCCAATCCTGGCATGCATAGCACCCCATCTCTCATCCTGGTATGCATGGAACCCCTCAACACCAATCCTGGTATGCATGGCACCCCTCATCCCCAAACCTGATATGCATGGCGCCCCTCATCTCCAATCCTGGTATGCATGGCTCCCCTCCTCCCCAATCTTGGTATGCATGGCACCCACCATCCCAATCCTGGAATGCATAACACCCCTTCTCTCATCCTGGTATGCATGGCACCCCTCATCCCTCACCCTGATATGCATGGCACCCCTCATCCCTAATCCTGGTATGCATGGCACCCCTCATCCCTATCCTGGCATATATGGCACCACTCATCCCTTAACCTAGTATTCATGGCAACTCTTATCCCCAATCCTGGTATGCATGGCACCCCTCATCTTCAATCCTGGAATGCATGGCACCCTTCATCCCCAATTCTGGCATGTATGGCACCCCTCATCCACAATCCTGTTATGCATGGCACCCCTCATCCCAAGTCCTGGTATGCATGGCACCCCTCATCCCCTATCCTGGTATGCATGGCACCCTTCATCCCCAGTCCTGGAATACATAGCACCCCTCATCCCCAATCCTGGTATTTATGGCTCCGTCATTCCCAATCTTGGTATGCATGCATGGCACCCCTCTTCCCCCTATCCTGGATTGCATTGCACCCCTCATCTCCAATCCTGGTATGGATGGCACACCTCATCCCCAATACTGGTATTCATGGTACCCCTCATGCCCAATCCTGGTGTGCATGGCACCCCTCATCCCCAATCCTGGTATGCATGGCTCCCCTCATCCCCAATCCTGGTATGTATGGCCCCCTCATCCCCAATCCTTGTGTGCATGGAACCCCCATCCCAATCCTGGTATGCATAGCACCCCATGTCTCATCCGGGTATTTATGGCACCCTTCATCCCCAAACCAGGTATGCATGGCACCCCTCATCGCCAATCCTGGTTTGCATGTCACCCCTCATCCCCAGTCCTGGTATGCAAGCTACCCTATATCCCCAATCCTGGTATGCATGGCACCCCTCATCCCCAATCCTGGTTTGCATGGCACTCCTCATGCCCAATCCTAGAATGCATGGCACCCCTCATTCCCAATCCTGGTATGCATGGCACCCCTCATCCCCATACCTTTTATGCATGGCACCCCTCATCCCCAATCCTGGTAAGCATGGCACCCCTCATCCCCAATCCTGGCATGGTTGGCGCCCTCATCCCCAGTCCTGGTATTTATGGCCCCCTCATCCCCAATTCTGGTATGCATGGCACACTCCATCCCAAACCTGGAATGCATAGCTCCCCATCTCTAATACTGGTATGTATGGTACTCCTCATCCCCCATTTATTGTATGCATTCCACCCCTCGTCCCTAATCCTGGTATGCATGTCACCCATCATCCCCAATTCTGATATGCATGTCACCCATCATCCCCAATCCTGGTATGCATGGCACCCCTCATCCCCAATCCTGGTATCTATGGCACCCCTCATCCCCAATACAGGTATGCATGGCACACCTCATCCCAATTCCTGGTATGCATGGCACCCCTCAACCCCAATCCTGGTATGCATGGCACCCCTCATCCCTATCCTGGAATGTATATCACCCCATCCCTCACTCTGGTAAGCATGGTACCCCTCATCCCTATCCTGGTATACTTGGCCCCTCATCCAAATCCTGGTATGCTTGGCATCCCCACATCCCTATCCTGGTATGCATGGTAACCCCTCATCCTCAATCATTGTATGCATGGCACCACTCATCCCCCAATCCTGGAATGCATAGCACCCCTCATCCCCAATCCTGGTATGCATGGCACTCCTCATCTCCAATCCGGATATGCATGGCACCCCTCATCCCCAATCCTGGAATGCATGGCACACCTCATCCCAAATCCTTGTCTGTATGACACCCTTCATCCCCAATCTTGGTAAGCATGGTAACCCTCATCCCCAATCCTGGTATGCATGGCACCCCTCATCCCTATCCTGGAATGTATATGACCCCATCCCTCACTCTGGTAAGCATGGTACCCCTCATCCCTATCCTGGTATACTTGGCCCCTCATCCAAAATCCTGGTATGCATGGCATCCCCACATCCCTATCCTGGTATGCATCGTAACCCCTCATCCTCAATCATTGTATGCATGGCACCACTCATCCCCCAATCCTGGAATGCATGGCACCCCTCATCCCCAATCCTGGTATGCATGGCACTCCTCATCTCCAATCCAGATATGCATGGCACCCCTCATCCCCAATCCTGGAATGCATGGCACACCTCATCCCAAATCCTTGTCTGTATGACACCCTTCATCCCCAATCTTGGTAAGCATGGTAACCCTCATCCCCCATCCTGGTATTCATGGAACCCCTCATCCCCAATCCTGGTATGCAAGGCACCCCTCATCCCAAATCCTGGTATGCATGGTACCCCTCATCCCTATCTTGGTATGTATATCACCCCATCCCTCACCCTGGTAAGCATGGTACCAGTCATCCCTATCCTGGTATACATGGCACCTCATCCCAATCCTGGTATGCATGGCACCCCCACATCCCTATCCAGGTATGCATGGAAATACCTCATCCTCAATCCTGGTATACATGGCACCCCTCATCCCCAATCCTGGTATGCATGGCACCCCTCATCCCCAATCCTGGTATGTATGGCCCCCTCATGTCCAATCCTGGTATGCATGGCACCTCCCATCCCAATCCTGGTATGCATGGAACCCCTCATCCACAATCCTGGTAGCCATGGCAACCCCATCCCAATCCTGGAATGCATAGCACCCCATCTCTATTCCTGGTATGCATGGCACCAATCATCCCCAGTGCTGGTAAGAATGGCTCCCTTCATCCCCAAACCTGGAATGCATGGCAACCATTCTTCCCCAATCCTGGTATGCATGGCTCCCCTCATCCCCAATCCTGGTATGCATGGTACCCTCATCCCCAGTCCTGGTATGCATGGCACCCCTTATCACCATACCTTGCATGCATGTCACCCCTCATCCCCATAACAAGTATGCATGGCACCCCTCATCCCCAATCCTGGAAAGCATGACACCCCTCATTCCCAATCCTGGCATGCATGGCACCTCTCATACCGAACACTGGTATGCATGGCACCCCTCATCCCCAATCCTGGTATGCATGGTTCCCCTCATCCCCAATCTTGGTATGCATGGTCCCCCATTCCTCACCTGGTATGCATGGTACCCCCTCATCCCTAGCCTGGTATGCATGGTTCCCCTCATCCCCAGTCTTGGTATGCATGGTCACCCATTCCTCACCTGGTATGCATGGTACCCCCTCATCCCTAGCCTGGTATGCATGGTATTCTCATCCCTTTCATCCTGCAAATATACAAAAAAAAACATAATACTAACCTTCTTCCCTCTGCTCCAGTGCTGTGTCCTCTTCTGCTGATGGCCAGGGGAGGAGTGCGCGCCACCGGAGTACGTGCTTGCCTATATCGTGCTGTACGGCGCCATTTTGCTGAAGACACACTGCAAATGTGTCTTTAGTAAAATGGTGCCGGATAGCGCCTTCACTCCTACCACGATCTCCGGCGAGAAGAGATGCGCCGCAGCAATGCTACTGCCGGTCAGGTAAGTATGAATGTATGGTGCCAGAGATAGCGGTATGCGTTCAGCGTCTACGCATACCGCGATATCCGGTGCCATACACACACCTCTTACCTGTAACGGCTTCATGCGTTCTTCTCTCTGGAGCCAGACTACTCAGGCATGTCGCGCTTTTTCAGTCTATAAAGGCTTCAGACAGAGCGACTCCTGTAGCGTTATATTATAGATATTGATATATAGATAATTGATAGATAGATGGATAGATATATAGATAGATTGATAGATAATAGATTGATAGATACTGTATATGGATAGATATATGGATAGATATATGGATAAATAGATCTATTGCTAGATAGATAATAGTTAGATATATGGATATATAGATATATTGATAGATAATAGATATATGGATAGATAAAGAAATAGATTAATAGATATACGGATAGATACATAGATAGATAATACATATATGGATAGATATTTAGATAGATATATGGATAGATAAATAGATAAATAGATATATGGATAGATAGATCAATTTTTAGATAGGTAATAGTTAAGATAAATGGATATATAGATATATTGATAGATAATAGATATACGGATGGATAGATATATGTCAAAAAAACTGACCAGCACATCCAAAATGTGAACAGGTGCAAGCTGCAGAAACTGCATAAGATATATAAAAAGAAAGCGCAGCAACACTCCATTATGGCCAAGATACATAAAGACAATAAAACCATTTAATTTAAACTGTGTAATTACTCAATAATCTTTACTTACAAAAAATGGAGGTTCTTAGCGCATAAATTGGCCAATTCATGTGTGCCCATCAACCGCTGCAAGGTGACCTCCAGCAGGTGATGTATATTCTATTCTACCAGCCCATTTAAATTGTAGGTGTTTTAGCCCAGAAGTGACATGTTCTGTCCAGAGTTATAGGCTTGTAGCCCAAGAGAGGCATGTAGGCAGAGTAGCACCCATCAGATGGGAGGTCACCTTGCAGCGGTTGATGGGCACACATGAATTGGCCAATTTATGCGCTAAGAACCTCCATTTTTTGTAAGTAAAGCTTATTGAGTAATTACACAGCTTAAATTAAATGGTTGTATTGTCTTTATGTATCTTGGCCATAATGGAGTGCTGCTGCGCTTTCTTTTTATATATCTTATGCAGTTTCTGCAGCTTGCACCTGTTCACATTTGGGATGTGCTGGTCAGGTTTTTTGACATATTACTATAGGAGGTGGGAACTGCCTCCTGTTTGACCTTGCACTCCCCCCATTTAACCAGCAGGTGATGTATATTCTATTCTACCAGCCCATTTAAATTGTAGGTGTTTTAGCCCAGAAGTGACATGTTCTGTCCAGAGTTATAGGCTTGTAGCCCAAGAGAGGCATGTAGGCAGAGTAGTACCCATCAGATGGGAGGTCACCTGGCAGCGGTTGATGGGCACACATGAATTGGCCAATTTATGCGCTAAGAACCTCCATTTTTTGTAAGTAAAGCTTATTGAATAATTACACAGTTTAAATTAAATGGTTTTATTGTCTTTATGTATCTTGGCCATAATGGAGTGCTGCTGCGCTTTCTTTTTATATATCTTATGCAGTTTCTGCAGCTTGCACCTGTTCACATTTTGGATGTGCTGGTCATTTTTTTTTACATATTACTATAGGAGGTGGGAACTGCCTCCTGTTTGACCTTGCACTCCCCCATTTAACCAGCAGGTGATGTATATTCTATTCTACCAGCCCATTTAAATTGTAGGTGTTTTAGCCCAGAAGTGACATGTTCTGTCCAGAGTTATAGGCTTGTAGCCCAAGAGAGGCATGTAGGCAGAGTAGTACCCATCAGATGGGAGGTCACCTTGCAGCGGTTGATGGGCACACATGAATTGGCCAATTTATGCGCTAAGAACCTCCATTTTTTGTAAGTAAAGCTTATTGAGTAATTACAAAGTTTAAATTAAATGGTTTTATTGTCTTTATGTATCTTGGCCATAATGGAGTGCTGCTGCGCTTTCTTTTTATATATCTTATGCAGTTTCTGCAGCTTGCACCTGTTTACATTTGGGATGTGCTGGTCAGTTTTTTTGACATATTACTATAGGAGGTGGGAACTGCCTCCTGTTTGACCTTGCACTCCCCCCATTTAACCAGCAGGTGATGTATATTCTATTCTACCAGCCCATTTAAATTGTAGGTGTTTTAGCCCAGAAGTGACATGTTCTGTCCAGAGTTATAGGCTTGTAGCCCAAGAGAGGCATGTAGGCAGAGTAGTACCCATCAGATGGGAGGTCACCTTGCAGCGGTGGATGGATAGATAGATATATAGACAATAGGTATATGGATAGATAAATATATTTATAGATAGATAGATAGATAAATAGATGAATAGATATATGGATAGATAGATAATAGATTTATGGATAGATAGATCAATTGATTAAAAGATATATGGATAGATAGGTAATAAATATCTGGAGATATATCTATCTATCTATCCATATATCTATTACCTATCTATCCATGTATCTATCTATCTATATATACAGTACAGACCAAAAGTTTGGACACACCTTCTCATTTAAAGATTTTTCTGTATTTTCATGACTATGAAAATTGTACATTCACACTGAAGGCATCAAAACTATGAATTAACACATGTGGAATTATATACGTAACAAAAAAGTGTGAAACAACTGAAAATATGTCTTATATTCTAGGTTCTTCAAAGTAGCCACCTTTTGCTTTGATGACGACTTTGTACACTCTTGGCATTCTCTTGATGAGCTTCAAGAGGTAGTCACCAGAAATGGTTTTCACTTCACAGGTGTGCCCTGTCTGGTTTAACAAGTGGGATTTCTTGCCTTATAAATGGGGTTGGGACCATCAGTTGTGTTGTGCAGAAGTCAGGTGGATACACAGCTGATAGTCCTACTGAATAGACTGTTACAATTTGTATTATGGCAAGAAAAAAGCAGCTAAGTAAAGAAAAACTAGTGGCCATCATTACTTTAAGAAATCAATGTCAGTCAGTCTGAAAAATTGGGAAAACTTTGAAAGTGTCCCCAAGTGTAGCTGCAAAAACCATCAAGTGCTACAAAGAAACTGGCTCACATGAGGACCGCCCCAGGAAAGGAAGACCAAGAATCACTTCTGCTTCTGAGGATAAGTTTATCCGAGTCACCAGCCTCAGAAATTGCAGGTTAACAGCAGCTCAGATTAGAGACCAGGTCAATGCCACACAGAGTTCTAGCAGCAGACACATCTCTTCAACAACTGTTAAGAGGAGACTTTGTATAGCAGGCCTTCATGGTAAAATAGCTGCTAGGAAATCACTGCTAAGGACAGACAACAAGCAGAAGAGGCTTGTTTGGGCTAAGGAACACAAGGAATGGACATTAGACCAGTGGAAATCTGTGCTTTGGTATGATGAGTCAAAATTTGAGATCTTTGGTTCTGTGACGCAGAAAAGGTGAACGAATGGACTCTACATGCCTGGTTCCCACCGTGAAGCATGGAGGAAGAGGTGTGATGGTGTGGGCATGCTTTGCTGGTGACACTAATGGGGATTTATTCAAAATTGAAGGCATACTGAACCAGCATGGCTACCATAGTGTTACATCCCTGGCAGTGTGCTTGCATAGTGCACCACCACCCACTATGCAAGACCGCAATCTTACCTGTCAGTCCAGTCTGCAATCCCTGCTCCAGTTCATGCTATGTGCATTTCTCTTGACTGACTGCTTAGGGCGGCGGCCCGATTACTTCCTGATTCTTATAGCTGCTGTGGGCGCACCCCTAATGCATCTCCAGCCTATTGCTGTGAGTCACTGGATATTTAAACCCCCTCCACCCAGTAGGAGGTGCCTGAGTAACATCTTCACTCAGTTTGTCTTTGCAACTGCATTGCCAGGTCCTGTCCTGTTATCTCTGACTTCTAGTCTGTTTCCGCCACTCTGGGAGCTGCATTCCCAGACCTGTTATCTCTGACTTCTAGTCTGTTTCCGCTACTCTGGGGGCTGTATTCCCAGGCCTGTTTCCTGTGACTTCTAGTCTGTTTCCGCCACTCTGGGGGCTGTATTCACAGGCTCATTCTTGTATCTCATTGCAGTAGCAGTTCCTGTCTGAACTGTTTCCTAGTCTTTTACCTGTTTTTCTCTATGTCCTTACCTTCCCTTTTCCTGCAGTATCTGAACCTGCACCTAACTCCAACTCGTTGTCTCTGTACTTCTGTTTGTGAGTTTTGTGCCCATTCGCTACTTCATAGGAAGTACCTAGTGTGTATCTGGTTCTGCTTGTCTCTTTTCCCTTCCTCCGTATCTTCCTGTATTTTCCAGTCTGTTCCATGTGAACAGAGCCCTGTCCTCTCTGCCTTGCCCACTGCTCCGGTGGTTTCTCTCTGCTCTGACTTGCCCACTGCTCTGGCGGCTTCCCTCTGCTCTGCCTTACCCACCGCTCTGGTGGCTTCTCTCTGCTCTGACTTACCCACCGCTCTGGCGGCTTCTCACTGCTATGACTTGCCCACCACTCCGGTGGCTTCTCTCTCCTCTGCCTTGCTCACCGCACCAACGGTTTCTCTCTGCTCTGACTTTCCCACTGCTCCGGCGGCTTCTCTCTGCTCTGCCTTGCCCACTGCTCTGGCGGTTTCTCTCTGTTCTGGCATGTCTAACGCTCCGGCAGTTCCGCTCTGCCCTGCCTTGCCAACCGCACCTGCGGTTTTCGCTCCACTCTGCTTGCTCACCCCACCAGCAGTTCCTCTCTGCTCTGCCTTGTCCTCCACTCCGGCGGTTTTGCTTTACTCTGCTTGTCTACTGCATCTGCGGCTCTGTACCTGTCTCCCAGTCTGTACTGGACCCTATCGGGCCTGCGCTCCAACCTGCCAGTACCTCCCGATCTGCACTAAAGCCGTGATTGCCAGCATCTCCCTGTCTGCATACCTGCCGTGTTTTCCAGTGCCCACCTGTCTGCATACCAGCCGTGCTTGCCAGTGCCCACCTGTCTGCATACCAGCCGTGCTTGCCAGTGCCCACCTGTCTGCATGCCAGCCGTACTTGCCAGTACCCACCTGTCTGCATACCAGCCGTACTTGCCAATACCCACCTGCCTGTATGCCAGTCTAACCTGCCTGTTCCTGCTTTCCCCGGTGTGGGTCAACAACTGTGACCGGGGTCTGACCTGGAGTCGCACCTGGTCCCTTTGCTTGGTTCCTCCTTGGTCCACGGAGTCAACTAAGCTGCCGTGCGACCTTGGTTGATACTTATTTACGCCCCTCCAGGAACTCCTCGGTTTATGGTACAGTGGGATCACCAATCACGCTCACGCCAGTAAGTCCGGGCGCGAGTGTAACCCATAGCATCTTGCAGTGGCATGCTACTCCATCCGGTTTGCGTTTAGTTGGACCATCATTAATTTTTCAACAGGACAATGACCCCAAACATACCTCCAGGCTGTGTAAAGGCTATTTGACCAAGGGGGAGAGTGATGGGGTGCTACGCCAGACGACCTGGCCTCCACAGTCACCAGACCTGAACCCAATTGAGATGGTTTGGGGTGAGCTGGACCGCAGAGTGAAGGCAAAAGGGCAAACAAGTGCTAAGCACCTCTGGGAACAACTTCAAGATTGTTGGAATACCATTTCCGGTGACTACCTCTTGAAGCTCATCAAGAGAATGCCAAGAATGTGCAAAGCAGTCATCAAGGCAAAAGGTGACTAGTTTGAAGAACCTAGAATATAAGACATATTTTCAGTTGTTTCACACTTTTTTGTTAAGTATATAATTCCACATGTGTTAATTCATAGTTTTGATGCCTTCAGTGTGAATGTACAATTTTCATAGTCAAGAAAATACAGAAAAATCTTTAATGAGAAGGTGTGTCCAAACTTTTGGTCTGTACTGTATATTTAGATGGATAGATAGATAGGTAATAGATATGTGGATAGTGTGTTAATTCATAGTTTTGATTCCTTCAGTGTGAATGTACAATTTTCATAGTCAAGAAAATACAGAAAAATCTTTAAATGAGAAGGTGTGTCCAAACTTTTGGTCTGTACTGTATATTTAGATAGATAGATACATAGATAGATAGGTAATAGATATATGGATAGATAGATAGATGGACAGCTATATAGATAGATAATAGATATGTTGATAGATATATGGATAGCTAGATAGATAGATAATAGATGGATGTGTAGATAGATATAAATATGTGATACACAGTTAGGTCCATATATATTTGGACCGAGACATTTTTCTAATTTTGGTTTTAGACATTACCACAATGAATTTTAAACAAAACAATTCAGATGCAGTTGAAGTTCAGACTTTCAGCTTTCATTAGAGGGTATCCACATTAAAATTGGATGAAGGGTTTAGGAGTTTCAACTCCTTAACATGTGCCACCCTGTTTTTAAACTGACCAAAAGTAATTGGACAATTGACTCCAAGGCTATTTCATGGACAGGTATGGGCAATCCCTTCATTGTGTTATTCTCAATGAAGCAGATAAAAGGCCTGGAGTTGATTTGAGGTGTGGTGCTTGCATTTGGAAGGTTTTGCTGTGAAGTAAACATGCGGTCAAAGGAGCTCTCCATGCAGGTGAAACAAACCATCCTAAGCTGCAAAAACAGAAAAAACCCATCCGAGTAATTGCTACAATATTAGGAGTGGCAAAATCTACAGTTTGGTACATCCTGAGAAAGAAAGAAAGCACTGGTGAACTCATCAATGCAAAAAGACCTGGGCGCCCCCGGAAGACAACAGTGGTGGATGATCGCAGAATAATCTCCATCGTGAAGAGAAACCTCTTCACAACAGCCAACCAAGTGAACAACACTCTCCAGGAGGTAGGCGAATCAATATCCAAATCTACCATAAAGAGAAAACTGCATGAAAGTAAATACAGAGGGTTCACTGCACGGTGCAAGCCACTCATAAGCATCAAGAATAAAAAGGCTAGACTGGACTTTGCTAAAAAACATCTAAAAAAGCCAGCACAGTTCAGGAAGAACATTCTTTGGACAGATGAAACGAAGATCAACCTCTACCAGAATGATGGAAAGAGAAAAGTATGGCGAAGGCGTGCTACAGCTCATGATCCAAAGCATACCACATCATCTGTAAAACACGGTGGAGGCAGTGTGATGGCTTGGGCATGCATGGCTGCCAGTGGCACTGGGTCACTAGTGTTTATTGATGATGTGACACAGGACAGAAGCAGCCGAATGAATTCTGATGTTTTCAGAGCCATACTGTGTGCTCAGATCCAGCCAAATGCAGCCAAACTGATTGGTCGTCGTTTCATACTACAGATGGACAATGACCCAAAACATAAAGTCAAAGCAATGCAGGAGTTTATTAAAGCAAAGAAGTGGAATATTCTTGAATGGCCAAGTCAGTCACCTGATCTCAACCCAATTGAGCATGCATTTCACTTGTTAAAGACTAAACTTCAGACAGAAAGGCCCACAAACAAACAGCAACTGAAAACCACCGCAGTGAAGGCCTGGCAGAGCATCAAAAAGGAGGAAACACAGCATCTGGTGATGTCTATGAGTTCAAGACTTCAGGCAGTCATTGCCAACAAAGGGTTTTCAACCAAGTAGTAGAAATGAACATTTTATTTACAATTATTTAATTTGTCCAATTAATTTTGGTCCCTTTAAAAACAGGGTGGCACATGTTAAGGAGCTGAAACTCCTAAACCCTTCATCCAATTTTAATGTGGACACGCAAAAATGAAAGCTGAAAGTCTGAACTTCAACTGCATCTGAATTGTTTTGTTTAAAATTCATTGTGGTAATGTCTAGAACCAAAATTAGAAAGATGTTGTCTCTGTCCAAATATATATGGACCTAACTGTACATAATCCGTACTTAGCATGTGTACCTTACTGTTCATGTAATTTATTAATAAATAAGTAAATTTCTTTAAAAAAAATTATGTTGGGTCCCCCGTAATTTTATTAACCAGCAGAGGGAAAGCGGACAACAGGGGCGGATATTTTTAGCCTTTGAAGGGGGTAATACCCATGGAGCTTCCCAGGCTACTAATAGCAATTCCAAGCTGTATACATAGCTTTTACTGGCTATTAAAATGGGGGACCCCCCCAAAAAATGACAAGGGGTCCCCCTATTTAACAGCTAGCAAAGGCTATGCAGACAGCTGGGAGCTGAAGCCAACGTACCATCAGCCGCCGCCTATTACCCGCGGTAAGCTATTTACCGCCGGGTCATCTATCACAGCTGGGGCATCATGCTTACACCTGTCAGCATGATGTCACAGCGCTCTGATCGCAGTAATGTGCTCCATCACGCAGAAGAAGTCGGTGTTCGGGGTCTGGGACTGAACAGTAGATGTTCTGTACGGATGTCAACTTTACTGTTCGGGTTCGCCCAACACTAGTCAGGACCCCACCAGCAGCGCTGAAGACATATTCTGAAACAACACTGGCTTCCACGCATGACAAAACCTCCAAGGCATGACAGACGAGCTCAGATCGCTCTTCCATTTTTGAAAACCAAAATGCAAAGTGGTCCAAACCCCCTTGATGGCATTGATATTGAGCGTGAGATGCTCCTGCACTATCCTCTGCTGTCATTCACTATGTGTCAGACTTGTACTCTGTTTTGCTGGTGCACGGGCTGATCTAAAAAATGTGTGAAACTACTCACAGAAATTGCTTCTGCGGCTTACACTGCTGTTGCTGCTAATGTTTTTGCATTGACGCCTCGACGTTCCTGGGGTTGGAAGTCTAGAACTGTCATGCACACTGTGTGCCTCACTGCTGTCTTGGGGAAAACCACTCTTAAAGGGAATGTGTCACCCACTTGGGCGATATCAGACCTCTAGTATGGCAATAAAGGTGATAGAAAAGTAAATCTATACTTACCTGTATGGCCCATAGCAGAGGTCTGATTGCAGAGAAATCTGGTTTTATAAAGTCTGTTTTCCAGAGGTTTGGCATCCGGGCCCTGAAGCCAAATGGGGATGGAGGGAAACAAAGCGTGCTCCATGGGAGCGGCGCTTTTCACATGCACGGGAGGGCCCTGTGATGTGCAGGGGAGGGGGAATATGGTAATTTAGCACAGAGGTGGCGATTTAGGGGAATAATAAATAGATTGGAGGGGTATGCTTGATGTTCCCCGGATGCCAAGCCTCTGGAAAACAGACTTTATAAAACCAGATTTCTCTGCAATCAGACCTCTGCTATGGGCCATACAGGTAAGTATAGATTTACTTTTCTATCACCTGTATGGCTATAGTAGAGGTCTGATATCACCACATTCCCTTTAAGATTGCCTACAAGCGTGTTTCTATACTCCAGCATGCAAGTTTCCCTTTCCAGAGGGAGAAGCATCTGGCAAAATGTACTGTTGTACCGTGGATCTACAGATTAAGAGGTTAAGAGCAGTAATCAAGCACAACTCTTGGCGGGTCTTGGCTCCAGTAAAATCAATAACAATAATAATAAAAAATTGGAGCGTACTTCGATAGTCAGATTTATCTCTATATACAACAGTCAGTGGGATAATGTGCGTCGCATTCTTTGTAAACACTGGTCGATTTTGAAAACCTAACCCTCGATCGGTGCATCCTTACCTGATAAGCCCTCACTAATGGCAAAAAGAAGAAGAAATATTAAAGATTTACTAGTGAGTAGCCACTATATGCTCAAACCCTCTTCTTTCTCTTTTCACATGCGCAGACAGAAATGGTAATCTTTCCCTTGTGGCTCGAGCCTGGCTTGTCGCAATATACAGTAGTTCGGGCAACCATTTTCTGTTCAGCCGATAGGAAGCAAGAATATAAGATTCTTCATTATATTTCATGTAGCACTGAATACGTAATATTCCATGCCACATGTTCTTGCAGCATGGTATACAGTACAGTGGTGGCCAAAGGTATTGGCACCCCTGCAATTCTGTCAGATAATACTCAGTTTCTTCCTGAAAATGATTGCAATCACAAATTCTTTGGTATTATTATCTTCATTTAATTTGCTTGCAAGGAAAAAACACAAAAGAGAATGAAGCAAAAATCAAATCATTGATCATTTCACACAAAACTCCAAAAATGGGCCAGACAAAAGTATTGGCACCCTCAGCCTAATACTTGGTTGCACAACCTTTAGCCAAAATAACTGCGAACAACCGCTTCTGGTAACCATCAATGAGTTTCTTACAATGCTCTGCTGGAATTGTAGACCATTCTTCTTTGCAATCTGCTCCAGGTCCCTGACATTTGAAGGGTGCCTTCTCCAAACTGCCATTTTGAGATCTCTCCACAGGTGTTCTATGGGATTCAGGTCTGGACTCATTGCTGGCCACCTTAGAAGTCTCCAGTGCTTTCTCTCAAACCATTTTATAGTGCTTTTGGAAGTGTGTTTTAGGTCATTGTCCTGCTGGAAGACCCATGACCTCTGAGGGAGCCCCAGCTTTCTCACACTGGGCCCTACATTATGCTGCAAAATTTGTTGGTAGTCTTCAGACTTCATAATGCCATGCACACGGTCAAGCAGTCCAGTGCCAGAGGCAGCAAAGCAACCCCAAAACATCAGGGAACCTCCACCATGTTTGACTGTAGGGACCGTGTTCTTTTCTTTGAATGCCTCTTCTTTTTTCCTGTACACTCTATGTTGTTGCTTTTTCCCAAAAAGCTCTACTTTTGTCTCATCTGACCAGAGAACATTCTTCCAAAACATTTTAGGCTTTCTCAGGTAAGTTTTGGCAAACTCCAGCCTGGCTTTTTAATGTCTCGGGGTAAAAAGTGGGGTCTTCCTGGGTATCCTACCATATAGTCCTTTTTCATTCAGACGCCGACGGATAGTACGGGTTGACACTGTTGTATCCTCAGACTGCAGGGCAGCTTGAACTTGTTTGGATGTTAGTCGAGGTTCTTTATCCACCATCTGCACAATCTTGCGTCGAAATCTCTCGTCAATTTTTCTTTTCCGTCCACATGTAGGGAGGTTAGCCACAGTGCCATGAGCTTTAAACTTCTTGATGACACTGCGCACGGAAGACATAGGAACATTCAGGTCTTTGGAGATGTACTTGTAGCCTTGAGATTGCTCATGCTTCCTCACAATTTGGTTTCTCAAGTCCTCAGACAGTTCTTTGGTCTTCTTTCTTTTCTCCATGCTCAATGTGGTACACACAAGGACACAGGACAGAGGTTGAGTCAACTTTAATCCATGTTAACTGGCTGCAAGTGTGATTTAGTTATTGCCAACACCTGTTAGGTGCCACAGGTAAGTTGCAGGTGCAGAAGCATCACATGATTTTTCAAACAGTGCCAATACTTTTGTCCACCCCCTTATTTAGGTTTGGTGTGGAATTATATCCAATTTGGCATTAGGACAATTCTTTTTGTGATTTTTCATTGAAGACAAATTAAATTAAGATAATAATACCAAAGAATTTGTGATTGCAATCATTTTCAGGAAGAAACTGAGTATTATCTGACAGAATTGCAGGGGTGCCAATACTTTTGGCCACCACTGTATATAGGTCTGACATCGTGTGAATTAAGCGTACGCGCTAGAGAGCATGTCAGAGATATACGTGCTGCTGCTAATGTAACTGACATCTCATCCCAGAAGACTAGCCCTCGGCATTTCAGACTGCGTCATGGCTCAGATCCGGACAGACTCAAGATTAGGGGAATCGATCGCCTACATGTAGGCATCCGTGGTGGTGATCTGAAATTGGCCCTGCCGCATTTGAAATGCCGTTGGATAGTCAAATTGGGGACTATGACTCCCCATGGATTGAATGAGAAATTGAGTTTCTCCCCCTTCCTGTGATGGATTCTTTTGTGTTATTATTTTTTGGTATATCTGTTCTCTGGGAATTATCTTAGCTTTTAATTGTGTTCTCTGGATTTTTAATTAATTGTGTGTATTTTCTTCCTTGTGACATCACAGGAATTATTGTTCCTGGAACGCATGGTCTGCAAGATCCGCAGGAAGTGACGGATAGATCGTCGGAGACCCCGCCCACATGTGCCCACGTAATGCAGCGCCGTATTTCAATTAATACACCTGTGGGCATTTTTAACATCGTTGGGTATATATATCAGCACATAGAGATGACACATATAGGCCCCCCGAGGAAGCCTGTGCAAAATGCGTATCGGGGCTCTCTGACTCATGTGGCGTTTCCATTAAATCATGGGTGAGCACCCATTTGGATAAATTAGGATTCTGCTAATATTACTATTCATGAAAATTCATACTTCTAGGATTATGTGGCATTCATAAGATTATCTTAAGGGATACTATAACCCCAATACTCTTGGGAGAGAAGTCACCTAGTACCATACCTCTCATCTGTATGGTTGTGCCACCTTTATATGGTAGATATGTGTTCTACCCGTGTTGTCACATTTTGTGTCTTCACCCTATAACTATACAAGTTTGTTAAAATTATAACTACTAATTTGCTTTTTTAAATGAGTTGTAATAAAGTTTATATTTTTTTTATATGAATTATATCTCATACTTTATTCTTGATTGGGGATTAGTGACTATTCTTCTTTGGAAAGACCTCTGTAGCAATGCGAGTTGATCATCCATGGGGTGTGAACAAAGGAAGTGAGCAGAGATAGTGGCAGAGAAATTGCTATACAACCAAATTGAGGATGTGAGCAATTCAAAACCCGTGTGTGAGGTTATCCCAGCTTAGGGCTGTCACCAGGTTTGCACCATTATCGCCCACGGCCATCCCTGGCTACTGGTTCAGTGGAGACAGCCATTGCTCAACTCAGCCTGGATAGCTGTCCACAGCTCTTAAGCTCTGTGACTGTGATCTCCAAGGCATATTCATTTTAACACTGCCTGATTGTGGTGAGCCCTGGCTGCGCAATACAGAGGTAGGAGGGATTCTCTCTGCACTGTTGGAACGTGTGTCTCATTAAAGTAGAGGTTGAGGGTGCAGGTGGAGGCCATAGGGGAGGAGGGGGAGGCAGAAGCAGTGGAGAAAGTGATAAACAGAGGTTTGTCCCACAAACCCTTGGGATTCTAAGACTTGTGGAGCAGCCCCTTCCCCACCTGCCCCCACAGCCACCAGAGTCACCCAGTGCCCAGTCAGCGAGATGTAACATCCCTGACCATAGTTGCACGAACAGGTGTCATTGGTGAAATTCACCCTGTCAGACATAGATTTTTCAAGAAGCGTGTGATATTGTCTGCGACATCCTGGGGTATAGCAGGCACAGCTTTCTTAGAGAAGTAATGGCGACTAGGTAATTGGTACTGGGGGACTGCGATGGCCATCAGCTTCCGGAAACTGTCTGTATCCACCAGGCAAAAAAGCAGCATTTCTGTGGCCAACAGATTGGAGATAGTGAAGTTTAAGCTATTAGCTTTGGCATGTGTAGGAGGAAACAATCTTTTACATGACCACAATTGCATTACTGATGGCTGGCTGCTGTGATGAGAAAGGGTGGAGGAGGGTGAACACAACAAATTGCTGGACTTTGAGTGAGGTGCAGGCAGAGATGTTATCGTTGATTTAGAAAGATGTGGTGATGATCAGTGATACAAAAACAGCAGTCATGTCCACTTCGATAACAGCTAATGGCCTCTCACTCACTCCAACTGTAGTGGGTAATCAATTGGAGGTTCTGCGGCCGGAGACCTGGGTGAGAACTTTTGCCACGGCAATGGAGGAGGAAAAAGCAGCAGATGCTGTTGCTGCGGTGGCCGGTGGTTGGTGAGGCCCGCTAGTCCGTATTTTAGCCCAGTGAGATTCCCAACTGATGCATATAGATCGCACAAGTGCCAGTCCATGCATGTAGTAGTGGAATTGTTGGATTTTTTGCCTCTACTGAGTCATTTCTTACAAAGTTGACAGATAATGTGAGTTGGATCATCCTTTGGAGTCTCAAAAAAAGCCATGACAAGGCAACCCTTGCCGTCCCTGCCAACTGCAGACCCGCGACCTTTGCTGGCTACAGCTAGAATTGCGACTGACGATGCAGTGCTTCTCGTGGTTGAATCACTCCATATCTGTGCGGAAAGCCGCAACGTAATCTCCTTGTCTTCCTCTTCCTCCTCTGCTAAGCTACTCAGCTGTGTGCCTCTGGGTTCACACCAAGTGGGATCTACAACTTCATGGTCATCCTATCTGTTCTACCACTCCTCGGCCTGAGAGTCACCCTCCTTGTCTTCCTGCTCTGACAGCACAGTACAGACTGCATGCACCTCAGGTATCTGAGTCTCATCAGGATTACCTCCATCCCTGGGGGTTAACGTATGCTGACAAGGGTCTGGACCCTACTTCATCTGGCCCGGGATGCAACTGAAAAAATTTGGGCATAGTTGCAAAGATCCTCTTGAGTCTGTGAATCGTTGAAGCAGACTTCGGATGCCCATGGAATAGAATGTGTGAACAGCTCTGCAGACCCGCCCATCCATGGTTCCCCACAGTCAGCTGGGCAGTTGGACAGTTGTGATGTGGGAAAAATCAAGGGTATTTGGGGTGCCACCTCTGAGGACTGTACTGTGTGTGATGTTAAGGTGGAGGAAGAGGAGGAGAGACCACTTGATGCAGCACTTGCTACCCACTGGAGCACAAGCTCTTTCTAGCCCTCATCTACAAGGTGTACTGCTGAGCCGCTGCCAAAGAAAATGAGTGGCGTAGCCCGTCTAGCAACAGAAGTTGTCAGCTGTCTTTGGCTAGGACTGTATTTGTTAAGTAGAGCTTTCAGTAACATTACCACCTACCTCACACCTCGAACACCAAGCCTATTCCCTCTTCCACCACAACATCGCTTTTTCCCACTCATGTTGAATGTACCCTTTCCTTCTTTTAACCAGCTGTGTCACAACCCCATGCCCAGACCTGTCAGTCACCTGTCACTAAATTAACAATCAGTATTTATTTGCTGAGATAATGTCACTGGACCACAGAATTAGCACAAAGGATTTAGATGCTGAAATGTGGACTGTTGGCTGTATCATACAATTAGCACAAAGGATTTAGATGCTGAAATGTGGACTGGTGGCTGGACCACCCAATCAGCACAAAGGATTTAGATGTTGAAATGTGGACTGATGCCTGGACCACAAAATTAGCACAAAGCATTTAGAAGCTGAAATGTGGACTGGTGGCTGGACCACACAATCAGCACAAAGGATTTAGATGTTGAAATGTGGACTGATGTCTGGACCACACAATTAGCACAAAGGATTTAGATGCTGAAATTTGGACTGCTTGCTGAACCACACAATTAGCACACAGAATTTAGATACTGAAATGTGGACTGGTGGCTGGACCACACAATTAGCACAAAGGATTTAGATGTTGAAATGTGGACTGGTTTCTGGACCACACAACTAGTACAAAGGATTTAAATGCTGGAAGGTCGATTTGAAACAGGATCCTATCTAACTGAACTAGCTGACAATAAACCGCCAAGTTAACTATCTGACTACTTGCAGCAGCAGCCTCACTATGCTGTTACACTAACAAAATAGCACCAAAGCCACATGTCTGCTTTTTATATGGCCAATGACACAAGCCCTTGTGCCTGGATGTTGTGAATGGTTTCTGCACCCTGATTGCCTGCCGGAATCTCCACACATTAAGTTAATAAAAAAAAAAATAACAGTCTGCTGCTCCTTCGAACCCTCTCCACACCTTCCCCTGATCAAACATGTCCCCCCAGCTCATCATACAGCACCACTATCCTAGCCAAAGTCCTAACAAATACATTAGTGGAAACTGGATCATTTACCGAACTTTGGCCAAATTTTGCAGATTTGGAGGAAAATGCTCGAGAATCCGAATCCGAATCCGAATGTGCAATGTTCATGCCGTCTTTGAAATTGGAAAATGTTTTCCGAACAAGTTCGCTCATCTGTACTAATTATTATTATTATTTATTTATACAGCACCCTTTGCTTTTATGGTGCTGTACATAGGAAGGGGTACATACCAAATAGAGATATCACTTACAGTAAACAAACTAACAATGATAGACTGGTACAGAGGGAAGAGGACCCTGCCCTTGCCGGCTTAGATTCTACAGGAATGGGGAAGGAGATAGTAGGTTGGGGGGGGTTAAAGTAGCTTCAATATTTTTGAGGTGGCAGCAAGCAAGGTCATGGCAGGCTGTAAGCTTGTTTGAAGAGATGGGCTTTTAGGTTCTGTCTGAAGGATCCAAATGTGGAGGCTAATCAGACGTGTTGAGGCACAGAATTCTCTAGGAGGGAGGATATTCGGGAGAAATCTTGGAGGCGATTGGGTGAGGAACAAATAAGTGTGGAGGAGAGAAGGAGGTCTTGGGAGGACTGGAGATTACGTAAGGGAACATATTAGAAGATTAGTTCAGAAATGTATGGAGGAGAAAGGTTATGGATGTCTTTGTAGGTCAGTGTTAATAGTTTGAACTGGATACACTGGGCAATTGGGAGCCAGTGAAGGGATTTGCAAAGGGATGTAGCAGAGGAGTAACGAGGCCAGAGATGAACTAGTCGCACAGCAGAGTTAAGGATGGATTGGAGGGGTGCGAGAGTGTTAGCAGGTAGGTCACAGAGGAGGATGTTGCAGTAGTCAAGGTGGGATATGATGAGGGCATGCACAAGCAGTTTGAGGGTTGATGAAAGGATGGATTCTGGAAATATTTTTGAGCTGGAGGTGACAGGAGGTGACAAGAGCTTGGATGTGGGTTTTGAAGAACAGGGAAGAGTCAAGGGTTACTCTGAGGCAGCGGATTGCCGGTACGGGGGAAAGTGTTATGTCATTTATTGTGACAGAAAGATCAGGTGGGGAAGATATGCAAGATGGGGGAAAGATGATGAGCTTGGTTTGTCTACATTGAGTTTAAGGAAGTGAGAGGAGAAGAAGGAGGATATGGCTGATAGACATGTTGGAATTCAGGAGAGCAGAGCAGTGACATCTGGACCAGAGAGGTAGATCTTGGTATCATCAGCGTTGAGGGGCAATACGATTAAGAACTGTGTCTGCAAATTGAGATTCTGATTTGGTTTTTATCCAAAATCATATTGCAAGGCTCATTAAAGGGTCGATAGTGGATGGATTGCTGCTTCCAACAGGTGGCGCTATTGAGTTTTAGTCCTCTTCCTTTCTGAAGTGGCAATCTGCATATATATTTTCTCAGTGGAGCATTGAACTGCAAAAAAAAACTACTTACATTGGTATGCCTGGGTTGGAATGTCATTGGGTTGGAATGTTACCCCTTTGACCTCTTGTCTAGAGATGAGCGGTGTTCGACTCGAACTGTTCGCCAATCTTAAATTCAAGCTGTTTTGGGCGGTGTTGGAGCTGTACGGCGAACCCGAACGATTTGAAAAAAATTTGGATGTTCGAGGTTATGTTCGATAACTGTTCATGCACCAAAATCATAACTGGATTTTTTCTCAGTAATGCTGAAAATTATTGTTAATACGCAGTTTGAGTGTACAGCGGGGCGGGGGGAGGGGCAGGGGATGGATCTCTGCAGAAATAATGTATATCTCCATTTTTTTTTCTCTTTTCCGCATTTACAGTGGGGAGGTGCAATCTGTCAGCCTATCAGCAGCGCACACACGGAGCGAACTGCTTTTTTTCACACAAGCAAGGGCATGTGTCATTGGCAGTGTATGTCACATGTCCTTGCCCTATAAGACCCAGCGATTTTCCCCGTCGCCACCATTTTCTCACTACTGCAGCTGCTTGTTAGACGGCACCGCTGTTGCTGTGTGCGCTATACTTTGTTAATTTAAAGCCAATTTTCGCACAAATCTACAGATAGCTTGGGAGTAGGGAATAGTTGTGATTGCAGCCCTTTTAAGGACTAGGTTACATCATTTCCTACGACTTTTATCGGGCAGGTCTGTGCTCTTAAATAGATAGGTTGGGAGTAAAGACTAATTGTAATTGCAGTCCTTTTCAGGACTAAGTTACATCAGATCCTATCACTTTTTGCCAGGCAGGTCTGTGCAAGTTTTTTTTCACAGCATTTGGCTAAATCTAGCAAAACAAATCCTTTTTGGCCTATTGCAGTGTGTGTTAGTCAGTGGAGTAGCCTATCTGTGTGGCCAGCTACACCACCTGTGTATAGAATACAATTTTTTTTACTGCACCTGTGAAGTAAAACCTTTTGGGCATAGCATCATTATATTAGTCCATCTATACTAACCTCCACCAGGTTGCAAATTCAATATAATTTTTTTCTGCATATAGCTCTGAAAAAATATTTCGGCTTGTAGCAGTGTGTGGGACTTGTTCTATTAGTCCATTTACACTAACCTCCACCAGGTTGCAAGTTCAATATGATTTTTATCTGCATCTAGCTCTGAAAAAATATTTGGGCTTCGGCTTGTAGCAGTGTGTGCGAATTGTTCTATTAGTCCATCTATACTAACCTCCACCAGGTTGCAAATTCAATATAATTTTTATCTGCATCTAGCTCTGAAAAAATATTTGGGCTTCGGCTTGTAGCAGTGTGTGGGACTTGTTCTATTAGTCCATCTATACTAACTTCCACCAGGTTGCAAACTCAAAATAATTTTTAGCTTCATCTAGCCCGAAAAATAATTTTGGGCTTATTAGCAGTGTGTGGTACTCATTGTATTAGGCCAACGATACCAAGCTCCACCAGCTTTGAAATTAATATTAATTTTTAGCTGCATCTTGCCTGTAAACTAATATTCTGCATATTAGCAGTGTGTTGTACTCATTCTATTAGACCATCTATACTAAGCTCCACCAGCTTTCAAATTAATAATAATTTTTAGCTGCATCTTGCCTGGAAAATAATTTTGGGCATAGTAGCAGTGTGTGGTACTCATTCTATTAGGCCATCTATACCAAGCTCCACCAGCTTTGAAATTAATAATAATTTTTAGCTGCATCTAGCCCGGAAAATTTTTTTTCTTCCCAATAGTGGTAGCAATAGAAATATGGGGAGCGCTCCTGGCTAACAAAAATATACGCTTCATAACAAAAAACACCAGCCTAGCGCACTGCATTAATAAGATGGCATCATCGTCTCTCCTTTCTACGCCGGCTAGCATTCCTGTGCCTAAAACACAATGCATGGGTCCGCGCTAGCCACGATGCTGAGGGGTCTAAAACTGCTGCTAACGGTTTATCACAATTCAATTGGCAGATTTTCACAGAGCTCCTCCTCAACGCCAACTAATCGGGCAACAGTTGCCCACCCTCCCTATGGGATCTAGTGGCGAATAGTTGATGCCATTAATCAGAGCGTCAGTTGCCCCGTCGACATGGCAAGCATACGGTACGGCATGGGAAGAGTGGACACGACTAGTAGCAGGCAGATGGGTTGACCAATGTGAACAAGCCAGATTACAAGTCACCATAGAATTTCTCCACAAGTGAATCATGAGGGGCATATGAGGGGCGTCACCGCAGCGGTGTCTGACCGGAGTAGCATTTCACTTCCATCTACTGAATTGGGGAGATGTGACAAAGGGATTCTTCATCAGACAATCCATAAAAGGGTGGTAAAGGGGTCAGCCAAGTCAGGAGTGTAGACGTACCGTCCCGTGTCACTAAAACTGATTTCTCACATCATATCCCTAACACCATTAACATGACAATCACAATTTGAAGCAACACTACTGTCTACTGCATTTGCGATCGCCTTCTTCGGGGCTGTATGCATAAGCGAATTAGTACCTCAATCCAAAATTACCACCAGTGGAGGCTTATTACACCAGGACGTAGTCATAGCCAATAATGCAATACGTCTACGCATACGCCAATTGAAAATGGTTCCAGCGGGCAGCGGCACTTGGGTACTTCTACAACCCACAAACGGTACACTGAGTCGGGTAACAATAGTAAAAACATATATAACCATCAGATCACAAAGTAATTTCTTCCTATCACACAATGATGAAACGCAATTATCAAGATACCAGTTCCAAGCTATATTTAATAAATGCATAGCATCGGCAGGGAACCACCCCAAAGATTACGCGACACACTCATTCCGTATAGGCACGGCCACGGAAGCAGCAAGAGCAGGACTGTCAGAAACGGAAGTTCAGAGGATAGGGAGATGGTGATCCACGTGTTTGGTGAGATACATAAGACCGGACTTGTTATCCTAACGTGGTTTGTTTCTTTTACAGGTGACGCTAAGCCAACAGTGTGGGTGATAGGCCACTCGTATATATATTGGGCAGAAAAAAGGGCGAAAGTCCGCCCAGGTGGGTGGAAATTAGAGTTTCATAACACATATTTCAACTGGAGAGGTATTAGAGGTCTGCTATGGCCACAGGTACTAATGGAGGTAATCAAGGTAGGGAGAGAGGCAAGAGGTCCGGTCATCTTAGTTATACAGGCCGGGGGAAACGACCTAGGTCATCACAAGAGCGCAAAACTAATGGCAATAATGAAACTAGACACTGAGCGCTTCAGAGAATTTTTCACAAAACTAACTATAGTATGGTCAGAGATTGTACCGATAGCGGTATGGCAAGATGCGCGAGACATCACGGCCATCGAACGGACAAGGCGGGTAATAAATATTCAGATATCAAAATTTAGAAGAGACAGAGGCGGTGTAGTGATACAACACCGACAACTGGAAGGAGATAAAGCAGGCCTCATACGGCCCGACGGTGTTCACTTAATGGATATTGGACTGGACATATTCCTGTCAGGACACCAGGACGGAGTGGAAGAAGCATTAAGAGTGATGGATGGGGGTCAGAGTCCTGCATACGAGTACACAGGATCCTCCGTGGCCTGGAAATAGAAAGGACATGTTGGAGAGTTACACTTGTTGGCCAACTTGCTGGAGTGGAGACCCAGGGCATGCTGCAACAAGCTGAATTATTTTAGAAATAAAAGGCCTTTCTAATGGAATGAGTATAAAGAGTTAATAAAGCTGTGACCGATATAAGAGTTACATTATTGTATTGTCAAGGAAATGGGGGCGGTAGGGGGGTTGAGCGTCTGGGTTTGGTTGGGGGTCCCCACAGTCTGCCTAGGCTAGATGCATTTAAAAATTCTTATTAGATACACAGGCGGTGCAGCTTGCTTCGCAGCTGGGCTACTACGCCCAAAGTATTGCCTAGGCTAGATGTAGTTAAAAATTCTACGCTGACTAGCAGACACTGAAGCTTTGGAGCAGACCTCTGAGTAAACAGCTCTTCAGACTCAACCATCTGTGTTACCCCAAGCCATATTGTATGTAGTTTCTTACAGTTAAAAGGGAGGAGAGCGACCCAACCCACCTGGAATTGACGATGCCAACGTCACGTAAAACACAGCAAGGGGACTCCAAAAAGAGTCTCCATTTTTTCCAAAAATTGTGGCACAGACACCACTTAAGTGGCATCAATTGCCCCAGAGTTGCTTAAAACGGTTGGTGAGGTGATTTTACCAAATCCTCAAGCTTTTAGTCTCCCCAGGATGACACGGGGTAGAAAAGTCCTTGCGGATCCATGATTTGTTCTTCTTTATGAACGTGAGTCTGTCTACATTCTCAGTGGACAGCCGCGTGCGCTTATCTGTCAGCACACCACCAGCAGCGCTGAACACACGTTCAGATAGAACGCTGGCTGCAGGGCATGACAAGATCTCCAAGGCGTGAGTGGCGAGCTCCGGCCATTTTTCCAGACTGGAAGCCCAAAATAAGCAAGGGTCCAGTGACACAGTCATAGCTTCGATGTTCACTTGGAGATACTCCTGCACCATCCTCTCTAGGCGTTGACTATGTGTCAGACTTCTTGTCTCCTGTGGCCTTGCAAGGATGGTCTAAAAAAGTGGTGAAACGATTCCACAAAATTGCTGTTACCAGCAGATACTGTGTTACTGTTACGGTTTGAGTGATGAAGACTCGATAGTCCCACGGTTTGCAAGTTAGAACTGTGAGATTCACTACGTGCACCACTGGTGTTTTGTGGAAAAGCACATGTCAGATTCTGCAACAGCCTCTGCTGATACTCCTGCATGCGTGAATCCCTTTCTATGGCAGGAATTATTTTGGCAAATTTACTTTTGTACCGGGGATCTAAGAGTGTGGCAACCCAGTAGTCGGGATTACTTCGAATTCTGACAATCAGAGGGTCATGTTGCAGGTAGTGCAGCAAGAAGGCACTCATGTGTCTTGCGCATCCAGGAGGACCAAGTCCTTGTTGTGTTGGTAGTGAGGTAAGAAACATGCTTCCTTCCTCTGCCCTCTCCCCCCAACCTCGCACAACAGAAACGTGATCAAGGTCTCCCTCATCTGATGAGTCTTACATGCCCATCGCCAGTTCGTCCTCCACTTCTTCCTCGGCTCCTGCACCTTCCTCAACAGTTTGGCTGCTACCATGCGCCCTGGTCAATCCCTCTCCCCCACCCTCCCATGCCTGCCGCCTTAGTGCTGCCGACCGTCTGGACCTTGGAGATGTTATCCCTTCCGCATACGACTCCTCCTCTACTTCCTCCACCTCCTCTTGTCCCACCACCTGACTCTGAATTCTGTTTAACGTGTGCTCCAGCATGTAAATCACCAGACTAGTCATGCTGATAATGGCATCATCATCAGCACTAAACATCTTTGTCACCATTTCAAAACTGGGCAGAAGGGTGTGTGGCGCCCCTGAGGGTTTAGTCGCCACAGAGGTACTGCATCTCACCCAGAGGTGTGGTATCTCACCCTCAGGTAAGGAATGAGTATGGCTCGGGACCCTAACACCTGCATCCAACACATACATGCAGTGGGGGTAGGGCGAGATTGCTCCTAAGGGATAGCACAGTCTCAGGTCCCTAGCTGGTGGGAGGGTCCTATGTAGTGGGTGTGGGTGGAGAAAGAAGCTTAGGGGTGCACATGACAGGGAGAGTATAAATAGGAAGCCATCTTAGAAAGAGCAAGCCAGTCAGAGGAGGAGAAGTGACAGGAGCAGAGGCTCTGCATGAGCTCTGCTCCGGAGGCGGGCCTTGCCTGGGAGGCCCAGGACTGAAGGAGAGAAGAGAGGAGAGGGAGCAGGAAGGCTTCAGGAACCGAAGGGACCCTAGGTGTACGGGCCGTGCAGAAGGCCACCCGTACGCCCACTGCTACCAGGAGGTAGAGGGGTCAGGCCAGATAAGGGGAACCGGTCCCTCAACTAGCGGAGAAACAGTAAGGCTCAACTAGAAACCGGAGGCTGCAGCATTTCATGTACTGCAGGCCAAAGTCCACACCAGTCTCACTAAAAAGGTAGCCACATAGGACCCAGGGGACGGAACACACGTTGCCCGCCAAGGCCCGAGGATACCGTATAGAAATGTCACTGGGTGTAAGGTGCAGGGCGAAGGCCAGAGAAAGGACACACAGAAGGGGGTCCTGCTAAGTACTCCGGAGCTATCTTGGGGAGGATTGAGCCCCTCACTGAGTACGCACAGCACGACGGTGGAGATTGCTCTGGTACCTGGAATCTGGACTGCAACAACTGTGAGTAAAGATCTTGGGACTGCATCACACGGACTCTGTGTTCATTACTGACTCCCTGCACTACAACCACCATCATCCACCCACACTGCCCTGAAGCTACACTCTTCCTATTGGGAGTAATAATATCATTGCTGCAAAACCACCAGCTTCAGAGGACTGTTCCGCAGCGGCGGCCCCTTTGGCTGCACTCCACAGGTGGCGTAGTTGGACATTATAAAACCCATATATACAAATTACCTTTTGATTGACCGTCCTGGGTCACGGACCGGGTCGCCGCCAAAGTGACTTCAACCCCCAGCGTCTACCGGCCCGGCTCCGGGTACCCCATGGCCCAGGGTGCGCATCAATTTCATAGGTCCCTGATCTGAGACCACTCCTGCAGCGTGATTTGCCCCACCTCTGGATCTCGTTGGCCCAGGCTATACGTCAGAACGTATTGCACCAGGGCTTGTCGGTGCTGCCACAGTCGCTGCAACATGTGCAGAGTTGAATTCCACTGTGTCAGCACATCGCATTTCAGCCAGTGAACTGGCAGGCCCAACGACTTCTGTAGAGATGTAAGTCGTTGAGCTGCGGGATGCGAATGGTGGAAGTGAGCACACAGTGACCGTGCCCTCTGCAGAAGGCCATCTAGTCCGGGAGAGTGGGCTAAAAATTGCTGGACAACCAGGTTCAACACGTGAGCAATACAAGGCACATGTGTGACATTGCCCAGGCTAAGGGGCGCACCCAGGTTTGCAGCATTGTCGCACACGGCCTTCCCTGGTTGCAGGTCCAGTGGAGACAACCATTCATGAAACTGGGTCTCCAGAGCTGACCACAACTTCTCAGCTGTGTGACTCACATTTCCCAGACATTTCAAAGTAAACACTGCCTGATGCCATTGAGCCCTGCTGCCAGCACAGTAGGGAGGTGTGCAGGATTCCTTCTACGCAGTTAGAAAGCGGGTGGGATTACCAGACAGGCTTTGGGTGCAGGTGGAGGACCGAGAGGAGGTTGAGGAGGCAGAAGCAGTGGAGGAACTTCTAGATAAAGAGGATTGACGTACAACTCGTGGGGACGGCAAGACTTGGACAGCAGCCCCTTGTCCTGCTGTCACCATAGTTAGCCAGTGCCCAGTCAGCGACATGTAACGCCCCTGTCCATGCCTTCTCGCCCAAGTGTCTGTGGTGAAATGCACCCTGTCACACACAGAGTTTCTCAAAGAAGTGGTGATGTTGTGTGCGACATGCTGGTGTAACGCAGGCACACCTTTCTTTGAGAAGTAGTGCCGACTGGGCGTCTGGTACTGGGGCACTGCGACGGACATAAGGTCTCGAAAATCCTCTGTGTCCACCAGGCGGAAAGGCAGCATTTCTGCAGCCAAGAGCTTGAAGATGGTGAAATTCAACCTCTTAGCTTTCTCATGGCTAGGAGGAAATGGTCTTTTACTTGTCCACATCTGAGGGACCGAGGGCTGGCTGTTGTGCTTAGACGGGGTTGAGTAGGGTGTCCCCGGCAAATTTGCCAGTCTGTGAGGAAGATGCAGGTGGAAAAATTAGGTTGCCTTGATCCAAAGGTGGTGCTATTGAGGTCGGAGAGCACTCAACACCAGTTTGTGTTTCCACTTCCAAATGAAATGGCCAATCACACTGGCTGTTGCAGGTAAAGAGGTGGCAGGTCTGCATCCAAAAACATGTGTGACTGCTGTCCCCCCAGTCACAGAGGATGAAGAGGCCGCGGATGCACAAGATGGGGCAGAGGGTGGTTGGCCCGGCCCGCTAGGCCGCATTGTAGCATAGTGAGCTTCCCACTGCAACTTATGCTTCATATCCATGTGACGGTTCATGCATGAAGTACTCAAACTATGGATTTTTTGGCCTCTACTTAGCTTTTGTTGACTAATATTACAGATAACACAAGTTGGGTCATCCTTATCGATCTGAAAAAATGCCCAGGCTATGCAAGGCTTAGAGCCCATGCGACCTGAAGAGCCACTACGACTTATGGTCAGAGGCAGAGTTGTGGTTGAGGATGCAGTTGTTGACATGCTTTCAGTACTCCGTCTCTGTCCAGGAAGGCGCAACCTAACCTCGTCGTCAATAGCATCTGTGACGACAAGCTGCGCTTGGTATCACAGCTCCTAGACAAGTGCATTGATGGAATCCTCCACAAGAGGCCCCAATAAACATTCACACAACTCCACCTTCCACCTCAGACCAGCAGAGGGAGCCCTTTAGGGATATAAACAGGGAAGGTGGAGCTAGGCAGTTCAGTTCCTCTGAAGAGTTCCTGCAGTAGAGAAGCCTAAGAGAGGTCAGTCTGCAGTGGAGCTCAGTCTAGGCTAGAGAACTCAGTTAATAGTTCAGCAGTGGAGCACGAGGCTCCTGTTAGCTAGATTCAGGGAGCTCAGTTAGAGCTTAAGGTGTGCCGGCGCCATAAGATCAGTGAAACGCGGCAATTTGCCGTTAGTGTGTATAGCCTAGTGAGGGCCTGAGTAGACCGAAGGCGAGTGGAGAGTTAGTACATAGTGGGCAGTGGAGCTTAACCAGCTCACCCCGAAGCATTTACCGGACACCGGATCCGAGCTTACCGGGATCTTTGACCCAGTAAGGCATAACCGGAATCCCTGGAGAACTACAAGTCCAAGAATCGCTAAGGTGCTGATACGTAACAGAGCCAGGAGACGCTTAGGCCCCGCATGCTGGGAGCGTGAACTCCAAGACAAGGCCCTACCACAAGGTCAGCCAGCGCAGGACAGAGACAAAGTTAGGCCTAGCACCAGGCAGGTCAGAAACTTACTACGCAGAGGCAAGAAACAGGAGGCCCTACACCCGCTCATTGGGGAGGATCCTGATATGCACCCTTCACCCTACAGTGCTCCGGGATGTGCATGAATTTCCACCGGTAAAAGGTACTGAAGTGACTACCGTGTCCGTTCCCGTTCTTGTTCTGACCCAGCTGGGTCTCGTCTGTCCTGCATTCCCCCTGCATATTCTTTTCTGAGGCCTAGCTCCTCCTGTGGGGAGCTATACCATCGAGCTGCCTTATCATCGGCCTCAGTGGACTGCTGCAGCGCTGCTACTTCTCACCAGATACCACAAGTGGCGTCTCGAACTCTTATAAAATTAACAATTATCCACCCTTTTAAAAACTGACCCCAGGGTACGGGCCCGGGAGCCGACCACCGCGACATCCCCAAGGCCAGGCAAAGGCCCGGGTACCGAGTCATCCCCATCCTCTGGGCTAGTCACATCCTCCTCCACCTCCTCTGCTGACCTCATCGACTGGCTGACTGTGGGTTGACAGTAAGTGGGATCTCCAACCTCGTCATCATCACCCTGTGTGTTCTCACACCCGTTGTCTTCAGAGCCAACCTCTTCCTGCCCTGACCGAAAAGTCAAGTTGTCGCTCCAATCACGTATTTGAGTCTCATTATCATCTTCATCATTGTCTCCACCAACAGGAGTTACAGTTTGGGAACGATAGTCTACATTATGCTCAGAACCTTCTTCATCTGGTCCTGGATCCGACTCATAAAGATTCTGGGCATCAGTGCAGATCATTTGCTCGTCTGGATTAACAGAAGCTCTGGAGCAGACCTCCGTTTCCCAGGCTATAGTATGAGTAAACAGATGTGCAGACTCAACAATCTGTGTTACCTCATACTCAGACGGGCAGCTGGAGACTTGGGAGCTGTGAGGAAGCAAGTGCGATTGGGGTGACACCTCTGAGGACTGGAGTATTTGTGATGTTGAAGTTGAGGTGGAGGAGAGCCCACTTGAAGGAGCACTTGATATCCGTTGAAGCACCTGCTGTTTTTGTGCCTCATCTGGAGTTTGTAGCGATGGGAGTGTCCGTAAGAAAGGGATAGTATCACATTGTCCACGAAAAGAAGTAGACATCTTAGTTTGGCTGAAAGATGGTCTTTCTTCTGTAGATGTTACTCCCCCCCGTGATTTTGGCTATAAAAGGGTCCCCTAGACCCCTACCCCAAGCTTTTTAAGAGAATAATATTTGGCGTGGTAGGAGACTCTATGGAATGCTTTCTCAGCATCCAACGAGAGTATCTAATTACAAATTTTTAACTGCATCTAGCCCAGGAAATACTTTGTGTCTAGTAGCCGTGTCTGCTAGTCAGTGGATTATCCCAGCTGTTAAGCAAGCTACACCACCTGTTTTTTGGACACTTAATTTTTTCAAAGGAAGTGGTTCGGGCCCCCGGGACACTCAGTGAAGAGCATCGGGGAGGCACCCCAAGGCATAGGGACTGGGACTGGCGGTAGGACGCCTTGCGGTGGACCGCAGAGCTCGATCCTTTTAAAAGCTTTTTAACTGCAGCAGCTTTAGTGGACGCTGCTGGAGCTGGAATTACGCGGCTGCTAGCATGATACTTGCCCTCCAATAGATCCTTGTAAAGGGATTTAAAGTGTACTCATTCAAATTAGAGAGGCAATTTAAATTAAAAAGATTAGACCTGCCTCCACCACAGGGGGGCTCGCTCGACCCACCAGTGGGCAGGCACCAGAATTGAGAGAGGGGGGCTGGCCATCAGGGTCCACCGCAGCTCTGGCACAAACCAGGTGACACGAAGGTCGCACGGGCAGGAACAGACTGGCCTTGTCGGCTTCGCACTTTTTTGGTTTTAGAAGGGCATGACATGCCTATATCTGTGTCTCCCCCTCCTTTTACTCCTCCACCTCTTTTCTTTTCGCATGACTATATGTACTTGTCACTTTTCCATGTGTTAGTTGTGTCTTCTGAGCAGTTTGTCAGCTTTTGGACACCTTTGAAGTTGTTTTCTATGTGTTTCTATGTGTTTTTGTTTGCCTGCCATTGGTTTTAACTGTGTTCGAAGGTGTTCGACGAACAGTTCGGCGAACATACCGGTGTTCGACGAACCGAACCGAACTCGAACACTACGGGGGTGGCTCAACACTACTCTTGTCTCTTTAAACAGTTTATAACCTGACCAATTTCCTCCCTTTTTAACCGGCCACATTTTAAGGTTTTAACAGACATCCACTTTTAAAGGCTCTATATATTTTGCTTGTTTGGAAATTCAAATAATTTTTACCTTTTTTATGCAAAACATGGGGCTTAATTTTTATGATATCTTTATATTCCTTTTTTTGTTGATATTAGGAGAAAATGTTAAGAAAAAAAGGAAATACGTTTTTCACTTTTATATTTTCATTTTATGGCCACAAAGGACTGCTAAAAACATTTTAAATTGCATTTCTCTTTCAGTATAAATTATTTTTATATTAGGAAAATATTTTTTTCAAGAGGGTTAGAAATAGTGACTCAGAATGAAAGTATTGTTTTAGTTTTGTTTTATTTATGCCTTATTACTGTGTTTCTTTTACCTTTTTCATTTCTTCATTTATTTTACTCACTTTGCTCCCAAAAAGCATTAAAAGACATTTGAGGGACATATTAACATATTAATTCCTTTTTTTACTGCAGATTTCCCCTGTCTGGTAAATTAGCTCCAAATAACATTGACAATTATAATTCTTATATTACAATACGTATTTGATAATGTTGAGCGAGCATGCTCGATACTGCTCGGTACTCGCCCGAGCATTTCACTACGCGGGTTTTTGGTTACTCAGGCGGGAGCTCGGGTCTCCTCCCTGCATGTTTGGCGCTCTTTACAGAGCCAATGAACATGCAGGGATTGCCAGCCAGTCACTGTAATGTCGCAGCCATGTTGGTTGTGGGCATTACAGTGATTGGCTGGCCGCACAGCATCACCTCGAGTATTTAAAACAGGGCGCCGCCATCTTGGACACAGTCACTCTGGATCAGACAGTGTAGGGAGAGTGCTGCTGAGCTAGGGAGAGATTTATACTATGAAATAGGTAGTGTAGGGTCTCTAAAGCCTGCAAAATCAAACAAACAGTCCTTCAGAGGACTAATATCCATCCCAGATATCAGGCAGGCAGGCAGGCAGGCTGTATAGGAGACGCAGTGGTTATACCAGGGGTCTCAAACACGCGGCCCGCGGGCCGCATGCAGCCCCTCTGGCTGCTTCTTGCGGCCCGCAGGCACAGACCCGTAACTATCGCGGCTCTCTCCAGCAGCCGCTGACATCAGCGCTGTAATGCAGTGTATTTCCGCGCAGAGACCGGCTCTCTGCACAGCAATACCAGTGTCAGCCGCTGGCCTATCAGAGGCCAGCAGCTTACCTCTGCATCCCAGCGCAGCGGCGTATGACGTCACTGCCATGTGCAGATGTCAGCTGCTGGCCTCTGATAGGTCAGCGGCTGACACTGGTATTGCTGTGCAGAGAGCCGGTCTCTGCGTGGCAATACTCTGCATTACAGCGCTGATGTCCGCGGGTGCTGGAAATAGCTGTGATCGTTACGTGGTCTGTGCTCAGTATGGGGGGGACGGGGACTCGGAGCGCTGTATGGGGGGACGGGGACGGGGACTAGTGTTGAGCCACCCCCGTAGTGTTCGAGTTCGGTTTGGTTCGTCGAACACCCGTGTGTTCGCCGAACTGTTCGTCGAACTGTTCGTCGAACACCTTCGAACACCGTTAAAACCAATGGCAGGCAAACAAAAACACATAGAAAACACCTTCAAAGGTGTCCAAAAGCTGACAAACTGCTCAGAAGACACAACTAACACATGGAAAAGTGACAAGTACATATAGTCATGCGAAAAGAAAAGAGGTGGAGGAGTAAAAGGAGGGGGAGACACAGATATAGGCATGTCATGCCCTTCTAAAATTCAAAAAGTGAGAAGCCGAGACGGCCAGTCCGCTCCTGCCCGTGCCACATCTGTGTCGCCGGGTTTGTGCCAGAGCCGCGGTGAACCCTGACGGCCAGCCCCCCTCTCCCAATACTGGTGCCTGTCCGCTGGTGGGTCGAGAGAGCCCCCCTGTGGTGGAGGCAGCTCTAAGCTTTTTAATTTAAATTGTCCCTCTAATTTGAATGAATACACTTTAAATCCATTTACAAGGATCTATTGGAGGGCAAGTCTCATGCCAGCAGCCGCATAATTCCAGCTCCAGTAGCGTCCACTAAAGCTGCTGCAGTTAAAAAGCTTTTATAAGGATCGAGCTCGGCTGTCCACCGCAAGGCATCCTAGTGCCAGTCCCAGCCCCTATGCCTTGGGGTGCCTCCTGATGCTCTTCACTGAGTATCCCGTGGTCCCGAAGCATTTCCTTTGAAAAAATTAAGTGTCCAAACTACAGGTGGTGTAGCTTGCTTAACAGCCGGGATAATCCGCTGACTAGCAGACACTGCTACTAGGCACAAAGTATTTCCTGGGCTAGATGCAGTTAAAAATTTGTAAGTAGATACTCTCGTTGGATGCTGAGAAAGCATTCCATAGAGTCTCCTGGCACGCCATATATGATTCTCTTAAAAAGCTTGGGGTAGGGGTCTAGGGGACCCTTTTATAGCCAAAATCACGGCCCTGTATCACAATACGTCACCTAGGCTGAAGATAAATGGAACTGTAGCACCGAGGGCTCGGTTGCTACAGACGTATTGCACCTCACCCAGAGGTGTGATATCTCACTCTCAGATAAGGATGGAGTGTGGATCAGGACCCGACACCTGCATGCATTACACCACATTGCCGTGGGGCAGGGCGACCAATATGCCCCTGAGATGGGCACGACAGTCCCTGTCCCTGGCTGGAGTGGGGGGAGGGAACACTGAGGAAGGGGAACCCTGCAGTGCAGGAGCAGGGAGGAAGCAGTTCCTGGGTGCATTGAGAAGGGAGTATAAAAGGTGGGCACCATCTTAGTTCAGTGCAGAGAAGTCTGAGCAGAAGTGGCAGGGAGCAGGGGCTCTGCATGAGCTCTGCTCCGGAGGCGGGCCTAGTAACAGAGGCCCAGGCCTGCAAGAGGGAGAAGGAAGGAAGAGGAGCGGAGAAGGCTCCAGGAATGAGGAATGAAGGGATCCCAGGGGTGCGGACGGGCGAGTCGCCACCGCACGCCCGAATCCACCTGCGTGGAGGGGTCAGGCCAAAGGGGGAGACCGGTCCCCGAACTAGTGGAGGCAGGAAACGACCCTCAGCTAGAAACCGGAGGCTCTGACATTTTATGTGGCGCAGCCCCTTGCTCCACCCGCTAGGAAGGCACCACATAGGGTCAGGGAAACTGGCGCCAAGTTTACCAAGAGGAGGCCCGAGGCAGCCGGACAGAAGTGTTGGTAAGAAAGGCCAGACAAAGGACACACAAAGGGGGTCCTGTGAAGCACTCCAAAGTTATCTGGGAGTTGTCTGAGCCCCTCACCTGGTGAGCACAGTACGACGTGGGCAGCTGTTACCTGCAGATGTGGTCTGGATAATAAGAACTGTGAGTAAAGGCCCTGAACTGCATCACTGACTCCGTGTTGTTACTGCTGCTGCCCTGCACCATCACCCCCATCCTCCGCATACACTGCCCTGAGGCTATACTCCTCCCGTGGGGAGTTATGCTACGCTCTGCTGCACCCACAACACCAGCCTTAGCGGTCTGCCCTGTAGCGGCGGTTCACTCTGACCGCAATCCACGGGTGGCGTAGTCGGACATTTAAACATCAAAACCACATAAATAGTTCCGCCACTGGTTTGACCGCCCTGAGCCACGGAACCGGATCGCCGCGACGAAGACTACAACCACCAGCATCCACCAAAAAGGGTCCGGCTCCGGGTGTCCCAAGGCCCAGGGGGTGCGTCAGAACATTTTCATCACCTTTCACAATCACCAATGGGACAAGGCAGGGATGTCCTCTGTCCCCTCTCTTATACATCCTAGTGACGGAGCACCTACTCTCATCAATTCGCCATAACCCCAATATTAGGTGGATTGAGGTGGGAGGCACCGAGTACAAGTGCTCTCTATTTGCTGATGATGTCCTAGTATATATCACTCAATCACATATATCCATCCCTGCTGTTATGGCTGAAATAGATCACTTTGTTACATGGTAAAATTTTAAAATCAATGCAGCGAAGTCTGAGGCCCTCGATGTCTCCCTCCCTAAATCCATATAGGATTCCATCCAGTCCAACTTTCCCTTTGCCTGGCCCTCACAGGGTATCAAATACTTAGGAATTCCTATTCATAGAGACCTCTCCCATCTATGTTATCTTAATTTTGGGCCCTTTATTGAACAATTCCATACAGACCACGGTTGGCAAGTTAGAACTGTAAGATTCACTACGTGAACCACTGGTGTTTTGTGGAAAAGCACATGTACACCGCGTTCCAAATTATTATGCAAAAAGTGTTTAGGAGTGATAAGGGAAGAATTTGTTTGTTTGTCAGTTAAACTCATTGATGGTGATGTGTGTCAGGGCTCTTTATATCACTGTAAGCAATTGCAGACACCTGTGCTAATTAGTTTGGCAGGTGTGTCCAATGAAAGGCAAGACTACTTAAGAAGGCTCTCTCACATTATTAAGCAGCCTACATTTTCTGCCAAAATGGGAAAGAAAAAGGATGTGTCGGCTGCTGAGAAGCAACAAATTGTGGAGTGTTTAGGTCAAGGCATGACTACAATCAACATTGTGCGATGATCAGGATGAAGTGTCTTGGCAATCAAGAAGTATGTAGCTGATTCACAGTACACACGTGTGCGTGCTGATAAGGGCAAATTGAGGACTCTTTCCTACAGGCAATTACGTCAGGTTGAAAGAGCAGCGGCAAAAAAGCCTTGTCATAGCAGCAGACAAGTTTTTGAAGCTGCTTGTGCCTCCAACGTCCCCCGAACAACAAGATGCAGGGTCCTTCAGAGGTTTGCAGCTGTGCATACGCCATCCTGTCGACCTCCTCTATCTACTTCACACAAGCAGAAACGGCTCCAGTGGGCCAAACATTACATGAAGACTGATTTCAAAACTGTTTTGTTCACGGATGAGTGCCGTGCAGCGCTCGATGGTCCAGATGAATGGAGTGGAGGATGGCTGGTTGATGGACACCCCACGCAAACACGGCTACAGCGCCAACAAGGAGGAGGTGGAGTAATGTTTTGGGCTGGAATCATGGGGAGAGAGATTGTCGGCCCCTTTAGGATCCCTGAAGGCGCTAAAGATGAATTCCATAATGTATGTGGATTTTCTCAAACAGCACTTCCTGCCATGGTTCAAGAAGAAGAACCGTGTATTTCACAGCAAGATCATTTTTCTGCATGCTGCACATAAAACATCTGCATCTCTGGCTGATATGGGCATAAAAGGGGACAAACTTATGGTGTGACCCCCATGCTCCCCTGACCTCTACCCCATTCAGAACCTTTGGAGCATCATTAAAAGGAGTGTCTATGATGGCGGGAGGCAGTTCACATCTAACCAACAGCTCTGGGAGGGTATTCTGTCCTCATGCAAAACAATTGAAGCAGAAACCATCCAAAACCTGACAAATTCAATGGACGAGAGAGTTAAGAAGCTCCTTTCGAACAAGGGGTCCTATGTGAAAATGTAACATCACCTAGAATAAAGTTTTGAGTTGAAAACTGTTTGATTTCAGTTTCTAACAACCTGCTAATGCTTATAATTTCAAAAATGACCATTTTTTTGGTCTTTATTAAAATGAAAAGGTTGATCGAAAAGTTTGGGGGATCTAAGAGTGTGGCAACCCAGTAGTCATGATTACTTCGAATTCTGACAATATGAGGGTCATGCTGCAGGTAGTGCAGCAAGAAGGCACTTATGTGTCTTGCGCATCTCGGACCCCCAAAATTATTTTCCGGGCTAGATGCAGCTAAAAATTATTTTTAATTTTAAATCTGGTGAAGCTTATTATAGATGGTCTAATAGGTTCAGTGCTGCACACTGCTACAAAGCCCAAATTATTTTCCAGTCAAGATACAGATAAACATGATTAGTAATTTGAAAGCTTAAAACGGTTGGTAGGGTGATTTTAACCAATCATCAAGCTTTTACTCTCCCCAGGATGACACAGGGGTAGAAAAGTCGTTTCGGATCCATGATTTGTTCATCTTTATGAACGTGAGTCTGTCTACATTATCAGTGGAGAGCCGCGTGCGCTTATCTGTCAGCACACCACCAGCAGCGCTGAACACACGTTCAGACAGAACGCTGGCTGCGGGGCATGACAAGATCTCCAAGGCGTAAGTGGCTAGCTCCGGCCATTTATCCAGATTGGAAGCCCAAAAAGAGCAAGGGTCCAGTGACACAGTCGTGGCTTCAATGTTTACTTGGAGATACTCCTGTACCATCGTCTCTAGGCGTTGACTATGTGTCAGACTTCTTGTCTCCTGTGGCCTTGCAAAGGATGGGCTAAAAAAGTGGTGAAATGATTCCGCAAAATTGATGTTACCAGCAGATACTGTGGTTCTGTTACGGTTTGAGTGCTGAACACTTGACGGTCCCACGGTTGGCAAGTTGGAACTGTGAGATTCACTACGTGCACCACTGGTATTTTGTGGAAAAGCACATGTAAGATTCTGCAACAGTCTCTGCTGATACTCCTGCATGCGTGCATCCCTTTCTATGGCAGGAATAATTTCTGCAAATTTACTTTTGTACCGGGGATCTAACAGTGTGGCAACCCAGTAGTCAGGATTATTTCTAATTCTCACAATTCGAGGGTCATGTTGCAGGTAGTGCAGCAAGAAGGCACTCATGTGTGTTGCGCATCCAGGAGCACCAAGTCCCTGTTGTGTTGGTGGCGAGGTAACAATCATGCTTCCTTCCTCTGTCCTCTCCCCCCAACCTCGCACAACAGAAATGTGATCAAGGTCTCCCTCATCTGATGAGTCTTCCATCAGTTCGTCCTCCACTTCTTCCTGGGCTCCTGCACCTTCCTCACTAGTTTGGCTGCTACCATGCGCCCTGGTAAAATCATCTCCCCCACCCTCACATGCCTGCCGCCTTGGTGCTGCCGACCGTCTGGACCTTGCAGATGTTAGCCCTTCCGCATACAACTCCTCCTCCTCTACTTCCTCCACCTCCTCTTGTGCCACCACCTGACTCCGAATTCTGTTTAACATGTGCTCCAGCATGTAAATCACCGGAATAGTCATGCTGATAATGTCATCGTCAGCACTAAACATCTTCGTCGCCATTTCAAAACTGTGCAGAAGGGTGCATAGGTCCCTGATCTGAGACCACTCCTCCAGCGTGATTTGCCCCACCTCTGAATCTCGTTGGCCCAGGCTATACGTCAGAACGTATTGCACCAGGGCTTGTCGGTGCTGCCACAGTCGCTGCAACATGTGCAGAGTTGAATTCCACCGGGTAGGCACATCGCATTTTAGCCGGTGAAGTGGCAGGCCCAACGACTTCTGTAGAGATGTAAGTCGCTGAGCTGCGGGATGCGAACGGCGGAAGTGAGCACACAGCGACCGTGCCCTCTGCAGAAGGCCATCTAGTCTGGGATAGTGGGCTAAAAATTGCTGGACAACCAGGTTCAACACGTGAGCCATACAAGGCACGTGTGTGACATTGCCCCGGCGAAGGGCCGCACCCAGGTTTGCAGTATTGTCGCACATGGCCTTCCCTGGTTTCAGGTCCAGTGGAGACAACCATTCATGAAATTGGTTCTCCAGAGCTGACCACAACTCCTCAGCTGTGTGACTCACATTTCCCAGACATTTCAATGTAAAAACCGCCTGATGACGTTGAGCCCTACTGCCAGCATAGTAAGGAGGTGTGCAGGATCCCTTCTGCGCAGTTAGAAAGCTTGTGGCATGACCAGACAGGCTTTGGGTGCAGGTGGAAGACCGAGAGGAGGTTGAGGAGGCAGAAGCAGTGGAGGAACTTTGACATAAAGAGGATTGACGCACAACTCGTGGGGACGGCAAGACTTGGACAGCAGCCCCTTGTCCTGCTGTCACCATAGTTACCCAGTGCCCAGTCAGCGACATGTAACGCCCCTGTCCATGCCTACTCGTCCAAGTGTCTGTGGTGAAATGCACCCTGTCACACACAGAGTTTCTCAAAGAAGCGGTGATGTTGTGTGCGACATGCTGGTGGAGCGTAGGCACACCTTTCTTTGAGAAGTAGTGCCGACTGGGCATCTGGTACTGGGGCACTGCGACGGACATAAGGTCTCGAAAATCGTCTGTGTCCACCAGGCGGAAAGGCAGCATTTCTGTAGCCAAGAGCTTGCAGATGGTGAAATTCAACCTCTTAGCTTTCTCATGGCTAGGAGGAAATGGTCTTTTACTTGTCCACATCTGAGGGACCGAGGGCTGGCTATTGTGCTTAGACGGGGTTGATAAGGGTGTCCCGGCAAACTGCCGGTCTGTGAGGAAGATGCAGGCGGACATGTTAGGTTGCCTTGATCCAAAGGTGGTGCTATCGATGTCGGACAGCGCTCAAGACCAGCTGGTGTTACCACCTCCAAAGAAAATGATGACCTGCCAATCACGCTGGCTGTTGCGGGTAAAGAGGTGGCAGGTCTGCGCCCCAAAACAGGTGTGACTGCTGTCCCCCCAGTCACAGAGGATGAAGAGGCCGCGGATGCACAAGATATGGCAGACGGTGGTTGGCCCGGCCGGCTAGGCCGCATTGTAGCACACTGAGCTTCCCACTGCAACTTATGCTTCATGTCCATGTGCCGGTTCATGCATGAAGTACTCAAACTATGTATTTTTTGGCCTCTACTTAGCTTTTGCTGACAAATGTTACAGATAACACGAGTTGGGTCATCTTTATCGATCTGAAAAAATGCCCAGGCTATGCAAGGCTTAGCACCCATGCGACCTGAAGAGCCACCACGACTTGTGGTGAGAGGCAGAGTTGTGTTTGAAGATGCAGTTGTTGACGTGCTTCCAGTACTACGTCTCTGTCCAGGAAGGCGCAACCTGACCTCGTCGTCACTAGCATCTTCCTCCACCTCCTCTGCTGACCTCATCTCTTGGCTGACTGTGGGTTGACAGTAAGTGGGATCTCCGACCTCATCATCATCACCCTGTGCGTTATCACACCCGTCGTCCTCAGAGCCAACCTGTTCCTGCCCTGACAAAAAACTAAAGTTGTCGCTCCAATCAGGTATTTGAGTCTTATCATCGTCTTCCTCATTGTCTCCACCAACAGGAGTTACAGTTTGGGAATGAGGGTCTACATTATGGTCAGAACCTTCTGCGTCTGGTCCTGGATCCGACTCATAAAGATTCTGGGCATCAGTGCAGATCATTTCCTCGTCTGGATTCACAGAAGCGCTGGAGTCGACCTCTGATTCCCAGGCTATAGTATGAGTAAACAGCTCTGCAGACTCAACCATCTGTTCTACCTCATACTCAGACGGGCAGCTGGAGATTTGGGAGCTGTGAGGAAGCAAGTGAGATTTGGGTGACACCTTTGAGGACTGGAGTATTTGTGATGTTGAAGTTGATGTGGAGGAGAGCCCACTTAAAGGAGCACTTGATATCCGTTGAAGCACCTGCTGTTTTTGTGCCTCATCTGGAATTTGTAGCGATTGGCGTGGCCGTAAGAAAGGGATCTTATCACATTGTCCGCTAAAAGAAGTAGACATTTTAGTTTGGCTGGAAGATGGTCTTTCTTCTGCACCTACCCCACGGACACAACCTTTTTTCCCCTTCCCAACACGCCTATTCCCCTTTCCACCAGCAGCAGGCCTTTTTCCACTCATTTTGGTGGTTAACTAATTCACAACTCTGGAGTTGTTTGCACAAAAAAACAATGGATGGTAACCGAGCAGAGCTGAGTGGCCAAACTGTGGTATTAGGCCAAAACTATTGGCTGGGTTAGATGCAGAAAAAAAAAATTTTTAATTTGCAACCTGATGGAGGTCAGTATAGATGGACTATTAGACCAAGTCCCACACACCGCTAGAAGCCCAAATATTTTTTCAGAGCTAGATGCAGAAATTTTTTTTATTCAATTTGCAACCTGATGGAGGTCAGTATAGATGGACTAATAGACCAAGTCCCACACACTGCTAGAAGCCCAAATATTTTTTCAGAGCTAGATGCAGAAAAAAATTATTTTTAATTTGCAACCTGATGGAGGTCAGTATAGATGGACTAATAGACCAAGTCCCACACACCGCTAGAAGCCCAAATATTTTTTCAGAGCTAGATGCAGAAAAAAATTATATTCAATTTGCAACCTGCTGGAGGTCAGTATACAAGGACTAATAGAACAAGTCCCACACACTGCTAGAAGCCCAAATATTTTTTCGGAGCTAAATGAAGAAAAAAATTATTTTTAATTTGCAACCTGATGGAGGTCAGTATAGATGGACTAATAGACCAAGTCCCACACACTGCTAGAAGCCCAAATATTTTTTCAGAGCTAGATGCAGAAAAAAATTATTTTTAATTTGCAACCTGATGGAGGTCAGTATAGATGGACTAATAGAACAAGTCCCACACGCTGCTAGAAGCCCAAATATTTTTTCAGAGATAAATGAAGAAAAAAATTATTTTTAATTTGCAACCTGATGGAGGTCAGTATAGATGGACTAATAGACCAAGTCCCACACACTGCTAGAAGCCGAAATATTTTTTCAGAGCTATATGCAGAAAAAAATTATTTTTAATTTGCAACCTGATGGAGATCAGACTAATAGACCAAGTCCCACACACCGCTAGAAGCCGAAATATTTTTTCAGAGCTAGATGCAGAAAAAAATTATATTCAATTTGCAACCTGCTGGAGGTCAGTATAGAAGGACTAATAGAACAAGTCCCACACACTGCTAGAAGCCCAAATATTATTTCAGAGCTAAATGAAGAAAAAAAATATTTTTAATTTGCAACCTGATGGAGGTCAGTATAGATGGACTAATAGACCAAGTCCCACACACTGCTAGAAGCCCAAATATTTTTTCAGAGCTAGATGCAGAAAAAAAATATTTTTAATTTGCAACCTGATGGAGGTCAGTATAGATGGACTAATAGACCAAGTCCCACACACCGCTAGAAGCCCAAATATTTTTTCAGAGCTAGATGCAGAAATTTTTTTTATTCAATTTGCAACCTGATGGAGGTCAGTATAGATGGACTAATAGACCAAGTCCCACACACTGCTAGAAGCCCAAATATTTTTTCAGAGCTAGATGCAGAAAAAAATTATTTTTAACTTGCAACCTGATGGAGGTCAGTATAGATGGACTAATAGACCAAGTCCCACACACTGCTAGAAGCCCAAATATTTTTTCAGAGCTAGATGCAGAAAAAAATTATTTTTAATTTGCAACCTGATGGAGGTCAGTATAGATGGACTAATAGAACAAGTCCCACACGCTGCTAGAAGCCCAAATATTTTTTCAGAGATAAATGAAGAAAAAAATTATTTTTAATTTGCAACCTGATGGAGGTCAGTATAGATGGACTAATAGACCAAGTCCCACACACTGCTAGAAGCCGAAATATTTTTTCAGAGCTAGATGCAGAAAAAAAATATTTTTAATTTGCAACCTGATGGAGGTCAGTATAGATGGACTAATAGACCAAGTCCCACACACCGCTAGAAGCCCAAATATTTTTTCAGAGCTAGATGCAGAAAAAAATTATATTCAATTTGCAACCTGCTGGAGGTCAGTATAGAAGGACTAATAGAATGATGCTATGCCCAAAAGATTTTACTTCACTAGGTGCAGTAAAAAAATTGGTATTCTATACACAGGTGGTATATCTTGCAACACAGATAGGCTACTCCACTGACTAACACACTCTGCAATAGGCCAAAAAGGATTAGCTTTGCTAGATTCAGCCAAATGCTGTGAAAAAAACTTGCACAGCACTGGCACAGACCTGCCTGGCAAAAACTGATAGGAACTGATGTAACCTAGTCCTGAAAAGGGCTCCAATTACAATTAGTCTTTACTCCCACAATCTATCTATTTAAGAGCACAGACCTGCTTGATAAAAGTCGTAGGAAATGCTGTAACCTAGGCCTTAAAAGGACTGCAATCACAACTATTCCCTACTCCCAAGCTATCTGTAGATTTGTGCGAAAATTGGCTTGAAATTAACAAGGTATAGCGCACACAGCAACAGCGGTGCCGTCTAACACGCAGCTGCAGCAGTGAGAAAATGGTGGCGACGGGGAAAATGGCTTGGTCTTATAGGGCAAGGACATGTGACATACACTGCCAATCACACATGCCCTTGCTTGTGTGAAAAAAAGCACTTCGCTCCGTGTGTGCGCTGCTGATAGGCTGACAGATTGCACCTCCCCACTGCAAATGCGGGAAAGAGAAAAAAAATGGAGATCTTCATTGTTCCTGCAGAGATCCATCCCCTGCCCCTCCCCCCGCCCCGCTGTACACTCAAACTGCGTATTAACATTAATTTTCATCATTACTGAGAAAAAATCCAGTTATGATTTTGGTGCACGAACAGTTATCGAACATAACCTCGAACAGCCGAATTTTTCTCAAATTGTTCGTGTTCGCCGACCGGCTCGAACACCGCCCAAAACAGCTCGAATTTGAGATTGGCGAACCGTTCGAATAGAACAACGCTCATCTCTAACGGGGACCCTGAGGGCAGTATGGGGGGATGGGGACCCTGCCGGGGGTGCTGCCGCAAAAATGCTCGGGTCTCCCATAGACTAACATTGGGCTCGTTGCTCGGGTCGAGCACCCGAGTATCACGGTGAGCTCGCCCCTAGCTTCGAGCACCCGAGCATTTTAGTGCTCGATCAACACTAGTATTTGACAAAATGGTACTTAAAAAAATTTCAGCTTATTTTGCAATAAAATAAGACCTCATTTAGTGAATCTTACATAAAAAGAAGATATTGCTGTCACAACTCTAAATAAATGAGCAAAACAATTGTCTAGTGTGGTAAGCAAATGTATCTGAAAAATGTAACTGAATATATGCATGTGCTATATGTATTTGCATATTTTATACAACTCCTGGCAAAAATTATGGAATCACCGGGCTCGGAGGATGTTCATTCATTTGTCTAATGTTGTTGAAAAAAAGCAGATCACAGAACACTCAATTCTGAGGAAAAAAATATGGAATCACCCTGTAAATTTTCATTTTCAAAACTAACACCTGCATCAAATTAGATCTGCTCGTTAGTCTGCATCTAAAAAGGAGTGATCACACCTTGGAGAGCTGTTGCACCAAGTGGACTGACATGAATCATGGCTCCAACACGAGAGATGTCAATTGAAACAAAGGAGAGAATTATCAAACTCTTAAAAGAAGGTAAATCATCACGCAATGTTGCAAAAGATGTTGGTTGTTCACAGTCAGCTGTGTCTAAAATCGGGACCAAATACAAACAACATGGGAAGGTTGTTAAAGGCAAACATACTGGTAGAGCAAGGAAGACATCAAAGTGTCAAGACCAGAAACTTAAAGCAATATGTCTCCAAAACAGGAAATGCACCACAAAACAAATGAGGAGCGAATGGGAGGAAACTGGAGTCAATGTCTGTGACCGAACTGTAAGAAACCGCCTAAAGGAAATGGGATTTCCATACAGAAAAGCTTAACAAAAGCCATCATTAACAACTAAATTAAAAAAAAAAAGGTAACAATGGGCTAAGGAAAAGCAATCGTGGACTGTGGATAACTGGATGAAAGTCATATTCAGAGATGAATCGCAAATCTGCATTGGGCAAGGTGATGATGCTTGAACTTTTGTTTGGTGCCATTCCAATGAGATTTATAAAGATGACTACATGAAGAGAACATGATTATATGGGGCTGCATGTCAGGTAAAGGCACCGGGGAGATGGCTGTCATTACATCTTCAGTAAATGCCCAAGTTTACATTGATATTTTGGACAGTTTTCTTATCCCATCAATTGAAAGGATGTTTGGGGATGATGACATCATTTTTCAAGATGATAATGCATCCTGCCATAGAGCAAAAACGGTGAAAACATTCCTTGAAAGAAGACACATAAGGTCAATGTCATGGCCTGCAAATAGTCTGGATCTCAATCCAATTGAAAATCTTTGGTGGAAGTTGAATAAAATGGTCCATGACAAGGCTCCAACCTGCACAGCTGATCTGGCAACAGCAATCAGAGAAAGTTGGAGCCAGATTGATGAAGAGTACTGTTTGTCACTCATTAAGTCCATGCCTCAGAGACTGCAAGCTGTTATTAAAGCCAGAAGTGGTGCAACAAAATACTAGTGATGTATTGGAGTGTTCTTTTGTGTCTTTGTTTATCATGAATCCATATTTTTTTCCTCAGAATTGAGTGATTCCATAATTTTTTCCCTCTGCTTGGTCTGAAAAAAATTACCCTTACCGAGTACCACATTTTTTTCTTGATTTCTTTTAGTGTTTCTTAAAGCCATAAAGTTGCCATTTGAAATTACTTTAGCTTTGTGCCATTTCTGTTATCTGCTTTTTTTTCAAAAGCATTAAACAACTGAATGAACATCCTCTGAGTCCGGTGATTCCATAATTTTTGCCAGGGGTTGTATAGCAGTGCTAAATGCGTCTCCTAGGACCGAGCAACTTATGCTCCATTCCCTAAACCCAGTGATTATATGTTCACTGTGTCGAAGCAGGGATCATTATGCTGCTTCCTAATCTACATGTACAAGTGATGGTTCAGAGATCGAGAAGGTAAACATAATAAATAGGGATGAGCGCTTGGTGATACTCGGATATCACTCAAGTATCTGGGTGGTAGGATGTGCTCGTTATTCATTCGGTATTAGCCGGTGCTCAATTTAAAACTCGAATCTCTGCCCCACAATTTTGATGCTTGTTAGATAGCCAATAAGAAAGCGGTGATTGCCTGCGAGTTACCATAGCCATTTTGGAAGTGGCATTACTGTGATTGGCTAACTGTGTGACATCTTCAGGGGTTATAAAAGGATAGGCGCCGCTAGGCTCGGCACACTGACGCCATTGCACCGCTCTGTGACTGTTGTTATTGGAGGTAGAGAGTGCTTGTCCAGTCATGTGTGTGCACAGTATAATGAATCAGAATCCTATAGTGCAGATACTGGTGCTGAAGCTGGACCATCATACTAAGAGCCCTTGTAAGGGCTAATCCTTTGTTTTGCTGTTTTGACCATATCATCATTCTGCACATATTCCAAGTCCAAGCAATATAAGCCTAAATTCTTATTGGTTTCATACATATCAGATGATGTGAATTTGTGTAATAAGGAAGATGTGGCCCAAAAACATCAACATCCTTTATCAAAGTGTGCAGAATTAGTAAGTAGATTGCTTTTAAGGCAAAATGGGCCAAAAAAAGAGGTTTAACTGATTCTGAAAAGTCCAAAATTGTTTCAAGCCTTCCAGAGGGATGCAGCACTCTTGTAACTGCTAAAATATTAGGGTTTGATCATACAATAATCAAAAGTTTTGTTGCATATAGTCAACAGGTTTAACTGGCAAAGATTTGAGAAGAATGAAATGTGAAGCCACCAGGAACCTATTATCCTCCAGTGCAGTTGTATTCTAGAACTGCAACCTCCATGGAGTGCCCAGAAGTACAAGGTGTATAGTAGTGATGAGTAGAGATGAGCGAATGTTTAGATGTTCTGGTTTGGCGAATAAACCCGAACATCCAAAAAATGTTCGTGTTCGGGCACCCGATCACGAACCCGAACAGGGACCCAAACATGCCTGGTTTCTCACGATGTCACTTGCGTGACAGATTGGGAATCAGGGCCTGTGACCGGTGGTAAGATCGCTACTGACGGTCACAGCCCTGCAGGATCATGGTGATAGGTGTCCTAATGATCCCGCAGCTGTGACAGTGACCCACGGTAAAAATCTTACCGCGGTTCACAGGCGCCGGCTAATGGAACTACTACCCCCATCATCAAGGCCCTGCTGTCACTGTACACAAGCTGCGCAACCACCGCTGATCGGAGAAGTAATCTCTGATCATCTGCTCTTGCGCAGTGAAAGTAAAAGTAAAAAAAAACTGTTAAAATTAATGAATACTTATTTAAATAAAAATAATAAACTCATTATACTCACCTACCACTTACCTACACCTTGCCCCCAATGTCCTCATCCCCTGTAAAAAATAAAAATTTACCCTCAAATTACAAATTTATACACACCTTAAAGCTAATTCTTGAAGCCATTGTCCCCTGCAACAAAGGTAAAATAATAAACCACCATATTCCTTACTAGAGATGAGCGTTGTTCTACTCGAACTGTTCGCCAATCTCAAATTCGAGCTGTTTTGGGCGGTGTTCGAGCCGTTCGGCGAACACGAACAATTTGAGAAAAATTCGGCTGTTCGAGGTTATGTTCGATAACTGTTCGTGCACCAAAATCATAACTGGATTTTTTCTCAGTAATGATGAAAATTAATGTTAATACGCAGTTTGAGTGTACAGCGGGGTGGGGGGAGGGGCAGGGGATGGATCTCTGCAGGAACAATGAAGATCTCCATTTTTTTTTCTCTTTCCCGCATTTACAGTGGGGAGGTGCAATCTGTCAGCCTATCAGCAGCGCACACACGGAGCGAAGTGCTTTTTTTCACACAAGCAAGGGCATGTGTCATTGGCAGTGTATGTCACATGTCCTTGCCCTATAAGACCAAGCCATTTTCCCCGTCGCCACCATTTTCTCACTGCTGCAGCTGCGTGTTAGACGGCACCGCTGTTGCTGTGTGCGCTATACCTTGTTAATTTCAAGCCAATTTTCGCACAAATCTACAGATAGCTTGGGAGTAGGGAATAGTTGTGATTGCAGTCCTTTTAAGGACTAGGTTACAGCATTTCCTACGACTTTTATCAGGCAGGTCTGTGCTCTTAAATAGATAGATTGTGGGAGTAAAGACTAATTGTAATTGGAGCCCTTTTCAGGACTAGGTTACATCAGTTCCTATCAGTTTTTGAGAGGCAGGTCTGTGCCAGTGCTGTGCAAGTTTTTTTCACAGCATTTGGCTGACTCTAGCAAAGCTAATCCTTTTTGGCCTATTGCAGAGTGTGTTAGTCAGTGGAGTAGCCTATCTGTGTTGCAAGATATACCACCTGTGTATAGAATACCAATTTTTTTACTGCACCTAGTGAAGTAAAATCTTTTGGGCATAGCATCATTCTATTAGTCCATCTATACTGACCTCCATCAGGTTGCAAATTGAATATAATTTTTTTCTGCATCTAGCTCTGAAAAAATATTGGGCTTCTAGCTGTGTGTGGGACTTGTTGTATTAGTCCATCTATACTGACCTCCAACAGGTTGCAAACTGAATATATTTTTTTCTGCATCTACCTCTGAAAAAATATTGGGCTTCTAGCTGTGTGTGGAACTTGTTCTATTAATCCATCTATACAGACCTCCATCAGGTTGCAAACTGAATATATTTTTTTCTGCATCTACCTCTGAAAAAATATTGGGCTTCTAGCTGTGTGTGGGACTTGTATTAGTCCATCTATACTGACCTGCATCAGGTTGCAAACTGAATATATTTTTTTCTGCATCTACCTCTGAAAAAATATTGGGCTTCTAGCTGTGTGTGGGACTTGTTCTATTAATCCATTTATACAGACCTCCATCAGGTTGCAAACTGAATATATTTTTTTCTGCATCTACCTCTGAAAAAATATGTGGCTTTCTAGCAGTGTGTGGGACTTTCTCTATTAGTCCATCTATACTGACCTCCATCAGGTTGAAAACTGAATATAATTTTTTTCTGCATCTAGCTCTGAAAAAATATTTGGCCTTCTAGCAGTGTGTGGGACATTCTCTATTAGTCCATCTATACTGACCTCCATCAGGTTGCAAATTAAAAATAATTTTTATCTGCATCTACAGTACCTCTGAAAAAATATTTGGGCTTCTAGCTGTGTGTGGGACGTGTTCTATTAGTCCATCTATACTGACCTCCATCAGGTTGCAAATTGAATATAATTTTTTTCTGCATCTAACCCATCCAATAGTTTTGGCCTAATACCACAGTTTGGCCACTCAGCTCTGCTCGGTTCCCATCCATTGTTTTTTTGTGCAAACAACTCCAGAGTTGTGAATTAGTTAACCACCAAAATGAGTGGAAAAAGGCCTGCTGCTGGTGGAAAGGGGAATAGGTGTGTTGGGAAGGGGAAAAAAGGTTGTGTCCGTGGGGTAGGTGTTAAAGCAACAGTAACATCTGCAGAAGAAAGACCATCTTCCAGGCAAACTAAAATGTCTACTTCTTTTAGCGGACAATGTGATAAGATCCCTTTCTTACGGCCACGCCAATCGCTACAAATTCCAGATGAGGCACAAAAACAGCAGGTGCTTCAATGGATATCAAGTGCTCCTTTAAGTGGGCACTCCTCCACATCAACTTCAACATCACAAATACTCCAGTCCTCAAAGGTGTCACCCCAATCGCACTTGCTTCCTCACAGCTCCCAAATCTCCAGCTGCCCGTCTGAGTATGAGGCAGAACAGATGGTTGAGTCTGCAGAGCTGTTTACTCATAGTATAGCCTGGGAATCAGAGGTCGACTCCAGTGCTTCTGTGAATCCAGACGAGGAAATGATCTGCACTGATGCCCAGAATCTTTATGAGTCGGATCCAGGACCAGACGCAGAAGGTTCTGACCATAATGTAGACCCTCATTCCCAAACTGTAACTCCTGTTGGTGGAGACAATGAGGAAGACGATGATAAGACTCAAATACCTGATTGGAGCGACAACTTTAGTTTTTTGTCAGGGCAGGAACAGGTTGGCTCTGAGGACGACTGGTGTGATAACGCACAGGGTGATGATGATGAGGTTGGAGATCCCACTTACTGTCAACCCACAGTCAGCCAAGAGATGAGGTCAGCAGAAGAGGTGGAGGAAGATGCTAGTGACGACGAGGTCAGGTTGCGCCTTCCTGGACAGAGACATAGTACTGCAAGCACGTTAACAACTGCATCCTAAAACACAACTCTGCCTCTCACCACAAGTCGTGGTGGCTCTTCAGGTCGCATGGGTGCTAAGCCTTGCATAGCCTGGGCATTTTTTCAGATCGATAAAGATGACCCAACTCGTGTTATCTGTAACATTTGTCAGCAAAAGCTAAGTAGAGGCCAAAAAATACATAGTTCGAGTACTTCATGCATGAACCGGTACAGGGACATGAAGCATAATTTGCTGTGGGAAGCTCAGTGTGCTACAATGCGGCCTAGCCGGCCGGGCCAACCACCGTCTGCCATATCTTGTGCATTCGCGGCCTCTTCATCCTCTGTGACTGGGGGGACAGCAGTCACACCTGTTTTGGGGCGCAGACCTGCCACCTCTTTACCCGCAACAGCCAGCGTGATTGGCAGGTCATCATTTTCTTTGGAGGTGGTAACACCAGCTGGTGTTGAGCGCTGTCCGACATCGATAGCACCACCTTTGGATCAAGGCAACCTAACATGTCCGCCTGCATCTTCCTCACAGACCGGCAGTTTGCCGGGGACACCCTTATCAACCCCGTCTAAGCACAATAGCCAGCCCTCGGTCCCTCAGATGTGGACAAGTAAAAGACCATTTCCTCCTAGCCATGAGAAAGCTAAGAGGTTGAATTTCACCATCTGCAAGCTCTTGGCTACAGAAATGCTGCCTTTCCGCCTGGTGGACACAGAGGATTTTCGAGACCTTATGTCCGTCGCAGTGCCCCAGTACAAGATGCCCAGTCGGCACTACTTCTCAAAGAAAGGTGTGCCTGCGCTCCACCAGCATGTCGCACACAACATCACCGCTTCTTTGAGAAACTCTGTGTGTGACAGGGTGCATTTCACCACAGACACTTGGACGAGTAGGCATGGACAGGGGCGTTACATGTCGCTGACTGGGCACTGGGTAACTATGGTGACAGCAGGACAAGGGGCTGCTGTCCAAGTCTTGCCGTCCCCACGAGTTGTGCGTCAATCCTCTTTATGTCAAAGTTCCTCCACTGCTTCTGCCTCCTCAACCTCCTCTCGGTCTTCCACCTGCACCCAAAGCCTGTCTGGTCATGCCACAAGCTTTCTAACTGCGCAGAAGGGATCCTGCACACCTCCTTACTATGCTGGCAGTAGGGCTCAACGTCATCAGGCGGTTTTTACATTGAAATGTCTGGGAAATGTGAGTCACACAGCTGAGGAGTTGTGGTCAGCTCTGGAGAACCAATTTCATGAATGGTTGTCTCCACTGGACCTGAAACCAGGGAAGGCCGTGTGCGACAATGCTGCAAACCTGGGTGCGGCCCTTCGCCGGGGCAATGTCACACACGTGCCTTGTATGGCTCACGTGTTGAACCTGGTTGTCCAGCAATTTTTAGCCCACTATCCCAGACTAGATGGCCTTCTGCAGAGGGCACGGTCGCTGTGTGCTCACTTCCGCCGTTCGCATCCTGCAGCTCAGCGACTTACATCTCTACAGAAGTCGTTGGGCCTGCCACTTCACCGGCTAAAATGCGATGTGCCTACCCGGTGGAATTCAACTCTGCACATGTTGCAGCGACTGTGGCAGCATCGACAAGCCCTGGTGCAATACGTTCTGACGTATAGCCTGGGCCAACGAGATCCAGAGGTGGGGCAAATCACGCTGGAGGAGTGGTCTCAGATCAGGGACCTATGCACCCTTCTGCACAGTTTTGAAATGGCGACGAAGATGTTTAGTGCTGACGATGCCATTATCAGCATGACTATTCCGGTGATTAAAATGCTGGAGCACATGTTAAACAGAATTCGGAGTCAGGTGGTGGCACAAGAGGAGGTGGAGGAAGTAGAGGAGGAGGAGTTGTTTGCGGAAGGGCTAACATCTGCAAGGTCCAGACGGTCGGCAGCACCAAGGCGGCAGGCATGTGAGGGTGGGGGAGATGGTTTTACCAGGGCGCATGGTAGCAGCCAAACTAGTGAGGAAGGTGCAGGAGCCCAGGAAGAAGTGGAGGACGAACTGATGGAAGACTCATCAGATGATGGAGACCTTGATCACATTTCTGTTGTGCGAGGTTGGGGGGAGAGGACAGAGGAAGGAAGCATGATTGTTACCTTGCCACCAACACAACAGGGACTTGGTGCTCCTGGATGCGCAACACACATGAGTGCCTTCTTGCTGCACTACCTGCAACATGACCCTCGAATTGTGAGAATTAGAAATAATCCTGACTACTGGGTTGCCACACTGTTAGATCCCCGGTACAAAAGTATATTTGCAGAAATTATTCCTGCCATAGAAAGGGATGCACGCATGCAGGAGTATCAGCAGAGACTGTTGCAGAATCTTACATGTGCTTTTCCACAAAATACCAGTGGTGCACGTAGTGAATCTCACAGTTCCAACTTGCCAACCGTGGGACCGTCAAGTGTTCAGCACTCAAACCGTAACAGAACCACAGAATCTGCTGGTAACATCAATTTTGCGGAATCATTTCACCACTTTTTTAGCCCATCCTTTGCAAGGCCACAGGAGACAAGAAGTCTGACACATAGTCAACGCCTAGAGACGATGGTACAGGAGTATCTCCAAGTAAACATTGAAGCCATGACTGTGTCACTGGACCCTTGCTCTTTTTGGGCTTCCAATCTGGATAAATGGCCGGAGCTAGCCACTTACGCCTTGGAGATCTTGTCATGCCCCGCAGCCAGCGTTCTGTCTGAACGTGTGTTCAGCGCTGCTGGTGGTGTGCTGACAGATAAGCGCACGCGGCTCTCCACTGATAATGTAGACAGACTCACGTTCATAAAGATGAACAAATCATGGATCCGAAACGACTTTTCTACCCCTGTGTCATCCTGGGGAGAGTAAAAGCTTGATGATTGGTTAAAATCACCCTAACAACCGTTTTAAGCTTTCAAATTACTAATCATGTTTATCTGTATCTTGGCTGGAAAATAATTTGGGCTTTGTAGCAGTGTGCAGCACTGATTCTATTAGGCCATCTATAATTAGCTCCAGCAGATTTAAAATTACTAATCATGTTTATCTGTATCTTGACTGGAAAATAATTTGGGCTTTGTAGCAGTCTGCAGCACTGATCCTATTAGGCCATCTATACTAAAGCTTCACCAGATTTAAAATTAATAATAATTTTTAGCTGCATCTAGCCCGGAAAATAATTTTGGGGCTCCGAGATGCGCAAGACACATAAGTGCCTTCTTGCTGCACTACCTGCAGCATGACCCTCATATTGTCAGAATTCGAAGTAATCATGACTACTGGGTTGCCACACTCTTAGATCCCCCAAACTTTTCGATCAACCTTTTCATTTTAATAAAGACCAAAAAAATGGTCATTTTTGAAATTATAAGCATTAGCAGGTTGTTAGAAACTGAAATCAAACAGTTTTCAACTCAAAACTTTATTCTAGGTGATGTTACATTTTCACATAGGACCCCTTGTTCGAAAGGAGCTTCTGAACTCTCTCATCCATTGAATTTGTCAGGTTTTGGATGGTTTCTGCTTCCATTGTTTTGCATGAGGACAGAATACCCTCCCAGAGCTGTTGCTTAGATGTGAACTGCCTCCCGCCATCATAGACACTCCTTTTAATGATGCTCAAAAGGTTCTGAATAGGGTAGAGGTCAGGGGAGCATGGGGGTCACACCATAAGTTTGTCCCCTTTTATGCCCATATCAGCCAGAGATGCAGATGTTTTATGTGCAGCATGAGATGGTGCATTATTATGCAAAAAAATGATCTTGCTGTGAAATACACGGTTCTTCTTCTTGAACCATGGCAGGAAGTGCTGTTTGAGAAAATCCACATACATTATGGAGTTCATCTTTAGCGCCTTCAGGGATCCTAAAGGGGCCGACAATCTCTCTCCCCATGATTCCAGCCCAAAACATTACTCCACCTCCTCCTTGTTGGCGCTGTAGCCGTGTTTGCGTGGGGTGTCCATCAACCAGCCATCCTCCACTCCATCCATCTGGACCATCGAGCGCTGCACGGCACTCATCCGTGAACAAAACAGTTTTGAAATCAGTCTTCATGTAATGTTTGGCCCACTGGAGCTATTTCTGCTTGTGTGAAGTGGATAGAGGAGGTCGACAGGATGGCGTATGCACAGCTGCAAACCTCTGAAGGACCCTGCATCTTGTTGTTCGGGGGACGTTGGAGGCACCAGCAGCTTCAAAACCTTGTCTGCTGCTATGACAAGGCTTTTTTGCCGCTGCTCTTTCAACCTGACGTAATTGCCTGTAGGAAAGAGTCCTCAATTTGCCCTTATCAGCACGCACACGTGTGTACTGTGAATCAGCTACATACTTCTTGATTGCCAAGACACTTCATCCTGATCATCGCACAATGTTGATTGTAGTCATGTCTTGACCTAAATACTCCACAATCTGTTGCTTCTCAGCAGCCGACACATCCTTTTTCTTTCCCATTTTGGCAGAAAATGTAGGCTGCTTATTAATGTGAGACAGCCTTCTTAAGTAGTCTTGCCTTTCATTGGACACACCTGCCAAACTAATTAGCACAGGTGTCTGCAATTGCTTACAGTGATATAAAGAGCCCTGACACACATCACCATCAATGAGTTTAACTGACAAACAAACAAATTCTTCCCTTATAACTCCTAATCACACTTTGCGCATAATAATTTGGAACACAGTGTACATGTGCTTTTCCACAAAACACCAGTGGTTCACGTAGTGAATCTTACAGTTCTAACTTGCCAACCGTGGTCTGTATGGAGTTGTTCAATAAAAGGCCCAAAATTAAGATAACATAGATGGGAGAGGTCTCTATGAATAGGAATTCCTAAGTATTTGATACCCTGTGAGGGCCAGGCAAAGGGAAAGTTGGACTGGATGGAATCCTATATGGATTTGGGGAGGGAGACATCGAGGGCCTCAGACTTCGCTGCATTGATTTTAAAATTTGACCATGTAACAAAGTGATCTATTTCAGCCATAACAGTATGGATGGATATATGTGATTGAGTGATATATACTAGGACATCACCAGCAAATAGAGAGCACTTGTACTCGGTGCCTCCCACCTCAATCCACCTAATATTGGGGTTATGGCGAATTGATGAGAGCAGGTGCTCCGTCACTAGGATGTATAAGAGAGGGGACAGAGAACATCCCTGCCTTGTCAAATTGGTGATTGTGAAAAGTGATGAAAATGTTCTGACGTGCCCCATGGGCCTTGGGACACCCGGAGCCAGACCCTTTTTGGTGGATGCTGGTGGTTGTAGTCTCCGTGGCGGCGACCCGGTTCCGTGGCTCAGGGCGGTCAAACCAGTGGCGGAACTATTTATGTGGTTTTGATGTTTAAATGTCCGACTACGCCACCCGTGGATTGCGGTCAGAGTGAACCGCCGCTCCAGGGCAGACCGCTGAGGCTGGTGTTGTGGGTGCAGCAGAGCGTAGCATAACTCCCCACGGGAGGAGTATCGCCTCAGGGCAGTGTATGCGGAGGATGGGAGTGATGGTGCAGGGCAGCAGCAGTAACGACACGGAGTCAGTGATGCAGTCCAGGGCCTTTACTCACAGTTCTTATTATCCAGACAACGTCTGCAGGTAACGGCTGCCCACGTCGTACTGTGCTCACCAGGTGAGGGACTCAGACAACTCCCAGATAACTTTGGAGCGCTTCACAGGACCCCCTTTGTGTGTTCTTTGTCTGGCCTTTCTTACCAACCCTTCTGTCCGGCTGCCTCGGGCCTCCTCTTGGTAAACTTGGCGCCAGTTTCCCTGACCCTATGTGGTGCCTTCCTAGCGGGTGTAGCAAGGGGCTGCGCCACACAAAATGTCACAGCCTCCTGTTTCTAGCTGAGGGTCGTTTCCTGCCTCCACTAGTTTCGGGGACCGGTGTCCCCCTTTGGCCTGACCCCTCCACGCAGGTGGATTCGGGCGTGCGGTGGCGACTCGCCCATCCGCACCCCTGGGATCCCTTCGTTCCTCGTTCCTGGAGCCTTCTCCGCTCCTCTTCCTTCCTTCTCCCTCTTCCAGGCCTGGGCCTCTGTTACTAGGCCCGCCTCCGGAGCAGAGCTCATGCAGAGCCCCTGCTCCCTGCCACTTCTGCTCAGACTTCTCTGCACTGAACTAAGATGGTGCCCACATTTATACTCCCTTCTCAATGCACCCAGGAACTGCTTCCTCCCTGCTCCTACACTACAGGGTTCCCCTTCCTCAGTGTTCCCTCCCCCCACTCCAGCCAGGGACAGGGACTGTAGTGCCCATCTCAGGGGCATATTGGTCGCCCTGCCCCACGGCATTGTGGTGTAATGCATGCAGGTGTCGGGTCCTGATCCACACTACATCCTTACCTGAGAGTGAGATATCACACCTCTGGGTGAGGTGCAATACCTCTGTAGCAACCGAGCCCTCAGGGTGCTACAGTTCCATTTATCTTCAGCCTAGGTGACGTATTGCGATACAGGGCCGTGATTTTGGCTATAAAAGGGTCCCCTAGACCCCTACCCCAAGCTTTTTAAGAGAATCATATATGGCGTGCCAGGAGACTCTATGGAATGCTTTCTCATCATCCAACGAGAGTATCTAATTACAAATTTTTAACTGCATCTAGCCCAGGAAATACTTTGTGCCTAGTAGCAGTGTCTGCTAGTCAGCGGATTATCCCGGCTGTTAAGCAAGCTACACCACCTGTAGTTTGGACACTTAATTTTTTCAAAGGAAATGCTTCGGGACCACGGGATACTCAGTGAAGAGCATCAGGAGGCACCCCAAGGCATAGGGGCTGGGACTGGCAGTAGGATGCCTTGCGGTGGACAGCCGAGCTCGATCCTTATAAAAGCTTTTTAACTGCAGCAGCTTTAGTGGACGCTACTGGAGCTGGAATTATGCGGCTGCTGGCATGAGACTTGCCCTCCAATAGATCCTTGTAAATGGATTTAAAGTGTATTCATTCAAATTAGAGAGACAATTTAAATTAAAAAGCTTAGAGCTGCCTCCACCACAGGGGGGCTCGCTCGACCCACCAGCGGACAGGCACCAGTATTGGGAGAGGGGGGCTGGCCGTCAGGGTTCACCGCGGCTCTGGCACAAACCCGGCGACACAGAGGTGGCACGGGCAGGAGCGGACTGAACGTGTCGGCTTCTCACTTTTTGGATTTTAGAAGGGCATGACATGCCTATATCTGTGTCTCCCCCTCCTTTTACTCCTCCACCTCTTTTCTTTTCGCATGACTATATGTACTTGTCACTTTTCCATGTGTTATTTGTGTCTTCTGAGCAGTTTGTCAGCTTTTGGACACCTTTGAAGGTGTTTTCTATGTGTTGCTATGTGTTTTTGTTTGCCTGCCATTGGTTTTAACGGTGTTCGAAGGTGTTTGATGAACAGTTCGACGAACAGTTCGGCGAACACACGGGTGTTCGACGAACCGAACCGAACTCGAACACTACGGGGGTGGCTCAACACTATTCCTTACCTGTCCGCCGCAGTCCATATACCGAGTGTCCCACGTCGATATCACTGATAGCAAAGCCACATCCGGAGATGTAAAATAGAAAAATAGTCGTCACTCCATAGCTGTTTGTATTCTTTCAGCGGTGCACGTGGAAAGGTAACATACCAGAGAAGGAATAGGTCCCCGCATACACAAGTAACGAATCAGTCATTTATTCACATCAGCAACAAAACGTTTCAGCTCTACCAGAGCTTTTGTCAATTTTCAAAAGCTCTGGTAGAGGTGAAATGTTTTGATGCTGATGTGAAAAAATGACTGATTCGCTACATGTAAGTACCACATCAGGAGATGTGACCATGCTATCCAGCAACCGGCGATACACTGACAGGAGTGCTATGGCTCCCGCAGTGTATCGCGAGAAGCGGCCGGCACTGAGGTCACTGTAGTTCAAATAGCTGATGATCAGCTGAGCACTCTGAGACCTCACTTATGTCACCGGTGCTGTGTGGGAATTTTCTTATGCAACATTGATACAGCAAGTGAGGTCCTGGAGCTCTCAGCTGATCTTCAGCTGTTTGAACTCAAGTGACCTCAGCCCCAGCTGCAATATACACTGACAGGAATGATTACACTCCTGTCAGTGTATACAGTGCTGACTTCTATAGCTGTCACATCAGTGATTGCTGATGTCCCTGCTGTAGAAGTGACCAAGATCACTGTGGAACACTATGGATTACGGATTACGTAATCACAGCGGACAGGTGAGTATATGGGGTTACGGTGTTGTTTTTTTTTAAAATAAATTATTAAAACCATGTGGAATTTTATTTAACTAAAAGACTTTATTCTGGCTGTGTCTTTATTGAAAAAACGTCAAAAACCTTAATATGGGGTTAGTAATGGTGGCGAAGTCACTCGTTTCCGCAAGAGAAATCTGATCAGTACAATGTATTGAACACATGCAGAATCACCTGTGTTCAATAGAGCGCAGCACTTTGGATGCACCATAATGTATGCTGCATCCAAAACGCTGCCTGTCCGGATCGTGTGCACGTACCCTAACCCTTGGATTACCGTCGGAGAAAGGGTGAGTATTTTTGCTGTGTCCAAAATGCTGCATTCAAATGCCACACTAGTTTTGTCAGTACATGCACATGTAATGACATTTCAATCGGTCAAAATCTGCAGCGGAGACTTTCATCCCTGCTACAGAAATTAACATTCTGTGGGTGAGTTTACGCAGCATCAAAAACAAGCACAGTGGACATGGGATCTCTTATAAATGAAATAAAATGAAGAATTAAATAAAAAAAATGGCATGGGTTTCCGCATCATTTTCATAACCAGCAGAGGGAAAGCTGACCGCTGGGTACTGATATTACTAGCCGGGGAAGAGGCAATTAGCCAAAGATGTGGATATTAATAACAGCTCACAGCTCTTTGCTTAGCCTTTACTGGCTAAATTACAGGGGGACTCCAGAAAAAAATTGACATAGGGTTCCCCAATAAAATTTAACCAGCAAAGGCTAAACAGACAGCTATGAGCTGATATTAAAAGCCAGGGAAGGGGCCATGGATCCTGGCTCCCTCAGAGGCTAATAATATCAGCCCTCAGTGGCCCCAGAAATGGCGCATCAATAAGATGCACTGATTCTGGCCCTTAGCCTCCACTCTTCCCACTGCCATGTAGCGGTGGCGAGTCGATTATTAGGTGGCTGACATGAAGTTCAGGTTAGTAATGGAGAGGCGTCTCTATAAGACGCCCCCATTAATACCCCCGTACTAAGGGTTTTAACTTTTTATCAATAAAGACACGGCCAGAATAAAGTCTTTTATTGCAATAAAATTCCACATGGTCTTAGTAATTTATTTAAAGATAAAAAACACTGTATACATCTGCCAAGATGACGTAATCCAGAGTGTCCCACACTGATCCGGGTCACTTCTACAGCAGGGACATCAGCAATCACTGATGTGACTGATGTAGAAGACAGCACTGTATACACTGACAGGAGTGATTACACAGGTGTGCTGTGCTTATGAGACTGAGGTCACTTGAGTTCAAACAGCTGAAGATCAGCTGATTCCTGATCTGTCGCACAAATGACAAGAGGGGACATGCTGTGTCAGCACCATTTTATGCTTAAAAGTGATCACAGACAGACGCTGCTCCTGCCTACTGAGAGATTTTAGCTAGATAGATAGGCGGTTGCTTCTAAGTCAGATAGTTTAGATAACTAGTGTCCTCTATGTCTGTGAAATAGACCTGCCAGAAGATTTTTTTTTTCTTGTGCGATTACTGAGGTCCAAAGACAGCAGGGCCCATGTCATAGAACTCTATTGTGCACTGTTTCTATTGTGCTTCATGCACGAGTATCCCTTAATAAATCTATTTTTTCACTTACTAATGTGATACAGCAAGCATGCCCTACTAGCTCACATTTTTCATTTTGTGGGGTTGAAATTCAGCTGTATGCAGAGTTCCTGAGTGCAGAGTACTAAATCTATTTTTTTCATTTGCTAATGTGATAGTACAAACTATAGTAGCTCATCTTGTCATTTTTTGGGGGTGAAATTCAGCTGCATGCACAGTAAAAAAAAACAAAAAACTATTTTTTCTGTTGTTAACCAGAATAAAAAAAAAATTTCTGCGACAAACGTGATACAGTCGGCTATAAGCCACCTAGTCCTTTTGTGGTGGTGAAATTCAGATGTATGCAGATGTAAAAAAGCTTTTTTTTTCTGTGAGCAACATGTCGCTGCAAGCTGTAAGCCTCCTTGTTCTTATCCAGAGTAAAATAAAAATGTTTCTGTGACAAATGTGATACAGTACATCATATGTCACCTTGTCATTCTGTGGCGTTGGAATTCAGCTGTTTTTGAGTAAAAAAAAATCTATTTTTCTGTTGCTAACCAAAGTAAAGAAAAAAAAAATTCTGTGAGAAATGTGATACAGTCTGCCATAAGCCACCTAGTCCTTTTGTGGTGGTGAAAGTAGGCTGTGTGTAGACTGAGTAAACAAAGTATTTTTTTTCTGTTGCTAACAGCAGTAAAAAAAAAAAAAATTTCTGTGACAAAAGTGATACAGCACGTCATATGTCACCTTGTTATTTTGTTGTGGTGAAATTCAGCTGTATTCAGAGCTTATGCGGAGTAAAAAATATATTTTTTTCTGTGACTAACTTGATACAGCAGGCTTGATCTGAGTTTGAAATATCTTGGAGCATATATTCTCTGTTATACAGGCCTCATCCACAGTAAAAAAAATACTTTCTTCTGTTACGTGATACAGCAGGGGACATCTCAGAAATAGTTTGGAGCATATCTCCTATGTTATATAGGTGTCATCCAAAGTAAAAAAAATACTTTCTTCTATTACTAACCTTATACAGAAGGGGACATCTCCGTTTGAAATAGTTTGGAGCATATCTCCTATGTTATACAGGCATCATCCACAGAAAAAAAAATATTTTCTGTTGTTACTAACGTTATAAAGCAGGGGCCATCTGAGTTTGAAATAGTTTGGAGTATATCTGCTATGCTATACAGCCGTCATCCACACTAAAAAAATACTTTCTTCTATTACTAACATCATACAGTAGGGGACATCTCAGAGTGCCAAGGGAGGATGGATCACTGCGATCGAGGGTGGTGGTACCAGACAAACTGTTAGTGAAGGTGCAAGAGGCTAGGAAACAAATGGAGGAGGAAGAGGTAATGGGTCAGACGATGAACAGAATAATCCTCCCCTCTCTGTTCGTGTTTGGTCGGAGGGGACGGAGGAAACAAGCATCAAAGCCAGGGCTTGAACCTCATGGAAGAGCCCAACATATGAGTGCCTTCTTGTTGCATTATCTGCAACATATTTATGATTAAAAATAGTGCTGACTACTAGGTTGCCGCTCTTTTAGATCCACGTTATAAGAGTATATTTTGCCAGATGCTTTCCGCCCTGGAAGGGGACTCGCAAATGCTGAAGTATCATAACACGCTTTTACACAACCTTAAGATAGGTTTTCCCCAAGACAGCAGTTAGGCACACAGTGTGCATCGAAGCTCTACACTTCCAACTTCCGGCACATTAATTTGTCAGCAAAAAAAATATTAGCAGCAGCAGTAGTGTGAGTGGAAGAAGCAATTTCTGTGAGTCCTTTCACACGTTTTTTAGACCAGCTTGTGCACCAGCACAACAGAGTACAAGTCTGACATGTTGTGAACAACTGGAGAGGATGGTGCAGGAACATATAGAACTCAATATCAACACCATCAGGGAGGGTTTGGACCCGTTGACATTTTGGTCTTCAAAAATGGATGAGTGGCCTGAGCTCGCCTGTCACACCTTGGAGGTTTTATCATGCCAGCATTCTCTCGGAATGTGTCTTCAGAGCTGCTGGTGGTGTTCTGACAGATAAGCGCAGCCAGCTGTCCCCTGAAAGTGTAGACCACCTAATTTTCATCAAGATGAACATGTAATGGATCTCCAAGGACTTTTGCACCCCAATCGCAGACTGTACAGACTAGGCAATATTGTAGTTTTTAGTGTGCTGCATTGATCTTGCGTAATTGCAGTCTGTGATATCTTTAGCGTGGCTTCTGTGCCTGTTCTTGCTGCTGCAGGTGTTAACACAAAGTTTTGAAAATGTGAACACTTCTGATTGTGTTCTACTCTATTGAAATTAATTCTTTGAGGCAGCTATTGTTCTCCACAAAGGTGTACACATACATGGAAGGCATTTTTTTACCCAATGTGGAGCTTAGTGTTTGCCACATGGGTATTTTTTGCCTTCCTCTGGATCAACATGTTAGGCTATGGGTAGAACTAGAAGGACATAGCCTTCCTTCAACTTTTAAAACTATGATACTATGTTACTATGATAAACTCAAAACTGGTATACAAAGCAGACTATATCTCAGCTTAAAATTCTTTGGGGCAGACGTTTTTCTTTATAAAGGGGTACACAGACATGATAAACTGAAGATTGTTATATAAAGCAGACCACATCTCAGCTTAAAATTCGTTGGAGCAAATATTGTTCTCTATACAGGGGAAAATAAAAAGAGTTGGGTCCGAGCAACTTCCAGACACTCATCACCTGACGTTAACCCCTGGGGGGAGGTGATCTTGATGAGGCTCAGATACCTAAGGGACACGTGGACTGTACTGTGCTGTCAGGGCAACAAGAGGAGGAGGGTGACTCTCAGGGTGAGGAATGGGATAGCACATTGAATGATGATGAGGTTGTGGATCCCACTTGCTGTGAACCCAGAGGCATGCAGCTGAGTAGCTCATTTGAGGAGGTGGAAGAGGAGGAAGACAAGGAGTTTACGTTGCGTCCTACGGTGCAGACACATAGTGGAGCAATTATGAAGAGCACTGCATCCTTAGCCACATCTGTGGCTGTGGCCAGCAGCGGTCATGGGTCTATAAGATTGCAATCTACAAGATCCCTTCATGGGCTCCCAATTGCCCAGCATATCCAATTCAAACTACTGACACTGACCTGCAAAGCCATCCATAAGCTTTCTTCCCCGCACATCTCTGAACTAATCTCCCAATATATTCCCTCATGTAATCTCCGGTTTTACATGCTGGAGAAACTTGCACCTACTGCCACTCAGTATCTTCAACTCCTTTGTGAAAAACTAATGCTTGGGCATCCACTCAGTCTACCAAATAAAATTCCTGAGAAGGAAATTGTGGATGGCTTAGCTTCTGGTGCTGGGTGCACTGCTAATGCCATGGTATGCCATAATTCATTGGAAATATTCCAGGCTGGTTGGAGACAAGGTCATTCCCATAGAAAAGTACCAGCAGCAAGCCAAGGAGATAGTGGCGTCTATCATCATCACAACTTGCAAGGTTTGCATTATGAACGCTCCTGAAGAAGAAGCCAGGGCCCACCGGAGGAGTTTGCAGTTCTCTAGTGGGCCTGTCCAACCCTGCTGAGAAGCAGCCCTGGCTAAGAAAAGTCTGTGTGAAGGTTCCCAGACACTATGGCTGCTTTTTTTTACTGTGAAAAGGTTCCAGCAATCTATAACATTGCAATCTATAAGATCCCTTCACTGGCTCCCAGCTTATCTAGTTCGAACTACTAACACTGACTTACAAAGTCATCCATAACCTTTCTCCGCCGTACATCTCTGAACTAATCTCCCAACATATTTCCTTACTTAATCTCTGGACCTCCCAAGACCTCTTACTCTCCTGCACATTTATTAATTCCTCACCCAATCGCCTCCAAGACTTCTCCCGAATCTCCCCCATCTGCTGCAATTCTGTGCCTCAACATGTCCGATTAGCTTCTACATTTGAATCCTTCAAGAAAGCCTACAGTCTGCCATTACCTCGCAGCCACTTCAACACCACCAAAGCTTTTATAACCCCACAACCTAGCATTTTCTTCCCCACCATCCTGTAGAATGTAAGCCCGCAAAGGCAGGATCTATAAGACTTAAGATCTGGCACCTTGATAAAGGCCAATTTTATTCTCCCACTGATTTTTAACAATAACAAACAGGTCATAATGGAGAAACTTGCACATATTGCCATTCAATGTCTTCAGCTCCTTTGTGAGAAACTAACGTTTAGGCAGCCAGTCTACCAAATAAAAGTCCAGAGACATGGAAATTGTGGATGGTTTAACTTCTGGTACTGGATGCTAATACCAAACCATGACATGCCATTCCCTGAATACTCCTGGCAGGTTGGAGACAAGCTCATTCCCACAGAAAAGTACCAGCAAGCTAAGGAGATGGTGGCCACTAACATCATGAAGGAGTTTTCTCATTGTCTAGGGGACCCACCACCGCTGCTGTCTACCTTGTGCATATTGTGTTGAAGCTTGCAAGAATTAAGAGGTTACATTGGTGAGTCTGGTTTTTATATTAAAGATCCTGCTGTGTTTTTATATTTTTAAGTGAGCACACTGAGACTGTGATTTCTGCAGCAGCACATCCAGGCTGGGATAGTGGCAGAGAAATTGCTGTACCATCAGGTTTAGGATGTAAGCCATGCAAAGCACGTGTGTGAGGTTTCCCCAGCGTAGGGCCGCAACCAGGTTTGCACCGTTATCGCACACGGCCTTCCCTTGCTCCAGATTCAGTGTAGACAGCCATTGCTAAAACTCGGCCTGGAGAGCTGTCTACAACTCTTCAGCTGTATGACTGCGATCTCCAAAGCATATTTATTTTAACACTACCTGATTGCAGTGAGTCCTGGCTGCGCAGTAAGGAGGTGGGGAGGATTCTATCTGCACTGTTGGAATGTATGTCTTATTAAGGCAGAGGTTGAGGGCACAGGTGGAGGCCCTAGAGGAGATGGAGGAGGTAGAAGCACTGGAGGAAGTGTTAGCTACAGAGGTTTGTCCCACAAGCCTTTGGGATTCTAACACTTGCTGTCTAGTGACACCTGGGTGTCTAGTGGTTTATTTCTCCAACCCCTGTTTTCTTTTAGTTTAGTTCTCCATGTTCTTGTGTGCATTTGTTTTATCCTCCAACCTTAGCTGTTTAGTAGTTTAATTCTCCAACCCCTGTTGTCTATTAGTTTGGTTCTCCATCTACTGGTGTCTAGTGGTTTAGTTCTCCAACCATAGCTGTTTAGTAGTGTAGTTTTCCAACCCCTGTAGTATATTAGTTTTGTTCTTCATGTTCTGGTGTGTAATTGTTTCGTTCTCCAACCCATCCATGCCCACCACCAGGGATTAACATCTAGTGACGAGGGTTTGGATTCTGCTCGGACTCTGCTTCGTCCGGGCCAGGATCAGCTGAAAAAAATTTCACTACACATGCTTTCCCCCTCTTCAGTCTGTGAAGCTTTGGATCAGACCTCTGATGCCCGGATTAGAATATGTGAACTGCTCTGCAGACTCGCCCATCTGTGGTTCCCCACAGTCAGTTGGGCAGTTGGAGAGTTGTGATGTGGGGGAATACAAGGGTAATTGGGGTGCCACCTCTGAGGACTGCACTGTGTGTGATGATAAGGTGGAGGAAGAGGAGCAGAAGCCACTTAATGCAGCGCTTGTCATTTACTGGAGCACATGTTCTTTCTTGCTCTCATCTACAAAGCGTACCACTGTCTTGGCATCACCGATTTGACCCTATCTTGGATCTTTTAATACCTAACTGACCGGACATTCAGTGTCTCCCACTCAAACATCACCTCCTCATCTCGCCCCCATATGTGTCAGTGTCCTCAGTGCCAGTTCTCTTCTCCATCTACACCTTCGGCCTGGTACAGCTCGTAGAGTCTCACAGCTTTCAGTATCACCTCTATGCTGACCTTATATTAACTCTCTGGACCTTATATCACCTCCTTACTAACCTGAATCCCACAATGTGTGTTGACTATTTAATCTTTCTTCTCTGCTAGATTTGTAAAACTTAACAAGGATAAAACCGAATTCATCGTCTTTCCACCTTCTCATAGAATCATAAAATCATAGAATGGTAGAGGTGGAGGGGACCTCCTGGGTCATCTGGTCCAAACCCTGCTCAAAGCAGGATTCACTAAATCATCTCAGACAGATATCTGTCCAGCCTCTGTTTGAAGACATCCATTGAAGGGGAAATCACCACCTCTCGTGGCAGCCTGTTCCACTCATTGATCACCCTAACTGTCAAAAAGTTTTTTCTAATATCTAATCTGTGTCTCCTCCCATTCAGTTTCATCCCATTGCTTCTAGTCTTTCCTAGTGCAAATGAGAATAAAGATGATCCTTCTACAATGTGACAGCCCTTGAGATATTTGTAGACAGCTATTAAATCTCCTCTCAGTCTTCTTTTTTGCAAGCTAAACATTCCCAAATCCTGTAACCGTTCCTCATAGGACATGGTTTGCAGACCGGTCACCATTCTGGTCGCTCTTCTCTGAACTTTCTCCAGTTTGTCGATGTCTTTTTTAAAATGTGGTGCCCAAAACTGGACGCAGTATTCCAGATGAGGTCTGAGAAAAGAGGAGTAATGTCCGATAATGACTTCACGTGATCTAGACTATATGCTTCTGTTAATGCATCCCAGAATTGTATTTGCCTTTTTTGCTGCTGCATCACACTTTTGACTCATGTTCAGTCTTTGATCTATTAGTATACCTAAGTCTTTTTCACATGTACTGTTGCTTAGCTCTATTCCTCCCATTTTGTATATGCTTTTTTCATTTTTATTGCCCAGATGTAGTACTTTGCATTTTCCCTGTTAAAAACCATTCTGTTGGTTACAGCCCACTGCTCCAGTTTATTTAGGTCTTTTTGAATCCTCTCTCTCTCTTCTCTAGCATTAGCTATCCCTCCTAGCTTTGTGTCATCAGCAAATTTAATCAGTATACCCTCAATTCCTTCATCTAAATCATTGATAAAGATGTTGAACAATACAGGTCCCAGGACAGAGCCCTGTGGTACCCCACTTGAGACATTCACCCAACTGGATGTGAAGCCATTTACGACCACTCTTTGAGTCCGATCACTAAGCCAGATATAAATCCACCTAACAGTTGCTTTGTCCATTCCATACTTGGTAATTTTTTCAATTTGGATGAGGTGAGATAATTTGTCAAATGCTTTGCTGAAGTCAAGATATACTATATCTACAGCATTTCCCTGATCCACCCTGTCAGTGATTCTGTCATAGAAGGAAATTAAGTTAGTCTGACAGGACTTGTTAGTTACAAACCCATGCTGACTCTGGTTAATCACTTCATTCTTATCCAGGTACTTACATACATGTTGTTTAATAATTTGTTCAAAGATCTTTCCTGGTATAGAAGTCAGACTCACCGGCCTATAGTTCCCTGTGTCCACCTTCTTCCCCTTTTTGAAGATAGGAACAAAATTTGCTCATCTCCAGTCTTCTGGGACTTCTCCTGTTCTCCAAGAATTTTCAAAGATTATGGAGAGTGGTTCTAAAATTTCTTCTCCGATCTCCTTCAGTACTCTGGGGTGAAATTCATCTGGACCTGGAGACTTGAACTCATTTATATTAGCTAAATATTCCCTAACAATCTCTCTGCATACAGATAACTTGGATGTTTCTATTCCTTTAATAGGACTGTGAAGATCAGTTGATGTTACATTTTCTTTCTGAGAGAAAACAGATGCAAAATAGGAATTAAAAAGTTCGGCCTTCTCAACATTCTTTTTTACCATTTCACCATTTTCATCCTGTAAAAATCCTATAGCATCTTTGAACTTTCCTTTACTTTTGACATACCCCCAAAATCCTTTTTTATTGCTTTTGACATCTCTTGCAAGCCTTAATTCATTGTCAGCTTTAGCTAACCTGATACGTGCCCTGCAGGATCTGCAGACTGCATTATAATCTTCTTTAGGTATGCCTCCCTCTTTCCATTTGATAAACATTTCTCTCATTCTTTTTAGCATGTGTTTAAGTTCTGTGTTCATCCATCCTGGTTTCCTTAAATGCTTCCCATTCTTCCTTCTTTTCGGGATTGTTAACGATTGTGCTTTGAGAATCTCATTTTTGAAAATTTCCCATCCTTCCTGGACATTTTTGTCCTTAAGGACATCCAGCCATTGGATCCCTCCTATTCTCTTTCTGAGTAGTTAAAAATCTGCCTTTCTGAAATCTAACCTTGAAGTTTGAGTCTTTACATGTCTTCCTCCTCTAGTTATCCAAAATTCTATAATAGCATGATCGCCTCCTAGGGTTCCAGCCACTTTTACCTCCTCAACCATTTCCTCCCTGTTTATAAGGATTAGATCCAAAGTATCAGATCCCCTTGTTTTCTCCCCTACCTTTTAGAAGATAAAGTTGTCAGCAAGAGAGGATAAGAATTTGCTTGACCTGTTAGCTTTACTTGAGAGAGATTCCCAACAAATGTCTGGATAGTTGAAATCTCCCATGACCACTACGTCATATTTTTTGGAGAACTTGGTCATTTGATACATAAAGAGTTCATCCATATCTTCAGCTTTCCCAGGTGGCCTGTAGTAAATGCCTACAATGGTGTCCTTTCCGTTGTTCTCTCCTTGCATTCTTAACCAAACAGTTTCCACAGAACTCCCAGTCTCTGCTTCAATCTCTGTGCAGATATACGCTCACTCACCCCCCCAACTGACCTATCCATCAATGTCAATGACTGCCCACTCCGATCTGTCCTTCAAACATCAGATCCAAGCCCTTTTCACTTGCTGCCGACTCCAGTTCCAAAATATCTTTGGAATCTGCACTTTCCTCAACCATGTATCTACAAAAACACCAGTGCACACCCTCATCCTCCCCCACCTTGACTACTGCAAACTCCTGCTCTGTGGCCTCCCTTCTACCACTCTTGCACCCCTCCAATCTATCCTAAACTGTGCTGGCTGACTAATCCACCTGTCACCCCACTATTCTCTGGCTTCTCCCCTCACTCTCTCAATCCCTGCACTGGCTCCCACTGCCTAGAGACTCCAGCTGAAAAGCCTATGTTTGGCATACCAAGCCATCGAAAACCTGTCTCCTCCTTACATGTGTGACCTAGTCTCCCTGTACTTAACTGAAACCAACATCCCATTCTTCCAAGATCTCTTTCTCTACTTCCCTCTTATCTCTTACCACAATCGCATACAAGATTTGTCCCGTGCATCTCCCCTACTGTGTAACTCTGTACCCCAACACATCAGACTCGCCTACCGTGGAAACCTTGAAAAGGAAGCTGAAGACCCATTTCTTCTGGCAAGCATACAATCTGCAGTAACCCTCGCTCCACCAAACTGTGGCACCTTCAACTGTATCTTCACCTACTGTATCCTCACCCTTCCCTTGGAGATTGTTTGAGTGCCCTCGCAGGCAGGGTCCTCTCCTCTTGTACCTGTCGGTGACCCCTTTTGACATGTGAAGCACCACAGAATAAGTGTCGCTATAATAATAAATAATTGTAGTACTTGTACTCTGTGTCAATTGATGGCACTTTCCTGTTGTCTGCCCCTAATTTGAAGTGTTTTGGCAGTTTTTGGGCCGGTTTGAAGATGTTGTGTATGCGTTTGTTTTTGCTCCCCATTGAATCCAAAGGCATTCAGCAATGTTCGACGAATATTCAACAAATAAATCGGCGAATATTGCAAATTCGACTATCGTAATCCGAACTGAACATTGAAATATTCGCTCATCTATAGTGTTTAGTGCTCAGAGACATGTCCAAGGTAAGGGAGGATGAAACCGAAACACCATTGAACAAGTCGAATAAGTTGAAACTTTATGGCCACGCAGGCTGTAGCGTCGGCGTCTCTGCCTCCTGCCCGGCAGAGACACGGATCCCCTTACTGCCGTGGCCCGGGTCCTGCTTCCACTGCTCCTCCTCCTGTCTCCAATGCTGTGGCTGCCCGGGGTGCGTGCACTGCGTGCAGATCCGCCGGGTACTATGCTTAGGATACGCGCGCTCCCTGCTTCTTAAAGGGGCCTCACGCGCCATCCAAAAATGTCCCCGGCTAATGGCCGAAGGACAAACTCTATTTAAGGCACCTTCCCCAAAAAGGAGGAGCCTGTGCAATGTTGTAGTTTGCGTGCCATGCTCATCTGCCAGCCTATCTGCCGTGTCAGTCGGCGTCTGTCATCAGTCCCGTGGCAGTCGCCTGCTCTCACACGAGATCAGTGCCAGAGTCGCAAAGAAAAAAACCTGGGAGTCTGAAACTGAACCGTAAATTGGTGTCCTTGCAAAATGTAAATGCATGTTCACATAAGGCCTTATGTGAACATGCATTTACATTTTGCATGCACACCAATTTACATTTTAGTTCAGACTCCCAGATTTTTTCTTTGTAGTCTAATGTGCATTAGTGCATATGAGGGTGTGGCTTCCCTTTTTCTGAGCTGGAAGGTTCATTCTGCCTCTCATGACCATGGTAAGGTTTTAATATTAGAGTTAGGACTGCCCCGTAAGGGTTGCCTTGACGTGGCGGGATGGCTTTTACATTATTTTGTTCAAAATTTATGTTAACAAAATACCCTTTATTATTTATCATTATTTGTATGCACTTTGCGATTAATCCATTTACCTTTTGGATATTTGTGTATTGTGCTTTTGTCTTTGGATTTTTTTAGTCCCAGAGTAGCACCTGGTCCATCTTCCCGGTCCCTACCTGGCTCACGGAGTAGACTAAGCCACCGTGTTTTGCTAGGGTCGGTCTGAGTGAGGTCCATAGTTACGCCCCTCTGGTCCCTCCTTGTTCTACGGCACAGTGATTCCACCATCCAGACCCGTAACTGTTTGCACAGGCCATGGAGCCCGGAGGCTCCCAGGCACCCTCGGTCTCGGACATGTACCAAGAGGTCTCCCGCCAGAGATCTCAACAGCATACAATCCAGTCCTTTCTGCAGACTGTAAACTCTTGCTTGGATGCACTGTCCACCCTGGCTGTGTCAGCCTCTAACCAAGCGGTGTCTGCTCCAGTGGCACCTCAACCCAGTGGTAGCATGACACCCAGCGTTGGATCCCGACTGTCTGCTCCTCCACGCTTTAGTGGTGATCCTGCTCTATGTCGGTGCATCATCAATCAATGCACGCTGCAGTTCGAACTCCTGGCTTATCAGTTTGCTTCTGACAGGGCTAAAGTGGCATTTTTCGTGTCTCATCTCTCTGGAGAGGAGTTGGCGTGGCTCAATCTCCTATGGGAGAGAGGGAATCATCTGCTGTCCAACCTCCAGGCTTTCCTTGAGGCCTTCCAGAGGGATTTCTATGAGCGCGGCCGCACATCCTCGACAGCCTCCTCTCTTCTTTGTCTACACCAGGAGAACCTCACAGTGGGCCAGTACACTGTGCGTTTCCGCACCCTCTCATTTGAACTCGCCTGGAATAATGAGGCCCTGGTGGCTACCTTTTGGAAGGGCCTTTCTGGGCAGATCAAGGACAAACTGGTCAGTCGTGACATACCCACCTCTCTGGACGATCTGGTGTCTCTGGCCACACGGATCCACATCAGGTTCCAGGAGCGTTCTAAGGAGGTGAACCATGAGAAAAAAATCTCTACATCTTGCACCCATCTTCCAAAGGCAAGTCTTTCAACAAGTCTCTGCCTCGGCTTTCCCCCTGAATCTATGCAGGCAGACCAGGTGATAATGGTCAAGATTCGCCAGGAGGTCTGCCCCGCTGAGGGAAGATGCTGATATTGTGGCAGTTCGGAGCATGTGATCTGCTCCTGTCCAGAGAGACCGGGAAACTCTAGTGCCTAGGATCGCTTGGAGTGGTTATCCTGGGCAAGAATTCTTCCTCTCCATCCCTAATTCTGTCTGTATCGGTTTCTTGTGGCAACATCTGTTTTGTTGAAACTGGTTATCTGAATTCCAGTGCTTCTGGGAATCTCATTCAACAAGCCATTGTGGAGCAGTACCAGATCCCTATCCAACATTTCCCAGATAAGTTGGTGGTTTCCTTGGTGGATGGGAAGCCCCTTTCCGAGTCCATCTTGGTCATCACCGAGCCTGTAGTTCTCCAGATCGGAATGCTACACTCGGAGAAAATCTCCTTCTACGTTCTGTCCAGCTTCTCTCATCCCTTGCTGCTAGGACTGCTTTGGCTTCAGAGACATGAGCCAGTATTGAATTGGAGTTCGGGAGAGGTGCTCTGCTGCGCTCAGGAGTGCCACAAAATCTGCCTGGTTTCTATTAATCCTGCTCGACCTCTGTCCACTCCAGCTAATCTACCCGGCTTGGCAGCACCCTACCGGTCATTCGCTGATGTCTTTGACAAGAAAAAAGGCTGAGACACTACCTCCTCATAGGCCATTAGATTGCCCCATTGACCTTGTTCCTGATGTCTCACTTTCCCGTGGTTGAATTTACCCCCTCCCATTGTCCGAGACCTGTATCATGTCTGAATACATTAAGGAAATGCTTGCTAGGGGATTTATACAAAAATCCACCTCTGCGGCTGAAGCAGGATTCTTATTTATCAAGAAGAAGGACTGTTCTCTTCTCCCTTGTATCGACTATAGGGGATTAAATCAAATAACAATAAAAAATAAGTATCCTCTGCCTTTCATCTCTGAGTTGTTTAATCTCACCAAAGGAGCAAAGATCTTCACTAAGCTCGATCTCCGTGGCGCATACAATCTTATCCAGATTTGCCAGGGAGACATGTGGAAGACAGCATTCAACACTCGAGATGGCCACTATGACTACCGTGTGATGTCCTTCGGACTCTGAAAGGCACCAACAGTCTTTCAAGAGTTGGTGAATGACATCTTCTGAGATCTTCTATACTGATGCGTGGTAGTGTACCTGGACGATATCCTGGTGTTCTCTCCAGATCTGCCCTCACATCGGTGAGACGTTTGACAGGTATTGCAGAAGCTCAGGAACAATTGTCTGTATGCCAGATTCGAGAAATGCGTTTTTGAGCAGACTTCTCTTCCATTCCTGGAATGCAAAATCTTGGAGACCGGTCTCAAGATGGACCCCGAAAAAGTGTCTGCAGTCCTACAGTGGCCCCGACCTGAGGGACTGAAGGCTATTGAGCAATTTATGGGATTTAGTAATTATTACCACCTGTTCATTCCTCATTTCTCTTCCCGGATTGCTCCCATCTCTGCCCTGACCCATAAAGGTGTTAACCCCAAGGAATGGACTCACGAGTTAGAAAGTGGCTTCTTTTCCTTTTGAACAATCCATCTCTTCTGCTTCGGTGCTACCTTGTCCTGACTGTAACAAGCAGTTCATCCTGGAGGTTGATGCCTCTTCCTCAGGGGCCGGAGAAGTTCTCATCCAGAAATCCTAGTCACGGCGAATGGTGACCTGTGGCTTCTTTTCCAAGCTTTTTTCTTCTTCAGAGCGAAATTACTCCATTGGAGATCGGGAACTGTTTGCCATCAAACTGAGGCTGGAGGAGTGGCGCTTCTCATTAGAGGGGACTCTAAATCCGATGGTCATCTACACGGACCATAAGAATCCCGCCTACTTTCAGTCCGCTCGACGACTTAATCCTCGTCAGGCCAGATGGTCTCTGTTCTTTGCTCGCTGCAATTTCATTCTCCACTTCCGTCCGGAAGATAAAAATATCAAAGCAGACGTGCTCTCCCAATCATTTCTGTCTATTGACCAAGAGGAGGAGTTTCTACACATCAATGAGCCCTCCAGAATAATTACTGTTGCCCCATTTGATCTGTCTCATCTTCCTCCTGGTAATACTTTTTTGGCAGCTCTGGATAGAAATAGGGTCCTAGTCTGGGGTCATTCATCTAAACTGGCAGGCCATGCTGGTCAGAGGAAGACGCTTCTGCTAATTTCCCAACATTATTGGTGGCTGACCCTGCGCAAGGACGTTTTGGATTTTGTCTCTGCTTGCTCTTCCTGTGCCCAAAACAAGATACCTAGGCAACTTCTGACTGGTTGACTTCTTCCTTTACCTGTGCCTTCCACTCCGTGGCAACATATTGCGATGGACTTTATCACGGATCTCCCTGTATCGGCCGGTTATACTGTCATTTGAGTCCTCGCTGATCGCTTCTCCAAGACGGCTCACTTCATTCCATTGCCGGGTCTTCCCTCTGTGCCAGTGCTGGCTAAAGACTTCATCCTTCACATTTTCCGTCTCCATGGCCTACCTCTTCATATAATCTTGGTTAACTAGTTCAGCTTACTTCACACTTCTGGAGAGCCATGTGCAAGCTTCTGAATGTCGCATTGGATTTCTCATCGGCCTAGCATCCACAGTCCAATGGTCAGGTTGAACGTATCAATCAGATCCTCACTAGCTTCCTCCGGCACTTTGTCAATGTCCACCATAATGACAGGGTGGAACTTCTGCTTTGGGCCAAATTTTCCTGCAATAACCATGTGCGTGAATCCTCAGCCAAACCTCTATTTTTTGTGGGGTTTGGACAGCATTCCAATATTCTGTTTCCTGTTTCTACTTCTGTTGATAATCCTGCTGCGGAGTCTGTCGTCAAAAACTCTTCTGAGATTTGGGAGGACACTAAGACTGCGCTGCTGCAGTCCTCTGAACGAATGAAGAGACATGCCGACAAGAGACGTCTGGACCCTCCTCTATTCCGTCCGGGGGACAAGGTCTGGTTATTCTCCAATTATGCTCATCTTAAGATACCTTCATACAAGTTGGGTATGTTGTTCATCTGTCCTTTCGAGATTCTGTGTCAAATCAATCCAGTGGTGTACAAGTTGAAACTCCCTGCCTCGTTACGGATCTCCAGTTCCTTTCATGTGTCTCTCCTCAAGCCTGTTGTCCTCAATTCTTTCTCTGATGATCCAGGTACCACTCCAGCTCCAGTCTCCGCAGAGGACATTTTTGAGGTAGAAAACATTCTGGCTACCAAGAGGGTAAAAAGAAAGACTTTTTTCTTGCGGATTGGAAGGGGTTTGGTCCTGAGGAGGGGTCAAGGGAGCCCAGGGAGAACATTCATGCCCCTCTTCTACTAGAAAAATGTTTTGCTTACTTGAAGAAGAGGAGGCGTAAAGGGGGATACTGCCCAGCAGAGACGTCAATTTCCATACCGCCACGGCCCCGGTCCTGTGTCCACCGCTCCTCAACCAGTCTCACATACTGTGCCTGCCCAGGGTGCATGCACCGCACGCAGATGCCAGGCACTGTGCTTAGGGCGCACTCATGTACGATCCCTGCTTCTTAAAGGGGCCACACGCGCTATCCTAAAATATCCTCGGCAAATGGCCGGAGGACATCCTCTTTTCTAGCCTCCTCCCCAAAATGGAGTTGCCTGTGCATTGTTGTAGTTTGTGTGCTAACACTCTCTCCAGCTCTCAGGTCTCAGCAGTGCCCGCCAGCCTGTCTATCAGACGTGCCCGCCAGCATATCTGCCACGTCTGCCTGTTTGACTTCCAGCCGTGTCTGTCCACCTACCAACAGTGCCTGCCTGCCTACCAGCTGTGCTCATCTGCCAGCCTATCTGCCATGTCAGTCGGCATCTGTCATCAGTCCTGTGGGAGTCGAATGCTGTCACACGAAGTCGATCCCGTAGTAGCACCTTGTCCACCTTCCCAGTCCATCCCTGGCTCATGGAGTCGACTAAGCCACCATGTGGCTAGGGTCAGTGTGGATGAGGCCAATAGTTATGCCGCTCCGGACCCTCCTTGTACCACAGCATAGTGGTTCCACCATCCGGACCCATAACACAGGCTTTCTGGTAATGCCCTGCAACTATGACATCTTACAGACTATCATACCTTACACAGTGGGAGCAGTACCTGGGCCATCAGAGATCAGTGGTTCCCAGTGGATCACAATTTGTATGGCCAAGTCATTTTTTTATCGCCAGAATCACTGTCAGTTTCTCTCTCCTGTAATGTGTAAGCTTTTATAGTCAGCAAGGTTCCCTCTCTCCCTCTCTCTCTCTTTCTCCCAAAAAGTGTAAGCTCTTATGATTAGCTGTGTCTTCTCTTTCTCTCTCTTTTGTAGTATGTAAGCTCTTATGGACAGTGAGGTCCTCTCGCTATCACTGTTTTCTTCCCAGTTATCTTTTGTGATCAATTTCAAGCTTTACAGTATTGAAGTCTGAGCAAATATATTCATTGCATAACAAATTTGGGGGGGAATATTCAGCTAAATCAGCTAACTTGAATTAAAAAAAGATCTGCTCACCTTTTTTCCCTATAGGTAAAAGTAGAAAAGAGCTGTTGGAAGTAGGGATAAGTAAATCTGATGGAATTTGAAATTTTGCCAGGAAATACGATTTGCATCAAATATATTGGATACAAATTGAATGTACCACAATTGCCAGTAAAAGATGTGTAAAAAGATAAAATATTTTGTGCTCACCTTTCTTTCCCCAATAATAAAGCAATGTTGTTGCAGTGGCTACTAAAAAAAAGAAGACCAGAGCTGGAGGAAGGAAGCTAGAGGAGGAACAGGCAAGGGAGCTGCGGCAAATGATAGGGGAGGTGAGTATATTATTGTTAACCCCTTATAGTTCTTAAGAAGAATTTAGCAAAATGGTAGTCACCAGATATTTGGGTGGATAGGAGCACATCAAATTGGATTTGCTTATCTCTAGCTGGAAGTTGTAAATTGGCTTCTATGATAAGAGTAGGAAGTTTCTATCGGGTCCATTATAACACCTACAGCAAACTAGAACAATATAATGGATCTACATGGTATCCAAAGGTGAAGTTGTTCTGGACTGTACTATTGAGAAGTGCTAAAAGACAGCCGATCTGCATTACAGGTGTTCTACCAGAAAAAGGCTCTTGCTGTTTAGCTAAAGTTTTAGACCTATCAAATGTGCCACAAATAATTCCTTGCTTGATTTGAAAACATTGTATCTAAGAAGTAACATTTCTCCTTTCAGAAAGCGACATGCTATGCACGTCAGGTGAGGTGACTTTTCAAGCCGCAATTTTCCTCTGCAAAATATGCAAATTGTCTCTTCAGAGAGGAAGAGATCTTGAACTCTAGTGCCACCTATTGGAACTAGCAATCCTAAAAGTCAATATTGACTCTTTAACGAGCCTTGTCACATGACTTAGGATAAAAGCCAAGACCAGAAACTCAATTTGCAGACACTGTGTTTCGGGGTACTGCCCCTCGTCCGTGCAAAGTGTGATTTCTGGTTTGGCTGAGTGAGAGGCATCAGACCGTATCTAAGAAGTAATGTGTCACCCAGCCAACCAGAACTCACACTTTGCACTGATGAGTCTTGGCTTTTATCCTAAGTCTTGTGACAAGGCTCGTTAAAGGGTCAATATTGACTTTTAGGATTGCTACTTCCAATAGGTGGCACTAGAGTTCAAGTTCTCTTCCTCTCTGAAGAGATAATTTGCATGGGAAAAGATGTATTACATAATATCTGAAAAGAATCAGAAGTCTGACATTTTACAAATGCTAATAGTAGTAATGAAAAACAATTTTATTTTCTTTGGCGTAAACACATTCAAGGATTATATTTTCTGCAAAGAAGACATTTAAATGATATGCTTTCTTAATGTCAGGCATTGACAATCTAACACAATTATAAAATGTTTCAGTTTTACTTTAGGGTTTTGAATCTTTCTTATTTTAAATGTAATAAATAAATGTAATCATTTTTATATTTTAGAATTTCAGGCATGGTCTGTAGATTTCTAAATAGCATTCCTATAACATCTACTTTATCATATACTATAGTGCAAACTCATAACTGAAGACAAATATGCAAAAACCTTCTTTCAAAGTCTACACTGTGCACCAAATTTAATCTACAGTATATGCCTCAATAATGAAATGTTCTTTGTATTTAGTCCAGACCATGTGTTTATTTTATAGCGTTTTTACAGTTAAATTGAGTTACTTCAAATACCATAACTGATTCTACATGAATCTGCAACCTGTCTTTAGTGTTTCTCATTGTTAAAGGGCAGTCATATTCAGTAACGTCATGAAAAACATCATTGCAGAATTTATGTATAAAAAGGATCTATCCGGAAATTACTAAGGACATGTATTTTTGTATTTCTGTACAGTATTTTTGGTTATTTTTTTCTGCACAAAGGACAAAATAGTTGCAACTGTAAGAAAATAGAGATATTAATCACATATTCCAAAATATTCTTGTCCTCTGCTTAATAAAATGTCAGACAGCAGATAAGCAAATGTCAGGAATTGTCAGTCAAAGTTCATACAACAGATGGCCCATGCATTAGCAATTTTAATTGCAAGTTGAATATGTATTTCACATATCTTCTGGGTGCAACATAAATATTAATTGTCTTGTTCAACTCAGCATTTTTTTCTTATATGATTTGTGTAAGTTGTTAATTTAACTTTGTAAAAAAACATTTTAGTATTATATCTTAAACTTAAAAAGGCTTTTGTCGTTGCACACTTAAGCACCCATGTTTTAATAGAATTTAAACCTCACATATCATAGTCTGACGCACAGACATAGCTAGGCGGAAATCACATTCCAATTAGTTTCACTAGAGAATTCAGTGAAGAAATATATCACAATGTACTGTAATGTCTCAGACCTCGATATTTAAAAATTATTACTAAGCTGGAGATTCTGGAGTTTTAATTGGGTAACCATGGCTTTAGATAAATTATAAAATATCATTGCTAATTAATGTAGCTCTATAATAAAATAAATGAATAAAAGTATAAATATTTCAAGAGCTTTGCCGAAATTTTCATGAATTAATCTCTTACCAATTACTTCCAGGTGATTTTGCGCGCACAGAGGCTGCGCGCGCACGATCACCGCCGGTTGTCAGCTGCATCTGACAGCTTAACCCCCTTAATGCTGTGATCACAACATTTAGCGAGCAGCTAGAGGGACGGAAGCCCCTCTGCTCTTGGATCAGAGATCCCACGAAGTCATCACAGGGCCCAATCGTTGCCATAGTGACCCGATGTTGCCATGTCGACATTCGCATCACCATCAGGCACTAGTAAGGTAGTTAGATCATGTGCAGTGCATGATCTTACTAGCTTGTGTCAGTGCAGAACTGTCAGCTACAAAGCATAGCTATGATCCTGCATTGCTATGTCTTATAACTGCAATCAGACTGCTAAATGTGAAAATCCCATAGTGGTGCTAAGTAGAAAAGTACAAAAAAAGTAAAAAAAAATGTATAAAAATATTTTTTTAACCCCTGTACCCCCGAAGGTGATTTGCACATTAATGACTAGGCCAATTTTTACAATTCTGACCACTCTCAGTTTATGAGGTAATAACTAGTGTTGAGCTATACCTTCCGATATCGGGAAATATCGGATCGGATTGGATCGGACCGATACCCAAAAAATATCGGATATCGCCGATTCCGATACCGGAAACCAATGCAAGTCAATGGGACACAAATATCGGAATGAAAATAAACCCTTTCTTTCCTTGTAGGTTAATTCTACATGAAGGAAAACAACTAAGAATAATGTAGAATGTATTACATGAAAAGCAGGCAATTCAGCAGCGCCATACACCGGTACCCGACAATTTAGAACAGAAAGAATAGAGCATCACACTTAGATTAGATAGATAGAAACATGTCAGTCACATATATAAGAAGTACAGTGACAGTGTTGCTTACTGTACTTGTCATTTAGTGTTAAAGGATTTATTAAAAAAAAATAATAGTGTTTTCATGCAACGTCTCTTTAAAAAAGCTTGCCGGCAATTCAGCATCGGTACCCGACAATTTATAACAGAAGGAATAGAGCATCACACATAGATTAGATACATAGAAACATGTCAGTCACATATATAAGAAGTACAGTGATAGTGTTGATTACTGTACTTGACATTTAGTGTTAAAATAAAGGATTTATTAAAAAAAAAATTGGTGTGGGGTTCCCCGTAATTTTAGTCTCTAGCGGAGGTTAAGCAGACAGCTGGGGCAGATGTTTGAAGCCTGGGAAGGGGGTAATACCCACAGAGCTTCCCAGGCTACTAATATCAGCCCCCAGCTGAATACCTAGCCTTTACTAGCTATTAAAATGTGGGACCCCAAAAAAAATTACATGGGGTACCCACTATTTTAATAGCTAGCAAAGGCTATTCAGACAGCTAGGGACTGATATTAATAGCCCAGGAAGGGTGCCATGAATATTGGCCCCCTCCCAGGCTAGAAACACCAGCCGTCAACTGCCCCAGAAGTGGCGCATCCATGGGATGCGCCAATTCTGGCACTTAGCCTCGCTCTTCCCACTGCCCTGTAGCGGTGGCAGTGGGGTAACAGGGCTGGGGTTGATGTCAGTTTATAATGCCAGCTGACATCAAGCCCAGGTTAGTAATGGAGAGGCGTCTATAAGATACCCCCATTACTAACCCCACAGTCAAAGTTAAAAAAAACCCACAAACACCCAGAATAAAGTCCTTTAATTGAAATAGACACACAATTCTTTATTGTTCTAAATTAAACCATACTTACCATCACGCCCATTCCAGCTGAAGCCAATGTCTTCCGCAATAAAAGTAAAATAATAAAGCAACATCATCCTTACCTTTCCATGGTTCCCACGACAGCATCAGCTCTGCTACATTCACATGACAGGCAGGATCGCAGCCGAAAGCTGCCATCCAGCTTGCCATGCCGCAGACACAGAGAAGCGCAGGCTTGCTTGTGCTCCTCAGTGTCTCGCTGTGACGGCATAAAGATGAGCCGAGGTCATGTCCAATGACCTCAGCTCACCTCATGCACGTCACTTACAGCGTGGGAAAATTCTCCTGCGCTTGCAGTCAGCATTAGAGAATTCTCCTGCTGAATCGCTGAGCGCAGGAGAATTTTCCACGCTGTCAGTGATGTGCATGAGGTGAGCTCATGTCCAATGAACTCAGCTCACCTCATGCAAGTCACTGACAGCATGGGAGAATTCTCCTGCGCTCAGCGCTTGAGCCGGAGAATTTTCCCACGCTGGGAGGCAATGAGATGACAGGCTGGATCACAACTGAGCGCTGCCATCCAGCTTGTCATCCTTCAGAGACACTGCAGAGCGCAAGCATGCCTGTGCTCTGCAGTGTCTATGAAGGATGACATGTTGGATGGCAGCACTCAGCAGCCATCCAGCCTGTCATCTCAATGCCATCTCAGCATGAGAGAATTCTCCTGCTGAAGCGCTGAGCGCAGGAGAATTTTCCCACGCTGTCAGTGACGTGCATGAGGTGAGCTCATATCCAATGAACTCAGCTCACCTCATGCACGTCACTGACAGCGTGGGAGAATTGCCTGCGCTCTGCAGTGTCTATGAAGGATGGCATGCTGGATAGCAGCGCTCAGCTGCCATCCAGCCTGTCATCTCAATGCTATCCCAGCGTGGAAGAATTCTTTTGCTGAAGCGCTGAGCGCAGGAGAATTATCCCACACTGTCAGTGACATGCATGAGGTGAGCTGAGTTCATTGAACATGAACTCGGCTCATCTTTATGCCGTCACAGCGAGACACTGAGGAGCACAAGCAAGCCTACGCTTGTCAGTGTCTGCGGCATGGCAAGCTGGATGGCAGCTTTCGGCTGCGATCCAGCCTGTCATGTGAATGTAGCAGAGCTGAAGCTGTCGTGGGAACCATGGAAAGGTAAGTATGATGTTGCTTTATTATTTTACTTTTATTGCAGAAGACATTGGCTTCAGCTGGAATGAGCGTGATGGTAAGTATGGTTTAATTTAGAACAATAAATAATTGTGTGTTTATTTCAATTAAAGGACTCTATTCTGGGTGTTTGTGGGTTTTTTTTTACTTCGACTATGGGGTTAGTAATGGGGGTGTCTTACAGACGCCTCTCCATTACTAAGCAAAACCTACAAAAGACAAAAAATATATCCATACCCTACCATCATTATATATAAATGTAAAGCAAAGTTGCATATTAAATATAGGGTACTTAGTGAACTATTTTTGATCAAAAAAAGTATACAAGCCGTCCCACCAGCGACAAGGTGACCCTAAATTGGGACGGTACCTACACTGTCTATATTAAAAACCTTACTGTATATCAAAGTTGAAGTAATGCATATAAAAGGGTAGACAAATAGGACCGGGTCCCAACTTCAGACTACCTAGGCCCGTGGTAAGCTACATATATACTAATCAGCTCAACAAAGGGGATGCCACACCCTTAATTTGCACAGAATGCAAACAAGACAAAAAACCAAGCAATGTGAACTGAGGTCTAAGATGGTACACATGCAAGAAATAGGAGCATGTTCACACTAGCAAAATGAAGCAAAACCTACAAAAGACAAAAAATATATCTGATACCCTACCATCATTATATATAAATGTAAAGCAAAGTTGCATATTAAATATAGGGTACTTAGTGAACTATTTTTGATCAAAAAAAGTATACAAGCCGTCCCACCAGCGACAAGGTGACCCTAAATTGGGACGGTACCTACACTATCTATATTAAAAACCTTACTGTATATCAAAGCTGAAGTAATGCATATAAAAGGGTGGACAAATAGGACCGGGTCCCAACTTCAGACCACCTTGGCCCGTGGTAAGCTACATATATACTAATCAGCTCAACAAAGGGGATGCCACACCCTTAATTTGCACAGAATGCAAACAAGACAAAAAAACAAGCAATATATTAAATATAGCGTACTTAGTGAACTATTTTTGATCTAAAAAAGTATACAAGCCGTCCCACCAGCGACAAGATGACCCTAAATTTAATATGCAACTTTGCTTTACATTTATATATAATGATGGTAGGGTATGAGATATATTTTTTGTCTTTTATAGGTTTTGCTTCTTTTTGCTAGTGTGAACATGCTCCTATTTCTTGCATGTGTACCATCTTAGACCTCAGTTCACATTGCTTGGTTTTTTGTCTTGTTTGCATTCTGTGCAAATTAAGGGTGTGGCATCCCCTTTGTTGAGCTGATTAGTTTATATGTAGCTTACCATGGGCCTAGGTGGTCTGAAGTTGGGACCCGGTCCTACTTGTCTACCCTTTTATATGCATTACTTCTACTTTGATATACAGTAAGGTTTTTAATATAGACAGTGTAAGTACCGTCCCAATTTAGGGTCACCTTGTCGCTGGTGGGACGGCTTGTATACTTTTTTGATCATAAATAGTTCACTAAGTAGCCTACATTTAATATGCAACTTTGCTTTACGTTTATTTATAATGATGGTAAGGTATGAGATATATTTTTTGCTAGTGTGAACATGCTCCTATTTCTTGCATGTGTACCATCTTAGACCTCAGTTCACATTGCTTGGTTTTTTGCCTCTCCATTACTAACCTGGGCTTGATGTCAGCTGGCATTATAAACTGACATCAACCCCAGCCCTGTTACCCCACTGCCACCACTACAGGGCAGTGGGAAGAGCGAGGCTAAGTGCCAGAATTGGCGCATCCTATGGATGCGCCATTTCTGGGGCGGCTGACGGCTGGTATTTCTAGCCTGGGAGGGGATCAATATTCATGGCACCCTTCCTAGGTTATTAATATCAGCCCCCAGCTGTCTGCCTAGCCTTTGCTAGCTATTAAAATAGGTCATTTTTTGGGGGGTCCCACATTTTAATAGCTAGTAAAGGCTAGGTATTCAGCTGGGGGCTGATATTAGTAGCCTGGGAAGCTCCGTGGGTATTACCCCCTTCCCAGGCTTCAAACATCTGCCCCAGCCGTCTGCTTAACCTCCGCTAGAGACTAAAATTATGGGGAACCCCATGCCAATTTTTTTTTTATAAATCCTTTATTTTAACACTAAATGACAAGTACAGTAATCAACACTATCTCTGTACTTCTTATATATGTGACTGACATGTTTCTATGTATCTAATCTATGTGTGATGCTCTATTCTTTCTATTCTAAATTGTCCGGTACCGATGCTGAATTGCCGGCCGGCTTTTTTAAAGAGACGGTGCATGAAAACACTATTATTTTTTTAAATAAATCCTTTAACACTAAATGACAAGTACAGTAAGCAACACTGTCACTGTACTTATTATATATGTGACTGACATGTTTATATGTATGTAATCTATGTGTGATACTTTATTCTTTCTGTTCTAAATTGTCGGGTACCGGTGTACGCCGCTGCTGAATTGCCGCCGGCTTTTTAAAAGAGACGGTGCATGAAAACACTATTATTTTTTTTAATAAATCCATTAACACTAAATGACAAGTACAGTGAGCTGAGCGCTGCCATCCAGCTTGTCATCCTTCAGAGACACTGCAGAGCGCAGGCATTATGGTAACTTCCAATTCCGGTATTCAATATTCTAAAAGTATCAGAACTCAGTATCGGAACTCCAATACCGCGAATATTGGTCGATACCCAATATTTCAGTATCGTAATACTCAACACTAGCAATAACTCTTGAATGCTTCAGCGGATCCCACTGATTCTGAGAATATTTTTCGGGAAATATTGTACATCATGATAGTGATAAAATTTATTCGATATGGCTTGCATTTATTTTTAAAAAAAAATGGAAATTTGAAGAAAATTTTCAAAATTTTAAAATCAGACAGATACAGTACAGATCAAAAGTTTGGACACACCTTCATATTTAAAGATTTTTCTGTATTTTCATGAATTTGAAAATTGTACATTCACACTGAAGGCATCAAAACTATGAATTAACACATGTGGAATTATATACTTAAAAAAGTGTGAAACAACTGAAAATATGTCTTATATTGTAGGTTCTTCAAAGTAGCCACTTTTTGCTTTGATGACTGCTTTGCACACTCTTGGCATTCTCTTGATGAGCTTCAAGAGGTAGTCACCGGAAATGGTCTTCCAACATTCTTGAAGGAGTTCCCAGAGATGCTTAACACTTGTTGGTCCTTTTGCCTTCACTCTGCGGTCCAGCTCACCCCAAACCTTCTCGATTGGGTTCAGGTCTGGTGACTGTGGAGGCCAGGTCATCTGGCATAGCACCCCATCACTCTCCTTCTTGGTCAAATAGCCCCTACACAGCCTGGAGGTGTGTTTGGGGTCATTGTCCTGTTGAAAAATAAATGATGGTCTAACTAAATGCAAACCGGATGGAATAGCTTGCCGCTGCAAGATGCTGTGGTAGCCATGCTGGTTCAGTATGCCTTCAATTTTTGAATAAATCCCCAACAGTGTCACAAGCAACGCACCCTCACACCATCACACCTCCTCCTCCATGCTTCACGGTGGGAGCCGGGCATGTAGAGTCCATCCGTTCACCTTTTCTGCGTCGCACAAAGACACGGTGGTTGAAAGTTAAGATCTCAAATTTGGACTCATCAGACCAAAGCACAGATTTCCACTGGTCTAATGTCCATTCCTTGTGTTCTTTAGCCCAAACAAGTTTCTTCTGCTTGTTGCCTGTCCTTAGCAGTGGTTTCCTAGCAGCTATCTTACCATGAAGGCCTGCTGCACAAAGTCTCCTCTTAACAGTTGTTGAAGAGATGTGTCTGCTGGTAGAACTTTGTGTGGCATTGACCTGGTCTCTAATCTGAGCTGCTGTTAACCTGCGATTTCTGAGGCTGGTGACTCGGATAAACTTATCCTCAGAAGCACAGCTGACTCTTGGTCTTCCTTTCCTGGGCCAGTCCTCATGTGAGCCAGTTTCTTTGTAGCGCTTGATGGTTTTTGCAACTGCACTTGGGGACACTTTCAAAGTTTGCCCAATTTTTCGGACTGACTGACCTTCATTTCTTAAAGTAATGATGGCCACTCGTTTTTCTTTACTTAGCTGCTTTTTTCTTGCCATAATACAAATTCTAACAGTCTATTCAGTAGGACTATCAGCTGTGTATCCACCAGACTTATGCACAACACAACTGATGGTCCCAACCCCATTTATAAGGCAAGAAATCCCACTTATTAAACCTGACAGGGTACAACTGTGAAGTGAAAACCATTTCCGCTGACTACCTCTTGAAACTCATCAAGAGAATGCCAAGAGTGTGCAAAGCAGTCATCAAAGTAAAAGGAGGCTACTTTGAAAAACCTAGAATATAAGACATATTTTCAGTTATTTCACACTTTTTTGTTAAGTATATAATTCCACATGTGTTAATTCATAGTTTTGATGCCTTCAGTGTGAATGTACAATTTTCATAGTCATGAAAATACAGAAAAATCTTTAAATGAGAAGGTGTGTCCAAACTTTTGGTCTGTACTGTATGTAACACAAAATAGTTAATAAATAAAATTTTCCACATGTCTACTTTACATCAGCACAATTTTGGAACCAAATGTTTTTTTTCTTACATAAGGGTTAAAATTGATCAGTGATTTCTTATTTTTACAACAAAAATTCCAAAACCATTTTTTTAGGGACCATACCACATTTGATGCACTTTGAGGGGTCTACATGACAAAAAATACCCAAATGCAACACCATTCTAAAAACTACACCCCTCAAGGTGCTCAAAACCACATTCAAGAAGTTTATTAACCCTTCACGTTCTTCACCGCAATCAATCGAATGTGAAAGGAAAAAATGAACATTTAACTTTTTTTACTGTAAAATTTTAATTTAGACCCCAATTTTTTAATTTTTACAAAGGTAACAGAAGAAATTGGACAACAAAATTTGTTGTGTAATTTCTCCTGAGCATGCTGATACCCCATATGTGGGTGAAAACCATTGTTTGAGTGCACGGCAAGGCTCGGAAGGGATGGAGCACTGTTTGACATTTTCAACACAAAACTCGCTGGAATTGAGAGCGGACGCCATGTTATGTTTGGAGAGCCACTGATGTGCGTAAACAGTTGAAACCCCCCACAAGTGACCCCATTTTGGAAACTAGACCCCTTAAGGAACTTATTTAGATGTATGGTGAGCACTTTGAACCCCAAAGTGTTTCGCAAAAGTTTATAACATAGAGCCGTGAAAAAAAATTACTTTTTTTACACAAAAATGACCTTTTAGCCTCAATTTTTTTATTTTCACAAGGGCAACAGGAGATATTGGACCGGAAAAGTTGTTGGACAATTTCTCCTGAATATGCTGATACCCCATGTGTGGAAGAAAACTACTGTTTGGATGCACATCAGTGCTCGGAAGGGAAGGAGTGACGTTTTGAAATGGAGACTTTGATGGAATGGTCTGTGGGCGTCATGCCGCGTTTGCAGAGCCCCTGATGTGCCTAAACAGTGAAAATGCCCAACAAGTGCCCCCTTTTTGGAACTGATCTACTGATTCCTGATATGTGAATTTTATAATGTAGTGTCATACGTCAGTTGTGTAGTGTTCGTCAGGTTGTCATTCGTCAGTTGTGTAGTGTTCGTCATGTTGTCATACGTCAGTTGTGTAAGTTAGAAATGAATTTAGTAGTTCATAGATGTGTGGTACCTTCTAAAGCATTCTTTCATTCACAGGCCAGGTTTGTCGGGCAGGTGTTACATTGATAAATGGTGTCCTTTCGTAATCGCCTTTTGTAACACACTCGGTACTTCTTTTGTGACTTACCATTTTTCCCCTTTGAGAGACCTTCCCCAGGAAATGCTGGCATGGTACGATTCAAAGTCCTTCAGTTCTGGAACTACTGGGGCCCGCTCCATCACCACTGCCAAGTATCATGGCCTTGATCACTACCTCCTGGAACTGAAGGTATGACATAGAAGTTTTGACTGCACATTGTGATAGCAGGAAAGCGTTGTACATTGCCATCTGTACGATTTGCATGGCCAGCTTCTTGTACCACACCCGGACCTTTCTCAAAGCACTGTACAGCTGGAGGTCTGGATTAGAAAGAGAGATAAACTCCTCCATGTACTTGTTGTACCCCACTATGTAGTCTGTTTTGACGACCTGTGTAGAGGAACCCTCTGAGCATCAGCTAAATTAGCGTCTTCAGTAAGTCTCTCTGATTTTTGCGGACAGTACTGCAGGCTGCAGTACATAGCGCAGAGAGAGACGTGAACAGTGGGATGCTAGTATAAAAGTTATCCACTTAGAGGTGATAAACTTTATTCAGCGGTGGGTGCACCAAATTCCACACAACAATTTTACCACTCACTCCTAGGACAGGGGGGACATTCAGGGGGTTCAATCCAGGAGTCTTTTCCTCCATAAACCCTAAACTTGTGGGTGTAACCTGAGGTACTCTCACAAAGTTTGTACAGCTTAATTGCATACCTGGCACTCTTACTGGGCAGGTACTGCCAGAATCCAAGCCTCCCCTTGAAATGAATAAGGGACTCATCCATGCAGATGTCCCTTTGGGGCACGTACACTTCAGCAAACTTGTTGTTGAAGTGCTCGATGACTGCCCGACCTACGAAAAGATGATCAAAGTTGGGGTCATCTCGTGCAGGACACCATTTATTATAGTTGTATTGCAAAAACTTGTGGATGGCCTCAAAATTTGTCCGGGTCATGACCATTCACAAAACAGGAGTGTTGTATAAAATGTCAACACTCCAGTATTGCCGGACTTCTGACCTCTTCAGGATCCCTGTGAGGAGCTGCCCACTTACTAAAGACTATGATACTTTTCCAGCAACGGACTACCATTTTTGTCAATATTATTATTGTGTTTTATTAGTGATTTACTTGTTATGTTTTAAATAGTTCTGCTAACTTGTCAATATGTGTACTAGATTCACCTCTAAAATGTCCAGCATTCCACTAATCTGTATCTCAGAATATCTGTATCTCAGAAGTATCTAACCATTGTTCCAATAGCAAATAATATCATTATGTCTGTGTAGATTGAAGACACAGTGGAGTCGTCACCACAGGGGGACTTTCCTGTAGTCTCAGATGAAGGTTTCTAGAATATTCTTTATTGTTTTAGCTAACAGTGAATGTTTAAGGGGGAGGGTATGATCACTTCTGACCTGGGAGGGGACTGATCCCAGTGGAAGAAAGGAGAGACATGTTTTAGTAAAAGTTGTGTGGAAGGATTGAAAGTAGAGGATGGAGATGGTGGATTTTGAAGGATGGGTGGATAAACATATTAACATTATGGATTATGTCGGTTGGGTTTAAACTTTCTTAAAAGGACTGTTGCTACTGGATAGAGGATCATGGACTGTGGCTACAGACTATACTGGCTGGAGATACGAAATCTGTGGGCCAACAGTGAGACAGTGAGTATGGTCTTATACAAAGTCAGTGGAACTTCTGAACCCTGATTGGGAACTTGAGGACTGAGAGAATTGTATTTTGGCCATTTACCTGGAATTGCTTTATTACCATGGCAGTAATCAATAAAATATTGTTGCACCGTTAACCTGCCTAGGTGATTACTTACAGCGATGGGATCACCTATCTCGGGACAGCATACCAGGGAAAGTTACTGAGAGGTAACTTGGCGGAAGAAATGGCAGACTCCATCTACAAGAGGCTCAAGAAGGAGGTGCTGAGAGCCCTTTACTCTGAGAGAGACAATCGGGCGACCCTAATGCAACGCTTGGACGATTGGGACCAGGAACAACCACATGAGGGGGTCAGTTCAGACGTGGATGAGGGCCAATAGCCCAGGGCTGTCATCTATATGGTGGAGGATCGACTGACTGAGTTGAGGCGGATGCTGGATGCGCTAGGAGATCGGGCTACGGAGACAGAGCGGGCGGCAGTGTTAAGCAAATATCTGGGTGTGCATGTAGCAGTACCCCAACCCGCGCCCATTGCAGAGGACAGTGGATAACAGGAAAGAGGGGCCCACATCTTTAAGGTACCGGGATATACCACAGTTCAATGAAGACACCTCGGATATTGATGAACATCTCCAGTTATTTGAGAAGCTCTGTAGGCTGCATGAGGTGTCAGTCAGTGACTGGCCCAGGTTTTTGAATTTTGGCCTGACCAGAAAAGCAAGAGAAGCTTTTAATAACTTGTCTTCTGGAGATCATAGATGTTACTATACCATTCGCAGCACATAACTAGAGAGGTATGCCGTCATGTCAGAAACCTACCGGAGGAAGTTTCGGGAGACTGACAAGCCTGCTGCACACACACATCAGAGTTTGCCAACACACTACGTACGGCAAGCACTCGGTGGATAGAAGGACTGAGGGCTCGGGAAGCAGAACATGTAATGGATATAGTCATGCTGGAACAATTTATGTCAAAGCTCCCAGGTAATTTAAAAGAATGGGTGGCAGATAGAAAACCACTCAACCTAGATGAGGCTGCAAGATTGGCTGATGATTGGTCTGCTAATCGACCAGGGCAACGTGGAAGTACAGACTAGTGTTGAGCCACCCCCGTAGTGTTCGAGTTTGGTTCGGTTCGTCGAACACCCGTGTGTTCGCCGAACTGTTCGTCGAACTGTTCGTCGAACACCTTCGAACACCGTTAAAACCAATGGCAGGCAAACAAAAACACATAGAAACACATAGAAAACACCTTCAAAGGTGTCCAAAAGCTGACAAACTGCTCAGAAGACACAACTAACACATGGAAAAGTCACAAGTACATATAGTCATGAGAAAAGAAAAGAGGTGGAGGAGTAAAAGGAGGGGGAGACACAGATATAGGCATGTCATGCCCTTCTAAAATCCAAAAAGTGAGAAGCCGACACGTTCAGTCCGCTCCTGCCCGTGCCACCTCCGTGTCGCCGGGTTTGTGCTAGAGCTGCGGTGAACCCTGACGGCCAGCCCCCCTCTCCCAATACTGGTGCCTGTCCACTGGTGGGTCGAGCGAGCCCACCTGTGGTGGAGGCAGCTCTAAGTTTTTTAATTTAAATTGTCTCTCTAATTTGAATGAATACACTTTAAATCCATTTACAAGGATCTATTGGAGGGCAAGTCTCATGCCAGCAGCCGCGTAATTCCAGCTCCAGTAGCGTCCACTAAAGCTGCTGCAGTTAAAAAGCTTTTATAAGGATCGAGCTCGGCTGTCCACCGCAAGGCATCCTACTGCCAGTCCCAGCCCCTATGCCTTGGGGTGCCTCCTGATGCTCTTCACTGAGTATCCCGTGGTCCCGAAGCATTTCCTTTGAAAAAATTAAGTGTCCAAACTACAGGTGGTGTAGCTTGCTTAACAGCCGGGATAATCCGCTGACTAGCAGACACTGCTACTAGGCACAAAGTATTTCCTGGGCTAGATGCAGTTAAAAATTTGTAAGTAGATACTCTCGTTGGATGCTGAGAAAGCATTCCATAGAGTCTCCTGGCACGCCATATATGATTCTCTTAAAAAGCTTGGGGTAGGGGTCTAGGGGACCCTTTTATAGCCAAAATCACGGCCCTGTATCACAATACGTCACCTAGGCTGAAGATAAATGGAACTGTAGCACCCTGAGGGCTCGGTTGCTACAGACGTATTGCACCTCAGCCAGAGGTGTGATATCTCACTCTCAGGTAAGGATGGAGTGTGGATCAGGACCCGACACCTGCATGCATTACACCACATTGCCGTGGGGCAGGGCGAACAATATGCCCCTGAGATGGGCACGACAGTCCCTGTCCCTGGCTGCAGTGGGGGGAGGGAACACTGAGGAAGGGGAACCCTGTAGTGCAGGAGCAGGGAGGAAGCAGTTCCTGGGTGCATTGAGAAGGGAGTATAAAAGGTGGGCACCATCTTAGTTCAGTGCAGAGAAGTCTGAGCAGAAGTGGCAGGGAGCAGGGGCTCTGCATGAGCTCTGCTCCGGAGGCGGGCCTAGTAACAGAGGCCCAGGCCTGCAAGAGGGAGAAGGAAGGAAGAGGAGCGGAGAAGGCTCCAGGAACGAGGAATGAAGGGATCCCAGGGGTGCGGACGGGCGAGTCGCCACCGCACGCCCGAATCCACCTGCGTGGAGGGGTCAGGCCAAAGGGGGAGACCGGTCCCCGAACTAGTGGAGGCAGGAAACGACCCTCAGCTAGAAACCGGAGGCTCTGACATTTTATGTGGCGCAGCCCCTCGCTACACCCGCTAGGAAGGCACCACATAGGGTCAGGGAAACTGGCGCCAAGTTTACCAAGAGGAGGCCCGAGGCAGCCGGACAGAAGTGTTGGTAAGAAAGGCCAGACAAAGGACACACAAAGGGGGTCCTGTGAAGCGCTCCAAAGTTATCTGGGAGTTGTCTGAGCCCCTCACCTGGTGAGCACAGTACGACGTGGGCAGCCGTTACCTGCAGACGTGGTCTGGATAATAAGAACTGTGAGTAAAGGCCCTGAACTGCATCACTGACTCCGTGTCGTTACTGCTGCTGCCCTGCACCATCACCCCCATCCTCCGCATACACTGCCCTGAGGCTATACTCCTCCCGTGGGGAGTTATGCTACGCTCTGCTGCACCCACAACACCAGCCTCAGCGGTCTGCCCTGTAGCGGCGGTTCACTCTGACCGCAATCCACGGGTGGCGTAGTCGGACATTTAAACATCAAAACCACATAAATAGTTCCGCCACTGGTTTGACCACCCTGAGCCACGGAACCGGGTCGCCGCCACGAAGACTACAACCACCAGCATCCACCAAAAAGGGTCCGGCTCCGGGTGTCCCAAGGCCCAGGGGGTGCGTCAGAACATTTTCATCACCTTTCACAATCACCAATGGGACAAGGCAGGGATGTCCTCTGTCCCCTCTCTTATACATCCTAGTGACAGAGCACCTGCTCTCATCAATTCGCCATAACCCCAATATTAGGTGGATTGAGGTGGGAGGCACCGAGTACAAGTGTTCTCTATTTGCTGATGATGTCCTAGTATATATCACTCAATCACATATATCCATCCATGCTGTTATGGCTGAAATAGGTCACTTTGTTACATGGTCAAATTTTAAAATCAATGCAGCGAAGTCTGAGGCCCTCGATGTCTCCCTCCCCAAATCCATATAGGATTGCATCCAGTCCAACTTTCCCTTTGCCTGGCCCTCACAGGGTATCAAATACTTAGGAATTCCTATTCATAGAGACCTCTCCCATCTATGTTGTCTTATCTATGTTATTTTAATTTTGGGCCCTTTATTGAACAACTCCATACAGACCACGGTTGGCAAGTTAGAACTGTAAGATTCACTACGTGAACCACTGGTGTTTTGTGGAAAAGCACATGTACACTGCGTTCCAAATTATTATGCAAAAAGTGTTTAGGAGTGATAAGGGAAGAATTTGTTTGTTTGTCAGTTAAACTCGTTGATGGTGATGTGTGTCAGGGCTCTTTATATCACTGTAAGCAATTGCAGACACCTGTGCTAATTAGTTTGGCAGGTGTGTCCAATGAAAGGCAAGACTACTTAAGAAGGCTCTCTCACATTATTAAGCAGCCTACATTTTCTGCATGATAATGCACCATCTCATGCTGCACATAAAACATCTGCATCTCTGGCTGATATGGGCATAAAAGGGGACAAACTTATGGTGTGACCCCTATGCTCCCCTGACCTCTACCCCATTCAGAACCTTTGGAGCATCATTAAAAGGAGTGTCTATGATGGCGGGAGGCAGTTCACATCTAAGCAACAGCTCTGGGAGGGTATTCTGTCCTCATGCAAAACAATTGAAGCAGAAACCATCCAAAACCTGACAAATTCAATGGACGAGAGAGTTCAGAAGCTCCTTTCGAACAAGGGGTCCTATGTGAAAATGTAACATCACCTAGAATAAAGTTTTGAGTTGAAAACTGATTGATTTCAGTTTCTAACAACCTGCTAATGCTTATAATTTCAAAAATGACCATTTTTTTGGTCTTTATTAAAATGAAAAGGTTGATCGAAAAGTTTGGGGGATCTAAGAGTGTGGCAACCCAGTAGTCATGATTACTTCGAATTCTGACAATATGAGGGTCATGCTGCAGGTAGTGCAGCAAGAAGGCACTTATGTGTCTTGCGCATCTCGGAGCCCCAAAATTATTTTCCGGGCTAGATGCAGCTAAAAATTATTATTAATTTTAAATCTGGTGAAGCTTTAGAATAGATGGCCTAATAGGATCAGTGCTGCACACTGCTACAAAGCCCAAATTATTTTCCAGTCAAGATACAGATAAACATGATTAGTAATTTTAAATCTGGTGGAGCTTATTATAGATGGCCTAATAGAATCAGTGCTGCACACTGCTACAAAGAACAAAATTATTTTCCAGCCAAGATACAGATAAACATGATTAGTAATTTGAAAGCTTAAAACGGTTGGTAGGGTGATTTTAACCAATCATCAAGCTTTTACTCTCCCCAGGATGACACAGGGGTAGAAAAGTCGTTTCGGATCCATGATTTGTTCATCTTTATGAACGTGAGTCTGTCTACATTATCAGTGGAGAGCCGCGTGCGCTTATCTGTCAGCACACCACCAGCAGCGCTGAACACACGTTCAGACAGAACGCTGGCTGCGGGGCATGACAAGATCTCCAAGGCGTAAGTAGCTAGCTCCGGCCATTTATCCAGATTGGAAGCCCAAAAAGAGCAAGGGTCCAGTGACACAGTCGTGGCTTCAATGTTTACTTGGAGATACTCCTGTACCATCGTCTCTAGGCGTTGACTATGTGTCAGACTTCTTGTCTCCTGTGGCCTTGCAAAGGATGGGCTAAAAAAGTGGTGAAATGATTCCGCAAAATTGATGTTACCAGCAGATACTGTGGTTCTGTTACGGTTTGAGTGCTGAACACTTGACGGTCCCACGGTTGGCAAGTTGGAACTGTGAGATTCACTATGTGCACCACTGGTATTTTGTGGAAAAGCACATGTAAGATTCTGCAACAGTCTCTGCTCATACTCCTGCATGCGTGCATCCCTTTCTATGGCAGGAATAATTTCTGCAAATTTACTTTTGTACCGGGGATCTAACAGTGTGGCAACCCAGTAGTCAGGATTATTTCTAATTCTCACAATTCGAGGGTCATGTTGCAGGTAGTGCAGCAAGAAGGCACTCATGTGTGTTGCGCATCCAGGAGCACCAAGTCCCTGTTGTGTTGGTGGCGAGGTAACAATCATGCTTCCTTCCTCTGTCCTCTCCCCCCAACCTCGCACAACAGAAATGTGATCAAGGTCTCCCTCATCTGATGAGTCTTCCATCAGTTCGTCCTCCACTTCTTCCTGGGCTCCTGCACCTTCCTCACTAGTTTGGCTGCTACCATGCGCCCTGGTAAAACCATCTCCCCCACCCTCACATGCCTGCCGCCTTGGTGCTGCCGACCGTCTGGACCTTGCAGATGTTAGCCCTTCCGGATACAACTCCTCCTCCTCTACTTCCTCCACCTCCTCTTGTGCCACCACCTGACTCCGAATTCTGTTTAACATGTGCTCCAGCATGTAAATCACCGGAATAGTCATGCTGATAATGGCATCGTCAGCACTAAACATCTTCGTCGCCATTTCAAAACTGTGCAGAAGGGTGCATAGGTCCCTGATCTGAGACCACTCCTCCAGCGTGATTTGCCCCACCTCTGAATCTCGTTGGCCCAGGCTATACATCAGAACGTATTGCACCAGGGCTTGTCGGTGCTGCCACAGTCGCTGCAACATGTGCAGAGTTGAATTCCACCGGGTAGGCACATCGCATTTTAGCCGGTGAAGTGGCAGGCCCAACGACTTCTGTAGAGATGTAAGTCGCTGAGCTGCGGGATGCGAACGGCGGAAGTGAGCACACAGCGACTGTGCCCTCTGCAGAAGGCCATCTAGTCTGGGATAGTGGGTTAAAAATTGCTGGACAACCAGGTTCAACACGTGAGCCATACAAGGCACGTGTGTGACATTGCCCCGGCGAAGGGCCGCACCCAGGTTTGCAGCATTGTCGCACACGGCCTTCCCTGGTTTCAGGTCCAGTGGAGACAACCATTCATGAAATTGGTTCTCCAGAGCTGACCACAACTCCTCAGCTGTGTGACTCACATTTCCCAGACATTTCAATGTAAAAACCACCTGATGACGTTGAGCCCTACTGCCAGCATAGTAAGGAGGTGTGCAGGATCCCTTCTGCGCAGTTAGAAAGCTTGTGGCATGAACAGACAGGCTTTGGGTGCAGGTGGAGGACCGAGAGGAGGTTGAGGAGGCAGAAGCAGTGGAGGAACTTTGACATAAAGAGGATTGACGCACAACTCGTGGGGACGGCAAGACTTGGACAGCAGCCCCTTGTCCTGCTGTCACCATAGTTACCCAGTGCCCAGTCAGCGACATGTAACGCCCCTGTCCATGCCTACTCGTCCAAGTGTCTGTGGTGAAATGCACCCTGTCACACACAGAGTTTCTCAAAGAAGCGGTGATGTTGTGTGCGACATGCTGGTGGAGCGCAGGCACACCTTTCTTTGAGAAGTAGTGCCGACTGGGCATCTGGTACTGGGGCACTGCGACGGACATAAGGTCTCGAAAATCCTCTGTGTCCACCAGGCGGAAAGGCAGCATTTCTGTAGCCAAGAGCTTGCAGATGGTGAAATTCAACCTCTTAGCTTTCTCATGGCTAGGAGGAAATGGTCTTTTACTTGTCCACATCTGAGGGACCGAGGGCTGGCTATTGTGCTTAGACGGGGTTGATAAGGGTGTCCCCGGCAAACTGCCGGTCTGTGAGGAAGATGCAGGCGGACATGTTAGGTTGCCTTGATCCAAAGGTGGTGCTATCGATGTCGGACACCGCTCAACACCAGCTGGTGTTACCACCTCCAAAGAAAATGATGACCTGCCAATCACGCTGGCTGTTGCGGGTAAAGAGGTGGCAGGTCTGCGCATCAAAACAGGTGTGACTGCTGTCCCCCCAGTCACAGAGGATGAAGAGGCCACGGATGCACAAGATATGGCAGACGGTGGTTGGCCTGGCCGGCTAGGCCGCATTGTAGCACACTGAGCTTCCCACTGCAACTTATGCTTCATGTCCATGTGCCGGTTCATGCATGAAGTACTCAAACTATGTATTTTTTGGCCTCTACTTAGCTTTTGCTGACAAATGTTACAGATAACACGAGTTGGGTCATCTTTATCGATCTGAAAAAATGCCCAGGCTATGCAAGGCTTAGCACCCATGCGACCTGAAGAGCCACCACGACTTGTGGTGAGAGGCAGAGTTGTGTTTGAGGATGCAGTTGTTGACGTGCTTCCAGTACTACGTCTCTGTCCAGGAAGGCGCAACCTGACCTCGTCGTCACGAGCATCTTCCTCCACCCCCTCTGCTGACCTCATCTCTTGGCTGACTGTGGGTTGACAGTAAGTGGGATCTCCAACCTCATCATCATCACCCTGTGCGTTATCACACCCGTCGTCCTCAGAGCCAACCTGTTCCTGCCCTGACAAAAAACTAAAGTTGTCGCTCCAATCAGGTATTTGAGTCTTATCATCGTCTTCCTCATTGTCTCCACCAACAGGAGTTACAGTTTGGGAATGAGGGTCTACATTATGGTCAGAACCTTCTGTGTCTGGTCCTGGATCCGACTCATAAAGATTCTGGGCATCAGTGCAGATCATTTCCTCATCTGGATTCACAGAAGCGCTGGAGTCGACCTCTGATTCCCAGGCTATAGTATGAGTAAACAGCTCTGCAGACTCAACCATCTGTTCTACCTCATACTCAGACGGGCAGCTGGAGATTTGGGAGCTGTGAGGAAGCAAGTGCGATTGGAGTGACACCTTTGAGGACTGGAATATTTGTGATGTTGAAGTTGATGTGGAGGAGAGCCCACTTAAAGGAGCACTTGATATCCGTTGAAGCACCTGCTGTTTTTGTGCCTCATCTGGAATTTGTAGCGATTGGCGTGGCCGTAAGAAAGGGATCTTATCACATTGTCCGCTAAAAGAAGTAGACATTTTAGTTTGGCTGGAAGATGGTCTTTCTTCTGCAGATGTTACTGTTGCTTTAACACCTACCCCACGGACACAACCTTTTTTCCCCTTCCCAACACGCCTATTCCCCTTTCCACCAGCAGCAGGCCTTTTTCCACTCATTTTGGTGGTTAACTAATTCACAACTCTGGAGTTGTTTGCACAAAAAAACAATGGATGGGAACCGAGCAGAGCTGAGTTGCCAAACTGTGGTATTAGGCCAAAACTATTGGCTGGGTTAGATGCAGAAAAAAATTATATTCAATTTGCAACCTGATGTAAGTCTGTATAGATGGACTAATAGAACAAGTCCCACACACAGCTAGAAGGCCAAATATTTTTTCAGAGGTAGATGCAGAAAAAAATTATATTCAGTTTGCAACCTTATGGAGGTCAGTATAGATGGACTAATAGAACAAGTCCCACACACAGCTAGAAGGCCAAATATTTTTTCAGAGGTAGATGCAGAAAAAAATTATATTCAGTTTGCAACCTTATGGAGGTCAGTATAGATGGACTAATAGAACAAGTCCCACACACAGCTAGAAGACCAAATATTTTTTCAGAGGTAGATGCAGAAAAAAATTATATTCAGTTTGCAACCTTATGGAGGTCAGTATAGATGGACTAATAGAACAAGTCCCACGCACAGCTAGAAGGCCAAATATTTTTTCAGAGGTAGATGCAGAAAAAAATTATATTCAGTTTGCAACCTGATGGAGGTCTGTATAGATGGATTAATAGAACAAGTCCCACACACAGCTAGAAGCCCAATATTTTTTCAGAGGTAGATGCAGAAAAAAATTATATTCAGTTTGCAACCTTATGGAGGTCAGTATAGATGGACTAATAGAACAAGTCCCACACACAGCTAGAAGGCCAAATATTTTTTCAGAGGTAGATGCAGAAAAAAATTATATTCAGTTTGCAACCTTATGGAGGTCAGTATAGATGGACTAGTAGAACAAGTCCCACACACAGCTAGAAGGCAAAATATTTTGTCAGAGGTAGATGCAGAAAAAAATTATATTCAGTTTGCAACCTTATGGAGGTCAGTATAGATGGACTAATACAACAAGTCCCACACACAGCTAGAAGCCAAATATTTTTTCAGAGGTAGATGAAGAAAAAAATATATGCAGTTTGCAACCTGATGGAGGTCAGTATAGATGGACTAGTACAACAAGTCCCACACACAGCTAGAAGCCCAATATTTTTTCAGAGCTAGATGCAGAAAAAAATTATATTCAATTTGCAACCTGATGGAGGTTAGTATAGATGGACTAGTACAACAAGTCCCACACACAGCTAGAAGCCCATTATTTTTTCAGAGCTAGATGCAGAAAAAAATTATATTCAATTTGCAACCTGATGGAGGTCAGTATAGATGGACTAATAGAATGATGCTATGCCCAAAAGATTTTACTTCACTAGGTGCATTAAAAAAATTGGTATTCTATACACAGGTGGTATATCTTGCAACACAGATAGGCTACTCCACTGACTAACACACTCTGCAATAGGCCAAAAAGGATTAGCTTTGCTAGATTCAGCCAAATGCTGTGAAAAAAACTTGCACAGCACTGGCACAGACCTGCCTGGCAAAAACTGATAGTTTACAATTAGTCTTTATTCCCACAATCTATCTATTTAAGAGCACAGACCTGCCTGATAAAAGTCGTAGGAAATGCTGTAACCTAGTCCTTAAAAGGACTGCAATCACAACTATTCCCTACTCCCAAGCTATCTGTAGATTTGTGCGAAAATTGGCTTGAAATTAACAAGGTATAGCGCACACAGCAACAGCGGTGCCGTCTAACACGCAGCTGCAGCAGTGAGAAAATGGTGGCGACGGGGAAAATGGCTTGGTCTTATAGGGCAAGGACATGTGACATACACTGCCAATGACACATGCCCTTGCTTGTGTGAAAAAAAGCACTTCGCTCCGTGTGTGCGCTGCTGATAGGCTGACAGATTGCACCTCCCCACTGCAAATGCGGGAAAGAGAAAAAAAAATGGAGATCTTCATTGTTCCTGCAGAGATCCATCCCCTGCCCCTCCCCCCACCCCGCTGTACACTCAAACTGCGTATTAACATTCATTTTCATCATTACTGAGAAAAAATCCAGTTATGATTTTGGTGCACGAACAGTTATCGAACATAACCTCGAACAGCCGAATTTTTCTCAAATTGTTCGTGTTCGCCGAATGGCTCGAACACCGCCCAAAACAGCTCGAATTTGAGATTGGCGAACAGTTCGAGTAGAACAACGCTCATCTCTAGTACAGACCAAGTGAGTTGGGAACAGGAGCTTACAGGGAGTCCATTGAAACCCATAAACTGGCCAGAGGAGGAACAGCAGGGAGTTCGGACTTCACAAAGAGGGGGAGGTTGCCCAAGCCCCCAAGTACGGCCCGGGTAGGAGCGAGGAGGGCTTAACTGCCATAACTGTGGATGCATGTGACACTTTGCCAGGGAATGTCAGCACATTCTAGTCCACATCATCCGCTTCCCCAACCTGAGAACACTGTGCTGCAATGTGGCTGCAATGCTGAGGGAGAGAGGATCCCACTACCCCGACCAGAAAAAGAAAAGGCATATGTGGTACATGGAGAAGTGTCCCAGACTAGATGGGACACCTCAGAGTCTGTTAACCAGCATCTGCAGCCGGTCTGGGTAGAGGGTGTGGAGTCTGTGGGGCTCCGTGACTCTGAAGCCTCAGTCACATTGATAAAGCACCATTAAGTACCGGACCAATGTATTGTTCCCGGAAGCCATATGTTAGTCAATGTAGTCAGAGGAGAATCTTTGAACATTTGGAGGGCCCGACTACATTTAGACTGGGGTCTCAGTCATGGAATGGTGGATGTAGGAGTAGTGCGGCACCTACCAGTAGATGTATTGCTGGGAAACAATCTGGGAGCAGGATTGGTATGCCACTGGGCCAATGTCGTAACTGGAAGCCAAGGACTGGTTCACACTGCATCAGCTGATAGGGAAAGGAGCAATATCAACATGTCAGCGGTGAGTGATACACAAAATGCAATGACTGTCACAATGAAGGAATGTAATCTGTGGGAGGTAAATTACATCAGAGTGGAGGCCCAGGGACTTTGGGACACTGGATCTACCATCACCCTGGTCAGCCCAGATACTGTCCCCCCAGTGCTCCCTTCACCAGGCCGCAAAGTGACCATCCCCCTAACTGGGTGTCAGCACTCTGGGGTTGGTTGCAATGGATACAAGTTTGGTTCTTATTGGGCACGTGGGGAGTTTCCCTGGAGAAAACCGGGGATCAGGGGGGGATATGGAGGACCCCGCAGAAAGGACAGACCCCTGATTCAACTAACTAAATGCAGAGTCCTCGTCTCAGGGCTTCCCCCATCGAGTAGTTGGCAGGATCTGAAAGATCATAAGAGAAAAGCTGGAGAAGTCTATTACACTGACGTATACCAGGGTGGAATGGGGACTGTGGAATATATTCGCAAGGGCGACATGGAATATGCTTTGAGAAAACTGGATGATACAAAGTTTTGTTCTCATAAAGGCGAGACCTCTTACATTCGCATCCGTGCTGAAAAAGCAGGGGAGGTATGTGAGGAGCTGCCCACTTACTAATGACTGATACTTTTCCAGCAATAGACCACCATTTTTGTCAATATTATTATTGTATTTTATTAGTGATTTACTTGTTATGTTTTATATAGTTCTGCTAACTTGTCAGTATGTGCGCTAGATTCACCTCTAAAATGTCCAGCATTCCACTAAACTGTATATCAGAATATCTGTATCTCAGGAGTATCTAATCATTGTTCCAACAGCCAATAATATCATTATGTGTGTGTAGATTATAGACACAGTGAAGCCGTCACCACAGGGGGACTTACATGGAGTCTCAGATGAAGGCTTCTAGAATATTCTTCATTGTTTTAGCTAACAGTGAATGTTTAAGGGGGAGGGTGCGATCACTTCTGACCTGGGAGGGGACTGATCCCAGTGGAAGAAAGGAGAGACATGTTTTAGTAAAAGTTGTGTGGAAAGATTGAAAGAAGAGGATGGAGACCGTCGACTTGGAAGGATGGGTGGATAAACATGTTACCATTATGGATTACGTCGGTTGGATTTAAACTTTCTTAAAAGGACTGTTGCTACTGGATAGAGTATCATGGACTGTGGCTACAGACTATACTGGCTGGAGATACGAAATCTGTGGGCCAACCCAAAGTTGGGAGACAGTGAGTATGGCCTTATACAAAGTCAGTGGAACTTCTGAACCCAGATTGGGAACTTGACGACTGAGAGAACTGTATTTTGGCCATTTTCCTGGAATTGCTATATTACCATGGCTGTGATCAATAAAATATTATTGCATCGTTAACCTGCCTAGGTGATTACTTACAACCCACAACTTCAGATCTTTACAATCCCCATGTGAAGGACAAGGCCCCAAAACTTCAAAATTTCTACTGCGTCTACAGGAGACCAGTTATAAAATGATGAAGAGCGGTTTTCTGCCAAGAATTGTTGAGCATACCATGAGGTTTACAAAATCCTAAGAGAAAAATACTTTGAAAAGGTCTTTTTCTATGAGACAGGTGGTGTAAAACTTGATTACTGATTACGCTACAAAATCAGGAATCAGTAGCTCATAATTTTGAGGGGGCGAGGTCCATACGTAGTCAGGAATGGGGGGCGCTGATTCATCTTCTGTCCTGGTGCATCTGCGTGGTTGTGCAGCACCTGCGGTGGAAGAGGAGGATGAAGAGGACAATGATGAGGAGTCAGAAAAATAAAGAAAGGTGACATCCTCTCCCTCACTGTCAGTGTCAGAGGCAAGGAAAGTGTATGTCTCCTCCACTGAATAGTGGGTTTGGGAGGAGCAGGACATTTTTTTCTATGTATGTGGTGTGTGTGTCAGCACTTTATTCAGTTTTGTGTGTGTCAGTGTCGGTGTAAACTTTTTTTTTTTCTGAAAGAAAAATATAAAAAACAAAAGGAACAACCGGAGGTGGTGCAAACAGCAAGCATGAGTGCGGATCAGTGAACTGCGTCACTGATCAACGCTCGTCGGCTGCTGGATGTGCGTACAGAGGTGTTGCAAAGGAGGGGGGAGTTTAAAACAGTGAGTACGAGTGCTGATCAGTGAATTGCATCACTGTCAATGCTCAGCGGCTGCTGGATGCGCGCACGGAGGTGGTGCAAAGCAGGGAAGAAAAAAGTGTAAAACAGCAAGCACGAGTGCAGATCAGTGATCTGCGGTGACTGTTCAGCGCTCAGCCGCTTCAGGAAAAAAAACTGCCAAAACTTGAGTGATCAAGTACAGATCAGTGCTTGGTGGCAGAACGGAGAGGTGGGGAGGGAGGAAAGGGGGAGAGAGAAATTGGGGTGGATGAGGAGAGATAAAAAATCTACTTACAGTTGTCTTATCTTCTTTCTTCTGTCTGATGTCTTCTGTCACAGCAGGAGCAGAGATTGTGGTGTCACAGACTTCATTGACACCACAAGGCCCCGCACGACACGCAATCTGACAGTGTGATCGCCCTGTATGAAAAAAGTCAGTGTAAAAAAAAAGTGGAAAACAGTGAGCACGAGTGTTGATCGGTCATTTGCATCACCGATCAATGCTCGTAGGCTGCTGGATGCACGCATGAAGGTGGTGCATAGTGGGGAAGGGAAAAAATGGACAGGGACAAAAAAAGTCCTGGAAAACAGCGAGCACGGACTGCCAAACTGATAAAAATTGAGCGATCAAGTACTGATCAGTGCTCGGTGGCAGAAAGGGGGGTGGGGAAGGGGGTAAAAAGCGGGAGAGAGGGGGATTGGGGTTGATGTGTAGATATCAGAGATCTACTTACTGATGTCTTCTCTCTTCCTCTTTCAGCAGAAGGAGCAGGCAGCAGGAGCAGGGATTGTGTTGTCACAAATCTTCTGTGGCAGCACAAGACCCACCCCAGCACAGATCATCAGCATGACCACCCTGCACAAATCCTCAGCAACTGTGAGGATGTGCAGGGCGATCCCAGGTAGGTCATAGGGTGGTCACCACCCGGTCACAGGGTGGTCATCACCCAGTCACAGAACGATCACTGCCTGGTCACAGCGCTGCCACGCACTCTGATTGGTGCGATCAATGTCATCATCGATCACACCAATCAGAGCGGGCTGGGGCCAGGCCTAGCATTGCTTGACACCAGCCTAGGATCGGTGCTCTAAGACATCAGTGTTTCAGTCTATCTGATTGCCTGAGACACTGAGAAATGCTGTGATTGGCTGTTCAGAATTGAACAGCCAATCACAGCAATCGTGGTTGCGCGGGGGCGATGACCCCCCAGGATGAAGACGCCATCTACCTTTAGGTAAGATGGCGCCGGAAATTTAATGCGATCACCATGAGTAAAACGTCAGGCGTAATAATTCGAACCTGGTAATTAAGGCTATACGACAGAAAGGGGTTAAAAAAATCAGAAAATAAAAAATACATATATATTGTACTGATAAATTTGTAATTTTATGTAAAAAAAGAAAAAAAGAAAACATATTTGGTATCACTGCTTCCGGAATGACCTTCCCCATCAAAAAATCATACTAGGTAAACCCTTCAGTGAACACCGTAAAAAATCAAAATAAAAAACTGACTAAAAACCGATCCTTTATCATCTTACCATCATACCATCAAACAAAAAGTGGAATAAAACGCAATCAAAAAGATGAATGTAAATAAAAATAGTATCTCTGAAAATGTCATATTGTCCCACAACAAAACAAGCCAGCATACCACTTCATAAGCAGAAACAAAACTTATAGCTCTCAGAATAAAGAAATGCAAAAATAATTATTTTTTCTATAAAATAGTTTGTGTAAAAGTGCCATAACATAAAAAAATATATAAATGTGGAATCACTGTAATCATACTGACCTGAAGAATAAAGCTGCCTTATCAATTTTACCACACGAAGAATAAAAAAAATAAACAATTCCTGAATTTTGTTTCGGTTTTTGTTCATTTTGCCTCTCAAAAATCGGAATAGAAAGCAATCAAAAAATGAAACGTGCCCGAAAATGGTACCAATTAAAACGTCAACTCATCCCACAAAAAATAAGCCATCACATGACTCTGTCGGCTGGAAAACTTATAGCTCTAAAAAATGAGTTTTAGTAAAAAAATCGTCTCTTGAGTGACAGCCGCCAAACATAAAAACCAGATATAAATCTGGTATCACTGTAATCCCGCCGACCCGAAGAATAAAGTCGTCTAATTATATACCACATGAGGAGCGGCATAAAAAAATAGATACCAAATCTTCACCTGCTGTGGATTTGTTCATTCTGCCTTCTAAATATCGCAGTTAGGCTCAGCACACATTTATCCTGTGCTCTGCACTGAGCGCTTACAGCAGGGTTTCCATGTAAATATCTGAAATACATGATTCAGACAGAACCGCCGGAGGAAGATTCCCTATGAGGCAGATAGGCCAGAATCCACAGTGCCTCTATCAACCGTCAGTGTCTGTCTTTTTAGGCTTGCAGAAAAATGCCATCAGCCACAGTTTTGTGCACTTCTGAAAAGAACAAAACCGCTGAAAAGAGGCCAGATGGAGTCAAGAGTAACTCTGCTGCCTCATTATAGTGAATGGATCCCTCGGGGATTTCACCTGAATCATGTTATTTGGAGATTTAGATGGAAATCCTGATCCAGGTCCGTCATGTGTTAATGGAAATATAGGGGGCTTCCACGTTACTGGTAGTACAAAGGTTCTGGAAAAGCACTATGGCTCCTCACCCCCCAAAAGAAATCGTGCAAATTCTATGCTCCCAAATTTCAAATGCCGTCCCTCCCTTCTGAGCCCTAGTTTACCTAAACCACATTTAGAATCCACATGCTTGGCATTTTGTAGCGATGAGAGCCCACCTAATTTACTGGTGTCTCCAGAAGCATGAGCTGGTCACTACAACGGCAGTTGTTCGCTCAGCAACATAAATTGCTGCTTGATTCTGGAAAACACCCATGGAGTCACAATTGTCACTACACCTGTAGATAAATTCCCAAAAGGGTATAATTTCCAAAATGGGGTCACTTGAGGGCAGGGCCGGCTCCAGGTTTTTGTGGGCCCTGGGCAAAAGAGTGTCAGTGGGCCACTTTAACACATACCACTATTCATGAAGCACAGATACCGCAGAGAAATATATATATAGTACAATGCCGAAGATTTCACTTCTTACATTACATGAGCGATATCTATTATAAATAGCTCAGAAACCGGTGAATCGCTCCATACATAATACTGGCCCCCATAAAATGCTCCATACAGGATACTGGCCCCCATATAATGCTCCATGCAGGATAATGGACCCCATATAATGCTCCATACAGGATAATGGACCCCATATAATGCTCCATACAGGATACTGGTCCCCATATAGCGCTCCATACAGGATTCTGGTCCCCATATAATGCTCCATACAGGATACTGTCCCTGATATAATGCTCCATAGAGCAAACTGGCCCCCTTATAATGCTCCATACAGAATACTGGCCCCCACATAATGCCCCAAGCAGGATGTCACCCCCCTCCCTTATAATGCCCCATGCAGGATGTCATCTCTCCCCTCTACATAATGCCCCATGCAGGATGTCACCTCTCCCCCAAATAATGCCCTATGCAGGATGTCACCCCCCCATATAATGCCCCATGCAGGATGTCAACCCCCATATAATGCCCCATGCAGGATGTCACCTCTCCCCGCATATAATACCCCATGCAGGATGTCACCTCTCCCCCCCATATAATTACCCATGCAGGATGTCAGCTCCACCCCATATAATGCCCCATGCAGGATGTCACTTGTCCCCCCCCATATAATGCCCCATGCAGGATGTCACTTGTTCCCCCTAAATAATGCCTCATGCAGGATGTCACTTGTCCCCCCCATATAATACCCCATGCAGGATGTCACTTGTTCCCCCCATATAATGCCCCATGCAAGATGTCTCTTGTTCCCCACCCATATATTGCCCCATGCAGGATGTCACTTTCCCCCCCCCACCATACATATAAAAAAAATCAAATACTCACTTCACTTCTCACCTGATTCCGCTGCTCCGGACCTCTCACCCGCGCCGGTGTCTTCCTGCTCTGTGCTACCTGTGATCGCTCAGGAGAGAGCATGGTGTAAAGATGTCACAATGCCCTCTGACGTGAGATGTCACAGTGCAGCAGCCGTGGAAGACACCGGACCTGTGACGGAGGCATGGGGAGAGGTAAGCAATGTGCAGGGGCCCTGAGCAAGTGGGGGAAAGAGGGCGCTGACACCGGCACCACACCACTCATGGGTCCCATAGCGCGCCAGGGTGCATGATGATGAGTGAGCCCCTCCACCTGCTCAGGGCTCCAGCATTTTCCCGGGTGCTCCGGGTGCTGATGTTGGCCCAGCTTGAGGGGGTATTCTGCTCTTCTAGTACTTGGGGTTCTGTATATGGAGTCTGCAAACTAATCTAGTAAAATCTGCACTTCAAGAGGCAACTATCACTCCGTCCCTCCTGAGTCTCGCCGTTTGGCTAAGCAGTGCTATACAGTTTTTGACCTAATATGGTATATCGGTGTACTCAAAAGAGATTGCACTACAAATTTTGGGTCAATTTTCTCCTACTATTCTTGTGAAAATGAAAACATTTGGAGCTAAAATACATTTTTGTGGGAAAAAATATATATTTTTTCATTTTCGCAGATCAAAGTTGTAAAATTCTGTGTGCTCGCCACATGTCAAGATAAATGTCTTGAGGGGTCTAGTTTCCAAAGTAAGGTCATATGTGGGGGGTTTCCACTGTTTAGGCACATCAGGGGAACTCCAAATGCGACATGACACCCGCAGACCATTCCATCAAATTCTGCGTTGCAAAATGTCACTCCTTCCTTTCTGAGCCCTGACGTGCGCACAAACAGCAGTTTTCCTCCACATATGGGATATTGGCATGCTTAGGAGAAATTGCACACCAAATATTATGGTGCAATTTATCATTACCCTTGTGAAAATGAAAAAATTGGGCTAAGAAGATCACGATTGAAAGAGCCCACCACATAGGACCCAAGGAATGGAGAGAAGGATAAACCACGACCGGTCATCTTCAAGGTCCTAGACTTTCAAGACAAGCTACGAATACTGTTAGTCTTCAGGAAGAAACGGAAACTACTCTACAACAACAATGAACTCCTTCTCTTTCAGGACTACTCTGCGGCCTAAGCAGCGAAAGGCAAAATCTTCAACCCAGCATGTAAAATCTTGGTAGATAACAATATTCGGTTTGGGTTACAGTACCCGGCTATCATATATTTTACCTTTTCCGGAAAGAATTGGACATTTGATGATCCAACAAAGGCCCTCACCTATCTTCGCTCAAAAATCCAGTCCTCACCTCGAGATCGGGGAGATACTTGAACATATGGAGTCTCAATACTTATCTTTTTCTTTTCACTTGTTCTACTGTGATGTCACTGATTTTTTCTTTTTGGCAGTGGCTATTTTTTACATATGCTTTGCATTATTGATATGTTAAGGTTCTTCATATTGTTTTCTTCAAGAAATGATAGTTGTTGGAAGAAATTATTGTTGATGGGTGGGAGGGTCTCTGCGTGCTCTTATATGCTGTAGTTTATTGGCCTTATCAGCTCTAGCACTTACTCGCTGGGATAAGTGAAGAGCTGGATTACAAATTTTAATAATTTCATGGCTGTTTCCGCTTTTGGGGATAGGTTAATGGTGAACACAGCCAAACAAGAGGTATCCATAACACAATCTCTCCAGTGGTGTTCTTGGAATATCAATGGGCTTAATTCTCCTGTTAAAAGGAAAAAAGTCTTAAATTATCTACAACATGCAAATTTCCATTTTATTTTTTTGCAGGAAATGCATTTGGTAAAGAATAACCATCCTTCTTTCTTTAGCAAGAAATACACACTAGGTGCAGAGGCCTCTCATGTCAAAAAACGAAGAGGAGTAGCCATACTTTTCAACAAAGGTATTAATTATGAGATTTTAGATGTGATGGCAGACCCCCAGTTTTTCCTACTGGTTAAAGCTAATATAGAAGAAATTACCTATTGTCTGGTCAATGTGTATGCACCTAATGTTTATGACCCTCAATTTCAGGCACAACTAATAACACACATAACTGACTGGGAAACACCGAACTTAATCATAGAGTGATATTTCAATGAAGTCCATGATGTGTCACTAGACAAAACTAGCTCCCATACTACACAACAGTCATCACAGAGCAGTTAGATACAGTTACTACTGAATCAGCTGAGACTGACAGACATTTGGAGACTACAACACCCTATAGAGAGAGACTACTCACATTACTCCCATGTGCACAATACCCATGCTCGGTTGGATTACTGGTCCCTGGGTGTCACTAACCACCCTGATCCACTAAAGCAATGATGAAATCTCTGATGATATCAGAGAACACCCGGTCTTGTGGCAAACTATTTTGACATGGAGGAGAGGGAGAGAAATTTGTGGAGGGCCAGGGAATATATCTCCCTTCCAGCCATTCCTAGGCAACCCAAATGTTATGAATAACTGTCCATCCTCACATTATGTAACCTTGGCAAAACAGGGTTGTACCATGGTGGCCCATATGCTGGACCAAAATTTCTCGCTATTACATTTTGCAATAGCAACGTAACGCTTCCCCTCTTTCAGACACAGGCCTTTCCTCTTTCTTCAGGCACACAGCCTAGCTCAAAAATATATTAGTGGTAAGAAAGATTCTGCTCAGTTAAATAACATGGAGGTTTTTCTTAAAACATCGAGGCTGCAAATTGCTTCAATGAGCCATATATATTCTATACTAAGTCAACACTGGTCTTGGGAAGAGAAGAATAGTGGACCTTCCAAATGGGCAAGAGAGATACCAGGGTTTGAAATGGGAGATTTTTTGAATCCCATAATGTCACAAAAGAAATATATTCTCTATAATAGTTATACAGACATAGCTCTATTAATTCTCCACAGGACATACATAGCCCCAGCAAAACAGGCTAAAATGACACCCACAACATCGTATACATGCTCAAAATGTGGGACACACAACATGAACATACTTCATCACTTATGGAGTTGTTCAAAGATACAGGATTTGTGGCATGAAACACACATAGAAATACAAAATACCCTCCATATTACATTTCCACTTAGACCACAATGTGCAATTTTCAACATACTAGGGGAACCCCAACAATCTTTGCCCAGACATATAGAAGCAGTTCTGGTAATATGGGCCTCAGCAGTTAGGAAAAGTATACTACACCACTGGCTGTACCATAATGTAACATCACAATCATTGATACAGACAAAAATAACGTTCCTATTCAAAAATAGAATGGCTGGAAACATTAACTGACAAAAAGAGATTAAAGGGGAGATTTCTCACAACTTGGTCTTTCTTTATTCCCACATTATCACTAGCTATTAAAGATAGATTGAGAGCTCAATTAAAGGACACCAAATGGTATCTCCTTAAATGTGTTGAAGGTTGTGCTCTGATTCCATAAATACTGTGTTTTCTTTTTCGGGGGAGGGAAGGGGAGGGCAAAGGGGGGGAGGGGAATATAGAATAGGTAAAGTTTGAATAAGATTTTCGCTGTACTACAGTACAGACCAAAAGTTTGGACACACCTTCTCATTTAAAGATTTTTCTGTATTTTCATGACTTTGAAAATTGTACATTCACACTGAAGGCATCAAAACTATGAATTAACACATGTGGAATTATATACTTATCAAAAAAGTGTGAAACAAGTGAAAATATGTCTTATATCCTAGGTTCTTGAAAGTAGCCACCTTTTGCTTTGATGACTGCTTTGCACACTCTTGGCATTCTCTTGATGAGCTTCAAGAGGTAGTCACCGGAAATGGTTTTCACTTCACAGGTGTGCCCTGTCAGGTTTAATAAGTGGGATTTCTTGCCTTATAAATGGGGTTGAGACCATCAGTTGTGTTGTGCAGAAGTCAGGTAGATACACAGCTGATAGTCTTACTGAATAGACTGTTAGAATTTGTATTATGGCAAGAAAAAAGCAGCTAAGTAAAGAAAAACAAGTGGCCATCCTTACTTTAAGAAATGAAGGTCAGTCGGTCCGAAAAATTGGGCAAACTTTGAAAGTGTCCCCAAGTGCAGTTGCAAAAATCATCAAGCGCTATAAAGAAATAGGCTTACAGGAAAGGAAGACCAAGAGTCACCTCTGCTTCTGAGGATAAGTTTATCCGAGTCACCAGCCTCAGAAATCGCAGGCTAACAGCAGTTCAGATTAGAGGCCAGGTCAATGCCACACAGAGTTCTAGCAGCAGACACATCTCTACAATAACTGTTAAGAGGAGACTTTGTGCAGCAGGCCTTCATGGTAAAATAGCTGCTAGGAAACCACTGCTAAGGACAGGCAACAAGCAGAAGAGACAAGTTTGGGCTAAAGAACACAAGGAATGGACATTAGACCAGTGGAAATCTGTGCTTTGGTCTGATGAGTCCAAATTTGAGATCTTTGGTTCCAACCACCGTGTCTTTGTGTGACGCAGAAAAGGTGAACGGATGGACTCTTCATGCCTGGTTCCCACCATGAAGCATGGAGGAAGAGGTGTGATGGTGTGGGGGTGCTTTGCTGGTGACACTGTTGGGGATTTATTCAAAATTGAAGGCATACTGAACCAGCATGGCTACCACAGTATCTTGCAGCGGCATGCTATTCCATCCGGTTTGCGTTTAGTTGGACCATCATTTATTTTTCAACAGGACAATTACCCCAAACACACCTCCAGGCTGTGTAAGGGCTATTTGACAAAGAAGGAGAGTGATGGGGTGCTACGCCAGATGACCTGGCCTCCACAGTCACCAGACCTGAACCCAATCGAGATGGTTTGGGGTGAGCTGGACCGCAGAGTGAAGACAAAAGGGCCAACAAGTGCTAAGCATCTCTGAGAACTCCTTCAAGATTGTTGGAAGACCATTTCCGGTGACTACCTCTTGAAGCTCATCAAGAGAATGCCAAGAGTGTGCAAAGCAATCATCAAAGCAAAAGGTGGCTACTTTGAAGAACCTAGAATATAAGACATATTTTCAGTTGTTTCACATTTTTTTGTTAAGTATATAATTCCACATGTGTTAATTCATAGTTTTGATGCCTTCAGTGTGAATGTACAATTTTCATAGTCATGAAAATACAGAAAAATCTTTAAATGAGAAGGTGTGTCCAAACTTTTGGTCTGTACTGTATATCATATGCATTACAAAATGGATTAAAGAGGACCAAAAAAAAGAGACACAGAACTCATGACATGTTATTGATTTGATATGTATTGCTTAAAATCAATAAAAAAAGTCTGAAAAAAAATTTGGCTAAAATAACATTTTTGTGGGAAAAAATGTGATTTGTTTATTTTCATGTCTCAATGTTGTAAACTTCTGTGAAGCACCTGGGGATTCAAGGTGCTCGCCACACAACTAGATACATTCCTTGAGGGGTCTAGTTTCCAAAATGGGGTCACTTGTGGTGGGTTTCTACTGTTTAGGCACATCACAGGCTCTCTAAATGTGACATGGCATCCGCTAATTATTCCAGTAAATTTTACATTCAAAAAGACAAATGGCGCTCCTTCCCTTCGGAGCTCAGCAGTGTGCTCAAACAGTGGTTTTCCCCCACATATGGGGTATCAGCATGCTCAGGAGAAATTGCACAAAAAATTTGGGGTCCAATTTTTCTGTTACCCTTGAGAATCTAAAGAAATGTGGGTCTGAAATAAAATTTTTGTGAAAAAAAGTTAAATGTTATTTTTTTTCCCACATTCCAAAAATTCCCGTGGAGCACCTGAAGAGTTAATAAACTTATTGAATATTGTTTTAAGCACCTTGAGGGGTGCAGTTTTTAGAAATATTTCACTTTTGGGTATTTTCAGTCATATTGACCCCTCAAAATGTTATTTATTAACCATTATGCTCCTGATTTAAGGGCATAAAAATTAAGTTTGAAAATTGCAAAATTTTTTATTTTTTTTTACAAATTTACATTTTTTTCACAAATAAATGCAAGTCATAGCTAATAAACTTTACCACTATCATGAAGTACAATATGTCACGTAAAAACAATCTCAGAATGAGTGGGATCCATTAAAGCATTCTAGAGTTATTACCTCATAAATCGACACTGGTCAGAATTGTAAAATTTGGTCAAGAAGGTGCAAATAAGCTTGGGGGGTAAAAGGGTTAAATAAATTCTTGTGAAAAAGGAGAGTAGTTATCCCATTAATTAGACCCCAAGTGAAAGCAAAGCAGCCAACAATTGCATAGCACCTCTGGGAACTCCTTCAAAATGGTGGGCGACTTCCTGATTTAGCAACTAGAGATTATGCAAAGGGTGTGTAATGCTTTCATTAGTGTTGAGCCACCCCCGTAGTGTTCGACTTCGGTTCGGTTCATCGAACACCCATATGTTTGCCGAACTGTTCGTCGAACTGTTCGTCGAACACCTTCGAACACCGTTAAAACCAATGGCAGGCAAACAAAAACACATAGAAACACATAGAAAACACATAGAAAACACTTCAAAGGTGTCCAAAAGCTGACAAACTGCTCAGAAGACACAACTAACACATGGAAAAGTGAAAAGTACATATAGTCATGCGAAAAGAAAAGAGGTGGAGGAGTAAAAGGAGGGGGAGACACAGATATAGGCATGTCATGCCCTTCTAAAATCAAGAAAGGCTGGAGTAAAAATCTAAAATCAGCCTACCAACACCCAGACGTCGTGACAAGAAAATTAAAAAAATAAATATCTTTAGGATTAATGAATGTTCCATTCAGAACACTTTCCTTACAAGACGTAATGGTATCCCCGTTGTGAGTTGTGCAAAAAACGGAACCCAATACATTCGGACTAATCCACCATTTGTCATATCCAAGGGGCAGGTCCGTAAACGACAACATCGATGCGGAACCAAGTACAGTAGTATATACTGTACATCCTTTGACAAGGCAATCAGGTGGATCAAGAAGTTGGAAAGAGACACCCTAATGGCCAAAACAGACATTGATGCGGCGTTCCGGTTACTTACTACCTGTGTCTCCGAATAGTGTCCACCTATTGGGCTGCTTCTGGGAAGGAGCATACTATATAGATCGCTGTTTGACCATGGGGTGCTCCAGATCCAGCTCACTATTTGAGGCGTGTAGTTGCTTCCTCGAATGGGTTGTAATGGACGTTTCTAAGGGGGCACATATTATCCATTACCTCGACAACTACTTATGCCTGGGCCCAAAAGATTCGCCACAGTGTGAATACACGCGGTAGTCCATCTGTGAGAAGGAGAGAGCTGGAGGGAGAGCGGTCACCACAGAGCCGAGGTGTTAGATGGAGAACGGAAGAAGGAAAGAGGGGGAGGGAGGTAAGGGAGTACAGTGGAAGGCCGACCTGAGCTCACCCACGTTCCTGCTGGGCGGGGAACAGCCCTGGGAAGAAAAGCCGCTTGCACATCCCTTTGAGGTTACGGGCGCGAGTGGGCAGAGGGACTACGCTGGAGTGCGAAGCTGACACGGCCAGTCCGTTCCTGCCCGTGCGACCTCCGTGTCACCGGGTTTGTGGCAGAGCCGCGGTGGACCCTGACGGCAAGCCCTCCTCTCCCAATACTGGTGCCTGTCCGCTGGTGGGTCGAGCCCCCCCGCGGTGGGGGGGAGTAACATCTGCAGAAGAAAGACCATCTTCCAGCCAAACTAAGATGTCTACTTCTTTTCGTGGACAATGTGATACGATCCCTTTCTTACGGATTTGCCCATTGCTACAAACTCCAGATGAGGCACAAAAACAGCAGGTGCTTCAACGGATATCAAGTGCTCCTTCAAGTGGGCTCTCCTCCACCTCAACTTCAACATCACAAATACTCCAGTCCTCAGAGGTGTCACCCCAATCGCACTTGCTTCCTCACATCTCCCAAGTCTCCAGCTGCTCGTCTGAGTATGGGGTAACATAGATGGTTGAGTCTGCACAGCTGTTTACTCATACTATAGCCTGGGAAACGGAGGTCTGCTCCAGAGCTTCTGCTAATCCTGATGAGGAAATGATCTGCACTGATGCCCAGAATCTTTATGAGTCGAAGAGATGAAGAATGTTCTGAGCATAATGTAGACCCTCGTTCCCAAACTGTATCTCCTGTTGGTGGAGACAATGATGAAGACAATGATGAGACTCAAATACGTGATTGGAGCGACAACTTGACTTTTCGGTCAGGGCAGGAAGTGGTTGGCTCTGAGGACTACGGGTGTGAGAACACACAGGGTGATGATGACGAGGTTGGAGATCCCACTTACTGTCAACCCACAGTCAGCCAGTCGATGAGGTCAGCAGAGGAGGTGGAGGAGGATGTGACTAACCCAGGGGATAGGGATGACTCGGTACGTGGGCCTTTGCCTGGCCTTTGGGATGTCGCGGAGGTCGGCTCCCGGGCCCGTACCCTGGGGTCACTCTTTAAAAGGGTGGATAATTGTTAATTTTATAAGAGTTTGTGACACCACCTGTGCTATCTGGTGAGAAGCACCAGCGCTGCAGCAGTCCACTGAGGCCGGTGATAAGTCAGCTCGATGGTATAGCTCCCACAGGTGGAGCTAGGCCTCAGAAAAGCGTATGCTGGGGGAATGCAGGACAGGCGAGACCCAGCTGGGCCAGAGCAAGAACGGGAATGGACACGGTAGTCACTTCAGTACCTTTTACTGGTGGAAATTCAGGCACATCACGGAGCACTGTAGGGTGAAGGGTGCATATCAGGATCCTCCCCAATGAGCGGGTGTAGGGCCTCCTGTTTCTTGCCACTTCGTAGTAAGTTTCTGACCAGCCTGGAGCTAGGCCTAACTTTGTCTGTGTCCTGCGCTGGCTGACATTGTGGTACGGCCTTGTCTAGGAGCTCACGCTCCCAGTATGTGGGGCCTAAGCGTCTCCTGGCTCTGATAGATATCAGCACCTTAGCGATCCTGGGACTTGTAGTTCTCCAGGGATTCCGGTTATGCCTTACTGGGTCATAGAGATCCCTGTAAGCTCAGATCCGGTGTCCGGTAAATGCTTCGGGGTGAGCTGGTTAAGCTCCTCTGCCCCCTATGTACTAACTCTCCACTCGCCTTCAGCCTACTCGGGCCCTCACTAGGCTATACACACTAACGGCAGCTTGCCGCGCTTCACTGATCTTATGGCGCAAGCACACCTTAAGCTCTAACTGGGCTCCCTGAATCTAGCTAACCGGAGCCTCGTGCTCCACTGCTGAACTATTAACTGAGTTCTCTAGACTAGACTGAGCTCCACTGCAGACTGACCTCTCTTAGGCTTCTCTACTGCAGGAACTCTTCAGAGGAACTGAACTGCCTAGCTCCACCTTCCCTATTTATATCCCTAACGGGCTCCCTCTGCTGGTCTGAGGTGGAAGGTGAAGATGTGTGAATGTTTATGGGGGCCTCTTGTGGAAGATTCCATCAATGCACTCTTCTAGGATCTGTGATACCAAGCGCAGCTGGGCGTCACAGATGCTATTTACGACGAGGTTAGGTTGCGCCTTCCTGGACAGAGACGGAGTCCTGGAAGCATGTCATCAACTGCATCCTCAACCACAACTCTGCCTCTGACCACAAGTCGTAGTGGCTCTTCAGGTCGCATGGGCTCTAAGCCTTGCATAGCCTGGAAATTTTTTTCAGATCGATAAGGATGACCCAACTCGTGTTATCTGTAATATTTGTCACCAAAAGCTAAGTAGAGGCCAAAAAATCCATAGTTTGAGTACTTCATGCATGAACCGTCACATGGATATGAAGCATAAGTTGCAGTGGGAAGCTCACTGTGCTACAATGCGGCCTAGCGGGCCGGGCCAACCACTGTCTTCCCCATCATGTGCATCCGCGGCCTCGTCATCCTCTGTGACTGGGGAGACAGCAGTCACACATGTTTTGGACACAGACCTGCCACCTCTTTACCCGCAACAGCCAGTGTGATTGGCAAGTCATCATTTCATTTGGAAGTGGAAACACCAGCTGGTGTTGAGCGCTCTACGACATCGAGAGCACCACTTTTGGATCAAGGCAACCTAACTTTTCTGCCTGCATCTTCCTCACAGACCGGCAAGTTTGCCGGGGACACCCTACTCAACCCCGTCTAAGCACAACAGCCAGCCCTGGGTCCCTCAGATGTGGACAAGTAAAAGACCATTTCCTCCTAGCCATGACAAAGCTAAGAGGTTGAATTTCACCATCTGCAAGCTGTTGGCTACAGAAATGCTGCCTTTCGCCTGGTGGACACAGAGGATTTTCGAGACCTTATGTCCGTCGCAGTGCCCCAGTACCAGATGCCCAGTCGGCACTACTTCTCAAAGAAAGGTGTGACTGCGCTCCACCAGCATGTCGCACACAACATCACCGCTTCTTTGAGAAACTCTGTGTGTGACAGGGTGCATTTCACGACAGACGCTTGGGCGAGTAGGCATGGACAGGGGCGATACATGTCGCTGACTGGGCACTGGCTAACTATGGTGACAGCAGGACAAGGGGCTGCTGTCCAAGTCTTGCCGCCCCCAGGAGTTGTACGTCAATCCTCTTTATCTAGAAGTTCCTCCACTGCTTCTGCCTCCTCAACCTCCTCTCCGTCCTCCACCTGCACCCAAAGCCTGTCTGGTAATGCCACCCGCTTTCTAACTGTGCAGAAGGAATCCTGCAAACCTCCTTACTATGCCTGCAGCAGGGCTCAATGGCATCAGGCGGTGTTTACTTTGAAATGTCTGGGAAATGTGAGTCACATAGCGGAGAAGTTGTGGTCAGCTCTGGAGACCCAGTTTCATGAATGGTTGTCTTCACTGGACCTGCAACCAGGGAAGGCCATGTGTGACAATGATGCAAACCTCGGTGCGGCCCTTCGCCAGGGCAATGTAACACACGTGCCTTGTATGGCTCACGTGTTGAACCTGGTTGTCCAGCAATTTTTAGCCCATAATCCCGGACTAGATGGCATTCTGCAGAGGGCACGGTCGCTGTGTGCTCACTACCGCAATTCGCAACCCGCAGCTCAATGACTTACATGTCTACAGAAGTCGTTGGGCCTGCCAGTTCACCGGCTGAAATGCGATGTGCTGACACGGTGGAATTCAACTCTGCACATGTTGCAGCGACTGTGGCAGTGCCGACAAGCCCTGGTGTAATACGTTCTATAGCCTGGGCCAACGAGATCCAGAGATGGGGCAAATCAAGCTGCAGGAGTGGCCTCAGATCAGGGACCTATGAAGTTGACTCGCCCCCTGGGCCGTGGGGTTCCCGGAGCCGGGCCGGTAGACGCTGGGGGTTGTAGTCAATGTGGCGGCGACCCGGTCCGTGACCCAGGGCAGTCAATCCAAGGGTAATTTTTATATTTGGGTTTTATAATGTCCGACTACGCCACCTGTGGAGTGCGGCCAAAGGGGCCGCCGCTGCGGAACAATCCTCTGAAGCTGGTGGTTTTGCAGCAATGGTATTATTACTCCCCACAGGAAGAGTGTAGCTTCAGGGCAGTGAGGGTGGATGTTGGTGGTTGTGGTGCAGGGAGTCAGTAATGAACACAGAGTCCGTGTGATGCAGTCCCAAGATCTTTACTCACAGTTGTTTCTGTCCAGATTACAGGTACCAGAGCAATCTCCCCCATCGAGCTGTGCTTTCTCAGTGAGGGGCTCAGTCCACCCCCAGATAGCTCCGGAGTACTTAGCAGGACCCCCTTCTGTGTGTCCTTTCTCTCGCCTTCTTCCTGCACCTCACACCCAGTGACACTTCTATCCGGTACCCTCGGGCCTTGGCGGGCGATGTGTGTTCTGTCCCCTGGGTCCTATGTGGCTACCTTCTTAGTGAGACTGGTGTGGACTTTGACCTGCAGTACATGAAATGCTGCAGCCTCTGGTTTCTAGTTGAGCCTTGCTGTTTCTCCGCTAGTTGAGGGACCGGATCCCCTTATCTGGCCTGACCCCTCTACTAGTGTTGAGCCACCCCCGTAGTGTTCGAGTTCGGTTCGGTTCGTCGAACACCCGTGTGTTCGCCGAACTGTTCGTCGAACTGTTCGTCGAACACCTTCGAACACCGTTAAAACCAATGGCAGGCAAACAAAAACACATAGAAACACATAGAAAACACATTCAAAGGTGTCCAAAAGCTGACAAACTGCTCAGAAGACATAACTAACACATGGAAAAGTGACAAGTACATATAGTCATGCGAAAATAAAAGAGGTGGAGGAGTAAAAGGAGGGGGAGACACAGATATAGGCATGTCATGCCCTTCTAAAATCCAAAAAGTGAGAAGCTGACACGGCCAGTCCGCTCCTGCCCGTGCCACCTCCGTGTCGCCGGGTTTGTGCCAGAGCCGCGGTGAACCCTGATGGCCAGCCCCCCTCTCCCAATACTGGTGCCTGTCCGCTGGTGGGTCGAGCGAGCCCCCCTGTGGTGGAGGCAGCTCTAAGCTTTTTAATTTAAATTGTCTCTCTAATTTGAATGAATACACTTTAAATCCATTTACAAGGATCTATTGGAGGGCAAGTCTCATGCCAGCAGCCGCATAATTCCAGCTCCAGTAGCGTCCACTAAAGCTGCTGCAGTTAAAAAGCTTTTATAAGGATCGAGCTCGGCTGTCCACCGCAAGGCATCCTACTGCCAGTCCCAGCCCCTATGCCTTGGGGTGCCTCCTGATGCTCTTCACTGAGTATCCCGTGGTCCCGAAGCATTTCCTTTGAAAAAATTAAGTGTCCAAACTACAGGTGGTGTAGCTTGCTTAACAGCCGGGATAATCCGCTGACTAGCAGACACTGCTACTAGGCACAAAGTATTTCCTGGGCTAGATGCAGTTAAAAATTTGTAATTAGATACTCTCGTTGGATGCTGAGAAAGCATTCCATAGAGTCTCCTGGCACGCCATATATGATTCTCTTAAAAAGCTTGGGGTAGGGGTCTAGGGGACCCTTTTATAGCCAAAATCACGGCCCTGTATCGCAATACGTCACCTAGGCTGAAGATAAATGGAACTGTAGCACCCTGAGGGCTCGGTTGCTACAGAGGTATTGCACCTCACCCAGAGGTGTGATATCTCACTCTCAGGTAAGGATGTAGTGTGGATCAGGACCCGACACCTGCATGCATTACACCACATTGCCGTGGGGCAGGGCGACCAATATGCCCCTGAGATGGGCACGACAGTCCCTGTCCCTGGCTGGAGTGGGGGGAGGGAACACTGAGGAAGGGGAACCCTGTAGTGCAGGAGCAGGGAGGAAGCAGTTCCTGGGTGCATTGAGAAGGGAGTATAAAAGGTGGGCACCATCTTAGTTCAGTGCAGAGAAGTCTGAGCAGAAGTGGCAGGGAGCAGGGGCTCTGCATGAGCTCTGCTCTGGAGGCGGGCCTAGTAACAGAGGCCCAGGCCTGGAAGAGGGAGAAGGAAGGAAGAGGAGCGGAGAAGGCTCCAGGAACGAGGAACGAAGGGTTCTCAGGGGTGCGGATGGGCGAGTCGCCACCGCACGCCCGAATCCACCTGCGTGGAGGGGTCAGGCCAAAGGGGGAGACCGGTCCCCGAAACTAGTGGAGGCAGGAAACGACCCTCAGCTAGAAACAGGAGGCTGTGACATATTATGTGGCGCAGCCCCTCGCTACAACCGCTAGGAAGGCACCACATAGGGTCAGGGAAACTGGCGCCAAGTTTACCAAGAGGAGGCCCGAGGCAGCCGGACAGAAGGGTTGGTAAGAAAGGCCAGACAAAGGACACACAAAAGGGGTCCTGTGAAGCAATCCAAAGTTATCTGGGAGTTGTCTGAGCCCCTCACCTGGTGAGCACAGTACGACGTGGGCAGCCGTTACCTGCAGACGTGGTCTGGATAATAAGAACTGTGAGTAAAGGCCCTGGACTGCATCACTGACTCCGTGTCATTACTGCTGCTGCCCTGCACCATCACCCCCATCCTCCGCATACACTGCCCTGAGGCTATACTCCTCCCGTGGGGAGTTATGCTACGCTCTGCTGCACCCACAACACCAGCCTCAGCGGTCTGCCCTGGAGCGGCGGTTCACTCTGACCGCAATCCACGGGTGGCGTAGTCGGACATTTAAACATCAAAACCACATAAATAGTTCCGCCACTGGTTTGACCGCCCTGAGCCACGGAACCGGGTTGCCGCCACGGATACTACAACCACCAGCATCCACCAAAAAGGGTCTGGCTCCGGGTGTCCCAAGGCCCAGGGGGCGCGTCAGAACATTTTCATCACCTTTCACAATCACCAATGGGACAAGGCAGGGATGTTCTCTGTCCCCTCTCTTATACATCCTAGTGACGGAGCACCTGCTCTCATCAATTCGCCATAACCCCAATATTAGGTGGATTGAGGTGGGAGGCACCAAGTACAAGTGCTCTCTATTTGCTGATGATGTCCTAGTATATATCACTCAATCACATATATCCATCCATGCTGTTATGGCTGAAATAGATCACTTTGTTACCTGGTCAAATTTTAAAATCAATGCAGCGAAGTCTGAGGCCCTCGATGTCTCCCTCCCCAAATCCATATAGGATTCCATCCAGTCCAACTTTCCCTTTGCCTGGCCCTCACAGGGTATCAAATACTTAGGAATTCCTATTCATAGAGACCTCTCCCATCTATGTTATCTTAATTTTGGGCCCTTTATTGAACAACTCCATACAGACCACGGTTGGCAAGTTAGAACTGTAAGATTCACTACGTGAACCACTGGTGTTTTGTGGAAAAGCACATGTACACTGTGTTCCAAATTATTATGCAAAAAGTGTTTAGGAGTGATAAGGGAAGAATTTGTTTGTTTGTCAGTTAAACTCATTGATGGTGATGTTTGTCAGGGCTCTTTATATCACTGTAAGCAATTGCAGACACCAGTGCTAATTAGTTTAGCAGGTGTGTCCAATGAAAGGCAAGACTACTTAAGAAGGCTCTCTCACATTATTCAGCAGCCTACATTTTCTGCCAAAATGGGAAAGAAAAAGGATGTGTCGGCTGCTGAGAAGCAACAAATTGTGGAGTGTTTGGTCAAGGCATGACTACAATCAACATTGTGCGATGATCAGGATGAAGTGTCTTGGCAATCAAGAAGTATGTAGCTGATTCACAGTACACACGTGTGCGTGCTGATAAGGGCAAATTGAGGACTCTTTCCTACAGGCAACTACGTCAGGTTGAAAGAGCAGCGGCAAAAAAGCCTTGTCATAGCAGCAGACAAGTTTTTGAAGCTGCTTGTGCCTCCAACGTCCCCCGAACAACAAGATGCAGGGTCCTTCAGAGGTTTGCAGCTGTGCATACGCCATCCTGTCGACCTCCTCTATCCACTTCACACAAGCAGAAACGGCTCCAGTGGGCCAAACATTACATGAAGACTGATTTCAAAACTGTTTTGTTCACGGATGAGTGCCGTGCAGCGCTCGATGGTCCAGATGGATGGAGTGGAGGATGGCTGGTTGATGGACACCCCACGCAAACACAGCTACAGCGCCAACAAGGAGGAGGTGGAGTAATGTTTTGGGCTGGAATCATGGGGAGAGAGATTGTCGGCCCCTTTAGGATCCCTGAAGGCGCTAAAGATGAACTCCATAATGTATGTGGATTTTCTCAAACAGCACTTCCTGCCATGGTTCAAGAAGAAGAACCGTGTATTTCACAGCAAGATCATTTTTCTGCATGATAATGCACCATCTCATGCTGCACATAAAACATCTGCATCTCTGGCTGATATGGGCATAAAAGGGGACAAACTTATGGTGTGACCCCCATGCTCCCCTGACCTCTACCCCATTCAGAACCTTTGGAGCATCATTAAAAGGAGTGTCTATGATGGCGGGAGGCAGTTCACATCTAAGCAACAGCTCTGGGAGGGTATTCTGTTCTCATGCAAAACAATTGAAGCAGAAACCATCCAAAACCTGACAAATTCAATGGACGAGAGAGTTCAGAAGCTCCTTTCGAACAAGGGGTCCTATGTGAAAATGTAACATCACCTAGAATAAAGTTTTGAGTTGAAAACTGTTTGATTTCAGTTTCTAACAACCTGCTAATGCTTATAATTTCAAAAATGACCATTTTTTTGGTCTTTATTAAAATGAAAAGGTTGATCGAAAAGTTTGGGGGATCTAAGAGTGTGGCAACCCAGTAGTCATGATTACTTCGAATTCTGACAATATGAGGGTCATGCTGCAGGTAGTGCAGCAAGAAGGCACTTATGTGTCTTGCGCATCTCGGAGCCCCAAAATTATTTTCCGGGCTAGATGCAGCTAAAAATTATTTTTAATTTTAAATCTGGTGGAGCTTATTATAGTTGGCCTAATAGGATCAGTGCTGCACACTGCTACAAAGCCCAAATTATTTTCCAGTCAAGATACAGATAAACATGATTAGTAATTTGAAAGCTTAAAACGGTTGGTAGGGTGATTTTAAACAATCATCAAGCTTTTACTCTCCCCAGGATGACACAGGGGTAGAAAAGTCATTTCGGATCCATGATTTGTTCATCTTTATGAACGTGAGTCTGTCTACATTATCAGTGGAGAGCCGCGTGCGCTTATCTGTCAGCACACCACCAGCAGCGCTGAACACACGTTCAGACAGAACGCTGGCTGCGGGGCATGACAAGATCTCCAAGGCGTAAGTGGCTAGCTCCGGCCATTTATCCAGATTGGAAGCCCAAAAAGATCAAGGGTCCAGTGACACAGTCGTGGCTTCAATGTTTACTTGGAGATACTCCTGTACCATCGTCTCTAGGCGTTGACTATGTGTCAGACTTCTTGTCTCCTGTGGCCTTGCAAAGGATGGGCTAAAAAAGTGGTGAAATGATTCCGCAAAATTGATGTTACCAGCAGATACTGTGGTTCTGTTACGGTTTGAGTGCTGAACACTTGACGGTCCCACGGTTGGCAAGTTGGAACTGTGAGATTCACTACGTGCACCACTGGTATTTTGTGGAAAAGCACATGTAAGATTCTGCAACAGTCTCTGCTGATACTCCTGCATGCGTGCATCCCTTTCTATGGCAGGAATAATTTCTGCAAATTTACTTTTGTACCGGGGATCTAACAGTGTGGCAACCCAGTAGTCAGGATTATTTCTAATTCTCACAATTCGAGGGTCATGTTGCAGGTAGTGCAGCAAGAAGGCACTCATGTGTGTTGCGCATCCAGGAGCACCAAGTCCCTGTTGTGTTGGTGGCGAGGTAACAATCATGCTTCCTTCCTCTGTCCTCTCCCCCCAACCTCGCACAACAGAAATGTGATCAAGGTCTCCCTCATCTGATGAGTCTTCCATCAGTTCGTCCTCCACTTCTTCCTGGGCTCCTGCACCTTCCTCACTAGTTTGGCTGCTACCATGCGCCCTGGTAAAACCATCTCCCCCACCCTCACATGCCTGCCGCCTTGGTGCTGCCGACCGTCTGGACCTTGCAGATGTTAGCCCTTCCGCATACAACTCCTCCTCCTCTACTTCCTCCACCTCCTCTTGTGCCACCACCTGACTCCGAATTCTGTTTAACATGTGCTCCAGCATGTAAATCACCGGAATAGTCATGCTGATAATGGCATCGTCAGCACTAAACATCTTCGTCGCCATTTCAAAACTGTGCAGAAGGGTGCATAGGTCCCTGATCTGAGACCACTCCTCCAGCGTGATTTGCCCCACCTCTGAATCTCGTTGGCCCAGGCTATACGTCAGAACGTATTGCACCAGGGCTTGTCGGTGCTGCCACAGTTGCTGCAACATGTGCAGAGTTGAATTCCACCGGGTAGGCACATCGCATTTTAGCCGGTGAAGTGGCAGGCCCAACGACTTCTGTAGAGATGTAAGTCGCTGAGCTGCGGGATGCGAACGGCGGAAGTGAGCACACAGCGACCGTGCCCTCTGCAGAAGGCCATCTAGTCTGGGATAGTGGGCTAAAAATTGCTGGACAACCAGGTTCAACACGTGAGCCATACAAGGCACGTGTGTGACATTGCCCCGGCGAAGGGCCGCACCCAGGTTTGCAGCATTGTCGCACACGGCCTTCCCTGGTTTCAGGTCCAGTGGAGACAACCATTCATGAAATTGGTTCTCCAGAGCTGACCACAACTCCTCAGCTGTGTGACTCACATTTCCCAGATATTTCAATGTAAAAACCGCCTGATGACGTTGAGCCCTACTGCCAGCATAGTAAGGACGTGTGCAGGATCCCTTCTGCGCAGTTAGAAAGCTTGTGGCATGACCAGACAGGCTTTGTGTGCAGGTGGAAGACCGAGAGGAGGTTGAGGAGGCAGAAGCAGTGGAGGAACTTTGACATAAAGAGGATTGACGCACAACTCGTGGGGACGGCAAGACTTGGACAGCAGCCCCTTGTCCTGCTGTCACCATAGTTACCCAGTGCCCAGTCAGCGACATGTAACGCCCCTGTCCATGCCTACTCGTCCAAGTGTCTGTGGTGAAATGCACCCTGTCACACACAGAGTTTCTCAAAGAAGCGGTGATGTTGTGTGCGACATGCTGGTGGAGCGCAGGCACACCTTTCTTTGAGAAGTAGTGCCGACTGGGCATCTGGTACTGGGGCACTGCGACGGACATAAGGTCTCGAAAATCCTCTGTGTCCACCAGGCGAAAAGGCAGCATTTCTGTAGCCAAGAGCTTGCAGATGGTGAAATTCAACCTCTTAGCTTTCTCATGGCTAGGAGGAAATGGCCTTTTACTTGTCCACATCTGAGGGACCGAGGGCTGGCTATTGTGCTTAGACGGGGTTGATAAGGGTGTCCCCGGCAAACTGCCGGTCTGTGAGGAAGATGCAGGTGGACATGTTAGGTTGCCTTGATCCAAAGGTGGTGCTATCGATGTCGGACAGCGCTCAGCACCAGCTGCTGTTACCACCTCCAAAGAAAATGATGACCTGCCAATCACGCTGGCTGTTGCGGGTAAAGAGGTGGCAGGTCTGCGCCCCAAAACAGGTGTGACTGCTGTCCCCCCAGTCACAGAGGATGAAGAGGCCGCGGATGCAGAAGATATTGCAGACGGTGGTTGGCCCGGCCGGCTAGGCCGCATTGTAGCACACTGAGCTTCCCACTGCAACTTATGCTTCATGTCCATGTGCCGGTTCATGCATGAAGTACTCAAACTATGTATTTTTTGGCCTCTACTTAGCTTTTGCTGACAAATGTTACAGATAACACGAGTTGGGTCATCTTTATCGATCTGAAAAAATGCCCAGGCTATGCAAGGCTTAGCACCCATGCGACCTGAAGAGCCACCACGACTTGTGGTGAGAGGCAGAGTTGTGTTTGAGGATGCAGTTGTTGACGTGCTTCCAGTACTACGTCTCTGTCCAGGAAGGCGCAACCTGACCTCGTCGTCACTAGCATCTTCCTCCACCTCCTCTGCTGACCTCATCTCTTGGCTGACTGTGGGTTGACAGTAAGTGGGATCTCCAACCTCATCATCATCACCCTGTGTGTTATCACACCCGTCGTCCTCAGAGCCAACCTGTTCCTGCCCTGACAAAAAACTAAAGTTGTCGCTCCAATCAGGTATTTGAGTCTTATCATCGTCTTCCTCATTGTCTCCACCAACAGGAGTTACAGTTTGGGAATGAGGGTCTACATTATGGTCAGAACCTTCTGCGTCTGATCCTGGATCCGACTCATAAAGATTCTGGGCATCAGTGCAGATCATTTCCTCGTCTGGATTCACAGAAGCGCTGGAGTCGACCTCTGATTCCCAGGCTATAGTATGAGTAAACAGCTCTGCAGACTCAACCATCTGTTCTACCTCATACTCAGACGGGCAGCTGGAGATTTGGGAGCTGTGAGGAAGCAAGTGCGATTTGGGTGACACCTTTGAGGACTGGAGTATTTGTGATGTTGAAGTTGATGTGGAGGAGAGCCCACTTAAAGGAGCACTTGATATCCGTTGAAGCACCTGCTGTTTTTGTGCCTCATCTGGAATTTGTAGCGATTGGCGTGGCCGTAAGAAAGGGATCTTATCACATTGTCCGCTAAAAGAAGTAGACATTTTAGTTTGGCTGGAAGATGGTCTTTCTTCTGCAGATGTTACTGTTGCTTTAACACCTACCCCACGGACACAACCTTTTTTCCCCTTCCCAACACGCCTATTCCCCTTTCCACCAGCAGCAGGCCTTTTTCCACTCATTTTGGTGGTTAACTAATTCACAACTCTGGAGTTGTTTGCACAAAAAAACAATGGATGGTAACCGAGCAGAGCTGAGTGGCCAAACTGTGGTATTAGGCCAAAACTATTGGCTGGGTTAGATGCAGAAAAAAATATATTCAGTTTGCAACCTGATGGAGGTCAGTATAGATGGACTAATACAACAAGTCCCACACACAGCTAGAAGCCCAATATTTTTTCAGAGGTACTGTAGATGCAGATAAAAATTATTTTTAATTTGCAACCTGATGGAGGTCAGTATAGATGGACTAATAGAGAAAGTCCGACACACTGCTAGAAGGCCAAATATTTTTTCAGAGCTAGATGCAGAAAAAAATTATATTCATTTTGCAACCTGATGGAGGTCAGTATAGATGGATTAATAGAACAAGACCCACACACAGCTAGAAGCCCAATATTTTTTCAGAGGTAGATGCAGAAAAAAATATATTCAGTTTGCAACCTGATGGAGGTCAGTATAGATGGACTAATACAACAAGTCCCACACACAGCTAGAAGCCCAATATTTTTTCAGAGGTAGATGCAGAAAAAAATATATTCAGTTTGCAACCTGATGGAGGTCAGTATAGATGGACTAATACAACAAGTCCCACACACAGCTAGAAGCCCAAATATTTTTTCAGAGGTACTGTAGATGCAGATAAAAATTAGTTTTAATTTGCAACCTGATGGAGATCAGTATAGATGGACTAATAGAGAAAGTCCGACACACTGCTAGAAGGCCAAATATTTTTTCAGAGCTAGATGCAGAAAAAAATTATATTCAGTTTGCAACCTGATGGAGGTCAGTATAGATGGATTAATATAACAAGACCCACACACAGCTAGAAGCCCAATATTTTTTCAGAGGTAGATGCAGAAAAAAATATATTCAGTTTGCAACCTGATGGAGGTCAGTATAGATGGACTAATACAACAAGTCCCACACACAGCTAGAAGCCCAATATTTTTTCAGAGGTAGATGCAGAAAAAAATATATTCATTTGCAACCTGATGGAGGTCAGTATAGATGGACTAATACAACAAGTCCCACACACAGCTAGAAGCCCAAATATTTTTTCAGAGGTACTGTAGATGCAGATAAAAATTAGTTTTAATTTGCAACCTGATGGAGGTCAGTATAGATGGACTAATAGAATGATGCTATGCCCAAAAGATTTTACTTCACTAGGTGCAGTAAAAAAATTGGTATTCTATACACAGGTGGTATATCTTGCAACACAGATAGGCTACTCCACTGACTAACACACTCTGCAATAGGCCAAAAAGGATTAGCTTTGCTAGATTCAGCCAAATGCTGTGAAAAAAACTTGCACAGCACTGGCACAGACCTGCCTGGCAAAAACTGATAGGAACTGATGTAACCTAGTCCTGAAAAGGACTCCAATTACAATTAGTCTTTACTCCCACAACCTATCTATTTAAGAGCACAGACCTCCCTGATAAAAGTCGTAGGAAATGCTGTAACCTAGTCCTTAAAAGGACTGCAATCACAACTATTCCCTACTCCCAAGCTATCTGTATATTTGTGCGAAAATTGGCTTGAAATTAACAAGGTATAGCGCACACAGCAACAGCGGTGCCGTCTAACACGCAGCTGCAGCAGTGAGAAAATGGTGGCGACGGGGAAAATGGCTTGGTCTTATAGGGCAAGGACATGTGACATACACTGCCAATGACACATGCCCTTGCTTGTGTGAAAAAAAGCACTTCGCTCCGTGTGTGCGCTGCTGATAGGCTGACAGATTGCACCTCCCCACTGCAAATGCGGGAAAGAGAAAAAAAAATGGAGCTCTTCATTGTTCCTGCAGAGATCCATCCCCTGCCCCTCCCCCCACCCCGCTGTACACTCAAACTGCGTATTAGCATTAATTTTCATCATTACTGAGAAAAAATCCAGTTATGATTTTGGTGCACGAACAGTTATCGAACATAACCTCGAACAGCCGAATTTTTATCAAATTGTTCGTGTTCGCCGAACGGCTCGAACACCGCCCAAAACAGCTCGAATTTGAGATTGGCGAACAGTTCGAGTAGAACAACGCTCATCTCTACCCTCTACCTCCTGGTAGCAGCGGGCGTACGGGTGGCCTTCTGCACGGCCCGTACCTCTAGGGTCCCTTCAATTCCTGAAGCCTTCCTGCTCCCACTCCTCTCTTCTCTCCTTCAGTCCTGGGCCTCCCAGGCTAGGCCCGCCTGCGGAGCAGAGCTCATGCAGAGCCTCTGCTCCTGTCACTTCTCCTCCTCTGACTGGCTTGCTCTTTCTAAGATGGCTTCCTATTTATACTCTCCCTGTCATGTGCTCCCCTAAGCTGCTTTCTCCACCCACACCCACTACATAGGACCCACCCGCCAGCTAGGGACCTGGGACTGTGCTCTACCTTAGGAGCAATCTCGCCCTACCCCCACTGCGGGCATGTGTTGGATGCAGGTTTTAGGGACCCGAGCCATACTTCTTCCTTACCTGAGGGTGAGATACCACACCTCTGGGAGAGATGCAGTACCTCTGTGGCGACTGAACCCTCAGGGGCACCACACACCCTACTGCACAGTTTTGAAATGGCGACGAAGATGTTTAGTGTTGACGATGCCATTATCAGATTGACTATTCCGGTGATTTACATGCTGGAGCACACGTTAAACAGAATTCAGAGTCATGTGGTGGGACAAGAGGAGGTGGAGGAAGTAGAGGAGGAGTCGTATGAGGAAGTGATAACATCTCCAAGGTCCAGACGGTCAGCAGCACCAAGGCGGCAGGCATGGGAGGGTGGGGGAGAGGGATTAACCAGGGCGCATGGTAGCAGCCAAACTGTTGAGGAAGGTGCAGGAGCCGAGGAAGAAGTGGAGGACGAACTGGCGATGGGCATGTAAGACTCATCAGATGAGGGAGACCTTGATCACATTTCTGTTGTGTGAGGTTGAGGGGAGAGGGCAGAGGAAGGAAGCATGATTCTTACCTCGCTACTGACACAACAAGGACTTGGTCCTCCTGGATGCGCAAGACACATGAGTGCCTTCTTGCTGCACTACCTGCAACATGACCCTTGGAATGTCAGAATTCAAAGTAATCCCGACTACTGGGTTGCCAGTGACACACTCTTAGATCCCAGGTACAAAAGTAAATTTGCCAAAATAATTCTTTCCATAGAAAGGGATTCAAGCATGCAGGAGTATCAGCAGAGGCTGTTGCAGAATCTAACATGTGCTTTTCCACAAAACTCTAGTGGTGCACGTAGTGAATCTCACAGTTCTAACTTGCAAACCGTGGGACTGTCGAGTCTTCATCACTCAAATCGTAACAGTAACATAGTATCTGCTGGTAACAGCAATTTTATGGAATCGTTTCACCTCTTTTTTAGACCATCCTTTGCAAGGCCACAGGAGACAAGAAGTCTGACACATAGTCAACACCTAGAGAGGATGGTACAAGAGTATCTCAAAGTGAACATCGAAGCTATGACTGTGTCACTGGACCCTTGCTCATTTTGGGCTTCCAATCTGGAAAAATGGCCGGAGCTCGCCACTCACGCCTTGGAGATCTTGTCATGCCCTGCAGCCAGCGTTCTCTCTGAACATGTTTTCAGCGCTGCTGGTGGTGTGCTGACAGATAAGCGCACGCGGCTGTCCACAGAGAATGTAGACAGACTCACGTTCATAAAGATGAACAAATCATGGATCCGCAAGGACTTTTCTATCCCTGTGTCATCCTGGGGAGACTAAAAGCTTGAGGATTTGGTAAAATCATCTCACCAACTGTTTTAAGCAATTGATGCCACTTAAGTGGTGTCTGTGCCACAATTTTTTGAAAAAATGGAGACTCTTTTTGGAGTCCCCTTGCTGTGTTTTCCGTGACGTTGGCATCGTCAATTCCAGGTGGGTTGGGTCGCCCCCCCCCCCTTTTAACTGTAAGAAACTATATACACTATGGCTTGGGGTAACACAGATGGTTGAGTCTGAAGAGCTGTTTACTCAGAGGTCTGCTCCAAAGCTTCAGTGTCTGCTAGTCAGCGTAGAATTTTTAACTGCATCTAGCCTAGGCAATACTTTGGGCATAGTAGCCCAGCTGCGAAGCAAGCTGCACCGCCTGTGTATCTAATAAGAATTTTTAAATGCATCTAGCCTAGTCAGACTGTGGAGACCCCCATCCAAACCCAGACACTCAGCCCCCCTACCGCCCCCCTTTCCTTGACAATACAATAATGTAACTCTTACAACTGGATGGGTGAGGATCGGTCACAGCTTTATTAGCTCTTTATACTCATTCCATTAGAAAGGCATTTGATTTCTAAAATAATTCAGCTTGTTGCAGCATGCCCTGTGTCTCCACACCAGCAAGTTGGCCAACAATTTTAACTCTCCAACTTGTCCTTTCTATTTCCAGGCTACGGAGGATCCTGCATACTCGTATGCAGGACTCTGACCCCCATCCATCACTCTTAACGCTTGTTCCACTCCGTCCTGGAGTCCTGACAGGAATATGTCCAGTCCAATATCCATTAAGTGAACACCGTCAGGCCGTATGAGGACTGCTTTATCTCTTTCCAGTTGTCGGTGTTGTATCAATACACCGCCTCTGTCTCTTCTAAATTTTGCCATATTTATTTCCCACCTTGTCCGCTCGATGGCCGTGATGTCTCGCGCACCTTGCCATACCGCTATCGGCACAATCTCTAATCATACTATAGTTAGTTTTGTGAAAAATTCTCTGAACGCTCAGTGTCTAGTTTCATTATTGCCATTAGTTATGTGCTCTTGTGATGACCTAGGTCGTTTCCCCAGGCCTGTATAACTAAGATGACCGGACCTCTTGCCTCTCTCGCTGCCTTGATTACCTCCATTAGTACCTGTGACCATAGCAGGCATCTAATACCTCTCCAGTTGAAATATGTGTTATGAAACTCTAATTTTCTTCCGCCTGGGCGGACTTTCGCCCCTTTTTCTGCCCAATATATATACGAGTGGCCTATCACCCACACTGTTAGCTTAGCGTCACCTGTAAAAGAAACAAACCACGTTAGGATAACAAGTCCGGTCTTATGTATCTCGCCAAACACGTGGATCGCCATCTCCCTATCCTCTAAACTTCCGTTTCTGACAGTCCTGCTCTTGCTGCTTCCGTGGCCACGCCTATGCGGAATGAGTGTGTCCCTTAATCTTTGGGGTGGTTCCCTGCCGATGTTATGCATTTATTAAATATAGCTTGGAACTGGTATCTTGATAATGGGGTTCCATCAATGTGTGATAGGAAGAAATTACTTTGTGATCTGATGGTTATATATGTTTTTACTATTGTTACCCGACTCAGTGTACCGTTTGTGGGTTGTAGAAGTACCCAAGTGCCCCTGCCCGCTGGAACCGTTTTCGATTGGCGTTTGCGTAGTTGTATTGCATTACTGGCTATGACTACGTCCTGGTGTAATAAGCCTCCACTTGTGGTAATTTTGGATTGAGGGACTAATTCGCTTATGCATAGCTCCCCGAAGAAGGCGATCGCAAATGCAGTAGACAGTAGTGTTGCTTCAAATTGTGAGTGTCATGTTAATGGTGTTAGGGATATGATGTGAGAAATCAGTTTTAGTGACACGGGACGGTACGTCTACACTCCTGACTTGGCTGACCCCTTTTCCACCATTTATGGATTGTCTGATGATGAATCTCTTTGTCACATCTCCACAATTCAGTAGTTGGAAGTGAAATGCTACTCTGGTCAGACATCGCTGTGCTGACACCCCTGATATGCTCCTCATCATTAGCTGGTGGAGAAATTCTATGGTGACTTGTAATCTGGCTTGTCCACATTGGTCAACCCGTCTGCCTGCTACTAGTCGTGTCCACTCTTCCCATGCCTTACCGTATGCTTGACACGTCGACGGGGCAACTGACGCTCTGATTAATGGCATCAACTATTAACCACTAGATCCCATAGGGAGGGTGGGCAACTGTTGCCCGATGGGTGGGCGTTGGGGTGGAGCTCTGTGAAAATCTGCCAATTGAATTGTGATAAAGCGTTAACAGCAGCATTAGATCCCTCAGCATCGTGGCGAGCGCAGACCCATACATTGTGTTTTAGGCACAGGAATGCTAGCCAGCGTAGTAGGCCTAGCACTGGGAGAGACGATGATGCCATCTTATTAATGCAGTGCGCTAGGCTGGTGTTTTTTGTTATGAAGCATATACTTTTGTTAGCCAGGAACGCGCCACATATTTCTATTGCTACAACTATTGGGAAGAAAAATTATTTTCCGGGCTAGATGCAGCTAAAAATTATTAGTAATTTGAAAGCTGGTGGAGCTTAGTATAGATGGCCTAATAGAATGAGTACCACACACTGCTAATATGCCCAAAATTAGTTTAAAGGCAAGATGCAGCTAAAAATTATTATTAATTTCAAAGCTGGTGGAGCTTGGTACAGATGGCCTAATACAATGAGTACCACTCACTGCTAATATGCCCAAAATTATTTTGCAGGTAAGATGCAGCTAAAAATTATTATTAATTTCAAAGCTGGTGTAGCTTGGTATAGATGGCCTAATACAATGAGTACCAGACGCTGCTACTATGCCCAAAATTATTTTCCAGGCAAGATGCAGCTAAAAATTATTAGTAATTTGAAAGCTGGTGGAGCTTGGTATAGATAGCCTAATAGAATGAGTACCACACACTGCTAATATTTACAAAATTAGTTTACAGGCAAGATGCAGCTAAAAATTATTACTAATTTCAAAGCTGGTGTAGCTTGGTATAGATGGCCTAATACAATGAGTACCACACACTGCTACTATGCCCAAAATTAGTTTACAGGCAAGATGCAGCTAAAAATTATTAGTAATTTGAAAGCTGGTGGAGCTTGGTATAGATGGCCTAATAGAATGAGTACCACACACTGCTAATATGCCCAAAATTAGTTTAAAGGCAAGATGCAGCTAAAAATTATTATTAATTTCAAAGCTGGTGGAGCTTGGTATAGATGGCCAAATACAATGAGTACCACACACTGCTAATATGACCAAAATTATTTTACAGGCAAGATGCAGCTAAAAATTATTATTCATTTCAAAGCTGGTGGAGCTTGGTATAGATGGTCAAATACAATGAGTACCACACACTGCTAATATGCCCAAAATTATTTTACAGGCAAGATGCAGCTAAAAATTATTATTAATTTCAAAGCTGGTGGAGCTTGGTATAGATGGCCTAATACAATGAGTACCACACACTGCTAATATGCCCAAAATTATTTTACAGGCAAGATGCAGCTAAAAATGATTACTAATTTCAAAGCTGGTGTAGCTTCGTATAGATTGCCTAATACAATGAGTACCACACACTGCTACTATGCCCAAAATTAGTTTACAGGCAAGATGGAGCTAAAAATTATTAGTAATTTGAAAGCTGGTGGAGCTTAGTATAGATGGCGTAATAGAATGAGTAACACACACTGCTAATATGACCAAAATTAGTTTAAAGGCAAGATGCAGCTAAAAATTATTATTAATTTCAAAGCAGGTGGAGCTGGGTACAGATCGCCTAATACAATGAGTACCACTCACTGCTAATATGCCCAAAATTATTTTAGAGGCAAAATGCAGCTAAAAATTATTTTTAATTTCAAAGCTGGTGTAGCTTGGAATAGATGGCCTAATACAATGAGTACCACACACTGCTACTATGCCCAAAATTATTTTCCAGGCAAGATGCAGCTAAAAATTATTAGTAATTTGAAAGCTGTTGGAGCTTAGTATAAATGGCCTAATAGAATGAGTACCACACACTGCTAATATTCCCAAAATTATTTTACAGGCAAGATGCAGCTTAAAATTATTACTAATTTCAAAGCAGGTGTAGCTTGGTATAGATGGCCTAATACAATGAGTACCACACACTACTACTATGCCCAAAATTAGTTTACAGGCAAGATGCAGCTAAAAATTATTAGTAATTTGAAAGCTGGTGGAGCTTAGTATAGATGGCCTAATAGAATGAGTACCACACACTGCTAATATGCCCAAAATTAGTTTAAAGGCAAGATGCAGCTAAAAATTATTATTAATTTCAAAGCTGGTGGAGCTTGGTATAGATGGCCAAATACAATGAGTACCACACACTGCTAATATGCCCAAAATTATTTTACAGGCAAGATGCAGCTAAAAATTATTATTAATTTCAAAGGTGGTGGAGCTTGGTATAGATGGCCTAATTCAAAGAGTACCACACACTGCTAATATGCCTAAAATTATTTTACAGGCAAGATGCAGCTAAAAATTATTATTAATTTCAAAGCTGGTGGAGCTTGGTGTAGATGGCCTAATACAATGCGTACCACACACTGCTACTATGCCCAAAATTATTTTCCTGGCAAGATGCAGCTAAAAATTATTAGTAATTAGTGTTGAGCCACCCCCGTAGTGTTCGAGTTCGGTTCGGTTCGTCGAACACCCGTGTGTTCGCCGAACTGTTCGTCGAACTGTTCGTCGAACACCTTCGAACACCTTTGAAACCAATGGCAGGCAAACAAAAACACATAGAAACACATAGAAAACACCTTCAAAGGTGTCCAAAAGCTGACAAACTGCTCAGAAAACACAACTAACACATGGAAAAGTGACAAGTACATATAGTTATGCGAAAAGAAAAGAGGTGGAGGAGTAAAAGGAGGGGGAGACACAGATATAGGCATGTCACGCCCTTCTAAAATCCAAAAAGTGAGAAGCCGACACGTTCAGTCCGCTCCTGCCCGTGCCACCTCCGTGTCGCGGGGTTTGTGCCAGAGCCGCGGGGAACCCTGACGTCCAGCCCCCCTCTCCCAATACTGGTGCCTGTCCGCTGGTGGGTCGAGCGAGCCCCCCTGTGGTGGAGGCAGCTCTAAGCTTTTTAATTTAAATTGTCTCTCTAATTTGAATGAATACACTTTAAATCCATTTACAAGGATCTATTGGAGGGCAAGTCTCATGCCAGCAGCCGCGCAATTCCAGCTCCAGTAGCGTCCACTAAAGCTGCTGCAGTTAAAAAGCTTTTATAAGGATCGAGCTCGGCTGTCCACCGCAAGGCATCCTACTGCCAGTCCCAGCCCCTATGCCTTGGGGTGCCTCCTGATGCTCTTCACTGAGTATCCCGTGGTCCCGAAGCATTTCCTTTGAAAAAATTAAGTGTCCAAACTACAGGTGGAGTAGCTTGCTTAACAGCCTGGATAATCCACTGACTAGCAGACACTGCTACTAGGCACAAAGTATTTCCTGGGCTAGATGCAGTTAAAAATTTGTAATTAGATACTCTCGTTGGATGCTGAGAAAGCATTCCATAGAGTCTCCTGGCACGCCATATATGATTCTCTTAAAAAGCTTGGGGTAGGGGTCTAGGGGACCCTTTTATAGCCCAAATCACGGCCCTGTATCACAATACGTCACCTAGGCTGAAGATAAATGGAACTGTAGCACCCTGAGGGCTCGGTTGCTACAGAGGTATTGCACCTCACCCAGAGGTGTGATATCTCACTCTCAGGTAAGGATGGAGTGTGGATCAGGACCCGACACCTGCATGCATTACACCACATTGCCGTGGGGCAGGGCGACCAATATGCCTCTGAGATGGGCACGACAGTCCCTGTCCCTGGCTGGAGTGGGGGGAGGGAACACTGAGGAAGGGGAACCCTGTAGTGCAGGAGCAGGGAGGAAGCAGTTCCTGGGTGCATTGAGAAGGGAGTATAAAAGGTGGGCACCATCTTAGTTCAGTGCAGCGAAGTCTGAGCAGAAGTGGCAGGGAGCAGGGGCTCTGCATGAGCTCTGCTCCGGAGGCTGGCCTAGTAACAGAGGCCCAGGCCTGGAAGAGGGAGAAGGAAGGAAGAGGAGCGGAGAAGGCTCCAGGAACGAGGAATGAAGGGATCCCAGGGGTGCGGACGGGCGAGTCGCCACCGCACGCCCGAATCCACCTGCGTGGAGGGGTCAGGCCAAAGGGGGAGACCGGTCCCTGAAACTAGTGGAGGCAGGAAACGACCCTCAGCTAGAAACTGGAGGCTGTGACATTTTATGTGGCGCAGCCCCTCGCTACACCCGCTAGGAAGGCACCACATAGGGTCAGGGAAACTGGCGCCAAGTTTACCAAGAGGAGGCCCGAGGCAGCCGGACAGAAGGGTTGGTAAGAAAGGCCAGACAAAGGACACACAAAGGGGGTCCTGTGAAGCGCTCCAAAGTTATCTGGGAGTTGTCTGAGCCCCTCACCTGGTGAGCACAGTATGACGTGGGCAGCCGTTACCTGCAGACGTGGTCTGGATAATAAGAACTGTGAGTAAAGGCCCTGGACTGCATCACTGACTCCGTGTCATTACTGGTGCTGCCCTGCACCATCACCCCCATCCTCCGCATACACTGCCCTGAGGCTATACTCCTCCCGTGGGGAGTTATGCTACGCTCTGCTGCACCCACAACACCAGCCTCAGCGGTCTGCCCTGCAGCGGCGGTTCACTCTGACCGCAATCCACGGGTGGCGTAGTCGGACATTTAAACATCAAAACCACATAAATAGTTCCGCCACTGGTTTGACCACCTTGAGCCACGGAACTGGGTCGCCGCCACGAAGACTACAACCACCAGCATCCACCAAAAAGGGTCCGGCTCCGGGTGTCCCAAGGCCCAGGGGATGCATCAGAACATTTTCATCACCTTTCACAATCACCAATGGGACAAGGCAGGGATGTCCTCTGTCCCCTCTCTTATACATCCTAGTGACGGAGCACCTGCTCTCATCAATTCGCCATAACCCCAATATTAGGTGGATTGAGGTGGGAGGCACCGAGTACAAGTGCTCTCTATTTGCTGATGATGTCCTAGTATATATCACTCAATCACATATATCCATCCATGCTGTTATGGCTGAAATAGATCACTTTGTTACATGGTCAAATTTCAAAATCAATGCAGCGAAGTCTGAGGCCCTCGATGTCTCCCTCTCCAAATCCATATAGGATTCCATCCAGTCCAACTTTCCCTTTGCCTGGCCCTCACAGGGTATCAAATACTTAGGAATTCCTATTCATAGAGACCTCTCCCATCTATGTTATCTTAATTTTGGGCCCTTTATTGAACAACTCCATACAGACCACGGTTGGCAAGTTAGAACTGTAAGATTCACTAAGTGAACCACTGGTGTTTTGTGGAAAAGCACATGTACACTGTGTTCCAAATTATTATGCAAAAAGTGTTTAGGAGTGATAAGGGAAGAATTTGTTTGTTTGTCAGTTAAACTCATTGATGGTGATGTGTGTCAGGGCTCTTTATATCACTGTAAGCAATTGCAGACACCTGTGCTAATTAGTTTGGCAGGTGTGTCCAATGAAAGGCAAGACTACTTAAGAAGGCTGTCTCACATTATTAAGCAGCCTACATTTTCTGCCAAAATGGGAAAGAAAAAGGATGTGTCGGCTGCTGAGAAGCAACAAATTGTGGAGTGTTTAGGTCAAGGCATGACTACAATCAACATTGTGCGATGATCAGGATGAAGTGTCTTGGCAATCAAGAAGTATGTAGCTGATTCACAGTACACACGTGTGCGTGCTGATAAGGGCAAATTGAGGACTCTTTCCTACAGGCAATTACGTCAGGTTAAAAGAGCAGCGGCAAAAAAGCCTTGTCATAGCAGCAGACAAGTTTTTGAAGCTGCTGGTGCCTCCAACGTCCCCCGAACAACAAGATGCAGGGTCCTTCAGAGGTTTGCAGCTGTGCATACGCCATCCTGTCGACCTCCTCTATCCACTTCACACAAGCAGAAATGGCTCCAGTGGGCTAAACATTACATGAAGACTGATTTCAAAACTGTTTTGTTCACGGATGAGTGCCGTGCAGCGCTCGATGGTCCAGATGGATGGAGTGGAGGATGGCTGTTTGATGGACACCCCACGCAAACACGGCTACAGCGCCAACAAGGAGGAGGTGGAGTAATGTTTTGGGCTGGAATCATGGGGAGAGAGATTATCGGCCCCTTTAGGATCCCTAAAGGCGCTAAAGATGAACTCCATAATGTATGTGGATTTTCTCAAACAGCACTTCCTGCCATGGTTCAAGAAGAAGAACCGTGTATTTCACAGCAAGATCATTTTTTTGCATGATAATGCACCATCTCATGCTGCACATAAAACATCTGCATCTCTGGCTGATATGGGCATAAAAAGGGACAAACTTATGGTGTGACCCCCATGCTCCCCTGACCTCTACCCCATTCAGAACCTCTGGAGCATCATCAAAAGGAGTGTCTATGATGGCGGGAGGCAGTTCACATCTAAGCAACAGCTCTGGGAGGGTATTCTGTCCTCATGCAAAACAATTGAAGCAGAAACCATCCAAAACCTGACAAATTCAATGGACGAGAGAGTTCAGAAGCTCCTTTCGAACAAGGGGTCCTATGTGAAAATGTAACATCACCTAGAATAAAGTTTTGAGTTGAAAACTGTTTGATTTCAGTTTCTAATAACCTGCTAATGCTTATAATTTCAAAAATGACAATTTTATTGGTCTTTATTAAAATGAAAAGGTTGATCGAAAAGTTCGGGGGATCTAAGAGTGTGGCAACCCAATAGTCATGATTACTTCGAATTCTGACAATATGGGGGTCATGTTGCAGGTAGTGCAGCAAGAAGGCACTTATGTGTCTTGCGCATCTCGGAGCCCCAAAATTATTTTCCAGGCTAGATGCAGCTAAAAATTATTATTAATTTTAAATCTGGTGGAGCTTAGTATAGATGGCCTAATAGGATCAGTGCTGCACACTGCTACAAAGCCCAAATTAGTTTCTTGCCAAGATACAGATAAACATGATTAGTAATTTTAAATCTGGTGGAGCTTATTATAGATGGCCTAATAGAATCAGTGCTGCACACTGCTACAAAGCCCAAATTATTTTCCAGCCAAGATACAGATAAACATGATTAGTAATTTGAAAGCTTAAAACGGTTGGTAGGGTGATTTTAACCAGTCATCAAGCTTTTACTCTCCCCAGGATGACACAGGGGTAGAAAAGTCGTTTCGGATCCATGATTTGTTCATCTTTATGAACGTGAGTCTGTCTACATTATCAGTGGAGAGCCGCGTACGCTTATCTGTCAGCACACCACCAGCAGCGCTGAACACACGTTCAGACAGAACGCTGGCTGCGGGTCATGACAAGATCTCCAAGGCATAAGTGGCTAGCTCCGGCCATTTATCCAGATTGGAAGCCCAAAAAGAGCAAGGGTCCAGTGACACAGTCATGGCTTCAATGTTTACTTGGAGATACTCCTGTACCATCGTCTCTAGGCGTTGACTATGTGTCAGACTTCTTGTCTCCTGTGGCCTTGCAAAGGATGGGCTAAAAAAGTGGTGAAATGATTCCGCAAAATTGATGTTACCAGCAGATACTGTGGTTCTGTTACGGTTTGAGTGCTGAACACTTGACGGTCCCACGGTTGGCAAGTTGGAACTGTGAGATTCACTACGTGCACCACTGGTGTTTTGTGGAAAAGCACATGTAAGATTCTGCAACAGTCTCTGCTGATACTCCTGCATGCGTGCATCCCTTTCTATGGCAGGAATAATTTCAGCAAATTTACTTTTGTACCGGGGATCTAACAGTGTGGCAACCCAGTAGTCAGGATTATTTCTAATTCTCACAATTCGAGGGTCATGTTGCAGGTAGTGCAGCAAGAAGGCACTCATGTGTGTTGCACATCCAGGAGCACCAAGTCCCTGTTGTGTTGGTGGCGAGGTAACAATCATGCTTCCTTCCTCTGTCCTCTCCCCCCAACCTCGCACAACAGAAATGTGATCAAGGTCTCCCTCATCTGATGAGTCTTCCATCAGTTCGTCCTCCACTTGTTCCTGGGCTCCTGCACCTTCCTCACTAGTTTGGCTGCTACCATGCGCCCTGGAAAAACCATCTCCCCCACCCTCACATGCCTGCCGCCTTGGTGCTGCCGACCGTCTGGACCTTGCAGATGTTAGCCCTTCCGCATACAACTCCTCCTCCTCTACTTCCTCCACCTCCTCTTGTGCCACCACCTGACTCCGAATTCTGTTTAACATGTGCTCCAGCATGTAAATCACCGGAATAGTCATGCTGATAATGGCATCGTCAGCACTAAACATCTTCGTCGCCATTTCAAAACTGTGCAGAAGGGTGCATAGGTCCCTGATCTGAGACCACTCTTCCAGCGTGATTTGCCCCACCTCTGGATCTCGTTGGCCCAGGCTATACGTCAGAACGTATTGCACCAGGGCTTGTAGGTGCTGCCACAGTCGCTGAAACATGTGCAGAGTTGAATTCCACCGGGTAGGCACATCGCATTTTAGCCAGTGAAGTGGCAGGCCCAACGACTTCTGTAGAGATGTAAGTCGCTGAGCTGCGGGATGCGAACGGCGGAAGTGAGCACACAGCGACCGTGCCCTCTGCAGAAGGCCATCTAGTCTGGGATAGTGGGCTAAAAATTTCTGGACAACCAGGTTCAACACGTGAGCCATACAAGGCACGTGTGTGACATTGCCCCGGCGAAGGGCCGCACCCAGGTTTGCAGCATTGTCGCACACGGCCTTCCCTGGTTTCAGGTCCAGTGGAGACAACTATTCATGAAATTGGTTCTCCAGAGCTGACCACAACTCCTCAGCTGTGTGACTCACATTTCCCAGACATTTCAAAGTAAAAACCGCCTGATGACGTTGAGCCCTACTGCCAGCATAGTAAGGAGGTGTGCAGGATCCCTTCTGCGCAGTTAGAAAGCTTGTGGCATGACCAGACAGGCTTTGGGTGCAGGTGGAAGACCGAGAGGAGGTTGAGGAGGCAGAAGCAGTGGAGGAACTTTGACATAAAGAGGATTGACGCACAACTCGTGGGGACGGCAAGACTTGGACAGCAGCCCCTTGTCCTGCTGTCACCATAGTTACCCAGTGCCCATTCAGCGACATGTAACGCCCCTGTCCATGCCTACTCGTCCAAGTGTCTGTGGTGAAATGCACCCTGTCACACACAGAGTTTCTCAAAGAAGCGGTGATGTTGTGTACGACATGCTGGTGGAGCGCAGGCACACCTTTCTTTGAGAAGTAGTGCCGACTGGGCATCTGGTACTGGGGCACTGCGATGGACATAAGGTCTCGAAAATCCTCTGTGTCCACCAGGCGGAAAGGCAGCATTTCTGTAACCAAGAGCTTGCAGATGTTGAAATTCAACCTCTTAGCTTTCTCATGGCTAGGAGGAAATGGTCTTTTACTTGTCCACATCTGAGGGACCAAGGGCTGGCTACTGTGCTTGACGGGGTTGATAAGTGTGTCCCCAGCAAACTGTCGGTCTGTGAGGAAGATGCAGGCGGACATGTTAGGTTGCCTTGATCCAAAGGTGGTGCTATCGATGTCGTACAGCGCTCAACACCAGCTGGTGTTACCACCTCCAAAGAAAATGATGACCTGCCAATCACGCTGGCTGTTGCGGGTAAAGAGGTGGCAGGTCTTCACCCCAAAACAGGTGTGACTGCTGTCCCCCCAGTCACAGAGGATGAATAGGCCGCGGATGCACAAGATATGGCAGACGGTGGTTGGCCCGGCCGGCTAGGCCGCATTGTAGCACACTGAGCTTCCCACTGCAACTTATGCTTCATGTCCATGTGCCGGTTCATGAAGTACTCAAACTATGTATTTTTTGGCCTCTACTTAGCTTTTGCTGACAAATGTTACAGATAACACGAGTTGGGTCATCTTTATCGATCTGAAAAAATGCCCAGGCTATGCAAGGCTTAGCACCCATGCAACCTGAAGAGCCACCACGACTTGTGGTGAGAGGCAGAGTTGTGTTTGAGGATGCAGTTGTTGACGTGCTTCCAGTACTACGTCTCTGTCCAGGAAGGCGCAACCTGACCTCGTCGTCACTAGCATCTTCCTCCACCTCCTCTGCTGACCTCATCTCTTGGCTGACTGTGGGTTGACAGTAAGTGGGATCTCCAACCTCATCATCATCACCCTGTGCGTTATCACACCCGTCGTCCTCAGAGCCAACCTGTTCCTGCCCTGACAAAAAACTAAAGTTGACGCTCCAATCAGGTATTTGAGTCTTATCATCGTCTTCCTCATTGTCTCCACCAACAGGAGTTACAGTTTGGGAATGAGGGTATACATTATGGTCAGAACCTTCTGTGTCTGGTCCTGGATCCGACTCATAAAGATTCTGGGCATCAGTGCAGATCATTTCCTCATCTGGATTCACAGAAGCGCTGGAGTCGACCTCTGATTCCCAGGCTATAGTATGAGTAAACAGCTCTGCAGACTCAACCATCTGTTCTACCTCATACTCAGACGGGCAGCTGGAGATTTGGGAGCTGTGAGGAAGCAAGTGCGATTGGGGTGACACCTTTGAGGACTGGAGTATTTGTGATGTTGAAGTTGATGTGGAGGAGAGCCCACTTAAAGGAGCACTTGATATCCATTGAAGCACCTGCTGTTTTTGTGCCTCATCTGGAATTTGTAGCGATTGGCGTGTCCGTAAGAAAGGGATCTTATCACATTGTCCGCTAAAAGAAGTAGACATTTTAGTTTGCCTGGAAGATGGTCTTTCTTCTGCAGATGTTACTGTTGCTTTAACACCTACCCCACGGACACAACCTTTTTTCCCCTTCCCAACACGCCTATTCCCCTTTCCACCAGCAGCAGGCCTTTTTCCACTCATTTTGGTGGTTAACTAATTCACAACTCTGGAGTTGTTTGCACAAAAAAACAATGGATGGGAACCGAGCAGAGCTGAGTGGCCAAACTGTGGTATTAGGCCAAAACTATTGGCTGGGTTAGATGCAGAAAAAAATTATATTCGATTTGCAACCTGATGGAGGTCAGTATAGATGGACTAATAGAACAAGTCCCACACACAGCTAGAAGCCCAAATATTTTTTCAGAGGTAGATGCAGAAAAAAAATATATTCAGTTTGCAACCTGATGGAGGTCAGTATAGGTGGACTAATAGAACAAGTCCCACACACTGCTAGAAGGCCAAATATTTTTTCAGAGCTAGATGCAGAAAAAAATTATATTCAGTTTGCAACCTGATGGAGGTCAGTATAGATGGACTAATAGAACAAGTCCCACACACAGCTAGAAGCCCAAATATTTTTTCAGAGGTAGATGCAGATAAAAATTATTTTTAATTTGCAACCTGATGAAGGTCAGTATAGATGGACTAATAGAGAAAGTCCCACACACTGCTAGAAGGCCAAATATTTTTTCAGAGCTAGATGCAGAAAAAAATTATATTCAGTTTGCACACTGATGGAGGTCTGTATAGATGGATTAATAGAACAAGTCCCACACACAGCTAGAAGCCCAATATTTATTCAGAGGTAGATGCAGAAAAAAAATTATTTTTAATTTGCAACCTGATGGAGGTCAGTATAGATGGACTAATAGAGAAAGTCCCACACACTGCTAGAAGGCCATATATTTTTTCAGAGCTAGATGCAGAAAAAAATTATATTCAGTTTGCAACCTGATGGAGGTCAGTATAGATGGACTAATAGAACAAGTCCCACACACAGCTAGAAGCCCAAATATTTTTTCAGAGGTAGATGCAGATAAAAATTATTTTTCATTTGCAACCTGATGGAGGTCAGTATAGATGGACTAATAGAGAAAGTCCCACACACTGCTAGAAGGCCAAATATTTTTTCAGAGCTAGATGCAGAAAAAAATTATATTCAGTTTGCAACCTGATGGAGGTCTGTATAGATGGATTAATAGAACAAGTCCCACACACAGCTAAAAGCCCAATATTTTTTCAGAGGTAGATGCAGAAAAAAAATTATTTTTAATTTGCAACCTGATGGAGGTCAGTATAGATGGACTAATAGAGAAAGTCCCACACACTGCTAGAAGGCCAAATATTTTTTCAGAGCTAGATGCAGATAAAAATTATTTTTAATTTGCAACCTGATGGAGGTCAGTATAGATGGACTAATAGAGAAAGTCCCACACACTGCTAGAAGGCCAAATATTTTTTCAGAGCTAGATGCAAAAAAAAATTATATTTAGTTTGCAACCTGATGGAGGTCAGTATAGATGGACTAATAGAACAAGTCCCACACACAGCTAGAAGCCCAAATATTTTTTCAGAGCTAGATGCAGATAAAAATTATTTTTAATTTGCAACCTGATGGAGGTCAGTATAGATGGACTAATAGAGAAAGTCCCACACACTGCTAGAAGGCCAAATATTTTTTCAGAGCTAGATGCAGAAAAAAATTATATTCAGTTTGCAACCTGATGGAGGTCTGTATAGATGGATTAATAGAACAAGTCCCACACACAGCTAGAAGCCCAATATTTTTTCAGAGGTAGATGCAGAAAAAAAATATATTCAGTTTGCAACCTGATGGAGGTCTGTATAGATGGATTAATAGAACAAGTTCCTCACACAGCTAGAAGCCCAATATTTTTTCAGAGGTAGATGCAGAAAAAAAATTATTTTTAATTTGCAACCTGATGGAGGTCAGTATAGATGGACTAATAGAGAAAGTCCCATACACTGCTAGAAGGCCAAATATTTTTTCAGAGCTAGATGCAGATAAAAATTATTTTTAATTTGCAACCTGATGGAGGTCAGTATAGATGGACTAATAGAGAAAGTCCCACACACTGCTAGAAGACCAAATATTTTTTCAGAGCTAGATGCAGAAAAAAATTATATTCAGTTTGCAACCTGATGGAGGTCAGTATAGATGGACTAATAGAACAAGTCCCACACACAGCTAGAAGCCCAAATATTTTTTCAGAGCTAGATGCAGATAAAAATTATTTTTAATTTGCAACCTGATGGAGGTCAGTATAGATGGACAAATAGAGAAAGTCCCACACACTGCTAGAAGGCCAAATATTTTTTCAGAGCTAGATGCAGAAAAAAATTGTATTCAGTTTGCAACCTGATGGAGGTCTGTATAGATGGATTAATAGAACAAGTCCCACACACAGCTAGAAGCCCAATATTTTTTCAGAGGTAGATGCAGAAAAAAAATATATTCAGTTTGCAACCTGATGGAGGTCTGTATAGATGGATTAATAGAACAAGTCCCACACACAGCTAGAAGCCCAATATTTTTTCAGAGGTAGATGCAGAAAAAAAATATATTCAGTTTGCAACCTGATGGAGGTCAGTATAGATGGACTAATAGAGAAAGTCCCACACACTGCTAGAAGGCCAAATATTTTTTCAGAGCTAGATGCAGAAAAAAATTATATTCAGTTTGCAACCTGATGGAGGTCAGTATAGATGGACTAATAGAACAAGTCCCACACACAGCTAGAAGCCCAAATATTTTTTCAGAGGTAGATGCAGATAAAAATTATATTCAGTTTGCAACCTGATGGAGGTCAGTATAGATGGACTAATAGAACAAGTCCCACACACAGCTAGAAGCCCAAATATTTTTTCAGAGCTAGATGCAGAAAAAATTTTTTTTAATTTGCAACCTGATGGAGGTCAGTATAGATGGACTAATAGAGAAAGTCCCACACACTGCTAGAAGGCCAAATAGTTTTTCAGAGCTAGATGCAGAAAAAAATTATATTCAGTTTGCAACCTGATGGAGGTCTGTATAGATGGATTAATAGAACAAGTCCCACACACAGCTAGAAGCCCAATATTTTTTCAGAGGTAGATGCAGAAAAAAAATATATTCAGTTTGCAACCTGATGGAGGTCTGTATAGATGGATTAATAGAACAAGTCCCACACACAGCTAGAAGCCCAATATTTTTTCAGAGGTAGATGCAGAAAAAAAATATATTCAGTTTGCAACCTGATGGAGGTCAGTATAGATGGACTAATAGAGAAAGTCCCACACACTGCTAGAAGGCCAAATATTTTTTCAGAGCTAGATGCAGAAAAAAATTATATTCAGTTTGCAACCTGATGGAGGTCAGTATAGATGGACTAATAGAACAAGTCCCACACACAGCTAGAAGCCCAAATATTTTTTCAGAGGTAGATGCAGATAAAAATTATTTTTAATTTGCAACCTGATGGAGGTCAGTATAGATGGACTAATAGAGAAAGTCCCACACACTGCTAGAAGGCCAAATATTTTTTCAGAGCTAGATGCAGATAAAAATTATTTTTAATTTGCAACCTGATGGTGGTCTGTATAGATGGACTAATAGAGAAAGTCCCACACACTGCTAGAAGGCCAAATATTTTTTCAGAGCTAGATGCAGAAAAAAATTATATTCAGTTTGCAACCTGATGGAGGTCAGTATAGATGGACTAATAGAACAAGTCCTACACACAGCTAGAAGGCCAAATATTTTTTCAGAGGTAGATGCAGAAAAAAATTATATTCAGTTTGCAACCTGATGGAGGTCTGTATAGATGGATTAATAGAACAAGTCCCACACACAGCTAGAAGCCCAATATTTTTTGAGAGGTAGATGCAGAAAAAAAAATATTTTTAATTTGCAACCTGATGGAGGTCAGTATAGATGGACTAATAGAGAAAGTCCCACACACTGCTAGAAGGCCAAATATTTTTTCAGAGCTAGATGCAGAAAAAAATTACATTCAGTTTGCAACCTGATGGAGGTCTGTATAGATGGATTAATAGAACAAGCCCCACACACAGCTAGAAGCCCAAATATTTTTTCAGAGGTAGATGCAGATAAAAATTATTTTTAATTTGCAACTTGATGGAGGTCAGTATAGATGGACTAATAGAGAAAGTCCCACACACTGCTAGAAGGCCAAATATTTTTTCAGAGCTAGATGCAGGAAAAAATTATATTCAGTTTGCAACCTGATGGAGGTCAGTATAGATGGACTAATAGAGAAAGTCCCACACACAGCTAGAAGCCCAAATATTTTTTCAGAGGTAGATGCAGATAAAAATTATTTTTAATTTGCAACCTGATGGAGGTTAGTATAGATGGACTAATAGAGAAAGTCCCACACACTGCTAGAAGGCCAAATATTTTTTCAGAGCTAGATGCAGAAAAAAATTATATTCAGTTTGCAACCTGATGGAGGTCAGTATAGATGGACTAATAGAACAAGTCCCACACACAGCTAGAAGCCCAAATATTTTTTCAGAGGTAGATGCAGATAAAAATTATTTTTAATTTGCAACCTGATGGAGGTCAGTATAGATGGACTAATAGAGAAAGTCCCACACACTGCTAGAAGGCCAAATATTTTTTCAGAGCTAGATGCAGATAAAAATTATTTTTAATTTGCAACCTGATGGAGGTCAGTATAGATGGACTAATAGAGAAAGTCCCACACACTGCTAGAAGGCCAAATATTTTTTCAGAGCTAGATGCAGAAAAAAATTATATTCAGTTTGCAACCTGATGGAGGTCAGTATAGATGGACTAATAGAACAAGTCCCACACACAGCTAGAAGCCCAAATATTTTTTCAGAGGTAGATGCAGATAAAAATTATTTTTAATTTGCAACCTGATGGAGGTCAGTATAGATGGACTAATAGAGAAAGTCCCACACACTGCTAGAAGGTCAAATATTTTTTCAGTGCTAGATGCAGATAAAAATTATTTTGAATTTGTAACCTGGTGGAGGTTAGTATAGATGGACTAATAGAACAAGTCCCACACACTGCTACAAGCCCAAATATTTTTTCAGAGCTAGATGCAGATAAAAATTATTTTGAAATTGCAACCTGGTGAAGGTTAGTATAGATAGACTAATAGAATGATGCTATGCCCGAAAGGTTTTACTTCACTAGGTACAGTAAAAGAAATTGTATTCTATACACAGGTGGTGTAGCTTGCAACACAGATAGGCTACTCCACTGACTAACACACACTGCAAGAGGCCAAAAAGGATTTGCTTTGCTAGATTTAGCCAAATGCTGTGAAAAAAACTTGCACAGCACTGGCACAGACCTGCCTGGCAAAAAGTGATAGGAACTGATGTAACCTAGCCCTCAAAAGGACTGCAATTACAATTAGTCTTTACTCCCAACCTATCTATTTAAGAGCACAGACCTGCCTGATAAAAGTCGTAGGAAATGATGTAACCTAGTCCTCAAAGGGACTGCAATCTCAAGTATTCCCTACTCCCAAGCTACAGTATCTGTAGATTTGTGCGAAAATTGGCTTGAAATTAACACTCAAAGTATAGCGCACACAGCAACAGCGGTGCCGTCTAACACGCAGCTGCAGCAGTGAGAAAATGGTGGCTACGTGGAAAATGGCTGGGTCTTATAGGGTAAGGACATGTGACATACACTGCCAATGACTCATGCCCTTGCTTGTGTGAAAAAAAGCAGTTTGCTCCGTGTGTGCACTGCTGATAGGCTGACAGATTGCACCTCCCCACTGTAAATGTGGGAAAGAGAAAAAAAAATGGAGATCTTCATTATTGATGCAGAGATCCATCCCCTGCCCATTCCCCCGCCCCGCTGTACGCTCAAACTGCATATTAACATTAATTTTCAGCATTACTGAGAAAAAATCCAGTTATAATTTTGGTGCATGAACAGTTATCGAACATAACCTCGAACAGCCGAATTTTTTTCAAATTGTTCGAGTTCGCCTGACAGACCGAACACCGTCCAAAACAGCTCGAATTTGAGATTGGCGATCAGTTCGAGTCGAACACCGCTCATCTCTAGCTTTCATTAGAATAAAAGGTTGGTACTTTGAGGAATCTAATATTTAGGTCATGTTCACAAGTTCATTATTTGGCATTTTACAGGAACAGGTATGTCCAAACTTTTGACTGATAGGGTAAATAAACGTCCAATGTCAGGTTGGTGTGAAACTCCTGAGGTAGTGGTATCCTCTGTATTTTATGGCATGTCAGTTTATTATTAAGGTATGATCTCCATCATTCCTGCACCACATTACAGGAACAGAGCAGGAAAATCTATCATTTGAGAAGAGATCATTTCAACTTTTGCTACATTTCTCCATTTTCAATAAAGTTGCAGAATGAATGTTCAATAATTTTTTATGTATAATATTGTGTACCTTTTAGGCTGCAATAAAGATTTTTCTTGTTCAGCTTGCTTATACCTAATTTCACACAAAATTTGTGCAAAATCCATACGTAATGCTTAAAAATAGAAGTGTTTTTTTAAATCAGGGTATAAGAAAACATAAGAATCAGTCAAAATTTTCATAAACCAAATTTTGCATACCTGTGTTATTATCATCACCTGTTTGATGTAATTGGTTTCTCATAGACTTGATTATAATCCTACAATATCCCTGACTTTATGCTAGTGTATCTAGAAAATTGATAGTTTTGAATGCAAAGCGTGATCAAATCAAGATTTCGATTTCTCTTTTCTGCATTCATTTGAACTTTTGTTAATTCATAAACGTACATTAAAGAGTACCTGTGTGTGTAATAATTTAAGAAAAAGCACATGATGTTCAATAAAAGTGTTTAATCTAAAACAAAATATTAGAAAAACTTTATATGATTAACTATATGTAGTTCTTCGTATAGTCCACAAGGAGTCATGCAAACCATAAATACAACATATTTTGACAAAGCCTCCTGTTTCAACATAATGTTAAGGTATATATATTCATATATATATATATATATATATATATATATATATGTATACACAATATATATATATATATATATATATATATATGTAAATATATATTTATTTTTTCTGCACTATGCTGTGATTTATTTGGAACAATTATTTATCAGTAGACTTGAACTACTGAAAATTCATGCATCAATAAACAAACTGGTGTTCTAAACAAAAATGTTACTCCTTGTGGAAAGTGCCTAGTAGGCATAAGGAGACTTATAGGCCATACAATGCTTCTCTGGGAATTTAAATATGAAAATAGCCTTTTCAGAGAGGGAGGACTTAAACCTTAGTGCCACTTATAGGATGAACAGTGGGTACGGAAAGTATTCAGACCCCTTTTAAATTTTTCACTCTTAGTTTCATTGCAGCCATTTGGTAAATTCTAAAAAGTTCATTTTTTTCACATTAGTGTACACTCTGTACCCCATCTTGACTGAAAAAAAACAGAAATGTAGAAATTTTTGCAAATTTATTATAAAAGAAAACCTGAAATATCACATGGTCATAAGTATTCAGACCCTTTGCTCAGACACTCATATTTAAGTCACATGCTGTCCATTTCCTTGTGATCCTCCTTGAGATGGTTCTACTGTTTCATTGGAGTCCAGCTGTGTTTAATTAAACTGATAGGACTTGATTTGGAAAGGCACACACCTGTCTATATAAGACCTCACAGCTCACAGTCCATGTCAGACTAAATGAGAATTATGAGCTCAAAGGAACTGCCCAAGGAGCTCTGAGACAGAATTGTGGCAAGGCACAGATCTGGCCAAGGTTACAAAAAAATGTCTGCAGTACTCAAGGTTCCTAAGAGCACAGTGACCTCCATAATCCTTAAATGGAAGAAGTTTGGGACCACCAGAAGTTTTCCTATTCCTGGCCGTCTAGCCAAACTGAGCAATCGTGGGAGAAGAGCCTTGGTGAGAGAGGTAAAGAAGAACCCCAAGATCATTGTGGCTGAGCTCCAGAGATGCAGTAGGGAGATGGGAGAAAGTTCCACAAAGTCAACTATCACTGCAGCCCTCCACCAGTCGGACCTTTATGACAGAGTGGCCCGACGGAAGCCTCTCCTCCAGCACAAGACATATGAAAGCCTGCATAGAGTTTGCTCAAAAACACATGAAGGACTCCCAGACTATGAGAAATAAGATTCTCTGGTCTGCTGAGATGAAGATAGAACTTTTTGGTGATAATTCTAAGTGGTATGTGTGGAGAAAACCAGGCACTGCTCATCTCCTGCCCAATACAATCCCAACAGTGAAACATGGTGATGGCAGCATCATGCTATGGGGGTGTTTTTCAGCTGCAAGGACAGGATGACTGGTTGCAATTGAAGGAAACATAAATGCTGCCAAGTACAGAGATATTCTGGATGAAAACCTCTTCCAGAGTGCTTTGGATCTCAGACTAGGCCGAAGGTTCACCTTCCAACAAGACAATGAACCTAAGCACACAGCTAAAATTACAAAGGAGTGTCTTCAGAACAACTCTGTGACCATTCTTGACTGGCCCAGCCAGAGCCTTGACCTAAACCCAATTGAGCATCTCTGGAGAGACCTGAAAATGGCTGTCCACCAATGTTCACCATCCAACCTGACGTAACTGGAGAGGATCCACAAAGAAGAATGGCAGAGGATCCCCATATCCAGGTGTGAAAAACTTATTGCATCATTTCCAAGAAGACTCATGGCTGTGTAGTATGTTAATGTTTTCTGTTATAAAATATGATGCCATAATAACTTAGTTTGGCCACTAGAGGTCACCTTTGAACACGAGGAGAAAAGACTGAAAACAGGAAGTAGAAAAAAACGGTAGTTTTCCCTGAGGTGATTTTGAAGAGTGGTCCTGCATTGAGACATGGAGGACTGGGACTCTAAAGTGATCCACACTGGATGGTGTGATACAGAGGGAGAGGCTCCGTGAGTAAACTCTAATGTGTGACCAGTCACCGACTGTTTAGGTAGTTAGGAAGAGCTAGATTAGATTCACAGCTTCACAAGGAACATTGCTATCAATGAGAATATAGATGGACTGATGGAGACTGTGTGAACTCTAGTATATCGACACTCTGATAAACGTGGACGCCATAGGAGAGCTCCGTGAAATTATACTGGGATTGATCTGAAACTGTTTCTTCTCCCATGACCCGTGACCAAGGAAGCTGATCAAATCTTGTGGCTGGATGTCATCATAACAAGTCCAGTTGTTTTCTGTTTGAGGATATTCTGTTAGGGCGTGCACTGTGTACATTTTGTGTTGGCTCAAGTGATTGTCGTGTAAATATATATATATATACAGTTATATGAAAAAGTTTGGGCACCCCTATTAATCTTAAGCTTAATGTTTTATAAAAATTGGTGTTTTTGCAACAGCTATTTCAGTTTGATATATGTAATAACTGTTGGACACAGTAATGTTTCTGCTTTGAAATGAGGTTTATTGTACTAACACAAAATGTGCAATCTGCATCCACAGGCTGCGATACTATACTGCCAAATTTTTGACAGCTGCTTGCACTTGAAATGTGGCCTTTTAAGCTTGTGGAGGCGGAAGCTTTTCACAACCTCATGCCGGCGGCAACCAGGTGTCTATACTCGGTCCCCAGCCGATATTATTTTTCCCGGTATTGTCTCCGCCTTCCACAAACACGGGTCCCACAAAATTACCCGTGCCCTCCCCAGTGCACTTACTGGGAAGGACCGCCTAACCACAAAAACATGGACAGGTAAATGTGGCCAGGGATGGTAAAGAGCCAGTCCACAACTTTTTTTGCTAATAGTTGTATTTAGCTCGGTGAAAGGACTGGCATAGAGGGAAAACGTACCTACCCAGCGTGTCATTTCTCCCAGGAAGTCCTGTAATTGAGCTTGTTGTAGAAGCAATGGAAGCTCGTTCATCATTAACTCGCACTTGTCGGTGGTGCTTTGACACACACACACACACATCTTTCTTTGCTCATTTGATTTCTTGAATACAGAGTTGGACAATGGAATGATCTGTAATGCGTTTTGAGAAATAACATGCATAAGCATGGCTGATCCACATTAAAAAAGCAGCCATAGAACCTTCCCCCACACTTTTCTCAGCCAGGGCTGCTTTTCGGCAGGGTTGGACAGGCCCACAAGAGAACCGGAGACTCCTCCGGCGGGCCGTGGCTTCTCCTTCAAGAGAGTTCATAGTGCCAAGGAGAGGTTATGATGAGAGGGGAGGAGTCCTGAGGAGATAATTTGCATATTCCCACTGCATCTTGGGATAAGTGAAGAGTCTCCGCGAGCTCAAAGAACACTGGATTTTGGCAGTTGGAGCTGAAATGAGGACATCGGTAAACCAGGGGAGGAGTCCTGAGGAGATAATTTGCATATTCCCACTGCATCTTGGGATAAGTGAAGAGTCTCTGCGAGCTCAAAGAATACTGATTTTGGCCGTTGGAGCTGAAAGGAGGATATCGGTAAACCACGCGCCTACTGGCACGCGAATTTTGGAGTGTTTTCAACTGTTTTCATAACACATTAACAATAAGAACATGGAAGAGTCCAGGAGCCATTTGGTGAGCTGAATATCCTGCTACATGTTCACAGACTTGCCAGTGGAAAAGCCAAACTTCACATGCCAGAAATGCAAGCTTGTGTCCCTGTTGGAGGAAAAGTTGCGAAATAACAAGAGAGGTTAACTACCTTGAAAATCATTAAGAGAGGTGAATAGTTCTTAGACAGAGCAGAATTATCTCATTCATGATACAGAAAGAGAAGAAATTCGAACTGCACCTGACAAAACAGAGGAATGGAAGCATGTGACCCAGAGAAGCAGGAGGATCGAGAGGCAGTCAGCACCCATACTGCTCAGGAACCAGAACCAGGCTCTCACGCAGGAGAACAAAAAAGAAATACAGCAAGATAAGACTTTGCCCACAATGAATAACCTTGTAAGCCCTCAGAATCCTCCTGGATGGAGAAAGAAAAATGTTGTGAAGAAAAAGCAGAGAGTGGTGGTCATGGGGGATTCCCTGTTGAGAGGAACAGAGGCCGCTATCTGCAGACCAGACATAACCTCAAGAGAAATGTGCTGTCTTCCAGGTGCAAAAATTAAAGATGTGTCTGACAGGATATCAAGACTCTTCAGACCTACAGATCACTACCCATTCCTGCTAATACATGTGGGGACAAATGACACCGCAAGAAAGGACCTGGAAACCATCTGCAGTGACTTTGACGACTTAGGCAAGAAAGTGAAAGAATTGGGAGTGCAGGTGGTCTTCTCATCCATCCTCCCTGTGGATGGCCATGGAACAATGAGGTGGAATAAGATTCTACAGGTGAACAACTGGCTACGTCGATGGTGCAGTCAACAAGGATTTGGATTTCTGGATCACGGAATGAATTACGTATATGATGGACTACTTGCTGGAGATGGGGTGCACCTTACAAAGACTGGAAAACGGGTATTTGGAAGTCGCCTTGCTACACTCATCAGGAGAGCTTTAAACTAGAACAATGTGGGAAGGGAAGCAAAAAGCCAGAAAAAGCTATACAGCTGACAAATACTATTGAGATCTCTGCTATTGGAAGTGGAAAGAAAGAACAAAGACAAAAAAATCTAAACAATAAAAATATGGGAGGAATAGAAACCAATCACAAACTAAAATGTTTTTATACAAATGCACGAAGCATGGGCAACAAACAAGGAGAATTGGAACTACTAACGCAGGAAAAGGAATATCATGTCATTGGAATCACTGAAACTTGGTGGGACTATACACATGATTGGAATACAAGGCTAAAAGGATACAACTTATTTGCAAGAAACAGACTTGATAAACGAGGAGGAGGTGTCGCTTTGTATGTTAGAAAAGCATATATCTGCACAGAGATTGAAGCTTCAGAGACTGGGAGTTCTGTGGAAACTATTTGGGTAAGAATACAAGGAGAGAACAACGGAAAGGACACCATTGTAGGCATTTACTACAGGCCACCTGGGCAAACTGAAGATATGGATGAACTCTTTATGTATCAAATGACCAAGTTCAACAAAAAATATGACGTAGTGGTCATGGGAGATTTCAATTATCCAGACATTTGTTGGGAATCTCTCTCAAGTAAAACTAACAGGTCAAGCAAATTTTTATCCTCTCTTGCTGACAACTTTATCTTCCAAAAGGTAGGGGAGAAAACCAGGGGATCTGCTACTTTGGATCTAATCCTTATAAACAGGGAGGAAATGGTTGAGGAGTTAAAAGTGGCTGGGACCCTAGGAGGCAGCAATCATGCTATTATAGAATTTTGGATAACTAGAGGAGGAAGACATGTAAAGACTCAAACTTCAAGGTTAGATTTCAGAAAGGCAGATTTTAAACTACTTAGAAAGAGAATAGGAGGGATCCAATGGCTGGATGTCCTTAAGGACAAAAATGTCCAGGAAGGATGGGAAATTTTTAAAAATGAGATTCTCAAAGCACAATCGTTAACAATCCCGAAAAGTGTGAAGAATGGGAAAAATCTAAGTTAACCAGGATGGATGAACACAGAACGTAAACACATGCTAAAAAGAAAGAAAGAAATGTTTATCAAATGGAAAGAGTGAGGCATATCTAAAGAAGATTATAATGCAGTCTGCAGAACTTGTAGGGCACGTATCAGGTTAGATAAAGCTGATAATGAATTAAGGCTTGCAAGAGATGTCAAAAGCAATAAAAAAGGATTTTGGGGGTATGTCAAAAGTAAAAGAAAAGTCAAAGATGCTATAGGATTTTTACAGGATGAAAATGCTGAAATGGTAAGAAAGGATGTTGAGAAGGCCGAACTTTTTAATTCCTATTTTGCATCTGTTTTCTCTCATAAAGAAAATGTAACATCAACTGATCTTCACTGTCCTATTAAAGGAATAGAAACATCCAAGCTAGTTGTATACAGAGAGATTGTGAGGGAATATTTAGCTAACATAAATGAGTTCAAGTCTCCAGGTCCAGATGAATTACACCCCAGAGTACTGAAGGAGATCGGAGAAGAAATTTTAGAACCACTCTCCATAATCTTTGAAAATTCTTGGAGAACAGGAGAAGTCCCAGAAGACTGGAGAATAGCAAACGTTGTTCCTATCTTCTAAAAGGGGAAGAAGGTGGACCCAGGGAACTATAGGCCGGTGAGTCTGACTTCTATACCAGGAAAGATCTTTGAACAAATTATAAAACAACATGTATGTAAGTACCTGGATAAGAATGAAGTGATTAACCAGAGTCAGCATCGGTTTGTGACAAACAAGTCATGTCAGACTAACTTAATTTCCTTCTATGACAGAATCACTGACTGGGTGGATCAGGGAAATGCTGTAGATATAGTATATCTTGACTTCAGCAAAGCATTTGACAAATTATCTCACACCATCCAAATTGAAAAAATTACCAAGTATGGAATGGACAAAGCAACTGTTAGGTGGATTCATATCTGGTTTAGTGATCGGACTCAAAGAGTGGTCGTAAATGGCTTCACATCCAGTTGGATGAATGTCTCAAGTGCGGTACCACAGGGCTCTGTCCTGGGACCTGTATTGTTCAACATCTTTATCAATGATTTAGATGAAGGAATTGAGGGTATACTGATTACATTTGCTGATGACACAAAGCTAGGAGGGATAGCTAATACTAGAGAAGAGAGAGAGAGGATTCAAAAAGACCTAAATAAACTGGAGCCGTGGGCTGTAACCAACAGAATGGTTTTTAACATGGAAAATTGCAAAGTACTACATCTGGGCAATAAAAATGAAAAAAGCATATACAGAATGGGAGGAATAGAGCTAAGCAGCAGCACATGTGAAAAAGACTTAGGTATACTAATAGATCATAGACTGAACATGAGTCAACAATGTGATGCAGCAGCAAAAAAGGCAAATACAATTCTGGGATGTATTAATAGAAGCATACAGTCTAGATCACGTGAAGTCATTATCGCACTTTACTCCTCTTTGGTCAGACCTCATCTGGAAAACTGTGTCCTGTTTTGGGCACCACATTTTAAAAAAGACATTGACAAACTGGAGCAAGTTCAGAGAAGAGCGACCAGAATGGTGACCGGTCTGCAAACCATGTTCTATGAGGAACGGTTACAGGATTTGGGAATGCTTAGCTTGCAAAAAAGAAGACTGAGAGAAAACTAAATAGCTGTCTACAAATATCTCAAGGGCTGTCACATTGTAGAAGGATCATCTTTATTCTCATTTGCACAAGGAAAGACTAGAAGCAATGGGATGAAACTGAATGGGAGGAGACACAGATTAGATATTATAAAAAAAATTTTGACGGTTAGGGTGATCAATGAGTGGAACAGGCTGCCACGAGAGGTGGTGAGTTTTCCTTCAATAGACATCTTCAAACAGAGGCTGGACAGACATCTGTCTGGGATGATTTAGTGAATCCTGCTTTGAGCAGGGGTTGGACCAGATGATCCAGGAGGTCCCCTCCAACTCTACCATTCTATGATTCTATGAAAGAGGCCACCATCTGCTTAGTTTTCTGTTACTTTGAATGCAAGTGCAAGCATGCAGCCAGCCACCCACCCACACACAGGCCGCAACACTAAACTGCCAGATTTCTGGGCTGCTCTTTGCACTTGAAATATGGCCTTTTAAGCTCGTGGAGGCGGAAGCTTTTCACAGCCTCATGCCAGCGGCGGCCGGGTGTCCATACTCGGTCCCCAGCCACCACTATATTTCCCGGTATCGCCTCCGCCTTCCACAAGCACGGGTCCCACATTACCAGTGCCCTCCCCAGTGCACTTACTGGGAAGGACCACCTTACCACAAACACGTGGACAGGTGAATGTGGCCAGGGACGGTACAGAGCCAGTCCACAATTTTTTTGCTAAGAGTTGTATTTAGCTCGATGAAAGGACTGCCAGAGAGGGAAACCGCATGTACCCTGCAGGTTATTTCTCCCAGGAAGTCCTGTAATTGAGCATGTTGCAGAAGCAATGGTAGCCCAAACAACATCAACTCGCACTTGTCGGTGGTGCTTTGACACAGACACACATCTTTCTTTGCGCATTTAATTTCTTGAATACAGAGTTGGACAATGGCCTGATCTGTAATGCATTTTGAGAAATAACATGCAAAAGAATGGCCGATCCACATTAAAAAAGCCGCCAAAGAGTGTCCAGGAACCTTCCCCCGCACTTTTCTTAGACAGGGCTGCTTTTCGGCAGGGTTGGACGGGCCCACCAAAGAACCGGAGACTCCTCCGGCGGGCCCTGGCTTCTCCTTCAGGAAAATTCATTGTGCCGAGGTGAGACCATGATCATGATAGAGGCCACCATCTGCTTAGTTTTCTGTTACTTGGAATGCTAGTGCAAGTATGCAACCAAACACCCACCCACCCACAGGCCGCTACACTAAACTGCCAGATTTCTGGGCAGCTCTTTGCAATTGAAATATGGCCTTTTAAGCTCATGGAGGCGGAAGCTTTTCACAGCCTCAAGCCGGCGGCAGCCGGGTGTCCATACTCGGTCCCCAGTAACCACTATATTTCCCGGTATCGCCTCCGCCTTCCACAAGCACGGGTTCCACAACATTACCTGTGCCCTCTCCAGTGCACTTAATGGGAAGGACCGCCGAACCACAAACACGTGGACAGGTGAATGTTGCCAGGGATGGTACGGAGCCAGTCCACAACTTTTTTGGCTGAGAGTTGAATTTAGCTTGGTGAAAGGACTGGCATAAAGGGAAACCGTATCTACCCTGCATGTCATTTCTCCCAGGAAGTCCTCTAAAGCTGCTTGCACTTAAAATGTGGCCTGAATATTACTGCTTGTACTTTTCTGTGGGAATTTGCTTGCCTCCTACCAGCCTGGAATATTTCCAGAAAACTATGGTACGACGCCATGGTTTTAGCACTGCCCCCAATACCAGTAGCGAAGCTATCCCCAATTTCATTCTCAGGAATTTTATTTGGCAGACTGAGTGGCTGCCCAAATACATTTTCTCACAAAAGAGCTGAAGATAGAGTGGCAGTAGGTGCAAGTTTCTCCAGCCTGTTAGATATTAGAGGGTGAACGGCAGCACATTGGATCAGTGGATAGCACTGAAGCCTTGCGGTGCTGGGATCCTGGGTTCAAATCCCAGCAAGGACAACATCTGCAAGAACTTTGTATGTTCTCCCTGTTTTTGCTTGTGTTTCCTCCTCAGTAAAAAAGCAGCCATAGAGTATCCAGGAACCTTCCCACACACTTTTCTTAGCCAGGACTGCTTCTCGGCAGGGTTGAACGGTTCCACCTCTGGTGTGCCTTGGCTTCTACCACAGGAGAGTTCATGATAGCGCTAATTTTGCAGCTGCTATGGGGCTCTTGAGCAGGTGAGAAAGGTTAGCCCTCAGAATCAAATCATGTGGTGGGCCCAATGTTTTTCAATCTGAAACAGCTTCTCAGTGGGAGTTGTATTTCACCACAGCCATATTCTTTAGTTCAGTGAAAGGGCTGGCATAGAGGGAAACCGTATCTACCCCGGCTGTCATTTCTCCGTGACCAGGTTCCGCCCATTGTCACACACGACCATGCCTGGCTGTATGTTCAGAGGTGAGAGCCACAGATCAGGCTAAAGTGTTACAGCTTTCAACAACTCTGCAGAGCTGGGCGGTTTGTTAATTAAGCATTAAGCATGTTATCTTCAGCACAGCCTGTTGCCGATTGGCCAAGGCAGTGCTGCAGTGCTGTCAGCTTGTGACTGGTGTGATCATTTCGGAGATGGAGGAGGTACATGAGCTGAACAATGTGATTACATTGAGGTTAAATTGGTGACGCTGTTTTTTATACTAAAGAAAGATTCTATTGTTTTGTTTTTTTTACGTTATTTTTTAAGACAAATGCATTCACCGGGAAATGTCATTTTAACATTTTACAACCTTTTCTGGCAATGTGGTGTGTGACACATCATCAGACACATCCTTTTTTACTTATGATGGAGGGATTCTGAAAGTCATAAAGCCTATTTTTACAGGGATAACAGACGGCCCTTACTATTCTTAAAAGGCCAGCAGTCGGCCGTAGCTATTGTTAGAGAGCCATCAGCAGGCTATGCTTTGTTGTTCCCATCATTAACAAGTGGGTCTCTTATACTGCTATTGCGTATCCAGTGACTGCTGGGGCTACCAAAAATTTGGATGCAACCCAATGCCCCTTTGAAGAGACATAAAGGAGGTCTCAGTAAATGAAATGTTCCCATTATAAAGGAGCGGGTCTCCTATAGTGGTAATGACCATGCTGTGACTGCAAGGGCTGCCAAAATTTGGGAAAAACCCCAATAAGAATTTAAAGACACATAGAGCAGGGCCACAGTAACAAGGAACAACATGTTCCCATTTGAAAGGAGATGGTCTGCTATACAGTTATAGGGTATGCAGTGAGTCCAACGGCTGACCAATTTTAGGAAAAAACCCACTAAGAATTTAAAGACACATGGAGCAGGGCCACAGTAACAAGGTACAACATGTTCCCATTAGAAAAGAGAGGGTCTGCTATACAGTTATAGGGTATGCAGTGAGTCCAACGGCTGATCAATTTTAGGATAAACCACACTAAGAATTTAAAGACACTGGGAGCAAGGCCACATTAACAAGGTACGACATGTTCCCATTAGAAAGGAGAGGGTCTGCTATACAGTTATAGGGTATGCAGTGAGTACAAAGGCTGACCAATTTTAGGAAAAACCAAACTAAGAATTTAAAGACACACGGAGGAGGGCCACAGTAACAAGGTATGACATGTTCCCATTAGAAAGGAGAGGGTCTGCTATACAGTTATAGGGTATGCAGTGAGTCCAACGGCTGACCAATTTTAGGAAAAAACCCCACTAAGAATTTAAAGACACACAGAGTAGGGCCACAGTACCAAGGTACGACATGTTCCCATTATAAAGGAGAGGGCCTGCTATACAGTTATAGGGTATGCAGTGAGTCCAACGGCTGACCAATTTTGGGAAAAACCCACATAAGAATTTAAAAACACACAGAGTAGGGCCACAGTAACAAGTTTGACATGTTCCCTTTAGAAAGGAGAGGGTCAGCTATACAGTTATAGGGTATGCAGGGAGTCCAAACGCTGACCAATTTAAAAAAAAAAACACTAAGAATTTAAAGACACATAGAGTTGGGCCATACTAACAAGGTACGACATGTTCCTATTAGAAAAGAGAGGGTCTCCTATACAGTTATAGGGTATGCAGTGAGTCCAATGACTGAACAATTTTAGGAAAACCCGAAGAAAAATTTAAAGACACACAGAGCAGGGCCACAGTAACAAGGGCATGCAGTGAGTCCAACGGCTCACCAATTTTACGAAAAACCCCATTAAGAATTTAAAGAAACATAGAGCAGGGTCACAGTAACAAGGTACAACATGTTCCCATTAAAAAGGAGAGGGTCTGCTATGCAATCATAGTGTATGCAGTGAGTCCAACGGCTGACCAATTTTAGGAAAAACCCCACTAAGAATTTAAAGACATATAGAGCAGGGCAACAGTAACAAGGTACGACATGTTCCCATTAGAAAGGAAAGGGTCTGCTATACAGATATAGGGTATGCAGTGAGAGAACGGCTGACCAATTTTAGGAAAAACCCCACTTAGAATTTAAAGACACATGGAGCTGGGCCACAGTAACAAGTACGACATACGCCTTGCCCATTTTGAATGGAGGACAATATTTTCCTCTTTCTCTACAAATGGCTGGATTTAAACTGCAGTGATATGTGATAAGTGTGACGGAAAACCACAGTTTTAAATAGCTGGCCTGTAGGTTACTATTTTTCACAGCGACCTGGTGTCAATAATTTCAATGACACACTGCAACAAAAATTGAAATAGGGGCCAATATTTTCTACATTCACTACAAATTTCTGGATTTTTATTGCTGTACTATGGAAAGAATCTTACTGTATTCTGCTGTGGCAACAAGTAAATGGAGCAGAAAAACGGTGTTCTCTGGATTGCTTTTTAACCAAATAATCAGGATTAAGATAAAAAAAAATAATTATTCCTGGCCCCTGATACCTGGGGCTATCTGTAGGAATATCTGTAACAGAAGCAGCAGACAGAACTGGAATGGATCCTCTTGTGCTGTAGTATACACTGCAGTCTGCCACATACACTGCCTGCCTGCCTAGCTCTGATATATATACTGTATATATATATATATATATATATATATATTTATATATATATATATATATATATATATACATATATTTATGTATATGTTGTGGAATACCTAGACTAACAGGACGTTTGGGAATAAACATGCTAGAAATAGGAAGAAACCACTATGGCTAAATAGAGCTGTAAGGGGCGCAATAAGTGACAAAAAGAAAGCATTTAGAGAACTAAAGCAAGTAGGTAGTGATGAGGCATTAAATAAATATAGAAAATTAAATAAATTATGTAAAAAACAAATCAAGGCAGCAAAGATTGAGGCAGAGAGAATCATTGCCAGAGAAAGTAAAAATAACCCCAAAATATTCTTTAGCTACATAAATAGTAAAAATCTAAAAAATGGAAGTGTTAGCCCCCTTAAAAATAGTCTGGGTGAAATCGTGGATGAGGATGAGGAAAAAGCCAATATGCTAAATGATTTTTTTTCAATTGTATTTACACAAGAAAATCACATGACAGAAAGCATGATTAGTGATAACAAAAATTCTCCATTAAATGTCACTTGCTTAACCCAGCAGGAGGTACGGCGGCGTCTAAAAATCACTAAAGTTGACTAATCCCCGGGCCCGGATGGGATACACCCGCGAGTACTGCAGGAATTAAGTAACGTCATAGATAGACCATTATTTTTAATCTTTAAAGATTCCATAATAACAGGGTCTGTACCACACAACTGGCGTATAGCAAATGTGGTGCCAATATTCAAAAAGGGGACAAAAACTGAACTTGGAAATTATAGGCCAGTAAGCTTAACCTCTACTGTGGGTAAAATCCTGGAGGGTTTCCTAAGAGATGCTATAATAGAGTATCTGAAGAAGAATAACCTCATGACCCAATATCAACATGGGTTTACGAGGGACCATTCCTGTCAAACTAATCTGATCAGTTTTTATGAGGAGGCAAGTTCTGGACTGGACCAAGGAAATGCAGTGGATGTTGTATATATGGACTTTTCAAAAGCTTTTGATACGGTTCCATACAAAAGGTTAATACATAAAATGAGAACAATGGGGATAGGGAAAAATATATGTATGTGGGTTAAGAATTGGCTTAGTGATAGGAAACAAAGGGTGGTTATTAATGGAAAACACTCAGATTGGGTCTCAGATAACAGTGGGGTATCACAGGGGTCAGTTTTGGTCCCCCTTCTTTTTAACATATTTATTAATGACCTTGTAGAGGGCATACAGAGTAATATTTCAATATTTGCAGATGACACTAAACTCTGCAGGGTAATCAATACAGAGGAGGACAATTTTATATTACAGGAGCATCTATGTAAACTAGAAGCTTGGGCTGATAAATGGCAAATGAGCTTTAATGGGGATAAATGTAAGGTAATGCACTTGGGCCGAGGAAATAAAATGTATAATTATATGCTTAATTGTAGAACACTGGGCAAAACTGTAAATGAAAAAGACCTGGGTGTATTGGTGGACGACAAGCTCACGTTTAGTGGTCAGTGTCAGGCAGCTGCGGCAAAGGCAAATAAAATAATGGGATGCATTAAAAGAGGCATAGATGCTCATGAGGAGAACATAATTTTACCTCTATACAAGTCATTAGTGCGACCACACTTAGAATACTGTGTACAGTTTTGGTCTCCGGTGTATAAGAAAGACATAGCTGAACTAGAGAGGGTGCAGAGAAGAGCGACCAAGGTTATTAGAGGACTGGGGGGTCTGCAATACCAAGACAGGTTATTACACTTGGAGTTATTTACTGTGGAAAAAAGAAGGCTTAGGGGTGATCTTATTACTATGAACAAGTATATGAGGGGACAGTACAAAGCCCTTTCTACTGATCTTTTCACTCTGAGGCCAGAGATGGGGACAAGGGGGCATCTTCTACGTCTGGAGGAAAGAAGGTTTAATCATAATCACAGACGGGGATTCTTTACTGTAAGAGCAGTGAGACTATGGAACTCTCTGCCGCATGATGTTGTAATGAGTGATTCACTATTAAAATTTAAGAAGGTCATGGATGCCTTTCTTGAAAAGTATAATATTAAAGGTTATATATACTAGATTTCTTGATAGGGCGTTGATCCCTAGTCTGATTGTCGTATGGAGTCGGGAAGGAATTTTTTTCCCCAATGTGGAGCTTAGTGTTTGCCGCATGGGTTTCTTTGCCTTTCTCTGGATCAACATGTTAGGCTATGGGTTGAACTAGATGGGCTTAGTCTTCCTTCAACCTTAAAAACTATGTTACTATGTAAAAACTATGTTACTATATTCCCATTAGAAAGGAGAGGGTCTGCTATACAGTTATAGGGTATGCAGTGAGTCCAATGGCTGACCAATTTTAGGAAAAACCCCACTAAGAATTTAAAGACACATAGAGCAGGGCCACAGTAACAAGGTTCGACATGTTCCCATTACAAAGTAGAGGATCTGCTATACAGTTATAGGGTATGCAGTGAGTCCAACGGCAGACCAATTTTAGGAAAACCCCACTAAGAATTTAAAGCCACACGGAGCAGGGCCGGAATAACAAGGTGCGACATGTTCCCAATAGAATAGAAAGGGTCTCCTATACAGTTATAGGGTGTGCAGTGAGTCCAAAAGCTGACCAATTTTAGGAAAAACCCCAATAAGAATTTAAAGACACATATAGCAGGGCCACAGTAACAAGGTACAACATGTTCCCATTAAAAAGCAGAGGGTCTGCTATGCAGTTATAGGGTATGCAGTGAGTCCAACGGCTGACCAATTTTAGGAAAACCCCACTTAGAATTTAAAGACACATAGAGCAGGGCCACAGTAACAAGGTACGACATGTTCTCATTAGAAAGGAGAGGGTCTGCTATCCAGTTATAGGGTATGCAGAGAGAGCAACGGCTGATCAATTTTAGGAAAAAACCCACTAAGAATTTAAGACACATGTAGCAGGGCTACAGTAACAAGGTACGACATGCTCTCATTAGAAATTAGATGGTCTGCTATATATTTATAGGGTGTGCAGTGAGTCCAACGGCTGACCAATTTTAGGAAAAGCCCCACTAAGGATTTAAAGACACATAAAGCAGGGCCACAGCAACAAGGTACGACATGTTCCCATTAGAAAGGAGAGCGTCTGCTAAACAGTTATAGGGTATGCAGTTAGTCCAGCGGCTGACCAATTTTAGGAAAAACCCCACTAAGTATTTAAAGACACATAGAGCAGGGCCACAGTAACCAGTACGACATGTTCCCATTAGAAAGGAGAGGGTCTGCTATCCAGTTATAGGGTATGCAGAGAGAGCAACGGCTGATCAATTTTAGGAAAAAACCCACTAAGAATGTAAGACACATGTAGCAGGGCTACAGTAACAAGGTACGACATGCTCTCATTAGAAATTAGATGGTCTGCTATATATTTATAGGGTGTGCAGTGAGTCCAACGGCTGACCAATTTTAGGAAAAGCCCCACTAAGGATTTAAAGACACATAAAGCAGGGCCACAGCAACAAGGTACGACATGTTCCCATTAGAAAGGAGAGTGTCTGCTAAACAGTTATAGGGTATGCAGTTAGTCCAGCGGCTGACCAATTTTAGGAAAAACCCCACTAAGTATTTAAAGACACATAGAGCAGGGCCACAGTAACCAGTACGACATGTTCCCATTAGAAAGGAGAGGGTCTGCTATACAGTTATAGGGTATGCAGTGAGTCCAATGGGTGACCAATTTTAGGAAAAACCCCACTAAGAATATAAAAACACACAGAGCAGGGCCACAGGAAAAAGTTACGACATATTCCCATTAGAAAGGAGAGGTGCTGCTGTACAGTTATAGGGTATGCACTGAGTCGAATGGCTGACCAATTTTAGGAAAAACCAAAATAAGAAATTAAAGACACATAGAGCATGGCGACAGTAACAAGGTACGACGTGTTCCCTTTAGAAAGGAGAGGGTCTGCTATACAGTTATAGGGTATGCACTAAGTCCAACTGCTGACCAATTTTAGGAAAAACCGCACTAAGAATTTCAAGACACATATAGCATGGCCACAGTAACCAGTACAACATGTTCCCATTAGAAAGGATAGGGTCTGCTATACAGTTATAGGGTTTGCTGTGAGTCCAATGGCTGACCAATATTAGGAAAAATCCCACTAAGAATTTAAAGACACATAGAGCAGGGCCACAGTAACAAGGTACAACATGATCCCATTAGAAAGTTGACGGTCTGCTATACAGTTATAGGGTATGCAGTGAGTCCAACGGCTGACAAATTTTAGGAAAAACCCCACGAAGAATTTAAAAACACATGGAGCAGTGCCTCAGTAACAAGGTCCGACATGTTCCCATTAGAAAGGAGAGGGTCTACTATACAGTTATAGTTTATGAACTGAGTCCAACGGTTGACCAATTTTAGGAAAAACCACACTAAGAATTTAAAGACACATAAAGCAGGGCCACAGCAACAAGGTGCGACATGTTCCCATTAGAAAGGAGAGTGTCTGCTATACATTTATACGGTATGCAGTGAGTCCAACGGCTGACCAATTTTAGGAAAAACCCCACTAAGAATTTAAAGACACATAGAGTAGGGCAACAGCAACAAGGTACGACATGTTCCCATTAGAAAGGAGAGGGTCTGCTATACAGTTATAGGGTATGCAGTGAGTCCAACGGCTGACCAATTTTAGGAAAAACCCCACTAAGAATATAAAAACACACAGAGCAGGGCCACAGGAAAAAGTTACGACATATTCCCATTAGAAAGGAGAGGTTCTGATGTACAGTTATAAGTTATGCACTGAGTCGAATGGCTGACCAATTTTAGGAAAAACCCCACTAAGAAATTAAAGACACATAGAGCATGGCGACAGAAACAAGTTACGACATGTTCCCATTAGAAAGGAGAGGGTCTGCTATACAGTTATAGGGTATGCACTAAGTCCAACTGCTGACCAATTTTAGGAAAAACCCCACTAAGAATTTAAAGACACATATAGCAGGGCCACAGTAACCAGTACGACATGTTCCCATTAGAAAGGATAGGGTCTGCTATACAGTTATAGGGTTTGCAGTGAGTCCAATTGCTGACCAATATTAGGAAAAATCCCACTAAGAATTTAAAGACACATAGAGCAGGCCACAGTAATAAGGTACAACATGATCCCATTAGAAAGTTGACGGTCTGCTATACACTTATAGGGTATGCAGTGAGTCCAACGGCTGACAAATTTTAGGAAAAACCCCACGAAGAATTTAAAAACACATGGAGCAGTGCCACAGTAACAAGGTCCGACATGTTCCCATTAGAAAGGAGAGGGTCTACTATACAGTTATAGTGTATGAACTGAGTCCAACAGTTGACCAATTTTAGGAAAAACCACACTAAGAATTTAAAGACACATAGAGCAGGGCCACAGTAACAAAGTGCAACTTGTTCCCATTAGAAAGGAGAGGGTCTGACATATAGTTATAGGGTATGCAGTGAGTCCAACTGCTGACCAATTTTAGGAAAAACCCCACGAAGAATTTAAAGACTCATAGAGCAGGGCCACATTAACAAGGTACAACATGTTCCCATTAGAAAGGAGAGGGTCTGCTATACAGTTATAGGGTATGCAGTGAGTCCAACGGCTGACCAATTTTAGGAAAAACACTACTAAGAATTTAAATACACACAGAACAGGGCCACAGTAACAAGTGCGACATGTTCCCATTAGAAAGTGGAGGGTCTGCTATACAGTTACAGGGTATGCAGTGAGTCCAACGGCAGACCAATTTTAGGAAAAATCCGACTAAGAATTTAAAGACACATGGAGCAGGGCCACAGTAACAAGGTACGACATGTTCCCATATAGAAAGGAGAGGGTCTGCTATACAGTTATAGTGTTTGCAGTGAGTCCAACAGCTGACCAATTTTAGGAAAAACCCCAAGAAGAATTTAAAGACACACAGAGCAGGGCCACAGGAAAAAGTACGACATATTCCCATTAGAAAGGAGAGGGTCTGCTGTACAGTTATAAGGTATGCAGTGAGTCCAATGGCTGATCAATTTTAGGAAAAACCCCACTAAGAATTAAAAGACACATGGAGCAGTGCCACAGTAACAAGGTCCGACATGTTCCCATTAGAAAGGAGAGGGTCTACTATACAGTAATAGTGTATGAACTGAGTCCAACGGTTGACCAATTTTAGGAAAAACCACACTAAGAATTTAAAGACACATAGAGCAGGGCTACAGTAACAAGGTACAGCATGTTCCCATTAGAAAGGAGAGAGTCTGCTATACAGTTATAGGGTATGCAGTGAGTCTAACCGCTGACCAATTTTAGGAAAAACCCCACTAAGAATTTATAGACACACAGAGCAGCGCCACAGTAGCAAGGTTTGACATGTTCCCATTAGAAAGTAGAGGGTCGGCTATACGGTTATAGAGTATGCAGTGAGTCCAACGGCTGACCAATTTTAGGAAAAACCACACTAAGAATTTAAAGACACATAGAGCAGGGCTACAGTAAAAAGGTACAGCATGTTCCCATTAGAAAGGAGAGAGTCTGCTATACAGTTATAGGGTATGCAGTGAGTCTAACCGCTGACCAATTTTAGGAAAAACCCCACTAAGAATTTATAGACACACAGAGCAGCGCCACAGTAGCAAGGTTTGACATGTTCCCATTAGAAAGTAGAGGGTCGGCTATACGGTTATAGAGTATGCAGTGAGTCCAACGGCTGACAAATTTTAGGAAAAACCCGACTAAGAATTTAAAGACACATGGAGCAGGGCCACAGTAACAAGGTACGACATGTTCCCATATAGAAAGGAGAGGGTCTGCATACAGTTATAGGGTTTGCAGTGAGTCCAACAGCTGACCAATTTTAGGAAAAACCCCAAGAAGAATTTAAAGACACACAGAGCAGGGCCACAGGAAAAAGTACAACATATTCCCATTAGAAAGGAGAGGGTCTGCTGTACAGTTATAAGGTATACAGTGAGTTCAATGGCTGACCAATTTTAGGAAAAACCCCACTAAGAATTAAAAGACACATGGAGCAGTGCCACAGTAACAAGGTCCGACATGTTCCCATTAGAAAGGAGAGGGTCTACTATACAGTTATAGTGTATGAACTGAGTCCAACGGTTGACCAATTTTAGGAAAAACCACACTAAGAATTTAAAGACACATAGAGCAGGACCACAGTAACAAAGTGCAACTTGTTCCCATTAGAAAGGAGAGGGTCTGATATATAGTTATAGGGTATGCAGTGAGTCCAACGGCTGACCAATTTTAGGAAAAACCCCACGAAGAATTTAAAGACTCATAGAGCAGGGCTACAGTAACAAGGTACAGCATGTTCCCATTAGAAAGGAGAGAGTCTGCTATACAGTTATAGGGTATGCAGTGAGTCTAACGGCTGACCAATTTTAGGAAAAACCCCACTAAGAATTTATAGACACACAGAGCAGCGCCACAGTAACAAGGTTTGACATGTTCCCATTAGAAAGTAGAGGGTCGGCTATACGGTTATAGAGTATGCAGTGACTCCAACGGCTGACCAATTTTAGGAAAAACCCCACGAAGAATTTAAAAACACATGGAGCAGGGCCACAGTAACAAGGTACGACATGTTCCCATTAGAAAGGAGAGGGTCTGCTATACAGTTATAGGGTTGAAGTGAAACCAACGGCTGACCACTGTTAGGCAAAACCACACTAAGAATTTGAAGACACATAGAGCAGGGCCACATTAACAAGGTACAACATGTTCCCATTAGAAAGTAGAGGGTCTGCTATACAGTTATAGGGTATGCAGAGAGTCCAACGGCTGACCAATTTTAGGAAAAACACTACTAAGAATTTAAATACACACAGAACAGGGCCACAGTAACAAGTGCGACATGTTCCCATTAGAAAGTGGAGGGTCTGCTATACAGTTACACGGTATGCAGTGAGTCCAATGGCAGACCAATTTTAGGAAAAACTCCACGACGAATTTAAAGACTCACGAAGCAGGCAACAGTAACAAGGTATGACATGTTCCCATTAGAAATGAGAGGGTCTGCTATATAGTTATAGGGTATGCAATGAGTTCAACGGCTGACCAATTTTAGGAAAAACCCGACTAAGAATTTAAAGACACATGCAGCAGGGCCACAGTAACAAGGTACGACATGTTCCCATATAGAAAGGAGAGGGTCTGCTATACAGTTATAGGGTTTGCAGTGAGTCCAACAGCTGACCAATTTTAGGAAAAACCCCAAGAAGAATTTAAAGACACACAGAGCAGGGCCACAGGAAAAAGTACGACATATTCCCATTAGAAAGGAGAGGGTCTGCTGTACAGTTATAAGGTATGCAGTGATTTCAATGGCTGACCAATTTTAGGAAAAACCCCACTAAGAATTAAAAGACACATGGAGCAGTGCCACAGTAACAAGGTCCGACATGTTCCCATTAGAAAGGAGAGGGTCTACTATACAGTTATAGTGTATGAACTGAGTCCAACGGTTGACCAATTTTAGGAAAAACCACACTAAGAATTTAAAGACACATAGAGCAGGGCCACAGTAACAAAGTGCAACTTGTTTGCATTAGAAAGGAGAGGGTCTGATATATAGTTATAGGGTATGCAGTGAGTCCAACGGCTGACCAATTTTAGGAAAAACCCCACGAAGAATTTAAAGACTCATAGAGCAGGGCTACAGTAACAAGGTACAGCATGTTCCCATTAGAAAGGAGAGAGTCTGCTATACAGTAATAGGGTATGCAGTGAGTCTAACGGCTGACCAATTTTAGGAAAAACCCCACTAAGAATTTATAGACACACAGAGCAGCGCCACAGTAACAAGTTTTGACATGTTCCCATTAGAAAGTAGAGGGTCGGCTATACGGTTATAGAGTATGCAGTGAGTCCAACGGCTGACCAATTTTAGGAAAAACCCCACGAAGAATTTAAAAACACATGGAGCAGGGCCACAGTAACAAGGTACGACATGTTCCCATTAGAAAGGAGAGGGTCTGCTATACAGTTATAGGGTATGAAGTGAACCCAACGGCTGACCACTGTTAGGAAAAACCACACTAAGAATTTGAAGACACATAGAGCAGGGCCACATTAACAAGGTACAACATGTTCCCATTAGAAAGGAGAGGGTCTGCTATACAGTTATAGGGTATGCAGTGAGTCCAACGGCTGACCAATTTTAGGAAAAACACTACTAAGAATTTAAATACACACAGAACAGGGCCACAGTAACAAGTGCGACATGTTCCCATTAGAAAGTGTAGGGTCTGCTATACAGTTACAGGGTATGCAGTGAGTCCAACGGCAGACCAATTTTAGGAAAAACCCCACGACAAATTTAAAGACTCACGAAGCAGGGCCACAGTAACAAGGTATGACATGTTCCCATTAGAAATGAGAGGGTCTGCTATATAGTTATAGGGTATGCAATGAGTTCAACGGCTGACCAATTTTAGGAAAAACCCGACTAAGAATTTAAAGACACATGTAGCAGGGCCTCAGTAACAAGGTACGACATGTTCCCATATAGAAAGGAGAGGGTCTGCTATACAGTTATAGTGTTTGCAGTGAGTCCAACAGCTGACCAATTTTAGGAAAAACCCCAAGAAGAATTTAAAGACACACAGAGCAGGGCCACAGGAAAAAGTACGACATATTCCCATTAGAAAGGAGAGGGTCTGCTGTACAGTTATAAGGTATGCAGTGAGTCCAATGGCTGATCAATTTTAGGAAAAACCCCACTAAGAATTAAAAGACACATGGAGCAGTGCCACAGTAACAAGGTCCGACATGTTCCCATTAGAAAGGAGAGGGTCTACTATACAGTAATAGTGTATGAACTGAGTCCAACGGTTGACCAATTTTAGGAAAAACCACACTAAGAATTTAAAGACACATAGAGCAGGGCTACAGTAACAAGGTACAGCATGTTCCCATTAGAAAGGAGAGAGTCTGCTATACAGTTATAGGGTATGCAGTGAGTCTAACCGCTGACCAATTTTAGGAAAAACCCCACTAAGAATTTATAGACACACAGAGCAGCGCCACAGTAGCAAGGTTTGACATGTTCCCATTAGAAAGTAGAGGGTCGGCTATACGGTTATAGAGTATGCAGTGAGTCCAACGGCTGACCAATTTTAGGAAAAACCACACTAAGAATTTAAAGACACATAGAGCAGGGCTACAGTAACAAGGTACAGCATGTTCCCATTAGAAAGGAGAGAGTCTGCTATACAGTTATAGGGTATGCAGTGAGTCTAACCGCTGACCAATTTTAGGAAAAACCCCACTAAGAATTTATAGACACACAGAGCAGCGCCACAGTAGCAAGGTTTGACATGTTCCCATTAGAAAGTAGAGGGTCGGCTATACGGTTATAGAGTATGCAGTGAGTCCAACGGCTGACCAATTTTAGGAAAAACCCGACTAAGAATTTAAAGACACATGGAGCAGGGCCACAGTAACAAGGTACGACATGTTCCCATATAGAAAGGAGAGGGTCTGCATACAGTTATAGGGTTTGCAGTGAGTCCAACAGCTGACCAATTTTAGGAAAAACCCCAAGAAGAATTTAAAGACACACAGAGCAGGGCCACAGGAAAAAGTACAACATATTCCCATTAGAAAGGAGAGGGTCTGCTGTACAGTTATAAGGTATACAGTGAGTTCAATGGCTGACCAATTTTAGGAAAAACCCCACTAAGAATTAAAAGACACATGGAGCAGTGCCACAGTAACAAGGTCCGACATGTTCCCATTAGAAAGGAGAGGGTCTACTATACAGTTATAGTGTATGAACTGAGTCCAACGGTTGACCAATTTTAGGAAAAACCACACTAAGAATTTAAAGACACATAGAGCAGGACCACAGTAACAAAGTGCAACTTGTTCCCATTAGAAAGGAGAGGGTCTGATATATAGTTATAGGGTATGCAGTGAGTCCAACGGCTGACCAATTTTAGGAAACACCCCACGAAGAATTTAAAAACACATGGAGCAGGGCCACAGTAACAAGGTACGACATGTTCCCATTAGAAAGGAGAGGGTCTGCTATACAGTTATAGGGTATGAAGTGAACCCAACGGCTGACCACTGTTAGGAAAAACCACACTAAGAATTTGAAGACACATAGAGCAGGGCCACATTAACAAGGTACAACATGTTCCCATTAGAAAGGAGAGGGTCTGCTATACAGTTATAGGGTATGCAGTGAGTCCAACGGCTGACCAATTTTAGGAAAAACACTACTAAGAATTTAAATACACACAGAACAGGGCCACAGTAACAAGTGCGACATGTTCCCATTAGAAAGTGGAGGGTCTGCTATACAGTTACAGGGTATGCAGTGAGTCCAACGGCAGACCAATTTTAGGAAAAACCCCACGACGAATTTAAAGACTCACGAAGTAGGGCCACAGTAACAAGGTATGACATGTTCCCATTAGAAATGAGAGGGTCTGCTATATAGTTATAGGGTATGCAATGAGTTCAACGGCTGACCAATTTTAGGAAAAACCCGACTAAGAATTTAAAGACACATGGAGCAGGGCCACAGTAACAAGGTACGACATGTTCCCATATAGAAAGGAGAGGGTCTGCTATATAGTTATAGGGTTTGCAGTGAGTCCAACAGCTGACCAATTTTAGGAAAAACCCCAAGAAGAATTTAAAGACACACAGAGCAGGGCCACAGGAAAAAGTATGACATATTCCCATTAGAAAGGAGAGGGTCTGCTGTACAGTTATAAGGTATGCAGTGAGTCCAATGGCTGACCAATTTTAGGAAAAACCCCACTAAGAATTAAAAGACACATAGAGCAGGGCGACAGTAACAAGGTACGACGTGTTCCCATTAGAAAGGAGAGAGTTTGCTATACAGTTATAGGGTATGCAGTGAGTCCAACTGCTGACCAATTTTAGGAAAAACCCCACTAAGAATTTAAAGACACATATAGCAGGGCCACAGTAACCAGTACGACAAGTTCTCATTAGAAAGGAGAGGGTCTGCTATACAGTTATAGGAAAAAAGAAGCAAGACAAAAATATATCTCATACCCTACCATAATTATATATAAATGTAAAGCAAAGTTGCATAATAAATATAGGGTACTTAGTGAACTATTTTTGATCAAAAAAAGTATACAAGCCGTCCCACCAGCGGCAAGGTGACCCTAAATTGGGACGGTACCTATACTGCCTATATTAAAAACCTTACTGTATATCAAAGTTGAAGTAATGCATATAAAAGGGTAGACAAATAGGACCGGGTCCCAACTCCAGACCACCTAGGCCCGTGGTAAGCTACATATATACCAATCAGTTCAACAAAGGGCATGCCACACCCTTAAATTGCACAGAATGCAAACAAGTCAAAAAACCAGACAATGTGAACTGAGGTCTAAGATGGCAGACATACAAGAAACAGAGGCATGTTCACACTAGCAAAAAAGAAGCAAGACAAAAGTATATCTCATACCCTACCTTAATTATATATAAATGTAAAGCAAAGTTGCATAATAAATATAGGGTACTTAGTGAACTATTTTTGATCAAAAAAAGTATACAAGCCGTCCCACCAGCGGCAAGGTGACCCTAAATTGGGACGGTACCTATACTGCCTATATTAAAAACAGTTTATAGGGTATGAAGTGAGTCCAACGGCTGACCAATTTTAGGAAAAACCACACTAAGAATTTAAAGACACATGGAGCAGGGCCACAGTAACAAGGTACGACATGTTCCCATTAGAAAGGAGAGTGTCTGCTATACATTTATACGGTATGCAGTGAGTCCAACGGCTGACAAATTTTAGGAAAAACCCCACTAAGAATTTAAATACACACAGAGCAGGGCCACAGTATCAAGTGCGACATGATCCCATTAGATAGGATAGGGTCTGCTCTACAGTTATAGGGTATGCAGTGAGTCCAACGGCGGACCAATTTTAGGAAAAACCCCACTAAGAATTTAAAGACACACAAAGCAGGGCCACAGTAACAAGGTATGACATGTTCCCATTAGAAATGAGAGGGTCTGCTATATAGTTATAAGGTATGCAGTGAGTCCAACGGCTGACCAATTTTAGGAAAAACCCGACTAAGAATTTAAAGACACATGGAGCAGGGCCACAGTAACAAGGTACGTCATGTTCCCAATTGAAAGGAGAGGGTCTGCATACAGTTATAGGATATGCAGTGAGTTCAACGGCTGACCAATTTTAGGAAAAACCCCACTAAGAATTTAAAGACACACAGAGCAGGGCCACAGGAAATAGGTACGACATATTCCACTTAGAAAGGAGAGGGTCTGCTGTACAGTTATAGGGTATGCAGTGAGTCGAATGGCTGACCAATTTTAGGAAAAACCCCACTAAGAATTTAAAGACACATATACCAGGGCCAAAGTAACCAGTACAACATGTTCCCATTAGAAAGGAGAGGGTCTGAAATAAAGTTATAGGGTATGCAGTGAGTTCAACGGCTGACCAATTTTAGGAAAAACCCAACTAAGAATTTAAAGCCACATGTAGCAGGGCCACAGCAACAAGGTACGACATGTTTCCATTAGAAAGGAGAGGGTTTGCTATACAGTTATAGGCTATGCAGTGAGTTCAACGGCTGACCAATATTAGGAAAAATTCCACTAAGAATTTAAAGACACATAGACGAAGGCCATAGTAACAATATATGACATGTTCTCATTAGAAAGGAGAGGGTCTGCTATACAGTTATAGGGTATGCTGTGAGTCCAACGGCTGACCAATTTAAGGAAAAACCCCAAGAAAAATTTAAAGACACATAGAGCAGGGCCACAGTAACAAGGTACAACATGATCCCATTAGAAAGGAGACGGTCTGCTGTACAGTTATAGGGTATGCAGTGACTCTAGCGGCTGACCAATTTTAGGAAAAACCCCTCTAAGAATTTAAAGACACACAGAGCAGCGCCACAGTAACAAGTTATGACATGTTCCCATTAGAAAGTAGATGGTCTGCTATACGGTTATAGGGTATGCAGTGAGTCCAACGGCTGACCAATTTTAGGAAAAACCCACGAAGAATTTAAAAACACATGGAGCAGTGCCACAGTAACAAGGTACGATATGTTCCCAATAGAAAGGAGAGGGTCTGCTATACAGTTTTAGGGTGTGAAATGAGTCCAACGGCTGACCAATTTCAGGAAAAACCCACTAAGAATTTAAAGACACACAGAACCGGGCCACAGTAACAAGTACGACATGTTCCCATTAGAAAGGAGAGGGTCTGCTATAAAGTTATAGGGTTTGCGGTGAGCTCAGTGGCTGAAAAAATTTTAGGAAAAACCCCACTAAGAATTTAAAGCCACATGGAGCAGGGCCACAGTAACAAGGTGCGACATGTTTCCATTAGAAAGGAGAGGGTATGCTATACAGTTATAGGCTATGCAGTGAGTTCAATGGCTGACCAATATTAGGAAAAATCCCACTAAGAATTTAAAGACACATAGAGCAAGGCCATAGTAGCAAGGTATGACATGTTCCCATTAGAAATGAGAGGGTCTGCTATATAGTTATAAGATATGCAGTGAGTCCAACGGCTGACCAATTTTAGGAAAAACCTGACTAAGAATTTAAAGACACATGGAGCAGGGCCACAGTAACAAGGTACGACATGTTCTCAATAGAAAGGAGAGGGTCTGCTATACAATTAAAGGGTATGCAGTGAGTCCAACGGATGACCAATTTTAGGAAAAACCCCACAAAGAATTTAAAGACTCATAGAGCAGAGCAACAGTAACAAGGTAGAACATGTTCCCATTAGAAAGGAGGGGGTCTGCTATACAGTTCTAGGGTATGCAGTGAGTCTAACGGCTGACCAATTTTAGGAAAAACCCCACTAAGTATTTAAAGACACACAGAGCAGCGCTGCAGTAACAAGTTATGACATGTTCCCATTAGAAAGCAGAGGATCTGCTATAAAGATATAGGGTATGCAGTGACTCCAACGGCTGACCAATTTTAGGAAAAACCCCACTAAGAATTTAAAGACACATAGAGTAGGGCCACAGAAACAAGGTACAACATGTTCTCATTAGAAAGGAGGGGGTCTGCTATACAGTTAAAGGGTATGCAGTGAGTACAACGGATGACCAATTTTAGGAAAAACCCCACTAAGTATTTATAGACAAACAGAGCAGCGCTGCAGTAACAAGTTATGACATGTTCCCATTAGAAAGCAGAGGATCTGCTATACAGATATAGGGTATGCAGTGAGTCCAACGGCTGACCAATTTTAGGAAAAACCCCACTAAGAATTTAAAGACACATAGAGTAGGGCCACAGAAACAAGGTACAACATGTTCTCATTAGAAATGAGAGGGTCTGCTATATAGTTATAGGGTATGCAGTGAGTCCAACGGCTGACCAATTTTAGGAAAAACCCGACTAAGAATTTAAAGACACATGGAGCAGGACCACAGTAACAAGTTACGACATGTTCCCAATAGAAAGGAGAGGGTCTGCATACAGTTACAGGGTATGCAGTGAGTCCAACGGCTGACCAATTTTAGGAAAAACCCCACTAAGAATTTAAAGACACACAGAGCAGGGCCACAGGAAAAAGTTACGACATGTTCCCATTAGAAAGCAGAGAGTCTCCTGTACAGTTATAGGGTATGCAGTGAGTCGAATGGCTGACCAATTTTAGGAAAAATCCCACTAAGAAATTAAAGACACATAGAGCAGGGCGACAGTAACAAGGTACGACGTGTTCCCATTAGAAAGGAGAGGGTCTGCTATACAGTTATGGGGTATGCAGTGAGTCCAACGGCTGACCAATTTTAGGAAAAACCGCACTAAGAATTTAAAGACACATGAAGAAGGGCCACAGTAACAAGGTATGACATGTTACCATTAGAAATGAGAGGGTCTGCTATATAGTTATAGGGTATGCAGTGAGTCCAACGGCTGACCAATTTTAGGAAAAACCCGACTAAGAATTTAAAGACACATGGAGCAGGGCCACAGTAACAAGGTACGACATGTTCCCAATAGAAAGGAGAGGGTCTGCATACAGTTACAGGGTATGCAGTGAGTCCAACGGCTGACCAATTTTAGGAAAAACCCCACTAAGAATTTAAAGACATACAGAGCAGGGCCACAGGAAAAAGTTACGACATGTTCCCATTAGAAAGCAGAGGGTCTGCTGTACAGTTATAGGGTATGCAGTGAGTCGAATGGCTGACCAATTTTAGGAAAAATCCCACTAAGAAATTAAAGACACATAGAGCAGGGCGACAGTAACAAGGTACAACGTGTTCCCATTAGAAAGGAGAGGGTCTGCTATACAGTTATAGGGTATGCAGTGAGTCCAACTGCTGACCAATTTAAGGATTAACCCCACTAAGAATTTAAAGACACATATAGCAGGGCCACAGTAACCAGTATGACATGTTCCCATTAGAAAGGATAGGGTCTGCTATATAGTTATAAGATATGCAGTGAGTCCAACGGCTGACCAATTTTAGGAAAAACCCGACTAAGAATTTAAAGACACATGGAGCAGGGCCACAGTAACAAGGTACGACATGTTCCCAATAGAAAGGAGAGGGTCTGCTCTACAGTTAAAGGGTATGCAGTGAGTCCAACGGATGACCAATTTTAGGAAAAACCCCACGAAGAATTTAAAGACTCATAGAGCAGAGCAACAGTAACAAGGTACAACATGTTCCCATTAGAAAGGAGAGGGTCTGCTATACAGTTATAGGGTATGCAGTGAGTCTAACGGCTGACCAATTTTAGGAAAAACCCCACTAAGTATTTATAGACACACAGAGCAGCGCTGCAGTAACAAGTTATGACATGTTCCCATTAGAAAGCAGAGGATCTGCTATACAGATATAGGGTATGCAGTGAGTCCAACGGCTGACCAATTTTAGGAAAAACCCCACTAAGAATTTAAAGACACATAGAGTAGGGCCACAGAAACAAGGTACAACATGTTCTCATTAGAAAGGAGAGGGTCTGCTATACAGTTATAGTTTATGCAGTGAGTCCAACGGCTGACCAATTTTAGGAAAAACCGCACTAAGAATTTAAAGACACATGAAGAAGGGCCACAGTAACAAGGTATGACATGTTACCATTAGAAATGAGAGGGTCTGCTATATAGTTATAGGGTATGCAGTGAGTCCAACGGCTGACCAATTTTAGGAAAAACCCGACTAAGAATTTAAAGACACATGGAGCAGGACCACAGTAACAAGGTACGACATGTTCCCAATAGAAAGGAGAGGGTCTGCATACAGTTATAGGGTATGCAGTGAGTCCAACGGCTGACCAATTTTAGGAAAAACCCCACTAAGAATTTAAAGACACACAGAGCAGGGCCACAGGAAAAAGTTACGACATGCTCCCATTAGAAAGGAGAGGGTCTGCTATACAGTTATAGTTTATGCAGTAAGTCCAACTGCTGACCAATTTAAGGATTAACCCCACTAAGAATTTAAAGACACATATAGCAGGGCCACAGTAACCAGTATGACATGTTCCCATTAGAAAGGATAGGGTCTGCTATATAGTTATAAGATATGCAGTGAGTCCAACGGCTGACCAATTTTAGGAAAAACCCGACTAAGAATTTAAAGACACATGGAGCAGGGCCACAGTAACAAGGTACGACATGTTCCCAATAGAAAGGAGAGGGTCTGCTCTACAGTTAAAGGGTATGCAGTGAGTCCAACGGATGACCAATTTTAGGAAAAACCCCACGAAGAATTTAAAGACTCATAGAGCAGAGCAACAGTAACAAGGTACAACATGTTCCCATTAGAAAGGAGAGGGTCTGCTATACAGTTATAGGGTATGCAGTGAGTCTAACAGCTGACCAATTTTAGGAAAAACCCCACTAAGTATTTATAGACACACAGAGCAGCGCTGCAGTAACAAGTTATGACATGTTCCCATTAGAAAGCAGAGGATCTGCTATACAGATATAGGGTATGCAGTGAGTCCAACGGCTGACCAATTTTAGGAAAAACCCCACTAAGAATTTAAAGACACATAGAGTAGGGCCACAGAAACAAGGTACAACATGTTCTCATTAGAAAGGAGAGGGTCTGCTATACAGTTATAGTTTATGCAGTAAGTCCAACTGCTGACCAATTTAAGGATTAACCCCACTAAGAATTTAAAGACACATAGAGCAGGGCCACAGTATCAAGGTACAACATGATCCCATTAGAAAGTTGACGGTCTGCTAGACAGTTATAGGGTATGCAGTGAGTCCAACGGCTGACAAATCTTAGGAAAAACCCCACGAAGAATTTGAAAACACATGGAGCAGTGCCACAGTAACACGGTCCAACATGTTCCCATTAGAAAGGAGAGAGTTTGCTATACAGTTATAGTGTATGCAGTGAGTCTAACGGCTGACCAATTTTAGGAAAAACCCCACTAAGATTTTAAAGACACACAGAGTAGCGCCACAGTAACAATGTTTGACATGTTCCCATTAGAAAGTAGAGGGTCGGCTATACGGTTATAGAGTATGCAGTGAGTCCAACGGCTGACCAATTTTAGGAAAAACCCCACGAAGTATTTAAAAACACATGGAGCAGGGCCACAGTAACAAGGTACGACATGTTCCCATTAGAAAGGAGAGGGTCTGCTATACAGTTATAGGGTATGAAGTGAACCCAACGGCTGACCAATGTTAGGAAAAACCACACTAAGAATTTGAAGACACATAGAGCAGGGCCACATTAACAAGGTACAACATGTTCCCATTAGAAAGGAGAGGGTCTGCTATACAGTTATAGGGTATGAAGTGAACCCAACGGCTGACCAATGTTAGGAAAAACCACACTAAGAATTTGAAGACACATAGAGCAGGGCCACATTAACAAGGTACAACATGTTCCCATTAGAAAGGAGAGGGTCTGCTATACAGTTATAGAGTATGCAGTGAGTACAACGGCTGACCAATTTTAGGAAAAACACTGCTAAGAATTTAAATCCACACAGAACAGGGCCACATTAACAAGTGCGACATGTTCCCATTAGAAAGGGGAGGGTCTGCTATACAGTTATAGGGTATGCAGTGAGTCCAACAGCTGACCAATTTTAGGAAAAACCCCACGAAGAATTTAAAAACTCATGAAGCAGGGCCACAGTAACAAGGTACGACATGTTCCCATATATAAAGGAGAGGGTCTGTTATAAAGTTATAGGGTATGCAGTGAGTCCAACAGCTGACCAATTTTAGGAAAAACCCCAAGAAGAATTTAAAGACACACAGAGCAGGGCCACAGGAAAAAGTACGACATATTCCCATTAGAAAGGAGAGGGTCTGCCGTACAGTTATAAGGTATGCAGTGAGTCCAATGGCTGACCAATTTTAGGAAAAACCCCACTAAGAATTAAAAGACACATAGAGCAGGGCGACAGTAACAAGGTACGACGTGTTCCCATTAGAAAGGAGAGAGTTTGCTATACAGTTATAGGGTATGCAGTGAGTCCAACTGCTGACCAATTTTAGGAAAAACCCCACTAAGAATTTACAGACGCATATAGCAGGGCCACAGTAACCAGTACGACAAGTTCTCATTAGAAAGGATAGGGTCTGCTATACAGTTATAGGGTATGAAGTGAGTCCAACGGCTGACCAATTTTAGGAAAAACCACACTAAAAATTTAAAGACACATAGAGCATGGCCACAGTAACAACGTACAACATGTTCCCATTAGAAAGGAGAGGTTCTGCTATACAGTTATAGGGTATGCAGTAAGTCCAACGGCTGACAATTTTTAGGAAAAACCCCACTAAGAATTTAAATACACACAGAGCAGGGCCACACTAACAAGTGCGACATGTTCCCATTAGATCGGATAGGTTCTGCTCTACAGTTATAGGGTATGCAGTGAGACAACGGCTAACCAATTTTAGGATAAACCCACTAAGAATTTAAAGACACATGGAGCAGGGCCACAGTAACAAGGTACGACATGTTCCCATTAGAAAGGAGAGTGTCTGCTATACATTTAGAGGGTATGCAGTGAGTCCAACGGCTGACCAATTTTAGGAAAAACCCCACTAAGAATTTAAAGACACATAGAGTAGGGCCACAGCAACAAGGTACGGCATGTTCCCATTAGAAAGGAGAGGGTCTGCTATACAGTTATAGGGTATGCAGTGAGTCCAACGGCTGACCAATTTTAGGAAAAACACTACTAAGAATTTAAATACACACAGAACAGGGCCACAGTAACAAGTGCGACATGTTCCCATTAGAAAGGGGAGGGTCTGCTATACAGTTATAGGGTATGCAGTGAGTCCATCGGCTGACCAATTTTAGGAAAAAACCCACGAAGAATTTAAAATACTCACGAAGCAGGGCCACAGTAACAAGGTATGACATGTTCCCATTAGAAATGAGAGGGTCTGCTATATAGTTATAGGGTATGCAGTGAGTCCAACGGCTGACCAATTTTAGGAAAAACTTGACTAAGAATTTAAAGACACATGGAGCAGGGCCACAGTAACAAGGTACGATATGTTCCCATATAGAAAGGAGAGGGTCTGCTATACAGTTATAGGGTATGCAGTGAGTCCAACAGCTGACCAGTTTTAGGAAAAACCCCACTAAGAATTAAAAGACACATAGAGCAGGGCCGCAGGAAAAAGTACGACATATTCCCATTAGAAAGGAGAGGGTCTGCTGTACAGTTATAAGGTATGCAGTGAGTCCAATGGCTGACCAGTTTTAGGAAAAACCCCACTAAGAATTAAAAGACACATAGAGCAGGGCGACAGTAACAAGGTACGACGTGTTCCCATTAGAAAGGAGAGAGTTTTCTATACAGTTATAGGGTATGCAGTGAGTCCAACTGCTGACCAAATTTAGGAAAAACCCCACTAAGAATTTACAGACGCATATAGCAGGGCCACAGTAACCAGTACGACAAGTTCTCATTAGAAAGGATAGGGTCTGCTATACAGTTATAGGGTATGAAGTGAGTCCAACGGCTGACCAATTTTAGGAAAAACCACACTAAAAATTTAAAGACACATAGAGCATGGCCACAGTAACAACGTACAACATGTTCCCATTAGAAAGGAGAGGTTCTGCTATACAGTTATAGGGTATGCAGTAAGTCCAACGGCTGACAAATTTTAGGAAAAACCCCACTAAGAATTTAAATACACACAGAGCAGGGCCACACTAACAAGTGCGACATGTTGCCATTAGATCGGATAGGTTCTGCTCTACAGTTATAGGGTATGCAGTGAGACAACGGCTAACCAATTTTAGGATAAACCCACTAAGAATTTAAAGACACATGGAGCAGGGCCACAGTAACAAGGTACGACATGTTCCCATTAGAAAGGAGAGTGTCTGCTATACATTTAGAGGGTATGCAGTGAGTCCAACGGCTGACCAATTTTAGGAAAAACCCCACTAAGAATTTAAAGACACATAGAGTAGGGCCACAGCAACAAGGTACGGCATGTTCCCATTAGAAAGGAGAGGGTCTGCTATATAGTTATAGGGTATGCAGTGAGTCCAACGGCTGACCAATTTTAGGAAAAACACTACTAAGAATTTAAATACACACAGAACAGGGCCACAGTAACAAGTGCGACATGTTCCCATTAGAAAGGGGAGGGTCTGCTATACAGTTATAGGGTATGCAGTGAGTCCATCGGCTGACCAATTTTAGGAAAAAACCCACGAAGAATTTAAAATACTCACGAAGCAGGGCCACAGTAACAAGGTATGACATGTTCCCATTAGAAATGAGAGGGTCTGCTATATAGTTATAGGGTATGCAGTGAGTCCAACGGCTGACCAATTTTAGGAAAATCTTGACTAAGAATTTAAAGACACATGGAGCAGGGCCACAGTAACAAGGTACGATATGTTCCCATATAGAAAGGAGAGGGTCTGCTATACAGTTATAGGGTATGCAGTGAGTCCAACAGCTGACCAGTTTTAGGAAAAACCCCACTAAGAATTAAAAGACACATAGAGCAGGGCCGCAGGAAAAAGTACGACATATTCCCATTAGAAAGGAGAGGGTCTGCTGTACAGTTATAAGGTATGCAGTGAGTCCAATGGCTGACCAGTTTTAGGAAAAACCCCACTAAGAATTAAAAGACACATAGAGCAGGGCGACAGTAACAAGGTACGACGTGTTCCCATTAGAAAGGAGAGAGTTTTCTATACAGTTATAGGGTATGCAGTGAGTCCAACTGCTGACCAAATTTAGGAAAAACCCCACTAAGAATATACTGACACATATAGCAGGGCCACAGTAACCACTACGACACTTTCTCATTAGAAAGGAGAGGGTCTGCTATACAGTTATAGGGTATGAAGTGAGTCCAACGGCTGACCAATTTTAGGAAAAACCACACTAAGAATTTAAAGACACATAGAGCATGGCCACAGTAACAACGTACAACATGTTCCCATTAGAAAGGAGAGGTTCTACTATACAGTTATAGGGTATGAAGTGAGTCCAACGGCTGACAAATTTTAGGAAAAACCCCACTAATAATTTAAATACACACAGAGCAGGGCTACAGTAACAAGTGCGACATGTTCCCATTAGATAGGATAGGGTCTGCTCTACAGTTATAGGGTATGCAGTGAGTCCAACGGCTGACCAATTTTAGGAAAAACTTGACTAAGAATTTAAAGACACATGGAGCAGGGCCACAGTAACAAGGTACGATATGTTCCCATATAGAAAGGAGAGGGTCTGCTATACAGTTATAGGGTATGCAGTGAGTCCAACAGCTGACCAATTTTAGGAAAAACCCCAAGAAGAATTTAAAGACACACAGAGCAGGGCCGCAGGAAAAAGTACGACATATTCCTATTAGAAAGGAGAGGGTCTACTGTACAGTTATAAGGTATGCAGTGAGTCCAATGGCTGACCAGTTTTAAGAAAAACCCCACTAAGAATTAAAAGACACATAGAGCAGGGCGACAGTAACAAGGTACGACGTGTTCCCATTAGAAAGGATAGAGTTTGCTATACAGTTATAGGGTATGCAGTGAGTCCAACTGCTGACCAAATTTAGGAAAAACCCCACTAAGAATATACTGACACATATAGCAGGGCCACAGTAACCACTACGACACTTTCTCATTAGAAAGGAGAGGGTCTGCTATACAGTTATAGGGTATGAAGTGAGTCCAACGGCTGACCAATTTTAGGAAAAACCACACTAAGAATTTAAAGACACATAGAGCATGGCCACAGTAACAACGTACAACATGTTCCCATTAGAAAGGAGAGGTTCTACTATACAGTTATAGGGTATGCAGTGAGTCCAACGGCTGACAAATTTTAGGAAAAACCCCACTAATAATTTAAATACACACAGAGCAGGGCTACAGTAACAAGTGCGACATGTTCCCATTAGATAGGATAGGGTCTGCTCTACAGTTATAGGGTATGCAGTGAGTCCAACGGCTGACCAATTTTAGGAAAAACTTGACTAAGAATTTAAAGACACATGGAGCAGGGCCACAGTAACAAGGTACGATATGTTCCCATATAGAAAGGAGAGGGTCTGCTATACAGTTATAGGGTATGCAGTGAGTCCAACAGCTGACCAATTTTAGGAAAAACCCCAAGAAGAATTTAAAGACACACAGAGCAGGGCCGCAGGAAAAAGTACGACATATTCCTATTAGAAAGGAGAGGGTCTACTGTACAGTTATAAGGTATGCAGTGAGTCCAATGGCTGACCAGTTTTAAGAAAAACCCCACTAAGAATTAAAAGACACATAGAGCAGGGCGACAGTAACAAGGTACGACGTGTTCCCATTAGAAAGGATAGAGTTTGCTATACAGTTATAGGGTATGCAGTGAGTCCAACTGCTGACCAAATTTAGGAAAAACCCCACTAAGAATATACTGACACATATAGCAGGGCCACAGTAACCACTACGACACTTTCTCATTAGAAAGGAGAGGGTCTGCTATACAGTTATAGGGTATGAAGTGAGTCCAACGGCTGACCAATTTTAGGAAAAACCACACTAAGAATTTAAAGACACATAGAGCATGGCCACAGTAACAACGTACAACATGTTCCCATTAGAAAGGAGAGGTTCTACTATACAGTTATAGGGTATGCAGTGAGTCCAACGGCTGTCAAATTTTAGGAAAAACCCCACTAAGAATTTAAATACACACAGAGCAGGGCCACAGTAACAAGTGCGACATGTTCCCATTAGATAGGATAGGGTCTGCTCTACAGTTATAGGGTATGCAGTGAGTCCAACGGCTGACCAATTTTAGGATAAACCCTCTAAGAATTTAAAGACACATGGAGCAGGGCCACAGTAACAAGGTACGACATGTTCCCATTAGAAAGGAGAGTGTCTGCTATACATTTATAGGGTATGCAGTGAGTCCAACGGCTGACCAATTTTAGGAAAAACCCCACTAAGAATTTAAAGACACATAGAGTAGGGCCACAGCAACAAAGTACGACATGTTCCCATTAGAAAGGAGAGGGTCTGCTATACAGTTACAGGGTATGCAGTGAGTCCAACGGCGGACCAATTTTATGAAAAACCCCACTAAGAATTTAAAGATACACGAAGCAGGGCCACAGTAACAAGGTATGACATGTTTCCATTAGAAATGAGAGGGTCTGCTATATAGTTATACGGTATGCAGTGAGTCCAACAGCTGACCAATTTTAGGAAAAACCCCAAGAAGAATTTAAAGACACACAGAGCAGGGACACAGGAAAAAGTACGACATATTCCCATTAGAAAGGAGAGTATCTGCTATACAGTTATAGGGTATGCAGTGAGTCCAACGGCTGACCAATTTTAGGAGAAACCCCACTAAGAATTTATAGATACATAGAGTAGGGCCACAGAAACAAGTTACGACATGTTCCCATTAGAAAGGAGAGGGTCTGCTATACAGTTATAGGGTATGCAGTGATTCCAACAGCTGACCAATTTTAGGAAAAACCCCACTAAGAATTTAAAGACACCTGAAGCAGGGCGACAGTAACAAGGTATGACATGTTCCCATTAGAAAGTAGATGATCTGCTATACGGTTATAGGGTATGCAGTGAGTCCATCGGCTGACCAATTTTAGGAAAAACCCCACGAAGAATTTAAAAACACATGGAGCAGGGCCACAGTTACAAGGTATGACATGCTCCCATTAGAAAGGAGAGGGTCTGCTATACAGATAAAGGGTATGAAATTAGTCCAACGGCTGTCCAATTTTAGGAAAAACCACACTAAGGATTTAAAGACACATAGAGCAGGGCCACAGTAACAAAGTGCAACATTTTCCCATTAGAAAGGAAAGGGTCTGCTATACAGTTATAGGGTATGCAGTGAGTCCAACGGCTGACCAATTTCAGGAAAAACCCACTAAGAATTTAAAGACACACAGAACCGGGTCACAGTAACAAGTACGACATGTTCCCATTAGAAAGGAGAAGGTCTGCTATACAGTTATAGGGAATGCAGTGAGTCCAAAGGCTGACCAATTTTAGGATAAACCCACTAAGAATTTAAAGAAACATGGAGCACGGCCACAGTAACAAGGTACGACATGTTCCCATTAGAAAGGAGAGGGTCTCCTTTACAGTTATAGGGTATGCACTGAGTCCAACGGCTGACCAGTTTTAGGAAAAACCCCACTAAGAATTTAAAGACACACAAAGCAGCGCCGCAGTAGCAAGTTATGGCATGTTCCCATTAGAAAGGAGAGGGTCTGCTATACAGTTATAGGGTATGCAGTGAGTCCAATGGCTGACCAATTTTAGGAAAAACCCTACTAAGAATTTAAAGACTAACGGAGCAGGGCCACAGTAACAAGGTTCGACATGTTCCCATTAGAAAGGAGAGGGTATGCTATACAGTTACAGGGTATGCAGTGAGTCCAACGGCTGACCAATTTTAGGAAAAACCCCAATAAGAATTTAAAGACACACAAAGCAGCGCCACAGTAACAAGTTACGACTTGTACCCATTAGAAAGGAGAGGGTCTGCTATACAGTTATAGGGTATGCAGTGAGTCCAACGGCTGACCAATTTTAGGAAAAACCCCACTAAGAATTTAAAGACACACAGAGCAGGGCCACAGTAACAAGGTACGACATGTTCCCGTTAGAAAGAAGAGGGTCTGCTGTCCCATTAGAAAGGAGAGGGTTTGCTATACAATTATAGGGCATGCAGTGAGTCCAACGGCTGACTAATTTCAGGAAAAACCCCACTAGGAATTTAAAGACACACAGAGCAGGGCCACAGTAACAAGGTATGACATGTTCCCTTTAGGAAGGAGAGGGTCTGCTATCCTGTTATAGGGTATGCAGTGAGTCCAAAGGCTGACCAATTTTAGGAAAAACCCGACTTAGAATTAAAAGACACATGGAGCAGGGCCACAGTAACAATGTACGACATGTTCCCATTAGAAAGGAGAGGGTCTGCTATACAGTTATAGAGTATGCAGTGAGTCCAATGGCTGACCAATTTTAGGAAAAACCCCACGAAGAAATTAAAGACTCACAGACCTGGGCCACAGTAACAAGTTACGGCATGTTCCCATTAGAAAGGAGAGGGTCTGCTATACAGCTATAGGGTATGCATTATGTTCAACGGCTGACCAATTTTAGGAAAAAAAACCTCTAAAAATTTAAAAACACATAGAGCAGGGCCACATTAATGACAAATTCCCATTAGAAAGTAGAGAGTCTCCCATAGTGTTCGCCTTTGCAATGAATGCAAGGGCTGCCAAAAATTTGGATGCTCTTCATTGCCCCTTGGAAGAGACATGGAGGAGGGCCTCATAAAAAAATGTTCCCATTAGAAAGGAGCGGGCCTCCTATACTTGTAATACCCATGCACTAAGTGTATGGGCTGACAAACATTTACCCCTGGGGGGTATACATGGATATACTGAATAAAAAAATTTTTTCACGGGCATCATAAACACCCTTTAAAAAAATTATGTGTGTGTTGTATCACGGACCATGGTCACCCTGGTGAGATGGTGGTGGAGGATGAGGAGAAGGATTAGGACAAGAGCAAACAGACAAAATCAGGAAGCATATACCCATGTGTTTGTGTGAAAAGGTTCATGGGAATACACCTCCCAAGAAAAGACACTGGATTTGAGTTTATGCTACGCTGCTATCATTCAGTGGTGTTGAGAAATATGGCCCAATCCAGCCCTTGTTCATTTTTATAAGAGTCAGCCTGTCAGCATTTTCAGTTGGCAGGCGGATGCGCTTATCGGTTATAATTTCACCAGCGGCACTAAAAACCCACTCTGATAAAACGCTGGCAGCAGGGCAGGCCAGGACCTCCAAGGCATAGAGAGCCACTTCATTCCACGTATCCAGCTTGGATACCCAATAATTATAAGGTTCAGAGGAATCACGGAGGACGTTGGAAAGGTCGGCAAGGTACTCCCTCAGCATCTTCCCAAACTTTGCACTTCTTGTGAGAGTACCCCGCGCCTCAGGGCCTGTGCGATGGGAGGGTCTGAGAAAACTCTCCCAGAACTTTGACAGTGTTCCCCTGCCAATGCTGGACTGAAGTTGCGTTTCTCTCGCCTCTACTCCTTGGTTGTCCAACAAAGTTTGCCCTCTGCCGCCAGCCTTTTCATATGGGAATTTTTTTAATAGTTCTGCAACAAGGGCCTTCTAGTACTGACCCATTTTTGTAGACTTGTCTGTCTCAGGAATAGGAGAAATAAAGTTCTCCTTGTAGCGTGGGTCTAGAAGTGTCACCAACCAGTAATGACTGTCACCCAAAATTTTGAGAACGCGAGGGTCATGGGAAAGGCAGCGTAACATAAACTCAACCATGCGTGCCAGACTACTAACAGGCAAGACTTCCGTGTCCTCACCAAGAGGATGACTGACCATGCTCTCCTTCTCTCTGTCCTCTAGCCATCCACGCTGAACAGACGGTATGACAGCTGTGCAAGTAGTACCGTCTATAGTGGATGAAACTAGCTCCTGTCCTTCCTCCTCCTCCTCCTCTTCCTCATTGTCACCCAGTCCACGTTGGGATGAGATGAGTCTTGGCTGTGTGTAATGACCCTGTATAGTTCCTTGCTCCATCTCCTCGTGCTCCGCCTGCAATGCATCCTCTTTGATTGTGAGCAGAGAGCGTTTTAGAAGACAGAGAAGTGGGATGGTGATGCTAATTATGGCGTCATCGCAGCTCACCATCTTGGTGGAGTCCTCAAAGTTTTGGAGGATAGTACATATGTCTGACATCCATGTCCACTTCTGAGGTCTTATGTGTGGAGTCTGAACTAAATACCGATGGCCTTGTTGATGCTGGTACTCAACAACTGCCCTCTTCTGCTCACAAATCCTTCCCAACATCTGCAGTGTAGAGTTCCAACACGTGGGGACATCACACACCAGTCTGTGAGCCGGAAGCTGCAAAAGCTGCTGAAACACTGCAAGGGCGGCCGAAGCTGTAGCTGACTTTCTAAAATGGGCACACAAGCTGCGTACTTTAACAAGTAGATCCAGCAGCTCCGGGTAGGATTTGAGAAACCACTGAACCACAAGGTTAAACACTTGGGCAAGGCGTGGTACATGTGTGAGCTCGCCTCGCCTCAGAGCCGCCACCAGGTTCCGGCCATTGTCACACTCGACCATGCCTGGCTGTAGGTTCAGCGGTGTGAGCCACAGATCTGCCTGCTCTTTCAGAGCTGTCAACAACTCTTCAGCATTGTGCAGTTTTTCACCTAAGCATATAAGCTTCAGCACAGCCTGTTGCCGCTTGGCTGAGGCAGTGCTGCAGTGCTACCAGCTTGTGACTGATGTGGTCATTTTGGAGATGGAGGTTGAAGAGGAGGTGGAGGCTGAGGAGGAGGAGGTGCAGGAGCTGTAGACCATGGCGGCAAACCTGATTGACCTAGGCCCCACAATCCTTGGCGTCGGGAGGACATGTTCCGTCCCAAGGTCAAACTGAGTCATGGCTTCCACTATGTTAACCCAATGTGCAGTCAGCGAGATTTATCGTCCCTGCCCACAAGCACTTGTCCACGTGTCCATGGTTAGGTGGACTTTACCGCTAACTGCGTTGTTGAGAGCACGGCTAATGTTTTGGGATACGTGCTTGTGTAATGCGGGGACCGCACACCGGGAGAAATAGTGATGGCTGGGGACCGAGTACCGTGGCCGCCGCCATCAGGTTGCTGAATGCTTCCGTCTCCACGAGCCTAAAAGGCAACATTTCGAGTGCAAGCAGTCGTGAAATGTGAGAACTTAGTAGTATGGCCTGTGGGGAGCTGGCTGCATATTTGCGCTTGCGTTCCATGGACTGGGGTATGAACAACTGAACGCTGCGCTGGGACAAGGACATGGACGTGCTTCCTGATGCTGCTACTTGAGAGTGTGCAATGATAGGTACAGGGCAGGAGGTGTCTTCGCATGCACCATGGACAGGGAATTGGCTTGCATGCACAAAAGCGGAAGAAGCAATGGTGCCACCCGCAGACACTGCATCTGGACACTGGGGTTCGGCCCACAAAGTCGTGTGCTTTGCTGCCATGTGCCTGATCATGCTGGTGGTGGTCAGGCTGGTAGTTTTGCCACCCTTGCTGATGCTGGCCTGGCAGGTGGTGCAAATGGCCTTTTTGGGGTTATCGGCAGAGCCTTTAAAAAACAACCAGACTCGGGATGACCTAACAGTTGTACTGGCAGCATCCTTTGTGTTGGTGTTACGGGGAACGGTTGCCTGCCTTCTGTCTGCGGCCACAACACTTCTTCTTCCTGCCTGTTGGGGTGCTCTGCCTCCCTCCTCCTGTGTGCTGCTGTCCTCGCTCTGCATGTCCTCCTGCCAGGTTGGGCCAGTTACTATATCTTCCAACACCTCGTCTTCCACTTCCACACCCTGGTCCTCCTCCTGACTTTCTGGCAATTATGTCTCATCATCATCCACCTCTTGTGACCCTATGCCACCGTCGCCTTCATGTGACCGTGGCTGCTCAAATATTTGGGCACCGCTACACACGATCTCCTCTTGCCCTGCTTCAAGTGGAAAGGGCAAGAGGCCTTAATCTATAAATGGAAAAGTGAACAGCTCTTCAGAGTGTCCAAGTGTGGGATCAGTTGTCTCTGGGTACTCGGCATGGTGGGAGGAAGGAGGATCAGGGTGAGGAATATGCGGTCCAGTCTCACTGCTACTGAGACTTGACCGTGTGGAAGACAGGGTGATGGTGGTGGTGGCTAAGTGGCTGAAAGCATTATCCGCTATCCAACCAGCAACCTTTTGACACTGCTCTGGGTTCAATAGTGGTGTGCTGTGGTCCACTAGAAATTGGGACAGGATGGTCAGGCGAGACGATATAGGTGTTTGTTATGGCACAATTTCGGCTTGCCCACGGCCTTGTCCTCGGCCTCTGCATGCACCATTACCACCACGTCCAGTTCCCCGTCCCTTGCCAGGTGCCTTGCCCATTTTAAATGGAGGACAGTATCTTCCACGCTCACTACAACTGACTGAGTTTGGAGTGAACTTATATGTGATCCGTGTAATAGAGATAACAGAGTTTTAAATACCTGGCCTGTAGGTAAGCAGTTTGAACAGCAAACTGCGGTGAATTGCTTCAATGAGACACAAAAGGAAATTTTTAATGGAGGCCAAAAATGGCAGTATTTTCTGACAACTTATATGTGATCCATTTGACGGAGAAAACACAGTGCTATATGCACTGCAGTCTGCTATATACACTGCCTGCCTATACACCCTGCCTGCCTGATATCTCTGCAGATAGATTAGTCCTCAGAAGGACTGTTTGTTAAAATGGATATGTGTAATGTACGGTTTTTCTCCCTACACTACCTAATACACAAGCAAATCTGTCCCTGACGCTGCAGCACCTCTCCGAAAACAAGCAAATGGTGCAGAAAAACTGTGTTCTCTGGATTGCTTTTTAAGCAAATAAGGAGGATTAAGATCCAAAGAAAAGTATTCCTGGCCCCTGAGACCTGGGCCTTTGTATAGAAATATCTAACAGCAGCAGAAGGCAGAATTGGAATAGAGCCTCTTGTGCTATATGCACTGCAGTCTGCTATATACACCGCCTGCCTATGCACCCTGCCTGCCTGATATCTCTGCAGATGGATTAGTCCTCAGAAGGACTGTTTGTTAAGATGGATATGTGTAATGTACGGTTTTTCTCCTTGCACTACCTAATACATGATCAAATCTCTCCCTGACACAGCAGCAGATCTCACTACACTGTCTGATCCGGAGTGACTGTGACGAGCATGGCGGCGCCAGGTCTGATATAGACCTTATGACGTTGTGCGGCCAGCCAATCACTATAATGCCCACAACCAACATGGCTACGGCATTACAGTGCATGGCAGGCAATCCCTGCATTGTCATTGGCCCTCTAAAGAGCGCCAAACATGCAGGGAGGGGACCCGAGTTCCCGCTTGAGGAACCCGGAAATAGTCGGCGAGCGCCGAGCATCTCGAGCAGTGAGATGCTCGGGCGAGCACCGAGCAGTAGCGAGCAGGCTCGCTCATCACTACAAGCTATAACAAAAAGAAGCTTGCTTGGCAACATATCTGAGTCAGAGTCATTCAAAGCAGCGCCATATCTCACACACACTCATATACGAATATGTTACAGTCGTTACAGTTTTACTTGCTCAAAAGGGTGCTTCTACTCAATACTGAGCAAAGGATCTGAATACTTATGACCATGTGATATTTCAGTTTTTCTTTTTAAATAAATTTACAAAAGTTTCTTCATTTCTGTTTTTTTCAGTCAAGATAGGTTGCAGAGTGTACTTTAATGAGAAATAAATGAACTTTTTAGAATTTACCAAATGGCTGCATTGAAACAAAGAGTGAAATATTTATGGGGGTCTGAATACTTTCCGTACCCACTGTAGCAATCTTAAACCTCAATATCGACACTTTAATGAGCCTGGCTACTCATCAAAGTGTCAATATTGACTTTCAGGATTGATACATTTAATAAGTGGCACTATAGTTCAAGTCCTCTCTCACTGAAAAGGCTATTTGCTTCAGTAAACAAAAGAATGAGAGTATGGCAAAGCCCTTTAAAAACTGATAACACAGCTCTCTCCAAATGGAACTATTTTGCAAGTATCACTTAGGTTAGGTATCTACCCTATTAGTCAATAGCTTACTCTTTATTGGGTCTAGCAGGATGACCAAACCGGCACTCATTGACAGACAGCCGGTTATCGACTTCTGCTCCTGTGTGTTTTGGTTGCAGTGGTGACTTCAAATAGACAATGTGCATCTCTGCAACAGCCAATCACTGAGATTTGCAGCTATGCCAATATAGACAGCACAAGCTGCCGAGCTGAATGATTTATTGCGGAGGTGATGCACTGCTAGAGCCAAAACACAAAGACTGAACCAGTGGCGTGGGAGCCAGTGATGGAGCAGGTTAAATTGAGCACTAACTGCCTTTATTTTACATGCTTGCAAGAATTTGGGATCCATTTTGCTGAAGGTAAAAAAAAAACTTTAAAGGAAACCGGTCAGCAGGATTTTGCTTTATAAACTAAAGGCATAGCTGTAATGGCACTGTGATGCTGATTAATATGATACATGATGTGAAGAAATCCACTCAGTGGTTGTTTAATATTCACTTTATGAACTTTTCAGAAAATTATGTCTTATGTGCTTCGGGGCAGAACATGCGGGCTTCTTCTCCATGTCCACCCCCCACTAGCCTCATCTGTTTCTTCTGAAGGTCACTGATTATTCAGTGACCTGCCTCCTTTTTAAAATTCAGTGCCGCCGCCGTCATCATTGTGTGGGAGGCGCGTGCGCAGTTAGAGCCGGTGTCCTGTGTGCAGGGTTTCAATAAAATGGTGCCAGAGGTGGCGCATGAGCAGATCAAACTTCCGGCTCTGAACTGAGATTTCGATCTGCGCATACGCTGCCTCTGGTGCAATTTTATTGAAGTCCTGCACACATGATGCCGACTCCTGCTGCACACGCGCTGTCCACACAGTGATGGCGGCTGCGCTGAATTTTAAAAAGGAGGCAGGTCACTGAATAATCATTGACCTGCACAAGAAACAGAGGAGGCAGGTGGGGGGGAGGAAAACAAAAAGAAGATCATGCCCGTCTTGTCCTGCCTCAAAGCACACTGGAGCACAGAAGACATCATTTTCTGAAAGCTTCATAAGGTGAGTATTCAGCAGCCACTGAGCGGATCTCTTCACTAGTGTTGAGCCACCCCCGTAGTGTTCGAGTTCGGTTCGGTTCGTCGAACACCCGTGTGTTCGCCGAACTGTTCGTCGAACTGTTCGTCGAACACCTTCGAACACCGTTAAAACCAATGGCAGGCAAACAAAAACACATAGAAACACATAGAAAACACCTTCAAAGGTGTCCAAAAGCTGACAAACTGCTCAGAAGACACAACTAACACATGGAAAAGTGACAAGTACATATAGTCATGCGAAAAGAAAAGAGGTGGAGGAGTAAAAGGAGGGGGAGACACAGATATAGGCATGTCATGCCCTTCTAAAATCCAAAAAGTGAGAAGCCGAGACGGCCAGTCCGCTCCTGCCCGTGCCACCTCCGTGTCGCCGGGTTTGTGCCAGAGCCGCGGTGAACCCTGACGGCCAGCCCCCCTCTCCCAATACTGGTGCCTGTCCGCTGGTGGGTCGAGAGAGCCCCCCTGTGGTGGAGGCAGCTCTAAGCTTTTTAATTTAAATTGTCCCTCTAATTTGAATGAATACACTTTAAATCCATTTACAAGGATCTATTGGAGGGCAAGTCTCATGCCAGCAGCCGCGTAATTCCAGCTCCAGTAGCGTCCACTAAAGCTGCTGCAGTTAAAAAGCTTTTATAAGGATCGAGCTCGGCTGTCCACCGCAAGGCATCCTAGTGCCAGTCCCAGCCCCTATGCCTTGGGGTGCCTCCTGATGCTCTTCACTAAGTATCCCGTGGTCCCGAAGCATTTCCTTTGAAAAAATTAAGTGTCCAAACTACAGGTGGTGTAGCTTGCTTAACAGCCGGGATAATCCGCTGACTAGCAGACACTGCTACTAGGCACAAAGTATTTCCTGGGCTAGATGCAGTTAAAAATTTGTAAGTAGATACTCTCGTTGGATGCTGAGAAAGCATTCCATAGAGTCTCCTGGCACGCCATATATGATTCTCTTAAAAAGCTTGGGGTAGGGGTCTAGGGGACCCTTTTATAGCCAAAATCACGGCCCTGTATCACAATACGTCACCTAGGCTGAAGATAAATGGAACTGTAGCACCGAGGGCTCGGTTGCTACAGACGTATTGCACCTCACCCAGAGGTGTGATATCTCACTCTCAGATAAGGATGGAGTGTGGATCAGGACCCGACACCTGCATGCATTACACCACATTGCCGTGGGGCAGGGCGACCAATATGCCCCTGAGATGGGCACGACAGTCCCTGTCCCTGGCTGGAGTGGGGGGAGGGAACACTGAGGAAGGGGAACCCTGCAGTGCAGGAGCAGGGAGGAAGCAGTTCCTGGGTGCATTGAGAAGGGAGTATAAAAGGTGGGCACCATCTTAGTTCAGTGCAGAGAAGTCTGAGCAGAAGTGGCAGGGAGCAGGGGCTCTGCATGAGCTCTGCTCCGGAGGCGGGCCTAGTAACAGAGGCCCAGGCCTGCAAGAGGGAGAAGGAAGGAAGAGGAGCGGAGAAGGCTCCAGGAACGAGGAATGAAGGGATCCCAGGGGTGCGGACGGGCGAGTCGCCACCGCACGCCCGAATCCACCTGCGTGGAGGGGTCAGGCCAAAGGGGGAGACCGGTCCCCGAACTAGTGGAGGCAGGAAACGACCCTCAGCTAGAAACCGGAGGCTCTGACATTTTATGTGGCGCAGCCCCTCGCTACACCCGCTAGGAAGGCACCACATAGGGTCAGGGAAACTGGCGCCAAGTTTACCAAGAGGAGGCCCGAGGCAGCCGGACAGAAGTGTTGGTAAGAAAGGCCAGACAAAGGACACACAAAGGGGGTCCTGTGAAGCGCTCCAAAGTTATCTGGGAGTTGTCTGAGCCCCTCACCTGGTGAGCACAGTACGACGTGGGCAGCCGTTACCTGCAGACGTGGTCTGGATAATAAGAACTGTGAGTAAAGGCCCTGAACTGCATCACTGACTCCGTGTCGTTACTGCTGCTGCCCTGCACCATCACCCCCATCCTCCGCATACACTGCCCTGAGGCTATACTCCTCCCGTGGGGAGTTATGCTACGCTCTGCTGCACCCACAACACCAGCCTTAGCGGTCTGCCCTGTAGCGGCGGTTCACTCTGACCGCAATCCACGGGTGGCGTAGTCGGACATTTAAACATCAAAACCACATAAATAGTTCCGCCACTGGTTTGACCGCCCTGAGCCACGGAACCGGATCGCCGCCACGAAGATTACAACCACCAGCATCCACCGAAAAGGGTCCGGCTCCGGGTGTCCCAAGGCCCAGGGGGTGCGTCAGAACATTTTCATCACCTTTCACAATCACCAATGGGACAAGGCAGGGATGTCCTCTGTCCCCTCTCTTATACATCCTAGTGACGGAGCACCTGCTCTCATCAATTCGCCATAACCCCAATATTAGGTGGATTGAGGTGGGAGGCACCGAGTACAAGTGCTCTCTATTTGCTGATGATGTCCTAGTATATATCACTCAATCACATATATCCATCCCTGCTGTTATGGCTGAAATAGATCACTTTGTTACATGGTAAAATTTTAAAATCAATGCAGCGAAGTCTGAGGCCCTCGATGTCTCCCTCCCTAAATCCATATAGGATTCCATCCAGTCCAACTTTCCCTTTGCCTGGCCCTCACAGGGTATCAAATACTTAGGAATTCCTATTCATAGAGACCTCTCCCATCTATGTTATCTTAATTTTGGGCCCTTTATTGAACAATTCCATACAGACCACGGTTGGCAAGTTAGAACTGTAAGATTCACTACGTGAACCACTGGTGTTTTGTGGAAAAGCACATGTACACCGCGTTCCAAATTATTATGCAAAAAGTGTTTAGGAGTGATAAGGGAAGAATTTGTTTGTTTGTCAGTTAAACTCATTGATGGTGATGTGTGTCAGGGCTCTTTATATCACTGTAAGCAATTGCAGACACCTGTGCTAATTAGTTTGGCAGGTGTGTCCAATGAAAGGCAAGACTACTTAAGAAGGCTCTCTCACATTATTAAGCAACCTACATTTTCTGCCAAAATGGGAAAGAAAAAGGATGTGTCGGCTGCTGAGAAGCAACAAATTGTGGAGTGTTTAGGTCAAGGCATGACTACAATCAACATTGTGCGATGATCAGGATGAAGTGTCTTGGCAATCAAGAAGTATGTAGCTGATTCACAGTACACACATGTGCGTGCTGATAAGGGCAAATTGAGGACTCTTTCCTACAGGCAATTACGTCAGGTTGAAACAGCAGCGGCAAAAAAGCCTTGTCATAGCAGCAGACAAGTTTTTGAAGCTGCTTGTGCCTCCAACGTCCCCCGAACAACAAGATGCAGGGTCCTTCAGAGGTTTGCAGCTGTGCATATGCCATCCTGTCGACCTCCTCTATCCACTTCACACAAGCAGAAACGGCTCCAGTGGGCCAAACATTACATGAAGACTGATTTCAAAACTGTTTTGTTCACGGATGAGTGCCGTGCAGCGCTCGATGGTCCAGATGAATGGAGTGGAGGATGGCTGGTTGATGGACACCCCACACAAACACGGCTACAGCGCCAACAAGGAGGAGGTGGAGTAATGTTTTGGGCTGGAATCATGGGGAGAGAGATTGTCGGCCCCTTTAGGATCCCTGAAGGCGCTAAAGATGAACTCCATAATGTATGTGGATTTTCTCAAACAGCACTTCCTGCCATGGTTCAAGAAGAAGAACCGTGTATTTCACAGCAAGATCATTTTTCTGCATGATAATGCACCATCTCATGCTGCACATAAAACATCTGCATCTCTGGCTGATATGGGCATAAAAGGGGACAAACTTATGGTGTGACCCCCATGCTCCCCTGACCTCTACCCCATTCAGAACCTTTGGAGCATCATTAAAAGGAGTGTCTATGATGGCGGGAGGCAGTTCACATCTAAGCAACAGCTCTGGGAGGGTATTCTGTCCTCATGCAAAACAATTGAAGCAGAAACCATCCAAAACCTGACAAATTCAATGGACGAGAGAGTTCAGAAGCTCCTTTCGAACAAGGGGTCCTATGTGAAAATGTAACATCACCTAGAATAAAGTTTTGAGTTGAAAACTGTTTGATTTCAGTTTCTAACAACCTGCTAATGCTTATAATTTCAAAAATGACCATTTTTTTGGTCTTTATTAAAATGAAAAGGTTGATCGAAAAGTTTGGGGGATCTAAGAGTGTGGCAACCCAGTAGTCATGATTACTTCGAATTCTGACAATATGAGGGTCATGCTGCAGGTAGTGCAGCAAGAAGGCACTTATGTGTCTTGCGTATCTCGGAGCCCCAAAATTATTTTCCGGGCTAGATGCAGCTAAAAATTATTTTTAATTTTAAATCTGGTGAAGCTTTTTATAGATGGCCTAATAGGATCAGTGCTGCACACTGCTACAAAGCCCAAATTATTTTCCAGTCAAGATACAGATAAACATGATTAGTAATTTGAAAGCTTAAAACGGTTGGTAGGGTGATTTTAACCAATCATCAAGCTTTTACTCTCCCCAGGATGACACAGGGGTAGAAAAGTCGTTTCGGATCCATGATTTGTTCATCTTTATGAACGTGAGTCTGTCTACATTATCAGTGGAGAGCCGCGTTCGCTTATCTGTCAGCACACCACCAGCAGCGCTGAACACACGTTCAGACAGAACGCTGGCTGCGGGGCATGACAAGATCTCCAAGGCGTAAGTGGCTAGCTCCGGCCATTTATCCAGATTGGAAGCCCAAAAAGAGCAAGGGTCCAGTGACACAGTCGTGGCTTCAATGTTTACTTGGAGATACTCCTGTACCATCGTCTCTAGGCGTTGACTATGTGTCAGACTTCTTGTCTCCTGTGGCCTTGCAAAGGATGGGCTAAAAAAGTGGTGAAATGATTCCGCAAAATTGATGTTACCAGCAGATACTGTGGTTCTGTTACGGTTTGAGTGCTGAACACTTGACGGTCCCACGGTTGGCAAGTTGGAACTGTGAGATTCACTACGTGCACCACTGGTATTTTGTGGAAAAGCACATGTAAGATTCTGCAACAGTCTCTGCTGATACCCCTGCATGCGTGCATCCCTTTCTATGGCAGGAATAATTTCTGCAAATTTACTTTTGTACCGGGGATCTAACAGTGTGGCAACCCAGTAGTCAGGATTATTTCTAATTCTCACAATTCGAGGGTCATGTTGCAGGTAGTGCAGCAAGAAGGCACTCATGTGTGTTGCGCATCCAGGAGCACCAAGTCCCTGTTGTGTTGGTGGCGAGGTAGCAATCATGCTTCCTTCCTCTGTCCTCTCCCCCCAACCTCGCACAACAGAAATGTGATCAAGGTCTCCCTCATCTGATGAGTCTTCCATCAGTTCATCCTCCACTTCTTCCTGGGCTCCTGCACCTTCCTCACTAGTTTGGCTGCTACCATGCGCCCTGGTAAAATCATCTCCCCCACCCTCACATGCCTGCCGCCTTGGTGCTGTCGACCGTCTGGACCTTGCAGATGTTAGCCCTTCCGCATACAACTCCTCCTCCTCTACTTCCTCCACCTCCTCTTGTGCCACCACCTGACTCCGAATTCTGTTTAACATGTGCTCCAGCATGTAAATCACCGGAATAGTCATGCTGATAATGGCATCGTCAGCACTAAACATCTTCGTCGCCATTTCAAAACTGTGCAGAAGGGTGCATAGGTCCCTGATCTGAGACCACTCCTCCAGCGTGATTTGCCCCACCTCTGAATCTCGTTGGCCCAGGCTATACGTCAGAACGTATTGCACCAGGGCTTGTCGGTGCTGCCACAGTCGCTGCAACATGTGCAGAGTTGAATTCCACCGGGTAGGCACATCGCATTTTAGCCGGTGAAGTGGCAGGCCCAACGACTTCTGTAGAGATGTAAGTCGCTGAGCTGCGGGATGCGAACGGCGGAAGTGAGCACACAGCGATCGTGCCCTCTGCAGAAGGCCATCTAGTCTGGGATAGTGGGCTAAAAATTGCTGGACAACCAGGTTCAACACGTGAGCCATACAAGGCACGTGTGTGACATTGCCCCGGCGAAGGGCCGCACCCAGGTTTGCAGCATTGTCGCACACGGCCTTCCCTGGTTTCAGGTCCAGTGGAGACAACCATTCATGAAATTGGTTCTCCAGAGCTGACCACAACTCCTCAGCTGTGTGACTCACATTTCCCAGACATTTCAATGTAAAAACCGCCTGATGACGTTGAGCCCTACTGCCAGCATAGTAAGGAGGTGTGCAGGATCCCTTCTGCGCAGTTAGAAAGCTTGTGGCATGACCAGACAGGCTTTGGGTGCAGGTGGAAGACCGAGAGGAGGTTGAGGAGGCAGAAGCAGTGGAGGAACTTTGACATAAAGAGGATTGACGCACAACTCGTGGGGACGGCAAGACTTGGACAGCAGCCCCTTGTCCTGCTGTCACCATAGTTACCCAGTGCCCAGTCAGCGACATGTAACGCCCCTGTCCATGCCTACTCGTCCAAGTGTCTGTGGTGAAATGCACCCTGTCACACACAGAGTTTCTCAAAGAAGCGGTGATGTTGTGTGCGACATGCTGGTGGAGCGCAGGCACACCTTTCTTTGAGAAGTAGTGCCGACTGGGCATCTGGTACTGGGGCACTGCGACGGACATAAGGTCTCGAAAATCCTCTGTGTCCACCAGGCGGAAAGGCAGCATTTCTGTAGCCAAGAGCTTGCAGATGGTGAAATTCAACCTCTTAGCTTTCTCATGGCTAGGAGGAAATGGTCTTTTACTTGTCCACATCTGAGGGACCGAGGGCTGGCTATTGTGCTTAGACGGGGTTGATAAGGGTGTCCCCGGCAAACTGCCGGTCTGTGAGGAAGATGCAGGCGGACATGTTAGGTTGCCTTGATCCAAAGGTGGTGCTATCAATGTCGGACAGCGCTCAAGACCAGCTGGTGTTACCACCTCCAAAGAAAATGATGACCTGCCAATCACGCTGGCTGTTGCGGGTAAAGAGGTGGCAGGTCTGCGCCCCAAAACAGGTGTGACTGCTGTCCCCCCAGTCACAGAGGATGAAGAGGCCGCGGATGCACAAGATATGGCAGACGGTGGTTGGCCCGGCCGGCTAGACCGCATTGTAGCACACTGAGCTTTCCACTGCAACTTATGCTTCATGTCCATGTGCCGGTTCATGCATGAAGTACTCAAACTATGTATTTTTTGGCCTCTACTTAGCTTTTGCTGACAAATGTTACAGATAACACGAGTTGGGTCATCTTTATCGATCTGAAAAAATGCCCAGGCTATGCAAGGCTTAGCACCCATGCGACCTGAAGAGCCACCACGACTTGTGGTGAGAGGCAGAGTTGTGTTTGAGGATGCAGTTGTTGACGTGCTTCCAGTACTACGTCTCTGTCCAGGAAGGCGCAACCTGACCTCGTCGTCACTAGCATCTTCCTCCACCTCCTCTGCTGACCTCATCTCTTGGCTGACTGTGGGTTGACAGTAAGTGGGATCTCCGACCTCATCATCATCACCCTGTGCGTTATCACACCCATCGTCCTCAGAGCCAACCTGTTCCTGCCCTGACAAAAAACTAAAGTTGTCGCTCCAATCAGGTATTTGAGTCTTATCATCGTCTTCCTCATTGTCTCCACCAACAGGAGTTACAGTTTGGGAATGAGGGTCTACATTATGGTCAGAACCTTCTGCGTCTGGTCCTGGATCCGACTCATAAAGATTCTGGGCATCAGTGCAGATCATTTCCTCGTCTGGATTCACAGAAGCGCTGGAGTCGACCTCTGATTCCCAGGCTATAGTATGAGTAAACAGCTCTGCAGACTCAACCATCTGTTCTACCTCATACTCAGACGGGCAGCTGGAGATTTGGGAGCTGTGAGGAAGCAAGTGCGATTTGGGTGACACCTTTGAGGACTGGAGTATTTGTGATGTTGAAGTTGATGTGGAGGAGAGCCCACTTAAAGGAGCACTTGATATCCGTTGAAGCACCTGCTGTTTTTGTGCCTCATCTGGAATTTGTAGCAATTGGCGTGGCCGTAAGAAAGGGATCTTATCACATTGTCCGCTAAAAGAAGTAGACATTTTAGTTTGGCTGGAAGATGGTCTTTCTTCTGCACCTACCCCACGGACACAACCTTTTTTCCCCTTCCCAACACGCCTATTCCCCTTTCCACCAGCAGCAGGCCTTTTTCCACTCATTTTGGTGGTTAACTAATTCACAACTCTGGAGTTGTTTGCACAAAAAAACAATGGATGGTAACCGAGCAGAGCTGAGTGGCCAAACTGTGGTATTAGGCCAAAACTATTGGCTGGGTTAGATGCAGAAAAAAATTATTTTTAATTTGCAACCTGATGGAGGTCAGTATAGATGGACTAATAGACCAAGTCCCACACACCGCTAGAAGCCCAAATATTTTTTCAGAGCTAGATGCAGAAAATTTTTTTATTCAATTTGCAACCTGATGGAGGTCAGTATAGATGGACTAATAGACCAAGTCCCACACACTGCTAGAAGCCCAAATATTTTTTCAGAGCTAGATGCAGAAAAAAATTATTTTTAATTTGCAACCTGATGGAGGTCAGTATAGATGGACTAATAGACCAAGTCCCACACACTGCTAGAAGCCCAAATATTTTTTCAGAGCTAGATGCAGAAAAAAATTATTTTTAATTTGCAACCTGATGGAGGTCAGTATAGATGGACTAATAGACCAAGTCCCACACACCGCTAGAAGCCCAAATATTTTTTCAGAGCTAGATGCAGAAAAAAATTATATTCAATTTGCAACCTGCTGGACGTCAGTATAGAAGGACTAATAGAACAAGTCCCACACACTGCTAGAAGCCCAAATATTTTTTCAGAGCTAAATGCAGAAAAAAATTATTTTTAATTTGCAACCTGATGGAGGTCAGTATAGATGGACTAATAGACCAAGTCCCACACACTGCTAGAAGCCCAAATATTTTTTCAGAGCTAGATGCAGAAAAAAATTATTTTTAATTTGCAACCTGATGGAGGTCAGTATAGATGGACTAATAGACCAAGTCCCACACACCGCTAGAAGCCCAAATATTTTTTCAGAGCTAGATGCAGAAATTTTTTTTATTCAATTTGCAACCTGATGGAGGTCAGTATAGATGGACTAATAGACCAAGTCCCACACACTGCTAGAAGCCCAAATATTTTTTCAGAGCTAGATGCAGAAAAAAATTATTTTTAATTTGCAACCTGATGGAGGTCAGTACAGATGGACTAATAGACCAAGTCCCACACACTGCTAGAAGCCCAAATATTTTTTCAGAGCTAGATGCAGAAAAAAATTATTTTTAATTTGCAACCTGATGGAGGTCAGTATAGATGGACTAATAGAACAAGTCCCACACGCTGCTAGAAGCCCAAATATTTTTTCAGAGATAAATGAAGAAAAAAATTATTTTTAATTTGCAACCTGAAGGAGGTCAGTATAGATGGACTAATAGACCAAGTCCCACACACTGCTAGAAGCCCAAATATTTTTTCAGAGCTAGATGCAGAAAAAAAATATTTTTAATTTGCAACCTGATGGAGGTCAGTATAGATGGACTAATAGACCAAGTCCCACACACCGCTAGAAGCCCAAATATTTTTTCAGAGCTAGATGCAGAAAAAAATTATATTCAATTTGCAACCTGCTGGAGGTCAGTATAGAAGGACTAATAGAACAAGTCCCACACACTGCTAGAAGCCCAAATATTTTTTCAGAGCTAAATGAAGAAAAAAATTATTTTTAATTTGCAACCTGATGGAGGTCAGTATAGATGGACTAATAGACCAAGTCCCACACACTGCTAGAAGCCCAAATATTTTTTCAGAGCTAGATGCAGAAAAAAATTATATTCAGTTTGCAACCTGATGGAGGTCAGTATAGATGGACTAATAGAATGATGCTATGCCCAAAAGATTTTACTTCACTAGGTGCAGTAAAAAAATTGGTATTCTATACACAGGTGTTATATCTTGCAACACAGATAGGCTACTCCACTGACTAACACACTCTGCAATAGGCCAAAAAGGATTAGCTTTGCTAGATTCAGCCAAATGCTGTGAAAAAAACTTGCACAGCCCTGGCACAGACCTGCCTGGCAAAAACTGATAGGAACTGATGTAACCTAGTCCTGAAAAGGACTCCAATTACAATTAGTCTTTACTCCCACAATCTATCTATTTAAGAGCACAGACCTGCCTGATAAAAGTCGTAGGAAATGCTGTAACCTAGTCCTTAAAAGGACTGCAATCACAACTATTCCCTACTCCCAAGCTATCTGTATATTTGTGCGAAAATTGGCTTGAAATTAACAAGGTATAGCGCACACAGCAACAGCGGTGCCGTCTAACACGCAGCTGCAGCAGTGAGAAAATGGTGGCGACGGGGAAAATGGCTTGGTCTTATAGGGCAAGGACATGTGACATACACTGCCAATGACACATGCCCTTGCTTGTGTGAAACAAAGCACTTCGCTGCGTGTGTGCACTGCTGATAGGCTGACAGATTGCACCTCCTCACTGTAAATGCGGGAAAGAGAAAAAAAAATGGAGATCTTCATTGTTCCTGCAGAGATCCATCCCCTGCCCCTCCCCCCGCCCCGCTGTACACTCAAACTGCGGATTAACATTAATTTTCATCATTACTGAGAAAAAATCCAGTTATGATTTTGGTGCACGAACAGTTATCGAACATAACCTCGAACAGCCGAATTTTTCTCAAATCGTTCGTGTTCGCCGAACGGCTCGAACACCGCCCAAAACAGCTCGAATTTGAAATTGGTGAACAGTTCGAGTAGAACAACGCTCATCTCTACTCTTCACATCAGGTATCATATTAATCAGCATCACTGCACCATTATAGCCATGCCTTTAGTTTATAGTGCTATATACTCCTGACAGGTTCTCTTTAACAAGATCAGCTCAGTTTGGAGTTAATGTCAGATTTTTTAATGAGATCATTGACTTTTAAAGTAGCTACTAGTGTTGAGCGAGCATGCTCGACACTATTCGTTACTCGCCAGAGCATCACGCTACTAGGGATGTTCAGCGAGCACCGAGCATTTCCGGGTTTCTCGGGAAGGAGCTTGGGTCTCCGCCCTGCACGTTTGGCGCTCTATACAGAGCCAATGAACATGAAGGGATTGCCAGCCAGTGACTGTAATGCCTCAGCCATGTTGTTTGTGGGCATTACAGTGATTGGCTGGCCACACAGCGTCATCTCGAGTATTTAAAACAGGGCGCCGCCATCTTGAACAAAGTCGCTCCGGATCAGATGGTGTAGAAAGAGTGCTGCTGAGTTAGGGAGAGATATATACTGCGAAATAGGTAGCGTAGGGTTTCTAAAGCCTTCCAAATCAAACAATCAGTCCTTCTCAGGACTAATATCCATCCGAGATATCAGGCAGGCAGGCAGGCTGTATAGGAGACGCAGTGGTTATACCAGCAAACGCTGCATTACAGTCCTGTGTGCTTCTATTGGTCAAATTGCTAGACTTATCACCCTGGTCTCAGGGGCCAGGAAAAAAAAAAAAATTTTTCATCTAAATCCTTTATTTTTTTTTCCTCAGTCAGACTGTCCAAATACGCGTCTTTTAAACCCCACCCCCCCAAAAAAAAAAAAAAATTGAGTGTGTCTGTGACTGTTCAGACACCAATATATCTGTTTAAAAGAGTCTGGTGTAGGCCAGAAAAATATAACTGTGGTTTTGTAGATCCACGGGTGAAATCTCTGTATTATCCTGTTTTTGGCATTTTTTGCCGTAAAAAAAACAGTAATAGTGTCTCCCTGACTGGTCAGACACCAATATATCTGTTTAAAAGAGTCTGGTGTAGGCCAGAAAAATATAACTGTGGTTTTGCAGTTCCACGGGTCAAATCTCTGTTTTATCCTGTTTTTGGCATTTTTTGCCTTTAAAAAAAACTGTAATAGTGTCTCCCTGACTGGTCAGACACCAATATATCTGCTTAAAAGAGTCGGGTGTAGGCCAGAAAAATATAACTGTGATTTTGCAGTTCCACGGGTCAAATCTTTGTATTATCCTGCTCTTTGTATTTTTTGCGGTAAAAAAAACAGTAATAGTGTCTCCCTGACTGGTCAGACTCCATTATATCTGTTTTAAAGAGTCTCGTGTACGCCACATAAATATAACTGTGATTTTGCAGATACACTGGTCAAATCTCTGTATTATCATGTTTTTGGCATTTTTTTGCCATAAAAAAACAGTAATAGTGTCTCCCTGATTGGTCAGACACCAATATATCTGTTTAAAATAGTCTGGTGTAGGCCAGAAAAATATAACTGTGGTTTTTCAGTTCCACAGGTCAAATCTCTGTATTATCGTGTTTTTGTCATTTTTTGCCGTAAAAAAACTGTAATAGTGTCTCCATGACAGGTCAGACATGAATATATCTGTTTAAAAGAGTCTGGTATAGGCCAGAAAAATCTAACTCTGGTTTTGCAGTTCCACGGGTCAAATCTCTGTATTATCCTTCTTTTTGCCGTAAAAAAAAACAGTAAAAGTGTCTCCCTGACTGGTCAGACACCAATATATCTGTTTAAAAGAGTCTGGAGTAGGACTGAAAAATAGAACTGTGGTTTTGCAGTTCCACGGGTCAAATCTCTGTATTATCCTGTTTTTGGCATTTTTTGCCATAAAAAAAACAGTAATAGTGTCTCCCTGACTGGTCAGACACCAATATATCTGTTTAAAAGAGTCTGGTGTAGGTCAGAAAAATATAACTGTGGTTTTGCAGTTCCACTGGTCAAATCTCTGTATTATCCTGTTTTTGGCATTTTTTGCCATAAAAAAACAGTAATAGTGTCTCCCTGACTGGTCAGACACCAATATATCTGTTTAACCCCTTAAGCCCCGCGGGTGGTTTGCACGTTAATGACCGGGCCAATTTTTACAATTCTGACCACTGTCACTTTATGAGATAATTACTCTGGAACGCTTCAACGGATCCCCCTGATTCTGAGATTGTTTTTTCGTGACATATTGTACTTCATGATTGTGGAAAAATTTCTTCGATATCACTTGCGTTTATTTGTGAAAAAAATGGAAATTTGGCGAAAATTTTGAAAATTTTGCAATTTTCAAAATTTGAATTTTTAAGCCCTGAAATCAGAGCGATATGTCACACAAAAGAGTTAATAAATAACATTTCCCACATGTCTACTTTACATCAGCACAATTTTGGAATCAAAATTTTTTTGTTAGGGAGCTATAAGGGTTAAAAGTTGACCAGCGATTTCTCATTTTTCCAACAAAATTTACAAAACCATTTTTTTAGGGTCCACATCACATTTGAAGTCACTTTGAGAGGTCTTTATGACAGAAAATACCCAAAAGTGACACCATTCTAAAAACTGCACCCCTCAAGGTGCTCAAAACCACATTCAAGAACTTTATTAACCCTTCAGGTGCTTCATAGGAATTTTTTGAATGTGGAAGAAAAAAATGAACATTTAACTTTTTTCACAAAAATGTTACTTTAGACCCAATTTTTTTATTTTCACAGGGGTAACAAGAAAAAATGGACCGCAAAATTTGTTGTGCAATTTCCCCTGGGCACGCAGATACCCAATATTTGGGGAAAAAACACTGTTTGGGTGCACTGTAGGGCTCGGAAGGGAAGGAGCGCCATTTGACTTTTTGATTGTAAAATTTGCTTGAATAATTAGCGGACACCATGTTGCGTTTAGAGAGCCCCTGTGTGCCCAAATATTGGAGCTCCCCCACAAGTGACCCCATTTTGGAAACTAAACCCCCCAAGGCACCTATCTAGATGCATAGTGAGCAGTTGCAACCCCCAGGTGCTTCACAAATTGATTCGTAAAAATGAAAAAGTGAAGAAAAAAAACACTTTTTCATTGTTACGAATCAATTTGTGAAGCACCTGGGGGTTCCAACTGCTCACTATGCATCTAGGTAGGTGCCTTGGGGGGTCTTGTTTCCAAAATGGGGTCACTTGTGGGGTAGCTCCAATGTTTGGGCACACAGGGACTCTCTAAATGCAACATGGTATCCGCTAACAAATTGAATGGAAAATCGGCTCAAATTGTTAGCGGACACCACATTGCGTTTGGAGAGCCCCTCTGTGCCCAAACTTTGGAGCTCCCCCACAAGTGACCCCATTTTGGAAACTAGACCCCCCAAGGCACCTTTCTATATGCATAGTGAGCACTTGGAACCCCCAGGTGCTTCACAAATTGATTCGTAATAATGAAAAAGTGAAAAAAAAAACACATTTTCATTTTTACGAATCAATTTGTGAAGCACCTAGGGGTTCCAAGTGCTCACTATGCATCTAGATAGGTGCCTTGGGGGGTCTAGTTTCCAAAATGGGGTCACTTGTGGGGGAGCTCCAATGTTTGGGCACACAGGGACTCTCTAAATGCAACATGGTATCCGCTAACAAATTGAATGGAAAATCGGCTCAAATTGTTAGTGGACACCACATTGCGTTTGGAGAGCCCCTCTGTGCCCAAACTTTGGAGCTCCCCCACAAGTGACCACATTTTGGAAACTAGACCCCCCAAGGCACCTTTCTAGATGCATAGTGAGCACTTGGAACCCCCAGATGCTTCACAAATTGATTCGCAATAATGAAAAAGTGAAAAAAAAAACACTTTTTCATTTTTATGAATCAATTTGTGAAGCACCTGGGGTTCCAAGTGCTCACTATGCATCTAGATAGGTGCCTTGGGGGGTCTAGTTTCCAAAATGGGGTCACTTGTGGGGGAGCTCCAATGTTTGGACACACAGGGACTCTCCAAATGCAACATGATATCCGCTAACAATTTGAGCCGACAATTTGTTAGCGGATATCATGTTGCATTTGGAGAGTCCCTGTGTGCCCAAACATTGGAGCTCCCCCACAAGTGACCCCATTTTGGAAACTAGACCCCCCAAGGCACCTATCTAGATTCATAGTGAGCACTTGGAACCCCAGGTGCTTCACAAATTGATTCATAAAAATGAAAAAGTGTTTTTTGTTTCACTTTTTCATTATTACGAATCAATTTGTGAAGCACCCGGGGGTTCCAAGTGCTCACTATGCATCTAGAAAGGTGCCTTGGGGGGTCTAGTTTCCAAAATGGGGTCACTTGTGGGGGAGCTCCAAAGTTTGGGCACAGAGGGGCTCTCCAAACGCAATGTGGTGTCCGCTAACAATTTGAGCCGATTTTCCATTCAATTTGTTAGCGGATACCATGTTGCATTTAGAGAGTCCCTGCGTGCCCAAACATTGGAGCTCCCCCACAAGTGACCCCATTTTGGAAACTAGACCCCCCAAGGCACCTATCTAGATTCATAGTGAGCACTTGGAACCCCAGGTGCTTCACAAATTGATTCATAAAAATGAAAAAGTGTTTTTTTTTTCACTTTTTCATTTTTACGAATCAATTTGTGAAGCACCTGGGGATTCCAAGTGCTCACTATTCATCTAGATAGGTGCCTTGGGGGGTCTAGTTTCCAAAATGGGGTCACTTGTGGGGGAGCTCCAATGTTTGGGCACACAGGGGCTCTCCAAACGCAACATGGCGTCCGCTAACAATTTGAGCCGATTTTCCATTCAATTTGTTAGCGGACACCATGTCGCGTTTGGAGAGCCCGTGATGTGCCTAAACAGTGGAGCTCCCCCACAAGTGTCACCATTTTGGAAACTATACCCCTCAAGGATTTTATTAAGGTGTATAGTGAACATTTTGAACCCAGAGGTACGGCACAGAATTTGTTTACATTAGGTCATCATATTGAATAAGTTGTCATTATTCTTGAGCGCAAGTGCTCGCTACTTGAGTTTGCATCGGGTACTCAGGTATGCACCATGTACAGCGTGTGCTCGAGTGACATGCTCGAGTCCCTGCTCCGCATGTTTCACGGTTATTAGACACCCAAAAAAAAAACATGCGGGGATCGCTCGTGCATGGCAGGCAATCCCCGTAAAGTTTTTTGGCCGCGAAGCATATGGGGCAGAGACTCGAGCATGTCACTCACATACCCACGATACTCAATGCATACCAGAGCACCCGATGCAAACTCAAGTAGCGAGCACTTGCTCTCAACACTAGTCGCCATATCGTCATCTTTTTTCCTTACTTTTGAAAAAAATCCCAACCCCATCCCTAACCCTAGCACAACCCTAGCCCCAGCACAACCCTAGCCCCAGCACAACCCTAGCCCCAGCACAACCCTAGCCCCAGCACAACCCAGCCCTAACCCTAGCCCAATCCTAACCCAAGAGTTTATTTTTGACGCCGTTCCTTGTGCGGTATAAGTGATTAGACGACTTTATTCTTCGGGTCGGTGTGATTACAGCAATGCCAGAATCATATGGGGTTTTTATGACTGACAGCTGTCACACACTAAAAGACGCATTTTTTGTAAAATCTAGTTTTTGCATCGCCATATTTTGAGAGCTATAATTTTTCCAGATTTTGGCAGACAGTCATGTGGTGGCTCGTTTTTTGCGGGATGACTTGACGTTGTTATTGGTGCCATTTTCAGGCACGTGACATTTTTTGATAGCTTTCTATTCCAATTTTTGGGAGGCAGAATAAACAAAAACCAACAATTCAGGAATTGTTTTTTTTTTTTTTTTTATTCTGTTCCGCGTGTGGTAAAATTGATGAGGTAGCTTTATTCTTCGGGTCAGTACGTTTACAGCGGTACCACATTTGTATAATTTTTCTATGTTTTGGCGCTTATACACAATAAAAGCTATTTTATAGAAAAAAATATTTTTTAGTATCGCTTTATTCTGAGAGCTATAACTTTTTTATTTTTCGGCTGATGGAGCTGTATGGCAGCTTGTTTTTTGCGGGACGAGATGACGTTTTCAGCGGTATCATTTTTATTTATATGCGTCTTTTTGATCGCGTGTTATTCCACTTTTTGCTTGGCGGTATGGTGATAAAGCATTGTTTTTTGCTTCGTTTTTTTTTTTTTTTTTTTACTGTGTTCACTGAAGGGGTTAACTAGTGGGACAGTTTTATAGGTCAGGTTTTTCCAGACGCGGCGATACCAAATATGTGTACTTTTATTGTTTTTTTTTTATTTTTTTTATAATAATATTTATTGATGGGTACATTATATTTTTATTTTTGGTGTATTATTTTTTTTATTTTTTTATAATATTTTTGCACATTTATTTTTTTTTCCACTTTCACACAGTTTATACACTTTATTACTTTGTCCCACTCTGGGACTTTCACTTTTTTTTTTCTGATCGCCTGCATGGCACAGGAATGGAGCACCATCCCTATGCCATGAAGGCTGTCAGAAATGCACGTTGTGAAGATTGCTTGGAGATGCACTGCGCATGTCCAAGCAATCTTCCTGCTCTCTGGTGACCCGGATGTTGTCATGACGACATCGGGTCGTCATGGCAACACCCGGGAAGCCTTTGCAGACTGCGCTGGAAGCCGGAAGAGGAGGTGAGTATCGCCGATCACCTCCCCTTGCCCCCGCAATGCCGCGATCGACTTCGATCGCAGCATCGCGGGGATTAATGTGCTGGGAGCGGTGCAGGACCGCTCCCTGCACATAGTACCGGGTGTCAGCTGTGACAATCAGCTGACACCCGGCGGCGATCGCGCCGGCACAGCCTGTGTGCGCGCGCGATGACGTACTAATACGGGTCTGGCTCTTAAGTCCCAGGGCACAGACGCGTATTAGTACGTCAGATGTTATTAAGGGGTTAAAATAGTCTGGTGTAGGCCAGAAAAATATAACTGTGGTTTTTCAGTTCCACAGGTCAAATCTCTGTATTATCGTGTTTTTTGCATTTTTTGCCGTAAAAAAAAACGTAATAGTGTCTCCCTGACTGGTCAGACATGAATATATCTGTTTAAAAGAGTCTGGTATAGGCCAGAAAAATCTAACTCTGGTTTTGCAGTTCCACGGGTCAAATCTCTGTATTATCCTGCTTCTTGCCGTAAAAAAAAACAGTAAAAGTGTCTCCCTGACTGGTCAGACACCAATATATCTGTTTAAAAGAGTCTGGAGTAGGCCAGAAAAATATAACTGTGGTTTTGCAGTTCCACGGGTCAAATCTCTGTATTATGCTGTTTTTGGCATTTTTTGCCATAAAAAAAACATTAAAAGTGTCTCCCTGACTGGTCAGACACCAATATATCTGTTTAAAAGAGTCTGGTGTAGGCCAGAAAAATATTACTCTGGTTTTGCAGTTCCACGGGTCAAATCTCTGTATTATCCTGTTTTTGTCATTTTTTGCCGTAAAAGAACCTGTAATAGTGTCTCCCTGACTCGTGAGACACCAATATATCTGTTTAAATGAGTCTGGTGTACGCCACATAACTAAAACTGTGGTTTTGCAGTTCCACGGGTCAAATCTCTGTATTATCCTGCTTTTGGCTTTTTTTGCAGTAAAAAAAAACTGTAATAGTGTTTCCCTGACTGGTCAGACACCAATATATCTGTTTTAAAGAGTCTCGTGTACGCCACATAACTATAACTGTGATTTTGCAATTCCACGGGTCAAATCTCTGTATTATCCTGTTTTTGTCATTTTTTGCCGTAAAAAAAAAACTGTAATAGTGTCTCTCTGACTGGTCAGACACCAATATATCTGTTTAAAAGAGTCTGGTGTAGGCCAGAAAAAAATAACTGTGGTTTTGCAGTTCCTTGGGTCAAATCTCTGTATTATCCTGCTTTATGCATTTTTTTGCCGTAAAAAAAAAAGTAATAGTGTCTCCCTGACTGGTCAGACACCAATATATCTGTTTAAAAGAGTCTTGTGTACGCCACATAACTATAACTGTAGTTTTGCAGTTCCACGGGTCAAATCTTTGTATTATCCTGCTTTTTGTATTTTTTGCCTTTAAAAAAACAGTAATAGTGTCTCCCTGACTGGTCAGACAGCAATATATCTGTTTAAAAGAGTCTCGTGAACGCCACATAACTATAACTGTGGTTTTGCAGTTCCACTGGTCAAATCTCTGTATTATTCTGCTTTTGGCATTTTTTGCCATAAAAAAAACTGTAATAGTGTCTCCCTGACTGGTCAGACACCAATATATCTGTTTTAAAGAGTCTGGTGTACGCCACATAACTATAACTGTGGTTTTGCAGTTCCACTGGTCAATTTCCTGTATTATCCTGCTTTTTGCATTTTTTGCCATTAAAAAAATACAGTAATAGTGTCTCCCTGACTGGTCAGACACCAATATATCTGTTTAAAAGAGTCTGGTGTACGCCACATAACTATAACTGTGGTTTTGCAGTTCCATGGGTCAAATCTCTGTATTATCGTGTTTTTGGCTATTTTTGCCATAAAAAAACTGCAATACTGTCTCCCTGACAGGTCAGACACGAATATATCTGTTTAAAAGAGTCTGGTATAGGCCAGAAAAATCTTACTGTGGTTTTGCAGTTCCACGGGTCAAATATCGGTATTATCCTGCTTTTTGCATTTTTTGCCTTAAAAAAAAAACAGTAATAGCGTCTCCCTGACTGGTCAGACACCAATATATCTGTTTAAAAGAGTCTGGTGTAGTCCAGAAAAATATAACTGTGGTTCTGCAGTTCCACGGGTCAAATCTCTGTATTATCCTGTTTTTGGCATTTTTTGCCTTAAAAAAAACTGTAATAGTGTCTCCCTGACTGGTCAGACACCAATATATCTGTTTAACCTTCATCCGGCTGAGTATGTACAATTGTAACTATTCCGTTTTAAAATTGCAATAACTTTTTTTCGAAAAGCCGTAGAGGGCTGAAATTTCGTGACATCTCTGCAGTTTTGGTCCAGAATTTATTGGCCAAATTTCAATAAAATATCTCCATGATAATGCTATTTTATTATTATAAACAAGTAAAAAAACTGTTCATTTATATTATAAAAGAAAATGTAAGAAACTTTTTTTTTTGATTTTCTTCACAAGTAATGCATGTTGTCTTTGCTACCGAGTGTTCATCGCAAATGGGTTTCACACAAACCACACAAGACTTTCTAGTCTTACGTTGTTTTCACCTCAGATCTCGGCAGACATAGCAAATACCAACTACAGGGGAGGGTCCACGACTACCATGAGGTATTTGAGGGCCAGCTGCTGCTTGCGATGCTACCAGAATGCATCGTCCAAGCACCATTTCTACTGCACCTCGAAGAAAATGGTTTCTCATCATCATTCGGTTTGTACTACGATCTTCAATTGCAGGCATACACAGCTGATTTGCGAGATCTTTCAGGAACTTTCTTCGTTGATCCTTTGTCCTGAAGCTTGGATTGTGTTCTCTGTAGATGATGTAGGATGCTAACCCAGTGACGTCAATCATATTGTAGAAAAATGCCAGAGGCCAACGTAATGTTCGTCGTTTCACAGTGTACTCTCCCAACATTTTATCCATAACATCAACTCTGCCTTTTGTTTTGTTGTAGTATTTTATTATCTCTGGCTTGGCTGCTAGTGTCTCTTCAACTTCTCCCATCATGTGCATAGATGATAGAAGCATGACTGATTTGTTCTTCTTTGGTACATATGAACAGACTGTTGCTTCATGATTGTAGGCAAAATTTGTCGAGTTTACAGGCCTTTCTTTTGCAGGCTGCATGTTGCTAGGTAGGAACCATTTGATTTTTCTCACTGTACCAACTAGTGTCATGTTCCAGGAGTTCAATACCTTAGCTAGTTCCATGGTTGTAAAGAAGTTATCGGTGGTGATATTTCTTCCAGAGCCTTTATACGAGTTCACTAGGTCCAATACTGTTCGTTCACCAATGTTTACTTGTCGAGGACCATCAGTTGGTTTCCCAGTGTAGAGCTGACCTTGTAATGGGTAGGCGTTTGACGAGTCACAAGCCCTGAAAATCTTTATTCCATATTTAGCTGGTTTTGAAGGTATATACTGGGTAAATTTAGTATGGCCTCTAAATGGAAATAATTGCTCGTCGACAGTGATACAATTATATGGCTTGTAGGCTCTCTCCAGATTTCTGTTCAGCATTGTCCAGATGTCCCGTATTGGTGCAGCTTTATCTGTTTGCACACGTTCTGCACGTGTATTTTCGTTGTCAAATCTTATAAATCTGAGTATCATCTTGAAGCGGTCACGAGACATGGCTGCACGTATAAGAGGCAGAGCAGCAACATTCCACATTTCCTCCAGATTCTCCTTGTTGTCTCTGTGCACACCAGCCGCAAACAGTATGCCCAAAAAATGCATGGAGTTCAGTTTCAGTAAATTGCTTGAATGTTTTTTGTGGTAGCCGTTCAGAAGAATCAGGAAAACGTTGTACCAGTTCGTTGTTGTAAGCATCACAAACTCTCTTGGCTTTTCGATTCGTTTCTCATAATTAGAGATGAGCGTTGTTCTACTCGAACTGTTCGCCAATCTCAAATTCGAGCTGTTTTGGGCGGTGTTCGAGCCGTTCGGCGAACACGAACAATTTGAGAAAAATTCGGCTGTTCGAGGTTATGTTCGATAACTGTTCGTGCACCAAAATCATAACTGGATTTTTTCTCAGTAATGATGAAAATTAATGTTAATACGCAGTTTGAGTGTACAGCGGGGTGGGGGGAGGGGCAGGGGATGGATCTCTGCAAGAACAATGAATATCTCCATTTTTTTTTCTCTTTCCCGCATTTGCAGTGGGGAGGTGCAATCTGTCAGCCTATCAGCAGCGCACACACGGAGCGAAGTGCTTTTTTTCACACAAGCAAGGGCATGTGTCATTGGCAGTGTATGTCACATGTCCTTGCCCTATAAGACCAAGCCATTTTCCCCGTCGCCACCATTTTCTCACTGCTGCAGCTGCGTGTTAGACGGCACCGCTGTTGCTGTGTGCGCTATACCTTGTTAATTTCAAGTCAATTTTCGCACAAATATACAGATAGCTTGGGAGTAGGGAATAGTTGTGATTGCAGTCCTTTTAAGGACTAGGTTACAGCATTTCCTACGACTTTTATCAGGGAGGTCTGTGCTCTTAAATAGATAGGTTGTGGGAGTAAAGACTAATTGTAATTGGAGTCCTTTTCAGGACTAGGTTACATGAGTTCCTATCAGTTTTTGCCAGGCAGGTCTGTGCCAGTGCTGTGCAAGTTTTTTTCACAGCATTTGGCTGAATCTAGCAAAGCTAATCCTTTTTGGCCTATTGCAGAGTGTGTTAGTCAGTGGAGTAGCCTATCTGTGTTGCAAGATATAACACCTGTGTATAGAATACCAATTTTTTTACTGCACCTAGTGAAGTAAAATCTTTTGGGCATAGCATCATTCTATTAGTCCATCTATACTGACCTCCATCAGGTTGCAAACTGAATATAATTTTTTTCTGCATCTAGCTCTGAAAAAATATTTGGGCTTCTAGCAGTGTGTGGGACTTGGTCTATTAGTCCATCTATACTGACCTCCATCAGGTTGCAAATTAAAAATTATTTTTTTCTTCATTTAGCTCTGAAAAAATATTTGGGCTTCTAGCAGTGTGTGGGACTTGTTCTATTAGTCCTTCTATACTGACCTCCAGCAGGTTGCAAATTGAATATAATTTTTTTCTGCATCTAGCTCTGAAAAAATAGTTGGGCTTCTAGCGGTGTGTGGGACTTGGTCTATTAGTCCATCTATACTGACCTCCATCAGGTTGCAAATTAAAAATAATTTTTTTCTGCATCTAGCTCTGAAAAAATATTTGGGCTTCTAGCAGTGTGTGGGACTTGGTCTATTAGTCCATCTATACTGACCTCCATCAGGTTGCAAATTAAAAATAATTTTTTTCTGCATCTAGCTCTGAAAAAATATTTGGGCTTCTAGCAGTGTGTGGGACTTGTTCTATTAGTCCTTCTATACTGACCTCCAGCAGGTTGCAAATTGAATATAATTTTTTTCTGCATCTAGCTCTGAAAAAATAGTTGGGCTTCTAGCGGTGTGTGGGACTTGGTCTATTAGTCCATCTATACTGACCTCCATCAGGTTGCAAATTAAAAATAATTTTTTTCTGCATCTAGCTCTGAAAAAATATTTGGGCTTCTAGCAGTGTGTGGGACTTGGTCTATTAGTCCATCTATACTGACCTCCATCAGGTTGCAAATTAAAAATAATTTTTTTCTGCATCTAGCTCTGAAAAAATATTTGGGCTTCTAGCGGTGTGTGGGACTTGGTCTATTAGTCCATCTATACTGACCTCCATCAGGTTGCAAATTAAAAATAATTTTTTTCTGCATCTAGCTCTGAAAAAATATTTGGGCTTCTAGCAGTGTGTGGGACTTGGTCTATTAGTCCATCTATACTGACCTCCATCAGGTTGCAAATTAAAAATAATTTTTTTCTGCATCTAGCTCTGAAAAAATATTTGGGCTTCTAGCAGTGTGTGGGACTTGGTCTATTAGTCCATCTATACTGACCTCCATCAGGTTGCAAATTAAAAATAATTTTTATCTGCATCTAGCTCTGAAAAAATATTTGGGCTTCTAGCAGTGTGTGGGACTTGGTCTATTAGTCCATCTATACTGACCTCCATCAGGTTGCAAATTAAAAATAATTTTTTTCTTCATTTAGCTCTGAAAAAATATTTGGGCTTCTAGCAGTGTGTGGGACTTGTTCTATTAGTCCTTCTATACTGACCTCCAGCAGGTTGCAAATTGAATATAATTTTTTTCTGCATCTAGCTCTGAAAAAATAGTTGGGCTTCTAGCGGTGTGTGGGACTTGGTCTATTAGTCCATCTATACTGACCTCCATCAGGTTGCAAATTAAAAATAATTTTTTTCTGCATCTAGCTCTGAAAAAATATTTGGGCTTCTAGCAGTGTGTGGGACTTGGTCTATTAGTCCATCTATACTGACCTCCATCAGGTTGCAAATTAAAAATAATTTTTTTCTGCATCTAGCTCTGAAAAAATATTTGGGCTTCTAGCGGTGTGTGGGACTTGGTCTATTAGTCCATCTATACTGACCTCCATCAGGTTGCAAATTAAAAATAATTTTTTTCTGCATCTAGCTCTGAAAAAATATTTGGGCTTCTAGCAGTGTGTGGGACTTGGTCTATTAGTCCATCTATACTGACCTCCATCAGGTTGCAAATTAAAAATAATTTTTTTCTGCATCTAGCTCTGAAAAAATATTTGGGCTTCTAGCAGTGTGTGGGACTTGGTCTATTAGTCCATCTATACTGACCTCCATCAGGTTGCAAATTAAAAATAATTTTTATCTGCATCTACAGTACCTCTGAAAAAATATTTGGGCTTCTAGCAGTGTGTGGGACTATTTGTATTAGTCCATCTATACTGACCTCCATCAGGTTGCAAATTCAAAATAATTTTTTTCTGCATCTAACCCAGCCAATAGTTTTGGCCTAATACCACAGTTTGGCCACTCAGCTCTGCTCGGTTACCATCCATTGTTTTTTTGTGCAAACAACTCCAGAGTTGTGAATTAGTTAACCATCAAAATGAGTGGAAAAAGGCCTGCTGCTGGTGGAAAGGGGAATAGGCGTGTTGAGAAGGGGAAAAAAGGTTGTGTCCGTGGGGTAGGTGTTAAAGCAACAGTAACATCTGCAGAAGAAAGACCATCTTCCAGCCAAACTAAAATGTCTACTTCTTTTAGCGCACAATGTGATAAGATCCCTTTCTTACGGCCACGCCAATCGCTACAAATTCCAGATGAGGCACAAAAACAGCAGGTGCTTCAACGGATATCAAGTGCTCCTTTAAGTGGGCTCTCCTCCACATCAACTTCAACATCACAAATACTCCAGTCCTCAAAGGTGTCACCCAAATCGCACTTGCTTCCTCACAGCTCCCAAATCTCCAGCTGCCCGTCTGAGTATGAGGTAGAACAGATGGTTGAGTCTGCAGAGCTGTTTACTCATACTATAGCCTGGGAATCAGAGGTCGACTCCAGCGCTTCTGTGAATCCAGACGAGGAAATGATCTGCACTGATGCCCAGAATCTTTATGAGTCGGATCCAGGACCAGATGCAGAAGGTTCTGACCTTAATGTAGACCCTCATTCCCAAACTGTAACTCCTGTTGGTGGAGACAATGAGGAAGACGATGATAAGACTCAAATACCTGATTGGAGCGACAACTTTAGTTTTTTGTCAGGGCAGGAACAGGTTGGCTCTGAGGACGACGGGTGTGATAACGCACAGGGTGATGATGATGAGGTCGGAGATCCCATTTACTGTCAACCCACAGTCAGCCAAGAGATGAGGTCAGCAGAGGAGGTGGAGGAAGATGCTAGTGACGACGAGGTCAGGTTGCGCCTTCCTGGACAGAGACGTAGTACTGGAAGCACGTCAACAACTGCATCCTCAAACACAACTCTGCCTCTCACCACAAGTCGTGGTGGCTCTTCAGGTCGCATGGGTGCTAAGCCTTGCATAGCCTGGGCATTTTTTCAGATCGATAAAGATGACCCAACTCGTGTTATCTGTAACATTTGTCAGCAAAAGCTAAGCAGAGGCCAAAAAATACATAGTTTCAGTACTTCATGAACCGGCACATGGACATGAAGCATAAGTTGCAGTGGGAAGCTCAGTGTGCTACAATGCGGCCTAGCCGGCCGGGCCAATCACCGTCTGCCATATCTTGTGCATCCGCGGCCTCTTCATCCTCTGTGACTGGGGGGACAGCAGTCACACCTGTTTTGGGGCGCAGACCTGCCACCTCTTTACCCGCAACAGCCAGCGTGATTGGCAGGTCATCATTTTCTTTGGAGGTGGTAACACCAGCTGGTGTTGAGCGCTGTCCGACATCGATAGCACCACTTTTGGATCAAGGCAACCTAACATGTCCGCCTGCATCTTCCTCACAGACCGGCAGTTTGCCGGGGACACCCTTATCAACCCCGTCTAAGCACAATAGCCAGCCCTCGGTCCCTCAGATGTGGACAAGTAAAAGACCATTTCCTCCTAGCCATGAGAAAGCTAAGAGGTTGAATTTCACCATCTGCAAGCTCTTGGCTACAGAAATGCTGCCTTTCCGCCTGGTGGACACAGAGGATTTTCGAGACCTTATGTCCGTCGCAGTGCCCCAGTACCAGATGCCCAGTCGGCACTACTTCTCAAAGAAAGGTGTGCCTGCGCTCCACCAGCATGTCGCACACAACATCACCGCTTCTTTGAGAAACTCTGTGTGTGACAGGGTGCATTTCACCACAGACACTTGGACGAGTAGGCATGGACAGGGGCGTTACATGTCGCTGACTGGGCACTGGGTAACTATGGTGACAGCAGGACAAGGGACTCCTGTCCAAGTCTTGCCATCCCCACGAGTTGTGCGTCAATCCTCTTTATGTCAAAGTTCCTCCACTGCTTCTGCCTCCTCAACCTCCTCTCGGTCTTCCACCTGCACCCAAAGCCTGTCTGGTCATGCCACAAGCTTTCTAACTGCGCAGAAGGGATCCTGCACACCTCCTTACTATGCTGGCAGTAGGGCTCAACGTCATCAGGCGGTTTTTACATTGAAATGTCTGGGAAATGTGAGTCACACAGCTGAGGAGTTGTGGTCAGCTCTGGAGAACCAATTTCATGAATGGTTGTCTCCACTGGACCTGAAACCAGGGAAGGCCGTGTGCGACAATGCTGCAAACCTGGGTGCGGCCCTTCGCCGGGGCAATGTCACACACGTGCCTTGTATGGCTCACGTGTTGAACCTGGCTGTCCAGCAATTTTTAGGCCACTATCCCAGACTAGATGGCCTTCTGCAGAGGGCACGGTCGCTGTGTGCTCACTTCCGCCGTTCGCATCCCGCAGCTCAGCGACTTACCTCTCTACAGAAGTCGTTGGGCCTGCCACTTCACCGGCTAAAATGCGATGTGCCTACCCGGTGGAATTCAACTCTGCACATGTTGCAGCGACTGTGGCAGCACCGACAAGCCCTGGTGCAATACGTTCTGACGTATAGCCTGGGCCAACGAGATTCAGAGGTGGGGCAAATCACGCTGGAGGAGTGGTCTCAGATCAGGGACCTATGCACCCTTCTGCACAGTTTTGAAATGGCGACGAAGATGTTTAGTGCTGACGATGCCATTATCAGCATGACTATTCCGGTGATTTACATGTTGGAGCACATGTTAAACAGAATTCGGAGTCAGGTGGTGGCACAAGAGGAGGTGGAGGAAGTAGAGGAGGAGGAGTTGTATGCGGAAGGGCTAACATCTGCAAGGTCCAGACGGTCGACAGCACCAAGGCGGCAGGCATGTGAGGGTGGGGGAGATGATTTTACCAGGGCGCATGGTAGCAGCCAAACTAGTGAGGAAGGTGCAGGAGCCCAGGAAGAAGTGGAGGATGAACTGATGGAAGACTCATCAGATGAGGGAGACCTTGATCACATTTCTGTTGTGCGAGGTTGGGGGGAGAGGACAGAGGAAGGAAGCATGATTGCTACCTCGCCACCAACACAACAGGGACTTGGTGCTCCTGGATGCGCAACACACATGAGTGCCTTCTTGCTGCACTACCTGCAACATGACCCTCGAATTGTGAGAATTAGAAATAATCCTGACTACTGGGTTGCCACACTGTTAGATCCCCGGTACAAAAGTAAATTTGCAGAAATTATTCCTGCCATAGAAAGGGATGCACGCATGCAGGAGTATCAGCAGAGACTGTTGCAGAATCTTACATGTGCTTTTCCACAAAATACCAGTGGTGCACGTAGTGAATCTCACAGTTCCAACTTGCCAACCGTGGGACCGTCAAGTGTTCAGCACTCAAACCGTAACAGAACCACAGTATCTGCTGGTAACATCAATTTTGCGGAATCATTTCACCACTTTTTTAGCCCATCCTTTGCAAGGCCACAGGATACAAGAAGTCTGACACATAGTCAACGCCTAGAGACGATGGTACAGGAGTATCTCCAAGTAAACATTGAAGCCACGACTGTGTCACTGGACCCTTGCTCTTTTTGGGCTTCCAATCTGGATAAATGGCCGGAGCTAGCCACTTACGCCTTGGAGATCTTGTCATGCCCCGCAGCCAGCGTTCTGTCTGAACGTGTGTTCAGCGCTGCTGGTGGTGTGCTGACAGATAAGCGCACGCGGCTCTCCACTGATAATGTAGACAGACTCACGTTCATAAAGATGAACAAATCATGGATCCGAAACGACTTTTCTACCCCTGTGTCATCCTGGGGAGAGTAAAAGCTTGATGATTGGTTAAAATCACCCTACCAACCGTTTTAAGCTTTCAAATTACTAATCATGTTTATCTGTATCTTGATATATTATGATTACCCAGTAAAACATGAAGTACCAAAAAGAATTTAAAAATAAGTATTTTATTTAGACATATAAAAATCCAAAATAGAATCATAAAAAGAAAAAGGTACCAAACATGAGGAGGCAGGAGAAACAACACTGAAATCTTTGGGAAAACTTGAGTAGTCTTATGATTATGCTGTGGATGAAGCACTCATCACAAATAGAAAGAATATAGTGGTGTTATATATAGCAGCGTCGAGTGTCAGAAGGAGTTAATTCATAATGCCACACATTGGGTCGAATCCACAGGGCAGCAGCGCTGTAGCTTACTAGTGCTCTCGTGCACATAAGTGCATAGACCAGCACTATTCATTCATAGCATGACCAGCACCTGCGGCCGAAGTGATCGAACCAGTGCATATAAATAAATGCATATAAATAAACAAACAAAGATCTCCCGCTGTCACTAACACCTAACACTAAATGGGTATATTCAATACACAGACATATCAAAACAATAAGGTATAAGGTACTTGTTCCATACCAGTGTAGATGCTCCTGCTTCCTGCCCCGACGCGCACGTTTCGCATTAGCTTCTTCGGGAGGCGTGTCACACTGAAAGGTGTGCTCGTTTTTTATATGGCAGCCAGCCAATAAGGGGATAGTGGGCGGAGATAAAGTCAATGCTACTCACAGCGTGGATCCAATGGCGCATGCGAGGACTGAGGCGGCATCCAGAAAAAGAGTCCCGTGACCGGCGGTCACGTGCTGGATGACGCTCACGCCCCCACCAACCAGTGAAAGCGAGGCGTGATCCGCATTAAAAGACCACGGTATCCAGGACTCGGGGCCGCGAACAGACCGCGCACGCGCACTCACCACAAGGAGCGCAGATCATAGATTGGAACGATGAGGAATGATTTGAATGAACGAAATAGGAGCAAGTAAAAGAAAAAATAATAATAAGTAGATGAAAGGGGGATAATAAGGCTGAATAGATGTGTAAATAGAAATGAAGGAATATAGAACAATATATCAAAAGAAAAAAATGAAGAATGAGATGAAAAAATAATAATAATGATAAAAATAAAAATAAGAATTATATGAATTCAAACCAAATGTGGCTTGAATACTAATATCGCAGATGAATGTGCAAATAATTGGCAGATAATGATCGAACTGATAAATTAATAACACAATTAGTAGTATAAGGTGACAATACGTGCTAAAAAAGTATAAAAAGGTATAAATAAGTGCTGATGTCATAAAGTGCATATATATGATTATGTATTTGAAAATCTAATACAATGATAGGATAAAGTGACAGTGCATATATTCACATTGAATCAACATTATAAAGTGGCAATGTGTGACTCACAATACCTAAACATTATAAAGTGACAATGCGAAATAAATTAATTGCAAAATAGATAATGTAAAGTGACGGTGCAAACACAAACTGATAGATAAATACTGGCATTATAATACGCCTATGTATACTAATACACTTAAAAATAAAGTGCAATGACAATATAAAGTGACTGTGCCATAATTGCATCACAAACATTATAAGGTGACGATGCAGAACGCCAATCAAAAAATATATGATAGATAGTCCAAGAAAAGGTTAAAATAATTTATTCCATCCAGATTCTTCATCATTTCATACACCAACAGTGGTTGGCATCTGTGCATCACGGTCTCATCCCCATCCATATGTATTAAACCCCAGGTACCAAATACTAGAAATAAAAGAATAAAAATTAAAATCAAGACAAACAGCACACATCAAAATATACGGTTTCAAATATCATAAATCTCAAATAACTCATATGGCTCACAGAAAGACCCCAAACCCAAAACTCTCATTTAAGCCTTGAGGGGCCAAAGAACCCAACCGATATATCCATCTACTCTCGGTTTTTGCTAATTTTTTATGTAAATCACCCCCTCTAATGCCCATAGTGACTACGTCAATGCCTCTAATTTTTAATAAATGAGGGTTACAATTGTGATACCTCTTAAAATGTTTGGGGATCGTTTTAAGAAGAGAGTCATTAGTATTGGTTTTGGCTTTCTCAATGTCTAAGAAGTGCTCACGAGTTCTTACCTTAAGTTCTCTACTGGTCAACCCAACATAGATTTTATTGCAGGGACATTCAGCCAGATAGATGACACCTTTGGATGCACAAGTGATATGGTGGCGAATTTCAAATGTCCGAGACCCATCATGGTTTCTGAAGTTTGTTGTTTTGATTAAATTGCCACAAGCCTTACATAGACCACAAGGAAAAAAGCCATTTTTGTATTTAGATGTCTTCTGGGCCCTTGGTTCATAATGGCTATGGACCAAAATGTCATTAAGATTACGAGAGCGTTTAGCAATAATCTGTGGTGAATCAGGTAGGATTCGTTTGAGAATTGGGTCAGTGGAGAGGACATCCCAATGCTTCAAAATTATGTTTTTAAATTCCGTCCATTGCGAGTGGTAATTGGTAATCAGGCGTACTTGATTGTCAGCCACAGACGATTTTTTACTGAGTTGATTGTTATAGAGTAAAGAATTCCTAGGAGTAATTTTAGCACGTTGGTAGCCTCTTCTAATTGCTCGATGGCTGTATCCTCTGGCCCTGAACCGTTCCGATAGTTCATGTGATTGAATTTCAAATTGTTCCTCATTTGAACAAATCCTTTTAATGCGTAAGAATTGTCCAATTGGAATACCATTGATGGTGGATTGTAAATGTGATGACGATGCATGAAGTAAGGAATTTGTTGCTGTGGATTTCCGGAACAAGGTGGTGGATAACTGGCCATCTGGATTAGTAGAAATAAAAATGTCTAGAAATTCAGCAGTTCTGCCAAATTTGTATGTGAGTTTAATATTGTATTCATTGCAATTCAGGCTATCCATAAATACTTTCAATTCATCACTGGAACCCTCCCAAATAAACATAAGGTCGTCAATATAACGAAGCCAGTTGTGGATTTTATCGATGCCAGGCCTTGTCTCGTCTTGCAATATTTGACGTTCCCAAAACCCCATAAATAAATTAACATAGGCGGGAGCACAAGATGCCCCCATGGCAGTCCCCTGTAACTGTAAATAGGTTTTATTATTAAAAGTAAACACATTATGAGTTAATATGAATTCCAGCAAAATCAAAATTAATTTAGTTAGAGAATGATCAATATTGCTGGATTGAAGAAACCAAGAGACCGCCATGAGGCCATCACTGTGTCTTATAGAGGTATATAAGGCCTCTACATCTGCTGTCACAATCAGCATATTGTCATTTAATTGTATATTGTCAAGGCGACATAGGACCATGGTAGTATCTTTAACAAATGAAGGTAATTCAGAAACAAGTGGTTTAAGATAAAAATCCACAATCTTGCTTATAGTCTCACAGAGACTTTCATTTCCGGAGACTATCGGTCTCCCTGGAGGATCCAACGTGTTTTTGTGTATCTTAGGAATCAAGTATAGTGTAGCTAATCTAGGGTTCAGATTCTTGTACAGATCCAAAAGTTTTTTGGGGATAATGTGGTCCTCAAAGGCTGATGACAAAAGGCCAAGAAGTTCAGAGTGAAATGCGGTGGTGGGATTAAAGGTCAATTCTTTATAACATTTACGATCGCCAAGTAATTTATTGGCTTGTTTCTCATACATTGAGTTAGGCCACACCACCACATTACCACCTTTATCAGCCATTTTGAAGACCACATCATCCCAACCCTTCATTTCATCTATAGCTTTTCTTTCTCTGAAACTCAAATTGGACTGGCCTCTAGATTCAAGGGCCAGTTTTTCAAGATCGCGTGATACTATTTTAGTAAAAACTTCAACAGCCGGTACAAGAGATAGTGCCGGGAATTTTTTAGTTTGACCTACCAGATGTATAGGGAAGGCATTCACATCTGCAGAACTTTCTTCAGCTAAAGATTGCAAAGTAGCCAAAGCCTCCTGTTCTTCCATACTTGGAAACATATCAAAAAAATCAGTTTTGTAGTGAAATTTCTTCAAAATTAATTTGCGAGCAAATAGATGTATGTCCTTTATGGCCGTAAATGTGTCTAGATGAAACGAGGGAGAGAACGTTAAGCCTTTCTGTAGGACAGACATTTGGGTTTCAGATATGGAATGAGAAGACAAATTAATTACCTTCAAGGAGTCCTCACGGGAGTTTTTATTATATGTTCTCGTATTCGGTCTCCTCTTTTGAAGATGTCTTGGATTAGAACCCGTTTCAGAATCAGTTTCAGATCTAAAGTCCCCCAGATGGGGGGGTGTTTGCACCGTCACTTTACATTATCTATTTTGCAATTAATTTATTTCGCATTGTCACTTTATAATGTTTAGGTATTGTGAGTCACACATTGCCACTTTATAATGTTGATTCAATGTGAATATATGCACTGTCACTTTATCCTATCATTGTATTAGATTTTCAAATACATAATCATATATATGCACTTTATGACATCAGCACTTATTTATACCTTTTTATACTTTTTTAGCATGTATTGTCACCTTATACTACTAATTGTGTTATTAATTTATCAGTTCGATCATTATCTGCCAATTATTTGCACATTCATCTGCGATATTAGTATTCAAGCCACATTTGGTTTGAATTCATATAATTCTTATTTTTATTTTTATCATTATTATTATTTTTTCATCTCATTCTTCATTTTTTTCTTTTGATATATTGTTCTATATTCCTTCATTTCTATTTACACATCTATTCAGCCTTATTATCCCCCTTTCATCTACTTATTATTATTTTTTCTTTTACTTGCTCCTATTTCGTTCATTCAAATCATTCCTCATCGTTCCAATCTATGATCTGCGCTCCTTGTGGTGAGTGCGCGTGCGCGGTCTGTTCGCGGCCCCGAGTCCTGGATACCGTGGTCTTTTAATGCGGATCACGCCTCGCTTTCACTGGTTGGTGGGGGCGTGAGCGTCATCCAGCACGTGACCGCCGGTCACGGGACTCTTTTTCTGGATGCCGCCTCAGTCCTCGCATGCGCCATTGGATCCACGCTGTGAGTAGCATTGACTTTATCTCCGCCCACTATCCCCTTATTGGCTGGCTGCCATATAAAAAGCTAGCACACCTTTCAGTGTGACACGCCTCCCAAAGAAGCTAATGCGAAACGTGCGCGTCGGGGCAGGAAGCAGGAGCATCTACACTGGTATGGAACAAGTACCTTATACCTTATTGTTTTGATATGTCTGTGTATTGAATATACCCATTTAGTGTTAGGTGTTAGTGACAGCGGGAGATCTTTGTTTGTTTATTTATATGCATTTATTTATATGCACTGGTTCGATCACTTCGGCCGCAGGTGCTGGTCATGCTATGAATGAATAGTGCTGGTCTATGCATTTATGTGCACGAGAGCACTAGTAAGCTACAGCGCTGCTGCCCTGTGGATTCGACCCAATGTGTGGCATTATGAATTAACTCCTTCTGACACTCCACGCTGCTATATATAACACCACTATATTCTTTCTATTTGTGATGAGTGCTTCATCCACAGCATAATCATAAGACTACTCAAGTTTTCCCAAAGATTTCAGTGTTGTTTCTCCTGCCTCCTCATGTTTGGTACCTTTTTCTTTTTATGATTCTATTTTGGATTTTTATATGTCTAAATAAAATACTTATTTTTAAATTCTTTTTGGTACTTCATGTTTTACTGGGTAATCATAATATATCCTGGTAAAAAATTTTGTGTGGTAATAATTGATTGTTTGGAAGTACTATTATCTTAATTTGGACACTTTTTGTGAAATCTACTATTACTGTTATTCTAACAGATTGTCCTCAAAATGGATTTTAAAGCCAAGGAAATTTCCTGGTTAGCGAAGGCTACTGATATATTCAGGAAAGGTACCAGTCCTGAGTCACGCTGTGTTTCACACTCCAATCAGGAGAATCTCAAAAAATACAAGAATTTACTCTACAGAAAGACCAAACTATGGTGGACGAGGACGTCATTATATAATTATTTAGATCAAAAAATAATCCCGCGAGGCTTGAGGATTCACACCTTTCCTGCCTTTGACCTTGACGATGAGGCCCTCATCCATAGATGGATTAATGCGGCCAATACATGTTCCTCAGAATTCATTCAAATTATAATTGACAAAAATGATCAAACAATTAAATCCATCGAGGAAGAGATTGAGGCTCTCCAACGAAAATTACAACAAGAGATGTCAAGTGATACTTTTGTTAGAACCTTGCTGTTAGGTTTTTTTTTCCTTTGCTGGTCACATGACCTTGTTGGCCTATTTAATCCTGCTCCGCCCTTCTGGCTTTGCTGGACTTCATTGTATATCTACTTTCTAGCTAGCCTGTGCTCTGTATCTAACTCTGTTAGTTTGCTTGGTCTACGGACCTCTATGTTCTATCTATTTTGTTTGTTCGTCTGTCTGCTACTATTTCTGTTAGGAGGTGTCCCATATTCCTCCCAGTCCTTAGTACTTGTAGGGATTCCCTCCTCACATCTATAGGTCTCCGTACAGACTAGATTAGGACTTTAGCAGGTCTGATCGCAGGATCAGGTTCCCTGTTACATCGTAGGGATTCAGCTGAGTCTTATAGTAGGGACAGATCTCCTCTCTTTCCTTAGCTTTGGTAGCAGAACATAACAGTAAGTCCAGCCTGCAAATTCTCTAAGGAAAGATTTTTTTTTTTTTTGTTTTTTTGTTCCATCATGGTGTCGGTTCAGGATTTGGCTAAACACCTGCAGGGACTCTCTCTGGAAGTGGCCGAGCTCCGTCAGCACGTGAGTAACTGTCCTGGAGCATATTTCTTGGAGCCTAAGGTATGTTTGCCGGATTTATTTTTTGGTGAACATCGAGAATTTTTTTCATTTAAAAATGCTTGCTTATTGTATTTTCGTTTGAGACCCAAGTCCTCTGGGGATGAATCCCAGCGCGTAGGGTTCATAATGTCACTTTTGCGCAAAGAGCCTCAGGAGTGGGCCTTTTCTTTGCAACCTAGTGATACATGCTTCAGATCAGTGGATAGTTTTTTTTCTGCTTTAGGACTATTATATGATGATCCAGACCGTGTCGCATCAGCTGAGACTGAGTTGAGACGTTTAAAACAAGGATCAGGTAATGTCGAAAAATATTGTACTCATTTTCGTCGTTGGTCCACTCAAACAGGGTGGAACGATTCTGCTCTGAAAAGTCTATTTCTTGCTGGGCTCAGTGAAAGGGTTAAAGACCTGCTAATTGCTTATCCTACACCTGAGGATTTGCAACAGGCTATGCAATTAGCTATACGGGTGGATAGAAGACTGCGTGCTAGGGTTAATGAGAGCAAATCCTCTGCTATGTCAGTTTCTGGTTATGATAATGTGTGTACTAACAGTGGTGAACCGATGGAGATTGGATCGGTGGCACCTCGCTCTCAAGAAAAAGACCGTCGTTTTTCAGAAGGCTTGTGTTTCTATTGCGGAAAATCTGGTCATTTGATTAAAGGCTGTGAGCTTCGTATGAAGAAAGAAAAAAAAATGGTCAGTCACGCCCGTATTGCCTGTTTAAATTCCAAGGGTGTTTGTTGATTGCGGGTCTACACTGAATGTAATTGATGGGGGATTCGTGGAAAAACTCAATTTAAAACCTCCTTTATCATCCCCCATTGCTGTGGTTTCTGTGGATGGCTCCCCTTTGAAGAATATTACTCTCAAGGTCAGTGAATTTCCTCTCACTATTAATGTTGTTCACCATGAGAAATTGGATTTGGTAGTGTTGAATAACTTGCCTTCTCCAGTAATATTGGGTTTGCCCTGGTTAAAATTTCACAATCCTGTACTGGATTGGTCTACCAGTGAAATTAAATCCTGGAGCCATAAATGTTATGACAAGTGTTGTAACGGGCGTATTGCAGCTTTGGATAGGGGAGAATTGCTTGTTCCTATTCAGGATTTTTGGAGAGTTTTTTCTGAGAAGGAATCGCAGGTTTTGCCTCCCCATAGAGACTATGATTGTTCTATTGAATTTGTCCCTGGAGCGACTCTTCCTAAAAGTCGTTTATTTAACCTTACCATTCCTGAGAGGAAGGCTTTGGAGGAATACATACAGACAAGTTTGGCCGCCGGTCACATTAGGCCCTCTAAGTCTCCTGTGGCGGTTGGATTTTTTTTTGTAAAAAAAAGGACGGCGGTTTACGTCCTTGTCTGGATTTTCGTGAGATTAACAAAATTACTGTACGCAATCCTTACCCACTGCCATTGATTCCTGATCTGTTTAACCAGTTATTGGGGGCCAAGTGGTTCTCTAAAATTGACCTTAAGGGGGCATACAATCTGTTGCGCATGAAGGAGGGTGACGAATGGAAGACTGCTTTTAACACTCCTGTGGGTCATTTTGAGAATCTGGTTATGCCTTTTGGTCTTACTAATGCTCCTGCATTTTTTCAGAATCTTATTAATGACATCCTTAGACCTTTGATCGGTAAAAATGTGGTTGTGTATTTGGATGACATTTTGATTTATTCGCCAGATCTGGAGTCTCATTGGCGGAGCGTGCGTGAGGTATTACAGATATTAATGGACAATTCGCTTTTTGCTAAGCTGGAGAAATGTGAGTTCGCTGTACAGAGAATTAGTTTTTTGGGCTACATTATCTCCAGCAAAGGTTTTGAGATGGATCCGGTTAAGGTTCAGGCTGTGCAGGAATGGCCTAGGCCTATTGGTTTGAAATCGATACAGAGGTTTTTGGGTTTTGCCAATTACTACAGAAAATTCATAAAAAATTTTTCTAGTATTGTCAAACCTCTGACTGATCTCACCAGGAAAGGTGCTGATGCGGTTCAGTGGTCTTCTGAGGCCATTGAAGCTTTTGTGTATCTCAAGGAGAGGTTCACCTCTGCTCCCATCCTTATGCAGCCTGATGTTACTAGGCCGTTTTTGGTTGAGGTTGATGCTTCCTCTGTGGGGGTTGGCGCAGTATTGTCTCAGGATAACGGGGATGGATTACATCCCTGTGCCTTTTTTTCAAAAAAATTTTCGGAGACTGAACTGAATTACGATATTGGTAATCGGGAATTATTGGCTATTAAACTCGCATTTGAACACTGGCGCAACTTCTTGGAAGGTGCGGAATTTCCCGTTCAGGTTCTTACGGATCATAAAAATCTGATATATCTTGATGCTGCCAAGCGCCTGAATGCCCGTCAGGCTAGGTGGGCACTGTTTTTCTCGCGGTTTAATTTCTCCGTTACTTACATCCCTGGTACTAAGAATGTTAAGGCGGATGCCTTGTCTCGCAGTTTTTCTCCCATAGTCGGTGCTGAGAAAGAGGAAAACATTTTACAAGAAGGTGTTGTGATAGCTGCTTTAGACTCCGTTTTGGAAGATGAGATTCTTAAAGCTCAGGAGAATGCCCCATCTAACACTCCTCATGGGAGGTTGTTTGTGCCTGGGACCTTTAGGAGAGATTTGTTTGTTGAGTGTCACGAATCTCGGTTGGCAGGTCATCCCGGAATCTCTGAGACCAAGAGACTGGTGGGTCGCAGTTTTTGGTGGCCTGGATGGCAGAAGGAAGTCATTAAGTGGGTGCGCCAATGTACTATATGTGCTAGATCTAAGTCCTCACATACTCCTGCTGCGGGGTTGCTTTGTCCTTTGGAGGTCCCCAGTGCTCCTTGGACACATTTGGCTATGGACTTTATAACTGACCTTCCCTCCTCTGAGGGTTTTACTGTCATCTGGGTGGTCGTGGACCGTTTTAGCAAGATGTGTCACTTGGTTCCCTTCGTCAAACTGCCCTGCGCTAAAACTCTCGCTAAGGCCTTTGTCAAGGAAATTGTCAGACTTCATGGCGTTCCTACTGACATTGTTTCTGATAGGGGTCCTCAGTTCGTGGCTCGTTTTTGGCGTGCCTTTTGTGACAGGTTGGGAATTCATTTGTCGTTTTCGTCCGGATATCATCCTGAATCTAATGGCCAGACAGAAAGGAAAAACCAGGATGTTGAGCAGTTCTTGCGTTGTTTTGTGGCAGACAATCAAGAGGGGTGGTCTGAGTTTCTGCCACTTGCCGAATTTGCTCTGAACAATCATACATCTTCTTCTGCTGGTTGTTCGCCTTTTTTTTGTTGTTCTGGGAGACATCCGTCGTTTGGGTCGTTCTCCAAGTTGGGATCTGCCGTGCCTGAGGAGGAGAATTTTTCCGGTGATTTGGAAAGAGTTTGGACGGATGTGCATGGTAATCTTCAGGAGGCCAACAGAAAATCTAAAGACTACTTTGATAGGAAACGACAGGAGGTTTTGTTCGCTGTTGGTGACATGGTTTGGTTGTCCTCTAGGAATCTGCGGTTGAGGATTCCTTCTAAGAAATTGGGTCCCACGTTTGTAGGGCCCTTTAAGGTGCTTCAGGTTGTCAACCAATCTGCTGTTAGGTTGGAGGTTCCTACCTCCTGGAGAATTAATCCGGTCTTTCATGTCTCTCTGTTAAAAAAAGCTGTTGTGTCGGATGGTGACGCCTCTGCCTCTGTTCCTCCGGTGGTGGAGGACGGGGAATATGAAATTTCTCGCATCCTTGACTCTAGACGGTATAGAGGTAGTTTGCAGTATCTTGTGGCCTGGAAAGGTTTCGGACCCGAGGATAACTCTTGGGTGAGGTCAGATGATGTTTCCGCGTCCAGACTTATCAGAGCGTTTCACAGGAGATTTCCTGATAAGCCTGGTCCTAGGGGATCCGGAGGATCCTCTTAGAAGGGGGGGTACTGTTAGAACCTTGCTGTTAGGTTTTTGTTTCCTTTGCTGGTCACATGACCTTGTTGGCCTATTTAATCCTGCTCCGCCCTTCTGGCTTTGCTGGACTTCATTGTATATCTACTTTCTAGCTAGCCTGTGCTCTGTATCTAACTCTGTTAGTTTGCTTGGTCTACGGACCTCTATGTTCTATCTATTTTGTTTGTTCGTCTGTCTGATACTATTTCTGTTAGGAGGTGTCCCATATTCCTCCCAGTCCTTAGTACTTGTAGGGATTCCCTCCTCACATCTATAGGTCTCCGTACAGACTAGATTAGGACTTTAGCAGGTCTGATCGCAGGATCAGGTTCCCTGTTACATCGTAGGGATTCAGCTGAGTCTTATAGTAGGGACAGATCTCCTCTCTTTCCTTAGCTTTGGTAGCAGAACATAACAACTTTTCAGGAAATCCTAAAAAACTTAGACAAGGACTTTGAAAAATGGGAGAAAAATATTAGTCTGGATAAGCATAAAAAGTATGAACGGGACATTAATGATTTTCAAAGTGGTACTATCTTCAAATGGCAGCTAAGGAAAAATACGAACAAAAGGAATTTACCTAGAAGTATATCCAATCAGTCTCTGGCCTCCCATCTGGGGGACTTTAGTTCTGAAACTGATTCTGAAACGGGTTCTAATCCAAGACATCTTCAAAAGAGGAGACCGAATACGAGAACATATAATAAAAACTCCCGTGAGGACTCCTTGAAGGTAATTAATTTGTCTTCTCATTCCATATCTGAAACCCAAATGTCTGTCCTACAGAAAGGCTTAACGTTCTCTCCCTCGTTTCATCTAGACACATTTACGGCCATAAAGGACATACATCTATTTGCTCGCAAATTAATTTTGAAGAAATTTCACTACAAAACTGATGTTTTTGATATGTTTCCAAGTATGGAAGAACAGGAGGCTTTGGCTACTTTGCAATCTTTAGCTGAAGAAAGTTCTGCAGATGTGAATGCCTTCCCTATACATCTGGTAGGTCAAACTAAAAAATTCCCGGCACTATCTCTTGTACCGGCTGTTGAAGTTTTTACTAAAATAGTATCACGCGATCTTGAAAAACTGGCCCTTGAATCTAGAGGCCAGTCCAATTTGAGTTTCAGAGAAAGAAAAGCTATAGATGAAATGAAGGGTTGGGATGATGTGGTCTTCAAAATGGCTGATAAAGGTGGTAATGTGGTGGTGTGGCCTAACTCAATGTATGAGAAACAAGCCAATAAATTACTTGGCGATCGTAAATGTTATAAAGAATTGACCTTTAATCCCACCACCGCATTTCACTCTGAACTTCTTGGCCTTTTGTCATCAACCTTTGAGGACCACATTATCCCCAAAAAACTTTTGGATCTGTACAAGAATCTGAACCCTAGATTAGCTACACTATACTTGATTCCTAAGATACACAAAAACACGTTGGATCCTCCAGGGAGACCGATAGTCTCCGGAAATGAAAGTCTCTGTGAGACTATAAGCAAGATTGTGGATTTTTATCTTAAACCACTTGTTTCTGAATTACTTTCATTTGTTAAAGATACTACCATGGTCCTACGTCGCCTTGACAATATACAATTAAATGACAATATGCTGATTGTGACAGCAGATGTAGAGGCCTTATATACCTCTATAAGACACAGTGATGGCCTCATGGCGGTCTCTTGGTTTCTTCAATCCAGCAATATTGATCATTCTCTAACTAAATTAATTTTGATTTTGCTGGAATTCATATTAACTCATAATGTGTTTACTTTTAATAATAAAACCTATTTACAGTTACAGGGGACCGCCATGGGGGCATCTTGTGCTCCCGCCTACGCTAATTTATTTATGGGGTTTTGGGAACGTCAAATATTGCAAGACGAGACAAGGCCTGGCATCGATAAAATCCACAACTGGCTTCGTTATATTGACGACCTTATGTTTATTTGGGAGGGTTCCAGTGATGAATTGAAAGTATTTATGGATAGCCTGAATTGCAATGAATACAATATTAAACTCACATACAAATTTGGCAGAACTGCTGAATTTCTAGACATTTTTATTTCTACTAATCCAGATGGCCAGTTATCCACCACCTTGTTCCGGAAATCCACAGCAACAAATTCCTTACTTCATGCATCGTCATCACATTTACAATCCACCATCAATGGTATTCCAATTGGACAATTCTTACGCATTAAAAGGATTTGTTCAAATGAGGAACAATTTGAAATTCAATCACATGAACTATCGGAACGGTTCAGGGCCAGAGGATACAGCCATCGAGCAATTAGAAGAGGCTACCAACGTGCTAAAATTACTCCTAGGAATTCTTTACTCTATAACAATCAACTCAGTAAAAATTCGTCTGTGGCTGACAATCAAGTACGCCTGATTACCAATTACCACTCGCAATGGACGGAATTTAAAAACATAATTTTGAAGCATTGGGATGTCCTCTCCACTGACCCAATTCTCAAATTAATCCTACCTGATTCACCACAGATTATTGCTAAACGCTCTCGTAATCTTAATGACATTTTGGTCCATAGCCATTATGAACCAAGGGCCCAGAAGACATCTAAATACAAAAATGGCTTTTTTCCTTGTGGTCTATGTAAGGCTTGTGGCAATTTAATCAAAACAACAAACTTCAGAAACCATGATGGGTCTCGGACATTTGAAATTCGCCACCATATCACTTGTGCATCCAAAGGTGTCATCTATCTGGCTGAATGTCCCTGCAATAAAATCTATGTTGGGTTGACCAGTAGAGAACTTAAGGTAAGAACTCGTGAGCACTTCTTAGACATTGAGAAAGCCAAAACCAATACTAATGACTCTCTTCTTAAAACGATCCCCAAACATTTTAAGAGGTATCACAATTGTAACCCTCATTTATTAAAAATTAGAGGCATTGACGTAGTCACTATGGGCATTAGAGGGGGTGATTTACATAAAAAATTAGCAAAAACCGAGAGTAGATGGATATATCGGTTGGGTTCTTTGGCCCCTCAAGGCTTAAATGAGAGTTTTGGGTTTGGGGTCTTTCTGTGAGCCATATGAGTTATTTGAGATTTATGATATTTGAAACCGTATATTTTGATGTGTGCTGTTTGTCTTGATTTTAATTTTTATTCTTTTATTTCTAGTATTTGGTACCTGGGGTTTAATACATATGGATGGGGATGAGACCGTGATGCACAGATGCCAACCACTGTTGGTGTATGAAATGATGAAGAATCTGGATGGAATAAATTATTTTAACCTTTTCTTGGACTATCTATCATATATTTTTTGATTGGCGTTCTGCATCGTCACCTTATAATGTTTGTGATGCAATTATGGCACAGTCACTTTATATTGTCATTGCACTTTATTTTTAAGTGTATTAGTATACATAGGCGTATTATAATGCCAGTATTTATCTATCAGTTTGTGTTTGCACCGTCACTTTACATTATCTATTTTGCAATTAATTTATTTCGCATTGTCACTTTATAATGTTTAGGTATTGTGAGTCACACATTGCCACTTTATAATGTTGATTCAATGTGAATATATGCACTGTCACTTTATCCTATCATTGTATTAGATTTTCAAATACATAATCATATATATGCACTTTATGACATCAGCACTTATTTATACCTTTTTATACTTTTTTAGCACGTATTGTCACCTTATACTACTAATTGTGTTATTAATTTATCAGTTCGATCATTATCTGCCAATTATTTGCACATTCATCTGCGATATTAGTATTCAAGCCACATTTGGTTTGAATTCATATAATTCTTATTTTTATTTTTATCATTATTATTATTTTTTCATCTCATTCTTCATTTTTTTCTTTTGATATATTGTTCTATATTCCTTCATTTCTATTTACACATCTATTCAGCCTTATTATCCCCCTTTCATCTACTTATTATTATTTTTTCTTTTACTTGCTCCTATTTCGTTCATTCAAATCATTCCTCATCGTTCCAATCTATGATCTGCGCTCCTTGTGGTGAGTGCGCGTGCGCGGTCTGTTCGCGGCCCCGAGTCCTGGATACCGTGGTCTTTTAATGCGGATCACGCCTCGCTTTCACTGGTTGGTGGGGGCGTGAGCGTCATCCAGCACGTGACCGCCGGTCACGGGACTCTTTTTCTGGATGCCGCCTCAGTCCTCGCATGCGCCATTAGATCCACGCTGTGAGTAGCATTGACTTTATCTCCGCCCACTATCCCCTTATTGGCTGGCTGCCATATAAAAAACGAGCACACCTTTCAGTGTGACACGCCTCCCGAAGAAGCTAATGCGAAACGTGCGCGTCGGGGCAGGAAGCAGGAGCATCTACACTGGTATGGAACAAGTACCTTATACCTTATTGTTTTGATATGTCTGTGTATTGAATATACCCATTTAGTGTTAGGTGTTAGTGACAGCGGGAGATCTTTGTTTGTTTATTTATATGCATTTATTTATATGCACTGGTTCGATCACTTCGGCCGCAGGTGCTGGTCATGCTATGAATGAATAGTGCTGGTCTATGCACTTATGTGCACGAGAGCACTAGTAAGCTACAGCGCTGCTGCCCTGTGGATTCGACCCAATGTGTGGCATTATGAATTAACTCCTTCTGACACTCCACGCTGCTATATATAACACCACTATATTCTTTCTATTTGTGATGAGTGCTTCATCCACAGCATAATCATAAGACTACTCAAGTTTTCCCAAAGATTTCAGTGTTGTTTCTCCTGCCTCCTCATGTTTGGTACCTTTTTCTTTTTATGATTCTATTTTGGATTTTTATATGTCTAAATAAAATACTTATTTTTAAATTCTTTTTGGTACTTCATGTTTTACTGGGTAATCATAATATATCCTGGTAAAAAATTTTGTGTGGTAATAATTGATTGTTTGGAAGTACTATTATCTTAATTTGGACACTTTTTGTGAAATTTATCTGTATCTTGACTGGAAAATAATTTGGGCTTTGTAGCAGTGTGCAGCACTGATCCTATTAGGCCATCTATACTAAAGCTTCACCAGATTTCAAATTAAAAATAATTTTTAGCTGCATCTAGCCCAGAAAATAATTTTGGGGCTCCGAGATGCGCAAGGCACATAAGTGCCTTCTTGCTGCACTACCTGCAGCATGACCCTCATATTGTCAGAATTCGAAGTAATCATGACTACTGGGTTGCCACACTCTTAGATCCCCCAAACTTTTCGATCAACCTTTTCATTTTAATAAAGACCAAAAAAATGGTCATTTTTGAAATTATAAGCATTAGCAGGTTGTTAGAAACTGAAATCAAACAGTTTTCAACTCAAAACTTTATTCTAGGTGATGTTACATTTTCACATAGGACCCCTTGTTCGAAAGGAGCTTCTGAACTCTCTCGTCCATTGAATTTGTCAGGTTTTGGATGGTTTCTGCTTCAATTGTTTTGCATGAGGACAGAATACCCTCCCAGAGCTGTTGCTTAGATGTGAACTGCCTCCCGCCATCATAGACACTCCTTTTAATGATGCTCCAAAGGTTCTGAATGGGGTAGAGGTCAGGGGAGCATGGGGGTCACACCATAAGTTTGTCCCCTTTTATGCCCATATCAGCCAGAGATGCAGATGTTTTATGTGCAGCATGAGATGGTGCATTATCATGCAGAAAAATGATCTTGCTGTGAAATACACGGTTCTTCTTCTTGAACCATGGCAGGAAGTGCTGTTTGAGAAAATCCACATACATTATGGAGTTCATCTTTAGCGCCTTCAGGGATCCTAAAGGGGCCGACAATCTCTCTCCCCATGATTCCAGCCCAAAACATTACTCCACCTCCTCCTTGTTGGCGCTGTAGCCGTGTTTGCGTGGGGTGTCCATCAACCAGCCATCCTCCACTCCATCCATCTGGACCATCGAGCGCTGCACGGCACTCATCCGTGAACAAAACAGTTTTGAAATCAGTCTTCATGTAATGTTTGGCCCACTGGAGCCGTTTCTGCTTGTGTGAAGTGGATAGAGGAGGTCGACAGGATGGCGCATGCACAGCTGCAAACCTCTGAAGGACCCTGCATCTTGTTGTTCGGGGGACGTTGGAGGCACAAGCAGCTTCAAAAACTTGTCTGCTGCTATGACAAGGCTTTTTTGCCGCTGCTCTTTCAACCTGACGTAATTGCCTGTAGGAAAGAGTCCTCAATTTGCCCTTATCAGCACGCACACGTGTGTACTGTGAATCAGCTACATACTTCTTGATTGCCAAGACACTTCATCCTGATCATCGCACAATGTTGATTGTAGTCATGCCTTGACCTAAACACTCCACAATTTGTTGCTTCTCAGCAGCCGACACATCCTTTTTCTTTCCCATTTTGGCAGAAAATGTAGGCTGCTTAATAATGTGAGAGAGCCTTCTTAAGTAGTCTTGCCTTTCATTGGACACACCTGCCAAACTAATTAGCACAGGTGTCTGCAATTGCTTACAGTGATATAAAGAGCCCTGACACACATCACCATCAATGAGTTTAACTGACAAACAAACAAATTCTTCCCTTATCACTCCTAAACACTTTTTGTATAATAATTTGGAACGCAGTGTACATGTGCTTTTCCACAAAACACCAGTGGTTCACGTAGTGAATCTTACAGTTCTAACTTGCCAACCGTGGTCTGTATGGAGTTGTTCAATAAAGGGCCCAAAATTAAGATAACATAGATGGGAGAGGTCTCTATGAATAGGAATTCCTAAGTATTTGATACCCTGTGAGGGCCTGGCAAAGGGAAAGTTGGACTGGATGGAATCCTATATGGATTTGGGGAGGGAGACATCGAGGGCCTCAGACTTCGCTGCATTGATTTTAAAATTTTACCATGTAACAAAGTGATCTGTTTCAGCCATAACAGCATGGATGGATATATGTGATTTAGTGATATATACTAGGACATCATCAGCAAATAGAGAGCACTTGTACTCGGTGCCTCCCACCTCAATCCACCTAATATTGGGGTTATGGCGAATTGATGAGAGCAGGTGCTCCGTCACTAGGATGTATAAGAGAGGGGACAGAGGACATCACTGCCTTGTCCCATTGGTGATTGTGAAAGGTGATGAAAATGTTCTGACGCACCCCCTGGGCCTTGGGACACCCGGAGCCGGACCCTTTTTGGTGGATGCTGGTGGTTGTAGTCTTCGTGGCGGCGACCCAGTTCCGTGGCTCAGGGCGGTCAAACCAGTGGCGGAACTATTTATGTGGTTTTCAGGTTTAAATGTCCGACTACGCCACCCGTGGATTGCGGTCAGAGTGAACCGCCGCTACAGGGCAGACCACTGAGGCTGGTGTTGTGGGTGCAGCAGAGCGTAGCATAACTCCCCACGGGAGGAGTATAGCCTCAGGGCAGTGTATGCGGAGGATGGGGGTGATGGTGCAGGGCAGCAGCAGTAACGACACGGAGTCAGTGATGCAGTTCAGGGCCTTTACTCACAGTTCTTATTATCCAGATCACGTCTGCAGGTAACGGCTGCCCACGTCGTACTGTGCTCACCAGGTGAGGGGCTCAGACAACTCCCAGATAACTTTGGAGCACTTCACAGGACCCCCTTTGTGTGTCCTTTGTCTGGCCTTTCTTACCAACACTTCTGTCCGGCTGCCTCGGGCCTCCTCTTGGTAAACTTGGCGCCAGTTTCCCTGACCCTATGTGGTGCCTTCCTAGCGGGTGTAGCGAGGGGCTGCGCCACATAAAATGTCAGAGCCTCCGGTTTCTAGCTGAGGGTCGTTTCCTGCCTCCACTAGTTCGGGGACCGGTCTCCCCCTTTGGCCTGACCCCTCCACGCAGGTGGATTCGGGCGTGCGGTGGCGACTCGCCCGTCCGCACCCCTGGGATCCCTTCATTCCTCGTTCCTGGAGCCTTCTCCGCTCCTCTTCCTTCCTTCTCCCTCTTCCAGGCCTGGGCCTCTGTTACTAGGCCCGCCTCCGGAGCAGAGCTCATGCAGAGCCCCTGCTCCCTGCCACTTCTGCTCAGACTTCTCTGCACTGAACTAAGATGGTGCCCACCTTTTATACTCCCTTCTCAATGCACCCAGGAACTGCTTCCTCCCTGCTCCTGCACTACAGGGTTCCCCTTCCTCAGTGTTCCCTCCCCCCACTCCAGCCAGGGACAGGGACTGTCGTGCCCATCTCAGGGGCATATTGGTCGCCCTGCCCCACGGCAATGTGGTGTAATGCATGCAGGTGTCGGGTCCTGATCCACACTCCATCCTTACCTGAGAGTGAGATATCACACCTCTGGGTGAGGTGCAATACGTCTGTAGCAACCGAGCCCTCAGGGTGCTACAGTTCCATTTATCTTCAGCCTAGGTGACGTATTGCGATACAGGGCCGTGATTTTGGCTATAAAAGGGTCCCCTAGACCCCTACCCCAAGCTTTTTAAGAGAATCATATATGGCGTGCCAGGAGACTCTATGGAATGCTTTCTCAGCATCCAACGAGAGTATCTAATTACAAATTTTTAACTGCATCTAGCCCAGGAAATACTTTGTGCCTAGTAGCAGTGTCTGCTAGTGAGCGGATTATCCCGGCTGTTAAGCAAGCTGCACCACCTGTAGTTTAGACACTTAATTTTTTCGAAGGAAATGCTTCGGGACCATGGGATACTTAGTGAAGAGCATCAGGAGGCACCCCAAGGCATAGGGGCTGGGACTGGCAGTAGGATGCCTTGCGGTGGACAGCCGAGCTCGATCCTTATAAAAGCTTTTTAACTGCAGCAACTTTAGTGGACGCTACTGGAGCTGGAATTACCGCGGCTGCTGGCATGAGACTTGCCCTCCAATAGATCCTTGTAAATGGATTTAAAGTGTATTCATTCAAATTAGAGAGACAATTTAAATTAAAAAGCTTAGAGCTGCCTCCACCACAGGGGGGCTCGCTCGACCCACCAGCGGACAGGCACCAGTATAGGGAGAGGGGGGCTGGCCGTCAGGGTTCACCGCGGCTCTGGCACAAACCCGGCGACACGGAGGTGGCACGGGCAGGAGCGGACTGGCCGTGTCGGCTTCTCACTTTTTGGATTTTAGAAGGGCATGACATGCCTATATCTGTGTCTCCCCCTCCTTTTACTACTCCACCTCTTTTATTTTCGCATGACTATATGTACTTGTCACTTTTCCATGTGTTAGTTATGTCTTCTGAGCAGTTTGTCAGCTTTTGGACACCTTTGAAGGTGTTTTCTATGTGTTTCTATGTGTTTTTGTTTGCCTGCCATTGGTTTTAACGGTGTTCGAAGGTGTTCGACGAACAGTTCGACGAACAGTTCGGCGAACACACAGGTGTTCGACGAACCGAACCGAACTCGAACACTACGGGGGTGGCTCAACACTACTCATAATATGATGTCACACATCTCGGGAGTCATGATTGACTTGAATAGCTCTTTTACTGTATACAGGTTGCTGATTGCTGCAGGGCCACCTCTTTGTCGTAGGACATTACAAGATTTTGTTTGTGCATTTGGCAGTGGATCACTACACCATTGAGTTTTATCCTTAGCAGTCCAAATGTCGCCTGCACTTTGAGGCACAGACACATCCTCAACACTTTCGTCTGAGACGTATTCTTTTTCCTGCTCTATGACCATTTCTTGTTCAATGTCTGAATCTTCTTCAGTAACATCCACTTGTGGTACATAGTTTTCATCATCAGATGCAACATATGGTTCATCCTCATGCTCAGAATCAAATTCTTCTAGCATTCGCATTATTTCGTCAGACGTAAATCTGTAAATATGAAAAAATGAAAAATAAATAATTTTCCGAAATACTACACAATACTACATTATTGGCTTTTCACAAAATGATACTAACCTGCAAACACGTTTTTTTGGATTATGGCGGAAACTAGATCCAGCATCACTCTCACTCATGATGACTTGGTAGATGAATTTTGGCTTCGTAATTTAGTTCAGTAACACGTGGCAAGTAGAATGAAACTCGATTCTAAAGTGCAGATAAAAAAGTAAATTATTTCTAGTGATAATTATTTATAAATGTCATTTATATATTATGTAAACCGTATACGGTTTCAGAATTTTCATTCCATCTTCGACTGTTTTTTCGACCAATAGGAAAATTGTAACAGAGCCACCATCTTTATTTTATGCTGAATATAAGAAAAACATCGTAAAACAATATGTAGATACTAATTATTATCCATTTTTCGTATAAAAATCATACCTATAGTGATAAGTTTCATACAAAATATATGTAAGCCAAGTCCAGGCTCAAAGACAATTTCTGACTGTTCTGTCCCCACATAAGGCGAAAGAAGGTATAACTGGCTGTTAGATGCTGTGAGACTTTCCTAACTTCGTATCCAAGAAATTGAAGACTTCACAAGCCTAGAAATGTGTGTGCTCACAGCAATAGATGAACAGCAAAATGGCTACTGAGAGGAGGGAGGCAGGAAGAGAAGTAGAAGCCACTCCCAGTTTGAATCAACTTAATTGACAGCAACATAAGTGAGCAGTAACAACACTGGCAAATAGATATCAGCATAACATTTGTAGCTGAATGAACTTTAGTTTCTGAAGCCAAGTAAAGGAGAAAGTCTTCCCACAGTGGAGGTATATATGAAGGTACAATTGTACCTCTGCAGCCTGTTAATGTTGGAAAATTATGCAGCCTGACGAAGGTCAAAAGAGTCTGGTGTAGTCCAGAAATATATAACTGTGGTTTTGCAGTTCCACGGGTCAGATCTCTGTATTATCCTGTTTTGGGCATTTTTTGCCATAAAAAAACTGAAATAGTGTCTCCCTGACTCGTGAGACACCAATATTTCTGTTTAAAAGAGTCTGGTGTACGCCACATAACTATAACTGTGGTTTTGCATTTCCACGGTTCAAATCTCTGTATTATCCTGCTTTTGGCTTTTTTTGCCAAAAAAAAAAAACTGTAATAGTGTCTCCCTGACTAGTCAGACACCAATAAATCTGTTTAAAAGAGTCTGGTGTACGCCACATAACTATAACTGTGATTTTGCAATTTCACGGGTCAAATCTCTGTATTATCCTGTTATTGTCATTTTTTGAGGAAAAAAAAACTGTAATATTGTCTCTCTAACTGGTCAGACACCAATATATCTGTTTAAAAGAGTCTGGTGTAGGCCAAAAAAATATAACTGTGGTTTTGCAGTTCCATGGGTCAAATCTCTGTATTATCCCGCTTTTTGAATTTTTTTCCCTAAAAAAAAGAGTAATAGTGTCTCACTGACTGATCAGACACCATTATATCTGTTTAAAAGAGTCTGGTGTACGCCACATAACTATAACTGTGGTTTTGCAGTTGCACGGGTCAAATCTTTCTATTATCCTGCTTTTTGCATTTTTTGCCGTAAAAAAACCTGTAATAGTGTCTCCCTGACTGGTCAGACACCAATATATCTGTTCAAAATGAGTCTCGTGTAAGCCACATAACTATAACTGTGGTTTTGCAGTTCCACTGGTCAAATTTCTGTATTATCCTGCTTTTTGCATTTTTTTCCATAAAAAAGACAGTAAAAGTGTCTCCCTGACTGGTCAGACACCAATATATCTGTTTAAAAGAGTCTGGAGTAGGCCAGAAAAATATAACTGTGGTTTTGCAGTTCCACTGGTCAAATCTCTGTACTATCCTGTTTTTGTCATTTTTTGCCATAAAAAAACAATAATAGTGTCTCCCTGACTGGTCAGACACCAATATATCTGTTTAAAAGAGTCTGGTGTAGGCCAGAAAAATATAACTCTGGTTTTGCAGTTCCACGGGTCAAATCTCTGTATTATCCTGTTTTTGTCATTTTTTTTCTATAAAAAAAACAGTAATAGTGTCTCCCTGACTCGTGAGACACCAATATATCTGTTTAAAAGAGTCTGGTGTACACCACATAACTATAACTGTGGTTTTGCAGTTCCAAGGGTCAAATCTCTGTTTTATCCTGCTTTTGGCTTTTTTGCCATAAAAAAAACTGTAATAGTTTCTCCCTGACTGGTCAGACACCAATATATCTGTTTAAAAGAGTCTCGTGTACGCCAAATAGCTATAACTGTGATTTTGCAATTCCAAGGGTCAAATCTCTGTATTATCCTGTTTTTGTCATTTTTTGCTTTAAAAAAAAAACTGCAATGGTGTCTCTCTGACTGGTCAGACACCAATATATCTGTTAAAAAAAGAGTCTGGTGTAGGCCACATAACTATAACTGTGGTTTTGCAGTTTCACTGGTCAAATCTCTGTATTAACCTGCTTTTGGCATTTTTTGCCACAAAAAAAACAGTAATAGTGTCTCCCTGACTGGTCAGAAACCAATATATCTGTTTAAAAGAGTCTGGTGTAGGCCAGAAAAATATAACTGTGGTTTTTCTGTTCCACGGGTCACATCTCTGTATTATCCTGCTTTTTGCTTTTATTGCCGTAAAAAAAAAACTGTAATAGTGTCTCCCTGACAGGTCATACACCAATATATCTGTTTAAAAGAGTCTGGTATACGCCACATAACTATAACTGTGGTTTTGCAGTTCCACTGGTCAATTTACTGTATTATACTGCTTATTGCATTTTTTGCAATTAAAAAAATACAGTAATAGTGTCTCCCTGACTTGTCAGACACCAATATATCTGTTTAAAAGAGTCTAGTGTACGCCACATAACTATAACTGTGGTTTTGCCGTTCCACGGCTCAAATCTCTGTATTATCCTGTTTTTGGCATTTTTTGCCATAAAAAAAACTTTAATAGTGTCTCCCTGACTGGTGAGACACCATTATATCTGTTTAAAAGTGTCTGGTGTACGCCACATAACTATAACTGTGGTTTTGCAGTTCCACGGTTCAAATCTCTGTATTATCCTGCTTTTGGCTTTTTTTGCCATAAAAAAAACTGTAATAGTGTCTCCCTGACTGGTCAGACACCAATAAATCTGTTTAAAAGAGTCTGGTCTACGCCACATAACTATAACTGTGATTTTGCAATTTCACTGGTCAAATCTCTGTATTATTCTGTTATTGTCATTTTTTGCCGTAGAAAAAAACTGTAATAGTGTCTCTCTGACTTGTAAGATACCAATATATCTGTTTAAGAGTCTGGTGTAGGCCAAAAAAATATAACTGTGGTTTTGCAGTTCCATGGGTCTAATCTCTGTATTATCCTGCTTTTTGCATTTTTTTGCCGTAAAAAAAACAGTAATAGTGTCTCTCTGACTGGTCAGACACCATTATATCTGTTTAAAAGAGTCTAGTGTACGCCACATAACTATAACTGTGGTTTTGCAGTTCCACGGGTCAAATTTTTCTATTTTCCTGCTGTTTTCATTTTTGCCGTAAAAAAAACAGTAATAGTGTCTCCCTGAATGGTCAGACACCAATATATCTGTTGAAAAAGAGTCTCCTGTATAGTGTTGAGCCACCCCCGGAGCGTTCGAGTTCAGTTCGGTTCGTCGAACACCCTTGTGTTCGCCGAACTGTTCGTCGAACTGTTCGTCGAACACCTTCGAACACCGTTAAAACCAATGGCAGGCAAACAAAATCAAATAAAAACACATAGAGAAAACCTTCAAAGGTGTCCAAAAGCTGACAAACTGCTCAGAAGACATAACTAACCCATGGAAAAGTGACAAGTACATATAGTCATGCGAAAAGAAAAGAGGTGGAGGAGTAAAAGGAGGGGGAGACACAGATATAGGCATGTCATGCCCTTCTAAAATCTAAAAGTGAGAAGCCGACACGGCCAGTCCGTTCCTGCCCGTGCCACCTCCGTGTCGCCGGGTTTGTGCCAGAGCCGCGGTGGACCCTGATGGCCAGCCCCCCTCTCCCAATACTGGTGCCTGTCCGCTGGTGGGTCGAGCCCCCCCGCGGTGGGAGGGGAGTAACATTTGCAGAAGAAAGACCATATTCCAGCCAAACTAACATGTCAACTTCTTTTCGTGGACAATGTGATACGATCCCTTTGTTACGGACACGCCCATCGATACAAATTCCAGATGAGGCACAAAAACAGCAGGTGCTTCAGCGGATATCAAGTGCTCCTTCAAGTGGGCTCTCCTCCACCTCAACTTCAACATCACAAATACTCAAGCCCTCAGAGGTGTCACCCCAATCGCACTTGCTTCCTCACAGCTCCCAAGTCTCCAGCTGCCCGTCTGAGTATGGGGTAACACAGATGGTTGAGTCTGCAGAGCTGTTTACTCATACTATAGCCTGGGAAACGGAGGTCTGCTCCAGAGCTTCTGTTAATCCAGATGAGAAAATGATCTGCACTGATGCCCAGAATCTTTATAAGTCGGATCCAGGACCAGATGAAGAAGGTTCTGAGCATAATGTAGACCCTCATTCCCAAACTGTAACTCCTGTTGGTGGAGACAATGAAAAAGACGATGATGAGACTCAAATACCTGATTGGAGCGACAACTTGACTTTTCGGTCAGGGCAGGAAGAGGTTGGCTCTGAGGACGACGGGTGTGATAACACACAGGGTGATGATGACAAGGTTGGAGATCCCACTTACTGTCAACCCCCACTCAGCCAGTCGATGAGGTCACCCGGGCCTTTGCCTGGCCTTGGGGATGTCGCTGTGGTCAGCTCCCTGGCCCATACCCTGGGGTCACTCTTTAAAAGGGTGGATAATTGTTAATTTAATAAGAGTTCGTGACGCCACCTGTGGTATCTGGTGAGAAGCACCAGCGCTGCAGCAGTCCACTGAGGCCCGTGATAAGGCAGCTCGATGGTATAGCTCCCCACAGGTGGCGCTAGGTCTCAGGGCAGCGTATGCAGGGGGAATGCAGGACAGGCGAGACCCAGCTGGGTCAGAGCAAGAACGGGAACAGACACGGACACAGTAGTCACTTCAGTACCTTTTACTGGAGGAAATTCTAGCACATCCCGGAGCACTGTAGGGTGAAGGGTGCATATCAGGATCCTCCCCAATGAGCGGGTGTAGGGCCTCCTGTTTCTTGCCTCTGCGTAGTAAGTTTCTGACCGGCCTGGAGCTAGGCCTAACTTTGTCTTTTTCCTGAGCTGGCTGACCTTGTGGTATGGCCTTCTCTTGGAGTTCACGCTCCCAGTATGCGGGGCCTAAGCGTCTCCTGCCTCTGTTACGTATCAGCACCTTAGCGATCCTGGGACTTGTAGTTCTCCAGGGATTCCGGTTATGCCTTACTGGGTCATAGAGATCCCGGTAAGCTCGGATCCGGTGTCCGGTAAATGCTTCGGGGTAAGCTGGTTAAGCTCCTCTGCCCCTTATGTACTAACCCGCCACTCGCCTTCGGCCTACTCGGGCTCTCACTAGGCTATACACACTAACGGCAGCTTGCCGCACTTCACCGATCTTATGGCGCCGGCACACCTTAAGCTCTATCTGGGCTCCCTGAATCTAGCTAGCAGGAGCCTCGTGCTCCACTGCTGAACTATTAACTGAGTTCTCTAGACTAGACTGAGCTCCACTTCAGACTGACCTCTCTTAGGCTTCTCTACTGCAGGAACTCTTCAGAGGAACTGAACTGCCTACCTCCACCTTCCCTATTTATATCCCTAACGGGCTCCCTCTGCTGGTCTGAGGTGGAATTTGGAGATGTGTGAATGTTTATGGGGGCCTCTTGTGGAGGATTCTATCAATACACTCTTCTAGGATCTGTGATACCAAGCGCAGCGGGGCGTCACAGATGCTATTGACGACGAGGTTAGGTTGCGCCTACCTGGACAGAGACGGAGTACTGGAAGCACGTCAACAACTGCATTCTCAACCACAACTCTGCCTCTGACCACAAGTCGTAGTGGCTCTTCAGGTCGCATGGGCTCTAAGCCTTGCATAGCCTTGGCATTTATTCAGATCGATAAGGATGACCCAATTCGTGTTATCTGTAATATTTGTCACCAAAAGCTAAGTAGAGGCCAAAAAATCCATAGTTTGAGTACTTCATGCATGTACCGTCACATGGATATGAAGCATAAGTTGCAGTGGGAAGCTCACTGTGCTACAATGCGGCCTAGCAGGCTGGGCCAACCACCGTCTGCCCCATCTTGTGCATCCGCGGACTCTTCATCCTCTGTGACTGGGGGGACAGCAGTCAAACAAGTTTTTGGACGCAGACCTGCCACCTCTTTACCTGCAACAGCCAGTGTGATTGGCAGGTCGTCAGTTCATTGGGAAGTGGAAACACCAGCTGGTGTTGAGCGCTCTCTGACATCGAGAGCACCACCTTTGGATCAAGGCAACCTAATATGTCCACCTGCAACTTCCTCACAGACCGGCAGTTTGCCGGGGACACCCTACTCAACCCCGTCAAAGCACAACAGCCAGCCCTCGGTCCCTCAGATGTGGACAAGTAAAAGACCATTTCCTCCTAGCCATGACAAAGCTAAGAGGTTGAATTTCAACATCTGCAAGCTGTTGGCTACAGAAATGCTGCCTTTCCGCCTGGAGGACACAGTGGATTTTCGAGACCTTATGTCCGTCGCAGTGCCCCAGTACAAGATGCCCAGTCGGCACTACTTCTCAAAGAAAGGTGTGCCTGCGCTACACCAGCATGTCGCACACAACATCACCGCTTCTTTGAGAAACTCTGTGTGTGACAGGGTGCATTTCACCACAGACTCTTGGGCGAGTAGGCATGGACAGGGGCGTTACATGTCACTGACTGGGCACTGGGTAACTATGGTGACAGCAGGACAAGGGGCTGCTGTCCAAGTCTTACCGTCCCCACGAGTTTTGCGTCAATCCTCTTTATGTCAAAGTTCCTCCACTGCTTCTGCCTCCTCAACCTCCTCTCGGTCCTCCACCTGCACCCAAAGCCTGTCTGGTAATGCCACCTGCTTTCTAACTGCGCAGAAGGAATCCTGCACACCTCCTTACTATGCTGGCAGTAGGGCTCAACGGCATCAGTGTTTACTTTGAAATGTCTGGGAAATGTGAGTCACACAGCTGAGGACTTGTGGTCAGCTCTGGAGACCCAGTATCATGAATGGTTGTCTCCACTGGACCTGCAACCAGGGATGGCCGTGTGCGACAATGCTGCAAACCTGGGTGCGGCCCTTCGCCGGGGCAATGTCACACACGTGCCTTGCATGGCTCACGTGTTGAACCTGGTTGTCCATAAATTTTTAGCCCACTGTCCCGGACTAGATGGCCTTCTGCAGAGGACACGGTCGCTGTGTGCTCACTTCCGCCGTTCGCATCCCGCAGCTCAACAACTTACATCTCTACAGAAGTCGTTGGGCCTGCCAGTTCACCGGCTGAAATGCGATGTGCAGACACGGTGGAATTCAACTCTGCACATGTTGCAGCGACTGTAGCAGCACCGACAAGCCCTGGTGCAATACGTTCTGACGTATAGCCTGGGCCAACGAGATCCAGAGGTGGGGCAAATCACGCTGCAGGAGTGGTCTCAGATCAGGGACCTATGAAGTTGACGCACCCCCTGGGCCGTGGGGTACCCTGAGCCGGGCCGGTAGACGCTGGGGGTTGTAGTCACTGTGGCGGTGACCCCGTCCGTGATCCAGGGCGGTCAATCCAACGGTAATTTGTATATATGGATTTTATAATGTTCGACTACGCCACCTGTGGAGTGCGGCCAAAGGGGCCGCCGCTGCGGAACAGTCTTCTGAAGCTGGTGGTTTTGCAGCAATGGTATTATTACTCACCACAGGAAGAGTGTATCTTCAGGGCAGTGTGGGTGGATGATGGTGGTTGTAGTGCAGGGTGTCAGTATTGATCACAGAGTCCGTGTGATGCAGTCCCAAGATCTTAACTCACAGTTGTTGCAGTCCAGATTACGGGTACCAGAGCAATCTCACCCGTCGTGCTGTGCGTACTCAGTGAGGGGCTCAGTCCACCCCCTGATAGCTCCGGAGTACTTAGCAGGACCCCATTCTGTGTGTCCTTTCTCTGGCCTTCTCCCTGCACCTCACACGCAGTGACACTTCTATCCAGTATCCTTGGGCCTTTGGCGGTTACTTGTGTTCCATCTCCTGAGTCCTATGTGTCTACCTTCTTAGTGAGACTGGTGTGGACTTTTGCCTGCAGTATATGAAATGCTGCAGCCTCCGGTTTCTAGTTGAGCCTTGCTGTTTCTCCTCTAGTTGAGGGACCGGTTCCCCTTATCTGGCATGACCCCTCTACCTCCTGGAAGCAGCGGGAGTACGGGGGTCCTTCTGCACGGCCCATAGCCCTAGGGTCCCTTCGGTTCCTGGAGCCTTCCTGCTGCCACTCCTCTCTTCTCTCCTTCAGTCCTGGGCCTCCCAGGCTAGGCCCGCCTCCGAAGCAGAGATCATGCCGAGCCTCTGCTCCTGTCACTTTTCCTCCTCTGACTGGCTTGCTCTTTCTAAGATGGCTTCCTATTTATACTCTCCCTGTCATGTGCTCACCTAAGCTGCTCCCCTAAGCACCCACTACACAGGACCCTCCCACCAGCTAGGGACCTGGGACTGTGCTCTCCCTTAGGAGCAATCTCACCCTACCCCCACTGCGGGTATGTGTTGGATGCAGGTGTTAGGGTCCCGAGCCATACGCCTTCCTTACCTGAGGGTGAGATACCACACCTCTGGGTGAGATGCAGTAACTCTGTGGCGACTGAACCCTCAGGGGCGCCACACACCCTTCTGCACAGTTTTGAAATGGCGACGAAGATGTTTAGTGCTGACGACGATGTCTTTATCAGCATGACTATTCCGGTGATTTACATGCTGGAGCACACATTAAACAGAATTCAGAGTCAAGTGGTGGGACAAGAGGAGGTGGAGGAAGTAGCGGATTAGTCGTATGCGGAAGGGATAACATCTCCAAGGTCCAGACAGTTGGCAGTACTAAGGCGGCAGGCATGGGAGGGTGGGGGAGAGGGATTAACCAGGGCGCATGGTTGCAGCCAAACTGTTGAGGAAGGTGCAGGAGCTGAGGAAGAAGTGGAGGATGAACTGGCGATGGGCATGGAAGTCTCATCAGATGAGGGAGACCTTGATCACATTTCTGTTGTGCGAGGTTGGGGGAGAGGGCAGAGGAAGGAAGCATGATTCTTACCTCGCTACCAACACAACAAGGACTTGGTCCTCCTGGATGCGCAAGACACATGAGTGCCTTCTTGCTGCACTACCTGCAACATGACCCACAGATTGCAGAATTTTAAGTAATCCCGACTACTGGGTTGCCACACTCTTAGATCCCTGGTACAAAAGGAAATTTGCCAAAATAATTCCTGCCATAAAAAGGGATTGACGCATGCAGGAGTATCTGCAGACGCTGTTGCAGAATCTTACATGTGCTTTTCCACAAAACACCAGTGGTGCACGAAGTGAATCTCACAGTTCTAACTTGCCAACCGTGGGACTGTCGAGTCTTCATCACTCAAACCGTAAGAGTAACACAGCATCTGCTGGTAACAGCAATTTTGTGGAATCGTTTCGCCACTTTTTTAGACCATCCTTTGCAAGGCCACAGGAGACAAGAAGTCTGACACATAGTCAATGACTAGAGAGGATGGTGCAGGAGTATCTCCAAGTGAACATCGAAGCCATGACTGTGTCACTGGACCCTTGCTCATTTTGGTATTCCAATCTGGAAAAATGGCCGGAGCTCGCCACTCACGCCTTGGAGATCTTGTCATGCCCTGCAGCCAGTGTTCTCTCTGAACGTGTGTTCAGCACTGCTGATGGTGTGCTGACAGATAAGTGTACACGGCTGTTCACTGAGAATGTAGACAGGCTCACGTTCATAATGATGAACAAATCATGGATTCGCAAGGACTTTTTTACCCCTGTGTTATCCTTCGGAGACTAAAAGCTTGAGGATTTGGTAATATCACCTCACCAACCGTTTTAAGCAACTGTGGGGCAATTGATGCCACTTAACCCTAGAACGCATGACCATAAAAATCTACACTTTCATATACCTGGGGCCTTTTAGGCCCGTGTGCAAATAACATGGAATAACTCAAACTCAAATGACAAACAAATATATACATGAAGAATACCTAGAGTTTCAAAATTCTAACTAAAGTAATCTTGCAGAAAATAGAAAATAATTAACAGGGCAGGACTGCGAGGCCCCAGGTATGCGTTCTAGGGTTAAGTGGTGCCTGTGCCACAATTTTGGGGAAAAATGGAGACTCTTTTTGGAGTCCCCTTGCTGTGTCTTACGTGACGTTGGCATCATCAATTCCAGGTGGGTTGGGTCGCCCCCCCCCTTTTAACTGTAAGAAACTGCATACACTATGGCTTGGGGTCACACAGATGGTTGAGTCTGAAGAGCTGTTTACTCAGAGGTCTGCTCCAAATCTTCAGTGTCTGCTAGTCAGCGTAGAATTTTTAACTGCATCTAGCCTAGGCAATACTTTGGGCGTAGTAGCCCAGATGAGAAGCAAGCTACACCGCCTGTGTATATAATAAGAATTTTTAAATGCATCTAGCCTAGGCAGACTGTGGGGACCCCCAACCAAACCCAGACGCTCAGCCCCCCTACCGCCCCCCTTTCCTTGACAATACAATAATGTAACTCTTACAACTGGAAGGGTGAGTATCGGTCACAGCTTTATTAACTCTTTATACTCATTCAATTAGAAAGGCATTTTATTTCTAAAATAATTCAGCTTGTTGCAGCATGCCCTGGGTCTCCACTCGGCAACTTGGCCAACAAGTGTAACTCTCCAACATGTCCTTTCTATTTCCAGGCCACGGAGGATCCTGTGTACTCGTATGCAGGACTCTGACCCCCACCCATCACTCTTAACGCTTGTTCCACTCCGTCCTGGATTCCTGACAGGAATATGTCCAGTCCAATATCCATTAAGTGAACACCGTCGGGCCGTATGAGGCCTGCTTTATCTCCTTCCAGTTGTCGGTGTCGTACCACTACACCACCTCTGTCTCTTCTAAATTTTGCCATCCGAATATTTATTACCTGCCTTGTCCGTTCGATGGCCGTGATGTCTCGCGCACCTTGCCATACCGCTATTGGCACAATCTCTGACCATACTATAGCTAGTTTTGCGAAAAATTCTCGGAAGCGCTCAGTGTCTAGTTTCATTATTACCATTAGTTATGTGCTCTTGTGATGACCTAGGTTGTTTCCTCCGGCCTGTATAACTAAGATGACCGGACATCTTGCCTCTCTCCCTACCTTGATTACCTCCATTAGTACCTGTGGCCATAGCAGGCCTCTAATACCTCTCCAGTTGAAATATGTGTTATGAAACACTAATTTCCTCCAGCCTGGGCGGACTTTCGCCATTTTTTCTGCCCAATATATATACGAGTGGCCTATCACCCACGCTGTTGGCTTAGCGTCACCTGTAAATGAAACAAACCACGTTAGGATAACAAGTCCGGTCTTATGTATCTTGCCAAACATGTGGATCGCCATCTCCCTATCCTCTGAACTTCCGTTTCTGACAGTCCTGCTCTTGCTGCTTCCGTGGCCGCGCCTATGCGGAATGAGTGTGTCCCGTAATCTTTGGGGTGGTTCCCTGCCGATGTTATGCATTTATTAAATATAGCTTGGAACTGGTATCTTGATAATGGCGTTCCATCAATGTGTGATAGGAAGAAATTACTTTGTGATCTGATGGTTAGATATGTTTTTACTTTTGTTACCCGACTCAGTGTACCGTTTGTGGGTTGTAGAAGTACCCAAGTGCCCCTGCTCGCTGGAACCATTTTCGATTTGTGTATGTGTAGACGTATTGCATTATTGGCTATGACTACGTCCTGGTGTAATAAGCCTCCACTGGTGGTAATTTTGGATTGAGGGACTAATTCGCTTATGCATAGCGCCCCGAAGAAGGCGATCACAAATGCAGTTGACAGTAGTGTTGCTTCAAATTGTGAGTGTCATGTTAATGGTGTTAGGGATATGATGTGAGAAATCAGTTTTAGTGACACGGGACAGGACGTCTACACTCCTGACTTGCCTGACCCCTTTTCCACCCTTTTAAGGATTGTCTGATGAGTAATCTTTGTCACATCTCCCCAATTCAGTAGTTGGAAGTGAAATGCTACTCCGGTCAGACACCGCTGCGCTGACGCCCCTGATATGCCCCTCATCATTAGCTGGTGGAGAAATTCTATGGTGACTTGTGATCTGGCTTGTTCACATTGGTCAACCCATCTGCCTGCTACTAGTCGTGTCCACTCTTCCCATGCCTTACCGTATGCTTGCCACATCGATGGGGCAACTGACGCTCTGATTAATGGCATCAACTATTCGCCACTAGATCCCACAGGGAAGGTCGGCAACTGTTGCCCGATGGGTGGGCGTTGTGGAAGAGCTCTGTGAAAATCTGCCAATTGAATTGTTATAAAGCGTTAGCAGCAGCTTTAGACCCCTCAGCATAGTGGCTAGCGTGGACCCATACATTGTGTTTTAGGCACAGGAATGCTAGCCTGGGTAATAGGCCTAGCACTGGGAGAGACGATGATGCCATCTTATTAATGCTGTGCGCTAGGCTGGTGTTTTTTGTTATGAAGCGTATATTTTTGTAAGCCTGGAGCACGCCCCATATTTATATTGCTACCACTATTGGGAATAAAAATTATTTTCAGGGCTAGATGCAGATAAAAATTAATATTAATTTCAAAGCTGGTGAAGCTTGGTATAGATGGCCTAATACAATGAGTCCCACACACTGCTAGAAGGCCAAATATTTTTTCAGAGCTAGATGCAGATAAAAATTATTTTTAATTTGCAACATGATGGAGGTCAGTATAGATGGACTAATAGAACAAGTCCCACACACTGCTAGAAGGACAAATATTTTTTCAGAGCTAGATGCAGATAAAAATGATTTTTAATTTGCAACCTGATGGAGGTCAGTAAAGATGGACTAATAGAACAAGTCCCACACACTGCTAGAAGGCCAAATATTTTTTCAGAGCTAGATGCAGTTAAAAATTATTTTTAATTTGCAACCTGATGGAGGTCAGTAAAGATGGACTAATAGAACAAGTCCCACACACTGCTAGAAGTTCAATTATTTTTTCAGAGCTAGATGCAGATAAAAATTATTTTTAATTTGCAACCTGATGGAGGTCAGTATAGATGGACTAATAGAACAAGTCCCACACACTGCTAGAAGGCCAAATATTTTTTCAGAGCTAGATGCAGACAAAAAATTATTTTGAATTTGCAACCTGATGGAGGACAGTATAGATGGACTAAGAGAACAAGTCCCACACACTGCTAGAAGGCCAAATATTTTTTCAGAGCTAGATGCAGATAAAAATTATTTTGAATTTGCAACCTGATGGAGGTCAGTATAGATGGACTAATAGACCAAGTCCCACACACTGCTAGAAGCCCAAATATTTTTTCAGAGCTAGATGCAGATAAAAATTATTTTTAATTTGCAACCTGATGGAGGTCAGTATAGATGGACTAATAGACCAAGTCCCACACACTGCTAGAAGCCCAAATATTTTTTCAGAGCTAGATGTAGATAAAAATTATTTTTAATTTGCAACCTGATGGAGGTCAGTAAAGATGGACTAATAGAACAAGTCCCACACACTGCTAGAAGGCCAAATATTTTTTCAGAGCTAGATGCAGACAAAAAATTATTTTGAATTTGCTACCTGATGGAGGTCAGTATAGATGGACTAATAGACCAAGTCCCACACACTGCTAGAAGCCCAAATATTTTTTCAGAGCTAGATGTAGATAAAAATTATTTTTAATTTGCAACCTGATGGAGGTCAGTAAAGATGGACTAATAGAACAAGTCCCACACACTGCTAGAAGGCCAAATATTTTTTCAGAGCTAGATGCAGACAAAAAATTATTTTGAATTTGCAATCTGATGGAGGTCAGTATAGATGGACTAATAGAACAAGTCCCACACACTGCTAGAAGGTCAAATATTTTTTCACAGCTAGATGCAGATAAAAATGATTTTTAATTTGCAACCTGATGGAGGTCAGTAAAGATGGACTAATAGAACAAGTCCCACACACTGCTAGAAGGCCAAATATTTTTTCAGAGCTAGATGCAGATAAAAATTATTTTTAATTTGCAACCTGATGGAGGTCAGTATAGATGGACTAATAGAACAAGTCCCATACACTGCTAGAAGGCCAAATATTTTTTCAGAGCTAGATGCAGACCAAAAATTATTTTGAATTTGCAACCTGATGGAGGTCAGTATAGATGGACTAAAAGACCATGTCCCACACACTGCTAGAAGCCCAAATATTTTTTCAGAGCTAGATGCAGATAAAAATTATTTTTAATTTGCCACCTGATGGAGGTCAGTATAGATGGACTAATAGACCAAGTCCCACACACAGCTAGAAGCCCAAATATTTTTTCAGAGCTAGATGTAGATAAAAATTATTTTTAATTTGCAACCTGATGGAGATCAGTAAAGATGGACTAATAGAACAAGTCCCACACACTGCTAGAAGGCCAAATATTTTTTCAGAGCTAGATGCAGATAAAAATTATTTTTAATTTGCATCCTGATGGAGGTCAGTATAGATGGACAAATAGAACAAGTCCCACACACTGCTAGAAGGCCAAATATTTTTCCAGAGCTAGATGCAGACAAAAAGTTATTTTCAATTTGCAACCTGATGGAGGTCAGTAGAGATGGAATAATAGAACAAGTCCCACACACTGCTAGAAGGTCAAATATTTTTTCAGAGCTAGATGCAGAATAAAATGATTTTTAATTTGCAACCTGATGGAGGTCAGTAAAGATGGACTAATAGAACAAGTCCCACACACTGCTAGAAGGACAAATATTTTTTCAGAGCTAGATGCAGATAAAAAATATTTTTAATTTGCAACCTGATGGAGGTCAGTATAGATGGACTAATAGAACAAGTCCCATACACTGCTAGAAGGCCAAATATTTTTTCAGAGCTAGATGCAGATAAAAATTATTTTTAATTTGCAACCTGATGGAGGTCAGTAAAGATGGACTAATAGAACAAGTCCCACACACTGGTAGAAGGCCAAATATTTTTTCAGAGCTAGATGCAGATAAAAATTATTTTTAATTTGCAATCTGATGGAGTTCAGTATAGATGGACTAATAGAACAAGTCCCACACACTGGTAGAAGGCCAAATGTTTTTTCTGAGCTAGATGCAGACAAAAAATTATTTTAAATTTGTAACCTGATGGAGGTCAGTATAGATGGACTAATAGAACAAGTCCCACACACTGCTAGAAGGCCAAATATTTTTTCAGAGCTAGATGCAGACAAAAAATTATTTTTAATTTACAAAATGATGGAGGTCAGTATAGATGGACTAATAGAACAAGTCCCACACACTGCTAGAAGGCCAAATATTTTTTCAGAGCTAGATGCAGAAAAAAATTATATTCAATTTGCAACCTGATGGAGGTCAGTATAGATGGACTAATAGACCAAGTCCCACACACTGCTAGAAGCCCAAATATTTTTTCAGAGCTAGATGCAGAAAAAAATTATATTCAATTTGCAAACTGATGGAGGTCAGTATAGATGGACTAATAGAATAATGCTATGCCCAAAAGGTTTTACTTCACTAGGTGCAGTAAAAAAAATGATATTCTATACACAGGTGGTGTATCTTGCAACAAAGATAGGCTACTCCACTGACTAACACACTCTGCAATAGGCCAAAAAGGATTAGCTTTGCTAGATTTAGCCAAATGCTGTGAAAAAAACTTGCACAGCACTGGCACAGACCTGCCTGGCAAAAACTGATAGGAACTGATCTAACTTAGTCCTGAAAAGGACTGAAATTACAATTAGTCTTTACTCCCAACCTATCTATTTTAGAGCAAAGACCTGCCTCATAAAAGTCGTAGGAAATTATGTAACCTAGTCCTTAAAAGGACTGCAATCACAACTATTCCCTACTCCCAAGCTATCTGTAGATTTGTGCGAAAAATGGCTTGAAATTAACAAGGTATAGCGCACACAGCAACAGCGGTGCCGTCTAACACGCAGCTGCAGCAGTGAGAAAATGGTGGCGACGGGGAAAATGGCTGGGTCTTATAGGGCAAGGACATGTGACATGCACTGCCAATGACACATGCCCTTGCTTGTGTGAAAAAAAGAAGTTTGCTCCGTGTGTGCGCTGCTGATAGGCTGACAGATTGCACCTCCCCACTGTAAGTGCGGGAAAGAGAAAAAAAAAATGGAGATCTTCATTATTCCTGCACAGATCCATCCCCTGCCCCTCCCCCCGCCCCGCTGTACACTCAAACTACGTATTAACATTAATTTTCATCATTACTGAGAAAAAATCCAGTTATGATTTTGGTGCACGAACAGTTATCGAACATAACCTCGAACAGCCGAATTTTTTTCAAATCGTTCATGTTCAAGTCGAACACCGCTCATCTCTACTCGTGTACTCCACATAACTATAACTGTGGTTTTGCAGTTCCACTGGTCAAATCTCTGTGTTATCCTGCTTGTGGCATTTTTTGCTGTAAAAAAAACTGTAATAGTGTCTCCCTGACTGGTCAGACATAGTGTTGAGCGAACATGCTCGACACTGCTCGGTACTCGCCCGAGCATCACGCTACTCGGGATATTCGGCGAGCACCGAGCATTTCCTGGTTACTCGGGCGGGAGCTCAGGTCTCCGTCCTGCATGTTTGGTGCTCTTTACAGAGCCAATGAACAGACAGGGATTGCCAGCCAGTCACTGTAATGCTGCAGCCATGTTGGTTGTGGGTATTACAGTGATTGGCTGGCCGCACAGCGTCACCTCGAGTATTTAAAACGGGACGCCGCCATCTTGGACACAGTCGTTCCGGTTTAGACAGTGTAGGGACAGCGCTGCTGATTTAGGGAGAGATATAAACTCCGAACTAGTTAGTGTAGGGTCTGTAAAGGCTGCCAGAACAAACAAACAGTCCTTTTCAGGACTAATATCCATCCAAGATACCAGGCAGGCAGGCTGTATAGGAGACACAGTGGTTATACCAGCAAACGCTGCATTACAGTCCTGTGTGCTCCTGTTGCTGAAATTTCTGGACTTAGCACCAGGTGTCGGGGGCCAGGAAAAATCTTTTTTTTTTTCATCTAAATCCTCCTTTTTCTTTCCTCCTTCACACTGTAAAAATACCCGTCTTATTAACCTTTTGGTGTGTTCCCCCCCCCCCCAAAAAAAAGCGTGTCTCTGATTTTTCAGACACAAATATAACTGTTGAAAATAGTCTGATGTAGGCTAGAGAAACAGAAGTGTTGTTTTGCACTTCCACGGTTCAAACCTCTGTATTATCCATTTTGGGCCATTTGTATCTAAAAAAAAAAAACAGTTTGAGTGTGTCGCTCACTGTTCAGCCGCAAATATCTCTATTTAAAAAAGTGTGGTATACCCCAGTAAACAATAACTGTGGTTTTTCCATCCCACGGTAAAAAATCTCTATTATTCAGCTTTTGGTAGTTTTTTCCGTAAAGAAAAACAGTAGTGTCTCCTGACTGTTGTGACACAAAAATATATCTGTTGAAAATAGTCTGGTGTAGGCCCGAAATCCCAGTGTGGTTTCGCAGTTCCACGGGTCAAATCGCTGTACTATCCAGTTTTGGGCCTTTGGTATCTAAAAAAAAGCAGTTTGAGTGTGTCGCTCACTGTTCAGCCGCAAATATCTCTATTTAAAAAAGTGTGGTATACCCCAGTAAACAATAACTGCGGTTTTGCCATCCCACGGTAAAAAATCTCTATTATTCAGCTTTTGGTAGTTTTTTCCCTGAAGAAAAACAGTAGTGTCTCCTGACTGTTGTGACACAAAAATATATCTGTTGAAAATAGTCTTGTGTAGGCCCGACATCCCAGTGTGGTTTCGCAGTTCCACGGGTAAAATCGCTGTACTATCCAGTTTTGGGCCTTTGATATCTAAAAAAAAAGCAGTTTGAGTGTGTCGCTCACTGTTCAGCCGCAAATATCTCTATTTAAAAAAGTGTGGTGTACCCCAGTAAACAATAACTGTGGTTTTGTCATCCCACGCTAAAAAATCTCTATTATTCAGGTTTTGGTATTTTTTTTCCATAAAGAAAAACAGTAGGGTCTCCTGACTGTTGTGATACAAAAATATATCTGTTGAAAATAATCTTGTGTAGTCCCGACATCCCAGTGTGGTTTCGCAGTTCCACGGGTCAAATCGCTGTACTATCCAGTTTTGGGCCTTTGGTATCTAAAAAAAATGGAGTTTGAGTGTGTCGCTCACTGTTCAGCCGCAAATATCTCTATTTAAAAAAGTGTGGTATACCCCAGTAAACAATAACTGTGGTTTTCCTATTCCACGGTTCTAATCTACTCTTTATTACCCTTTTTCCATTGATAGTGCAAGTGTAAGCTATTTTACTTCATTTACAATTGGGCAAGGCGCGTGGCAAGGGATGTGGAAGTGGACGTTCTGGTGATGGTTCGTGCAGAGGACGGGGCCGTGGCCAAGGTGAAAATGTGCCACAACCAACAGCCACATCTTCTCGCTCCCACTTCTTGACCGAATTACTAGGGAAGCACAGAACAACACCAGTATTGAGAACTGATCAGTGTGAACAGGTTATTAATTGGATAGCCGATAATACTTCCAGTTACCTGGGCACCACCACCTCCGGTCTGTCTTCCACACGGTCAACTCTTAGTAGCCGTGAGTCTCGACCGCATACTCCTCCTCACCCTGATGCTCCTTCCTCCCACCATGCCGAGTGTCGTCAGACAGCAAGTGATCCCACACTTGGACACTCTGAAGAGCTGTTCACTGGTCCATTTCCATATTTGGGCCCCTCGCCTGATACGCTTGAAGTGGTGGAAGAGGAGATCCCATGTTGCGATGCACAAATATTTGAACAGCCACGGCCACAGGAAGTCGACGTTGGCAATCTGTCACAAGAGGTGGACGATGACGAGACACAATTGCCAGGAAGTGAGGAGGAGGATCGTGGTGCGCAAGTGGAAGAGGAGGAGGTGGTGGATGATCTAGTAACTGACCCAACGTGGAAGGAGGACCTGCAGAGTGAGGCCAGCAGCACACAGGGGGAGGGAGGCAGAGTACCCCAACAGGGAGGAAGAAGCAGTGTGGTGGCCGCAGACAGAAGGCAGGCAACCGTTCCCCATAACACCAACACGAGGGACGTTGCCAGTACAAGCGGTAGGTCTTCCAGAGTCTGGAATTTTTTTAAAGACTCTGCAGATAACCCCAAAAAGGCCATATGTTCCACCTGCCATGCCAGCATCAGCAGGGGTGACAAAACTACCAGCCTGACCACCACCAGCATGATCAGGCACATGGCAGCAAAGCACCTGACATTGTAGGCCAAACCCAGGGTCCACGACCAGTGTCAGCGGGTGTCACCACTGCTTCTTCCACTGTTGTGCGTGCAATAGAACCCCCTCTTGTGTGTGCAAGGCAATCCCCTGTCCATACTGCATGTAAAGATGCCCCCTCCTCTCAGTCTTCACTTGTTATGGCAGTTTCTCAAGAAACAGCATCAATGTCCACGTCCACGTCCCACCGCAGCGTTCAATTGTCCATATCCCAGACCTTTGAACGAAAGCGGAAATTCGCAGCTAACGACCCACAGGCCACAGTCCTAAATTCGCACATTTCACGACTGCTTGCATTGGAAATGCTGCCTTTTAGGCTGGTGGAGACGGAATCCTTCCGCAATCTTATGGCGGTGGCCGTCCCTCGGTACTCGGTCCCCAGCCGACACTATTTTGCCCGGTGTGCCATCCCCGCACTACACAAGCACGTGTCCCAAAGCATCTGCCGTGGCCTCAACAACGCAGTTACTGGGAGAGTCCACCTGACAACGGACACGTGGACAAGTGCTTGTGGCCAGGGACGGTAAATCTCTCTGACGGCACACTGGGTAAACATAGTGGAAGCCGGGACCCAGTCGGACCTTGGGACGGAACACATCCTCCCCACACCGAGGATTGCGGGCCCTATGTTAGTCAGAGTTGCCTCCACAGTGTACAGCTCCTGCGCATCCTCCTCCTCCTCCTCCTCATGTTCAGCCTCCATCTCAGATATCACTACATCAGTTACAAGCTGGAAGCATTGCAGTACTGCCTCCGCCAAGCGGCAACTGGCTGTGCTGAAACTCATAAGCTTAGGTGATAAACCTCACACTGCTTGTAAGTTGTGGACAGCTGTGAAAGAGCAGGCAGATCTGTGGCTGAGACCGCTGAACCTACATCCCGGCATGGTCGTGTGTGACAATGGCCGTAACCTGGTGGCGGCTCTGAGGCGAGGTGAGATCACACACGTAGCATGCCTGGCTCATGTGCTTAACCTCGTGGTTCAGCGGTTTCTTAAATCGTACCCCGAGTTGCCAGATCTGCTCGTGAAAGTACGCCGCCTGTCAGCTCATTTTCGCAAGTCGGCTACAGCTTTCGCCGCCCTTGCTGTGTTGCAGCAGTGTTTGCAGCTTCCGGCACACCGACTGGTGTTTGATGTCCCCACACGTTGGAACTCTACCCTCCACATGTTACAAAGGATTTGTGAGCAGAAGAGAGCAGTTGTAGAGTACCAGCTGCAACAAGGCCGTCGATATTCAGGTCAGACTCCACATATAAGACCTCAGGAGTGGACCTGGATGTCTGACATATGTACCATCCTGACAAACTTTGAGGAGGCCACCAAGATGGTGAGTGGCGATGACGCCATCATTAGTGTCTGCATCCCACTTGTCTGTCTTTTGCAACGCTCTCTGCAGAGAATTAAAGAGGAGGCATTGCAGCCAGAGTATGATGAGATGGATCAAGAAGCCGTAGCGGGCGATTACACACAGCCCAGCCTCATCTCATCCCAACGTGCATTGGGGGACAATGAGGGAGAGGAGGAGGAGGAGGAGGAAGAACAGGAGCTGCTATCATGTGTTGTAGACGGTAGAACCTGTACAAGTGTCATACCGTCGGTTCAGTGTGGGTGGCCTGAGGACAGGGGGGAGGAGGAAGAGGAGGAGGAGGAGGAGGAGAGCATGGTCAGTCGTCATCTTGGTGAGGACACGGAAATCTTGCCCGTTACCTGTCTGGCACGCATGGCTGACTTTATGTTACGCTGCCTTAACCGTGACCCTCGCGTTGTCAAAATGTTGGGTGACAGTCATTACTGGTTGGTGACACTGGTAGACCCCCGCTACAAGGAGAACTTTCACTCTCTTATTCCTGAGGTGGAGAGGTCTACAAAAATGGGGCAATACCAGAAGGCCCTTGCTGCAGAACTCTTAAAAAAATTCCCATCTGAACACGCTAGGTCACAGTTCGTTGCCCAACCAAGGCGTACAGGCGAGAGAGATGCAACTCCAATCCAGCAGAGGTAGGGGAACACTGTCAACGTTCTGGGACAGTTTTCTGACTCCGCCCAGCTTACAGGCCCTGAGGCACGGGGTACTCTCGCAAGGAGTGGAAAGTTTCAAAACATGGTGAGGGAGTACCTTGCCGATCGTACCAGCTTCCTCCGTGATTCCTCTGTGCCTTTTAATTATTGGGTATCCAAGCTGGACACTTGGAATGAACTCGCTCTGTACGCCTTGGAGGTCCTGGCCTGCCTTGCCGCTAGCGTGTTATCGGAGCGTGTTTTTAGTGCCGCTGGGGGAATTATAACTGATAAGCGCACTCGCCTGTCAACTGACAATGCTGACAAGCTGACACTTATCAAAATGAACAAGGGCTGGATTGGGCCAGACTTCTCATCACCACCAAATGACAGTAGAGTAACATAAAGTCAAATCCACTGTGTTATTTTGGGAGGTGTATTCACATGCACCGCTTCACACCCACACATGGGTATACGCTTCCTCATTTCGGCTGTTTAATCTTCTTCTCCATATCCTCAGCCTCCACCACCACTATACCACCAGGGAGCCAGCATTGCAAGTTCCTACGTCCTTATTTTTGGTAGCTTTTGCTGGGAAAGCATAAGCAAACACTATGGGACACCCACTCCCCAATAATGGGACTTATGTTTGTAATATGCTGTACTGCATGGCTCTTGTAAGGGGCATTGCAAGTTGCTCCGTCCTAATTTTTGGCAGCTTTTGCTGGGAAAGCATAAGCAAATACTATGGGACACCCACTCCCCAATAATGAGACTTATGTTTGTAATATGCTGTACTGCATGGCTCTTGTAAGGGGCATTTCAAGTTGCTCCGTCCTAATTTTTGGCAGCTTTTGCTTGGAAAGCATAAGCAAATACCATGGGACACCCACTCCCCAATAATGGGACTTATGTTTGTAATATGCTGTACTGCATGTGACGCGCCCCCTGGGCCGTGTGTACACGTGTGTGTGATACCCGGTGTCGGGTCTCTGGGGTCTGTAGTCTCCGTGGCGGTGACCCGGCCCCGTGGCTCAGGCTGGTCAAACCAGTGGCAGTCTTTCTTAGGTTTTGAGGTTAATTGTCCGACTGCGCCACCCGTGGATTGCGGTCAGGGAGTACCACCGCTGCGAGGCAGACCGCTGAGGCTGGTGTTGTGTGCGCAGCATAGAATGGGATAACTCCCCTCGGAAGGAGTATAGCCTCAGGGCAGTGAGTGTGGATGATGGGGGTGATGGTGCACGAGCGCAGCAGGAATGACTCAGAGTCTTTGCAGTGCAGTTCAGGGTCTTTACTGATGATTATAAGGTAGACCCTCCTGGGAGTACTGGCTAGCATAAGAGGCCTGGTCAGTCTGTGAGCAAGCAGGAGTTCCCCTGGCCAGGTGGAGTTGTATGCCTCCCCGTCTGTCTGCACTCTTCCTGGCTAACTTGCTGTAAGCGGGTAGAAGTAGCCCACGTCCCTGAGTGTACCGTGTAGTGCTCACCCGTATGGCTGGTGACTTGGGGCCTTCTGTTAGCCTCCGCTCCACGACGGCGGTGCTGGTCCCTTGCTTGTGACTGAGCCTCCGGGCTTCTATGGCCAGAGGACCTGAAATCCCCTGCCAGCTGGTTTCTGCTGCTGGATATATAAGTCCTCACAGCTTCGGACTCCTGTGTCCGGTTCCTATTGTCTTCTGCCAGGGCGAGCTGTGCTCAGCTTCCAGCCCCTGGTCTTTAGCTCCTAGCTCCTACAGAGCTCCTTGCTGTTACTTTCCCTTGCTCTCACTCTGACTCTGACTGTTATCTGACTCACTCAACCCTGCCCCAGGTCCAGTTTATAAGGGCAGAATTCTCCCCTCCCAGGATTGGTGCAGGAGGATGTTGCATGTTTAAGCGATCCTGACCAGGAAACCTCCCACTTGCTCTCCGACGTAATATCTCTATTACTGTGGTGACCAGACCCCTGGGGTGCCACACAGGGCTCTTGTAAGGGGCATTGCAGTTCCTCATAATTTTTGGAAAGCCTTCCATTTACTGCTTTGGCCAACAGTGCACGGGAGACCCAGTTGCTATAAATGGAAAAAAAGGTTTAGTTAACGCCCTCTGACCTCCATGTCATTTCCAAGGGGCATTGGAGTGGTTTGAAATTTTTGGTAGGCATTGCACTCACTGTATGCCCTATAACTGTGTAGCCGAACCACTCCTTTTGGTACAGAAAAATTTCCCACTAGACATGTGTGGTTGACTGGCCTGATATTGATGTGAATGGTCCCTTTTCCTCCTGCTCTTTCTCCTTTGCCACCACCTCATCCATCATTCATCATCTGAAGCTTTGTTTTAACGGGAGTCATAGAACTGGGATAGTAGCAGGAAAACATCCAGCAATCCTCGGAGGAAGTAGGATATGCACCAAAACGCTGACCACCACAGGCCTAGCCGCTACTACATACATGCGCTTTCAATCCAAGAAAACAAAGCAGATACTAACTTCTATCATCATCATCATGCTCCTCACCTTGGCACTTTCAACTCCCCTGATGGAGAACCAAGGGCCCTCCGGAGGAGTCTGGTTCTCTGGTGGGCTCGTCCAATGGTGCCATAAAGCAGGCCGGGCTAAGAAAAGTGTGTGGGGGGATGTTCCAAGGAGAAACTGGGGCGGCTGGGGACCGTTTATGTACATCTGGCGCCCCCTGGTGGCTGGGGACCGAGCGTGGACACCCGGCCGCCGACGCAGCCATGACATGGTGGCCGGCGTCTGCCTCCACATTCCTAAAAGGCCCAATTTCAAGTGCAAGCAAGCTAGCAGTATGGTATTGCAGCCAGGTGGTGGGTGAGTGGCAGGTTGCACACTTATGCTTGCATTCCAAGAAAACAAAGAAGATGCTAACTTCTATCATCATCATCATGCTCCTCACCTTGGCACTTTCAACTCCCCTGATAGAGAAGCCAGGGCCCGCCGGAGGAGTCTGGTTCTCTGGTGGGCTCGTCCAATGCTGCCCTAGAGCAGGCAGGGCTAAGAAAAGTGTGTGGGGGATGTTCCAAGGCAAAATAGGGGTGGCCGGGGACCGTTTATGGACAACCGGCCACCCCCAGGCGGCTGGGGACCATGTGTGTACACCCGGCCGCTGGGTGGCTGGGGACCGAGTATGGACACCCGGCCACCCCCTGGCAGCTGGGAACCGAGCGTGGACTCCCAGCCGCCAGGCGGCTGGGGACTGAGTATGCATACCTCGCTGCCGAAGCAGCCATGAGGTAGTGGCCAGCTTCGGCCTCCTCCAAACTAAAAGGCCCCATTTCAAGTGCAAGCAAGCTAGCAGTTTGGTATTGCAGCCTGGGGGTGGGTGGGTGGCAGGTTGCACACTTACGCTTGCATTCCAAGAAAACAAAGCAGATGCTAACTTCTATCATCATCATCATGCTCATCACCTTGGCACTTTCAACTCCCCTGATGGAGAAGCCAGGGCCCACCGGAGGAGTCTGGTTCTCTGGTGGGCTCGTCCAATGCTGCCCTAAAGCAGGCCAGGCTAAGAATAGTGTAGGGGGATGTTTCAAGGCAAAATAGGGGCGGCCGGGGACCGTTTATGGACACTCGGCCGCCCTCAGGCAGCTGGGGACCGTGTGCAGACACCCGGCCGCGGGGCGGCTGGGGAATGAGAATGGACACTCGGCCGCCCCCTGGCGGCTGGAGACCGAGCGTGGACACCCGGCCACCGGGCGGCTGGAGACTGAGTACGGATACCTTGCTGCCGAAGCAGCCATGAGGTAGTGGCCAGCTTCATCCTCCTCCAAACTAAAAGGCCCCATTTCAAGTGCAAGCAAGCTAGCAGTATGGTATTGCAGCCAGGGGGTGGGTGGGTGGCAGGCTGCATACTTGTGCTTGCATTGCAAGGAATGGGGGAGGTACAATTGAACACTGCCCTAGGACAAGGACTTGCACGGGGATAGTTGCAAGTCTGCATCTTCTGATGCGGAAAGGATCACTTCTGATGGGCACACTTTTAGGCAGTTACCTGGTTGTCAGCGACGCTTCCAGGGGTCTTCCCCATGCTGTTCCCATGTCTTTTCAGCACTGTATGCATGTGTCACACAGCACATGGCCAGATAAGATTGTAAAATGTTAAAATGACATTTCCCGGTGAATGCATTTGTCACTGTTGAAAGCAATACAAAAGTGCAAAAACGCATAAAAAATGCTACTTGTGAACATAGCCCAAGGTGTGGAGGAGTATTTTTGTTTTTGGTTATTTATTTTACCTTATACACAAGTCTTTACCCTGGAAAGGAAGTTCCTTAACATATTTCACAGGAAAACCGTTTTAGTTTCGTTTTTGAACGTTTTATTGTTTGCCCGTAAAAGTGGCTTAATACCTCTGACCACGTTGTTGACAGCAGTGACCTGGGGGTCATAAATGCTTCCTGGGGCGATGCCCATGCTGTCCCCATGTCTTTTGAGCACTGTCCCTATAGTTTTGGGCACTTTTTAGGCTTTCTACAGACTGCCGGGGGTGCCGCCGCAAAAATGCTCGGGTCTCCCATAGACTAACATTGTGTTCATTGCTCGCGTCGAGCACCCGAGTATCACGGCGAGGTCGGCCTGATCTTCGAGCACCCGAGCATTTTAGTGCTCGCTCAACACTAGTAGCTACCTCTCTTAGGTGGTGCTTGCGAGATATTTTGCATCATTCTGTGCGAGCATTATTCTGCCTACTTTTTTCACATGGAACATTGCCTGTAAGCCTGCTTACTCAGCTGGTCTTTTTAAGGCGAACAAGTTATATTCTTTCTAAATCAATAAGCAAATAGAAAACCCTATTTTTCAGCTAACACAGAACCACAACATATACATGAACCATGCTACAACCCCTGGCAAAAATTATTGAACCACCGGGCTCGGAGGATGTTAATTCAGTTGTTTAATGTTGTTGAAAAAAAGCAGATCACTGACATGGCACAAAACTAAAATCATTTCAAATGACAACTTTAGGGCTTTAAGAAACACTAAAAGAAATCAAGATTAAAAATGTGGTACTCAGTAAGGGTGATTTTTTTCAGACCAAGCAGAGGGAAAAAAATATGGAATCACTCAATTCTGAGGAAAAAATTATGGAATCATGAAAAACAAACACACAAAAGAACACTCCAGTACATCACTAGTATTTTGTTGCACCACCTATGGCTTTAATAACAGCTTGCAGTCTCAGAGGCATGGACTTAATGAGTGACAAACAGTACTCTTCATCAATCTGGCTCCAACTTTCTCTGATTGCTGTTGCCAGATCAGCATTGTCTTGGACCATTTTCTTCAACTTCCACCAAAGATTTTCAATTGGATTGAGATCTGGACTATTTGAAGGCCATGACATTGACCTTATGTGTCTTCTTTCAAGGAATGTTTTCACAGTTTTTGCTCTATGGCAGGATGCATTATCATCTTGAAAAATGATGTCATCATCCCCAAACATCCTTTCAATTGATGGGATAAGAAAACTGTCCAAAATATCAATGTAACCTTGGGCATTTATTGAAGATGTAATGACAGCCATCTCCCCAGTGCCTTTACCTGACATGCAGCCCCATATCATCAATGACTGAGGAAATTTGCATGTTCTCTTCATGCAGTCATCTTTATAAATCTCATTGGAACAGCACCAAACAAAAGTTCCATCACCGTGCCCAATGCAGATTCGCGATTCATCCCTAAATATGACTTTCATCCAGTCATCCACAGTCAATGATTGCTTTTCCTTAGCCCATTGTAACCTTGTTTTTTTATGTTTAGGTGTTAATGATGGCTTATGTTTAGCTGTTCTGTATGTAAATCCCATTTCCTTTACTGTTCGGTCACAGACATTGACTCCAGTTTCCTCCCATTCATTCCTCATTTGTTTTATTGTGCATTTCCTGTTTTGGAGACATATTGCTTTTAGTTTCCGGTCTTGACGCTTTGATGTCTTCCTTGGTCTACCAGTATGTTTGCTTTTAACAACCTTCCCATGTTGTTTGTATTTGGTCCAGATTTTAGACACAGATGACTGTGAACAACCAACATCTTTTGCAACATTGCGTGATGTTTCACCTTCTTTTAAGACTTTGATAATCCTCTCCTTTGTTTCAATTGACATATCTCGTGTTGGAGCCATGATTCATGTCAGTCCACTTGGTGGAACAGCTCTTCAAGGTGTGATCACTCCTTTTTAGATGCAGAATAATGAGCAGATCTAATTTGATGCAGGTGTTAGTTTTGAAAATGAAAATTTACAGGTTGATTCCATAATCTTTTCCTCAGAATTGAGTGATTCCATAATTTTTTTCCTCTGCTTCGTCTGAAAAAAATTACCCTTACTGAGTACCACATTTTTAATCTTGATTTCTTTTAGTGTTTCTTAAAGCGCTAAAGGTGCCATTTGAAATGACTTTAGTTTTGAGCCATGTCTGTGATCTGCTTTTTTTCAACAACATTAAACAACTGAATGAACATCCTACTAGCCCGGTGATTCCATAATTTTTGCCAGGGGTTGTATATAAGACTAAATCATGGCACTCCGTAGGTGCCAATGTAGGATCCTATTCCATAAGTCATTTAGAGAGCACTTGGCGCTCAAAGTTCAATGTAGATGCAAATTTCTATGGTGTAAGCAGTTTAAACATGTAAATGTTTCGTTCATAAAATGACCTTCATCAGTAACACAGACTACCATAGTAAAAAGCGACAGTAGAGATAAGAACTATAGAACAGCCGCACGTGCTGTGATAGTGGAAGCTGCATATTATGCATATAATATACAATTAATAATACATTCATTAAGGCTGCATATCACTGTATGTTGTTTTATTGTCTGATCCATATATCTTATATACTCAAACTTTCACTGATACTAAATATTCACTGTTGCCTCTATATTCAAAATACATTTTATTGAGTTCAGTGTTGTTTTCAAAGGTGGGCACTCTTGTCTCTGCAAGATCTGTCTGCATGATTGTCATCTACACCCGAGGCAGTTTATCTTATAATTGCTGCTATAGTCTTATAAGGTCTTAAAATACATAGTGTATTTATTTTTGACCACTCCTCCCTATATTTCAGTTTTTAACAATACATTGCAGATTCTGATGATATAATGAGCTCTCCTTCTGCCTTTTAGGATAGTGATCACAGATTCTATCACAGCCTACAACTTGTTACAGGCATCTGCTTCATTAAAGAGGTTTTGCAATAGTCTACTTCAGTAACTGTTTTTTTTCCATAAATGCTTAAGGATCATGTCCATAAGGATTCCAATATACTTCTTTGCCAATTTGTATACGTTATTTGCCTTTATGATTCAATTCCCATGCCCTGGCATCAGGTCTGCTGTCACAGCCATCACTTCCTTTTCAGAATCCTATGCCCCCTTGTGACTACATTTCCCATCACCCCTTGAGCAAAGCTAAAAGCACACCCACTGTAACTACACCCACAGCCCTCCCACTTTCCACCCAGGTTCAATTTTACACTCAATGAGCCTCAATCCCCAATCTTCAAGTTCAGGTCACTGCTGAAAACAAGTCACTGATACAGTGTATAAAAGTAACACAAAGCACCAGAACTTCAACTTTGGCAATAAAGTTAATCCGCTTACTTATTAATGACTAAATATGTTCCATTAGGAAGGATGTATGTATGTATGGGGAGAGGGGTAAGTATGTATGAATATATGCAGACAGCACGATGGCTTAATAGTTAGCACTCCTGCTTTGCAACACTGGGTCCTGGGTTCAAATCCCACCAAGGACAACATCTGCAAAGAATTTGTATGCTCTCCCCGTTTTCCCCGAAGCAGGAGCAGCTGGCTCCTGCCTCTTGTGACCAACTCCTCTGGTGCTGCCACTTACCTCCCCAGCCACAACCATAAGCTACATCTTGACTGAAAGATGGCCACCCACTTTCCTCCGAAAGTTTGAAAAATATGGCAATTATTAATAGTAATAATTACAATCATTATATAACTACTATGGAAACACTAGGGTAAGTGGGCACTCTTTTCTGCTGGTCTGGTTGCCTTTAGAAAGACCACACAGGTTAGGACTTATCCACTGAATACCCGTACTCCTTCCCTGTTGGCAGAACACTACGTAGACAACACAGGGTGAGCTTACCACAGTCTGGTAAGACTTTATTTGGTCACCAACAGCTTTAAGCATATATTATATTCCCAGCAAGGACACAATATGGTGCAGGTGACAGAGTCTCACCCTTCCTCTGGATCACTGGGGATTAGATCCTCCACAACTTCAGGGCATCTAACTACCCCAAGCAGCAGCACCCCGCTTCTGGTGGGCATCCATAGAGAGGAGGTAACTGAAAGCTTGGGAAGCTGACCGAGCACAGTGAGACATGTGTCCAGTTAACCTGCTTGTCCCAACCTGGGTTATCCAAATGACTTCATGGGCTCAGTGTTGGGCAAGTGGAACAGATCTGTATTTCACCAGCTGGAACCAAGGTCCCTGTGCTGACATCCTGTAAAATCCCACCGGTGACAGTAGCCGGACCATTTTATAACGCTCAGATCCCATTTCACAGCATTGTCCCACACAATTGGGGGGAGGTAGTCATGGCTGTTCCATCATTGTTCGACTGTTCAATTAGTGTGCACAATTGTCCTCCAAGTAATGCAGACTAATGCACTGCGAGGGGTTGATGTAATCTGTAATCAGCAGGCATTCCACAAATTAGCACAAAAAGGGTCATCAAACAGTCTCACATGAAATAATGGCAATGTCCCTTGACTTACTAAGCAAAGCAATAGTATGTCTGGCATAATTAAGAATGATTCACCCCCGCACTAGTGGCCTGATTGAGACTGAGTTGTCACCACTACAATATCAATGGCCTACAAAATTTTACTTTTTTTGTGTTAAATGCATGAAATAGGCTGTTTATTATGGTAATTTGATCCGGATTCCAAATCTGCTTTTAGAATTATGCTATCGGGTATGGATTATGAGTAACACACATTTACATTTTTGAAAAATGTTATTTTTAACAGAAATTTCTTAATATAAATTTTAGCTTTTTTAATTATTTAAAAAAATAGCTTGATTTTCTTGAATATTTAGCTGCAGGCGCATCCCTTTTTAGTCTCCAACAGTAGTCTGCAAGCATTTTTGGGCTCCATTTCCCTTTATAAAGGCCTTCAAGTAGAGAGATGTCCTGATGAAGCTGCACCCTGTGCTCGTCACTGACAACTCCAAGGTAATTAGTCAGTCACAAGATCTCTATAGTTTGGTGCTTTATGGTGGCCAAGCAAGTTCACAAATACATTTTTGAACGATTCCCACGCTAGTGCCTCAGTTTCGCTTAGTTTTGTGTCAAAATAAGTGTCTTTCATAATTTCCCTTATTTGTTGCTCCATAAAAATGCCATGTGCCGTGGTTTGCCATTGAGTCAACTTGTGATAAGTGTAGCACAAGATGAGCAACAAATATTGGGGGCCCAAAGTTTGTCTTGATCTCCAATTTTGCACTGAAAATACAGGAAATAACTTTACTTGACCAACAGCATTATGCTTCTTCTCTTTTAAAGTCACTTTGTCACAATTATAGCAAAAGTGGTTGCGGTGGTTTTCACAACTACATGACATGTTTAACAGAATGTCCTATGTCACAAGAACAACAACAGAATTAAAATAAATTTAATATAATAACAGTTTAAAGTAAAAGAAAACTTAGAGATAAAATACAACTGATATTCATAAAGGACAGTAAGATAATGAAGCTTTTTGGTATGTAACCCATGAAACCCCAAGGTGCATAAATCCCTAAGATTTGTCAACCTTGGAAAAAACCCGGAGCTCTATTTGTTACTAAAGTATGAAATCAAACCGACTTCATAAGAACAGTACAAATTTATAACAATCCCAGCACCTAAAAAATGAAAGTAATTTATGAAAGAGCAATGTAGGCTAAATCTATTGAAAAAAACAAAATTATGGAAAATTGGTGCTTGATAGAAATATTCTGATAGCAGATTCAGATTCAGCACACAAAAATGATTTAAGAATAACCAACAGTACTCATTTAAGAAAATCTTTGTTAATCAGTGATTAAAAAAAAAAGATATTGTAGTACCTTAATAAGTCCACAAGATGTCACATTACACCAACTCTTCAGAAGAGTTGCCTTTTTACTCTCCGATTCTATGTAAAAATCATTACTGATAATGGAAACTTAATCTTATGTTCTAGTTTGTTTCTTGCAAAAGATGCTTTACTTCTATAGCTTTTACAACATCAGTCCTTAGTAAAAACTTTGATTATTTCTCTCATTCATTATTTACTAATTTAGATATACAATAAGTAGAAGTATAGCAGTTGATTAACAAATGAGCATGACCATTTCTTCGCAAATTGCAAAGTGTAGTCACTCCAATGAAAAATAAATGCTTTGGCATTTATATCTGTAAACCTCATTTTAGATTTGACGGAGAATACCGCTTTAAAGATAATATACCTTTGACAATTAAACTTTTGTTTAAACCAAGTTTTCATATTAAATATATTTCTAGCAGTTTTTGTGATTTTTGTGATGATTTTCATGTCACTGTTTAACTCTATACTAAAAAAAAAATCATCAAATGTTTCTGTTTTATTCTGGCCACTGAATCCAATAACAGACTGACATGCCTTGCTCTGAAGAGGTTACTTCTCAGTAATATTTTTCTCATTATCATCACAGCCAGGATTTGAATGAAATGTGAAACCTGCTGAATATATATGTAAAAGACAATCAGAGTATTCACAATAAGTAATTATAATGAATGATCACAGAGTTCCTTCTCTGTCTTCCTGCATGGAATTCTCTCCACAGATCATATAGAACCACTTGAAAACTCTCCCATAGATGTAAAAAAAAATATTTTCCATCTGCAGGTTGTTTTGCGGCTACTGCAAAGTGTTTCTAAATGCTGTTAACGGTCATTTAGGCAAGTTGTCAGCCTCCAAAATCATTAACATAAGTTAAAACTCAATGATTAAAAACTAAATATATGTTTCATCATATGGTTAGAATTAGAAAACAATATAGATGATCAGTGTTGGACTGGAGAACACAGGGCCCATCAGAGAATATCATTCTTGGAGTCCACCATCCATTTACTATAGAAATAAGTCTGCAACAAAAAGGAGGACAGTGACGAATACATTTAAGATAAAGCATGTGAAACTATATCAGAGATTTCTATCATTTTTCGTATCACTATATGGACTACATTGGATTTTATGGACTATGTTGGATCAATATGGGATCTAGTTGGTTAATAAAATGATCAAAGTGGGGATGGTGTGCAGTAGTGGTTTTGTTTGTTTTGAATAAAGAATTTTTGTTTTTTAGTAAAACTATATTATAGGATTAGTAATGGAAGTATCTGACAAACAGCTTTAAATTATTATTGCTGGGGCTTAGTGTCAGCCAGTGTTGCTTTGTTGCCTCAAAAATTGACACCCCCTCACTATTAATTCACTGCCTATGGCAACAAGGGAATTGGGAATGAGTTGATCACCCCCAGAAACAGACCATCAATTGTGATAGCTTGTGCATGGGGTGGCTGCAAGGCATTATTTTTAGATTAGGAAGTAACAAGCATCTAAGGACCTTCCCGAATAGAGAGTTTCAGTTTTCTGGTGTTGGTTTTTCATTGCCTGGTTATGAAAATGTGCGGACCCATACAAAAAAATGAGTAAATAAATAAATTAGGTTTTTTACATGTTAATATTTTATCCTGTGTTAGCTTGAAAATGTAACCACGGGTTAAAGTAGGCAAAAATTTACTTCTGTCATCTAATAGCTTCTATTGAAAAGAAATAGAAAATAATGGCCTCAGTATTGTGAATACAAACTGCTTGATTCTGGATAAATGAATAGTTAGAAAGCAAAAATAACATGAGCTCCTCTCATTCTATACAACCAAAACAGGTAAAAATTACAGCAGCAAACTGACAAACTGATAATATCAGGCTGGGAAGGTCCATGGATATTGGTCCTTTCACGCCTTAAAAACACCAGCCAGCAGGCACCCCAGAGATGGCCTGTCACATTATATAGTCAATTCTGAGGATATCCCAGCTCTTTTCAATGCTGCTGTGTTTATGTACTGTAGTTAATGAGGTTATCCAGGAGTTATTTATTTATTTTTTTATTATATACCTACAAACTAACATGCAGTTGCTAACTACCTGCCTGTTGTATCAAGCATCAGCTCAGAGTGGTCACCGACCTCTCCTGCCAGCTCTTCAGCTGATCCATGTCAACACGACTCGCCGGCGCACAAAATCCCTGCAGTTCTATGACCATAGATGGGAGGAAAGAGTGTGCCTTGTGTAAAAAGTGAAGTGCGCAGGCTCGGGATTTGGCCGTCGCAACTGCACGTCACAGGGCACTGTGATGTGCAGGGGAGGGGGGAATCATCATAATTAACACTGGAGGTGGGGATTACATCTGGGCCCTGGGCCTGCAAGACATCACAAACTTGAATGAATAAAAAGACATTTCACAACAACAAGACCTCTAATATGAGACATACAGATAGGTATAGATTTACATTTCTATCACCTGTATGCCCATATTAGTAAGTCAGATAAGTCCCAGGGGGTGACAGATTCCCTTTAATGGAAAAATATGCTTCTTTTTACACTTATGCGCCTCCTTTCAGATTTGCTCAACCCATGTCTCTCTTCAAAACTTATTATTCACTTTCAAAAATGTCTAAAATCCATCTTGAGACACTCATCTTACTGGGAGCTCAATAAACATTCTGCCTATTGGAGTCTTTAGAGGAGAGCGAAAAAGATGAAATGCTGAAGGGAGGAGAAGCAGAGACAGACTCAAAGGTGATAATGCTGAAGACTCTAATATATATTTTTTTTATTGTATATTTCTAGAAGAGACATCATAGGCATTAGTCTGCACCCACTAGCTGACAATAAGATATGGAGCCTTTGGTGGACTATACTATTGTGTTCTTACCCTTGAAGACACCAATCGCGATGTGCTGTATATTATAATGTGAATAGTGTCATGCTGTTTTAGATATATCTTGTCATGTATAGTGTGGAACAGGTATAAGTTAAGATTTAGGGCATAAGGTAGTGACCAAAGGATAAGATAAACTCTGATAAGCATTCTAAGTATAAAATGTTTAATGTATGTAAATGTAATGTATAATGTTTGTGAAGGGAATCTGCCGAGCCACATGCTGCAGGGACAGACCAAATTAAAGGTTGGGACAAGCCCATAGTGGGACGGGAAAGCCCCAGTGAAAAGGTACTGCTTTTTGATAGCAGATGAGATAGGGAAGTACAGTAACCAAGGTCAAATTCAAGTTCCAGTGGGCAAGTATCTATAGCTCGAGAAAGTGGGAAGCCTTACTGGAATTCCTTGCAGAAATTCCTGTAACGTCCAAAGCTCAAGGCTTGGTACAGGTACTATGAAGAGTGCCTTATCGTCTGGCGTACAGGGGACAATGGATGTGGAGCCGCGTGAAGGTAAGGTAATGGATCCCAGATGCAGAGCGGGAATGGACGGGAATTCCTTGGGGCTGACAGGAACAGTAAATTGTAACATCCCTGGCGGCATGCTGGCATGGCTTACCATCTCCCACCATGCAAGACCGCCAACTTACCTATCAGTCCTGGCTGCACACTTTGCTCCATTGCTTGCTGTATGCATGTCTCTTGTCTGATTGCTTAGGGTGGCGGCGCTGTTACTTCCTGATTCTTAAAGTTACAGTGTGCGCAGTCCTAATGCGTCTCCAGCCTATTGATGTGAGTCACTGGATACTTAAACCCCCTCCACCCAGTAAGAGTTGCCTGAGCAACACTTTCTTTCAGTGTGTTCTGTGCAACTGAGTTGCCAGGTCCTGTCCTGAATCTTTTCTCTTTCTGCCGCCCTGGGGGCTGAGTATCCAGGCACATTACCTGTATCTGTGACTTCTTGTCTAATTCCGCCACCCTGGGGGTTGAATGCCCAGGCTCGTTCCTGAGTCAGTTCCTGTCTGAACTGTGTCCTAGCCCGTTACCGGTTTGTCTCTATGTCCGATCCTTTCCTTTTCCTGCAGTGTCTGAACCAGTTCCTAACTCCTACTTGTTGTCTCTGTACTTCTGTTTGTGAGTTTTGTGTCCACTCGCTACTTCATAGCATGTATCTTCTGTGTGTCTGGTACTGCTTGTCCCGTTTCCCTGCCTCTGTATCTACCTCCTGTGTTCTAGCTATCTTCCTGTGTTTCCCAGTCTGTTCCATGCGAACAGAGCCCTATCCTGTCTGCCCGCACCTGTGGATACCCTCAAATGAAAGCTGAAAGTCTGAACTTCAACTGCATCTGAATTGTTTTGTTTAAAATTCATTGTGGTAATGTCTAGAACCAAAATTAGAAAAATGTTGTCTCTGTCCAAATATATATGGACCTAACTGTATGTGCAGCGGCTCCTGAAGAAGGAGGCCTGAAGAAAGCGGAGGCCTGTGGCCTCCAAGTGAGTGTGATGCAACCCACACCTAGTAGCACATTGGGACTGGGATACAAGTTTTTGTAAAGTGCCAGGGCGTTATGGAGCTGCAGCTCGTCCACAGCTACTGCCCACGATCACTTTACACATTTAGAGTGTAAATCTAGTTTCAAATACCATACACACTGGTTTTTAAGACATTTGACCATGGAAGCACCTTTCCTGGTTTGCTTGCATTCCACTTCACTTTTACCTGGGTTTGTTTAGCTCTAAACATGAGGTCTGTGAATGCCTTATTCAATTTCATTCACTTCTACTTCTATCTTTTTGACCACATCTCCTATTATTTATGTGATAGGCTCACCTCTTTTATCAAGAACAGTTGAAACTTTTAGGCTACTGTTAGGCTTAAAAGGGAGAATCGGGTTATTTTTCTTTTTTAGAAGAGAAGAATAAAGCTTTTCATCTTAGGTGCCAATAGCGTACATTGCACTCGAGAAAAGTTCCAAAATGTTAACATGGTAGTACCAGTGCCCCATGATCCTTCGCAGGATTATTCTGCTAGTCAATCAAGCTGACAATGCCAACATGCAACAAATTGTATGCTTTACATATAGCTGAATTACCAAAAAATTTAATATTTTGTGAGATCTGGCTCACGGACTTGGGTGAATGACTGACAGATATGGTCTGATGAAGGGACATATGCATATTATTGCAGGAAAATTACCTGTCCATCCCCTCATCTATTTTTTTCTTCTCTATTGTCTTTCTCTATCTTTGCCCAACCACCCTATATCTTATGCAACTTACCCTATTTATTATTTCTGGTGTGTTTATATTGTAGCTAGATGCTTTGAGCATCATAGTTACATATTGCAACTTTGTTATGATATTACATTTTTTTATTAATTCAGAATAAAAATTATCTCACCTTGACATTGTATCAAAGACCAAATCTCCCAAAATTGGAATAATACATTTGCATGAAAATTATTTTATTATGCTCAGAAGTCTATCCAGATCCCAAAGCATAATTAACGGAGGTTAGGAAAGGGGTTTAAAGTAATAAAAATATCATATTTACCAGTCTGTAGCAGTTGTCAGCTCTTCCATGATAGTCTTTGTTTTTTACAGTGTTCCCATTAATTGGCCTCAGGAGGTCACGAGGAAGCATGATGCACATTGCTGATGTCAATGATGTCCTTAGCCGTTCCATGTGACCACTGTAATGAAGACAGTGATTGACCACTTAAGGGAGTGAAACACGTATTAGGATGCCACCATTTCAACAAGTTAGTTCACAAAATGTCTTCCCTTTTATATTCAACTGTAAGTGATATTAAAAAGTGTAAGTGTTTAGGAATCCTAGCAATTCATCCACAAAGTGGCAGACAACATAATGTAACAGAGCAGGATCGCTGAGTGCTGAGGCACATGCCACAAAAAAGTTTCCAATACTCTGCAGTAACTGTAAAATTTTGCCTCCTGTGGCAGTATATCAGCCCAAAAACTGTGCACAGGAGCTTCACAGCATTAGTTTCCATGGCCGAGTTGCTGCATAAAAGCCTTACATCACCAAGCACAATGCTAAACATTGGAAAAAGTGGTATAAAATATGCATCTCTCTAAGGTGTGCTAAAACTTTTGTCCATATAAACCACATATGGGTAGCACGGTGGCTCAGTGATTAGCAATGCAGCCTTGCAGTGCTGGGGTCCTGAGTTCAAATCCCCACAAGGACAACATCTGCATGGATTTTGTATGTTATCTCCATGTTTGCACGGGTTTCCCCTGGGTTCTCTGGTTTCCTCCCACACTCCAAAGACATACTGATAGGGAATATAGATTGTGAGTCCCAATGGGGACAGTGCCGATAATGTCTGTAAATTGTCCGAATTGTAAAGCCCTGCAGAATGTGTTGGCGCTACATAAATAAAACAAGTATTATTATTATATATGTTTATTATGCTTGCTTATATAGAACCAACATATTCCTCTGTACTTTACAGATATTGTTATCATTAGGGCTCATAATAAAATTGTCTTTGAATTGTAGGATGAAGCATATGGAAATACATAAAGAATATACAACCTCAATGGGGATATTGCCCTTGATGGGATTTGAGCACAGGACCTAAGTAGTGTTGAGCCACCCCCGTAGTGTTCGAGTTCGGTTCGGTTCGTTGAACACCCGTATGTTCGTCGAACACTGTTAAAACCAATAGCAGGCAAACAAAAACACATAGAAACACATAGAAAACACCTTCAAAGGTGTCCAAAAGCTGACAAACTGCTCAGAAGACACAACTAACACATGGATAAGTGACAAGTACATATAGTCATGCAAAAAGAAAAGAGGTGGAGGAGTAAATGGAGCGGGAGACACAGATATAGGCATGTCATGCCCTTCTAAAACCAAAAAAGTGCGAAGCCGACACGGCCAGTCCGTTCCTGCCCATGCAACCTCCGTGTCGCCGGGTTTGTGCCAGAGCCACGGTGGACCCTGACGGCCAGCCCCCCTCTCCCAATACTGGTGCCTGTCCGCTGGTGGGTCGAGCCCCCCCGCGGTGGGGGGGAGTAACATCTGCAGAAGAAAGACCATCTTCCAGCCAAACTAAGATGTCTACTTCTTTTCGTGGACAATGTGATACGATCCCTTTCTTACGGATATGCCCATCACTACAAATTCCAGAAGAGGCACAAAAACAGCAGGTGCTTCAACGGATATCAAGTGCTCCTTCAAGAGGGCTCTAGTCCACCTCAACTTCAACATCACAAATACTCCAGTCCTCAGAGGTGTCACCCCAATCGCACTTGCTTCCTCACAGCTCCCAAGTCTCCAGCTGCCGTCTGAGTATGGGGTAACACAGATGGTTGAGTCTGCACAGCTGTTTACTCATACTATAGCCTGGGAAATGGAGGTGGAAATGGAGGTCTGCTCCAGAGCTTCTGTTAATCCAGACGAGGAAATGATCTGCACTGATGCCCAGAATCTTTATGAGTCAGATCCAGGACCAGACGAAGAAGGTTCTGAGCATAATGTAGACCCTCGTTCCCAAACTGTAACTCCTGTTGGTGGAGACAATGATGAAGACGATGATGAGACTCAAATACCTGATTGGAGCGACAACTTGACTTTTCGGTCAGGGCAGGAAGAGGTTCGCTCTAAGGACGACGGGTGTGAGAACACACAGGGTGATGATGACGAGGTTGGAGATCCCACTTACTGTCAACCCACAGTCAGCCAGTCAATGAGGTTAGCAGAGGAGGTGGAGGAGGATGTGACTAGCCCAGGGGATGGGGATGACTTGGTACCCGGGCTGTCAACCCACAGTCAGCCAGTCGATGAGGTCACCCGGGCCTTTGCCTGGCCTTGGGGATGTCGCGGTGGTCGGCTCCCGGGCCCGTACCCTGGGGTCACTCTTTAAAAGGGTGGATAATTGTTAATTTTATAAGAGTTCGTGATGCCACCTGTGGTATCTGGTGAGAAGCACCAGCGCTGCAGCAGTCCACTGAGGCCGATGATAAGGCAGCTTGATGGTATAGCTCCCCACAGGTGGAGCTAGGCCTCAGAAAAGAGTAGGCAGGGGGAATGCAGGACAGGCGAGACCCAGCTGGGTCAGAGCAAGAACGGGAACGGACACGGTAGTCACTTCAGTACCTTTTACTGGTGGAAATTCAGGCACATCCCGGAGCACTGTAAGGTGAAGGGTGCATATCAGGATCCTCCCCAATGAGCGGGTGTAGGGCCTTCTGTTTCTTGCCTCTGCGTAGTAAGTTTCTGACCTGCCTGGAGCTAGGCCTAACTTTGTCTCTGTCCTGCACTGGCTGACCTTATGGTAGGGCCTTGTCTTGGAGATCACGCTACCAGTATGCGGGGCCTAAGCGTCTCCTGGCTCTGTTACGTTTCAGCACCTTAGCGATCCTGGGACTTGTAGTTCTCCAGGGATTCCAGTTATGCCTTACTGGGTCATAGAGATCCCAGTAAGCTCGGATCCGGTGTCCGGTAAATGCTTCGGGGTGAGCTGCTTAAGCTCCTCTGCCCCTTATGTAATAACTCGCCACTCACCTTCGGCCTACTCAGGCCCTCACTAGGCTATACACACTAACGGCAGCTTGCCGTGCTTCACCGATCTTATGGCGCCGGCACACCTTAAGCTGTAACTGGGCTCCCTGAATATAGTTAGCAGGAGCCTCGTGCTCCACCGCTGAACTATTAACTGAGTTCTCTAGACTAGACTGAGCTCCACTGCAGACTGACCTCTCTTAGGCTTCTCTACTGCAGGAACTCTTCAGAGGAACTGAACTGCCTAGCTCCACCGTCCCTATTTATATCCCTAACGGGCTCACTCTGCTGGTCTGAGGTGGAAGGTGGAGATGTGTGAATGTTTATGGGGGCCTCTTGTGGAGGATTCCATCAATGCTCTCTTCTAGGATCTGTGATACCAAGCGCAGCGGGGCGTCACAGATGCTATTGACGACGAGGTTAGGTTGCGCCTTCCTGGACAGAGACGGAGTACTGGAAGCACGTCAACAACTGCATCCTCATCCACAACTCTGCCTCTGACAACAAGTCGTAGTGGCTCTTCAGGTCACATGGGCTCTAAGACTTGCCTAGCCTGGGCATTTTTTCAGATCGATAAGGATGACCCAACTCGTGTTATCTGTAATATTTGTCACCAAAAGCTAAGTAGAGGCCAAAAACTCCATTGTTTGAGTACTTCATGCATGAACCGTCACATGGATATGAAGCATAAGTTGCAGTGGGAAGCTCACCCTTGCTACAATGCGGCCTAGCTGGCCGGGCCAACCACCGTCTGCCCCATCTTGTGCATCCGCGGCCTCTTCATCCTCTGTGACTGGGGGGAGAGCAGTCACACATGTTTTTGGACGCAGACCTGCCACCTCTTTACCCGCAACAGCCAGTTTGATTGGCAGGTCGTCAGTTCATTTGGAAGTGGAAACACCTGCTGGTGTTGAGCGCTCTCTGACATCGAGAGCACCACCTTTGGATCAAGGCAACCTAACATGTCCGCCTGCATCTTCCTCACAGACCAGCATTTTGCCGGGGACACCCTACACAACCCCGTCTAAGCAAAAGAGCCAGCCTTCGGTCCCTCAGATGTGGACAAGTAAAAGACCATTTCCTCCTAGCCATGACAAAGCTAAGAGGTTGAATTTCACCATCTGCAAGCTCTTGGCTGCAGAAATGCTGCCTTTCCGCCTGGTGGACACAGAGGATTTTCGATACCTTATGTCCGTCGCAGTGCCCCAGTACCAGATGCCCATTCGGCACTACTTCTCAAAGAAAGGTGTGCCTGCGCTCCACCAGCATGTCGCACACAACATCACAGCTTCTTTGAGAAACTCTGTGTGTGACAGGGTGCATTTCACCACAAACACTTGGACGAGTAGGTATGGACAGGGGCGTTACATGTCGCTGACTGGGCACTGGGTAACTCTGGTGACAGCAGGACAATTGGCTGCTGTCCAAGTCTTACCGTCCCCACGAGTTGTGCGTCAAGTTCCTCCACTGCTTCTGCCTCCTCAACCTCCTCTCGGTCCTCCATCTGCACCCAGAGCTTGTCTGGTAATGCCACCTGCTTTCTAACTGCACAGAAGGAATCCTGCACACCTCCTTACTATGCTGGCAGCAGGACTCAACGGCATCAGTGTTTACTTAGAAATGTCTGGGAAATGTGAGTCACACAGCTGAGGAGTTGTGGTCAGCTCTGGAGACCCAGTTTCATGAATGGTTGTCTCCACTGGACCTGCAACCAGGGAAGGCCGTGTGCGACAATGCTGCAAACCTGGGTGCGGCCCTTCGCCGGGGCTATGTCACACACGTGCCTTGTATGGCTCACGTGTTGAACCTGGTTGTCCAGCGATTTTTAGCCCACTATCCCAGACTAGATGGCCTTCTGTAGAGGGCACGGTCACTGTGTGCTCACTTCCGCCGTTCGCATCCCGCAGCTCAACGACTTACATCTCTATAGAAGTCGTTGGGCCTGCCAGTTCACCGGCTGAAATGCTATGTGCCGACACAGTGGAATTCAACTCTGCACAAGTTGCAGAGACTGTGGCAGCAACGACAAGCCCTGGTGCAATACGTTCTGACGTATAGCCTGGGCCAACGAGATCCAGAGGTGGGGCAAATCACTCTGCAGGAGTGGTCTCAGTTCAGGGACCTATGAAGTTGCCCCCTATGCCGTGGGTTACCCGGAGCCGGGCCGGTAGACGCTGGGGGTTGTAGTCACTGTAGCGGTGACCCGGTCCGTGACCCAGGGCGGTCAATCCAACGGTAATTTGTATATATGGGTTTTATAATGTCCGACTACGCCACCTGTGGAGTGCGGCCAAAGGGGCCACCGCTGCGGAACAGTCCTCTGAAGCTGGTGGTTTTGCAGCAATGGTATTATTACTCCCCACAGGAAGAGTGTAGCTTCAGGGCAGTGTGGGTGGATGATGGTGGTTGCAGTGCAGGGAGTCAGTAATAAACACAGAGTCCGTGTGATGCAGTCCCAAGATCTTTACTCACAGTTGTTGCAGTCCAGATTACAGGTACCAGAGCAATCTCCCCCGTCGTGCTGTGCGTACTCAGTGAGGGGCTCAGTCCACCCCCAGATAGCTCCGGAGTACTTAGCAGGACCCGCTTCTTTGTGGCCTTTCTCTGGCCTTCTCCCTGCACCTCACACCCAGTGACACTTCTATCCGGTATCCTCGGGCCTTGGCGGGCGACGTGTGTTCCGTCCCCTGGGTCCTATGTGGCTACCTTCTTAGTGAGACTGGTGTGGGCTTTGGCCTGCAGTACAAGAAATGCTGCAGCCTCTGGTTTCTAGTTGAGCCTTGCTGTTTCTCCGTTAGTTGAGGGACCGGTTCCTCTTATCTGGCCTGACCCCTCCACCTCCTGTTAGCAGCGGGCGTACGGGTGGCCTTCTGCATGGCCCGTACCCCTAGGGTCCCTTCGGTTCCTTGAGCCTTCCTGCTCCCACTCCTCTCTTCTCTCCTTCAGTCCTGGGCCTCCCAGGCTAGGCCCGCCTCCGGAGCAGAGCTCATGCAGAGCCTCTGCTCCTGTCACTTCTCCTCCTCTGACTGGCTTGCTCTTTATAAGATGGCTTCCTATTTATACTCTCCCTGTCATGTGCTCCCCTAAGCTGCTCCCCTAAGCACCCACTTCATAGGACCCTCCCGCCAGCTAGCGACCTGGGACTGTGTTCTCCCTTAGGAGCAATCTCGCCCTACCCCCACTGCGGGTATGTGTTGGATGCAGGTGTTAGGGTCCCGAGCCATACTCTTTCCCTACCTGAGGGTGAGATACCACACCTCTGGAAGAGATGCAGTAACTCCGTGGTGACTGAAAACTCAGGGGCGCCACACACCCTTCTGCACAGTTTTGAAATGGCGACGAAGATGTTTAGTGCTGACGACGATGCCATTATCAGCATGACTATTCTGGTGATTTACATGCTGGAGCACACGTTAAACAGAATTCAGAGTCAGGTGGTGGCACAAGAGGAGGTGGAGGAAGTGGAGGAAGTAGAGGAGGAGTCGTATGCGGAAGGGATAACATCTCCAAGGTCCAGACGGTCGGCAGCACCAAGGCGGCAGGCATGGGAGGGTGGGGGAGAGGGATTAACCAGGGCGCATGGTAGCCGCCAAACTGATGAGGAAGGTGCAGGAGCCGAGGAAGAAATGGAGGACGAACTGGCGATGGGCATGTAAGACTCATCAGATGAGGGAGACCTTGATCACATTTCTGTTGTGCGAAGTTGGGGGGAGAGGGCAGAGGAAGGAAGCATGATTCTTACCTCGCTACCAACACAACAAGGACTTGGTCCTCCTTGATGCGCAAGACACATGAGTGCCTTATTGCTGCACTACCTGCAACATGACCCTCGGACTGTCAGAATTCGAAGTAATCCCGACTACTGGGTTGCCACACTCTTAGATCCCCGGTACAAAAGTAAATTTGCCGAAATATTTCCTGCCATAGAAAGGGATTCACGCATGCAGGAGTATCTGCAGACGCTGTTGCAGAATCTTACATGTGCTTTTCACAAAACACCAGTGGTGCACGTAGTGAATCTCACAGTTCTAACTTGCAAACCTTGTGACTGTCGAGTCTTCATCACTCAAACCGTAACAGTAACACAGTATCTGCTGGTAACATCAATTTTGTGGACTCGTTTCACCACTTTTTTAGACCATCCTTTGCAAGGCCACAGGAGACAAGAAGTCTGACACATAGTCAACGCCTAGAGAGGATGGTACAGGAGTATTTCCAAGTGAACATCGAAGCCATGACTGTGTCACCGGACCCTTGCTCATTTTGGGATTCCAATCTGGAAAAATGTCCAGAGCTCACCACTCACGCCTTGGAGATCTTGTCATGCCCTGCAGCCAGCGTTCTCTCTGAACATGTGTTCAGCGCTGCTGGTGGTGTGCTGACAGATAAGCGCACGCGGCTGTCCACTGAGAATATAGACAGACTCACATTCATAAAGATGAACAAATCATGGATTCGCAAGGACTTTTCTACCCCTGTGTCATGCTGGGGAGACTAAAAGTTTGAGGATTTGGTAAAATCACCTCACCAACCGTTTTAAGCAACTATGGGGCAATTGATACACTTTCACATACCTGGGGCCTTTTAGGCCGGTGTGCAAATAACATGGAATAACTCAAAGTCAAATGACAAACAGCTATATATATGAAGAATACCTAGAGTTTCAAAATTCTAACTAAAGTAATCTTGCAGAAAATAGAAAACAATTAACAGGGCGGGCCTGTGAGGCCCCAGGTATGCATTCTAGGGTTAAGTGGTGTCTGTGCTACAATTTTGGGAAAAAATGGAGACTCTTTTTGGAGTCCCTTTGCTGTGTCTTACGTGACGTTGGCATCGTCAATTTCAGGTGGGTTGGGTCGCTCCCCCCCCCACCCTTTTGACTGTAAGAAACTACATACACTATGGCTCTGGGTAACATAGATGTTTGAGTCTGAAGAGCTGTTTACTCAGAGTCTGCTCCAAAGCTTCAGTGTCTGCTAGTCAGCGTAGAATTTTTAACTGCATCTAGCCTAGGCAATACTTTGGGCGTAGAAGCCCAGCTGCGAAGCAAGCTGCACCGCCTGTGTATCTAATAAGAATTTTTAAATGCATCTAGCCTAGGCAGACTGTGGGGACCCCCAACCAAACCCAGACTCTCAGACCCCCTACCGCCCCCCTTTCCTTGACAATACAATAATGTAACTCTAACAACTGGATGGGTGAGGATCGGTCACAGCTTTATTAACTCTTTATACTCATTCCACTAGAAAGGCATTTGATTTCTAAAATAATTCAGCTTGTTGCAGCATGTCCTGGGTCTCCACTCCGGCAAGTTGGCCAACAAGTGTAACTCTCCAACATGTCCTTTCTATTTCCAGGCCACGGAGGATCCTGCATACTCATATGCAGGACTCTGACCCCCACCCATCACTCGTAACGCTTGTTCCACTCCGTCCAGGAGTCCTGACAGGAATATGTCCAGTCCAATATCCATTAAGTGAACATTGTCGGGCCGTATGAGGCCTGCTTTATCTCCTTCCAGTTGTCGGTGTCGTATCACTACACCGCCTCTGTCTCTTCTAAATTTTGCCATCCGAATATTTATTACCCGCCTTGTCCGTTCGATGGCCGTGATGTCTCGCGCACTATGCCATACCGCTATCGGCACAATCTCTGACCATACTATAGTTAGTTTTGTGAAAAATTCTCTGAAGCGCTTAGTGTCTAGTTTCATTATTGCCATTAGTTATGCGCTCTTGTGATGACCTAGGTTGTTTCCCTCGGCCTGTATAACTAAGATGACCAGACCACTTGCCTCTCTCCCTACCTTGATTACCTCCATTAGTACCTGTGGCCATAGCAGGCCTCTAATACCTCTCCAGTTGAAATATGTGTTATGAAACTCTAATTTCCTCCCGCCTGGGCGGACTTTCGCCCTTTTTTCTACCCAATATATATACGAGTGGCCTATCACCCACACTGTTGGCTTAGCGTCACCTGTAAAAGAAACAAATCATGTTAGGATAACAAGTCCGGTCTTATGTATCTCGCTAAACACGTGGATCGCCATCTCCCTATCCTCTGAACTTCCGTTTCTGACAGTCCTGCTCTTGCTGCTTCCGTGACCGCACCTATGCGGAATGAGTGTGTACCATAATCTTTGGGGTGGTTCCCTGCCGATGTTATGCATTTATTAAATATAGCTTGGAACTGGTATCTTGATAATGGCGTTCCATCAATGTGTGATAGGAAGAAATTATTTTGTGATCTGATGGTTAGATATGTTTTTACTATTGTTACCCGACTCACTGTACCATTTGTGGGTTGTAGAAGTACCCAAGTGCTCCTGCCCGCTGGAACCGTTTTCGATTGGCGTATTCGTAGAGGTATTGCATTATTGGCTATGACTACGTCCTGGTGTAATAAGCCTCCACTGGTGGTAATTTTGGATTGAGGGACTAATTCGCTTATGCATAGTGCCCTGAAGAAGGCGATCGCCAATGCAGTAGACAGTAGTGTTGCTTCAAATTGTGAGTGTCATGTTAATGGTGTTAGGGATATGATGTGATAAATCACTTTTAGTGACACGGGACGGGACGTCTACACTCCTGACTTGGCTGACCCCTTTTCCTCCCTTTTATGGATTGTCTGATGATGAATCTTTGTCACATCTCCCCAATTCAGTAGTTGGAAGTGAAATGCTACTCCGGTCAGACACCGCTGCGCTGACGCTCCTGAAATGCCCCTCATCATTAGCTGGTGGAGAAATTCTATGGTGACTTATGATCTGGCTTGTTCACATTGGTCAACCCGTCTGCCTGCTACTAGTCGAGTCCACTTTTACCATGCCTTACCGTATGCTTGCCACAATGACGGGGCAACTGACACTGATTAATGGCATCAACTATTCGCCACTAGATCCCATAGGGTGGGCAACGGTGGGCAACTGTTGCCCGATGGGTGGGCGTTGGGGAAGAGCTCTGTGAAAATCTGCCAATTGAATTGTGATAAGGCGTTAGCAGCAGCTTTGGACCCCTCACCATCGTGGCTAGCGCGGACCCATACATTGTGTTTTAGGCACAGGAATGCTAGCCGGCGTAGTAGGCCTAGCACTGGAAGAGACGATGATGCCATCTTATTAATGCAGTGCACTAGGCTGTTGCTTTTTGTTATGAAGCGTATATTTTTGTTAGCCAGGCGCACGCTCCATATTTCTATTGCTACCACTATTGGGAAGAAAATTATTTTCAGGGCTAGATGCAGCTAAAAATTATTATTAATTTCAAAGCTGGTGGAGCTTGGTATAGATGGCCTAATACAATGAGTACCACACACTGCTGCAAGCCTAAATATTTTTTCAGAGCAAGATGCATAAAAAAATTATATTGAATTTGCCACCTGATGGAGGTCAGTATAGATGGACTAATAGAACAAGTCCCACACACTGCTAGAAGCCTAAATATTTTTTCAGAGCTAGATGCAAAAGAAAATTATATTGAATTTGCAACCTGATGGAGGTCAGTATAGATGGACTAATAGAACAAGTCCCACAAACTGCTAGAAGCCTAAATATTTTTTCAGAGCTAGAAGCAGAAAAAAATTATATTTAGTTTGCAACCTGATGGAGTTCAGTATAGATGGACTAATAGAACAAGTCCCACACACTGCTAGAAGCCTAAATATTTTTTCAGAGATAGATGCAGAAAAAAATTATATTGAATTTGCAACCTGATGGAGGTTAGCATAGATGGACTAATAGAACAAGTCCCACACACTGCTAGAAGCCGAAATATTTTTTCAGAGCTAGTTGCAGAAAAAAATTATATTGAATTTGCAACCTGATGGAGGTCAGTATAGATGGACTAATAGAACAAGTCCCACACACTGCTAGAAGCTGAAATATTTTTTCAGAGCTAGATGCAGAAAAAAATTATATTGAATTTGTAACCTGATGGAGGTTAGTATAGATCAACTAATAGATCAAGTCCCACACACTGCTAGAAGCCTAAATATTTTTTCAGAGCTAGATGCAGAAAAAAATTATATTGAATTTGCAACCTGGTGGAGGTTAGTATAGATCAACTAATAGATCAAGTCCCATACACTGCTAGAAGCCTAAATATTTTTTCAGAGCTAGATGCAGAAAAAAATTATATTGAATTTGCAACCTGATGGAGATTAGTATACATGGACTAATAGAACAAGTCCCACACACTGCTAGAAACCTAAATATTTTTTCAGAGATAGATGCAGAAAAAAATTATATTGAATTTTCAACCTGATGGAGGTCAGTATAGATGGACTAATAGAACAAGTCCCACACACTGCTAGAAGCCTAAATATTTTATCAGAGCTAGATGCATAAAAAAATTATATTGAATTTGCAACCTGATGGATGTCAGTATAGATGGACAAATAGAACAAATCCCACACACTGCTAGAAGCCTAAATATTTTTTCAGAGCTAGATGCAGAAAAAAATGATATTGAATTTGCAACCTGATGGAGGTTAGTGTAGATGGACTAATAGAACAAGTCCCACACACTGCTAGAAGCCTAAACATTTTTTCAGAGCTAGATGCAGAAAAAAATTATATTGAGTTTGCAACCTGATGGAGGTCAGTATAGATGGACTAATAGAATGATGCTATGCCCAAAAGGTTTTACTTCACTAGGTGCAGTAAAAAAAATTGTATTCTATACACAGGTGGTGTAGCTTGCAACACAGATAGGCTACTCCACAGACTAACACACTCAGCAATAGGCCACAAAGGATTTGCTTTGCTAGATTTAGCAAAGAAACTTGCACAGCACTGGCACAGACCTGCCTGGCAAAAAGTGATAGGAACTGATGTAGCTTAGCCCTGAAAAGGACTGCAATTACAATTAGTCTTTACTCCCAACCTATCTATTTAAGAGCACAGACCTGCCTGATAAAAGTCGTAGGAAATGATGCAACCTAGTCCTTAAAAGGACTGCAATCACAACTCTTCCCTACTCCCAAGCTATCTGTAGATTTGTGTGAAAATTGGCTTCAAATTAACAAAGTATAGCGCACACAGCAACAGCGGTGCCATCTAACACGCAGCTGCAGCAGTGAGAAAATGGTGGCGACGGGGAAAATGGCTGGGTCTTATAGGGCAAGGACATGTGACATACACTGCCAATGACACATGCCCTTGCTTGTGTGAAAAAAAGCAGTTCGCTCCGTGTGTGCGCTGCTGATAGGCTGAGCTTGTACCTCCCCGCTGTAAATGCGGGAAAGAGAAAAAAAATGGAGATCTTCATTATTTCTGCAGAGATCCATCCCCTGCCCCTCCCCCCGCCCCGCTGTACACTCAAACTGCGTATTAACATTAATTTTCAGCATTACTGAGAAAAAATCCAGTTATGATTTTTGTGCACGAATAGTTATCGAACATAACCTCGAACAGCCAAATTTTTTTCAAATCGTTCGTGTTCGCCGAACTGCTCGAACACCGCCCAAAACAGCTCGAATTTGAGATTGGCGAACAGTTCGAGTCGAACGGCGCTCATCTCTAGACCTAAGTACTGAAAAGGAACAGTGTCAAGCAGTAAGCTATTAAACAGTATTCTTCGCAATGTTACCTTATATATAGCGTTTCTTTACATACTTAATTGTGTTATGCAGGATGAGGAGACCTAAGTAGTCATTGAAGCTTAACATTTACAATATTGTTTTAGATTTTAATAGGTCATAAAAAAATAAAACTTTTTTTTTTACTGGTTAGAACAGTACAATCCTGAGCATTTCTGCATCGTGGGCATATAGCCATAGTGAATATTTCTGTGAAGTAGGAAAATTTGATTCTGAGTTCTCTTGAGAAGAAGGAATAGTGTGAGTATTAATCTTCATGTTGTTTCTAATATTCCCCCAATTTTATAGTAACATGGGGTCTATAAAAAGGTAATATTTACATCTTTCATAAAAGAATCAGTGGTGTTTTCTTGCAGTTTGTTAAGGGTCCGGGTTGTGGAACCTCTGTGCTGAGATGCAAGGAGGGAGCAGAGGGGCGTAACTAAGTGCCAACTCGGGACCGGCAGACAGAGAGGCTGGCCAGCACGGCTAATAGGCTGCCGGGCACGACTGATAGACTGGCTGGTGGGCACGACTAACAGACAGGCTGGAACCTGAGGGCCGAGGAGAGTGTTAGCACACAAACAACAACCTTGCTCAGGCACCTCCATTTTGGAGGAGGTGCTTTATATAGGAGTGGTCCTCCGGCCATTGGCCAAGGACTCTTTAGGATGGCACGCACGGCCCCTTTAAGAGGGAGAGAGCGCACGCGCCCTAAGCACAGTGCCTGGGAAGCAGCAGCAGGGGAGCTGAAGGACTCTGGACCGGGACCGCGGTGGTGAGAAGAACAGCGTCTCTGCCCGGCAGGAGCAGAGACACCGAGGCTACACAGTTTGAGTATTAAAGCAACAAATATTTATAATATTTTATATATTTGTTCTCTGCAAAACTTTGTATTCGGCTTTATATGACAACTCCTAATGTAAAATATCTGTGGAATATCTTTTATTTTGAACACTTGTAAAACTGTTAGTTGATTACCTTTTGCAATGACAATTATATCTTATTTTACATTTTTAGCAATAGAGGGCAGTATTGTTCTATTGGAAAATATGTTAACTAAAGAAAAGTTTCTTTGAACAAGAATATTATGTCATATCAGTTCCACTTCCTATGATATAATGTCTCACACAGGTTAAAAATATATTTACAATTCATCTATCTCCAATTTTAACCATATTATTAAACGAATACATAACTGCAAACTAGAGAAAAATAATGTAGTAACTAGTAAAATATTTTGCGATTTACAGGTTTTGATTTAATTTTTAGGCAGATATAACTCATGTAGATATAAAATACTGACAAAAGTTTCATGTACATGAGCTGTGAGCATGAGTTGCACAGTGGCACAGGGACTCAGGATGCTACCATATGGTGCTGTCAGGTGTCATATGTTGGAGATGTTCTCTCCCACAAGAAGTATGTCTAGGGAAGAAAAGTTCTATACTTCATTGTGCAGTGGACCATGGCACAATATTTTCTGTAAAAATCATATGGAGTCCAGCAGTCAACTAGAATTATAGGTACCTTGGGCCCCGTGTGAGTGACGTACTAAGGCTGTATACACATTGTAAATTCTATACTAATATCATTATGTGAAAACCTTGCCATCCGAGAAATTATAACTTATTTATGGATTTCCATCTCTCTTCTAATATAGCCATCAATGGACTCCTAATGAACAAAAGTCTTCTGAAACTCAGAATGCATTTGAGGTGTTCTAACTCCAACTTAAACATTTCTGGTATTAAGTCAGCATCAGTAAGAATAGAATAAATACAGTGGCTTGTGATTTCTTAAACTCTCCAATGAAATCTGGAGTGTAACTTTTATTTATAGGCTTCCTGAATATAGGTTTTCCATGTATAAATTTAGGCAGTTCTAACATGATAGCGAACATGATTGCAAATAGCAGATCATATAGCTGCGTATTCAGTAAAGACACTCGCTGCAAGTCTTTGTTTCAGTGTGCTCTCATTAGAATTCTCACCCACTATAAGATTTGGCAGGCCTGAAGATATTAAACTTTTCTTTATGCTAGTAATTCCCCTCTATTTGTTCATGTCTGTCAAATAACTTTTGTCCCTTACACACAGATGAAATTGGTTATTATACAGTCAAAGGATAGGCATTAATTACATGGTGTAGACCATTCAGGGTGGGCATCTCCACACATCCCCTTCTCTGCCCTAACTACACAAGAAATTGTATATGAAGCAGGTGATATTTCAAGAATTGGATTGACAGTCACTGTGACATCTTTTTGTAAAATGTGATTGAGACACCGCTGCAGTGTTGGTCAGCTGGTCATAATGCAGGACCTGACAGTAGTGTTTTATCCTCTGCTGGACAAAAAATGCATTTGTTTTATGGAAACATTCAGCTAGCTTGTTTGCATAAACTGTTACACAGATCAATATTATGCATATCGATACATACATAATTAATCCTGTAGCAAGCATATGTACCTATAAATTGAAATATTTCTGGAAACCAACCACCTAGACCCTGAAAGCACTAGGCCAGGATAGCCAATGGGGCTCTTCATGATTTAATATTTGTGAATTTGCCTTCTTTTAGGTTACTTACCTGTGCTATGTCATCTATTAACTGCATAACCTTAGATGGATTAAAAAGTGGCAGCAGGCTATGCCTATTGTTTGAAATATTCCTCCTTGTGAAGCTGTAAGATAGTCTAATACAATTGTGTGTTAGAATCAACTGTATTGTAAGAGGAATCATGGGACTGTAGTATTTGAATGGGCCACAGTTTTGGTCTCACTTATCCTGTATCTGAGCCCCCATCTTTTTACATTGTGCTCTATCTCTTGAGTGAAGCCATAATGTCCTTGTACATGAGTAATGTGACAAATTCACTGGAAAAGTACTCTAGGGGAGATATGTAGCACTTAGATTGATAGCTACAGTAATTGTACATAGGAAAAAGGTTCCACAAGTGAGTTAAACAGCCATCTTTGGTGCTGGGATGATTGAACACATGTAAGGAGGGAGGAACTCAGAGGTTAAAATCACAGACTTTGGTGTGGGGAGAGCCTGGAGGTGAAAGCTCTGGGCTATTTTGGTCATAGGAAGGAAAGACAAGCCTGGGATAGTTTGTTACTGAAGCGGGGGCTACCCATTGCAACAAGGACTGTGCCATACATTATGGTTATGTTTTGTTTTTCCTTTTAGGCCAGGAAGGCCGGTATAGGCCGGTATAGGCAGGTATAGGTAGGTTAGTAGAGGGAGGAAACCGAAGGAGTTCACTTTGGGAGATATTAAGTTCAGGCTCTTGTTGAAGAATTATAACAAAAAAAAAATTCCCATCTGACAATGCTGGCAGCAGAGGTCACAGTCAGATAGTTAATTGGACAACCAAGGAGTGCAAGCGAGGAAGACACAAAACAGATGCGGCAGAGGCAGGAGAACGCTGTCAAAAATCTGAGACTGTTTTCTCAGACCCTCCCAGTGCCCAGGATCTGATACACGGGGTACTCTGACAAGGAGGGAAAAGTTTTGGAAGAAGCAAGCAGGATATGTGGCATGAACTGTCTTTCTACACCTTGGAGGTCCTGGCCGCTAGAGTTTTGTCTGCGATAGTTTTATTGCCGCCGGTGGCATTATAACTGATAAAACTGATATGCGCATCTGTCTGTCAACTGAAAATGCTGACAGGCTGACTTTTATAAAAATGAACAAGGGCTGAATTGGGCCAGACTTCTCAGCACCACCAGATGATAGCATCAAACATAAACTCAAATCCAGTGGTTATTTTTTTGGGGATCTATTCCCTTGCACCTTTTCACACCCAGAAATGGGTATACCCTTCAGGAATTGTTCTTTATTATGTCGCCCTCCTCGTTCTCATCCTCCATCACCATATCACCAGGGAGACTGTGCTGCAACACCCACATAATTTTTTTATGGATGTTTCTGATTAGAGACGAGCAAATATTTCACTATTCGTTTCGGATTACAATAGCCGTTTTTGCAATATTCACCAATGTAATTGTCGAATATTCGCTGAACATTGCCAAGCGCCATTGGATTCAATGGGTGCCAAAAACAAACGTATACACAACACCTTCAAACGGGACCAAAAGCTGCCAAAACACATCAATTTAGGGGCAGTCATCAGGAAAGTGCCATCAATTGACCCAGAGTACTAGTATAATTATTATTAATCATTATTATAGCGCCATTTATTCCATTGCACTTTACATGTGAAAAGGAGTCACTGACTGATACAAGAGCAGAGAGGACCCTTTACATGAGGGCGCCCAAACTGTCTATAAGGGATGGGTGAGGATACAGTAGGTGAGGGTACAGCTGGTCGGTCAGTAGTATGGTGGAGCGAGGGTTCCTGCAGGTTGTAGGCTTGTGAGAAGAGGTGGGTCTTCAGCTTCCTTTTAAAGGTTTCAACAGTAGACGAGAGTATGATATGTTGGGGTACGCAGTTCAAGAGTAGAAGGGATGCACAGGAAAAATCTTGTATGCGATTGTGGAAAGAGGAGAGAAGGTGGGAATAGAGAAGGAGATGTTGTGAGGACCGGAGGTTGTGTGCTGGTATGTACCAGGAGACTAGGTCACAGATATATGGAGCAGACAGGTTGTGGATGGCTTTGCATGTCATGGTTATGGTTTTGAACTGAAGTCTCTGGTCAATGGGGAGCCAGTGAAGGGATCATAGATTGCAATCTTATAGATTGCTGGAGCCAGTCCACAGTAAAAAAGCAGCCATAGAGTGTCCAGGAACCTTCCCACACACTTTTCTTAGCCAGGGCTGCTTCTTGGCAGGGTTTTAAGGGCCCACCTGAAAATCCTCGGGAGGGCCCTTGCTTCTCCATCAGAAGAGTTCATGATAGCGCAAACTTTGCAGCTGCTATGGGACTCTTGAGCGGGAGAGAAAGGGGGGCCCTAAAAATCAAATCCTCTGGTGGACCTAATGTTTTTCACTGACACTGCTTCTCGGTGAGAGTTGTATTTCACCACAGCCATATTCTTTAGCTTGGTGAAAGGACTAGCATAGAGGGAAACTGTATCTACTCCGGCTGTCATTTCTCCACCACCAGGTTCCGCCCATTGTCACACACCACCATGCCTGGCTGTTGGTTCAGCGGTGAGAGCCACAGATCAGGCTGCTGTGTTACACCTTTCAACAACTCTGCAGCGGTGGGCGGTTTGTCACCTAAACATTAAGAATATTATCTTCAGCACAGCCTGTTGCCGCTTGGCCAAGGCAGTGCTGCAGTGCTTCCAGCTTGTGACTGATGTGGTCATTTTGGAGATGGAGGCCAAACTGGAGGAGGAGGTGCAGGAGCTGAACAATGTGATTACATTGAGGTTACATTGGCGAGTCTGGTTTTCATACTAAAGAAAGATCCTACTGTGTTTTTATTTTTTTTTATTTTTTTTTTACATCTCTTCAAATATGTTTTGGAGTATGTCCTAATTTGTGGCAGCCCTTGAAATTGTTGCATTTGCAAGAATAGTATAGGAGACTCACTCCTTAATAATGGGAAGGACAATTCAAATAGATTCTATGTTCTACAATATTAACTGTCTTGCCTGAAATTCTTTTACAGGTGAGGTATCGCAGTATGGATAGTGTAATACACCGATCCAGCCAATTATTATTGCCTTATACTGCGTGCTGCTGCCCAAAAAAAATTAAAATCTATTCTATTCCCTATCGATAACACTGTCAGATGCATTTACAATAGGAACAGGTGCTGCTGCTAAGTGGTATCATCACCAGCTACACATGAGTGTTCATTCTGGTTGAATAAATGTCTTCCATAATCCATAACTTTATCTTTTTTTATTTCTTTGGCCTTATATACAAGTAATTACCCTGGAAAGAATGTTTCTTAACATTTTTTCCATTTTACCTTATTTTTTGTATGTTTTTTTTTGTCAGTCCGCAAAAGTGGTGTAATACTCTGACAACATTGTTCACAGATATGCTATTTGTCAGCGGCAAACTGAGATTAGGTTTGAACCCTCAACTGCAATTTTTTAAATGGAGTGTAATATTTGACAAGCTCACAATAATTGCTGGATTATTAGGGCAGTCATATGGGATAACGTCTGATGGCTACGATTTCAGGCAGTTGCCTAATAGTATGGTATTTGTCAGCGACCAAGTGTCAATTGGTTCAACAAAACACAAGTGGCTGACTTTAAAAAGAGTGGAATATTTGGTACGCTTAACAAAATTTCTGCATTATTAAGGCAGTCATATGGATCACGTGCGTCTGATAATTGAAAAAAGTTCTTCTGCTTCCACAATACAATAATATGAATAAAATGAAAAAAAAAAATGTCTGTATTCTGCGAACAAGCAAATGGAGCTGTAAAATGGTGTACACTGACACACTGCTACAATCTATAAATGGAGGACAATCTTTTCCACGTTCACTACAAATGGCTGGATTTGAGCCATAGTTATATGTGATACGTCTGACAGAGAACCACAATAATGCAACGGAATGAAAATGGAAGAAATGTCTGATTTTGGAACAGTCTCATAGGTGATATGTCTGACAGAGAACCACCTTTTAAATAGCAGGCCTGTAATTTACTAATACTATTCTTCACAGACACCAAATGTGAATAGCTTGACCAATACACTGCAACAGAATGGAAAAGGAGGCCAATATTTTCCACGTTCATTTCAAATTTCTGGATTTTTATCATTGATATATGTAACACATCTGGCTTTATTCTGCAGTGAGAACAAGCAAATGGAGCAGAACAATGGTGTACTCTGGATTGCTTTTTAAGAAAAATAACCTGTATTAAGACTTTAAGCAAATAACCAGGAAAAAAATTGCCCTGGCCCCTGATATCTGGGGCTATGTCTACAAATATCTGTAATTATTACAGCAGCAGCAGAAAGGACGTTCAATGGACCCTCTTGTGCTGTATCATACACTGCAGTCTGTCACATACACTGCCTGCCTGTTTAGCACTGATTAAATGCAGCTGGATTAGTCCTCAGAAGGACTGTTGGTTTGGATGGATATATATACACTGCTCAAAAAAATAAAGGGAACACTTAAACAACAGAATATAACTCCAAGTAAATCAAACTTCTGTGAAATCAAACTGTCCACTTAGGAAGCAACACTGATTGACAATCAATTTCACATGCTGTTTTGCAAATGGAATAGACAATCAATGCAAATTATTGGCAATTATCAGTACACACTCAATAAAGGAGTGTTTCTGCAGGTGGGGACCACAGACCACATCTCAGTACCAGTGCTTTCTGGCTGATGTTTTGGTCACTTTTGAATGTTGGTTGTGCTTTCACACTTGTGGTAGCATGAGACGGACTCTACAACCCACAGAAGTTGCTAAGGCTAAGGCAAGCCGTGGCAAGAAGGTTTGCTGCGTCTGTCAGCTTAGTGTCCAGAGGCTGAAGGAGCTACCAGGAGACAGGCCAGTACACCAGGAGACGTGGAGGGGGCCATAGGAGTGCAACAACCCAGCAGCAGGACCGCTACCTCTGCCTTTGTGCAAGGAGGAACAGGAGGAGCACTGCCAGAGCCCTGCAAAATGACCTCCAGCAGGCCACAAATGTGCATGTGTCTGCACAAACAGTTAGAAACTGACTCCATGAGGGTGGTATGAGGGCCTGACATCCACAGATGGGGGTTGTGCCCACAGCCCAACACCGTGCAGGACGCTTGGCATTTGCCACAAAACACCAGGATTGGCAAAGTTGCCACTGGCGCCCTGTACTCTTCAGAGATGAAAGCAGGTTCACACTGAGCACATGTGACAGACGTGACAGAGTCTGGAGATGCCGTGGAAAGCAATCTGCTGCCTGCAACATCCTTCAGCATGATCGGTTTGGCAGTGGGTCAGTAATGGTGTGGGGTGGCATTTCTTTGGAGGGCCGCACAGCCCTCCATGTGCTCGCCAGAGGTAGCCTGACTGCCATTAGGTACCGAGGTGAGAACCTCAGACCCCTTCTGAGACCATATGCTGGTTCAGTTGGCCCTAGGTTACTCCTAATGCAGGACAATGCTAGACCTCTTGTGGCTGGAGTGCGTCAGCAGTTCCTGCAAGATGAAGGCATTGCAGCTATGAACTGGCCCACCTGTCCCCAACAACTGGGACATCTGGGACATCATGTCTCGCTCCATCCACCATTTATATGGAGACTTGATTACACAGAGGGATTATATTTATCATTACCAGTCATTTAGGACAACATTGGATCATTCAGAGATCCTCACTGAACTTCTGGAGTGAGTTTGCTGCACTAAAAGTAAAGTGGCCGAATAATATTGCAAGCCCCACTTTTCAGTTTTTAATTTTTTTAAAAAGTTTAAAGTATCCAATAAATTTCGTTCCCCTTCAGAATTGTGTCCCACTTGTTGTTGATTCTTCCCAAAAAAATTAGAATTTTATATCTTTATGTTTGAAGCAACAAATGTGGCAAAAGGTAGAAAAGTTTAAGGGGGTCAAATACTTTCACAAGGCACAAAGTGGTGGCTAAAAGTATTGGCACCCCTGCAATTCTGTCAGATAATACTCCGTTTCCTCCTGAAAATGATTACAATCACAAATTCTTTGGTATTATTATCTTCATTTAATTTGTCTTCAGTGAAAAAACACAAAAAGAATTGTCCTAAAGCCGAATTGGATACAATTCCACACCAAACCTAAAAAAGGGGGTGGACAAAAGTATTGGCACTGTTTGAAAAATCATGTGATGCTTCTCTAATTCGTGTAATTAACAGCATCTGTAACTTACCTGTGGCACCTAACAGGTGTTGGCAATAACTAAAGCACACTTGCAGCCAGTTAACATGGATTAAAGTTGACTCAACCTCTGTCCTATGTCCTTGTGTGTACCACATTGAGCATGGAGAAAAGAAAGAAGACCAAAGAACTGTCTGAGGACTTGAGACACCAAATTGTGAGGAAGCATGAGCAATCTCATGGCTACAAGTCCATCTCCAAAGACCTGAATGTTCCTGTGTCTTCCGTGCGCAGTGTCATCAAGAAGTTTAAAGCCCATGGCACTGTGACTAACCTCCCTAGATGTGGACGGAAAAGAAAAATTGACAAGAGATTTCAACGCAAGATTGTGCGGATGGTGGATAAAGAACCTCGACTAACATCCAAACAAGTTCATGCTGCCCTGCAGTCCGAGGGTACAAGAGTGTCAACCCGTACTATCCGTCGGCTTCTGAATGAAAAGGACTGTATGGTAGGATACCCAGGAAGACCCCACTTCTTACCCCAAGACATAAAAAAGCCAGGCTGGAGTTTGCCAAAACTTACCTGAGAAAGCCTAAAATATTTTGGAAGAGTGTTCTCTGGTCAGATGAGACAAAAGTAGAGCTTTTTGGGAAAAAGCATCAACATAGAGTATACAGGAAAAAAAAAGAGGCATTCAAAGAAAAGAACATGGTCCCTACAGTCAAACATGGCAGAGGTTCCCTGATGTTTTGTGGTTGCTTTGCTGCCTCTGGCACTGGACTGCTTGACCGTGTGCATGGCATTATGAAGTCTGAAGACTACCAACAAATTTTGCAGCATAATGTAGGGCCCAGTGTGAGAAAGCTGGGTCTCCCTAAGAGGTCATGGGTCCTCCAGCAGGACAATGACCCAAAACTCAATTCCAAAAGCACTATAAAATGGTTTTAGTGCTCATCAAGAGAATGCCAAGAGTGTGCAAAGCAGTCATCAAAGCAAAAGGTGGCTACTTTGAAGAACCTAGAATATAAGACATATTTTCAGTTGTTTCACACTTTTTCATTAAGTATGTAATTCCACATGTGTTAATTCATAGTTTTGATGCCTTCAGTGTGAATGTACAATTCTCATAGCCATGAAAATACAGAAAAATCTTTAAATGAGAAGGTGTGTCCAAACTTTTGGTCTATACTGTATGTTGTGGAATACCTATACAAACAGGACGTTCAATGGACCCTCTTGTGCTGTATCATGCTCTGCAGTTTGCCACAAACCCTGCCTGCCTGCCTAACTTCTGCAATCACCACTGAATATATGCAGCTCAATTAGTCCTCAGAAGGACTGTTAATTCAGAGCAGGGGCGGACCTACCACCCGTGCAGCCCGTTCATTGAATGGGGGCCCCGAGGGAGAGGGGGCCCCTCCAGCCTCCAGCAGGGCCGCCATCAGGGCATGACTTCCCTGACTCCAGTATGGGGCCCGGCTTGTCGGGGCCCCCTCAGATCCCTGTTGGACCCCCCTCTTGTGCATCTCCTCATGGGGTCCAGGGGCACATGGGGGGATGAGATGCATGGGGGGGATTAGATGCACAGGGGGGGTGAGAGCTGCTCATGGGGGGGATGAGAGCTGCACATGGGGGGATGAGAGCTGCACATGGTGGGATGAGAGCTGCACATGGGGGGATGAGAGCTGCACATGGTGGGGGATGAGAGATGCATGGGAGAATGAGATGCACATGGGGGATGAGAGCTGCACATGGAGGGATGAGAGCTGCACATAGGGGGTGAGAGATGCACATGGGGGGATGAGAGATGCACATGGGGGTGACAGATGCACATGGGGGATGAGAGATGCACATGGGGGGATGAGAGATGCACATGGCTGATGAGAGATGCACATGGGGGGTGAGAGATGCACATGGGGGGATGAGAGATGCACATGGGGGATGAGAGATGCAAATGAGGGGATGAGAGATGCTCATGGGGGGATGAGAGATGCACATGTGGGGATGAGAGAAGCACATGGGGGAATTGGGAGAGAATGAGCTGGATATGGGGGAATTGGGAGTAGGGGGAGAATGAGCTGCACATAATGAATGTGGGGTGGGGGAGAGTAAATGACGAATGATGATGGGGTGGGGAGAGCACGGACATGACATTGAATTGGGGCAGGGGGTGCATGTAAGTAATGAATCGAGGGAGCAGGAGGTATAGAGTAGGGGGCGTTGCGGATGCAGGAGTGTGACTGGTAACAAATTGGCGGAAAGAATAGAGGTTCTAATTATTTTATATATTTATTAAGTGACTATTTACAGTTAATGGGGGCACCGTGGTGGATTACAATTTATATTTGGAATGGTGGGTTGCATAATAACTAACTATATATTGATGGTGGATGCACGTCTGTATTCTGCTGCGTAATGTAGAAGTTGGGGAATGTGCTCTAGATAACTGTGTTATTTTATGCAGAGAAGAGTCCTGGCTGGAAGACGTGATGGCGGTCTTTGCTGGATGAAGGAGAAAAGCGTAGCTGAAGGACTTCACCTAGAGACGTCACCGGTGAGTCAGTGTATTACATGTACACTTACACTACTGTATATACTATGTACTGGGCTCCTGTGTATAATGTCACTGGTGATCACTGTATTACCTGTAAACTATATACAGAGCTCCTGTGTATAATGTCCCTGGTGATCACTGTATTACCTGTACACTGACACTATATACAGAGCTCCTGTGTATAATGTCACTGGTGATCACTAGATTACCTGGACACTTACATTATAAGCTGTATACCATGTATAGCGCTCCCGTGTATAATGACACTTATGGTAATATTAGTATTGTGTTCTTTTATTAATGCGGGGGCATTTATGCATATAGCATTTATGCATACTTTATCGAAGTGCCATAATTTATCAAAGTGCCTCGGCAGTTAGATATGGCATTGCTAATATTCATCTTTCTTCTCTTCTTACAGATATATATTTCTCATTCCTCTGTGTGTTATCTATTCTGAAAGCTGCATTGCACCTCCATGCTCCTTGCAATGCTCTGCAGCTAATCACTGATATATATTTCTCACTCCTCTATGTGTTATCTATTCTGAAAACTGCATTGTACCTCCATGTTCCTTGCAATGCTCTGCAGCTTATCACTGGTATATATTTCTCACTCCTCTATGTGTTGTCTATTCTGAAAACTGCATTGTACCTCCATGTTCCTTGCAATGCTCTGCAGCTAATCACTGGTATATATTTTTCACTCCTCTATGTGTTATCTATTCTGAAAACTGCATTGTACCTCCATGTTCCTTGCAATGCTCTGCAGCTAATCACTGGTATATATTTCTCACTCCTCTATGTGTTATCTATTCTGAAAACTGCATTGTACCTCCAAGTTCCTTGCAATGCTCTGCAGCTAATCACTGATATACAGTACAGACCAAAAGTTTGGACACACCTTCTCATTTAAAGATTTTTCTGTATTTTCATGACTTTTAAAATTGTACATTCAAACTGAAGGCATCAAAACTATGAATTAACACATGTGGAATTATATACTTAACAAAAAAGTGTGAAACAACTGAAAATATATCTTATATTCTAGGTTCTTCAAAGTAGCCACCTTTTGCTTTGATGACTGCTTTGCATACTCTTGGCATCCTCTTGATGAGCTTCAAGAGGTAGTCACCGGAAATGGTCTTCACTTCACAGGTGTGCCCTGTCAGGTTTAATAAGTGGGATTTCTTGCCTTATAAATGGGGTTGGGACCATCAGTTGTGTTGTGCAGAAGTCAAGTGGATACACAGCTGATAGTCCTACTGAATAGACTGTTAGCTGCTTTTTTCTTGCCATAATACAAATTCTAAGTAAAGAAAAACAAGTGGCCATCATTACTTTAAGAAATGAAGGTCAGTCAGTGCGAAAAATTGGGAAAACATTGAAAGTGTCCCCAAGTGCAGTTGCCAAAACCATCAAGCGCTACAAAGAAACTGGCTCACATGAGGACCGCCCCAGGAAAGGAAGACCAAGAGTCACCTCTGCTTCTGAGAATAAGTTTATCCGAGTCACCAGCCTTAGAAATCGCAGGTTAACAGCAGCTCAGATTAGAGACCATGTCAATGCCACACAGAGTTCTAGCAGCAGACACATCTCTTCAACAACTGTTAAGAGGAGACTTTGTGCAGCAGGCCTTCATGGTAAAATAGCTGCTAGGAAACCACTGCTAAGGACAGGCAACAAGCAGAAGAGACTTGTTTGGGCTAAAGAACACAAGGAATGGACATTAGACCAGTGGAAATCTGTGCTTTGGTCTGATGAGTCCAAATTTGAGATCTTTGGTTTCAACCACCGTGTCTTGGTGCGACGCAGAAAAGGTGAACGGATGGACTCTACATGCCTGGTTCCCACCGTGAAGCATGGAAGAGGAGGCGTGATGGTGTGGGGGTGCTTTTCTTGTGACACTGTTGGGGATTTATTCAAAATTGAAGGCATACTGAACCCGCATGGCTACCACAGCATCTTGCAGCGGCATGCTATTCCATCCGGTTTGCGTTTAGTTGGACCATCATTTATTTTTCAACAGGACAATGACCCCAAACACACCTCCAGGCTGTGTAAGGGCTATTTGACCAATGGAGAGAGTGATGGGGTGCTACGCCAGATGACCTGGCCTCCACAGTCACCAGAACTGATCCCAATCGAGATGGTTTGGGGTGAGCTGGACCGCAGAGTGAAGGCAAAAGGGCCAACAAGTGCTAAGCATCTCTGGGAACTCCTTCAAGATTGTTGGAAGACCATTTGCGGTGACTACCTCTTGAAGCTCATCAAGTGAATGCCAAGAGTGTGCAAAGCAGTCATCAAAGCAAAAGGTGGCTACTTTGAAGAAACTAGAATATAAGACATATTTTCAGTTATTTCACACTTTTTTGTTAAGTATATAATTCCACATGTGTTAATCCATAGTTTTGATGCCTTCAGTGTGAATGTACAATTTTCATAGTCATGAAAATACAGAAAAATCTTTAAATGAGAAGGTGTGTCCAAACTTTTGGTCTGTACTGTATATTTCTCATTCATCTACTTTGTTTAACCCATGATACTTTAAGGTCATCACACTTACTTTAACAGTTTATGATCCATGTAGAGTTGCCAGTCTGTTTTTTTGTTCTGCAGTTTTATGGACTCCTATTGTCTTAAGCTAGTTGACTGATTTGCTAACAAGTTAAATCTGTGAAGATCTAAGCAGATACGTCCCTATATATTGAGACATAGTCAAGGGGCAGCATTTATGCGGGGGCATTTATGCATATAGCATTTATGCATACTTTATCGAAGTGCCATAATTTATCAAAGTGTCTCGGCAGTTAGATATGGCAGTTGGACAGGGCAGGAGACAGGTAAGACATGCAAGACAATTAAACAAACTTGCTTCCAGTTCATCTTTTTTGAAAACAGTATTCACCATTTGTATCTGTGCCATTTATATTCTGGCTGCTACAATCATCCACATTCACCATTCTCCCACAAATTCTGCAGACTTCATCCATATTAACCCCTCACTCCTCTCTTCTCCTATGTACAGCTGTCATGCTCTCTTCACAATGTTATACCACACAGATCCATTCATTCCCACCATACAACACAGGAAACGCTCTCACAAATCACTCAACCATCTGCTCACTCTCTGTATCTTCCTTCTCTTAGTCGCAGGTGATATTTCTCCTAATCCAGGACCCTCCAGTAATAATAACACTAACTCTTTCCCTGTTACATTCAGAAACCCTGCTAATCTCATTAATATTCCCTGCATATCTTCTGTCTCATTCAACTGTGCCCTTTGGAATGCGCGCTCAGCATGTAATAAACTCTCTTACATCCATGACTTTTTCCTCTCTAATTCCCTCAACCTTCTGGCTCTCACTGAAACCTGGATCCAGCAGTCGGACACCACCGCCGCAGCAGCTCTCTCCTATGGTGACCTACACTTCTCTCATACTCCGAGACCTGACAACAGATCAGGTGGAGGTGTTGGTCTGCTTCTTTCAATAAAAAGTACTTTTCAGGTTATCCCCCCAGTACCCTCCCTTACCTTCCCTTCTTTTGAGGCCCACACAGTCAGACTCTACCGGCCCTTCTCCCTGCGAGTGGCAGTTGTCTATCGCCCTCCAGGTCCCTCCTGTCAGTTCCTGGATCACTTTGCTGCCTGGCTTCCAAATTTTCTATCCTGCGACATCCCCACGATAATCATGGGAGATTTTAACATCCCAATTGGCGATCCTCTTTCCCCATCTGCCGCTCACATTTTATCACTAACCTCCTCCTTCGGCCTTTCACAGCTTGCTAATTCTCCTACACATGAGGACGGGAACACATTGGACCTGATCTTCTCCCAGCTTTGCTCAGTACATGACTTTACTAACTCTCCCCTTCCACTGTCTGACCATAATCTTCTTTCATTCTCTGTCAAGAACTGTGACTCTACTCAAGACCCAACCACTTTCCACACTTATAGAAATATACATGCCATTAACACCCAGAAATTTATGAAAAAGTTGCAATCATCATTGGCCCCAATCTCCTCCCTCTCATGTCTCGACCTTGCATTGAAGCATTATAATGAAATAATGCTATGCGCCCTGGATGAAGCCGCACCTCCTACACAAAGAACAATTCAGCATAGACGGCGACAACCCTGGCACACACTTCAAACACGTCTTTTCCAGCAGTGTTTCAGGTGTGCTGAAAGGCTGTGGAGAAAATCGAATCTGCCTGAAGACTTCCTCCATTATAAATTTATGCTGAAAACATAACTCTGTGCTTCACCTCTCCAAACAAACCTACTTTAACAACCTCATAATCTCACTTTCCAATAATCCTAAAGGACTCTTTAACTCGTTTCATTCTCTCCTCAATCAAACAGCACAGGCCCCGATCACCGACCTCAGCGCAGACGATCTGGCCAATTATTTCAAAGAAAAAATTGACCATATCCGAGAGGAAATTTTCTCCCAATCCCCAAACGTTATGCATGCTCTTCCCCGCCACATTGTATCTTGCTCACTTTCTGATTTCAAACCAGTCACGGAAGATGAAGTGATCAGGCTCCTTGCATCATCTCGCCCTACCACCTGCACCAGCGACCCTATTCCCTCACATCTCCTTCAGTACCTTGCTCCAGCTGTCACCACTCACCTAACAAAAATTTTCAACCTCTCCCTCTCATCTGGTATCTTTCCCTCTTCTTTTAAACACGCCAGCATACATCCATTACTTAAAAAACCATCCCTTGACCAGAACTGCACGGCCAACTACAGACCTGTTTCCCATCTTCCCTTTGTCTCTAAACTCCTAGAACGCCTGGTCCATTCCCGTCTAATCCGCTATCTCTCAGACAACTCTCTTCTTCACCCTTTACAATCTGGTTTCCGCTCTTTACATTCTACTGAAACTGCCCTCACTAAAGTCTCTAATGTTCTACTAACAGCTAAATCTAATGGTCACTATTCCCTGCTAATTCTCCTGTATCTCTCTGCAGCATTCGACACTGTGGATCACCAGCTCCTCCTCACTATGCTCCGCACTATTGGCCTCAAGGACACTGTTCTCTCCTGTTTCTCCTCCTATCTCTCTGACTGCTCCTTCTCTGTGTCTTTCGCCGGCTCCTCCTCCTCTCTCCTTCCCCTTACTGTCGGGGTTGCTCAAGGATCAGTCCTAGGCCCCCTTCTTTTCTCCTTATACACCGCTCCCATTGGACAAACAATCAGCAGATTCGGTTTTCAGTACCATCTCTATGCTGATGACATCCAATTACACACCTCTGCTCTGAACATCACCCCTGCATTACTACAAAAGACCAGAGATTGTCTTTCTGCTGTGTCTAACATTATGTCCTCCCTCTGTCTAAAACTGAATCTGTCAAACACTGAACTACTCTTATTTCTTCCCTCCACTAACCTTCCTGTGCCCGATATTGCCATTTCCGTTTGTGGCTCACCCATTACTCCCCCGCAACAAGCCCGCTGTCTTGGGGTAATTTTTGACTCAGATCTTTCCTTCACTACTCACATCAAATCACTCGCTCGTTCATGTAATCTACACCTCAAAAACATCTCAAGAATCAAGACTTTTCTCACCTTTGACTCTGCAAAAACTCTTACTGTAGCTCTTATTCATTCCCGTCTGGACTACTGCAGCTCTCTACTTATCGGGCTCCCTCTTACTAAACTCTCCCCTCTCCAATCCGTCCTTAACGCAGCAGCCAGGATCATATTCCTCGCCAACTGCTACACCGATGCCTCTTCCCTGTGCCAGTCATTGCATTGGTTACCCATCCAATATAGAGTTCAATTTAAACTTATCACCCTTACCCACAAAGCGCTCCATGCTTCAGTACACCCCTACATCTCCTCCCTTGTATCAGTCTACCACCCTACACGTGCCCTCCGTTCTGCCAGTGACTTAAAACTAAAATCCTCCATAATCCAAACTTCCCACTCCCATCTCCAAGATTTCTCGCGTGCTGCGCCAATTATTTGGAATGCACTACCCAGGACAGTTCGATTAATTCCCAATACCCACAGTTTCAAGCTGACCCTAAAAGCCCATTTCTTTAGACTGGCATATCGCCTCCACACACTATCTGTCCATCCCAGTTGTCCGTCCCAGTTTTCCCCCATATTAAAATCTTCTTCAATTTCAGGTTCATACCAACCATGCACATAATATCCTCAGTCAGGACTGCACACATACTGGCAGGCAACCAGTCCATGTATTATTTATCCTATTTAGTATATCAAGGCGGCATTATACAATATATGTACATTCTACCTTTTGTGTCTCCCCCATTTCCTCATAGACTGTAAACTTGCGAGCAGGGCCCTCACTCCTTTTGATATGAGATATGTTTATTCTGTGTTGTTTGTATAAGTCCCCCCTAAAATTTGTAAAGTGCTGAGGAATATGTTGGTGCTATAAAAATAAAAATTATTATTATTATATTATTAATGATCAGTATTGTAGTATTCGGTGACAATGTGGTGGTAATATGTGGTCTGGTCATGGTGTGGTGGTTTTTGTCCCTTCTGTGTGGTATTATTTGGTCACTATGTTGTGGTAATATGTGGTCTGGTCATGGTGTGGCGGTTTTTGTCCCTTCTGTGTGGTATTATTTGGTCACTATGTTGTGGTAATATGTGGTCTGGTTATGGTGTGGCGGTTTTTGTCCCTTCTGTGTGGTATTATTTGGTCACTATGTTGTGGTAATATGTGGTCTGGTCATGGTGTGGCGGTCTTCCCTGTATGTGGTATTATTGGTCATTTTAAAAAAAAAGTATATGACACATTCCCTTAAAGAAAACTAAATAAAAATATATATAAAAAGAGTATTGGATATTTTGAGAAAATTTTAATAGGAGTAGGGCCCGGCCAGAAGAGTCTACCTTATCATGGTGGCGGCTTTAAAAATCTTTTGGCCAAAACAAAAGCTGCTTGCTATGTATGTGATCTGGTGTTCACTGGGAACTGGTAATGTGTGATTACTGAGGATGTGGTGCAGAAGTGGACTTTTTCCAAGAGTGGGGGTGGGACTGTAGAAGGTTTGAGGGAAGGAGGTGGAGCCTGGGCGGAGTCTCAAGGGGGCCCGAAAACTTTGCCAGTATGGGGCCCCGAAATTCCTGGTGGCAACCCTGGCCTCCAGCACCGTATGGCTAATTATTTACCTATTTAATTTACTAATTGCGTTTTAAATAAATATTACAATCTATATGTTTACATAACTTTGTTGCCCAATGAAGGGCAGGGGGGGGGCCCAAAAAAATTTCTTGCACAGGGGCCCACTACAGTCTGTGTCTACCCCTGATTCAGATGTATATATATGTATATATATATATATATATATATATATATATATATACTAGCTGTACTACCCGGCTTTGTCTGGGTTAATAACTGCTGTTAGCAAAATAGAATGTGTTAACAAAAATTTATTCTCCACACAAAAACCACAAAACAAATAGATAGAAATGTAATTATTAAAAGGCAAAAACTAAGCTAATAGAAGCATTTCACAACATATATTTCAACACCAGAGATATTCCACACAGATTTAACTAAATTGGCCAAGTAATGTGAAGTAATCTTCTACTCCTTATTCGAGAGCCTTTTGATAAACAACATTCTTAGTTCTTCCTTCAGGTGCAAACACAAACAAATTTTTGGCTGTTCCAACTCTTGAACAGACCACATAAAGTTGACCATGAGAAAAGCATGGAGATTGTAAATCGATTCCAACTACTTTCAAAGTCTGTCCCTGAGCCTTGTTGATGGACATAGCAAATGGCAGTCGAACAGGAAACTGGAGGCGTTTAAAATCAAAAGGCAAATCAGATGGAATGAGAGGAATTGTTGGAATGAAAACATCTTCTCCTGTGGCACATCCTTTCAAAATGGTTGCCTCAATTACATGTGGAAGCAGAGTCTTAATCAAGAGTCTTGTTCCATTACACAGCTTTGGTGGATCAAAATTTCTCAATAGCAGAATAGGTGCTCAAGGTTTTAGAAAGAGGTTGTGAGAAGGAAGTCCTTGTGGCTCCAAGGAATTGAGGAACTCAGTTGGATAAAATAGTGCTTGAGCAGGGTCAATTACTGTATCCACTGACTTGTAGGTTGTGCACACATCTGGAAGGAGATTTAGAATTTGAAGATTGATCTTGTTGATACTGTCATTTTTGGGAGCTAGAATAGCCCTTTCACACAGCCAGCCAGAATTTTTGATTGGAGTTGAATGTTTGGAAAAACCTTTGCTTTCAACTCCTCAATGGACTTCACAATGCAACAAAAGTTGCTTGGGAAGGTGATCTGTCTAGTGGTTGAGTTTACTGGTTCCTTGCCATCTCCAATAGTCAACAGCTGGCTCGAAAACAGTCCAGCAGAAACATCGCCTGACATGTAGACCCTCATGTTTGTGTCAGTGACATTTTCTTTACTTTTCTCCAAAGGTACGATGCTTTGAGACAGGCATTCAGTTCGTCTGCAGGGGTTGATCTTGGAACAACAGGTAGTGTTTGGATGAAGTCACCTGCCAAAACAACAACTACTCCTCCCATGACATATTTGTTGCTAAGCAGGTCTTGCAGCAGTCTGTCCACTGCTTCCAGAGCCCTTTTGTGTGACATGGTGCATTCATCCTAAATGATGGCACTGCATTTTTTAAGCAATTTGGTCAGTCCTGATCCCTTGACAATATTACACAGGGGGCTGTCACTATGAGACAGGTTAAGTGGTAGTTTGAATGTCGAATGTGCTGTCCTGCCACCTTTTAAAAGCGTAGCTGCAACTTCAGAAGATGCCGCTGCAAGTGCAATCTTTTTTTGTTGTCGAAATTTTGCCAGGAGCAAGTTGATTACCAATGTCTTTCCAGTTCCACCTGGAGCATCAAGGAAGACAATCCCACCTTTGTTGGTTTCACTGAAACTTAAAATGTAGTTATAGGCGTCCCTTTGATCTGGTACCAATATTGGCTCGTTCTGAGACAAAAATGCTGTCAGTTCATCATTATTGTAGTTTGTTTAAAGGAAAATCTCCCTACACATTTGGATGCCTTCAGGATTTCTTATTGGATCAGGCAAACCAAGCAACTGTAAGACTTTTCCTGACATTGCTATGCACTGATCATCAAGGAGCATTAAAGTTTCATTGAATATTTCCTCAGTGAAGTTGATGAGTTGCTGAGGATTTTCCCTTCTAATCTGCATTAGGATGTACTCACTGAGATCAGTTTTGTACTTTGTCCAAATCTCAAGAGAATTTGAAATGCTGCAGGTTGTTAGAATAATAGCAAAGAGGTGTCTTAGTCGCTTTCGGGTTTGTGTGGCTGCTTCACTGAGGGTCATGTCCCAGTGTCCATCACTTTCCAAAAGTCCTTTTCTTTGGCAAGCTTCCCTGAATGTTTCACACACATGGCCTCCGATGGTCTATAGGTCAGAAAATGATGTAGGGCCTTTGACAACATGAAGTAACATGCGCAGGTAGAAGCACTCTGCACTTGATGGATGAACAGTGTAGACGCGACCAAGAGTATCAGTTGCTTTCACCGCTGGATAGCCTTCAATATCAAGCCCCCGTTTCCTCCGTTTCAGTGTTTTTCTGGAGGCATTCCAAGTGTAGTACTTGGTAAATCACAATAGAGAATTGTTTTTGCAAAAGGGTCTTGTTGACCCAGCTCAAAAAATGCCAAGAGGGTGGTCTTAGGTGGTGTTAGGAGCAGCTGCTGCAAGTTTGCTGGGTTAAAGTAAATTCTCTGTCCATTTTCCAAGTGCACACTCAGATGCACAACTGGTGGGTAGCGCTCATGAAAGGAGAATCCTAGTATTCTCAAAACAGCTTCATTGCTGCTTATGTACCTGCCCATCTGGAATGCCTCCACTTCATCAATAAAAGGTCCATTTTTCTGGAGTTCAAAAACTGCTTGATCACTTCCTTTGTGGACATATTTGCAGATATACTTGATTGATTTCACAGAGTGGCAAGATTCGACATTTATGTGGGCCTGGAAGATTTTTGAGAGCAAAGGGTTGTAAGGCACTACCCACCTGTTGTCAATTTCTATCTCTTGGAGTGATGATCCAACACGCATTTTGAGCTTTGTTATGAAATCACCATCCCCTGGCTTTCTTCTTCGGTAGACTGGATATCCATCTTGTCCTGTTTGGGTTTCTTGGACCAGGGATCGTGGGTAATGCTTTGAACACCTGCCATAAATCATACAGGGAGAAATTTTGTTCAGACTCCCACACGGACCATGGATCATGTTTTTTGTGATGGTGTCAAACAGCAATGGGTCAATCTGAGGGTTTAGCAATTCGGCACTGATGATATTGTCAATTTCGGTAGGCTGTATTTTTTGCTTCAGCCAAATCAAGATGTGGGCGTGAGGAAGGCCTCTTTTTTGCCATTCAACTGAATACATCCAGCACTGCGTCTCACCATAAATATGTGATTTTGTGATGAGATTAGTCATTTTTGAAAGTTTCTGTTTGAAAACCCGAGCAATAAGGTCATGGCGATTCACTGTTTTTTGGCCTGGCAACAGGTGCCCTCCAATTTCCTCCCAAGCAGGATTGCAAGTAAAGGTGATGAAAAGATTTGGACGGCCATACTTTCTCACATAAGTCATTGCATCCTGTGTGTATTCATGCATGTGTCGTGGGATTCCAGTGACAATTGATGGAAGAATAACTATTTTCCCCAACTCTTTTGGATCAGCATCATTTTCAACAGCATCTCTAAGGTGAATATATTCCTCTGCCCTGAGCTTCTTTTGATTTAGTCGGATATATAAAAGACGTTCACTCTCAATCTTTGCATACATGTCAACAATAAATTGGTGGAAGAGGTGTTTGCATTTCAAGATGTGATTTTCCTCTGCAAATCTTGTCATGATCCTATATGCATAGAAGTCCATGGCAGACACTTTTTTTCCTGAAGGGTTGCCTGTTGTAGGATCTGTCTGAGGTATTCCAAAGTGATAGCCATCCTGTCCCTGCCAAAAGATGATTGGATATTGCAGAGTATCATAGGACCTGTGAGTTTCTGCTACTCATTGCAAACTATTGTTCCTTTTCTGAAGCACAATGTCATGGCTTTGAAAATCATTACCTACAATCAAGATGGCTACCTCATCAAATGTGGGAGCATTGAAACGTTGCTGATGTTCACCTTGTGCTGTTTTGTCAGCTCGAATGACAAACTTGTAATCGTCATTTGGCATGCATTCAAGTGCAGTCTTGAAAAGTTGAACATATAGATTGCTGGAGTGAAGGAACTGCTGCAAAATAGTGACAATATCAAGGCGAGTGTTAGGAATTAAAGAGCATCTCTGCTGAGCCACTGCTTCTGCATTCCCCATAAAGAAGAGTTGAAGAAATTGAGGTTCTTCTCCTTGTAATGGAAGCAGTGAGCCAATTGAGTGGTAAACCTGTCCTTGAACTTTAAATGTCGGCATAAATCCTGTTGTAAACAATTCTTTTGTTGCACCAAATGATGTCATTTGGAAGCAGGAGTTGTACTTCCTAATGTTGTCCAAGAAATGCTTTGATATTGTACTGGTACCTGTCATCAGAGACTTTAGGGGATCTAGTGGTGACAGGAGAGGTGGAAGTTTTATCTTGCCATTTGCACAGCATAAACCTGGCGGTTCATCTTTCCATTTCAGGGCACTGCAGTACATGCAGACCACATCCATTTTTCCTATCTGAACTCTAGGATTATCCTGATAGTTTATGTCTGACTGGTAACAAAAGGCAGCATGTTTCAAATCTCCTACCATTTCCTGTGCCCTGGTGGAAGAAATAGCAATTCTCTTAGTGGCAAGTCGACCTTCTCTCTGCTGAGATGACTCATTGGCCCTTGAGGAAGCAGTGCTTCTTCCCTTATCTGCAAGACTCGCTTCCCTCTCCTCAGAAAGTTCATTGGCTCTTGAGGAAGCAGTTCTTGTTCTCTTGTCTGCAAGCCTTGCTTCCCTCTCCTCAGAAAGTTCATTGGCCCTTGAGGAAGCAGCTCTTGTTTTCATGTCTGCAAGCCTCACTTCCCTCTCCTCAGATAGTTCATTGGCTCTTGAGGAAGCAGCTCTTGTCTTCATGTCTGCAAGCCTCGCTTCCCTCTCCTCAGAAAGTTCATTGGCTCTTGAGGAAGCAGCTCTTGTTTTCATTTCTTCAAGCCTCGCTTCCCTCTCCTCAGAAAGTTCATTGGCCCTTGAGGAAGCAGCTATTGTTCTCTTGTCTGCAAGCCTCGGTTCCCTCTGCTCAGAAAGTTCATTGGCTCTTGAGGAAGCAGCTGCTGTTCTCATGTGTGTCGGACTTGTTTATCGGTCTTCAAATTTTTCATTGGCCCGTAATGCAGCTTTTCTTTTTGCATCAGCTGACATTCGTGCCATGAAATTCCTTTTCTTATGAGGCATTATTGTGGTAAAAATAGTCTGTAACTGGCAGTTTTTATATCCTCTCACATAGAAGTAATGTGACTGACATCACCAACACACCCTAACTGACATCTTATTACCTTACACAACCTTTGTTATACTGAAAATGTCCTTTGTTGCCTATATTAACCAATCACAGCTCAGATTAATTAACTGTAGCAAAATAGAAGCTGAGCTGTGATTGGTTGCTATTGGCATCCTGATAAATCTTTGTGAGATGAGTTGTGCTGAAGGTGGTATATGTGTTCAAGCACGTGATAGTGTGTGGCGCATTCTATGTGTGTGTTCATATCCCCGCGTGTGGAGAGTATGAATATCCCATGTCAGGACCCCACCTTAGCAACTGTACGGTATATACTCTTTGGTGCCATCACTCTCATTCTTTAATTCTCCCTTGTTCACATGTGACAGCTGTCAATTTGCCTCCAACACTTTTCCTTTCACTTTTTCCCGATTATGTAGCTAGGGGCAAAATTGTTTGGTGAATTTTAAAGCGCAGGGTTAAAATTTTGCCTCACAACATAGCCTATGACGCTCTCGGGGTCCAGACATGTGGCAGTGCAAAATTTTGTGGCTGTAGCTGCGACGGTGCAGATGCCAATCCCGGACATACACAAATACATACATACATACATACACACATTCAGCTTTATATATTATATATATATATATATACATATATATATATATATATATATATATATATATATACTGTATATGCAGTTAGGTCCATATATATTTGGACACAGACAACATTTTTCTAATTTTGGTTCTAGACATTACCACAATGAATTTTTAACAAAACAATTCAGATGCAGTTGAAGTTCAGACTTTCAGCTTTCATTTGTGCGTGTCCACATAAAAATTGGATGAAAAGTTTAGGAGTTTCAGCTCCTTAACATGTGCCACCCTGTGTTTAAAGGGACCAAAAGTAATTGGACAATTGACTCCAAGGCTATTTCATGGACAGGTGTGGGCAATCCCTTCATTATGTCATTCTCAATTAAGCAGATAAAAGGCCTGGAGTTGATTTGAGGTGTGGTGCTTGCATTTGGAAGGTTTTGCTGTGAAGTAAACATGCGGTCAAAGGAGCTCTCCATGCAGGTGAAACAAGCCATCCTTAAGCTGCAAAAATAGAAAAAACCCATCCGAGAAATTGCTACAATATTATGAGTGGCAAAAACTACACTTTGGTACATCCTGAGAGAGAAAGAAAGCACTGGTGAACTCATCAATGCAAAAAGACCTGGGCGCCCACGGAAGACAACAGTGGTGGATGATCGCAGAATAATCTCCATGGTGAAGAGAAACCCCTTCACAACAGCCAACCAAGTGAACAACACTCTCCAGGAGGTAGGCGTATCAATATCCAAATCAACCATAAAGAGAAGACTGCATGAAAGTAAATATAGAGGGTACACTGCACGGTGCAAGCCACTCGTAAGCATCAAGAATAAAAAGGCTAGACTGGACTTTGCTAAAAAACATCTAAAAAAGCTAGCACAGCTCAGGAAGAACTTTCTTTGGACAGATGAAACCAAGATCAACCTCTACCAGAATGATGTGAATAGAAAAGTATGGCGAACGCGTGGTACAGCTCATGATCTAAAGCGTACCATATCATCTGTAAAACACGGCGGAGGCAGTGTGATGGTTTGGGCATGCATGGCTGCCAGTGGCACTGGGTCACTTGTGTTTAATGATGATGTGACACAGGACAGAAGCAGCCGAATGAATTCTGATGTATTCAGAGCCATACTGTGTGCTCAGATCCAGCCAAATGCAGCCAAACTGATTGGTCGTCGTATCATACTACAGATGGACAATGACCCAAAACATAAAGCCAAAGCAACCCAGGAGTTTAATAAAGCAAAGAAGTGGAATATTCTTGAATGGCCAAGTCAGTCACCTGATCTCAACCCAATTGAGCATGCATTTCACTTGTTAAAGACTAAACTCCAGATAGAAAGGCCCACAAACAAACAGCAACTGTAAACCACCGCAGTGAATGCCTGGCAGAGCATCAAAAAGGAGGAAACACAGTGTCTGGTGATGTCCATGAGTTAAAGACTTCAGGCAGTCATTGCCAACAAAGGGTTTTCAACCAAGTACTAGAAATGAACATTTTATTTACAATTATTTATTCTGTCCAATTACTTTTGGTCCCTTTAAAAACAGGGTGGCACATGTTAAGGAGCTGAAACTCCTAAACCCTTCATCCAATTTTAATGTGGATACCCTCAAATGGAAGCTGAAAGTCTGAACTTCAACTGCATCTGAATTGTTTTGTTTTAAATTCATTGTGGTAATGTCTAGAACCAAAATTAGAAAAATGTTGTTTCTGTCCAAATATATATGGACCTAACAATATATATATATATATATATATATATATATATATATATATATACAGTACAGACCAAAAGTTTGGACACACCTTCTCATTTAAAGATTTTTCTGTATTTTCATGACTTTGAAAATTGTACATTCACACTGAAGGCATCAAAACTATGAATTAACACATGTGAAATTATATACTTAACAAAAAAGAGTGAAACAACTGAAAATATGTCTTATATTCTAGGTTCTTCAAAGTAGCCACCTTTTGCTCTGATGACTACTTTGCACACTCTTGGCATTCTCTTGATGAGCTTCAAGAGGTAGTCACCGGAAATGGTTTTCACTTCACAGGTGTGCCCTGTCAGGTTTAATAAGTGGGATTTCTTGCCTTATAAATGGGGTTGGGACCATCAGTTGTGTTGTGCAGAACTCAGGTGGATACACAGCTGATAGTCCTACTGAATAGACTGTTAGAAATCATGTTATGGCAAGAAAAAAGTAGCTAAGTAAAGAAAAACGAGTGGCCATCATTACTTTAAGAAATGAAGGTCAGTCAGTGTGAAAAATTGGGCAAACTTTGAAAGTGTCCCCAAGTGCAGTTGCTAAAACCATCAAGCGCTACAAAGAAGCTGGCTCACATGAGGACCGCCCCAGGAAAGGAAGACCAAGAGTCACCTCTGCTTCTGAGGATAAGTTTTTCCGAGTCACCAGCCTCAGCAATTGCATGTTAACAGCAGCTCAGATTAGAGACAAGGTCAATGCCACACAGAGTTCTAGCAGCAGACACATCTCTACAACAACTGTTAAGAGGAGACTTTGTGCAGCAGGCCTTCATGGTAAAATAGCTGCTAGGAAACCACTGCTAAGGACAGACAACAAGCAGAAGAGACTTGTTTGGGCTAAAGAACGCAAGGAATGGACATTAGACCAGTGGAAATCAGTGGTTTTGTCTGATGAGTCCAAATTTGAGATCTTTTGTTCCAACCACCGCGTCTTTGTGCGACGCAGAAAAGGTGAACGGATGGACTCTACATGCCTGGTTCCCACCATGAAGCATGGAGGAGGAGGTGTGATGGTGTGGGGGTGCTTTGCTGGTGACACTGTTGGGGATTTATTCAAAATTGAAGGCGTACTAAACCAGCATGGCTACCACAGCATCTTGCAGCGGCATGCTATTCCATCCGGTTTGCGTTTAGTTGGACCATCATTTATTTTTCAACAGGACAATGACCCCAAACACACCTCCAGGCTGTGTAAGGGCTATTTGACCAAGAAGGAGAGTGATGGGGTGCTGCGCCAGATGACCTGGCCTCCATAGTCACCAGACCTGAACCCAATCGAGATGGTTTGGGGTGAGCTGGACCGCAGAGTGAAGTCAAAAGGGCCAACAAGTGCTAAGCATCTCTGGGAACTCCTTCAAGATTGTTGGAAGACCATTTCCGGTGACTACCTCTTGAATCTCATCAAGAGAATGCCAAGAGTGTGCAGAGCAGTCATCAAAGCTAAAGGTGGCTACTTTGAAGAACCTAGAACATAAGACATATTTTCAGTTGTTTCACACTTTTTGTTAAGTATATAATTCCACATGTGTTAATTCATAGTTTTGATGCCTTCCGTGTGAATGTACAATTTTCATAGTCATGAAAATACACAAAAATATTTAAATGAGAAGGTGTGTCCAAACTTTTGGTCTGTACTTTATATGTATATATGTTGTGGAATACCTATACTAACTATAAACAAGCAAATCTCTCCCTGATGCAGCAGGTCCTCTCCCTCCTCTGCCTGATTCCATGGTAGACTGTGACAAGCATAGCGGTGCCAGGTCTTATATAGACCTAATGATGCTGTGCGGCCAGCCGATCACGGTAATGCCCACAACCAAAATGGCTACCGCATTACAGTGCATGGCAGGCAATCCCTGCATGTTCATTGGCTCTCTAAAGAGCGCAAACATGTAGGGAGGGGACCTGATTTTCCGCTCAAGCAACCCGGAAATACTCGCCGAGCTTGTCGAGCACAGTGATACTCGGGCAAGTACGGAGCAGTTGTGAGCACGTTCGCTCATCCCTAGTACTGACCCATCCTCGGCTGGGTCTTTTATGTTGAAGGGGGGACCTGCCCACACATCCCCTGTGAATACATCACGTGGGCTGGGCTCCAGCCTTCATATTTTTATTAAAATTTTTATTAAAATATCTAACTTCGACAATAACTTATCGCTGGTTGATCTCAGAAGCTTGAAAGTGACGCCATATTCTTTATTACGAATTTACCTAGCTGCGGTCCGTTATTCTGAAACATTTGAACCACAGCTCACCGGAGGGGCTCACAGCTACGGAAACCTATGCTTATTTTTCCTTAGCTGGCCCTGCCACTAAAAATATGTGACCCATTATTATCGAAAGTAAAGAACTTCCAATATTCCATATTTCATGTCAGTGACGGCGAGACTGTAGATTTTTGTTGAGCAAAAGAGGGATGCCCTTGGGGTGGGAGAGAATTCTTTTGAAGTGAGGAACTACATCCTTCTCACCTAGATGTATATGACTCATTGGCTGGTGCCACTAAAAAATATACTCGTATGTTAATTGGGTTAGTAGCGCCCTTTGTTCTAGCATTTGCCTATTAGCCACTTCTCCGGAGTGTGCTAATTTGCAAAGACAGCTCCGTAGATTGTCAGCTTTACTACTCTGACAAATATTATAGAGGAGGGGGAATGAGGGGTTTGGGAGATATTCTTAATATTTCTATGACACCTTGTTTATCCAATTGCAGACTACCAAGAGTTAATCGAGTCTCCTTTTGTTTAGGAATTGAAGGTCAGGTCCCAACAAAATGTCCCTTTTTCTCACAAAAAAAACATACGCCTTTTATCTTGTGAATCTCCGGGTAGATGCATAATGTAGAGACACTCCCTAACTGCATGGGTTCCTCCACCTCCCCCAGTACTGGTTAACCACCAGATTGCTTTCCCGGCAGAGGTACACAAACCCGGACAAGAAGGCCCCGGAGAAGGTGGTCTCACCCTTCTATCTCAAAGTTGTCTATCAAGACGTATGGCCAATGACATGGCAACCTCCAAGGACTGAGGAGTTTCATGTACTGCCAAGGCATCTTTCAACCTTTCAGTAAGCCCCTCACAATATTGACTTCTAAGGGCTGAGTTATTCCTTTTGGAATTCATTGCCCCTCTACGGAATTCTGAACTGTACGTCTCCACTGACCGATTCCCCTGCTGAAGGCGACGTAGCCTAGACTCAGCCAAGGCAACTCAGTCAGGGTCATCATAGATGAGGGCCAGAGCCCCCAAAAAAACCTCCACAGACTGGAGACAAACCGAGTCCTGCAGTAAAGAAAATGCCCACGACTGAGAATCTCCTTGCAGTAGAGAGATCACAATTCCAATCTGTTGCTCCTCATTTCCAGAGGAGTTTGAATGAAGCTTAAAATACAGTTTGCAGACCTCCTTGAAAGCAAAAAACGTGTCCCTATCTCCTGAACACCTGTCCGGGAGGGCAGCCTTGGGTTCAGGCTGGACAGGCCTACCTGCAGAGACCTCTACATTGGCGACCTGTAGCCACTGATGCTGCTGCTGAACCTCACAGCGGAGGTCATTCACCTCCAGAGACAGACAGCGGAACTGCTCTGCGAGCTCTGCAACTGAACTGATATCCAGGAGAAAGGGAAAAACAAAGGTTGACGTCCAAAAACACACAGAGAAAAAAGCAAAAACAATTTTTTTTCCCTTTACAAAATGTGCTCGGCCGGCGATAGTGTCACGCAAGGTGTGGGAAAGACTTAGTGCAACACAAATGGAAGAGGGAAAATGAGCCCAGATTCTAGGGAAAGGAGGAAGTGGAGACATCCTGGCTGATAGAATATCACCCTGTCTCCTCTAACGTCCCTATATTTGCTCCTCACCAATCGCCGAATGCGTTCCTCGCCCTGTCTTTCCTTCGCGTTTGGCCCTGGATAGAGAAGGATGGGGATGAGCACTAGTCGATCGCCACTGAACACTAAAGACTAAAAGAGAGAACAAACAAGGGAAAATTGCTTAGCTTTAGATGACTCCATACAAATTCGCACACGTCCTCAAGCACCAGAGAGGAAGAAGTGCTGCTCTCACTCAAGCCTTCACAAGGAGTAATGAAAATCGGTGACACCTCCATCTAACACGCAGCAGGTATTTATACACCCAGGCCAGGGTGTTAATTAGCCAGAGGAAGGTAGCCACTGGATTCTAGAGACTGCCTCTAACAAGGTGTCTGTAATGCCAAACTTAGAGATCTCCTGCAACCAACTGCAGGGCGACTGTCTGTCACTTCTGACACACCCGTGACACTTATACTGGTGGAAAGCGTCTTATTCTGTGTGGAGGACCATGGCGAGTGTCTTATACTGTGTGGAGGACCATGGGGAGTGACTTATACTGTGTGGAGAACCATGGGGAGTGCATTATACTCTGTGGAGGAACATGTGGAGTGCATTATACTCTGTGGGGGCCATTATACTGTATTCAAGCAATTATACATTGTGAAGGTTTGTGTGGCGGCCATTATTCTGTTTGGAGGCTAGTGTGGGCCATTATACAGTGTGGGGTTATTATATTGAATGTAGGCCCATTATACCGCATAAAGGGCTGTGTGGGGGTCACAGTTGGGGGATCGTACTGTGTTGGTGTAACCATACTTTGCTTTGGGAGTTGAGGTGGGGTACAGTAGGATCATTATACTGTGTATGTGGAGGCTAATGTGGAGGAATTCACCATGGGGTTATCATACTGTGTTTGGGGGGCACAGTATAGAAGGGCTGGAAAGTTGTGAGATATGCTATTCTGTGATCCCGACAAACATTTTTTTCTTTTTTTTTGGGTGGGTGGGCCCAATTCGAACTTCTGCTATGGGGCTTCATGATTCCTATGTACGCCAATGGTGGAGGGGCCACGGAACTCCAGCCAGCAGACTCATCAAGAAGCAGAAGAGACAGATGCATGACTAGGGGCTCAGGCTGCTTGGCTGATTTGCAAGAGGGTGAGGTGGAAGCAGGATGACCATGGTCCTTAGGTTCCAACTATGCGCTTTCTGCAGGGGACCGGGCAGAAGATAATGCAAAGGAACTGGAGGCACTCAGCTATCCGATCTAACACTGCTTCAACATGTTGTGGCCTCACCATTTGTGTAGTAGAACTCGGCCCTAAGAAAGGACGCAGAACGTCATGTCGTCTGCGTGCACCAGAAGAAGTTATTTCATTTGGGCATGTAGAAGGAACAGAATGATCATGTCCTCTTACTGCAGCAGCTACACCACTAGCAGCAGCTACATCAGCACCACCTATTTGATGCTTTGCTCATTTTTTTAAGTGTTTTTTAGCCACATTACTCACACAGACACAGGTGCAGAATATTAAAAATTGGTTTTAGAACTTGTAGGTACACTACTCGCACAGACACGGGTGCAGAATATTAACACCTTCACCCCGAAGCCTGTTTTCACCTTCCTGACCAGGGCAATTTTTTGAATTCTGACGACTGTCACTTTATGAGGTAATTACTCTGGAACGCTTAAACGGATCCCGGAGATTCTGAGAATGTTTTTTCATGACATATTGTACTTCATGATAGTGGTAACATTTTTTGATATGACTTACGTTTAATTGTGAAAAAATTGGAAATTTGGCGAAAATTTAGAAAATTTCAAAATTTTAATCTTTAGGCCCTTAAATATCTGATATGTCACACAAAATAGTTAATAAATAACATTTCCCACATGCTTCCTTTACATCAGCACAATTTTGGAAGCAAAATTTTTTTTTGTTAGGAAGTTATAAGGGTTAAAAATTGACCAGCGATTTCTCATTTTTCCAACAAAATTTACAAAACTATTTTTTTAGGGACCTGATCACATTTGAAGTGACTTTGAGGGGTCTATATGACAGAAAAGACCCAAAAGTGATGCCATTCTAAAAACTGCACCCCTCAAGGTGATAAAAACCACATTCAACAAGTTTATTAATCCTTCAGGTGCTTCACAGGAATTTTTGGAATGTGGAAGGAAAAAATAAATATTTTACTTTTTTTTACCAAAATGTTACTTTAGATCCATTTTTTTACTTTCACAACAGTAACAGGAGAAAATGCACCCCAAAATTTGTTGTGCAGTTTCTCTTGAGCACACCAATACCCAATATGTGTGGGAAAACCACTGTTTGGGGCGTATGGCAGTGTTCGGAAGGGAATGAGCGCCATTTAACTTTTTGAATGTAAAATTTGCTGACATAATTAACGGACGCCATGTCATGTTTGGAGGGCCATTGATGTGCCTAAACAGTGGAAACCCCCCACAAGTGACACTATTTTGTAAACTAGACCCCTCAGGGAACTTATCTAGATGTGTGGTGAGCACCTTGAATGCCAAGGTCTATCACAGAAGTGTATAATATTAAGCCGTAAAAATAATATTTTCACATTTTTCCCACAAAAATGTTTTTCAGCCCCCAATTTTGTGTTTTTATAAGAGTAACAGGAAAAATTGCACCATGCCATTTGTTGTGCAATTTCTCCTTAGTAAGCCAATACCCCATATGTGGGGAATAAACACTGTTTGGGCATACGGCAGGGCTTGGAAGAGAAGGAGTGCCATTTGACATTTTGCATGTAAAATTTGCTGGAATAATTAGCGGACGCCATGTCATGTTTGGGGAGCCCCTGATGTGCCTAAACTGTGGAAACCTCCCACAATTGACACCATTTTGGAATCTAGCCACCTCAGGGAACTTATTTTGATATGTGATGAGCACTTTGAAACCCCAAGTGCTTCACAAAAGTTTACAACATTGAGCCCTGAAAATTAAAAAAATAATAATTTTTTCCACAAGAATATTTTTTAGCACAAAATTTTGCATTTTCACAAATGTAACAGGAGAAAATTGACCCCAAAATTTGTTGTGAAATTTCTCTTGAGTATGCAGATACCCCATATGAGGTCAAAAACTACTTTTGAGGCATAGTGCAAGGCTCAGAAGGGAAGAAGCACCATATTGGATTTCAGATTTTGTTGGACTGGTTTGAGTGTTCCATGTCACATTGGTAGAGCCCCTGAGGTGCCAGATCAGCTGAACCCCCCCATAAATGACCTAATTTTCCAAACTACACCTCTCAATGAATTCATCTAGGGGTGCAGTGATCATATTGACACCACAGGTGTGTCACATAATTTTATACCATTGGGCAGTAAAGAAAAAATAATTCTATTTTTACCAAGAATATTTTGTTTTAGCCCCAGATTCTACATTTTCACACTGTGAAATGGGTAAAAATGGCACCAAAATTTGTCGCACAATTTCTGTTGAATGTAGAAATACATCATATGTGTCTGTACAGTACTGCTTAGCCACACGGCGAGACTCGGGAGGGACGGATTGCTTTTTGCCTCCTGGAGCGCAGATTTTCCAAGAATAGTTTGCGGATTCCATATACAGAGACCCTACATGTTAGAAGAGCAGAATCCCCCTCAAGTGACCCCATTTTGTAAATTATACCCCTTTGTGAATTTATCTACAGGTTTAGTGATGATTTTGACTCAATGGGTGTTTTCCAAAAACAAGCACAGCGGATGTTGCTAAGTGAAGATTGCAAACTGCCGTTGTAGTGACCAGTACGTTGAAGTGACCAGTATATTATGCCCAGCTCGTTCTTCTGGAGACATGCACCCATAAATTAGGCATGCTCTCATTGCTTCAGGAATATTAAACATGTGGACGTTAACTGCGGTTTAGTCACACACTGGAGCACAGAATGGAAGGGGACTTTTGGATTTGGGAGTGCAGAATTCGCTGAATTTTTTTGGGGGGGTGAGGAGCCATTTAGTTTTTCCAGAGCTTTTGTGCTACCAGTAATGTGGAAGCCCCTCTAATATTGTTAACAGATGACGGACCTGAGTGGGGGCTTTTTTTATGAATGGAATTAAAGCTTTTATTGGGAGCATTTTACATAACATTTTGAATCACGTTTTTTCCTGCGCTCTACGCTGAGTACTTATATCAGGGATTTCATCTAAATCTCAGAGTGATGTGATGTAGATGAAATCCCCAAGGGATCCATTCACTATAATGAGGCAACAGAGTTAGTCTGGACTCCGTCAGGCCTCTGTTTAGCGTCATCCTTCTTTTCAGAAGTGTACAGAACTGTGGCCGATGGCACTTTTATGCACGCCTAAAAAAAAGATGGACACTGTGGGATAACAGGTCCTAAGGCGTCCACCGTGCCTCCGTCTGCCTCATTTCAGGGAATCTTCTGCCGGGGGTTCCGTCTGAATCACATATTTCAGAGATTTACACAGAAACCTCGATGTAAGCGCTTAGCGCAGAGCGCCGGATAAATGTGAGCCGAGCCTTACTGCGATCTTTGGGAGGCAGAATGAATAAATCAACAGCATGTGAAGAATTGGATTTATATATTATTTATGCCTTTCCTCGTGCGGTATAAGTGATTAGACGACTTTATTCTTCCGGTCAGTGCGATTACATCGATTCCAGATTTATATTATATCTATATTAAATCAAGGGAGCCAGGTCTGGCACAGACAGACGGGTACGTCTTCTGACCCCACCTGCACACTCCATGCTGCATATCTGACTGTCTTTCAAAACTATATTTATCTGTCTCCCGGTACATCATCTGACCCCACCTGCACACTCCATGCTGCATATCTGACTGTCTTTCAAAACTGTATTTATCTGTCTCCCGGTATGTTTCTTGCTTCCGTTATCTGCTGTGTATCCACTGATCCCTGCTAATTTCATTCTATCCGTCCTTGGTCTGTTTGTCCCAATCTGCATGTTCATCACCTCAAACCTTTGATCCCAATACACACTGGTTCCTAGCTGTCTGTTTCCTGAATTCATTTAGCCTCTGTGTCCTAATTAGTCCCCCTCCACCCATGCTTTTATGAGCAGTGTCCGTGCGGCTCCTCCCCTCCTGCACACACCTGACCCACCTAATGTGCTGGCCAGAGCTCCATAAATCAAGGGAGCCAGGTCTGGCACAGACAGACTGGTCTGGCTTTTAAAGGGTCGCTTTTTAAGGGGCTAGAAATGAAATATGCCAGAAATGGGCCAGAAGTAACCAGAAGGCACAAAGAACTATTTACTACTTGTACTTAGATTCTGTTTCTCATTCTCCCTTACACTTTCAAAATGCTTACATAAGCTTTTACTGTTTTTTCCCCTCTAATCCGCACTCTCCTTCACTATCCCCACACCCCAGCACCCTTTAACCAAATCATCATCTCTCCTTCCCTCCTTCCTCCCCACCTAACCTCATCTACAGACCTGCTCCTCAACCTCAGATCAATCCTCCCAAAGCATAAAACAAGCCGGACACTCTCTTTCTCCTGCTCTCCCTCTCTCTGCTTCTCCTCACTGCTGGCGACATATCTCCCAATCCTGGACCCCCACAGCTTGCACCTTCCACCAATCCTCCCTCCTGTCGCAAGAAACCCACTGCAAACTACCACAACCTCTCTTACGCAAAACCTGTCCCCCTGACGCCCACCCCACTGCTCCCTCTCTCTGGAGCACTATGGAATGCACGCTCTGTCTGCAACAAGCTCCATTTTGTCCATGACCTCTTTACCTCTCATCATCTCTCCTTCCTGGGCATCACAGAGACATGGCTAACACCCTCTGACACTGCCTCCCCTGCTGCGCTGTGTTATGGTGGCCTCCACTTCACCCACACTCCTCGCCCTGGAAACAGACATAGTGGAGGAGTGGGTCTTCTCCTCTCTAACAACTGCATCTTTAGCCCTACTCCTCCTCTTCCCTCCCTTATTCTCCCTTCTTTTGAAGTCCACTATGTCCGCATTTACTCTCCCTCCAACCTCCAAGTGGCTGTCATATACCGACCCCTGGACCCGATCACTCCCTTTATCGACCAATTCTCCACCTGGCTTCTTCACTTTCTCTCGGCTGACATTCCCACAATCATCAAGGGCGATTTCAACATCCCCACTGACACTTGCCAGTCAGCAGCATCAAAACTCTTGTCGCTTACTTCATCCTTTGGACTTATTCAGTGGTCCTCCTCAGCCACCCACACAGACGGACACACACTTGACCTCATCTTCACCCGCCTCTGCTCCCTATCTAACCTCCCCTACCCCTATCTGACCACTACCTACTCACATTCTCATCCCTGTCCTCCTCATCTGTCACCCATGTCCAGCAACTAGCACACCCCCGCAGAAACCTTGCACATCTAGACACTCACACACTCTCTCACTCTGTTCTACCACTAACATCCATATCCTCACTCCATGACACAGACAGCGCCACTGCTTTCTACAATGCCACTCTTGCATCAGCTATTGACTCGGTCGCCCCTCTTATGCATAGCAGAGCACGATGAGTCAACAGGAAACCCTGGCACAACAACGTCACTAAACAGCTTCAACAAGCGTCCAGGGTTGCGGAGCGGCGTTGGAAGAAAACACATACTCAAGATGACTTCACTGCATTCAAACAAGTAAAGCTCGCATTCAAATCAGCACTTACCTCTGCTAAACAGGCCTACTTCACAACCCTCATATCTTCCCTATCCTACAACCCTAAACAACTATCAACACTTTCAACTCTCTCCTCCGCCCTCCACTGCCCCCTCCGACCTCCATCATCTCTGCTGAGGAGTTTGCCACACACTTCAAAAACAAGATTGACCAAACACGGCAAGTGATTACTGTCCGACCACCACAACCCCTCTGTTTTCCACACCACTTCCCTACCCCTATAACCTCCCTTCCCAACATCACGGAAAGAGACCTTACTCATCTCCTCTCCAAATCTCACCTCACCACATGTGCACTCGACCCCATTCCATCCCACCTCCTCCCCAACCTCACCCCCACACTCGTCCCATCCCTAACCCATCTCTTCATCCTATCACTATCCTCTGGTACCTTCCCTGCAGCCTTCAAACATGCCACAATCACGCCCATCCTCAAAAAGCCATCCCTCAACCCATCCGCCCTGTCCAGCTATCGCCCCATATCGCTGCTCCCATTTGCCTCCAAACTCCTTGAGCAACACACGTTCACGCTGAACTTTCTTCCCACTTTTCATCTAACTCTCTCTTCGACAACCGACAATCCGTCTTCCGCCCCAACCATTCCACCGAAACTGCCCTTAACATAATCACCAATGACCTACTTACAGCCAAAGCTAACAGACAATTCTCTGTACTCCTTCTACTTGACCTGTCTTCTGCTTTCAATACAGTTGAACACTGCCTTATACTGCAGATTCTCTATGCCTATGGCGTCAAAGACCTTGCCCTATCCTGGATCTCCTCATACCTTTCTAACCGCACATTTAGCGTCTCCCACTCCCACGCTACCTCTTCACCCTGCCCCCTCTCTGTTGGAGTCCCTCAAGGCTCTGTCATAGGACCCCTACTCTTCTCAATCTATACCCTTGGCCTGGGACAGCTCATAAATCCTATGACTTCCAGTACCATCTGTACGCTGATGAGATCCAGATCTACCTCTCTGGCCCAGACGTCACCTCTCTGCTGTCAAGAATCCCAGCATGTCTAGCAGCCATATCCTCCTTCTTCTCCTCCCGCTACCTCAAGCTCAATGTGAATAAAACTGAACTCATTATCTTTCCCCCATCTCGCACATCTTCCCCACCTGATCAATCTATCATAATAAACGACATCACTCTTTCTGCTGTACCGACAATCTGCTGCCTCGGAGTAACCCTTGACTCTGCCCTGTTCTTCAAACCCCACATCCAAGTTCTCACCACCTCCTGTCGCCTCCAGCTCAAAAATATTTCCAGAATCTGTCCTTTCCTCAACCCTAACTCTACTAAACTGCTTGTGCATGCCCTCATCATCTCCCGCCTCGACTATTGCAACATCCTCCTCTGTGGCCTCCCTGCTAACACTCTCGCACCCCTCCAGTCCGTCCTCAACTCTGCTGCATGACTTGTTCATCTCTCGCCTCGCTACTCCTCTGCTAAGCCCCTTTGCAAATCGCTTCACTGGATCCCAATTGCCCAGTGCATTCAGTTCAAACTAATAACACTGACCTACAAAGCCATCCATAACCACTCTCCTCCGTACATCTCTGAACTAATCTCCCGATATATTCCCTCACGTAACCTCTGGTCCTCCCACGAACTCCTTCTCTCCTCCACACTTATCCGCTCCTCACGCAATCGCCTCCAAGATTTCTCCCGAATATCCCCCATCCTCTGGAATTCTGTGCCTCAACACGTCCGATTATCTACCACATCCGGATCCTTCACACGGAACCTGAAAACCCATCTCTTCAAAAAAGCTTACAGCCGGCAATGACCAAACTGTCTACTCAACAACGCCGAAGCTACTACTACTGCAACCCCCCAACCTACAGTCCCCCCCCCCACTCCCATAGAATGTAAGCCCGCAAGGGCAGGGTCCTCTTCCCTCCGTACCAGTCAATCATTGTTAGCTTGTTTACTGTAGTGATATTCTTATTTTGCATGTAACCACTTATGTACAGAGCCATGGAATCAATGGCGCTATATAAATTAATAATAATAATTATAATAATATCGGGTTTTTATGTTTTGCAGCTGTCACACACTAAAAAACACTTTTAATTGTAAAAACAAGTTTTAGCTTCGCCAAATTTTGAGAGCTATAATTTTTCTATGTTTTGGCCGACAGAGTCATGTAAGGGCTCGATTTTTGCGGGACGAGTTGACGCATTTATTGGTATCATTTTCGGGCACATGACATTTTTTGATCACTTTCTATTCAGTTTTTTGTGAGGCAGAATGAACAAAATTCCGCAGTTCAAGAATTATGCCGTTCTGCGTGTGGTAAAATTGATAACGCAGATTTATTCTTTCGGGTTGGTGCGATTACAGCAATACCACATTTATGTTGTTTTTTATGTTTTGGCGCTTTTACACAATAAAAACTATTTTACAGAAAAAATAATTATTTTGGCATCGCTTTATTCTGAGAGCTGTAACGTTTTTATTTTTTTGCTGACGGAGCTGTTTGGCAGCTTGATTTTTCCGGGACAAGATGTCGTTTTCAGCGGTACCATATTTATTTATAGGCGTCTTTATAATCGCGTTTTATTCCACTATTTATTTGGCGGCATGATGATAAAGCATCGTTTTTTGCCTTGTTTTTTACATTTTTTTTTACGGTGTTCACTGAAGGGGATAACTAGTGCGACAGTTTCATAGGTTGGGTCGTTATGGATGCGGTGATACCAAATATGTGTTCTTTTGTTGTTTTTTTGTTTTTACACAGATAAATATATTTATTGGAATAATATTTTTTCTTTTTTTTCTTTATTTTGTGATTTTTTTTTAAATATTTGTATAATTTTTATTAAAAGTTTTATCACTTTTTTACCTTGTCCCAGGGTGGGACATCATCTTCAAACTTTCAGATCACTGATCTGATGCTCTGCACTGCATCTTCACTGCAGAGCAACAGAGCAGTGTCTGACAGGTAGGAAGGAGGCGTCTCAGCTCCTGCTCTCTGAGCAGGCGCTGACAGGCCATCTTCCTGAAGGACCCCGTGGCCAACTTGGGCCTGGGGGTCACCATGGAGACCATCAATACAACTCGATTACCTCGCGTTGTGTTGATGGGATCACAGAGGGAGCCCACTCCTTTTGTGATGCCCTGCAATGTCGCTATCACTACTGACAGAGGCATCACAGGGGTTAAACGCCCGCGATCGGTGCTAGCACTGATCGTGGGCAGTGCTGTGGGATATCAGCTCTCACACAGAGATGACACCCGCATGTGATTGAGGCGGCGCTCAGCGTGAGCATACCCAATCACCGCTCTGTACATGTACTGCTCTTTGAAGGAACACAGCTCCTGCAGAGAAGTACAAGTACGGCACATGTCGGGAAGGGGTTAAAAATTGGTTAAGCACAATACTCACACAGACACAGGTGCAGAGCAGAAAAAAATGATTATGCTCACTACTACCAAAGACACAGCTATACAGTAGAAAAAATTGGTTGTAGTCACACTACTCCCACACATACGCATGCAAAGTAGAAAAAAAGTTTAGGCACATCACTCCCCAAGACCAGCATGCAGAGTAAAAAAATTGGTTGTAGGCACACTACTCCCACAGACATGGGTGCAGAGTACACACAAGGAGAAGCTTTTTGGCAAACTGGGCGCACACAAATCCTAATAATGTTCCTCACTTTAGCTGCACCCTCTACCTACACTAAGCAGAACAGAATGGCAGTGGCACCCATGATCCGACATTTATACAGTCTGGGTCACATGGTACACTGGCCAATAACAGCCATGCCAATATTTTACATGGCTGTGATGGCTCCAGAAATGGCCACAACAAAAAAGCTTGTTGATTGGCTGTGCTGCAGCCTTTCAACAAACTTTATTCGGCATCCGAACTCGAACAGCAAACCAGACTTCTGGTAAAAAGTCAGTGTTCGGGGTCCGGTACCTTACACTTGGTGTCCAGTACGAACCCTGAACTTTACTGTTTGGGTTCGCTCATTCCTATTTAGGACACTTAAATTTATGTAGTAGGGTTATCAAGTGAGGCGCATAGTGCATAAAAGTTGTCGATACTCTGCTGACTCATTAACAGCAGAATGATAAAGCTCTGCCGGCATTAACATAAACACAAACACAAAAACTGTGTGCCTGAAGCTCCATGGCATAGATATCCGTTGCCGAGCAGTGACATGCAAGTTTTATTATAGCAAGCAGAATGCAAAACATTTGAAGTACTGTAAAGCATAATGCCCCTGGAATCTGAATCAGTGGAAATTTGTTCTGTGGAATAATGAATCATGCTTCTGTCTGGCAATCTGATGGACAAGTTTGGGTTTGGGAAATGCTAAGAGAACAATACCTTTCTAACTGCATTGTGTCTACTGTAAAGTTTGTTGGAGAAAAAATAACGCAATGATATGTTGTTGTTTTTCAAGGGTTGGCTGAGGAACTTGATTAAAGTGAAGGGAAATCTTAATGCTTCGTCATATCAAGTCATTTTGGGTAATAATTTGCTTCCATATTTGTGGGAACAGCTTGGGAAAGGACATTTTCTGTACCAGCATCAGTGTGTCCAAGAGCAGAATGTAGGTCAAGTTTCGTTGCATTTGGTAACGCCTTATTAATGACTATCTATTTAAATGGACATATAATTTCCAAAAGAGAGGACCCATACAAGTTTTAAAATTATGATATACTGTAATTTTAAGAAGTGTAAGGTCTATGGGACTGTAGCCAACTTCCCTTGACGTGGCCGAAAGAGGACAAATTGAAGCAATGAATAATACAAAGAGCCAAGAACATGTATTTTTCGAGAAATGTATTAGACGAGGATAGAATTTTGGGGGAAAATTCGGCAAAGTCATTGAATTCGAATTTCAAAAGATTCACTCATCTCTAGATAGCATCCATCAAACATGAGACAGCTGAAGCAGTTTGCTCATGAGGAGTGTGGCAATACACCTGCAGACAGGTGCAGAAGTCTTATTGAAAGTTACAGAAATCATTATGTTTGAAGTGATTGTCTCAAAGGGTTGTGCAACAAAATATTAAGTTAAGGGAACCATCATTTTTGTCCAGGTGATTTTCATTAGTTTTTTTTTCTGTTGAACCACAACTTAAAAGCAATGTACAAATTTCATCAGTTGATATTCAATAAATTTAAATTGAAAATTATTTTGTCAGTTTTAAGTTATTTCCGTTTGATTGTGGGTTCTTCTTACTTTAACAGAAGGGTAACAATAATTTTGTCGATGTGTGTATTGAGGTATTTTTTGGTTACTTGAGTGTTCAATGGTAGTACAATTTTTTTTTTGTTATTTTTGAAGTTAACACATTATCTATCACTTTTTTTCATTGATATAATATTCCAGATCTATTTTTTTCAGGACAGGAGTATAATTAGGAGGCATTGTTTACTTTGCTACAGCAAGTTCTTTGTATGTGAATTGGAAATCTAACCGTTATCTTGAATTCAAAAGTTGCTTTAACTCATGTAAACATTTGCTTTGAATAACACCATGGATTAAATAGGCATTATATTCATACAAAACTATTTTGATTTGCATTTTCAAAGAGACTTACTCTACTCTTAAAAGGAATCAGTCAGTAGGATCGGCCCATCTAAGTCATCTATATGGGTAAGTAGGTCATAGGAAGCTGAAGAAAATGATACCTTGATATCTGCGATCCGATGTTTTATTCCACTTAAAGCCATTTTTTTATATATACAATGACTAGTGAAAGTATTCACCCTCCTTGCCATTTTTCATGTTTTGCTACCTCACAACCTGAAATTTCACAGGTTTTTTTCGAGGGTTTGCATCAGTTCATGTAAAGAACATGCATACAACTGTGAACATTTGGCTTTCTTTTTATTGTGAAGCAAACAACAAATAAGACAAAATAACTGAAAACGTTAGTGTGCATAACTATTCGCCCCCCTAAAGTTTGTACTTTGTAGAGATGCTTTGGATAAGTCTCAGAGCTTTCCACATCTTGTCACTGGGATTTTTGCCCATTTCTCAAGGCAAAACTGCTCCAGCTCCTTCAAGTTAGATGTTTCCTCTGGTGAATAGCAATTTTCAAGTCTGATCACAGATTCTCAATTGGATTAAGGTCCGGGCTTTGACTAGACCAATCCAAAACATTTACACATTTCCCCTTAAACTACTCGAGTGTTGCTTTAGCAGTATGCTTTAGGTTATTTTCTTGTTGGAAGGTGAACTTCCATCCCAGTCACAAATCACTGACAGACTGAAGCAGGTTTTGCTCAAGAAAATCCCTGTATTTTGCATCATATTCCCCTCAACTCGGACAATTTTCCCTGTGCCTGCTGCTGAAAAATATCCCCAAATCATGATGCTGGCACCATCATGTTTCACTGTGGGGATGCTGTTCTTGGGGTGATGAGCTATGTTGGTTTAGCACCAGACATAGCTTTTACCTTGGTGGCCAAAAAGTTACATTTTTGGTCTTACCTGACCATAGCACCTTCCTCCATACATTTGGGGAGGCTCCCACACATCTTTTGCCAAACTCAAAACGAGCCTTACAATTTTTGTGTGTAAGTAAAGGCTTTTTTCTGCCCACTCTTCCATAAAGGTCACCTCTATGGAGTGTACGGCTTATTGTGGTCATATGGACAGACACTCCAGTTTCTGCTTCGGAACTCTGCAGCTCCTTCAGAGTACCTTTGGTCTATGTGCTGCCTCTCTGAATAATGCCTTCCTTGCCGGGCTGAGAGTTTTGGTGGGTAGCCCTCTCTTTGCAGGTTTGTTGTGGTACCATGTTCTTTCCATTTGATTACAATGGATTTGATGGTGCTCAAAAGGATCATCAGAGATTAAGAAATATTTTATAATCCAACCCTGACTGTATTTGTTTCGTTCTCCAACCCATCCATGCCCACCACCAGGGATTAATGTACTTCTCAACAACTTTGTTCCTGACATGTTTGGAGATCTTCATGGTGTTGTTTGGTTAGCGGTGCTACTTGCTTAATAGTGTTACAGCCTCTGTGGCCTTTCAGAAAAGGTGTGAATATACTGACAGACCATGTGATACTTGGGTTGCGCAAAGGTAGACTTCCTTTTCCCTAAGTATGTGACTTATGAAGGGAATTTCTTGCACCAAAAATTTTAAGGGGCTTCATTGCAAAAGGGGTGAATACATATGCAGAAGCCAATTTTTAGTTATTTGAGCTCAGAAATTTAATTTATGCCTATTTTTCTCACTTTACTTCACCAACTTAGATTATATAGTGCGGATGCATGACACACAAATTGGATTACAAAATATTTAAACACAGGTTGTAATGTAACAAAATAGGTAAACAGCCAAAGTGGGATGAATGCTGTAGCAATGATAGCTTCCGTACGGACTTTAACCACGTGACCCACGCGATTACGCGTCATACAGCTCCTCAAGCCCTGCAGCGCTGAGCGCCGAACTCCCACAGCAGCCGCCACACCCAGTAACTGGCCGGGACTGGATGCTTTAGCGTGCCTCCAAGTATATTACTCCAGCTTCCGGAGCATAACCTCAACTAAAGTCAAGGGTAACACCGCCTCAAGAATCCAGTGAAACTGGCTGCAACGTGACCATGCCTGCACAACTAAACCGGTGAGTACCCTGACCCCCTTTAAGAAACCCAAGACAAAACAGTACAGATCAACTACCATTATCCCTCTTAATTACCAGGATTGGCAAACACCTGATGTGGAGCTAACTACATGGAAACAATGCAGCACAGCAAGAATGGTGATGTTCCATATCTCCTACAATATTATTCTTGAGATCTGCAAGTATCTTAACAGATCTGATACTATCGCTAACAGGACTATTACTATTGTGCAAGCAAATCAGCACAGCTGCTAAATACAACATCACCAGTACCAGTATTAATGTACCACACTCGAATAACTGGGAAACCTGGTCAAAACTACCTCCAGGATTTCTACAGCTGGTACCCACACCAGTGGAACTTATTTAAATCACCTCCCCAAACAGTAAGTAATTTTCTTCTAGCCCACTGCCTCACCACCTTGAGACATTGAGCAGAAGGCAGGGGAACCCATGCAGGTGTCCACTCTGTCTATGATATAATATCCTCCTGGCTATCTCCCACAGGTCCCCACCAAGAATGGTTGTACTCCCAATGATTATCACGTCTGACCCTCCAGAACTATAAGACCACCAGGTACTTAATTATTAATAACTGTAATTACTTCCTCCACGTGTTTTGTATTAAATTATCCCCCTTAGATCCATAAGTAGTAAATTATTTACCTGCTAATTGCAAGTTTTAATTCTAGCCTCTCTTTATAGTAATCTATTGGAACTACAGGATCTACCACGTCTCACCCTCATTAGACAATCCGATTGGCCAATAATGACACCCGCACCACCGACCCTTGTGTGTATTGTACCCGGTCTCATTTGCTCTCTTTACACTACTATCAGTGTGACAGCGTGGCAAATCATGGCTGTTCGTGGGTGGAGCCGATTTTTTGGGGGCGAACAAGCCGGAACCCCGAACACGAACACAAATTTGAAATGCCGAACAAATTATCTCAACACTACTACTAACCCCCTTCTTCCTGCATTCCCCTACAGGATTCTCCAATATACCTCCATATCTCCCTAACGGGAACAATAACCCTAAACAGTATAAACAAAGGACCTCTATAACCTAATTTACTCCAGCATTTTAATATTCTAATCAACTGCATTAACCTTTCAACTCTTACATTTTTATCTAAATAAATTTTTTATTTTAATCTTAATTTTTCCTCAAAGTTCTTCATTTTAAGCACTCTCACCAGTGCAGATATATCATATATTATATAGTATTGTAACAATGACTGCCTGTGACATGGAAGCTGAAGCGCTGCTATTAAATAAAGTAAACAGTAAAAAAAGTTAAAAAAGAAAAATACAAAAGTTCAAATCATCCCCTTTTTGAGACAGGAAAATAAAAAATTGTAAGTCTCTTAGAAGAAGAGGAGGAGAAAACAAAAATGATAACTGGAAAATGTCCCCAGGGTGAAGGGGTTAAGGTGCGTATACACTTTATATCACTAAAAAGCTATAAATATTTAGTTAGTGTAATGTTTACCTTTTTAGTATTTTTATTTTTATTTTACAACAAATGTTTCAGTATCCAAATACCAAATTGAGAGATAATAGACCTAAGGTATTCTTTTAAGTACATATGTTTTTTTTAACCATTTCAACTTTAAAACAATTTTATTTAGCATGTATGCTTTTAATTTTGCCTATGATCTTTATCTTAACTGATTTTGTAAAATAGAATTAAGACAATTACATGTGTTAGCTTTCAAGTTTGTAACTGTTAAATTATATCTATAAATATTTTCTTCCTAATATATTGTAGAGAATTTGTGATCACACTTTTATTTGTGTCCCTCCAGAGAAACAATTAGTTTATATGAATGCACTGGAAATCATATTGCAGTTAGGAAAACATTGTCAAACATTTAATATATCGCTGCTTCCTTTCTTCTTCTGTTTTGAAATGTAAGGCACAAGATCCTGTTTTTGGATATCAGTGAGTAAAACATTTCCTGATTTGTTTTTGTTAAAATTATATTAACATAACTGAAAATTTAATGATTATGTATGTGATATCTGGTTATTTCTGACAACACATAGCGGGGGGAAATTAATTGTTTACACTGGCGGCTCTGTGAAAATGTTACTCTAAAGACCTTTTGCCTTATCACTAGTGATGAGCAAGTATGTTTTGTTAACCCCTTCGCTGAGTATACTCAGCCGAGCACCGAGTATTTATAGCGTGCTCCGGCTTTAAGTTTTCATCGCTCCGTGAACATGATTTGCAACTGTTTGACAGATTTAATACATGTGAGGAATGCCTGTTTTTCCAGCATTCCTCACATGTATTAAATCTGTTAAACAGTTGCAAATCATGTTCACGGAGCGACGAAAACTTAAAGCCCAAGCACGCTATAAATACTCGGTGCTCTACTCGGCGAAAGGGTTAACAAAACATACTCGCTCATCACTACTTATCACTAGTAATGAGCGAGTATATTTTGTTAATGCTTTCGCCGAGTATACTCGGCCGAGCACCGAGTATTTATAGCGTGCTCGGTGATATGTTTTAATCACTCCCGTGTGCATGATTTGCGACTTTTTGACAGCTTTGATACATGTGAGGTATGTCTTCTTCTTACACATTCCTCACATGTATTAAAGCTGTCAAACTGTCACAAATCATGCACATGGGAGTGATTCAAACATATCACCGAGCACGCTATAAATACTCGATGCTCGGCCGAGCATACTCGGCGAAAGGGTTTACAAAACATACTCGCTCATCACTACTTATCACTAGTGATGAGCGAGCATGCTAGCTACTGCTCCTTGCTCGGCCGAGCATCTCACTGCTCGAGATGCTCGGGTCTCGCCGAGTATTTCTGTGTTGCTCGGGCGGGAACTCGGGTCCCCTCCCTGCATGTTTGGCGATCTTTAGAGAGCCAAAGAACATGCAGGGATTGTGTCACGCTGTCTCAGCGCACAGGGGGGTCAGGGGCCTAAGCTGACCCTAGACGGGGGCCCTGACTAATCCCTCAACCTGGAGGTACTGTTAATGGTACAGAGGTCCAGGCCGCCAGCGTAACACTAAACTCCTGAATATCCCTGAACCTAAGTAATCTAGTCCTGAGAAGGACCCCGATCACAACAATGGGGAACAGGATAGAAAATGCCCAAAACACAGTACTAGACAAACGAGACAGTACAAGGGGAAAGCCAAAAACCACCTTGCATACAAAAACTAACACCACAATTACAGAGGGAACAACAACAGGTTAGGAGATAAATGATAAAGGGAGGAAGGGAACAAACCACACCGCATACTCCTCGCTCCGAACTCCACCAAACAACGATCCACTCTGAAGGTCTGCAGGAAATGCTTTCACCGACAACTTCCCTATCAGACCAGCAGGTATTTGAAGGAATCCCAATACTGCAGCATTAACTGCAGCTGGGCGAGGCTGGCCTCGTCAAGCACAGAGAGAGAGAATTAACTCCCTCACAACCAAAAAACACAAAGCACCAAAAACTCAGCTGCGAGAAGTCAGGCTGTGTAGTCGCGACGATCTTCGTGGCGACACACCCATGACAGATTGCCTGCCATGCACTGTAATGTTGGTTGTGGGCATTACAGTGATTGGTTGGCCACACAGCATCATAAGGTCCATATCAGACCTGGTGCCGCCATGCTCGTCACAGTCAGTCAGGATTAGATAGTGTAGGGAAAGCTGCTGCTGCATTAGGGAGAAATTTGATTGTGTATTAGGTAGTGTAGGGAGAAAAACCGTACATTACACATATCCATCTAAACAAACAGTCCTACTGAGGACTAATCCATCTGCTGAGATATCAGGCAGGCAGGGTATATAGGCAGGCAGTGTATATAGCAGACTGCAGTGCATATAGCACAAGAAGCTCCATTCCAATTCTACCTTCTGCTGCTGTTAGATATTTCTTTACAAAGGCCATGGTCTCAGGGGCCAGGAATACTTTTCTTTGGATTTAATCCTCATTATTTGCTTAAAAAGCAATCCAGAGAACACAGTTTTTCTGCGCCATTTGCTTGTGTAGTGAGAGGAGCTGCTGAGTCAGGGACAGATTTGCTTGTGTACTAGGTAGTGTAGGGACAAAAACCATACATTACACATATCAATCTTACCAAACAGTTCTTCTGAGGACTAATTCATCGGCAAAGATATCAGACAGGCAGGGTGTATAAGCAGGCAGTGTATATAGCAGACTGCAGTGCATATAGCACAAGAGGCTCCATTCCAATTCTGCCTTCTGCTGCTGTTAGATATTTCTATACAAAGGCCCAGGTCTCAGGGGCCAGTAATACTTTTCTGTGGATCTCAATCCTCATTATTTGCTTAAAAAGCAATCCAGAGAACACCGTTTTTTCTGCGCCATTTGCTTGTTGGCACTGCAGAATACAGCCAGGTCCTTTCCATATTAGAGCGCTAGAAATCCAGCTATTTAAAGCTCTGTTTTCTCCATCAAACAGATCACATATACGTTGTCAGAAACTACTGCCATTTCTGGCCTCCATTAAAAATTTCCTTTAGTGTGTCAGTGAAGCAATACGCCGCAGTTTGCTGTTCAAACTACTTACCTACAGGCCAGTTATTCAAAACTCTGTTTTCTTCGTCACACGGATCACATATACGTTGTCAGAAAATACTGCCATTTCTAGCCTCCATTAAAAATTTCCTTTAGTGTGTCAGTGAAGCAACAGCAGTTTGCTGTTCAAACTACTTACCTACAGGCCAGGTATTTAAAACTGTGCTTTCTCCGTCACACGGATCACATATACGATGTCAGAAAATACTGCCATTTCTGGCCTCCATTAATAATTTTGTGTGTCAGTGAAGCAATTCACCGCAGTTTGCAATTCAAACTACTTTCCTACAGGCCAGGTATTTAAAACTCTGTATTCTCCATCACACGGATCACATATACATTGTCAGAAAATACTGCCATTTCTGGCCTCCATTAAAAATTTCCTTTAGTGTGTCAGTGAAGCAATTCACCACAGTTTGCTGTTCAAACTACTTACCTACAGGCCAAGTATTTAAAACCCTGTTTTCTCCGTCACACGGATCACATATACGTTGTCAGAAAATACTGCCATTTCTGGCCTCCATTAAAAATTTCCTTTAGTGTGTCAGTGAAGCAATTCACCGCAGCTTGCTGTTCAAACTACTTACTTTCAGGCCAGGTATTTAAAACTCTGTTTTATCCACCACACGGATCACATATACGTTGTCAGAAAACACTGCCATTTCTGGCCTCCATTAAAAATTTCTCTCAGTGTGTCAGTGAAGCAATTCACCGCATTTTGCTGGTCAAACAACTTACCTATAGGCCAGGTATATAAAATTCTGTTTTCTCCATCTCACGGATCACATATACGTTGTCAGAAAATACTGCCTTTTCTGGCCTCCATTAAAAATTTCATTTAGTGTGTCAGTGAAGCAATTCACTGCAGTTTGCTGTTCAAACTACTTACCTACAGGCCAGGTATTTAAAACTCTATTTTCTCCATCACACGGATCACATATAAGTTTGCTCCAAACTCAGTCATTTGTAGTGAGTGTGGAAGATACTGTCCTCCATTTAAAATAGGCAAGGCTTGTGGCAAGGGACGGGGAACAGGACGTGATGGTAATGGTGCATGCAGAGGCCGAGGACAAGGCCGTGGGCAAGCCGAATTTGTGCCACAACAAACACCCACATCTTCTTGCCTGACCTTCCTGTCCCAATTTTTAGGGGACCGCAGCACACCACTATTGAATCCAGAGCAGTGTCAAAAGGTTTTTGGTTGGATAGCGGATAATGCTTCCAGTCACTTAGTCACCACCACCACCACCACCCTGTCTTCCACACGGTCAATTCTCAGTAGCCGCGAGTCTGGACCGCATATTCCTCACCCTGATCCTCCTTCCTAGCACCATGCCGAGTACCCAGAGACAACTGATCCTACACTTGGACACTCTGAAGAGCTGTTCACTTTTCCATTTATAGATTCGGGCCTCTTGCCCGGTCCACTTGAAGCGGGCAAGAGGAGATCGCGTGTAGCGATGTCCAAATATTTGAGCAGCCAAGGTCACACGAAGGCGACGGTGGGAAAGTATCACAAGAGGTGGACGATGATGAGACAATTGCCAGAAAGTCAGGAGGAGGACCAGGGTGCGAAAGTGGAAGACGAGGTGGTGGATGATATACTAACTGACCCAACCTGGCAGGAGGACATGCAGAGCGAGGACAGCAGCACACAGGGGGAGGGAGGCAGAGCACCCCAACAGGCAGGAAGAAGCAGTGTGGTGGCCGCAGACAGAAGGCAGGCAACCATTCCCCGTAACACCAACATGATGGAAGTTGCCAGAACAACTGTTAGGTCTTCCCGAGTCTGGTAGTTTTTTAAAGACACTGCCGATAACCCCAAAAACACCATTTGCACCACCTGCAAGGCCACCATCAGCAGGGGTGGCAAAACGACCAGCCTGACCACCACCAGCATGATCATGCACATGGCAGTAAAGCACCCGACTTTGTGGGCCGAACCTCAGGGTCCAGGAACAGTGTCTGCGGGTGGCACCATTGCTTCTTCCGCTATCGTGCATGCAAGCTAATCCCCTGTCCATGGTGTATGCGAAGATGACTCCTGCCCTGCACCTGTCATTGCACACTCTCAAGAAGCAGCATCAGGAAGCACGTCCATGTCCTTTTCCCAGCACAGTGTTCAATTGTCCAAACCCTAGTCATTGGAATGCAAGCGCAAATATGCAGCCAACGCCCCACAGGCCACACTACTAAATTCTCACATTTCACGACTGCTTGCCCTCGAAATGTTGTCTTTTAGGCTCGTGGAGATGGAAGCATTCCGCAACCCGATGGCAGCGGCTGTCCCTCGGTACTTGGTCCCCAGCCGCCAGTATTTCTCCCGGTGTGCCGTCCCCGCATTACACAAGCACGTGTCCCAAAACATTAGCCGTGCTTTCAACAACGCAGTTACCGGTAAAGTCCACCTTACCACGGACACGTGGCCAAATGCTTGTGGGCAGGGATGGTACATCTCACTGACGGCACACTGGGTTAACATAGTGGAAGCAGGGACCCTGTCGGACCTTGGGACGGAACACGTCTTCCCGACGCCAAGGATAGCAAGCCCTAGGTCATTCAGGGTTGCCCCCACGGTCTAAAGCTCCTACACCTCATCCTCCTTAGCCTCCTCCTCCTCTTTAGCCTCCTTCTCCGAAATGAACACATCAGTCACAAGCTGGAAGCACTGCAGCACTGCCTCAGCCAAGCGGCAACAGGCTGTGCTGGTGCTAATATGCTTAGGTGAAAAAACGCACAATGCTGAAGAGCTGTGGGCAGCCCTGAAAGAGCAGGCACATCTGTGGCACACACCGCTGAACCAACAGCCAGGCATGGTCGCATGTGACAATGGCCAGAACCTGGTGGTGGCTCCGAGGCAAGGCGAGCTCACACACGTACCATGCCTGGCCCATGTGCTTAACCTCGTGGTTCAGCAGTTTCTCAAATCCTACCCGGAGCTGCAGGATCTGCTTGTTAAAGTACGCCGCCTGTGTGCCCATTTTAGAAAGTCAGCTACAGCTTCCGCCGCAATTGCAGTGTTTCAGTAGCATTTGCAGCTTCCGGGTCACAGACTGGTGTGTGATGTCCCCACGCATTGGAACTGTACACTGCAGATGTTGGGAACGATTTGTGAGCAGAAGAGGGCAATTGTGGAGTACCAGCATCAACAAGGCAGTCAGTATTCAGTTCAGACTCCACACATAAGACCTCAGGAGTGGACATGGACGTCAGACATATGTAACATCCTCCAAAACTTTGAGGACTCCACCAAGATGGTGAGCGGCAATGACGCCATAATTAGCATCACCATCCCGCTTCTCTGTCTTCTGAAACGTTCTCTGCTCACAATCAAAGAGGATGCATTGCAGGCGGAGCATGATGAGATGTAGCAAGGAACCATACAGAGTGATTAACACACAGCCAAACCTCATCTCATCCCAACGTGGATTGGGTGACAATGAGGAAGAAGAGGAGGAGGAGGAAGGACAGGAGCTAGTTTCATGCACTATAGATGGTACTACCTGCACAGCTGTCATACCGTCTGTTCAGCGTGGATGGCCAAAGGACAGAGAGGAGGAGGAGAGCATGGTAAGTCATCCTCTTGGTGAGGACACTGAAGTCTTGCCTGTTAGTAGCCTGGCACGCATAGTTGAGTATATGTTACGCTGCCTTTCCCATGACCCTCGCGTTCTCAAAATTTTGGGTGACAGTCAGTACTGGTTGGTGACACTTCTAGACCCAGGCTACAAGGAGAACTTTATATCTTTTATTCCTGAGGTGGAGAGGTGTACAAAAATTGGGCAGTACCAGAAGGCCCTTGTTGTGGAACAATTAAAAAAATTCCCATCTGAAAATGCTGGTGGCAGAGGGCACACTTCGTTTGACAACCAAGGAGTAATGACGAGAGAGATACAACTTCAATCCAGCAGAGGCAGGGGAACACTGTCAAAGTTCTGGCAGAGTTTTCTCAGACCCTCCCATCGCACAGGCCCTGAGACGCAGGGTACTCTCACAAGGAGTAGAAAGTTTCAAAAGATGCTGAGGGAGTGCCTTGCCAACTGTACCAATGTCCTCCGTGATTCCTCTGTGCCTTATAATTATTGGGTATCCAAGCTGGATTCGTGGAATGAACTGGCTCTCTATGCCTTGGAGGTCCTGGCCTGCCCTGCTGCCAGCGTTTTATCAGAGATGGTTTTTAGTGCGCTGGTGGAATTATAACTGATAAGCCCATCCGCCTGACAACTGAAAATGATGACAGGCTGACTCTTATAAAAATGAGCAAGGGCTGGATTGGGCCAGACTTCTCAACACCACCGAATGATAACAGCATAACATAAATTCAAATCCATTGTCTTTTCTTGGGAGGTGTATTCCCATGTACCTTTTCACACCCACACATGGGTGTACGCTTCCTGATTTGGGCTATTTGCTCTTGTCCTCCTCCTTCTCCTCATCCTCCACCACCATAACACCAGGGTGCCCGTGGTCTCTGATGCAACACCCACATTACTTTTTTAAAGGGTGTTTATGATGCCCGTAAAAATTTTTTTTTAGACAGTATGTTCATGTACACCCCCCAGGGGTAAATGTTTGTCAGCCCATGCACTTAGTACATGGGCATTACAAGTATAGGAGGCCCGCTCCTTTCTAATGGGATCATTTTTTTATGTGGTCCTCGTCGATGTCTCTTCCAAGGGTTATTGAAGTGCCTCCAAATTTTTGGCAGCCCTTGCATTCACTCCATAGGCCAACAGTATGGGAGACTCTCTCCTTTCTAATTGGAATTTGTCATTACTGTGGCCCTGCTCTATGTGTCTTTAAATTGTTAGTGGGGTTTTTCCTAAAATTGGTCAGCTGTTGGACTCACTGCATACCCTATAATTGTATAGCAGACCCTCTCCATTCTAATGGGAACATGTCGTACTTGTTACTGTGGCCCTGCTCTATGTGTTGTTAAATTCTTATTGGGGTTTTACCTAAAATTGGTTAGCCGTTGGACTCACTGCATAACCTGTAACTGTTTTGCAGACCCTCTCCTTTCTAATGGGAACATGTTTTACCTTGTTAATGTGGCCCTACTCTGTGTGTCTTTAAACTCTTAGTGGGGTTTTTCCTAAAATTGGTCAGCCGTTGGACTCACTGCATACCCTATAACTGTATAGTAGACCCTCTCCTTTCTAATGGAAACATGTCGAACCTTGCTACTGTGGCCCTGCTCTATGTGTCTTTAAATTCTTAGTGGGGTTTTTCCCAAATTTCGGCAGCCCTTGCAGTCACAGCATGGGCATTACCACTATAGGAGACTCGCTCCTTTATAATGGGAACATTTTTTTTACTGAGACCCTCCTCTATGTCTCTTCAAAGGGGTACTGGGTTGCGTCAAAATTTTTGGCAGCCCTAGCAGTCACTGGATACGCAATAACAGTATAGGAGACCCACTTGTTAATAATGGGAACAGCAAAGCATAGCCGGCAGATGGCTCTCTAACAATAGCAAGGGCCGATTGCTGGACTTTTGAGAATAGTAAGGGCTGTTTGATGTCCCTATAAAAATAGGCTATATGACTTTCAGAGTCCCTCCATCATAAATAAAACAGGATGTGTCTGATGATGTGTCACACACCACAGAAAAGGCTGTAAATTGTTAAAATGACATTTCCCGGTGAATGCATTTGTCTTAAAAAATAATGTAAAAAAACAAAAACAATAGGATCTTTCTTTAGTATAGAAAACAGCGTCACCAATTTAACCTCAATGTAATCACATTGTTCAGCTCATACACCTCCTCCTCCATCTCTGAAATGACCACATCAGTCACAAGCTGACAGCACTGCAGCACTGCCTTGGCCAAGCGGCAACAGGCTGTGATGAAGATAACATGCTTAATGCTTAATTGACAAACCGCCCAGCTCTACAGAGCTGTAACACAGAAGCCTGATCTGTGGCTCTCACCACTGAACATACAGCCAGGCATGGTCGTGTGTGACAATGGGCGGAACCTGGTGACAGAGAAATGACAGCCGGGGTAGATACGGTTTCCCTCTATGCCAGTCCTTTCACCGAGCTAAAGAATATGGCTGTGGTGAAATACAGCTCCCACTGAGAAGCTGCTTCAGATTGAAAAACATTGTGCCCACCTGAGGATTTGATTCTGAGGGATAACTTTACTCACCCTCTCAATAGCCCCATAGCAGCTGCAAAGTTAGCGCTATCATGAACTCTCCTGAGGTAGAAGCCAAGGCACACCAGAGGATTCTCTGGTGGAACCGTCCAACCCTGCCGAGAAGCATTCCTGGCTAAGAAAAGTGTGTGGGAAGGTTCCCGGACACTCTATGGCTGCCTTTTTACTGAGGAGGAAGCAGACGCAAACACGGGGAGAACACACAAAGTCCTTACAGATGTTGTCCTTGATTTGAACCCAGGATCCCAGCGCTGCAAGGCTTCAGTGCTAACCACTGATCCAATGTGCTGCTGTTCACCCTATAATATCTAACAGGCTGGAGAAACTTGCACCAACTGCCACTCTATCTTCAGCTTCTTTGTGTGAAAATGTATTTGAGCAGCCACTCTGTCTACCAAATAAAATTCCTGAGAAGGAAATTGGGGATGGCTTCGCTCCTGGTACTGGGGGCAGTGCTAATACCATGGCGTCATACCATAGTTTGCTGGAAATATTCCAGGCTGGTAGGAGGCAAGAAAATTCCCACAGAAAAGTACAAGCAGTAATGTTCAGGCCACATTTCAAGTGCAAGCAGCTTTAGAGGACTGCCTGGGAGAAATGACAGGCACGGTAGAAACGGTTTCCCTCTATGCCGGTCCTTTCACCCAGCTAAATACAACTCTCAGCAAAAAAAGTTGTGGATTGGCTCCATACCGTCCTTGGCCACATTCACCTGTCCACGTGTTTGTAGTTAGGCGGTCCTTCCCAGTAAGTGCACTGGGGAGGGCATGGCTAATGTTGTGGGATTCATACTTGTGGAAGGCGGAGACGATACCGGGAAAAATAATGGCGGCTGGGGACCAAGTGTAGATACCCGGTCGCCGCCGGCATGAGGTTGTGAAAAGCTTCTGCCTCCACGAGCTTAAAAGGCCATATTTCAAGTGCAAAGAGCTGCCCAGAAATCTGGCAGTTTAGTGTTGCTGCCTGTGGATAGGTGGGTGGCTGGCTACATACTTGCACTTGCATTCCAAGTAACAGAAAACTAAGCAGATGGTGGCCTCTATCATCATAACGGCCTCACCTCAGCACTATGAACTCTCCTGAAGAAGTCAGGTCCCGCCAGAGGAGTCTCCGGTGCTCCGGTGGGCCCGTCCAACCCTGCCGAAAAGCAGCCCTGGCTAAGAAAAGTGTGGGGGAAGGTTCCTGGACACTCTATGGCTGCTTTTTTAATGTGTATCGGCCATGCTTATGCATGTTATTTCTCAAAATGCATTACAGATCAGGCCATTGTCCAACTCTGTATTCAAGAAATTAAATGCGCAAAGAAAGATGTGTGTGTGTCAAAGCACCACCAACATGTGCGAGTTGATGTTGGACGGGCTGCCATTGTTTCTGCAACAAGCTCAATCACAGGACTTCCTGGGAGAAATGAAATGCAGGGAAGATATGGTTTCCCTCTATGCCAGTCCTTTCAATGAGCTAAATACAACTTTCAGCAAAAAAAATTGTGGACTGGCTCCGTACCATCCCTGGCCACATTCACATGTCCACGTGTTTGTGGATAGGCGGGCCTTCCCAGTAAGTGCACTGGGGAGGGCACGGGTAATGTTGTGGGACCCATGCTTGTGGAAGGCGGAGACGATACCGGGAAAAAAAATGGCGGCTGGGGACCGAGTATGGATACCCGGTCACAGACGGAATGAGATTGTGAAAAGCTTCTGCCTCCACGAGCTTAAAAGGTCACATTTCTAGTGCAATCAGCTGTCAAAAATTTGGCAGTATAGTATTGCAGCCTGTGGGTGGGTGGGTGGCTGCCTGCATCCTTGCGCTTGCATTCCAAGGAATGGGGTAGGGACAACTGAATGCTGCAGTGGGATTAGGACATGGACGGTGATTATTGCAAGTCTGCAACAACAGGTGCATGGCGGGAGGCATCTTCGCATGGCCAAGGATCACTTATGATGGGCACACTTTTAGGCAGTGACCTGGGAGTCAGAGATGCTTCCAGAGGTCTTCCCCATGCTGTTCCCATGTCTTTTCAGCACTGTATGCTTGTGTCTGATGATGTGTCACACACCACATGGCCAGATAATAATAATAATAATTTTTATTTAAATAGCGCCAACATATTCCGCAGCACTTTACAATTAAGTGGGGACATGTACAGACAATAGATTCAATACAAGGTGAGACAGTTTAAACAGTTACATCAGGAGTGAGGTCCCTGCTTGCAAGCTTACAATCTACGAGGAAAAAGGGGGACACAATAGGTGAAAAGGGCTTGTTCTTTCAGGTCTGGCAATTATAGTAAATAGGGATTTTCATATATAGCCGCATGAACAGGTCATCAGCCAGTATGTTTAAATGCAATAATAAAGTATCAAGTGCAGTTATCGTGTGCATGGAGGGTGTAGAGACAAATAAACAGTAGGGAGCAGATTCTGAATAGTATTTAGGAGGGAACAGGGGAAAGTTAGTTAACTTGGTATTTGAGGTGGTAGGCCTGTTTAAAGAGATGGGTTTTTAAAGCGTGCTTGAAGACATGGGGGCTAGGCGTCAATCGGATCGTCTGGGGTAGAGCATTCCTGAGAACTGGCGCAGCACGGGAGAAGTCTTGGAGACGGAGGTGTGAGGTTCGGATTATGGAGGATGTTAGTCTTAGGTATTTGTGGAATGGAGGGCACGTGTAGGACGATAGACTGAGATGAGAGAGGAGATATAAGGTGGTGCAGAACTGTGGAGAGCTTTGTGGGTGAGAGCAATGAGTTTATATTGGATCCTGTAGCGAATGGTTAACCAGTGTAATGACTGGCACAAGGTGAAGGCATCGGTGAAGCGGCTGGACAGAAATATGACCCTGGCTGCCGCATTCAGAACGGATTGGAGAGGGGAAATTTTGGTAAATGGGAGACCGATCAGAAGAGAGTTGCAGTAGTCCAGAAAAGAGTGAATAAGAGCGACAGTCAGAGTTTTAGCAGTTTCAAAGGTGAGAAAAGATCGGATTCTGGAGATGTTTTTAAGATAACAAGAGCGAGTGAGTGATCGGATATAGGGAGTAAAGGAAAGGTTAGTGTCGAATATGACCCCAAGGCAGCGGGCGTGCTGCTTGGGAGTTATGGTTGAACCCTCCAAGGTAATTCTGATGTTTGGTAGAGTTAGGTTAGTAGCAGGGGGAAACACAAGAAGTTCAGTTTTGGAGACATTCAGTTTAATATAGAGGGAGGACATGATGTTAGAGACAACAGACAAACAATCCTTGGTATTTTGCAATAGGGTACGGGTGATGCCAAGGGAATAAGTGTATAATTGGGTGTCGTCAGCATAGAGATGATACTGGAACCCAAATCTGCTGATAGTTTGTCCAATATTGGCAGTGTATAGATAGCAGAGAAGGGGGCCTAGGACTGAGCCCTGCGGAACTACGATAGTAAGGGGACGAGGAGAGGAAGAGGAGCCAGCAAAAGATACAGTGAAGGAGCGGTCAGAGAGAACCAGGAGAGAACGGTTTCCTTGAGGCCAATAGAGCAGAGCATAGTGAGGAGGAGCTGGTGATCCACAGTGTCAAATGCTGCAGAGAGATCCAGGAGAATTAGCAGAGAGTAGTGACCTTTGGATTTAGCTGTTAGTAGATCATTAGAGATAAGGTTGTAAAATGTTAAAATGACATTTCCTGGTGAATGTATTTGTCTTGGTTGAAAGCAATGCAAAAGTGCAAAAACGCATCAAAAACGCTACATGTGAACATAGCCCAAGGTGTGGAGGAGTACTTTTGATTTTGGTTATTTATTTTGCCTTCTATACAAGTCATTACCCTGGAAAGGGTGTTCCTTAACATATTTCCCAGGAAAATCCATTTTGGTTTCGTTTTTGTATGTTTTATTGTGAGTCCGTAAAAGTGGAGTAATACTCTGACAACGTTGTTGACAGCAGTGATCTGGGAGTCAGAGATGCTTCCAAGAGTCTTCCCCATGCAGTTCCCATGTCATTTGAGCACTGTTCCCATCGATTTGGGCAATTTTTAGGCCCTCTGCAGATCGCGGGGGGGAGCCACCTAAAAAATGCTCGAGTTTCCCATATACTTACATTGGGCTCGTTGCTCGGGTCGAGCACCCGAGTATTCCAATTTGGTTGACCCGAGCAATGAGTACCCGAGCATTTTAGTGCTTGCTCATTACTACTTATCACATGATAAAACGACCAATCTGATCAAAAGCATTAAAAACTGCAGATCAGCATCTGTAAAAAAAAATAAAAATTACTACAGTAAGAAAAAAAAAAAGTAAATGTTTATTGATACTTTTACCTAAAGGGCTTTAATGCTCATACCAAATTACATCTCTTTTTTTAACATTAAGTTTCAAACAGTATTTTGGCTGTGTAAACTGTAAAGGCAGTTAGAAGGAAAATACATTTTTTATTTATTTATTTTTTATATTAATCTTTTGGATTTCTCATTATCGGATAATGCTCATTTATTTTTATCATTTGCCATTTTGTTTCTTTGAAGGGTGCCTGACAGAAGATTCATGCTGGCTGAACAATGGGCAGCATGGATCAGTGACTGACATTGACAGTTATTGCAGCATTGTAGGATTTACTCAAAAATGCAGTTTTTTTCAGAGAAAACATGTTTTTTAAAGACGTCTGGATGTCATACGTCTTGGATAACTAGTCCAAGAGGCAGTTGCCAGGTGACTTCTCCTAGTTAGTTTAGGAGAGTTGGACACGGAGAAGCCCCCTGGGAACTGACACTTAGATTAGTCATTTAAGGCTCATGGTCTCCCCTGTGCTTTTCATCTTGTGTTTTCTCCTAAATGTCACAATGTTTTTAGAGTAAAACATACAATGCTGTATCAGTGTAACCAGTTCTGATCCTTGCTGCCTTAAGTTCAGGCTGCATCTGTCTCTTTTCATTTTTCCTTTTAATACCTGACCCTTTTGTAAAGAGAAAAGATACACAGACGATTAATACAGTAAATAAATGTTAATAGTGTTATTATTAAGGTCAGTACACACTTACAATTTTACAATTAGGTCAGTCTGAATCTCTAAAACTATGCTATTTAAAAAAACCTTTGTAGTTTAAAATATAAAAGTATTTCATATTAAAATACAATTTTAACAATATTTGCTTAAAAAAAACACTTAGTGATGTTCACTCATACAAAAATGTTTAATCCCCCCAAATTCTTTAAGTCTTTGGTCTCCTTTGTGAATAGAATAACTTTAGGGCTCAATTTGTACTGGTAGCTTAATGATTAAAGATGAAAACTTCTTTGCTGAGGTATCTGATTTTTAAACACCTCATTTTAATGTAAATCCTATTATTAAAATAAACTCTGATTTTAGTCTGACATGGTAATTGGATATATTACTTCACAGTTCAAACAATGTTTGTAATGGAATATGTGCTCAACATATTTCTTTACACTGCAACAATGTATCTATACAACTTACAATATACTATATATTGTTTGAAATGATAAAAGAAAATAAATAAAAACAAATGTGGTGTAACAAGATTATTTTAAAACATATCAGATCATATAATACAATGAAAGAATAATTTAACTAAGAAAAATGTAGCTTGTACTGCATATTTTAAAATCAAAACCAAGCTCTAAAAACAATTTTTTTTTAATCTTACTATATATAGTAAATCTGTGTAAACAAATAGTTTGCATCCTTCTTATCCTACAATACTCCCAGAACTGTATTAATTGAGTAACTCAAATCCTAAGCACAAAAGGTTACATGACTGTTGACTAGTGTTGAGCGAATTTTTTCGGCATTTCACATTCGGGTTCGTGTTCGGGGTTCCGGCTTGTTTGCGCAAAAAAATCGGCTCCGCCCATGAACATCCCTGATTTGCCACACTGTCACACAGATGTTATCAGCAGATCATGCCGTCAACCTCAGTGCACGAGTACTAAGTTCAGTGATTCAGTGATTCGCTTGAGGCTACAACCGGCATTATATACGTGAATGAGATCATGCCAACTCACCTTCATTTTTCATGCGTAAATCAGTTTTAGGAAACATGTGAAAATGCATAAAGAATAAAATTAATACAGCACCAGAAAGGTATAAAACATCCCTCAATATCCAATAATACATTATTACCAAGAGAGTCCCACATATAAGTACAGTTCACATGCAGCAAATCATCGCTTGGCTCCTCCAACTGTCCTGGCCATTTCTCCTTTTGTCTGGTTCTTAACCTTGTATGGGTTCTTTATTGTAACGGATCCGGGTGGTGGAACTTCTGTGCTGCGGTGCAAGGAGGGACCAGAGGGGCGTAACTAGGTATCTACTCGGACCGACCAAGGTCGTACGGTGGCTCAATCGACTCCGTGACCAGGGAGGGACCGAGCAGAGGGACCAGGTGCTACTCTGGGGACCAACCTTGTATGAGAGCAGGTGACTCTCACAGGTCAGAAGGCAGGGACAGACCGGTATAGCAGATGAGCATGGCAGGCAGGCTTATGGGTGATCCGAGCAGACGGACTGGCAGGAAAGGCAGGTAACAGGCAGGAGCCTCCAGGTAGGCTGGCTGGCAGGCACAGCAGGTAACAGTCAGGAGCCTCCAGGTAGGCTGGGTGGCAGGCACGACAGGTAACAGGCAGGTGCTTCCAGGTAAGCAGGCGGGCAGATCCCATAGACAGACTGTCGGGCTGGAGAGTAGGCAAGCAGATGGACTGGACAAGTAGTCTGGCTGGCGGGCTGGACTTGTAGTCTGGCTGGTGGGCTGGACTTGTAGTCTGGCTGGCGGGCTGGACTTGTAGTCTGGCTGGCGGGCTGGACTGGTAGTCAGGCAAGCAGCGGGACCTGAGGGCTGAAGCAGAGTATCACACACAAAGCTACAACCTTGCACGGGTGCCTCCATATTGAAGGAGGCGCCTGTTAAACGGGAAGTCCTCCGGCCATTGGCGGGAGACTTTTTAGGATGCCGCGCGTGGCCCCTTTAAGAGGGCGGGAGCGCGCACATGTGCACCCTAAGCACAGGGCCAGGGAAGCTGCGTGCACCAGCAGCGGCTGCAGGGAGGCCAGAAGACACCGGAGCAGGACCACGGCGGTAAGGGGGACTGCGTCTCTGCCGGGCAGGATGCAGAGACCCCGATGCTACATTTATACTGTACTTTTTATATATTTTTATTTATTTTTCAAAAACGTTTACTTTTGCTTTTATTAATGGTCTTAGTCATGCTTTTTATGTAAGAGTCTTCAATACATTACTTGCAGCAGTGCATAAGATGCACCACTGGAATACTTTAAATCAGAAAGAGTAGACATCTTTCAGCAGTTCCATATAATCTCACTGAGGTATTCTGTGTCTGTGGAGATTTCTTTTATTTTCATTTGCAAGCCATTGAAAAAATAAGCCCCCCCAATCAGACGTGAAGATCACTATAAAATTTATTTCATCATGAGATTTGTTAGAATTTTCAGTTGGGTACCATATTTAGCCTGGTCTAAATAAGAAACAAGATGGAATTCTGAATTATTAAATACCTTATGTAACCTAGCAGTCAATTCCATATTCTGTTTTCCATTTATCTGAGCTGTTTATTTCTTTATAGAGCATAGACTCTTTCCTTTTTATTTCACACTTTAAAAGTAAATACTGCGATATATGCTATGCAACATTCATTTGTGTGTTTCATATCTAGTGTGTGTGATATATTTGTACTTCACAACCGATATATTGTTATGCTTTTGTAGTTTTTCACTTTCAGCTTTAGTTTGCTTATATTCCAAATGGATTGTCCTTTAGACCATTTGCTTTTTTGATAAGATTTGTCACAATTGTGTGCTTAGTCGGGTGTGAAAATTGTTTTTTAAAATGTATTCAATATATTTAAAAAAAACTGTCAATTACACCTGACCTGAATAAGGAACCTGAATCACCTGAATATGTTATTTTAGATCACATTTTTATACCACAATGTGTGGCTTTAATTTTGTGATTTGGTTACCATTAGTGTTGAGCAAGTATGTTCTGTCTGAGTACGCTCGGGCCGAGCTCTGAGTATTTATAGCTGCTCGTAAGACATTCCTCACATGTAATAAAACTGTCAAACAGTTGCAAATCATGCACAAGGGAGCGATTCAACCATATCACCAAGCAGCTATAAATACTCGGAGCTCGGCCCGAGCATACTCGGCGAAAGGGTTAATAGAACATACTCGCTCAACACTAGTAACTATTCAAAATAATTGAATTGATTCAATTCAAATCAACTTAGACTCAGATAATATGAAGAATTAGCATGGAGAGGCTTGAAATGTATCTAAAAACTATTGAAAATGTCATAGATAAGTGGGAAGCAGACATCAGTAAAGTCAAGCACAAAAAAATACCTACATGATGTCCAGGACTTTGAAAGCAATAAAGTTTTCAAATGGCAATTACTAGTGTCGAGCGAGCATGCTCGACACTGCTCGGTACTCGCCCGAGCATCTCACAACTCGGGATGTTCGGCGAGCACCGAGCATTTCCGGGTTACTCGGGTGGGAGCTCGGGTCTCCGCCCTGCACGTTTGGCGCTCTTTACAGACCCAATGAACATGCAGGGATTGCCAGCCAGTGACTGTAATGCCGCAGCCATGTTGTTTGTGGGCATTACAGTGATTGGCTGGCCGCACAGTGTCACCTCGAGTATTTAAAACCGGGCGCCGCCATCTTGGACACAGTAGCCCGGGATCAGACAGTGTAGGGAGAGTGCTGCTGAGTTAGTGAGAGATATATAGTGTGAAATAGGTAGTGTAGGGTCTCTAAAGATAGCCAAATCAAACAAACAGTCCTTCTCAGGACTAATTTCCATCCCAGATATCAGGCAGGCAGGATGTATAGGAGACACAGTGGTTATACCAGCAAACGCTGCATTACAGTCCTGTGGGCTCCTGTTGGTCAAATTGCTAAACTTATCCCCCGGTCTCAGGGGCCAGGAAAAATCCTTTTTTTTTTCATCTAAATCCTGTATTTTTTTTTTCCTCAGTCAGAATGTACAAATACGCGTCTTATTAACGTTTTGGTATTTCCCCCCCAAAAAAAAATTGAGAGTCTCTGTGACTGTTCAGACACCAATATATCTGTTTAAAAGAGTCTGGTGTAGACCAGAGAAATAGAACTGTGGTTTTGCAGTTCCACGGGTCAAAACTCTGTATTATCCTGCTTTTGGCATTTTTTCCCATAAAAAAAAATGTAATAGTGTCTCCCTGACTGTTCAGACTCCAATATATCTGTTTAATAGAGTGTGGTGTAGGCCAGAGAAACAGAACTGTGGTTTTGCAGTTCCACGGGTCAAATCTCTGTATTATCCTGCTTTTGCCATTTTTTGCCATAAAAAAAAACAGTAATAGTGTCTCCCTGACTGTACAGACACAAATATATCTGTTTAAAAGAGGCTGGTGTAGGCCAGAGAAATAGAACTGTGGTTTTGCAGATCCACGGGTCAAATCTCTGTATTATCCTGCTTTTGGCATTTTTTGCCGTAAAAGAAAACTGCTAGGCAGTGTGCCCACGATGCATTTTTATTGTGTTTCCGCAGCGTCTTTGCAGCTGCGGAAACGCATTAAAAATGCATAGTAGAAGGGCAGCAATGTTTCCCAATGATAATCCGCATGTGCTGTGCACATGCTGCGGAAGTTTCCGCTGCGGATTATCATTGTGGAAAAAAACGCAGCACTACCAATTATTTTGCGGAAGAGCTACGTTTTCGCCGCCATTGACTTGCATTAAAACGCACCAATTCCACAAGACTGCATCTGTACTTGCGTAATTGGCGCGTTCTAATGTGCGTATGGTACCCGGGTGTGGAGGACAGGAGGCTCTCCTCCACACCCAGGTACCATAGAAACTGTAAAAAAAAGAATAAAATAAAGATTATATTCACCTTCTGGCGGCCCGCGATGGGCTCCTTCTCCTTTGTCGGCACATCGCGTTGGACTGTAGGACCTGCGGTTATGTCACAGTCATGTGACGGTAGGTCCTTCAGTACAGGGCATCGCAATATCTTGGCAGCCAGAAACAAGTGCAGCAGAACATCCCGGGCTATCGGAAGGTAAGTATTGGTTTATTTTTTATTTCTAACCATCCTAAAGGTCACACTATATAAATCCATGCTGTTTGCATGGATTTATATACTGTGACCTAGTTGTCAAGCACTTTCCAAGTGATGCTGAAATCGGCTGGAAAGTGCTTGTCAATCCGCATGCGGAAATGCAAGTGAAGATACGCTTCATTTCCGCATGTCCCTGGCATGAAAGACGCATGTACATTGCACAGGCGTTTTTTTCTGCCAGAGAGATGCAGAAACGTTCAGGAAAAATTCCTGAGCATTTCTGCATCAAGGGCACATAGCCTAATAGTGTCTCCCTGACTGTTCAGACACAAATATATCTGTTTAAAATAGTCTGGTGTAGGCCAGAGAAATAGCACTGTGGTTTTACAGTTCCATGGGTCAAATCTCTGTATTAACCTGTTTTTGGCATTTTTTGCCGTAAAAAACACAGGAATAGTGTCTCCCTGACTGTTCAGACACCAATATATCTGTTTAAAAGAGTCTGGTGTAGGCCAGAGAAATAACAATGTGGTTTTGCAGTTCCATGGGTCAAATCTCTGTATTATCCTGCTTTTGGCATTTTTTGCCGTAAAAAAAAACAGTAATAGTGTCTCCCTGACTGTTCAGACACAAATATATCTGTTTAAAAGAGTCTGGTGTAGGCCAGAGAAATAGCACTGTGGTTTTGCAGTTCCATGGGTCAAATCTCTGTATTATCCTGTTTTTGGCATTTTTTGCCGTTAAAAAACCCAGTAATAGTGTCTCCCTGACTGTTCAGACACCAATATATCTGTTTAAAAGAGTCTGGTGTAGGCCAGAGAAATAGAACTGTGGTTTTGCAGTTCCATAGGTCAAATCTCTGTATTATCCTGCTTTTGGCATTTTTTGCCATAAAAAAAACAGTAATAGTGTCTCCCTGACTGTTCAGACACCAATATATCTGTTTAAAATAGTCTGATGTAAGCCAGAGAAATAGAACTGTGGTTTTGCAGTTCCACGGGTCAAATCTCTGTATTATCCTGCTGTTGGCATTTTTTGCCATAAAAAAAAAAACAGTAATAGTGTCTCCCTGACTGTTCAGACACCAATATATCTGTTTAAAAGAGTCTGGTGTAGGCCAAAGAAATAGAAATGTGGTTTTGCAGTTCCATGGGTCAAATCTCTGTATTATCCTACTTTTGGCATATTTTGCCCTAAAAAAAACTGTAATAGTGTCTCCCTGACTGTTCAGACCCAAATATATCTGTTTAAAAGAGGCTGGTGTAGGCCAGAGAAAGAGAACTGTGGTTTTGCAGATCCACGGGTCAAATCTCTGTATTGTCCTGCTTTTGGCATTTTTTGCCGTAAAAGAAAACTGTTAGGCTGTGTGCCCACGATGCATTTTTAATGTGTTTCCGCAGCGCTTTTGCAGCTGCGGAAACGCATTAAAAATGCATAGTAGAAGGGCAGCAATGTTCCCCAATGATAATCCTCATGTGCTGTGCACATGCTGCGGAAATTTCCACTGCGGATTACCATTGCGGAAAAAAAAACAGCACTACCAATTATTTTGCGGAAGCGCTACGTTTTCGCCGCCATTGACTTGCATTAGAACGCACCAATTCCGCAAGACTGCATCTGTATTTGCGTAATTGGTGGGTTCTAATGTGCGTATGGTTCCCGATTGTGGAGGACAGGAGGCTCTCCTCCACACCCAGGTACCATAGAAACTGTAAAAAAAAGAATAAAATAAAGATTATATTCACCTTCTGGCGGCCCGCGCTGGGCTCCTTCTCCTTTGCCGGCACATCGCGTTGGACTGTAGGACCTGCGGTGACGTCATAGTCATGTGACGGTAGGTCCTTCAGTACAGAGCATCGCAATATCCCGGCAGCTAGGAATGAGCGCAGCTGCACACCCCGGGCTATCGGAAGGTAAGTATAGGTTTATTTTTTATTTTTAACCATTCTAAAGGTCACACTATATAAATACATGCTGTTTGCATGGATTTATATAGTGTGACCTAGTTGTCAAGCACTTTCCAAGTGATACTTAAGTCGTCTGGAAAGTGCTTGTCAATCCGCATGCGGAAATGCAAGTGACTATCCGCTTCATTTCCGCATGTCCCTGGCATGAAAAACGCATGTGCAATCCGCAGGCATTTTTTTCTGCCAGGGAGATGCAGAAACGCTCAGGAAAAAATCCTGAGCATTTCAGCATCGTGGGCACATAGCCCAATAGTGTCTCCCTGACTGTTCAGACACCAATATATCTGTTTAAAAGAGTCTGGTGTAGGCCAGAGAAATATAACTGTGGTTTTGCAGTTCCATGGGTAAAATCTCTGCATTATCCTGCTTTTGCCATTTTTTGCCGTAAAAAAAACAGTAATAGTGTTGCTCTGACTGTTCAGACACAAATATATCTGTTTAAAAGAGTCTGATGTAGGCTACAGAAATAGAATGGTGGTTTTTCTGTTTAACGGGTCAAATCTCTGCATTATCCTGCTTTTGGCATTTTTTGCCGTAAACTAAAACTGTAATAGTGTCTCCCTGACTGTTCAGAGACCAATATATCTGTTTAAAACAGTCTGGTGTAGGCCAGAGAAATAGAACTGTGGTTTTGCAGTTCCATAGGTCAAATCTCTGTATTATCCTGCTTTTGGCATTTTTAGCCGTAAAAAAACAGTAATAGTGTCTCCCTGACTGTTCAGACACCAATATATCTGTTTAAAATAGTCTGATGTAAGCCAGAGAAATAGAACTGTGGTTTTGCAGTTCCACGGGTCAAATCTCTGTATTATCCTGCTGTTGGCATTTTTTGCCCTAAAAAAAAAACAGTAATAGGTTCTCCCTGACTGTTCAGACACCAATATATCTGTTTAAAAGAGTCTGGTGTAGGCCAGAAAAATAGAACTGTGGCTTTGCAGTTCCACGGGTCAAATCTTTGTATTATCCTATTTTTGGCATTTTTTGCAGTAAAAAAAACCTGAAATACTGTCTCCCTGACTGTTCAGACACCAGTATATCTGTTTAAAAGAGTCTGGTGTAGGCCAGAGAAATAGAACTGTGGTTTTGCAGTTCTACGGGTCAAATCTTTGTATTATCCTATTTTTGGCATTTTTTGCAGTAAAAAAAACCTGAAATACTGTCTCCCTGACTGTTCAGACACCAGTATATCTGTTTAAAAGAGTCTGGTGTAGGCCAGAGAAATAGAACTGTGGTTTTGCAGATCCACCGGTGAAATCTCTGTATTATCCTGCTTTTGGCATTTTTTGCCGTAAAAAAAACCTGTTAGGCTGTGTGCCCACGATGCATTTTTAATGTGTTTCTGCAGTATTTTTGCAGCTGTGGAAACGCATTAAAAATGCATGGTAGAAGGGCAGCAATCTTCCCCAATGATAATCCGCATGTGCTGTGCACATGCTGCGGAAATTTCCGCTGCGGATTATCATTGCGGAAAAAAACGCAGCACTACCAATTATTTTGCGAAAGCGCTACGTTTTCGCCGCCATTGACTTGCATTAGAACGCAACAATTCTGCAAGACTGCACCTGTACTTGCGCAATTGTCGTATTCTAATGTGCGTATGGTACCCGGGTGTGCAGGACCGGAGGCTCTCCTCCACACCCAGGTACCATAGAAACTGTAAAAAAAAGAATAAAATAAAAAATAAATATTATATTCACCTTCTGGCGGCCCGCGCTGGGCTCCTTCTCCTTTGCCGGCATATCGCGTTGGACTGTAGGACCTGCGGTGACGTCACAGTCATGTGACGGTAGGTCCTTCAGTACAGGGCATCGCAATATCCCGGCAGCTAGGAACGAGCGCAGCTGCACACCCCGCTCTATCGGAAGGTAAATATAGGTTTATTTTTTATTTTTAACCATTCTAAAGGTCACACTATATAAATCCATGCTGTTTGCATGGATTTATATAGTGTGACCTAGTTGTCAAGCACTTTCCAAGTGATGCTAAAATCGTCTGGAAAGTGCTTGTCAATCCGCATGGGGAAATGCAAGTGACGATCCGCTTCATTTCCGCATGTCCCTGGCATGAAAAACGCATGTACAATCCGCAGGCATTTTTTTCTGCCAGGGAGATGCAGAAACGCTCAGGAAAAAATCCTGAGCATTTCTGCATTGTGGGCACATAGCCCAATATTGTCTCCCTGACTGTTCAGACACCAATATATCTGTTTAAAAGAGTCTGGTGTAGGCCAGAGAAATAGAACTGTGGTTTTGCAGTTCCATGGGTCAAATCTCTGTATTATCCTGCTTTTGGCATCTTTTGCCGTTAAAAAAACAGTAATAGTGTCTCCCTGACTGTTCAGACACAAATATATCTGTTTAAAAGAGTCTGATGTAGGCTACAAAAATAGAATGGTATTTTTTCTGTTCCACGGGTCAAATCTCTGTATTATCCTGCTTTTGGCATTTTTTGCTGTAAACAAAAACTGTAATAGTGTCTCCCTGACTGTTCAGAGACCAATATATCTGTTTAAAAGAGTCTGGTGTAGGCCAGAGATATAGATCTGTGGTTTTGCAGTTCCACGGGTCAAATCTCTGTATTATTCTGCTTTTGGCATTTTTTGCCGTAAAAAAAAACAGTAATAGTGTCTCCCTGACTGTTCAGACACCAATATATTTGCTTAAAAGAGTCTAGTATAGGCCAGAGAAATAGAACTGTGGTTTTGCAGTTCCATGGGTCAAATCTCTGTATTATCCTGCTTTTGGCATTTTTTGCCGTTAAAAAAACAGTAATAGTGTCTCCCTGACTGTTCAGACACAAATATATCTGTTTAAAAGAGTCTGATGTAGGCTACAAAAATAGAATGGTGTTTTTTCTGTTCCACGGGTCAAATCTCTGTATTATCCTGCTTTTGGCATTTTTTGCTGTAAACAAAAACTGTAATAGTGTCTCCCTGACTGTTCAGAGACCAATATATCTGTTTAAAAGAGTCTGGTGTAGGCCAAAGATATAGAACTGTGGTTTTGCAGTTCCACGGGTCAAATCTCTGTATTATTCTGCTTTTGGCATTTTTTGCCGTAAAAAAAAACAGTAATAGTGTCTCCCTGACTGTTCAGACACCAATATATCTGTTTAAAAGAGTCTGGTGTAGGCCATAGAAATAGAACTGTGGTCTTGCAGTTCCATGGGTCAAATCTCTGTATTATCCTGCGTTTGGTATTTTTTGCTGTAAAAAAAAACAGTAATAGTGTCTCCCTGACTGTTCAGACACAAATATATCTGTTTAAAAAAGTCTGGTGTAAGACAGAGAAATAGAACTGTGGTTTTGCAGTTCCATGGGTCACATCTCTGTATTATCCTGCTTTTGGCATTTTTTCCCTTAAAAAAAACAGTAATAGTGTCTCCCTGACTGTTCAGACACAAATATATCTGTTTAAAAGAGTCTGGTGTAGGCCAGAGAAATAGAACTGTGGTTTTGCAGTTCCACTCGTCTAATCTCTGTATTATCCTGCTTTTGGCATTTTTTTGCCCAAAAAAACAGTAATAGTGTCTCCCTGACTGTTCAGACACCAATATATCTGTTTAAAAGAGTCTGGTGTAGGCTAAAGAAATAGAAATGTGGTTTTGCAGTTCCACGGGTCAAATCTCTGTATTATCCTGCTTTTGGCATATTTTGCCCTAAAAAAAACTGTAATAGTGTCTCCCTGACAGTTCAGACCCAAATATATCTGTTTAAAAGAGGCTGGTGTAGGCCAGAGAAAGAGAACTGTGGCTTTGCAGATCCACGGGTCAAATCTCTGTATTATCCTGCTTTTGGCATTTTTTGCCGTAAAAGAAAACTGTTAGGCTGTGTGCCCACGATGCATTTTTAATGTGTTTCCGCAGCGTTTTTGCAGCTGCGGAAACGCATTAAAAATGCATGGTAGAAGGGCAGCAATGTTCCCCAATGATAATCCGCATGTGCTGTGCACATGCTGCGGAAATTTCCGCTGCGGATTATCATTGCGGAAAAAAACGCAGCACTACCAATTATTTTGCGGAAGCGCTATGTTTTCGCCGCCATTGACTTGCATTAGAACGCACCAATTCCGTAAGACGGCATCTGTACTTGCGTAATTGGCGCGTTCTAATGTGCGTATGTTACCCGGGTGTGGAGGACAGGAGGCTCTCCTCCACACCCAGGTACCATAGAAACTGTAAAAAAAAGAATAAAATAAAGATTATATTCACCTTCTGGCGGACCGCGCTGGACTCCTTCTCCTTTGCCGGCACATCGCGTTGGACTGTAGGACCTGCGGTGATGTCACAGTCATGTGACAGTAGGTCCTTCAGTACAGGGCATCACAATATCCCGGCAGACAGGAACGTGCGCAGCTGCACACCCCGGGCTAACGGAAGGTAAGTATAGGTTTATTTTTTATTTCTAACCATCCTAAAGGTCACACTATATAAATCCATGCTGTTTGCATGGATTTATATAGTGTGACCTAGTTGTCAAGCACTTTCCAAGTGATGCTGAAATTGCCTGGAAAGTGCTTGTCAATCCGCATGCGGAAATGCAAGTGAAGATCCGCTTCATTTCCGCATGTCCCTGGCATGAAAAACGCATGTATATTCCGCAGGTGTTTTTTTCTGCCAGAGAGATGCAGAAAAGCTCAGGAAAAATACCTGAGCATTTCTGCATCATGGGCACATAGCCTAATAGTGTCTCCCTGACTGTGCAGACACAAATATATCTGTTTAAAAGAGTCTGGTGTAGGCCAGAGAAATAGAACTGTGGTTTTGCAGTTCCATGGGTCAAATCTCTGCATTATTCTGCTTTTGGCATTTTTTGCCGTAAAAAAAAACAGTAATAGTGTCTCCCTGACTGTTCAGACACAAATATATCTGTTTAAAAGAGTCTGGTGTAGGCCAGAGAAATAGAACTGTGGTTTTGCAGTTCCATAGGTCAAATCTCTGTATTATCCTGCTTTTGGCATTTTTTGCCGTAAAAAAACAGTAATAGTGTCTCCCTGACTGTTCAGACACCAATATATCTGTTTAAAAGAGTCTGATGTAAGCCCGAGAAATAGAACTGTGGTTTTGCAGTTCAACGGGTCAAGTCTCTGTATTATCCTGCTGTTGGCATTTTTTGCCCTTAAAAAAAACAGTAATAGTGTCTCCCTGACTGTTCAGACACCAAGATATCTGTTTAAAAGAGTCTGGTGTAGGCTAAAGAAATAGAAATGTGGTTATGTAGTTCCACGGGTCAAATCTCTATATTATCCTGCTTTTGGCATATTTTGCCCTAAAAAAAACTGTAATAGTGTCTCCCTGACTGTTCAGACACAAATATATCTGTTTAAAAGAGTCTGGTGTAGGCCAGAAAAATAGAACTGTGGCTTTGCAGTTCCACGGGTCAAATCTTTGTATTATCCTACTTTTGGCATTTTTTGCTATAAAAAAAACCTGAAATACTGTCTCCCTGACTGTTCAGACACCAGTATATCTGTTTAAAAGAGTCTGGTGTAGGCCAGAGAAATAGAACTGTGGTTTTGCAGTTCTACGGGTCAAATCTTTGTATTATCCTATTTTTGGCATTTTTTGCAGTAAAAAAAACCTGAAATACTGTCTCCCTGACTGTTCAGACACCAGTATATCTGTTTAAAAGAGTCTGGTGTAGGCCAGAGAAATAGAACTGTGGTTTTGCAGTTCCACGGGTCAAATCTCTGTATTATCCTGCTTTTGGCATTTTTTGCCGTAAAAAAAAACAGTTATAGTGTCTCCCTGACTGTTCAGACACAAATATATCTGTTTAAAAGAGGCTGGTGTAGGCCAGAGAAATAGAACTGTGGTTTTGCAGTTCCATGGGTCAAATCTCTGTATTATCCTGCTTTTGGCATTTTTTGCCGTAAAAAAAATCTGTTAGGCTGTGTGCCCACGATTAGTGTTGAGCCACCCCCGTAGTGTTCGAGTTCGGTTCGGTTCGTCGAACACCCTTGTGTTCACCGAACTGTTCGTCGAACTGTTCGTCGAACACCTTCGAACACCGTTAAAACCAATGGCAGGCAAACAAAAACAGATAGAAACACATAGAAAACACCTTCAAAGGTGTCCAAAAGCTGACAAACTGCTCAGAAGACACAACTAACACATGGAAAAGTCACAAGTACATATAGTCATGCGAAAAGAAAAGAGGTGGAGGAGTAAAAGGAGGGGGAGACACAGATATAGGCATGTCATGCCCTTCTAAAATCCAAAAAGTGAGAAGCCGAGACGGCCAGTCCGCTCCTGCCCGTGCCACCTCCGTGTCGCCGGGTTTGTGCCAGAGCCGCGGTGAACCCTGACGGCCAGCCCCCCTCTCCCAATACTGGTGCCTGTCCGCTGGTGGGTCGAGAGAGCCCCCCTGTGGTGGAGGCAGCTCTAAGCTTTTTAATTTAAATTGTCCCTCTAATTTGAATGAATACACTTTAAATCCATTTACAAGGATCTATTGGAGGGCAAGTCTCATGCCAGCAGCCGCGTAATTCCAGCTCCAGTAGCGTCCACTAAAGCTGCTGCAGTTAAAAAGCTTTTATAAGGATCGAGCTCGGCTGTCCACCGCAAGGCATCCTAGTGCCAGTCCCAGCCCCTATGCCTTGGGGTGCCTCCTGATGCTCTTCACTAAGTATCCCGTGGTCCCGAAGCATTTCCTTTGAAAAAATTAAGTGTCCAAACTACAGGTGGTGTAGCTTGCTTAACAGCCGGGATAATCCGCTGACTAGCAGACACTGCTACTAGGCACAAAGTATTTCCTGGGCTAGATGCAGTTAAAAATTTGTAAGTAGATACTCTCGTTGGATGCTGAGAAAGCATTCCATAGAGTCTCCTGGCACGCCATATATGATTCTCTTAAAAAGCTTGGGGTAGGGGTCTAGGGGACCCTTTTATAGCCAAAATCACGGCCCTGTATCACAATACGTCACCTAGGCTGAAGATAAATGGAACTGTAGCACCGAGGGCTCGGTTGCTACAGACGTATTGCACCTCACCCAGAGGTGTGATATCTCACTCTCAGATAAGGATGGAGTGTGGATCAGGACCCGACACCTGCATGCATTACACCACATTGCCGTGGGGCAGGGCGACCAATATGCCCCTGAGATGGGCACGACAGTCCCTGTCCCTGGCTGGAGTGGGGGGAGGGAACACTGAGGAAGGGGAACCCTGCAGTGCAGGAGCAGGGAGGAAGCAGTTCCTGGGTGCATTGAGAAGGGAGTATAAAAGGTGGGCACCATCTTAGTTCAGTGCAGAGAAGTCTGAGCAGAAGTGGCAGGGAGCAGGGGCTCTGCATGAGCTCTGCTCCGGAGGCGGGCCTAGTAACAGAGGCCCAGGCCTGCAAGAGGGAGAAGGAAGGAAGAGGAGCGGAGAAGGCTCCAGGAACGAGGAATGAAGGGATCCCAGGGGTGCGGACGGGCGAGTCGCCACCGCACGACCGAATCCACCTGCGTGGAGGGGTCAGGCCAAAGGTGGAGACCGGTCCCCGAACTAGTGGAGGCAGGAAACGACCCTCAGCTAGAAACCGGAGGCTCTGACATTTTATGTGGCGCAGCCCCTTGCTCCACCCGCTAGGAAGGCACCACATAGGGTCAGGGAAACTGGCGCCAAGTTTACCAAGAGGAGGCCCGAGGCAGCCGGACAGAAGTGTTGGTAAGAAAGGCCAGACAAAGGACACACAAAGGGGGTCCTGTGAAGCGCTCCAAAGTTATCTGGGAGTAGTCTGAGCCCCTCACCTGGTGAGCACAGTACGACGTGGGCAGCCGTTACCTGCAGACGTGGTCTGGATATTAAGAACTGTGAGTAAAGGCCCTGAACTGCATCACTGACTCCGTGTCGTTACTGCTGCTGCCCTGCACCATCACCCCCATCCTCCGCATACACTGCCCTGAGGCTATACTCCTCCCGTGGGAAGTTATGCTACGCTCTGCTGCACCCACAACACCAGCCTTAGCGGTCTGCCCTGTAGCGGCGGTTCACTCTGACCGCAATCCACGGGTGGCGTAGTCGGACATTTAAACATCAAAACCACATAAATAGTTCCGCCACTGGTTTGACCGCCCTGAGCCACGGAACCGGATCGCCGCCACGAAGACTACAACCACCAGCATCCACCAAAAAGGGTCCGGCTCCGGGTGTCCCAAGGCCCAGGGGGTGCGTCAGAACATTTTCATCACCTTTCACAATCACCAATGGGACAAGGCAGGGATGTCCTCTGTCCCCTCTCTTATACATCCTAGTGACGGAGCACCTGCTCTCATCAATTCGCCATAACCCCAATATTAGGTGGATTGAGGTGGGAGGCACCGAGTACAAGTGCTCTCTATTTGCTGATGATGTCGTAGTATATATCACTCAATCACATATATCCATCCCTGCTGTTATGGCTGAAATAGATCACTTTGTTACATGGTAAAATTTTAAAATCAATGCAGCGAAGTCTGAGGCCCTCGATGTCTCCCTCCCTAAATCCATATAGGATTCCATCCAGTCCAACTTTCCCTTTGCCTGGCCCTCACAGGGTATCAAATACTTAGGAATTCCTATTCATAGAGACCTCTCCCATCTATGTTATCTTAATTTTGGGCCCTTTATTGAACAATTCCATACAGACCACGGTTGGCAAGTTAGAACTGTAAGATTCACTACGTGAACCACTGGTGTTTTGTGGAAAAGCACATGTACACCGCGTTCCAAATTAGTATGCAAAAAGTGTTTAGGAGTGATAAGGGAAGAATTTGTTTGTTTGTCAGTTAAACTCATTGATGGTGATGTGTGTCAGGGCTCTTTATATCACTGTAAGCAATTGCAGACACCTGTGCTAATTAGTTTGGCAGGTGTGTCCAATGAAAGGCAAGACTACTTAAGAAGGGTCTCTCACATTATTAAGCAGCCTACATTTTCTGCCAAAATGGGAAAGAAAAAGGATGTGTCGGCTGCTGAGAAGCAACAAATTGTGGAGTGTTTAGGTCAAGGCATGACTACAATCAACATTGTGCGATGATCAGGATGAAGTGTCTTGGCAATCAAGAAGTATGTAGCTGATTCACAGTACACACGTGTGCGTGCTGATAAGGGCAAATTGAGGACTCTTTCCTACAGGCAATTACGTCAGGTTGAAACAGCAGCGGCAAAAAAGCCTTGTCATAGCAGCAGACAAGTTTTTGAAGCTGCTTGTGCCTCCAACGTCCCCCGAACAACAAGATGCAGGGTCCTTCAGAGGTTTGCAGCTGTGCATATGCCATCCTGTCGACCTCCTCTATCCACTTCACACAAGCAGAAACGGCTCCAGTGGGCCAAACATTACATGAAGACTGATTTCAAAACTGTTTTGTTCACGGATGAGTGCCGTGCAGCGCTCGATGGTCCAGATGAATGGAGTGGAGGATGGCTGGTTGATGGACACCCCACGCAAACACGGCTACAGCGCCAACAAGGAGGAGGTGGAGTAATGTTTTGGGCTGGAATCATGGGGAGAGAGATTGTCGGCCCCTTTAGGATCCCTGAAGGCGCTAAAGATGAACTCCATAATGTATGTGGATTTTCTCAAACAGCACTTCCTGCCATGGTTCAAGAAGAAGAACCGTGTATTTCACAGCAAGATCATTTTTCTGCATGATAATGCACCATCTCATGCTGCACATAAAACATCTGCATCTCTGGCTGATATGGGCATAAAAGGGGACAAACTTATGGTGTGACCCCCATGCTCCCCTGACCTCTACCCCATTCAGAACCTTTGGAGCATCATTAAAAGGAGTGTCTATGATGGCGGGAGGCAGTTCACATCTAAGCAACAGCTCTGGGAGGGTATTCTGTCCTCATGCAAAACAATTGAAGCAGAAACCATCCAAAACCTGACAAATTCAATGGACGAGAGAGTTCAGAAGCTCCTTTCGAACAAGGGGTCCTATGTGAAAATGTAACATCACCTAGAATAAAGTTTTGAGTTGAAAACTGTTTGATTTCAGTTTCTAACAACCTGCTAATGCTTATAATTTCAAAAATGACCATTTTTTTGGTCTTTATTAAAATGAAAAGGTTGATCGAAAAGTTTGGGGGATCTAAGAGTGTGGCAACCCAGTAGTCATGATTACTTCGAATTCTGACAATATGAGGGTCATGCTGCAGGTAGTGCAGCAAGAAGGCACTTATGTGTCTTGCGCATCTCGGAGCCCCAAAATTATTTTCCGGGCTAGATGCAGCTAAAAATTATTTTTAATTTTAAATCTGGTGAAGCTTATTATAGATGGCCTAATAGGATCAGTGCTGCACACTGCTACAAAGCCCAAATTATTTTCCAGTCAAGATACAGATAAACATGATTAGTAATTTGAAAGCTTAAAACGGTTGGATTGGGTGATTTTAACCAATCATCAAGCTTTTACTCTCCCCAGGATGACACAGGGGTAGAAAAGTCGTTTCGGATCCATGATTTGTTCATCTTTATGAACGTGAGTCTGTCTACATTATCAGTGGAGAGCCGCGTGCGCTTATCTGTCAGCACACCACCAGCAGCGCTGAACACACGTTCAGACAGAACGCTGGCTGCGGGGCATGACAAGATCTCCAAGGCGTAAGTGGCTAGCTCCGGCCATTTATCCAGATTGGAAGCCCAAAAAGAGCAAGGGTCCAGTGACACAGTCGTGGCTTCAATGTTTACTTGGAGATACTCCTGTACCATCGTCTCTAGGCGTTGACTATGTGTCAGACTTCTTGTCTCCTGTGGCCTTGCAAAGGATGGGCTAAAAAAGTGGTGAAATGATTCCGCAAAATTGATGTTACCAGCAGATACTGTGGTTCTGTTACGGTTTGAGTGCTGAACACTTGACGGTCCCACGGTTGGCAAGTTGGAACTGTGAGATTCACTACGTGCACCACTGGTATTTTGTGGAAAAGCACATGTAAGATTCTGCAACAGTCTCTGCTGATACTCCTGCATGCGTGCATCCCTTTCTATGGCAGGAATAATTTCTGCAAATTTACTTTTGTACCGGGGATCTAACAGTGTGGCAACCCAGTAGTCAGGATTATTTCTAATTCTCACAATTCGAGGGTCATGTTGCAGGTAGTGCAGCAAGAAGGCACTCATGTGTGTTGCGCATCCAGGAGCACCAAGTCCCTGTTGTGTTGGTGGCGAGGTAGCAATCATGCTTCCTTCCTCTGTCCTCTCCCCCCAACCTCACACAACAGAAATGTGATCAAGGTCTCCCTCATCTGATGAGTCTTCCATCAGTTCGTCCTCCACTTCTTCCTGGGCTCCTGCACCTTCCTCACTAGTTTGGCTGCTACCATGCGCCCTGGTAAAATCATCTCCCCCACCCTCACATGCCTGCCGCCTTGGTGCTGCCGACCGTCTGGACCTTGCAGATGTTAGCCCTTCCGCATACAACTCCTCCTCCTCTACTTCCTCCACCTCCTCTTGTGCCACCACCTGACTCCGAATTCTGTTTAACATGTGCTCCAGCATGTAAATCACCGGAATAGTCATGCTGATAATGGCATCGTCAGCACTAAACATCTTCGTCGCCATTTCAAAACTGTGCAGAAGGGTGCATAGGTCCCTGATCTGAGACCACTCCTCCAGCGTGATTTGCCCCACCTCTGAATCTCGTTGGCCCAGGCTATACGTCAGAACGTATTGCACCAGGGCTTGTCGGTGCTGCCACAGTCGCTGCAACATGTGCAGAGTTGAATTCCACCGGGTAGGCACATCGCATTTTAGCCGGTGAAGTGGCAGGCCCAACGACTTCTGTAGAGATGTAAGTCGCTGAGCTGCGGGATGCGAACGGCGGAAGTGAGCACACAGCGACCGTGCCCTCTGCAGAAGGCCATCTAGTCTGGGATAGTGGGCTAAAAATTGCTGGACAACCAGGTTCAACACGTGAGCCATACAAGGCACGTGTGTGACATTGCCCCGGCGAAGGGCCGCACCCAGGTTTGCAGCATTGTCGCACACGGCCTTCCCTGGTTTCAGGTCCAGTGGAGACAACCATTCATGAAATTGGTTCTCCAGAGCTGACCACAACTCCTCAGCTGTGTGACTCACATTTCCCAGACATTGCAATGTAAAAACCGCCTGATGACGTTGAGCCCTACTGCCAGCATAGTAAGGAGGTGTGCAGGATCCCTTCTGCACAGTTAGAAAGCTTGTGGCATGACCAGACAGGCTTTGGGTGCAGGTGGAAGACCGAGAGGAGGTTGAGGAGGCAGAAGCAGTGGAGGAAAAATGACATAAAGAGGATTGACGCACAACTCGTGGGGATGGCAAGACTTGGACAGCAGCCCCTTGTCCTGCTGTCACCATAGTTACCCAGTGCCCAGTCAGCGACATGTAACGCCCCTGTCTATGCCTACTCGTCCAAGTGTCTGTGGTGAAATGCACCCTGTCACACACAGAGTTTCTCAAAGAAGCGGTGATGTTGTGTTCGACATGCTGGTGGAGCGCAGGCACACCTTTCTTTGAGAAGTAGTGCCGACTGGGCATCTGGTACTGGGGCACTGCGACGGACATAAGGTCTCGAAAATCCTCTGTGTCCACCAGGCGGAAAGGCAGCATTTCTGTAGCCAAGAGCTTGCAGATGGTGAAATTCAACCTCTTAGCTTTCTCATGGCTAGGAGGAAATGGTCTTTTACTTGTCCACATCTGAGGGACCGAGGGCTGGCTATTGTGCTTAGACGGTGTTGATAAGGGTGTCCCCTGCAAACTGCCGGTCTGTGAGGAAGATGCAGGCGGACATGTTAGGTTGCCTTGATCCAAAGGTGGTGCTATCGATGTCGGACAGCGCTCAAGACCAGCTGGTGTTACCACCTCCAAAGAAAATGATGACCTGCCAATCACGCTGGCTGTTGCGGGTAAAGAGGTGGCAGGTCTGCGCCCCAAAACAGGTGTGACTGCTGTCCCCCCAGTCACAGAGGATGAAGAGGCCTCGGATGCACAAGATATGGCAGACGGTGGTTGGCCCGGCCGGCTAGACCGCATTGTAGCACACTGAGCTTCCCACTGCAACTTATGCTTCATGTCCATGTGCCGGTTCATGCATGAAGTACTCAAACTATGTATTTTTTGGCCTCTACTTAGCTTTTGCTGACAAATGTTACAGATAACACGAGTTGGGTCATCTTTATCGATCTGAAAAAATGCCCAGGCTATGCAAGGCTTAGCACCCATGCGACCTGAAGAGCCACCACGACTTGTGGTGAGAGGCAGAGTTGTGTTTGAGGATGCAGTTGTTGGCGTGCTTCCAGTACTACGTCTCTGTCCAGGAAGGCGCAACCTGACCTCATCGTCACTAGCAACTTCCTCCACCTCCTCTGCTGACCTCATCTCTTGGCTGACTGTGGGTTGACAGTAAGTGGGATCTCCGACCTCATCATCATCACCCTGTGCGTTATCACACCCGTCGTCCTCAGAGCCAACCTGTTCCTGCCCTGACAAAAAACTAAAGTTGTCGCTCCAATCAGGTGAGTCTTATCATCGTCTTCCTCATTGTCTCCACCAACAGGAGTTACAGTTTGGGAATGAGGGTCTACATTATGGTCAGAACCTTCTGCGTCTGGTCCTGGATCCGACTCATAAAGATTCTGGGCATCAGTGCAGATCATTTCCTCGTCTGGATTCACAGAAGAGCTGGAGTCGACCTCTGATTCCCAGGCTATAGTATGAGTAAACAGCTCTGCAGACTCAACCATCTGTTCTACCTCATACTCAGACGGGCAGCTGGAGATTTGGGAGCTGTGAGGAAGCAAGTGCGATTTGGGTGACACCTTTGAGGACTGGAGTATTTGTGATGTTGAAGTTGATGTGGAGGAGAGCCCACTTAAAGGAGCACTTGATATCCGTTGAAGCACCTGCTGTTTTTGTGCCTCATCTGGAATTTGTAGCGATTGGCGTGGCCGTAAGAAAGGGATCTTATCACATTGTCCGCTAAAAGAAGTAGACATTTTAGTTTGGCTGGAAGATGGTCTTTCTTCTGCACCTACCCCACGGACACAACCTTTTTTCCCCTTCCCAACACGCCTATTCCCCTTTCCACCAGCAGCAGGCCATTTTCCGCTCATTTTGGTGGTTAACTAATTCACAACTCTGGAGTTGTTTGCACAAAAAAACAATGGATGGTAACCGAGCAGAGCTGAGTGGCCAAACTGTGGTATTAGGCCAAAACTATTGGCTGGGTTAGATGCAGAAAAAAATTATTTTTAATTTGCAACTTGATGGAGGTCAGTATAGATGGACTAATAGACCAAGTCCCACACACCGCTAGAAGCCCAAATATTTTTTCAGAGCTAGATGCAGAAATTTTTTTTATTCAATTTGCAACCTGATGGAGGTCAGTATAGATGGACTAATAGACCAAGTCCCACACACTGCTAGAAGCCCAAATATTTTTTCAGAGCTAGATGCAGAAAAAAATTATTTTTAATTTGCAACCTGATGGAGGTCAGTATAGATGGACTAATAGACCAAGTCCCACACACCGCTAGAAGCCCAAATATTTTTTCAGAGCTAGATGCAGAAAAAAATTATTTTTAATTTGCAACCTGATGGAGGTCAGTATAGATGGACTAATAGACCAAGTCCCACACACCGCTAGAAGCGAAAATATTTTTTCAGAGCTAGATGCAGAAAATTTTTTTATTCAATTTGCAACCTGATGGAGGTCAGTATAGATGGACTAATAGACCAAGTCCCACACACTGCTAGAAGCCCAAATATTTTTTCAGAGCTAGATGCAGAAAAAAATTATTTTTAATTTGCAACCTGATGGAGGTCAGTATAGATGGACTAATAGACCAAGTCCCACACACCGCTAGAAGCCCAAATATTTTTTCAGAGCTAGATGCAGAAAAAAATTATTTTTAATTTGCAACCTGATGGAGGTCAGTATAGATGGACTAATAGACCAAGACCCACACACCGCTAGAAGCCCAAATATTTTTTCAGAGCTAGATGCAGAAAAAAATTATATTCAATTTGCAACCTGCTGGAGGTCAGTATAGAAGGACTAATAGAACAAGTCCCACACACTGCTAGAAGCCCAAATATTTTTTCAGAGCTAAATGAAGAAAAAAATTATTTTTAATTTGCAACCTGATGGAGGTCAGTATAGATGGACTAATAGACCAAGTCCCACACACTGCTAGAAGCCCAAATATTTTTTCAGAGCTAGATGCAGAAAAAAATTATTTTTAATTTGCAACCTGATGGAGGTCAGTATAGATGGACTAATAGACCAACTCCCACACACTGCTAGAAGCCCAAATATTTTTTCAGAGCTAGATGCAGAAAAAAATTATTTTTAATTTGCAACCTGATGGAGGTCAGTATAGATGGACTAATAGACCAAGTCCCACACACCGCTAGAAGCCCAAATATTTTTTCAGAGCTAGATGCAGAAAAAAATTATATTCAATTTGCAACCTGCAGGACGTCAGTATAGAAGGACTAATAGAACAAGTCCCACACACTGCTAGAAGCCCAAATATTTTTTCAGAGCTAAATGAAGAAAAAAATTATTTTTAATTTGCAACCTGATGGAGTTCAGTATAGATGGACTAATAGACCAAGTCCCACACACTGCTAGAAGCCCAAATATTTTTTCAGAGCTAGATGCAGAAAAAAATTATTTTTAATTTGCAACCTGATGGAGGTCAGTATAGATGGACTAATAGACCAAGTCCCACACACCGCTAGAAGCCCAAATATTTTTTCAGAGCTAGATGCAGAAAATTTTTTTATTCAATTTGCAACCTGATGGAGGTCAGTATAGATGGACTAATAGACCAAGTCCCACACACTGCTAGAAGCCCAAATATTTTTTCAGAGCTAGATGCAGAAAAAAATTATTTTTAATTTGCAACCTGATGGAGGTCAGTATAGATGGACTAATAGACCAAGTCCCACACACTGCTAGAAGCCCAAATATTTTTTCAGAGCTAGATGCAGAAAAAAATTATTTTTAATTTGCAACCTGATGGAGGTCAGTATAGATGGACTAATAGAACAAGTCCCACACGCTGCTAGAAGCCCAAATATTTTTTCAGAGATAAATGAAGAAAAAAATTATTTTTAATTTGCAACTTGATGGAGGTCAGTATAGATGGACTAATAGACCAAGTCCCACACACCGCTAGAAGCCCAAATATTTTTTCAGAGCTAGATGCAGAAAATTTTTTTATTCAATTTGCAACCTGATGGAGGTCAGTATAGATGGACTAATAGACCAAGTCCCACACACTGCTAGAAGCCCAAATATTTTTTCAGAGCTAGATGCAGAAAAAAATTATTTTTAATTTGCAACCTGATGGAGGTCAGTATAGATGGACTAATAGACCAAGTCCCACACACCGCTAGAAGCCCAAATATTTTTTCAGAGCTAGATGCAGAAATTTTTTTTATTCAATTTGCAACCTGATGGAGGTCAGTATAGATGGACTAATAGACCAAGTCCCACACACTGCTAGAAGCCCAAATATTTTTTCAGAGCTAGATGCAGAAAAAAATTATTTTTAATTTGCAACCTGATGGAGGTCAGTATAGATGGACTAATAGACCAAGTCCCACACACCGCTAGAAGCCCAAATATTTTTTCAGAGCTAGATGCAGAAAAAAATTATTTTTAATTTGCAACCTGATGGAGGTCAGTATAGATGGACTAATAGACCAAGTCCCACACACCGCTAGAAGCCCAAATATTTTTTCAGAGCTAGATGCAGAAAATTTTTTTATTCAATTTGCAACCTGATGGAGGTCAGTATAGATGGACTAATAGACCAAGTCCCACACACTGCTAGAAGCCCAAATATTTTTTCAGAGCTAGATGCAGAAAAAAATTATTTTTAATTTGCAACCTGATGGAGGTCAGTATAGATGGACTAATAGACCAAGTCCCACACACCGCTAGAAGCCCAAATATTTTTTCAGAGCTAGATGCAGAAAAAAATTATTTTTAATTTGCAACCTGATGGAGGTCAGTATAGATGGACTAATAGACCAAGACCCACACACCGCTAGAAGCCCAAATATTTTTTCAGAGCTAGATGCAGAAAAAAATTATATTCAATTTGCAACCTGCTGGAGGTCAGTATAGAAGGACTAATAGAACAAGTCCCACACACTGCTAGAAGCCCAAATATTTTTTCAGAGCTAAATGAAGAAAAAAATTATTTTTAATTTGCAACCTGATGGAGGTCAGTATAGATGGACTAATAGACCAAGTCCCACACACTGCTAGAAGCCCAAATATTTTTTCAGAGCTAGATGCAGAAAAAAATTATTTTTAATTTGCAACCTGATGGAGGTCAGTATAGATGGACTAATAGACCAAGTCCCACACACTGCTAGAAGCCCAAATATTTTTTCAGAGCTAGATGCAGAAAAAAATTATTTTTAATTTGCAACCTGATGGAGGTCAGTATAGATGGACTAATAGACCAAGTCCCACACACCGCTAGAAGCCCAAATATTTTTTCAGAGCTAGATGCAGAAAAAAATTATATTCAATTTGCAACCTGCTGGACGTCAGTATAGAAGGACTAATAGAACAAGTTCCACACACTGCTAGAAGCCCAAATATTTTTTCAGAGCTAAATGAAGAAAAAAATTATTTTTAATTTGCAACCTGATGGAGGTCAGTATAGATGGACTAATAGACCAAGTCCCACACACTGCTAGAAGCCCAAATATTTTTTCAGAGCTAGATGCAGAAAAAAATTATTTTTAATTTGCAACCTGATGGAGGTCAGTATAGATGGACTAATAGACCAAGTCCCACACACCGCTAGAAGCCCAAATATTTTTTCAGAGCTAGATGCAGAAATTTTTTTTATTCAATTTGCAACCTGATGGAGGTCAGTATAGATGGACTAATAGACCAAGTCCCACACACTGCTGGAAGCCCAAATATTTTTTCAGAGCTAGATGCAGAAAAAAATTATTTTTAATTTGCAACCTGATGGAGGTCAGTATAGATGGACTAATAGACCAAGTCCCACACACTGCTAGAAGCCCAAATATTTTTTCAGAGCTAGATGCAGAAAAAAATTATTTTTAATTTGCAACCTGATGGAGGTCAGTATAGATGGACTAATAGAACAAGTCCCACACGCTGCTAGAAGCCCAAATATTTTTTCAGAGATACATGAAGAAAAAAATTATTTTTAATTTGCAACCTGATGGAGGTCAGTATAGATGGACTAATAGAACAAGTCCCACACACTGCTAGAAGCCCAAATATTTTTTCAGAGCTAGATGCAGAAAAAAATTATTTTTAATTTGCAACCTGATGGAGGTCAGTATAGATGGACTAATAGACCAAGTCCCACACACCGCTAGAAGCCCAAATATATTTTCAGAGCTAGATGCAGAAAAAAATTATATTCAATTTGCAACCTGCTGGAGGTCAGTATAGAAGGACTAATAGAACAAGTCCCACACACTGCTAGAAGCCCAAATATTTTTTCAGAGCTAAATGAAGAAAAAAATTATTTTTAATTTGCAACCTGATGGAGGTCAGTATAGATGGACTAATAGACCAAGTCCCACACACTGCTAGAAGCCCAAATATTTTTTCAGAGCTAGATGCAGAAAAAAATTATATTCAGTTTGCAACCTGATGGAGGTCAGTATAGATGGACTAATAGAATGATGCTATGCCCAAAAGATTTTACTTCACTAGGTGCAGTAAAAAAATTGGTATTCTATACACAGGTGGTATATCTTGCAACACAGATAGGCTACTCCACTGACTAACACACTCTGCAATAGGCCAAAAAGGATTAGCTTTGCTAGATTCAGCCAAATGCTGTGAAAAAAACTTGCACAGCACTGGCACAGACCTGCCTGGCAAAAACTGATAGGAACTGATGTAACCTAGTCCTGAAAAGGACTCCAATTACAATTAGTCTTTACTCCCACAATCTATCTATTTAAGAGCACAGACCTGCCTGATAAAAGTCGTAGGAAATGCTGTAATCTAGTCCTTAAAAGGACTGCAATCACAACTATTCCCTACTCCCAAGCTATCTGTATATTTGTGCGAAAATTGGCTTGAAATTAACAAGGTATAGCGCACACAGCAACAGCGGTGCCGTCTAACACGCAGCTGCAGCAGTGAGAAAATGGTGGCGACGGGGAAAATGGCTTGGTCTTATAGGGCAAGGACATGTGACATACACTGCCAATCACACATGCCCTTGCTTGTGTGAAAAAAAGCACTTCGCTCCGTGTGTGCGCTGCTGATAGGCTGACAGATTGCACCTCCCCACTGCAAATGCGGGAAAGAGAAAAAAAAATGGAGATCTTCATTGTTCCTGCAGAGATCCATCCCCTGCCCCTCCCCCCGCCCCGCTGTACACTCAAACTGCGTATTAACATTAATTTTCATCATTACTGAGAAAAAATCCAGTTATGATTTTGGTGCACGAACAGTTATCGAACATAACCTCGAACAGCCGAATTTTTCTCAAATTGTTCGTGTTCGCCGACCGGCTCGAACACCGCCCAAAACAGCTCGAATTTGAGATTGGCGAACAGTTCGAGTAGAACAACGCTCATCTCTACCCACGATGCATTTTTAATGTGTGTCCGCAGTGTTTTTGCAGCTGGGGAAACGCATTAAAAACGCATGGTAGAAGGGCAGCAATCTTCCCCAATGATAATCCGCATGTGCTGTGCACATGCTGTGGAAATTTCCGCTGCGGATTATCATTGCGGAAAAAAACGCAGCACTACCAATTATTTTGCGAAAGCGCTACGTTTTCGCCGCCATTGACTTGCATTAGAACGCACCAATTCTGCAAGACTGCATCTGTACTTGCGCAATTGGCGTATTCTAATGTGCGTATAGTACCCGGGTGTGGAGTACAGGAGGCTCTCCTCCACACCCAGGTACCATAGAAACTGTAAAAAAAAGAATAAAATAAAAAATAAAGATTATATGCACCTTCTGGCGGCCCTCGCTGGGCTCCTTCTCCTTTGCCGGCACATCGTGTTGGACTGTAGGACCTGCATTGACGTCACAGTCATGTGACGGTAGGTCCTTCAGTACAGGGCATCGCAATATCCCGGAAGCTAGGAACGAGCGCAGCTGCACACCCCGGGCTATCGGAAGGTAAGTATAGGTTTATTTTTTAATTTTAACCATTCTAAAGGTCACACTATATAAATCCATGCTGTTTGCATGGATTTATATAGTGTGACCTAGTTGTCAAGCACTTTCCAAGTGATACTTAAATCGTCTGGAAAGTGCTTGTCAATCCGTATGGGGAAATGCAAGTGACGATCCGCTTCATTTCCGCATGTCCCTGGCATGAAAAACACATGTACAATCCGCAGGCATTTTTTTCTGCCAGGGTGAGGCAGAAACGCTCAGGAAAAAATCCTGAGCATTTCTGCATCGTGGGTACATAGCCCAATAGTGTCTCCCTGACTGTTTAGACACCAATATATCTGTTTAAAAGAGTCTGGTGTAGGCCAGAGAAATAGAACTGTGGTTTTGCAGTTCCAAGAGTAAAATCTCTCTATTATCCTGCTTTTGCCATTTTTTGCCGTAAAAGAAACAGTAATAGTGTCTCCCTGACTGTTCAGACACAAATATATCTGTTTAAAAGAGTCTGATGTAGGCTACAGAAATAGAATGGTGGTTTTTCTGTTCCACGGGTCAAATCTCTGCATTATCCTGCTTTTGGCATTTTTTGTCGTAAACAAAAACTGTAATAGTGTCTCCCTGCCTGTTCAGACACCAATATATCTGTTTAAAAGAGTCTGGTGTAAGCCAGTGAAATAGAACTGTGGTTTTGCAGTTCCATGGGTCAAATCTCTGTATTATCCTGCTTTTGGCATTTTTTCCCGTAAAAAAAAAGTTAATTGTGTCTCCCTGACTGTTTTCAGACACCAATATATCTGTTTAATAGAGTGTGGTGAAGGCCAGAGAAATAGAACTGTGTTCTTGCAGTTCCATGGGTCAAATCTCTGTATTATCCTGCTTTTGGCATTTTTTGCCGTAAAAAAAAACTTTAAGGCTGTGTGCCCACTATCCATTTTTAATGTGTTTCCGCATCGTTTTTGCAGCTGCGGAAATGCATTAAAAATGCATGGTAGAAGGGCAGCAATGTTCCCCAATGATAATCCGCATGTGCTGTGCACATGCTGTGGAAATTTCCGCTGCGGATTGTCATTGTGGAAAAAAACGCAGGACTACCAATTATTTTGCAGAAGCGCTTCGTATTCGCCACCATTGACTTGCAGTAGAATGCACTAATTCCGCAAGACTGCATCTGTACTTGCGTGATTGGCGCATTCTATTGTGCGTATGGTACCAGGTTGTGGAGGACAGGAGGCTCTCCTCCACTCCCAGGTACCATAGAAACTGTAAAAAAAAGAATAAAATAAAAAAAAAAGATTATATTCACCTTCTGGCGGCCAGCCCTGGGCTCCTTCTCCTTTGCCAGCACATCGCGTTGGACTGTAGGACCTGCGCTGGCATCACAGTCATGTGACGGTAGGTCCTTCAGTACAGTGCATTGCAATATCCTTGCAGCCAGGAATGAGCGCAGCAGCACACCCCAGGCTATCGTAAGGTAAATATATTTTTATTTTTTATTTTTAACCATTCTAAAGGTCACACTATATAAATCCATGATGTTTGCATGGATTTATATAGTGTGACCTAGTTGTCAAGCACTTTCCAAGTGATGCTAAAATCACGTGGAAAGTGTTTGTCAATCCGCATGCGGAAATGCAAGTGAAGATCCGCTTCATTTCCGCATGTCCCTGGCATGAAAAACGCATGTACAATCCACAGGTGTTTTTTTTTCTGAAAGGGAAATGCAGAAATGCTCAGGAAAAAATCCTGAGCATTTCTGCATCGTGGGCACATAGCCCAGTAGTGTCTCTCTGACTGTTCAGACACCTATATATATGTTTAAAAGAGTCTGGTGTAAGCCAGAGAAATAGAACTGTGGTTTTGCAGTTCCACGGGTCAAATCTCTGTATTATCCTGCTTTTGCCATTTTTTGCTGTAAAAAAAACTATAATAGTGTCTCCCTGATTGTTCAGACACCAATATGTCTGTTTAAAAGAGTCTGGTGTAGGCCAAAGAAATAGAACTGTGGTTTTGCAGTTCCACATGTCAAATCTCTGTATCATCCTGCTTTTGGCATTTTTTGCCGTAAAAAAACCCTAAAATACTGTCTCACTGACTGCTCAGACACCATTATATCTGTTTAAAAGAGTCTGGTGTAGACCAGAGAAATAGAACTGTGGTTTTGCAGTTTCACAGGTCAAATCTCTGTATTATCCTGCTTTTGGCATTTTTTGCCGTAAAAAAAACTGTAATAGTGTCTCCCTGACTGTTCAGACACCAATATATCTGTTTAAAAGGGTCTGCTGTAGGCCAGAGAAATAGAATTGTGGCTTTGCAGTTCCACGGGTCAAACTCTGTATTATCCTGCTTTTGGCATTTTGTGCCGTAAAAAAAAATTTAATAGTGTCTCCCTGACTTTTCAGACACCAATTTATATGCTTAAAAGAGTCTGGTGTAGGCCAGAGAAATATAACTGTGGTTTTGCCGTTCCACCGGTTAAACCACTGTATTATCCTGCTTTTGGCATTTTTTGCTGTAAAAAAAAAACAGTAATAGTGTCTCCCTGACTGTTTAGACACAAATATATCTGTTTAAAAGAGTCTGGTGTAGACCAGAAAAATAGTACTGTGGTTTAGCAGTTCCATGGATCAAATCTCTATATTATCCTGCTTTTGGCATTTTTTGGCGTAAAAAAAAAACTTTAATAGTGTCTCGCTGACTCTTCAGACACAAATATATCTGTTTAAAAGAGTCTGTTGTAGGCAAGAGAAATAGAACTGTGGTTTTGCAGTTCCCCTGGTCAAATCTCTGTATTATACTGCTTTTGGCATTTTTTGCCGTAAAAAAAGAATGAAATAGTGTCTCCCTGACTGATCAGACACCAATATATCTGTTTAAAAGAGTCTAATGTAGGCCAGAGAAATAGAACTGTGGTTTTGCAGTTCCATGGGTAAAATTTTTTTATTATCCTGCTTTTGGCTTTTTTTGCCGTAAAAAAAAAAGTCATAGTGTCTCCCTGACTGTTCAGACACAATTATATCTAGTATAAAAGAGTCTGGTGAAGGCCAGAGAATCAGAACTGTGGTTTTTCAGTTCCACAGGTCAAATCTCTATATTATCCTGCTTTTGGCAATTTTTCCCGTAAAAAAAAAACGTAATAGTGTCTCCCTGACTGTTCAGACACAAATATACCTGCATAAAAGAGTCTGGTGTAGGCCAGAGAAATAAACTGTGGTTTTGCAGTTCAATGGGTCAAATCTCTGTATCATCCTGCTTTTGGCATTTTTTGCTGTAAAAAAAAACTGTAATAGTGTACTTCTGACTGTTCAGACACCAATATATCAGTTTATTAGAATGTGGTGTAGGCCAGAGAAATAGAACTGTGGTTTTGCAGTTCCACGTGTAAAATCTCTGCCTCATCCTGCTTTTGGCATTTTTTGCCGTAAAAAAAAACAGTAATAGTGTCTCCCTGACTGTTCAGACACAAATATATCTGTTTAAAAGAGTCTGGTGTAGGCCAGAGAAATAGAACTGTGGTTTTGCAGTTCCACGGGTCAAATCTCTGTATTATTCTGATTTTGGCTTTTTTTGCCGTAAAAAAAAACAGTAATTGTGTCTCCCTGACTGTTCAGACACAAATATATCTGTTTAAAAGAGTCTGGTGTAGGCCAGAGAAATAAAACTGTGGTTTTGCAGTTCCATGGGTCAAATCTTTGTATTATCCTGCTTTTGGCATTTTTTGCTGTAAAAAAAACTGTAATTGTGTCTTTCTGACTAGTGTTGAGCCACCCCCGTAGTGTTCGAGTTCGGTTCGGTTCGTCGAACACCCGTGTGTTCGCCGAACTGTTCGTCGAACTGTTCGTCGAACACCTTCGAACACCGTTAAAACCAATGGCAGGCAAACAAAAACACATAGAAACACATAGAAAACACCTTCAAAGGTGTCCAAAAGCTGACAAACTGCTCAGAAGACACAACTAACACATGGAAAAGTGACAAGTACATATAGTCATGCGAAAAGAAAAGAGGTGGAGGAGTAAAAGGAGGGGGAGACACAGATATAGGCATGTCATGCCCTTCTAAAATCCAAAAAGTGAGAAGCCGAGACGGCCAGTCCGCTCCTGCCCGTGCCACCTCCGTGTCGCCGGGTTTGTGCCAGAGCCGCGGTGAACCCTGACGGCCAGCCCCCCTCTCCCAATACTGGTGCCTGTCCGCTGGTGGGTCGAGAGAGCCCCCCTGTGGTGGAGGCAGCTCTAAGCTTTTTAATTTAAATTGTCCCTCTAATTTGAATGAATACACTTTAAATCCATTTACAAGGATCTATTGGAGGGCAAGTCTCATGCCAGCAGCCGCGTAATTCCAGCTCCAGTAGCGTCCACTAAAGCTGCTGCAGTTAAAAAGCTTTTATAAGGATCGAGCTCGGCTGTCCACCGCAAGGCATCCTTGTGCCAGTCCCAGCCCCTATGCCTTGGGGTGCCTCCTGATGCTCTTCACTAAGTATCCCGTGGTCCCGAAGCATTTCCTTTGAAAAAATTAAGTGTCCAAACTACAGGTGGTGTAGCTTGCTTAACAGCCGGGATAATCCGCTGACTAGCAGACACTGCTACTAGGCACAAAGTATTTCCTGGGCTAGATGCAGTTAAAAATTTGTAAGTAGATACTCTCGTTGGATGCTGAGAAAGCATTCCATAGAGTCTCCTGGCACGCCATATATGATTCTCTTAAAAAGCTTGGGGTAGGGGTCTAGGGGACCCTTTTATAGCCAAAATCACGGCCCTGTATCACAATACGTCACCTAGGCTGAAGATAAATGGAACTGTAGCACCGAGGGCTCGGTTGCTGCAGACGTATTGCACCTCACCCAGAGGTGTGATATCTCACTCTCAGATAAGGATGGAGTGTGGATCAGGACCCGACACCTGCATGCATTACACCACATTGCCGAGGGGCAGGGCGACCAATATGCCCCTGAGATGGGCACGACAGTCCCTGTCCCTGGCTGGAGTGGGGGGAGGGAACACTGAGGAAGGGGAACCCTGCAGTGCAGGAGCAGGGAGGAAGCAGTTCCTGGGTGCATTGAGAAGGGAGTATAAAAGGTTGTCACCATCTTAGTTCAGTGCAGAGAAGTCTGAGCAGAAGTGGCAGGGAGCAGGGGCTCTGCATGAGCTCTGCTCCGGAGGCGGGCCTAGTAACAGAGGCCCAGGCCTGCAAGAGGGAGAAGGAAGGAAGAGGAGCGGAGAAGGCTCCAGGAACGAGGAATGAAGGGATCCCAGGGGTGCGGACAGGCGAGTCGCCACCGCACGCCCGAATCCACCTGCGTGGAGGGGTCAGGCCAAAGGGGGAGACCGGTCCCCGAACTAGTGGAGGCAGGAAACAACCCTCAGCTAGAAACCGGAGGCTCTGACATTTTATGTGGCGCAGCCCCTTGCTCCACCCGCTAGGAAGGCACCACATAGGGTCAGGGAAACTGGCGCCAAGTTTACCAAGAGGAGGCCCGAGGCAGCCGGACAGAAGTGTTGGTAAGAAAGGCCAGACAAAGGACACACAAAGGGGGTCCTGTGAAGCGCTCCAAAGTTATCTGGGAGTTGTCTGAGCCCCTCACCTGGTGAGCACAGTACGACATGGGCAGCCGTTACCTGCAGACGTGGTCTGGATAATAAGAACTGTGAGTAAAGGCCCTGAACTGCATCACTGACTCCGTGTCGTTACTGCTGCTGCCCTGCACCATCACCCCCATCCTCCGCATACACTGCCCTGAGGCTATACTCCTCCCGTGGGGAGTTATGCTACGCTCTGCTGCACCCACAACACCAGCCTTAGCGGTCTGCCCTGTAGCGGCGGTTCACTCTGACCGCAATCCACGGGTGGCGTAGTCGGACATTTAAACATCAAAACCACATAAATAGTTCCGCCACTGGTTTGACCGCCCTGAGCCACGGAACCGGATCGCCGCCACGAAGACTACAACCACCAGCATCCACCAAAAAGTGTCCGGCTCCGGGTGTCCCAAGGCCCAGGGGGTGCGTCAGAACATTTTCATCACCTTTCACAATCACCAATGGGACAAGGCAGGGATGTCCTCTGTCCCCTCTCTTATACATCCTAGTGACGGAGCACCTGCTCTCATCAATTCGCCATAACCCCAATATTAGGTGGATTGAGGTGGGAGGCACCGAGTACAAGTGCTCTCTATTTGCTGATGATGTCCTAGTATATATCACTCAATCACATATATCCATCCCTGCTGTTATGGCTGAAATAGATCACTTTGTTACATGGTAAAATTTTAAAATCAATGCAGCGAAGTCTGAGGCCCTCGATGTCTCCCTCCCTAAATCCATATAGGATTCCATCCAGTCCAACTTTCCCTTTGCCTGGCCCTCACAGGGTATCAAATACTTAGGAATTCCTATTCATAGAGACCTCTCCCATCTATGTTATCTTAATTTTGGGCCCTTTATTGAACAATTCCATACAGACCACGGTTGGCAAGTTAGAACTGTAAGATTCACTACGTGAACCACTGGTGTTTTGTGGAAAAGCACATGTACACCGCGTTCCAAATTATTATGCAAAAAGTGTTTAGGAGTGATAAGGGAAGAATTTGTTTGTTTGTCAGTTAAACTCATTGATGGTGATGTGTGTCAGGGCTCTTTATATCACTGTAAGCAATTGCAGACACCTGTGCTAATTAGTTTGGCAGGTGTGTCCAATGAAAGGCAAGACTACTTAAGAAGGCTCTCTCACATTATTAAGCAGCCTACATTTTCTGCCAAAATGGGAAAGAAAAAGGATGTGTCGGCTGCTGAGAAGCAACAAATTGTGGAGTGTTTAGGTCAAGGCATGACTACAATCAACATTGTGTGATGATCAGGATGAAGTGTCTTGGCAATCAAGAAGTATGTAGCTGATTCACAGTACACACGTGTGCGTGCTGATAAGGGCAAATTGAGGACTCTTTCCTACAGGCAATTACGTCAGGTTGAAACAGCAGCGGCAAAAAAGCCTTGTCATAGCAGCAGACAAGTTTTTGAAGCTGCTTGTGCCTCCAACGTCCCCCGAACAACAAGATGCAGGGTCCTTCAGAGGTTTGCAGCTGTGCATATGCCATCCTGTCGACCTCCTCTATCCACTTCACACAAGCAGAAACGGCTCCAGTGGGCCAAACATTACATGAAGACTGATTTCAAAACTGTTTTGTTCACGGATGAGTGCCGTGCAGCGCTCGATGGTCCAGATGAATGGAGTGGAGGATGGCTGGTTGATGGACACCCCACGCAAACACGGCTACAGCGCCAACAAGGAGGAGGTGGAGTAATGTTTTGGGCTGGAATCATGGGGAGAGAGATTGTCGGCCCCTTTAGGATCCCTGAAGGCGCTAAAGATGAACTCCATAATGTATGTGGATTTTCTCAAACAGCACTTCCTGCCATGGTTCAAGAAGAAGAACCGTGTATTTCACAGCAAGATCATTTTTCTGCATGATAATGCACCATCTCATGCTGCACATAAAACATCTGCATCTCTGGCTGATATGGGCATAAAAGGGGACAAACTTATGGTGTGACCCCCATGCTCCCCTGACCTCTACCCCATTCAGAACCTTTGGAGCATCATTAAAAGGAGTGTCTATGATGGCGGGAGGCAGTTCACATCTAAGCAACAGCTCTGGGAGGGTATTCTGTCCTCATGCAAAACAATTGAAGCAGAAACCATCCAAAACCTGACAAATTCAATGGACGAGAGAGTTCAGAAGCTCCTTTCGAACAAGGGGTCCTATGTGAAAATGTAACATCACCTAGAATAAAGTTTTGAGTTGAAAACTGTTTGATTTCAGTTTCTAACAACCTGCTAATGCTTATAATTTCAAAAATGACCATTTTTTTGGTCTTTATTAAAATGAAAAGGTTGATCGAAAAGTTTGGGGGATCTAAGAGTGTGGCAACCCAGTAGTCATGATTACTTCGAATTCTGACAATATGAGGGTCATGCTGCAGGTAGTGCAGCAAGAAGGCACTTATGTGTCTTGCGCATCTCGGAGCCCCAAAATTATTTTCCGGGCTAGATGCAGCTAAAAATTATTTTTAATTTTAAATCTGGTGAAGCTTATTATAGATGGCCTAATAGGATCAGTGCTGCACACTGCTACAAAGCCCAAATTATTTTCCAGTCAAGATACAGATAAACATGATTAGTAATTTGAAAGCTTAAAACGGTTGGTAGGGTGATTTTAACCAATCATCAAGCTTTTACTCTCCCCAGGATGACACAGGGGTAGAAAAGTCGTTTCGGATCCATGATTTGTTCATCTTTATGAACGTGAGTCTGTCTACATTATCAGTGGAGAGCCGCGTGCGCTTATCTGTCAGCACACCACCAGCAGCGCTGAACACACGTTCAGACAGAACGCTGGCTGCGGGGCATGACAAGATCTCCAAGGCGTAAGTGGCTAGCTCCGGCCATTTATCCAGATTGGAAGCCCAAAAAGAGCAAGGGTCCAGTGACACAGTCGTGGCTTCAATGTTTACTTGGAGATACTCCTGTACCATCGTCTCTAGGCGTTGACTATGTGTCAGACTTCTTGTCTCCTGTGGCCTTGCAAAGGATGGGCTAAAAAAGTGGTGAAATGATTCCGCAAAATTGATGTTACCAGCAGATACTGTGGTTCTGTTACGGTTTGAGTGCTGAACACTTGACGGTCCCACGGTTGGCAAGTTGGAACTGTGAGATTCACTACGTGCACCACTGGTATTTTGTGGAAAAGCACATGTAAGATTCTGCAACAGTCTGTGCTGATACTCCTGCATGCGTGCATCCCTTTCTATGGCAGGAATAATTTCTGCAAATTTACTTTTGTACCGGGGATCTAACAGTGTGGCAACCCAGTAGTCAGGATTATTTCTAATTCTCACAATTCGAGGGTCATGTTGCAGGTAGTGCAGCAAGAAGGCACTCATGTGTGTTGCGCATCCAGGAGCACCAAGTCCCTGTTGTGTTGGTGGCGAGGTAACAATCATGCTTCTTTCCTCTGTCCTCTCCCCCCAACCTCGCACAACAGAAATGTGATCAAGGTCTCCCTCATCTGATGAGTCTTCCATCAGTTCGTCCTCCACTTCTTCCTGGGCTCCTGCACCTTCCTCACTAGTTTGGCTGCTACCATGCGCCCTGGTAAAACCATCTCCCCCACCCTCACATGCCTGCCGCCTTGGTGCTGCCGACCGTCTGGACCTTGCAGATGTTAGCCCTTCCGCATACAACTCCTCCTCCTCTACTTCCTCCACCTCCTCTTGTGCCACCACCTGACTCCGAATTCTGTTTAACATGTGCTCCAGCATGTAAATCACCGGAATAGTCATGCTGATAATGGCATCGTCAGCACTAAACATCTTCGTCGCCATTTCAAAACTGTGCAGAAGGGTGCATAGGTTCCTGATCTGAGACCACTCCTCCAGCGTGATTTGCCCCACCTCTGAATCTCGTTGGCCCAGGCTATACGTCAGAACGTATTGCACCAGGGCTTGTCGGTGCTGCCACAGTCGCTGCAACATGTGCAGAGTTGAATTCCACCGGGTAGGCACATCGCATTTTAGCCGGTGAAGTGGCAGGCCCAACGACTTCTGTAGAGATGTAAGTCGCTGAGCTGCGGGATGCGAACGGCGGAAGTGAGCACACAGCGACCGTGCCCTCTGCAGAAGGCCATCTAGTCTGGGATAGTGGGCTAAAAATTGCTGGACAACCAGGTTCAACACGTGAGCCATACAAGGCACGTGTGTGACATTGCCCTGGCGAAGGGCCGCACCCAGGTTTGCAGCATTGTCGCACACGGCCTTCCCTGGTTTCAGGTCCAGTGGAGACAACCATTCATGAAATTGGTTCTCCAGAGCTGACCACAACTCCTCAGCTGTGTGACTCACATTTCCCAGACATTTCAATGTAAAAACCGCCTGATGATGTTGAGCCCTACTGCCAGCATAGTAAGGAGGTGTGCAGGATCCCTTCGGCGCAGTTAGAAAGCTTGTGGCATGACCAGACAGGCTTTGGGTGCAGGTGGAAGACCGAGAGGAGGTTGAGGAGGCAGAAGCAGTGGAGGAACTTTGACATAAAGAGGATTGACGCACAACTCGTGGGGACGGCAAGACTTGGACAGCAGCCCCTTGTCCTGCTGTCACCATAGTTACCCAGTGCCCAGTCAGCGACATGTAACGCCCCTGTCCATGCCTACTCGTCCAAGTGTCTGTGGTGAAATGCACCCTGTCACACACAGAGTTTCTCAAAGAAGCGGTGATGTTGTGTGCGACATGCTGGTGGAGCGCAGGCACACCTTTCTTTGAGAAGTAGTGCAGACTGGGCATCTGGTACTGGGGCACTGCGACGGACATAAGGTCTCGAAAATCCTCTGTGTCCACCAGGCGGAAAGGCAGCATTTCTGTAGCCAAGAGCTTGCAGATGGTGAAATTCAACCTCTTAGCTTTCTCATGGCTAGGAGGAAATGGTCTTTTACTTGTCCACATCTGAGGGACCGAGGGCTGGCTATTGTGCTTAGACGGGGTTGATAAGGGTATCCCCGGCAAACTGCCGGTCTGTGAGGAAGATGCAGGCGGACATGTTAGGTTGCCTTGATCCAAAGGTGGTGCTATCGATGTCGGACAGCGCTCAACACCAGCTGGTGTTACCACCTCCAAAGAAAATGATGACCTGCCAATCACGCTGGCTGTTGCGGGTAAAGAGGTGGCAGGTCTGCGCCCCAAAACAGGTGTGACTGCTGTCCCCCCAGTCACAGAGGATGAAGAGGCCGCGGATGCACAAGATATGGCAGACGGTGATTGGCCCGGCCGGCTAGGCCGCATTGTAGCACACTGAGCTTCCCACTGCAACTTATGCTTCATGTCCATGTGCCGGTTCATGCATGAAGTACTCAAACTATGTATTTTTTGGCCTCTACTTAGCTTTTGCTGACAAATGTTACAGATAACACGAGTTGGGTCATCTTTATCGATCTGAAAAAATGCCCAGGCTATGCAAGGCTTAGCACCCATGCGACCTGAAGAGCCACCACGACTTGTGGTGAGAGGCAGAGTTGTGTTTGAGGATGCAGTTGTTGACGTGCTTCCAGTACTACGTCTCTGTCCAGGAAGGCGCAACCTGATCTCGTCGTCACTAGCATCTTCCTCCACCTCCTCTGCTGACCTCATCTCTTGGCTGACTGTGGGTTGACAGTAAGTGGGATCTCCGACCTCATCATCATCACCCTGTGCGTTATCACACCCGTCGTCCTCAGAGCCAACCTGTTCCTGCCCTGACAAAAAACTAAAGTTGTCGCTCCAATCAGGTATTTGAGTCTTATCATCGTCTTCCTCATTGTCTCCACCAACAGGAGTTACAGTTTGGGAATGAGGGTCTACATTATGGTCAGAACCTTCTGCGTCTGGTCCTGGATCCGACTCATAAAGATTCTGGGCATCAGTGCAGATCATTTCCTCGTCTGGATTCACAGAAGCGCTGGAGTCGACCTCTGATTCCCAGGCTATAGTATGAGTAAACAGCTCTGCAGACTCAACCATCTGTTCTACCTCATACTCAGACGGGCAGCTGGAGATTTGGGAGCTGTGAGGAAGCAAGTGCGATTTGGGTGACACCTTTGAGGACTGGAGTATTTGTGATGTTGAAGTTGATGTGGAGGAGAGCCCACTTAAAGGAGCACTTGATATCCGTTGAAGCACCTGCTGTTTTTGTGCCTCATCTGGAATTTGTAGCGATTGGCGTGGCCGTAAGAAAGGGATCTTATCACATTGTCCGCTAAAATAAGTATACATTTTAGTTTGGCTGGAAGATGGTCTTTCTTCTGCACCTACCCCACGGACACAACCTTTTTTCCCCTTCCCAACACGCCTATTCCCCTTTCCACCAGCAGCAGGCCTTTTTCCACTCATTTTGGTGGTTAACTAATTCACAACTCTGGAGTTGTTTGCACAAAAAAACAATGGATGGTAACCGAGCAGAGCTGAGTGGCCAAACTGTGGTATTAGGCCAAAACTATTGGCTGGGCTAGATGCAGAAAAAAATTATTTTTAATTTGCAACCTGATGGAGGTCAGTATAGATGGACTAATAGAACAAGTCCCACACGCTGCTAGAAGCCCAAATATTTTTTCAGAGATAAATGAAGAAAAAAATTATTTTTAATTTGCAACCTGATGGAGGTCAGTATAGATGGACTAATAGACCGAGTCCCACACATTGCTAGAAGCCCAAATATTTTTTCAGAGCTAGATGCAGAAAAAAATTATTTTTAATTTGCAACCTGATGGAGGTCAGTATAGATGGACTAATAGACCAAGTCCCACACACTGCTAGAAGCCCAAATATTTTTTCAGAGCTAGATGCAGAAAAAAATTATTTTTAATTTGCAACCTGATGGAGGTCAGTATAGATGGACTAATAGACCAAGTCCCACACACCGCTAGAAGACCAAATATTTTTTCAGAGCTAGATGCAGAAAAAAATTATTTTTAATTTGCAACCTGATGGAGGTCAGTATAGATGGACTAATAGACCAAGTCCCACACACTGCTAGAAGCCCAAATATTTTTTCAGAGCTAGATGCAGAAAAAAATTATTTTTAATTTGCAACCTGATGGAGGTCAGTATAGATGGACTAATAGAACAAGTCCCACACGCTGCTAGAAGCCCAAATATTTTTTCAGAGATAAATGAAGAAAAAAATTATTTTTAATTTGCAACCTGATGGAGGTCAGTATAGATGGACTAATAGACCAAGTCCCACACACTGCTAGAAGCCCAAATATTTTTTCAGAGCTAGATGCAGAAAAAAATTATTTTTAATTTGCAACCTGATGGAGGTCAGTATAGATGGACTAATAGACCAAGTCCCACACACTGCTAGAAGCCCAAATATTTTTTCAGAGCTAGATGCAGAAAAAAATTATTTTTAATTTGCAACCTGATGGAGGTCAGTATAGATGGACTAATAGACCAAGTCCCACACACCGCTAGAAGCCCAAATATTTTTTCAGAGCTAGATGCAGAAAAAAATTATATTCAGTTTGCAACCTGATGGAGGTCAGTATAGATGGACTAATAGAATGATGCTATGCCCAAAAGATTTTACTTCACTAGGTGCAGTAAAAAAATTGGTATTCTATACACAGGTGGTATATCTTGCAACACAGATAGGCTACTCCACTGACTAACACACTCTGCAATAGGCCAAAAAGGATTAGCTTTGCTAGATTCAGCCAAATGCTGTGAAAAAAACTTGCACAGCACTGGCACAGACCTGCCTGGCAAAAACTGATAGGAACTGATGTAACCTAGTCCTGAAAAGGACTCCAATTACAATTAGTCTTTACTCCCACAATCTATCTATTTAAGAGCACAGACCTGCCTGATAAAAGTCGTAGGAAATGCTGTAACCTAGTCCTTAAAAGGACTGCAATCACAACTATTCCCTACTCCCAAGCTATCTGTATATTTGTGCGAAAATTGGCTTGAAATTAACAAGGTATAGCGCACACAGCAACAGCGGTGCCGTCTAACACGCAGCTGCAGCAGTGAGAAAATGGTGGCGACGGGGAAAATGGCTTGGTCTTATAGGGCAAGGACATGTGACATACACTGCCAATCACACATGCCCTTGCTTGTGTGAAAAAAAGCACTTCGCTCCGTGTGTGCGCTGCTGATAGGCTGACAGATTGCACCTCCCCACTGCAAATGCGGGAAAGAGAAAAAAAAATGGAGATCTTCATTGTTCCTGCAGAGATCCATCCCCTGCCCCTCCCCCCGCCCCGCTGTACACTCAAACTGCGTATTAACATTAATTTTCATCATTACTGAGAAAAAATCCAGTTATGATTTTGGTGCACGAACAGTTATCGAACATAACCTCGAACAGCCGAATTTTTCGCAAATTGTTAGTGTTCGCCGACCGGCTCGAACACCGCCCAAAACAGCTCGAATTTGAGATTGGCGAACAGTTCGAGTAGAACAACGCTCATCTCTACTTCTGACTGTTCAGACACAAATATATCTGTTTAAAAGAGTCTGGTGTAGGCCAGAGAAATAGAACTGTGGTTTTGCTGTTCCATGGGACAAATCTCTTTATTATCCTGCTTTTGGAATTTTTTGCTGTAAAAAAAACTGTAATAGTGTCTCCCTACCTGTTCAGACACAAATATATCTGTTTAAAAGAGTCTGGTGTAGGCCAGAGAAGAAGAACTGTGGTTTTGCAGTTCCACGGGTCAAATCTCTGTATTATCTGCTTTTGGCATTTTTTGCCGTAAAAAGAAAACAGTAATAATGTCTCCCTGACTGTTCAGACACAAATATATCTGTTTAAGATAGTCTGGTGTAGGCCAGAGAAATCGAACTGTGGTTTTGCAGTTCCATGGGTCAAATCTCTGTATTATCCTGCTTTTGGCATTTTTTGCCGTAAAAAAAAACAGTAATAGTGTCTCCCTGACTGATCAGACACCATTATATCTGTTTAAAAGAGTCTAATGTAGGCCAGAGAAATAGAACTGTGGTTTTGCAGTTCCATGGGTAAAATTTCTTTATTATCCTGCTTTTGGCATTTTTTGCCGTAAAAAAAAAACAGTCATAGTGTCTCCCTGACTGTTCAGACACAATTATATCTTGTATAAAAGAATCTGGTGTAGGCCAGAGAATCAGAACTGTGTTTTTTTCAGTTCTACAGGTCAAATCTCTATATTATCCTGCTTTTGGCATTTTTTGCCGTAAAAAAAAAACGTAATAGTGTCTCCCTGACTGTTCAGACACAAATATACCTGTATAAAAGAGTCTGGTGTAGGCCAGAGAAATAAACTGTGGTTTTGCAGTTCAACGGGTCAAATCTCTGTATTATCCTGCTTTTGGCATTTTTTGCTGTAAAGAAAATCTGTAATAGTGTTCTTCTGACTGTTCAGACACAAATATATCTGTTTAAAAGAGTCTGGTGTAGGCCAGAGAAATAGAATTGTGGTTTTGCAGTTCCATGGGTCAAATCTCTGCATTATCCTGCTTTTGGCATTTTTTGCCGTAAAAAAAACAGTAATAGTGTCTCCCTGACTGTTCAGACACAAATATATCTGTTTATTAGAATGTGGTGTAGGCCAGAGAAATAGAACTGTGGTTTTGCATTTCCACGGGTAAAATCTCTGCATCATCCTGCTTTTGGCATTTTTTGCCGTAAAAAAAAACAGTAATAGTGTCTCCCTGACTGTTCAGACTCAGATATTTCTGTTTAAAAGAGTCTGGTGTAGGCCAGAGAAATAGAACTGTGGTTTTGCAGTTCCACGGGTCAAATCTCTGTATTATTCTGCTTTTGGCATTTTTTGCCATAAAAAAAACAGTAATAGTGTCTCCCAGACTGTTCAGACACAAATATATCTGTTTAAAAGAGTCTGGTGTAGGCCAGAGAAATAAAACTGTGGTTTTGCAGCACCACGGGTCAAATCTCTGTATTATCCTGCTTTTGGCATTTTTTGCCTTAAAAAAAACAGTAATAGTGTCTCGACCGCATACTCCTCCTCACCCTGATGCTCCTTCCTCCCACTATGCCGAGTGTCTTCAGACAGCAACTGATCCCACACTTGGACACTCTGAAGAGCTGTTCACTGGTCCATTTCCATATTTGTGCCCCTTGCCTGCTCCACTTGAAGTGGTGGAAGAGGAGATCCCATGTAGCAATGCCCAAAATATTTGAACAGCCACGGCCACAGGAAGTCGACGCTGGCAATTTGTCACAAGAGGTGGACGATGACAAGACACAATTGCCACGAAGTGAGGAGGAGGATCGTGGTGCTCAAGTGAAAGAGGAGGAGGTGGTGGATGATCTAGTAACTGACCCAACGTGGCAGGAGGACACGCAGAGCGAGGCCAGCAGCACACAGGGGAAGGGAGGCAGAGTACCCCAACAGGCAGGAAGAAGCAGTGTGGTGGCCGCACACAGAAGGCGGGCAACAATTCTCCGTAACACCATGCGAGGGACGCTGCCAGTACAACCGGTAAGTCTTCCAGAGTCTGGAATTTTTTTAAAGACTCTGCTGATAACCTCAAAAAAGCCATTTGTACCACCTGCATTCCAGCATCAGCAGGGGTGACAAAACTACCAGCCTGACCACCACCAGCATGATCAGGCACATGTCAGCAAAGCACCACACTTTGTGGGGCAAAGTGCAGGTTCCACAACCTGTGTCAGTGGGTGTCACCACTGCTTCTTCCGCTGTTGTGCGTGTAATAGAACCCCCTGTTGTTCGTGCAAGGCAATCCCCTGTCCATACTGCATGCAAAGATGCCCCCTCCTCTCAGTTTTCACTAGTTATGGCACTTTCTCAAGAAACAGCATCAACGTCCACGTCCACGTCCCACAGCAGCGATCAATTACCCATATCCCAGAGCTTTGAACGAAAGCGCAAATTCACAGCCAACGCCCCAAAGGCCACAGTCCTAAATTTGCACAACTGCTTGCGTTGGCAATGCTGCCTTTTAGGCTGGTGGCGACGGAATCCTTCTGCAACATTATGGCGGTGGCCGTCCCTCGGTACTCGGTCCTCAGCCGACACTATTTTGCCCGGTGTGCAATCCCTGCACTACACAAGCACGTGTCCCAAAACATCTGCCGTGCCCTCAACAACGAAGTTACTGGGAGAGTCCACCTGACAAAGGACACGTGGACTAGTGCTTGTGGCCAGGGACGGTACATCTCCCTGACTACACACTGGGTAAACATAGTGGAAGCCGGGACCCAGTCAGACCTTGGGACGGAACACATCCTCCCCACATTGAGGATTGCGGGCCCTATGTCAATCAGAGTTGCCCCCACAGTGTACAGCTCCTGGGAATCATCCTCCCCCTCCTCATGTTCAGCCTCCTTCTCAGATATCACCACATCAGTGACAAGCTGGAAGCATTGCAGTACTGCCTCAGCCAAGCGGCAAAATGCTGTGCTGAAACTCATAAGCTTAGGTGATAAACCTCACACTGCTTGTGAGTTGTGGACAGCTGTGAAAGAGTAGGCAGATTTGTGGCTGAGACCGCTGAACCTACATCCAGGCATGGTCTTGTGTGACAATGGCAGTAACCTGGTGGTGGCTCTGAGGCGAGGCGAGATCACACGCGTACCATGCCTGGCTCATGTGCTTAAACTCGTGGTTCAGCAGTTTCTTAAATCGTACCCCAAGTTGCCAGATCTGCTCGTCAAAGTACGCCGCCTGTCAGCTCATTTTTGGAAGTCGACTACAGCTTCCGCCGCCCTTGCTTTTTTGCAGCAGCGTCAGCAACTTCCGGCACACCGACTGGTGTGTGATGTCCCCAAACGTTGGAACTCTACCCTCCACATGTTGCAAAGGATTTGTGAGCAGAAGAGAGCAGTTGTGGAGTACCATCTGCAACAAGGCCATCGATATTCAGGTCAGACTTCTCACTTAAGACCTCAGGAGTGGACCTGGATGACTGACATATGTACCTTCCTGACAAACTTTGAGGAGTCCACCAAGATGGTGAGTGGCGATGATGCCATCATTAGCTTCAGCATCCCAGTTTTCTGTCTTTTGCAGCGCTCTCTGCAGAGAATTAAAGAGGAGGTATTGCAGCCAGAGTATGATGAGATGGATCAAGAAGCCATAATGGGCGATTACACACAACCCAGCTATATCTCATCCCAACGTGCATTGGGGGACAATGAGGGAGAGGAGGAGGAGGAGGAAGAACAGGAGCTGGTATCATGCGCTGTAGACGGTAGTACCTGTACAACTGTCATACAGTCGGTTCAGCATGGGTGGCCTGAGGACAGGGGGGAGGAGGAGGAGAGCATGGTCAGTCGTCATCTTGGTGAGGAAACGGAAGTCTTGCCCGTTACCAGTCTGGCACGCATGGCTGACTTTATGTTACGCTGCCTTAATCGTGACCCTCGCATTGTCAAAATGTTGGGTGACAGTAACTACTGGTTGGTGACACTTTTAGACCCCCGCTACAAGGAGAAATGTCACTCTCTTAGTCCTGAGGTGGAAAGGTCTGCAAAAATGTGGCAGTACCAGAAGGCCCTTGCTGCAAAACTGTTAAAAAAATTCCCATCTGAACACACTAGCGGCAGAGGTCACAGTTCATTGACCAACCAAGGCGTACAGGCGAGAGAGACGCAACTCCAATCCAGCAGAGGCAGGGGAACACTGTCAACATTCTGGGACAGTTTTATAAGACGCGCCCCTCTTCCAGGCCCTGAAGCGCGGGGTACTCTCACAGGAAGTGGAAAGTTTCAAAGGATGGTGAGGGAGTACCTTGCTGACCGTACCAGTATCCTCCGTGATTCCTCTGTGCCTTTTAATTATTGGGTATCCAAGCTGGACACTTGGAATGAACTCGCTCTGTACGCCTTGGAGGTCCTGGCCTGCCCTGCCGCTAGCGTGTTATTGGAGCTTGATTTTAGTGCCGCTGGGGGAATTATAACTGATAAGCGCACTCTCCTGTCAACTGAAAATGCTGACAAGCTGACCATTATCAAAATGAACAAGGGCTGGATTGGGCCAGATTTCTCATCACCACCAAATGACAGCAGAGTAACATAAAGTCAAATCCACTGTGTTATTTTGGGAGGTGTATTCCCATGCACCGCTTCACACCCACACATGGGTATACGCTTCTTCATTTCGCCTGTATTTTGCTCTTCTCCTTATACTCAGCCTCCACTATACCACCAGGGTGATCGTGGTCCGTGTGGCCAGCATTGCAAGTTCCTCCGTCCTAATTTTTGGCAGCTTTTGCTTGGAAGGCATAGGCAAAGACTACGGGAGACCCACTTCCCAATAATTGGAATAATGTTTTTAATATGCTGTACTGCATGGCTCTTGTAAGGGGCATGAAAACCATCTCGTTAAGCTATTCTGAACTCCACATCTCTTCCAAGGGGCATTAAAACCGTCTTGTTAAGCTACTGCGACCTCCACCACTTTTCCAAGGGGCATTAAAACCGTCTTGTTAAGCTACTGCGACCTACACCACTTTTCCAAGGGGCATTGATATTTTTTTTTTTCCACTTTGACCTCCACCATTCTTCCAAGGGGCATTAAAACTGTCTTGTTAAGCTACTGTGACCTCCACGTCTCTTCCAAGGGGCATTTAAACCGTCTTGTTAAGTTTATGCGACCTCCACCACTTTTCCAAGTGGCATTAAAACCGTCTTGTTAAGCTACTGCGACCTCCACCACTTTTCCAAGGGGCACTGATATTGTCTTTTTATTCCACTGCGACCTCCACCATTCTTTCAAGGGGCATTAAAACCGTCTTGTTAAGCTACTGCGACCTCCACGTCTCTTCCAAGGGGCATTAAAACCGTCTTGTTAAGCTACTGCAACCTCCACGTCTCTTCCAAGGGGCATTAAAACCATCTTGTTAAGCTACTGCGACCTCCACCACTTTTCCAAGGGGCATCAAAACCATCTTGTTAAGCTACTGCGACCTCCACCACTTTTCCAAGGGGCATTAAAACCATCTTGTTAAGCTACTGCGACCTCCACCACTTTTCCAAGGGGCATTGATATTGTCTTTTTATTCCACTGCGACCTCCACCATTCTTCCAAGGGGCATTAAAACCATCTTGTTAAGCTACTGTGACCTCCACGTCTCTTCCAAGGGGCATTAAAACCGTCTTGTTAAGATACTGCAACCTCCAAGTCTTTTCCAAGGGGCATTGAAATGTTGTTTTTAATTAACTCTAACCTTCACGACTCTTCCAATGGGCATTGCATTTCCTCCTAATTTTAGTCAGCTTATGCTATTCAATGCATAGGTAAACACTAAGGGAGACCTACTCCCCAATAATGGGTAGAAGGTTTTTAGTATGCTGTAATCCATGTCTGTTTCAAGGGGCATTGCATTTCCTCATAATTTTTGGAAAGCCTTCCATTCACTGCTTAGGCCAACAGTGCACAGGAGACCCAATTGCTATAAATGGAAAAAACAGTTTAGTTAAGGCCCTCTGACCTCCATGTCACTTCCAAGGGGCATTGGAGTACCTCGAAAATTTTGGTAGGCATTGCACTCACTGTATGCCCTATAACTGTGTAGCCGAACCTCTCCTTTTGGTACGGAAACATATCCTACAAGACATGTGTTGTTTACTGGCCTGTTATTGATGTGAATGGTCCCTGTTCCTCCTTTGCCACCACCTCATCCATCATTCATCACCTAAAGCTTTGTTTTAACGGGAGTCATAGAACTGGGATAGTAGCAGGAAAACATCCAGCAATCCTCGGAGGAGGTAGGAAATGCGCCCAAACACTGACCACCTACTACATACATGTGCTTGCATTCTAAGAAAACAAAGCAGATGCTAACTTCTATCATCATCATCATCATGCTCCTCACCTTGGCACTCTCAACTCCCCTGATGAATAAGCCAGGGCCCACCAGAGGAGTCTGGTTCTCTGGTGGGCTCGTCCAATGCTGCCCTTAAGCAGGCCAGGCTAAAAAAAGTGTGGGGGAAGTTGACAGGAGAAATATGGGCGGCTGAGTACCGTTTATGGACACCCAGCCGCCCCCAGGCGGCAGGGGACCGTGTGTGGTCACCCGGCTGCGGGGTGGCTGGGGACCGAGTATGGACACCCGGCCACCGGGGACTGAGTATGGATACCAGGCCAACGCAGCCATGACATGGTGGCCGGCGTCTGCCTCCACATGCCTAAAAGGCCCAATTTCAAGTGCATGCAAGCTAGCAGTATGGTATTGCAGCCTGGGGGTGGGTGGGTGGCAGGTTGCACACTTACGCTTGCATTCCAAGAAAACAAAGCAGATGCTAACTTCTATCATCATCATCATGCTCCTCACCTTGGCACTCTCAACACCCCTGATGGAGAAGCCAGGACTCACCGGAGGAGTCTGGTTCTCTGGTGGGCTCGTCAAATGCTGCCCTAAAGCAGGCCAGGCTAAGAAAAGTGTGGGGGAAGTTGACAGGAGAAATAGGGGCAGCGGGGGACCGTTTATGGACACCCGGCCACACCCAGGCGTCTGGGGACCGTGTGTGGACACCCAGCAGTGGGGCAGCTGGGGACTGAGCATGGACACCGGCCGCCGGGCGGCTGGGGACTGAGTATGGATACCTCGCTGCCGAAGCAGTCATGAGGTAGTGTCCAGCTTCGGCCTCCTCCAAACTAAAAGGCACCATTTCAAGTGCAAGCTAGCAGTATGGTATTGCAGCCTGGGGGTGGGTGGGTGGCAGGCTGCATACCTGCACTTGCATTGTAAGGAATGGGAGAGGTACAATTGAACACTGCCCTGGGACAAGGACTTGCACGGGGATAGTTGCAAGTCTGCATCTTCTGATGCTGCAAGGATCACTTCTGATGGGCACACTTTTAGGCAGTGACCTGGGTGTCAGAGATGCTTCCAGGGGTCTTCCCTATGCTGTTCCCATGTCTTTTCAGCACTGTATGCGTGTGTCACACAGCACATGGCCAGATAAGATTGAAAAATGTTAAAATGACATTTCCCGGTGAATGCATTTGTCACGGTTGAAAGCAATACAAAAGTGCAAAAATGCCTAAAAAATGCTACTTGTGAACATAGCCCAAGGTGTGGAGGAGTATTTTTGTTTTTTGGTTATTTATTTTACCTTATATACAAGTCTTTACCCTGGAAAGGAAGTTCCTTAACATATTTCACAGGAAAAGCGTTTCAGTTTCGTTTTTGAAAGTTTTATTGTGAGCCCGTAAAAGTGGCTTATTACCTCTGACCACGTTGTTGACAGAAGTGACCTGGGGGTCAGAGATGCTTCCTGGGGCGATCCCCATGCTGTCCCCATGTAATTTGAACACTGTCACTATCATTTCGAGCACTTTTTAGGCTTTCTACAGACTGCCGGGAGTGCCGTCGCAAAAATGCTCGGGTCTCCCATAGACTAACATTGGGCTCGTTGCTTGGGTCGAGCACCCGAGTATCACGGTGAGCTCGGCCCGAGTTTAGAGCACCCGAGCATTTTAGTGCTCGCTCAACACTAGCAATTACCTAAAAAACGTGGTCAAAACCAACCAAATACAACGATCTCTTCGCATCATGAGCTCTCATATTCTGAAAGTATTGCCTCGTGTAGTGAAAATGAAGAAACAGTTGAGCGCACCAGACCCAACCATAGAATGAACCGGAAAAAGTACCCTGAAATGTCTACAACGAAATCCAATAGGAGACACAATGACCATTTAGGCATAAAACAGCAATACTTATTTTACTTTAATGGGATGCTGGTGCATTGCCATGTTTGACATTTTTTATGCTAAAAATAAAGATAGAAGATTAACATGATTGGCAGAAATTGTTCTAATATGTTCTGATATTTGATCTGTTCTGCTATAAACCTTTTCTGATCTATAATATCTTACTGTGATGTTATTACAATAGTATTTATTTTAGAACTGCCACGTTTTGCTTGACCTAACATTTACTCAAGATGATGCAAGGTTATAAAAAAAAGAAGAAAGAAGCATTGTATCAATATTTTTCTATAATTAGTGATGAGCGAGCGTGCTTGCTACTGCTCACTACTCGCCCGAGCATCTCACTGTTCGAGTTGTTCAATGCTCGGTGAGTACTTCCGGGATGTTCGGGAGGGAGCTCGGGTCCCCGCCCCGCATGTTTGGCGCTGTTTTAACAGTGAATAAACATGCAGGGATTGCCTGCCACTCACTGTAATGCCGCAGTCATGTTGGTTGTGGCATTACAGTGATTGGCTAGCCGCATAGCGTCATCAAGTCTATATAAGACCCGGGACACTATGCTCGTCACAATCTACCAGGGAAACAGGCAGAGTAGGGACAGGTGCAGCTGAGTGAGGGAGAGAATTGGCGGTTTATTAGTTAGGTATAGATATTCCACAGCAAGATATATATCCATCTGAATTAACAGTCCTTCTAAGGACTAATCCAGCTACATATATTACTGGTGATAGCAGGAGTTAGGCAGGCAGAGTTTGTGGAAACTGTATACAGCAGAATAAGGTCCATTCCACATTCTGTCATTTTTCTTTCCCTTTTTTGTGATCCTGCTTATTACTATTAAATTACTACAGGATCACATTTCAGACCATGTTTTCCACAATCTCTTGAATCCCCTTTTTCACCTATCTGTAGAATTGCTATTTGTGTTTTTAAATATTTTTTCAATAAAAATCTATATTTTATTTCTGCAAATGGTTTTTGGATTTTCTTATCCAAGTATAGGTTGCCTACATGTAGACCCACTGCATTGATTTGTCTATTTCCAAATAATGGGGAGATATGAATTTTTAAAACATCTCCAGCCATGATGACTAATTAATGCCTCTGGAATATTTTTCTTCATGTATTTATTTCTGTGTTATTTACAGCTTCTGATTCTTAGCATATGGATTACCGGGCCTGTGATCAAACGTGGTTAAATAAACTATAGAGGTGTTTAAGGATGATTCAAGTCTGTTTTTAGATTACAGAGACAATAAGGAACAGGTAGATCGTCTCAAGGAGCTTCTCCACTGACGCACTCGTGTCTGGTGGAGCAGGGCATTTCTGGAACGATATGTGGCCAAGGGCCTGATACCACGTGTGTTGCATGTACAGATCTTCCCATCTTTCCTGGTAGATGATGAGTTACTAAAGTGTAGGTGGGAAAAAATTGCCGGGAATGCTCCCGTGGCTTCATGGAGATCCTAATCCAATTGGATGATAAGATCCTCAAAGATATTGAGAAGGAAATTGAGGAAATCCAATGTAACATTAAGAAAGAATTATCCGAAAAATCCCTTGAAGAAATTAATAAAAATATGGAAAAAAACTTTACCAAATGGGAAAACAAAATCTGCACCATGAAATCGAGGAAATTCCAGAGGGATATGACGGACCAACCAAATAATACTGTACATCATTGGAAGAGTAGGGGATCCAGAAAGGGAGCTGTACTCAGATACCGCTCTGGCTCAGTTTCCTCACACACCTCTATGGACGAGGCACGTCCAGCAACAAGTAATCCTCAATCAGAAAGTAATGTCGTCTCAGGGAACACGAGGGAACTGAGAAACAATAGGACTAAAACCTACTCTAAAAGAAAAACCACTCCTCCGTATCAATGTACCAAGAAAATCAGGAGCAGCAATATAGAGGTAATTAATCTCTTCACACATAAATTATCCCGGTGCATTGTGATCTTCTCAAATTAGGGTTATCCTTTTCGCCAACCAACGGCTTTAATTACTTTTCGGGGTTCAAGGACCTCCAGCTCTTTTGCCGTAAGTTAATTTTTTAAAAATTACACCATCAGCCTAGGCAGGACCCAATTTTTGAGAGTGAGGCGGAATTGAAGGCACTTAGTGCTTTGGAAGACCTATTATTAGAACAGGAATCAACATCTATAAGTGATTTCCCTTGTACAATTATGCCCAGATCAACTACCTTCTCTCCCTTGTCGGCTTGTTCACAGATCAAAATTTTTGCCAAGTTGGGAATGCAGGACTTTGGTAATATCCCCCATGGTATTAGGAGAGATAATCTAAATCCTCAGCATAGAAGAGCTCAAGGCATTAGACGATGTAGTAATAAAAGCAGCCGACAAGGGAGGGAATGTTGTAATCTGGCCTACTACCAAATATGAGAAAGAGGCATACAAACAGCTTAAGAATAAGGATAATTATATTTCTTTACCTGGTAATCCCATTTCAAATTTTTGTAATGAGCTCCAGTACATTCTGGTGAGAGCTTTTGAAGCAGGGATTATTCCTAAAAAGGTACTTGAACAGTCAAGTCCCCCAAAATTCCAACTTTCTACCTGCTCCCTAAAGTCCACAAAGACCCAGTGGACCCCCTGGGTCGTCCAATAGTCTCTGGCATTGGAGGGCTGTGTGAACCAATATGTAAATTTATCGATCATTACCTCAAACCATTGGTTCAGACGCTGCCCTCCTATGTCAGGGACTCTTCGGACGTCCTTGGGAGGATTGATGGGATTACTTTGGACAAGGACATGTGGTTGGTAACCGTGGATGTAGAGTCCCTTTATACATGTATTGATCAGTGCAATGGGATTAAAGCAACCCGCTTCTTTTTAGAGATGAGCAGTCTGGACAGACCCACGATCAATCTGATAGTGGAGTTATTGAAATTCATCCTGAAACACAATTTTTTTGTTTTCAAGGAAGGATTCTATCTGCAGACACGGGGCACTGCCATGGGGGCAGCGTGTGCCCCGTCATATGCGTATCTCTTCCTCGGCCTTTGGGAGAGGGAGATATTTTGTGGCGACAGGGCGTGCGCCGCCGACCATGTCCAGTGCTGGCTCCGATACATTGATGACCTTCTAATTATTTGGCAGGGAACCGAAATTGAACTGAACAACTTCATGAGAGGGCTAAATGTAAATGATATAATATTAAATTGATACACAAATGTAGTAAAAATGAAATAGATTTTTTGGATATTGCCATATCGGTTGACTGCATGGGCCTGATCCAGACTGATATTCACCATAAGGCCACCTCTGTAAATGCTGTGTTACATGCTTCATCAGCACACTTGCCCTCAACCATTAGAGCCATCCCTACTGGTCAGATCCTGAGGGCAAAAAGAACTTGTTCCACAACAACGAGCTTTGAACTACAGGCATGTGACCTAAGGGATAGGTTCATTAGTAGAGGGTATAGTCGTAAAACAATTAAAAACGGATACAGCAGAGCGAGGGCAACTCCGCGGGTCAAGCTATTCATCTCTGTAAAAAAGAAATCTGACATCAATCCAAAAGTAAGGTTCATCTCTACTTTTAATTGTGAGTGGGATCTGATGAAACATATCCTAAAGAGACACTGGCCCATTTTACTTACTGATCCAGTTCTCCAGAGGGAGATCCCTGAGACCTCTCTCATGACTGCAAGACACAGTAAGAACCTCAGTGGTCAATTGGTGAAGAGCCACTATGTGGCAACACCAAAAAACTTTTTAGGTAACAGTAGACAGAGATGGGGTTGCTTCCCCTGTGGGGAATGCCTTGCCTGCAAAAAGGGTAACATCATTAGAACTGATTCCTTTTTTTCGGCTGATGGGACTCAGACTTTCGCGGTCACCAACTGCATCTCCTGCAGTACATCCTTTGTCATATACTATGGTGTCTGCCCATGTGGTAAGATCTACATCGGACTCACATCCAGAGAACTACGTGTTCATGTTTGTGAACACATCAGGGACATCACTGCGGCAGGAGAGGTGGAGGACCTGATGGCGCTGAAAACAGTACCAAAGCATTTCAAGCTCTTTCATAAGTCTGATCCTCGGCGCTTTAAAATTAGAGGAATTGATAGGCTCCATTGTGGGATCAGGGGTGGTGACACTAAGAAGGCCCTGGCTCAGCTTGAGCTAAAATGTATCATCAATTTGGGAACTATGTCCCTAAATGGACTAAATGAGAAACTTAGTTTCTCACCATTCCCGTGATCTCTGTATTTTTAACTCGTGTGTGCGTTTTTCTGTTTTAACATGTTTTTAAACAACTGTTTTTGCTTTCTACTTCTGTCATAGTAAGGATATTGTAAATACCATCCCGTCATCTCATTGAATCTTGGATATACTTACCTTGGGAGAAACGGTCCCCATCATTTCCTGTTCTTGCTGTGGAGCTCTTCTGCTTTGGGGAGGCACTTTTTATTATACCTTCTGCAATGGAGATGGAAATATCATCAGGACTTCCTATAATTATTCTTCATCATCTCAATTTATTTAAGATATATGGGACCTGTATGCTTCCATGTCTAAATGGTGACTCATCTCTATGTAATTGTATTGTGCTTCATATTGATGTTTTTCCCTCCCTCCTTCCTCGTGTCCCATTCTTCTTTTTCCCACTCCTCCTCCTCCCTTCCCTGCCCCCTTCTCCTTCCCTTCCCTTATCCCTTACCCCCCCTCTTTTTCTCTTCCTCAGGAATTTAGGTGTACATTTATTATGGGAACTTACCTGTTAGATTACACCTTGTACTTATACTCTGGTTGTTCTTTCTATGAGTATAATGGGATATGTTTAATAAGGTCTCTTTCACCCAGATTATGTACGACCATACTGACACATTTGATTCTAAATTGTTGTTTATATATATTGTGTGCATTCCCTTGGTTATGTGGGTAATCATACCCTGTATGAGTGTGTGCGTATCTGGGTGAGTAAGGGTGTGGACTGTACACACCTGGACATCTCTCTGACAGCCAGGCACTGGGGATGGGACTCCAAAAGTATGGTGCCGGTAGACGCGTGCGCACTGCATCAGTGCTCCTGTTTATGGGTGAAGGCCTCTGTCACTTCCGGTATGCGCCAATGACGTCTAATGGGGATTTCTGCTGCAGTTACATAGCCCTAGATATCAGAGCTAATTTTTTTTGCTCTTAATCCTGATTATATGCTTAAAAAGCAATACAGTATGGCATTTTACTGCTCTATTTGCTTGTTAGAAGAATACAGCCAGATATTTTGGATTGTATTTGCATTGCAGTATTGTGGAAGCAGAGAAACTTGTCCATCATCAGACGTGATCCCATATTACTGCAGCAATAATCGTGACATTTTTTGGAGCCTGCCAAATATTAAACTCCAGTTAAAGTCTACCAATTGTGTGCTGGTCAACCTATTCACACTTGGTCACTGACCAATATTATACTAATATGCCACTGCCTAAAACCGTGGTCATTAGACGGGATTCAGATATTACTGTGCTAATAATCCAGAATCTTTTAGGCGTGTACCAGATATTACACTCCATTTAAAGACTGCCAATTGTGTGTTGTTCAAACCTACTTACACTTGGTTGCTGATCAATATTATACCAATAGGCCACTGCCTAAAAACATGGTCATCAGACAGGATCAGATATTAATGCGCTAATAATCCAGAATTTTTGGGGAGCGTGACAGATATTACACTCCATTTAAAGTCTGCCAGTTGTGTGTTGTTCAAACCTATTTACACTTGGTCACTGACCAATAGCAGATCTGTGAACAATGTTGTCAGAGTATTACTCTACTTTTATGGACTGACAATAAAACATACATAAACAAAGCTAAAATGGATTTTCCTGAAAAAAAAATTAAGATACATTCTTTGCAGGGTCAGGACTTGTATATAAGGCCAAATAAATAACAAAAAAAAAAAAGTTATGGACTGTGGTACAGAGTTATGCGACCAGAATGAGCACTCATCTCGAGCTGATGATGTCCCCTAGTAGCACCTGTCCCTATTGTAAATGCATCTAACAGCGGTGTCGATATGGAAGAGAATACATTTTTATTTTTTTTCTGCAGCACCAGCAGCATGCAGTATAAGGCAATAATACCTGACTGGATTGGTGTAATATGCTATCCATACTGCCATAGCTTACCCGTAAATGAATTTCAGATAAGACAGGTAATATTCTAGAATATATAATCTATTTAAATTGTTCTTCCCATTATTAAGGAGTTGGTCTCCCATATTGTTATTGCATACAAAACAATTTCAAGAGCTGCTAAAAACACATTTGAAAAGACGTAAAATAAATAAATAACTATAAAAACACAGCAGGATCTTTAGTATAAACACCAGACTCGCCAATGTAACCTCAATGTAATCACATTCTACAGCGCCTGCACCTCCTTCTGCTCTTCGGCCTCCATCTCCGAAATGACAACAACATCAGTCGCTAGCTGGAAGCACTGCAGCACTGCCTCAGCCAAGCGGCAACAGGCTGTGCTGAAGATAATATGCTTAGGTGACAAACCGCACATTGCTGCAGAGTAGTTGAAAGCTGTAAAAGAGCAGGCAGTTCTGTGGCTTACAGCTGAACATACAGCCGGGTATGGTCGTGGGTGACAATGGCCGGAACTTGGTGGTGGAGAAATGACAATCGGAGTAGATACAGTTTCCCTCTATGCCAGTCCTTTCACCGACCTAAAGAATATGGCTGCGGTGAAATACAACTCTCAACGAGAAACAGCCCTGGCTAAGAAAAATCTGTGTGAAGGTTCCCAGACACTCTATGGCTGTTTTTTTACTGCTGACTGGCTTCAGCAATCTAGAAGAATTATGATCTGCAAACTGGCACCTTGGCAAAGCCCAATTCTGTTCTCCCTCTGATATGTAACAAACAGGTCATGTTGGAGAAACTTGTACCTACTGCCACTCAGTGTCTTCAGCTCCTTTGTGAGAAAGTAATGTTTGGGCAGCCAGTCTGCCAAATAAAATTCCTGAGATGGAAATTGTGGACGGTTTTGCTTCTGGTACTGGGTGCTAATACCAAACCATGGCGTGCCATTCACTGGATATTCCTGGCTGGTGGGAGACAAGCTCATTCACACAGAAAAGTACCAGTGTCACTGAACGACAAGGGGATGGCTGGTGGACAGCAGAATCATGGATGCAGCGAGAGATAGAGGGCTCTATTGATAGAGAATAAGGGAAGAGACACCTCCTGACACCAACCTGTTTCTGTCCCTAAGCTCCCCTATTGTCCCTAGACAGGTCCTTCCCCCCGTGCGTGATCACGTGCCTAAGCGTTCGCTGGTCGTGGAATTAACTAGGCTAGTGTGCAGGCCAGCAAGACACTAGTCTCACCACTACAATAGGACAACACAAGGAAGGTAAGACAAATAATGGGAAGATAACAACATAAAACACACTTATCTCTCCAACAGAAAATTTCACCGCTGCAATGGCAATGAACACCACAGCTTCTCCAGAGACTGGCTCCTTCAAAGAGGTCAGCATAGAATGAACTATAACCGGTGGTCAGCTGATGGATCATGTGGCTATTTAAAGGGCGGTGGGAGTGGCACCAACCAACATCAGCTGACCGCTAACAAAAGGCTGCCAGAAAGCTGTATAATTCAGCTGACTTGTGCCTGATTCAGTGCGGGCTCACCGCCGGAGCCTGCACTGAACAGGGGTGCCGAAGTGGTGCGTACTATTATGTACCATGTCGGAAAGGGGTTAATGCTTGCTGGACCATGCTTGCTGTGGTTAGGTTGTCCTTCTCAGTAACTATATTGGTGAGGTACGGGTAATGTTCTGGGACCTGTGCTTGTATAAGGCGTGAACGGCACACCAGGAGAAATAGTGGCGGCTGGGGACCGAGTACCAAGGGACAGCCGCCGGCATGAGGTAGCGGAAAGCTTTCACCTCCACAAGCCTAAAAGGCAAATTTTCTAGTGCAAGCAGTAGAGAAATGTGGCAGTTTAGTATTGTGGCCTGTGGGAGGGTGGATGGTTGGATGGCTACGTATTTTCACTTGCATTCCAAGGACTGGGGTAAGGACAACTGAACACAGAGGGACAACTGAGGAATATGCAGACTCCAAGTAAAAAAATCTTCCGGATCCGCACATTCCTCAAACAAGAATCTGCAAAAACAATTGTGCATGCACTCATCATCTCCCGCCTCGACTACTGCAACCTCGTGCTCTGTGGCTTCCCTTCTTGCACCCCTCTAATCTATCCTAATCTCTGCTGCCTGACTAATCCACCTGTCCCCTTGCTATTTCCCTGCCTCTCCTATCTGTCAATCCCTTCACTGGCTCCCCATTGCCCAGAGACTTCCGTTCAAGACCCTAACCTTGGCATGCAAAGCCATCCACAACCTTTCTCCTCCATACATCTGTGACCTAGTCTCCCGGTACTTACCTGCACGCAACCTCCGATACTCACAAGATCTCCTTCTCTACTCCCCTCTTATTTCCTCTTCCCACAATCGCATACAAGATTTCTCCCAAGTCTTCCCCCGTACTCTGGAACTCCCTACCCCAACATGTCAGGCTCTCGCCTACCCTGGAAACCTTCAAAATGAACCTGGAGACCTACCTTTTCCGACAAGCCTGCAACCTGCAGTAACCACCGCTCCACCATACAACTGCACAACCAGCTCTAACCTCATCTGCTGTTTCCTCACCCATCCCTTGTAGTCTGTGAGCCCTCGTGGGCAGAGTCCTCTCACCTCCTGTAACAGTCGCTGCCACATTTTTATTTAAGATTATTGTAATTGTTTTTGCTATATATACACCTGTTTTTCACATGTAAAGCGCCATGAAGTAAATTGCGCTATAATATAATAATAAAAATGTGGTCCGACTCCAGAATCATGGCTACTGAGACTGGACTATGTGGAAGACAGGGTGGTGGTTGTGGTTGCAAACTGACTGTAAGCATTATCTATTTATCTGCTATCCAGCCAACAACCTTTTCACCCTGGTCTGGCATCAAGAGTGGTATTCCACGGCCCCCTAGAAAGTGGGACAGGAAGCTAGGTCGACATGATGTCGGTGAATGTTGTTCTCCCTCAGCAGGCACAGTGTCATCTTGCCCACAGCTTCGGCCTCAGCCTCTGAGTGCACCATCACAATCCCTTATCCATTTTAAATTGAGTTTAATATTTGTCACATTGCCAAAATGTCTGTATTATTACCGCAGAAATATAGGATCACGTTTAATGACCACGGCTTTAGGCATTGACATGGGATGCAGAGATGCTTCCAGGGTTCTTCCCCATGCTGTTTCCATGTCATTTCAGCACTGTATGGATGTGTCTGATCAGGTCTCACACACCACATGACCAGATAAGGTAGTAAAATGTTAAAATGACATTTACTGGTGAATGTATTTTTCATCATTGAAAGCAATGCAAAAATGCAAAAATGCATAAAAAACGCTACATGTCAAAATAGGCCAAGTCATTACCCTGAAAAAATGTTCCTTAACAATTTTTTCCAGGAAAATCCATTTTGACTTTGTTTTTGTATGTTTTATTGTGAGTCCGTAAAAGTGGTGTAGTACTCTGACAACATTGTTCACAGCAGTGACTTAGGAGTCAGAAATGCTTCCAGGGGTCTTCCCCATGCTGCTTCCATATCATTTTAGCACTGTTTAGCACTCATCGATTTTGACAATTTTTAGGCCCCCTCCAGACCTCCAGGGGGCTGCTGGAAAAATTCTCGAGTTTCCCATTGACTTACATTGGGCTCGTTACTTGGGTCGAACACCCGAGCATTACGATTTGCTCGACCCGAGCAACAAGCACCCGAACATTTTAGTGCTCACTCATGAGTAATGTGAGGAAATTATATTACAGTGTTGTGACTGAATTATAAATTTTCATCTTTCATTTAAGGGAATTTACAAAAATATTGCTTACATAATTCAGGATCTACATTCATTTTTACACAACCTCTTAATTTTCTGGATTCAAAAGCAAATGGATAATTGATTTATAAACCAAACCAACACTGTAGCCATCTTCAGTTGTTGCTTGTTTGTCAGATTTTTTGCTATCAGTATTGTCTTCAGTGACTGAAAACTTTGCTCAATTATACAAAGGTCACTCGAATGTCCAGTTCCTAAATAGTTACTGCAATATCTTTTTTATAAAACTACTTCACATTAAAGGGAACCTGACACATCCAGAAATGCTATTTATCTGCAGATGTAGAATAACCTGTCACCCCCTTAGACATACCTAAGCTATTAGTATGGGCATACAGGATCTAGAATACTTAAAATAGTCATACCTGTATGCCTCATATCTGCAGTCTTGGTCTCCAGAAATCATCTTTTAATCCAGCGTTCTTCCAGGCTCATATTAATAGCACTTGCAAGGAGGTGACAGATGTCCTGTAAAACCATTTTAGGCTGTCTTATTGTAGCAGCAGTTACAGGGAGAAAATTAAGAAACAAAGCAACAAGTTAAGGTACATATACACAGGGTATAAGCAACAAAAGAATAATTGTTCCAATAATAATTATATACAGTGCCAAAGTAGTATATACAGTTAGGTCCATATATATTTGGACAGAGACAGCATTTTTCTAATTTTGGTTCTAGACATTACCACAATGAATTTTAAACAAAACAATTCAGATGCAGTTGAAGTTCAGACTTTCAGCTTTCATTTGAGGGTATCCACATTAAAATTGGATAAAGGGTTTAGGAGTTTCAGCTCCTTAACATGTGCCACCTTGTTTTTAAATGGACCAAAAGTGATTGGACAGAGTAAATAATTGTAAATAAAATGTTCATTTTTAGTACTTGGTTGAAAACCCTTTGTTGGCAATGACTGCCTGAAGTCTTGAACTCATGGACATCACCAGACGCTGTGTTTCCTCCTTTTTGATGCTCTGCCAGGCCTTCACTGCGATGTTTTTCAGTTGCTGTTTGTTTGTGGGCCTTTCTGTCTGAAGTTTAGTCTTTAACAAGTGAAATGCATGCTCAATTGGGTTGAGATCAGGTGACTGACTTGGCCATTCTAGAATATTCCACTTCTTTGCTTTAATAAACCCCTGGGTTGCTTTGGCTTTATGTTTTGGGTCATTGTCCATCTGTAGTATGAAACAACGACCAATCAGTTTGGCTGCATTTGGCTGGATCTGAGCACACAGTAAGGTTCTGAATACACCAGAATTCATTCGACTGCTTCTGTCCTGTGTCACATCATCAATAAACACTAGTGACCCAGTGCCACTGGCAGCCATGCATGCCCAAGCCATCACACTGCCTCCACCGTGTTTTACAGATGATGTGCTATGCTTTGGATCATGAGCTGTACCACTCCTTCGCCATACTTTTCTCTTTCCATCATTCTGGTAGAGGTTGATCTTGGTTTCATCTGTCCAAAGAATGTTCTTCCAGAACTGTACTGGCTTTTTTAGATGTTTTTTAGCAAAGTCCAGTCTAGCCTTTTTATTCCTGATGCTTTTGAGTGGCTTGCGCCGTGCAGTGAACCCTCTGTATTTACTCTCATGCAGTCTTCTCTTTATGGTAGATTTGGATATTGATATGTCTACCTCCTGGAGAGTGTTGTTCTCTTGGTTGGCTGTTGTGAAGGGGTTTCTCTTCACCATGGAGATTATTCTGCGATCATCCACCACTGTTGTCTTCCGTGGGCGCCAAGGTCTTTTTGCATTGATGAGTTCACCAGTGCTTTCTTTCTTTCTCAGGATGTGCCAAACTGTAGATTTTGCCACTCATAATATTGTAGCAATTTCTCGGATGGGTTTTTTCTGTTTTTGCAGCTTAAGGATGGCTTGTTTCACCTGCATGGAGAGCTCCTTTGACCGCATGTTTACTTCACAGCAAAATCTTCCAAATGCAAGCACCACACCTCAAATCAACTCCAGGACTTTTATCTACTTAATTGAGAATGACATAATGAAGGGATTGCCCACACCTGTCCATGAAATAGCCTTGGAGTCAATTGTCCAATCACTTTTGGTCCCTTTAAAAACAGGGTGGCAGATGTTAAGGAGCTGAAACTCCTAAATCCTTCATCCAATTTTAGTGTGGATACCCTCAAATGAAAGCTGAAAGTCTGAACTTCAACTGCATCTGAATTGTGATGCTTAAAATTCATTGTGGTAATGTCTAGAACCAAAATTAGAAAAATGTTGTCTCTGTCCAAATATATATGGACCTAACTGTACATGGAAGATGCTCAAATGGCTCAACAGAAAAATAAATATGAACTGTAAGGTTGCAACTGGACAGGTCATGGACAGAAGGTATGTTTTCCTGAGGTGCCAAACCTCGGTGATGTAGGACCTGGAGAAGTAGACAATAGCGCACAAAGTGCTGAGAGGTATTTTAATGGGCCCAGATTATGGGTTCAGGTTTTACGAGCAGCTGAAAGAGCTGTGTTAGATCGGCTGCTCACTTACGTCCAGTCCAGGTGTTGGAATGGCTGATTTAAGGCAGATGGTGCTGTTTCACACTGTCTCTGTGTTTGCAAGGTGAGGAGGCCTTGCATGTGCTGCTCAGACCCTGCTGGAGTCAGAGAAAATCTCTGACATTTAAACGGCTGAGCCAGTGCTTTATATGAACTGGTTATTTTCAGTTTTTGTTCAGTTATACCTTTTGTTCCTGAAAGAGGTTGTTTTAATTTGTTATCCTAACAGGTTTATGGACATTTAACCTTCGTCCGGCTGAGTAGGTACAATTGTAACTATTCCGTTTTAAAATTGCAATAACTTTTTTTCGAAAAGCCGTAGAGGGCTGAAATTTTCTGACATCTCTGCAGTTTTGGTCCAGAATATATTGGCCAAATTTCAATAAAACATCTCCACCCCCTTCCGAGATAAGGGGTCGAGATATTTTTGCATCCATAACAAGCTGCATAGGTACAAATGTACCCTCATATATTTTGAATGAAGATAATGCAAGGAAAAAAGAATAATATTTTTTTTTAATGATAATGCTATTTTATTATTATAAACAAGTAAAAAAACTGTTCATTTACATTATAAAAGAAAATGTAAGAAACTTTTTTTATTGATTTTCTTCGCAAGTAATGCATGTTGTCTTTGCTACTGAGTGTTCATCGCAAATGGGTTTCACACAAACCACACAAGACTTTCTAGTCTTACTTTGTTTTCGCCTCAGGTCTCGGCAGACATAGCAACTACAAACAACAGGGGAGGGTCCACGACTACCATGAGGTATTTGAGGGCCAGCTGCTGCTTGCGATGCTACCAGAATGCATCGTCCATGCACCATTTCTACTGCACCTCGAAGAAAATGGTTTCTAATCATCATTCGGTTTGTACTACGGTCTTCAATTGCAGGCATACACAGCTGATTTGCGAGGTCTTTCAGGAACTTTCTTTGTTGATCCTTTGTCCTGAAGCTTGGATTGTGTTCTCTGTAGATGATGTAGGATGCTAACCCAGTGACGTCAATCATATTGTAGAAAAATGCCAGAGGCCAACGTAATGTTCGTCGTTTCACAGTGTACTCTCCCAACATTTTATCCATAACATCAACTCTACCTTTTGTTTTGTTGTAGTATTTTATTATCTCTGGCTTGGCTGCTAGAGTCTCTTCAACTTCTCCCATCATGTGCATAGATGATAGAAGCATGACTGATTTGTTCTTCTTTGGTACAAATGAACAGACTGTTGCATCATGATTGTAGGCAAAATTTGTCGAGTTTACAGGTCTTTCTTTGGCAGGCTGCATGTTGCTAAGTAGGAACCTTTTGTTTTTTCTCACTGTACCAACTAGTGTCATGTTCCAGGAGTTCAATACCTTAGCTAGTTCCATGGTTGTAAAGAAGTTATCGGTGGTGACATTTCTTCCAGAGCCTTTATACGAGCTCACTAGGTCCAATACTGCTCGTTCACCAATGTTTACTTGTCGAGGACCATCAGTTGGCTTCCCAGTGTAGAGCTGACCTTGTAATGGGTAGGCGTTTGACGAATCACAAGCCCAGAAAATCTTTAATTGGTTTTGAAGGTATATACTGGGGAAATTTAGTATGGCCTCTAAATGGAAATAATTGCTCGTCGACAGTGATGTAATTATATGGTTTGTAGGATCTCTCCAGATTTCTGTTCAGCATTGTCCAGATGTCCCGTATTGGTGCAGCTTTATCTGTTTGCACACGTTCTGCACGTGTATTTTCGTTGTCAAATCTGAAAATCTGAGTATCATCTTGAAGCGGTCATGAGACATGGCTGCACGTATAAGAGGCAGAGCAGCAACATTCCACATTTCCTCCAGATTCTCTTTGTTGTCTCTGTGCACACCAGCATCAATCAGTATGCCCAAAAATGCATGGAGTTCAGTTTCAGTAATGAATGTTTTTGGTGGTGGCCGTTCAGAAGAATCAGGAAAACGTTGTACCAGTTCGTTGTTGTAAGCATCACAAACTCTCTTGGCCTTTCGATTCATTTCTCGTAATATGATGTCACACATCTCGGGAGTCATGATTGACCTGAATAGCTCTTTTGCTGTATACAGGTTGCTGATTGCTGCAGGGCCACATCTTTGACATAGGACATTATGAGATTTTGTTTGTGCATTTGGCAGTGGATCACGACACCATTGAGTTTTATCCTTAGCAGTCCAAATGTCGCCTGCACTTTGAGGCACATTTCTTGTTCAATGTCTGAATCTTCTTCAGTAACATCCACTTGTGGTACATAGTTTTCATCATCAGATGCAACATATGGTTCTTCCTCATGCTCAGAATCAGATTCTTCTAGCATTCGCATTATTTCGTCAGACGTAAATCTGTAAATATGAAAAAATGAAAAATAAATAATTTTCCGAAATACTACACAATACTACATTATTGGCTTTTCACAAAATGATATTAACCTGCACACACGTTTTCTTGGATTATGGCGGAAACTAGATCCAGCATCACTATCACTCATGATGACTTGGTAGATGAATTTTGGCTACGTAATTTAGTTCAGTAACACGTGGCAAGTAGAATGAAACTCGATTCTAAAGTGCAGATAAAAAAGTTTATTATTTCTAGTGATAATTATTTATAAATGTCATTTATATATTATGTAAACCGTATACGGTTTCAGAATTTTCATTCCATCTTCGACTGTTTTTTCGACCAATAGGAAAATTGTAACAGAGCCACCATCTTTATTTTGTGCTGAATATAAGTAAAACATCGTAAAACAATATGTAGATACTAATTATTATCCATTTTTCGCATAAAAATCATACCTATAGTGATAAGTTTCATACAAAATATATGTAAGCCAAGTCCAGGTTCAAAGACAATTTCTGACTGTTCTGTCCCCACATAAGGCGAATGAAGGTATAACTGGCTGTTAGTTGCTGTGAGACTTTCCTACCTTCGTATCCAAGAATTTGAAGACTTCACAAGCCTAGAAATGTGTGTGCTCACAGCAATGAGATGAACAGCAAAATGGCTACTGAGAGGAGGGAGGCAGGAAGAGAAGTAGAAGCCACTCCCAGTTTGAATCAACTTAATTGACAGCAACATAAGTGAGCAGTAACAACACTGGCCAATAGATATCAGCATAACATTTGCAGCTGAATGAACTTTAGTTTCTGAAACCAAGTAAAGGAGAAAGTCTTCCCACAGTGGAGGTATATATGAAGGTACAATTGTACCTCTGCAGCCTGTTAACGTTGTAAAATTATGTAGCCTGACGAAGGTTAATAAACCGCCCCTTTGTTTGAACCGATGAACTGCATTCCAGGGTGTGAACCAGCGTCCACCACAGAGCCGGTCCCCCACAGAGCCAACAAGGAAATGTGCATTTTATAAAAGTATTAAACTTTTATTAAAGTATGCAAAAAAACACACATTAAAAAAGTATAAAACCAACAGGTGGTATCACACTACTGTGTCGAAGTGAGTAAATGCAAATGATGTATAATACAAGAAAACAGGCTGAGAGGCTATATAGATATATATGCTAAAGTAAATGCATGTGCAAAATCAATGTAGCATAATGTTAGTATGTGATTGGCGCCGGCGCGGGTTCAGTCAACACTCTGAGTACAGATAGCGGCTGCTAACACATTCCGCTGTGCCACAAGTGTAGGAAAGCATAATTTTAACTTAAGAATTAAGGGGGTGGTCCTAAGTTTCATTCTAAATCCCTATCTATTTAGTGCTACTATCTAAGCTAATTTCTAATATACTTATATTAAAAATTCTCTGCTGTTCCCTAACAGCTGTCACGGGTGTGTCAGAAGTGACAGACATTCGCCCTGAAGTTGGTTGCAGGAGATATCTTTGTTTGGCATTACAGCCACCTTCTTAGAGACTGTCGCTCTAGGACTCAACGGCTACCTTCCTCTTGATAATTAACACCCTAGCCTGGGTGTATAAATACCTGCTGTCTGCTAGAGGGAGGTGCCAACGATACTCACATTACCCCTTGTGAAGGCTCTGAGCAAGTGCACTACGTACTCCTCGCTGGAGCTATGAGAACGGGTGTTCATCTCTCTGAAGTTGACTTAAAGCTAAACTATATTCCCTTGTTTGTTCCCCCTTGTTGTCTTTAGTTGTCAGTGGGGATCAACTAGTGCTCATCCCCCTCCCTTTATTAGCCAGGACCTAATGCCTGGGAAAGACAGGGCGACATTCGCGTGCGACAATTAGTGAGGAACCAATATAGGGACGTTAGTGGACACAGGGTGAGATTAGATCAGCCTAGGAGGTGTCCACTCCCCCTTTCCCTAGTGTCCGGGCACTCTTTCCCTCTTTCCTTTGTGTTGCACTATGTCTTTCTCACACTTTGTGTGACATTATTGCCAGCCGAGCACATTTTGAAAAGAAAAAAAAACTGACACTTTGGGGTTTTTTTGTGTGTGCTTTTTGGGAGTGTTTTTTTTCCCTTTCTCCTTCATATGGGTTCAGTTGCAGAGCTCGCAGAGTAGCTGCGCAGTCTGTCTCTGGAGGTGAATGAACTCTGCTGTGAGGTTCTGCAGCAGCATCAGCGGCTACAGGTCTCCAATGTGGGGTCTCTAAAGGTAGGCCTGTCCAGCCTGAACACAAGATTTCCCTCCTGGACAGGTTTTAAATAGGTAAGGACAAGTTTTATGTTTTCAAGGAGGCCTTACTTCGTCCCTACTCCTCCAGAAATGAGGAGCAACGGGTTGGAATTGTGATCTCTCTACTGCCTGGAGACCCTCAGTCATGGGCGTTTTCTTTACCGCTGGACTCGGTTAGTCTCCAGTCTGTGGAGGGTTTTTTTGGGGCTCTGGCCCTCATCTATGATGACCCTGACTGAGTTGCCTTGGCTGAGTCTAGGCTACGTCGCCTTCAGCAGGGGAATCGGTCAGTGGAGACGTACAGTTCTGAATTCCGTACATGGGCAACGCATTCCAAATGGAATGCCTCAGCCCTTAGAAGTAAATTTTGTGAGGGTCTTATTGAAAAGTTTAAAGATGCCTTGGCAGTATATGAAACCCCTCAGTCCTTGGAGGCTGCCTTGTCATTGGCCATACGTCTTGATATACGCCTTCGGGATAGACGGGTGAGACCACCTTCTCCGGGGCCTTCTTGTCAGGGTTATGTACCTCTGATGGGGGAGTGATCTGGGGGTGAAACAGTACTGGGTGAAGTGGAGGAACCCATGCAGTTAGGGGGTGTCTCTGCATCATACATTTCCCTGGAGATTTGCAAGAAAAAAGGCGTATTTTTTTTGTGGGAAAAAGGGACATTTTGTTGGGGCCTGTCATTCATTTCCTAAACAAAGAAAGACTCGATTTACTCTTGGCAGTCTGGAACTGGATAAACAAGGGGTGCATTTGTTGTCAACCTGCAGTTCCCAGTTTGTCCTGACAGCAGAGGTGGTGCTAGAGAGCAAAACCGAGAAAATTTCTGTGTTTATTGACAGTGGAGCCAGAGTCAGCATGGTTGATGCTGAGTTTGTGAAAACTCATGGTCTTGCTTGCTGTACTTTAGCTAAACCAATTTCAATCTTCGCCATCAACTCAGCGCCACTTTCACAGAAAGATTGTACATAATGTAAAACTGAGGGTGGGGTCAGATCATTGTGAAATAATCCCTTGTTATGTCCTTAACAGTCTTCCCACACCTATTGTTTTGGGCCTTCCTTGGCTTGTTAAACATAAACCATTGGTGGATTGGCAAGCCGGGTAGATTATTGAATGGAGAGATTACTGCCATGAGAACTGTTTAGATATTTCCCTTGCTACTGTCTCTAAGGAAGTATTAACTGCTTTTCTGTTTGGTTTTGAGGACGTTTTTTCTGAGAGGGGGTGTCAGGATTTGCCTTCTCATTGGGCAGATGACTGTCCTATTAACCTGACCCCCGGAGCTAAACTACCAAAGTCCAGATTGTATAATCTCTCTGGTCCTGAGAGACAAGCCATGAAGGATTTCATTGCGGAAAGTCTGGAGAAGGGACATATCAGACCCTCATCTTTGCCTGTGGTGGCAGGGTTCTTCTTTATGAAGAAAAAAGATGGCGGTCTACTTCACTGTTTAGATTTCCGGAAATTAAATCAAATTACCATCCATGGTCCATATCATCTTCCTCTGACTTCAGATTTGTTCAGCCAGGTTGTACGAGCTAAGGTATTCTCCAAGTTGGATTTAAGGGGAGCCTACAATCTGGATAGAATCAGAGAAGGGACAAATGGAAAACAGCGTTCAATACCCCTGAAGGGCATTTTGAGAGTCTGGTTATGCCTTTCGGTTTGAACAATGCACCTGCAGTAGTATTCCAGCATTTTATAAATATTTCCCATCATTTAGTGGGAAGGTGTGTGGTGGTCTTTCTGGACGGTATTTTGGTTTACTCAACTGATTTTGAGACACATCGGGGGCAAGTTAAGCAGGTGCTCCAGATATTAAGGGATAACAAACTTTATGCCAAGCTGGAAAAATGTGTTTTCGCTGATCAGGAGGTGCAGTTTTTGGGGTACTTGTTGTCATCTTCGGGTTTTCGGATGAATCCGGACAAGATTCGTGCAGTCCTTGATTGGGACCATCCCGAAAACCTGAAGGCTCTACAACATTTTCTGGGCTTTACTAATTTTTACCGGAAATTCATCCAAAATTACTCTGTAATTGTGAAACCACATACCTTGACATGACTAAGAAGGGGTCTGATTTTTCCAAATGGTCGGATGCATACCTCAGGCTTTTTCTTCCTTAAAGAATCATTTTGCCACTGCACCTATACTCAGTCAACCCGATGTTTCTCAACCCTGTATTGTGGAGGTTGATGCGTCGTCTGTCTGGGTTGGGGTTGCGTTGTCTCAGGGTCTGCCTCCTGGTAAATGGAGTCCTTGTGCCTTGTTTTCTAAAAAATTGTCTTTGGCTGAGAGAAATTATGACGTGGGTAATAGGGAACTTCTGGCGATCAAATTGGCGTTTGAAGAATGGCGACATTGGTTGGAGGGGGCTGTCCATTCTATTACTGTTATTACTGACCATAAGAACTTGTCATATCTCATGTCAGCTAAACGTCTCAACCACTAGGCAAGCCAAATGGTCCCTGTTTTTTACTAGGTTCAATTTTGTTGTCACTTTTCTTCCAAGGGTCAAAAATGTCAAGGCTGATGCTTTGTCCCGGAGCTTTCCTGGTGGTGGTGACCATGAGAATCCTGCACTGATATTACAGAAAGGGGTAGTCATTGTGGCACTGTATCCTGAACAGCAGGGTGAGGTGTTGGAGGCTCAGGGGGACGCCCCTGCCTCCTGCCCTTCAGGAAGGTTATTTGTACGATTTAATCTGTGCCGCAAAGTAATTAAGGAGGATTATAACTCTGTGCTTGCTGGGCATCCGGGTGGAGGTCACAGGTGAAAAGTGGTGGAGGTTGCAGTAGCTTAACAAGACGGTTTTAATGCCCCTTGGAAGAGACGTGGAGGTCGCAGTAGCTTAACAAGACGGTTTTAATGCTCCTTGGAAAAGTGATGGATGTTGCAGTAGCTTATCAAGACGGTTTTAATGCCCCTTGGAAGAGCCCTGCAGTACAGCATCTTAAAAACATTATTCCCATTATTGGGGAGTGGGTCTCCCATAGTCTTTGCCTATGCCTTCCAAGCAAAAGTTGCCATAAATTAGGAGGGAGGAACTTGCAATGCTGGCAACATGGACCTCGGTCACCCTGGTGGTATAGTGGTGGTGGAGGCTGAGGATAAGGAGAAGTGCAAAATACAGCCGAAATGAGGAAGCGTATACCCATGTGTGGGTGTGAAACGGTGCATAGGAATACACCTCCCGAAATAACACAGTGGATTTGACTTTATGTTACTCTGCTGTCATTTGGTGGTGATGAGATGTCTGGCCCAATCAAGCCCTTGTTCATTTTAAAAAGGGTGAGCTTGTCAGCATTGTCAGTTGACAGGCGAGTGCGCATATCAGTTATAATTCCCCCGGCGGCACTAAAAACACGCTCCGATAACACGCTAGCGGCAGGGCAGGCCAGGACCTCCAAGGCGTACAGAGCGAGATCATTCCAAGTGTCCAGCTTGGATACCCAATAATTAAAAGGCACAGAGGAATCACGGAGGACGCTGGTACGGTCGGTAAGTTACTCCCTCACCATCTTTTGAAACTTTCCACTCCTTCTGAGAGTACCCCGCACCTCAGGGCCTGTAAGCTGGTCGGGTCTCCGAAAACTGTCCCAGAATGTTGACAGTGTTCCCCTGCCTCTGCTGGATTGAAGTTGCGTCTGTATCGCCTGTACGCCTTGGTTGGTCAACGAACTGTGACCTCTGCCGCTAGCGTGTTAACAGTTCTGCAGCAAGGGCCTTTTGGTACTGCCCCATTTTTGTAGATCTCTCCACCTCAGGACTAAGAGAGTGAAAGTTCTCCTTGTAGCGGGGGTCTAAACGTGTCACCAACCAGTAATGACTGTCACCCAACATTTTTACAATGCGAGGGTCACGGTTAAGGCAGCGTAACATAAAGTCAGCCATGCGTGCCAGACTGGTAGCGGGCAAGACTTCCGTATCCTCACCAAGATGACGACTGACCATGCTCTCCTCCTCCTCCTCCTCCCCCCTGTCCTCAGGCCCCCCAGGCTGAACCGACAGTATGACAGTTGTACAGGTACTACCATCTACAGCGCATGATACCAGATCCTTTTCTTCCTCCTCCTCCTCCTCCTCTCGCTCATTGTCCCCCAATGCACATTGGGATGAGGCTGGGCTGTGTGTAATTGCCCGCTACAGCTTCTTGATCCTTCTCATCATACTCTGTTTGCAATGCCTACTCTTTAATTCTCTACAGAGAACGTTGCAAAAGACAAACAAGTGGGATGCTGATGCTAATAATGGCGTCATCGCCACTCACCATCTTGGTGGACTCCTCAAAGTTTGTCAGGATGGTAGATATGTCAGACATCCAGGTCCACTCCTGAGGTCTTATGTGTGGAGTCTGACCTGAATATCGACGGTCTTGTTGCAGCTGGTACTCCACCACTGCTCTCTTCTGCTCACATATTCTTTGCAACATGTCGAGGGTAGAGTTCCAACGTGTGGGGACAGCACACACCAGTCGGTGTGCCGGAAGCTGCAAACGCTGATGCAACACAGCAAGCGCGGCGGAAGCTGTAGCTGACTTGCGAAAATGAGCTGACAGGCGGCGTACTTTGACGAGCAGATCTGGCAACTCGGGGTACAATTTAAGAAACCACTGAACCACGAGGTTAAGCACATAAGCCAGGCATGGTACGTGTGTGATCTTGCCTCACCTCAGAGACGCCACCATGTTATGGCCATTGTCACACACAACCAAGCATAGATGTAGGTTCAGCGGTCTCAGCCACAGATCTGCCTGCTCTTTCACAACTGTCCACAACTCACAAGCAGTGAGTTTCAGCACAGCCTGTTGCCGCTTGGCTGAGGCAGTACTGCAGTGCTTCCAGCTTGTAACTGATCTGGTGATATCAGAGATGGAGGCTGAACATGAGGAAGAGGAGGAGGATGAGGTGCAGGAGCTGTACACTGTGGGGCAACTCTGACTGACATAGGGCCCGCAATCTTCGGTGTGGGGAGGATGTGTTCTTTCCCAAGGTCCGACTGGGTCCCGGCTTCCACTATGTGTACCCAGTGTGCCGTCAGGGAGATGTACCGTCCCTGGCCACAAGCATTTGTCCACGTGTCCGTTGTCAGGTGGACTCTCCCAGTAACTGCGCTGTTGAGGGCATGGCAGATGTTTTGGGACATGTGCTTGTGTAGTGCAGGGATGGCAAAACAGTGTCGTCTGGGGACCGAGTACCGAGGGATGGCCACCGCCATATGGTTGCGGAGGGATTCCGTCTCCACCAGCCTAAAAGGCAGCATTTCCAACGCAAGTAGTCGTGAAAAGTGCGAATTTAGGACTGTGGCCTGTGGGGCGTTGGCTGCGAATTTGCCCTTTCATTCAAAGGTCTGGGATATAGACAATTGAACGCTGCGGTGGGACGTGGACGTGGACGTTGGTGCTGTATCTTGAGAAACTGCCATAACTAGTGAAGATTGAGAGGAGGGGGCATCTTTGCATGCAGTATAGACAGGGGATTGCCTTGCACGCACAACAGGGAGTTCTATTAAATGCACAACAGCGCCTGAAGCAGTGGTGACACCCGCTGACACTGGTGTGGACCCTGGGGTTCACCCCACAAAGTCGGGTGCTTTGCTGCCATGTGCCTGATCATGCTGGTGGTGGTCAGGCTGGTAGTTTTGTCACCCCTGCTGATGCTGGCATGGCTGGTGGTGCAAATAGCCTTTTTGGGGTTATCAGCAGAGTCTTTAAAAAATTCCAGACTCTGGAAGACCTACCGGTTGTACTGCAACGTCCCTCGTGTTGGTGTTACGGGGAGCTGTTGCCCACCTTCTGTCTGCGGCCACCACACTGCTTCTTCCTGCCTGTTGGGGTACTCTGCCTCCCTCCCCCTGTGTGCTGCTGGCCTCGCTCTGCGTGTCCTCCTGCCACGTTGGGTAAGTTACTAGATCATCCACCACCTCCTACTCTTCCACTTGCGCACCACGATCCTCCACCTCACTTCGTGGCAATTGTGTCGTCATCGTCCACCTATTGCGACAAATTGCCAGCGTTTACTTCCTCTGGCCGTGGCTGTTCAAATATTTGGGCATCGCTACATGGGATCTCCTCTTCCACCACTTCAACCTGAGCAGGTGAGGGGCACAAATATGGAAATGGACCAGTGAACAGCTCTTCAGAGTGTCCAACTGTGGGATCAGTTGCTGTCTGACAACACTCAGCATGGTGGGAGGAAGGAGCATCAGGGTGAGGAGGCGTATGCGGTTGAGACTCACGGCTACTAAAACTTAACCGTGTGGAAGACAGACCAGAGGTGGTGGTGCCCAGGTAACTGGAAGTATTATCTGCTATCCAATTAATAACATGTTCACACTGATCAGTTCGCTATACTGGTGTTGTAGTGTGGTTCCCTACTAATTCGGTCAAGAAGGGGGAACGAGAAGATGTGGCTGTTGGTTGTGGCACATTTTCACCTTGGCCACGGCCCCATCCTCTACACGCACCATCACTAGAACGTCCAGTTCCACGTCCCTTGCCATGCACCCTGCACATTGTAAATTAAGTAAAATAGCTTACACTTGCACTATCAATGGAAAAAGGGTAATTAAAAGGAGATTAGAACCGTGGAAGAGGAAAACCACAGTTCTATTTCTCTGGCCTACACCAGAATCTTTTACACAGATATATTTGTGTCTGAATGATCAGAGAGACACTATTACTGTTTTTGTTTATGGAAACAATACCAAAAGCTGGATAATACAGAGATTTGACACGTGGAACTGCAAAACCACAGTTATATTTTTCTTGCCTACACCAGAATCTTTCAAACAGATATATTTGGATCTGAACAATCAGGGAGACACTATTAGAGTTTTTCTTTGCAGAAAAAATACCAAAAGCTGGAAAATACAGAGATTTGACCCGTGATACTGCAAAACCACAGTTATATTTTTCTGGCCTACACCAGAATCTTTCAAACAGATATATTTGTGTCTGAACAATCAGGGAGATACTATTACTGTTTTTCTTTACAGAAAAAAATTCTAAAAGCTGGGTAATACAGAGATTTGAACAATGGCACTGCAAAACCACAGTTATATTTTTCTGGCCTACACCAGAATCTTTCAAACAGATATATTTGTGTCTGAACAATCAGGGAGACACTATTACTGTTTTTCTTTACGGAAAAAATACCAAAAGCTGGATAATACAGAGATTTGACCCATGGAACTGCAAAACCACAGTTATGTTTTTCTTGCCTACACCAGAATCTTTCAAACAGATATATTTGTGTCTGAACAATCAGGGAGACACAATTACTGTTTTTCTTTACGGAAAAAATACCAAATGCCGGATAATACAGAGATTTGAACCATGGCCCCGCAAAACCACAGTTATATTTTTCTGGCCTACAACAGAATCTTTCAAACAGATATATTTGCGTCTGAACAATCAGGGAGACACTATTACTGTTTTTCTTTACGGAAAAAATACTAAAAGCTGAATAAAACAGAGATTTGACCCATGGAACTGCTAAACCACATTTATATTTTTCTGGCCTGCACCAGAATCTTTCAATCAGATAAATTTGTACCTGAACAATCAGGGAGACACTAATACTCTTTGTCTTTACGGAAAAAATACCAAAAGCTGGATAATACAGAGATTTGACCTGTGGAACTGCAAAACCACAGTTATATGTTTCTGGCCTACACCAGAATCTTTCAAACAGATATATTTGTGTCTGAACAATCAGTGAGACACTATTACTGTTTTTCTTTACGGAAAAAATACCAAAAGCTGGATAATACAGAGATTTGACCCGTGGAACTGCAAAACCACAGTTATGTTTTTCTGGCCTACACCAGAATCTTTCAAACAGATATATTTGTGTCCGAACAATAAGGGAGACACTATTATTGTTTCTCTTTACGGAAAAAATAACAAAAGCTGGATAATACAGAGATTTGACCCATGGAACTGCAAAACCACAGTTATATTTTTCTGGCCTACACCAGAATCTTTCAAACAGATATGTTTGTGTCTGAACAATCAGGGGGACACTATTACTGTTTTTCTTTATGGAAAAAATACCAAAAGCTGGATAATACAGAGATTTGACCCATGGAACTGCAAAACCACAGTTATGTTTTTCTGGCCTACACCAGAATCTTTCAAACAGATATATTTGTGTCTGAACAATCACAGAGACACTATTAATGCTTTTCTTTACGGAAAAAATACCAAAAGCGGGATAATTCAAGAATTTGACCCATGGAACTGCAAAACCAGTTATATTTTTCTGGTCTACAACAGAATCTTTCACACAGATATATTTGTGTCTGAACAATCAGGGAGACACTATTACTGCTTTTCTTTTCGGAAAAAATACCAAAAGCTGGATAATACAGAGATTTGCCCAATGGAACTGCAAAACCACAGCTATATATTTCTGGCCTGTACCAGAATCTTTCAAACAGATATCTTTGTGTCTGAACAATCACGGAGACACTATTAATGTTTTTCTTTATTTAAAAAATAACAAAAGCTGGACAATGCAGAGATTTGACCCGTGGAACTGCAAAACCACAGTGATATTTTTCTAGCCTACCCCAGTATCTTTCAAACAATTATATTTGTGTCTGAACACTCAGAGAGACACTGTTACTGTTTTTCTTTACATAAAAAATACTAAAAGCTTGATAACACAGAGATTTGACCCGTGGTACTGCAAAGCCACAGTTATATGTTTCTGGCCTACACCAGAATCTTTCAAACGGATATATTTGTGTCTGAACAATCAGGGAGACACTATTAATGCTTTTCTTTACGGAAAAAATACCAAAAGCGGGATAATTCAAGAATTTGACCCATGGAACTGCAAAACCAGTTATATTTTTCTGGTCTACAACAGAATCTTTCACACAGATATATTTGTGTCTGAACAATCAGGGAGACACTATTACTGCTTTTCTTTTCGGAAAAAATACCAAAAGCTGGATAATACAGAGATTTGCCCAATGGAACTGCAAAACCACAGCTATATATTTCTGGCCTAAACCAGAATCTTTCAAACAGATATATTTGTGTCTGAACAATCAGGGAGACACTATTACTGTTTTTCTTTACGGAAAAAATTCCAAAAGCTGGATAATACAGATATTTGACCCATGGAACTGCAAAACCACAGTTATGTTTTCTGGCCTACACCAGAGTCTTTCAAACAGATATATTTGTGTCTGAACAATCAGGGAGACACCATTACTGTTTTTCTTTATGGAAAAAATACCAAAAGCTGGATAATACAGAGATTTGACTCGTGGAACTGCAAAACCACAGTTGTATTTTTCTGGCCTACACCAGAATCTTTCAACCAGATATATTTGTGTCTGAACAATCAGGGAGACACTATTACTGTTTTTCTTTGCGGAAAAAATACTGAAAGCTTGATAATACAGAGATTTGACCCGTGGAACTGCAAAACCACAGTTATATTTTTCTGGCCTACACCAGAATCTTTCAAACAGATATGTTTGTGTCTGAACAATCAGGGAGACACTATTACTGTTTTTCTTTAAGGAAAAATACCAAAAGCTGGATAATACAGTGATTTGAACCGTGGAACTGCAAAACCACAAAGATATTTTTCTGGCCTACACCAAAATCTTTTAAACAGATATATTTGTGTCTGAACAATCAGGGAGACACTATTACTGTTTATCTTTATGGAAAAAATACCAAAAGCTGGATAATACAGAGATTTGACCAGTGAAACTGCAAAACCACAATTATATTTTTCTGGTCTACACCAGCTTCTTTTAAACAGATATATTTGTGTCTGAACATTCAGGGAGACACTATTACGTTTTTTTTTACTGCAAAAAAATGCCAAAAACAGGATAATACAGAGATTTGACCCGTGCAACTGCAAAACCACAGTTATATTTTTCTGGCCTACACCAGACTCTTTTAAACAGATATATTGGTGTCTAGCCAGTCAGGGAGACACTATTACAGTTTTTTTTTACGGCAAAAAATGCTAAAAAAAAGGATAATACAGAGATTTGACCCGTGAAACTGCAAAACCAAAGTTATAGTTTTGTGGCGTACACCAGACTCTTTTAAACAGATTTTTTGGTGTCTGACCAGTCAGGGAGACACTATTATTGTTTTGTTTTACGGCAAAAAATGCCAAAAACAGGATAATACAGAGATTTCACCCGTGGAACTGCAAAACCACAGTTATATTTTTCTGGCTTACACCAGTCACTTTTAAACAGAAATATTGGTGTCTGAACAGTCACAGACACATTCAATTTTTTTTTGGGGGGGTGGGGACCAAAAGGTTAATAAGACGTGTATTTGGACACTCTGACTGTAATTTTTCCTGACCCCCTGAGACCGGGGTGATAAGTCTAGCAATTTGACCAACAGGAGCACACAGGACTGTAATGCAGCATTTGCTTGTATAACCACTTCATCTCCTATACAGCCTGCCTGCCTGCCTGATATCTGGGATGGATATTAGTCCTGAGAAGGACTCTTTGTTTGATTTGGCATTCTTTAGAGACCCTACACTAACTATTTCGGAGTATAAATCTCTCCCTAGCTCAGCAGCACTGACCCTACACTGTCTGATCCGGAGCGACTGTATCCAAGATGGCGGCGCCCGGTTTTAAATACTCAATGTGATGCTGTGCAACCAGCCAATCACTGTAATGCCCAAAAACAACATGGCTGCGGCATTAAAGTGACTGGCTGGCAATCCCTGCATGTTCATTGGCTCTGTAAAGAGCGCCAAACGTGCAGGGCAGAGACCCGAGCTCCCGCCCGAGTAACCCGGAAATGCTCGGTGCTCGCCAAACATCCTGAGTAGTGAGATGCTCGGGCGAGTACCGAGTAGTGTCGAGTATGCTCGCTCAACAATAAGAGTAACATAAACTCAGCCATGTGTGCCAGACTGCTAACAGGCAAGACTTCCGTGTCCTCACCAAGAGTATGACTGACCATGCTCTCCTCCTTATTCTCCTCCTCCTCTTCCCTGTTCTCAGACCATCCACGTTGAACAGACGGTATGACAGTTGTGCAGGTAGTACCGTCTATAGCGCAGGAAACTAGGTCCTGTTCTTCCTCCTTCTCCTCTTCCTCATTGTCACCCAATCCACATTAGGATGAGTTGAGGTTGGGCTGTGTGGATTCACCCTGTATGGTTCCTTGCTCCATCTTATCGTGCTCCGCCTGCAATGCATCCTCTTTAACCCCTTTACGACCTTGGAATCTTCAGTTTTTGCATTTTCGTTTTTTGCTCCCTTTGTTTCCAGAGTCATAGCATTTTTATTTTTTGGGCAATATGGTCATATGAGAGCTTATTTTTTGTGAGACAAGTTGTACTTTTAAATGCCATTACTAATTTTACCATATTGTGTACGGGTAAATGGCAAAAAAAAATGCAATTCCACAGTTGTTCTTTGATTTTGTTTTCTTTCCACGTTCACTGGATGCTAAAACTGACCTGCCATCATCATTTATTGTTCTTTTTTGTTTAAGTGGTGAAAAAAAAATCCAAAGTTTGCAAAAAAAAAAAATGGTGCCATTTCCGAGACCCATAGCGTCTCCATTTTTCAAGATCTGCAGCCTTATGAGGGCTTATTTTTTGCGCGCCGGGCAGAACGTATTATTGATACCATTTTGGGTAGATAAGATGTTTTGATCGCCCGTTTTTGTATTTTATTACAATGTTGAGGCGACCAAAAAAACGTAATTCTGGCATTTGGAATTTTTTTTTCAGTACGCCTTTTAACAATTGGATTAATTTTTTTTTATATTGATAGATCGAGCGATTCTGAACGCGGCAATAACAAATATGTATATGTGGGGTTTATTTTTTATTATTTTATTTTGAATGGGGCAAAAGGGGGGTGATTTAAACCTTTATATTTTTTTTATTTTTTTAATATTTTTAAAAACATTTTTTGACACTTTTTGCTTGCTTCTATAGTCTCCATAGGAGACTAAAAGCAGCAACTCTCTGATCGCCTCTGCTACATAGAGGTAAGGAGCAGATCACCTCTATGTAGCAGAAATGCTCCTGTACTATGAGCTCCGACAACTAGATGGCGCTCATAGCGATCTTTACATGACAACCACTGGGGTCTGCTGCAGACCCAAGGTTGTCATGCCCACCCATCAATGACCCGCGATCACGTGACGGGGTCACCTATGGGCGGGGTAAGTGAAGCGATTCCGGCGCAGCGCTGTTAAATGTCGCTATCAGAGATTGGCAGCGTCATTTAACTGGTTAACAGCCGCGGGTGGATCGCGATTCCACCTGCGGCTGTTGCGGGCACATGTCAGGTGTAAGAATCAGCTTACATGTTCACGGTTAAGTGCGGGCTCAGCTCAAGGGGTTAATTGTGAGCAGAGAGCATTTCAGAAGACGGAGAAGCGGGATGGTGATGCTAATTATGGCATCATCGCCGCTCACCATCTTGGTGGAGTCCTCAAAGTTTTGGAGGATGGTACATACGTCTGACATCCATGTTCACTCCTGAAGTCTTATGTGTGGAGTCTGAACTGAACGCCGACGGCCATGTTGATGCAGGTAGTCAACAATGGCCCTCTTCTGCTCACAAATCCTTCCAAACATCTGCAATGTAGAGTTCCAATGTGTGGGGACATCACAGATCAATCGGTGAGCCGGAAGCTGCAAACACTGCCGAAACACTGCAAGGGTGGCGAAAGCTGTAGCTGAGTTTCTAAAATGGGCACACAGGCAGTGTACTTTAACAAGTAGATTCGGCAGATATGGGTAGGTTTTGAGAAACCGCTGAACCACGAGGTTAAGCACATGGGCCAGGCATGGTACGTGGGTGAGCTTGCCTCACCTCAGAGCCGCCACCAGGATCTGGACATTGTCACACATTACCATGCCTGGCTTTAGGGTCAACTGTGTCAGCCACAGATCTGCCTGCTCTTTCAGAGCTGTCCTCAACTCTTCAGCATTGTGCGGTTTGTCACCTAAGCATATTACCTTCAGTATGGCCTGTTGCCGCTTGGCTGAGGCAGTGCTTCCAGCTTGCAACTGATATGGTCATTTCGAAGATGGAGGAGGACGTACCGAAGGTGTAGAATGTGGGGGCAACCCTGATTGACCCAGGGCCCACAATCCTCAGTGTCGGGAGGACCTGTTCCGTCCTAAGTAGAGATGAGCGTTGTTCTACTCGAACTGTTCGCCAATCTCAAATTCGAGCTGTTTTGGGCGGTGTTCGAGCCGTTCGGCGAACACGAACAATTTGAGAAAAATTCGGCTGTTCGAGGTTATGTTCGATAACTGTTCGTGCACCAAAATCATAACTGGATTTTTTCTCAGTAATGATGAAAATTAATGTTAATACGCAGTTTGAGTGTACAGCGGGGTGGGGGGAGGGGCAGGGGATGGATCTCTGCAGGAACAATGAAGATCTCCATTTTTTTTTCTCTTTCCCGCATTTGCAGTGGGGAGGTGCAATCTGTCAGCCTATCAGCAGCGCACACACGGAGCGAAGTGCTTTTTTTCACACAAGCAAGGGCATGTGTCATTGGCAGTGTATGTCACATGTCCTTGCCCTATAAGACCAAGCCATTTTCCCCGTCGCCACCATTTTCTCACTGCTGCAGCTGCGTGTTAGACGGCACCGCTGTTGCTGTGTGCGCTATACCTTGTTAATTTCAAGCCAATTTTCACACAAATCTACAGATAGCTTGGGAGCAGGGAATAGTTGTGATTGCAGTCCTTTTAAGGACTAGGTTACAGCATTTCCTACGACTTTTATCAGGCAGGTCTGTGCTCTTAAATAGATAGATTGTGGGAGTAAAGACTAATTGTAATTGGAGTCCTTTTCAGGACTAGGTTACATCAGTTCCTATCAGTTTTTGCCAGGCAGGTCTGTGCCAGTGCTGTGCAAGTTTTTTTCACAGCATTTGGCTGAATCTAGCAAAGCTAATCCTTTTTGGCCTATTGCAGAGTGAGTTAGTCAGTGGAGTAGCCTATCTGTGTTGCAAGATATACCACCTGTGTATAGAATACCAATTTTTTTACTGCACCTAGTGAAGTAAAATCTTTTGGGCATAGCATCATTCTATTAGTCCATCTATACTGACCTCCATCAGGTTGCAAATTGAATATAATTTTTTTCTGCATCTAGCTCTGAAAAAATATTGGGCTTCTAGCTGTGTGTGGGACTTGTTCTATTAATCCATCTATACAGACCTCCATCAGGTTGCAAACTGAATATATTTTTTTCTGCATCTACCTCTGAAAAAATATTGGGCTTCTAGCTGTGTGTGGGACTTGTTGTATTAGTCCATCTATACTGACCTCCATCAGGTTGCAAACTGAATATATTTTTTTCTGCATCTACCTCTGAAAAATTAATGGGCTTCTAGCTGTGTGTGGGACTTGTTCTATTAATCCATCTATACAGACCTCCATCAGGTTGCAAACTGAATATATTTTTTTCTGCATCTACCTCTGAAAAAATATTGGGCTTCTAGCTGTGTGTGGGACTTGTTCTATTAATCCATCTATACAGACCTCCATCAGGTTGCAAACTGAATATATTTTTTTCTGCATCTACCTCTGAAAAAATATTGGGCTTCTAGCTGTGTGTGGGACTTGTTGTATTAGTCCATCTATACTGACCTCCATCAGGTTGCAAACTGAATATATTTTTTTCTGCATCTACCTCTGAAAAAATATTGGGCTTCTAGCTGTGTGTAGGACTTGTTCTATTAATCCATCTATACAGACCTCCATCAGGTTGCAAACTGAATATATTTTTTTCTGCATCTACCTCTGAAAAAATATTGGGCTTCTATCTCTGTGTGGGACTTGTTCTATTAATCCATCTATACAGACCTCCATCAGGTTGCAAACTGAATTTTTTTTTTTTCTGCATCTACCTCTGAAAAAATATTGGGCTTCTAGCTGTGTGTGGGACTTGTTGTATTAGTCCATCTATACTGACCTCCATCAGGTTGCAAACTGAATATATTTTTTTCTGCATCTACCTCTGAAAAAATATTGGGCTTCTAGCTGTGTGTGGGACTTGTTCTATTAATCCATCTATACAGACCTCCATCAGGTTGCAAACTGAATATATTTTTGACTGCATCTAGCTCTAAAAAAATATTTGGCCTTCTATCTGTGTGTGGGACTTGTCTATTAGTCCATCTCTACTGACCTCCATCAGGTTGCAAACTGAATATAATTTTTTTCTGCATCTACCTCTGAAAAAATATTTGGGCTTCTAGCTGTGTGTGGGACGTGTTCTATTAGTCCATCTATACTGACCTCCATAAGGTTGCAAACTGAATATAATTTTTTTCTGCATCTACCTCTGAAAAAATATTTGGCCTTCTAGCTGGGTGTGGGACTTGTTCTATTAGTCCATCTATACTGACCTCCATCAGGTTGCAAATTGAATATAATTTTTTTCTACATCTAGCTCTGAAAAAATGTTTGGCCTTCTAGCAGTGTGTGGGACTTGTTCTATTAGTCCATCTATACTGACCTCCATCAGGTTGCAAATTCAAAATAATTGTTTGTCTGCATCTACCTCTGAAAAAATATTTGGCCTTCTAGCAGTGTTTGGGACTTGTTCTATTAGTCCATCTATACTGACCTCCATCAGGTTGCAAACTGAATATAATTTTTTTCTGCATCTACCTCTGAAAAAATATTTGGGCTTCTAGCTGTGTGTGGGACTTGTTCTATTAGTCCATCTATACTGACCTCCATAAGGTTGCAAACTGAATATAATTTTTTTCTGCATCTACCTCTGAAAAAATATTTGGCCTTCTAGCTGTGTGTGGGACTTGTTCTATTAGTCCATCTATACTGACCCCCATCAGGTTGCAAATTGAATATAATATTTTTCTGCATCTAGCTCTGAAAAAATGTTTGGCCTTCTAGCAGTGTGTGGGACTTGTTCTATTAGTCCATCTATACTGACCTCCATCAGGTTGCAAATTCAAAATAATTTTTTGTCTGCATCTACCTCTGAAAAAATATTTGGCCTTCTAGCAGTGTGTGGGACTTGTTCTATTAGTCCATCTATACTGACCTCCATCAGGTTGGAAACTGAATATAATTTTTTTCTCCATCTAACTCTGAAAAAATATTTGGCCTTCTAGCAGTGTGTGGGTCTCATTGTATTAGGCCATCTATACCAAGCTCCACCAGCTTTTCAATTAATAATAATTTTTCGCTGCATCTAACCCTGAAAATAATTTTTCTTCCCAATAGTGGTAGCAATAGAAATATGGGGCGCGCTCCTGGCTTACAAAAATATACGCTTCATAACAAAAAACACCAGCTTAGCGCACTGCATTAATAAGATGGCATCATCGTCTCTCCCAGTGCTAGGCCTACTACCCAGGCTAGCATTCCTGTGCCTAAAACACAATGTATGGGTACGCGCTAGCCACTATGCTGAGGGGTCTAAAGCTGCTGCTAACGCTTTATAACAATTCAATTGGCAGATTTTCACAGAGCTCTTCCACAATGCCCACCCATCGGGACAACAGTTGCCCACCTTTCCTATGGGATCTAGTGGCGAATAGTTGATGCCATTAATCAGAGCGTCAGTTGCCCCGTCGACGTGGCAAGCATACGGTAAGGCATGGGAAGAGTGGACACGACTAGTAGCAGGCAGACGGGTTGACCAATGTGAACAAGCCAGATCACAAGTCACCATAGAATTTCTCCACCAGCTAATGATGAGGGGCATATCAGGGGTGTCAGCGCAGCGGTGTCTGACCGGAGTAGCATTTCACTTCCAACTACTGAATTGGGGAGATGTGACAAAGATTCATCATCAGACAATCCATAAAAGGGTGGAAAAGGGGTCAGCCAAGTCAGGAGTGTAGACGTCCCGTCCCGTGTCACTAAAACTGATTTCTCACATCATATCCCTAACACCATTAACATGACACTCACAATTTGAAGCAACACTACTGTCTACTGCATTTGTGATCGCCTTCTTCGGGGCGCTATGCATAAGCGAATTAGTCCCTCAATCCAAAATTAGCACCAGTGGAGGCTTATTACACCAGGATGTAGTCATAGGCAATAATGCAATACGTCTACGCATACACAAATCGAAAATGGTTCCAGCGGGCAGGGGCACTTGGGTACTTCTACAACCCACAAACGGTACACTGAGTCGGGTAACAATAGTAAAACCATATCTAACCATCAGATCACAAAGTAATTTGTTCCTATCACACATTGATGGGACGCCATTATCAAGATACCAGTTCCAAGCTATATTTAATAAATGCATAACATCGGCAGGAACCACCCCAAAGATTACGGGACACACTCATTCCGCATAGGCGCGGCCACAGAAGCAGCAAGAGCAGGACTGTCAGAAACGGAAGTTCAGAGGATAGAGAGATGGTGATCCACGTGTTTGGCAAGATACATAAGACCGGACTTGTTATCCTAACGTGGTTTGTTTCTTTTACAGGTGACGCTAAGCCAACAGTGTGGGTGATAGGCCACTCGTATATATATTGGGCAGATTAAAGGGCGAAAGTCCGCCCAGGCGGGAGGAAATTAGAGTTTCATAACACATATTTCAACTGGAGAGGTATTAGAGGCCTGCTATGGCCACAGGTACTAATGGAGGTAATCAAGGTAGGGAGAGAGGCAAGATGTCTGGTCATCTTAGTTATACAGGCCGGGGGAAACAACCTAGGTCATCACAAGAGCGCATAACTAATGGCAATAATGAAACTAGACACTGAGCGCTTCAGAGAATTTTTCACAAAACTAGCTATAGTATGGTCAGAGATTGTGCCGATAGCGGTATGGCAAGGTGCGCGAGACATCACGGCCATCGAACGGACAAGGCGGGTAATAAATATTCGGATGGCAAAATTTAGAAGAGACAGAGGCGGTGTAGTGGTACGACACCGACAACTGGAAGGAGATAAAGCAGGCCTCATACGGTCCGACAGTGTTCACTTAATGGATATTGGACTGGACATATTCCTGTCAGGACTCCAGGACGGAGTGGAATAAGCGTTAAGAGTGATGGGTGGGGGTCAGAGTCCTGCATACTAGTACGCAGGATCCTCCGTGGCCTGGAAATAGAAAGGACATGTTGGAGAGTTACACTTGTTGGCCAAGTTGCCGGAGTGGAGACCCAGGGCATGCTGCAACAAGCTGAATTATTTTAGAAATAAAATGTCTTTCTAATGGAATGAGTATAAAGAGTTAATAAAGCTGTGACCGATCCTCACCCATCCAGTTGTAAGAGTTACATTATTGTGTTGTCAAGGAAAGGGGGCCGTAGGGGAGCTGAGCGTCTGGGTTTGGTTGGGGGTCCCCACAGTCTGCCTAGGCTAGATGCATTTAAAAATTCTTATTAGATACACAGGCGGTGCAGCTTGCTTCGCAGCTGGGCTACTACGCCCAAAGTATTGCCTAGGCTTGATGCAGTTAAAAATTCTACGCTGACTAGCAGACACTGAAGATTTGGAGCAGACCTCTGAGTAAACAGCTCTTCAGACTCAATCATCTGTGTTACCCCAAGCCATAGTGTATGTAGTTTCTTACAGTTAAAAGGGGGGGGGGGAGCGACCCAACCCACCTGGAATTGACGATGCCAACGTCACGTAAAACACAGCAAGGGGACTCCAAAAAGAGTTTCCATTTTTTCCCAAAATTGTGGCACAGACACCACTTAACCCTAGAACGCATACCTGGGGCCTCGCAGTCCCGCCCTGTTAATTGTTTTCTATTTTCTGCAAGATTACTTTAGTTAGAATTTTGAAACTCTAGGTATTCTTCATGTATATAGTTGTTTGTCATTTGAGTTTGAGTTATTCAATGTTATTTGCACACGGGCCTAAAAGGCCCCAGGTATATGAAAGTGTAGATTTTTATGGTCATGCGTTCTAGGGTTAAGTGGCATCAATTGCCCCACAGTTGCTTAAAACGGTTGGTGAGGTGATATTACCAAATCCTCAAGCTTTTAGCCTCCCAAGGATAGCACAGGATTAGAAAAGTCCTTGCGAATCCATGATTTGTTCATCTTTATGAACGTGAGTCTGTCTACATTCTCAGTGGACAGCCGCGTGCGCTTATCTGTCAGCACACCATCAGCAGCGCTGAACACACGTTCAGAGAGAACACTGGCTGCAGGGCATGACAAGATCTCCAAGGCGTGAGTGGCGAGCTCCGGCCATTTTTCCAGATTGGAATACCAAAATGAGCAAGGGTCCAGTGACACAGTCATGGCTTCGATGTTCACTTGGAGATACACCTGCACCATCCTCCCTAGGCATTGACTATGTGTCAGACTTCTTGTCTCCTGTGGCCTTGCAAAGGATGGTCTAAAAAAGTGGTGAAACGATTTCACAAAATTGCTGTTACCAGCAGATACTGTGTTACTGTTACGGTTTGAGTGATGAAGACTCGACAGTCCCGCGGTTGGCAAGTTAGAACTGTGAGATTCACTTCGTGCACCACTGGTGTTTTGTGGAAAAGCACATGTAAGATTCTGCAACAGCGTCTGCAGATACTCCTGCATGCGTCAATCCCTTTTTATGGCAGGAATTATTTCGGCAAATTTACTTTTGTACCGGGGATCTAAGAGTGTGGCAACCCAGTAGTCGAGATTACTTCGAATTCTGCAATCTGAGGGTCATGTTGCAGGTAGTGCAGCAAGAAGGCACTCATGTGTCTTGCGCATCCAGGAGGACCAAGTCCTTGTTGTGTTGGTAGCGAGGTAAGAATCATGCTTCTTTCCTCTGCCCTCTCCCCCCAACCTCGCACAACAGAAATGTGATCAAGGTCTCCCTCATCTGATGAGTCTTCCATGCCCATCGCCAGTTCATCCTCCACTTCTTCCTCGGCTCCTGCACCTTCCTCAACAGTTTGGCTGCTACCATGCGCCCTGTTTAATCCCTCTCCCCCACCCTCCCATGCCTGCCTCCTTGGTGCTGCCAACCGTCTGGACCTTGGAGATGTTATCCCTTCCGCATACGACTCCTCCTCTACTTCCTCCACCTCCTCTTGTCCGACCACCTGACTCTGAATTCTGTTTAATGTGTGCTCCAGCATGTAAATCACCGGAATAGTTATGCTGATAATGGCATCGTCGTCAGCACTAAACATCTTCGTCGCCATTTCAAAACTGTGCAGAAAGGTGTGTGGCGCCCCTGAGGGTGCAGTCACCACAGAGTTACTGCATCTCACCCAGAGGTGTGGCATCTCACCCTCAGGTAAGGAAGGCGTATGGCTCGGGACCCTAACACCTGCATCCAACACATACCCGCAGTGGGGTTAGGGCGAGATTGCTCCTAAGGGAGAGCACAGTCCCAGGTCCCTAGCTGGTGGGAGGATCCTATGTAGTGGGTGCTTAGGGGAGCAGCTTAGGGGAGCACATGACAGGGAGAGTATAAATAGGAAGCCATCTTAGAAAGAGCAAGCCAGTCAGAGGAGGAAAAGTGACAGGAGCAGAGGCTCGGCATGAGCTCTGCTCCGGAGGCGGGCCTAGCCTGGGAGGCCCAGGACTGAAGGAGAGAAGAGAGGAGTGGGAGCAGGAAGGCTCCAGGAACCAAAGGGACCCTAGGGCTATGGGCCGTGCAGAAGGCCACCTGTACTCCCGCTGCTACCAGGAGGTAGAGGGGTCAGGCCAGATAAGGGGAACCGGTCCCTCAACTAGAGGAGAAACAGCAAGGCTCAACTAGAAACCGGAGGCTGCAGCATTTCATGTACTGCAGGCAAAAGTCCACACCAGTCTCACTAAGAAGGTAGCCACATAGGACCCAGGGGACGGAACACAAGTCGCCCGCCAAGGCCCGAGGATACCGGATAGAAGTGTCACTGGGTGTGACGTGCAGGGAGAAGGCCAGAGAAAGGACACACAGAAGGGGGTCCTGCTAAGTACTCCGGAGCTATCTGGGGGTGGACTAAGCCCCTCACTGAGTACGCACAGCACGACGGGTGAGATAGCTCTGGTACCTGTAATCTGGACTGCAACAACTGTGAGTAAAGATCTTGGGACTGCATCACACGGACTCTGTGTTCATTACTGACTCCCTGCACTACAACCACCATCATCCACCCACACTGCCCTGAAGCTACACTCTTCCTGTGGTGAGTAATAATACCATTGCAGCAAAACCACTAGCTTCAGAGGACTGTTCCGCAGCGGCAGCCCCTTTGGCCGCACTCCACAGGTGGCGTAGTCGGACATTATAAAATCCATATATACAAATTACCGTTGGATTGACCGCCCTGGGTCACGGACCGGGTCACCGCCATAGTGACTACAACCCCCAGCGTCTACCGGCCCGGCTCCGGGTACCCCACGGCCCAGGGGGCGCATCAACTTCATAGGTCCCTGATCTGAGACCACTCCTGCTGCGTGATTTGCCCCACCTCTGGATCTCGTTGGCCCAGGCTATACGTCAGAAACTATTGCACCAGGGCTTGTCGGTGCTGCCACAGTCGCTGCAACATGTGCAGAGTTGAATTCCACCGTGTCGGCACATTGCATTTCAGCCGGTGAACTGGCAGGCCCAACGACTTCTGTAGAGATGTAAGTCGTTGAGCTGTGGGATGCGAACGGGGGAAGTGAGCACACAGCGACCGTGCCCTCTGCAGAAGGCCATCTAGTACGGGATAGTGGGCTAAAAATTTATGGACAACCAGGTTCAACATGTGAGCCATACAAGGCACGTGTGTAACATTGCCCCGGCGAAGGGCCGCACCCAGGTTTGCAGCATTGTCGCACACGGCCTTCCCTGGTTGCAGGTCCAGTGGAGACAACCATTCATGAAACTGGGTCTCCAGAGCTGACCACAAGTCCTCAGCTGTGTGACTCACATTTCCCAGACATTTCAAAGTAAACACTGATGCCGTTGAGCCCTGCTGCCAGCATAGTAAGGAGGTGCGTAGTTAGAAAGCAGGTGGCATTACCAGACAGGCTTTGGGTGCAGGTGGAGGACCGAGAGGAGGTTGAGGAGGCAGAAGCAGTGGAGGAACTTCTAGATAAAGAGGATTGACGTACAACTCGCGGGGACGGCAAGACTTGGACAGCAGCCACTTGTCCTGCTGTCACCATAGTTACCCAGTGCCCTGTCAGCGACATGTAACGCCCCTGTCCATGCCTACTCGTCCAAGTGTCTGTGGTGAAATGCACCCTGTCACACAGAGAGTTTCTCAAAGAAGCGGTGATGTTGTGTGCGACATGCTGGTGGAGCGCAGGCACACCTTTCTTTGAGAAGTAGTGCCGACTGGGCATCTGGTACTGGGGCACTGCGACGGACATAAGGTCTCAAAAATCCACTGTGTCCTCCAGGCGGAAAGGCAGCATTTCTGTAGCCAACAGCTTGCAGATGGTGAAATTCAACCTCTTAGCTTTCTCATGGCTAGGAGGAAATGGTCTTTTACTTGTCCACATCTGAGGGACCGAGGGCTGGCTGTTGTGCTTTGACGGGGTTGAGTAGGGTGTCCCTGGCAAACTGCCGGTCTGTGAGGAAGATGCAGGCGGACATGTTAGGTTGCCTTGATCCAAAGGTGGTGCTCTCGATGTCAGAGAGCTCTCAACACCAGCAGGTGTTTCCACTTCCCAATGAACTGACGACCTGCCAATCACACTGGCTGTTGCAGGTAAAGAGGTGGCAGGTCTGCGTCCAAAAACATGTGTGACTGCTGTCCCCCCAGTCACAGAGGATGAAGAGGCCGCGGATGCACAAGATGGGGCAGACGGTGGTTGGCCCAGCCTGCTAGGCCGCATTGTAGCACAGTGAGCTTCCCACTGCAACTTATGCTTCATATCCATGTGACGGTACATGCATGAAGTACTCAAACTATGGATTTTTTGGCCTCTACTTAGCTTTTGGTGACAAATATTACAGATAACACGAGTTGGGTCATCCTTATCGATCTGAATAAATGCCCAGGCTATGCAAGGCTTAGAGCCCATGCGACCTGAAGAGCCACTACGACTTGTGATCAGAGGTGGAGTTATGGTTGAGGATGCAGTTGTTGACGTGCTTCCAGTACTCCGTCTCTGTCCAGGAAGGCGCAACCTAACCTCGTCGTCAATAGCATCTGTGACGCCCCGCTGCGCTTGGTATCACATATCCTAGAAGAGTGTATTGATGGAATCCTCCACAAGAGGCCCCCATAAACATTCACACAACTCCACCTTCCACCTCAGACCAGCAGAGGGAGCCCGTTAGGGATTTAAATAGGGAAGGTGGAGCTAGGCAGTTCAGTTCCTCTGAAGAGTTCCTGCAGTAGAGAAGCCTAAGAGAGGTCAGTCTGCAGTGGAGCTCAGTCTAGTCTAGAGAACTCAGTTAATAGTTCAGCAGTGGAGCACGAGGCTCCTGCTAGCTAGATTCAGGGAGCCCAGATAGAGCTTAAGGTGTGCCGGCGTCATAAGATCGGTGAAGCGCGGCAAGCTGCCGTTAGTGTGTATAGCCTATTGAGGGCCCGAGTAGGCCGAAGGCGAGTGGCGAGTTAGTACATAAGGGGCAGAGGAGCTTAACCAGCTCACCCCGAAGCATTTAAAGGGACACCGGATCCGAGCTTACCGGGATCTCTATGACCCATTAAGGCATAACCGGAATCCCTGGAGAACTACAAGTCCCAGGATCGCTAAGGTGCTGATACGTAACAGAGCCAGGAGACGCTTAGGCCCCGCATACTGGGAGCGTGAACTTCAAGAGAAGGCCCTACCACAAGGTCAGCCAGCGCAGGACAGAGACAAAGTTAGGCCTAGCTCCAGGCAGGTCAGAAACTTACTGCGCAGAGGCAAGATACAGGAGGCCCTACACCCGCTCATTGGGGAGGATCCTGATATGCACCCTTCACCCTACAGTGCTCCAGGATGTGCCTGAATTTCCTCCAGTAAAAGATACTGAAGTGACTACCGTGTCCGTTTCCGTTCTTGCTCTGACCCAGCTGGGTCTCGCCTGTCCTGCATTCCCCCTGCATACGCTGCCCTGAGACCTAACTCCACCTGTGGGGAGCTATACCATCGAGCTGCCTTATCACGGGCCTCAGTGGACTGCTGCAGCGCTGGTGCTTCTCACCAGATACCACAGGTGGTGTCACAAACTCTTATAAAATTAACAATTATCCACCCTTTTAAAGAGTGACCGCAGGGTACGGGCCAGGGAGCCGACCACCGCGACATCCCAAAGGCCAGGCAAAGGCCCGGGTGACCTCATCGACTGGCTGACTGTGGGTTGACAGTAAGTGGGATCTCCAACCTTGTCATCATCACCCTGTGTGTTATCACACCCGTCGTCCTCAAAGCCAACCTCTTCCTGCCCTGACCGAAAAGTCAAGTTGTCGCTCCAATCAGGTATTTGAGTCTCATCATCGTCTTCATCATTGTCTCCACCTACAGGAGTTACAGTTTGGGAACGAGGGTCTACATTATGCTCAGAACCTACTTCATCTGCTCCTGGATCCGACTTATAAAGATTCTGGGCATCAGTGCAGATCATTTCCTCGTCTGGATTAACAGAAGCTCTGGAGCAGACCTCCGTTTCCCAGGCTATAGTATGAGTAAACAGCTGTGCAGACTCAACCATCTGTGCTACCCCATACTCAGACGGGCAGCTGGAGCCTTGGGAGCTGTGAGGAAGCAAGTGCGATTGGGGTGACACCTCTGAGGACTGGAGTATTTGTGATGTTGAAGTTGAGGTGGAGGAGAGCCCACTTGAAGGAGCACTTGATATCCGCTGAAGCACCTGCTGTTTTTGTGCCTCATCTGGAATTTGTAGCGATGGGCGTGTCCGTAACAAAGGGATCGTATCACATTGTCCACGAAAAGAAGTCGACATGTTAGTTTGGCTGGAAGATGGTCTTTCTTCTGCAGATGTTACTCCCCCCCCACCGCAGGGGGGCTCGACCCACCAGCGGACAGGCACCAGTATTAGGAGAGGGGGGCTGGCCGTCAGGGTCCACCGCGGCTCTGGCACAAACCCGGCGACACGGAGGTGGCACGGGCAGGAACGGACTGGCCATGTCGGCTTCTCACTTTTTGGATTTTAGAAGGGCATGACATGCCTATATCTGTGTCTCCCCCTCCTTTTACTCCTCCACCTCCTTTATTTTCGCATGACTATAGGTACTTGTCACTTTTCCATGTGTTAGTTATGTCTTCTGAGCAGTTTGTCAGCTTTTGGACACCTTTGAAGGTGTTTTCTATGTGTTTCTATGTGTTTTTGTTTGCCTGCCATTGGTTTTAACGGTGTTCGAAGGTGTTCGACGAACAGTTCGACGAACAGTTCGGCGAACACACGGGTGTTCGACGAACCGAACCGAACTCGAACACTACGGGGGTGGCTCAACACTTGTCCTAAGGTCTGACTGGGTCCCGGCTTCCACTATATTAACCCAGTGTGCCATCAGCGAGATATACAGTTCCTGCCCACAAGCACTTGTCCACGCGTCCATGGTTAGGTCGACTTTCCCAGTAACTGTGTTGTTGAGGGCACGGCTAATGTTGTGGGACATGTGCTTGTGTAATGCAGGGACCGCACACCGGGAGAAATAGCGGCGGCTGGGGCCCGAGTACCGAGGGACAGCCGCCGCCACCAGTTTGCGGAAAGCTTCCGTCTCCACGAGCCAAAAAGGCAACATTTCGAGCGCAAGCAGTCACGAAATGTGTGAATTTAGTAGTGTGGCCTGTGGGGTGTTGGCTGCATATTTGCGTTTGGATTCCAAGGACTGGGGTAGGGACAACTGAATGCTGCGCTCGGACAAGGACCTGGAAGTGCTTGCTGATGGTGCTAGTTGAGAGTGTGCAACGACAGGTGCAGGAAGGTCAAGCGATAACATGTGGGTGCTTGTTGTGGCACAATTTTAGCCTGCCCACGTCCTCGGCCTCAGCTCTGCATGCACCATCACCATCACATCCACTTCCCCGTCCCTTGCCACGCACCTTGCCCATTTTAAATGGAGGACAATATTTTCCACGTTAATGAGAAATGGCTGATTTTGGAATGCAGTTATATGTGATACGTCTGACAGAGAACCACAATTTTAAATAGCAGGCCTGTAATTTACTAATATTATTCTACACAGAGGCTTAGTGTGAATAGCTTGACTGACACTCTGTAACAAAATGAAAATGGAAGAAATGGCTGATTTTGGAACCCTCTTATAGGTGATAAGTCTGGCAGAGAACCACGGTTTTAAATAGCAGGTCTATAATTTACTAATACTATTCTTCACAGATACCTAGTGTGAATAGCTTGACCAACACACTGCAACAGATTGGAAAAGGAGGCCAATATTTTGCACATTCAGTTCAAATTTCTGGATTTTTATCACTGAAATATGAAACAAATCTGGCTGTATTCTGCTGTGCTAACAAGCAAATGAAGCAGAAAAATGGTGTACTCTGGATTGCTTTTGAAACAAATAACCAGGATTAAGATGAAAAAAATTTGCCCTGGCCCCTGATATCTGGCGCTATGTCTACAAATATCTGTAATTATTACAGCAGCACCAGACAGAACGTTCAATATACCCTCTTGCGCCATATGCACTGCAGTCTGCTATATACACCTCGTGCCTGCCTAACTCCTTGATTATATGCATCTGGATTAGTCCTCATAAGGACTGTTAGTTCAGATGGGTATATATATATATATATGTTGTAGAATACCTACACTAAAAGGACACTCAATGGACCCTCTTGCACTATATGCACTGCAGTCTGCCACATACCCTGCCTGCCTAACTCCTGCGATCACCACTGAATATATGCAGCTGTATTAGTCCTCAGAAGGACTGTTAGTTCAGTTGGATATATATGTATGTTGTAGAATACCTATGCTAACTATAAACAAGAAAATCTCTCCATGATGCAGCAGGCCACAATCTTCCCTCAGAATCAGGCAGAGTAGGGAGACTACTCTTCCTGATTCCGTGGTAGACTGCGGCGTCAGGTCTTATATAGACCTGATGACGCTGTGTGGCCAGCCAATCACTGTAATGCCCACAACCAACATGACTACGGCATTACAGTGTGTGGCAGGCAATCCCTACATGTTCAATGGCTCTATAAAGAGCGCCAAACATGCAGAGAGGGGACCAGAGTTCCCGCCCGAGCAACCCAGAAATACTCGCCGAGCGCCGAGCTTGTCGAGCAGTGAGATGCTCGGGCGAGTAACGAGGAGTGGCAAGCACGTTCACTCATCACTAGTGAAGAACCAATATAGGGACGTTAGTGGAGACAGGGTGATATTAGATCAGACTAGGAGGTCTCCACTCCCCATTTTCCTAGTGTCTGGGCTCCCTTTCCCTCTTCGATTTGTGTTGCACTAAGTCTTTCCCACACCTTGCGTGACAGCAACACTATCTAACAGTTATTCTATTTTTTTCCTTTTTCCTGTGTGATAACACTTCATTTGAGAATCCCAGTGCATGCTGGGGTATTGAAATGAAGTATCATCAGAGCAGGTGGCAAAGGCTGCGGTCACTGTCACAGTCCCTGCTCCCTCTCTGAAATAAAGCATTATCAGTGACGCTGATTTCAGGGGTTGTGCTTGCCCCTGCTGTGTGCCTCCCTGCGAGCTGTGCACTGTGCCACAGTGACAATGTCCACTCTGTTGTTGGCTCAGATCAGTAATAATCAGCCAGCAATAGAGCGGTGTCAGAGCGTCATGCAGGAGACCAGTGACTACGGATGGGTGAACCCAAACTGTAGAGTTCAGGGCTTGTACCGGACACCTAGTATCCACTACCAAATCCTGAGTACAGACTTTTAACTGTATGTCAGGTTTCCCATTCGGGTTTGCCAGTCTAATAAAGCTTATTGAAAAGTTGCAGTACAGCCAATCAACAAGTATTGGCATGGCTGTGATTGGCCGGCGCAGCACCATGTCCTGCCTGTATAAAGGTTGCCATTATGCCCTCATTAGTGTAGGGATAGTACGCAGCTGGATTGAGGAACAGATAGTGATTGCACACTCTGCAAAATACCCACTGTTTGTACTCTGCAACCCATATCTGTGGTAGTACTGTGTTAAAACCACTGTGCAATCTGCACCCCCCTGCCTGTGGGAGTACTGTCCTTAAAGCCGCTGTGTGTAGTCTGCACCCATATCTGTGAAAGTACTGTCCTTTAAGCCTCTGTGTGTACTCTGCACCACCTGCCTGTGGGAGTACTGTCCTTTAAGCTGCTGTGTGAACTCTGCAATCATATCTGTGGGAGTACTGTCCCTTAAGTCGCTGTGTGTATTCTGCACCTTACTGCCTGTGGGGGTACCATTACTTTAAGCCGCTATGTGTTTTCTAGTAGTCTGAAAAATAACTATTTGGCATCAGCCATCTAATTTCCATTAGTTGGCCAAACTAATAATTTTTCAGGACCGGTGTGTGTTTTCTAGTAGTCTGGCCAAACAATAATTGTCATCATCCACCTCGCTGCCATTTACAGGCCAAATAAATAATTTTTCTGGACTGGTGTGTGTTTTTAATTAGTCTTGGAAATAAATAATTGTCATCAGCCACCTCATTGCCATTTATAAGCCAAAGAAATAATTTTTCAGGAATGTTGTATGTTTTCTAATATTTTGCTTTTTGTAGGTTTTTCTGATTCATGGCCATTGTGAAACATGCATGTATACCAACTTAAACCAAGCTCAAATTTTGTGGTTTGTATTTCTTGCATTCTGTGCAAACCTGGGTGAGGCCTCCCTTCCTAGAGCCAGATAATACATTTAAAAAGCTTCCCTTGGCAGGTGTTCGTATTTCTGGACCCAGTCCTTTGTCTGCCCTTATTCACACAGAGGTCAACTTTGACACATGGTAAGGTTTTTAATATTAGACTATTAGACTATTTTTGATAAAAAAACAGTGTTATTAAGAACCCTATTTTATTTAAATGCACTTACTTTACATCAGGGTTTATGTTCATTTTGCTTCTAATAGTTTTTTCTGATTCATGACCATTGTGAAACATGCATTTATGTGCTGCATGTATACCAACTTACACCAAGATTAAATTTAGTGTTTTTTCTATGTTTTCTAATAGTGTTGCAAATAAATAATTTACATCATCCATCTCGCTGCCATTTATAGGCCAAAGAAATGATTTTTCAGTTATGCAAATAAATAAATAAATCTACTCTTCCACTATCTCTTGGCGAGTAGTGTTTAGAAAATCAACTTCCAAAAATGAGGAGAGCAACAAATAAAGGACGTGGCCAGGGTGGTGCTGGTGTAGCTACTGATGGTGGTGGTGGTGAGGCTGAAGCAGGGAGAGGACCTAGTCATTATGTACCTGCTAAGTGCCTAAATACAACATCTTCCTTTGGGGCACGCAGGTGACAGTACATTATGCGTTCTTTCATTGGCCTAAATACCGCTGCACAAATGATGAGGCCACAAGATGTTGAAAAAGTGTTAGATTGCATGGCTGAGAGTGGCTCCAGTTCCTTTACATTATCTTCCACCTGGTCCACTGCAGAAAGTGCAAAGTTGGCACCAGAGGACCATGTTCATCTAGCTTCTACCTCACCCACTTGCAAATCAGCCAAGCAGTCTGAGACCCAAGTCGTGTAGCAGTCTCATCTGCTTTTTGATGACACAGCTGGCTAGGGTTCTGTGGCCCATCCACCTTCCCTGCTCCAGCAGTGGAAAAGACTGAGTGCACTGTTGTCCAAGCAATTGTTATAATGGAGGATGAGTACGTGGAAGGGCTAGAGCATGCTGTTAGTGGACTACTGCAGGACATGTCTAATGATGATGAAACTCAGTTGCCAACTGCAGTGTCTTTTTGCAGTGTGCAAACTGGTAAGGAAAGCAGGATTGAGGAGTTGGTGGAAGATGATGCGGGGGATGATGAAATCCTAGACCCCACTTGGAGAGAAGACCATCCTAGTAACGTACACTGTTCGGAGAAAGAGGAGGTGGCCACATTGCCACAACAGCACAGCAAAAGAGAGAGCAGAGTACAAAGGCTAAGTAAGCAGCCCCTGGCCAGAAAGTTGGCTACTATTGCCCCCCATGGCACTGAAATAAGCACACCAAAGACAGCTCCAAAGAGCTCCTTGGCATGGCATTTCTTCAGGGAATGTGCTGCCGACACGTGACAGGTAGTTTGCACACTGTGCCATCAGACCCTGAAGCGAGGTATAAATGTTCTGAACCTGAGCATTCAAGGTATGATGAGGCATCTGAATTCCAAGCACGAGGTGCAGTGAAGTACACACCTTAAAAAGCATGACAGATCTGAGCCGCCTCCTGCTCCCTCTTCTGCTGTGGTCTTCTTCATGTTCACGATCAACAAAGCCACCTGACTCCCCACAAAAAGGGGGGATGTGACCGAACCACCACCAGTGTCACTGAGCATCTCCACACCATCCCATGGAAGTGTTCAACTTTTCATCTCACAAATCCTTGAGGGTAAGAGGAGGTACCCTCCTAGCCACCTATGAGCCATGGTCCTTAATGAGATCATTTCCAAATTACTGGCCTTTAAAATGCTGCTATTCTGGCTGGTGGAGAAGGACAGTTTTAAAAAATGGATATTGGTGGCTGTCCAGCAGTACGTTGTTCCCAGCCACCACTACTATTCCAGGCAGGCCATCACTGCTCTGCACAAACATGTTGTGGACCAAGTCAGGTGTACACTGTGCAACGCCATCAGTGGCAAGGTCCAGATAATCACCGATACATGGACCAGTAAGCATGGCCAGGGACATTACATCTCCCTAACAGCATACTGGGTAAATGTAGTGGTGGCTGGGACAGAGGCGGAAGGCGTTCTAGCTCATGGTCTACCACCACCTAGTTTTGCTGGATGTTTCTCTGTCCAGGTTCTCTCCTCCTCCTACTCTTCTTCCTCCACCTCCTCATTTGGTCCCAGTAAGACATGCACCACCGACTTGAGCACAGCTAGGGGTAAATGACAGCAGGCTGTTCTTATACTCCTCTGCTTGGGGGACAAATCCAACAATGCGCAGGAGCTGTGTACTGGGATCAGACAGCAGACAGATGAGTGGTTGGTGCCGGTGAACCTCAAGCTCGGCCTTGTGGTGTGCAATAATGGAATAATTCTCATAGCAGCTCTGAGTCTAGCCACTTTGATGCAAATCCCTTGCCTGTTGCATGTGCTAAACTTGGTGTTGCAGAGCTTCCTGAAAAACTATCCACACGTGTCGGAGCTGCTGCTGAAAGTTCAGGCAGTATGTGCGCACTTTTGTCATTCTCACCCTTCTGCTGCTGTTCCGCTGTCTGCACTGCAGCGTTATTTCTGTTTTTCTGGTCACTGACTGATATGAGATGTATCAACAATGTGTAACTCCACCTTGCATATGCTGGAGAGACTGTGCGAGCAGCAGCAGGAATTAGTGGAGTTTCAGCTGCAGCACACATGACTGAGTGGCTCTGCAGAACAACACCACTTCACCACCAATGACTGGGCCTCCATGTGGGACATGTGTGCCTTGTTGTGCTGCTTTGAATATTTCACCAATATGGCAGCATTGATGACGCCAAAATCAGCGTTACTATACTACTTATAAGCCTGCTGGAAAAAATAATTCAGGCCATGATGGATGAGGTGGTGGCACAAAAGGAAGAGGGGGAGGAGCAGAGCCAATACTCACCGTTATCAGGACTGTAGTCCACACATGTCACTGAGAGTTGGCATTACAATACAGGTATAGTACTGCTGGAAACTAGTGGCCAAAGGAGCACACCAGGAACAGCAAGCGGTTGTAGAAGTCCTTGGAGACGGCAAAGAATTGTAGGAAACAATCCCTAGGTAAATTAGAACAGACTGGGTGAGAATGTTCAGGAGCTGGAGACTAAAGCTAAGCAAACAGCTAGACACAATACTCAAGCAACGAGTGAGAGATCCATGCAGCTTTAAGTAGGCACAAACAGGAAACAATATGGATTCTATAGATTCAGAATCTGCCATCTTGGAAAGGGCAATTGTAGAACACAACAGCAGCCTCCAGTGGTAAGGAGTGAAGCTGCAGTACAATTATTAAAGTGAACAATAGCGGCCACTAGTAGTCAAACTGTAGAAGGCAACAGAGTTCCTGACAGTGGGTTACTGTCCTAAGATCGGCCTGATACCCAACTGTACAGCCAGGGGACAGTATCAGAGAAGGAGGCGTGAGAGGAGATAAAAACAATGTTAATAGCAAGGTAACACTCACATCAGCTCAAAGGCATCACTGGAGCATGACTGAGGGGATACAAAGTACCCAGACAATATACCTCTCATGAAGGACAGCTTGTCGTTACCTCTGGGCTGTCTGGCCTACATGAGCCAATACAAACTGTGCAATGACTGCCGAGTTGCTTGTATTGTTACCAGTGCAGAATACTCGGTGACTGCCCTGATGGATTCCCACAACAAGGACAACATACCATCATTACATCCATTACTGGAGAGGGATTGCAAAATGCTTGAAAACAAGCACACTCTGGAAGAAAAACTACTAACGACATTCCCACCTGACAGCAGGGGCTTAGTGGGACAACAAGGCAAAGGTAGAAGAGGAAGAGGAAGTCGGCAATGCAACTGGGGCACTGCCACCATCTCAAAAGGCAGGGTTAGCATGGCCGAAATGTGGCTAAACTTTAGGAGCACGCCACAACATCATTTGATATGGTCCGTATTAGCAAAAGGGAGCATTACAACAACATGATGGAAGAGTATGCGTCCACACGTCTCACACGTACTAACAGATGGGTCTGTTCCATTCAACTTCTGGGTCTCCAAATTGGACAAATGGCCTGAGCTTGCTCTTTATGTCTTGGAGGTGCTGGCCTGAAATGCAGCAAGTGTACTGTTGGAGCGTGTGTTTAGTATGGCAAGGGGTGTCATCACAGACAAGCGCATCCTCCTGTCCATATCCAATTTGGGGAAACTAACATTTCTTTAAATGAACCAGGCGTGGATCCTACAGGACTTGTCCATACCTTTGGATGATTAGACAACTATAACAGCCGCACCCAGCCAGTCTTCAACTCTATTTGCCATTTATAGGAATTAGTTAATTCGTGATGGGTGAATCTCCAACAACACTTTTGGACTTCCCCAGCAGTACATACACTTTTTAGTTAGTATAACCATTACTTATCCCTATTAACTACTCCTGTCATCCTTATTTAGCCTAAACCTCTACCATCTGAGGAAGGACCCTCCAGAACCTCTTCACTCCTCTCTTGGATGTGATAAAAACTCTAATGCGGGACAACTAACCACATGCAAATCATCTGTCCTGCCAGTTTGTGCAAGCCATATATATATATATATATATATATATATATGTATATATATATATATATATATATAAACTGTTCCTGTACTGGGATTAATCATATAAAAGGTATTTACCTCTTCTGATAGTCCTTTCAGATCTTTATCATATTGATTAACCTCTTGTGTTTCCATCCACACTTGGCTCATTTTTGCATAGAGTTGCCAAGGGGCTCCATATCCACCATACCTGTTTCCATACGTGCCATTGAACCAGGTATATGTTTGTATATCTAGCCTACTGTAATATCACCAACCCTTCTAGCTAGGCCTAATAATTTGACCTTCCTATCCCCCTATAGGTTCTCCATCCCAGAGCTCACTGGTTCATTTACTACGCTAGAAACACGCCGGCTACAAGTGATCATTTTTATCATTTTATTCTGTGTTAATATTATTATTATCTTTTAACGAATATCAAATTAAACCTATTATTTTTAACCCACTTGCCTTGAGTCTCTTCCACTACATTAGCGCGAATTAACTAATTCCTATTGTTAAATATTAATTATGGATATTCATTTTATTCTGAATTCTGTACCATACAGATTGCATCAGCCATCCTGTTAGGGTTTTTAGCTGACATGCTATTTGTGTATTTTTGGTTCAGCACCATAATTAGAAGAACAGGTGCCACATGACCGGCCTATAAAAGCCCATGTTAGAGACAGGAGGGGCTCTCTTGCCATTCCACAGGATACAGGATGAGGGACTGTGTGTAAACCAGCTGCTGATGTAGGCCCAAGGGACACATGGTGTCATCCTGACACACGTGCTGGACACAGACAGACGCAATCTAACATCCAGGATCCCAGGGAAAGATGGGTGAATCTCAACTATTAAGCTAATTATGGACAAATGGACAATCACTCTGTAACTATCTAATTGTTTTATGTAACTATTGCAATAATTCTTTTTAATGGACAATCCAAGAATAAATCGAGACATTTTTTATAAGAATATCGTGATATTGATACTTTGAGAAGTCCTCGATACAAAAAAATATACAGAAAGAAGTATTCTTTTAACATTGGCGAGCCTTAGCCAGTCCTGATTTTTCGTGTTTTTAAGTGAATTTCCTTCTTGAACAAAGGGGGGAGAGAAGAGAAGAGACGAGCTGAACAGCTGTTGTTCACGTGTCAGGAAATCCACTAACTTTGTCACAAGAATCAGAAAGAACCTACAGATTGAGGACTGATCTATTCTACAGATGGACTGACATGCACCAGAGGAACTACAGGGATCAGATCAGACGAACTGAGGATAGTACGTGCTGATCATCAGAAGCTAAGAAATCTGAAGGTAAGCAAAATATGGATATAATTTCTTCTTTTGCTAAACAAAGTAAGATTAACTTCAAAGTTAATGAAGGAAATGACTTAGATGTTTTGTGGCTTAGTTTATATAGAGAATGTGAATTGCAGAATTTACAGTTAAATTCTAAATTGGTATATAGAGACAAACACAAATTGAGGAATATTCTACATTTGATAGATGTATTTCATCGTCTTATGATAAAGAGCTGTAAGCTGGATAATTGTGTAGAAATAGTGTCAAATGGTGATACTGATTCTTACTGTAATGTAGAAATTGAGCAGGTGACCTTGGGTCTGACGAAGAGACTGACATACAAAAAACTGACATAGGAGGAGATATGAGTGACATACAAGAAACTGACATGTTAGGTGATTTGGGAGGAGACATGAGTGACGTAGGAGAAGGTGATGTACAAGGGCCACTAAAAGTAGCAGAAAATTCAGAAACTACTGAGGCCCAACTTCAAATTAAAGTGAGGACAAATGTACTAAAATTATACAAAATCATGCCAAAATATGATGTCAAAATCCATGTCTGTAGAAATTCAGAGATATTTGAGAGCTTTTCTGATAAGTTTGATTTATCCAATAAGGAGAGGAATCAATTATTTAAAATGTGGATTCCTGTGACTTTTTCCAGACGTTTAAATTTAATGCCCTGTGAAAATGACTCTCCTAATGAATGGAAAAATGATTCTGACAGATTAAAATATTTGATTTATTGTGCCACAAAGGATTTCCCCAACATAGATGAGCTACAAAAATTAAGGATTGTATGAAAGAATGTACATATACATTCATGTCCATATTTGAACGGTTGTACAAAGCTCTCATCAAAAATGGAAAATTACAACAAATGATAACGACTTTTGTACAAAAATTCAAATTCTTAAATCCAGTATCTCGAATTATTGCGTCACAAAAATTTTCTCTATTTAGATGTGCGCAGTTGCTTGATTTTGTTAGAAAACATGAAAATCAAATAAATCAAGCTAAATTTGTCAAACCAGAAAAGAAATCTTACCAATAGCCAATGAATCATCCTCAAAATGAAATCTATGAAATACGCAGAAGATTTCATATATGTTATAAGCCATATCAGATGATTCAAAAGTCAATTTCTTCACAGAAAGAGTTAACACTCAGTCAGAACTGTGACTCTCCAAAAAGGAAAATGGCCGAAATTGACGGACAGAGGCAGGTGAGACGACTAGCTGAGAGTGATGTCATGGAATGTAGACTGAAAAACAGGCAGTTATCTGAGCTTATGAAGGATAGAAAGATGTCTTTTCTAAACAGAGCTTTTCTGGAGACAGAAGATTTGGTTTAGGGAGTGGCTAAGAAAAAATGGTAATTAAATGTTGTGTCAAAGATTTATACAATGTATCATTAGTTATTTATTTTCTTATACAGTAAAATTTTATTTTCATAGTTTCTAATAGTTCATATATATAATGTTAAACATACAGCCTATAGAAATTGGAGTATAACACCCAACATGTCAAAAAAAGAAAGAAAGGAAAACAAAAATAATGTATTAAAAGCACTTTTATTAGTAGAAATATTAAAAAATTATATATGTATATAACAATATTAGAAAAGTCATACAGGGTAGGAAATACACAAACAGCAGATACAGCAGCTTATACGTGGGTCCCCCAGGAGGAGGGTGAAACAAATCCCAGCAATAGACAATTAGTCATAGAGCAAATAAAATGATATATATCCAATATAGACAACTGTAAGGCAACTATACAAACTCAGAGTCTAAGTGGGAAAAGTACACTAAGATGGAAAGAAAAAAACATTTGCTCAAAAAATGAAGGGAAGAAATGACCAGAGCAAAAGTTAAATAAAAGTCAGAGACTCACCCATGGGGACTAAAGTGACCACGTCGCTGTACTGCAGCCCTGACGCGCGTTTCGCGTGGCTTCCTCGAGGGGCTGTGGTTGTGGATATAATGGGCGCCTTTAAATATAATCCCAGATGGATCGCTGATTGATGCAGCGCATGCAGAGTGACAGCGTCCCCCCCCACCGCGTCACGTCCGGCCAGTTTCCCGGGGGAACCACGGGCAGCGACGTACACAGTGACGTCACTACCCATAATCCCCGCGTACGGAAGCCCGACGGGACGCGGCCATATGAGGACGGCACTGCGCATGTGCGGCTCAGCGGCAGTCATGATAGATGAGGGCAGGGGTGAGGACAGGAATATCTCTTTGGACAGGAAAAATGATGGCTAACAGAGACCAAGGTACAAATAGAGTACATGCACCATTCGCACTCTAAGTATGATAGTGTCATCATAGATGTATTATTTTAAAGTCTAACAAAGACAACATCACATACACACAGTGCGGTAGCTGTCGCTCTGCATGCGCTGCATCAATCAGCGATCCATCTGGGATTATATTTAAAGGCGCCCATTATATCCACAACCACAGCCCCCCGAGGAAGCCACGTGAAACGCGCGTTGGGGCTGCAGTACAGCGACGTGGTCACTTTAGTCCCCACGGGTGAGTCTCTGACTTTTATTTAACTTTTGCTCTGGTCATTTCTTCCCTTCATTTTTTGAGCAAATGTTTTTTTCTTTACATCTTAGTGTACTTTTCCCACTTAGACTCTGAGTTTGCATAGTTGCCTTACAGTTGTCTATATTGGATATATATCATTTTATTTGCTCTATATATTAATTGTCTATTGCTGGGATTTGTTTCACCCTCCTCCTGGGGGACCCACGTATAAGCTGCTGTATCTGCTGTTTGTGTATTTCCTACCCTGTATGACTTTTTCTAATATTGTTATATACATATATAATTTTTTAATATTTCTACTAATAAAAGTGCTTTTAATACATTATTTTTGTTTTCCTTTCTTTCTTTTTTGACATGTTGGGTGTTATACTCCAATTTCTATAGGCTGTATGTTTGACTATGGAGTACCTGGTTTATTGATCATCATTTTGTACCATGGTGTTCGGTTCATGTTTCTATAATGTTAGTTCATATATATACAGTACAGACCAAAAGTTTGGACACACTTTCTCATTTAAAGATTTTTCTGTATTTTCATGACTTTGAAAATTGTACATTCACACTGAAGGCATCAAAACTATGAATTAACACATGCGGAATTATATACTAAACAAAAAAGTTTGAAACAACTGAAAATATGTCTTATATTCTAGGTTCTTCAAAGTAGCCACGTTTTGCTTTGATGACTGCTTTGCACACTCTTGGCATTCTCTTGATGAGCTTCAAGTGGTAGTCACCGGAAATGGTCTTCCAACAATCTTGAAGGAGTTCCCAGAGATGCTTAGCACTTGTTGGCCCTTTTGCCTTCACTCTGTGTTCCAGCTCACCCCAAACCATCTCGATTGGGTTCAGGTCTGGTTACTGTGGAGGCCAGCTCATCTGGCGTAGCACCCCATCACTCTCCTTCTTGGTCAAATAGCCCTTACACAGCCTGGAGGTGTGTTTGGGGTCATTGTCCGGTTGAAAAATAAATGATGGTCCAACTAAACGCAAACCGGATGGAATAGCATGCCGCTGCAAGATGCTGTGGTAGCCATGCTGGTTCAGTATGCCTTCAATTTTGAATAAATCCCCAAAAGTGTCACAAGCAAAGCACCCCCACACCATCACACCTCCTCCTCCATGTTTCACGGTGGGAAACAAGCATGTAGAGTCCATCCGTTCACCTTTTCTGCGTCGCACAATGACACGGTGGGTGGAACCAAAGATCTCAAATTTGGACTCATCAGACCAAAGCACAGATTTCCACTGGTCTAATGTCCATTCCTTGTGTTCTTTAGCCCAAACAAGTCTCTTCTGCTTGTTGCCTGTCCTTAGCAGTGGTTTCCTAGCAGCTATTTTACCATGAAGGCCTGCTGCACAAAGTCTCCTCTTAACAGTTGTTGAAGAGATGTGTCTGCTGCTAGAACTCTGTGTGGAATTGACCTGGTCTCTAATCTGAGCTGCTGTTAACCTGTGATTTCTGAGGCTGGTGACTCGGATAAACTTATCCTCAGAAGCAGAGGTGACTCTTGGTCTTCCTTTCCTGAGGCGGTCCTCATGTGAGCCAGTTTCTTTGTAGCGCTTGATGGTTTTTGCAACTGCACTTGGGGACACTTTCAAAGTTTTCCCAATTTTTCAGACTGACTGACCTTAATTTCTTAAAGTAATGATGGCCACTCTATTTTCTTTACTTAGCTGATTTTTTCTTGACATAATACAAATTCTAACAGTCTATTCAGTAGGACTATCAGCTGTGTAGCCACCTGACTTCTGCACAACACAACTGATGGTCCCAACCCCATTTATAAGGCAAGAAATCCCACTTATTAAACCTGACTGGGCATACCTGTGAAGTGAAAACCATTTCCGGTGACTACCTCTCGAAGCTCATCAAGAGAATGCCAAGAGTGTGCAAAGCAGTCATCAAAGCAAAAGGTGGCTACTTTGAAGAACCTAGAATATAAGACATATTTTCAGCTGTTTCACAGTTTTTTGTTAAGTATATAATCCCACATGTGTTAATTCATAGTGTGAATGTACAATTTTCAAAGTCATGAAAATACAAATAAATCTTTAAATGAGAAAGTGTGTCCAAACTTTTGGTCTGTGCTGTATATATATATATATATATATATCTACTATATATATATACACTTGTCTAAGAAGAGATTGTGTATAATTGAATTTATATATATTTATAGTAATATAATAAACAAAATATTAATTCATAAATTTGAACCTCATATATAAATTAAAGTAGCAATATTTTGAATTGCATTAGAACCAATATATGTATAAGAAATTTAAATAATTCTGTTTCTGTATGAATTTGATATTTCATTTTATTTTTTATATTTCCTTAGAGTCTTCATTCTAAAGCAGGATTTGATCAAACAACTCTAAAATGGATTTATTTCTTTATTCACACAGGAAGTTGGAAAAATGACATGATTTTATGTGTATAACATTTTAAAAAAATAACAATATAACTAGTTGAACTATATTATGTGTAACACTTATTAATTAATTCTTCTGTGCATGAAGTGTTTGCTTTATAACTAAAGTAGCTTTACAGCATGACTTGTGACAGCTGCAGCCTTTGAACTTTGACAAATAGTGTAGAATCCCATTCATTCTATTTTCAGCTGATGTAAATTAAAACCTGGCAGCCAGTAAAAAAAAAAAAAAAGAATCTAAGACAATTCTATTTTTGCAAGTCAAGAGCATTTTTTTCCAAGTGTCTTAAATTTCAGGAAAATCTTATATTATATTATATGTACTTGGGGAATATTCAAAGAAATATTAAGACATTAAATTTAATAGTTTACAAATGCGCATTGATAATTAGGATACAACAAATTTTGGGTTAAATATATATTTATCTATAACTTCATCTGTGGAATGTTTGAGTTGAACAGATCTGTGAATGTCAGAGTGAAAATGACAGATGAGTAAATGAACAGCTGCTAACTGTGACTGCGTGTGAGGCCTCATGTATGTTTGGAAAAAAAAAAACTGTTTATGTGAAGTAATAGAAATACACTTTATTCTGAGAAAATTATGATATATAATTAATTATTATCTTCATAATATATATATTTCTATATTTCTTTAGTAATTATTATTTCTTGATTTAGCTAATAGTAGATAAGAGTAACCCCACATCAAAATGGTTTATAAGGCAAGTTTACATTTAGAATAATTTTCCACATGATAATTTTATAGTATTCAAGATTATTATTTTTTAATGGTTACCTAAATAGGTACACATCTCTTCAGACAAATATATGCTATACATTGATATGAAATTTATGCAAAATATTTATAGAAGAATAATTATTTTTAATTTGGTTCTAATATATACATAAATTATTTTATAAAATAATATTTTTTGGTATTAAGGGGGAAAATGTGTTACATAATCACTTTTGATCAATACTTATTTTTCACACATTTTAATGAAGAAGAAATATTAATAAGGTACAATGGTATAATTAAGAAGGGTATTACATGCAAACTTGCATAATTTAATCATTTTTGGTAATACAAGGTTATGACAAATATGAAATCATCCAGATAATGGAAATATAAGGGTATTTTCATGGAGAATATATTTACTCTGCGTTTGTCATTAACATATAAAGACCATATTTTTATTTTTATTCTTATTTTTACTCTTAATTTTATTTTTCATTTTTTAAATTTTATTCTTACTTATTTTCTTATGTTTCCATTTTTCATTTTTAATTCTCATTTTTTGATTTCATTATTTCAGTTCAATATCCCAATTGAGAAAACACATTAATATTTAAAAAAGTAATGTCTAGTACAAGAATATTGCTTCATTAAATATAATGATATAGTTCGAATATAAGAAGAAAAATGTTTACATTTTCTGAGTAAACACAACAAGTTATTCATTCACTCATTCATATATTTATTTATTTTGCTTCATGAGTATACATTCTTTGGTATTATTGGTTTAATAAAGATATAAACACATGTTGTTTCAAAACACACTGACACCTATGGGTTGGAAAAGGTAATTACACCTATGACATAGAATATTTTTATCACATGAAGAACTTGATTAATAATGAATTACTATTATTGTTTATTATTCAAAACATAATTTATTTTTAATATTTTGATAATAATTAGATGGAGATTATTGAATCCTATGGTACGCTGTGATATTATAGGTTAGGAAAATTGCCAGATTTGTTATCAGATTAGGGAATGAAGACTTCAATCAAGACATTGCAATTATGAATGCCATCTTAATAAAGACTTTTCATATTTATAAATCAAAGATATTCTCAAAAGTTACAAGAAGAAGCAAACGATATCCGGAAGTCTCAGAAGGTAAAGATGTTGTGAATGCTGAGTGTTATACTAGACTTTGTTAAATACAATTCACAACACTGATAACTAGGACTGCAGAGGACGATGATCCTAAATGAACTGTGTTGTGTTCAAGTTTCATCACGTTCCAGTGGTTTCATATCACCTACAATGTTTCAATGAAAGCTGTTGAATAAAGAAGGAGTGTCAGGATTCTGCCAGCCTGACATATGTGTCCTTTACATTAAGGACTGAGTACTGGTTATGGTACTATATAAAGCAGGGAAGTGTCAAGTTAACCCTTGCTTTGCTGACCAAAGACGTCAGATCTGTTCAAAAAGTGACATGAGACCAGTGCGGATGACACGGAGGATTACAGTATTATCCAAAGACAATCCAACGTAAGTCCAGGTGACACTACACGAATATTAAAGCTACATTTCATCCATGGACTTTGTTTTCTTATCAATTGACACACATGATCTTTCTAATAAAGAGTAAAGTTTAAGGACTGAACAATAATAAATACAATTATGGATTGTATAATATCTACACGTTATAATTTATTTCAAAGGAGTTTTCATCTAAAGACTGTGTTTTAAAAGAACCAAGAAGAAGACGAGACGAAGACTCGATGACAGCAGATGATGACGATTAGACCCGTGATTACTTCGATTTAGATTTAGGGAAATATAATTATATATGTTAAATGAATATTAGTCACAGCTTACCATAACATGAATTTACATCATTATATAACAATAATCCGATATTGATATTATTATTATTATTATGAACATTAAATTATATTGCCAAGGAAGAAGAAAAAGGAAAATGATCCTGTTATCCTAATGATTACCCTATCTTCTTTGAGGATTTCAGTTGATGTCTGTCATCCTCAAAAAGGGGGAATTGTTAAATATTAATTATGGATATTCATTTTATTCTTAATTCTGAATTCTGTACCATACAGATTGCATCAGCCATCGTGTTAGGATTTTTAGCTGACATGCGCTATTTGTGTATTTTTGGTTCAGCACCATAATTAGAAGAACAGGTGCCATATGACCGGCCTATAAAAGCCCATGTTAGAGACAGGGGGGGGCTCTCTTGCCATTCCACAGGACACAGGATGAGGGACTGTGTGTAAATCAGCTGCTGATGTAGGCCCAAGGGACACATAGTGTCATCCTGACACACGTGCTGGACACAGACAGACACAATCTACCATCCAGGATCCCAGGGAAAGATGGGTGAATCTCAACTATTAAGCTAATTATGGACAAATGGACAATCACTCTATAACTATCTAATTGTTTTATGTAACTATTGCAATAATTCTTTTTAATGTGCAATCCAAGAATAAATCAATACATTTTTTAATAGAATATCGTGATATTGATACTTTGAGAAGTCCTCGATAGAAAAAAATAAACAGAAATAAGTATTATCCAATGAAGGAGTAGAACCATCTCACGGAGGATCACAAGGAAATGGACAGAATGTCACTTTAATATGAGTGTCTGAGCAAAGAGTCTGAATACTTAGGACCATGTGATATTTCAGTTTTTCTTTTATAATACATTTGCAAAACTTTGAACATTTCTGTTTTTTTTTCAGTCAATATGGGGTGCAGAATGTACATTAATGAGAAAAAAATGAACTTTTTAGAATTTACCAAATGGCTGCAATGAAACAAAGAGTGAAAATTGTAAAGATTTCTGAATACTATCCGTACCACTGTAAATGTAGTTTTTTTCCTTTGGTCCAGTAAGGGTTAATGTCAGTTTCTTGCTGGCAGCCTTCTGAGGATGGTCAGCTGATGTTGGTTGGTGCTAGAGATGAGCGAGCATACTCGCAAGTATGCGGTACTCGCCCGAGCATCTCAGTATTCAAGATGCTCGGAGCTATCTGAATACTTGTGAGATGCTCAGGTTGATTCTCGGGTCCCCTCCCTGCATGTTTGACACTCTTTAGAGCATCAATCAACATGCAGACATTGCCTGCCACTCATTGTAATGTCGCAGCCATGGTGGTTGAGGCATTACAGTGATTGGTTGGCCGCACAGCATCATCAGGTCTATATCAAACCTGGCGCCGCCATGCTCATGACAGTCACTCCATAATCAGGCAGTATAGGGAGAGGTGCTGCTGAGCTAGGGAAAGATTTGGTTGTGTATTAGGTAGTGTAGGGAGAAAACAAGTACATTACACATATCCATCTGAACAAATAGTCCTTCTGAGAACTAATCCATATGCAGAGATATCAGGCAGGCAGTGTATATAGGCAGGCAGGCAGGGTATATAGCAGACTGCAGTGCATATAGCACAAGAGGCTCCATTCCAGTTCTGCCTTCTGCTGCTGTTAGATATTTCTAGACAAAGACACAGGTCTCAGGGGCGAGAAATAATTTTTTGGGATCTTAATCCTCATTATTTGCTTTAAAAGCACTCCAGAGAAGACAATTTTTCTGCACCATTTGCTTGCTGACGAAGTTTTTGACACCGGTTTGCTGTTCAAAATAGTTACCTACAGGCCAGGTATTTAAAACTGTGGTTTGTCCGTCACACGGATCACATATAAGTTTGCTCCAAATTCAGTCATTTGTAGGGAGCGTGGAAGATATTGTCCTCCATTTAAAATGAGCAAGGCACATGGCAAGAGACGGAGAACTGGACGTGATGGTGATGGTGCATGCAGAGGCCGAGGCCAAGGCCATGGGCAAGCTGAAATTGTGCCACAACAAACACCCACATCTTCTCAACTGACCTTCCTGTCCCAATTCCTAGGGGACTGCAGAACACAACTATTGAACCCAGAGCAGTGTCAAAAGGTTGTTGGTTGGATAGTGGATAATGCTTCCAGTCACTTAGCCACCACCACCACCACCACACTATCTTCCACAGGGTCAAGTCTCAATAGCCATGAGTCTGGACCGCATATTCAACACCCTGATCCTCCTTCCTCCCACCATGCTGAGTGCCCGGAGACAAATGATGACACACTTGGACACTCTGAAGAGATATTCACTTTTCCATTTATAGATTCAGGCCTCTCGCCCGTCCACTTGAAGCGAGGCAAGAGGAGATTGCATGGTGCGATGCCCAAGTATTTGAGCAGCTACGGTCACACGAAGGCGACGGTGGGAAAGTTTCACAAGAGGTGGACGATGATGAGACACAATTGCCAGAAAGTCAGGAGGAGGACCAGGGTGTGGAAGTGAAAGACGAGGTGGTGTATGATATAGTAACTGACTCAACCTGGCAGAAGGATATGCAGAGCAAGGAGAGCAGCACACAGGGGGAGGGAGGCAGAGCACACCAACAGGCAGGAAGAAGCAGTGTGGTGGCCACAGACAGAAGGCAGGCAACCGCTCCCCGTAAACCAACACAGTACAACTGTTAAGTATTCCCGAGTCTGGTTGCTTTTTAAAGACTCTGCCAATAACCCCAAAAAGGCCATTTGCACCACCTGCCAGGCCACCATCAGCAGGGGTGGAAAAACTACCAGGCTGACCACCACCAGCATGATCAGGCGCATTGGAGCAAAGCACTTTGTGGGCCGAGCCCCAGGGTCCTGGAACAGTATCTGCGGGTGGCACCATTGCTTCTGCACTGTTGTGCATGCAAGTCAATCCCCTGTCTATGGTGCATGCGAAGATGCCTCCTGCCCTGAACCTGTCATTGCACACTCTCAAGTAGTAGTATCAGGAAGCACGTCCGTGTCCTTGTCCCATCGCAGCGTTCAGTTGTTCATACCAGAGTCCTTGGAATGCAAGCGCAAATGCGCAGCCAACGCCCCACAGACCATACTACTGAATTCTCACATTTAACGACAGCTTGTGCTCGAAATGTTGCCTTATAGGCTCATGGAGACGGAAGCATTCCGCAACCTGATGGCGGCGGCCGTCCCTCGGTACTTGGTCCCTAGCTGCCACCATTTCTCCTGGTGTGCCATCCCTGCATTACACAAGCACATGTCCCAAAACATTAGCCGTACCCTGAACAACTCACTTACCAGGAAATTTCACCTAACCACGGACACGTGGACAAGTGCTTGTGGGCAGGAACGGTACATCTCGCTGACGGCACACTGGGTTAACATAGTGGAAGCCGGGACCCAGTCGGACCTTGTGATGGAACACGTCCTCCCGACACCATGGATTGCGGGCCCTGGGTCAATCAGGGTTTGCCCCCATGGTCTACAGCTCCATCACCTCATCCTCCTCAGCCTCCTCCTCCTCTTCAGCCTCCATCTCCGAAATGACCACATCAGTCATGAGCTGGAAGCGCTGCAGCACTGCCTCGGCCAAGCGGCAACAGGCTGTGCTGCAGCTAATATGCTTAGGTGACAAATCACACAATGCTGAGGAGTTGTGGACAGCTGTGAAAGAACAGGCAGATCTGTGGCTCACACCGCTGAACCTATAGCCAGGCATGGTCGTGTATGACAATGGCCAGAACCTGGTGGCTCCTCTAAGGTGAGGCGGGCTCACACACGTACCATGCTTGGCCCATGTGCTCAACCTCGTGGTTAGGTGGTTTCTCAAATCCTACCCAAGCTGCCGGATCTGCTTGTTAAAGTATGCCGCCTGTGTGCCCATTTTATAAAGTAACCTACAGCTTCCGCCACCCTTGCGGTGTTTAAGCAGCTTTTGCAGCTTCTGGTTTATAGACTGGAGTGTGATCTCCCCACACATTGAAACTCTACACTGCAGATGTTGGGAAGGATTTGTGAGCAGAAGAGGGCAGTTGTTAAGTACCAGCATCAACAAGGCCATCGGTATTCAGTTCAGACTCCACACATAAAACCTCAGGAGTGGACATGGATGTCAGACATATGTACCATCCTCCAAAACTTTGAGGACTCCACCAAGATGGTGAGCGGTGATGACGCCATAATTAGCGTCACCATCCCACTTCTCTGTCTTCTGAAATGCTCTCTGCTCACAATCAAAGAGGATGCATTTCAGGCGGAGCACGATGAGATGGAGCAAGGAACCATGCAGGGTGATTACTCACAGCCCAGCCTCATCTCATCCCAATGTGGATTGGGGGACAATGAGGAAGAGGAGGAGGTGGAAGAACAGGAGCTAGTTTCATGAGCTATAGACGGTACTACCTGCACAGCTGTCATACCATCTGTTCAGCATGGATGGCCTGAGGACAGAGAGGAGTGTGAGGAGGAGGAGAGCATGGTCAGTCATCATCTTGGTGAGGACATGGAAGTCTTGCCTGTTAGTAGTCTGGCACGCATGGCTGAGTTTATGTTACACTGCCTTTCCCATGACCCTCGCGTTCTCAAAATGTTGGGTGACAGTTATTACTGGTTGGTGAAACTTCTATACCCACGCTACAAGGAGAACTTTATATCTCTTATTCCTGAGGCGGACAGGTCTACAAAAATGGGGCTGTACCAGAAGGCCCTTGTTGTGGAACTATTAAAAAAATTCCCATCTGAAAATGCTGGCGGCATAGGGCACACTACGTTGGACAACCAAGGAGTACAGGCGAGAGAGACACAACTTGAATCCAGCAGAGGCAGGGAAACACTGTCAAAGTTCTTGGTGAATTTTCTCAGCCCCTCCCATTGCACAAGCCCTGAGGCGTGGGGTACTCTCACAAGGAGTGCAAAGTTTGGGAAGATGCTGAGGGAGTACCTTGCCGACTGTACCAACGTCCTCCATGATTCCTCTGTGCCTTTAATTATTGGGTATCCAAGCTGGGTACGTGGAATAAACTGGCTCTCTATGCCTTGGAGGTCCTGGCCTGCCCTGCCGCCAGCGTTTCAACAGGGCGGGTTTTTAGTGCGCTGGTGGAATTATATCCGATAAGCGCATCTGCCTGTCAACTGAAAATGCTGACAGGCTGACTCTTATAAAAATGAACAAGGGCTAGATTGGGCCAGACTTCTCAACACCACCGAATGATAGCAGAGTAACATAAACTCAAATCCAGTGTCTTTTCTTGGGAGGTGTATTCCCATGCACCTTTTCACACCCAGACATGGGTATACGCTTCCTGATTATGGCTGTTTGCTCTTGTCCTCCTCCTTCTCCTTCTCCTAATCCCCCACCACCATATCTCCTGGGTGACCATGGTCCGTGATGCAACACCCACATAATTTTTTTAAATGGTGTTTATGATGCCCGTAAAAAAAATGTTTTATACAGTATGTTCAAGTATACCCCCCCAGGGGTAAATGTTTTTCAGCCCATACACTTAGTGCATGGGCATTACAAGTTTTCCATGGGGCATTGGAGCGCCTCCCAATTTTTGGCATCCATTGCATTCACTGCATAGGCAAACACATTGGGAGACCCACTTCCTAATAATGGGAACATTGTTTTCAGGAGGCCCTCCTCTAAGTCTCTTCAAAGGGGTATTGGGGTGCATCCAAATTTCCAAAGTGTTATTGGGGAGCGTCCAAATTTTGAGCAGCACAGCCACTCAATGCATACGCAATAACAGTATAGGAGACCCACTCTTTAATAATGGGAACATTAAAACATAGCCGGCTGATGGCTCTCTAAGAATAGTGAGGGCCGACTTCTGGCCATTTAAGAATAGTAAAGGCCACCAGATGGCCCTATAAAAATAGGCTTTGTGACTTTCAGAGTCCATCCTTCAAAAATGAAACATGATGTGTCTGATGATATCTCACACACCACATGGCCAGATAAGGATGTAAAATGTTAAAATGACATTTTCTGGTGAATACATTTGTCACGGTTGAACATAGCCCAAGGTGTGGAGGAGCATTTTTGTTTTTGGTTATTTATTTTGCTTTATGTACAAGTCATTACCCTGCAAAGGATGTTCCTTAACATATTTCCCAGAAAAATCCATTTTGGTTTTGCTTGGGTATGTTTTATTGTGAGTCTATAAAAGTGGCATAATACCTCTGACAGCGTTGTTGACAGAAGTGACCTGGGAGTCAGAAATGCTTCCAGAGGTCTTCCCCATGCTGTCTCCATGTCATTTGAGCACTGTTCCCATTGATTTTGGCAATTTTTTGGCCCTCTGCAGACCGCCAGGGGGAGCCGCCTGAAAAATGCTCGAGTTTCTCATAGACTTACATTGGGCTCGTTGCTCTGGTCGAGCACCCGAGTATTCCAATGTGCTCGGCCTGAGCATAGAGCACACAAGCATTTTAGTGCTCGCTCATCACTAGTTGGTGCCAATCCCACCTCCCTTTTAAATAGTCACATGATCAATCAGCTGACTGAAGTTTATAGTTCAATCTATGCTGACTAGAGATGAGCGTTGTTCTACTCGAACTGTTCGCCAATCTCAAATTCGGGCTGTTTTGGGCGGTGTTCGAGCCGTTCGGCGAACACGAACAATTTGAGAAAAATTCGGCTGTTCGAGGTTATGTTCGATAACTGTTCGTGCACCAAAATCATAACTGGATTTTTTCTCAGTAATGATGAAAATTAATGTTAATACGCAGTTTGAGTGTACAGCGGGGTGGGGGGAGGGGCAGGGGTTGGATCTCTGCAGGAACAATGAAGATCTCCATTTTTTTTTCTCTTTCCCGCATTTGCAGTGGGGAGGTGCAATCTGTCAGCCTATCAGCAGCGCACACACGGAGCGAAGTGCTTTTTTTCACACAAGCAAGGGCATGTGTCATTGGCAGTGTATGTCACATGTCCTTGCCCTATAAGACCAAGCCATTTTCCCCGTCGCCACCATTTTCTCACTGCTGCAGCTGCGTGTTAGACGGCACCGCTGTTGCTGTGTGCGCTATACCTTGTTAATTTCAAGCCAATTTTCGCACAAATATACAGATAGCTTGGGAGTAGGGAATAGTTGTGATTGCAGTCCTTTTAAGGACTAGGTTACAGCATTTCCTACGACTTTTATCAGGGAGGTCTGTGCTCTTAAATAGATAGGTTGTGGGAGTAAAGACTAATTGTAATTGGAGTCCTTTTCAGGACTAGGTTACATGAGTTCCTATCAGTTTTTGCCAGGCAGGTCTGTGCCAGTGCTGTGCAAGTTTTTTTCACAGCATTTGGCTGAATCTAGCAAAGCTAATCCTTTTTGGCCTATTGCAGAGTGTGTTAGTCAGTGGAGTAGCCTATCTGTGTTGCAAGATATAACACCTGTGTATAGAATACCAATTTTTTTACTGCACCTAGTGAAGTAAAATCTTTTGGGCATAGCATCATTCTATTAGTCCATCTATACTGACCTCCATCAGGTTGCAAACTGAATATAATTTTTTTCTGCATCTAGCTCTGAAAAAATATTTGGGCTTCTAGCAGTGTGTGGGACTTGGTCTATTAGTCCATCTATACTGACCTCCATCAGGTTGCAAATTAAAAATAATTTTTTTCTTCATTTAGGTCTGAAAAAATATTTGGGCTTCTAGCAGTGTGTGGGACTTGTTCTATTAGTCCTTCTATACTGACCTCCAGCAGGTTGCAAATTGAATATAATTTTTTTCTGCATCTAGCTCTGAAAAAATAGTTGGGCTTCTAGCGGTGTGTGGGACTTGGTCTATTAGTCCATCTATACTGACCTCCATCAGGTTGCAAATTAAAAATAATTTTTTTCTGCATCTAGCTCTGAAAAAATATTTGGGCTTCTAGCAGTGTGTGGGACTTGGTCTATTAGTCCATCTATACTGACCTCCATCAGGTTGCAAATTAAAAATAATTTTTATCTGCATCTACAGTACCTCTGAAAAAATATTTGGGCTTCTAGCAGTGTGTGGGACTATTTGTATTAGTCCATCTATACTGACCTCCATCAGGTTGCAAATTCAAAATAATTTTTTTCTGCATCTAACCCAGCCAATAGTTTTGGCCTAATACCACAGTTTGGCCACTCAGCTCTGCTCGGTTACCATCCATTGTTTTTTTGTGCAAACAACTCCAGAGTTGTGAATTAGTTAACCACCAAAATGAGTGGAAAAAGGCCTGCTGCTGGTGGAAAGGGGAATAGGCGTGTTGGGAAGGGGAAAAAAGGTTGTGTCTGTGGGGTAGGTGTTAAAGCAACAGTAACATCTGCAGAAGAAAGACCATCTTCCAGCCAAACTAAAATGTCTACTTCTTTTAGCGGACAATGTGATAAGATCCCTTTCTTACGGCCACGCCAATCGCTACAAATTCCAGATGAGGCACAAAAACAGCAGGTGCTTCAACGGATATCAAGTGCTCCTTTAAGTGGGCTCTCCTCCACATCAACTTCAACATCACAAATACTCCAGTCCTCAAAGGTGTCACCCAAATCGCACTTGCTTCCTCACAGCTCCCAAATCTCCAGCTGCCCGTCTGAATATGAGGTAGAACAGATGGTTGAGTCTGCAGAGCTGTTTACTCATACTATAGCCTGGGAATCAGAGGTCGACTCCAGCGCTTCTGTGAATCCAGACGAGGAAATGATCTGCACTGATGCCCAGAATCTTTATGAGTCGGATCCAGGACCAGACGCAGAAGGTTCTGACCATAATGTAGACCCTCATTCCCAAACTGTAACTCCTGTTGGTGGAGACAATGAGGAAGACGATGATAAGACTCAAATACCTGATTGGAGCGACAACTTTAGTTTTTTGTCAGGGCAGGAACAGGTTGGCTCTGAGGACGACGGGTGTGATAACGCACAGGGTGATGATGATGAGGTCGGAGATCCCACTTACTGTCAACCCACAGTCAGCCAAGAGATGAGGTCAGCAGAGGAGGTGGAGGAAGATGCTAGTGACGACGAGGTCAGGTTGCGCCTTCCTGGACAGAGACGTAGTACTGGAAGCACGTCAACAACTGCATCCTCAAACACAACTCTGCCTCTCACCACAAGTCGTGGTGGCTCTTCAGGTCGCATGGGTGCTAAGCCTTGCATAGCCTGGGCATTTTTTCAGATCGATAAAGATGACCCAACTCGTGTTATCTGTAACATTTGTCAGCAAAAGCTAAGTAGAGGCCAAAAAATACATAGTTTGAGTACTTCATGCATGAACCGGCACATGGACATGAAGCATAAGTTGCAGTGGGAAGCTCAGTGTGCTACAATGCGGTCTAGCCGGCCGGGCCAATCACCGTCTGCCATATCTTGTGCATCTGTGGCCTCTTCATCCTCTGTGACTGGGGGGACAGCAGTCACACCTGTTTTGGGGCGCAGACTTGCCACCTCTTTACCCTCAACAGCCAGCGTGATTGGCAGGTCATCATTTTCTTTGGAGGTGGTAACACCAGCTGGTGTTGAGCGCTGTCCGACATCGATAGCACCACCTTTGGATCAAGGCAACCTAACATGTCCGCCTGCATCTTCCTCACAGACCGGCAGTTTGCCGGGGACACCCTTATCAACCCCGTCTAAGCACAATAGCCAGCCCTCGGTCCCTCAGATGTGGACAAGTAAAAGACCATTTCCTCCTAGCCATGAGAAAGCTAAGAGGTTGAATTTCACCATCTGCAAGCTCTTGGCTACAGAAATGCTGCCTTTCCGCCTGGTGGACACAGAGGATTTTCGAGACCTTATGTCCGTCGCAGTGCCCCAGTACCAGATGCCCAGTCGGCACTACTTCTCAAAGAAAGGTGTGCCTGCGCTCCACCAGCATGTCGCACACAACATCACCGCTTCTTTGAGAAACTCTGTGTGTGACAGGGTGCATTTCACCACAGACACTTGGACGAGTAGGCATGGACAAGGGCGTTACATGTCGCTGACTGGGCACTGGGTAACTATGGTGACAGCAGGACAAGGGGCTGCTGTCCAAGTCTTGCCGTCCCCACGAGTTGTGCGTCAATCCTCTTTATGTCAAAGTTCCTCCACTGCTTCTGCCTCCTCAACCTCCTCTCGGTCTTCCACCTGCACCCAAAGCCTGTCTGGTCATGCCACAAGCTTTCTTACTGCGCAGAAGGGATCCTGCACACCTCCTTACTATGCTGGCAGTAGGGCTCAACGTCATCAGGCGGTTTTTACATTGAAATGTCTGGGAAATGTGAGTCACACAGCTGAGGAGTTGTGGTCAGCTCTGGAGAACCAATTTCATGAATGGTTGTCTCCACTGGACCTGAAACCAGGGAAGGCCGTGTGCGACAATGCTGCAAACCTGGGTGCGGCCCTTCGCCGGGGCAATGTCACACAGGTGCCTTGTATGGCTCACGTGTTGAACCTGGTTGTCCAGCAATTTTTAGCCCACTATCCCAGACTAGATGGCCTTCTGCAGAGGGCACGGTCGCTGTGTGCTCACTTCTGCCGTTCGCATCCCGCAGCTCAGCGACTTACATCTCTACAGAAGTCGTTGGGCCTGCCACTTCACCGGCTAAAATGCGATGTGCCTACCCGGTGGAATTCAACTCTGCACATGTTGCAGCGACTGTGGCAGCACCGACAAGCCCTGGTGCAATACGTTCTCACGTATAGCCTGGGCCAACGAGATTCAGAGGTGGGGCAAATCACGCTGGAGGAGTGGTCTCAGATCAGGGACCTATGCACCCTTCTGCACAGTTTTGAAATGGCGACGAAGATGTTTAGTGCTGACGATGCCATTATCAGCATGACTATTCCGGTGATTTACATGCTGGAGCACATGTTAAACAGAATTCGGAGTCAGGTGGTGGCACAAGAGGAGGTGGAGGAAGTAGAGGAGGAGGAGTTGTATGCGGAAGGGCTAACATCTGCAAGGTCCAGATGGTCGGCAGCACCAAGGCGGCAGGCATGTGAGGGTGGGGGAGATGGTTTTACCAGGGCGCATGGTAGCAGCCAAACTAGTGAGGAAGGTGCAGGAGCCCAGGAAGAAGTGGAGGACGAACTGATGGAAGACTCATCAGATGAGGGAGACCTTGATCACATTTCTGTTGTGCGAGGTTGGGGGGAGAGGACAGAGGAAGGAAGCATGATTGTTACCTCGCCACCAACACAACAGGGACTTGGTGCTCCTGGATGCGCAACACACATGAGTGCCTTCTTGCTGCACTACCTGCAACATGACCCTCGAATTGTGAGAATTAGAAATAATCCTGACTACTGGGTTGCCACACTGTTAGATCCCCGGTACAAAAGTAAATTTGCAGAAATTATTCCTGCCATAGAAAGGGATGCACGCATGCAGGAGTATCAGCAGAGACTGTTGCAGAATCTTACATGTGCTTTTCCACAAAATACCAGTGGTGCACGTAGTGAATCTCACAGTTCCAACTTGCCAACCGTGGGACCGTCAAGTGTTCAGCACTCAAACCGTAACAGAACCACAGTATCTGCTGGTAACATCAATTTTGCGGAATCATTTCACCACTTTTTTAGCCCATCCTTTGCAAGGCCACAGGAGACAAGAAGTCTGACACATAGTCAACGCCTAGAGACGATGGTACAGGAGTATCTCCAAGTAAACATTGAAGCCACGACTGTGTCACTGGACCCTTGCTCTTTTTGGGCTTCCAATCTGGATAAATGGCCGGAGCTAGCCACTTACGCCTTGGAGATCTTGTCATGCCCCGCAGCCAGCGTTCTGTCTGAACGTGTGTTCAGCGCTGCTGGTGGTGTGCTGACAGATAAGCGCACGCGGCTCTCCACTGATAATGTAGACAGACTCATGTTCATAAAGATGAACAAATCATGGATCCGAAACGACTTTTCTACCCCTGTGTCATCCTGGGGAGAGTAAAAGCTTGATGATTGGTTAAAATCACCCTACCAACCGTTTTAAGCTTTCAAATTACTAATCATGTTTATCTGTATCTTGACTGGAAAATAATTTGGGCTTTGTAGCAGTGTGCAGCACTGATCCTATTAGGCCATCTATACTAAAGCTTCACCAGATTTAAAATTAAAAATAATTTTTAGCTGCATCTAGCCCAGAAAATAATTTTGGGGCTCCGAGATGCGCAAGGCACATAAGTGCCTTCTTGCTGCACTACCTGCAGCATGACCCTCATATTGTCAGAATTCGAAGTAATCATGACTACTGGGTTGCCACACTCTTAGATCCCCCAAACTTTTCGATCAACCTTTTCATTTTAATAAAGACCAAAAAAATGGTCATTTTTGAAATTATAAGCATTAGCAGGTTGTTAGAAACTGAAATCAAACAGTTTTCAACTCAAAACTTTATTCTAGGTGATGTTACATTTTCACATAGGACCCCTTGTTCGAAAGGAGCTTCTGAACTCTCTCGTCCATTGAATTTGTTAGGTTTTGGATGGTTTCTGCTTCAATTGTTTTGCATGAGGACAGAATACCCTCCCAGAGCTGTTGCTTAGATGTGAACTGCCTCCCGCCATCATAGACACTCCTTTTAATGATGCTCCAAAGGTTCTGAATGGGGTAGAGGTCAGGGGAGCATGGGGGTCACACCATAAGTTTGTCCCCTTTTATGCCCATATCAGCCAGAGATGCAGATGTTTTATGTGCAGCATGAGATGGTGCATTATCATGCAGAAAAATGATCTTGCTGTGAAATACACGGTTCTTCTTCTTGAACCATGGCAGGAAGTGCTGTTTGAGAAAATCCACATACATTATGGAGTTCATCTTTAGCGCCTTCAGGGATCCTAAAGGGGCCGACAATCTCTCTCCCCATGATTCCAGCCCAAAACATTACTCCACCTCCTCCTTGTTGGCGCTGTAGCCGTGTTTGCGTGGGGTGTCCATCAACCAGCCATCCTCCACTCCATCCATCTGGACCATCGAGCGCTGCACGGCACTCATCCGTGAACAAAACAGTTTTGAAATCAGTCTTCATGTAATGTTTGGCCCACTGGAGCCGTTTCTGCTTGTGTGAAGTGGATAGAGGAGGTCGACAGGATGGCGCATGCACAGCTGCAAACCTCTGAAGGACCCTGCATCTTGTTGTTCGGGGGACGTTGGAGGCACAAGCAGCTTCAAAAACTTGTCTGCTGCTATGACAAGGCTTTTTTGCCGCTGCTCTTTCAACCTGACGTAATTGCCTGTAGGAAAGAGTCCTCAATTTGCCCTTATCAGCACGCACACGTGTGTACTGTGAATCAGCTACATACTTCTTGATTGCCAAGACACTTCATCCTGATCATCGCACAATGTTGATTGTAGTCATGCCTTGACCTAAACACTCCACAATTTGTTGCTTCTCAGCAGCCGACACATCCTTTTTCTTTCCCATTTTGGCAGAAAATGTAGGCTGCTTAATAATGTGAGAGAGCCTTCTTAAGTAGTCTTGCCTTTCATTGGACACACCTGCCAAACTAATTAGCACAGGTGTCTGCAATTGCTTACAGTGATATAAAGAGCCCTGACACACATCACCATCAATGAGTTTAACTGACAAACAAACAAATTCTTCCCTTATCACTCCTAAACACTTTTTGTATAATAATTTGGAACGCAGTGTACATGTGCTTTTCCACAAAACACCAGTGGTTCACGTAGTGAATCTTACAGTTCTAACTTGCCAACTGTGGTCTGTATGGAGTTGTTCAATAAAGGGCCCAAAATTAAGATAACATAGATGGGAGAGGTTTCTATGAATAGGAATTCCTAAGTATTTGATACCCTGTGAGGGCCAGGCAAAGGGAAAGTTGGACTGGATGGAATCCTATATGGATTTGGGGAGGGAGACATCGAGGGCCTCAGACTTCGCTGCATTGATTTTAAAATTTTACCATGTAACAAAGTGATCTATTTCAGCCATAACAGCATGGATGGATATATGTGATTGAGTGATATATACTAGGACATCATCAGCAAATAGAGAGCACTTGTACTCGGTGCCTCCCACCTCAATCCACCTAATATTGGGGTTATGGCGAATTGATGAGAGCAGGTGCTCCGTCACTAGGATGTATAAGAGAGGGGACAGAGGACATCCCTGCCTTGTCCCATTGGTGATTGTGAAAGGTGATGAAAATGTTCTGACGCACCCCCTGGGCCTTGGGACACCCGGAGCCGGACCCTTTTTGGTGGATGCTGGTGGTTGTAGTCTTCGTGGCGGCGACCCAGTTCCGTGGCTCAGGGCGGTCAAACCAGTGGCGGAACTATTTATGTGGTTTTCATGTTTAAATGTCCGACTACGCCACCCGTGGATTGCGGTCAGAGTGAACCGCCGCTACAGGGCAGACCACTGAGGCTGGTGTTGTGGGTGCAGCAGAGCGTAGCATAACTCCCCACGGGAGGAGTATAGCCTCAGGGCAGTGTATGCGGAGGATGGGGGTGATAGTGCAGGGCAGCAGCAGTAACGACACGGAGTCAGTGATGCAGTTCAGGGCCTTTACTCACAGTTCTTATTATCCAGACCACGTCTGCAGGTAACGGCTGCCCACGTCGTACTGTGCTCACCAGGTGAGGGGCTCAGACAACTCCCAGATAACTTTGGAGCACTTCACAGGACCCCCTTTGTGTGTCCTTTGTCTGGCCTTTCTTACCAACACTTCTGTCCGGCTGCCTCGGGCCTCCTCTTGGTAAACTTGGCGCCAGTTTCCCTGACCCTATGTGGTGCCTTCCTAGCGGGTGTAGCGAGGGGCTGCGCCACATAAAATGTCAGAGCCTCCGGTTTCTAGCTGAGGGTCGTTTCCTGCCTCCACTAGTTCGGGGACCGGTCTCCCCCTTTGGCCTGACCCCTCCACGCAGGTGGATTCGGGCGTGCGGTGGCGACTCGCCCGTCCGCACCCCTGGGATCCCTTCATTCCTCGTTCCTGGAGCCTTCTCCGCTCCTCTTCCTTCCTTCTCCCTCTTCCAGGCCTGGGCCTCTGTTACTAGGCCCGCCTCCGGAGCAGAGCTCATGCAGAGCCCCTGCTCCCTGCCACTTCTGCTCAGACATCTCTGCACTGAACTAAGATGGTGCCCACCTTTTATACTCCCTTCTCAATGCACCCAGGAACTGCTTCCTCCCTGCTCCTGCACTACAGGGTTCCCCTTCCTCAGTGTTCCCTCCCCCCACTCCAGCCAGGGACAGGGACTGTCGTGCCCATCTCAGGGGCATATTGGTCGCCCTGCCCCACGGCAATGTGGTGTAATGCATGCAGGTGTCGGGTCCTGATCCACACTCCATCCTTACCTGAGAGTGAGATATCACACCTCTGGGTGAGGTGCAATACGTCTGTAGCAACCGAGCCCTCGGCGTGCTACAGTTCCATTTATCTTCAGCCTAGGTGACGTATTGCGAAACAGGGCCATGATTTTGGCTATAAAAGGGTCCCCTAGACCCCTACCCCAAGCTTTTTAAGAGAATCATATATGGCGTGCCAGGAGACTCTATGGAATGCTTTCTCAGCATCCAACGAGAGTATCTAATTACAAATTTTTAACTGCATCTAGCCCAGGAAATACTTTGTGCCTAGTAGCAGTGTCTGCTAGTGAGCGGATTATCCCGGCTGTTAAGCAAGCTACACCACCTGTAGTTTAGACACTTAATTTTTTCAAAGGAAATGCTTCGGGACCATGGGATACTTAGTGAAGAGCATCAGGAGGCACCCCAAGGCATAGGGGCTGGGACTGGCAGTAGGATGCCTTGCGGTGGACAGCCGAGCTCGATCCTTATAAAAGCTTTTTAACTGCAGCAGCTTTAGTGGACGCTACTGGAGCTGGAATTACGCGGCTGCTGGCATGAGACTTGCCCTCCAATAGATCCTTGTAAATGGATTTAAAGTGTATTCATTCAAATTAGAGAGACAATTTAAATTAAAAAGCTTAGAGCTGCCTCCACCACAGGAGGGCTCGCTCGACCCACCAGCGGACAGGCACCAGTATTGGGAGAGGGGGGCTGGCCGTCAGGGTTCACCGCGGCTCTGGCACAAACCCGGCGACACGGAGGTGGCACGGGCAGGAGCGAACTGGCCGTGTCGGCTTCTCACTTTTTGGATTTTAGAAGGGCATGACATGCCTATATCTGTGTCTCCCCCTCCTTTTACTCCTCCACCTCTTTTATTTTCGCATGACTATATGTACTTGTCACTTTTCCATGTGTTAGTTATGTCTTCTGAGCAGTTTGTCAGCTTTTGGACACCTTTGAAGGTGTTTTCTATGTGTTTCTATGTGTTTTTGTTTGCCTGCCATTGGTTTTAACGGTGTTCGAAGGTGTTCGACGAACAGTTCGACGAACAGTTCGGCGAACACACGGGTGTTCGACGAACCGAACCGAACTCGAACACTACGGGGGTGGCTCAACACTAATGCTGACGTCTTTGAAGGAGCCAGTCTCTGGAGAAGCTGTGGAATTCGTTGCTGTTGCAGTGATACACATAAGTGTATTTTATGTTGTTGTCTTCCCATTGTTAGTCTTCCCTTCCTCGTGTTGTCCTATTGTAGTGGAGCTGGAGTCAGTTTGCTGGCTACTCGCTTTGCTCAGACCCATGGTCTTATTTGTAAGACACTAGCGAGATCCATTCCTATTTTTGGCATTAATTAAATTCCTTTTGGCCAGAGGAATTTGACCCAAGTCGTACATAATGTGAACTTGCGCATAGGGACTCTACATAATGAGAGTCATGCTATGACTTGGAGAGTCTGCCTATGCCCATTGTCTTAGGCCTTCCCTGACTGAAGAAACACAATCTGGTCATAGATTGGCAGTCCAGAGAAGTAGTTAGATGGGGCAAATTGTGGGAGAACAGTTACTTGGGTGCTACTATCTCTGCCGTCTAGGTGAAACCTGCACCTTCTTCTCTGGTGGCGGTAGCTAAGGTACTGCAGGAGAATAGGGGTGAGACTCTACTGATAGCCAAGGTTAACTTTAGACCTCAGTGTCCTCCCGGGAGGATTGGTCGGAGGGGGGTGCTAGTTACCACTGAATTTCCTAAGGTTGAGACTTTTGTGAAACAGGGGGACTCCTCCGTGGTTGGTCCTACAAGGACAGTACCATCTGATTACAAACGTACGTGTGGTAATAAAAGTTCAGGTCCACATCTGTGTGTGAATGAGTATGAGTGGGTGTCCACTAAAAACATCAGGTGGAAGTACACTTTGGCTACTTTGGGTTCTAGGGTGATCAGTCCGTATAGGGTTTTGGCCGTCCTCAGCCCCAGGAGCTTCCAGTTGGAGTTACCCCCAGTGATGTGTTTCCTTAACTTATTACACAGGACGTCCCTCAGGAGATTTGTCGAGTCTCCGGAGCCTATGTCATTACCATCACCGTCGGTCTGCGTTGGCCATAACATTGAGACCATGGGTCTAATTAGGTGAATACTGGTGTTTTGTGGTGTTCCTACCATATGTAATTTCTGGAAAAGTCCAGTCTTGAGGGTCCTGAGGGACCTCGTAGAAAGGGGGGCACTGTCACAAATAATTTGGGGATTCCTGGCAGCTCTGGGTTAGCAGTAATTTAAATGTAGATTTTTCCTTTGGTTCAACAAGGGTTAATGTTAGTCTCTTGCTGACAGCCTTCTGAGGATGATCATAAAGCTCACACAGCTTAAAGTATGTGCTCAGAAGAAAGCAAAGTCCAATTATATTGAATAGCCCCTGGTACAAATAAATGAAAAAATTGCTGTATATGATTCAAAAATTCTAATTTTATTCCAATTAAGTGACCATGTGATAATAACCGACAGCCTTCTGAGGACGGTCAGCTGATGTTGGTTGGTGCGACTCCCAACTCCCTTTAAATAGCATGTTGTCCTATTGTAGTGGTGAGACTAGTGTCTCACTGGCCTGCGCACTAGCCAGGTTAAGTCCAGGGCCAGAGAGGACTTTGGCACGTGATTGCGCATTGGGGGGAAAGACCCGTCTAGGGACGATACGGGAGGTTAGGGACAGACACAGGATGGTGTCAGGAGATATCCCTTCCCTCGTCCCCTACTGTTAGGGCCTTGCTCCCCTCTATATCACCCCGTTGCATCCGTGTGTTGACACTGGTACTTTTCTGTGGGAATGAGCTTGTCTCCAACCAGCCAGGAATATTTCTAGTGAATTATGGCACACTATGGTTTGGTATTAGCACCCAGTACCAGAAGCAAAGCCATCCACAATTTCCTTTTCATGTATTTTATTTGGTAGACTGAGTGGATGCCAAAACATTAGTTTCTCACAAAAGAGCTGAAGACAATAGGTGGCAGTAGGTGCAAGTTTCTCCTTCATGACCTGTTTGTTAGATATCTGAGGGAGAACAGAGGGCAGCATGGTGGCTCAGTGGTTAGCACTGCAGCCTTGCAGCACTGGGGTCCTGGGTTCAAATCCCACCAAGGACAACATCTGCATGTTTGTGTGGGTTTCCCGTGAGTTCTCCTGTTTCCTCCCCCAATCTAGATTGTGAGCCCCAATTGGGACAGTGGCAATAATGTCTGTAAATTGTCTGAATTGTAAAGCACTGCGGAATATGTTGGTGCTATATCAATAAGAAAATAGTATTATTATAATTGGGCTTTGCCAAGGTGCCAAATTACAGATCTTAACTCTTATAGATTGCTGGAGCCAGTCCATAAAAAAACAGCCAGAGTGTCTGGAAACCTTCACACAGACATTTCTTAGCCAAGGATGCCTCTCAGCAGTGTTGGATGGGCCCAACAGAGAATTCTCCAGTAGGCCATGGAGATTTCAAAGTGCAGCTGCTATGGGGCTCTTGAGTGGGGAAGAAAGGTGGGCCCTCAGAATCAAATTCTCTGGTGGGTCCAATGTTCTTCAGTCTGACACTGCTTCTCAGTGAGAGCTGTATTTCACCACAGCCACATTCTTTAGCTCGGTGAAGGGACTGGCATAAAGGGAAACCGTATCTACTCCAGCTGTCATTTCTCCCAAGAAGTCCTCTAATGCAGCTTGATCCATAAGCAATGGCAGCCAGTCCAACATTAGCTCACACTTCTCGGTGGTGCTTCATCACTCAAATATCTTTCTTTATGCCTTGAATTTCATGACTATAGAGTTGGGCAATGGCCTGATCTGCAATGCATTTTGAGAAATAACGTGCATAACCAAAGCCATGGTTTAGGCCACTGAAGGTCATCATTAAGTAAAACTCATACAGCTTTCCCACAGACTGAAAGAGGGGTATCAAAACTGCCAAGACAGCCAAGATTTCCCTGTCTTCATCAAGAGGACTACTGTCCATGTTCTCCTCCTCATCCTCCTACTACTCATTATCACCCAATCCACGTTCAGATGAGATGAGGCTGGACTGTGTAGCATCATCCTGTATAGTTCCTTGCTCCGCCTGCAATGCCTCCTCTTTAATTGTGAGAAGCAAGCATTTCAGTAGACAGAGAAACTGGATGGTGACTCTAATTATGATGTCATCGCCGCTCACCATCTTGGTGGAGTCTACAAAGGAGGACGTCACAGATGTCAGACATCCATGCCCACTCATCAGCTGTTATGTGCGGAGGCTGACTTGAATTCCAACAGGCTTGTTGAAGCTGGAACTCAACAACTGCTCTCTGCTGCTCACAAATCCTTCCCAACATCTGCAACGTTGATTTCCAATGTGTGTTGACATCGCACACCAGTTGGTGAGCTGGAGGCTGCAAACGCTGCTGATGCACTGCCAGGGTGGCGGAAGCTGTAGCTGACTTTCTGAAATGGGCACACATGCGGTGCACTTTCACAAGCAGCTCTGGCAGATCTTGGTAAGTTTTGAGAAACCGCTGAACCACTAAGTTGAGCACATTTAGTGCTCACTCATCACTAATGTGTACCCCTGTATGAAGAACAATATCAGCACCAAAGAACTAAAAGATGAAATGTAGCCTGCTTTATATACCACGGTAGTAATAAAACCAATTTATATTTTATTATGTGTACCCCTGTATGGAGAACAGTATCTCCAACCAGGAGTCTAAAAATTTAAAAAAAAATTAAGGCCTGACACCACCATTTCCATGGCGAACAGATTTTAGATGGTGGAGTTCAACCTCTTAGCTTTGTCATGTGTAGGAGAAAACAATCTTTCATGTGACCACAACTGTGGGACCAAGGGCTGGCTGCAGTGCTGAGAGAGGGCGGAGTATGGTGAACTGGACAAACTGCTGGACAATGAGTGAGATGCAGGTGGAGATGTTGCGGTGGATTTATAAAGTTGTGGTGTGCTCGTTCTCTGAGACTGGTCAAAAACAGCAGGCATGTCCGCTTCCATTACAGCTGACGGGCTCTCACTCAGCCTGACTGGAGCGGGTAAGAATCAGAGGTTCAGTGGTCGGAGACCTGCGTGACACTACTTGGCACAATAACAGAGGAGGAGGAAGAAGCAGCAGATGTGGTTGATGGGGCGGCTGATGATTGTTGAGGTACGCATTTTATCACAGTGAGTTTTCCAGAATAACGCATGTTGATTGCACATGTGAAGGTTCATGCATGTAGTAGTCAAATTATTGCACTTTTTTCCTTTACTGAGTTTTTTCTTCCAAAGATGCCAAATAATGTGAGTTGGCTCATCCTTGCGGTGTCAAAAAAGGCTCAGGTTAGGCAATCTTTGCCGCCCCTGCGAGCTGCAGACTAGAGATGAGCGTTGTTCTACTCGAACTGTTCGCCAATCTCAAATTCGAGCTGTTTTGGGCGGTGTTCGAGCCGTTCGGCGAACACGAAGAATTTGAGAAAAATTCGGCTGTTCGAGGTTATGTTCGATAACTGTTCGTGCACCAAAATCATAACTGGATTTTTTCTCAGTAATGATGAAAATTAATGTTAATACGCAGTTTGAGTGTACAGCGGGGTGGGAGGAGGGGCAGGGGATGGATCTCTGCAGGAACAATGAAGATCTCCATTTTTTTTTCTCTTTCCCGCATTTGCAGTGGGGAGGTGCAATCTGTCAGCCTATCAGCAGCGCACACACGGAGCGAAGTGCTTTTTTTCACACAACCAAGGGCATGTGTCATTGGCAGTGTATGTCACATGTCCTTGCCCTATAAGACCAAGCCATTTTCCCCGTCGCCACCATTTTCTCACTGCTGCAGCTGCGTGTTAGACGGCACCGCTGTTGCTGTGTGTGCTATACCTTGTTAATTTCAAGCCAATTTTCGCACAAATCTACAGATAGCTTGGGAGTAGGGAATAGTTGTGATTGCAGTCCTTTTAAGGACTAGGTTACAGCATTTCCTACGACTTTTATCAGGCAGGTCTGTGCTCTAAAATAGATAGATTGTGGGAGTAAAGACTAATTGTAATTGGAGTCCTTTTCAGGACTAGGTTACATCAGTTCCTATCAGTTTTTGCCAGGCAGGTCTGTGCCAGTGCTGTGCAAGTTTTTTTCACAGCATTTGGCTGAATCTAGCAAAGCTTATCCTTTTTGGCCTATTGCAGAGTGTGTTAGTCAGTGGAGTAGCCTATCTGTGTTGCAAGATATACCAACTGTGTATAGAATACCAATTTTTTTACTGCACCTAGTGAAGTAAAATCTTTTGGGCATAGCATCATTCTATTAGTCCATCTATACTGACCTCCATCAGGTTGCAAATTGAATATAATCTTTTTCTGCATCTAGCTCTGAAAAAATATTGGGCTTCTAGCTGTGTGTGGGACTTGTTGTATTAGTCGATCTATACTGACCTCCATCAGGTTGCAAACTGAATATAATTTTTTTCTGCATCTACCTCTGAAAAAATATTTGGCCTTCTAGCTGTGTGTGGGACTTGTTCTATTAGTCCATCTATACTGACCTCCATAAGGTTGCAAACTGAATATAATTTTTTTCTGCATCTACCTCTGAAAAAATATTTGGGCTTCTAGCTGTGTGTGGGACTTGTTCTATTAGTCCATCTATACTGACCTCCATAAGGTTGCAAATTCAAAATAATTTTTTGTCTGCATCTACCTCTGAAAAAATATTTGGGCTTCTAGCTGTGTGTGGGACTTGTTCTATTAGTCCATCTATACTGACCTCCATAAGGTTGCAAACTGAATATAATTTTTTTCTGCATCTACCTCTGAAAAAATATTTGGGCTTCTAGCTGTGTGTGGGACTTGTTCTATTAGTCCATCTATACTGACCTCCATAAGGTTGCAAATTCAAAATAATTTTTTGTCTGCATCTACCTCTGAAAAAATATTTGGGCTTCTAGCTGTGTGTGGGACTTGTTCTATTAGTCCATCTATACTGACCTCCATAAGGTTGCAAACTGAATATAATTTTTTTCTGCATCTACCTCTGAAAAAATATTTGGGCTTCTAGCTGTGTGTGGGACTTGTTCTATTAGTCCATCTATACTGACCTCCATAAGGTTGCAAATTCAAAATAATTTTTTGTCTGCATCTACCTCTGAAAAAATATTTGGGCTTCTAGCTGTGTGTGGGACTTGGTCTATTAGTCCATCTATACTGACCTCTGTAAGGTTGCAAACTGAATATGATTTTTTTCTGCATCTACCTCTGAAAAAATATTTGGCCTTCTAGCTGTGTGTGGGACTTGTTCTATTAGTCCATCTATACTGACCTCCATAAGGTTGCAAACTGAATATAATTTTTTTCTGCATCTACCTGTGAAAAAATATTTGGGCTTCTAGCTGTTTGTGGGACTTGTTCTATTAGTCCATCTATACTGACCTCCATAAGGTTGCAAACTGAATATAATTTTTTTCTGCATCTACCTCTGAAAAAATATTTGGGCTTCTAGCTGTGTGTGGGACTTGTTCTATTAGTCCATCTATACTGACCTCCATAAGGTTGCAAATTCAAAATAATTTTTTGTCTGCATCAACCTCTGAAAAAATATTTGGGCTTCTAGCTGTGTGTGGGACTTGTTCTATTAGTCCATCTATACTGACCTCCATAAGGTTGCAAACTGAATATAATTTTTTTCTGCATCTACCTCTGAAAAAATATTTGGCCTTCTAGCAGTGTGTGGGTCTCATTGTATTAGGCCATCTATACCAAGCTCCACCAGCTTTTCAATTAATAATAATTTTTCGCTGCATCTAGCCCTGAAAATAATTTTTCTTCCCAATAGTGGTAGCAATAGAAATATGGGGCGCGCTCCTGGCTTACAAAAATATACGCTTCATAACAAAAAACACTAGCTTAGCGCACTGCATTAATAAGATGGCATCATCGTCTCTCCCAGTGCTAGGCCTACTACCCAGGCTAGCATTCCTGTGCCTAAAACACAATGTATGGGTCCGCGCTAGCCACTATGCTGAGGGGTCTAAAGCTGCTGCTAACGCTTTATAACAATTCAATTGGCAGATTTTCACAGAGCTCTTCCACAATTCCCACCCATCGGGACAACAGTTGCCCACCTTCCCTATGGGATCTAGTGGCGAATAGTTGATGCCATTAATCAGAGCGTCAGTTGCCCCGTCGACGTTGCAAGCATATGGTAAGGCATGGGAAGAGTGGACACGACTAGTAGCAGGCAGACGGGTTGACCAATGTGAACAAGCCAGATCACAAGTCACCATAGAATTTCTCCACCAGCTAATGATGAGGGGCATATCAGGGGCGTCAGCGCAGCGGTGTCTGACTGGAGTAGCATTTCACTTCCAACTACTGAATTGGGGAGATGTGACAAAGATTCATCATCAGACAATCCATAAAAGGGTGGAAAAGTGGTCAGCCAAGTCAGGAGTGTAGACGTCCCGTCCCGTGTCACTAAAACTGATTTCTCACATCATATCCCTAACACCATTAACATGACACTCATAATTTGAAGCAACACTACTGTCTACTGCATTTGTGATCGCCTTCTTCGGGCGCTATGCATAAGCGAATTAGTCCCTCAATCCAAAATTAGCACCAGTGGAGGCTTATTACACCAGGACGTAGTCATAGCCAATAATGCAATACGTCTACGCATACACAAATCGAAAATGGTTCCAGCGGGCAGGGGCACTTGGGTACTTCTACAACCCACAAACGGTACACTGAGTCGGGTAACAATAGTAAAGCCATATCTAACCATCAGATCACAAAGTAATTTGTTCCTATCACACATTGATGGGACGCCATTAGCAAGATACCAGTTCCAAGCTATATTTAATAAATGCATAACATCGGCAGGGAACCACCCCAAAGATTACGGGACACACTCATTCCGCATAGGCGCGGCCACAGAAGCAGCAAGAGCAGGACTGTCAGAAACGGAAGTTCAGAGGATAGAGAGATGGTGATCCACGTGTTTGGCAAGATACATAAGACCGGACTTGTTATCCTAACGTGGTTTGTTTCTTTTACAGGTGACGCTAAGCCAACAGTGTGGGTGATAGGCCACTCGTATATATATTGGGCAGATTAAAGGGCGAAAGTCCACCCAGGCGGGAGGAAATTAGAGTTTCATAACACATATTTCAACTGGAGAGGTATTAGAGGCCTGCTATGGCCACAGGTACTAATGGAGGTAATCAAGGTAGGGAGAGAGGCAAGATGTCTGGTCATCTTAGTTATACAGGCCGGGGGAAACAACCTAGGTCATCACAAGAGCGCATAACTAATGGCAATAATGAAACTAGACACTGAGCGCTTCAGAGAATTTTTCACAAAACTAGCTATAGTATGGTCAGAGATTGTGCCGATAGCGGTATGGCAAGGTGCGCGAGACATCACGGCCATCGAACGGACAAGGCGGGTAATAAATATTCGGATGGCAAAATTTAGAAGAGACAGAGGCGGTGTAGTGGTACGACACCGACAACTGGAAGGAGATAAAGCAGGCCTCATACGGCCCGACGGTGTTCACTTAATGGATATTGGACTGGACATATTCCTGTCAGGACTCCAGGACGGAGTGAAACAAGCGTTAAGAGTGATGGGTGGGGGTCAGAGTCCTGCATACTAGTACGCAGGATCCTCCGTGGCCTGGAAATAGAAAGGACATGTTGGAGAGTTACACTTGTTGGCCAAGTTGCCGGAGTGGAGACCCAGGGCATGCTGCAACAAGCTGAATTATTTTAGAAATAAAATGTCTTTCTAATGGAATGAGTATAAAGAGTTAATAAAGCTGTGACCGATCCTCACCCATCCAGTTGTAAGAGTTACATTATTGTATTGTCAAGGAAAGGGGGGCGGTAGGGGGGCTGAGCGTCTGGGTTTGGTTGGGGGTCCCCACAGTCTGCCTAGGCTAGATGCATTTAAAAATTCTTATTAGATACACAGGCGGTGCAGCTTGCTTCGCAGCTGGGCTACTACGCCCAAAGTATTGCCTAGGCTAGATGCAGTTAAAAATTCTACGCTGACTAGCAGACACTGAAGATTTGGAGCAGACCTCTGAGTAAACAGCTCTTCAGACACAATCATCTGTGTTACCCCAAGCCATAGTGTATGTAGTTTCTTACAGTTAAAAGGGGGGGGGAGCGACCCAACCCACCTGGAATTGACGATGCCAACGTCACGTAAGACACAGCAAGGGGACTCCAAAAAGAGTTTCCATTTTTTCCCAAAATTGTGGCACAGACACCACTTAACCCTAGAACGCATACCTGGGGCCTCGCAGTCCCGCCCTGTTAATTGTTTTCTATTTTCTGCAAGATTACTTTAGTTAGAATTTTGAAACTCTAGGTATTCATCATGTATATAGTTGTTTGTCATTTGAGTTTGAGTTATTCAATGTTATTTGCACACGGGCCTAAAAGGCCCCAGGTATATGAAAGTGTAGATTTTTATGCTCATGCGTTCTAGGGTTAAGTGGCATCAATTGCCCCACAGTTGCTTAAAACGGTTGGTGAGGTGATATTACCAAATCCTCAAGCTTTTAGCCTCCCAAGGATAACACAGGATTAGAAAAGTCCTTGCGAATCCATGATTTGTTCATCTTTATGAACGTGAGTCTGTCTACATTCTCAGTGGACAGCCGCGTGCGCTTATCTGTCAGCACACCATCAGCAGCGCTGAACACACGTTCAGAGAGAACACTGGCTGCAGGGCATGACAAGATCTCCAAGGCGTGAGTGGCGAGCTCCGGCCATTTTTCCAGATTGGAATACCAAAATGAGCAAGGGTCCAGTTACACAGTCATGGCTTCGATGTTCACTTGGAGATACTCCTGCACCATCCTCTCTAGGCATTGACTATGTGTCAGACTTCTTGTCTCCTGTGGCCTTGCAAAGGATGGTCTAAAAAAGTGGTGAAACGATTTCACAAAATTGCTGTTACCAGCAGATACTGTGTTACTGTTACGGTTTGAGTGATGAAGACTCGACAGTCCCGCGGTTGGCAAGTTAGAACTGTGAGATTCACTTCGTGCACCACTGGTGTTTTGTGGAAAAGCACATGTAAGATTCTGCAACAGCGTCTGCAGATACTCCTGCATGCGTCAATCCCTTTTTATGGCAGGAATTATTTCTGCAAATTTACTTTTGTACCGGGGATCTAAGAGTGTGGCAACCCAGTAGTCGAGATTACTTCGAATTCTGCAATCTGAGGGTCATGTTGCAGGTAGTGCAGCAAGAAGGCACTCATGTGTCTTGCGCATCCAGGAGGACCAAGTCCTTGTTGTGTTGGTAGCGAGGTAAGAATCATGCTTCTTTCCTCTGCCCTCTCCCCCCAACCTCGCACAACAGAAATGTGATCAAAGTCTCCCTCATCTGATGAGTCTTCCATGCCCATCGCCAGTTCATCCTTCACTTCTTCCTCGGCTCCTGCACCTTCCTCAACAGTTTGGCTGCTACCATGCGCCCTGTTTAATCCCTCTCCCCCACCCTCCCATGCCTGCCTCCTTGGTGCTGCCAACCGTCTGGACCTTGGAGATGTTATCCCTTCCGCATACGACTCCTCCTCTACTTCCTCCACCTCCTCTTGTCCGACCACCTGACTCTGAATTCTGTTTAATGTGTGCTCCAGCATGTAAATCACCGGAATAGTTATGCTGATAATGGCATCGTCGTCAGCACTAAACATCTTCGTCGCCATTTCAAAACTGTGCAGAAAGGTGTGTGGCGCCCCTGAGGGTGCAGTCACCACAGAGTGACTGCATCTCACCCAGAGGTGTGGTATCTCACCCTCAGGTAAGGAAGGCATATGGCTCGGGACCCTAACACCTGCATCCAACACATACCCGCAGTGGGTTTAGGGCGAGATTGCTCCTAAGGGAGAGCACAGTCCGAGGTCCCTAGCTGGTGGGAGGATCCTATGTAGTGGGTGCTTAGGGGAGCAGCTTAGGGGAGCACATGACAGGGAGAGTATAAATAGGAAGCCATCTTAGAAAGAGCAAGCCAGTCAGAGGAGGAAAAGTGACAGGAGCAGAGGCTCGGCATGAGCTCTGCTCCGGAGGCGGGCCTAGCCTGGGAGGCCCAGGACTGAATGAGAGAAGAGAGGAGTGGGAGCAGGAAGGCTCCAGGAACCGAAGGGACCCTAGGGCTACGGGCCGTGCAGAAGGCCACCTGTACTCCCGCTGCTACCAGGAGGTAGAGGGGTCAGGCCAGATAAGGGGAACCGGTCCCTCAACTAGAGGAGAAACAGCAAGGCTCAACTAGAAACCGGAGGCTGCAGCATTTCATGTACTGCAGGCAAAAGTCCACACCAGTCTCACTAAGAAGGTAGCCACATAGGACCCAGGGGACGGAACACAAGTCGCCCGCCAAGGCCCGAGGATACCGGATAGAAGTGTCACTGGGTGTGAGGTGCAGGGAGAAGGCCAGAGAAAGGACACACAGAAGGGGGTCCTGCTAAGTACTCCGGAGCTATCTGGGGGTGGACTGAGCCCCTCACTGAGTACGCACAGCACGACGGGTGAGATAGCTCTGGTACCTGTAATCTGGACTGCAACAACTGTGAGTAAAGATCTTGGGACTGCATCACACGGACTCTGCGTTCATTACTGACTCCCTGCACTACAACCACCATAATCCACCCACACTGCCCTGAAGCTACACTCTTCCTGTGGTGAGTAATAATACCATTGCAGCAAAACCACCAGCTTCAGAGGACTGTTCCGCAGCGGCGGCCCCTTTGGCCGCACTCCACAGGTGGCGTAGTCGGACATTATAAAATCCATATATACAAATTACCGTTGGATTGACCGCCCTGGGTCATGGACCGGGTCACCGCCACAGTGACTACAACCCCCAGCGTCTACCGGCCCGGCTCTGGGTACCCCACGGCCCAGGGGTCGCGTCAACTTCATAGGTCCCTGATCTGAGACCACTCCTGCTGTGTGATTTGCCCCACCTCTGGATCTCGTTGGCCCAGGCTATACGTCAGAAACTATTGCACCAGGGCTTGTCGGTGCTGCCACAGTCGCTGCAACATGTGCAGAGTTGAATTCCACCATGTCGGCACATCGCATTTCAGCCGGTGAACTGGCAGGCCCAACGACTTCTGTAGAGATGTAAGTCGTTGAGCTGCGGGATGCGAACGGCGGAAGTGAGCACACAGCGACCGTGCCCTCTGCAGAAGGCCATCTAGTCCGGGATAGTGGGCTAAAAATTTATGGACAACCAGGTTCAACACGTGAGCCATACAAGGCACGTGTGTAACATTGCCCCAGCGAAGGGCCGCACCCAGGTTTGCAGCATTGTCGCACACGGCCTTCCCTGGTTGCAGGTCCAGTGGAGACAACCATTCATGAAACTGGGTCTCCAGAGCTGACCACAAGTCCTCAGCTGTGTGACTCACATTTCCCAGACATTTCAAAGTAAACACTGATGCCGTTGAACCCTGCTGCCAGCATAGTAAGTAGGTGCGCAGTTAGAAAGCAGGTGGCATTACCAGACAGGCTTTGGGTGCAGGTGGAGGACCGAGAGGAGGTTGAGGAGGCAGAAGCAGTGGAGGAACTTCTAGATAAAGAGGATTGACGTACAACTCGCGGGGACGGCAAGACTTGGACAGCAGCCCCTTGTCCTGCTGTCACCATAGTTATCCAGTGCCCTGTCAGCGACATGTAACGCCCCTGTCCATGCCTACTCGTCCAAGTGTCTGTGGTGAAATGCACCCTGTCACACACAGAGTTTCTCAAAGAAGCGGTGATGTTGTGTGCGACATGCTGGTGGAGCGCAGGCACACCTTTCTTTGAGAAGTAGTGCCGACTGGGCATCTGGTTCTGGGGCACTGCGACGGACATAAGGTCTCAAAAATCCACTGTGTCCTCCAGGCGGAAAGACAGCATTTCTGTAGCCAACAGCTTGCAGACGGTGAAATTCAACCTCTTAGCTTTCTCATGGCTAGGAGGAAATGGTCTTTTACTTGTCCACATCTGAGGGACCGAGGGCTGGCTGTTGTGCTTTGACGGGGTTGAGTAGGGTGTCCCTGGCAAACTGCCGGTCTGTGAGGAAGATGCAGGCGGACATGTTAGGTTGCCTTGATCCAAAGGTGGTGCTCTCGATGTCAGAGAGCTCTCAACACCAGCAGGTGTTTCCACTTCCCAATGAACTGACGACCTGCCAATCACACTGGCTGTTGCAGGTAAAGAGGTGGCAGGTCTGCGTCCAAAAACATGTGTGACTGCTGTCCCCCCAGTCACAGAGGATGAAGAGGCCGCGGATGCACAAGATGGGGCAGACGGTGGTTGGCCCAGCCTGCTAGGCCGCATTGTAGCACAGTGAGCTTCCCACTGCAACTTATGCTTCATATCCATGTGACGGTACATGCATGAAGTACTCAAACTATGGATTTTTTGGCCTCTACTTAGCTTTTGGTGACAAATATTACAGATAACACGAGTTGGGTCATCCTTATCGATCTGAATAAATGCCCAGGCTATGCAAGGCTTAGAGCCCATGCGACCTGAAGAGCCACTACGACTTGTGGTCAGAGGCGGAGTTGTCGTTGAGGATGCGGTTGTTGACGTGCTTCCAGTACTCCGTCTCTGTCCAGGAAGGCGCAACCTAACCTCGTCGTCAATAGCATCTGTGACGCCCCGCTGCGCTTGGTATCACAGTTCCTAGAACAGTGTATTGATGGAATCCTCCACAAGAGGCCCCCATAAACATTCACACATCTCCACCTTCCACCTCAGACCAGCAGAGGGAGCCCGTTAGGGATATAAATAGGGAAGGTGGAGCTAGGCAGTTCAGTTCCTCTGAAGAGTTCCTGCAGTAGAGAAGCCTAAGAGAGGTCAGTCTGCAGTGGAGCTCAGTCTAGTCTAGAGAACTCAGTTAATAGTTCAGCAGTGGAGCACGAGGCTCCTGCTAGCTAGATTCAGGGAGCCCAGATAGAGCTTAAGGTGTGCCAGCGTCATAAGATCGGTGAAGCGCGGTAAGCTGCCGTTAGTGTGTATAGCCTATTGAGGGCCCGAGTAGGCCGAAGGCGAGTGGCGAGTTAGTACATAAGGGGCAGAGGAGCTTAACCAGCTCACCCCGAAGCATTTAACAGACACCGGATCCGAGCTTACCGCGATCTCTATGACCCAGTAAGGCATAACCGGAATCCCTGGAGAACTACAAGTCCCAGGATCGCTAAGGTGCTGATACATAACAGAGCCAGCGCAGGACAGAGACAAAGTTAGGCCTAGCTCCAGGCAGGTCAGAAACTTACTGCGCAGAGGCAAGAAACAGGAGGCCCTACACCCGCTCATTGAGGAGGATCCTGATATGCACCCTTCACCCTACAGTGCTCCAGGATGTGCCTGAATTTCCTCCAGTAAAAGGTACTGAAGTGACTACCGTGTCCATTTCCGTTCTTGCTCTGACCCAGCTGGGTCTCGCCTGTCCTGCATTCCCCCTGCATACGCTGCCCTGAGACCTAGCTCCACCTGTGGGGAGCTATACCATCGAGCTGCCTTATCACGGGCCTCAGTGGACTGCTGCAGCGCTGGTGCTTCTCACCAGATACCACAGGTGGTGTCACAAACTCTTATAAAATTAACAATTATCCACCCTTTTAAAGAGTGACCCCAGGGTGCGGGCCAGGGAGCCGACCACCGCGACATCCGAAAGGCCAGGCAAAGGCCCGGGTGACCTCATCGACTGGCTGACTGTGGGTTGACAGTAAGTGGGATCTCCAACCTTGTCATCATCACCCTGTGTGTTATCACACCCGTCGTCCTCAAAGCCAACCTCTTCCTGCCCTGACCGAAAAGTCAAGTTGTCGCTCCAATCAGGTATTTGAGTCTCATCATCGTCTTCATCATTGTCTCCACCAACAGGAGTTACAGTTTGGGAACGAGGGTCTACATTATGCTCAGAACCTTCTTCATCTGGTCCTGGATCCAACTTATAAAGATTCTGGGCATCAGTGCAGATCATTTCCTCGTCTGGATTAACAGAAGCTCTGGAGCAGACCTCCGTTTCCCAGGCTATAGTATGAGTAAACAGCTGTGCAGACTCAACCATCTGTGTTACCCCATACTCAGACGGGCAGCTGGAGACTTGGGAGCTGTGAGGAAGCAAGTGCGATTGGGGTGACACCTCTGAGGACTGGAGTATTTGTGATGTTGAAGTTGAGGTGGAGGAGAGCCCACTTGAAGGAGCACTTGATATCCGCTGAAGCACCTGCTGTTTTTGTGCCTCATCTGGAATTTGTAGCGATGGGCGTGTCCGTAACAAAGGGATCGTATCACATTGTCCACGAAAAGAAGTCGACATGTTAGTTTGGCTGGAAGATGGTCTTTCTTCTGCAGATGTTACTTCCCCCCCACCGCGGGGGGCTTGACCCACCAGCGGACAGGCACCAGTATTAGGAGAGGGGGGCTGGCCGTCAGGGTCCACCGCGGCTCTAGCACAAACCCGGCGACACGGAGGTGGCACGGGCAGGAACGGACTGGCCGTGTCGGCTTCTCACTTTTTGGATTTTAGAAGGGCATGACATGCCTATATCTGTGTCTCCCCCTCCTTTTACTCCTCCACCTCTTTTCTTTTCGCATGACTATATGTACTTGTCACTTTTCCATGTGTTAGTTATGTCTTTTGAGCAGTTTGTCAGCTTTTGGACACCTTTGAAGGTGTTTTCTATGTGTTTCTATGTGTTTTTGTTTGCCTGCCATTGGTTTTAACGGTGTTCGAAGGTGTTCGACGAACAGTTCGACGAACAGTTCGGCGAACACACGGGTGTTCGACGAACCGAACCGAACTCGAACACTACGGGGGTGGCTCAACACTACTGCAGACCCGTGACCAATATTGGCCAATGCCACAGTTGTGGCTAAGAATGCAGTGCTCCTCACGGTTGCATCACTTTGTGTCTGTGCCTTAGGGTGCAATGTAACCTCCTCATCTTCCTCCTCCTTCACCTCCTCAGATGAGCTACTCAGCTGCGGGCTTCTGGGTTCACACCAAGTGGGATCTACAACCTAATCATCATCCAATGTGTTATCCCATTCCTCACCCTGAGAGTCATCCGCCTCCTCTTCTTGCCCTGACAGCACAGTACAGTCCGCGTGACCATCAAGTATCTGAATCTCATCAGGGGCTTAACGTCTGGTGACGAGGGTTAGGAAGCTGCTTGGACCCTACTTTATATTTATTTGCCCTGTATGGAGAACAATATTTGCACCAAAGAATTTAAAGATGAAATGTAGCCAGATTAATGTACAGTACCACGATAGTAAGAAAACCAATTTAAATTTCATCATGTCTGTGTACCCTTGTGAGAACAAAATCTGCAGTAAAGAATTTAAAGCTGAGATGTAGCCTGCCTTATATACCATGGTAGCAAGAAAACCAATTTTAATTTTATCATGTCTGTGTACCCCTCTGAGAACAATATCTTCACTAAAGAATTTAAAGCTGAGATGTAGCCTGCCTTATATACCACGGTAGCAAGAAAAACAATTTAAATTTCATCATGCCTGTGTACCCCTGTGAGAACAATATCTGCACCAAAGAATTTAAAGCAGAGATGTAGCCTGATTTATTTACCACCTTAGTAAGAAATCCAATTTTTATTTTATCATGTCTGTGTACCCCTGTGTGAAGTACAATATCTGCACCAAAAAATGAATTTCACTAGAGTATAAATATTATAATGAGGACCAACACCTTTTCCACTACAGTCAACACAGCAGATGGAGACCCAACCAGGAGTGCTCAGTTCACATTTCAAATAATTTGTGTTAACATCTGCAGCAGCAGCAGGCACAGAAGCCACACTAAACATATCATAGACTGCAATTATGCGAGATCAGGGCAGCACACTAAAAACTATAGCATCACCTAGTCTGTACAGTCTGCGATTATGATGCAAAAGTCCTTGTAGATGTATGACTTGTTCATCTTGATGAAAGTTAGGCAGTTTATACTTCCAAGGGACATCTGGCTGCGCTTATCCATCAGGGCACCACCTGTAGTACTGAAGACAAGTCCTGAAAGAACGCTGGCTGCTGGGCATGATAAAACCTCCAAGGCGTGACAGGCGAGCTCAGGCCACTCATCCATTTTTGAAGACCAAAATGTTAAAGGGTCCAAACCCCTCCCTGATGGTATTGATATTGAGTTCTAGATACCCCTGCACCATCCTCTCCAGTCGTTCACCACGTGTCAGACTTGTACTCTGCTGTGCTGGTGCACAATCGGGTCTAAAAAATGCGTGAAAGGACTCACAGAAATTGCTTCTGCCACTTACATTGCTGCTGCTGCTGCTAATATTTTCGCATTGAAGAAGTGATGTGCCGGAGGTTGGAAGTGTAGAGCTGCGATGCACACTGTGTGCCTCACTGCTTTCTTAGGCAAAACCTCTCATAAGGTTTTGTAAAAACGTGTTTCGATACTCCAGCATTCACAGGTCCCTTTCCAGGGTAGGAAGTATCTAGCAAAATTTACTCTTATAACGTGGAACTTACAGAGTGGCAACCCAGTAGTCAGCACTATTTCGAATCATAACTATACGGGGATCATGTTGCAGATAGTGCAGCAAGAAGGCACTCATATGTCGGGCTCTTCCATGAGGTCCAAGCCCATGCTGTGTTGGTGGCTGGGTAACTCTGATGCTTCTTCCTTCGCCCCCTCCCACCAGCCGTGAACAACAAAGATGGGATGATTATCCTCTTCATCTCCTGACACTTGCTTACCCACCACCTCCTCCTCCTCCATTTGTTCCTCTGCTCTGGCACCTTCACTAACAGTTTGTCTGGTATCACCAGCCCCACTTAATCACACTAATGCACACTCCTTTGGCACCCTGAGATGTCCCCTACTGTGTCACGTTAGTAGCACAAGAAACTTTTTTTCTGTGTGGATGAGGTCTGTGTAACATCAAGATATGCTCCAAGCAGTTTCAAACTGAGATCTCCCCTACTGCATCACGCTAGAAACAGAAGAAAGTTATTTTTTAGTGTGGATGAGGCCTGTATAACAGAGAACCTATGCTCCAAACAATTTCAAACTCAGATCTAGCCTGCAGAATCACATTTGTCACAGAAAGAAATAGATTTTTTTACTCTGCATACAGCTTAATTTCACCGCCACAAAATGACAAGGTGGCCTATGGCGTGCTGCGTCACGTTACTCACAGAATAAAATAGATTTTTTTTTTACTCTGAAAACAGCTGAATTTCAACGCCACAAAATGACAAGATGACTTATGGCTTGCTGAGTCACGTTAATCACAGAAAAAAATAGATTTTTTTCACTCTACATACAGCACAATTTCACCACCACAAAATGACAAGATGACTTATGGCGTGCTGTGCCATATTACTCACAGAAAAAATAATTTTTTTTTAATCTACATACACCTGAAGTTCAATGCCACTAAATGACAAAGTGACATATGGCGTACTGTATTACGTTACATGTGATTTCAGCAGTTAATGGCACAATTCGTTGTTTCTGGACAGTGTGGATGCTTCCTGTACCCTGATTGGCTAGCCACAATTTGCACACATAAAGTTAGTGGGAAAAAAAAGATTACAAGCGCGCCACTACTCTGAGCTCTTCTGAGATCTCCCCAGCCTTTCCCCTCATCAAACACGTCCCCTGGTTCATCATACACAACTACTATGCTAGTCAAAGTGTTAAAAAAAACTTTAGTTGCAATGCAATAATTTCCTGCACCTTTTCACCGAATTTTACCGATTTTTTACGATTTTAAGAAAAAATGCTCGTGTTTCTGATCACGAATCCGAATGTGCCATATTCGTGCCGAATTTGAAACTTATGATTGTTTTTCGAACATATTCGCTCATCACTAGCCATTTCCCTAAAAAAAAAAAGTGTTGGATTAGTCCTCCCGTGCCTCTTTAACCCATACCGACATGTTCACCTCTTCCTGCACTTGAACCTATGTCCCGTGGTTCTAAATAGCTAATTTTAGTTAGTTTTCTATAAATCAATTAATTTAAAAACATAAAAAAAAAAACTGCTGGATTACTCTTCCCTTGAATTAATTTATTCCACTTTATAGTGTCATTATTAGAGATGAGCGTTGTTCTACTCGAACTGTTCGCCAATCTCAAATTCGAGCTGTTTTGGGCGGTGTTCGAGCCGGTCGGCGAACACGAACAATTTGAGAAAAATTCGGCTGTTCGAGGTTATGTTCGATAACTGTTCGTGCACCAAAATCATAACTGGATTTTTTCTCAGTAATGATGAAAATTAATGTTAATACGCAGTTTGAGTGTACAGCGGGGCGGGGGGAGGGGCAGGGGATGGATCTCTGCAGGAACAATGAAGATCTCCATTTTTTTTTCTCTTTCCCGCATTTGCAGTGGGGAGGTGCAATCTGTCAGCCTATCAGCAGCGCACACACGGAGCGAAGTGCTTTTTTTCACACAAGCAAGGGCATGTGTGATTGGCAGTGTATGTCACATGTCCTTGCCCTATAAGACCAAGCCATTTTCCCCGTCGCCACCATTTTCTCACTGCTGCAGCTGCGTGTTAGACGGCACCGCTGTTGCTGTGTGCGCTATACCTTGTTAATTTCAAGCCAATTTTCGCACAAATATACAGATAGCTTGGGAGTAGGGAATAGTTGTGATTGCAGTCCTTTTAAGGACTAGGTTACAGCATTTCCTACGACTTTTATCAGGCAGGTCTGTGCTCTTAAATAGATAGATTGTGGGAGTAAAGACTAATTGTAATTGGAGTCCTTTTCAGGACTAGGTTACATCAGTTCCTATCAGTTTTTGCCAGGCAGGTCTGTGCCAGTGCTGTGCAAGTTTTTTTCACAGCATTTGGCTGAATCTAGCAAAGCTAATCCTTTTTGGCCTATTGCAGAGTGTGTTAGTCAGTGGAGTAGCCTATCTGTGTTGCAAGATATACCACCTGTGTATAGAATACCAATTTTTTTACTGCACCTAGTGAAGTAAAATCTTTTGGGCATAGCATCATTCTATTAGTCCATCTATACTGACCTCCATCAGGTTGCAAACTGAATATAATTTTTTTCTGCATCTAGCTCTGAAAAAATATTTGGGCTTCTAGCAGTGTGTGGGACTTGGTCTATTAGTCCATCTATACTGACCTCCATCAGGTTGCAAATTAAAAATAATTTTTTTCTGCATCTAGCTCTGAAAAAATATTTGGGCTTCTAGCAGTGTGTGGGACTTGGTCTATTAGTCCATCTATACTGACCTCCATCAGGTTGCAAATTGAATAAAAAAATTTTCTGCATCTAGCTCTGAAAAAATATTTGGGCTTCTAGCGGTGTGTGGGACTTGGTCTATTAGTCCATCTATACTGACCTCCATCAGGTTGCAAATTAAAAATAATTTTTTTCTTCATTTATCTCTGAAAAAATATTTGGGCTTCTAGCAGCGTGTGGGACTTGTTCTATTAGTCCATCTATACTGACCTCCATCAGGTTGCAAATTAAAAATAATTTTTTTCTGCATCTAGCTCTGAAAAAATATTTGGGCTTCTAGCAGTGTGTGGGACTTGGTCTATTAGTCCATCTATACTGACCTCCATCAGGTTGCAAATTAAAAATAATTTTTTTCTGCATCTAGCTCTGAAAAAATATTTGGGCTTCTAGCAGTGTGTGGGACTTGGTCTATTAGTCCATCTATACTGACCTCCATCAGGTTGCAAATTAAAAATAATTTTTTTCTTCATTTAGCTCTGAAAAAATATTTGGGCTTCTAGCAGTGTGTGGGACTTGTTCTATTAGTCCTTCTATACTGACCTCCAGCAGGTTGCAAACTGAATATAATTTTTTTCTGCATCTAGCTCTGAAAAAATATTTGGGCTTCTAGCGGTGTGTGGGACTTGGTCTATTAGTCCATCTATACTGACCTCCATCAGGTTGCAAATTAAAAATAATTTTTTTCTGCATCTAGCTCTGAAAAAATATTTGGGCTTCTAGCGGTGTGTGGGACTTGGTCTATTAGTACATCTATACTGACCTCCATCAGGTTGCAAATTAAAAATAATTTTTTTCTGCATCTAGCTCTGAAAAAATATTTGGGCTTCTAGCAGTGTGTGGGACTTGGTCTATTAGTCCATCTATACTGACCTCCATCAGGTTGCAAATTAAAAATAATTTTTTTCTTCATTTATCTCTGAAAAAATATTTGGGCTTCTAGCAGCGTGTGGGACTTGTTCTATTAGTCCATCTATACTGACCTCCATCAGGTTGCAAATTAAAAATAATTTTTTTCTGCATCTAGCTCTGAAAAAATATTTGGGCTTCTAGCAGTGTGTGGGACTTGGTCTATTAGTCCATCTATACTGACCTCCATCAGGTTGCAAATTAAAAATAATTTTTTTCTTCATTTATCTCTGAAAAAATATTTGGGCTTCTAGCAGCGTGTGGGACTTGTTCTATTAGTCCATCTATACTGACCTCCATCAGGTTGCAAATTAAAAATAATTTTTTTCTGCATCTAACCCAGCCAATAGTTTTGGCCTAATACCACAGTTTCGCCACTAAGCTCTGCTCGGTTACCATCCATTGTTTTTTTGTGCAAACAACTCCAGAGTTGTGAATTAGTTAACCACCAAAATGAGTGGAAAAAGGCCTGCTGCTGGTGGAAAGGGGAATAGGCGTGTTGGGAAGGGGAAAAAAGGTTGTGTCCGTGGGGTAGGTGCAGAAGAAAGACCATCTTCCAGCCAAACTAAAATGTCTACTTCTTTTAGCGGACAATGTGATAAGATCCCTTTCTTACGGCCACGCCAATCGCTACAAATTCCAGATGAGGCACAAAAACAGCAGGTGCTTCAACGGATATCAAGTGCTCCTTTAAGTGGGCTCTCCTCCACATCAACTTCAACATCACAAATACTCCAGTCCTCAAAGGTGTCACCCAAATCGCACTTGCTTCCTCACAGCTCCCAAATCTCCAGCTGCCCGTCTGAGTATGAGGTAGAACAGATGGTTGAGTCTGCAGAGCTGTTTACTCATACTATAGCCTGGGAATCAGAGGTCGACTCCAGCGCTTCTGTGAATCCAGACGAGGAAATGATCTGCACTGATGCCCAGAATCTTTATGAGTCGGATCCAGGACCAGACGCAGAAGGTTCTGACCATAATGTAGACCCTCATTCCCAAACTGTAACTCCTGTTGGTGGAGACAATGAGGAAGACGATGATAAGACTCAAATACCTGATTGGAGCGACAACTTTAGTTTTTTGTCAGGGCAGGAACAGGTTGGCTCTGAGGACGACGGGTGTGATAACGCACAGGGTGATGATGATGAGGTCGGAGATCCCACTTACTGTCAACCCACAGTCAGCCAAGAGATGAGGTCAGCAGAGGAGGTGGAGGAAGATGCTAGTGACGACGAGGTCAGGTTGCGCCTTCCTGGACAGAGACGTAGTACTGGAAGCACGTCAACAACTGCATCCTCAAACACAACTCTGCCTCTCACCACAAGTCGTGGTGGCTCTTCAGGTCGCATGGGTGCTAAGCCTTGCATAGCCTGGGCATTTTTTCAGATCGATAAAGATGACCCAACTCGTGTTATCTGTAACATTTGTCAGCAAAAGCTAAGTAGAGGCCAAAAAATACATAGTTTGAGTACTTCATGCATGAACCGGCACATGGACATGAAGCATAAGTTGCAGTGGGAAGCTCAGTGTGCTACAATGCGGTCTAGCCGGCCGGGCCAACCACCGTCTGCCATATCTTGTGCATCCGAGGCCTCTTCATCCTCTGTGACTGGGGGGACAGCAGTCACACCTGTTTTGGGGCGCAGACCTGCCACCTCTTTACCCGCAACAGCCAGCGTGATTGGCAGGTCATCATTTTCTTTGGAGGTGGTAACACCAGCTGGTCTTGAGCGCTGTCCGACATCGATAGCACCACCTTTGGATCAAGGCAACCTAACATGTCCGCCTGCATCTTCCTCACAGACCGGCAGTTTGCCGGGGACACCCTTATCAACCCCGTCTAAGCACAATAGCCAGCCCTCGGTCCCTCAGATGTGGACAAGTAAAAGACCATTTCCTCCTAGCCATGAGAAAGCTAAGAGGTTGAATTTCACCATCTGCAAGCTCTTGGCTACAGAAATGCTGCCTTTCCGCCTGGTGGACACAGAGGATTTTCGAGACCTTATGTCCGTCGCAGTGCCCCAGTACCAGATGCCCAGTCGGCACTACTTCTCAAAGAAAGGTGTGCCTGCGCTCCACCAGCATGTCGCACACAACATCACCGCTTCTTTGAGAAACTCTGTGTGTGACAGGGTGCATTTCACCACAGACACTTGGACGAGTAGGCATGGACAGGGGCGTTACATGTCGCTGACTGGGCACTGGGTAACTATGGTGACAGCAGGACAAGGGGCTGCTGTCCAAGTCTTGCCGTCCCCACGAGTTGTGCGTCAATCCTCTTTATGTCATTTTTCCTCCACTGCTTCTGCCTCCTCAACCTCCTCTCGGTCTTCCACCTGCACCCAAAGGCTGTCTGGTCATGCCACAAGCTTTCTAACTGCGCAGAAGGGATCCTGCACACCTCCTTACTATGCTGGCAGTAGGGCTCAACGTCATCAGGCGGTTTTTACATTGAAATGTCTGGGAAATGTGAGTCACACAGCTGAGGAGTTGTGGTCAGCTCTGGAGAACCAATTTCATGAATGGTTGTCTCCACTGGACCTGAAACCAGGGAAGGCCGTGTGCGACAATGCTGCAAACCTGGGTGCGGCCCTTCGCCGGGGCAATGTCACACACGTGCCTTGTATGGCTCACGTGTTGAACCTGGTTGTCCAGCAATTTTTAGCCCACTATCCCAGACTAGATGGCCTTCTGCAGAGGGCACGGTCGCTGTGTGCTCACTTCCGCCGTTCGCATCCCGCAGCTCAGCGACTTACATCTCTACAGAAGTCGTTGGGCCTGCCACTTCACCGGCTAAAATGCGATGTGCCTACCCGGTGGAATTCAACTCTGCACATGTTGCAGCGACTGTGGCAGCACCGACAAGCCCTGGTGCAATACGTTCTGACGTATAGCCTGGGCCAACGAGATTCAGAGGTGGGGCAAATCACGCTGGAGGAGTGGTCTCAGATCAGGGACCTATGCACCCTTCTGCACAGTTTTGAAATGGCGACGAAGATGTTTAGTGCTGACGATGCCATTATCAGCATGACTATTCCGGTGATTTACATGCTGGAGCACATGTTAAACAGAATTCGGAGTCAGGTGGTGGCACAAGAGGAGGTGGAGGAAGTAGATGAGGAGGAGTTGTATGCGGAAGGGCTAACATCTGCAAGGTCCAGACGGTCGGCAGCACCAAGGCGGCAGGCATGTGAGGGTGGGGGAGATGATTTTACCAGGGCGCATGGTAGCAGCCAAACTAGTGAGGAAGGTGCAGGAGCCCAGGAAGAAGTGGAGGACGAACTGATGGAAGACTCATCAGATGAGGGAGACCTTGATCACATTTCTGTTGTGCGAGGTTGGGGGGAGAGGACAGAGGAAGGAAGCATGATTGCTACCTCGCCACCAACTAAACAGGGACTTGGTGCTCCTGGATGCGCAACACACATGAGTGCCTTCTTGCTGCACTACCTGCAACATGACCCTCGAATTGTGAGAATTAGAAATAATCCTGACTACTGGGTTGCCACACTGTTAGATCCCCGGTACAAAAGTAAATTTGCAGAAATTATTCCTGCAATAGAAAGGGATGCACGCATGCAGGAGTATCAGCAGAGACTGTTGCAGAATCTTACATGTGCTTTTCCACAAAATACCAGTGGTGCACGTAGTGAATCTCACAGTTCCAACTTGCCAACCGTGGGACCGTCAAGTGTTCAGCACTCAAACCGTAACAGAACCACAGTATCTGCTGGTAACATCAATTTTGCGGAATCATTTCACCACTTTTTTAGCCCATCCTTTGCAAGGCCACAGGAGACAAGAAGTCTGACACATAGTCAACGCCTAGAGACGATGGTACAGGAGTATCTCCAAGTAAACATTGAAGCCACGACTGTGTCACTGGACCCTTGCTCTTTTTGGGCTTCCAATCTGGATAAATGGCCGGAGCTAGCCACTTACGCCTTGGAGATCTTGTCATGCCCCGCAGCCAGCGTTCTGTCTGAACGTGTGTTCAGCGCTGCTGGTGGTGTGCTGACAGATAAGCGCACGCGGCTCTCCACTGATAATGTAGACAGACTCACGTTCATAAAGATGAACAAATCATGGATCCGAAACGACTTTTCTACCCCTGTGTCATCCTGGGGAGAGTAAAAGCTTGATGATTAGTTAAAATCACCCTACCAACCGTTTTAAGCTTTCAAATTACTAATCATGTTTATCTGTATCTTGACTGGAAAATAATTTGGGCTTTGTAGCAGTGTGCAGCACTGATCCTATTAGGCCATCTATAATAAGCTTCACCAGATTTAAAATTAAAAATAATTTTTAGCTGCATCTAGCCCGGAAAATAATTTTGGGGCTCCGAGATGCGCAAGACACATAAGTGCCTTCTTGCTGCACTACCTGCAGCATGACCCTCATATTGTCAGAATTCGAAGTAATCATGACTACTGGGTTGCCACACTCTTAGATCCCCCAAACTTTTCGATCAACCTTTTCATTTTAATAAAGACCAAAAAAATGGTCATTTTTGAAATTATAAGCATTAGCAGGTTGTTAGAAACTGAAATCAAACAGTTTTCAACTCAAAACTTTATTCTAGGTGATGTTACATTTTCACATAGGACCCCTTGTTCGAAAGGAGCTTCTGAACTCTCTCGTCCATTGAATTTGTCAGGTTTTGGATGGTTTCTGCTTCAATTGTTTTGCATGAGGACAGAATACCCTCCCAGAGCTGTTGCTTAGATGTGAACTGCCTCCCGCCATCATAGACACTCCTTTTAATGATGCTTCAAAGGTTCTGAATGGGGTACAGGTCAGGGGAGCATGGGGGTCACACCATAAGTTTGTCCCCTTTTATGCCCATATCAGCCAGAGATGCAGATGTTTTATGTGCAGCATGAGATGGTGCATTATCATGCAGAAAAATGATCTTGCTGTGAAATACACGGTTCTTCTTCTTGAACCATGGCAGGAAGTGCTGTTTGAGAAAATCCACATACATTATGGAGTTCATCTTTAGCGCCTTCAGGGATCCTAAAGGGGCCGACAATCTCTCTCCCCATGATTCCAGCCCAAAACATTACTCCACCTCCTCCTTGTTGGCGCTGTAGCCGTGTTTGCGTGGGGTGTCCATCAACCAGCCATCCTCCACTCCATTCATCTGGACCATCGAGCGCTGCACGGCACTCATCCGTGAACAAAACAGTTTTGAAATCAGTCTTCATGTAATGTTTGGCCCACTGGAGCCGTTTCTGCTTGTGTGAAGTGGATAGAGGAGGTCGACAGGATGGCATTTGCACAGCTGCAAACCTCTGAAGGACCCTGCATCTTGTTGTTCGGGGGACGTTGGAGGCACAAGCAGCTTCAAAAACTTGTCTGCTGCTATGACAAGGCTTTTTTGCCGCTGCTGTTTCAACCTGACGTAATAGCCTGTAGGAAAGAGTCCTTAATTTGCCCTTATCAGCACGCACACGTGTGTACTGTGAATCAGCTACATACTTCTTGATTGCCAAGACACTTCATCCTGATCATCGCACAATGTTGATTGTAGTCATGCCTTGACCTAAACACTCCACAATTTGTTGCTTCTCAGCAGCCGACACATCCTTTTTCTTTCCCATTTTGGCAGAAAATGTAGGCTGCTTAATAATGTGAGAGAGCCTTCTTAAGTAGTCTTGCCTTTCATTGGACACACCTGCCAAACTAATTAGCACAGGTGTCTGCAATTGCTTACAGTGATATAAAGAGCCCTGACACACATCACCATCAATGAGTTTAACTGACAAACAAACAAATTCTTCCCTTATCACTCCTAAACACTTTTTGCATAATAATTTGGAACGCGGTGTACATGTGCTTTTCCACAAAACACCAGTGGTTCACGTAGTGAATCTTACAGTTCTAACTTGCCAACCGTGGTCTGTATGGAATTGTTCAATAAAGGGCCCAAAATTAAGATAACATAGATGGGAGAGGTCTCTATGAATAGGAATTCCTAAGTATTTGATACCCTGTGAGGGCCAGGCAAAGGGAAAGTTGGACTGGATGGAATCCTATATGGATTTAGGGAGGGAGACATCGAGGGCCTCAGACTTCGCTGCATTGATTTTAAAATTTTACCATGTAACAAAGTGATCTATTTCAGCCATAACAGCAGGGATGGATATATGTGATTGAGTGATATATACTAGGACATCATCAGCAAATAGAGAGCACTTGTACTCGGTGCCTCCCACCTCAATCCACCTAATATTGGGGTTATGGCGAATTGATGAGAGCAGGTGCTCCGTCACTAGGATGTATAAGAGAGGGGACAGAGGACATCCCTGCCTTGTCCCATTGGTGATTGTGAAAGGTGATGAAAATGTTCTGATGCACACCCTGGGCCTTGGGACACCCGGAGCCGGACCCTTTTTGGTGGATGCTGGTGGTTGTAGTCTTCGTGGCGGCGATCCGGTTCCGTGGCTCAGGGCGGTCAAACCAGTGGCGGAACTATTTATGTGGTTTTGATGTTTAAATGTCCGACTACGCCACCCGTGGATTGCGGTCAGAGTGAACCGCCGCTACAGGGCAGACCGCTAAGGCTGGTGTTGTGGGTGCAGCAGAGCGTAGCATAACTCCCCACGGGAGGAGTATAGCCTCAGGGCAGTGTATGCGGAGGATGGGGGTGATGGTGCAGGGCAGCAGCAGTAACGACACGGAGTCAGTGATGCAGTTCAGGGCCTTTACTCACAGTTCTTATTATCCAGACCACGTCTGCAGGTAACGGCTGCCCACGTCGTACTGTGCTCACCAGGTGAGGGGCTCAGACAACTCCCAGATAACTTTGGAGCGCTTCACAGGACCCCCTTTGTGTGTCCTTTGTCTGGCCTTTCTTACCAACACTTCTGTCCGGCTGCCTCGGGCCTCCTCTTGGTAAACTTGGCGCCAGTTTCCCTGACCCTATGTGGTGCCTTCCTAGCGGGTGGAGCAAGGGGCTGCGCAACATAAAATGTCAGAGCCTCCGGTTTCTAGCTGAGGGTCGTTTCCTGCCTCCACTAGTTCGGGGACCGGTCTCCCCCTTTGGCCTGACCCCTCCACGCAGGTGGATTCGGGCGTGCGGTGGCGACTCGCCCGTCCGCACCCCTGGGATCCCTTCATTCCTCGTTCCTGGAGCCTTCTCCGCTCCTCTTCCTTCCTTCTCCCTCTTGCAGGCCTGGGCCTCTGTTACTAGGCCCGCCTCCGGAGCAGAGCTCATGCAGAGCCCCTGCTCCCTGCCACTTCTGCTCAGACTTCTCTGCACTGAACTAAGATGGTGCCCACCTTTTATACTCCCTTCTCAATGCACCCAGGAACTGCTTCCTCCCTGCTCCTGCACTGCAGGGTTCCCCTTCCTCAGTGTTCCCTCCCCCCACTCCAGCCAGGGACAGGGACTGTCGTGCCCATCTCAGGGGCATATTGGTCGCCCTGCCCCACGGCAATGTGGTGTAATGCATGCAGGTGTCGGGTCCTGATCCACACTCCATCCTTATCTGAGAGTGAGATATCACACCTCTGGGTGAGGTGCAATACGTCTGTAGCAACCGAGCCCTCGGTGCTACAGTTCCATTTATCTTCAGCCTAGGTGACGTATTGTGATACAGGGCCGTGATTTTGGCTATAAAAGGGTCCCCTAGACCCCTACCCCAAGCTTTTTAAGAGAATCATATATGGCGTGCCAGGAGACTCTATGGAATGCTTTCTCAGCATCCAACGAGAGTATCTACTTACAAATTTTTAACTGCATCTAGCCCAGGAAATACTTTGTGCCTAGTAGCAGTGTCTGCTAGTCAGCGGATTATCCCGGCTGTTAAGCAAGCTACACCACCTGTAGTTTGGACACTTAATTTTTTCAAAGGAAATGCTTCGGGACCACGGGATACTTAGTGAAGAGCATCAGGAGGCACCCCAAGGCATAGGGGCTGGGACTGGCACTAGGATGCCTTGCGGTGGACAGCCGAGCTCGATCCTTATAAAAGCTTTTTAACTGCAGCAGCTTTAGTGGACGCTACTGGAGCTGGAATTACGCGGCTGCTGGCATGAGACTTGCCCTCCAATAGATCCTTGTAAATGGATTTAAAGTGTATTCATTCAAATTAGAGGGACAATTTAAATTAAAAAGCTTAGAGCTGCCTCCACCACAGGGGGGCTCTCTCGACCCACCAGCGGACAGGCACCAGTATTGGGAGAGGGGGGCTGGCCGTCAGGGTTCACCGCGGCTCTGGCACAAACCCGGCGACACGGAGGTGGCACGGGCAGGAGCGGACTGGCCGTCTCGGCTTCTCACTTTTTGGATTTTAGAAGGGCATGACATGCCTATATCTGTGTCTCCCCCTCCTTTTACTCCTCCACCTCTTTTCTTTTCGCATGACTATATGTACTTGTCACTTTTCCATGTGTTAGTTGTGTCTTCTGAGCAGTTTGTCAGCTTTTGGACACCTTTGAAGGTGTTTTCTATGTGTTTCTATGTGTTTTTGTTTGCCTGCCATTGGTTTTAACGGTGTTCGAAGGTGTTCGACGAACAGTTCGACGAACACACGGGTGTTCGACGAACCGAACCGAACTCGAACACTACGGGGGTGGCTCAACACTAGTCATTATTTGCACAGTGCTTTACAGACATTTTTGGCACTGTTCCCATTGGAGATCACAGTCTAATTTCTTTATCAATATGTCTTTAGAGTGTGAGATGAATCTGCTGTACCCAGAGGAAACTGATGCAAACATGGGGAGAAGATACAAACTCTTCAAAGATGTTGTCCTTGGTTGGATTTGAACCCAGGACCCCAGCGCTGCAAAGCTGCAGTGCTAACCACTGAGCTACTGTGCTGCCCTTCCTCTTTCACCTATACCACCACATCCACCTCCTCTGCTTGGACCTGTTTCTCCTGGCTCAAAGTTCTTATTTTTCATTTCTACTCTGCTTAGCTTAGGGACAGGATGCAGCTGTAGTGGGGGACAATATTAGGTTTTGCATGTGTGCAGTTTTACAAAAACACTCTCTATGTGTAGTCTGCATCCGTGTCTGTGATAGTACTGTGCGTAACAAAAAGTTTTAAAAATCTTCAACTGTGTCAGAGGGAATGATTTGTGTATAAACATATTTTTCTACTCTTGGGCAATCATATCTGTGATTGTACTGTGCCAAAAGATTTTGTGGGATAAATGTGGAAACATGCTATGTGGGTGAAACACTATACGGATACACTATATAGTGAAATATGAGCTATTCATCATTATTGTAATTATTTATATATTTTGTCAGGGATTTCAGCTGGGGGAGTCGTGCAGATCCAATCGCTGGCACCAGTTTGCCAGGAATAACTGCCAGGGAATATACACAGATCCCACTACTGTCACCAGTTTGACCTCCAATCATCAGGGCAATTACGCAATTGACTGACGACTGATGGACGAGGTCGCGGCTGCTTACACTACTAAGCCAGTAATTGGGAACTCACAATGAGCATATTATATATAGAATCATAAACCTGACCCATCTCATGTGATGTTCAGAGCTCCCTAAATCAAGCAAGCCAAGTGTGGCACAGACGGGTCTGGCTTCTAAATGGTCGCTTTTTAAGGGTCTAAATATGAAATATGCCATATATGGGCCAGAAGTGACCAGAAGGTACGAATAACTATTTACTAATTGTACTTAGATTCTCTTTCTCATTCACCCTTAACATTCATTATGCTTACATACGCCCTTACTGTTTTTGCCCCACTAATCCTCACTGTCCTTTGCTATCCCCAAACCCCAGCACCCTCAGACCAAATCATCATCTCTCCTTCTCCCTTACCTCCCCACCAGACATCATCTACAGACCTGCTCCTCAACCTCAGGTCTATCCTACCAAACATAACACAAGCCGGACACTCTCCTTCTCCCACCTGCCCTCCCTCTCTCTGCTTCTCACTGCTGGCGACATATCTCCCAATCCTGGACCCCCATAGTTTGCACCTTCCACCAATTCCCCGACCTATCGCTTCAAATCAACAGCAAACTACCACAACCACTCCAACGTAAAACCCGTGCCCCTGACACCCACCATCCTGCTCCCTCTCTCTGGAGCACTCTGGAATGCACGCTCTGTCTGCAACAAGCTCCATTTTGTCCACAACCTCTTTACGTCTCTCAATCTCTCCTTCCTGGGCATCACAGAGACATGGCTGACACCCTCTGACACTGCCTCCCCTGCTGCGCTGTTACGGTGGCTTGCACTTCACTCACACTTCTTACCCTGGTAACAGACATGGTGGAGGAGTGGGTCTTCTCCTTTCTAACAACTGCCCCTTTAGCCCTACTCCTCCTCTACCCTCCCTTATTCTCCCTTCTTTTGAAGTCCACTCTGGCCGAATCCACTCTCCCTCCAACCTCCAAGTGGCTGTCATATACCAACATCCAGGCTCGGTCACTGCCTTTATTGACCAATTCTCCACCTGGTTTCTTTACTTTTTCTCTGCTGACATTCCCACAATCATCATGGGCGATTTCAACATCCCCACTGACACTCTCCAGTTAACAGCATCCAATCTCCTGTCGCTTACTTCATCCTTTGGACTTACTCAGTGGTCCTCCTCAGCCACCCGCACAGATGGACACACACTAGACCTCATCTTCACCCAATTCTGCTCCCTATCTAACCTCACAACCTCCCCCAAACCCTATCTGACCACCATCTACTCACTTTCTCATCCCTGTCCTCCTCATCTGTCACCAATGTCCAGCAACTAACACATCCCCATAGAAACCTTGCGCATCTAGACACCCACACACTCTTTGACTTCTACCACTGATATCAATATCTTCACTCCATGACACAGACAGCACCACTGCTTTCTACAATGCCACTCTCGCATCAGCTATTGATTCAGTCGCCCCTCTTATGCATGGCAGAGCACGATGAGTTAATAGGCAACCCTGGCACAACAATCTCAATAAACAGCTTTGACAAGTGTCAAAGCTGTCCAGGGTGCAGAGCGGCGTTGAAAGAAAACACATTCTATCAATGACTTCACTGCATTCAAACAAGCAACACTCACATTCAAATCAGCACTCACCTCTGATAAATAGGCCTACTTTACAACCCTCATATCTTCCCTATCCTACAACCCCAAACAGCTATTCAACACTTTTAACTCTCTCCTCCACCCTCCACTGCCCCCTCTGACCTCCCTCATCTCTGCTGGGGAATTTGCCACACACTTCAAAAACAAGATTGACCAAACACAGCAAGTCTTTACTGCCCAACCACTGCAACCCCTTTGTTTTCCACACTATTGCCCTTCCCCCATAACCTCCCTTCCCAACATCACGGAAAGAGACCTTAATCGTCTCCTCTTAAAATCAGACCTCACTACTTGTGCACTCGACCTCATCCCATCTCCTCCCCAACCTCACCCCCACACTCATCCCATCCCTAACCCATCTCTTCAACCTATCACAAACTTCTGGTAACTTTCCCGCTGCCCTCAAACATGCCACAATCACGCCCATCCTCAAAATTCCATCCCTCGACCCAACCGCCTTGTCCAGCTATTGCTCCATGCCTCTGCTCCCATTTACCTCCAAACTCCTTGAGCAACACGTTCACTCTGAACTTTCCTCCCACTTTTCATCTAACTCTCTCTTAGACAACCGACAATCTGGCTTCCACCCCCACCGTTCCACCCAAACTGCTCTTACCAAAATCACCAATGCCTTACTTACAGCCAAAGCTAGCAGACAATTCTCTTTACTCCTTCTTCTTGACCTGTCCTCTGCTTTCGATACAGTTGACCACTGCCTCCTACTACAGATCCTCTCTTCCTTTGGCGGTAAAGACCTTGCCCTATCTTGGATCTCCTCATACCTTTCTAACCACACATTTGATGTCTCCAACTCACACACTACCTCCTCACCCCGCCCCCTCTCTTTTGGAGTCCCTCTAGGCTCTGTCCAAGTACCCCTAATCTTCTCACTCTATACCCTTGGCCTGGGACAGCTAATAAAAACCCATGGCTTCCAGTCCCATCTGTACGCTGATGACACCCAGATCTACCTCTCTGGCCCAGATGTCACCTCTCTGCTGTCCAGAATCCCAGCATGTCTAGCAGCCATTTCCTCCTTCTTCTCCTCCCACTTCCTCAAGCTCAATGTGGACAAAACTTAACTCATCATCTTTCCTCATCTCGCATATCTTTCCCACCTGATCTTTCTATCACAATAAATGACATCACTTTCCCCTGTACCGACAATCCGCTGCCTCGGAGTAACCCTGGACTCTGCCTTGTCCTTCAAACCCCACATCCAAGCTCTCGCCACCTCCTGTTGCCTCCAGCTCAAAAATTTTCCAGAATCCGTCCTATCCTCAATCCTCAATCTACTAAACTGCTTGTGCATGCCCTCATCATCTCCCGCCTCGACTACTGCAACATCCTCCTCTGTGGCATACCTGCTAACACTCTCGCACCCCTCCAATCCATCCTTAACTCTGCTGAGCGACTGGTCCATCTCTTGCCTCGTTACTCCTCTGCTACCCACCTTTGCAAATCCCTCCACTGGCTTCCAATTGCCCAGCATATCCAGTTCAAACTACTAAAACGGACCTACAAAGCCATCTATAACCTCTCTCCTCCATATATCTCTGAACTAATCTCCAGATACATTCCATTACGTAATCTCCGATTCTCCCAAGACCTCCTCCTCCACACTTATTCGTTCCTCGCCCAATTGCCTCCAAGATTTCTCCCGAATATCCCCCATCCTATGGAATTCTGTGCCTCAACACGTCCGATTATCCGCCACACTTGGATCCTTCAGACAGAACCTGAAAACCCATCTCTTCAAACAAGCTTACAGCCTGCCATGACCTTGCTTGCTGCCACCTCAACAACACCGGAGCTACTGCAGCCCCCCCAACTTACTGTCTCCTTCCCCGTTCCTGTAGAATGTAAGCCCACAAGGGCAGTGTCCTCTTCCCCCTGTACCTGTCTATCATTGTTAGTTTGTTTACTGTAAGTGATATCTTTCTTTGGTGTGTAACCCCTTTTTATTTACAGCACCATGGAATCAATGGCACTATATAAATAAATAATAATAATATAAAATAAAAAGGATAGCAAAAGAGAATTACTAAACCTGTGTCATGGAAATGGCTTAGAGTAAACTAAGCTCAGTCTTGGTGTCTTTTTCCCAGACAAAATCTTCTGTGGTCATTACCTGTTCACTGCAGGAGGCCACTACTTCAATGAAGGTCGAAGTGTCAGCTCCCCTTTTACTTCCCCAGTTATGATTTCTTATTATTTTCCTCAGCTATAATTAATCTCATATGCTCAATGTGAGGGTGATATGTCCCCTGTCCAGAGATGGATTTAAATTTTTCTCTGACATATTTAAAATCAATTATCTATAATATTCTGTTTTAAATATAACTTTACTTTAATCTGAATTCATATAGCCACAGTGTCACTAACAGTAAATGTAAATAAACCTGCATTCTTAGTAAAAAATATTATCCCCATGAGCATTGATATTTATTTAAAATTGTTATTTATTGTGGAGCCATCTGTTTGTGTCTGAAATGAAAGCTAGCATTTACGGTAGTAGTACTCAAGGGAAATACTCACCTAATTTTTCTTCATGATACAAGTCTTCCAGCAGGTTAACAAATAAATATGAATTAAATGTTGTGTATTCACATTGCAGATAGAATTAAACAAGCATACTTAATTCTCTATTATTTACAGCTAGAGATGTTGGAATCTGCCAAGATTCAAATTCGCCAAATAACACAGATCTTTCAGAGAAATTTGATTTGCATTGAAGTTATTTGCTACAAATTAAATGTTTTCTAGTGTGCTCTGCAGTCTTTTCAGACCCTAAAGCATAATAATTGCAGGATGTAAAAACAAGTAAAAAGAATTGCCTTAACGCTCTCGTGTCTCACCGGCCTTGCAGAATGTCATCCAGTCCTGCATGCCTCTTCTATTTGCTTTCATGTTTGCATGCATCTTCTTCTGCCTTCTTCACTCTGGGGTGGGACTTCCAGCTTAACCATATCTCTGAGATCACTGTGCAGTGTGCCACCGCGAACCATGTCACAACATTACTGCATGTGTGGTCCGAGGCTTATTAAGTGCCTCTAGATGATGACATGCACCAGAATGGCAAGACGCTCAGTGATGTCAAAGTTTTGGCCAAGCTGGAAGCCCGAGTTCAAAGTAAAGCAAGTGGAAATAGATGGGCATGACTAGATAAAAAAAAAACAGTGTACAGAAACAGATGGGAGGCCTCAGGGACGACGGAATAGTTAAGGTGAGTGTTAGTGATGAGCGATCGTGCTCAACACTGCTCGATACTCGATTGAGCATCAGGGTGCTCGGGCACGCTCACTATTCAATCGAGTATCGCGGGTGCTCAAGCGCCATGCTCGAGTCCCCGCCTCACATATTTGGCACCTTTTAGACAGCCAATAAGCATGTGAGGATTGCCTCACATTCATGGAAATGTTGTAGCCATGTTGGGATACTGCCATTACTGTGATTAATCAGGTCACATGGTGCTCGACACAATGTCCTCAGGAAACAGTTCAGGGGGAGTTGTAGGAGAGAGAGCTTATTTTAGAGCAGGCATATACACTTGAGAAAATAAGTATTTTACACACTGTAGACTTTGCAAGGTTTTCCCACCTACAAAGAATGGAGAGGTCTGTAATTTTTATCGTGGACAAAAGAAGAAACCTAGGCAGGAGATGTGAGAGGAAAAGAAAGGGAAAGCGCTTTCTAAGCGTAATAATCAATAGTGTAAAATTTGTAGGTACAAATAAATCTTGCTCACCTGAGCAGATTGTGCAGTGTAGGCACAGCACTAGAAATCACTTTCAGCAGATGGGGATCCTTACAACGGCATGCTGCTTATCCGGAAACCATGGGAAGATAACTTTCCTTGCCGAAGAAGAACTCTTCCACATAGGTTTCTGTACCAAATATTAAGTTCTGTTTCTCTATTGTATCAAATATTTATTTAATGCAATAAAATGCAAATTAATTATGTAAATATTTTCTGATTCTTTTTAAAAATCCTTGTGTGGAATCAAATTCTGAGGTGCTTCCGTTTGTCAAAAAGATCTCAAATCACATTTCAGGTGAAAAAGACCAGTGAATACATAGTAAAAAATATTGTCTTTATTTGCTGTGGTGTGATCCAACAATCAAAGAGCAATGGAATATATAAACATACTGATAAATGGAAAGCTTAGACAAAATAAAAACAAACTGGCTAAAAATCAGACCAGTTACATGAGCTTTGCAGAACGGGTTTCAAGCTATAAAAAGTCTTCGTTAGGTGCTTGGAAACATATGGCCTATACAAACTACTTATACCTACTGTATCCGCATTATTTTTGGGTGCGGTTTCCAACAAGAGCAATTCAATCATTCTTATTTGTTCTACTTGAACAAACCCTATTTACATTTTATTATCTGGTTAATTGCTGGACTTCTATTATGGAAGACCAAAACAAGCCAACGTTTTTTACAAAAACCCTCCCAAATCAGTACAAATAAATACACCGTGAGATGAAATTTGTTTAGATTCATATTAAATAGTAGATTTTAACCCCTTAAGCCCCGCGGGTGGTTTGCACGTTAATGACCGGGCCAATTTTTACAATTCTGACCACTGTCACTTTATGAGGTAATTACTCTGGAACGCTTCAACGGATCCCCCTGATTCTGAGATTGTTTTTTCATGACATATTGCACTTCATGATTGTGGAAAAATTTCTTCGATATCACTTGCGTTTATTTGTGAAAAAAATGGAAATTTGGCGAAAATTTTGAAAATTTTGCAATTTTCAAAATTTGAATTTTTAAGCCCTGAAATCAGAGCGATATGTCACACAAAAGAGTTAATAAATAACATTTCCCATATGTCTACTTTACATCAGCACAATTTTGGAACCAACATTTTTTTTTGTTAGGGAGCTATAAGGGTTAAAAGTTGACCAGCGATTTCTCATTTTTCCAACAAAATTTACAAAACCATTTTTTTAGGGACCACATCACATTTGAAGTCACTTTGAGAGGTCTTTATGACAGAAAATACCCAAAAGTGACACCATTCTAAAAACTGCACCCCTCAAGGTGCTCAAAACCACATTCAAGAACTTTATTAACCCTTCAGGTGCTTCACAGGAATTTTTTGAATGTGGAAGAAAAAAATGAACATTTAACTTTTTTCACAAAAATGTTACTTTAGACCCAATTTTTTTTATTTTCTCAGGGGTAACAAGAAAAAATGGACCCCAAAATTTGTTGTGCAATTTCCCCTGGGCACGCAGATACCCAATATTTGGGGAAAAAACACTGTTTGGGCGCACGGTAGGGCTCGGAAGGGAAGGAGCGCCATTTGACTTTTTGATTGTAACATTTGCTTGAATAATTAGCGGACGCCGTGTTGTGTTTGGAGAGCCCATGTGTGCCCAAACTTTGGAGCTCCCCCACAAGTGACCCCATTTTGGAAACTAGACCCCCCAAGGCACCTTTCTAGATGCATAGTGAGCACTTGGAACCCCCAGGTGCTTCACAAATTGATTCGTAACAATGAAAAAGTGAAAAAAAAAACACTTTTTCATCTTTATGAATCAATTTGTGAAGCACCTGAGGGTTCCAAGTGCTCACAATGCATCTAGATAGGTGCCTTGGGGGGTCTAGTTTCCAAAATGGGGTCACTTGTGGGGGAGCTCCAATGTTTGGGCACACAGCGGCTCTCCAAACGCAACATGGTGTCGCTAACAATTTGAGCCGATTTTCCGTTAAATTTGTTAGAGAACACCATGTTGCATTTAGAGAGTCCCTGTGTGCCCAAACATTGGAGCTACCCCACAAGTGACCCCATTTTGGAAACTAGACCCCCCAAGGCACCTATCTAGATGCATAGTGAGCACTTGGAACCCCCAGGTGCTTCACAAATTGACTCGTAACAATGAAAAAGTGAAAAAAAAACACTTTTTCATTTTTATGAATCAATTTGTGAAACACCTGAGGGTTCCAAGTGCTCACTATGCATCTAGATAGGTGGCTTGGGTGGTCTAGTTTCCAAAATGGGGTCACTTTTGGGGGAACTCCAATATTTGGGCACACAGCGGCTCTCTAAATGCAACATGGTGTCCGCTAACAAATTTAACGCAAAATTGGCTCAAATTGTTAGCCACACCATGTTGCGTTTGGAGAGCCGCTGTGTGTCTAAACATTGGAGCTCCCCCACAAGTGACCCCATTTTGGAAACTAGACCCCCCAGGGAACTTATATACATGTGTGGTGAGCCCATTGAACCCCCGGGTGCCTCTCAGAAAATCATAATGTTGACTTGTGAAAATAAAAAAAAAACATTTTTTCCACAAAAATGCAAAAAAAAATATTTTCACAAGGGTACTAGGCGAAATTGCACCCCATAAGTTGTTGTGCAATTTCTCCTGAGTACTCATATACCCCATGTGTTGGAAAAAAACTACTGTTTGGGCGCATGTAAGGGCTCGGAAGGGAAGGAGTGACGCTTTAGAACGCAGACTTTGATGGAATGGTCTGCGGGCGTCATGTCATGTTCTCAGAGCCCTTGATGTGCCTAAACAGTGAAATGCCTAACTAGTGCCCCCTTTTTGGTAGTGTTAGTTGATTTTTGAATTTTGTAATGTAGTGTTATACATCAGTTGTGTAGGACAATCTGATGAACACTACACAACTGATGTATGACAACCTGACGAACACTACGTCAGCTGTGCAGTGTTCGTCAGGTTGTCATACTTCAGAAATTAATTCAATAGTCCATCGAAGTATGGTACCTTTTGAAGCAGTCTTTCATACACAGGCCAGGTTTGTCAGGGCAGGTGTCACATTGATAAATGGTGTCCTTGCGTATTCCACTTTTATAACACACTCGGCACCTCTTTTGTGACTTTCCTTTTTTTCCGCTGTGAGGGATCTGCCCTGGGAAATGCTGGCCTGGTACAATTTTTGGTCCTTCAATTCCAGAAGTACTGGGGCCCTCTCTGTCACCGCTGCCAAATATCAGGGCCTTGATAACTGTTTCCTGAAACTGAAGGTACGACGCAGAAGTCTGGCCTGCACATTGTGACAGAAGGAAAGCATTGTGCATTGCCATCTGTACAATGTGCACGGCCAGCTTCTTGTACCAAACTCTGGACTTTCTCAAAGCACTGTATGGCTGGAGGACTTGATCAGAGAGATCAACTCCCCCCATGTACTTGTTGTACCCCACTACACAGTCTGGTTTGACGACCTGTGTAGTGGAACCTCGTACAGTGCTGAGCGTGCTGCCATCACCATGTATGGTGGTCAAGAAAAGGACATCCCTTTTGTCCTTGTACTTGACCATCAACAGGTGGTCGCTACATTGGGCTCTGCTCTCACCCCTTTTGAGCAGCTGCCCAATTAGCGTCTTTGGGAGGCCTTTCTGAATTTTGCGGACAGTACCGCAGGCTGCGGTACGTCGCGCAGAGAGGGACTGGAAGAGCGGGATACTTGTATAAAAGTTATCCACGTAGAGGTGATAACCTTTATCAAGCAGTGGGTGCACCAAGTCCCACACAATTTTCCCACTCACTCCCAGAACAGGGGGGCATTCAGGGGGTTCAATCCGGGAGTCCTTCCCTTCATAAACTCTAAACTTGTGAGTGTATCCTGAGGTACTCTCACAAAGTTTATACAGCTTGATCCCATACCTTGCCCTCTTACTTGGCAGGTACTGCCGGAATCCAAGCCGCCCCTTAAAAGAAATTAAGGACTCATCCACACAAATGTCCCTTTGGGGCACGTACACTTCACCAAACTTGTTGTTGAAGTGTTCGATGACCGGCCGAACTTTGAAAAGACGATCAAAGTTCGGGTCATCGCGTGCAGGACACCTTGCATTATCTTGGTAATGCAAGAACTTGTAGATGGCCTGAAAACGTGTCCGGGGCATGACCATTCGGAACACTGGAGTGTTATACAAAACGTCAACACTCCAGTATTGCCGAAGCTCGGGCTTCTTCAAGATCCCCATAAGAAGGACCAGGCCCCAAAACTTCATCATTTCTACTGCGTCTACAGGAGACCAGTTAGAAAATGATGAAGAGGGGTTTTGTTCTAAAAATTGATGAGCGTATAAATTAGTTTGGCCCACCATGAGGTTTATAAAATCCTCAGAGAAAAATACTTTGAAAAAGTCTATTTCTGTGAGGCCGGTGGTGTCAAACTTGATTCCTGATTCCGCTACGAAATCAGGAATCAGCGGCTCATAATTTTCGGGGGGCGAAGTCCATATAGGCTCAGTAGTGGGGGGCGCTGGAACATCTGTCCTGCGACGACGGCGGGGCGGGCTAGCAGAACCTGAGGAAGAGGAGGAAGAAGAGAAGGAGGAAGACGACGAGGAGTAAGAAAAACAAAGAAATGTGGGATCCTCACTGTCAGTGTCGGAGGCAAGAATAGCGCAAGCCTCCTCCGCTGAATAATGAGTTTGGGATGAGCAGGACATGGTTTGTTATGTATGTGGTGCGTGTGTGTCAATTCTTTGAGAGTGTGTGTGTGTCAGTACTTTATTTAGAGTGTGTGGAAAAAGGAAATACTGTATGTGGTGCAAACAGCGAGCACGAGTGTGGATTGGTGAACTATGCCACCGATCAATACTCGGCGGCTGCTGGATGTGCGCACAAATGTGTGGGGAGTGGGAAGAGGGGAATTGGGTTGGATGAGGGGAGATCAGATTACTTACCAAAGTCCTCTCTGTTCTTTCAGGACCGGGAGCCCGTAGCAGGAGCCCGGCGCTGGTGACCGGGAGCCCGGAGCAGGAGACCGGGAGCCTGGAGCAGGAGACTGGGGGCCCGGAGCAGGAGACCGGGGGCCCGGAGCAGGAGACCGGGAGCCCGGAGCAGGAGACCGGGAGCCCGGAGCAGGAGACCGGGGGCCCGGAGCAGGAGACCGGGAGCCCGGAGCAGGAGACCGGGAGCCTGGAGCAGGAAGACGGGAGCCTGGAGCAGGAAGACGGGAGCCTGCAGCAGGAGAACGGGAGCCCGGAGCAGGAGACCGGGAGCCCGGAGCAGGAAGAAGGGAGCCCAGAGCAGGAGACCGGGAGCCCGGAGCAGGAAGACGGGAGCCTGGAGCAGGAGACCGGGAGCCCGGAGCAGGAGACCGGGAGCCCGGAGCAGGAAGACGGGAGCCCGGAGCAGGAGACCGGGAGCCCGGAGCAGGAAGACAGGAGCCCGGAGCTGGAGACCAGGAGGACGGAGCAGGAGACTGGTACTGTAGCTGGAGATCAGAAGCAAAAGAATTAACAGGGACACTGGGGTGAGGCGGATTGGGATGGGAAGGGGGGTAAAAAGACAGGGGAGTGGGAAGAGGGGTAAAAAGACAGGAGAGTGGGAAGAGGGGGATTGGGGTGGATGAGGGGAGTTCAGAGATGGACTTACCAAAGGGTCAGCAGGACTGGAACAGAAGACCCAGAGCAGGAGCCCGGGAGCCCGGAGCAGGAGACCAGGAACCCGGAGCAGGAGACCAGGAGCCCGGTGCAGGAGACCAGGAGCCCGGTGCAGGAGACCAGGAGCCCGGTGCAGGAGACCAGAAGCCCGGCGTTGTTGACCGGGAGCCCGAAGCTGGTGACAGGGAGCTCGGCGCAGGAGCCCGGGAGCAGTAGACCAGGAGCCCGGAGCAGGAGACCAGTAGCCCGGAGCAGAAGACCGGTACTGGAGCTGGAGATCAGAAGCAAAAGAATTAACAGGGACACTGGGGTGAGGCGGATTGGGGTGGGAAGGGGGGTAAAAAGACAGGGGAGTGGGAAGAGGGGTAAAAAGACAGGGGAGTGGGAAGAGGGGGATTGGGGTGTATGAGGGGAGATCAGAGATGGACTTACCAAAGGGTCAGCAGGACTGGAACAGAAGACCCAGAGCAGGAGACCAGGAGCCCGGTGCAGGAGACCAGAAGCCCGGTGCAGGAGACCAGGAGCCCGGTGCAGGAGACCAGGAGCCCGGTGCAGGAGACCAGGAGCCCGGTGCAGGAGACCAGAAGCCCAGTGCAGGAGACCGGTACTGGAGCTGGAGATCAGAAGCAAAAGAATTAACAGGGACACTGGGGTGGGAAGGGGGGTTAAAAGACAGGGGAGTGGGAAGAGGGGTAAAAAGACAGGGGAGTGGGAAGATGGGGAAGAGGGGGATTGGGGTGGATGAGGGGAGATCAGAGATGGACTTACCAAAGGGTCAGCAGGACTGGAACAGAAGACCCAGAGCAGGAGACCAGGAACCCGGAGCAGGAGACCAGGAGCCCGGAGCAGGAGACCAGGAGCCCGGTGCAGGAGACCAGGAGCCCGGTGCAGGAGACCAGGAGCCCGGTGCAGGAGACCAGGAGCCCGGAGTAGGAGACCGGTACTGGAGCTGGAGATCAGAAGCAAAAGAATTAACAGGGACACTGGGGTGGGAAGGGGGGTTAAAAGACAGGGGAGTGGGAAGAGGGGTAAAAATACAGGGGAGTGGGAAGAGGGGGATTGGGGAGAATGAAGGGAGATCAGAGATGGACTTACCAAAGGGTCAGCAGGACTGGAACAGAAGACCCAGAGCAGGAGACCGGGAGCCCGGCGCTGGTGACCAGGAGCCCGGCGCTGGTGACCGGGAGTGGAGCTGGAGACTCGGACCAGAGCTGGAGACCGCTGCAGGACGCAGAAAAAAAAGGTAAGGGGGGGGGGGTAAAAAGAGGGGGGAGGGGGGATTGGGGTGGATGAGGGGAGAACAGACTTACCAAAGTCTTCTCTGCAGGATCAGCAGCAGGCTCTGGAGCAGGAACCACAGCAGGTCAGGAGCAGAAGATCCAGGAGCTGGAGCAGAAGATCCAGGACGCTGGAACAGAAGATCCAAGAGCAGCGGCAGCAGCAGCGACTGGAACAGTGAGAAGATGGTCTTGTGGTGTCACAGAATATTCTGTGGCACTACAAGGCCCAGCACAGACACATCAGATGTGATCGCTCTGTAGAAATCCTCACCAAATGTGAGGGTCTGCAGGGCGGTCACAGGGTGATGATGGGGTGGTGACAGGTGGAGGTAATCTGATTGGAGCAATCATTGATGACATCGATCGCTCCAATCAGAGTACCTGAATACAGGTGACCAGGCGGTCACAGGGAGGTGTCACCCCTCTGTGACCCCCTGTGGTGCATGTTGTGCCCCAGCCATCTGATTGGTGACACTGATTGCACCAATCAGACATGGCTGGAGCAGAGCACGCACCACAGGGGGTCACAGAGGGGTGACACCTCCCTGTCACCGCCTGGTCACCTGTATTCAGGTACTCTGATTGGAGCGATCGATGTCATCATCGATCGCTCCAATCACAGCAGTCTGGGGGCTTGAATCACATTACAGGGGGTCATGGGGCGGTGACAGGCAGGTCACAAGCCGGTCACCGCCCCATGACCGCCCTGTCACCGCGCGGTCGCGCTACGATCGGTGCGATCGATGTGATCGGCGATCGCACCGATCATAGCAGTCCGGGGGCCAGGGCTGGGGTGTCCTAGCAACAGTCTAGGATCGGTGCACATAGGAGCACCGATCCTAGGCTGCAGATCACTGTTTCCGGCAATCACATTGCCAGAAACAGTGAGAAATGCTGTGATTGGCTGTTCAGATTTGAACAGCCAATCACAGCGATCGCTGGTGCGGGGGGGCGGCGACAGCCCCCGGGATGATGACGCCATCTACCAGGAGGTAAGATGTCACCGTAACTTTAATGCTGTCACCGCGACTTAAGTCGCGGTGCCGCATTAAAGATATGACGTACTAATACGGGTCTGGCTCTTAAGTCCCAGGGCACAGACGCGTATTAGTACGTCAGATGTTATTAAGGGGTTAAAATTTCATGATATTTGAAATATTAAGTTTATAAAGTAATCTTTTTAATATCCTAAATTTGATTCAGTTTTGATTTATTTATATTATTTAGATTATTTATATAACTTTATATATGTCATATTGCTCTTGATATATATCTTTAAAAACATAGTTATCGTATTATTAAACTAACCCAGATATTCCATAGTGGATAAAAATCCACTGTAATAGATGAAAAAAACACAATATTTAATCATCACTGCTACAGCCACTGTGGTTCGTCACAACATCGTATGTGGCAATCCGCTGCCATGCCGGCGAATGAATACTACAGCGAACCCCAAAGGGTTATCACCTCAACACACCACAATCTCCCATTGAATCCAACTGGAGTCAGTGGGAGAGGATGGAAAGAACACAATATCTAATTATTTCCTCTCAGTCCCTGCAGCAGCGGTCCTCCACACTGTCAAATACGGCAATCTGCTGTCATGCTGGCTGATGAACCTCAAAGGGAACCAACACGGGGGACTATGTCACATGTTATATTTCTAGATTTTGAACTATATGTTAAAGATCATTCTATTTTTAGTAAAACTCATTTCAAACCAGTAGATACTAATGGCTATTTACATTACTAGCTATTGAACCCGTTCGATGCCCGGATGGCGAGCAATTTTATTGGTATATGGTCTCTCATGCTGGTATGTGCTGATCCCCCTCCTGGTATTTGTGCAGCCCCCATCCTGTCCCCACCATCTTATCCTGGTATGCATGGCATCCCACATCCCTATCTTGGTAAGCATGGCACCCCTCATCCCAATCCTGGTATGCATAGCACCCTAATCCCTATCTTGGTATGCATGGCACCCCTCATCCCTATCCTGATATGCATGGCACCCCTCATCCGCATCCTGGTATGCTTGGCACCCCTCATCCCCATCCTGGTATGCATGGCACCCTTCATCCCCAATCCTGGTATGCATGGCACCATTCACCCCCAATCCTGGTATGCATGGCACCCCTCATCCCCATCCTGGTATGCATGGCATCCCTCATCCCCATCCTGGTATGCATGGCACCCCTCATCCTCAATCCTGGAATGCATGGCACCATTCACCCCCAATCCTGGTATGCTTGGCACCCCTCATCCCCATCCTGGTATGCATGGCACCCTTCATCCCCAATCCTAGTATGCATGGCACCATTCACCCCCAATCCTGGTATGCATGGCACCCCTCATCCCCATCCTGGTATGCATGGCATCCCTCATCCCCATCCTGGTATGCATGGCACCCCTCATCCTCAATCCTGGAATGCATGGCACCATTCACCCCCAATCCTGGTATGCATGGCACCCCTCACCCCCAATCCTGGTATGCATGGAACCCCTCACCCCCAATCTTGGTATGCATGGCACCCCTCACCCCAAATTTGGTATGCATGGCACCCCTCACCCCCAATCCTGGTATGCATGGCACCCCTCATCCCTCATCCTGGTATGCATGGCCCCTCAGTCTTATCCTGGTAAGCATGGTCCCCTCACTGCCATCCTGGTATGAATGGTACCCCATCACTTATCATTATCCTGGTATGTATGGTACCCCTCATCTTGGTATGAATGGCACCCCTCATCCCCAATCCTGGTATGTATGGCACCCCTCATCACCAACCCTGGTATGCATGGCACCCCTTATCCCCAATCCTTATATGTATGGCACCCCATCTCTCATCCTGGTATGCATGGCAACCTCATCCCAAATTTGGTATACATGACACCCCTCATCTAAATTCTGGTATGCATGGCCCCTTCATCCCAAATTTGGTATACATGGCACCCCTCATCCCCAATCCTGATATGCATGGCACTCCATCTCTCATCCTGGCATACATGGCCCCCTCATCCCAAATTTGGTATACATGGCGCCCCTCATTCCAAATCTGGTATACATTGCACCCCTCATTCCAAATCCTGGTATATATGGCACCTCTCATCTCAATCCTGGTATACATGGCACCCCATCTCTCATCCTGGTATGCATGGCCCCTTCATCCCAAATTTGGTATACATGGCACACCTCATCCCCAATCCTGATATGCATGGCACCCCATCTCTCATCCTGGCATACATGGCCCCCTCATCCCAAATTTGGTATACATGGCGCCCCTCATTCCAAATCTGGTATACATTGCACCCCTCATTCCAAATCCTGGTATATATGGCACCTATCATCTCAATCCTGGTATACATGGCACCCCATCTCTCATCCTGGTATGCATGGCCCCTTCATCCCAAATTTGGTATACATGGCACCCCTCATTCCAAATCTGGTATAGATTGCACCCCTCATCCCAATCCAGATATGTATGTCCCCCCACATCCCCTAATCCTGGTATGTATAGTACCCAATCCCTCATCCTGGTATGCATGGCCCCACTCATCACCCAATCCTGGTATGCATGGCACCCCATCCCTCATCCTGGTATGCATGATACCCTGCATCCCAATTCTGGTATGTATGGCACCCCTCATCCCCCATTCCTGGTATGTATGGCCTACTCATCCCTCAATCCTGGTATGCATGGTCCCTTCACCCCCCAATCCTGGTATACATGGTATCCTGCATCTCTATTCTGGTATATATGGTACCCCTCATCCTGGTATACACGGCACCCCTCATCCCAATTCTGGTATGTATGGCCTTCTCATCCCAGAAACCTCGTATGCATGGCACCCAATCCCTCATCCTGGTATGCATGGCTCCCTCATCCCAAATCCTGGCATGTATGGCCCCCTCATCTCTATACTGGTATGCATGGTACTCCTCATCCCCCAATCCTGGTATGCATGGCATCCCTCATCTCCAATCCTTGTATACATGGTACCGCGCATTCCTATCCTCATATGCATGGCACCCCTCATCCCCATTGCTGGTATGCATGGCACCCCTCACCCCCCAATGCTGATATGCATGGTCCCCTCACCGCCCAATCCTGGTATGTGTGGTACCCCTCATCCTGGTATGCATGGCACCTCATTCCTCATCCTGGTATGCATGTTCCAGTCACTCCCCAATCCTTTTATGCATGGCCCTCCTCATCCCCCAATCCTGGTATGCATGGTCTCCTCATCTGCCATTCCTGATATGCATGGTACCCCTCACCCTCCAATCCTGCTATGTATGGCACCCCTCATCCCCCAATCCTGGTATGCATGACTCCCTCATCCCCCAATCCTGGTATGTGTGGCCCCCTCACCCCCCAATCCTGGTATGCATGGCCCCTCTCATCCCCCAATCCTGGTATGTATGGCCCCCTCATCCCCCAATCCTGGTATGTGTGGCCTCCTCACCCCCCAATCCTGGTATGAATGTCCTCCCTCATCCCCCAATCCTGGTATGTGTTGCCCCCTCACCCCCCCAATCCTAGTATGCATGGCACCACTCACCCCCAATCCTGGTATGCATGGCCCCCCTCATCCCCCAATCCTGGTATGTATGGCACCCATCATCCCATTCACGCTGCACACATACAAAAAATAAACACTTAGGATATGTGCCCACGATGCATTTTTTAAGCGTTTCCGCAGCGGCAATTCCGCTGCGGAAATGCATAAAAAATGCTTGCTAGAAGGTCTGCAATGTTCCCCAATAATAAGCCGCATAGCTGTGCACATGCTGCGGAAACTTCCGCTGCGGATTATCATTGCGGAAAAATGCACAGCACTACCAATTATTTTGTGGAATCGCGGCGTCTTCGCTGCCATTGACTTGCATTGGAACGCATGTCATCCGCATCACTGCATCTGTACATGCGGATAACATGCGTTTCAATGTGCGAATGGTACCCGGGTTTGGAGAAGAGGAGACTCTCCTCCATACCCGGGTACCATAGTTTCTGTAAAAAAAAAAAAAAAAGAATAAAATAAAAAATAAATATTATGCTTACCTTTTGATGGCCCACGGTCTTCATAGTAATGAATCCTGGCTCGCCGGCAGCTCGCAATGGTAAAAGGACCTGCCATGACATCATTTAGTCATGTGACGGGTCACACGAACACTGGTCGCGTGATCCGTCACATGACTAAATAACGTCATGGCAGGTCCTTTTAGACTATCGCGAGCTGCCGGCAAACCAGGATGCAACGCTAAGGACACCGGGGGCCATCAGAAGGTAAGTATATTATTTTTTTTTTTTTTTTTACCATTCTTTTCCGGTCACGCAATATAAATCCATGCCGTTTGCATGGATTTATATAGTGTGACCAAGTTGTCAAGCACTTTCCAAGTGATGCTAAAATCGCTTGGAAAGCGCTTGACAACCAGCATGCGGAAATGCATGTGAAGAACGCTTCACTTCCACTTGTCCCTGGCAGGAAAAACGCATGTACAATTCGCATGCATTTTTTCTGCCAGGGAGATGCAGAAACATTCAGGAAAAAATCTGAAGCATTTCTGCATCGTTGGCACATAGCCTTATACTCACCTTTCTTCCCTGTGCTCCAGCGCTGCTGTGCCCTGTTCTGCAGGAGGCCGGGGAAGGATGGTGGCGCCGAGTATGCGCGTGCCCATACTGCGTTGTCCTGCGTCATTTTGCTGAAGAAACACTGCAAATGTGTCTTCAGTAAAATGGCACCGGATAACGCTATGCGCATGCACCGATTCCGACGCCTCACTCCTGCCCTGGTCTCCTGCGAAGAGAGGCGCCACGGTAACGCTCCTCCAGGTCAGGTAAGTATGCAAGTATGGCGCCGGAGATCGCGGTATGCATTCAGTGTCTATGCATACCGCGATCTCCGGCACCATACACACTCCTCTTACCTGTAACAGCTTGATGCGTTCTTCTGTCTGGAGCCAGACTGCGCAGGCGTGTCGCACTTGCGCAGTCTATAACGGCTTCAGACAGAGACACGCATCTCCGGTTATATTATAGATGATAGTTCCCACTATTTTAAATGGAAAAAGAATATACCGCCAATTTTGACAAATGAGACAATATTGTACATGTACTACAGATTATATGCAACAACCACAGGTTCTACTTTCTGTATTTAAATAAAAATGATATCCTAAATAACTAGTTAGGTCAGCCTATCAACACAATTTACACATGACACAAAATGAATGTTTAATGAAACGTTCATAAAGATCAAAAGATACTGATGATACATCAAATTGGAGATATAGCTTCATCACCGCATTTAATAAGGGTAGTCAAACCAGCTTTTTAAATATATACTGGTATCTTCTAAAAAGGGATCCAATACTGAAAAAGATAGTACCTGAGAAGCCCAGTATTGTATTCCAGAGGGGAAAAACAATAAAAAATAACACAGCACTCAGTTTCATATGGAATAAAGAGAAATCAAACAATGGTAGGTACTATAAGAATCACAAAGTAGGAGTGGTTAAATGAGAGAAAATAGTGCCATTGCTGTAAAATCATTGATTGTGGTATCAAAACTATGAAAGCTAAAAATAACAACTTAATGTAGAATTAAACACAAGCTCTGCTACAGCACGGTCAGATCGGTGTCAGCTGTAGCTGGATTGTGGAAATAGGCGCACATGTTTTGTACCTTCACAAGTAGCTCAGGAAAATCTTAGTAGGTTTCCAGAAACCGCAGAACCACTAATTTGAGCAACTGTACCAGACATGGTACATGTGCATGCTTGCCAAGCTTCAGAGTCACCACCAGGTTATGGCCATTATCACACATTACCATGCCTGGCTGAACGTTCAGTGGCGAGAGCCATAGATCTGTCTGGTCAGTTACACCTTTCAAAAACTCTGCGGTGGTGTGCTGTTTTTCACAAATGTGTTTCAGCAGAGCCTGTTTCTACTTCACCTAGGCAGTGCTGCATTGTTTCCATTTTTCGACTGATACAGATGACGTGATCTGAGATAACAATTTGGAGATGGAGGATGAGGTGCAGGAACAGGTGTAGGAAACCCGGATCAAACTAGGGCCCGCAATCCTCGGCATTGGTTGCTTGTGTGCCGTCCCAAGGTGCAACTCAGTTCTGGCCTACAAAGGTTTGCCCTGTGTGCCATCAGTGAAATGTAGCATCCCTGGTCACAAGCACTTGTCCACATGTCGGTCGTTAAGTGGACCTTCCCAGTAACGGCATTGGTCAGGGCACATAAGTAAGGCGGTTAAATAGTATATTTTATAATTTCATGATATTTGAAATATTAACTTTATAAAGTAATATTTTTAATATCCTAAATTTGATTATAACTTTATATATGTAATATTGCTCTTGATATATAACTTTAAAAGCATAGTTATCATATTATTAAACTATCCTAGATAGTCCATAGTGGATAAAAATCCACTATCATCACTGCTACAGCCACAGCAACAGTAATTCGTCGCACCGCCATACAGTGCTGGCCAAAAGTATTGGCACCCCTGCAATTCTGTCAGATAATACTCAGTTTCTTCCTGAAAATGATTGTGATCACAAATTATTTCGTATTATTATCTTCATTTAATTTGTCTTCAATTAAAAAAACACAAAAAGAATTGTCCTAGAGCCAAATTGGATATAATTCCACACCAAACCTAAAAAAGGGGGTGGACAAAAGTATTGGCACTGTTTGAAAAATCATGTGATGCTTCTCTAATTCGTGTAATTAACAGCACCTGTAACTTACCTGAGGCACCTAACAGGTGTTGGCAAAAACTAAATCACACTTGCAGCCAGTTAACATGAATTAAAGTTGACTCAACCTCTGTCCTGAGTCCTTGTGTGAACCACATTAAGCATGGAGAAAAGAAAGAAGACCAAAGAACTGTCTGACGACTTGAGAAACCAAATTGTGAGTAAGCATGAGCAATCTCAAGGCTGCAAGTCCATCTCCAAAGACCTGAATGTTCCTGTGTCTTCCGTGCGCAGTGTCATCAAGAAGTTTAAAGCCCATGGCACTGTAGCTAACCTCCCTAGATGTGGACGGAAAAGAAAAATTGAGGAGAGATTTCAATGCAAGATTGTGCGGATGCTGGATAAAGAACCTCGACTAACATCCAAACAAGTTCAAGCTGCCTTGCAGTCCGAGGGTACAACAGTGTCAACCCGTACTATCCATCGGCATCTGAATGAAAAGTGACTGTATGGTAGGATACCCAGGAAGACCCCACTTCTTACCCCGAGACATAAAAAAGCCAGGCTGGAGTTTGCCAAAACTTACCTGAGAAAGCCTAAAACGTTTTGGAAGAATGTTCTCTGGTCAGATGAGACAAAAGCAGAGCTTTTTGGGAAAAAGCATCAACATAGAGTGTACAGGAAAAAAAAAGAGGCATTCAAAGGAAAGAACACGATCTCTACAGTCAACCATGGCGGAGGTTCCCTGATGTTTTGGGGTTGCTTTGCTGCCTCTGGCACTGGACTGCTTGACCGTGTGCATGGCATTATGAAGTCTGAAGACTACCAACAAATTTTGCAGCATAATGTAGGGCCCAGTGTGAGAAAGCTGGGTCTCCCTCAGAGGTAATGGGTCTTCCAGCAGGACAATGACCCAAAACACACTTCCAAAAGCACTATACAATGGTTTTAGAGAAAGCACTGGAGACTTCTAAGGTGGCCAGTAGAGATGAGCGGTGTTCGACTAGAACTGTTCGCCAATCTCAAATTCGAGCTGTTTTGGGCGGTGTTCGAGTTGTTCGACGAACCCGAACGATTTGCAAAAAATTCGGCTGTTCGAGGTTATGTTCGATAACTGTTCATGCACCAAAAGCGTGTCCTGCATGTCTGGCGCTATTTAGAGCACCAATCATGCAGGGATTGTCTGCCACTCACTGTAATGCCACAGCCATGGTGGTTGTGGCATTACAGTGATTGCCCAAATCGATGGGAACAGTGCCAACAGTGAAACATGAAAAGCCGGCAATTCAGCAGCGGCATACACCTGTACCCGACAATTTAGAACCGAAAGAATAGAGAATCACACATAGATTAGATAGATATAAACATGTCAGCCACATATATACGAAGTACAGTGAAAGTGCTGCTTACTGTACTTGTCATTTAGCGTAAAGGATTTATCAAAAAAAATAATAGTGTTTTCATGCACCGTCTCTTTAAAAAAGCCGGCCGGCAATTCAGCAGCGGTACCCGACAATTTATAACAGACAGAATAGAGCTTCACACATAGATTAGATAGATAGAAACATGTCAGCCACATATATACGAAGTACAGTGACAGTGCTGCTTACTGTACTTGTCATTTAGCGTAAAGGATTTATCAAAAAAAATAATAGTGTTTTCATGCACCGTCTCTTTAAAAAAGCCGGCCGGCAATTCAGCAGCGGTACCCGACAATTTATAACAGACAGAATAGAGCTTCACACATAGATTAGATAGATAGAAACATGTCAGTCACATATATATGAAGTACAGTGATAGTGTTGGTTACTGTACTTGTCATTTAGTATTAAAATAAAGGATTTATTATTAAAAAAATTGGCGTGGGGTTCCCCTTAATTTTAGGCTCTAGCGGAGGTTAAGCAGACGGCTGGGGCAGATGTTTGAAGCCTGGGAAGGGGGTAATACCCACGGAGCTTCCCAGGCTACTAATATCAGCCCCCAGCTGAATACATAGCCTTTACTAGCTATTAAAATGGGGGACCCCCCAAAAAAAATGACGTGGGGTCCCCCCTAATTTAATAGCTAGCAAAGGCAAGGCAGACAGCTGGGGGCTGATATTAATAGCCCAGGAAGGGAGCCATGAATATTGGCCCCCTCCCAGGCTAGAAACACCAGCCGTCAGCCGCCCCAGAAATGGCGCATTCATAGGATGCGCCAATTCTGGCACTTAGCCTCGCTCTTCCACGCTGCCCTGGTGCGGTGGCAGGGGGTAATAGGGTTGGGGTTGATGTCAGCTTATAATGCCAGCTGACATCAAGCTCAGGTTAGTAATGGAGAGGCGTCTATAAGACACCCCCATTACTAACCCCATAGTCAAAGTTAAAAAAAACACAAACACCCAGAATAAAGTCCTTTAATTGAAATAAAGACATAACCCTTTATTGTTCTAAATTAAACCATACTTACCGTCACGCCCATTCCAGCTGAAGCCAACGATCTCCTGCAATAAAAGAAAAATAATAAAGCAACCTCATCCTTACCTTTCCATGGTTCCCACGACAGCTTCAGCTCTGCTGCATCGAGATGACAGGCTGGACCGCAGCAGAACGCTGCCATCCAGCCTCTCATCCCGCAGACACTGAGAAGCGCAGGCTTGCTTGCGCTGTTCAGCGTCTCTCTGTGACGACATCCAGATGAGCCGAGTTCATGTCCAATGAACTCGGCTCACCTCATGCACGTCACTGACAGCGTGGGAAAATTCTCACGCTGAAGCGGTGAATGCAGGAGAATTCTCCCACGCTGTCAGTGACGTGCATAAGGTGAGCTCATGTCCAATGAACTCAGCTCACCTCCTGCACGTCACTGACAGCGTGGGAGAATTCTCCTGCACTCAGCGCTTCAGCGTGAGAATTCTCCCACGCTGAAGCGCTGAGTGCAGGAGAATTTTCCCACGCTGTCAGTGACGTGCATAAGGTGAGCTCATGTCCAATGAACTCAGCTCACCTCCTGCACGTCACTGACAGCGTGGGAGAATTCTCCTGCACTCAGCGCTTCAGTGTGAGAATTCTCTCACGCTGAAGCGCTGAGTGCAGGAGAATTTTCCCACGCTGTCAGTGACGTGCATGAGGTGAGCCGAGTTCATTGGACATTAACTCGGCTCATCTGGATGCCCTCACAGAGAGACACTGTGGAGCGCAAGCAAGCCTGCGCTTCTCAGTGTCTGCGGGATGACAGGCTGGATGGCAGCGTTCTGCTGCGGTCCAGCCTGTCATCTCGATGTAGCAGAGCTGAAGCTGTCATGGGAACCATGGAAAGGTAAGGATGATGTTGCTTTATTATTTTTCTTTTATTTCAGGAGATCGTTGGCTTCAGCTGGAATGGGCGTGATGGTAAGTATGGTTTAATTTAGAACAATAAAGAATTGTGTGTTTATTTCAATTAAAGGACTTTTTTCTGGGTGTTGTGTTTTTTTTAAATACTTTACTAGAAATTCATGGTGGTCAAGTCTAATATTGGCGTGACCCCATGAATTTCGGGCTTAGGGCAAGCTGATAATGCCAAGCTGGCCCTAACCCCTTTATTACCCAGTGAGCCACCGCATCAGGGCCCTGGATGAGTTGGGTACAGCGCCAGAAGATGGCGCTTCTATGAACGCGCCATTTTCCGGGGTGGCTGCGGACTGCAATTTGCAGCGGGGGTGGCCCAGAAAGCTTGGGCCTCCCTGCGCTGCGGATTCCAGCCCCCAGCTGCCTAGTTGTACCTGGCTGGACACAAAAACAGGGCGAAGCCCCACGTCAATTTTCTTTAAATTATTTCATGAAATAATTAAGAAAAAAAGGGCTTCCCTATATTGTTGTGTCCGGCCAGGTACAAATAGGCAGCTGGTGGTTGGGGGCAGCCCGTTCCTGCCTGCTGTACCTGGCTGGACACAAATATAGTGCGAAGCCCCACATCAATTTTTTTTTAATTATTTCATGAATTTCCTGAAATAATTTAAAAAAATTGAAGTGGGGCTTCGCACTATATTTGTGTCCAGCCAGGTACAGCAGGCAGGAACGGGCTGCCCCCAACCACCAGCTGCCTATTTGTACCTGGCCGGACACAACAATATAGGGAAGGCCTTTTTTTCTTAATTATTTCATGAATTTCATGAAATAATTTAAAAAAAAGTACGTGGGGCTTCGCCCTAATTTTGTGTCCAGCCAGGTACAACTAGGCAGTGGGGGCTGGAATCCGCAGCGCAGGGAGGCCCAAGCTTTCTGGGCCCCCCCCCGCTACAAATTGCAGTCCGCAGCCACCCCGGAAAATGGCGCGTTCATAGAAGCGCCATCTTCTGGCGCTGTACCCAACTCATCCAGGGCCCTGGTGCGGTGGCTCACTGGGTAATAAAGGGGTTAGGGCCAGCTTGGTATTATCAGCTGGCCCCAAGCCCAAAATTCATGGGGTCACGCCAGTATTAGACATGACCGCCATGAATTTCTAGTAAAGTATTTAAAAAAACACAACACCCAGAATAAAGTCCTTTAATTGAAATAAAGACACAATTCTTTATTGTTCTAAATTAAACCATACTTACCATCACACCCATTCCAGCTGAAGCCAACGATCTCCTGCAATAAAAGAAAAATAATAAACCAACCTCATCCTTACCTTTCCATGGTTCCCACGACAGCTTCAGCTCTGCTACATCGAGATGACTGGTTGGACCGCAGCAGAACGCTGCCATCCAGTCTGTCATCCCGCAGACACTGAGAAGCGCAGGCATGCTTGCGCTCCTCACTGTCTCGCTGTGACGGCATCCAGATGAGCCGAGGTCATGTCCAATGTACTCGGCTCACCTCATGCACGTCACTGACAGCGTGGGAAAATTCTCACGCTGAAGTGCTGAGTGCAGGAGAATTCTCCCACGCTGTCAGTGATGTGCATGAGGTGAGCTCATGTCCAATGAACTCAGCTCACCTCCTGCACGCCACTGACAGCGTGGGAAAATTCTCCTGCAATCAGCGCTTCAGCGTGAGAATTTTCCCACGCTGTCAGTGACGTGCATGAGGTGAGCCGAGTTCATTGGACATGAACTCGGCTCATCTGGATGTCGTCACAGAGAGACGCTGAGCAGCGCAAGCAAGCCTGCGCTTCTCAGTGTCTGCGGGATGACAGGCTGGATGGCAGCGTTCTGCTGCGGTCCAGCCTGTCATCTCGATGTAGCAGAGCTGAAGCTGTCGTGGGAACCATGGAAAGGTAAGGATGAGGTTGCTTTATTATTTTTCTTTTATTGCAGGAGATCGTTGGCTTCAGCTGGAATGGGCGTGATGGTAAGTATGGTTTAATTTAGAACAATAAAGGATTGTGTCTTTATTTCAATTAAAGGACTTTATTCTGGGTGTTTGTGTTTTTTTTAACTTTGACTATGGGGTTAGTAATGGGGGTGCCTTATAGACGCCTCTCCATTACTAACCTGGGCTTGATGTCAGCTGGCATTATAAGCTGACATCAACCCCAACCCTATTACCCCCTGCCACCGCACCAGGGCAGCGTGGAAGAGCGAGGCTAAGTGCCAGAATTGGCGCATCCTATGAATGCGCCATTTCTGGGGCAGCTGACGGCTGGTGTTTCTAGCCTGGGAGGGGGCCAATATTCATGGCTCCCTTCCTGGGCTATAAATATCAGCCCCCAGCTGTCTGCCTAGCCTTTGCTAGCTATTAAATTAGGGGGGACCCCACGTCATTTTTTTGGGGGGGTCCCCCATTTTAATAGCTAGTAAAGGCTATGTATTCAGCTGGGGGCTGATATTAGTAGCCTGGGAAGCTCCGTGGGTATTACCCCCTTCCCAGGCTTCAAACATCTGCCCCAGCCGTCTGCTTAACCTCCGCTAGAGCCTAAAATTAAGGGGAACCCCACGCCAATTTTTTTAATAATAAATCCTTTATTTTAATACTAAATGACAAGTACAGTAACCAACACTATCACTGTACTTCATATATATGTGACTGACATGTTTCTATCTATCTAATCTATGTGTGATGCTCTATCTTTCTGTTCTAAATTGTCGGGTACCGCTGCTGAATTGCCGGCCGGCTTTTTTAAAGAGACAGTGCATGAAAACACTATTATTTTTTTAAATAAATCCTTTACACTAAATGACAAGTACAGTAAGCAACACTATCATTGTACTTATTATATATGTGACTGACATGTTTCTATCTATCTAATCTATGTGTGAAGCTCTATTCTTTCTGTTCTAAATTGTCGGGTACAGATGCTGAATTGCCGGCCGGCTTTTTTAAAGAGACGGTGCATGAAAACACTAATATTTTTTTTAATAAATCCTTTACACTAAATGACAAGTGCAGTAACCAACACTGTCACTGTGCTTCTTATATGTGTGACTGACATGTTTCTATCTATCTAATCTATGTGTGATGCTCTATTCCTTCTTGTCTAAATTGTCGGGTACTGGTGTATGCCGCTGCTGAATTTGCCGGCCGGCTTTTTTAAAGAGAGTGTCTTCTGAGCAGTTTGTCAGCTTTTGGACACCTTTGCAGGTGTTTTCTATGTGTTTCTATGTGTTTTTGTTTGCCTGCCATTGGTTTTAACGGTGTTCGACGGTGTTCTAAGGTGTTCGACGAACAGTTCGACGAACAGTTCCTCGAACATCCCGGTGTTCGACGAACCGAACCGAACCCGAACACTACGGGGGTGGCTCAACACTAGTGGCCAGCAATGAGTCCAGACCTGAATCCCATAGAACACCTGTGGAGAGATCTCAAAATGGCAGTTTGGAGAAGGCACCCTTCAAATATCAGGGACCTGGAGCAGTTTGCCAAAGAAGAATGGTCTACAATTCCAGCAGAGCATTGTAAGAATATCATTGATGGTTGCCGGAAGCGGTTGTTCGCAGTTATTTTGGCTAAAGGTTGTGCAAACAAGTATTAGGCTGAGGGTGCCAATACTTTTGTCCGGCCCTTTTTTGGAGTTTTGTGTGAAATGATTAATGATTTGATTTTTGCTTCATTCTCTTTTGTGTTTTTTCCTTGCAAGCAAATTAAATGAAGAGAATAATACCAAAGAATTTGTGATTGCAATCATTTTCAGGAAGAAACTGAGTATTATCTGACAGAATTGCAGGGGTGCCAATACTTTTGGCCAGCACTGTATGTGGTGATCCGCTGCCATGCTGGCCAAAGAATACTACAGCGAATCCCAAAAGGTTCTCATTGCAACACACCACAATCTCCCATTGACTCCAATGGGAGTCAGTGGGAGTGGATGGAAAGAAACATGATACCTAATAATTTCCGCTGCAGCCCACACAGCAGCGGTCCCCCACACTGACATATGCGGCAATGCGCTGTCATGCTGGCCAATGAACCTCAAAGGGGACCAACCCAAGGGACCACGTCACTTCAGCACCTTCAACAAGGTGCAACGTCATGTCAGCCTGCTGAAAACACACCACGATCTCCCATTGACTCCAGCAGGAACCATGGTTGTCTCGAAACACCCCTGTCGCTATCCAGAGCCTGCACGGGCCCCAAAACTCCTCCTTCCCATTCTGGACCCCCAGACCCAAATGACCAAGGGGATCCACAGGGATACCACAACATACTCCACAGTGATCATGAGCCCGTAGGTGGATAGAATCTGTCTGACTCTAGATCGATTCCAAGGTCTCATTCAGTCCATTTAGATGCCAAACTGCCCAATCTGAATATCCAATAAGACTCTTTTGCATTGAGAACCGCTTTTCTATTTCTAGTAGAGGGAGGAATTTGTTCTATTGGTGTGACTCATATGGAGTCAAAGTTTTTATTGTGTATTAAAGTGATATGCATGGACAGACTTTGTTTTAGATATCCTTATTTGACATTATGTCTGTGATCGTTCATGCGGCTTCGCAAAGGTTGTGTTGTTCGACCCACATATTGAAGTCCACAGTCACATGTCACTACATAAATAACAAATCTGAACTGCAGGAGTCATTCTCATAAATGATGCTCAGACATCAATTAGTAGACGCTTCACCACATCAACTGTCCAGAGGAGACTGCGAGAAGAAGGCCTTTATAATCTAATTACTAGAAAGAGACCACTGCTAAGGACCACAAACAAAAAGTGGGCCAAAAACAGTAGTGGGGGAAAATGCAGATTTTTCCACACCTGATTTTAGCCTACAAATACTGATGTGAAATACTGACCAAATACTGAACGTGTGAACTTGGCTTAAAAGAGTATTTACATTGAGGAATATAAGGTTTAACATATTGTATACTCTGTTTGAAAACTGTTTGTTTCAAATGTATTTCTATACTTCTTGTTTTCATATGTGTTCCTTTTGTGGTTTTGCTGCTTTCAATCTGAATCAACAATTTTCTAGTTCCAATAAGAACATGGAATTCCATTGCACAAACAGGTGTGTCCAAACTTTTGACTGGTACTTAGAGATCAGCATATCAGGCAAAATTCATACTTTCCTCCTCATGCATATTTTACCAGAAAATTAAATTTGCAGATAAGTAGTCTTCAGCAGATTTAATGTCACTTATTATTCTCTAGGGTCTCTCTAGACCCCAGAAAATAGTAAATAGCAGAATAATCAGCTTTAAATATGCAGACGATACAACATTGATAGCAACAAGCATGAATAGAATGAAAGACTTATTACGGAGTGTCAAGATGGAAAGCTTGAGCATGGGACTCCTACTCAGTAGGAAGACAAATATACTGAATACTGCCAGGTACAACTGGGACACAATTGAGATGGATGCCGATGAACTGGAAGTTGTAAAGGACTTCAACCTACTCAGATGAATGATCACTCAAGATGAAGCAACGACACCCGAAGTCAATAAGAGAATAGCTATGAGCAAATCAACAATGAAGTCACTGGACAAATCAAGGAACATTTAACTGGCGATGAAGACACGACTCCAACATAGTCTGGTCTTTTCTGTAGTAACATATGGATGTGAAACCTAGAAGCAAGACAGAAGAAGAATCATTGCCTATGAGAAGTGGTGCTATCAATACCATGAATGGCAAGAAGAACAAACAAATCAATTTTAGAACAAATCAAGTCAGACATGTTACTGAAAGCAAGGATAACCAGGCTACAACTTGTCTACTTTGGACACATCATATGAAGAGGACAATCACTGGTGTAGGAAGAATAGAAGGAACAAGGCAAAGAGAAAGACTAGCAACTTGATAGCTTGATAAAATAAAGATACCAGCGGAGAAGACCCTAATGGACCTATCTAGGCTAGCATAAGATCAATCTTCCTACAGAGCGTTCATACATTAAGTCGCCATAGCTCGAGATTGAGCTGAAGGTCATTAATAAATAAATATAAAAAATAAGATATAAAACATAAAAAAATACTTATGACATGGTTTCATCTAGGAGGAGCAGGTTGGTCACTTACCCCGGCTACAGCCAGCTTTGAGGAACAATCAGTCTGACTTATACAGTGGTCCAAAATGTCTCCCAATCAGAAACATTTTGCCCCTCCTTGGAGTTGGATTTATTTACTCTTTGAGTTGTCAAACTGACATCTAGCTCAGAGAATATTAATAATACTAGTTCCCTGCACTTAATTGCACTCCTGCTTCTTCAGGCACAAGTACAGCTGAAGCCCTGACCATTCCAGGGTCAGTGCAATGTCAACAGCATCGATCCTGCTGCTGATGTCACTGCCGCGTCACAGAGGAGGAGGACTGTCAGTGAAAACGTAAGCGATCCTATGATGCTGAAGATGCAGAAGAGTTTTGTGGGATAATATGAGGGAGAAAAGTGTGAGAAAACAGTGTGTGGGGGAAATGTGAGGGGACAGCATGGGGGTGAAAGTGATATATAAAAGTATAGAGTATTGGAAAGTGTGGGATCAATGTAGAGAGGGACAGCATGAGGGAGCTAGTGTGAAAGCAATGCAGGTATGAGAAAGCATGCAAAGGAGTCAAGTGTGAGAAGAGAGCTGTGAAGTATATACTCCTGAGGCTATGGAGACAGATGGCATGGGTCAGAGTGAAAACAGACAAAGTATATCACGTCTTTAATAAGTATATTGTAGCAATCAGAATTTAGTAATAAATGATAAGCAAATACAGTCTCTAGAAACAGATCTAATGTCTTGTACGAAGAAGGAAATGCAAAGTCCAAAGATCCGGAGCCCAGACTGGGCTCCTTGTAGAGAGCAAGCCACAATGGAGATAGATGCAGGGCAGATCCGGATGAGTTGAATCTTCAGAAGAACGGTAGATAAGTAGCAGATGGGGAACCCCGATGAGAAGAGGCAAGTACAATACAAGTCCTCCAAGCTTGGCAACAGGTGAAGCATGAGATACACAAGCAAAGGTATAGTGGACAGAGTCCCTTTATATATCCAGCAAACAGGAAGCAGGAAATATCAGACATGAAACAAGATGGCCCCGTGAAGCTGTCAACTCCATCTTGGTTAAGGGCAAAACCAGGCAGAACAGGTATATGGTTCAGATCCTTACATTACTCCCCCCTTAGAAGATGTTCTCCGGATGACCTCAGAGCCAGTTTATTATGGTATCCGCGGTGGAACTGTTCGATCAGGCTGGTAGCGTGAATATTCTCCTGAGGCTCCCAGGAATTCTCCTCTGATGGGTACCCATGCCATTTTACCAAATACTGCAGCCGTCTCCTATGGATCCGAAATCGATGATCCCCTCCACGACAAATTCTTCTTGCCCGTCAATAAGAACCGGATCAGGTGGAACAGGTGTACGTCCGGGGAAGGGATTTGGTACTACTGGTTTAAACAAGGAGACATGAAAAACAGGGTGTATTTTCAGAGATCTCGGCAACTTGAGTCGGCAGGCTAGAGAACTTACTACGCTGCTGATTTTGTATGGCCCAACATACTTCTGTCCCAGTTTAGTCGTTGGAACCATTAGTTTTATGTTTTTTGTTGAAAGCCAAACCATGTCTCCTACCTTGTATGTCGGTGCTGGCTTATGGAACCCGTCTGCCGCCCTCTTGTATCTCTCTTGAGCTGTAGCCAGTTTTTGTTTCAAAACCTCCAAATTCTGTTGAAGAACCGTAATCCGGGTACGGACATGTCTATTGTGAATCAAGGGAGAATGCTGGGATGGTACCCCTTGTTAGCAAAGAACGGAAACTGTTTGGTGGACGCACTCTGTGAATTGTTATACGTGAATTCAGCCAACGGGAGTAAGTTCACCCAATCATCCTGTAAGTGGCATACGTAACAATGCAGGTACTGCTCCAAGGTCTAATTCGTCCGTTCAGTTTGGCCGTTAGACTGCGGATGGAAAGCAGATGATTAGTGATGAGCGAACGTCCTCGCCAATACTCGCCCGAGCATCATGGTGCTCGACAAGCTCGGAGCTCGGCGAGTATTTCCAGGTTGCTCGGGCGGGAACTCAAGTCCCCTCCCTGCATGTTTGGCGCTCTTTAGAGAGCCAATGAACATGCAGGGATTGCCTGCCATGCACTGTAATGCCGTAGCCATGTTGGTTGTGGGCATTACAGTGATTGGCTGGCCTCACAGCGTCATCAGGTGTATATCAGACCTGGCGCCACCATGTTCGTCACAGTCACTCAAGGTCAGACAGTGTAGGGAGAGCTCCTGCTGTGTCAGGGAGAGATTTGCTTGTGTATTAGGTAGTGAACGGAGAAAAACCGTACATTACACATATCCATCTTAACAAACAGTCCTTTTGAGGATTAACTAATCCATCTTGAGATATAAGGCAGGCAGTGTATATAGGCAGGCAGGCAGGCAGTGTATATAGCAGACTTCAGTGCACATAGCACAAGAGGCTCCATTCCAGTTCTGTCGGCTGCTGCTGTTAGATATTTCTGGAAATAGGCCCACGTCTCAAGGGCCAGGAATATTTTTTTTTGCATCTTAATCCTCATTATTTGCTTAAAAAACAATCCAGAGAACACGGTTTTTCAGCGACATTAGCTTGTTGGCACTGCAGAATACAGCCAGGTCCTTTCCATATTACAGCGCTAAAAATCCATCTATTTAAAACTGTGTTTTCTCCGTCACTCGGAATACATAGACGTTTTCAGAAAATACTGCCATTTCTGGCCTCCATTTAAAAAAAATTTCAGTGTGTCACCAAAGTTTTTGACACTGGTTTGCTGTTAAAAACAGTATCTTACAGGCCAGGTATTTAAAACTGTGTTTTCTCCATCACACGGATTACATATACAGTACAGACCAAAAGTTTGGACACACCTTCTCATTTAAAGATTTTTCTGTATTTTTATGACTATTAAAATTGTACATTCACACTGAAGGCATCAAAACTATGAATTAACACATGTGGAATTATATACTTAACAAAAAAGTGTGAAACAACTGAAAATATGTCTTATATTCTAGGTTCTTCAAAGTAGCCACCGTTTGCTTTGATGACTGCTTTGCACACTCTTGGCATTCTCTTGATGAGCTTCAAGAGGTAGTCACCGGAAATGGTCTTCCAACAATCTTGAAGAAGTTCGCAGACATGCTTAGCACTTGTTGGCCCTTTTGCCTTCACTCTGCGGTCCAGCTCACCCCAAACCATCTCGATTGGGTTCAGTTCTGGTGACTGTGGAGGCCAGGTCATCTGGCGTAGCACCCCATCACTCTCCCTCTTGGTCAAATAGCCCTTACACAGCCTGGAGGTGTGTTTGGGGTCATTGCTCTGTTGAAAAATAAATGATGGTCCAACTAAACGCAAACCGGATGGAATAGCATTCCGCTGCAAGACGCTGTGGTAGCCATGCTGGTTCAGTATGCCTTCAATTTTGAATAAATCCCCAACAGTGTCACCAGCAAAGCACCCTCACACCATCACACCTCCTCCTCCATGCTTCACGGTGGGAACCAGGCATGTAGAGTCCATCCGTTCACCTTTTCTGAGTCGCACAAAGACACGGTGGTTGGAACCAAAGATCTCAAATTTGGACTCATCAGACCAAAGCACTGATTTCCACTGGTCTAATGTCCATTCCTTGTGTTCTTTAGCCCAAGCAAGTCTCTTCTGCTTGTTGCCTGTCCTTAGCAGTGGTTTCCTAGCAGCTATGTTACCATGAAGGCCTGCTGCACAAAGTCTCCTCTTAACAGTTGTTGAAGAAATGTGTCTGCTGCTAGAACTCTGTGTGGCATTGACCTGGTCTCTGATCTGAGCTGCTGTTACCTGCAATTTCTGAGGCTGGTGACTCGGATAAACTTATCCTCAGAAGCAAAGTTGACTCTTGGTCTTCCTTTCCTGAGGCGGTCCTCATGTGAGCCAGTTTCTTTGTAGCGCTTGATGGTTTTTGCAACTGCACTTGGGGACACTTTCAAAGTTTGCCCAATTTTTCGGACTGACTGACCTTCATTTCTTAAAGTAATGATGGCCACTAGTTTTTCTTTACTTAGCTTCTTTTTTCTTGCCATAATAAAAATTCTAACAGTCTATTCAGTAGAACTATCAGCTGTGTATCCACCTGACTTCTGCACAACACAACTGATAGTCCCAACCCCATTTAAAAGGCAAGAAATCCCACTTATTAAACCTGACAGGGCACACCTGTGAAGTGAAAACCATTTCCGATGACTACCTCTTGAAGCTCATCAAGAGAATGCCAGGAGTGTGCAAAGCAGTCATCAAAGCAAAAGGTGGCTACTTTGAAGAACCTAGAATATAAGACATATTTTCAGTTGTTTCACACTTTTTTGCTAAGTATATAATTCCACATGTGTTAATTCATAGTTTTGATGCCTTCAGTGTGAATGTACAATTTTAAAAGTCATGAAAATACAGAAAAATCTTTAAATGAGAAGTGGGTCCAAACTTTTGGTCTGTACTGTACGTTTTCAGAAATTACTGCCATTTCTGGCCTCCATTAAATTTTTTTTCAGTGTGTCAGTGAAGAAGTTGATGCCAGATTGCTGTTCAAAACAGTTACCTACAGGCCAGGTATTTAAAACTGTGTTTTCTCTGTCACACGGATTACATATACGTTGTCAGAAAATACTGCCATTTCTGGCCTCCATTAAAATTTTCTTTTAGTGTGTCAGTGAAGCAATTCACAGCAGTTTGCTGGTCAAACTTCTTACCTACAGGCCAGGTATTTAAAACTCTGTTTTCTCCGTCACACAGATCACATATAAAATCGCTCCAAACTCAGTCATTTGTAGTGAGCGTTGAAGATACTGTCCTCCATTTAAAATGAGCAAGGCACGTGGCAAGGGACGGGGAACTCATAGAATCATAGAATCATAGAATCATAGAATGGTAGAGTTGGAAGGGACCTCCTGGGTCATCTGGTCCAACCCCCTGCTCAAAGCAGGATTCACTAAATCATCTCAGACAGATGTCTGTCCAGCCTCTGTTTGAAGACGTCCATTGAAGGGGAACTCACCACCTCTCGTGGCAGCCTGTTCCACTCATTAATCACCCTAACTGTCAAAAAGTTTTTTCTAATATCTAATCTGTGTCTCCTCCCATTTAGTTTCATCCCGTTGCTTCTAGTCTTTCCCTGTGCAAATGAGAATAAAGATGATCCTTCTACAATGTGACAGCCCTTGACATATTTGTAGACAGCTATTAAGTCTCCTCTCAGTCTTCTTTTTTGCAAGCTAAACATTCCCAAATCCTGCAACCGTTCCTCATAGGACATGGTTTGCAGACCAGTCACCATTCTGGTCGCTCTTCTCTGAACTTGTTCCAGTTTGTCTATGTCTTTTTTAAAATGTGGTGCCCAAAACTGTACACAGTATTCCAGATGAGGTCTGACCAAAGAGGAGTAAAGACCGATAATGACTTCACGTGATCTAGACTGTATGCTTCTGTTAATACATCCCAGAATTGTATTTGCCTTTTTTGCTGCTGCATCACACTGTTGACTCATGTTCAGTCTATGATCTATTAGTATACCTAAGTCTTTTTCACATGTACTGTTGCTTAGCTCTATTCCTCCCATTCTGTATATGCTTTTTTCATTTTTATTGCCCAGATGTAGTACTTTGCATTTTTCCCTGTTAAAAACCATTCTGTTGGTTGCTGCCCACTGCTCCAGTTTATTTAGGTCTTTTTGAATCCTCTCTCTCTCTTCTCTAGTATTAGATATCCCTCCTAGCTTTGTGTCATCAGCAAATTTAATCAGTTTACCCTCAATTCCTTCATCTAAATCATTGATGAAGATGTTGAACAATACAGGTCCCAGGACAGAGCCCTGTGGTATCCCACTTGAGACATTCATCCAGCTGGATGTGAAGCCATTTACAACCACCCTTTGAGTCCGCTCACTAAGCCAGTTATGAATCCACCTAACAGTTGCCTGGTCCATTGCATACTTGGTCATTTTTTCAATAAGGATGGTGTGAGATACTTTGTCAAATGCTTTGCTGAAGTCAAGATATACTATATCTACAGCATTTCCCTGATCCACCCAGTCAGTGATTCTGTCATAGAAGGAAATTAAGTTAGTCTGACATGACTTGTTAGTTACAAACCCATGCTGACTCTGGTTAATCACTTCATTCTTATCCATGTACTTACATACATGATGTTTAATAATTTGTTCAAAGATCTTTCCTGGTATAGAAGTCAGACTCACCGGCCTATAGTTCCCTGGGTCCACCTTCTTCCCCTTTTTGAAGATAGGAACAACATTTGCTCTTCTCCAGTATTCTGGGACTTCTCCTGTTCTCCAAGAATTTTCAAAGATTATGGAGAGTGGTTCTAAAATTTCTTCTACGATCTCCTTCAGTACTCTGGGGTGTAATTCATCTGGACCTGGAGACTTGAACTCATTTATGTTAGCTAAATATTACCTCACAATCTTTCTGTTTACAGATAACTTGGATTCTTCTATTCCTTTAAAAGGACAGTGAAAATCAGTTGATGTTACATTTTCTTTCTGAGAGAAAACAGATGCAAAATAGGAATTAAAAAGTTCGGCCTTCTCAACATCCTCTCTTACCATTTTTCCATTTTCATCCTGTAAAAATCCTATAGCATCTTTGACTTTTCTTTTACTTTTGACATACCCCCAAAATCCTTTTTTATTGCTTTTGACATCTCTTACAAGCCTTAATTCATTGTCAGCTTTAGCTAACCTGATACGTGCCCTGCAGGATCTGCAGACTGCATTATAATCTTCTTTAGATATGCCTCCCTCTTTCCATTTAATAAACATTTCTTTTTTTCTTTTTAGCATGTGTTTAAGTTCTGTGTTCATCCATCCTGGTTTCCTTAAATGCTTCCCATTCTTCCTGCTTTTCGGGATTGTTAACGATTGTGCTTTGTGAATCTCATTTTTAAAAATTTCCCATCCTTCCTGGACATTTTTGTCCTTAAGGACATCCAGCCATTGGATCCCTCCTATTCTCTTTCTGAGTCTCTTAAAATCTGCCTTTCTAAAATCTAACCTTGAAGTTTGAGTCTTCACATGTCTTCCTCCTCTAGTTATCCAAAATTCTATAATAGCATGATCGCTGCCTCCTAGGGTCCCAGCCACCTTTACCTCCTCAACCATTTCCTCCCTGTTTATAAGGATTAGATCCAAAGTAGCAGATCCCCTTGTGAACTGGATGTGATGGTAACAATGCATGCAGAGGCTGAGGACAAGGCCATGGGCAAGCAGAAATTGTGCAACAACAATCACCCACAACTTCTCGCCTGACCTCCCTGTCCCAATTTCTAGGGGACCGCAGCACACCACTATTGAACCCAGAGCAGTGTCAAAAGGTTGTTGGTTGGATAGCGGATAATGCTTCCAGTCACTTAGCCACCACCACCTCCACCCTGTCTTCCACACGGACAAGTCTCAATAGCCTCGAGTCTGGACCACATATTCCTCACCCTGATCCTCCTTCCTCCCACCATGCCGAGTACCCAGAGACAACTGATCCCACACTTGGACACTCTGAAGAGCTGTTCACTTTTCCATTTATTGATTCGGGCCTCTCGCCCGGTCCACTTGAAGCGGGGCAAGAGGTGATCGCGTGTAGCGATGCCAAAATATTTGAGCAGCCATGGTCACACGAAGGCAACAGTGGTAAAGTGTCACAAGAGGTTCACGATGATGAGACACAATTGCCAGAAAGTCAGGAGGAGGACCAGGGTGCGGAAGTGGAAGACTAGGTGGTGTATGATATAGTAACTGACCCAACCTGGCAGGAGAACATGCAGAGCGAGGACAGCAGCACACAGGGGGAGGGAGGCAGAGCACCCCAACAGGCAGGAAGAAGCAGTGTGGTGGCCACAGACAGAAGGCAGGCAACCATTCTCCGTAACACCAACATGAAGGAAGTTGCCAGTACAACTGTTAGGTCTTCCCGAGTCTGGTTGTTTTTTCAAGTCTATGTCGATAACCCCAAAAAGGCCATTTGCACCACCTGCCAGGCCAGCATGAGCAGGAGTGGCAAAATGACCAGCCTGACCACCACCAGCATGATCAGGCACATGGCAGAAAGCACCCGACTTTGTGGGCCGAACCCAAGGGTCCAGGAACAGTGTCTCCTTTTTCTACTTCCGCTGTTCTGCATGCAAGCCAATTCCCTGTCCATGGTGCATGCGATTACGCCTCCTGCCCTGCACCTGTCGTTGCACACTCTTAAGTAGCATCATCAGGAAGCATGTCCATGTTCTTGTCCCAGAGCAGCATTCAGTTGTCCATACCCCAGTCCTTGGAACGCAAGCGCAAATATGCAGCCAACGCCCCACAGGCCACACTACTAAATTCTCACATTTCACGACTGCTTGCGCTCGAAATGTTGCCTTTTACGCTCGTGGAGACGAAAGCATTCCGCAACCTGATGGCGGTGGCCGTCCCTCGGTACTCGGTCCCCAGCCGCCACTATTTCTCCTGGTGTGCCATCCCAGCATTACACAAACACGTGTCCCAAAACATTAGCCTTGCTCTCAACAACGCAGTTACCGGTAAAGTCCACCTAACCAAGGACACGTGGACAAGTGCTTGTGGGCAGGGACGGTACATCTCGCTGATGGCACACTGGGTTACCATAGTGGAAGCCGGGACCCAGTCAGACCTTGTGATGGAACACGTCCTCCCGAAGCCAAGGATTGCGGGCCCTGGGTCAATCAGGGTTGCCCCCACGGTCTACAGCTCCTGCACCTCATCCTCCTCCTCCTCTTCAGCCTCCATCTCCGAAATGACCACATCAGTCACAAGCTGGGAGCACTGCAGCACTTCCTCAGCCAAGCGGCAACAGGCAGTGCTGAAGATAATATGCTTAGCTGATAAACCGCACAATGCTAAAGAGTTGTGGACAGCTCTGAAAGAGCAGGCAGATCTGTAACATAGTTTTAAGGTTGAAGGAAGACTAAGTCCATTTAGTTCAAACCATAGCCTAACATGTTGATGCACAAGAAGGCAAAAAAAAACATGTGGCAACACTAAGCTCCACATTGAGGAAAAAAATTCCTTCTCTACTCCATACGACAATCAGACCGCTGAACGTACAATCAGGCATGGTCGTGTGTGACAATGGCCGGAACCTGGTGGCAGCTCTGAGGCGAGGAGAGCTCACACATGTATCATGCCTGGCCCATGTGCTTAACCTCGTGGTTCAGCGATTTCTCAAATCCTACCCGGAGCTGCTGGATCTGCTTGTTAAAGTACGCCGCCTGTGTGCCCATTTTAGAAAGTCACCGACATCTTCTGCTGCCCTTGCCGTGCTTCAGCAGCATTTGCAGCTTCCGGCTCACAGACTGGTGTGTGATGTCCCCACGCATTGGAACTCTACACTGCAGATGTTGGGAAGGATTTGTGAGCAGAAGAGGGCAGTTGTTGAGTAACAGCATCAACAAGGCCGTCGGTATTCAGTTCAGGCTCCACACATTAGACCTCAGGAGTGGACATGGATGTCAGACATATGTACCAGCCTCCAAAACTTTGAGGACTCCACCAAGATGGTGAGTGGCGATGACGTCATTATTAGGGTCACCATCCCGCTTCTCTGTCTTCTGAAACGTTCTCTGCTCACAATCAAAGAGGATGCATTGAAGGCGGTGAACGATGAGAAGGAGCAGTGAACCATACAGGGTGATTACACACAGCCAAGCCTCATCTCATCCCAACGTGGATTGGATGACAATGAGGAAGAGGAGGAGGAGGAGGAAGGACAGGAGCTAGTTTCATGCACTATAGATGGTACTGCCTGCACAGCTGTCATACCGTCTGTTCAGCGTGGATGGCCAGAGGACAGAGAGGCTGAGGAGGAGGAGGAAAGCATGGTCAGTCATCCTCTTGGTGAGGACACGGAAGTCTTGCCTGTTAGTAGTCTGGCACTCATGTCTGAGTTTTTGTTACGCTGCTTTTCCAATGACCCTCGCATTCTCAAAATTTTGGGTGTCAGTCATTACTGGTTGGTGACACTTCTAGACCCACGCTACAAGGAGTACTTTCTATCTCTTATTCTTGAGGTGAACAGGTCTACAAAAATGCGGCTGTACCAGAAGGCCCTTGTTGCGGAACTATTAAAGAAATTCCCATCTGAAAACACTAGTGGCACAGGGCACATTTTATTGGTCAACCAAGGAGTACAGGCGAGAGAGACACAACTTCAATCCAGCAGAGGTAGGGGAACACTGTCAAAGTTCTGGGAGAGTTTTTTCAGACCCACCCAGCGCACAGGCCCTGAGGCGCGGGGTACTTTCACAAGGAGTGCAAAGTTTGGGAAGATGCTGAGGGAGTACCTTGCCAATCGTACCAATGTCCTCCGTGATTCCTCTGTGCCTTATAATTATTGGGCATCCAAGCAGGATACGTGGAATGAACTGGCTCTCTATGCCTTGGAGGTCCTGGCCTGCCCTGCCGCCAGCATTTTATCAGAGCGGGTTTTTAGTGTCGCTGGTGGAATTATAACTGATAAGTGCATCCGCCTGTCAACTGAAAATGCTGACAGGCTGACTCTTATAAAAATGAACAAGGGCTGGATTGGGCCAGACTTCTCAGCACCACCGAATGATAGCATCGTAACATAAACTCAAATCCAGTGTCTTTTCTTCTGAGGTGTATTCCCATGCACATTTTCACACCCACACATGGGTATACGCTTCCTGATTTTGGCTATTTGCTCTTGTCCTCCTCCTTCTCCTCATCCTCCACCACCATATCACCAGGTTGACCGTGGTCCGTGATGCAACACCCACATAATTTTTTAAAGGTTATTTATGATGCCCGTTAAAAATTTTTAATACAGTATGTTCATGTATACCCCCAGGGGTAAATGTTAGTCAGCCCATACACTTAGTGCATGGGCATTACAAGTATAGGAGGCACGCTCCTTTCTAATGGGAACATTTTTTTATGAAGCCCTCCTCCACGTCTCTTCATTGAAGTGCCTCCAAATTTTTGGCAGCCCTTGCACTCAGTGCATAGGCCAACAACATGGGAGACTCTCTCCTTTCTAATGGGAATTTATGGTTACTGTGGCCCTGCTCTATGTGTATTTAAATTCTTAGTGTGGTTTTTCCTAAAATTGGTCAGTCGTTGGACTCACTGCATACCCTTTAACTGTATAGCAGACTCTCTCCTTTCTAATGGGAATTTGTCGTTACTGTGGCCCTGCTCTATGTGTCTTTAATTTCTTAGTGGGGTTTTTCCTAAATTTGGTCAGCCGTTGGACTCACTGCATACCCTATAACTGTATAGCAGACTGTCTCCTTTCTAATGGGAACATGTCGTACCTTGTTACTGTGGCCCTAATCCGTGTGTCTTTAAATTCTTAGTGGGGTTTTTCTTAAATTTGGTCAGCCGTTGGAGTCACTGCATACCCTATAACTGTATAACAGACCATCTCCTTTCTAATGGGAACATGTCGTACCTTGTTACTGTGGCCTTGCTCTATGTGTCTTTAAATTCTTAGTGGGTTTTTTCCTAAAATTGGTAAGCCGTTGGACTCACTCCATACCCTATAACTGTATTGCAAACTCTCTCCTTTCTAATGGGAACATGTCGCCCCTTGTTACTGTGGCCCTGCTCCATGTGTGTTTAAATTCTTAGTGTGGTTTTTCCTAAAATTGGTCAATCGTTGGACTCACTGCATACCCTATAACTGTATAGCAGACCCTTTCCTCTCTAATGGGAACATGTCGTACCTTGTTACTATGACCCTGCTCTATGTGTCTTTAAATTCTTAGTGGAGTTTTTTCTAAAATTGGTCAGCCTTTGGACTCACTGCATACCCTATAACTGTATAGCAGACCCTCTCTTTTCTAATGGGAACATGTCGTACTTGTTACTGTGGACCTGCTCTGTGTGTCTTTAATTTCTTAGTGGGGTTTTTCCAAAAATTGGTCAGCCGTTGGACTCACTGCCTACTCTATAACTGTATAGCAGACTCTCTCCATTCTAATTGGAATTTGTCATTACTGTGGCCCTGCTCTATATGTCTTTAAATTCTTAGTGGGGTTTTTCCCAAATTTTGGCAGCTCTTGCAGTCACAGCATGGGCATTACCACCCGCTCCTTTATAATGGGAACATTTTTTTTGCTGAGACCCTCCTCTATGTTTCTTCAAAGGGGTATTGGGTTGCATCCAAATTTTTGGAAGCCCTTGCAGTCACTGGATATGCAATAACAATATGGGAGACCCACTTGTTAATAATGGGAACAACAAAGCATAGCCAGCTGATGGCTCTCTAACAATAGCGAGGGCCGACAACTGGCCTATTAAGAATAGTAAGGGCCGTCTGATGGCCCGATAAAAATAGGCTTTATGACTTTCAGAGTCCCTCCATCATAAATAAAACAGGTGTCTGATAATGTGTCACACACCACATTGCCAGATAAGGTTGTAAAATGATAAAATGACATTTCCCGGTGAATGCATTTGTCTTAAAAAATAGCGGAAAAAAAACAAAACAATAGGATCTTTCATTAGTATAAAAAACAGCATCACCAATTTATCCTCAATGTTATCACATTGTTCAGCTCATGCACCTCCTCCTCCATCTACGAAATGACTACATCTGTCACAAGCTGACAGCACTGCAGCACTGTCTTGGCCACGCGGCAACAGGCTGTGCTGAAAATAACATGCTTAATGCTTAATTGACAAACCGCCAAGCGCTGCAGAGTTGTTGAAAGCTGTAACACAGCAGCCTGATCTGTGGCTCTCACCGCTGAATATACAGCCAGGCATGGTTGTGTGTGACAATGGGCGGAACCTGGTGATGGTGAAATGACAGCCGGGGTAGATAGAGTTTCTCTCTATGCCAATCCTTTCACCGAGCTAAAGAATATGGCTGTGGTGAAATACAACTCCCACAGAGAAGCTGTTTCAGATTGAAAAACATTGTGCCCACCAGAGGATTTGATTCTGAGGGATAATCTTTCTCACCAGCTCAAGAGCCCCATAGCAGCTGCAAAGTTAGCGCTATCATGAACTTTCCTGAGGGAGAAGCCAAGGCACACATGAGGATTCTCTGGTGGGACCGTTCAAACCCGCCAAGAAGCAGTCCTTGCAAAGAAAAGTGTGTGGGAAGGTTCACGGACACTCTATTTTTACTGAGAAGAAAACACACGCAAACACAGGGAGAACATACAAAGTCCTTTCAGATGTTGTCCTTGCTGGGATTTGAACCCAGGATCTCAGTGCTAACCGCTGATCCAATGTGCTGCCGTTCACCCTCTGATATCTAACAGGCTGGAGAAACTTGCACCTACTGCCACTCTATCTTCAGCTCCTTTGTGAGAAAATGTAATTGGGCAGTCACTCAGTCTACCAAATAAAATTCCTGAGAAGGAAATTGTTGATGGCTTAGCTACTAGTACTGGGGGCAGTGCTAATACCATGGCGTTGTACCATAGTTTGCTGGAAATATTCCAGGCTGGTAGGAGGCAAGCAAATTCCCACAGAAAAGTACCAGCGGTAATGTTCAGGCCACGTTTCAAGTGCAAGCAGCTTTAGAGGACTTCCTGGGAGAAATGACACGCAGGGTAGATACGGTTTCCCTCTATGCCAGTCCTTTCACCGAGCTAAATACAACTCTTAGCAAAAAAAGTTGTGGACTGGCTCCATACCGTCCCTGGCCACATTCACCTGTCCACGTGTTTGTGGTTAGGCGGTCCTTCCCAGTAAGTGCACTGGGGAGGGCACGGGTAATGTTGTGGGACCCATGCTTGTGGAAGGCGGAGGCGATACCGGGAAATATAGTGGCGGCTGGGGACCGAGTATGGACACCCGGCCGCCGCCGGCATGAGGCTGTGAAAAGCTTCCTCCTCCACGGGCTTAAAAGGCCATATTTCAAGTGCAAAGAGCTGTCCAGAAATCTGGCAGTTTAGTGTTGCGTCCTGTGGATGGGTGGGTTGCTGCCTACTTACACTTGCATTCCAAATAACAGAAACCTAAGCAGATGGTGGCCTCTATCATCATCATGGCCTCACCTCGGCACTATGAACTCCCCCTGAAGGAGAAGCCAGGGCCCGCCGGAGGAGTCTCCGGTTCTATGATGGGCCCGTACAACCCTGCCGAAAAGCAGCCCTGGCTAAGAAAAGTGTAGGGGAAGGTTCCTGGACACTCTATGGCTGCTTTTTTAATGTGGATTGGCCATGCTTATGCATGTCATTTCTCAAAACGCATTACAGATCAGGCCATTGTCCAACTCTGTATTCAAGACATTAAATGCACAAAGAAAGATGTGTGTGTGTCAAAGCACCATCCGACAAGTGCGAGTTGATGTTGGATGGGCTGCCATTGCTTCTGCAACAAGCTCATTTACAGGACTTCCTGGGAGAAATGACACGCAGGGTAGATACGGTTTCCCTCTATGCCTGTCCTTTCACCTAGCTAAATACAACTCTCAGCAAAAAAAGTTGTAGACTGGCTCCATACCGTCCCTGGCCACATTCACCTGTCCACGTGTTTGTGGTTAGGCAGTCCTTCCCAGTAAGTGCACTGGGGAGGGCACAGGTAATGTTGTGGGACCCGTGCTTGTGGAAGGTAGAGGCGATACCGGGAAATATTGTGGCGGCTGGGGACCGAGTATGGACACCCAGCCGCCGCCGGCATGAGGTTGTGAAAAGCTTCCGCCTCCACGAGCTTAAAAGGCCATATTTCAAGTGCAAAGAGCTGCCCGGAAATCTGGCAGTTTAGTGTTGCGGCTTGTGGGTGGGTGGGTGGCTGGCTGCATACTTGGACTTGCATTCCAAATAACATAAAACTAAGCAGATTGTGGCCTCTATCATCATCATGCCCTCACCTTGGCACTATGAACTCTCCTGAAGGAAAAGCCAGGGCCTGCTGGAGGAGTCTCCGGTTCTCTGGTGGGCCCGTCCAACCCTTCCGAAAAGCAGCCCTGGCTAAGAAAAGTGTGGGGGAAGGTTCCCGGACACTCTATGACTGCTTTTTTTAATGTGGATCGGCCATGCTTGTGCATGTTATTTCTCAAAACGCATTACAGATCAGGCTTTTGTCCAACTCTGTATTAAAGACATTAAACGCGCAAAGAAAGATGTGTGTGTGTCAAAGCATCACCAACAAGTGTAAGTTGATGTTGGACGGGCTGCCATTGCTTCTGCAACAAGCTCAATTACAGGACTTCCTGGGAGAAATGACACACAGGGTTTACCTCTATGCCAGTCCTTTCACCAAGCTAAATTCAACTCTCTGCAAAAAAAAGTTGTGGACTGGCTCCGTACCGTCCCTAGCCACATTCACCTGTCCACGTGTTTGTGGTTAGGCGGTCCTTCCCAGTAAGTGCACTGGGGAGGGCACGGGTAATGTTGTGGAACCCGTGCTTGTGGAAGGCGGAGGCGATACCGGGAAATATAGTGGCGGCTGGGGACCGAGTATGGACACCTGGCCACCACCGGCATGAGGTTATGAAAAGCTTCCGCCTCCACGAGCCTAAAAGGCCATATTTCAAGTGCAAGCAGCTGTGAAAAATTTGGCAGTATTGTTTAGCAACCTCTGGGTGGGTGAGTGGGTGTCTGGCTGCCTGCATCTTTGATCTTGCCTTCCAAGAAATGGGGTAGGGACAACTGAACGCTGCAGTGGGACAAGGACGTGGACAGTGATTGTTGCAAGTCTGCAATGACAGGTGCATGGCGGGAGGCATCTTCGCATGCGCCAAGGATCACTTATGATGGGCACACTTTTAGGCAGTGACCTGGGAGTCAGAGATGCTTCCAGAGGTCTTCCCCATGCTGTTCCCATGTCTTTTCAGCACGGTATGCATGCGTCTGATGATGTGTCACACACCACATGGCCAGATAAGGTTGTAAAATGTTAAAATGACATTTCCTGGTGAATGCATTTGTCTTGGTTGAAAGCAATGCAAAAGTGCAAAAACGCACCAAAAACGCTACGTGTGAACATAGCCCAAATTGTGGAGGAGTATTTTTGTTTTTGGTTATTTATTTTGCCTTATATACAAGTCATTTCCCTGGAAAGGATGTTCCTTAACATATTTCCCAGGAAAATCCATTTTTGTTTCGTTTTTATATGTTTTATTGTGAGTCTGTAAAAGTGGCGTAATACTCTGACCACGTTGCTGACAGCAGTGATCTGGGAGTCAGAGATGCTTCCAGGGGTCTTCACCATGCTGTTCCCATGTCATTTGAGCACTGTTCCCATCAATTTGGGCAATTTTTAGGCCCTCTGCAGACCGCCAGTTGGAGCCGCCTGAAAAATGCTTGAGTTTCCCATACACTTACATTGGGCTCTTTGTTCGGGTCGAGCACCCGAGTATTCCAATTTGCTCCACCCGAGCAACGAGTACCCGAACATTTTAGTGCTCGCTCATCACTAGACTTCATAAATCACACTCTTCAGGTAAATGAAACATAGCCTTGTCTGGCACAAAGTAACAAAACAAGCAAAATAGTCCATACAGTGCTGCGGGTTCGCCCACTACTAGTCAGGGTCCTGTAGCACAGACACGCTGGAGGTCTCCACACCTCCAGCCACAGACACTGAATGAGACACTCGCTCTCTATTTTATACACACGCACTGGGGGTGGGGATATGTGAGCAGCCCATCCCACCAGTCTCTTATGACTGCTCATAAAACTGACCCTGATATGCTCAATTAACCCTCTCAGCACTATGAGTGCTGGAGCATGCTTTCCCGGTTTTACAACACTGAAGCTGCCAACCTCAGAGATAGATATCTCCCATCAAGGACATGTCCGGCAACCACCTTACAGTACTCAAAGAATGGTAATAAATGGTTGCACAGCCAATTGGAAGAGTGTTTCAAGTGGGGTACCATAAGGCTCTGTCCTGGCCTTGGTGTTGTTAAACATTTTTATAAATGATCTAGATAAATGAACTGAAGGTAAACTAATCAAATTTGCAGATGATGCGAAGCTAGGAGGGATAGCTAACACTAGATAAGACAGAGAAAGGATTCAGCAGGATCTAGATAAACTTGATCAATGGTAAGCAACTAATAAAATGGTATTTAACAGGGAGAAATGCAAGATCCTACATCTGGGCTAGAAAAACAAAAATGATATCTACAGACTTGGATGAATAGAACTCAGCAGCAGCACATGTGAAAAAGACTTGGGTATACTAATAGATTACAGACTGCACATGAATCAACAGTATGATGCAGCAGCAAAAATGGAAAAAAAAAGTTCTGGGATGTATTAAGAGAGGCATATAGTTTAGATCACGTGAAGTAAACATCCCACTCTACTCCTCCTAGGTCAGACCTCATTTGAAATACTGTGTCTAGTTCTGGGCACCAAATTTCGAAAAAGACATGAAAAAACTGGAGCAGGTTTAGAGAAGAGCTGCCAGGATTATGAGCGGGCTGCAAACAATGTCCTATGAGGAACGGATAAAGGATCTGGGAATGTTTAGCTTTCAAAAAAGAAGGCTAAGAAGAGACTTAATAACTGTCTACAAGTATCTGGAGGGATGTCACAGGGATCACCCTTTTTCTGATTTGCACATGAAAACAAGAAAAGCAATGGCATGAAACTGAAAGGGAGAAGATACAGATTCAATATTAGAAAAAAACTTTTTGACATTGAGGGTGATCAATGAGTGGTACACACTACCATGAGAGGTGGTGAATTCTCCTTCAAACAGAGGCTGGACAAACATCTGTCTGAGATGGTTTATTGAATTTTGCATTGAGTAGGGGGATGGACACGATGACCCTGGCGGTCCCTTCCAACTCTAATATTCTATGATTCTATGATAAGTAAATGGCTAACTCTTTATACCAGGTATATGATTTTCTTGATAATTGGTATAGCTGTAGAACCTAGTCTGTATGGTTCACATCGCCATGTATTTGTTGTAACCAATAACTGACACAGGTTTTGTTTTAGAATAATGGATCCTAGTTCTACAATAGCTCTTATGACATCTGCGTAGATTGAGCAGAAAATAAAAATATCTTTTTTATACTTATACTTGAGGGTGTGGGTGCAACAGGCTCACCAGAGGTAATGTGTGAGGCCAGATTAGAGGTGGAAAAAACGAGCTCAGAGAATCAATAGAGTACACGCACACATAAGATTCCACTTTAATTAAGAGCGGGAGGGGTTTATATACCCCCTTGGTTAGAAAGGGCTTTATTCCAACAAGCAAGAACTGGTTTGTGGGATTCAAAGATAGCTGTGTCTAAGTGTCTGGTTCGATCCAGAATCTCAGGGACTTAGAATGTGTAGGGGGAAGGGTTCTGTGTTAAAAGTCCTGCGTGATAGATTTTAGAGTATAAAATGGGAGCTGAGAAGACAAAATGGATTCTGATCTCCCAAAAGGGCAAGCAGCTCTCCATTGCGTATAGCCCCTTACTGCCCCTTTTGGAACTTTTTGTTAACCAATGATTGTGGAAACCCCTGATGGTTTTTACAAATGGTCCCACAAGCCCCTATGTTGAGTTCAACCAGACTTTTAAATAAGGGTATGATGGTGTAGTAATTGTCCACATACAGGTTATAGCCTTTTTGTGAAAATGGACTTATAAGCTCCCAAACGATTTTTCCAGATGTCCCCAGATAAGTAGGACATCCTTGTGGGTTTACTTGGCTATCTTTCCCCTTATAAATGTGAAAAGCTGATGTATATCCTGCTTAACTCTTGCACACTTTAGCGAGTTTTATTCTGAACTTTACCCTCTTAGATGGAATAAATCACTTGAGATGCTGTCTTCCTTTGAATTTTACAAGGGACTCATTAATAGAAACATTTTGTGTTGGGGTGTAGAGCATTAAGGACATTTCTGTTATCTCTTCGATGATGGGTCTGATTTTATATAGTCTGTCATGTTCTGGGGCATTTCTTGGCAGGCATTGACTATTGTCATTAAAATACCAAAATCTCGTAAGCATTTCATAGCGGGTCCTAGGAAGAACAACAGAAAACATAGGTGTGGCTTGAACAGGGTGGTTGGACCAGTAAAACCGAAAGCTCATTTTTTTAATAAGCCCCATGGCCAATGTAAGTCCTAAAAATGTTTTCATTTCAGAAAGATTAGCTGATGTCCATAAATTTGACCTAGCATAATAGGATTGTGGTTTCTGACTGTTTAATTGGAAAGCATATAAATTTGTTTGCAGGACAATATGCTCTAGCAACCTATCTGTCATAAACAAATTTAAAAAATTAACTGGTCCAAAATCTTCCACCTCCACATTTAAACCAGAAATGGCATTAAAATCAGGGATGATTGGAGTAGCTGAATACCAAGACACCCATCTGGGAAATGCTACATCAAGTGGCAAAGCCCCTTTTGATTTGCATTAGGTCTATGGCATCACAAGATTAAAAATTGACTAGCTGAATCCTTCTAAGCTCTATGTAGAATCAAGAGATACATTTTCACTGCATGACTCATGAGTCACTGCAAAAGTCCCTGGCAGAGGGGAGGAGGCAGCAGCTCTGTCAGGAGTTGAAGAGGGAAATGATTTCAGCAGGGAAAAGAGACTTCCTGTTTCTATATGGAGCAGAGAAAAGAGAAAAATGTACTGAGTAGAAGGGCAAAATGAGCAATTGTAAGTACACAGTGCTATATAATATGATGATTACAATATAAAAAGAGGATAATAACTTGGATGGGAGTGCTTCTTTAATCCCTTCATGACCTTTGTCATATATATACAACAAAAATCACGTTCCTGCCTTTGATCTGGGCTCGCACACCAAGCTCACATGTTACCCCGCACATGATGACTGATTTAATCAGTTATCATGTGCCTTTAACAGCCGAGGGTGGAACAGTGCTTCACCCACGGCTGTTAACAAGTTAAATCCCACTGTCAATCAAAGTCAGGGGGATTTAATATGCGCCATCCCATTCATCAGCTTCCCTGCGACATGATCGCAGGGCACCGATGGGTTGCCATGATAGCTGGCGGTCTGCAGAAGACCCCCATGCCTGTCAGTACATCCTCAGCTCATGTCAGCTCATGGCCGTCGTTCATAGGATATCATTATTTTTGCTACACATAGCAGTACAGAAGCACTTCTATGTGTAGTTCAGGAGATCAAGTCTCCTAAGAGGACTTTTTAAATCAGTAAAAGGTGGGAATTTTTTTTTTAAACATCTGTGAAAAATAAAAAAAAAACAAAGAATTCAAATCCCCCTACTTTTGCCCCATTAACAATAACACAATTAAAACATATATATATATTGAAAGGCAGCGCTAGTCATCATGCTTGGGGACACTCGCACCGGGTCAATTAAAGCACACCAGCCACGTTTTCCTGTATTTCACAATCCAGCAGTTTATTTTACTTCATAACTGCTATAACCGAGTCCAACTCAGTGGCTCGCTGACATATTACATATAATGTCCAGGAGCCTTTCAAGTGGCAGACAGGCCCACTTGGCTCCAGTTACAGCCTCCAGCAAAGTCACTTATTGCAAAGTCCATATAATGCAGTGTTTTACCTTTGTCGGGTTTTAGCTGCTTCAGTCAGTTTTGTTCTGCCACCACTGTGGCTTTACGGCTTCCCAGATGGGGGTCTCCAGCCCTCGTTCCTTCAAAGGCTACAGGTATGTTTTCTCACCTACATCCAGCCTCTGCCTTCCAGGACTCTTGCCTTCCAAGCCTCTGGCCCTCCAAGGCTACTGATATCGCTTACACCTTAAGGATCCAACCTCTGCCTTTCAGGCTTCACCAGGCTTCAATAGGCCTCACACTCTAGCGGTGTCCCACACGAAAACAGGCCTCACGCCATACACACCTGTCTCAAATCTACCAGGGTTTTTATACCCTCTAGTGCAGACACAGGACCTGTGCTGATGTCAGAGTCATGTGATCAGACCTTCTGTGTGCACAGGACCGGTGCAATGTTAAAGTCATGTGACCAGTCACCTGGGGGAGGTACATAGTCGGCCAAAACACACCCTGGACCATTACAGTAATGCTGCAAGCCGCTGCATTACAATATATATATTTGGTATCCATGGTCAGAAATGCGCAGTCTATCAAAATATGAAATAAATTAATCAGATCGGTAATCAGTGTAACGAGAAAAAAAATCAAAACTCCAGAATTATGTTCTTTTTGGCTGCTGCAACACTGCAATAAGAGGCGATCAAAACATTGTATGTTCCCCAAAATGCTATCAATAAAAACGTCACCTCAGGATCAAAAAAATAAGCCATCACCCAGCCCCATATCCCAAAAAATGGAAATGCTACAGGTTTTGAAAAATGTGAATATAAGCAAAAAAAAATATTTAGCTCTTTTTTTCTACTTCTGCTGCTCCTCTGAGTACTCCATTTATTCAATTTTTAAAGCAAATTATACTTTTTACTAAATGCACCAAATATGTTAATTGTTATGGTTTTTATCAACAAGGTGTTGCTCACAGGATTACTATGCAAAGCAACTTGAAGACATACCCCTAGAGAATCCTGTAAGCAATGCCCCAACAATAAATAAAAATGCCTATATCTCTGGAATTATATGACAGATTGTTATAAAGGAACAATGCAAAATAGTTGGGAGAACAGCAGGAATATAGTATGAGAAAAAAATGGTTAATTTTGACATAATGCAAGCTCATCAAATGTTAAATAAATCAAAATGAAATTATAAGCCAAAGATAATCTTGCATCAAAATAAGGGTACTGCTGATGATCAAGTTAAAAGTTGTTAAAGTGGTCTTCTAAAGTTGTCTCTTTTGATTCTCTGAGCTATGCAGTCTCTCCAAACTTCCAGCTTTAATGAGCTTGTTAGGTAATTGCTATTTCTTGGGTGACAATTTTTGTGAGCAGCTTCATTCTGCTACCACTGCTGTGACGAAATGGACCCCTTTTATATACAGTGGTGGCAAAAAGTATTGGCACCCCTGCAATTCTGTCAGATAATACTCAGTTTCTTCCTGAAAATGATTGCAATCACAAATTCTTTGGTATTATTATCTTCATTTAATTTGTCTTCAATGAAAAAACATAAAAAGAATTGTCCTAAAGCCAAATTGGATACAATTCCACACCAAACCTAAAAAAAGGGGATGGACAAAAGTATTGGCACTGTTTGAAAAATCATGTCATGCTTCTCTAATTCGTGTAACTAACAGCACCTGTAACTTACCTGTGGCACCTAACAGGTGTTGGCAATAACTAAATCACACTTGCAGCCAGTTAACATGGATTAAACTCTGTCCTGTGTCCTTGTGTGTACCAGATTGAGCATGGAGAAAAGAAAGAAGATCAAAGAACTGTCTGAGGACTTGAGAAACCAAATTGTGAGGAAGCATGAGCAATCTCAAGGCTACAAGTCCATCTCCAAAGACCTGAATGTTCCTGTGTCTTCCGTGCGCAGTGTCATCAAGAAGTTTCAAGCCCATGGCACTGTGGCTAACCTCCCTAGATGTGGACGGAAAAGAAAAATTGACGAGAGATTTCAACGCAAGATTGTGCGGATGGTGGATAAAGAACCTCGACTAACATCCAAACAAGTTCAAGCTGCCCTGCAGTCCGAGGGTACAACAGTGTCAACCCGTACTATCCGTCGGCGTCTGAATAAAAAGGGACTTTATGGTAGGATACCCAGGAAGACCCCACTTATTACCCCGAGACATAAAAAAGCCAGGCTGGAAGAAAGCCTAAAACGTTTTGGAAGAATGTTCTCTGGTCAGATGGGGCAAAAGTAGAGCTTTTTGGGAAAAAGCATCAACATAGAGTGTACAGGAAAAAAAAAGAGGCATTCAAAGAAAAGAACACGGTCCCTACAGTCAAACATGGCGGAGGTTCCCTGATGTTATGGGGTTGCTTTGCTGCCTCTAGCACTGGACTGCTTGACTGTGTGCATGGCATTATGAAGTATGAAGACTACCAACAAATTTTGCAGCATAATGTAGGGCCCAGTGTGAGAAAGCTGGGGCTCCCTCAGAGGTCATGGGTCTTCCAGCAGGACAATGACCCAAAACACACTTCCAAAAGCACTATAAAATGATTTTAGAGAAAGCACTGGAGACTTCTAAGGTGGCCAGCAATGAGTCCAGACCTGAATCCCATAGAACACCTGTGGAGAGATCTCAAAATGGCAGATTGGAGAAGGCACCCTTCAAATATCAGGGACCTGGAGCAGTTTGCCAAAGAAGAATGGTCTACAATTCCAGCAGAGCATTGTAAGAAACTCATTGATGGTTACCGGAAGCGGTTGTTCACAGTTATTTTGGCTAAATGTTGTGCAACCAAGTATTAGGCTGAGGGTGCCAATACTTTTGTCTGGCCCATTTTTGAAGTTTTGTGTGAGATGATCAATGATTTGATTTTTGCTTCATTCTCTTTTGTGTTTTTTCCTTGCAAGCAAATTAAGTGAAGATAATAATACTAAAGAATTTGTGATTGCAATCATTTTCAGGAAGAAACTGAGTATTATCTGACAGAATTGCAGGGGTGCCAATTAGTGTTGAGCGAGCACTAAAATGCTCTGGTGCTCGAAGCTCGGGCCGAGCTCACTGTGATACTCGGGTGCTCGACCCGAGCAACGAGCCCAATGTTAGTCTATGGGAGACCCGAACATTTTTGCGGCGGCTCCCCCGGCAGTCTGTAGACAGCCTAAAAAGTGCCCAAAACGATAGTGACAGTGCTCAAATGACATGGGGACAGCATGGGGATCGCCCCTGGAAGCATTTCTGACCCCCAGGTCACTGCTGTCAACAACGTGGTCAGAGGTATTAAGCCACTTTTACAGGCTCACAATAAAACGTTCAAAAACGAAAGTGAAAGTGGTTTCCTGTGAAATATGTTAACCCCTTAACGACCATGGGTCTTTCTGTTTTTGTGTTTTCCTTTTTTGCTCCCCTTCTTCCCAGAGCCAGAACTTTTTTAATTTCCATTCAATATGGCCATGTGAGGGCTTATTTTTTGCGGGATGAGTTGTACTTTTAATCACCATCACTGGTTTTACCATATCATGTGCTGGAAAATGGGAAAAAAATTCCAAGTGCAGTGAAACTGCAAAAAAATGCAATTCCACAGTTGTTTTTTGGGTCCTTTTTTTACCACGTTCACAGATTGCTAAAACTGACCTGCCATCATTATTTTCCAGGTTGTTACGAGTTCATAGACACCAAACATGTATAGGTTCTTTTTTATTTAAGTGGTGAAAAAAAAATCCAAAGCTTGCTAAAAAAACAAAAAAAAATGACGCCATTTTCCGAGACCCTTAGCTTCTCCATTTTTCGGGATCTGGGGCCAGGTGAGGGCTTATTTTTTGCGTGCCGGGCTGACGTTTTTATTGATACCATTTTGGGGTAGATCCGATGTTTTGATCGCCCGTTATTGCATTTTATTGCAAAGTTGTAGCGACCAAAAAAACTTAATTCTGGCGTTTAAATTTTTTTTCTCGTTACGCCGTTTACTGATTGTATTAATTCTTCTTTTATATTGATAGATCAGGCGATTCTGAACGTGGCGATGACAAATATGTGTATGTGTTTTTTTTTTTATATATATATATATTTTATTTTGAATGGTGTGAAAGGGGGGTGACTTAAACTTTTATATATTTTTTATTTTTTTTATTTTTTTAAAACCTTTTTTTTACACTTTCTGCTTGCTTCTATACTCTCCAGAGGAGACTAGAAGCAGCAGTTGTCTGATTGCTTCTACTGCATACAAGCGATGAGCAGATCGCTTGTATGCAGGAGAAATGCTCACTTGCTATGAGCGCTGACCACTAGGTGGCGCTCATAGCAATTGAGACATGACAACCACAGGCGTCTGCTGCAGACCCTGAGTTGTCATGCCCACCCATTGGTGACCCACAATCACGTGACGGGGTCACTGATGGGCGGGGCTTAGGACTCCCGGAAGCGAGAGTTAAATGCCACTGTCAGAGATTTAACATATTAACAGCCGCGGGTGGATTGCGATTCCAATAATCAGCCAACATGTGCTCGCTTCAGTGCGGGCTCACCGCCGGAGCCCCCGCTGAACCGGCCTTCCCGACCTGGTGCGTACTATTACTGACCAGGTCGGAAAGGGGTTAAGGAACATCCTTTCCAGGGTAAAGACTTGTGTATAAGGTAAAATAAATAACCAAAAACAAAAATACACCTTGGGCTATGTTCACAAGTAGCATTTTTTATGCGTTTTTGCACGTTTGTATTGCTTTCAACCGTGACAAATGCATTCACCGGGAAATGTCATTTTAACATTTTACAACCTTATCTGGCCATGTGCTGTGTGACACATGCATACAGTGCTAAAAAGACATGGGAACAGCATGGGGAAGACCCCTGGAAGCATCTCTGACACCCATGTCACTGCCTAAAAGTGTGCCCATCAGAAGTGATCCTTGCCGCATCAGAAGATGCAGACTTGCAACTATCCCCGTGCAAGTCCTTGTCCCAGGGCAGTGTTCAATTGTACCTCCCCCATAACTTGCAATACAAGCGTAAGTATGCAGCCTGCCACCCACCCACCCCCCAGGCTGCAATACCATACTGCTAGCTTGCTTGCACTTGAAATTGGGCCTTTTAGGCATGTGGAGGTGGAATCTGGCCACCACATCATGGCTGCGTCGGTAGCCTGGTATTCATACTCAGTCCCCAGCCGCCCGGCGGCCGGGTGTCCACGCTTGGTCCCCAGCCGCCAGGGGGCAGCCGGGTGTCCATACTCAGTCCCCAGCCGCCCCGTGGCCGGGTGCCCACACACAGTCTCCAGCCGCGTAGGGGTGGCCGGGTGTCCATAAAAGGTCCCCAGCCGCCCCTATTTGTCCCGGTGCGCCTTATACACAAGCGCGCATACCAAAACATTACCTGTGCCCTCCCCAGTGCATTTAGTGGGAAGGACAGCCTAACCACAAACACGTGGACAAGTGAATGTGGCCAGGAATGGTCCATCTCACTGACGCCTTCACACTGGGTTAATATTGTGGAAGCCGGGACACAGTTGGACACTGGGATGCAACACGTCCTCCAGACATAGAGGAATGCGGGTCCTGGGTCAATCAGGCTTCAACACAAAGTTCAGTAGGTAGACAGCAGCAGTGGACGGCCTCCTACACAATGAGTAAATTATTCATGATCATGAGGCCATCCACCTCCTTAGCTTTCTGTTCCTTGGAATGCAAGCGCATGTATGTAGTAGCAGCTAGGCATGAGGTGGTCAGCGTTTTGGCGCATATTCTACCTCCTTCGAGGATTGCTGGATGTTTTCCTGCTACTATCCCAGTTCTATGACTCCCGTTAAAACAAAGCTTCAGGTGATGAATGATGGATGAGGTGGTGGCAAAGGAGAAAGAGCAGGAGGAACAGGGACCATTCACATCAATATCAGGCCAGCCAACCACACATGTCTTGTAGGATATGTTTCCGTACCAAAAGGAGCGGTTCAGCTACACAGTTATAAGGCATACAGTGAATGCAATGCCTACCAAAAATTTCGAGGCACTCCAATGCCCCTTGGAAGTGACATGGAGGTCAGAGGGCCTTAACTAAACCGTTTTTTCCATTTATAGCAACTGGGTCTCCTGTACACTGTTGGCCTATGCAGGGAATGGAAGGCTTTCCAAAAATTATTAGGCACTGCAATGCCCCTTGAAACAGACGTGGATTACAGCGTATTAAAATCCTTCTACCCATTATTGGGGAGTGGGTCTCCCTTAGTGTTCGCCTATGCATTGAAAATCAAAAGCTGACAAAAATTAGGAGGAAATGCAATGCCCGTTGCAAGAGTCGTGGAGGTTAGAGGTAATTAAAAACAACATGTCAATGCCCCTTGGAAGAGCTGTGGAGTTCAGAGTGGTTTAACAAGACGGTTTTAATGCCCCTTAGAAGAGACGTGGAGTTCAGAGTGGTTTAACAAGACAGTTTTAATGCCCCTTGGAAGAGATGTGGAGGTCACAGTAGCTTAACAAGATGGTTTTAATGCCCCTTGGAAGAGACGTGGAGTTCAGAGTGATTTAACAAGACAGTTTTAATGCCCCTTGGAAGAGTGGTGGAGGTTACAGTGGAATAAAAAGACAATATCAATGCCCCGTGGAAGAGACGTGGAGGTCACAGTAGCTAAACAAGACGCTTTTAATGCCCCTTGGAAGAGTGGTGGAGGTCGCAGTGGAATAAAAAGACAATATCAATGCCCCTTGAAAGAGTGGTTGAGGTTACAGTGGAATAAAAAGGCAATATCAACGCCCTGTGGAAGAGACGTGGAGGTCACAGTAGCTTAACAAGATGCTTTTAATGCCCTTGGAAGAGTGGTGGAGGTCGCAGTGGAATAAAAAGAAAATATTAACGACCCTTGGAAGAGACGTGGAGGTCACAGTAGCTAAACAAGATGATTTTAATGCCCCTTACAAGAGCCATGCAGTACAGCATATTAAAAACATTATTCCCATTATTGGAGAGTGGGTCTCCCATAGTCTTTGACTATGCCTTCCAAGCAAAAGCTGCCAAAAATTAGGAAGGGGGAACTTGCAATGTCCCTTACAAGAGCCATGCAGTACAGCATATTAAAAACATTATTCCCATTATTGGGGAGTGGGTCTCCCATAGTCTTTGTCTATGCCTTCCAAGCAAAAGCTGCCAAAAATTAGGACAGTGGAACTTGCAATGCTGGCAACATGGACCACGGTCACCCTGGTGGTATAGTGGTCATGGAGGCTGAGGTTAAGGAGAAGAGCAAAAAACAGCCGAAATGAGGAAGCGTATACCCATGTGTGGGTGTGAAGCAATGCATGGGAATACACCTCCTGAAATAACACAGTGGATTTGACTTTATGTTACTCTGCTGTCATTTGGTGGTGATGAGAAGTCTGGCCCAATCCAGCCCTTGTTCATTTTGATAAGGGTCAGCTTGTCAGCATTGTCAGTGGACAGGCGAGTGCGCTTATCAGTTATAATTCCCCCAGCGGCACTAAAAACACGCTCCGATAACATGCTAGCGGCAGGGCAGGCCAGGACCTCCAAGGCATACAGAGTGAGTTCATTCCAAGTGTCCAGCTTGGATACCCAATAATTAAAAGGCACAGAGGAATCACGTAGGACGCTGGTACTCCCTCACCATCTTTTGAAACTTTCCACTCCTTGTGAGAGTACCCTGCGCCTCAGGGCCTGTAAGTTGGGCAGGTCTCAGAAAACTGTCCTAGAACATTGACAGTGTTCCCCTGCCTCTGCTGGATTGGAGTTGCGTCTCTCTCGCCTGTATGCCTTAGTTGGGCAGCGAACTGTGACCTCTGCCGCTACCGTGTTCAGATGGGAATTTTTTTAATAGTTCTGCAGCAAGGGCCTTATGGTACTGCCGCATTTTTATAGACCTCTCCAACTAAGGAATAAGAGAGTGAAAGTTCTCCTTGTAGAGGGGGTCTAAAGTGTCATCAACCAGTAATGACTGTCACCCAACATTTTGACAATGCGAGGGTCACGGTTAAGGCAGCGTAACATAAAGTCAGCCATGGGTGCCAGACTGGTAACGGGCAAGACTTCCGTGTCCTCACCAAGATGACGACTGATAGTGTTGAGCGATCACTAAAATGCTCGGGTGCTCGAAGCTCGGGCCGAGCTTACCGTGATACTCGGGTGCTCGACCCGAGCAACGAGCCCAATGTTAGTCTATGAGAGACCCGAGCATTTTTGCGGCAGTACCCCCGGCAGTCTGTAGAAAGCCAAAAAAGTGCCCGAAACGATAGTGACAGTGCTCAAAAGACATGGGGGCAGCATGGGGAGCGCCCCTGGAAGCATTTCTGACCCCCAGGTCACTGCTGTCAACAACGTGGTCAGAGGTATTAAGCCACTTTTGCGGGCTCACAATAAAACGTTCAAAAACGAAACTGAAACGGTTTTCCTGTGAAATATGTTAAGGAATTTCCTTTCCAGGGTAAAAACTTGTGTATAAGGTAAAATAAATAACCAAAAACAAAAATACTCCTCCACACCTTGGGCTATGTTCACAAGTAGCATTTTTCATGCGTTTTTGCACTTTTGCATTGCTTTCAACCGTGACAAATGCGTTCACCGGGAAATGTCATTTTAACATTTTACAACCTTATCTGGCCATGTGCTGTGTGACACATGCATACAGTGCTAAAAAGACATGGGAACAGCATGGGGAAGACCCCTGGAAGCATCTCTGACCCCCAGGTCACTGTCTAAAAGTGTGCCCATCAGAAGTGATCCTTGCCGCATCAGAAGATGCAGACTTGCAACTATCCCCGTGCAAGTCCTTGTCCCAGGGCAGTGTTCAATTGTACCTCCCCCATTCCTTGCAATGCAAGCGAAAATATGCAGCCAACCACCCACCCACCCGCAGGCTGCAAAACCATACTGCTAGCTTTCACTTGAAATGGGGCCTTTTAGTTTGGAGGAGGCCGAAGCTGGTCACTACCTCATGGCCGCTTCGGCAGCGAGGTATCCATACTCTGTCCCCAGCCGCCCGGCGGCCGGGTGTCCACGCTCGGTCCCCAGCCGCAAGGTGGCGGCCAGGTGTCCATACTCGGTCCCCAGCCACCCTGATTTCTCCTGTCACCTTCCCCCACACTTTTCTTAGCCTGGCCTGCTTTAGGGCAGCATTGGACGAGCCCACCAGAGAACCAGACTCCTCCGGTGGGCCCTGGCTCCTCCATCAGGGGAATTGAGAGTGCCTAGGTGAGGAGTATGATGATGATGATAGAAGTTAGCATCTGCTTTGTTTTCTTGGAATGCAAGAGCATGTATGTAGTAGCGGCTAGGCCTGAGGTGGTCCGCGTTTTGGCGCATATCCTACCTCCTCCGAGGATTGCTGGATGTTTTCCTGCTACTATCCCAGTTCTATGACTCCAGTTAAAACAATGCTTCAGGTGATAAATGATGGATGAGGTGGTGGCAAAGGAGAAAGAGCAGGAGGAACAGGGACCATTCACATCAATATCAGGCAGGTCAACCAGATATGTCTTGTAGAATATGTTTCTGTAACAAAAGGAGCGGTTCGGCTACACAGTTATAGGGCATACAGTGAGTGCAATGCCTACCAAAAATTTCGAGCCACTCCAATGCCCCTTGGAAATGACATGGAGGTCAGAGGGCGTTAACTAAACCTTTTTTTCGATTTATAGCAACTGGGTCTCCCGTGCACTGTTGGCCTAAGCAGTGAATGGAAGGCTTTCCAAAAATTATGAGGAACTGCAATGCCCCGTACAAGAGCCATGTGTGGCACCCCAGGGGTCTGGTCACCACAATAATAGAGATATTACGTCGGAGAGCAAGTGGGAGGTTTCCTGGTCAGGATCCCTTAAACATGCAACATCCTCCTGCCCCAGTCCTGGGAGGGGAGAATTCTGTCCTTATAAACTGGATCTGGGGCGGGGTTGAGTGAGTCAGAGAACAGTCAGAGTCAGAGTGAGAGCAAGGGAAAGTAACAGCAAGGAGCTCTGTAGGAGCTAGGAGCTAAAGACCAGGGGCTGGAAACTGAGCAGAGCTCGCCCAGGCAGAAGACAATAGGAACCGGACACAGGAGTCCGAAGCTGTGAGGACTTATATATCCAGCAGCAGAAACCAGCCGGCAGGGGATTTCAGGTCCTCTGGCCATAGAAGCCCGGAGGCTCAGTCACAAGCAAGGGACCAGCACCACCGTCGTGGAGCGGAGGCTAACTGAAGGCCCCAAGTCACCAGCCATACGGGTGAGCACTACACGGTACACTCAGGGACATGGGCTACTTCTACCCGCTTACAGCAAGGTAGCCAGGAAGAGTGCAGACAGACGGGGAGGCCTACAACTCCACCTGGACAGAGGAACTCCTGCTTGCTCACAGACTGACCAGGCCTCTTATGCTAGCCAGTACTCCCGGGAGGGTCTACCTTATAATCATCAGTAAAGACCCTGAACTGCACTGCAAAGACTCTGAGTCGTTCCTGCTGCGCTCGTGCACCATCACCCCCATCATCCACACTCACTGCCCTGAGGCTATACTCCTCACGAGGGGAGTTATCCCATTCTATGCTGCGCACACAACACCAGCCTCAGCGGTCTGCCTCGCAGCGGTGGTACTCCCTGACCGCAATCCACGGGTGGCGCAGTCGGACAATTAACCTCAAAACCTAAGAAAGACTGCCACTGGTTTGACCAGCCTGAGCCACGGGACCGAGTCACCGCCACGGAGACTACAGACCCCAGAGACCCGGCACCGGGTATCCCACACACGTGTACACACGGCCCAGGGGGCGCGTCACATGCAGTACAGCATATTACAAACATAAGTCCCATTATTGGGGAGTGGGTGTCCCATAGTATTTACTTATGCCTTGCAAGCAAAAGCTGCCAAAAATTAGGACGGAGCAACTTGCAATGCCCCTTACAAGAGCCATGCAGTACAGCATATTACAAACATAAGTCCCATTATTGGGGAGTGGGTCTCTCATAGTATTTGATTATGCTTTCCCAGCAAAAGCTGCCAAAAATTAGGATGGAGCAACTTGCAATGACCCTTACAAGAGCCATACAGTACAGCATATTACAAACATAAGTCCCATTATTGGGGAGTGGGTGTCCCATAGTATTTGCTTATGCCTTGCAAGCAAAAGCTGCCAAAAATTAGGATGAAGCAACTTGCAATTCCCCTTACAAGAGCCATGCAGTACAGCATATTACAAACATAAGTCCCATTATTGGGGAGTGGGTCTCCCATAGTATTTGCTTATGCTTTCCGAGCAAAAGCTGCCAAAAATTAGGATGGAGCAACTTGCAATGCCCCTTACAAGAGCCATGCAGTACAGCATATTACAAACATAAGTCCCATTATTGGGGAGTGGGTGTCCCATGGTATTTGCTTATGCTTTCCCAGCAAAAGCTGCCAAATATTAGGACGGAGGAACTTGCAATGCTGGCACCCTGGTGGTATAGTGGTGGTGGAGGCTGAGGATAAGGAGAAGATTAAACAGCCGAAACGAGGAAGCGTATTCCCATGTGTGGGTGTGAAGCGGTGCATGTGAATACACCTCCCGAAATAACACAGTGGATTTGACTTTATGTTACTCTGCTGTCATTTGGTGGTGATGAGAAGTCTGGCCCAATCCAGCCCTTGTTCATTTTGCTAAGGGTCAGCTTGTCAGCATTGTCAGTTGACAGGCGGGTGCGCTTATCAGTTATAATTCCCCCAGCGGCACTAAAAACACGCTCCGATAGCACGCTAGCGGCAGGGCAGGCCAGGACCTCCAAGGCGTACAGAGCGAGTTCATTCCAAGTGTCCAGCTTGGATACCCAATAATTAAAAGGCACAGAGGAATCACGGAGGACGCTGGTACGATCGGCAAGGTACTCCCTCACCATCTTTTGAAACTTTCCACTCCTTGTGAGAGTACCCCGCGCCTCAGGGCCTGTAAGCTGGGCGGGTGTCAGAAAACTGTCCCAGAACGTTGACAGTGTTCCCCTGCCTCTGCTGGATTGGAGTTGCCTGTCTCTCGCCTGTACGCCTTGGTTGGGCAACAAACTGTGACCTCTGCCGCTAGCGTGTTCAGATGGGAATTTTTTTAAGAGTTCTGCAGCAAGGGCCTTCTGCTATTGCCCCATTTTTGTAGACCTCTCCACCTCAGGAATAAGAGAGTGAAAGTTCTCCTTGTAGGGGGGGGTCTACAAGTGTCACCAACCAGTAATGACTGTCACCCAACATTTTGACAACGCGAGGGTCACGGTTAAGGCAGCGTAACATAAAGTCAGCCATGCGTGCCAGACTGGTAACGGGCAAGATTTCCGTGTCCTCACCAAGATGACGACTGACCATGCTCTCCTCCTCCTACTCCTCCTCTTCCTCCTCCCCCCTGTCCTCAGGCCACCCACGCTGAACCGACGGTATGATACTTGTACAGGTACTACCGTCTACAACGCATGATAGCAGCTCTTGTTCTTCCTCCTCCTCCTCCTCCTCTCCCTCATTATTCCCCAATGCACTTTGGGATGAGATGAGGCTGGGCTGTGTGTAATCGCCCGCTACGGCTTCTTGATCCATCTCATCATAGTCTGGCTGCAATGCCTCCTCTTTAATTCTCTGCAGAGAGCGTTGCAAAAGACAGACAAGTGGGATGCTGACACTAATGATGGCGTCATCGCCACTCACCATCTTGGTGGCCTCCTCAAAGTTTGTCAGGATGGTACATATGTCAGACATCCAGGTCCACTCCTGAGGTCTTATGTGTGGAGTCTGACCTGAATATCGACGGCCTTGTTGCAGCTGGTACTCCACAACTGCTCTCTTCTGCTCACAAATCCTTTGCAACATGTGGAGGGTAGAGTTCCAACGTGTGGGGAAATCACACACCAGTCGGTGTGCCGGAAGCTGCAAAAGCTGCTGCAACACAGCAAGGGTGGCGGAAGCTGTAGCCGTCTTGCGAAAATGAGCTGACAGGCGGCGTACCTTCACGAGCAGATCTGGCAACTCGGGGTACGATTTAAGAAACCGCTGAACCACGAGGTTAAGCACATGAGCCAGGCATGGTATGTGTGTGATCTCACCTCGCCTCAGAGCCGCCACCAGGTTACGGCCATTGTCACACACGACCATGCCGGGATGTAGGTTCAGCGGTCTCAGCCACAGATCTGCCTGCTCTTTCACAGCTGTCCACAACTCACAAGCAGTGTGAAGTTTATCACCTAAGCTTATGAGTTTCAGCACAGCCTGTTGCCGCTTGGCGGAGGCAGTACTGCAGTGCTTCCAGCTTGTAACTGATGTGGTGATATCTGAGATGGAGGCTGAACATAAGGAGGAGGAGGAGGAGGATGCGCAGGAGCTGTACACTGTGGGGGCAACTCTGACTGACATAGGGCCCACAATCGTCAGTGTGGGGAGGATGTGTTCCGTCCCAAGGTCCGACTGGGTCACGGCTTCCACTATGTTTACCCAGTGTGCCGTCAGAGAGATGTACCATCCCTGGCCACAAGCACTTGTCCACGTGTCCGTTGTCAGGTGGACTCTCCCAGTAACTGCGTTGTTGAGGACACGGCAGATGCTTTGGGACACGTGCTTGTGTAGTGCGGGGATGGCACACCGGGCAAAATAGTGTCGGCTGGGGACCGAGTACCGAGGGACGGCCACCGCCATAAGACTGAAGAAGGATTCCGTCTCCACCAGCCTAAAAGGCAGCATTTCCAATGCAAGCAGTCGTGAAATGTGCGAATTTAGGACTGTGGCCTGTGGGGCGTTAGCACCGAATTTCCGCTTTTGTTCAAAGGTCTGGGATATGGACAACTGAACGCTGCGGTGGGACGTGGATGTGTACGTTGATGCTGTTTCTTGAGAAACTGCCATAACAAGTGAAAACTGAGAGGAGGGGGCATCTTTACATGCAGTATGGACAGGGGATTGCCTTGCACACACAACAGGGGGTTCTATTGCATGCACAACAGTGGAAGAAGCAGTGGTGACATCCGCTGACACTGGTCGTGGACCCTGGGTTTCGCCCCACAAAGTCGGGTGCTTTGCTGCCATGTGCCTGATCATGCTGGTGGTGGTCAGGCTGGTAGTTTTGTCACCCCTGCTGATGCTGGCATGGCAGGTGGAACATATGGCCTTTTTGGGGTTATCAGCAGAGTCTTTAAAAAAATTCCAGACTCTGGAAGACGTACCACTTGTACTGGCAACGTCCCTCGTGTTGGTGTTACGGGGAACGGTTGCCTGCCTTCTGTCTGCGGCCACCACACTGCTTCTTCCTGCCTGTTGGGGTACTCTGCCTCCCACCCCCTGTGTGCTGCTGGCCTCACTCTGCATGTCCTCCTTCCACGTTGGGTCAGTTACTAGATCATCCACCACCTCCTCCTCTTCCACTTGCGCACCACGATCCTCCTCCTCACTTCCTGGCAATTGTGTCTCGTCATCGTCCACCTCTTGTGACAGATTGCCAAAGTCGACTTCCTGTGGCCGTGGCTGTTCAAATATTTGGGTATCGCAACATGGGATCTCCTCTTCCACCACTTCAAGCGTATCAGGCGAGGGGCCCAAATATAGAAATGGACCAGTGAACAGCTCTTCAGAGGGTCCAAGTGTGGGATCACTTGCTGTCTGATGACACTCGGCATGGTGTGAGGAAGGAGCATCAGGGTGAGGAGGAGTATGCGGTCGAGACTCACGGCTACTAAGAGTTGACCGTGTGGAAGACAGACCGGAGGTGGTGGTGCCCAGGTAACTGGAAGTATTGTCTGCTATCCAATTAATAACCTGTTCACACTGATCAGTTCTCAATACTGTTGTTGTTCTGTGCTTCCCTAGTAATTTGGTCAAGAAGTGGGAGCGAGAAGATGTGGCTGTCGGTTGTGGCACATTTTCACCTTGGCCACGGCCCCGTCCTCTGCACGAACCATCACCAGAACGTTCACTTCCCCGTCCCTTGCCACGCGCCTTGCCCATTGTAAATTAAGTAAAATAGCTTACACTTGCACTATCAATGGAAAAAGGGTAATAAAGAGTAGATTAGAACCGTGGAAGAGGAAAACCACAGTTATTGTTTACTGGGGTATACCACACTTTTTAAAATAGAGATATTTGCTGCTGAACAGTGAGCGACACACTCAAACTGCTTTTTTTTTAGATACCAAAGGCCCAAAACTGGATAGTACTGCGATTTGACCCGTGGAACTGCGAAACCACACTGGGATGTCGGGCCTACACAAGACTATTTTCAACAGATATATTTTTGTGTCACAACTAGAGATGAGCGTTGTTCGACTCGAACTGTTCGCCAATCTAAAATTCGAGCTGTTTTGGGCGGTGTTCGAGCCGTTCGGCGAACACGAACGATTTGAGAAAAATTCAGCTGTTCGAGGTTATGTTCGATAACTGTTCGTGCACCAAAATCATAACTGGATTTTTTCTCAGTAATGATGAAAATTAATGTTAATACGCAGTTTGAGTGTACAGCGGGGTGGGGGGAGGGGCAGGGGATGGATCTCTGCAGGAATAATGAAGATCTCCATTTTTTTTTCTCTTTCCCGCATTTACAGTGGGGAGGTGCAATCTGTCAGCCTATCAGCAGCGCACACACGGAGCGAAGTGCTTTTTTTAACACAAGCAAGGGCATGTGTCATTGGCAGTGTATGTCACATGTCCTTGCCCTATAAGACCAAGCCATTTTCCCCGTCGCCACCATTTTCTCACTGCTGCAGCTGCGTGTTAGACGGCACCGCTGTTGCTGTGTGCGCTATACCTTGTTAATTTCAAGCCAATTTTCGCACAAATCTACAGATAGCTTGGGAGTAGGGAATAGTTGTGATTGCAGTCCTTTTAAGGACTAGGTTACAGCATTTCCTATGACTTTTATCAGGCAGGTCTGTGCTCTTAAATAGATAGATTGTGGGAGTAAAGACTAATTGTAATTGCAGTCCTTTTCAGGACTAGGTTACATCAGTTCCTATCAGTTTTTGCCAGGCAGGTCTGTGCCAGTGCTGTGCAAGTTTTTTTCACAGCATTTGGCTGAATCTAGCAAAGCTAATCCTTTTTGGCCTATTGCAGAGTGTGTTAGTCAGTGGAGTAGCCTATCTGTGTTGCAAGATATACCACCTGTGTATAGAATACCAATTTTTTTACTACACCTAGTGAAGTAAAATCTTTTGGGCATAGCATCATTCTATTAGTCCATCTATACTGACCTCCATCAGGTTGCAAATTGAATATCATTTTTTTCTGCATCTAGCTCTGAAAAAATATTTGGGATTCTAGCAGTGTGTGGGACTTGTTCTATTAGTCCATCTATACTGACCTCCATCAGGTTGCAAACTGAATATAATTTTTTTCTGCATCTAGCTCTGAAAAAATATTTGGCCTTCTAGCAGTGTGTGGGACTTGTTCTATTAGTCCATCTATACTGACCTCCATCAGGTTGCAAATTCAAAATAATTTTTTGTCTGCATCTAGCTCTGAAAAAATATTTGGCCTTCTAGCAGTGTGTGGGACTTTCTCTATTAGTCCATCTATACTGACCTCCATCAGGCTGCAAATTAAAAATAATTTTAATCTGCATCTACCTCTGAAAAAATATTTGGTCTCCTAGCTGTGTGTGGGACTTGTTCTATTAGTCCATCTATACTGACCTCCATCAGGTTGCAAATTGAATATAATTTTTTTCTGCATCTAACCCAGCCAATAGTTTTGGCCTAATACCACAGTTTGGCCACTCAGCTCTGCTCGGTTCCCATCCATTGTTTTTTTGTGCAAACAACTCCAGAGTTGTGAATTAGTTAACCACCAAAATGAGTGGAAAAAGGCCTGCTGCTGGTGGAAAGGGGAATAGGCGTGTTGGGAAGGGGAAAAAAGGTTGTGTCCGTGGGGTAGGTGTTAAAGCAAAAGTAACATCTGCAGAAGAAAGACCATCTTCCAGCCAAACTAAAATGTCTACTTCTTTTAGCGGACAATGTGATAAGATCCCTTTCTTATGGCCACGCCAATCGCTACAAATTCCAGATGAGGCACAAAAACAGCAGGTGCTTCAACGGATATCAAGTGCTCCTTTAAGTGGGCTCTCCTCCACATCAACTTCAACATCACAAATACTCCAGTCCTCAAAAGTGTCACCCCAATCGCACTTGCTTCCTCACAGCTCCCAAATCTCCAGCTGCCCGTCTGAGGTAGAACAGATGGTTGAGTCTGCAGAGCTGTTTACTCATACTATAGCCTGGGAATCAGAGGTCGACTCCAGCGCTTCTGTGAATCCAGACGAGGAAATGATCTGCACTGATGCCCAGAATCTTTATGAGTCGGATCCAGGACCAGACGCAGAAGGTTCTGACCATAATGTAGACCCTCATTCCCAAAAAGTAACTCCTGTTGGTGGAGACAATGAGGAAGACGATGATGAGACTCAAATACCTGATTGGAGCGACAACTTTAGTTTTTTGTCAGGGCAGGAACAGGTTGGCTCTGAGGACGACGGGTGTGATAACGCACAGGGTGATGATAATGAGGTTGGAGATCCCACTTACTGTAAACCCACAGTCAGCCAAGAGATGAGGTCAGCAGAGGAGGTGGAGGAAGATGCTAGTGACGACGAGGTCAGGTTGCGCCTTCCTGGACAGAGACGTAGTACTGGAAGCACGTCAACAACTGCATCCTCAAACAAAACTCTGCCTCTCACCACAAGTCGTGGTGGCTCTTCAGGTCGCATGGGTGCTAAGCCTTGCATAGCCTGGGCATTTTTTCAGATCGATAAAGATGACCCAACTCGTGTTATCTGTAACATTTGTCAGCAAAAGCTAAATAGAGGCCAAAAAATACATAGTTTGAGTACTTCATGCATGAACCGGCACATGGACATGAAGCATAAGTTGCAGTGGGAAGCTCAGTGTGCTACAATGCGGCCTAGCCGGCCGGGCCAACCACCGTCTGCCATATCTTGTGCATCCGCGGCCTCTTCATCCTCTGTGACTGGGGGGACAGCAGTCACACCTGTTTTGGGGCGCAGACCTGCCACCTCTTTACCCGCAACAGCCAGCGTGATTGGCAGGTCATCATTTTCTTTGGAGGTGGTAACACCAGCTGGTGTTGAGCGCTGTCCGACATCGATAGCACCACCTTTGGATCAAGGCAACCTAACATGTCCGCCTGCATCTTCCTCACAGACCGGCAGTTTGCCGGGGACACCCTTATCAACCCCGTCTAAGCACAATAGCCAGCCCTCAGTCCCTCAGATGTGGACAAGTAAAAGACCATTTCCTCCTAGCCATGAGAAAGCTAAGAGGTTGAATTTCACCATCTGCAAGCTCTTGGCTACAGAAATGCTGCCTTTCCGCCTGGTGGACACAGAGGATTTTCGAGACCTTATGTCCGTCGCAGTGCCCCAGTACCAGATGCCCAGTCGGCACTACTTCTCAAAGAAAGGTGTGCCTGCGCTCCACCAGCATGTCGCACACAACATCACCGCTTCTTTGAGAAACTCTGTGTGTGACAGGGTGCATTTCACCACAGACACTTGGACGAGTAGGCATGGACAGGGGTGTTACATGTCGCTGACTGGGCACTGGGTAACTATGGTGACAGCAGGACAAGGGGCTGCTGTCCAAGTCTTGCCGTCCCCACGAGTTGTGCGTCAATCCTCTTTATGTCAAAGTTCCTCCACTGCTTCTGCCTCCTCAACCTCCTCTCGGTCTTCCACCTGCACTCAAAGCCTGTCTGGTCATGCCACAAGCTTTCTAACTGCACAGAAGGGATCCTGCACACCTCCTTACTATGCTGGCAGTAGGGCTCAACGTCATCAGGCGGTTTTTACTTTGAAATGTCTGGGAAATGTGAGTCACACAGCTGAGGAGTTGTGGTCAGCTCTGGAGAACCAATTTCATGAATGGTTGTCTCCACTGGACCTGAAACCAGGTAAGGCCGTGTGCGAAAATGCTGCAAACCTGGGTGCGGCCCTTCGACGGGGCAATGTCACACACGTACCTTGTATGGCTCACGTGTTGAACCTGGTTGTCCAGCAATTTTTAGCCCACTATCCCAGACTAGATGACCTTCTGCAGAGGGCACGGTCGCTGTGTGCTCACTTCCGCTGTTCGCATCCCGCAGCTCAGCGACTTACATCTCTACAGAAGTCATTGGGCCTGCCACTTCACCGGCTAAAATGCGATGTGCCTACCCGGTGGAATTCAACTCTGCACATGTTGCAGCGACTGTGGCAGCACCGACAAGCCCTGGTGCAATACGTTCTGACGTATAGCCTGGGCCAACGAGATCCAGAGGTGGGGCAAATCACGCTGGAGGAGTGGTCTCAGATCAGGGACCTATGCACCATTCTGCACAGTTTTGAAATGGCGACGAAGATGTTTAGTGCTGACGATGCCATTATCAGCATGACTATTCCGGTGATTTACATGCTGGAGCACATGTTAAACAGAATTCGGAGTCAGGTGGTGGCACAAGAGGAGGTGGAGGAAGTAGAGGAGGAGGAGTTGTATGCGGAAGGGCTAACATCTGCAAGGTCCAGACGGTCGGCAGCACCAAGGCAGCAGGCATGTGAGGGTGGGGGAGATGGTTTTACCAGGGCGCATGGTAGCAGCCAAACTAGTGAGGAAGGTGCAGGAGCCCAGGAAGAAGTTGAGGACGAACTGATGGAAGACTCATCAGATGAGGGAGACCTTGATCACATTTCTGTTGTGCGAGGTTGGGGGGAGAGGACAGAGGAAGGAAGCATGATTGTTACCACGCCACCAACACAACAGGGACTTGGTGCTCCTGGATGCGCAACACACATGAGTGCCTTCTTGCTGCACTACCTGCAACATGACCCTCGAATTGTGAGAATTAGAAATAATCCTGACTACTGGGTTGCCACACTGTTAGATCCCCGGTGCAAAAGTAAATTTGCAGAAATTATTCCTGCCATAGAAAGGGATGCACGCATGCAGGAGTATCAGCAGAGACTGTTGCAGAATCTTACATGTGCTTTTCCACAAAACACCAGTGGTGCACGTAGTGAATCTCACAGTTCCAACTTGCCAACCATGGGACCGTCAAGTGTTCAGCACTCAAACCGTAACAGAACCACAGTATCTGCTGGTAACATCAATTTTGCGGAATCATTTCACCACTTTTTTAGCCCATCCTTTGCAAGGCCACAGGAGACAAGAAGTCTGACACATAGTCAACGCCTAGAGACGATGGTACAGGAGTATCTCCAAGTAAACATTGAAGCCATGACAGTGTCACTGGACCCTTGCTCTTTTTGGGCTTCCAATCTGGATAAATGGCCGGAGCTAGCCACTTACGCCTTGGAGATCTTGTCATGCCCCGCAGCCAGCGTTCTGTCTGAACGTGTGTTCAGCGCTGCTGGTGGTGTGCTGACAGATAAGCGCACGCGGCTCTCCACTGATAATGTAGACAGACTCACGTTCATAAAGATGAACAAATCATGGATCCGAAACGACTTTTCTACCCCTGTGTCATCCTGGGGAGAGTAAAAGCTTGATGATTGGTTAAAATCACCCTACCAACCGTTTTAAGCTTTCAAATTACTAATCATGTTTATCTGTATCTTGGCTGGAAAATAATTTGGGCTTTGTAGCAGTGTGCAGCACTGATTCTATTAGGCCATCTATAATAAGCTCCACCAGATTTAAAATTACTAATCATGTTTATCTGTATCTTGACTGGAAAATAATTTGGGCTTTGTAGCAGTGTGCAGCACTGATCCTATTAGGCCATCTATACTAAGCTCCACCAGATTTAAAATTAATAATAATTTTTAGCTGCATCTAGCCCGGAAAAGGGAAAGTTGGACTGGATGGAATCCTATATGGATTTGGGGAGGGAGACATCGAGGGCCTCAGACTTCGCTGCATTGATTTTAAAATTTGACCATGTAACAAAGTGATCTATTTCAGCCATAACAGCATGGATGGATATATGTGATTGAGTGATATATACTAGGACATCATCAGCAAATAGAGATCACTTGTACTCGGTGCCTCCCATCTCAATCCACCTAATATTGGGGTTATGGCGAATTGATGAGAGCAGGTGCTCCGTCACTAGGATGTATAAGAGAGGGGACAGAGGACATCCCTGCCTTGTCCCATTGGTGATTGTGAAAGGTGATGAAAATGTTCTGATGCACCCCCTGGGCCTTGGGACACCCGGAGCCGGACCCTTTTTGGTGGATGCTGATGGTTGTAGTCTTCATGGCAGCGACCCGGTTCCGTGGCTCAGGGTGGTCAAACCAGTGGCGGAACTATTTATGTGGTTTTGATGTTTAAATGTCCTACTACGCCACCCGTGGATTGCGGTCAGAGTGAACCGCCGCTGCAGGGCAGACCGCTGAGGCTGGTGTTGTGGGTGCAGCAGAGCGTAGCATAACTCCCCACGGGAGGAGTATAGCCTCAGGGCAGTGTATGCGGAGGATGGGGGTGATGGTGCAGGGCAGCAGCAGTAACGACACGGAGTCAGTGATGCAGTCCAGGGCCTTTACTCACAGTTCTTATTATCCAAACCACGTCTGCAGGTAACGGCTGCCCACGTCGTACTGTGCTCACCAGGTGAGGGGCTCAGACAACTCCCAGATAACTTTGGAGCGCTTCACAGGACCCCCTTTGTGTGTCCTTTGTCTGGCCTTTCTTACCAACCCTTCTGTCCGGCTGCCTCGGGCCTCCTCTTGGTAAACTTGGCGTCAGTTTCCCTGACCCTATGTGGTGCCTTCCTAGCGGGTGTAGCAAGGGGCTGCGCCACATAAAATGTCACAGCCTCCGGTTTCTAGCTGAGTTTCCTGCCTCCACTAGTTTCGGGGACCGGTCTCCCCCTTTAGCCTGACCCCTCCACGCAGGTGGATTCGGGCGTGCGGTGGCGACTCGCCCGTCCGCACCCCTGAGATCCCTTCATTCCTCGTTCCTGGAGACTTCTCCGCTTCTCTTCCTTCCTTCTCCCTCTTCCAGGCCTGGGCCTCTGTTACTAGGCCCGCCTCCGGAGCAGAGCTCATGCAGAGCCCCTGCTCCCTGCCACTTCTGCTCAGACTTCTCTGCACTGAACTAAGATGGTGCCCACCTTTTATACTCCCTTCTCAATGCACCCAGGAACTGCTTCCTCCCTGCTCCTGCACTACAGGGTTCCCCTTCCTCAGTGTTGCCTCCCCCCACTCCAGCCAGGGACAGGGACTGTCGTGCCCATCTCAGAGGCATATTGGTCGCCCTGCCCCACGGCAATGTGGTGTAATGCATGCAGGTGTTGGGTCCTGATCCACACTCCATCCTTACCTGAGAGTGAGATATCACACCTCTGGGTGAGGTGCAATACCTCTGTAGCAACCGAGCCCTCAGGGTGCTACAGTTCCATTTATCTTCAGCCTAGGTGACGTATTGTGATACAGGGCCGTGATTTTGGCTATAAAAGGGTCCCCTAGACCCCTACCCCAAGCTTTTTAAGAGAATCATATATGGCGTGCCAGGAGACTCTATGGAATGCTTTCTCAGCATCCAACGAGAGTATCTAATTACAAATTTTTAACTGCATCTAGCCCAGGAAATACTTTGTGCCTAGTCAGCGGATTATCCCGGCTGTTAAGCAAGCTAGACCACGTGTAGTTTGGACACTTAATTTTTTCAAAGGAAATGCTTCGGGACCACGGGATACTCAGTGAAGAGCATCAGGAGGCACCCCAAGGCATAGGGGCTGGGACTGGCAGTAGGATGCCTTGCGGTGGACAGCCGAGCTCGATCCTTATAAAAGCTTTTTAACTGCAGCAGCTTTAGTGGACGCTACTGGAGCTGGAATTACGCGGCTGCTGGCATGAGACTTGCCCTCCAATAGATCCTTGTAAATGGATTTAAAGTGTATTCATTCAAATTAGAGAGACAATTTAAATTAAAAAGCTTAGAGCTGCCTCCACCACAGGGGGGCTCGCTCGACCCACCAGCGGACAGGCACCAGTATTGGGAGAGGGGGGCTGGCCGTCAGGGTTCACCGCGGCTCTGGCACAAACCCGGCGACACGGAGCTGGCACGGGCAGGAGCGGACTGAACGTGTCGGCTTCTCACTTTTTGGATTTTAGAAGGGCATGACATGCCTATATCTGTGTCTCCCCCTCTTTTTACTCCTCCACCTCTTTTCTTTTCGCATGACTATATGTACTTGTCACTTTTCCATGTGTTAGTTGTGTCTTCTGAGCAGTTTGTCAGCTTTTGGACACCTTTGAAGGTGTTTTCTATGTGTTTCTATGTGTTTTTGTTTGCCTGCCATTGGTTTTAACGGTGTTCGAAGGTGTTCGACGAACAGTTCGACGAACAGTTCGGCGAACACACGGGTGTTCGACGAACCGAACCGAACTCGAACACTACGGGGGTGGCTCAACACTAGTCACAACAGTCAGGAGACACTACTATTTTTCTTTATGGAAAAAACTACCAAAACCTGAATAATAGAGATTTTTTACCGTGGAACAGCAAAACCACAGTTATAATTTACTGGTGTATACCAGGCTTTTTAAAATATATATATATTTGTGGCTGAACAGTGAGCGACACACTCAAACTGTTTTTTTTAGATACAAATGGCCCAAAAGTGGATAATACAGAGGTTTGTACCGTGGAACTGCAAAACCACACTTGTATTTCTCGGGCCTACACCAGACTATTTTCAACAGATATAGTTGTGTCTGAAAAATCAGGGAGACACTATTATTATTTTTATACAGCAAAAAATGCCACAAACAGGATAATAGAGATGTTTTACCGTGGAACATCAAAACCACAGTAATAATTTACTGGTGTATACCAGGCTTTTTAAAATATATATATATTTGCGGCTGAACAGTGAGCGACACACTCAAACTGTTTTTTTTAGATACAAATGGCCCAAAAGTGGATAATACAGAGATTTGTACCGTGGAACTGCAAAACCACACTTGTATTTCTCGGGCCTACACCAGACTATTTTCAACAGATATAGTTGTGTCTGAAAAATCAGGGAGACACTATTTTTTTTTTTTTTTACAGCAAAAAATGCAAAAAGCAGGATAAGAGAGATTTTTTACCGTGGAACAGCAAAAGCACACTTCTGTCTCTCTGGCCTACACCAGACCATTTTCAACAGATATATTTGTGTCTGAAAAATCAGGGAGACACTATTATTATTTTTATACAGCAAAAAATGCCAAAAACAGGATAATAGAGATGTTTTACCGTGGAACATCAAAACCACAGTAATAATTTACTGGTGTATACCAGGCTTTTTAAAATATATATATATTTGCGGCTGAACAGTGAGCGACACACTCAAACTGGTTTTTTTAGATACAAATGGCCCAAAAGTGGATAATACAGAGATTTGTACCGTGGAACTGCAAAACCACACTTGTATTTCTCGGGTCTACACCAGACTATTTTCAACAGATATATTTGTGTCTGAAAAATCAGGGAGACACTATTTTTTTTTTTTTTACAGCAAAAAATGCAAAAAGCAGGATAATAGAGATTTTTTACCGTGGAACAGCAAAAGCACACTTCTGTCTCTCTGGCCTACACCAGACTATTTTCAACAGATATATTTGTGTCTGAAAAATCAGGGAGACACTATTATTATTTTTATACAGCAAAAAATGCCAAAAACAGGATAATAGAGATGTTTTACCGTGGAACATCAAAACCACAGTAATAATTTACTGGTGTATACCAGGCTTTTTAAAATATATATATATTTGCGGCTGAACAGTGAGCGACACACTCAAACTGTTTTTTTTAGATACAAATGGCCCAAAAGTGGATAATACAGAGGTTTGTACCGTGGAACTGCAAAACCACACTTGTATTTCTCGGGCCTACACCAGACTATTTTCAACAGATATATTTGTGTCTGAAAAATCAGGGAGACACTATTTTTTTTTTTTTACAGCAAAAAATGCAAAAAGCAGGATAATAGAGATTTTTTACCGTGGAACAGCAAAAGCACACTTCTGTCTCTCTGGCCTACACCAGACTATTTTCAACAGATATATTTGTGTCTGAAAAATCAGGGAGACACTATTATTATTTTTATACAGCAAAAAATGCCAAAAACATGATAATAGAGATGTTTTACCATGGAACATCAAAACCACAGTAATAATTTACTAGTGTATACCAGGCTTTTTAAAATATATATATATTTGCGGCTGAACAGTGAGCGACACACTCAAACTGTTTTTTTAGATACAAATGGCCCATAGAACTGTAAAACCACACTTCTATTTCTCTGGCCTACACCAGACTATTTTTAACAGATATATTTGTGTCTGAAAAATCAGAGGCACACTTTTTTTGGGGGGGGGGGGCACCAAAAGGTTAATAAGATGGGTATTTGTACATTGTGAAGGAGGAAAAAAAAAAGAGGATTTAGATAAAAAAAAAGGATTTTTCCTGGCCCCCGGGACCTGGAGCTAAGTCCAGCAATTTCAGCAACAGGAGCAGCACACAGGACTGTAATGCAGCGTTTGCTGGTATAACCACTGCGTCTCCTATACAGCCTGCCTGCCTGCCTGCCTGATATACCTGGGATGGATATTAGTCCTGAGAAGGACTGTTTGTTTGATCTGGCAGCCTTTACAGACCCTACACTAACTATTTTGCAGGATATATCTCTCCCTAAATTAGCAGCGCTGTCCCTACACTGTCTGATCCGGAGCGACTGTGTCCAAGATGGCGGCGCCCGGTTTTAAATACTCGAGGTGACGCTGTGAGGCCAGCCAATCACTGTAATGCCCACAAACAACATAGCTGCGGCATTACAGTGACTGGCTGGCAATCCCTGCATGTTCATTGGCTCTGTAAAGAGCGCCAAACATGCAGGGCGGAGAACCGAGCTCCCGCCCGAGTAGCTGGCTATGTGTTATATGCTGTTAGTTGTTGAGGATCCAATAAAGTCTTAATATTGTGATTCTCTCACCCTGTGTTGTCTGAGTAGTGTTCCACCCACGGTTGAGGAGTTTGGGCGTTCAGTTGGGGATGAGCCCTGGTCCACGTTGTCTTTCTAAAGGCGGATGGGCCAGCGGACGAGAGCACCCACTGACCCCGTGTCCTTACAATTGGTGGCAGCGGTGAGACACTACTCATCCTGGTTTATCCAGGAGAGCTGCAGGGGACTGGTGTTCATGGACACCGTACAGGGGCTAAACAACCATGGAGGCATATAAGCATACTCAGCAAGCCACAGGTGAGGCATTCAGGTTTCGGACACTGCCATGTCCAAACCCCTCTAGCTCAGCCATGGGACATGGGCCGGAGAAGAGATACGACCGCAGCAGTAAATGAATGCTACAGGATATGCGCCAGAGACAAAATGTTGAATACAGGAGCGCTGACACTCCGGCGGCTTTGATCCAGAAATTGGTCCATTGGGAGATCCAGAATGAGGTGGAGGACGATGAGGACCCCGTCGACGTTGTACCCGAGGATGTCCACCATGTGTCTCATCTTGGGTCTCGTGACAATCTGGAAACCACCCAATCCCCAGCAGAACAAGCCAAGGAATGGTTGGCTTCCTTGGGGCTGAAGCTTCAAGAGAAGAAAGGGCTGCTGTTTTACAAGCAGTGCTTGGAGCTACAATTTCCTTACCACCAGCGCCCATCTCCACAATAGACCGCCACCAAGGAATTCTTCTTCGCTACAGGGAAATACCAGTGATGAATGAATCCAGCATGGAGATTGATGAACACTTGCAAAACTTTGAGGTGATGATGAGTAGTGTTGAGCCACCCCCGTAGTGTTCGAGTTCGGTTCGGTTCGTCGAACACCCGTGTGTTCGCCGAACTGTTCGTCGAACTGTTCGTCGAACACCTTCGAACACTGTTAAAACCAATGGCAGGCAAACAAAAACACATAGAAACACATAGAAAACACCTTCAAAGGTGTCCAAAAGCTGACAAACTGCTCGGAAGACATAACTAACACATGGAAAAGTGACAAGTACATATAGTCATGCGAAAAGAAAAGAGGTGGAGGAGTAAAAGGAGGGGGAGACACAGATATAGGCATGTCATGCCCCTCTAAAATCCAAAAAGTGAGAAGCCGACACGGCCAGTTCGTTCCTGCCCGTGCCACCTCCGTGTCGCCGGGTTTGTGCCAGAGCCGCGGTGGACCCTGTCGGCAAGCCCCCCTCTCCCAATACTGGTGCCTGTCCGCTGGTGGGTCGAGCCCCCCTGCAGTGGGGAGGGGGGTAACATCTGCAGAAGAAATACCATCTTCCAGCCAAGCTAAGATGTCGACTTCTTTTCGTGGACAATGTGATACGATCCCTTTCTTACGGACACGCCCATCGCTACAAATTCCAGATGAGGCACAAAAACAGCAGGTGCTTCAGCGGATATCAAGTGCTCCTTCAAGTGGGCTCTCCTCCACCTCAATTTCAACATCACAAATATTCCAGTCCTCAGAGGTGTCACCCCAATCGCACTTGCTTCCTCACAGCTCCCAAGTCTCCAGCTGCCCGTCTGAGTATGGGGTAACACAGATGGTTGAGTCTGCAGAGCTGTTTACTCATACTATAGCCTGGGAAACGTAAGTCTGCTCCAGAGCTTCTGTTAATCCAGACGAGGAAATGATCTGCACTGATGCCCAGAATCTTTATAAGTCGGATCCAGGACCAGATGAAGAAGGTTCTGAGCATAATGTAGACCCTCATTCCCGAACTGTCACTCCTGTTGGTGGAGACAATGATGAAGACGATGATGAGACTCAAATACCTGATTGGAGCGACAACTTGACTTTTCGGTCAGGGCAGGAAGAGGTTGGCTTTGAGGACGACGGGTGTGATAACACACAGGGTGATGATGACGAGGTTGGAGATCCCACTTACTGTCAACCCACAGTCAGCCAGTCGATGAGGTCAATGGAGGAGGTGGAGGAGGATGTGACTAGCCCAGGGGATGGGGATGACTCGGTACCCGGGCCTTTGCCTGGCCTTGGGGATGTCGCGGTGGTCGGCTCCCTGGCCCGTATCCTGGGGTCACTCTTTAAAAGAGTGGATGATTGTTAATTTTATAAGAGTTTGTGACGCCACCTGTGGTATCTGGTGAGAAGCACCAGCGCTGCAGCAGTCCACTGAGACCCGTGATAAGGCTGCTCGATGGTATAGCTCCCCACAGGTGGAGCTTGGTCTCAGGGCAGCGTATGCAGGGGGAATGCAGGACAGGCGAGACCCAGCTGGGTCAGAGCAAGAACGGGAACGGACACGGTAGTCACTTCAGTACCTTTTACTGGAGGAAATTCAGGCACATCCCGGAGCACTGTAGGGTGAAGGGTGAATATCAGGATCCTCCCCAATGAGCGGGTGTAGGGCCTCCTGTTTCTTGCCTCTGCGTAGTAAGTTTCTGACCTGCCTGGAGCTAGGCCTAACTTTGTCTCTGTCCTGCGCTGGCTGACCCTGTGGTAGGGCCTTTTCTTGGAGTTCACGCTCCCACTATGCGGGGCCTAAGCGTCTCCTGGCTCTGTTACGTATCAGCACCTTAGCCATCCTGGGACTTGTAGTTCTCCAGGGATTCCGGTTATGCCTTACTGAATCTAGTTAGCAGGAGCCTCGTGCTCCACTGCTGAACTATTAACTGAGTTCTCTAGACTAGACTGAGCTCCACAGCAGACTGACCTCTCTTAGGCTTCTCTACTGCAGGAACTCTTCAGAGGAACTGAACTGCCTAGCTCCACCTTCCCTATTTATATCCCTAACGGGCTCCCTCTGCTGGTCTGAGGTGGAAGGTGGAGATGTGTGAATGTTTATGGGGGCCTCTTGTGGAGGATTCCATCAATACACTCTTCTAGGATATGTGATAACAAGCACAGCGGGGCGTCACAGATGCTATTGACGACGAGGTTAGGTTGCGCCTTCCTGGACACAGATGGAGTACTGGAAGCACGTCAACAACTGCATCCTCAACCACAACTCTGCCTCTGACCACAAGTCGTAGTGGCTCTTCAGGTCGCATGGGCTCTAAGCCTTGCACAGCCTGGGCATTTATTCAGAATGATAAGGATGACCCAACTCGTGTTATCTGTAATATTTGTAACCAAACCATAAGTAGAGGCCAAAAAATCCATAGTTTGAGTACTTCATGCATGAACCGGCACATGGATATGAAGCATAAGTTGCAGTGGGAAGCTCACTGTGCTACAATGCGGCCTAGAAGGCTGGGCCAACCACCGTCTGCCCCATCTTGTGCATCCGCGGCCTCTTCATCCTCTGTGACTGGGGGGACAGCAGTCACACATGTTTTTGGACGCAGACCTGCCACCTCTTTACCTGCAACAGCCAGTGTGATTGGCAGGTCATCAGTTCATTGGGAAGTGGAAACACCTGCTGGTGTTGAGCGCTCTCTGACATCGAGAGCACCAGCTTTGGATCAAGGCAATCTAACATGTCCGCCTGCATCTTCCTCACAGACCGGCAGTTTGCCGGGGACATCCTACTCAACCCCGTCTAAGCACAACAGCCAGCCCTCGGTCCCTCAGATGTGGAAAAGTAAAAGACCATTTCCTCCTAGCCATGAGAAAGATAAGAGGTTGAATTTCACCATCTGCAAGCTCTTGGCTACAGAAATGCTGCCTTTCCGCCTGGAGTACACAGTGGATTTTCGAGACCTTATGTCCGTCTCAGTGCCCCAGTACCAGATGCTCAGTCGGCACTACTTCTCAAAGAAAGGTGTGCCTGCGCTCCACCAGCATGTCGCACACAACATCACCGCTTCTTTGAGAAACTCTGTGTGTGACAGGGTGCATTTCACCACAGACACTTGGACGAGTAGGCATGGACAGGGGCGTTACATGTTGCTGACTGGGCACTGGGTAACTATGGTGACAGCAGGACAAGGGGCTGCTGTCCAAGTCTTACCGTCCCCACGAGTTGTGCGTCAATCCTCTTTATCTCGAAGTTCCTCCACTGCTTCTGCCTCCTCAACCTCCTCTCGGTCCTCCACCTGCACCCAAAGCCTGTCTGGTAATGCCACCTGCATTCTAACTGCGCAGAAGGAATCCTGCACACCTCCTTACTATGCTGGCAGCAGGGCTCAAGGCATCAGTGTTTACTTTGAAATGTCTGGGAAATGTGAGTCACACAGCTGAGGAGTTGTGGTCAGCTCTGGAGACCCAGTTTCATGAATGGTTGTCTCCACTGGACCTGCAACCAGGGAAGGCCGTGTGCGACAATGCTGCATCGCCGGGGCAATGTCACACACGTGCCTTGTATGGCTCACGTGTTGAACCTGGTTGTCCATAAATTGTTAGCCCACTATCCCGGACTAGATGGCCTTCTACAGGGGGCACGGTCGCTGTGTGCTCACTTCCGCCGTTCGCATCCCGCAGCTCAATGACTTACATCTCTACAGAAGTCGTTGGGCCTGCCAGTTTACCGGCTGAAATGCGATGTGCTGACACGGTGGAATTCAACTCTGACCATGTTGCAGCGACTGTGGCAGCACCGACAAGCCCTGGTGCAATACGTTCTGACGTATAGCCTGGGCCAACGAGATCCAGAGGTGGGGCAAATCACGCTGCAGGAGTGGTCTCAGATCAGGGACCTATGAAGTTGACGTGCCCCCTGGGCCGTGGGGTACCCTGAGCCCGGCCAGTAGACGCTGGGGGTTGTAGTCACTGTGGCGGTGACCCGGTCCGTGATCCAGGGCGGTCAATCCAAGGGTAATTTGTATATATGGGTTTTATAATGTCTGACTACGCCACCTCTGGAGTGGGGCAAAAGGGGCCGCCGCTGCGGAACAGTCCTCTGAAGCTGGTGGTTTTGCATCAATGGTATTATTACTCACCACAGGAATAGTGTAGCTTGAGGGCAGTGTGGGTGGATGACGGTGGTTGTAGTGCAGGGAGTCAGTAATGAACACAGAGTCCATGTGATGCAGTCCCAAGATCTTTACTCACAGTTGTTGCAGTCCAGATTACAGGTACCAGAGCAATCTCACCCGTCGTGCTGTGCGTACTCAGTGAGGGGCTCAGTCCACCCCCAGATAGCTCCGGAGTACTTAGCAGGACCCCCTTCTGTGTGTCCTTTCTCTGGCCTTCTACCTGCACCTCACACCCAGTGACACTTCTATCCGGTATCCTCGGGCCTTGGCGGGCGACTTGTGTTCCGTCCCCTGGGTCCTATGTGGCTACCTTCTTAGTGAGACTGGTGTGGACTTTTACCTGCAGTACATGAAATGCTGCAGCCTCCGGTTTCTAGTTGAGCCTTTCTGTTTCTCCGCTAGTTGAGGGACCGGTTCCCCTTATCTGGTCTGACCCCTCTACCTCCTGGTAGCAGCAGGAGTACGGGTGGCCTTCTGCACGGCCCATAGCCCTAGGGTCCCTTCGGTTCCTGGAGCCTTCCTGCTCCCACTCCTCTCTTCTCTCCTTCAGTCCTGGGCCTCCCAGGCTAGGCCCGCCTCTGGAGCAGAGCTCATGCCGAGCCTCTGCTCCTGTCACTTTTCCTCCTCTGACTGGCTTGCTCTTTCTAAGATAGCTTCCTATTTATACTCTCCCTGTCATGTGCTCCGCTAAGCTGCTCCCCTAAGCACCCACTACATAGGACCCTTCCACCAGCTAGAGACCTGGGACTGTGCTCTCCCTTAGGAGCAATCTTGCCCTACCCCCACTGCGGGTATGTGTTGGATGCAGGTGTTAGGGTCCCGAGCCATATGCCTTCCTTACCTGAGGGTGAGATACCACACCTCTGGGTGAGATGCAGTAACTCTGTGGCGACTGAACCCTCAGGGGCGCCACACACCCTTCTGCACAGTTTTGAAATGGCGACGAAGATGTTTAGTGCTGACGACGATGCCATTATCAGCATGACTATTCCGGTGATTTACATGCTGGAGCACACACTAAACAGAATTCAGAGCCAGGTGGTGGGACAAGAGGAGGTGGAGGAAATAGAGGAGGAGTCGTATGCGGAAGGAATAACATCTCCAAGGTCCAGACGGTTGGCAGCACCAAGGCGGCAGGCATGGGAGGGTGGGGGAGAGGGATTAACCAGGGCGCATGGTAGCAGCCAAACTGTTGAGGAAGGTGCAGGAGCCGAGGTAGAACTGGCGATGGGCATGGAAGACTCATCAGATGAGGGAGACCTTGATCACATTTCTGTTGTGCGAGGTTGAGGGGAGAGGGCAGAGGAAGGAAGCATGATTCTTACCTCGCTACCAACACAACAAGGACTTGGTCCTCCTGGATGAGCAAGACTCATGAGTGCCTTCTTGCTGCACTACCTGCAACATGACCCTCAGATTGTCAGAATTCGAAGTAATCCCGACTACTGGGTTGCCACACTCTTAGATCCCCGGTACAAAAGTAAATTTGCCGAAATAATTCCTGCCATAAAAAGGGATTGACGCATGCAGGAGTATCTGCAGACGCTGTTGCAGAATCTTACATGTGCTTTTCCACAAAACACCAGTGGTGCACGTAGTGAATCTCACAGTTCTAACTTGCCAGCCGTGAGACTGTTGAGTCTTCATCACTCAAACCATAACAGTAACACAGTATCTGCTGGTAACAGCAATTTTGTGGAATCGTTTCACCACTTTTTTAGACCATCCTTTGCAAGGCCACAGGAGACAAGAAGTCTGACACATAGTCAACGCCTAGAGAGGATGGCGCAGGAGTATCTCCAAGTGAACATCGAAGCCATGACTGTGTCACTGGACCCTTGCTCATTTTGGTATTCCAATCTGGAAAAATGGCCGGAGCTCGCCACTCACGCCTTGGAGATCTTGTCATGCCCTGCAGCCAGTGTTCACTCTGAACGTGTGTTCAGCGCTGCTGGTGGTGTGCTGACAGATAAGCACACGCGTCTGTCCACTGAGAATGTAGACAGACTCACGTTCAAAACCAGGGGAGGAGTCCTGAGGAGATAATTTGCATATTCCCACTGCATTTTGGGGTAAGTGAAGAGTCTCCGCGAGCTCAAAGAACACTGGATTTTGGCTGTTGGAGCTGAAAAGAGGACATCGTTAAACCAGGGGAGGAGTCCTGAGGAGATAATTTGCATATTCCCTCTGCATTTTGGGGTAAGTGAAGAGTCTCCGCGAGCTCAAAGAACACTGGATTTTGGCTGTTGGAGCTGAAAAGAGATCGGTAAACCGCGCGCCGGGAGGCGCGCGCATTTTGAAGCTTTTTTCACTGTTTTCAGAACATTAACAGTAAGAACATGGAAGAGTCCAGGAGCCATTTGGTGAGCTGCATATCCTGCTACATGTTCACAGACTTGCCAGTGGAAAAGCCAAACTTCACATGCCAGAAATGCAAGCTTGTGTCCCTGTTGGAGGAAAAGTTGCGAAATCTAGAAGAGAGGTTAACTACCTTGAAAATCATTAAGGAAGGTGAAGAGTTCTTAGACAGAGCAGAATTATCTCTTCATGATTCAGAAAGAGAAGAAATTCGAACTGCACCTGATGAAACAGAGGAATGGAAGCATGTGACCCACAGAAGCAGGAGGATCGAGAGGCAGTCAGCACCCATACTGCTCAGGAACCAGTACCAGGCTCTCACGCAGGAGAACCATGAAGAAATACCGCAAAATAAGACTTTGCCAGCAATGAATAACCTTGTAAGCCCTCAGAATCCTCCTGGATGGAGAAAGAAGAATGTTGTGAAGAAAAAACGGAGAGTGGTGGTCATGGGGGATTCCCTGCTATGAGGAACAGAGGCCGCTATCTGCAGACCAGACATAACCTCAAGAGAAATGTGCTGTCTTCCAGGAGCAAAAATTAAAGATGTGTCTGACAGGATATCAAGACTCTTCAGACCTACAGATCACTACCCATTCCTGCTAATACATGTGGGGACAAATGACACCGCAAGAAAGGACCTGGAAACCATCTGCAGTGACTTTGAAGACTTAGGCAAGAAAGTGAAAGAATTGGGAGCGCAGGTGGTCTTCTCATCCATCCTCCCAGTGGATGGCCATGGAACAATGAGGTGGAATAAGATTCTACAGGTGAACAACTGGCTACGTCGATGGTGCCGTCAACAAGGATTTGGATTTCTGGATCACGGAATGAATTACCTATACGATGGACTACTTGCTAGAGATGGGGTGCACCTTACGAAGACTGGAAAACGTGTATTTGGAAGTCGCCTTGCTACACTCATCAGGAGAGCTTTAAACTAGAACAATGTGGGAAGGGAAGCAAAAGGCCAGAAAAAGCCATACAGCTGACAAATACTATTGAGATCTCTGCTACTGGAAGTGGAAAGGAAGAACAAAGACAAAACAATTTAAATAATAAAAATATGGGAGGAAGAGAAACCAATCACAAACTAAAATGTTTTTATACAAATGCACAAAGCATGGGCAACAAACAAGGAGAATTAGAACTACTAATGCAGGAAAAGGAATATGATGTCATTGGAATCACTGAAACTTGGTGGGACGATACACATGATTGGAATACAAGGCTAAAAGGATACAACTTATTTGCAAGAAACAGACTTGATAAACGAGGAGGAGGTGTCGCATTGTATGTTAGAAAAGCGTATATCTGCACAGAGATTGAAGCTTCAGAGACTGGGAGTTCTGTGGAAACTGTTTGGGTAAGAATACAAGGAGAGAACAACGGAAAGGACACCATTGTAGGCATTTACTACAGGCCACCTGGGCAAGCTGAAGATATGGATGAACTCTTTATGTATCAAATGACCAAGTTCTCCAAAAAAAATGACGTAGTGGTCATGGGAGATTTCAACTATCCAGACATTTGTTGGGAATCTCTCTCAAGTAAAACTAACAGGTCAAGCAAATTCTTATCCTCTCTTGCTGACAACTTTATCTTCCAAAAGGTAGGGGAGAAAACAAGGGGATCTGCTACTTTGGATCTAATCCTTATAAACAGGGAGGAAATGGTTGAGGAGGTGAAGGTGGCTGGGACCCTAGGAGGCAGCAATCATGCTATTATAGAATTTTGGATAACTAGAGGAGGAAGACATGTGAAGACTCAAACTTCAAGGTTAGATTTTAGAAAGGCAGATTTTAAGAGACTCAGAAAGAGAATAGGAGGGATCCAATGGCTGGATGTCCTTAAGGACAAAAATGTCCAGGAAGGATGGGAAATTTTTAAAAATGAGATTCTCAAAGCACAATCGTTAACAATCCCGAAAAGTAGGAAGAATGGGAAGCATTTAAGGAAACCAGGATGGATGAACACAGAACTTAAACACATGCTAAAAAGAAAGAAAGAAATGTTTATTAAATGGAAAGAGGGAAGCATATCTAAAGAAGATTATAATGCAGTCTGCAGATCCTGCAGGGCACGTATCAGTTTAGCTAAAGCTGACAATGAATTAAGGCTTGCAAGAGATGTCAAAAGCAATAAAAAAGGATTTTGGGGGTATGTCAAAAGTAAAAGAAAAGTCAAAGATGCTATAGGATTTTTACAGGATGAAAATGGAGAAATGGTAAGAGAGGATGTTGAGAAGGCCGAACTTTTTAACTCCTATTTTGCATCTGTTTTCTCTCAGAAAGAAAATGTAACATCAACTAATCTTCACTGTCCTTTTAAAGGAATAGAGGAATCCAAGTTATCTGTAAACAGAAAGATTGCGAGGGAATATTTAGCTAACATAAATGAGTTCAAGTCTCCAGGTCCAGATGAATTACACCCCAGAGTACTGAAGGAGATCGTAGAAGAAATTTTAGAACCACTCTCCATAATCTTTGAAAATTCTTGGAGAACAGGAGAAGTCCCAGAAGACTGGAGAAGAGCAAATGTTGTTCCTATCTTCAAAAAGGGGAAGAAGGTGGACCCAGGGAACTATAGGCCGGTGAGTCTGACTTCTATACCAGGAAAGATCTTTGAATAAATTATTAAACAACATGTATGTAAGTACCTGGATAAGAATGAAGTGATTAACCAGAGTCAGCATGGGTTTGTAGCTAACAAGTCATGTCAGACTAACTTAATTTCCTTCTATGACAGAATCACTGACTGGGTGGATCAGGGAAATGCTGTAGATATAGTATATCTTGACTTCAGCAAAGCATTTGACAAAGTATCTCACACCATCCTTATTGAAAAAATGACCAAGTATGCAATGGACCAGGCAACTGTTAGGTGGATTCATAACTGGCTTAGTGATCGGACTCAAAGGGTGGTTGTAAATGGCTTCACATCCAGCTGGATGAATGTCTCAAGTGGGGTACCACAGGGCTCCGTCCTGGGACCTGTATTGTTCAACATCTTTATCAATGATTTAGATGAAAGAATTGAGGGTAAACTGATTAAATTTGCTGATGACACAAAGCTAGGAGGGATAGCTAATACTAGAGAAGAGAGAGGGAAGATTCAAAAAGACCTAAATAAACTGGAGCAGTGGGCAGCAACCAACAGAATGGTTTTTAACAGGGAAAAATGCAAAGTACTACATCTGGGCAATAAAAATGAAAAAAGCATATACAGAATGGGAGGAATAGAGCTAAGCAACAGTACATGTGAAAAAGACTTAGGTATACTAATAGATTATAGACTGAACATGAGTCAACAGTGTGATGCAGCAGCAAAAAAGGCAAATACAATTCTGGGATGTATTAACAGAAGCATACAGTCTAGATCACGTGAAGTCATTATCGGTCTTTACTCCTCTTTGGTCAGACCTCATCTGGAATACTGTGTACAGTTTTGGGCACCACATTTTAAAAAAGACATAGACAAACTGGAGCAAGTTCAGAGAAGAGCGACCAGAATGGTGACTGGTCTGCAAACCATGTCCTATGAGGAACGGTTGCAGGATTTGGGAATGTTTAGCTTGCAAAAAAGAAGACTGAGAGGAGACTTAATAGCTGTCTACAAATATGTCAAGGGCTGTCACATTGTAGAAGGATCATCTTTATTCTCATTTGCACAAGGAAAGACTAGAAGCAATGGGATGAAACTAAATGGGAGGAGACACAGATTAGATATTAGAAAAAACTTTTTGACAGTTAGGGTGATTAATGAGTGGAACAGGCTGCCACGAGAGGTGGTGAGTTCCCCTTCAATGGACGTCTTCAAACAGAGGCTGGACAGAAATCTGTCTGAGATGATTTAGTGAATCCTGCTTTGAGCAGGGGGTTGGACCAGATGACCCAGGAGGTCCCCTCCAACTCTACCATTCTATGATTCTATGATTCATAAAGATGAACAAATCATGGATTCGCAAGGACTTTTCTACCCCTGTGTTATCCTTGGGAGACTAAAACCTTGAGGATTTGGTAAAATCACCTCACCAACCATTTTAAGCAACTGTGGGGCAATTGATGCCACTTAACCCTAGAACGCATGACCATAAAAATCTACACTTTCATATACCTGGGGCCTTTTAGGCTCGTGTACAAATAACATGGAATAACTCAAACTCAAATGACAAACAACAATATACATGAAGAATACCTAGAGTTTCAAAATTCTAACTAAAGTAATCTTGCAGAAAATAGAAAACAATTAACAGGGCGGGCCTGCGAGGCCCCAGGTATGCGTTCTAGGGTTAAGTGGTGTCTGTGCCACAATTTTGGGAAAAAATGGAGACTCTTTTTGGAGTCCCCTTGCTGTGTCTTACGTGACGTTGGCATCGTCAATTCCAGGTGGGTTGGGTCGCTCCCCCCCCTTTTTAACTGTAAGAAACTAGATACAATATGGCTTGGGGTAACACAGATGGTAGAGTCTGAAGAGCTCAGAGGTCTGCTCCAAATCTTCAGTGTCTGCTAGTCAGCGTAGAATTTTTAACTGCATCTAGCCTAGGCAATACTTTCGGCGTAGTAGCCCAGCTGCGAAGCAAGCTGCACCGCCTGTGTATCTAATAAGAATTTTTAAATGCATCTAGCCTAGGCAGACTGTGGGGACCCCCAACCAAACCCAGACACTCAGCCCCCCTACAGCCCCCCTTTCCTTGACAATACAATAATGTAACTCTTACAACTGGATGGGTGAGGATCGATCACAGCTTTATTAACTCTTTATACTCATTCCATTAGAAAGGCATTTTATTTCTAAAATAATTCAGCTTGTTGCAGCATGCCCTGGGTCTCCACTCCGGCAAGTTGGCCAACAAGTGTAACTCTCCAACATGTCCTTTCTATTTCCAGGCCACGGAGGATCCTGCGTACTCGTATGCAGGACTCTGACCCCCACCCATCACTCTTAACGCTTGTTCCACTCCGTCCTGGAGTCCTGACAGGAATATGTCCAGTTCAATATTCATTAAGTGAACAACGTCGGGCCGTATGAGGCCTGCTTTATCTCCTTCCAGTTGTCGGTGTCGTATCACTACACCGCCTCTGTCTCTTCTAAATTTTGCCATCCGAATATTTATTACCCGCCTTGTCCGTTTGATGGCCGTGATGTCTCGCGCACCTTGCCATACCGCTATTGGCACAATCTCTGACCATACTATCGCTAGTTTTGTGAAAAATTCTCTGAAGCGCTCAGTGTCTAGTTTCATTATTGCCATTAGTTATGCGCTGTTATGATGACCTAGGTTGTTTCCCCCGGCCTGTATAACTAAGATGACCGGACATCTTGCCTCTCTCCCTACCTTGATTACCTCCATTAGTACCTGTGGCCATAGCAGGCCTCTAATACCTCTCTAGTTGAAATATGTGTTATGAAACTCTAATTTCCTCCCACCTGGGCAGACTTTCGCCCTTTTTTCTGCCCAATACATATACGAGTGGCCTATCACCCACACTGTTGGCTTAGCGTCACCTGTAAAAGAAACAAACCACGTTAGGATAACAAGTCCGGTCTTATGTATCTTGCCAAACACGTGGATCGCCATCTCCCTATCCTCTGAACTTCGGTTTCTGACAGTCCTGCTCTTGCTGCTTCCGTGGCCGCGCCTATGCGGAATGAGTGTGTCCCGTAATCTTTGGGGTGGTTCCCTGCCGATGTTATGCATTTATTAAATATAGCTTGGAACTGGTATCTTGATAATGGCATTCCATGAATGTGTGATAGGAAGAAATTACTTTGTGATCTGATGGTTAGATATGTTTTTACTATTGTTACCCAACTCAGTGTACCGTTTGTGGGTTGTAGAAGTACCCAAGTGCCCCTGCCCGCTGGAACCGTTTTCGATTTGTGTATGCGTAGACGTATTGCATTATTGGCTATGACTACGTCCTGGTGTAATAAGCCTCCACTGGTGGTAATTTTGGATTGAGGGACTAATTCGCTTATGCATAGCGCCCCGAAGAAGGCGATCTCAAATGCAGTAGACAGTAGTGTTGCTTCAAATTGTGAGTGTCATGTTAATGGTGTTAGGGATATGATGTGAGAACTCAGTTTTAGTGACACGGGATGGGACGTCTACACTCCTGACTTGGCTGACCCCTTTTCCACCCTTTTATGGATTGTCTGATGATGAACCTTTGTCACATCTCCCCAATTCAGTAGTTGGAAGTGAAATGCTACTCCGGTCAGACACCGCTGCGCTGACGCCCCTGACATGCCCCTCATAATTAGCTGGTGGAGAAATTCTATGGTGACTTGTGTTCTGGCTTGTTCACATTGGTCAACCCGTCTGCCTGCTACTAGTCGTGTCCACTCTTCCCATGCCTTACCGTATGCTTGCCATGTCGACGGGGCAACTGACGCTCTGATTAATGGCATCAACTATTCGCCACTAGATCCCATAGGGAAGGTGGGCAACTGTTGCCCGATGGGTGGGCGTTGTTGAAGAGCTCTGTGAAAATCTGCCAATTGAATTGTTATAAAGCGTTAGCAGCAGCTTTAGACCCCTCAGCATAGTGGCTAGCGCGGACCCATACATTGTGTTTTAGGCACAGGAATGCTAGCCTGGGTAGTAGGCCTAGCACTGGGGGAGACGATGATGCCTTCTTATTAATGCAGTGCGCTAGGCTGGTGTTTTTTGTTATGAAGCGTATATTTTTGTAAGCCAGGCGCGCGCCCCATATTTCTATTGCTACCACTATTGGGAAGAAAAATTATTTTCAGGGCTAGATGCAGCTAAAAATTATTATTAATTTAAAAGCTGGTGGAGCTTGGTATAGATGGACTAATACAATGAGTCCCACACACTGCTAGAAGGCCAAATATTTTTTCAGAGCTAGATGCAGATAAAAATTATTTTTCATTTGCAACTAGAGATGAGCGTTGTTCTACTCGAACTGTTCGCCAATCTCAAATTCGAGCTGTTTTGGGCGGTATTCGAGCCGTTCGGCGAACACGAACAATTTGAGAAAAATTTGGCTGTTCGAGGTTATGTTCGATAACTGTTCGTGCACCAAAATCATAACTGGATTTTTTCTCAGTAATGATGAAAATTAATGTTAATACGCAGTTTGAGTGTACAGCGGGGTGGGGGGAGGGGCAGGGGATGGATCTCTGCAGGAACAATGAAGCTCTCCATTTTTTTTTCTCTTTCCCGCATTTGCAGTGGGGAGGTGCAATCTGTCAGCCTATCAGCAGCGCACACACGGAGCGAAGTGCTTTTTTTCACACAAGCAAGGGCATGTGTCATTGGCAGTGTATGTCACATGTCCTTGCCCTATAAGACCAAGCCATTTTCCCCGTCGCCACCATTTTCTCACTGCTGCAGCTGCGTGTTAGACGGCACCGCTGTTGCTGTGTGCGCTATACCTTGTTAATTTCAAGCCAATTTTCGCACAAATCTACAGATAGCTTGGGAGTAGGGAATAGTTGTTATTGCAGTCCTTTTAAGGACTAGGTTACAGCATTTCCTACGACTTTTATCAGGCAGGTCTGTGCTCTTAAATAGATAGATTGTGGGAGTAAAGACTAATTGTAATTGGAGTACTTTTCAGGACTAGGTTACATCAGTTCCTATCAGTTTTTGCCAGGCAGGTCTGTGCCAGTGCTGTGCAAGTTTTTTTCACAGCATTTGGCTGAATCTAGCAAAGCTAATCCTTTTTGGCCTATTGCAGAGTGTGTTAGTCAGTGGAGTAGCCTATCTGTGTTGCAAGATATACCACCTGTGTATAGAATACCAATTTTTTTACTGCACCTAGTGAAGTAAAATCTTTTGGGCATAGCATCATTCTATTAGTCCATCTATACTGACCTCCATCAGGTTGCAAATTGAATATAATTTTTTTCTGCATCTAGCTCTGAAAAAATATTGGGCTTCTAGCTGTGTGTGGGACTTGTTCTATTAATCCATCTATACAGACCTCCATCAGGTTGCAAACTGAATATATTTTTTTCTGCATCTACCTCTGAAAAAATATTGGGCTTCTAGCTGTGTGTGGGACTTGTTCTATTAATCCATCTATACAGACCTCCATCAGGTTGCAAACTGAATATATTTTTTTCTGCATCTACCTCTGAAAAAATATTGGGCTTCTATCTGTGTGTGGGACTTGTTGTATTAGTCCATCTATACTGACCTCCATCAGGTTGCAAACTGAATATATTTTTTTCTGCATCTACCTCTGAAAAAATATTGGGCTTCTATCTGTGTGTGGGACTTGTTGTATTAGTCCATCTATACTGACCTCCATCAGGTTGCAAACTGCATATATTTTTTTCTTCATCTACCTCTGAAAAAATATTGGGCTTCTAGCTGTGTGTGGGACTTGTTCTATTAATCCATATATACAGACCTCCATCAGGTTGCAAACTGAATATATATTTTTTTGCATCTACCTCTGAAAAAATATTTGGCCTTCTAGCTGTGTGTGGGACTTGTTCTATTAGTCCATCTATACTGACCTCCATAAGGTTGCAAACTGAATATAATTTTTTTCTGCATCTAGCTCTGAAAAAATATTGGGCTTCTAGCTGTGTGTGGGACATGTTGTACTAGTCAATCTATACTGACCTCCATCAGGTTGCAAACTGCATATATTTTTTTCTTCATCTACCTCTGAAAAAATATTGGGCTTCTAGCTGTGTGTGGCTCTTGTTCTATTAATACATCTATACAGACCTCCATCAGGTTGCAAACTGAATATATTTTTTTCTGCATCTACCTCTGAAAAAATATTGGGCTTCTAGCTGTGTGTGGGACTTGTTGTATTAGTCCATCTATACTGACCTCCATAAGGTTGCAAACTGAATATAATTTTTTTCTGCATCTACCTCTGACAAAATATTTGGCCTTCTAGCTGTGTGTGGGACTTGTTCTATTAATCCATCTATACAGACCTCCATCAGGTTGCAAACTGAATATATTTTTTTCTGCATCTACCTCAGAAAAAATATTGGGCTTCTAGCTGTGTGTGGGACTTATTGTATTAGTCCATCTATACTGACCTCCATAAGGTTGCAAACTGAATATAATTTTTTTCTGCATCTACCTCTGAAAAAATATTGGGCTTCTAGCTGTGTGTGGGACTTGTTGTATTAGTCCATCTATACTGACCTCCATCAGGTTGCAAACTGAATATATTTTTTTCTGCATCTACCTCTGAAAAAATATTGGGCTTCTAGCTGTGTGTGGGACTTGTTGTATTAGTCCATCTATACTGACCTCCATAAGGTTGCAAACTGAATATAATTTTTTTCTGCATCTACCTCTGAAAAAATATTTGGCCTTCTAGCTGTGTGTGGGACTTGTTCTATTAGTCCATCTATACTGACCTCCATAAGGTTGCAAACTGAATATAATTTTTTTCTGCATCTACCTCTGAAAAAATATTTGGCCTTCTAGATGTGTGTGGGACTTGTTCTATTAGTCCATCTATACTGACCTCCATAAGGTTGCAAACTGAATATAATTTTTTTCTGCATCTACCTCTGAAAAAATATTTGGCCTTCTAGCTGTGTGTGGGACTTGTTCTATTAGTCCATCTATACTGACCTCCATAAGGTTGCAAACTGAATATAATTTTTTTCTGCATCTACCTCTGAAAAAATATTTGGCCTTCTAGCTGTGTGTGGGACTTGTTCTATTAGTCCATCTATACTGACCTCCATAAGGTTGCAAACTGAATATAATTTTTTTCTGCATCTACCTCTGAAAAAATATTTGGCCTTCTAGCTCTGTGTGGGACTTGTTCTATTAGTCCATCTATACTGACCTCCATAAGGTTGCAAACTGAATATAATTTTTTTCTGCATCTACCTCTGAAAAAATATTTGGCCTTCTAGCTGTGTGTGGGACTTGTTCTATTAGTCCATCTATACTGACCTCCATAAGGTTGCAAACTGAATATAATTTTTTTCTGCATCTACCTCTGAAAAAATATTTGGCCTTCTAGCTGTGTGTGGGACTTGTTCTATTAGTCCATCTATACAGACCTCCATCAGGTTGCAAATTGAATATAATTTTTTTCTGCATCTAACCCAGCCAATAGTTTTGGCCTAATACCACAGTTTGGCCACTCAGCTCTGCTCGGTTCCCATCCATTGTTTTTTTGTGCAAATAACTCCAGAGTTGTGAATTAGTTAACCACCAAAATGAGTGGAAAAAGGCCTGCTGCTGGTGGAAAGGGGAATAGGCGTGTTGGGAAGGGGAAAAAAGGTTGTGTCCGTGGGGTAGGTGTTAAAGCAACAGTAACATCTGCAGAAGAAAGAACATCTTCCAGCCAAACTAAAATGTCTACTTCTTTTAGCGGACAATGTGATAAGATCCCTTTCTTACGGCCACGCCAATCGCTACAAATTCCAGATAAGGCACAAAAACAGCAGGTGCTTCAACGGATATCAAGTGCTCCTTTAAGTGGGCTCTCCTCCACATCAACTTCAACATCACAAATACTCCAGTCCTCAAAGGTGTCACCCCAATCGCACTTGCTTCCTCACAGCTCCCAAATCTCCAGCTGCCCGTCTGAGTATGAGGTAGAACAGATGGTTGAGTCTGCAGAGCTGTTTACTCATACTATAGCCTGGGAATCAGAGGTCGACTCCAGCGCTTCTGTGAATCCAGACGAGGAAATGATCTGCACTGATGCCCAGAATTTTTATGAGTCGGATCCAGGACCAGACGCAGAAGGTTCTGACCATAATGTAGACCCTCATTCCCAAACTGTAACTCCTGTTGGTGGAGACAATGAGGAAGACGATGATAAGACTCAAATACCTGATTGGAGCGACAACTTTAGTTTTTTGTCAGGGCAGGAACAGGTTGGCTCTCAGGACGACGGGTGTGATAACGCACAGGGTGATGATGATGAGGTTGGAGATCCCACTTACTGTCAACCCACAGTCAGCCAAGACATGAGGTCAGCAGAGGAGGTGGAGGAAGATGCTAGTGATGACGAGGTCAGGTTGCGCCTTCCTGGACAGAGACGTAGTACTGGAAGCACGTCAACAACTGCATCCTCAAACACAACTCTGCCTCTCACCACAAGTCGTGGTGGCTCTTCAGGTCGCATGGGTGCTAAGCCTTGCATAGCCTGGGCATTTTTTCAGATCGATAAAGATGACCCAACTCGTGTTATCTGTAACATTTGTCAGCAAAAGCAAAGTAGAGGCCAAAAAATACATAGTTTGAGTACTTCATGCATGAACCGGCACATGGACATGAAGCATAAGTTGCAGTGGGAAGCTCAGTGTGCTACAATGCGGCCTAGCCGGCCGGGCCAACCACCATCTGCCTTATCTTGTGCATCCGCGGCCTCTTCATCCTCTGTGACTGGGGGGACAGCAGTCACACCTGTTTTGGGGCGCAGACCTGCCACCTCTTTACCCGCAACAGCCAGCGTGATTGGCAGGTCATCATTTTCTTTGGAGGTGGTAACACCAGCTGGTGTTGAGCGCTGTCCGACATCGATAGCACCACCTTTGGATCAAGGCAACCTAACATGTCCGCCTGCATCTTCCTCACAGACCGGCAGTTTGCCGGGGACACCCTTATCAACCCCGTCTAAGCACAATAGCCAGCCCTCGGTCCCTCAGATGTGGACAAGTAAAAGACCATTTCCTCCTAGCCATGAGAAAGCTAAGAGGTTGAATTTCACCATCTGCAAGCTCTTGGCTACAGAAATGCTGCCTTTCCGCCTGGTGGACACAGAGGATTTTCGAGACCTTATGTCCGTCGCAGTGCCCCAGTACCAGATGCCCAGTCGGCACTACTTCTCAAAGAAAGGTGTGCCTGCGCTCCACCAGCATGTCGCACACAACATCACCGCTTCTTTGAGAAACTCTGTGTGTGACAGGGTGCATTTCACCACAGACACTTGGACGAGTAGGCATGGACAGGGGCGTTACATGTCGCTGACTGGGCACTGGGTAACTATGGTGACAGCAGGACAAGGGGCTGCTGTCCAAGTCTTGCTGTCCCCACGAGTTGTGCGTCAATCCTCTGTATGTCAAAGTTCCTCCACTGCTTCTGCCTCCTCAACCTCCTCTCGGTCTTCCACCTGCACCCAAAGCCTGTCTGGTCATGCCACAAGCTTTCTAACTGCGCACAAGGGATCCTGCACACCTCCTTACTATGCTGACAGTAGGGCTCAACGTCATCAGGCGGTTTTTACATTGAAATGTCTGGGAAATGTGAGTCACACAGCTGAGGAGTTGTGGTCAGCTCTGGAGAACCAATTTCATGAATGGTTGTCTCCACTGGACCTGAAACCAGGGAAGGCCATGTGCGACAATGCTGCAAACCTGGGTGCGGCCCTTCGCCGGGGCAATGTCACACACGTGCCTTGTATGGCTCACGTGTTGAACCTGGTTGTCCAGCAATTTTTAGCCCACTATCCCAGACTAGATGGCCTTCTGCAGAGGGCACGGTCGCTGTGTGCTCACTTCCGCCGTTCGCATCCCGCAGCTCAGCGACTTACATCTCTACAGAAGTCGTTGGGCCTGCCACTTCACCGGCTAAAATGCGATGTGCCTACCCGGTGGAATTCAACTCTGCACATGTTGCAGCGACTGTGGCAGCACCGACAAGCCCTGGTGCAATACGTTCTGACGTATAGCCTGGACCAACGAGATTCAGAGGTGGGGCAAATCACGCTGGAGGAGTGGTCTCAGATCAGGGACCTATGCACCCTTCTGCACAGTTTTGAAATGGCGACGAAGATGTTTAGTGCTGACGATGCCATTATCAGCATGACTATTCCGGTGATTTACATGCTGGAGCACATGTTAAACAGAATTCGGAGTCAGGTGGTGGCACAAGAGGAGGTGGAGGAAGTAGAGGAGGAGGAGTTGTATGCGGAAGGGCTAACGTCTGCAAGGTCCAGACGGTCGGCAGCACCAAGGCGGCAGGCATGTGAGGGTGGGGGAGATGGTTTTACCAGGGCGCATGGTAGCAGCCAAACTAGTGAGGAAGGTGCAGGAGCCCAGGAAGAAGTGGAGGACGAACTGATGGAAGACTCATCAGATGAGGGAGACCTTGATCACATTTCTGTTGTGCGAGGTTGGGGGGAGAGGACAGAGGAAGGAAGCATGATTGTTACCTCGCCACCAACACAACAGGGACTTGGTGCTCCTGGATGCGCAACACACATGAGTGCCTTCTTGCTGCACTACCTGCAACATGACCGTCGAATTGTGAGAATTAGAAATAATCCTGACTACTGGGTTGCCACACTGTTAGATCCCCGGTACAAAAGTAAATTTGCAGAAATTATTCCTGCTATAGAAAGGGATGCACGCATGCAGGAGTATCAGCAGAGACTGTTGCAGAATCTTACATGTGCTTTTCCACAAAATACCAGTGGTGCACGTAGTGAATCTCACAGTTCCAACTTGCCAACCGTGGGACCGTCAAGTGTTCAGCACTCAAACCGTAACAGAACCACAGTATCTGCTGGTAACATCAATTTTGCGGAATCATTTCACCACTTTTTTAGCCCATCCTTTGCAAGGCCACAGGAGACAAGAAGTCTGACACATAGTCAACGCCTAGAGACGATGGTACAGGAGTATCTCCAAGTAAACATTGAAGCCACGACTGTGTCACTGGACCCTTGCTCTTTTTGGGCTTCCAATCTGGATAAATGGCCGGAGCTAGCCACTTACGCCTTGGAGATCTTGTCATGCCCCGCAGCCAGCATTCTGTCTGAACGTGTGTTCACCGCTGCTGGTGGTGTGCTGACAGATAAGCGCACGCGGCTCTCCACTGATAATGTAGACAGACTCACGTTCATAAAGATGAACAAATCATGGATCCGAAACGACTTTTCTACCCCTGTGTCATCCTGGGGAGAGTAAAAGCTTGATGATTGGTTAAAATCACCCTACCAACCGTTTTAAGCTTTCAAATTGCTAATCATGTTTATCTGTATCTTGGCTGGAAAATAATTTGGCCTTTGTAGCAGTGTGCAGCACTGATTCTATTAGGCCATCTATAATAAGCTCCACCAGATTTAAAATTACTAATCATGTTTATCTGTATCTTGACTGGAAAATAATTTGGGCTTTGTAGCAGTGTGCAGCACTGATCCTATTAGGCCATCTATACTAAAGCTTCACCAGATTTAAAATTAATAATAATTTTTAGCTGCATCTAGCCCGGAAAATAATTTTGGGGCTCCGAGATGCGCAAGACACATAAGTGCCTTCTTGCTGCACTACCTGCAGCATGACCCTCATATTGTCAGAATTCGAAGTAATCATGACTACTGGGTTGCCACACTCTTAGATCCCCCAAACTTTTCGATCAACCTTTTCATTTTAATAAAGACCAAAAAAATGGTCATTTTTGAAATTATAAGCATTAGCAGGTTGTTAGAAACTGAAATCAAACAGTTTTCAACTCAAAACTTTATTCTAGGTGATGTTACATTTTCACATAGGACCCCTTGTTCGAAAGGAGCTTCTGAACTCCCTCGTCCATTGAATTTGTCAGGTTTTGGATGGTTTCTGCTTCAATTGTTTTGCATGAGGACAGAATACCCTCCCAGAGCTGTTGCTTAGATGTGAACTGCCTCCCGCCATCATAGACACTCCTTTTAATGATGCTCCAAAGGTTCTGAATGGGGTAGAGGTCAGGGGAGCATGGGGGTCACACCATAAGTTTGTCCCCTTTTATGCCCATATCAGCCAGAGATGCAGATGTTTTATGTGCAGCATGAGATGGTGCATTATCATGCAGAAAAATGACCTTGCTGTGAAATACACGGTTCTTCTTCTTGAACCATGGCAGGAAGTGCTGTTTGAGAAAATCCACATACATTATGGAGTTCATCTTTAGCGCCTTCAGGGATCCTAAAGGGGCCGACAATCTCTCTCCCCATGATTCCAGCCCAAAACATTACTCCACCTCCTCCTTGTTGGCGCTGTAGCCGTGTTTGCGTGGGGTGTCCATCAACCAGCCATCCTCCACTCCATCCATCTGGACCATCGAGCGCTGCACGGCACTCATCCGTGAACAAAACAGTTTTGAAATCAGTCTTCATGTAATGTTTGGCCCACTGGAGCCGTTTCTGCTTGTGTGAAGTGGATAGAGGAGGTCGACAGGATGGCGTATGCACAGCTGCAAACCTCTGAAGGACCCTGCATCTTGTTGTTCGGGGGACGTTGGAGGCACAAGCAGCTTCAAAAACTTGTCTGCTGCTATGACAAGGCTTTTTTGCCGCTGCTCTTTCAACCTGATGTAATTGCCTGTAGGAAAGAGTCCTCAATTTGCCCTTATCAGCACGCACACGTGTGTACTGTGAATCAGCTACATACTTCTTGATTACCAAGACACTTCATCCTGATCATCGCACAATGTTGATTGTAGTCATGCCTTGACCTAAACACTCCACAATTTGTTGCTTCTCAGCAGCCGACACATCCTTTTTCTTTCCCATTTTGGCAGAAAATGTAGGCTGCTTAATAATGTGAAACAGCCTTCTTAAGTAGTCTTGCCTTTCATTGGACACACCTGCCAAACTAATTAGCACAGGTGTCTGCAATTGCTTACAGTGATATAAAGAGCCCTGACACACATCACCATCAATGAGTTTAACTGACAAACAAACAAATTCTTCCCTTATCACTCCTAAACACTTTTTGCATAATAATTTGGAACGCAGTGTACATGTGCTTTTCCACAAAACACCAGTGGTTCACGTAGTGAATCTTACAGTTCTAACTTGCCAACCGTGGTCTGTATGGAGTTGTTCAATAAAGGGCCCAAAATTAAGATAACATAGATGGGAGAGGTCTTTATGAATAGGAATTCCTATGTATTTGATACCCTGTGAGGGCCAGGCAAAGGGAAAGTTGGACTGGATGGAATCCTATATGGATTTGGGGAGTGAGACATCGAGGGCCTCAGACTTTGCTGCATTGATTTTAAAATTTGACCATGTAACAAAGTGATCTATTTCAGCCATAACAGCATGGATGGATATATGTGATTGAGTGATATATACTAGGACATCATCAGCAAATAGAGAGCACTTGTACTCGGTGCCTCCCACCTCAATCCACCTAATGTTGGGGTTATGGCGAATTGATGAGAGCAGGTGCTCCATCACTAGGATGTATAAGAGAGGGGACAGAGGACATCCCTGCCTTGTCCCATTGGTGATTGTGAAAGGTGATGAAAATGTTCTGACGCACCCCCTGGGCCTTGGGACACCCGGAGCCGGACCCTTTTTGGTGGATGCTGGTGGTTGTAGTCTTCGTGGAGGCGACCCGGTTCCGTGGCTCAGGGTGGTCAAACCAGTGGCGGAACTATTTATGTGGTTTTGATGTTTAAATGTCCGACTACGCCACCCGTGGATTGCGGTCAGAGTGAACCGCCGCTACAGGGCAGACCGCTGAGGCTGGTGTTGTGGGTGCTGCAGAGCGTAGCATAACTCCCCACGGGAGGAGTATAGCCTCAGGGCAGTGTATGCGGAGGATGGGGGTGATGGTGCAGGGCAGCAGCAGTAACGACACGGAGTCAGTGATGCAGTTCAGGGCCTTTACTCACAGTTCTTATTATCCAGACCACGTCTGCAGGTAACGGCTGCCCACGTCGTACTGTGCTCACCAGGTGAGGGGCTCAGACAACTCCCAGATAACTTTGGAGCGCTTCACAGGACCCCCTTTGTGTGTCCTTTGTCTGGCCTTTCTTACCAACACTTCTGTCCGGCTGCCTCGGGCCTCCTCTTGGTAAACTTGGTGCCAGTTTCCCTGACCCTATGTGGTGCCTTCCTAGCGGGTGTAGCGAGGGGCTGCACCACATAAAATGTCAGAGCCTCCGGTTTCTAGCTGAGGGTCGTTTCCTGCCTCCACTAGTTTGGGGACCGGTCTCCCCCTTTGGCCTGACCCTTCCACGCAGGTGGATTCGGGCGTGCGGTGGTGACTCGCCCGTCCGCACCCCTGGGATCCCTTCATTCCTCGTTCCTGGAGCCTTCTCCACTCCTGTTCCTTCCTTCTCCCTCTTACAGGCCTGGGCCTCTGCTACTAGGCCCGCCTCCGGAGCAGAGCTCATGCAGAGCCCCTGCTCCCTGCCACTTCTGCTCAGACTTCTCTGCACTGAACTAAGATGGTGCCCACCTTTTATACTCCCTTCTCAATGCACCCAGGAACTGCTTCCTCCCTGCTCCTGCACTACAGGGTTCCCCTTCCTCAGTGTTCCCTCCCCCCACTCCAGCCAGGGACAGGGACTGTCGTGCCCATCTCAGGGGCATATTGGTCGCCCTGCCCCACGGCAATGTGGTGTAATGCATGCAGGTGTCGGGTCCTGATCCACACTCCATCCTTACCTGAGAGTGAGATATCACACCTCTGGGTGAGGTGCAATACGTCTGTAGCAACCGAGCCCTCAGGGTGCTACAGTTCCATTTATCTTCAGCCTAGGTGACGTATTGTGATACAGGGCCGTGATTTTGGCTATAAAAGGGTCCCCTAGACCCCTACCCCAAGCTTTTTAAGAGAATCATATATGGCGTGCCAGGAGACTCTATGGAATGCTTTCTCAGCATCCAACGAGAGTATCTACTTACAAATTTTTAACTGCATCTAGCCCAGGAAATACTTTGTGCCTAGTAGCAGTGTCTGCTAGTCAGCGGATTATCCCGGCTGCTAAGCAAGCTACACCACCTGTAGTTTGGACACTTAATTTTTTCAAAGGAAATGCTTCGGGACCACGGGATACTCAGTGAAGAGCATCAGGAGGCACCCCAAGGCATAGGGGCTGGGACTGGCAGTAGGATGCCTTGCGGTGGACAGCCGAACTCGATCCTTATAAAAGCTTTTTAACTGCAGCAGCTTTAGTGGACGCTACTGGAACTGGAATTACGCGGCTGCTGGCATGAGACTTGCCCTCCAATAGATCCTTGTAAATGGATTTAAAGTGTATTCATTCAAATTAGAGAGACAATTTAAATTAAAAAACTTAGAGCTGCCTCCACCACAGGGGGGCTCGCTCGACCCACCAGCGGACAGGCACCAGTATTGGGAGAGGGGGGCTGGCCGTCAGGGTTCACCGCGGCTCTGGCACAAACCCGGTGACACGGAGGTGGCACGGGCAGGAGCGGACTGAACGTGTCGGCTTCTCACTTTTTGGATTTTAGAAGGGCATGACATGCCTATATCTGTGTCTCCCCCTCCTTTTACTCCTCCACCTCTTTTCTTTTCTCATGACTATATGTACTTGTCACTTTTCCATGTGTTAGTTGTGTCTTCAGAGCAGTTTGTCAGCTTTTGGACACCTTTGAAGGTGTTTTCTATGTGTTTCTATGTGTTTTTGTTTGCCTGCCATTGGTTTTAACGGTGTTCGAAGGTGTTCGACGAACAGTTCGACGAACAGTTCGGCGAACACACGGGTGTTCGACGAACCGAACCGAACTCGAACACTACGGGGGTGGCTCAACACTATTTGCAACCTGATGGAGGTCAGTATAGATGGACTAATAGACCAAGTCCGAAACACAGCTAGAAGTCCAAATATTTTTTCAGAGCTAGATGCAGATAAAAATTATTTTTAATTTGCAACCTGATGGAGGTCAGTATAGATGGAGTAATAGAGAAAGCCCCCAGACTGCTAGAAGGCCAAATATTTTTTCAGAGCTAGATGCAGACAAAAAATTATTTTGAATTTGCAACCTGATGGAGGTCAGTATAGATGGACTAATAGAGAAATTCCCACACACTGCTAGAAGGCCAAATATTTTTTCAGAGCTGGATGCAGATAAAAATTATTTTTAATTAGCAACCTGATGGAGGTCAGTATAGATGGACTAATAGAGAAAGTCCCACACACTGCTAGAAGGCCAAATATTTTTTCAGAGCTGGATGCAGATAAAAATTATTTTTAATTTGCAACCTAATGGAGGTTAGTATACATGGACTAATAGAGAAAGTCCCACACACTGCTAGAAGGCCAAATATTTTTTCAGAGCTAGATGCAGAAAAAAATTATATTTAGTTTGCAACCTGATGGAGGTCAGTATAGATGGACTAATAGACCAAGTCCCACACACAGCTAGAAGGCCAAATATTTTTTCAGAGCTAGATGCAGATAAAATTTATTTTTAATTTGCAATCTGATGGAGGTCAGTATAGATGGAGTAATAGAGAAAGTCCCACACACTGCTAGAAGGCCAAATATTTTTTCAGAGCTAGATGCGGACAAAAAATTATTTTGAATTTGCAACCTGATGGAGGTCATTATAGATGGACTAATAGAGAAAGTCCCACACACTGCTAGAAGGCCAAATATTTTTTCAGAGCTGGATGCAGATAAAAATTATTTTTAATTTGCAACCTGATGGAGGTCAGTATAGATGGACTAATAGAGAAAGTCCCACACACTGCTAGAAGGCCAAATATTTTTTCAGAGCTAGATGCAGAAAAAAATTATATTCAGTTTGCAACCTGATGGAGGTCAGTATAGATGGACTAATAGACCAAGTCCCACACACAGCTAGAAGTCCAAATATTTTTTCAGAGCTAGATGCAGATAAAAATTATTTTTAATTTGCAACCTGATGGAGGTCAGTATAGATGGACTAATAGAGAAAGTCCCACACACTGCTAGAAGGCCAAATATTTTTTCAGAGCTGGATGCAGATAAAAATTATTTTTAATTTGCAACCTGATGGAGGTTAGTATAGATGGACTAATAGAGAAAGTCCCACACACTGCTAGAAGGCCAAATATTTTTTCAGAGCTAGATGCAGAAAAAAATTATATTCAGTTTGCAACCTGATGGAGGTCAGTATAGATGGACTAATAGACCAAGTCCCACACACAGCTAGAAGTCCAAATATTTTTTCAGAGCTAGATGCAGATAAAAATTATTTTTAATTTGCAACCTGATGGAGGTCAGTATAGATGGAGTAATAGAGAAAGTCCCACACACTGCTAGAAGGCCAAATATTTTTTCAGAGCTAGATGCTGACAAAAAATTATTTTGAATTTGCAACCTGATGGAGGTCATTATAGATAGACTAATAGAGAAAGTCCCACACACTGCTAAAAGGCCAAATATTTTTTCAGAGCTGGATGCAGATAAAAATTATTTTTAATTTGCAACCTGATGGAGGTCAGTATAGATGGACTAATAGAGAAAGTCCCACACACTGCTAGAAGGCCAAATATTTTTTCAGAGCTAGAAGCAGAAAAAAAATTATATTCAGTTTGCAACCTGATGGAGGTCAGTATAGATGGACTAATAGACCAAGTCCCACACACAGCTAGAAGTCCAAATATTTTTTCAGAGCTAGATGCAGATAAAAATTATTTTTAATTTTCAACCTGATGGAGGTCTGTATAGATGGAGTAATAGAGAAAGTCCCACACACTGCTAGAAGGCCAAATATTTTTTCAGAGCTAGATGCAGACAAAAAATTATTTTGAATTTGCAACCTGATGGAGGTCAGTATAGATGGACTAATAGAGAAAGTCCCACACACTGCTAGAAGGCCAAATATTTTTTCAGAGCTGGATGCAGATAAAAATTATTTTTAATTTGCAACCTGATGGAGGTCAGTATAGATGGACTAATAGAGAAAGTCCCACACACTGCTAGAAGGCCAAATATTTTTTCAGAGCTGGATGCAGATAAAAATTATTTTTAATTTGCAACCTGATGGAGGTCAGTATAGATGGACTAATAGAGAAAGTCCCACACACTGCTAGAAGGCCAAATATTTTTTCAGAGCTAGATGCAGACAAAAAATTATTTTCAGTTTGCAACCTGATGGAGGTCAGTATAGATGGACTAATAGAACAAGTCCCACACACAGCTTGAAGCCCAAATATTTTTTCAGAGGTTGATGCAGAATAAAATTATATTCAGTTTGCAACCTGATGGAGGTCTGTATAGATGGATTAATAGAACAAGTCCCACACACAGCTAGAAGCCCAATATTTTTTCAGAGGTAGATGCAGAAAAAAGATATATTCAGTTTGCAACCTGATGGAGGTCAGTATAGATGGACTAATAGAGAAAATCCCACACACTGCTAGAAGGCCAAATATTTTTTCAGAGTTAGATGCAGAAAAAAAATTATATTCAGTTTGCAACCTGATGGAGGTCAGTATAGATGGACTAATAGAATGATGCTATGCCCAAAAGATTTTACTTCACTAGGTGCAGTAAAAAAATTGGTATTCTATACACAGGTGGTATATCTTGCAACACAGATAGGCTACTCACCTGACTAACACACTCTGCAATAGGCCAAAAAGGATTAGCTTTGCTAGATTCAGCCAAATGCTGTGAAAAAAACTTGCACAGCACTGGCACAGACCTGCCTGGCAAAAACTGATAGGAACTGATGTAACCTAGTCCTGAAAAGGACTGCAATTACAATTAGTCTTTACTCCCACAATCTATCTATTTAAGAGCACAGACCTGCCTGATAAAAGTCGTAGGAAATGCTGTAACCTAGTCCTTAAAAGGACTGCAATCACAACTATTCCCTACTCCCAAGCTATCTGTAGATTTGTGCGAAAATTGGCTTGAAATTAACAAGGTATAGCGCACACAGCAACAGCGGTGCCGTCTAACACGCAGCTACAGCAGTGAGAAAATGGTGTCGACGGGGAAAATGGCTTGGTCTTATAGGGCAAGGACATGTGACATACACTGCCAATGACACATGCCCTTGCTTGTGTGAAAAAAGCACTTCGCTCCGTGTGTGCGCTGCTGATAGGCTGACAGATTGCACCTCCCCACTGTAAATGCGGGAAAGAGAAAAAAAAATGGGGATCTTCATTATTCCTGCAGAGATCCATCCCCTGCCCCTCCCCCCACCCCGCTGTACACTCAAACTGCGTATTAACATTAATTTTCATCATTATTGAGAAAAAATCCAGTTATGATTTTGGTGCACGAACAGTTATCAAACATAACCTCGAACAGCCGAATTTTTCTCAAATCGTTCGTGTTCGCCGAACGGCTCGAACACCGCCCAAAACAGTTCGAATTTGAGATTGGCGAACAGTTCGAGTAGAACAACGCTCATCTCTAATGATGAGTATGCGCAGGGTGTCCCCAGCTGAGTGGCCCAGATACCTATGCACAAGTTTGCATGGTCGGGCCCAGGAGGCTGTCCAATCACTTGGGCCTCAGGATTGCTTGGATTATGGAATTATTAAGGACAATCTGTTGCCCGTTTTTGCCATAACCCCTGAGAGATATCGCATTAAGTTCCGGACTATGCCTCACCATGGTGTCTCCTACGTCGAATTTGGCAGTCAGCTCCGACGACACTGTAACCGCTGACTCGATGGTTGGGCTACCCACTCTGCTGCTGCCCTCTGGGACATGATAGTACTCGAACAGCTTATGAAAAAGATGGACCCAGAAATATGAGAAAGGGTGGCAGACTGGAAGCCCAACAACCCCGAGCAAGCAGCCTGATGAATTTACAGCCAACCGACCCAGCTGGAGACCCAATAGACCCACCTATCCCAGGAGGTTCCTCAACCACAGATCCCAGCGACCTCCAGACTCCTGTGCTGGACTAACTCACTATGCCACAGAAGCCCCAACAGGGCAAAGGCTTACCAACAGGGCCCGTGATTTGCCTAACCCACGATGTTGTTATACATGTGGGTGCCTTGGACACATGGCCAAAGAGTGTCTTCAAAACCGGGGCCCCATGCCTGGAGCCCATCTGCCAGCTCAACCAGTCAACATATGCAGAGATGAACCAGTGAGGCCTGGAAGATACTACCCCCACGAAACACCAGCAGCTGAGGAAGTGATTTACCCGATCCACACCTTGCGGGAGGCCAGACACAGTACCCCAGCCAACCTCAAATGCCACATACAGACGGTCAAGGTTGGTGGAATACCGGCTCAGGGACTTCGAGACACTGGATCCTCAATCACCCTGGTTAGCCCAGAGATTGTTCCCGCCGAGCATCATTTACCAGGCCGCCAAGTGACCATCTCCCTTGCTGGGGGCCAGCGATCAAACATTCCTCTGGCACGAGTGCAGTTGGACTGGGGAACTGACCAGGGAGAGGTTGAAGTGGGGCTCATGGACGGCCTCCCAACCCCTGTCCTTTAGGGAAACGACCTAGGACAAGGATTATCCAGCCAGTTCATCACCGCCATCACCCGCAGCCATGCCAAGAATCAACTGTGTGCAGAACTTTTTACCAACCCATCCGAGGATAACCCACCCCCGCCATCTTCATCCTCCTCTTCTGAGCCAACTAATGTGAGTACATCAAACCATACTGTGACCATTGACTGGGGGGAGATAGATCGTAAGGAGTTCAGGGAAGCCCAACTGACAGACCACACCCTAGAGAGTATACATAGTGCGGATGCCCAACCTGGGGGAGGAAATCAGGGGGAGGTGTATAGATGGGAAAGAGGCCTTTTATATCGGGAAAAGCCCGCATCCTGCCCAGAAAGACCTTGGACCCGTGTACATCAGCTTGTGGTACCCCAGCAATACTGACCCCAACTACTGCGCTTAGCTCATGATGTTCCCACAGCTGGGCACATGGGGACCAAAAAGACTTGGGCCCACCTGTTGCGTAGTTGTTTGCCTAGGGTCACTCAAGAAGTGAAGAACTACAGAGCCTCTTGTCCAGTGTGTCAATGTATGGGCGGAGCCCCATGTCGGGCCCCACTCCAACCCATGCTTTTGATAGGGGAGCCGTTCCAGAGAGTTGCCATTGATTTAGTAAGCCCCTTGGCCATCCCCAGCCACAGCGGGAAAATATTCATCCTCACCTTGGTAGACTTTGCCATCCACTATCCAGAAGCCACTGCCTTGACTTCCATAGATGCAGAACATGTGGCTCAAGCTTTACTGGACATCTTTAGCTGAGTAGGGTTTCCACAGGAAGTATTAACTGACCAGGGGCCACAGTTCCAAAGCGAACTGATTCAGACCCTCTGGGAGAAACATGGAGTCTGCCCCATGCGCACAACCCCCTACCATCCTGAAACGAATGGATTGTGTGAGTGCTTCAATGGAACCCTGATGAAGCTCATTAGCCGTTATGTAGAGGCCGAGGGAGGGGACTAGGAGAAAAACCTGCAGCAGCTCTCTTTTGCTTACCGGGAGGTGCTGCAGGACTCCACCGGGTTCTCCCCCTTCAAATTGCTGTACGGCCGAAAAGTACAGGGGCCCTTAGAGCTGGTATGAGAAAGTTGGGAGGGCACTTTCCCCACAAAAGAGGTTCCCATCCTAGATTAAGTTCAAAAATTTAGGGAAAGGATGAGGCACCTCATGGCATTAGCCCACGGGAACTTAGAAGTAGCTCAGGAAAGGCAAAAACGATGTTATAACTGCGCTGCCTGACTCCGAGAATTTGCCTGTGGACAGAAGGTCCTAGTACTCGTACTGGTATGAAAAAACAAGCTGCAAGCCATGTGGGTGGGTCCATTTACCACTACCAGGAAATGTGGCAATACTGACTACACCGTGGCCTTGGACCGAGCAGGGGTTCGTGAGCGTACCTACTATGTTAACAGGCTAAAATCTTATGAGGAAAGAGAGGTCATCAACTTAGCAGTTTGTTGTCCCGATTTAGATGACCCTGATATGGACCAGATCCCAGACCTATTAGTGGACTTCAAAAGGGACATGGGGGTAAAAGATGTATCACTGGGAGAACAGCTATGTCCATCACAGAAGCAACAGTTATCAGACGTACTCAGCCCATATGAATCCCTGTTCACGAGCTTGCCCGGTCGAACACCTCTGGTCCAGCATCATGTCAACACAGGGGTATTCACTCCACTACACCAACCCGCCTACCGAGTGACACCACCGGTGTTGGCAATAATGAAGGCCAAGGTGGATGACATGTTAAACATGGGAGTCATAGTCCCCTCCCAAAGCCCATGGGCTGCCAGTGTTGTGCTGGTGCCAAGAAAGGACAAGAGTACTCGTTTCTGTGTGGACTATAGATGGCTCAATGAGATCACAGTTACGGATGCCTACCCCATGCCCCGGGTGGATGAACTACTAGATCGGTTGGGGGATCTCGGTTTATATCCACCCTCGATCTGAGCAAGGGATACTGGCAGATCCCACTCACAAGAGAGGCTCAAGAGAAATCAGCTTTCATAACCCCTTTTGGCCTATATGAGTTCACCAGCATGCCTTTTGGGATGAAGAATGCCCTAGCTACCTTCCAAAGGATGGTGGATCATTTACTAGAGGGATGTCTGGGGTATGCCCAGGCCTATTTGGATGACATCGCTATCTTCAGCGACACCTGGGAAGAGCATCTTCAGCACGTGTCCCAGGTGCTACAAAGGGTATCCAAAGCCCAGCTCACCATCCGACCTGACAAATGCCAAATGGGGATGGCCGAGGTGTTATACCTGGGACATCGGGTGGGAAGTGGGTGCATTCGTCCCGAACCAGCAAAAGTAGAAGCAATTACCCAGCGGCCACGCCCAGTCAACAAAAAACAGGTCTGCGCATTTTTGGGCACCGCAAACTATTATAGAAAATTTATCCCTAATTACAGCACCGTAGCAAAACCGCTCACCGACCTCACAACCAAAAAATATGTCCGCAACCTTATCTGGACCCCAGAATGTGAAGCTGCGTTCCTCCAGTTGAAAGACTGGCTAGCCCAGAGCCCAGTTCTGACTGCGCCTGACTTCCGACATAGGCTCATTGTCCAAACCGATGCATCAGACACAGGACTAGGAGTGGTACTTAGCCAAGTGGGGGCTGATGGCGAGGAACATCCGATAGCTTATCTCTCCCGGAAACTGTTGGACCGAGAGAGGGCCTACGCCATCATAGAAAAAGAATGCCTGGCCATAGTCTGGGCCCTAAAAAAATTGCAGTCCTATCTCTATGGCAATGTATTTACAGTCCTCACTGACCACAATCCATTGAGTTGGCTAAACCGCACTGCTGGGGACAACGGGCGATTGCTTAGGTGGAGTCAGGCGTTACAATGCTACAATTCTCCATCTCACATAAACAGGGCAAGAACCATGGAAATGCGGCTGGACTGTGCCGCAGGTGGAGAAGGAAACGGGAAGCCTATCTTGTCTGGCAAAATAAGAAGGGGGAGGAATGTGATTAAATGGACCCCTTTTATATACAACATAGGATGATTTCTTATTTATCTGGACAATTTGGTAGTTTGTGGCAAACTCGTAATATGCCACTCATGGGTTAAGTTCTTACAATCTAGCTGGACACTATTTTGTATGCCCATTGTTTCTAGAGTCTTGTTGATGTTGGTGATGTTAACCTAGATAATGCAATTATCTCTCATCTGTAAGGTCACGGGAATTTAATCCTGTTAGAATGCCATTGTATTACCATGTGGATTGTTGACTCTATGTAAATTGCCTCAGCCAGCATTGTTCTAATGTCATAACTTGCAAACCGAATGTCTCCTACTAGCATTCTATTGTAGGACTATATCAATCAGTATGTGGCTCTCCCTTGCCTGGACTGCAATACGACCAAAAATGGTTATATGGGACTTGAGATCCAGCCAATGAAAAGACAGTTTTATTCCACCAATCGTGAAGTCCCCGGTATCCTGCAATGAGGGCTGAGGGTATATTAGGAGGACTGTTCAGTTGACCAGGAGATTTTTGTCCACTGCCCTCAGCCTAGGGATGTCGGTCGCGACTGCAGATGCACTAGCTTGAAGACAGACAGCTAATATAGGATCTTCGGATTCAAATGGGAGAACAGCGACCGCCTAGGACGCAACCCAGGTTGGGACATTTCGGTCACCTGGTTACAGACTTTGCCATGCTGTCTCAGTTCCAAACTCCGGCATTATTTCTTTCTTGACGGGTGCTTGCCAAAATAAGGGGACCATTGGTTTGGAGTAAATAGTCCTGGAAGATCTGAGATACGAAGAATCTAAAACCCTGGTGAGCTAGCGAAAGGGTGAGACTCTGTTGCCTGTTACAATTTGTGCTGTGCTGGTTATGTGTTATATGCTGTTAGTTGTTGGGGATCCAATAAAGCCTTAATATTGTGATTCCTTCACACTGTGTTGTCTGAGTAGTGTTCTGCCCACGGTTGAGGAGTTCGGGCGTTCAGTTGGGGATGAGCCCTGTTCCACGTTGTCTTTCTAAAGGTGGCTGGGCCAGCGGACGAGAGCACCCACTGACCCCGTGTCCTTACAACTGCCACTAAACATTAATGGGCTGTCAATGTTTGTTCTCTGTCTACACTGTTTTCACTATTAGACATGAGCGGATCACTTAATGCAACCCCGCTCCAGGGTCCAAGTCAGTGCTCTCTGTTAGGCATTAGCGAACATTTCAATGTTCGTTTCGGAAAAGTTTGCCGAACAAATTGATATTCGCCGAATGTTCGTCGAACATTTCCGAATCCCATAGGAGTCAATAGAGGGATCAAAAAAATGCATATACAACACCTAAAAATGGGACGAAAAGCTGCCAAAACAGAACAAATTAGGTGTAGACACTAGGGAAGTGCCATCAATTGACCCAGAGTACAAGTACTATAATTATTATTACTGTGACAGCGACATTTATTCAGTTGCGCTTTACAAAGGGGGTCACAGACTGGTACAACAGGAGAGAGTACCCTGCCTGTGGAGGTGCACTGTCACAGATGTGGTTTGTAGAGCCACTGTGCCACGGACCCAGGAGAGCCTGGAGGGGCGTGACTAAGCGAGCACCGGACTGTTCACTAGAGCTTCTGATGGTGGTTAGACTTGGCTCCTGATGAATGCCAGGTGCCACTCCAGGACAGATCAACGGACGCGTAGCAGCTGGACCCAGTATGAAAGACCAGATGGTGCAGCAAGCAGAGACTGTATCAGAGTGCAGAATGCAGAGTCTGTATCAGAGTGCAGCAGGCAGAGTCTGTATCAGAGTCCTACAGGCAGAGTCTGTATCAGAGTGCAGCATGCAGAGTTTGTATCAGAGTGCAGCAGGCAGAGTCTGTATCAGAGTGCAGCAGGCACAGACTGTATCAGAGTGCCGCAGGCAGAGTCTGTATCAGAGTGCAGCAGGCAGAGTCTGTATCAGAGTGCATCAGGTAGAGTCTGTATCAGAGTGCAGCTAGCAGAGTCTGTATCAGGAGTACAGCAGGCAGAATCTGTATCAGAGTGCAGCAGGAAGAGTCTGTATCAGGAGTGCAGCAGGCAGAGTCTGTATCAGGAATGTAGCAGGCAGAGTCTGTATCAGAGTCAGCAGGCTGAGTCTGTATCAGAGTGCAGCAGGCAGAGTCTGTATCAGGAATGCAGCAGGCAGAGTCTGTATCAGGAGTGCAGTAGGCAGAGTCTGTATCAGAGTGCAGCAGGCAGAGTCTGTATCAGGAGTGCAGCAGGCAGAGTCTGTATCAGAGTGCAGCAGGCAGAGTCTGTATCAGGAGTGCAGCAGGCAGAGTCTGTATCAGAATGCAGCAGGCAGAGTCTGTATCAGGAGTGCAGCAGGTAGAGTCTGTATCAGGAGTGAAGCAGGCAGAGTCTGCATCAAGAGTTCAGCAAGGACTGGCACGCAATCTTACACAACTTAGACTGCAGGAAGGTTCCACTACAGCCAACCCAGTAGATGGAGACCCAATCAGGATTCCCCACATTTAAAAAAATTAGTGGCAGATGCCAGCAAAGTGGCATCAATTTCACTACTGTACAAATAGTGTAAAAAAGACCCACACCTCTTCCAGTCCAGCCAACCCAGGAGATGAAGACCTAACCAGGAGTGTTCACATTGCCCTAAATGAGGGTCTAACACCACCAAAGTGGCATCAATGTCATCAGTCTACAAGTAGTTTAATGCAAACCCATACCTGTCCCACTACAGCCAACCCAGGAGATGCAGACTCAATCAGAAGTGTTTACATTTAAAAAAAAAAGGCCTAAGAGCACCATTTCCATGGCCAACAGATTGGAGATGGTGGAATTCAACCTCTTAGCTTTGTCATGTGTAGGATGAAACAATCTTTTACATGACCACAACAGCGGGATTGAGGGATGGCTGCAGTGCTGAGAGGGCAGAGTACGGTGAAACGGACAAACCGATAGACAGTGAGTGAGGTGCAGGTGGAGATGTTAACGTGGATTGAGAAATGTGTGGTGTGCTCAGAGAAACAAACACAGCAGGCTTGTCCATTTCACTAACAGCTGACCGGCTGTCACTCAGCCTAACTGCAGCGGGTATACAGCTCGTTCCGTCGGACACCTGCGTGACACAACTTGGCATGGTAACAGAGAAGGAGGAAAAAACAGCAGAGGTGTTTGATGGGGCAACTGATGGTTGTTTATTGAAAATCAATTTAGAGTTTATCATGTTTGTGTACTCGTTTGGGGAGAATAATATCTGCACCAAATGCTCAATTTCACTGCAATATAACTATAGAAATGCATGGAGACCAAAGCCTCTTCCACTACAGTCAACTCAATGGATGGAGACCCATTCAGGATTCCCCACATTTCCAAAAATTAGTGGCAGACGTCAGCAAAGTGTAATCAATTTCACTACAGTAGAAATAGTGTAAATGAGACCCACATCTCTTCCAGTACAGACAATCCAAGAGATGAAAACTTAACCAGGAGTGTGCACATTGCCCTCAATGAGGGCCTAACAAACACCACCGAAGTGGCATCAATTTCACTAGAGTATTAGTATTGAAAAGGAGGCGAAAACCAGTTCCTCTACAACCAACCCAATAGATGGAGACCCAATCATGATTCTCCACATTTAAAAAAATTAGTGGCAGACACTGGCAATGTCTAATCAATTTCACTACAGCAGAAATAGTGTAAATAATACCCACACCTCTTCCAGTACAGCCAACCCAGGAGATGGAGACCTAACCAGGAGTGTTCACATTTCCCTAAATGAGGGCCTAACACCATCGATGTGGCAACAATGTCATAAGACTACAAGTAGATTAACGCAGACCCAAACCTGTCCCAATAGAGCCAACCCAATGGATGGAGACACAATCAGAATTCTCCACATTTCCCCAAATTAGGGCCTAAAACCTGCAGCAACAGAGGAAAGAGCAGGCACAGAAGCCTTATCAAAGACTGCAATTTCAAGAGATCAATGCAGCACACTCAAAACGACAACATCGCCTACTCTGTACAGTCTGCAGTTGGGGTGCAAAAGTCCTTGGAGATCCATGACTTATTCATCTTGATGAAAGTTAGGCAGGCTACACTTTCAGGTGACAGCCAGGTGTGCTTATCCGTCAAGACACTACCAGCAGCGCTGAAGACCCGTTCAGAGAGAACACTGGCTGCCGGGCATGATAAAACCTCCAAGGCGTGAGAGGCGAGCTCAGGCCATTCACCCATTTTTGAAGACCAAATTGTAATCCCTGATAGTATTGATATTGAACTCTAGATACTCCTGCACCACCCTATCCAGTCGTTCACCACATGTCAGACTTGTGCTCTGTTGTGCTGGTGCATGAGCTGGTGCAAAAAATGTGTGAAATTGCTTCTACCACTTACTCTGCTGCTGCTTCTAATGTTTTGGTGTTGACGAACTGACATGCCGGAGGTTGAAAGACTACTGCTGCAATGCATACTGTGTGCCTCACTGTTATCTTGGGGAAAAGCTCTATTAAGGTTGCTTAAAAGCTTGTTTTGATACTCCAACATAAGAGGGTCCCTTTCCAGGGCGGGAAGCATCTGGCAAAATTGACTCTTATAACATGGATCTAACAGAGTGGCAACCCAGTAGTCAGCATTATTTCGAATCCTAACAATATGGAGATCATGTTGCAGATAGTGGATCAAGAAAGCACTCATATATCGGGCTCTTCCAGGAGGTCCAAAGCCAGGCTGTATTGTGGGCAGCATAACACTGATGCTTGTTTCCTCCGTCCCCTCCTGCCAACCACATTCAAAAGAGAGGGGATGATTATCCTCTTCATCCTCTGACAGCTGCTCGCCCATCATCTCTTCCTCCTCCATTAGTTCCTCGGCTCTTGCACCCTCACTAACAGTTTGCCTGTTATCACCAAACTCCCTCGATCGCTGTAATCCACCATCACTTGGCATCCGCCTGTGTGACGACAGTCTGGAAATTTGAGACGTTGGTTTCCCTTCCGCATCCTCCTCTTCTTCTGGGGCCACCACCTCCTGCCGCAAGTTATTCGAAGTTTGCTCCCGCATGTATATGACTGGAATAGTGATTCTGATGATGGCATCGTCAGTGCTAACCAGTTTAGTAGCCATTTCAAAACTGTGCAGAAGGGTGTAGAGGTCCTTAATCTGTCCCCACTCTGCAAACGTGATATGCCCCACGTCCGTACTACGTTGCCTCAAGCTATACGTCATGACATACTGCGTCAGAGCTCGTTGCTGCTGGCACAGTCGCTGCAATATGTTCAGAGTGGAATTCCACTGCGTCTGCACATCGTAGATGAACCTGTTAACTGGCACGGACAAAGACCTCTGTATTGATGCAAGTTGATGACATAAGGGGTGCGAATGACAGAAGTGATCAAACAGCTTCCATATTTTGTGAAGAAGCTCATTCAGGTCAGGATAGTGGCTGAGAAATCACTGTACCACCAGGTTGAGGACGTGAGCCATGCAAGGCAATTGTGCGAGTTTGCCTCGGCCTAGGGCCGCTAACAGGTTTGCACCGTTTTCGCACTTGGCCTTCCCGCGCTCTAGGTTCAGCGGAGACAGCCATTGCTTAAACTGAGCCTTGAGAGCTGCCCACAACTGCGTGACTGCGCAGTATGGAGGTGGTGTGTATTTTCTCCGCACCCTTGGAACGTGTGTCTCGTTAAGGGAGAGGTTGAGTGCGCAGATGGAAGCCCTAGAGGAGGTGGAGAACGCAGAAGCAGTGGAGGAAGTGGGAAATACAGAGGTTTCTTCTGCAAGCCTTGGGGATACCAAGTAGTGTTGAGCGAGCACTAAAATGCTCGGGTGCTCGAAGCTCGGGCCGAGCTCGTTGTGATACTCGGGTGCTCGACCCGAATAACGAGCCTTATGTTAGTCTATGGGAGACCCGAGCATTTTTGCGGCGGCACCCCCGGCAGTCTTTTAAAAGCCTAACAAGTGCCCAAAACGATAGTGACAGTGCTCAAATGACATGGGGACAGCATGGGGATCACCCCAGGAAGCATTTCTGACCCCCAGGTCACTGCTGTCAACAAGGTGGTCAGAGGTATTAAGCCACTTTTAAGGGCTCCCAAAAAAACGTTCAAAAACGAAACTGAAACTGCTTTCCTGTGAAATATGTTAAGGAAGTTCCTTTCCAGGGTAAAGACTTGTGTATAAGGTAAAATAAATAACCAAAAAAAAAAATACTCCTCCACACCTTGGGCTATGTTCACAAGTAGCATTTTTTATGCGTTTTTGCACTTTTGTATTGTTTTCAACCGTGACAAATGCATTCACCGGTAAATGTCATTTTAACATTTTACAACCTTATCTGGCCATGTGCTGTGTGACACATGCATACAGTGCTGAAAAGACATGGGAACAGCATGGGGAAGACCCCTTGAAGCATCTCTGACACCCAGGTCACTGCCTAAAAGTGTGCCAATCAGAAGTGATCCTTGCCGCATCAGAAGATGCAGACTTGCAACTATCCCCGTGCAAGTTCTTGTCCCAGGGCAGTGTTCAATTGTACCTCCCCCATTCCTTGCAATGCAAGCGCAAGTATGCAGCCTGCCACCCACCCCCAGGCTGCAATACCATACTGCTTGCTTGCACTTGAAATTGGGCCTTTTAGGCATGTGGAGGCGGAATCTGGCCACCACGTCATGGCTGCATTGGCGGCCTGGTATCCATACTCAGTCCCCAGCCGCCCAGCGGCCGGGTGTCCGCACTCGGTCCCCAGCCGCCAGGGGGCGGCCGGGTGTCCATACTTGGTCCCCAACCGCCCCACGGCCAGGTGTCCACATACGGTCCCCAGCCGCCTGGGGGCAGTCGGGTGTCCATAATCGGTCCCCAGCCGCCCCGCGGCCGGGTGTCCATAAACGGTCCCCAGCCGCCCCTATTTCTCCTTGGAACATCCCCCCACACACTTTTCTTAGCCCGGCCTGCTTTAGGGTAGCATTGGACGAGCCCACCAGAGAACCAGACTCCTCCAGTGGGCCCTGGCTTCTCCATCAGGGGAGTTGAGAGTGCCAAGGTGAGGACCATGATGATGATGATGATAGAAGTTAGCATCTGCTTTGTTTTCTTGGAATGCAAGCGTAAGTGTGCAGCCTGCCACTTACCCACCCCTAGGCTGCAATGCCATACTGCTAGCTTGCACTTGAAGTGGCGCCTTTTAGTTTGGAGGAGGCCGAAGCTGGCCACTACCTCATGGCTGCTTCGGCAGCGAGGTATCCATACTCAGTCCCCAGCCACCCCTTTTTGTCCCGGTGTGCCTTATACCTAAGATTAAGCGCGCATGCCAAAACATTACCTGTGCCCTCTCCAGTGCATTTAGTGGGAAGGACAGCCTATTCCGCTGTAGTGTGTGCATGCCAAACCCCTGTTCATGGTACATGCGAAGATGCCTCCCACCCAGCACCTGTCATTGCAGACTTGCAACTATCCCCATTCAAGTCCTTGTCCCAGGGCAGTGTTCAATTGTACCTCTCCCATCCCTTGCAATGCAAGCACAAGTATGCAGCCTGCCACCCACCCACCCACCCCCAGGCTGTAATACCATACTGCTAGCTTGCACTTGAAATTGGGCCTTTTAGGCATGTGGAGGCGGAATCTGGCCACCATGTCATGGCTGCATTGGCGGCCTGGTATCCATACTCAGTCCCCAGCCGCCAGGGGGCGGACAGGTGTCCATACTCGGTCTACAGCCGCCCCAAGGCCGGGTGTCCACACATGGTCCCCAGCCACCTGGGGGCAGCCGGTGTCCATAAACAGTCCCCAGCCACCCCTATTTCTCCTTGGAACATCCCCCCACATACTTTTCATAGCCTGGCCTGTTTTAGGGCAGCATTGGACGAGCCCACCAGAGAACGAGACTCCTCCGGTGGGCCCTGGCTTCTCCTTCAGGGGAGTTGAGAGAGCCAAGGTGAGGACCATGATGATGATGATGATAGTAGTTAGCATCTGCTTTGTTTTCTTGGAATGCAAGCACATGTATATAGTAGCGGCTAGGCCTGAGGTGGTCAGCGTTTTGGCGCATATCCTACCTCCTCTGAGGACTGCTGGATATTTTCCTGCTACTATCCCAGTTCTATGACTCCCGTTAAAACAAAGCTTCAGGTGATAAATGATGGATGAGGTAGTGGCAAAGGAGAAAGAGCAGGAGGAACAGGGACCATTCACATCAATATCAGGCCAGTCAACCACATATGTCTTGTAGGATATATTTCTGTAACAAAATGAGCGGTTCGGCTACACAGTTATAGGGCATACAGTGAGTGCAATGCCTACCAAAAATTTTGAGGCACTCCAATGCCCCTTGGAAATGACATGGAGGTCAGAGGGCCTTAACTAAACCGTTTTTTCCATTTATCGCAACTGGGTCTCCTGTACACTGTTGGCCTAAGCAGTGAATGGAAGGCTTTCCAAAAATTATGAGGAACTGCAATGCCCCTTGAAACAGACGTGGATTACAGCGAACTAAAAACCTTCTACCAATTATTGGGGAGTGGGTCTCCCTTAGTTTTCACCTTTTCATTGAAAAGCAAAAGCTGACTAAAATTAGGAGGAAATGCAATGCCCGTTGGAAGAGTCGTGGAGGTTAGAGGTAATTAAAAACAACATTTCAATGCCCCTTGGAAAAGCTGTGGAGTTCAGAGTGGCTTAAGAAGATGCTTTTAATGCCCCTTTGAAGAGATGTGGAGGTCACAGTAGCTTAACAAGACGGCTTTAATGCCCCTCGGAAAAGACGTGGAGGTCCCAGTAGCTTAACAAGACGGTTTGAATGCCCCTTGGAAGAGACGTGGAGGTCACAGTAGCTTAAGAAGACTGTTTTAATGGCCCTCGGAAAAGTGGTGGAGGTCGCAGTAGCTTAACAAGACGCTTTTAATGCCCCTTACAAGAGCCATACAGTACAACATATTACAAAAATTATTCCTATTATTGGGGAGTGTGTCTCCCATAGTCTTTGCTTATTCCTTCCAAGCAAAAGCTGCCAAAAATTAGGACGGAGGAACTTGCAATGCCCCTTACAAGAGCCATGCAGTACAGCATATTACAAACATTATTCCCATGATTGTGGAGTGGGTCTCCCATAGTATTTGCTTATTCCTTCCAAGCAAAAGCTGCAAAAAATTAGGACGGAGGAACTTGCAATGCCCCTTTCAAGAGCCATGCAGTACAGCTTATTACAAACATTATTCCCGTTATTGGGGAGTGGGGAGTGGAAGTCTTTACATATGCCTTGCAAGCAAAACCTGCCAAAAATTAGGAGGAAATGCAATGCCTGTTCGAAGAGTCGTGGAGGTTAGAGTTAATTAAAAACAACATTTCAATGCCCCTTGGAAGAGTTGTGGAGTTCAGAGTGGTTTAACAAGACGCTTTTAACGCCCCTCAGAAGAGACGTGGAGGTCCCAGTAGCTTAACAAGACTGTTTAAATGCCCCTCGGAAAAGTGGTGGAGGTCCCAGTAGCTTAACAAGACGCTTTTAATGCCCAACAGAAGAGAGGTGGAGGTCCCAGTAGCTTAACAAGACGCTTTTAATGTCCCTCGTAAAAGTGGTGGAGGTCCCAGTAGCTTAATAAGATGATTATAATGCCCCTCAGAAGAGACGTGGAGGTCCCAGTACCTTAACAAGATGCTTTTAATGCCCCTCAGAAGAGACATGGAGGTCCCAGTAGCTTAACAAGATGCTTTTAATGCCCCTCAGAAGAGACGTGGAGATCCCAGTAGCTTAACAAGACGCTTTTAATGCTCCTCAGAAGAGACGTGGAGGTCCCAGTAGCCTAACAAGACGCTTTTAATGCCCCTCGGAAAAGTGGTGGAGGTCCCAGTAGCTTAACAAGACGCTTTTAATGCCCCTCAGAAGAGACGTGGAGGTACAAGTAGCTTAACAAGATGAATTTAATGCCCCTCAGAAGAGACGTGGAGGTCCCAGTAGCTTTACAAGACGCTTTTACTGCCCCTCACAAGATACGTGGAGGTCCCAGTAGCTTAACAAGACGCTTTTAATGCCCCTCAGAAGAGACGTGGAGGTCCCAGTAGCTTAACAAGACACTTTTAATGTTTCTCAGAAGAGATGTGGAGGTCCCAGCAGCTTAACAAGATGCTTTTAATGCCCCTCAGAAGAGACGAGGAGGTCCCTGTAGCTTAACAAGACGCTTTTAATGCCCCTCGGAAAAGTGGTGGAGGTCCCAGTAGCTTAACAAGACGCTTTTAATGCCCCTCAGAAGAGACGTGGAAGTCCCAGTAGCTTAACAAGATGCTTTTAATGCCCCTCAGAAGAGACGTGGAATTCCCAGTAGCTTAACACGACGCTTTTATTGCCCCTCAGAAGAGACGTGGAGGTCCCAGCAGCTTAACAAGACACTTTTAATGCCCCTCAGAAGAGACGTGGAGGTCCCAGTAGCTTAACAAGATGCTTTTAAAGCCCCACAAAAAAGACGTGGAGGTCCCAGTAGCTTAACAAGACGCTTTTAATGCCCCTCGGAAAAGTGGTGGAGGTCCCAGTAGCTTAACAAGACGCTTTTAATGCCCCTCAGAAGAGACGTGGAGGTCCCAGTAGCTTAACAAGATGCTTTTAATGCCCCACAGAAAAGACGTGGAGGTCCCAGTATCTTAACAAGACGCTTTTAATGCCCCTCGGAAAAGTGGTGGAGGTCCCAGTAGCTTAACAAGACGCTTTTAATGCCCCTCAGAAGAGATGTGGAGGTACAAGTAGCTTAACAAGATGAATTTAATGCCCGTCAGAAGAGACGTGGAGGTCCCAGTAGCTTTACAAGACGCTTTTAATGTCCCTCACAAGATACGTGGAGGTCCCATTAGCTTAACAAGACGCTTTTAATGCCCATCAGAAAAGACGTGGAGGTCCCAGTAGCTTAACAAGACACTTTTAATGCCCCTCGGAAAAGTGGTGGAGGTCCCAGTAGCTTAACAAGACGCTTTTAATGCCCCTCAGAAGAGACGTGGAGGTACAAGTAGCTTAACAAGATGAATTTAATGCCGCTCAGAAGAGACGTGGGGGTCCCAGGAGCTTTACAAGACGCTTTTAATGCCCCTCACAAGATACGTGGAGGTCCCAGTAGCTTAACAAGACGCTTTTAATGCCCCTCAGAAGAGACGTGGAGGTCCCAGTAGCTTAACAAGACACTTTTAATGCTTCTCAGAAGAGACGTGGAAGTCCCAGCAGCTTAACAAGATGCTTTTAATGCCCCTCAGAAGAGACGAGGAGGTCCCAGTAGCTTAACAAGACGCTTTTAATGCCCCTCGGAAAAGTGGTGGAGGTCCCAGTAGCTTAACAAGACGCTTTTAATGCCCCTCAGAAGAGACGTGGAAGTCCCAGTAGCTTAACAAGATGCTTTTAATGCCCCTCAGAAGAGACGTGGAATTCCCAGTAGCTTAACACGACGCTTTTATTGCCCCTCAGAAGAGACGTGGAGGTCCCAGTAGCTTAACAAGACACTTTTAATGCTCCTCAGAAGAGACGTGGAGGTCCCAGTAGCTTAAGAAAGATTCTTTTAATGCCCCACAGAAAAGACGTGGAGGTCCCAGTAGCTTAACAAGACGCTTTTAATGCCCCTCGGAAAAGTGGTGGAGGTCCCAGTAGCTTAACAAGATGCTTTTAATGCCCCTCAGAAAAGTGGTGGAGGTCCCAGCAGCTTAAGACGCTTTTAATGCTCCTCAGAAGAGACGTGGAGGTCCCAGTAGCTTATAAAAATGCTTTTAATACCCCTCAGAAGAGACGTGGAGGTCCCAGTAGCTTAACAAGACGCTTTTAATGCCCCTCGGAAAAGTGATGGAGGTCGCAGTAGCTTAACAAGATGCTTTTAATGCCCCTTACAAGAGCCATACAGTACAGCATCTTAAAAACAATATTCCCATTATTGGGGAGTGTGTCTCCCATAGTATTTGCTTATGCCTTCCAAGCAAAAGTTGCCAAACATTAGGAAGGAGGAACTTGCAATGCCCCTTACAAAAGCCATGCAGTACAGCATATTACAAACATTATTCCCATGATTGGGGAGTGGGTCTCCCATAGTATTTGCTTATGCCTTCCAAGCAAAAGCTGCCAAAAATTAGGATGGAGGAACTTGCAATGCCCCTTACAAGAGCCATGCAGTACAGCATATTCCAAACATTATTCCCATGATTGGGGAGTGGGTCTCCCATAGTATTTGCTTATGCCTTCCAAGCAAATGCTGCCAAAAATTAGGACGGAGGAACTTGCAATGCCCCTTACAAGAGCCATACAGTACAGCATCTTAAAAATATTATTCCCATTATTGGGGAGTGGGTCTCCCACAGTCTTTGCTTATGCCTTCCAAGCAAAAGCTGACAAAAATAAGGACTGAGGAAGTTTCAATAATGGCAACATGGACCACGGTCACCCTGTTGGTATAGTGGTGGTGGAGGCTGAGGATAAGGAGAAGAACATAAAACAGCCAAAATGAGGAAGCGTATATCCATGTGTGGGTGTGAAGCGGTGCATGTGAATACACCTCCCGAAAAAACACAGTGGATTTGACTTTATGTTACTCTGCTCTCATTTGGTGGTGATGAGAAGTCTGGCCCAATCCAGCCCTTGTTCATTTTGATAAGGGTCAGCTTGTCAGCATTGTCGGTTGACAGGCGAGGGCGCTTATCAGTTATAATTCCCCCAGCGGCACTAAAAACACGCTCCGATAACACGCTAGCGGCAGGGCAGGCCAGGACCTCCAAGGCATACAGAGCGAGTTCATTCCAATTGTCCAGCTTGGATACCTAATAATTAAAAGGCACAGAGGAATCACGGTGGACGCTGGTATGGTAGGCAAGGTACTCCCTCACCATCTTTTGAAACTTTCCACTCCTTGTGAGAGTACCCCACGCCTCAGGGCCTGTAAGCTGGCCGGGTCTCAGAAAACTGTCCCAGAACGTTTACAGTGTTCCCCTGCCTCTGCTGGATTGGAGTTGCCTCTCTCTCGCTTGTACGCCTTGGTTGGTCAACGAACTGTGACCTCTGCCGCTAGCGTGTTCAGAGGGGAACTTTTTTAACAGTTCTGCAGCAAGGGCCTTCTGGTACTGCCCCATTTTTGTAGACCTCTCCACCTCAGGAATAAGAGAGTGAAAGTTCTCCTTGTAGCGGGGGTCTACTAGTGTCACCAACCAGTAATGACTGTCACCCAACATTTTGACAACGCGAGGGTCACGGTTAAGGCAGCGTAACATAAAGTCAGCCATGCGTGCCAGATTGGTAACGGGAAAGACTTCCGTGTCCTCACCAAGATGATGACTGACCATGCTCTCCTCCTCCTCCTCCTCCCCCCTGTCCTCAGGCCACCCACGCTGAACCGACTGTATGACAGTTGTACAGGTACTACTGTCTACAGCACATGATACATGCTCCTGTTCTTCCTCCTCCTCCTCCTCCTCTCCTTCATTGTCCCCCAATGCACGTTGAGATAAGATGAGGCTGGGCTGTGTGTAATCGACCGCTACGGCTTCTTGATCCATCTCATCATACTCTGGCTGCAATGCCTCCTCTTTAATTCTCTGCAGAGAGTGTTGCAAAAGACAGACAAGTGGAATGCTGACGCTAATGATGGCGTCATCGCCACTCACCATTTGGTTGGACTCCTCAAAGTTTGTCAAGATGGTAAAGATGTCAGACATCCAGGTCCACTCCTGAGGTCTTATGTGTGGAGTCTGAACTGAATATCGACGGCCTTGTTGCAGCTGGTACTCCACCACTGCTCTCTTCTGCTCACAAATCCTTTTCAACATGTGGAGGGTAGAGTTCCAACGTGTGGGGACATCACTCACCAGTCGGTGTGATGGAAGCTGCAAACTCGGCTGCAACACAGCAAGGGCGGCGGAAGCTGTAGCTGACTTGGGAAAATGAGCTGACAGGCGGCGTACTTTGATGAGCAGATCTGGCAACTCGGGATATGATTTAAGAAACTGCTGAACCACGAGGTTAAGCACATGAGCCAGGCATTGTACCTGTGTGATCTCACCTCGCCTCAGAGCTGCCACCAGGTTACGGCCATTGTCACACACGACCATGCCTGGATGTAGGTTCAGCGGTCTCAGCCACAGTTCTGCCTGCTCTTTCACAGCTGTCCACAACTCACAAGCAGTGTGAGGTTTCTCACCTAATCTTATAAGTTTCAGCACAGCCTGTTGCCGCTTGGCGGAGGCAGTACTGCAGTGCTTCCAGCTTGCAACTGATGTGTTGATATCTGAGATGGAGGTTGAACATGAGGAGGAGGAGGATGCGCAGGAGCTGTACACTGTGGGGGCAACTCTGACTGACATAGGGCCGGCAATCCTCGGTGTGGGGAGGATGTGTTCGGTCCCAAGGTCCAACTGGGTCCCTGCTTCCACCATGTTTACCCTGTGTGCCGTCAGGGAGATGTACCGTCACTGGCCACAAGCACTTGTCCACGTGTCCGTTGTCAGGTGGACTCTCCCAGTAACTGCGTTTTGAGGGCACGGCAGATGTTTTGGGACACGTGCTTGTGTAGTGCGGGGATGGCACACCGGCCAAAATAGTGTCGGCTGGGGACCGAGTACCGAGGGATGGCCACCGCCATTAGATTGCGGAAGGATTCCGTCTCCACCAGCCTAAAAGGCAGCATTTCCAACGCAAGCAGTAGTGAAATGTGGGAATTTAGGACTGTGGCCAGTGGGGCGTTAGCTTTCGTTCAAAGGTCTGGGATATGGACAATTGAGCGCTGCTGTGGGACATGGACGTGGACGTTGATGCTGTTTCTTGAGAAACTGCCATAACAAGTGAAGACTGAGAGGAGGGTGCATCTTTTATGCAGTATGGACAGGAGATTGCCTTGCAAATGCAACAGGGGGTTCTATTGCATGCACAACAGCAGAAGAAGCAGTGGTGACACCGGCTGACACTGGTTGTGGACCCTGGGGGTTCACCCACAAAGTCAGGTGCTTTGCTGCCATGTGCCTGATCATGCTGGTGGTGGTCAGGCTGGTAGTTTTGCCACCCCTGCTGAAGCTGGCATGGCAGGTGGTACAAATGGCATTTTTGGGGTTATCAGCAGAGTCTTTCAAAAAAATTCCAGAATCTGGAAGACCTACCGGTTGTACTTGCAACATCCCTCGTGTTGGTGTTACGGGGAATGGTTGCCCTCTTTCTGTCTGCTACCACCACACTGCTTCTTCCTGCCTGTTGGGGTACTCTGCCTCCCTCCCCCTGTGTGCTGCTGGCCTCACTCTGTGTGTCCTCCTACCACGTTGGGTTAGTTACTAGATCATCCACCACCTCCTCCTCTTCCACTTGCGCACCACGATCCTCCTCCTCACTTACTGGCAATTGTGTCTCGTCATCGTCCACCTCTTGTGACAAATTGCCAGCGTTGACTTCCTGTGGCCGTGGCTGTTCAAACATTTGGGCATTGCTACATGGGATCTCCTCTTCCACCACTTCAAGCGGAGCAGGCGAGGGGCACAAATCTGGAAATGGACCAGTGAACAGCTCTTCAGAGTGTCCAAGTATGGGATCAGTTACTGTCTGACGACACTCGGCATGGTGGGAGGAAGGAGCATCAGGGTGAGGAAGAGTATGCGGTCGAGACTCGCGGCTACTAAGAGTCGACCGTGTGGAAGACAGGCCGGAGATGGTGGTGCCCAGGTAACTGGAAGTATTATCTGCTATCCAATTAATAACCTGTTCACACTGATCAGTTCGCAATACTGGTGTTGTTCTGTGCTTCCCTAGTAATTCGGTCAAGAAGTGGGAGCGAGAAGATGTGGCTGTTGGATGTGTCACATTTTCACCTTGGCCACGACTCCATCCTCTGCACGCACCATCACCAGAACGTCCACTTCCACATCCCTTGCCACGCGCCTTGCCCATTGTGAAGGAAGTAAAATAGCTTACACTCGCACTATCAATGGAAAAAGGGTAATAAAAAGTAGATTAGAACCATGGAAGAGGAAAACCACAGTTCTATTTCTCTGGCCTACACCCGACTCTTTTAAACAATCTGAACAATCAGGGAGAAACTATTACTGTTTTTCTTTACGGAAAAAATACCAAAAGCTGAATAATAGAGATTTCTTACCATGGAACAGCAAAACCACAGTTATAATTGACTGGTGTATACCAGACTTTTTTAAATATATATATTTGCGGCTGAACAGTGAGCGACACACTCAAACTGTTTTTTTAGATACAAATGGCCCAAGAGTGGATAATACAGAGGTTTGAACCGTGGAACTGCAAAACCACACTTGTATTTCTCGGGTCTACACCAGACTATTTTCAACAGATATATTTGTGTCTGAACAATCAGGAGACACTATTATTTATTTTTTACATTAAAAATTCCGAAAAGCAGGATAATACAGAGATTTGACACGAGGAACTGCAAAACCACACTTGTATTTCTAGGGCCTACACCAGACTATTTTCAACAGATTTATTTGTGTCTGAAAAATCAGGGAGACACTATTATTTATTCTTTTACATCAAAAAATGCAAAAACAGGATAATAGAGATTTTTTACCGTGGAACAGCAAAACCACAGTTACAATTTACTGATGTATACCAGATTTTTTTAAATATATATATTTGTGTCTGAACAGTGAGCGACACACTCAAACTGTTTTTTTTAGATACCAAGTGGATAATACAGAAGTTTGAACCGTGGGACTGCAAAACCACACTTGTATCTCTCGGGCACACACCAGACTATTTTCAACAGATATAATTGTGTCTGAAAAATCAGGGAGACACTATTATTTTTTTTTTTATGGCAAAAAATGCCAAAAGCAGGATAATAGAGATTTTTTACAGTGGAACAGCAAAAGCACACTTCTGTCTCTCTGGCCTACACCAGACTATTCTCAACAGATATATTTGTGTCTGAAAAATCAGGGAGACACTATTATTTTTTTTTTTATGGCAAAAAATGCCAAAAGCAGGATAATAGAGATTTTTTACCGTGGAACAGCAAAAGCACACTTCTGTCTCTCTGGCCTACACCAGACTATTTTCAACAGATATATTTGTGTCTGAAAAATCAGGGAGACACTATTATTATTTTTTTTTATGGCAAAAAATGCCAAGAGCAGGATAATAGAGATTTTTTTCCGTGGAACAGCAAAAGCACACTTCTGTCTCTCTTGCCTACACCAGACTATTTTCAACAGATATATTTGTGTCTGAAAACTCAGGGAGACACTATTATTATTTTTTTTTACGGCAAAAAATGCCAAAAACAGGATAATAGAGATTTTTTACTGTGGAACAGTAAAACCACAGTTATAATTTACTGGTGTTTACCAGACATTTTTAAATATATATATATTTGCGGCTGAACAGTGAGCGACACACTCAAACTGTTTTTTTTAGATACAAATGGCCCATGGAACTGCAAAACCACACTTCTATTTCTCTGACCTACACCACACTATTTTCAACAGATATATTTGTGTCTGAAAAATAAGAGACACACTTTTTTTTCTTTTTGGGGGGGGGTGGGACACCAAAAGGTTAATAAGACGGGTAATAAGGAGAAAAAAAAAAGAGGATGTAGATGGAAAAAAAAGGATTTTTCCTGGCCCCCAAGACCTGGAGCTAAGTCCAGCAATTTCAGCAACAGGAGCACACAGGACTGTAATGCAGCGATTGCTGGTATAAACACTTACTCTCCTATACAGCCTGCCTGCCTGATATCTGGGATGGATATTAGTCCTGAGAAGGACTGTTTGTTTGCTCTGGCAGCCTTCACAGACCCTACACTAACTATTTCACAGGATATATCTCTCCCTAAATCAACAGCGCTGTCCCTACACTGTCTGATCCGGAGCGACTGTGTCCAAGATGGCGGAGCCCGGTTTTAAATACTCGAAGTGAAGCTGTGTGGCCAGCCAATCACTGTAATGCCCACAAACAACATGGCGGCGGCATTACAGTGACTGGCTGGCAATCCCTGCATGTTCATTGGCTCTGTAAAGAGCGCCAAACATGCAGGACGGAGACCCGAGCTCCCGCCGGAGTAACCCGGAAATACTCGGTGCTCGCCGAACATCCCGAGTAGCGTGATGCTCGGGCGAGTACCGAGCAGTGTCAATCATGCTCGCTCAACACTAATGCCAAGATTTATGGAGCAGCCCCTTCCCCGCATGCCCCCACATCTACTAGAGTCATCCAGTACCAAGTTAGCGAGATGTAACGCCCTTGGCCATGCTTACTCGTCCAGGTGTCTTTGGTGAAATGTACCCAGGCACACGTAGATTTAGACAAGGAACAGGTAATGTTGTCTGCGACATGCTGGTGTAGCGCAGGCACAGCTTTCTTAGAGAAGTAATGGCATCTGGGCAACTGGTACTGGGGGACTGCGAAGGCCATTAGTTTTCGGAAACGCTCTGTATCTACCAGGCGGAAAGGCAGCATTTCTGTGGCCAACAGATTGGAGATGGTGGAGTTCAACCTCGTAGCTTTGTCATGTGTAGGATGAAACAATCTTTTACGTGACCATAACAACGGGACCGAGGGCTGGCTAAGGTGCTGAGAGAGGGCAGAGTATGGTGAACTGGAAAAACTGGTGGAGCGTGAGTGAGGTGCAGATGTTACGGTGAATTGAGAAACATGCGGTGTGCTCGGTGAAAGAAACACAGCAGGAGTGTTCGCTTCCGTTACAGCTGACAGGTTGTCACTCAGCCTGACTGAAGCGGTTAAAGAACCAGAGTTTCTGCGATGGGAGACCTGCGTGACAATACTTAGCACAGTAACAGAGGAGGAGGAAGAAGCAGCGGATGTGTTTCATGGGGCAGCTGATGGTTGTTTAGGTGCGCTGGTCCGTATTTCAGCGCGGTAAGGTTCCCAGCATAAAGAATGTTGTTTGAGCATGTGAGCGTTCAAGCATGTAGTAGTCAAATTATTGCATTTTTTTCCTCTACTGAGTTTTTTATCACAAAGTTTGCAGAAAACGTGAGTTGGCTCATCCTTTGCAGTGACAAAAAAGGCCCATGCTAGGCAACCCCTGTGAGCTGCAGACCCATGACCACTGCAGGTCACAGCCACGGTTGTGGCTAAGGATGCAGCGCTCCTAGTGCTTGCATCACTCTGTGTCTGTACCGTAGTGCGAAATGTAACCTCCTCGTCTTCCTCCTCCACCTCCTCAGATGAGCTACTCAACTGCGTGACTCTGGGTTCACACCAAGTAGGATCTTCAACCTCGTCATCATCTAATGTGTTATCCCATTACTCGCCCTCAGAGAGACCCCTCTCCTCTTGTTGCCCTGACAGCACAGTACAGTCCGCATGAGCCTCAGGTATCTGAGTCTCATTGGAATCACCTCCCTCCCCTGTTAAAGTCTGGTGACGAGGGCCAGGAACCTGCTCGGATCCTACTTCATTCCTGCTCCGAATCCAAGCTAAAAAAAATTTGGGTATCAGTGCAGATACTTTCCTTTCCTTGATTCTGTGACTGTTTGGAGTACACTTCTGATTCCCATGGTGTAGAATGGGTGAAGAGTCCTACAGATTCGCCCATCTGTAGTTCGCTACAGTCAGTTGGGAAGTTGGCCAGTTCTGACGCGGGGGGAACCATGGGTAATTGGGGTGCCACCTCTGTGGACTGTACTGCGTGTGATGTTGAGGTGGAGGAAGAATAGGAGAGGGCACTGGAAGCAGAGCTTGCCATTCACTGGAGCACCTGCTCTTTCTGGGCCTTATCAACAAGGTGTATCGCTGTGCGGCTGCCAAAGGAAGGGAGTGCATTAGGCCGTCCACTAACATAAGTTGTCAGTTGTCTATGGATAGGACCTGTTTGTGTTGGTTCACTAGTGCTTTCACTAACATTACCACATACCCCTCGTACACCTTGAACACCAAGCCTATTTCCCCTTCCATCACGCCCTCTCTTTTTCCCACTCATGTTGGTCAGATTCAGTGGTATGAGCAAGCACGCAATTAACTAAAGAAAAAAACATTTTTTTCCTGTGCAATAGCTCAGCACACACCTGAATTTCAGTGACACTAAGTGACAAGCTAAGATATAGCTTGCTGTGTACCGTTACTAAAAGACAAAAGAAATTTGCTAGTGTGCATGAGGCCGATAAAGCCTGCTAGATATTCTCCAAACAATTTAAAACTGAGATGTCCCCTGCTGTATTACTTTAGGAACAGAAGAAATTTTTTTTGAATGTGGATGAAGCCAGTATGACATAGAATATATGCTCCAAAATATTTCAAACTCAGATCTAGCCAGCTGTATCACTTTACTCAGAGCTAAAAATATTTTTGGGTTACTCTGCATAAGCTCTGCGTCCAGCTGACTTTGATCGCCACTGACGTAGTAGCTGGCTTATAGCACTGAATGACTTTTGGCACAGGAAAAAATATTTTTTGGACTGGGCATAGTAAGAGACATTTTTTTTTTTTACTGTGAAACCAGGACAAGTTCAACGCCACTAAAATAGGATCTGCCTTTTAGTAGACTGGATCAACCTTGCCACAGTTAAAAAAAACTTTGGTGGACTCTGCCTGCCAACCAAAAATATATATAGATTTGACTGTGCCTACAAGCTGAATTTAACATCCACTGACATAGTAGCTGGCTCATAGCACTGTATGACTTTTGGCACAGTAAAAAATATTTTTTGGACTGGGCCTAGTAAGAGAAGTTGTTTTTTTTTACTGTGAAACCAGGACAAGTTCAATGCCACCAAAATAGGATCTGCCTTTTAGCAGACTGGATCAACTTTGCCATAGTAAAAAATCTTTGGTGGACTCTGCCTGGCAAGCAAATATATATAAAGGTTTGACTGCATAGAAGCTGAATTTGACCGCCACTGAGGTAGTAGCTGGCTTATAGCACTGTATGACTATTGGCACAGGAAATAATATTTTTCGGACTGAGCGTAGCAAGAGAAAAATATATTTTTTACTCTGAAACCACCTGAAGTTCAACTCCACTAAAATAGTATCTGACACTAAAAAAACTTTAGTGCACACAGCTTTCAATATCACAAAAGCAACAGAAATAAAAAACAGATTTTGTGCTCTGCAATAAGAAGCTCTTCAGACTGTGCAGAACACAATTTCAACCCCACTAAAGGAAAAGGTGCACTGCGCTTGCTTGATCACATTAGCAAGTGCAAAAAAAAGATTCAAGGTATACTGAGACATGGAGCCCTATACCAGCGGTGCACAGCACTATTATATGACAAGGGCCCTCTGTTTCTGTCAGAATCTCAGTACTTGCACAAGAACACCAAAAATGTGCTGCACCAGCAGTTGCAGAGGTACACAGGCTAGGAATTATCTACACTATCTGACTACCACACATGTGCCCATCTATCTAGCTAATATCTCTCATTACACAAGAGAACACTGAGCTGCGTCTGTCTCCAGCAGTGACATGGATATAATGGCGCTGAGGGAACATGGCCGCTTTTTATATTGAAAAGACATGTGATTTATGCAGCCAATTGCAGAAGCCCTTATGTCTGGACAGTGCAGATGCTTCCTGCGCTATGATTGACTGGCCATGCTTTCCTTACTTACTTACTTTCCTTTCTTACTTTCCTCAGTTAAAGTCACCGCCACAGGAAAAAAAAAAAAAACAGTGCGCCTCTGATCTAACCTGTTCTAAGCTCTTCACAGCCCCCACACTCACCTGGCACATGTCACCGCTCATCATACACTTGCTAACAAAACTGTTCAAAATGCCGTGGTTGCCCTGTATTCGCGGTTCGGCGCAAATTTTTCGAACTTCTCCGATTTTAAGAAAATTTGCTCGCCTTTGCGATCACGAATCCGAATGTACCATATTTGTGCAGAATTTTAAAACTTTCGTAAATTCACCAAACAAATTCTCTTAACACTGATCACTAGATTTACATATACAAATAATGGACTTTGAACAAGCTTAAGGATCTGACTTGGAAAATAACGTTGCTTGGTGCTTGGGAACTGTAATTCTACAGGGCTGCTAAGATCACTGTCAGGAGCTGAAAACAAGGTGGAGGGGAGTGAGCTACCTGCTGAATAAAAATCAGCATCCTGGAGAGGCTGACTGGTAGGTTAAGAGTTAATCATTCTCCTGAAAAGCAACTACTGTGCATTCTTGGGCAGGTACATGGAAACAAGCTGTACACTATGAAAGATAATAGCTTTCATTGTAGGATAATGACACTTGAAAGAAAAAGCAAGTACACTTCAAACTTTCTAACTAATGAAAGCAATATAATATCATTCATGAGTAAACCCTTAAAAGCCTTGTCCAAATCTAAACTAAAAACTAATTTTTCATTCTAATGTATATAGTATTGCAGTTGATCAACTAATGAAAATAGTATCAGAGAAAGGTGGTCAGCACTGCTTTCTGGTGTCAACCGTTATTAGTAAGTTCCAGGTAATAAGACACAACAACATATGAGTGCCTTCGTAGTGCTCTATTACAAAGCAAAACAGTCTTAAAAGACCAAGTATAAGAAAAAGTTATGGTATTCCCCAAATACTGAAAACATCTAATGTTATGTAATCCACAGAACAAACAGGATGAAGGCTGGAGCTTTAAGAAAGCACCCGAAGACACAAAATGGCCATAGGCTGAGTGCCACATATTCTCCATGTTTTTATCCTGTTTATCCATTGCTTTCAAGATAAGACGTTTTCATTATTTGGTGATTACCATGACTTCTCTATACCAGGTTAACTAATAAAAACTCAAAAGCAAAAAGTCAAACTCCAAAAAGCAACATATATTTATGTAGAATCAAAATTGAATTTTTAGTAATGCAGTATTAAAAGATTTTTATGTCTTTTCATCTTAAAATGTAAGTGAATTAATATGCAATGTGCTATTGTGTTACAATGCTTGTTTAAAGTGCACAATGTTAATAAACATCAGATACTATATTAAGGAGTCTTCAAGCGTGTAAAATAATATGATTTCACAATGATTACATATTCACTCTACAGCTGGCTAAGTTTTTACATCTCCATTTGTCACTGACTATTGTGTCCAATTAAATGATTAGCTTTTAAAAACTGCTGCACATTATGAGAGTGAACTTGTGTTCCATTGCAATGAGTGATGCAGAAGCAAACTCATTACAGCATGTAATTCAACCATATTAAATAACAAACAGATGGCTGCTGTAAATGGGAGCTGCTTTTTCTCTTCAAAAGTGCCATGAAAAAGGTGTTTTTATTTATCTTTGTTTCCAGTTTCTTTCTGTTTTCTTGACAAGTGGGCAGCTGGTTGCTGAGGTTTTCAATTGATGCAAAAGAATGAAAAGCCTGTATCCATTAATTTCTCCATAAAATAAGTCTTTGAATCATTTCTGTTATAAATGCATGTGCAGTAGCAAGCTGCTGCTTGATTAATTCACTTATTATAAAGATTTCATCTTTTATAAGAGGGCCTGCAGGTAATTTGTCTTGTTTAGTAAGATTAGAAAAATGTAATTATCTTTATACCTTAGGACCCCTATCAGTTTAATTGTGTTCTTCTAATTTCAAACATTAATTCTTGTTTTTATCTTAAAATGTAACATTTTAAACCTTCACTTTTTCGCAGAAAGTGCTTAGAGACACAGAGTAACATACATTTAGGTTAATAGTTAGCATTGAAAGAGTTAACTATTTAAACATGTAGTGTTACAGTCTATAAAGTAGGAGTATCTGTCATTGATAAGAAATTAATTGGGAGCTAAGCACTGTTTCAGAACTTCATATGTCTAGTCATCATTACCATTTGAAAAAGTTTTAATGACCGTACATTATCTGGTGGTTGGAAGTAAATACAGTATATGTATCCTACAGCCATAATTTTCACTCATATCCACAGAGCATTAAGTTTTTGTCTCCAAAATATTGCCTATCTACCTACTAAATCATTATCAGTGCAAAGAGTAGCTTTTTGGATAGCACAGTCATACTGAGTTCTTAATGTACAGCATAGGCAGCAGTACTCTAAGTTACTATGCAGTATATCTACAGAAGACTGAAGGCATGGACACAGTAAAGTTTCCATAACAGCCCTGCCATGTCTTTGTTCCTCTTAAGACATGGCTAATGCAGAACCGTGTTCACAATTAGTCTAACCTTAACAAGCATATGACTTTGCAATACAGTAGTATGATAATATAATTCAGAAACCACTACTGGACTGTATCTTCAAGCCCTCTGAATGCTCTGGAAACTTTGGTAGCTTCATTAACGAAGTTTTCCACTACTATTTACTACTATGGATAATGCCCCCTATGGTGGAAATAAGATTATTTGTAAGTACCTTGTGCTGTCATTCTTGCCTGTGAGCGTCGCTCTCACTGGCCGCTTACAGGCATTACGTGACCTCTGGCTGCAGCCGGCTCTTGCTTCCGCTGATGTCACGACAAGTGAGGCGTGACTCAGTGACGAGCTCCCCGAGGTGCATGCTGGGCTGTTGGCGGCGTCTCCAAACTCATCACAGCCCAGCATCTCGGCATCCGCCGAGCGCTTTCCCTCTCCAGCAATCTTTGGGAAAGTGCGCAGTGAAGGCTGAGCTGTGACGCGTGGGGTAACCCCGCCCACAGCCCATCATTCACCAGGGAGCACAGCACTGAGTCATGTCCGGCTGCAGCCGGAACTAGACGTCACGTGACATCAGCAGATGTCAGAGCTGGCTTCAGCCGGGAGGTCATGTGATGCCTGTGAGTGGCCAGCGATAGAGCCGCTCACAGGCAAGAGGGACAGCACAAGGTACTTACAAATAATCTTATTTCCACCATTTAAATACATTGGGGGCATTATCCATAGTAGTGAACAGCCCCTTTAACTGCAAGCTGCACACTCAATTTTTAACAGGGGAAAAAAATTAAAAGTGATTTAGTTCAGCTCTTTACTTTCAAAAATGTATTCAGTCAACCAGTTGAGGTGCTGCTCTACCAAAGCTGCTCTCCCTTTTGATTCATAACAAGGTCCTGAATAAGGAACCACTCTCCATAAAGCCTTTATTCCCTGATAACCAGGGGCTTTCAGTCAATCAATTTCTTTGTCTACAAAAGTATCAATCTCAAACAAGCATTTGCTTTAACATGGCACTTAAAGGAGTAACTATAGTAAATCAAGTGGTAAGTGGATTTTTAAAGGTGTCATCCACCTTTGGGGACTATTTTCTTTTTATTTTTGAATGTCAATACATTTATTTGTGGCTAAAAAAATAAAAATAGTATAACATTTTTAACGAAACCCTATATTAAAAAAATTATTTGTTGCCTCATTCATATAAGTAAAAAAAAGTTAAAGGTGGACTTTTACTTTTAACAGCTCTAAAAAGTTTTCTTTTTCTGATATCCAACATACTGTCATGCCACTGACTCTCATGCCTTCTCAGCACCACCCTACTCACTGCGTTTTCTGCTCTGCTCCTCCCTGTGTGAGGCCACTGTGCTGAGTCCTCATGTAACACTTCAAACTTTTCTGCATATCCCTGCTGTCTAAATCTTCATGATACATCCAATAAATCTTTAGCAAAAATATGAGACATAGAAAATCAATTTACCTAGACAAGCATATAAAAATGACCAGGCTAACATAGTGAACACTAGTGATGAGTGAACGTGCTCGGTGATACACAGACATCACTCGAATATATGGGTGCTTGGATGTACTCATTACTCAGCAAGAATTGAAGGGTGCTTAATTTGAAACTCGAATCCCCGCCCCTCATGTTTAGCGCCTGTTACACAGCCAATAAGCATGCAAGGATTGCTTGCGAGTCATTGTAATGCCGTAGCCATCTTGGTAGTGGCATTACTGTGATTGGCTGGCCATATGACATCATCAGGCATTATAAAAGAACAGGCGTCGTGATGTCATTGCACAACTCTGTGACAGTTCATATTGGAGGGAGAGAGTGCTTGTCCAGGTGTGTATGTGTTCACAGTATAACAAATAAGAGTCCTGTAGTGTTGTTTCTGGTGCTGAAGTTAAGCCATCATACTAACAGCCCTTCTAAGGGCTAATCGTTTACTTTGCTGTTTGTATCACATACTGTACATTCTGCATTTAGTCTAGGAAGGGGAAGAGAATTACAGTAGCAGTGAGAGTGGCAGAAGACAGTCTGGAGAAAGGGATTATAGCTGTGCAGTCCCTTGCAAAATATAAAGCTGCCGCATTTTTGTGTGTGCGTGTGTGTGTGTGTGTGTGTGTGTGTGTGTATGTGTGTGTGTGTGTGTGTGTGAAAAAATTGAATATGTGTGATCCATAGAGTATTACATGCTTTGTGACATATTTTGGTGTTATAGAACACTTCTAAAAAGTGTTTTATTTTTTTTCTGGAATAAATTACTCACTCATAGAGTATTCTGTGCTCTGGGGTACATTTCTGTGATACCTAGCATTCCAAATAAAACATTAAATTTTTTTCTGAGTTAAATTACTCACCCATACGGTATTCCGTGGTCTGGGGTACACTTTTGTGATATCTTATATAGAGAATAGCGAACATTTCAATGTTTGGTTTGGAAATGTTCGCCGAATATTTAAACATTTGCCGATTTTATTCGTCGAATGTTCATCGAACATTGCCGAACACCATAGGATTCAATGGGGGGACAAAAAAAAATGCATATACAACACCTTTAAATGGGCCCAAAAGCTGCCAAAACACATAAAATTAGGGGTAGACACCAGGAAGGTGCCACCAATTACCCAGAGTACAACTACTATAATTATTATTACTATTACAGGGACATTTATTCCGTGGTGCTTTACATGTCAAAAGGGGTCACCGACTGGTACAAGAGGAGAGAGGAGAGAGGACCCTGCCTGTGAGGGCACACAAACAATCTACAAGGGATAAGTGAGGGTACAGTAGGTCAGGTTATAGCTAGTCGTGCAGCGGTATGCTGGAGCAAGGGTTACTGCAGATTGTACGCTTGTCAGAAGAAGTGGGTCTTCAGCTTCCTTTTGAAGGTTTCCACGGTAGGCGAGAATCTGATGTGTTGGGGTACAGAGTTACACAGTAGGGGAGATGCATGGGACAAATCTGCTGAGAGCCTAAATCACGGTTAGCTTCTAGGAGCTCACAACGGAGCAGATTAACCCCTGCACCGATTAATATGAAGGTGAAAGGCTTCTAATAATTGCAGGAGTGGAATGAATCAGACGCTGTGGTCTTCTGGCTCCTCTCTGTCACGGTAAACCTGTGACACCTTGCAAGCTTAAACACAATGTTTACAAGGTAGACAGCAGCGGTGGTCGGACTCCTAGACTACAAGCTAACTACTTTATGATTATAGAGGACAACATCTGCAAGTAGTTTGTATGTTCACCCCGTGCTTGCGGGGGTTACCCCCAGGTTCTCCGGTTTCCTCCTCAGTAAAAAAGCAGCCATACAGGAGTGTTGACAGTTCAAAAAATTAGGGCTTGATACAGTTTGACCTCTTAGCTTTGTCATGTGTAGAAGGAAACAATCTTTTACGTGACCACAACTGTGGGACTGAGGGCTGGCTGCAGTGCTGAGAAAGGGCGGAGTAATTGAAACGGACAAACTGCTGGACCATCAGTGAGGTGCAGGCACAGATGTTACGGTGGATTGAGAAACATGTGGTGTGCTCAGTGAAACAACACAGCAGCCATGTCCGCTTCCGTTAGAGTTGACGGGCTCTCATTCAGCCTGACTGGAGCGGGTAATAAACCAGAGGTTCTGCAGTGGGAGACCTGCATGACAATATTTGACATGGTAACGGAGGAGGAGGAAGAAGCAGCGGATGTGGTTGATGGGGCAGCTTATGGTTGTTGAGGTCCGCTGGTCCGCATTTTAGCTCAGTGAGATTCCCAGCGTAATACTTGTTGTTTGCGCATGTGAAGGTTCATGCATGTAGTATTCAAATTATAGCAGTTTTTTCTCTCAACTGAGTTTGTTATCGCAAAGTTTGCAGAAAACGTGAGCTAGCTCATCCTTTGCGGTCTCAAAAAAGGCCCAGGCTAGGCAACCCTTGCTGCCTTTGCAAGCTGCACACCAGCATCCGCTCCTGGTCACTGCCTTGGTTGTCTCTATGGATGCAGTGCTCCTGGTGCTTGCATAACTCCATGTCTGCGCCATAAGAAGCAACATAACCTCCTCGACTTCCTCCTCCTCCATCTCCTCAGATGAGCTACTCAGCTGCGTGCCTCTGAGTTCACACCAAGTTGGATGTACAGCCTCATCATTGTAACATACCTGGCGGCGTCCTTACAGAATGGTCCATCTCCCACTGTGCAAGAGCGCGCACTTGATCTCCAGTCCAGACTGCCACTCTGGCTTCTTTCCATGTTGTCTGCTTTGCTTTGCTCTTGCTGTTTAGGGCGACGCTCGCCGAACTTCCTGATTCTTGTAGCTGCTGCAGACACACCCCTAATGCGTCCTCAGCCTATTGCTGTCTGTCACCTGGCATTTAACCCAGCTCCTCCCTGGAATCCATGCTTGAGCATCTTGTTCTGTCAGTTGGCTTCAGGTTGCTGACATGCAAGGTCCTGTCTATATTTGCTGCCTTACGGTATCAGTTCCCATGTCTGAACTGTGTCCTGTCTGTGCACTCTAGCCAGCTGTCTCTCTGCCTTCCTGGAGGCTGTATTTCCAGGCCTGTCTGAACACGCTCCTGGCCTGTTCGTCTTGCCCTCTGGGGGCCATATAACCAGACTCTCTCCTGTATTAGTTGCAGTACAGTTCCTGTCTGAACTGTCTCCTAGTTTCTTACCTGTTTTGTCTTTATGTCCGTTTGCTCCCTTTTTCTGCAGTGTCTGAACCAGCACTTGGCTTTACCTAGGCTCGTTCTTGCATTTTGTTGCAGTAACTGTTCTTGTCTGAACTGTCTCCTAGTTTCTTACCTGTTTTGTCTTTATGTCCGTTTGCTCCCTTTTTCTGCAGTGTCTGAACCAGCACTTGGCTTTACCTAGACTCGTTCCTGAATTTTGTTGCAGTAACTGTTCTTGTCTGAACTGTCTCCTAGCTTCTTACCTGTTTTGTCTTTATGTCCGTTTGCTCCCTTTTTCTGTAGTGTCTGAACCTGCACCTAACTCCTTCTCGTTGTCGCTGTACTTCCGTTTGTGAGTTGGAGTCCTCTCGCTACTTCTTTGCAAGTATCTAGCGTGTATCTGGTTCTGCCTTTCTTTCTGTTCCGTGTGAACAGAGCCCTGTCCCCTTTGCTTTGTCTTTGTTTACCTCATTGGCGATTTATCTCTGGTTTGTCCACCGCGTCTGCGGTTTCGCTCTGCTCAGCCTTGTCCACCGCATCTGCGGTTTCGCTCTGCTCAGCCTTGTCCACCGCATCTGCGGTTTCGCTCTGCTCAGCCTTGTCCACCGCGTCTGCGGTTTCGCTCTGCTCAGCCTTGTCCACCGCGTCTGTGGTTTCGCTCTGCTCAGCCTTGTCTACCGCGTCTGCAGATTCGCTCTGCTCAGCCTTGTCCACCGTGTCTGCGGTTTCGCTCTGCTCAGCATTGTCCACCGCGTCTGCGGTTTCGTTCTGCTCAGCCTTGTCTACCGCATCTGCGGTTTCGCTCTGCTCAGCCTTGTCTACCGCGTCTGCGATTACGCTCTGCTCAGCCTTGTCTACCGCGTCTGCGGTTTCGCTCTGCTCAGCCTTGTCTACCGCATCTGCGGTTTCGCTCTGCTCAGCCTTGTCTACCGTGTCTGTGGTTTCGCTCTGCTCAGCCTTGTCTACCGCATCTGCGGTTTCACTCTGCTCAGCCTTCTCTACCGCGTCTGCGGTTTCGCTCTGCTCAGCCTTGCCTACCGCGTCTGCGGTTTCGCTCTGCTCAGCCTTGTCTACTGCACCTGCAGTTATGCTTTACTCTGTTTGTTTACCGCATCTGCGGCTCTGAACTCGTCTCCCAGTCTGTACTGGACCCTACCCCGCCTGCGCTCTAGTCTGCCTGTACCTGTATTCCCTGGTGTGGGTCAACAGCCGTGTCCGGAGTCTGACCTGGAGTAGACCCTGGTCCCTCTGCTCGGATCCTCCCTGGTGCACTGGCGTCGTATGCCGTTGTGCGACCTTAGTCAGATCGGGCAGATACTTAGTTACGCCCCTCCAGGCACTCTCCGGTTCATGGCACAGTGGAACCACTAAACACGCACACGCCAGTCAGTCCGGGCGTGTGCATTACAATCATCATCCAATGTGTTATCCCATTCCTCGCCCTTAGAGTAAACCTCCTCCTCTTCTTGCCCTGACAGCACAGTACAGTTGAGGGTCAAGAAGCTGCTCTGACCCAATTCTTTTTTCCCCCTGTATGGAGAACAATATCTGCCCCAAACAATTTTAAGTGGAGAGCTAGCCTACTTTGTATACCAATTTCGAGTTTATCAAGTCTGTGTACCCCTGTGTGGAGAAGAATATCTGCCCCAAAAAAATTTAAGTGGAGATGTAGCCTGCGCTATTTATCAATTTTGAGTTTATCATCTCTGTGTACCCCTGTGTGGAGAAGAATATCTGCCCCAAACAATTTTAAGTAGAGATGTAACCTGCTTTATATACCAATTTTGAGTCTATCATGTCTGTGTACCCCTGTGTTGTGAAGAATATCTGCCCCAAACAATTTTAAGTAGAGATGTAACCTGCTTTATATACCAATTTTGAGTTTATCATGTCTGTGTACTTCTGTGTGGAGAACAATATCTGCACCAAAAAATTAATTTCAATAAAGTATAACTATTGTAGAGGAGACTAAAATCTTTTCCACTACAGCCAACCAAACAGATGGAGACCCAATCAGGACTGTTCATATTTAAAAAAAATTAGTGCCTAACATCACCGAAGTGGCATAAATTTCACTACAGTAGAAATAGTACAATTAGGACTGACACTTTGTCCCCTACAACCAGCTCATTAAATGAAGACTCAATCAGGAGTGTTCACATTTGAAAACGTATGGGCCTAAAATTACCAAAGTGGCATCAATTTCACTATAGTTTAACTAGTATATTGGGGAAGGACACCTCTTTCACTAGTATAAGTAGTATAGCGGAAGCTGAATAGTGATGGACGAGCACTAAAATGCTCGGATGTTCGATGCTCGGGTCGAGCAAATTGTAATACTCGGGTGCTCGACGCGAGCAACGATCCCAATCTAAGTCTATGGGAAACTCAAGCATTTTTCAGACGACTTCCCTTGTCGGTCTGCAGAGGGCCAAAAAATTGCCCAAATCAGTGGGAATGACTAGCCCAGGGGGATGGGGACGACTCGGTACCCGGGCCTTTGCCTGGCCTTGGGGATGTCGTGGTGGTCGGCTCCCGGGCCCATACCCTAGGGTCAGCTTTTAAAAGGGGATTGTTTGTTAATTTTATGTAAGTTCGTGATGCCACCTGTGGTGTCTGGTGAGAATCACCAGCGCTGCGGCAGTCCACTGAGGCCAGTGATAAGGCAGCTCGATGGTATAGCTACCCACAGTTGGGCTAGGCCTCAGGGCAGCGTATGGAGAGGGGGATGCAGGACTGGCGAGACCCAGCCGGGTAAGAGCAAGAACCGGGACAGACACGATAGTCACTTCAGTACCTTTTGCTGATGGAAATTCAGGCACGTCCCGGAGCAATGTATGGTGAAGGGTGCATATCAGGATCCTCCCCAATGAGCGGGTGTAGGGCCTCCTGTCTCTTACCTCTGCGTAGTAAGTTTCTGACCTGCCTGGAGCTAGGCCTAACTTTATCTCTGTCCTGCACCGGCTGAAGTTGTGGTAGGGCCTTCTCTTGGAGTGCACGCTCCCAGCTTACGGGGCCTATGTGTCTCCAGGATCTGGTACGTATCAGCTCTGTGGTGAACCTGGGACCTGTAGTTCTCCAGGGTTTCCGGTTATGCCTTACTGGGTCGTAGAGATCCCGGTAAGCTCGGACCCGGTGTCCGGTATATGTTTCGGGGTGAGCTGGGTAAGCTCCTCTGCCCCCACTGCTACTCACTTTCCACTCACCTTCGGCTACACTCGGGCCCTCACTAGGCTACTCACACTAACGGCAGCTTGCCGCTCTTCACCGCTCTTACAGGCATCGGCACACTTTGGGCTCACTTACTTGAGCTCCTGAGTCTAGATTGGGCTTCACTGCAGGCTGACCTCTCTGTAGACTCCAGACTAAACTGAGCTTGACTCTGTATTCAGGTCTGTACTTGCTGAACTCTCCAGAGGAACTCCTGAATTCTGAGCTGCCTAGCTCCACCTTCCCTATTTATGTCCCTAACGGGCTCCCTCTGCTGGTCTGAGGTGGAAGGTGAAGATGTGTGAATGTTTATGGGGGCCTCTTGTGGAGGATTCCATCAATACACCCTTCTAGGATCTGTGGTACCAAGCGCAGCTGGGCGCCACAGGAACAGTGCTCAAATGACATGGGATCAGCATGGGGAAGACCCCTGGAAGCATTTCTGACTCCCAGGTCACTTCTGTCAAAAATGTTGTAAGAGGTATTACGCCACTTTTAAGGACTCACAATAAAACATACAAAAACGAAACCAAAATGGATTTTCCTGGGAAATATGTTAAGGAACATCCTTTCCAGGTTAATGACTTGTATATAAAACAAAATAAATAACCAAAAACTAAAATACTCCTCCACAACTTGGGCTATGTAACTTAGCATTTTTGATGCGTTTTTGCACTTTTGCATTGCTTTCAACCATGACAAATGCGTTCACCAGGAAATGTCCTTTTAACATTTTACATCCTTATCTGACCATGTGGTGTGTGAGATATCAACAGAAACATCGCGTTTCATTTATGAAGGAGGGACTCTGAAAGTCACAAAGCCTATTTTTATAGGGCCATCAGACGACCTTTACTATTCTTAAAGGGCCAGCAGTCGGCCCTCACTATTCTTAGAGAGCCATCAGCCAGCTATGTTTTATTGTTCCCATTACTAAAGAGTGGGTCTCATATACTATTATTGCGTATGCAGTGAGTGGCAGGGCTGCCAAAAATTTGCACGCACCCCAATACCACTTTGAAAATTTGGACGCACCCCAATACCTTTTTGAAGAGACTTAGAGGAGGGCATCCTGAAAACAATATTCCCTTTTTAGGAAGTAGGTCTCCCATTGTGTTTGCCTATGCAGTGAATGCAAGAGTTGCCAAAAATTTGGAGGCACTCCAATGCCCCTTGGAAGAGACATGGAGGTCAGAGGGCCTCCTGAAAAAAATGTTCCCATTATTAGGAAATAGGTCTCATATTGTGTTTGCCTATGCAGTGAATGCAAGGGTTGTTAAAAATTTGGAGGCACTCCAATGCCCCTTGGAAGAGAAGTGGAGGTCAGAGGGCCTCATGAAACAATGTTCCCATTATTAGGAAGTGTGTCTCCCATTTTGTTTGCCTATGCAGTGAATGCAAGGGTTGCCAAAAATTTGGAGGCACTCCAATGCCACTTGGAAGAGACGTGGAGGTCAGAGGGCCTCCTGAAAACAATGTTCTCATTGTTACAAGGGGGTCTCCCATTGTGTTTGCCTATGCAGTGAATGCAAGGGTTGCCAAAAATTTGGAGGCACTCCAATGCCCCTTGGAAGAGAAGTGGCGGTCAGAGGGCCTCATGAAACAATGTTCCCATTATTAGGAAGTGTGTCTCCCATTGTGTTTGCCTATGCAGTGAATGCAAGGGTTGCCAAAAATTTGGAGGCACTCCAATGCCACTTGGAAGAGACGTGGAGGTCAGAGGGACTCCTGAAAACAATGTTCCCATTATTAGAAGGGGGTCTCTCATTGTGTTTGCCTATGCAGTGAATGCAAGGATTGTGAAAAATTTGGAGGCACTCCTATGCCCCTTGGAAGAGAAGTGGAGGTCATAGGGCCTTCTGTAAACAATGTTCCCATTATTAGAAAGGTGTCTCCCATTGTTTTTGCCTATGCATTGAATGCAAGGGTTGCCAACAATGTGGAGGCACTCCAATGCCCCTTGGAGGAGACATGGAGGTCAGAGGGCCTCCTGAAAACAATGTTCTCATTATTAGAAGGGGGTCTCCCATTGTGTTTGCCTATGCAGTGAATGCAAGGGTTGTGAAAAATTTGGAGGCACTCCAGTGCACCTTGGAAGAGATGTGGAGGTCAGAGGGCCTCCTGAAAATGATGTTCGCATTATTAGGAAGTGCGTCTCCCATTGTGTTTGTCTATGCAGTGAATGCATGGGTTGCCAAAAATTTGGATGCACTCCAATGCCCTTTGGAAGAGATGTGGAGGTCAGAGGGCCTCCTGAAAACAATGTTCTCATTATTAGAAGGGGGTCTCTCATTGTTTTTGCCAATGCATTGAATGCAAGGGTTGCCAACAATTTGGAGGCACTCCAATGCCCCTTGGAAGAGACGTAGAGCAGGGCCTCCTGAAAAAAAATGTTCCCATTATTAGGAAGTGGTTCTCCCATAGTGTTCACCTATGCAGTGAATGCAAGGGCTGCCAAAAATTGGAAGGCACTCCAATGCCCCTTGGAAGAGACAAGGAGGAGGGCCTCAAAACAAATGTTCCCATTACAAAGGAGCGGGTCTGCTATACTTGTAATGCCCATGCACTAAGTGTATGGGCTGGCAAACATTTACCCCTGTATACATGAGCATACTGTATGAAAAATTTTTTTTACGGTCATCATAAACACCCTTTAAGAAAATTATGTGGGTGTTGCATTACGGACCACGGTCACCCTGGTGATATGGTGGTGGAGGCTGAGGATGAGGAGAAGGAGGAGGACAAGAGCAAATAGCCAAAATCAGGAAGCTTATACCCATGTGTGGATGTGAAGAGGTACATGGGAATACACCTCCCAAAAAAAGACACTGGATTTGAGTTTATGTTACGCTGCTATCATTCGGTGGTGTTGAGTCTGGCCCAATCCAGCCCTTGTTCATTTTTTTGAAAGTCAGCCTGTCAGCATTTTCAGTTGACAGGCGGATGCGCTTATCAGTTATAATTCCACCAGTGACACTAAAAGCAAGCTCTGATAAAACTCTAGCCACAGGGCAGGCCAGGATCTCCAAGGCATAGAGAGCCAGTTCATTCCACTTATCCAGCTTGGATACCCAATAATTATAATGCACAGATGAATCACAGAGGATGTTGGTACGATCAGCAAGGTACTCCCTCAGCATCTTCCCAAACTTTGCGCTCCTTGTGAGAGTACCCTGTGCCTCTGGGCCTGTGCGATGGGAGGGGCTGAGAAAATTCTCCCAGAACTTTGACAGTGTTCCCCTGCCTCTGCTGGATTGAAGTTGTGTCTTTCTTGCCTGTAATCCATGGTTGTCCAAAGAACTGTGACCTCTGCCACCAGCGTTTTCAAATGGGAATTTTTTTAAGGTTCCACAACAAGGACCTTCTGGTACTGCCCCATTTTTGTAGACCTGTCCACCTCAGAAATAAGAGATAGAAAGTTCTCCTTGTAGCATGGGTCTAGAAGTGTCAACAACCAGTAATGACTGTCACCCAAAATTTTGAGAACGCGGGGGTCTTGGGAAAGGCAGCATAACATGAACTCAGCCATGCGTGCCAGCCTGCTAACAGTCAAGACTTCCGTGTCCTCACCACGAGGATGACTGACCATTCTCTCCTACTCCTCCTCTCTGTCCTCAAGCCATCCATGCTGAACAGACGGTATGACAGTTGTGCAGGTTGTACCGTCTGTAGCGCATGAAACTAGCTCCTGTTCTTCCTCCTCCTCCTCTTCTTCTTCATTGTCACCCAATCAACGTTGGCATAAGATGAGGCTGGGCTGAGTGTAATCACCCTGTATGGTTCCTTGCTACATCTCATCGTGCTCCGTCTGCAATGCATCCTCTTTGATTGTTAGCAGAGAGCATTTCAGAAGACAGAGAAGCGGTATGGTGATGCTAATTATGGTGTCACCGCCGCTTACCATATTGCTGGAATCCTCAAAGTTTTGGAGGATGGTACATATATCTGACATCCATGTCCTCTCCTGAGGTCTTATGTGTGGAGTCTGAACTGAATACCGATGGCATTGTTGATGCTGGTACTCAACAACTGCCCTCTTCTGCTCACAAATCCTTCCCAACATCTGCAGTGTAGAGTTCCAATGTGTGGGGACATCACACACCATTCTGTGAGCTGGAAGCTGCAAACGCTGCTGAAACACAGCAAGGACGGCGGAAGCTGTAGGTGACTTTCTAAAATGGGCACACAGGCGGCGTACTTTAAGATGCAAATCTGGCAGTTCTGGGTAGGATTTGAGAAACAATTTCAGCTTGCCCAACGCCTTGGCCTTGGCCTCTGTATGCACCATCACCATCATGTCCAGTTCCCCATCCCTTGCCACATGCTTTTCCCATTTTAAATGGAGGTCAATATCTATCACGCTCACTACTAATGGCTGAATTTGGTACGAAGTTATATGTAATCTCTGTGACGGAGAAACCACAGTTTTAAATACCTAGCCTGTAGGTAACTCTTTTGAACAGCAAGCCGGTGTCAAAAATTTTGCTGACACACTGAAAAAAAATTAGAATGGAGGCCAGAAGTGGCAGAATTTTCAGAAAATGTATATGTGATCCTTGCAACGGACAAACCACAGTTTTAAATACCTGGCCTGTAGGTAACTATTTTGAACAGCAAACCGGTGTCAAAAAGTTTGCTGATACAGACCTGATGATGCTGTGCGGCCATCCAATCACTGTAATTCCACAAACAACATGGCTGCAGCATTACAGTGAGTGGCAGGCAATCCCTGCATGTTGATTTGCGCTGCCAAACATGCTTAAAGGGGACCCGAGCATCCGCCCGAACATCAAGCAAGTACTCGGCGAGCTCCGAGCATTTCGAGTACTGAGATGCTCGGGCGAGTACCGAGTACTTGCGAGTATGCTCGCTCATCAATACAACTGACACCTCTTCCACTACAGCCAACCCAGTAGATGGATACCCTATCAGGATTTCCCACATTTCCAATAATTAGTGGCAGACACTAACAAAGTGGCATCAATTTCACTACAGTAGAAATTGTAGAATTAGGAATGACACATCTTCCCCTACAGCCAACCCAGTAGATGGAGACCAAATCAGGAGTGTTCACATTTGAAGACCAAATTGTAAAAGGGTCCAAATCATCAATGATGGTATTCATATTGATCTCTAGATACTCCTCCACCTTTCTCTCCAGTCGTTCACCACGTGTCAGACTTGTGCTCTGTTGTGCTGGTGCTCAAGCCGTTGTAAAAAAATGTGTGAAAGGACTCACAGAAATTGCTTATGCCACTTACTCTGCTACTGCTACTGCTAATATTTTGGTGTTGATGAACTGACGTTTCGGAGGTTGAATGACTACAGCTGCGATGCACACTGTGTGCCTCACTGCTATCTTGGGGAAAAGCACTATTGAGGTTGCTTAAAAGCTTGTTTCGATACTCTAACATTAGCAGGTCCCTTTCCAGGGTGGGAAGCATCTGGCAAAATTTACTCTTATAACATGGATCTAACAGAGTGACAACCCAGTAGTCAGCATTATTATTTTGAATCCGGACAATGCCGGGATCATGTGGCAGATAGTGCAGCAAGAAGGCCCTCATATGTCGGGATCTTCCAGGAGGTCCAAAGACAGGCTCTATTTTGGACTGTGAAACACTGATGCTTGTTTACTCCGTCCGCCACTTCCGGCCAACCACTTTCAACAGAAAGGTGATGAGTATCCTCTTCATATTTTGACTGTTGCTCACCCATCACTCCATTTGTTCCTCTGCTCTTGCACCTTCGCTAACAGTATGTCTGGTATCAACAAACCTCCTCGATCTAAGGAATCCACCGTCACTGGGCATACACCTTTATGACGACTTTCTGGAACTTTGAGACATTCTTATCCCTTCTGCATCCTCCTCTACTTTTATGACAACCACCTCGTGCCGCACGCTATTCAAAGTCTGCTCCAGCATGTAGATGACTGGAATAGCAATGCTGATGATGGCTTCCTCAGCGCTAACAATTTTAGTAGCCATTTCAAAACTGTGCTGATGGCTGCAGAGGTCCTTAATCTGTTCCCACACCATAAACGTGATATGCCACACGTCCATACTGCATTCACACCGTTATCGCACACGGTCTTCCCTGGCTCCAGGTTCAGCGTAGACATCCATTGCTGATCCTGAGCCTGGGGAGCTGTCCACAACTCTTCAGCTGTATGACTGCAATCTCCAAGGCATATTAATTTGAAGACTGCCTGATTGCGGTGAGCCCTGGTATGCAGTATGGAGGTGGTGTGGATTTGCTCTTCATTGTTGAGCCCTAGTGGAGGTGGAGGACGCAGAAGCAGTGAAGGAAGTGTGAAATACAGAGGTTTGTTCTACAAGCCTTGGGTATTGCAAGATTTGTGGAGAAGCACCTTCCCCGCCTGCCCCCAAAGCCACCAAAGTCACCCAGTGCCCAGTCAGCAAGATGTAACACCCTTGGCCATGCTTACTCGTCCAGGTGTCTGTGTTGAAATGCACCCTGGCAGACATAGATTTAGTCAAGGAATGGGTGATGTTGTCTGCGACATGCTGGTGTAATGCAGGAACAGCTTTCTTAGAGAAGTAATGGAGATTTGGCAACTGGTTCTTGGGGACTTCGATGGCATCAGCTTTCGGAAACCGTCTGTATCGACCAGACGGAAAGGCAGCATTTTTGTGGCCAACAGATTGGAGATGGTGGAGTTCAACCTCTTAGCTTCGTCATGTGTAGGATGAAACAATCTTTTTCGTGACCACAACTGCGGGACTGAGGGCTGGGTTCAGTGCTGAGAGAAGGCGGAGTACAGTGAAACTGACAAACTGGAGGACCGTGAGTGAGATGTAGGCGCAGATCTTATGGTGGATTGAGAAACACATGGTGTGCTCAGTGAAACTAACACAGCAGGCATATTTATTTCAGTTACAGTTGACGGGCTCTCAGTCTGACTGGAGTGGGTAGAGAATCAGAGGTTCTGCGGTGGGAAACCTGCATGACAATACTTGGCACGGTAATAGAGGAAGAGGAAGAAGCAGTGGATGGGGCAGCTGATGGTTGTTGAGGTCCGCTGGTCCGCATTTCAGAGCAGTCAGTGAGATTCCCAATGTAACACATTTTGTATGCGCATGTGAAGGTTCATGCTTGCAGTAGTTAAATTATAGCTGTTTTTCCCTCTACTCAGTTTTTTCTTGCAAAGTTTGCAGATAATGTGAGTTGGCTCATCCTTTGCAGTGACAAAAAAGGCCCAGGCTAGGTAACCCTTGCCGTCGCTGCGAGCTGCAGACCTGTGACCACCGCTGTGGATAAGGATGTAGTTCTCCATGTGCTTGCATCACTCCGTGTCTGCGCCGTAGGGCGAAACATAACCTCCTCATCTTCCTTCTCCACCTCCTCATATGAGCTACTTGGCCGCGTGACTCTTGGTTCACAAGAAGTAGAATCTTCAACCTCGTCATCATCCAATGTGTTACTGTTAGAATCTCTGTTGTTTTACTATCAGCCATCTTGTTGTGGTTTGCTGGCTTCTAGTCTTTTCCTCTGGTGCTGGGTTTCTTTAATTTTAGGTCTCCTGTGGCGGTTGGGTTCTTTTTTGTCAAAAAGAAGGATGGGGGTCTTAGGCCATGTCTGGATTTTCAGGAGATTAATAAGATCACTGTGCGCAATCCTTACCCGTTACCACGTATTCCGGATTTGTTTAACCACTGGACTGGAGCTAAATGGTTTTCTAAGATTGACCTTCGTGGGGCATATAATTTGCTGCGGGTGAAGGACGGAGATGAATGGAAGACAGCTTTTAACACCCTGGAAGGACATTTTGAGTGCTTGGTGATGCCTTTTGGGCTTACTAACGCCCCTGCATTTTTTCAAAATTTCATCAATGACTTACTGAGACTTTTGATTGGTAGGAGTGTTTTTGTTTATCTGGATGACATTTTGATTTATTCATCGGATCTTGAGTCTCATTGGCAGAGAGTCTGCGAAGTTCTTCAGATACTGTTATTTTCTGCAACTTAGAACTAAGGAATAGGAGGGAAAAGCTGTCCCTGCACTGAGATTCAGCTTTACCCTATGCTGGGGTGGGTGCCCTATTCCTTATGAATAGCCCCACCGAAACTCCTGCACTGAACTCAAACGAAGACCTGTAGGAAAGGGAAAGGGGTCCCTAAAAGATCTAAGGACTAGGAGCTAAAGCAGGAGACCTCCTAACAGAAAAGTTAGTTCCAGAAACGAAAATTAAAGGAAACAAAACTGGTGGAGCAAGAAGTCCCAGGATAACAATAGTCCAAAGCAAGAAGAACTAAACCAGGCTACTTAGCCAGAGCACGAGCGATACAACACTTATGTCCAGCAGGGAATGGGGGCCAGGTGCTGGGTAATAAAGAGTGCAGAGATCACGTGACCAATAACCCAGCACCAGAGGAAAAGACTAGAAGCCAGCAAACACAACAGGATGGCCGATAGTAAAATAACAGAGATTCTAACAGTTATCCCATTCCTTGCCATGAGAGTGACCCTCCTCCTCTTGTTGCCCTGACAGCACAGTACAGTCCGCATGAGCCTCAGGTATCTAAGTCTCATCAGGATCAACTTCCTCCCCGATGGTTAACGTCTGGTGACGAGGGTCAGGAACCTGCTTGGACCCTACTTCTTCCTGCCCCGAATCCAGCCATAAAAATGTTGAGCATCTGTGCATATGCTTTCCTCCTCTTGACTCTGTGAATGTTTGGAGTACACTTCTGATGCCCAAGGTATAGAATAGGTGAACTGTTCTACAGACTCGCCCTACTGTGGTTCCCTACAGTCAGTTGGGCAGTTGGACAGTTGTGATGTGGGGGGCAGCAAGGGTAATTGGGGTGCCACCTCTGTGGATTGTACTGTGTGTCATGTTGAGGTGGAGGAAGAAGAGGAGAGGCCACTTGAAGCAACGCTTGCCATCCACTGGAGCACTTGCTCTTTCTGGCCCTCAACAAGGCATATCGCTGTGCAGCTGCCAAAGAAAGGGAGTGGAGTAGCCCATCCAACAACAGAAGTTGTCAGTTGTATTTGGATAGAACATGATGGTGTTGGTTCACTAGTGCTTTCACTAACATTACCACCTACCCCACGTATAACGTATATCTTGAACACCAAGCCTATTCCCCCTTCCACCAAGACCTCTCTTTTTCCCACTCATGTTGCTCAGATAGTGTGATAGGAGCACGCTATTAGCAAAACAAAATTAGATTTTTTTCCTCTGCAACAGCTGTGCAGACACCTGAATTTCAGCAGCACTAAATGACAAGCTAAAATATGGCTTGCTGTATAACGTTAGTAACAGAAGAAAGTATTTTTTAGTGTGGATGAGGCCTGTATAACATTCCAGATATTCTCTAAACTATTTCAAACTGAGATGTCCTCTGCTGTATAACGTTAGTAGTGATGAGCGAGCATGCTCGCTAATGCTCGGTGTTCGCCCGAACATCTCACTGCTCGAGATGCTCGGCGCTTGCCGTGTATTTCCAGGTTGCTCGGGTGGGAACTCGGTTCCCCTCCCTGCATGTTTGGCGCTCTTTAGAGAGCCAATGAACATGCAGGGATTGCCTGCCATGCACTGTAATGCCATAGCCATGTTGGTTGTGAGCATTACAGAGATTGGCTGGCCGCACATCTTCATCAGGTCTATATCAGACCTGACACCGCCATGCTCGTCACAGTCACTCTGGATCAGACAGTGTAGGGAGAGCTGCTGCTGCGTCAGGGACAGATTTGATTGTGAATTAGGCAGTGTAGGGAGAAAAAACGCACATTACACATATCCATCTTAACAAACAGTCCTTCTGAAGACTAATCCATCTGCAGAGATATCAGGCAAGCAGGGTGTATAAGCAGGCAGTGTATATAGCAGACTGCAGTGCATATAGCACAAGAGGCTCCATTCCAATTCTGCTTTCTGCTGCTGTTAAATATTTCTATACAAAGGCCCAGGTCTCAGGGGCCAGGGATACATTTCTTTGGATCTTAATCCTCATTATTTGCTTGAAAAACATTCCAGAGAACACCATTTTTCTGCACCATTTGCTTGTGTAGGAAGAGGTGCTGCTGTGTCAGGGACAGATTTGCTTGTGTATTAGGTAGTGTAGGGAGAAAAAATGTACATTATGTAGCGCCCCGAGGGTTCGGTTGCTACAGAGGTATTGCATCTCACCCAGAGGTGTGATATCTCACTTCCAGGTAAAGATGGAGTGTGGCTCAGGACCCTAACACCCACATGCACTACACCACATTTCCTGGGGACAGGGCGAAAATGCTCCCAAGAGTGAGCACAACTGCCCCTGTCCCTGGCTGGAGTGGGGGGAGGGAACACTTAGAAAGGGGGGAACCCGGTAGTGTGTGGGTGGGGAGAGTAGATTCTGGGTGCACTGAAAAGTAGGAGTATATAAGGTGGGCACCATCTTGGAGTCGGGGAGAGAGAGGGGAGAGCAGAGAGAGAAGGAGGCTGGAGCAGGGGCTCTGTACGGGCTCTGCTCCGCAGGCAGACCCAGCCTCAAGGCCTGAGCCTGGAGAGAGAAAACAGAAAGGAGAGGAACGGAGGAGGCTCCAGGAGTGGAGTGAAGGGAACCCAGGGGTGCGGACCTGCAAGTCGCCACCATACGCCCGCTGCTACCAGAGTAGGGGGGTCAGGCCAAGAAAGGGAACCGGATCCCTCATCTAGTGGAGGAGAGCAACTACCCTCAGCTAGCAACCGGAGGCCATATTACAGCCCCTCAATACACCCGTTAGGAAGGCACCATATAGGGCCCAGGGAAACGGAACATTCGTTTGCCCGCCAAGACCCGAGGCAGCTGGACAGAAACGTGGTCAATTGTGGGGTACGACAGGCCAGAGAAAGGACACACGAAGGGGATCTCGAAAAGCATTCCAAAGGTCCCTGGGAGTTGGCCGAGCCCCTCACCTGGTGAGCACAGTACGACGTGGGCAGCCATTACCTGCAGAAGTGGCTTGGAGTGTAAAACTGTGAGTAAAGACCCTGGACTGAATCACTGGACTCTTGAGTCATTACTGTTGCTCCCGCGCACCATCACCCCCACCATCTGCACTCACTGCCCTGAGGCTATACTCCTCCAGTGGGGAGTTATACTACCCTCTGCTGCACACACAACATCAGCCTCAGCGGTCTGCCACACAGCGGTGGTTCTCAGTGACCGCAACCCACGGGTGGCGTAGTCGGACATTTCAACATTAAAAACCAAGTAAACAGATCCGCCACTTGTTTGACCACCCTGAGCCACAGGACCGGGTCGCCGCCACAGATACTACAACCCCTGACATTACACAGAGACCCGGCTCCGGGTATTCCCCCGCACACGGCCCAGGGGGCGCGTCAACTTTGGCATAGTCGGCAGGATCGAAACCAACCCGTTATCATCGGGTATTGTGTGCCTAGAGACTCTTTCACTGTATTGAATGTGGCGCCCGCCCCAGAAGAACGAACGCCATTATTTGTGCACCAAAAGACAACAAGAAGCCACCTCCCATCGTGGGCCAGGTCCCAGAATGGCGCCAAAGACGGAGCCCACCCCCAGCAGCCATGAGTGCGGCTGCAGAGATGTCCATCAACGTGGGGGGGCTGACCCTGAGAGTGATTGTCAGCAGATTGCCCCGGGACCACCCCCAACAGGGGCGGAAGGGAAAGAAAACCGAAGGGCAGGGTGTGGTTTGGATCAGTCTTGGCGGACCACACCCGGAGATGGTGAGGAGCGCCAGCCCCGGTACCATCACAAGTGGCCTGCTGCAGGCCGAAGCGGCTCCATACAGCCTCGTGGAGCTGATGGCCCAGCTCCCTGGAGAAGACCCTGAATTCCTCCGGGCTGGGCTGGAGGATTTGGACCGAAGAATGGTCCAGGCGCAGCGGGAGGCCGTCACGGGGTGGAAAGAGGAGATGGACCGGCGGATCGCGACCCGGCAGCAAGTGGCGCTGCAAACACCCAACAGCGTGCCTGCCCCTGAGGACAGGGAGAGACCACCGGAGGCTGAGAGCAGCGCTGCAATGGGAGCAGGTAAGGGGGACGCCCCTGCTACAAGCCCTGGCGCCACTTGCCTGCCCTTGGACCCCGTAGCGGAGCCGATAGCCCCGAAAGTGGCTGCGCCTCTCCCGCTCCCGCCACCTACACCTAGGCCCCAAGTCCCGAGAGCAGCCGCCGGACCACGTCCCACACCGTGCCCCTTGATCCAGGGTGCGGTCGAAAGCAGCTCGCTCCAGGCCTGGTCACAAGGTCTGATGCCCCCGGGCGCCTTCCACCAATTAGCGCCCCCGGTCCCAACATTACCACCCCTGGGCACGGACTTATATAGTCAGCTTACTGGTCCTGATGGGGAGCCGGTACTCCTGCTACGCGGATGGGTTCGTCCTTGCCACTGGAGGGACCCGTCCGTGGAGGCCAAAGCCCCGCTTCCTCCGCTCCTGCCCGCTCCGCAGCCAGTCACCATTCCCCAGCTCCCGGATGAAGAGGTCCAAATCGAGTGGGACCAGACCAGGGAGGACCTGATGGAGTTCATTCGGGACCCAACGACAAACACAGACCTCTTTGCTAATCGGAGGGATGTATAGAGTCGCCTGCCCACGGGTCACCCAAAACGGGATCTGTTCCCGAGGGATCAGGTGTCGTATACCCGACATCGAGGTCTACGAGGGTGGTACGCTCTCAACGTCCAGCGGGAGGAAGAGGAGCGCTACCCTGGATCCTGCTATGCGGAGGACCCGGACGGGTCTGAAGAGTACGAGGAGCAGGAACTTCCACAAGGGGGACACCGCTACGAGATAGCAGCAGCACGCACTGAAAATAGTTACCCGTCAGGGTGGAAGAGGAAGAGTCACGCCCGTTTGCGGATTATTAAAAGTTCACCCGGTTTGGGATTGTTGTCCATTTATTTGTTCAAGTTACCCGAAAAGGGTATGTGAACTATCCGGCTGAGGACTGGGAACAGCCAACCCTTGTAAATAGTTGCACTTCTTAAAGGGCCCCCTATTGGTTTTATGAACACCTACCTCAACAGACACCTGAAGGTGTTTGAAAGTTTGCACTTAGTGCAATTGCACCTTGTTGGGTGACATGGACACCTGGTCGCGGCAAGGACTGTGGCCTGTTAAAGAGACTTCGCTGTTGAAATATTGCTGATAATGTTTTATATTTTCTACTTAAAAAAAAAAAAATGTTTTATATGTGACAGATGTGTTTATGCAAGTGAAAATAGTTTTATAATGTCTTATGTATGTGAAGAAAGTATTATAATATTTTTGAAAAGAGAAAAAGTTTTATGACAAGTAACGATTAAAAAAAATAAATAAATAAAAAAAAAAAACTTTAATTCTGCATGTCTTGAAATCAATTGTCTTTTGCTCTGTTCCAGCCCGTGGACGAGCTGTGATTTACCAGGGGGGAATGTAGCGCCCCGAGGGTTTGGTCGCTACAGAGGTACTGCATCTCACCCAGTGGTGTGATATCTCACTTCCAGGTAAGGATGGAGTGTGACTCAGGACCCTAACGCCCACATGCACTACACCATATTTCCCGGGGACAGGGCCACAATGCTCCCAAGAGTGAGCACAGCTGCCCCTGTCCCTGGCTGGAGTGGGGGAAGGGAATAACTAGAAAGGGGGGAACCCGGTGTGGGTGGGGAGAGTTGATTCTGGGTGCACTGAAAAGTAGGAGTATATAAGGTGGGCACCATCTTGGAGTCGGGGAGAGAGAGGGGAGAGCAGAGAGAGAAGGAGGCTGGAGCAGGGGCTCTGTATGGGCTCTGCTCCGCAGGCAGACCCAGCCTCAAGGCCTGAGCCTGGAGAGAGAAAACAGAAAGGAGAGGAACGGAGGAGGCTCCAGGAGTGGAGTGAAGGGAACCCAGGGGTGCGGACCGGCAAGTCGCCACCGTACGCCCGCTGCTACCATAGTATGGGGGTCAGGCCAAGAAAGGGAACCGGATCCCTCATCTAGTGGAGGAGAGCAACTACCCTCAGCTAGCAACCGGAGGCCGTGTTACAGACCCTCACTACACCCGATAGGAAGGCACCATATAGGGCCCAGGGAAACGGAACATACGTTTGCCCGCCAAGACCCAAGGCAGCTGGACAGAAACGTGGTCAATTGTGGGGTACAACAGGCAAGAGAAAGTACATACGAAGGGGGTCCTGAAAAGCATTCCAAAGGTACCTGGGAGTTGGCTGAGCCCCTCACCTGGTGAGCACAGTACGACGTGGGCAGCCATTACCTGCAGAAGTGCCTTGGAGTGTAAAACTGTGAGTAAAGACCCTGGACTGTATCACTGGACTCTGAGTCATTACTGTTGCTCCCGCGCACCATCACCCCTACCATCTGCACTCACTGCCCTGAGGCTATACTCCTCCCATGGTGAGTTATACTACCCGCCGCTGCGCACACAACATCAGCCTCAGCGGTCTGCCCTGCAGCGGCGGTTCTCAGTGACCGCAATCCACGGGTGGCATAGTCGGACATTTCAACATTAAAAACCAAGTAAACAGATCCGCCATTGGTTTGACCACCCTGAGCCACGGGACCGGGTCGCCGCCACAGAGACTGCAATCCCAGACATTACACAGAGACCCGGCTCCGGGTATTCCCCCGCACACGGCCCAGGGGGCTCGTCAACTTCACATATCCATCTTAACAAACAGTACTTCTGAGGACTAATCCATCTGCAGAGATATCTGGCAAGCAGGGTGTATAGGCAGGCAGTGTATATAGCAGACTGCAGTGCATATAGCACAAGAGGCTCCTTTCCAATTCTGCCTTCTGCTGCTGTCAGATATTTCTATACAAAGGCCCAGGTCTCAGAGGCCAGGAATACTTTTCTTTGGATCTTAATCCTCGTTATTTGCTTAAAAAGCAATCCAGAGATCACCATTTTTCCTGCGCCATTTGCTTGTTGGCACTGCAGAACATAGCCAGGCCCTTTTCATATTAGAGTGCTAGAAATCCAACTATTTAAAACTGTGTTTTCTCCGTCAAACGGATCACATATACGTTGTCAGAAAATACTGCCATTTCTGGCCTCCATTAAAAATTTCCTTTAGTGTGTCAGTGAAGCAAGTCACTGCAGTTTGCTGTTCAAACTATTTACCTAATGGCCAGGTATTTAAAACTCTGTTTGCTCCGTCACACGGATCACATATACGTTGTCAGAAAATACTGCCATTTCTGGCCTCCATTAAAAATTTCCTTTAGTGTGTCATTGAAACAATTCACCGCAGTTTGAGTTTCAAACTACTTACCTACAGGCCAGGTATTTAAAACTCTGTTTTCTCCGTCAAACGGATCACATATACGTTGTCAGAAAATACTGCCAGTTCTGACCTCCATTAAAAATTTCCTTTAGTGTGTCATTGAAGCAATTCACCGCAGTTTGCTTTTCAAACTACTTACCTACAGGCCAGGTATTTAAGACGCTGTTTTCTCTGTTACATTGATCACATATACGTTGTCAGAAAATATTGCCATTTCTTGCCTCCATTAAAAATTTCCTTTAGTGTGTTAGTGAAGCAATTCACAGCAGTTTGCTGGTCAAACTACTTACCTACAGGTCAGGTATTTAAAACTCTGTTTTCTCCATCACACGGATCACATATAAATTCGTTCCAAGCTCAGTCATTTGTAGTGAGCGTGGAAGATACTGTCCTCCATTTAAAATGGGCAAGGCACGTGGCAAGGGATGGGGAACTGGACGTGATGGTAATGGTGCATGCGGAGGCCGAGGACAAAGCCGTGGGCAAGCCGAAATTGTGCCACAACAAACACCCACATCTTCTCGCCTGACCTTCCTGTCCCAATTTCTAGTGGACCGCAGCACACTACTATTAAACCCAAAGCAATGTCAAAAGGTTTTTGGTTGGAGAGAGGATAATGCTTCCAGTCACTTAGCCACCACCATCACCACTCTATCTTCCACACGATCAAGTCTCAGTAGCCGTGAGTCTGGACCGCCTAATCCTCACCCTGATCCACCTTTCTCCCACCACGCCGAGTACCCAGAGACAACTGATCCCACACTTGTACACTCTGAAGAGCTGTTCACTTTTCCATTTATAGATTCGGTCCTCTCGTCCGGTCCACTTGAAGCGGGGCAAGAGGAGACCGCGTGTAGCGATGCCCAAATATTTGATTAGCCACTGTCACACGAAGGCAACGGTGGGAAAGTGTCACAAGAGGTGAACGATGATTAGACACAATTGCCAGAAAGTTAGGAGGAAGACTAGGGTGGGGAAGTGGAAGACGAGGTGGTGGATGATATAGTAACTGACCCAACCTGGCAGGAAGACATGCAGAGCAAGGACAGCAGCACACAGAGGAGGGAGGCAGAGCACCCCAACAGGCAGGAAGAAGCAGTGTGGTGGCTGCAGACAGCAGGCAGGCAACCATTCCCCGCAACACCAACACGAAGGAAGTTGACAGTACAACTGTTAGGTCTTCCCAAGTCTGGTTGTTTTTTCAAGACTCTGCCGATAACCCCAAAAAGGCCATTTGCACCACCTGCCAGGCCAGCATCAGCAGGGATGGCAAAACAACCAGCCTGACCACCATCAGCATGATCAGGCACATGGCAGCAAAGCACTCGACTTTGTGGGCCAGGGTCCAGGAACAGTATATGCGGGTGGCACCATTGCTTCTTCCGCTGTTGTGCATGCAAGCCAATCCCCTTGTGCATGCGAAGACGCCTCCTGCCCTGCACCTGTCGTTGCACACTCTCAAGTATCAGCATCAGGAAGCACGTCCATGTCCTTGTTCCAGCGCAGCGTTCAGTTGTCCATACCCCAGTCCTTGGAAAGCAAGCGCAAATATGCAGCCAACACCCAACAGGAAACACTACTAAAATTCTCACATTTCACTTCTGTTTGCGCTCGAAATGTTGCCTTTTAGGTTCGTGAAGACAGAAGCATTCCACAAACTGATGGCGGCGGCTGTCTCTCGGTACACGGTCCTCAGCTGCCACCATTTCTCCCGGTGTGCCGTCCCCGAATTACACAAGCACGTGTCCCAAAACATTAGCCATGCTCTCAACAACGCAGTTACCGGTAAAGTCTTCCTAACCACGGACACGTGGACAAGTGCTTGTGGGCAGGGGTTGTACATCTTGCTGACGGCACACTGGGTTAACATAGTGGAAGCCTGGACCCAGTCGGACCTTGGAACGGAACACGTCCTCCCGAAGCCAAGGATTGCGGGTCCTAGGTCAATCAGGGTTGCCCCCACGGTCTACAGCTCCTGCACCTCATCCTCCTCAGCCTCCTCCTCCTCTTCAGCCTCCTTCTCTGAAATAGCCACATCAGTCACAAGCTGGAAGCACTGCAGCACTGCCTCGGCCAAGCGGCAACAGGCTGTGCAGAAGCTAATATGCTTAGCTGAAAAAACGCACAATGCTGAAGAGTTGTGGACAGCTCTGAAAGAGCAGGCAGATCAGTAGCTCAAACCGCTTAACCTACAGCCAGGCATGGTCGTGTGTGACAATGGCGGGAACCTGGTGGCGGCTCTGAGGTGAGGCGAGCTCACACATGTACCATGCCTGGCCCATGTGCTTAACCTCGTGGTTCAGCAGTTTCTAAAATCCTACCTGGAGCTGCCAGATCTGCTTGTTTAATTACGCCGCCTGTGTGCCCATTTTAGAAAGTCAGCTACACCTTCCATCGCCCTTGCCGTGCTTCAGCAGCGTTTTCAGCTTCCGGCTCACAAACTGGTGTGTGATATCCCCACGTGTTTGAACTCTACACTGCAGATGTTGAGAAGGATTTGTGAGCAGAAGAGGGCAGTTGTTGAGTACCAGCATCAACAAGGCCATCGGTATTCAGTTCAGACTCCAAACATAAGACCTCAGGAGTGGACATGGATGTCAGACATTTGTACCATCCTCCAAAACTTTGAGGACTCCACCAAGATGGTGAGCGGCGATGACGCCATAATTAGCATCACCATCCCGCTTCTCTGCCTACTGAAATGCTCTCTGCTCACAATCAAAGATGGTGCATTGTAGGCGGAGTACGATGAGATGGAGCAAGGAACCATACAGGGTGATTACACACAGCCAAGCCTCATCTCATCCCAACGTAGATTGGGTGACAATGAGGAAGATGAGGAGGAGGAGGAAGGACAGGAGCTAGTTTCATGCACTATAGAAGATACAACCTGCACAACTGTCATACCGTCTGTTCAGCGTGGATGGCTTGAGGACAGAGAGGAGGAGGAGGAGAGCATGGTCAGTCATCCTCTTGATGAGGACTCAGAAGTCTTGCCTGTTAGTAGTATGGCACGCATGGCTGAGTTTATGTTACACTGCCTTTCCCATGACCCTCGCATTCCCAAAATTTTGGGTGACAGTCATTACTGGTTGGTGACACTTCTAGACCCACGCTACAAGGAGAACTTTCTATCTCTTATTTCTGAGGCGGACAGGTCTACAAAAATGGGGCTGTACCAGAAGGCCCTTTTTGCGGAACTATTAAAGAAATTCAGATCTGAAAACACTGGCGTCAGAGGGCAAACTTCATTGGACAACCAGGGGAACACAAGTTCTGGGAAAGTTTTCTCAGACCCTCCCATCACACAGGCCCTGAGGTGTGGGGTACTCTCACAAGGAGTGCAAAGTTTGGGAAGAAGCTGAGGGAATACCTTGCCGACCGTACCAACGTCCTCCGTGATTCCGCTGTGCCATATAATTATTGGGTATCCCAGCTGGATACGTGGAATAAACTGGCTCTCTATGCCTTGGCGGTCCTCTCCTGCCCTGCCACCAGCGTTTTATCAGAGCGGGTTTTTAATGCCGCTGGTGGAATTATCCGCCTGTCAACTGAAAATGCTGACAGGCTGACTCTTATAAAAATGAACAAGGGCTGGATTGGGCCAGACTTCTCAACACCACCGAATGATAGCAGCGTAACATAAACTCAAATACAGTGTCTTTTCTTGGGAGGTGTATTCCCATGCACCTTTTCACACCCACATATGGTTATCACCATATCACCAGGGTGACCATGGTCTGTGATGCAACACCCACATAATATTTTAAGGGGTGTTTATGATGCCCGTAAAAAAAATTTTTTATACAGTATGTTCATGTATACCCCCCAGGAGTAAATGTTTGTCAGCCCATACACTTAGTGCATGGGCATTACAAGTATAGGAGGCCTGCTCCTTTATGATGGGAACATTTTTTTATGAGGCCCTACTTCACATTTCTTCCAAGGGTCATTGAAGTGCCTCCAAATATTTGGCAGCCCTTGCATTTACTCAATAGGCCAACACTATGAGAGACTCCCTCCTTTCTAATGGGAATTTGTCGTTACTGTGGCCCTGCTCTATGTGTCTTTAAATTCTTAGTGAGGTTTTTCCTAAAATTGGTCAGTCGTTGGACTCACAGCATACCCTATAACTGTATAGCAGACCCTCTCCTTTCTAATGGGAACATGTCATACTTGTTACTGTGGCCCTGCTCTGTGCGTCTTTAAATTCTTAGAGGAGCTATTCCTAAAATTGGTCAGCCGTTGGACTCACTGCATACCCTATAACTGTATAGCAGACTCTCTCCTTTCTAAATGGAATTTGTCGTTACTGTGGCCCAGCTCTATGTGTCTTTAACCACTTCACACCAGAGCCTGTTTTTGCCTTCGTGACCGGGCCAATTTTTTCAATTCTGATCACTGTCATTTTATGAAGTAATTACTCTGGAACACTTCAACGTATTCCCCTGATTCTGAGACGGTTTTTTCGTGACATATTGTACTTCATGATACTGGTAAAATTTCTTCGATATAACTTACGTTTATTTGTGAAAAAATCGGAAATTTGGCGAAAATTTTGAAAATTTTGCAATTTTCTAACTTTGAATTTTCATGCCCTTAAATCAGAGGGATGTGTCACACAAAATAGTTAATAAATAACATTTCTCACATGTCTACTTTACATCAGCACAATTTTGGAACCAAAATTTTTTTTTGTTAGGGAGCTATAAGGGTTAAATTTGACCAGCGATTTCTCATTTTTCCAACAAAATTTACAAAAACATTTTTTTAGGGACCACATCATATTTGAAGTCACTTTGAGGGGTCATTATGACAGAAAATACCAAAAAGTGACACCATTCTAAAAACTGCACTCCTCAAGGTGCTCAAAACCACATTCAAGAACTTTATTAACCCTTCAGGTGCTTCACAGGAATTTTTGGAATGTGGAAGAAAAAAATTAACATTTAACTTTTTTCACAAAAATGTTATTTTAGACCCAATTTTTTCTATTTTCACAGGGGTAACAGGATAAAATGGACCCCAAATTTTTTTGTGCAATTTCTCTTGAGCGTGCTGATACCCCATATGTGGAGGAAAACCACTGTTTGGGCGCACGGCAGGGTTTGAAAGGGAAGGAGCGCCATTTGACTTTTTGAATGTAAAATTTGTCTGAATAATTAGCGGACGCCATGTTGCGTTTGGAGAGCTTCTGAAGTGCCTAAACAGTGGAAACCCCCCACAAGTGACACCATTTTGGAAACTAGACCCCTTAGGGAACTTATCTAGATGTGTGGTGAGCACCTTGAACCCCAAGGTGCTTCACAGAAGTTTATAATATTGAGCTGTAAAAATAAAATTTTCACATTTTTCCCACAAAAACGTTTTTCATCCCTTAATTTTGCATTATCATAAGGGTAATAGGAAAAATTGCACCATGAAATTTGTTGTGAAATTTCTCCTGGACACGCTGATACCCCATATGTGGAGGCAAACCACTGTTTGGGCGCACGGCATGGTTTGAAAGGGAAGGAGCGCCATTTGACTTTTTGAATGTAAAATTAGTTTGAATAATTAGCGGACGCCATGTTGCATTTGGGGAGCCCCTGATGTGCCTAAACAGTGGAAACCCCCCACAAGTGACACCATTTTGGAAACTAGACCCCTTAGGGAACTTATCTAGATGTGTGGTAAGCACCTTGAACCCCAAGGTGCTTCACAGAAGATTATAATATTGAGCTGTAAAAATAAAATTTTCTAATTTTTCCCACAAAACCGTTTTTCATCCCTTAATTTTGCATTATCATAAGGGTAATAGGATAAATTGCACCATGAACTTTGTTGTGCAATTTCTCCTGAGTACGCCGATACCCCATATGTGGGGGAAAACCACTGCTTTGGCATACGGCAGGGTTCGGAAGAGAAAGGAGCGCTATGTTGGCTGGGATAGGTGGCAGACACCATGTCACATTTGAAGAGTCGCTGACATGCCGAAACAGCAGAAACCCCCACAAATGACCCCATTTTGTAAACTACACCTCTCAAGGAATTCATCTAGGGAAGTAGTGAGTATTTTTTAATTTTTAAATTTATACCATTGGGCAGTGAAAAAAGCATAATTATATTTTTACCACAAAAAAATGTTTTACCCTCAGATAATACATTTTCACACAGGGCAATGGGTAAAAATGGTGCCAAAATGTGTTACACAATTTCTTCTAAAAGTGGCAATACCTCATATGTGGCTGTATCGTACCGCTCAGCCATACGGCGAGATCTGGGGGGGACGGAGTGCTATTTGACAATTAGAGAACAAATTATTGTAGAATAGGCATTTGGATTTGGTAGCACAAAATTTTCTGAATTTCTTTTGGGGGGCAAGGGCCATTTCGCTTTTCCAGAGCCTTTCTGCTACCAGTAACTTGGAAGTCCCTTATATTTTTAACAGATGACAGACCTGAGTGGGGACTAGCTTTTTTTGAGGACTGAAGCTTTTATTGGGAACATTTTATGTAACATTTATCTGGCGCTCTAGGCTGAGCACTTACATCGAGGTTTCCATCTAAATTTCCAAGTGATATAATTCAGATGAAACCCCTGCGGGATCCATTCACTGTAATGAGGCAGCAGAGTTACTCTGGACTCCGTCTGGCCTCTGTTTAGCGGTGTCCTTTTTTTCAGAAGTGCACAAAACTGGTCAACCGCACTTTTATGCACGCCTAAAACAAATGACACCATGGGATCCCAGGCTAGACGGCGTCCACAGTGGTCTATATCTGCCTCATTACAGGGAATCTTCCGTCATGGGTTCTGGCTGAATCACGTATTTCAGAGATTTACACGGAAACTCTGGTGTAAGTACTCAGCGCAGAGCGCAGGATAAATGTGAGCAGAGCCTTACTGCGATCTTTCGGAGACATAATAAACAAATCAGTAGCAGGTGAAGAATTGGTTTTATTTATTTTTTACGCAGCTCCTCGTGCGGTACCAGTGATGAGATGACTTTACTCTTCGGGTCGGTGCGATTACAGAGATACCAGATTTATATCGGGTTTTTATGACTGACAGCTGTCACATACTAAAAGATGCTTTTTTTGTTGCAAAATCTAGTTTTTGCATCACCATATTTTGAGAGCTATAATTTTTCCATATTTCGGCCGACAGTCATGTGATGGCTTGTTTTTTGCGGGACGAGTTGACATTTTTATTGGTACCATTTTTGTGTACGTGACATTTTTTGATCGCTTTCTATTCCGTTTTTTGGGAGGTAAAATTAACAAAAAACAATTCAGGAATTGTTCTTTGAGGTTTTTTTTTTATGCCGTTCTGCGTGTGGTAAAAGTGATCAGGCAGCGTTATTCTTCGGGTCAGTACATTTACAGCGATACTACACTTACTGTATATTTTTTTATGTTTTGGCGCTTTTGCACAATAAAACAAATTTATAGAAAAAAATATATTTTTTGCATTGCTTTATTCTGAGCACTATAACTTTTTTATTTTTCGACTGATGGAGCTGTATGGCGGCTTGTTTTTTGCGGAACAAGATGATGTTTTCAGCGGCACCATTTTGATTTCTATTTTGCTTTTTGATCGCATTTTTTTCCACTTTTTGTTTGGCGATATGATGAAAAAGCATATTTTTTTGCTCCGTTTTTTATTTATTTTTATTACGGTGTGCACAGAAGGAGTTAATTAGTGTGACAGTTTTATAGCTCGGGTTGTTTTGGACGCGGCGATACCAAATATGTGTTCTTTTTTTGGTTTTGTAAAAATATACGGATTTATTGGTTTAATATTTTATTTATTTATTTTTATTTATTTGTGATTTTTTTTTAACAGTTTAAAAACGTTTTTTTTTACTTTTTTTTACATTTTTACTTAGTCCCTGTATGGGACATTAATTTTTATTTTTCTGATCACTGATCTCATGTAATGTAATAGACATATATTACATTACATTACATGAGATCTTCCCTGTTTCAGTCAGAGTCTCCTGTCTGGCTCAGCTTGCAGGCTGAGCCAGACAGGACACCATATATGGCAGAGCTGGAGGCGGTCATGTGACCTCCAGCTGCCATAGCAACCCCAGGTCCTGGAAGGAATCGGAGGTCTTCGAGGGGGTGAGTAAGACGACCCCCTCTCCTCCTGCTGTCTCCTATATGCCGTGATCACTTTAGATCACAGCATATAGAAGACAGCAAAGGGTTAACATCACTGAGACCTGATCCAATCAGGTCCCGATTATGTTCCCTGTCAGAGCTAACGCTCTGCACCGGAATCGCAGCGCTTGCAGGACCCTGGGGGTCCTGAGCGCTGCGAGACCACCCACCGTTTTTAAACGTCCGCGCTGCACAGAGCCCAGGCAGCGCGGACGTTTATGTACAGTGGGCGGTCGGGAACCGGTTAAATTCTTAGTGGGGATTTTCCCAAATTTTGGCAGCCCTTGTGTAATGCGCACGCCCGGACTGACTGGTGTGTACGTGTTTAGTGGTTCCACTGTGCCATGAACCGGAGAGTGCCTGGAGGGGCGTAACTAAGTATCTGCCCGATCCGACCAATGTCGCACGACGGCATACAACGCCAGTGCACCAGGGAGGAACCGAGCAGAGGGACCAGGGTCTACTCCAGGTCAGACTCCGGACACGGCTGTTGACCCACACCAGGGAATACAGGAACAGGCAGACTAGAGCGCAGGCTGGGTAGGGTCCAGTACAGACTAGGAGACGAGTTCAGAGCCGCAGATGCGGTAAACAAACAGAGCAAAGCAAAACCGCAGACGGGGTAGACAAGGCTGAGCAGAGCGAAACCGCAGACGCGGTGTGCAAGGCTGAGCAGAGCGAAACTGCAGACGCGGTGGACAAAGCTGAGCAGAGTGAAACCGCAGACGCGGTGGACAAGGCTGAGTGGAGCGAAACCGCAGACGCGGTGGGCAAGGCTGAGCAGACCGAAACTTCAGACGCGGTGGACAAGGCTGAGATAAATCACCGAAGACAAAGCAAAGACAAAGACAAAGCAAAAGGGATAGGGCTCTGTTCACACGGAACAGACCGGAAAAGAAAAGCAGAACCAGATACACACAAGGTACTTGCAAAGAAGTAGCGAAAGGACTCCAATTCAAACGGAAGTACAATGACAACGAGTAGAAGTTAGTAGAGATGAGCGTTGTTCTACTCGAACTGTTCGCAAATCTCAAATTCGAGCTGTTTTGGGCGGTGTTCGAGCCGTTCGGCGAACACGAACAATTTGAGAAAAATTCGGCTGTTCGAGGTTATGTTCGATAACTGTTCGTGCACCAAAATCATAACTGGATTTTTTCTCAGTAATGATGAAAATTAATGTTAATACGCAGTTTGAGTGTACAGCGGGGTGGGGGGAGGGGCAGGGGATGGATCTCTGCAGGAACAATGAAGATCTCCATTTTTTTTTCTCTTTCCCGCATTTGCAGTGGGGAGGTGCAATCTGTCAGCCTATCAGCAGCGCACACACGGAGCGAAGTGCTTTTTTTCACACAAGCAAGGGCATGTGTCATTGGCAGTGTATGTCACATGTCCTTGCCCTATAAGACCAAGCCATTTTCCCCGTCGCCACCATTTTCTCACTGCTGCAGCTGCGTGTTAGACGGCACCGCTGTTGCTGTGTGCGCTATACCTTGTTAATTTCAAGCCAATTTTCGCACAAATATACAGATAGCTTGGGAGCAGGGAATAGTTGTGATTGCAGTCCTTTTAAGGACTAGGTTACAGCATTTCCTACGACTTTTATCAGGGAGGTCTGTGTTCTTAAATAGATAGATTGTGGGAGTAAAGACTAATTGTAATTGGAGTCCTTTTCAGGACTAGGTTACATCAGTTCCTATCAGTTTTTGCCAGGCAGGTCTGTGCCAGTGCTGTGCAAGTTTTTTTCACAGCATTTGGCTGAATCTAGCAAAGCTAATCCTTTTTGGCCTATTGCAGAGTGTGTTAGTCAGTGGAGTAGCCTATCTGTGTTGCAAGATATACCACCTGTGAATAGAATACCAATTTTTTTACTGCACCTAGTGAAGTAAAATCTTTTGGGCATAGCATCATTCTATTAGTCCATCTATACTGACCTCCATCAGGTTGCAAACTGAATATAATTTTTTTCTGCATCTAGCTCTGAAAAAATATTTGGCCTTCTAGCAGTGTGTCGGACTTTCTCTATTAGTCCATCTATACTGACCTCTATCAGGTTGCAAATTAAAAATAATTTTTATCTTTATCTACAGTACCTCTGAAAAATATTTAGGCTTCTAGCTGTGTGTGGGACTTGTTGTATTAGTCCATCTATACTGACCTCCATCAGGTTGCAAACTGAATATATTTTTTTCTGCATCTACCTCTGAAAAAATATTGGGCTTCTAGCTGTGTGTGGGACTTGTTGTATTAGTCCATCTATACTGACCTCCATCAGGTTGCAAACTGAATATATTTTTTTCTGCATCTACCTCTGAAAAAATATTGGGCTTCTAGCTGTGTGTGGGTCTTGTTCTATTAATCCATCTATACAGACCTCCATCAGGTTGCAAACTGAATATAATTTTTCTCTGCATCTAGCTCTGAAAAAATATTTGGCCTTCTAGCAGTGTGTGGGACTTTCTCTGTTAGTCCATCTATACTGACCTCCATCAGGTTGCAAACTGAATATAATTTTTTTCTGCATCTAGCTCTGAAAAAATATTTGGCCTTCTAGCAGTGTGTCGGACTTTCTCTATTAGTCCATCTATACTGACCTCCATCAGGTTGCAAATTAAAAATAATTTTTATCTGCATCTACAGTACCTCTGAAAAAATATTTGGGCTTCTAGCTGTGTGTGGGACTTGTTGTATTAGTCCATCTATACTGACCTCCATCAGGTTGCAAACTGAATATATTTTTTTCTGCATTTACCTCTGAAAAAATATTGGGCTTCTAGCTGTGTGTGGGTCTTGTTCTATTAATCCATCTATACAGACCTCCATCAGGTTGCAAACTGAATATAATTTTTTTCTGCATCTAGCTCTGAAAAAATATTTGGCCTTCTAGCAGTGTGTGGGACTTTCTCTGTTAGTCCATCTATACTGACCTCCATCAGGTTGCAAACTGAATATAATTTTTTTCTGCATCTAGCTCTGAAAAAATATTTGGCCTTCTAGCAGTGTGTCGGACTTTCTCTATTAGTCCATCTATACTGACCTCCATCAGGTTGCAAATTAAAAATAATTTTTATCTGCATCTACAGTACCTCTGAAAAAATATTTGGGCTTCTAGCTGTGTGTGGGACTTGTTGTATTAGTCCATCTATACTGACCTCCATCAGGTTGCAAATTGAATATAATTTTTTTCTGCATCTAACCCAGCCAATAGTTTTGGCCTAATACCACAGTTTGGCTACTCAGCTCTGCTCGGCTCCCATCCATTGTTTTTTTGTGCAAACAACTCCAGAGTTGTGAATTAGTTAACCACCAAAATGAGTGGAAAAAGGCCTGCTGCTGGTGGAAAGGGGAATAGGCGTGTTGGGAAGGGGAAAAAAGGTTGTGTCCGTGGGGTAGGTGTTAAAGCAACAGTAACATCTGCAGAAGAAAGACCATCTTCCAGCCAAACTAAAATGTCTACTTCTTTTAGCGGACAATGTGATAAGAACCCTTTCTTACGGCCACGCCAATCGCTACAAATTCCAGATGAGGCACAAAAACAGCAGGTGCTTCAACGGATATCAAGTGCTCCTTTAAGTTGGCTCTCCTCCACATCAACTTCCACATCACAAATACTCCAGTCCTCAAAGGTGTCACCCCAATCGCACTTGCTTCCTCACAGCTCCCAAATCTCCAGCTGCCCGTCTGAGTATGAGGTAGAACAGATGGTTGAGTCTGCAGAGCTGTTTACTCATACTATAGCCTTAGAATCAGAGGTCGACTCCAGCGCTTCTGTGAATCCAGACGAGGAAATGATCTGCACTGATGCCCAAGAATCTTTATGAGTCAGATCCAGGTCCAGACGCAGAAGGTTCTGACCATAATGTAGACCCTCATTCCCAAACTGTAACTCCTGTTGGTGGAGACAATGAGGAAGACGATGATAAGACTCAAATACCTGATTGGAGCGACAACTTTAGTTTTTTGTCAGGGCAGGAACAGGTTGGCTCTGAGGACGACGGGTGTGATAACGCACAGGGTGATGATGATGAGGTTGGAGATCCCACTTACTGTCAACCCACAGTCAGCCAAGAGATGAGGTCAGCAGAGGAGGTGGAGGAAGATGCTAGTGACGACGAGGTCAGGTTGCGCCTTCCTGGACAGAGACGTAGAACTGGAAGCACGTCAACAACTGCATCCTCAAACACAACTCTGCCTCTCACCACAAGTCGTGGTGGCTCTTCAGGTCGCATGGGTGCTAAGCCTTGCATAGCCTGGGCATTTTTTCAGATCGATAAAGATGACCCAACTCGTGTTATCTGTAACATTTGTCAGCAAAAGCTAAGTAGAGGCCAAAAAATACATAGTTTGAGTACTTCATGCATGAACCGGCACATGGACATGAAGCATAAGTTGCAGTGGGAAGCTCAGTGTGCTACAATGCCATATCTTGTGCATCCGCGGCCTCTTCATCCTCTGTGACTGGGGGGACAGCAGTCACACCTGTTTTGGGGCGCAGACCTGCCACCTCTTTACCCGCAACAGCCAGCGTGATTGGCAGGTCATCATTTTCTTTGGAGGTGGGAACACCAGCTGGTGTTGAGCGCTGTCCGACATCGATAGCACCACCTTTGGATCAAGGCAACCTAACATGTCCGCCTGCATCTTCCTCACAGACCGGCAGTTTGCCGGGGACACCCTTATCAACCCCGTCTAAGCACAATAGCCAGCCCTCGGTCCCTCAGATGTGGACAAGTAAAAGACCATTTCCTCCTAGCCATAAGAAAGCTAAGAGTTTGAATTTCACCATCTGCAAGCTCTTGGCTACAGAAATGCTGCCTTTCCGCCTGGTGGACACAGAGGATTTTCGAGACCTTATGTCCGTCGCAGTGCTCCAGTACCAGATGCCCAGTCGGCACTACTTCTCAAAGAAAGGAGTGCCTGCGCTCCACCATCATGTCGCACACAACATCACCGCTTCTTTGAGAAACTCTGTGTGTGACAGGGTGCATTTCACCACAGACACTTGGACGACTAGGCATGGACAGGGGCGTTACATGTCGCTGACTGGGCACTGGGTAACTATGGTGACAGCAGGACAAGGGGCTGCTGTCCAAGTCTTGCCGTCCCCACGAGTTGTGCGTCAATCCTCTTTATGTCAAAGTTCCTCCACTGCTTCTGCCTCCTCAACCTCCTCTCGGTCTTCCACCTGCACCCAAAGCCTGTCTGGTCATGCCACAAGCTTTCTAACTGCGCAGAAGGGATCCTGCACACCTCCTTACTATGCTGGCAGTAGGGCTCAACGTCATCAGGCGGTTTTTGCATTGAAATGTCTGGGAAATGTGAGTCACACAGCTGAGGAGTTGTGGTCAGCTCTGGAGAACCAATTTCATGAATGGTTGTCTCCACTGGACCTGAAACCAGGGAAGGCCGTGTGCGACAATGCTGCAAACCTGGGTGCGGCCCTTCGCCGGGGCAATGTCACACACGTGACTTGTATGGCTCACGTGTTGAACCTGGTTGTCCAGCAATTTTTAGCCCACTATACCAGACTAGATGGCCTTCTGCAGAGGGCACGGTCGCTGTGTGCTCACTTCCGCCGTTCGCATCCCGCAGCTCAGCGACTTACATCTCTACAGAAGTCGTTGGGCCTGCCACTTCACCGGCTAAAATGCGATGTGCCTACCCGGTGGAATTCAACTCTGCACATGTTGCAGCGACTGTGGCAGCACCGACAAGCCCTGGTGCAATATGTTCTGACGTATAGCCTGGGCCAACGAGATTCAGAGGTGGGGCAAATCGCGCTGGAGGAGTGGTCTCAGATCAGGGACCTATGCACCCTTCTGCACAGTTTTGAAATGGCGACGAAGATGTTTAGTGCTGACGATGCCATTATCAGCATGACTATTCCGGTGATTTACATGCTGGAGCACATGTTAAACAGAATTCGGAGTCAGGTGGTGGCACAAGAGGAGGTGGAGGAAGTAGAGGAGGAGGAGTTGTATGCGGAAGGGCTAACGTCTGCAAGGTCCAGACGGTCGGCAGCACCAAGGCGGCAGGCATGTGAGGGTGGGGGAGATGGTTTTACCAGGGCACATGGTAGCAGCCAAACTAGTGAGGAAGGTGCAGGAGCCCAGGAAGAAGTGGAGGACGAACTGATGGAAGACTCATCAGATGAGGGAGACCTTGATCACATTTCTGTTGTGCGAGGTTGGGGGGAGAGGACAGAGGAAGGAAGCATGATTGTTACCTCGCCACCAACACAACAGGGACTTGGTGCTCCTGGATGCGCAACACACATGAGTGCCTTCTTGCTGCACTACCTGCAACATGACCCTCGAATTGTGAGAATTAGAAATAATCCTGACTACTGGGTTGCCACACTGTTAGATCCCCGGTACAAAAGTAAATTTGCAGAAATTATTCCTGCCATAGAAAGGGATGCACGCATGCAGGAGTATCAGCAGAGACTGTTGCAGAATCTTACATGTGCTTTTGTCACGCTGTCTCTGTATACTGGAGGTAGGGGGCCTAAGCTGACCCTAAGCTGGGGCCCTGACTAGTCCCTCAACCTGGAGGTACTGTAAAAGGTACAGAGGTCCAGGCCGCCAGCGTAACCCCTACCTCCTGAGGATCCCTGCACCTAAGTAATCTAGTCCTGAGAAGGACCCCGATCACAACAAAAGGGGACAAGTAATAATATGCCCACACACAGTACTTAGACGAACGAGACAGTACAAGGGAAAAACCAAAACCACCTTGCATACAACAACTACACAACTACAACAGAGGGAACACCAACGGGAAAGGAGATAAATGATAAAGCGAGGAAGGGAAAAAACACTCCAAATACACTTATCTCAGAAACTCCAAACACCACGATCCGCTCTGTTAGTCTGAATGAAATGCTTTCACCGACACTTCCCAAACAGACCAGCAGGCATTTGAAGGAGTCTCACTGCAGCAGTATTGATTGCAGCTGGGCGAGGCTGGACCTCGTCTAGCACAGAGAGAGAGAGAATTAACTCCCTCACTGCCGAAAAACACAAAGCACCAACAAGTCATCTGCGAGAAGTCAGGCTGTGTACTCGTGACGATCTTCGTGGCGACACACCCGTGACAGCTTTTCCACAAAATACCAGTGGTGCACGTAGTGAATCTCACAGTTCCAACTTGCCAACCGTGGGACCGTCAAGTGTTCAGCACTCAAACCGTAACAGAACCACAGTATCTGCTGGTAACATCAATTTTGCGGAATCATTTCACCACTTTTTTAGCCCATCCTTTGCAAGGCCACAGGAGACAAGAAGTCTGACACATAGTCAACGCCTAGAGACGATGGTACAGGAGTATCTCCAAGTAAACATTGAAGCCACGACTGTGTCACTGGACCCTTGCTCTTTTTGGGCTTCCAATCTGGATAAATGGCCGGAGCTAGCCACTTACGCCTTGGAGATCTTGTCATGCCCCGCAGCCAGCGTTCTGTCTGAACGTGTGTTCAGCGCTGCTGGTGGTGTGCTGACAGATAAGCGCACGCGGCTCTCCACTGATAATGTAGACAGACTCACGTTCATAAAGATGAACAAATCATGGATCCGAAACGACTTTTCTACCCCTGTGTCATCCTGGGAAGAGTAAAAGCTTGATGATTGGTTAAAATCACCCTACCAACCGTTTTAAGCTTTCAAATTACTAATCATGTTTATCTGTATCTTGACTGGAAAATAATTTGGGCTTTGTAGCAGTGTGCAGCACTGATCCTATTAGGCCATCTATACTAAAGCTTCACCAGATTTAAAATTAAAAATAATTTTTAGCTGCATCTAGCCCGGAAAATAATTTTGGGGCTCCGAGATGCGCAAGACACATAAGTGCCTTCTTGCTGCACTACCTGCAGCATGACCCTCATATTGTCAGAATTCGAAGTAATCATGACTACTGGGTTGCCACACTCTTAGATCCCCCAAACTTTTCGATCAACCTTTTCATTTTAATAAAGACCAAAAAAATGATTATTTTTGAAATTATAAGCATTAGCAGGTTGTTAGAAACTGAAATCAAACAGTTTTCAACTCAAAACTTTATTCTAGGTGATGTTACATTTTCACATAGGACCCCTTGTTCGAAAGGAGCTTCTGAACTCTCTCGTCCATTGAATTTGTCAGGTTTTGGATGGTTTCTGCTTCAATTGTTTTGCATGAGGACAGAATACCCTCCCAGAGCTGTTGCTTAGATGTGAACTGCCTCCCGCCATCATAGACACTCCTTTTAATGATGCTCCAAAGGTTCTGAATGGGGTAGAGGTCAGGGGAGCATGGGGGTCACACCATAAGTTTGTCCCCTTTTATGTCCATATCAGCCAGAGATGCAGATGTTTTATGTGCAGCATGAGATGGTGCATTATCATGCAGAAAAATGATCTTGCTGTGAAATACACCGTTCTTCTTCTTGAACCATGGCAGGAAGTGCTGTTTGAGAAAATCCACATTCATTATGGAGTTCATCTTTAGCGCCTTCAGGGATCCTAAAGGGGCCGACAATCTCTCTCCCCATGATTCCAGCCCAAAACATTACTCCACCTCCTCCTTGTTGGCGCTGTAGCCGTGTTTGCGTGGGGTGTCCATCAACCAGCCATCCTCCACTCCATCCATCTGGACCATCGAGCGCTGCACGGCACTCATCCGTGAACAAAACTGTTTTGAAATCAGTCTTCATGTAATGTTTGGCCCACTGGAGCCATTTCTGATTGTGTGAAGTGGATAGAGGAGGTCGACAGGATGGCGTATGCACAGCTGCAAACCTCTGAAGGACCCTGCATCTTGTTGTTCGGGGGACGTTGGAGGCACAAGCAGCTTCAAAAACTTGTCTGCTGCTATGACAAGGCTTTTTTGCCGCTGCTCTTTCAACCTGACGTAATTGCCTGTAGGAAAGAGTCCTCAATTTGCCCTTATCAGCACGCACACGTGTGTACTGTGAATCAGCTACATACTTCTTGATTGCCAAGACACTTCATCCTGATCATCGCACAATGTTGATTGTAGTCATGCCTTGACCTAAACACTCCACAATTTGTTGCTTCTCAGCAGCCGACACATCCTTTTTCTTTCCCATTTTGGCAGAAAATGTAGGCTGCTTAATAATGTGAGAGAGCCTTCTTAAGTACTCTTGCCTTTCATTGGACACACCTGCCAAACTAATTAGCACAGGTGTCTGCAATTGCTTACAGTGATATAAAAAGCCCTGACACACATCACCATCAATGAGTTTAACTGACAAACAAACAAATTCTTCCCTTATCACTCCTAAACACTTTTTGCATAATAATTTGGAACGCAGTGTACATGTGCTTTTCCACAAAACACCAGCGGTTCACGTAGTGAATCTTACAGTTCTAACTTGCCAACCGTGGTCTGTATGGAGTTGTTCAATAAAGGGCCCAAAATTAAGATAACATAGATGGGAGAGGTCTCTATGAATAGGAATTCCTAAGTATTTGATACCCTGTGAGGGCCAGGCAAAGGGAAAGTTGGACTGGATGGAATCCTATCTGGATTTGGGGAGGGAGACATCGAGGGCCTCAGACTTCGCTGCATTGATTTTAAAATTTGACCATGTAACAAAGTGATCTATTTCAGCCATAACAGCATGGATGGATATATGTGATTGAGTGATATATACTAGGACATCATCAGCAAATAGAGAGCACTTGTACTCGGTGCCTCCCACCTCAATCCACCTAATATTGGGGTTATGGCGAATTGATGAGAGCAGGTGCTCCGTCACTAGGATGTATAAGAGAGGGGACAGAGGACATCCCTGCCTTGTCCCATTGGTGATTGTGAAAGGTGATGAAAATGTTCTGACGCACCCCCTGGGCCTTGGGACACCCGGAGCCGGACCCTTTTTGGTGGATGCTGGTGGTTGTAGTCTTCGTGGCGGCGACCCGGTTCCGTGGCTCAGGGTGGTCAAACCAGTGGCGGAACTATTTATGTGGTTTTGATGTTTAAATGTACGACTACGCCACGCGTGGATTGCGGTCAGAGTGAACCGCCGCTACAGGGCAGACCGCTGAGGCTGGTGTTGTGGGTGCAGCAGAGCGTAGCATAACTCCCCACGGGAGGAGTATAGCCTCAGGGCAGTGTATGCGGAGGATGGGGGTGATGGTGCAGGGCAGCAGCAGTAACGACATGGAGTCAGTGATGCAGTTCAGGGCCTTTACTCACAGTTCTTATTATCCAGACCACGTCTGCAGGTAACGGCTGCCCACGTCGTACTGTGCTCACCAGGTGAGGGGCTCAGACAACTCCCAGATAACTTTGGAGCACTTCACAGGACCCCCTTTGTGTGTCCTTTGTCTGGCCTTTCTTACCAACACTTCTGTCCGGCTGCCTCGGGCCTCCTCTTGGTAAACTTGGTGCCAGTTTCCCTGACCCTATGTGGTGCCTTCCTAGCGGGTGTAGCGAGGGGCTGCGCCACATAAAATGTCAGAGCCTCCGGTTTCTAGCTGAGGGTCGTTTCCTGACTCCACTAGTTCGGGGACCGGTCTCCCCTTTGGCCTGACCCCTCCACGCAGGTGGATTCGGGCGTGCGGTGGCGACTCGCCCGTCCGCACCCCTGGGATCCCTTCATTCCTCATTCCTGGAGCCTTCTCCGCTCCTCTTCCTTCCTTCTCCCTCTTCCAGGCCTGGGCCTCTGTTACTAGGCCCGCCTCCGGAGCAGAGCTCATGCAGAGCCCCTGCTCCCTGCCACTTCTGCTCAGACTTCTCTGCACTGAACTAAGATGGTGCCCACCTTTTATACTCCCTTCTCAATGCACCCAGGAACTGCTTCCTCCCTGCTCCTGCACTACAGGGTTCCCCTTCCTCAGTGTTCCCTCCCCCCACTCCAGCCAGGGACAGGGACTGTCGTGCCCATCTCAGGGGCATATTGGTCGCCCTGCCCCACGGCAATGTGGTGTAATGCATGCAGGTGTCGGGTCCTGATCCACACTCCATCCTTACCTGAGAGTGAGATATCACACCTCTGGGTGAGGTGCAATACGTCTGTAGCAACCGAGCCCTCAGGGTGCTACAGTTCCATTTATCTTCAGCATAGGTGACGTATTGTGATACAGGGCCGTGATTTTGGCTATAAAAGGGTCCCCTAGACCCCTACCCCAAGCTTTTTAAGAGAATCATATATGGCGTGCCAGGAGACTCTATGGAATGCTTTCTCAGCATCCAACGAGAGTATCTAATTACAAATTTTTAACTGCATCTAGCCCAGGAAATACTTTGTGCCTAGTCAGCTGCTAGTCAGCGGATTATCCCAGCTGTTAAGCAAGCTACACCACCTGAGGTTTAGACACTTAATTTTTTCAAAGGAAATGCTTCGGGACCATGGGATACTTAGTGAAGAGCATCAGGAGGCACCCCAAGGCATAGGGGCTGGGACTGGCAGTAGGATGCCTTGCGGTGGACAGCCGAGCTCGATCCTTATAAAAGCTTTTTAACTGCAGCAGCTTTAGTGGACGCTACTGGAGCTGGAATTACGCGGCTGCTGGCATGAGACTTGCCCTCCAATAGATCCTTGTAAATGGATTTAAAGTGTATTCATTCAAATTAGAGAGACAATTTAAATTAAAAAGCTTAGAGCTGCCTCCACCACAGGGGGGCTCGCTCGACCCACCAGCGGACAGGCACCAGTATTGGGAGAGGGGGGCTGGCCATCAGGGTTCACCGCGGCTCTGGCACAAACCCGGCGACACGGAGGTTGCACGGGCAGGAGCGGACTGGCCGCGTCGGCTTCTCACTTTTTGGATTTTAGAAGGGCATGACATGCCTATATCTGTGTCTCCCCCTCCTTTTACTCCTCCACCTCTTTTATTTTCGCATGACTATATGTACTTGTCACTTTTCCATGTGTTAGTTATGTCTTCTGAGCAGTTTGTCAGCTTTTGGACACCTTTGAAGGTGTTTTCTATGTGTTTCTATGTGTTTTTGTTTGCCTGCCATTGGTTTTAACGGTGTTCGAAGGTGTTCGACGAACAGTTCGACGAACAGTTCGGCGAACACACGGGTGTTCGACGAACCGAACCGAACTCAAACACTACGGGGGTGGCTCAACACTAGAAGTTAGGTGCAGGTTCAAACTCTACAGAAAAAGGGAGCAAACGGACATAAAGACAAAACAGGTAAGAAGCTAGGAGACAGTTCAGACAAGAACAGTTACTGCAACAAAATGCAGGAACAAGCCTAGGTAAAGCCAAGTGCTGGTTCAGACACTGCAGAAAATGGGAACAAACGGACATAAAGACAAAACAGGAAGAAGCTAGGAGACAGTTCAGACAAGAACAGTTAATGCAACAAAATGCAGGAACGAGCCTAGGTAAAGCCAAGTGCTGGTTTAAACACTGCAGAAAAAGGGAACAAACGGACATAAAGACAAAACAGGTAGGAAGCTAGGAGACAGTTCAGACAGGAACTGTACAGCAACAAATACAGGAGCGAGTCTGGGTTTGCAGCCCCCAGAGGGCAAAAACAAACAGGCTAGGAGCGTGTTCAGACAGGACTGGAAATACAGCCTCCAAGAAGGCAGAGAGACAGCTGGCTAGAGTGCACAGACAGAACACAGTTCAGACACGGGAATTGATACTGTAAGGCAGGAAACATAGACAGGACCTGGCATGTCAGCGGCCAGAAGCCAACTGACAGAACAAGATGCTCAGGCATGGATTTCAAGAAGGAGCTGGTTTAAATGCCAGGTGACAGACAGCAATAGGCTGAGGACACATTAGGGGTGTGTCTGCAGCAGCTACAAGAATCAGGAAGTTCGGCGGGCGTCACCCTAAACAGCAAGAGCAAAGCAAAGCAGACAACATGGAAAGAAGCCAAAGTGGCAGTCTGGACTGGAGATCAAGTGCGAGCTCTTGCACAGTGGGAGATGGACCACTATGCAAGGACGCCGCCAGGTATGTTACACCTTGCAGTCCCAGCATGGGCATTACGACCCGCTCCTTTATAATGGGAACATTTTTTTTACTGAGACCCTCCTCTATGTCTCTTCAAAGGGTATTGGGTTGTGTCCAAATTTTTGGCAGCCCTTTGCAGTCACTGGATACGCAATAGCAGTATAGGAGACCCACTTGTTAATAACGGGAACAACAAAGCATAGCCGGATGATGGCTCTCTAACAATAGCGAGGGCCGACTGCTGGCCTTTTAAAAATAGGCTTTATGACTTTTAGAGACCCTCCATCATAAATAAAACAGGATGTGTCTGATGATGTGTCATACACCACATTGCCAGATAAGGTTGTAAAATGTTAAAATGACATTTCCCGGTGAATGCATTTGTCTTAAAAAATACCGTAAAAAAAAACAAAACAATAGGATTTTTCTTTAGTATAGAAAACAGTGTCATCAATTTAACCTCAATGTAATCACATTGTCCAGCTCATGCACCTCCTCCTCCACCTCCAAAATGACTACATCAGTCACAAGCTGACAGCACTGCAGCACTGCCTTGGCCAAGCGGCAACAGGCTGTGCTGAAGATAACATGCTTAATGCTTAATTGACAAACCGCCCAGCACTGAAGAGTTGTTGAAAGTTGTAACACAGCAGCCTGATCTGTGGCTCTCACCGCTGAGCATACAGCCAGGCATGGTCGTGTGTGATAATGGGCGGAACCTGGTGATGGAGAAATGACAGTCGGGGTAGAAACGGTTTCCATCTATGCCATTCCTTTCACCGAGCTAAAGAATATGGCTCTGGTGAAATACAACTCCCACTGAGGATTTGATTCTGAGGGATAACCTTTCTCACCCGCTCAAGAGCCCCATAGCAGCTGCAAAGTTATCATGAACTCTCCTGAGGTAGAAGCCAAGGCACACCAGAGGATTCTCTGGTGGGACCATTCAACTCTGCCGAGAAGCAGTCCTTGCTAAGAAAAGTGTGTGGGAAGGTTCCTGGACACCCTATTTTTTAATGAGGAAACAAACGCAAACACAGGGAGAACATAAAAATTCCTTGCAGATGTTGTCCATGCTGGGATTTGAACCCAGGATCCCAGCGCTGCAAGGCTTCAGTGCTAACCACTGATCCAATGTGCAGCTGGTCACCCTCTAATATCTAACAGGCTGGAGAAACTTGCATCTACTGCCACTCTATCTTCAGCTCCTTTGAGAGAAAAAGTACTTGGGCAGCTACTCAGTCTACCAAATAAAATTCCTGTGAAGGAAATTGGGGATGACTTTGCTACTGGTACTGGGGGCAGTGTTAATACCATGGAATTGTACCATAGTTTGCTGGAAATATTCCAGGCTGGAAGGAGGCAAGCAAATTCTCACATAAAAGTACCAGCAGTAATGTTCAGGCCACATTTCAAGTGCAAGCAGCTTTAGAGGACTTACTGGGAGAAATGACACGTGGGGTAGATACGGTTTCCCTCTATGCCAGTCCTTTCACCGAGCTAAATACAACTCTCAGCCAAAAAAGTTGTGGACTGGCTCCATGCCGTCACTGGCCACATTCACCTGTCCACGTGTTTTGTGGTTAGGCGGTCCTTTCCAGTAAGTGCACTGGGGAGGGCACGGGTAATGTTGTGGGACCCTGGCTTGTGGAAGGTGGAGGCGATATCGGGAAATATAATGGTGGCTGGGGACCGAGTATGGACACCCGGCCACCGCCGGCATGAGGTTGTGAAAAGCTTCCCCCTCCACGAGCTTAAAAGGCCATATTTCAAGTGCAAAGAGCTGCCCAGAAATCAGGCAGTTTAGTGTTGCGCCCTGTGTTTGGGTGGATGGCTGGCGCATACTTGCACTTGCATTCCAAGTAACAGAAAACTAAGCAAATGGTGGCCTCTATCATCATAATGGCCTCACCTCGGCACTATAAACTCTTCTGAAGGAGAAGCCAGGGCCTGCCGGAGGAGTCTCCGGTTCTCTGGTGGGCCCGTCCAACACTGCCGAAAAGCAGCCCTGGCTAAGAAAAGTCTGGGGGATGGTTCCTGGACACTCTCTGGCTGCTTTTTTAATGTGGATCGGCCATGCTTATGCATGTTATTTCTCAAAACGCATTTCAGATCAGGCCATTGTCCAACTCTGTATTGAAGACATTAAATGCGCAAAAAGAGATGTGTGTGTGTCAATGCACCACCGTCAAGTGCGAGTTGATGTTGGATGGGCTGCCATTGCTTCTGCAACAAGCTCAATTACAGGACTTCCTGGGAGAAATGATACGCAGGGTAGATACAGTTTCCCTCCATGCCAGTCCTTTCACCGAGCTAAATACAACTGTCAGCAAAAAAAGTTGTGGGCTGGCTCCGTACCGTCCCTGGCCACATTCACCTGTCCAGGTGTTTGTGGTTAGGCGGTCCTTCCCAGTAAGTGCACTGGGGACGGCACTGGTAATGTTGTAGGACCCATGCTTGTGGAAGGCGGAGGCAATACCGGGATATATAGTGGCGGCTGGGGACCGAGTATGAACACCCGGCTGCTGCCGGCATGAGGTTATGAAAAGCTTCCGCCTCCACGAGCCTAAAAGGCCACATTTCAAGTACAAGCAGCTGCCCAAAATTTGGCAGTATAGTATTGCAGCCTGTGGGTGGGTGGGTGGGTGGCTGCCTGCATACTTGCGCTTACATTCCAAAGAATGGGGTAGGGACAACTGAACGCTGCAGTGGGACAAGGACGTGGACGGTGATTGTTGCAAGTCTGCAATGACAAGTGCATGGCGGGAGGCATCTTCGCATGTGTCAAGGATCACTTATTATGGGCACAATTTTAGGCAGTGACCTGTGAGTCAGAGATGCTTCCAGTGGTCTTCTCCATGCTGCTCCCATGTCTTTTCAGCACTGTCTGCATGAGTCTGATGATGTTTCACACACCCTACATGGCCAGATAAGGTTGTAAAATGTTAAAATGACATTTCCTGGTGAATTCATTTGTCTTGGTTGAAAGCAATGCAAAAGTGCAAAAACGCATCAAAAACGCTACGTGTGAACATAGCACAAGTTGTGGAGGAGTATTTTTGTTTTTGGTTATTTATTTTGCCTAATATACAAGTCATTACCCTGGAAAGTATGTTCCTTAACATATTTCCAAGGAAAATCCATTTTGGTTTCATTTTTCTATGTTTTATTGTGAGTCCGTAAAAGTGGCTTAATACTCTGATTGCGTTGCTGACAGCAGTGATCTGGGAGTCAGAGATTCTTCCAGGGGTCTTCCCCATGCTGTTCTCATGTCATTTGATCACTGTTCCCATCGATTTGGGCAATTTTTAGGCCCTCTGCAGACCGCCGGGGGGAGCCGTCTGAAAAATGCTCGAGTTTCCCATAGACTTACATTGGGCTCGTTGCTCAGGTCGAGCACCCGAGTATTCCAATTTGCTCGACCCGAGCAACGAGTACCCAAGAATTTTAGTGCTTGCTCATCACTAAACATTAGGAACTGAACAATGTATTTTTTTTGTGTGGATGAGGTCTGTATAACATAGGAGATATTCTCCAAACTATTTCAAACTGAGTTGTCCCTTCTGTATAATGTTAGGAACCGAACAAAGTATTTTTTTAGTGTGGATGAGGTCTGTATAACATAGGAGATATTCTTCAAACAATTTCAAACTGAGATGTCCCTGCTATATAACCTTAGGAGCCGAACAAAGTATTTTTTTAGTGTGGATGAGGATGCATAAAATGGCGCTGAGGTAACATGTCCTCTCTTTATATAGATAGGACATGTGATTTCAGCATCCAATGGCAGAAGCCCTGTGTCTGGACAGTGTGGATGCTTCCTGCCCTCTGATGGGCTAGCCGTACTTTCCTTACTTAAAGTTACAGCCTACAGGAAAAAAAAAAAAAGATTACAAGCGAGCAGCTGATCTGTTATGAGCTTTCTCCAGCCCCTCCACTCATCTAACACGTCCCCCCACTCATCATAAACAGGCAAGCCAAACTGTTCAAAATGCTGCAGTTGCCCCGCAATCATGTTCCCGCATTTATTCGCCGAACGTTGCCAATTTTCAAGAATTTAAGCAATTTTGCTCGCCTTTCTGATCACGAATCCGAATGTGCCATATTTGTGTAAAATTTAAGTTGTAAGATAAGATTCCGAAAAAAATCACTCATCACTAATCCTATACTCCAAAAAGTGTAATATTTTTTTGCTTGGTTAAATTTCTCAGCCATATACTATTTCATGGTCTGGGGTACATTTTAGTGAAACCTAACACTCAAAGCGTTAAAAAATTTAGCTGGGTTCAATTTCTCACTAGTGATGAGCAACCACTAAAATGTCCAGGTGCTCGTTGCTCGGGTCGAGCAAATTGGAATGCTCAGGTGCTCAACCCGAGCAACGAGCGCAATGTAAGTCTATGGGAAACTCGAGCATTTTTCCGGTGGCCCACCTTGGAGGTCTGCAGGGGGCCTAAAAATTGCCTAAATCGATGGGAACAGTGGTCAAATGACAAGGGAAAAACATGGAGAAAACCTGCAAAAACTTTCAAAAACTAAGCCAAAATGGTTTTCCTGGGAAAAATGTTAAGGAACATCCTTCCCAGGGTAATGACTTGTATATAAGGCAAAATAAATAACCAATACAGAACTGCACCTTCACACCTTGGGCTATGTTCACACATAGCATTTTTAATGCATTTTTTGCACTTTTGCTTTGCTTTCAACTGTGAAAAATACATTCACCAGTAAATGTCATTTTAACATTTTAATATTTTATCTGGCCATGTGGTGTGAGAGACAATATCAGACACATCCTGTTTCATTTATGAAGGAGGGACTCTGAAAGTCACAAAGACTATTTCTATAGGGCCATCAGGCAGCCCTTACTATTGATAGAGGGCTATCATCTGGCTATGCTTTGTTGTTCCCATTATTAAGGAGCAGGTATCCTATACTGTTATAGTGTATGCAGTGACTGCAAGGCCTGCCTAAAATTTGGAAAAACCCCAATACACCTTTGAAGACACATAGAAGGCATGATTTAAAAAATAATTTCCATTTACTAAGGAGCTGGTCTACTATACTATTATTGCATATGCAGCGATTTAAATGGCTGCCCAAATTTTAGAAAAACCACAATACCAATACCAATTTGAAGACACATAGAGGATGGACTCAGTTAAAAAAATGTTCCATTATAAAGGAGCGGTTCTGCTATACAGTTATTGTATATGCAGTGACTGCAACGGCTGCTTAAATTTTGGAAAAACCCCAATACCAATTTGAAGACACATAGAGGAGGGCTTTAGTTAAAAAAATGTTACCACTATAATTGAGCAGTTCTGCTATACAGTTACTGCGCATGCAGTGACTGCAATGGCTGCCTAAATTTTGGAAAAAATGCAATACCAATTTGAAGACACATAGAGGAGGGTCCCAGTAAAAAAATATTCTTATTATAAACGAGTGGATCTGCTATACAGTTATTGCATATGCAGTGACTGCAACAGCTGCCTAAATTTTGGAAAAACCCCAATACCAATTTGAAGACACATAGAGGAGGGCCTCAGTTAAAAAAAATATTTCCATTATAAAGGAGTGGTTCTGCTATACAGTTATTGCGTATGCAGTGACTGCAACGCTGCCTAAATTTTGGAGAAGATGCAATACCAATTTGAAGACATATAGAAGAGGGCATTAGTTAAAACAATGTTCTCATTATAAAGAAGTGGTTCTGTTATACAGTTATTGTGTATGCAGTGACTGCAAAGGTTGTCTAAATTTTGGAAAAACCCCAACACCAATTTCAAGATAAATAGAGTAGGGCCTCAGTTAAAAAAAATGTTCCCATTATAAAAGAGCGGTTCTGCTATATTGTTATTGCGTATGCAGTGACTGCAACGACTGCCTAAATTTTGGAAAAACCCCAATACCAATTTGAAGACACATAGAGGAGGGAATCAGTAAAAATGTTCCCATTATAAAGGAGCGGTTCTGCTATACAGTTATTGCAAATGCAGTGACTGCAACAGCTGCTTAAATTTTGGAAAAAGCCCAATACCAATTTGAAGACACATAGAGGAGGGCTTCAGTTAAAAATATGTTCCCATTATAAATGATCCGTTCTGCTATACAGTTATTGCGTATGCAGTGACTACAACGACTGCCTACATTTTGGAAAAACCCCATTACCAATTTGAAGACACATAGAGGAGGGCCTCAGTTAAAAAAATGTTCCCATTATAAAGGAGCGGTTCTGCTATACAGTTATTGTGTATGCAGTGACTGCAATGGCTATCTAAATTTTGGAAAAGCCCCAACACCAATTTGAAGACACGTAGAGGAGGGCCTCAGTTTAAAAAATGTTCCCATTATAAAGGAGCAATTCTGCTATACAGTTATTTCGTATGCAGTGACTGCAACAGCTGCCTAAATTTGGGAAAAATCCCAATACCAATTTGAAGACACATAGAGGAGGGCCTCAATTAAGAAAATGTTCCCATAATAAAGGAGCTGTTCTGCTATACAGTTATTGCTTATGTAGTGACTGTAATGGATGCCTACATTTTGGAAAAACCCAAATACCAATTTGAAGACACATAGAGGAGGACCTCAGTAAAAAAAATGTTCCCATTATAAAGGAGCGGGTCTCCTATACTGTTATTACATATGCAGTGACTGCAAGGGCTGGCAAGAAATTGGACATACTCCAATACCCCTTTGAAGAGACATAGAGGAGGTCCTCATGAAAAAAAATATTACCATTGTTAAGGAATGGGTCTCCTATACTGGTAATGCCCATGCACTAAGTGCTCTCCCTCACCTGTACTCCTTGGTTGTCCAAGGAACTGTGACCTCTGCTGCCAGAATTTTCAGATGGGAATTTTTTAATAATTATGCAACAAGTGTGTCCTGGTACTGCAATATTTTGCTAGACCTCTCCACCACTGAAATGAGAGATAGAAAGTTCTCCTTGTAGTGTGGGCCTAGAAGTGTGAACAACCAGTAATTACTGTCTGCCAAAATGCGTACAATGCGAGGGTCATGGGAAAGGCAGCATAACATAAAATGAGCCATGTGTGCCAGGCTGCCACCAACCATGTCTTCCCTGTCCTGAACAAGAGGACAACTGTCCATGCTCTCCTCATCCTCCTTCTCATTCTCTCTTTCCTCAGGCCATCCACGCTGAACAGATAGTATAAATGTGGTGTGGGTAGTGCCGTCTGTAGGGCAGTAAACCAACTCCTGTTCCTCCTCATCTTCTTCCTCCTCCTCCTCCCCATTAGCACCCAATCTGCGTTGGCATGAGATGAGGCTGGGCTGTGTGGCATAACTCTGTATGGTTCCTTGCTTCTTCTCATTGCTCCATCTCATCATGTTGCGCCTGCAATGCCTCCTCTTTAATTGTGAGTAGCGAGCATTTCAGAAGACAGAGAAGCGGGATGGTGATGCTAATTATGGCGTCATCGCCGCTCACCATCTTGGTGGAGTCCTCAACATTTTGGAGGACGATACAGATGTCTGACATCCATGCCCACTCCTCAGTTCTTATGTGTGGAGGTTGACCTGAATACCGACGGGTGTGTTGAAGATGGTACTCAACAACTGCACTCTGCTGCTCACAAATCCTTCCCAACATGTCCAAGGTTGAGTTCCAACTCGTGGTGACATGGCACACCAGTCGGTGAGCTGTAAGCTGCATGCGGGGCATACTTTGACAAGCAGATCAGGCAGATCCGGGTAGGTTTTGAGAAACCGCTGAACCACTAGGTTGAGCACATGGGCTAGGCATGGTACGTGTGAGTCAACATAAATCCCAATAACATCGAGCTTTGCCTACCACTTCAAAAATATAGAAATCAGAAAACCCGGGTCTACATGTTAGCTCGGGTGAGTGAAGAGATATATGCTAAAATTAAAAAAGCATATCTTTATTGATCACAAATGAAAAAACAAGAAATACATAAAACTTTAAACAAGAAGCTGAATAAAAATCAAACCTCAGGATCAACAGTTCATATTAATGTTAAGTTCACCAATAGATGAGTAGACACAGATCTCAAGTACGAAAAATATATATTCAATGAGATGTTGCACCATGTCCTATTAACCTAAAAAAATACTTCAAATTTACATGGCTCCATCAGTGTTCCAAGAAAGAAAATAACAATGAAGTAAATAGCCAACAGCATGGAGTAAGAGATAAGGCAGGTTAGGAGTGGCTGTAGTGTACTCACATGTAAAGGTTGATCCTAGAGATCTGTGTCTACTCATCTATTTATTTGGGGCAGCGTGCAATATTAGATCTATTCCTTCCACTCTCTGGTTATGCCAATATAAACTACACTGTGTGCAGAATTATTAGTCAAGTTGTATTTTAGAGGATTATTTTTATTATTGATCAACAAGTATGTTCTCAATCAACCCAAAAGACTCATAAATATCCAAGCTTAATATTTTTGGAAGTTGGAGTGGTTTTTTTTTAGATTTGGCTATCTTAGGAGGATATCTGTTTGTGCATGTAACTATTACTGTGCAGAATTATTAGGCAACTTAATAAATACCAAATATAATCCCATCTCACTTGTTTATTTTCACTAGGTAAACCAATATCAGTGCACAAAATTTAGAAATAACATTTCTGACATGCAAAAACAAAAAACAAAAAAATTAGTGATCAATATAGCCACCTTTCTTTATGATGACACTCAACAGCCTTCCATCCATAGATTCTGTCAGTTGCTTGATCTGTTTTCGATCAACATTGCGAGCAGCAGCCACAACAGCCTCCCAGACACTGTTCCGAGAGGTGTACTGTTTTCCCTCTCTGTAGATATCACATTTTATGATGGACGACAGGTTCTCTATGGGGTTAAGATAAGGTGAACAAGGGGGCCATGTCATTATTTTTTCTTCTTTTAGACCTTTACTGGCCAGCCACCCTGTGGAGTAGTTGGATGCATGTGATGGAGCATTGTCCTGCATGAAAATCATGTTTCTCTTGAATGATATCGACTTCTTCCTGTACCACTGCTTGAAGAAGTTGTCTTCCAAAAACTAGCAGTAGGTCTGGGAGTTGAGCTTCACTCCATCCTCAACCCAAAAAGGCCCCACAAGTTCATCTTTGATGATACCAGCCCATACCAGTACCCCACCTCCACCTTGCTGGCGTCTGAGTCAGAGTGGAGCTCTCTGCCCTTTACTGATCCAGCCTCTGGCCAATCCATCTGGCCCATTAAGAGTCACTCTCATTTCATCAGTCCATAAAACCTTTGAAAAATCAGTCTTAAGATATTTCTTGGCCCATTCTTGACATTTTATCTTATGTTTCTTGTTCAAAGGTTGTCATTACACCATGTTTGTGCCCATTTCATAAAGTCAGCTACAGCTTCCGCCGCCCTGGCAGGGCTTCAGCAGCTTTTTCAGCTTCCAGCTCACCGACTGGTGTGCAATGCGACTACACGTTGGAAATCAACGTTGCAGATGTTTGGAATGATTTTGAGCAGCAGAGAGCAGTTGTTGAGTACCAGCATCAACATGCCTGTCGGCATTCAGGTCAGCCTCCACACATAAAAGCTGATGAGTGGGCATGGATGTCAGACATCTGTGCCCTCCTCCAAAACTTTGAGGACTCCACCAAGATGGTGAGCGGGGATGACACTATAATTACCGTCACCATCCCGCTTCTCTGTCTACTGAGATGCTCACTGCTCACAATTAAAGAGGAGGCATTGCAGGCGGAGCAAGGAACTGTACAGTGTGATGCTACCCAGCCCAGCCACATCTCAGCGTGAATTGGGTAATAATTAGGAGGAGGAGGAAGAGAACATAGACAGTAATACTCTTGGTGAGTACAGGGAAGACTTGGCTGTTGGTAGTCTGGCACACAAGGCCGACTTTATGTTCCCCTGCCTGTACCATGACCATCGCGTTGTACGCATTTTAGGCATTACAGAAAACTGGCACGGCACAAGAAAATTCTTGGAGACTGAGGTGTGAGGTTCTGATTAAGGAGGATGTCTGTCTTAAATCAGTTGCAGAACGGAGGGCACAGAAGTGGTGATACACAGAAATGAGGGAAGAGATATAGGCTGGTGCAGAACTGTGGACAGCTTGGTGGGTGAAAGAGATGAGTTTGTATTGTATTCTGTAGTGAATGTTTAACCTAACCCGTGCAATGACTGGCACAGGGTAGAAGCGTCGGTGAAGCGGTATGATAGAAATGCGACCCTTGCTGCTGCATTCAGAAGGATTGTATAGGAGACAGTGTGTTTAGAGGGAGACCTATTAGAAGAGAATTGCACTAGTGAATAAGAGTGACAGTAAGAGTTTTTGCAGTATCAAAGGTGAGAAAAGGTTGTCTTCTAGAGACGTTTTTAAAGTGCAGGTGATATGAGCGAGTGAGTGATTTTCCAAGTTGAATAAAGGAAAGTTGTGTGTCAAATTTGACTCCAAGATAGCAGGTGTGCTGAGTGGAAGTTATGGTGGCTGCTTCTAAAGGAAATTGCAAAGTCAGGTATAGGTAGGTAAGTAGAGGGAGGAAACCGAAGGAGTTCATTTTGGGAGATATTACGTTCAGGCTCTTGTTGAAGAATTATAACAAAAAAAAGAATTCCCATCTGACAACGCTGGCAGCAGAGGTCACAGTCAGACAGTTCAATGGACAACCAAGGAGTTCAAGCGAGGAAGACACAAAACAGATGTGGCAGAGGCAGGAGAACGCTGTCAAAGGACTGGAACAGTTTTCTCCAACCCTCCCAGCGCCCAGGCCCTAATACACAGGTACTCTGACAAGGAGGGAAAAGTTTTGGAAGATGCTAGCTGGACACGTGGCATGAACTGTCTTCCTACGCCTTGGAGGTACTGGCCACTAGCGTTTTGTCAGAGATAGTTTTTAGTGCTGCCGGGGGCATTATAACTGATAAAACTGATAGGCGCATCTACCTGTCAACTGAAAATGCTGACAGGCTGACTCTTATAAAAATTATCAAGGGCTGAATTGGGCAAGATTTTTCAACACCACCTGAAGATACTGTAGCATCAAGCATAAACTCAAATCCAGTGGTTATTTTTGGGGGGATCTATTTCCATGCACCCCTTCACACCCAAACATGGGTATACCCTTCAGGAATTGTTCTATTTTATGTCGCCCTCCTCCTTCTCCTCATCCTCTGCCACCATATCACCAGGGAGACCATGATGCAACACCCACATTATTTTTTTAAGAGTGTTTCTGATTAGAAATGAGCAAATATTTCAATGTAATTGTCGAATATTCGCCAAACATTGCCAAACGCCATTGGATTCAATGGTTGCCAAAACATAACGTATACACAACACATTCAAACGAGACCAAAAGCTGCCAAAACACATCAATTTAGGGGTAGTCACCAGGAAAGTGCCATCAATTGACCCAGAGTACAAGTAGTATAATTATTATTATTCATTATTATAGCACCATTTATTCCATTGCGCTTTACATGTGAAAATAAGTCACTGACTGGTACAAGAACAGAGAGGAACCAGCCCGGAGGGTGCACAAACAGTCTATAAGGGATGGGTGAGGATAAAGTAGATGAGGGTAGAGTTGGTCGTGCAGCAGTATGGTGGAGCGAGGGTTACTGCAGGTTGCTGGCTTGTCGGAAGAGGTGGGTTTTCAGCTTCCTTTTAAAGGTTTCAACAGTAGGCGAGAGTCTGATATGTTGGGGTACACAGTTCAAGAGTAGAAGGGATGTACAGGAAAAATCTTGTATGCGATTGTGGGAAGAGGAGAGAAGACGGGAGTCGAGAAGGAGATCTTGTGAGGATCAGAGGTTGCGTGCTGGTATGTACCAGGAGACTAGGTCACAGAAACAGTACATACCAAAAGTTTGGACACACCTTCTCATTTAAAGATTTTTCTGTATTTTCTTGACTATGAAAATTGTACATTCACACTGAAGGCATCAAAACTATGAATTAATACATGTGGAATTATATACTTAACAAAAAAGTGTGAAACAACTGAAAATATGTCTTATATTCTAGGTTCTTCAAAGTAGCCACCTTTTGCTTTGATGACTGCTTTGCACACTCTTGGCATTCTCTTGATGAGCTTCAAGAGGTCGTCACCGGAAATGGTCTTCCAACAATCTTGAAGGAGTTCCCAGAGATGCTTAGCACTTGTTGGCCCTTTTGCCTTCACTCTGCGGACCAGTTCACCCCAAACCATCTCAATTGGGTTCAAGTCTGGTAACAGTGGAGGTCAGGTCATCTGGCGTAGCACCCCATCACTCTCCTTCTTGGTCAAATAGCCCTTACACAGCCTGGAGGTGTGTTTGGGGTTATTGTCCTGTTGAAAAATAAATGATGGTCCAACTAAACGCAAACCGGATGGAATAGCATGCCGCTGCAAGATGCTGTGGTAGCCATGCTGGTTCAGTATGATTTCAATTTTGAATAAATCCCCAACAGTGTCATCAGCAAAGCACCCCCACATGATCACACCTCCTCCTCCATGCTTCACGGTAGGAACCAGGCATGTAGAGTCCATCCATTCACCTTTTCTACGTCGCACAAAGACACAGTGGTTGGAACTAAAGATCTCAAATTTGGACTCATCAGACCAAAGCACAGATTTCCTCTGGTCTAATGTCCATTCCTTGAGTTCTTTAGCCCAAACAAGTCTCTTCTGCTTGTTGCCTGTCCTTAGCAGTGGTTTCCTAGCAGCTATTTTACCATGAAGGCCTGCTGCACAAAGTCTCCTCTTAACAGTTGTTGTAGAGATGTGTCTGCTGCTAGAACTCTGTGTGGCATTGACCTGGTCTCTAATCTGAGCTGCTGTTAACCTGCGATTTCTGAGGCTGGTGACTCGGATAAACTTATCCTCATAAGCAGAGGTGACTCTTGGTCTTCCTTTCCTGGGGCGGTCCGCATGTGAGCCAGTTTCTTTGTAGTGCTTGATGGTTTTTGCAACTGCACTTGGGGACACATTCAAGGTTTGCCCAATTTTTCGGACTGACTGACCTTCATTTCTTAAAGTAATGATGGCCACTCGTTTTTCTTTACTTAGCTGCTTTTTTCTTGCCATAATCCAAATTCTAACAGTCTATTCAGTAGGACTATAAGCTGCGTATCCACCAGACTTCTGCACAACACAACTGATAGTCCCAACCCCATTTATAAGGCAAGAAATCCCACTTATTAAACCTGACAGGGCACACCTGTGAAGTGAAAACCATTTCCGGTGACTACCTCTTGAGCTCATCAAGAGAATTCCAAGAGTGTGCAAAGCAGTCATCAAAGCAAAAGGTGGCTACTTTGAAGAACCTAGAATATAAGACATATTTTCAGTTGTTTCACACTTTTTTGCTAAGTATATAATTCCACATGTGTTAATTCATAGTTTTGATGCCTTCAGTGTGAATGTACAATTTACAAAGTCATGAAAATACAGAAAAATCTTTAAATGAGAAGGTGTGTCCAAACTTTTGGTCTGTACTGTATACATATGTTGTGGAAAACTAACTATACTAACAGGACGTTCAATGGACCCACTTGTGCTCTATCATGCACTGCAGTCTGCCACATACCCTGACTGCCTGCCTAATTTTTACAATTTCCATTGAATATATGCAGCTCGATTAGTCCTCAGAAGGACTGTTAGTTCAGATAGAAATATATATATGTTGTGAAATACTTATACTAACTATAAAGAAGCAGAGTAATGCTCGGGCGAGTACTGAGCAGTGGCGAGCACGTTCGCTCATCATTAACAACCATGCCTGGCTGTAGGTTCAGCGGTGACAGCAACAGATCTGCCTCCTCTGTTACAGCTGTCAACAACTCTTTAGAGATGTGCGGTTTGTCACCTAAGCATATTAGCTTCAGCACAGCCTGTTGCCGCTTGACCAAGGCAGTGCTGTAGTGCTTCCAGAATCTGACTGATGTGGCCATTTCAGAGATGTGTCCTAAGGAGGCTAAGGAGGAGGAGGTGCAGAAGTGTATAATGTGGGGGCAACCCTGACTGACCCAGGGCCCGCAATCCTCGGCATCAGGAGGACGTGTTCTGTCCCAAGGTCCGACTGGGTCCCAGCTTCCACTATAATAACCGAATGTGCCGTCAGTGAAATGTACCTTCCCTGCCCACAAGCACTTGACCACGTGTCCGTGGTTAGGTGAATCTTCCCAGTAACTGTGCTGTTGAGGGCACGGCTAATGTTCTGGGACACGTGCTTGTGTATTGCAGGGGCGGCACATCGGGAGAAATAGTGGTGGCAGGGGACCGAGTACTGAGGGATGGCCGTCGCCATCAGGTTGCGGAAAGCTTCCATCTCCATGAGCCTAAAAGGCAACAGTTTGAGTTCAAGCATTCGAGAAATGTGTGAGTTTAGTAGTGTGGCCTGTGGGGCATTGGCTGCGTATTTGCGCTTGCATTCTAAGGACTGGGGTAGGGACAACTGAATACTACGCAGGGACAAGAGTGTGGACGTGGCTGCTGATGGTGACAGTTGTTAGTGTGCAACAACAGGTGCAGGATGGGAGGCATCTTCACATGCGCCATGGACAGGGAATTGGCGTAGATGCAAAACAGCAAAACAAGCAGTGGTGTCACCCGCGGACACCTTTTCTGGACCCTGGCGTTCAGCCCACTTAGTCGGGTGCTTTGCTGTCATGTGCCTGAGCATGCTGGTGGTGGTCAGGCTGCTAGTTTTGCTGCCCCTGCTGATGCTGGCCTGGCAGATGTTATAAATGGCCTTTTTTGGGTTATCTGGATAGTCTTTAAAAAAGAACCAGACTCGGGAAGATGTAACAGTTGTACTGGCAACTTCCGTCGTGTTGGTGTTCCATGGAGCAGTTGCCCGTCTTGTGTCTGTGGCCACCACACTGCTTGTTCCTGCCTGTTGTGGTGCTACAACTCCCTAAGCCTGTGTGCGGCTGTCCTCGCTCTGCATGTCCCCCTGCCAGGTTGGGTCAGTTACTATATCATCCACCACCTTGTCTTCCATTTCCGCACCCTGGTCCTCCTCCTGACTTGCGATCTCCTCATGCCCTGCTTGAAGCTAGCCAGAAAAAAGGCCCGAATCTATAAATGGAAAAGTAAACAGCTCTTTGGAGTGTCCAAGTGTGGGATTAGTTGCCTCGGGGCACTTAGCATGATGGTAGGAAGGAGGATCAGATTGGGAAATATGTGGCTCAGATTCATGGCTACTGAGATTTGAACATGTGGAAGACAGGGTCGCGGCGGTGGTGGCAAAGTGAATGGAAGCATTATCTGCTATCCAACCAACAACCTTTTCACACTGCTCTGGCTTCAAGAGTGATGACCACCGAATTAGGCTGTGGCCTTGTAGTATAGTATTTGTCAGCGACCAAGTGTGAATAGGTTTACAAAAGCACAAATGGCTGACTTTAAATGGAGTGGAATATTTGGCACACTCCACAAAATGTCTGTATTATTACCGCAGTAATATGTGATCACATGTTTGACTACCACGGTTTTAGTCTGTGGCCTTGCAGTATAATATTGAATATTGGTCAGCAACCAAGTGTGAATAGGTTCAATAAAACACAGATGGCTGACTTTAAATGGAGTGGAATATTTGGCATGCTCTAAAAAATGGCATGATTATTACAGCAGTAATATGCAATCACGTGTGCCGACCATGGTTTTAGGCTGTGGCCTTGTAATATAGTATTGTTCAGCGACCAAGTGTGAATAGGTTTACCAAAACAAAGATGGCTGACTTTAAAAGGAGTGGAATATTTGGCACACTCCACAAAATGTCTGAATTATTACCGCAGTAATATGCGATCACGTGTGATGACCACGGTTTTAGGCCATATATATGTTGTGGAATACCTACAGTGGCGGACAAAAGTATTGGCACCCCTGCAATTCTGTCAGATAATACTCAGTTTCTTCCTGAAAATGATTGCAATCACAAATTCTTTGGTATTATTATCTTCATTTAATTTGCTTGCAAGGAAAAAGCACAAAAGAGAATGAAGCAAAAATCAAATCATTGATCATTTCACACAAAACTCCAAAAATGGGCCAGACAAAAGTATTGGCACCCTCAGCCTAATACTTGGTTGCACAACCTTTAGCCAAAATAACTGCGAACAACCGCTTCCGGTAACCATCAATGAGTTTCTTACGATGCTCTGCTGGAATTGTAGACCATTCTTCTTTGGAAAACTGCTCCAGGTCCCTGATATTTGAAGGGTGCCTTCTCCAAACTACCATTTTGAGATCTCTCCACAGGTGTTCTATGGGATTCAGGTCTGGACTCACTGCTGGCCACCTTAGAAGTCTCCAGTGCTTTCTCTCAAACCATTTTATAGTGCTTTTGGAAGTGTGTTTTGGGTCATTGTCCTGCTGGAAGACCCATGACCTCTGAGGGAGACCCAGCTTTCTCACACTGGGCCCTACATTATGCTGCAAAATTTGTTGGTAGTCTTCAGACTTCATAATGTCATGCACACGGTCAAGCAGTCCAGTGCCAGAGGCAGCAAAGCAACCCCAAAACATCAGGGAACCTCCACCATGTTTGAATGTAGGGACCGTGTTCTTTTCTTTGAATGCCTCTTTTTTTTTCCTGCACACTCTATGTTAATGCTTTTTCCAAAAGAGCTCTACTTTTGTCTCATCTGACCAGAGAACATTCTTCCAAAACGTTTTAGGCTTTCTCAGGTAAGTTTTGGCAAACTCCAGCCTGGCTTTTTTATGTCTCGGGGTAAGAAGTGGGGTCTTCCTGGGTATCCTACCATACAGTCCCTTTTCATTCAGACGCCGACGGATAGTACGGGTTGACACTGTTGAACCCTCGGACTGCAGTGCAGCTTGAACTTGTTTGGATGTTAGTCGAGGTTCTTTATCCACCATCCGCACAATCTTGCGTTGAAATCTCTCGTCAATTTTTCTTTTCCGTCCACATCTAGGGAGGTTAGCCACAGTGCCATGGGCTTTAAACTTCTTGATGACACTTCGCACGGAAGACACAGGAACATTCAGGTCTTTGTAGATGGACTTGTAGCCTTGAGATTGCTCATGCTTACTCACAATTTGGTTTCCCAAGTCCTCAGACGGTTCTTTGGTCTTCTTTCTTTTCTCCATGCTCAATGTGGTACACACAAGGACACAGGACAGAGGTTGAGTCAACTTTTATCCACGTTAACTGGCTGCAAGTGTGATTTAGTTATTGCCAACACCTGTTAGGTACCACATGTAAGTTACAGGTGCTGTTAATTACACAAATTAGAGAAGCATCACTTGATTTTTCAAACAGTGCCAATACTTTTGTCCACCCCCTTTTTTAGGTTTGGTGTGGAATTATATCCAATTTGGCTTTAGGACAATTCTTTTTGTGTTTTTTCATTGAAGACAAATTAAATGAAGAAAATAATACCAAAGAATTTGTGATTGCAATCATTTTCAGGAAGAAACTGAGTATTATCTGACAGAATTGCAGGGGTGCCAATACTTTTGTACACTGTGATGAGTATAGGGTCACCAGGTCTTATATAGACCTGATGACGCTATGCAGCCAGTCAATCACTGTAATGCCACAACCAACATGGCTACAGCATTAGAGTGAGTGGCAGGCAATCCCTGCATGTTAATTGACTATCTTAAGAGTGCCAAACAAATGGGGAGAGGACCCAAGTTCCCGCCCGAGCATCCCGGAAATACTCAAGGAGCGCCAAGCATCTTGAGCAATGAGATGGTCTGGCGAGTACCGAGCAGTGACTAGCACGCTCGCTCATCACTATTTCTCACCCATACAGTATTCTGTGGTCTGGGGTACATTTTTTGACACCTAACACTCCTAAAAAGTGTTAAAAAATTTTGCTGGGTTTAATTTCTCACCCATACACTATTCCGTGGTCTGGGGTACATTTTTGTGATCTCAAACACTCAAAAAAAGCGTTAAAACATTTTGCTGGGTTACATTTCTCACCCGCACACTAATGTGTGGTCTAGGCTACATTTTTGTGAAATATAACATTAAAAAAAGCATTAAATTGTTGCTGGGTTAAATTTTTCATCCATACAATATTTCGTAGTCTTGGGTACATTTTTGGGATATCTAACATTCCTAAAAAACGTTAAGAAAGTTGACTGTATTAAACTATTCACCCATATAGTCTTCTCTGCTCTGGCATACATTTCTGTGATATACAGTGCCTACAAGTAGTATTCAACCCCCTGCAGATTTAGCTGGTTTGATAAGATGCAAATAAGTTAGAGCCTTCAAACTGCAAACGAGAGTAGGTTTTATGAACAGAAGCATAAATCTTACAAACCAAAAAGTTATGTTGCTCAGTTGAATTTTATTAAATTTTAAACATAAAAGTGTGGGTCAATTATTATACAACCCCTATGTTTAATATTTTGTGGAATAACCCTTGTTTGCAATTACAGCTAATAATCGTCTTTTATAAGACCTGATCAGGCCGGCACAGGTCTGTGGAGTTATCTTGGCCCACTCCTCCATGCAGATCTTCTCCAAGTTATCTAGGTTCTTTGGGTGTCTCATGTGGACTTTATTCTTGAGCTCCTTCCACAAGTTTTCAATTGGGTTAAGGTCAGGAGACTGACTAGGCCACTCCAACACCTTGACTTTTTCCCTCTTGAACCAGGCCTTGGTTTTCTTGGCTGTGTGCTTTGGGTCGTTGTCTTGTTGGAAGATGAAATTACGACCCATCTTAAGATCCTTGATGGAGGAGCGGAGGTTCTTGGCCAAAATCTCCAGGTAGGCCGTGCTATCCATCTTCCCATGGATGCGGACCAGATGGCCAGGCCCCTTGGCAGAGAAACAGCCCCACAGCATGATGCTGCCACCACCATGCTTGACTGTAGGGATGGTATTCTTGGGGTCGTATGCAGTGCCATCCAGTCTCCAAACGTCACGTGTGTGGTTGGCACCAAAGATCTCGATCTTGGTCTCATCAGACCATAGAACCTTGAACCAGTCTGTCTCAGAGTCCTCCAAGTGATCATGAGCAAACTGTAGACGAGCCTTGACATGACGCTTTGAAAGTAAAGGTACCTTACGGGCTCGTCTGGAACGGAGACCATTGCGGTGGAATACGTTACTTATGGTATTGACTGAAACCAATGTCCCCACTGCCATGAGATCTTCCCGGAGCTCCTTCCTTGTTGTCCTTGGGTTAGCCTTGACTCTTTGGACAAGCCTGGCCTCGGCACGGGAGGACACTTTCAAAGGCTGTCCTGGCCGTGGAAGGCTAACAGTAGTTCCATAAGCCTTCCACTTACGGATGATGCTCCCAACAGTGGAGACAGGTAGGCCCAACTCCTTGGAAAGGGTTTTGTACCCCTTGCCAGCCTTGTGACCCTCCATGATCTTGTCTCTGATGGCCTTGGAATGCTCCTTTGTCTTTCCCATGTTGACCATGTCTGAGTGCTGTTCACAAGTTTGGGGAGGGTCTTAAATAGTCAGAAAAGGCTGGCAAAAGAGATCATTAATCCACACATGTGAAGCTCATTATTCTTGGTGCCTGAACTACTTCTTAATACTTTTGGGGGACCAAACAGAATTCTTGTGGTTTGAGGGGTTGAATAATAAATGAAACTCTGAATTAACTTTTAACGTTTAAAAAAAAAAAAAAAAAATTTGCTGCAGTGCATTTCCCACTTCCAGGCTGATCTACAGTACAAATGTCACAATGCCAGGTTAATTCCGCATGTGTCAACCAGCTAAATCTGCAGGGGGTTGAATACTACTTGTAGGCACTGTATAACACTCCAAAAAAGTATTGAAAATTTTCTCTGTATTCAATTAGTCATCCATACAGAGTAATGTGCTTAGTGGGTGTGGAGACATGGGGTTCTAGTGGGTGCTCTCATCCACTGGCCTGAGTCCCCATGGACCAAGGCTCATCCCACTGAATGCCTGCTCTCCTTTCCTGTGGACAGAATACTACTCAGAAAAGACAGGGTGAGGGTAAACAGTGTGGCAATACTTTATTGAACAGACAATAACACACAGAACCGTCCCAGCAAAATACCCAAGACTCACCCGAATTAGAGCAGCTGCGACTACAGGGCTTTCAGGGCCGTGTACCCCCTACAGTGGTGCCCTACTTTTTGCAGGAACTCACAGAGAGGAGATAATAAGTAGCTTAGGAAGCTGACAGTCCATTGGGACAAGTGGCCAGGTGACCAGAGGGTCATAATCTGGCTTCTTCAAACGTCTAAATGGGGCCAGGTGACCATTGGATCCCAATCCTGGCTTCGCCGAATGCATCCATGGAGCCAGGTGACCAGAGGTCACAATTTCACTTGTCCAAAAGCCTAAATGGGGGCAGGTGACCAGAGATCACAACCTGGCTTGTCCAAACATTTCCATGGTGGGCGGGTGACCAGAGATCACAACCTGGCTTGTCAAAAACGTCTCCATGGGGATGGGTGACCGGTGGGTCCCAATCCTGGCTTTCCCAAACGTCTCTATGGTTTCTTTGATGGTCAATGGAGCAGATATGTATTCTTCCTGCTAGGGCCGTGGTCCTTAAGCTGGAAACCTGTAGAATATCAAATGTGTGTCCCTTTTGATGGAGTCATGGTGTCCTGGCTTTGTTTTTGTAAAGTTCGTCTTGATGGAGCTATGGTGTCCTGTATTTTGTTTTGTCTTCATGAAACAGAGCTAGATCCCCTTTTAATAGCTCACAGCTCATATTCAGGCATTTTTTCACAGGATTGGGGGAAGGTGGCAGGGACTAATTAGTCACTGTTTAAGTATTTTTTCTATCTGCATAGTTTGTCCTTCACTGTTTTGCAGTTCAACGTGCTGCAGGGACTTATACAATGGGTAATCAACATATTAACATACATGAATTGTTCAATGACCCTGCGTCTTTGTTTCCCAAAAATAGCAGACAATAAGCTGCAGCAAACATAAATTCAATAATCAACGTTCAGACAATAGTCTATGTCTCCTGGCCTACTGAGAATATACGTCTGGCATAATTAAGATTAATTGATGTGTCGTTACAGTGGGCGACAAAGATGGCAGTATCATGTGAGACTCCCGAGGGAGTGACTGGAGGAACATCGAAGCCAGAGGAAACTCATACAACAGCAGAGGTGACAGGAGCCTGTGGTCCTGATCTGGCCTATTTCCTTGAATCACCAAGGCCCAAACCTAGGCTGCATCCTTTACCTCTGGGGTTCTTGCAGACTGCGGACAGGAGAGCCAGGAACTGGTGAGCATACTGTGGGGCCTAGGCTGGTCGGAAGAGACAAGGAGGACCAGGTCGGGAGAAATGTTATTGGCCCTCTAGCCACAAGGTACCGAGAGTTGGCATCCCGGGAGGTGGTCGTTACTTACTATTTTAGCAGAGAAGGGGGTCCAATGAAGAGTTTGGGACCCGGCATCACATCTTGTTCAACCATCGGGCAGTAGAGAAGGAACAGTTGTCTCAAACGCTGCAAGAGCTGACGGCTGTAACCAGAGTCGCGTTGCTCAAAATGGAGGGGCAACATCGCTGGTATTCAGTAGATGTGATTCCTGAAGAAAGGGAGCAGGATGAACCCCTCTTGAGGAATTAACAGGCCTGGAAGAGGCTTGTTGAGGCGGCTACAAACAGGGCTACTACCACCCCTTAGAAAGTGTACTGTACTTGGGGTTTCCCACTTCCTTTGTGGGAGGAGCCGATGGTGCAGGTGACAGAGGGGGCTGTTGCCCAATTCTATATGTTGGGGGCTCCGGCACTACCAGAAGCCGGGTCACTTACAGCCCAGTCACTTGGGAATTGGGCTCTAAGAAGCAGGAGGAGGCAGTCCCGCCAGCCTCCAGAGGAAGGAAAAAGTGGACACCTGAAAAGGATTACTGTATTATCCTCGTTACAATTTTTTACTAGCTTTGTAGTTTGTGCAAAGCCTGTTTGAGTATAGGAGGATAGCAACTACACTTTAAAAATATTTCAATGAGGCCCACAAGTTGTGGCCTTTCAGGGTTTATGGATAACCCTCCTTATAATTTTTTCCTGACCTTGCACGTTCTGCAAAAACTTTAAGAGTGTAGAAGTACATAAAATACACTTTCAAAATATTTACTTTCCAAATTTTTTTCTGGATTCAATTAGTCATCCATACAGTTTAATGCGGTTATTGGTACATTTTGATGGTAACTCCAAAAAAGCGTTGAAAAAATTAGCTGGGTTAAATTTCTCACCCTCACCTACACACTATTCCATGGTCTGCGGTACATTTCTGTTATATATAACACTCAAAAAAGTGTTAAAACATTTTGCTGGGTTAAATTTCTCACCCACACACTATTTAGTGGTTTGGGGTACATTTTTGTGATAAATAACACTCCAAAAACACTGTGATGAAACCGCAGCTCGCCACCCTGCCTAAAGTCAATATTATGTCAGCGGGATCATGTGGTAAAGTCTCCTCACTTGTACCAAAGTGACGTTTCGCCTCCCTAGGTGCAAGTAAGGTTAGCTTGGCAGAGTTTTACACAGACACCCCCTGTTTACACTAGCCCGGGAAGGCAGAGGGAGTGAGAGGTGGCCCACACAGTCATTAACGTGGTACCACACTATCTCACACCCCTGACAGGCTGAGAGGCCCTTTTTACTAGCCCCAGTGAAACAGAACCTTGTGAGCCTGGGAGAGCTGCCAAAAATTCCTTATTTGATATAAACCCAGTTCGTTAGAGGAAATTATATTAGGCCAGAAACCAGACCCGGTAGCATGGAAAGTTAAACCAAGAAACGGAAGTAGATTTGTGAATCAAGATAAAAGAGCAGCTTTATCTGGCATTATCCACTTAATGACCGACATGTGGACAACCGCTTGTGGCCGAAGACGGTACATTTCCCTGACGGTACACTTGGCAAACATTGTGGAAGGCGGGCCAGAATCCCATCCTGTCACAGCATATGTGCTGCCAACGTCAAGAATTGTTATTCCTTTTTCTATCAGAGTTTCCTCCACCTCCTTTACCAGTTCCTGTATCCCCTCCTGCTCCTCCTCATCCTCGATCTCTGATGTGTTATCTCAGAGAATGTCGTCCACATCAGCCAGAAGCCGGTAGCTCTGGAGCTCTGCCGCAGCAAAGAGGCAACAGGTTCTGCTGAAGATAATTTGTCTGGGAGTCAAACAGCAGAGTTACTTAAAGAAATAACAGACCAGACTAATCTGTGAATCTGTGGTTTCTCTAGCTGAACCTCCAACCAGGCATGGTCGTATGTGATAATGGGCTTAACCTGTTGGTGGCTGTGAAGCTTGGCAAGCTCACAGACAAACCTTGGCACATGTCCTCAACTTTCCCAGGACCACCAAGGCCCAAGACCAGGCCACAGTCTTCATCACTTCTGTTCTTGTAAACTGCGGACAGGAGAGCCATGGCCCAGGAACTGGTGAGCCGACTGTGGGGCCTAGGCTGCTCAAAAGAGACAAGGAAGTGATCCAGGACCATACATCGAATAGATTTTTGAAATCCCGAGGACATGGTGAATGTCCGCCTGGGTCTTGACCCAGTCTAGCACATAGGAAATAGGAATAGGGAGATACATGACACAGCCATTCAAAAACCCCTAGGGCTGCTGTGTTTTGTCTCCGTCTGTGTTTTTGATCTGATGACACCAGAACCGGCTCCCTAGGACCGTACATTAAGGAGTTATGACCTTTTTAGTTTCTGGAGTTTCTAGCTGATAGAAGCCAGGGGTGAAGATTTGGGTCCAGCCCAGGTGGCAGAAGGGGGGGGTGACCCAGAGCGGTTAAAAAGCTCCTGAAGCTCTAGGCCTATTGTTTTTTCTTTGGGTGACCGTGGCGACACATCATGTGGGAGAAGTCACGCAACAGAGGGAACCACAATCCTCACATGTAGTAGCCCCTCCCCCGCAAGCCAGGCCTTTCATCTGACAGGTAACTGACTCTTAATATCTGCATACTTTGCACCACTACTACTGTGTTTGCATCTCTGACCATTATGTATGTATAACCCTTATGTATATAGTGCATTGTCAAGTGTGCCCTTAAGGCAATGAAATATATAATTTAACCATGGGCTGCCCTTTTATCTCGATCCACGAATCCACACGTCCGTTGTTCAGTTCAACTCACATGCTACCAGAGCTGGTTTCTGGCTCGATATAATTCCTGTTACGGACCGGGCCTTATGTCTAATAGGAGCTGGTGGCAGCTCTACCAGGCTGATAAGGTTTTTTTTCACTGGGGTCAGTGAGAGGAGCCTCTCAGCCCAACAGTGGTGCCATGTCAGTGACTGTGTGGGCCACCTCTTCTCACTCCCTGTACCTTCCTGAACCCATGAGGACAGGGGGTGTCTGTGTAGAACTGTACCAATCTGACCTTACGTGTCCCGAAGGGGGTGTGGAACATCACATTGGTGCAAAGTCTGTGATCCATCTGATGTAATAGTGACATCAGGTGGGAGGCTCGATGGGGATCCTTCACATGTGATGGCAGCGGAGGGATTCTGTGTGATCTCACTGGTGCCATTCTTCACATGTGGTGGCAGCGGGGGGATTCTGCATGATCTCACTGGTACCATTCTTCACATGTGGTGGCAGCACAATGGGATCGAGATAATTGTGTATGTGAGTGTGGAACACATACTCACAGACACTAAAGACTGCTAGCATTAGCTTTTGCTGCTGTGGTCTTAAAATCAGCTCAGCACTAGATAGTACGATGGCAAATAATGTAAGGTATGTGGGTTCAACAGGTTGCAGCTCTGTGTCAGTGGCCATAGAGTGCAAGGATGGCCGGTGGCACGAGGGGCAGAACCAAGGAGATGGCCAATGCTACGAATGGTGGGGAGGAAGTGGAAAACAATGTAACTCTAGGAGAGGAGGAGTCCAGCCTAGGCTCCCCAAGGAGACAGTCGCCAGCAGTTGGTCCCGCAGTGGGCCATTCACCACCTGCCCATACCCCCAGCCTGGCAGGCTTGGATGACTTCATGCATAAGGCCATCTATGATACCCTCAAAGCAGCAGAATGTTGTGAGGTAGCAGCAGCAGCAGAAGAACATCAGTAAGCAGTGACAGAATGTCAGTGGAAGCGCGAGCACCAGCAAAAAGCGCTTCAGCACCAACTCCAGCTCCAGTTGCAGACCCCAGCCAGTCGTGAGTAGAGATGAGCGAACCTTTCAATGTTCGGTTCCTTCCAGTTCGGCGAACATCCCAATGTTTGCTAAATAATTTGCCAAATATTTTTCCGAAAGTACTGAATCCCAATGGAGTCAATAGGAGGCAACACCAAAAGCATACATAAAACCTTAAAAAGGACCCAAAAGCAAACATAATAGATGAAATTATGGATAGACCCCAAGAAAGTGGCATCTATTGACCCATATTACAAATTTTTTAATGGCACAGCAGCAATCAGCCATGGGCCATGCATGAGGTATCAGGGTCTGGACAACATTTGCAGCTTTTAATTGAACTTCAAATTAAGATGGCGGGTGATGGATCGGTGTAGGTCTGCTGTGCTGGGAACCTTGATACCACATGCAACAACTCAACCTGGTTTTATGCTCAGCCATACTCAGAAGGCAGAAAAATCAGCTTCATAGATTAGTACTGGTATAAAAACTCAAGAATAGTAACTGGTGTTGAGCCACCCCCATAGTGTTCGAGTTCGGTTCGGTTCGTCGAACACCCGTATGTTCGCCGAACTGTTCGTCGAACTGTTCGTCGAACACATTCGAACATCTTTAAAACCAATGGCAGGCAAACAAAAACACATAGGAAGACATAGAAAACACCTTCAAAGGTGTCAAAAAGCTGACAAACTGCTCAGAAGACACAACTAACACATGGAAAAGTGACAAGTACATATAGTCATGCGAAAAGAAAAGAGGTGGAGGAGTGAAAGGAGGGGGTGATACAGATATAGGCATGTCATGCCCTTCTAAAACCAAAATAGTGCGAAGCCGACACAGCCAGTCCGTTCCTGCCCGTGCGACCTCCGTGTCGCCGGGTTTGTGCCAGAGCTGCGGTGGACCCTGATGGCCAGCCTCCCTCTCCCAATACTGGTGCCTGTCCGCTGGTGGGTCGAGCGAGCCCCCCTGCAGTTGAGGCAGGTCTAAGCTTTTTAATTTAAATTGTCTCTCTAATTTGAATGAGTACACTTTAAATCCTTTTACAAGGATCTATTGGAGGGCAAGTCTCATGCCAGCAGCTGCGGGAATTCCAGCTCCAGTAGCGTCCACTAAAGCTGCTGCAGTTGAAAAGCTTTTAGAAGGATCGAGCTTGGCGGTCCACCGCAAGGTGTCCTACCGCCAGTCCCAGCCCCTGTGCCTTGGGGTGCCTCCCGATGCTCTTCACTGAGTGTCCCAGGGGCCCGAAGCATTTCCTTTAAAAAAATTAAGTGTCCAAACTACAGGTGGTGTAGCTTGCTTAACAGCTAGGATAATCCGCTGACTAGCAGACACTGCTACTAGGCACAAAGTATTTCCTGGGCTAGACGCAGTTAAAAATTTGTAATTAGATACTATCGTTGGATGCTGAGAAAGCATTCCATAGAGTCTCCTGGCACGCCATATATTATTCTCTTAAAAAGCTTGGGGTACGGGTCTAGGGGACCCTTTTATAGCCAAAATCACGGCCCTGTATCGCAATACGTCACCTAGGCTGAAGATAAATGGAACATTTTCATCACCTTTCATAATCACCAATGGGACAAGGCAGGGATGTCCTCTGTCCCCTCTCTTATACATCCTAGTGACGGAGCACCTGCTCTCATCAATTCGCCATAACCCCAATATTAGGTGGATTGAGGTGGGAGGCACCGAGTACAAGTGCTCTGCATTTGCTGATGATGTCCTAGTATATATCACTCAATCACATATATCCATCCCTGCCGTTATGGCTGAAATAGATCACTTTGTTACATGGTCAAATTTTAAAACCAATGCAGTGAAGTCTGAGGCCCTCGATGTCTCCCTCCCCAAATCCATACAGGATTCCATCCAGTCCAACTTTCCCTTTGCCTGGCCCTCACAGGGTATCAAATACTTAGGAATTCGTATTCATAGAGACCTCTCCCGTCTATGTTATCTTAATTTTGGGCCCTTTATTGAACAACTCCATACAGACCACGGTTGCAAGTTAGAACTGTAAGATTCACTACGTGAATCACTGGTGTTTTGTGGAAAAGCACATGTACACTGTGTTCTAAATTATTATGCAAAAAGTGTTTAGGAGTGATAAGGTAAGAATTTTTTTGTTTGTCAGTTAAGCTCATTGATGGTGATGTGTGTCAGGGCTCTTTATATCACTGTAAGCAATTGCAGACACCTGTGCTAATTAGTTTGGCAGGTGTGTGCAATGAAAGGCAAGACTACTTAAGAAGGCTGTCCCACATTATTAAGCAGCCTATATTTTCTGCCAAAATGGGAAAGAAAAAGGATGTGTCCGTTGCTGAGAAGCAACAAATTGTGGAGTGTTTAGGTCAAGGCATGACTACAATCAACATTGCCAAGACACTTCATCCAGATCATCGCATAATCAAGAAGTATGTAGCTGATTCACAGTACACACGTGTGCGTGCTGATAAGGAAAAATTGAGGACTCTTTCCTACAGGCAATTACGTCAGGTTAAAAGAGCAGCGGCAAAAAAGCCTTGTCATAGCAGCAGACAAGTTTTTGAAGCTGCTGGTGCCTCCAACGTCCCCCGAACAACAAGATGCATGGTCCTTCTGAGGTTTGCAGCTGTGCGTAAGCCATCCTGTCGACCTCCTCTATCCTCTGTACACAAGCAGAAACGGCTCCAGTGGGCCAAACAATACATGAAGACTGACTTCAAAACTGTTTTGTTCACCGAAGAGTGCCGTGCAACGCTCGATGGTCCAGATGGATGGAGTGGAGGATGGCTGGTTGATGGACACCCTACGCAAACACGGCTACGGCGCCAACAAGGAGGAGGTGGAGTAATGTTTTGGGCTGGAATCATGGGGAGAGAGATTGTCGGCCCCTTTAGGATCCCTGAAGGGGTAAAGATGAACTCCATAATGTATGTGGAGTTTCTCAAACAGCACTTCCTGCCATGGTTCAAGAAGAAGAACCGTGTATTCCGCAGCAAGATCATTTTCATGCATGATAATGCACCGTCTCATGCTGCACATAACACATCTGCATCTCTGGCTGATATGGGCATAAAAGGGGACAAACTTAAGGTGTGACCCCCCATGCTCCCCTGACCTCAACCCCATTCAGAACCTCTGGAGCATCATCAAAAGGAGTGTCTATGATGGCGGGAGGCAGTTTACATCTAAGCAACAGCTCTAGGAGGGTATTCTGTCCTCATGCAAAACAATTGAAGCAGAAACCATCCAAAACCTGATGAATTCAATGGACGAGAGAGTTCAGAAGCTCCTTTCGAACAAGGGGTCCTATGTGAAAATGTAACATCACCTAGAATAAAGTTTTGAGTTGAAAACTGTTTGATTTCAGTTTGTAATAAACTGCTAAAGCTTATAATTTCAAAAATGACCATTTTTTTGTTCTTTATTAAAATGAAAAGGTTGATCGAAGAGTGTGGGGGATCTAAGAGTTTGGCAACCCAGTAGTCAGGATTATTTCGAATTCTGACAATCTGAGGGTCATGTTGCAGGTAGTGCAGCAAGAAGGCACTCATGTGTCTTGCGCATCCAGGAGCCCCAAAATTACTTTCCGGGCTAGATGCAGCTAAAAATTATTATTAATTTGAAAGCTGGTGGAGCTTAGTATAGATGGCCTAATAGAATCAGTACTGCAAACTGCTACAAAGCGCAAATTATTTTCCAGCCAAGATACAGATAAACATGATTAGTAATTTTAAAACTGGTTGAGTTAAGTATAGATGGCCTAATAGAATCAGTACTGCACACTGCTACAAGGCCCAAATTATTTTCCAGCCATGATACAGATAAACATGATTAGTAACTTTAAAACTGGTTCAGTTAAGTATAGATGGCCTAATAGAATCAGTACTGCACACTGCTACAAGGCCCAAATTATTTTGCTGCCAAGATACAGATAAACATGATTAGTAATTTGAAAGCTTAAAACGGTTGGTGAGGTCATTTTAACAAATCATCAAGCTTTTACTCTCCCCAGGATGACACAGGGGTAGAAAAGTCGTTTCGGATCCATGATTTGTTCATCTTTATGAACGTGAGTCTGTCTACATTATCAGTGGAGAGCCGCGTGCGCTTATCTGTCAGCACACCACCAGTAGTGCTGAACACACGTTCAGACAGAACGCTGGCTGCGGGGCATGACAAGATCTCAAAGGCGTAAGTGGCGAGCTCCATCCATTTATCCAGATTGGAAGCCCAAAAAGAGTAAGGGTCCAGTGACACAGTCATGGCTTCAATGTTTACTTGGAGATACTCCTGTACCATCCTCTCTACGCATTGATTATGTGTCAGACTTCTTGTCTCCTGTGGCCTTGCAAAGTATGGGCTAAAAAGGTGGTGAAATGATTCCGCAAAATTGATGTTACCAGCAGATACTGTGTTTCTGTTACGTTTTGAGTGCTGAACATTCGACGGTCCCACGGTTGGCAAGTTGGAACTGTGAGATTCACTAAGTGCACCACTAGTGTTTTGAGGAAAAGGACATGTAAGATTCTGCAACAGTCTCTGCTGATACTCCTGCATGCGTGAATCTTTTTCTATGGCAGGAATAATTTCTGCAAATTTACTTTTGTACCGGGGATCTAACAGTGTGGCAACCCAGTAGTCAGGATTATTTCTAATTCTCACAATTCGAGGGTCATGTTGCAGGTAGTGCAGCAAGAAGGCACTCATGTGTCTTCCACATCCAGGAGCACCAAGTCCCTGTTGTGTTGGTAGCGAGGTAACAATCATGCTTCCTTCCTCTGCCCTCTCCCCCTAACCTCGCACAACAGAAATGTGATCAAGGTCTCCCTCATCTGATGAGTCTTCCATCAGTTCGTCCTCCACTTCTGCCTGGGCTCCTGCACCTTCCTCACTAGTTTGTCTGCTACCAATGCGCCCTGGTAAAACCATCTCCCCCACCCTCACATGCCTGCCGCCTTGGTGCTGCCGACCGTCTGGACCTTGCAGATGTTAGCCCTTCCGCATACAACTCCTCTACTTCCTCCACCTCCTCTTGTGCCACCACCTAACTCCGAATTCTGTTTAACATGTGCTCCAGAATGTAAATCACCGGCATACTCATGCTGATAATGGCATCGTCAGCACTAAACATTTTCGTCGCCATTTCAAAACTGTGCAGAAGGGTGCATAGGTCCCTGATCTGAGACCACTCCTCTAGCGTGATTTGCCCCACCTCTGGATCTCGTTGGCCCAGGCTATAAGTCACAACATATTGCACCAGGGTTTGTCGGTGCTGCCACAGTCGCTGCAACATGTGCAGAGTTGAATTCCACCGGGTAGGCACATCGCATTTTAGCCGGTGAAGTGTCAGGCCCAACGACTTCTGTAGAGATGTAAGTCGCTGAGCTGCGGGATTCGAACGGCGGAAGTGAGCACACAGCGACCGTGCCCTCTGCAGAAGGCCATCTAGTCCGAGATAGTGGGCTAAAAATTGCTGGACAACCAGGTTCAAAATGCGAGCCATACAAGGCACGTGTGTGACATTGCCCCGGCGAAGGGCCGCACCGAAGTTTTCAGCATTGTCGCACACGGCCTTCCCTGGTTTCAGGTCCAGTGGAGACAACCATTCATGAAACTGGTTCTCCAGAGCCGACCCCAACTCCTCAGCTGTGTGACTCTCATTTCCCAGACATTTCAAAGTAAAAACCGCCTGATGACGTTGAGCCCTGCTGCCAGCATAGTAAGGAGGTATGCAGGATACCTTCTGCGCAGTTAGAAATCTTGTGGCATGACCAGACAGGCTTTGGGTGCAGGTGGAGGACAGAGAGGAGGTTGCGGAGGCAGAAGCAATGGAGGAAATTTGAGATAAAAAGGATTGACACACAACTCGTGGGGACGGCAAGACTTGGACAGCAGCCCCTTGTCCTGCTGTCACCATAGTTACCCAGTGCCCAGTCAGCGACATGTAACGTGCCTGTCCATGCCTACTTGTCCAAGTGTCTGTGGTGAAATGCACCCTATCACACACAGAGTTTCTGAAAGAAGCGGTGATGTTGTGTGCGACATGCTGGTGGAGCGCAGGCACACCTTTTTTGAGAAGTAGTGCCGACTGGGCATCTGGTACTGGGGCACTGCGACGGACATAAGGTCTCGAAAATCCTCTGTGTCCACCAGGCGGAAAGGCAGCATTTCTGTAGCCAACAGCTTGCAGATGGTGAAATTCAACCTCTTAGCTTTCTCATGGCTAGGAGGAAATGATCTTTTACTTGTCCACATCTGAGGGACCGAGGGCTGGCATTTGTGCTTAGACGGGGTTGAGAAGGGTGTCCCCGGCAAACTGACGGTCTGTGAGGAAGATGCAGGCAGACATGTTAGGTTGCCTTGATAAAAAGGTGGTGCTCTCGATGTCGGACAGCGCTGAACACCAGCTGGTGTTTCCACCTCCAAAGAAAATGATGACCTGCCAATCACGCTGGCTGTTGCGGGTTAATAGGTGGCGGGTCTGCGTCCCAAAACAGGTGTGACTGCTGTCCCCCCAGTCACAGAGGATGAAGAGGCCGCGGATGTACAAGATGTGGCAGACGGTGGTTGGCCCGGCCGGCTAGGCCGCATTGTAGCACAGTGAGCTTCCCACTGCAACTTATGCTTCATATCCATGTGCCGGTTCATGCATGAAGTACTCAAACTATGTATTTTTTGGCCTCTACTTAGCTTTTGCTGACAAATGTTACAGATAACACGAGTTGGGTCATCTTTATCGATCTGAAAAAATGCCCAGGCTATGCAAGGCTTAGCAGCCATGCGACCTGAAGAGCCACCATGACTTGTGGTCAGAGGCAGAGTTGTGCTTGATGATGCAGTTGTTGACGTGCTTCCAGTACTACGTCTCTTTCCAGAAAGGATCAACCTGACCTCGTCGTCACTAGCATCCTCCACCACCTCCTCTGCTGACCTCATCTCTTGGCTGACTGTGGGTTGACAGTAAGTGGGATCTCCAACCTCGTCATCATCTCCCTGTGTGTTATCACACCCGTCGTCCTCAGAGCCAACCTCTTCCTGCCCTGACAAAAAACTAAAGTTGTCGCTCCAATCAGGTATTTGAGTCTCATCATCGTTTTCCTCATTGTCTCCACCAACAGGAGTTACAGTTTGGGAACGAGGGTCTACATTATGGTCAGAACCTTCTGCGTCTGGTCCTGGATCTGACTCATAAAGATTCTGGGCATCAGTGCAGATCATTTCCTCATCTGGATTCACAGAAGCTCTGGAGCCGACCTCTGATTCCCAGGCTATAGTATGAGTAAACAGCTCTGCAGACTCAATCATCTGATCTACCCCATACTCAGACGGGCAGCTGGAGACTTGGGAGCTGTGAGGAAGCAAGTGCGATTGGGGTGACACCTCTGAGGACTGGAGTATTTGTGATGTTTAAGTTGAGGTGGAGGAGAGCCCATTTAAAGGAGCACTTGATATCCGTTGAAGCACCTGCTGTTTTTGTGCCTCATCTGGAATTTGTAGCGATTGGCGTGGCTGTAAGAAAGGGATCTTATCACATTGTCCGCTAAAAGAAGTAGACATCTTAGTTTGGCTGGAAGATGGTCTTTCTTCTGCAGATGTTACTGTTGCTTTAACACCTACCCCATGGACACAACCTTTTTTTCCCTTCCCAAAACGCCTATTCCCCTTTCCACCAGCAGCAGGACTTTTTCCACTCATTTTGGTGGTTAACTAATTCACAACTCTGGAGTTGTTTGCACAAAAAACAATGGATGGGAACCGAGCAGAGCTGAGTGGCCAAACTGTGGTATTAGCCCAAAAGTATTGGCTGGGTTAGATGCAGATAAAAATTATATTGAATTTGCAACCTGGTGGAAGTTAGTATAGATGGACTAATAGAACAAGTCCCACACACTGCTACAAGCCGAAATATTTTTTCAGAGCTAGATGCAGAAAAAAATTATATTGAATTTGCAACCTGGTGGAGGTTAGTATAGATGGACTAATAGAACAAGTCCCACACACTGCTACAAGCCAAAATATTTTTTCAGAGCTAGATGCAGAAAAAAATTATATTGAATTTGCAACCTGGTGGAGGTTAGTATAGATGGACTAATAGAACAAGTCCCACACACTGCTACAAGCCGAAATATTTTTTCAGAGCTAGATGCAGAAAAAAATTATATTGAATTTGCAACCTGGTGGAGGTTAGTATAGATGGACTAATAGAACAAGTCCCACACACTGCTACAAGCCGAACTATTTTTTCAGAGCTAGATGCAGAAAAAAATTATATTGAATTTGCAGCCTGGTGGAGGTTAGTATAGATGGACTAATAGAACAAGTCCCACACACTGCTACAAGCCGAAATACTTTTTCAGAGCTAGATGCAGATAAAAAATATATTGAATTTGCAACCTGGTGGAGGTTAGTATAGATCGACTAATAGAACAATTCCCACACACTGCTACAAGCTGAAATATTTTTTCAGAGCTAGATGCAGAAAAAAATTATATTGAATTTGCAACCTGGTGGAGGTTAGTATAGATGGACTAATAGAATGATTCTATGCCCAAAAGGTTTTACTTCACTAGGTGCAGTAAAAAAAAATTGTATTCTATGCACAGGTGGTGTAGCTTGCAACACAGATAGGCTTCTCCACTGACTAACACACACTGCAAGAGGACAAAAAGGATTTGCTTTGCTAGATTTAGCCAAATGCTGTGAAAAAAACTTGCACAGCACTGGCACAGTCCTGCCTGGCAAAAAGTGATAGGAACTGATGTAACCTAGCCCTCAAAAGGACTGCACTTACAATTAGTCTTTACTTCCAACCTATCTATTTCAGAGCACAGACCTGCCTGATAAAAGTGATAGGAACTGATGTAACCTAGCCCTGAAAAGGACTGCAATTACAATTAGTCTTTACTCCCAACCTATCTATTTAAGAGCACAGACCTGCCTGATAAAAGTCGTAGGAAATGCTGTAACCTAGTCCTTAAAAGGACTGCAATCACAACTATTCCCTACTCCCAAGCTATCTGTAGATTTGTGCGAAAATTGACTTGAAATTAACAAAGTATAGCACACATAGCATCAGCGGTGCCGTCTAACATGCAGCTGCAGCAGTGAGAAAATGGTGGCGACGGGGAAAATGGCTGGGTCTTATAGGGCAAGGACATGTGACATACGCTGCCAATGACTCATGCCCTTGCTTATGTGAAAAAAAGCACTTCGCTCCGTGTGTGCGCTGCTGATAGGCTGACAGATTGCACCTCCCCACTGTAAATGCGGGAAAGAGAAAAAAAAATGGAGATCTTCATTATTTCTGCAGAGATCCATCCCCTGCCCCTCCCCCTGCCCCGCGGTACACTCAAACTGCGCATTAACATTAATTTTCAGCATTACTGAGAAAAAAATCCAGTTATGATTTTGGTGCTCGAACAGTTATCGACAAAACCTCGAACAGCCGAATTTTTTTCAAATTGTTCGTGTTCGCCGAACGGCTCGAACACCCCCAAAACAGCTCGAATTTGAGATTGGCAAACAGTTAGAGTCGAACACCGCTCATCTCTAATAGTAACACTGGTAGTTGATTGAAAGTAACTGGATCTATGAAAGTAACTGGATTCTATGATTAACTCTATGATCTGGGAAGCCAACTGCTACAGACAACACACATGAAGGAGACCCAACCAGGAGTCTCCCCATTTCCAAAAATTAAGGGCTGACAACACCGAAGTGGCATTAATCTCAGTAAAGTAGAAATCATATAATTAGGACTGACACCTTTTCCACTACAGCCAGCCCAGAAGATGGAGACCCAACCAAGAGTGTTCACATTTCCAAAAATAGGGGCTGACACCACTGAAATAGCATCAATTTCAGTAGAGTAGAAAAAGTATAATGAAGACCGACACCCCTTCCACTACAGCCAACCCAGCAGGTGGAGACCCAACCAGGAGTGTTCACATTTCCAAAAATTGGAAATTAGGGTCTGACACCACCAATGTGTCATCAATTTCTGAAGAGTAGAAATAGTATAATTAGGACTGAGACCTCTTCCACTACAGCCAACCCAGCAGATGAAGACCCAAACAGGAGTCTCCCTACTTTCAAAATTAGAGGCTGACACCACCAAAGTGACATACATTTCACCAGAATAGAAATATTATAATGGGGACCGACACCTCTTCCACTACAGCCAACTCAGCAGATGGAAACCCAATCAGGAGTGTTCACATTTCCCTAAATTAGGGTCTGACATCAATTTCAGCAGAGTAAAACTGGTATAATGGGAACGGACACCTCTTCCACTAAAGCCAACCCAGCAGATGGACAGATGGAGACCCAACCAGGAATGTTCACATTTCCAAAATTTGGGGGCATACACCACCAAAGTGGCATCAATTTCAGTAGAGTAGAAATCGTATAATTAGGACCGACACCTCTTCCACTACAGCCAACCCAGCAGATGGAGACCCAACCAGGAGTGTTCACATTTCCAAAAATCAGGGGCTGACACCACCGAAGTGGCATAAATTTCAGTAGAGTAGAAATAGTATAATTAAAACCAACACCTCTTCCACTACAGCCAACCCAGCAGATGGAGACCCAACCAGGAGTATTCACATTTAAAAAAATCAGGGGCTGACACCACCAAAGTGGCATCAATTTCAGTAGAGTAGAAACTGTATAATTAGGACCGACACCTCTTCCACAACAGCTATCCCAGAAGATGGGGACCCAACCAGGAGTCTGCACATTTCCCAAAATAAGGGGCAGACACAACCAAAGTGGCATCAGTTTCAGTACAGTAGAAATTGTATAATTAGGACCAACTCGTCTTCCAATACAGCCAACCCAGCAGATGGAGACCCAACCAGGAGTTCCGCATCTCCAAAACTTAGGAGCTGACACCACCGAAATGGCATCAATTTCAGTAGAGCAGAAATAGTATAATTAGGACCGATATCTCTTCCACTACAGCCAACCCAGCAGATGGAGATCCAACCCTAAAGTGTTCACATTTCCCTAAATTAAGGCCTGACACCACAGAAGAGGCATCAATTTCAGTAGAATTAGAACTAGTATAATGGAAACTGATACCTCTTCCACTAAAGCAAGCCCAGCAGATGGAGACCCAATCAGGAGTCCTCAAATTTAAAAAAGTTAGGGGCACATGCCACCAAAGTGGCATCAAATTCACCACAGTAAAAATATTATAATGGGGACCAACATCTCTTCCACTACAGCCAACCCAGCTGATGGAAACCCAACCTGGAGTGTTCACCTTTCCAAAAATTAGTGTTAACATCTGCAGCAGCAGCTGCAACAGCAGCCTAAGAAGCCACGCTAAAGATATCACAGACTGCAATTACGCAAGATCAATGCAGCACACTAAAAACTAGAACATCGCCTAGTCTGTACAGTCTGCGATTGTGGTATAAAAGCCCTTGGAGATTCATGACTGTAACATACCTGGCGGCGTCCTTGCATGGTGGTCCATCTCCCACTGTGCAAGAGCGCGCACTTGATCTCCAGTCCAGAATGTCTCTCTGGCTTCCCTCCATGCTGTCTGTTTGTGTCTGCTTCTGCTGCTTAAGGGCGGCGCCCGATCACTTCCTGCTTTTTGTACCTGCTGTGGGTCACACCCCTTGTGAGTCCTCAGCCTATTGCTGTCTGTCACCTGGTATATAGCTCAGCTGCTCCCATCTATCCCTGCCTGAGCATAGTGTTTCATTCAGTGTGTGCTTGCACTCTGAAGGTGCCAGGTCCCGTTCTGTGTTCTCTTGTCTGCCTATCCTGGAGGCTGTATTTCCAGGCATGTCTGAACACGCTCCTAGCCTGTTCCTCCCGCCTTCTAGGGGCCGATTATCTAGACCCGCTCCGGTATCTTGTCTGTCCTGTCTGAACACGCTCCTAGCCTGTTCCTCCCGCCTTCTAGGGGCCGATTACCTAGACCCGCTCCGGTATCTTGTCTGTCCTGTCTGAACACGCTCCTAGCCTGTTCCTCCTGCCTTCTAGGGGCCGATTACCTAGACCCGCTCCTGTATCTTGTCTGTCCTGTCTGAACACGCTCCTTGCCTGTTCATCCTGCCTCTCTGGGGGCCGTATTCCCAGACCCGCTCCTGTATTCCGCTGCAGTGTCGGTCTCCTCCATACACTCAGTTCCAGTCTGAACTCTCTCCTATCCTTTACCTGTTTTGCCTCTATGTCCGTTCCCTTCCTTTTTCTGCAGAGTCTGAACTCGTACCTAACTCCTGCTTGTTGTCTCTGTACTCCCGTTTGTGAGTTTGTGGTCCACTCGCTACTTCACTGCAAGTACCCTGTGGGTATCTGGCTCTGCCTTTCCCTTCCTGTCTGTTCCGTGTGAACAGAGCCCTGTCCCCCCTGCTCAGCCTTGCCTGCTCTGACTCCTTTGCTCACCGCTCCGGCGGTTCTAGCCTGCTCTGACTCCTTTGCTCACCGCTCCGGCGGTTCTAGCCTGCTCTGACTCCTTTGCTCACCGCTCTGGCGGTTCTAGCCTGCTCTGACTCCTTTGCTCACCGCTCCGGCGGTTCTAGCCTGCTCTGACTCCTTTGCTTACCGCTCCGGCGGTTCTAGCCTGCTCTGACTCCTTTGCTCGCTGCTCCGGCAGCCTTGCTCCGCTCTGACCCTTTTGCTCACTGCTCCAGCAGTCTCGCTCCGCTCTTATCCTTTTGCTCACTGCTCCGGCAGTCTTGCTCCACTCTTGCTCACCGCTCCAGGCGGTCTCGTCTTGCTCCACTCTTGCTCACTGCTCCGGCAGTCTCGCTCAGCTCTGACCCTTTGCTCACCGCTCCTGGCGGCCTTTTCCTGCTCTACTCTTGCTCACCGCTCCAGGCGGCTTTGTCCTGCCCTGTTCTCGCTCACCTCTCTGGGCGGCCTCACTCTGCTGTGTTTGTCCGCCACATCTGTGGTTCTGTTCCTGAGTCCCAGTGTGTACTGGGTCCTATCCCGCCAGTGTCCCTACCTGCTAGTGCCTCCCTGTCTGCACTCTAGCTGTGCTTGCCTGTACCCCTCTGCCTGTATTGTTCCTGAGTCCCAGTGTGTACTGGGTCCTATCCCGCCTGTGTTCCTACCTGCTAGTGCCTTCCTGTCTGCACTCTAGCTGTGCTTGCCTGTACCCCCCTGCCTGCATACCCGCCGTGCCTGCCTATACCCACCAGTCTGTGTGCCAGCCTACCAGTCTGTTCCTGTATTCCCCTGTGTGGGTCAACAGCCGTGTCCGGGGTCTGTCCTGGAGTAGCACCTGGTCTCTCTGCTCGGTTCCTCCTTGGTGCACTGGCGTCGTATGCCGTCGTGCCACCTTGGTCGGATCGGGTGAATACCTAGTTAAGCCCCTCCAGGCATTCACTCTCCGGCACGGTCCAGTGGAATCACTACAATCACACGCACACGCCGCTCAGCCCGGGCGTGTGCATAACAGCATGCTCAGGCCATGGTTCCCGTTGAGCCCCACGGCCTTCGCTCTCTGAGAAGTTTTCCAGCGAATACATGCATTAAAATAAATAAATAAATTTTTTTTTCCTTAGCTGAGTTCCAGGCGAATTACGCACCGTCCAGATGGATCTATCAGCTCTCGTTCCTGCGGATCCGCCACGTTACTATGGGGATCCAAGACAGTGTCGTGCATTTGTGGAGCAATGCATGCTACACTTTAAGGCCTACCCTCTCTATTTTCCTTCAGATTGGGCTAAAGTGGCCTTTATGATTGACTACCTAGCGGGTGATGCCTTGAAATGGGTCACCCCCCTTTGGGAAGCATGGGATCCTGTCGTCCTTGACCTGCAGGCCTTCCTGGTGGCCTTTCGTATGGTCTTCAAGGACCCTAACCCTGAAGCCCCTGCTGAAGCTTCACTTCCCAATATCCCGGTGCAGCCCCGACGGGTAATGTGTGTGGGTAGCGCAATAGTCCTCCAGCCCAATGAGACTACTGCCCACCCAGAATCCTCACAGGGTGACTACGCTTTCCGGAATACTTCTCCCAACCTCAAGAGGCAGTCCAGACGTGCTAGACGTAGAGGCAAGCCGTCACGCCAGGGTCTGTCCTCCCTGAGACCTCCTGACCCCAACCTTGAAGTCCCTACTGAAGCTTCATCTCCCTGTATCCTGGAGAAACCCCAACGGGTAATGTGCGTGGGTAGTGCACCAGTTCTCCTGCCCGAAGAGACTTCTGCCCATCCAGACTCCACACAGGAGAACTTCCTGCACCCGGCATCAGATGCTTCACCCACTTTTACCGGTGTGCATGTCCAAGGATGCTCCAAAGCTGTGGTTACCTCAGAGTCTGTGCACCTCTGCTACCTGGTGGAGGACCCCCTGTTGCCTCCTGAATCTTCCGGGATACCACTCGATGACAAATGGAGAGAGACTTCTCTACACCCGGTACTCAATACTTTGTCCGCTTCGTCCTGTGAGCCTGACAAAGGGTACCCCAAAGTGGTAGTTACCCCCGAGTCTCTACACCCCTCCAACCAGGCGGAGGACCTCCAGTTGTCTCCTGAACCCTTCGGGCTGCTACCTGGTAGCGAAAGGACAGAGACTCTCCTATACTCTGTACCTGATACCTCGCTCGCTTCGTCCAGTGAGTCCAACCTAGTGTACTCCGAAGCAGAGGTTACTTCCGAGTCTCTACACCCCTCCGACCAGGCGGAGGACCTCCAGTTGTCTCCAGAACCCTTCTGGGTGCCACCTGGTGGTGAATGGACAGAGACTTTCCTATATCCTGGATCTGATACCTCGCTTGCTTCGTCCAGTGAGTCCGACCTAGTGTACTCTGAAGCAGAGGTTACCCGTGAGTCTCTACACCCCTCTGACCAGGCGGAGGACCGCCAGTTGTCTCCAGAACCCTTCGGGGTGCCACCTGGTGGTGAATGGACAGAGACTTTCCTATACTCGGTACCCGATACCTCGCCTGCTTCGTCCAGTGAGTCCGACCTAGTGTACTCTGAAGCAGATGTTTTCTCTGAGCCTCTGCACTCTTCTGACCCGGCGGGGGACCTCCAGTTGTTTCCTGAATCCTCCGGGGTACCACCAGATAACAAAGAGACAGTGACTTTTCCTCATTATGTACCTGATAACCCGTCTATTTCTTCCTGTGAGCTTGACAAGATGTACCTCGAAGCAGAGATTACCCTCAAGTCTCTGTCCCCCTCCAACCCGGTGAAGGACTTCCAGTTGTCTCCTGTACCCTCTGGGGTGCCACCTGAAAATATGTGGAGAGAGACTTCCTTGTGTGCTGTTCCTGGTACTCCACCCGTTTCGTCTGTTGCTGAGGATGGCTGGATAGGAGGTAGCATCCTAGCTAACCAGATGAGATTAGTTTTTCCTGTGGACAGTGGAAGTGATCTCCTTGAAGTGAACGACTGGTCCTCGAATTCCCTGTGGAAGATTCTGGCAGGCCTGAAGAAGAGGGGGCGTAAGGGGGGGGGTACTGTAACATACCTGGCGGCGTCCTTGCATGGTGGTCCATCTCCCACTGTGCAAGAGCGTGCATTTGATCTCCAGTCCAGAATGTCTCTCTGGCTTCCCTCCATGCTGTCTGTTTGTGTCTGCTTCTGCTGCTTAAGGGCGGTGCCCGATCACTTCCTGCTTTTTGTACCTGCTGTGGGTCACACCCCTTGTGCGTCCTCAGCCTATTGCTGTCTGTCACCTGGTATATAGCTCAGCTGCTCCCATCTATCCCTGCCTGAGCATAGTGTTTCATTCAGTGTGTGCTTGCACTCTGAAGGTGCCAGGTCCCGTTCTGTGTTCTCTTGTCTGCCTATCCTGGAGGCTGTATTTCCAGGCCTGTCTGAACACGCTCCTAGCCTGTTCCTCCCGCCTTCTAGGGGCCGATTATCTAGACCCGCTCCGGTATCTTGTCTGTCCTGTCTGAACACGCTCCTAGCCTGTTCCTCCCGCCTTCTAGGGGCCGATTACCTAGACCCGCTCCGGTATCTTGTCTGTCCTGTCTGAACACGTTCCTAGCCTGTTCCTCCTGCCTTCTAGGGGCCGATTAAGTAGACCCGCTCCTGTATCTTGTCTGTCCTGTCTGAACACGCTCCTTGCCTGTTCATCCTGCCTCTCTGGGGGCCGTATTCCCAGACCCGCTCCTGTATTCCGCTGCAGTGTCGGTCTCCTCCATACACCCAGTTCCAGTCTGAACTATCTCCTATCCTTTACCTGTTTTGCCTCTATGTCCGTTCCCTTCCTTTTTCTGCAGAGTCTGAACTCGTACCTAACTCCTGCTTGTTGTCTCTGTACTCCCGTTTGTGAGTTTGTGGTCCACTCGCTACTTCACTGCAAGTACCCTGTGGGTATCTGGCTCTGCCTTTCCCTTCCTGTCTGTTCCGTGTGAACAGAGCCCTGTCCCCCCTGCTCAGCCTTGCCTGCTCTGACTCCTTTGCTCACCGCTCCGGCGGTTCTAGCCTGCTCTGACTCCTTTGCTCACCGCTCCGGCGGTTCTAGCCTGCTCTGACTCCTTTGCTCACCGCTCCGGCGGTTCTAGCCTGCTCTGACTCCTTTGCTCACCGCTCCGGTGGTTCTAGCCTGCTCTGACTCCTTTGCTTACCGCTCCGGCGGTTCTAGCCTGCTCTGACTCCTTTGCTCGCTGCTCCGGCAGCCTTGCTCCGCTCTGACCCTTTTGCTCACTGCTCCAGCAGTCTCGCTCCGCTCTTATCCTTTTGCTCACTGCTCCGGCAGTCTTGCTCCACTCTTGCTCACCGCTCCAGGCGGTCTCGTCTTGCTCCACTCTTGCTCACTGCTCCGGCAGTCTCGCTCAGCTCTGACCCTTTGCTCACCGCTCCTGGCGGCCTTGTCCTGCTCTACTCTTGCTCACTGCTCCAGGCGGCTTTGTCCTGCCCTGTTCTCGCTCACCTCTCTGGGCGGTCTCACTCTGCTGTGTTTGTCCGCCACATCTGTGGTTCTGTTCCTGAGTCCCAGTGTGTACTGGGTCCTATCCCGCCAGTGTCCCTACCTGCTAGTGCCTCCCTGTCTGCACTCTAGCTGTGCTTGCCTGTACCCCTCTGCCTGTATTGTTCCTGAGTCCCAGTGTGTACTGGGTCCTATCCCGCCTGTGTTCCTACCTGCTAGTGCCTTCCTGTCTGCACTCTAGCTGTGCTTGCCTGTACCCCCCTGCCTGCATACCCGCCGTGCCTGCCTATACCCACCAGTCTGTGTGCCAGCCTACCAGTCTGTTCCTGTATTCCCCTGTGTGGGTCAACAGCCGTGTCCGGGGTCTGTCCTGGAGTAGCACCTGGTCTCTCTGCTCGGTTCCTCCTTGGTGCACTGGCGTCGTATGCCGTCGTGCCACCTTGGTCGGATCGGGTGAATACCTAGTTAAGCCCCTCCAGGCATTCACTCTCCGGCACGGTCCAGTGGAATCACTACAATCACACGCACACGCCGCTCAGCCCGGGCGTGTGCATAACAATGACTTGTTCATCTTGATGAAATTTAGGTGGGCTACACTTTCAGGGGACAGCTGGCTGTGCTTATTCATCAGAACACCACCAGCAGTGCTGAAGACACGTTCTGAGAGAACGCTGACTGCTGGACATGATAAAACCTCCAAGGTGTGACAGGCGAACTCTGGCCTCTCATCCATTTTTGAAGACCAAAATGTAAAATGGTCCAAACCCTCCCTGATGGTATTGATATTGAGCTCTAGAAACTCCAGCACCATCCTCTCCAGTCGTTCACCACGTGTCAGGACTCACAGCAGTGCCACTTACACTGCTGCTGCAGCTAATGTATTGGCATTGATGGATTGATGAGGCTGACCGCTGCGATGAACACTGCATGCCTCACTGTTGTCTTGGGGAAAACCTCTCTTAAGGTTGTGTAAAAGCATGTTTCTATACTCCAGCATTCGCGGGTACCTTTCCAGGGTGGGAAGCATCTGGCAAAATTTACTCTTATAACGTGAATTTAACAGAGTAGTAACACAGTAGTCAGCACTTTTTTGAGCCATAACTATATGAGGATCATGTTGCAGATAGTGCAGGAAGAACGCACTCATATGTTGGGTAGTGATGAGCGAGCATGTTTGCTACTGCTCTGTGCTCGCGCGAGCATCTCACTGTTCGAGATGCTCGGCGCTCGCCGAGTATTTCCGGGGTTGCTCGGTGGGAGCTCAGGACCACTCCCTGCATGTTTGGCGCTCTTTAGAGCGCCAATGAACATGCAGGGATTATCTGCCACACACTGTAATGCCGCAGCCATGTTGTTTGTGGCATTACAGTGATTGGCTGGCCGCACAGCTTTATCAGATCTATATCAGACTTGGCGCCACCGTGCTCGTCACAGTCTACTCCGGAATCAGACAGTGTAGGGAGAGGTGCTGCTGAGCTAGGGAGAGATTTGCTTGTTTCTTTGTTAGTGTAGGTATACCACAACATATTCTACACATATCCATCTCAACTAATAGTCCTTCTGAGGACTAATACAGCTGCAGAGATATCAGTGCTAGGCAGGCAGGCAGTGTATGTGGCAAACTGCAGTGCATATAGCAAGAGGGTCCATTCCAGTTCTGTCTGCTGGTGCTTTTACAGATATTTCTAGAAATAGCCCAAGGTATCAGGGGCTAGGAATATTTTTTTTTGGATCTTAATACTGATTATTTGCTGCTCAATTTGCTTGTTGGCACTGCAGAATACAGCCAGATCCTTTCCAAAGTACAGAGCTAAAAATCCATCTATTTAAAACTGCGGTTTGTCTGTCACATGGATCACATATAATTGCTCTAAAATTTCTTCCATTTCTAGCCTCCATTGAAATTTTGTTGCAGTCTGTCAGCGAAGTTATTGACACGAGGTCGCTGTTAAAAATAGTTACCTATAGGCCAGCTATTTAAAACTGTGGTTTGTCCTTCACACGGATCACTTATAATTGCCCTGAAAATTCTGCCATTTATGGCCTACATTGAAATTTTGTTGCAGTGTGTCAGCAAACTTATTGACACGAGGGCGCAGTTAAAAATAGTTACCTACAGGCCAGCTATTTAAAAATGTGGTTTGTCCGTCACACGGATCACATATAATTGCACTGAAACTTCTACCATTTCTGGCCTTCATTGAAATTTTGTTGCAGTGTGTCAGTGAAGTTATTGACATGAGGTCGCTGTTAAAAATAGTTAACTACAGGCCAGCTATTTAAAACTGTTGTTTTCTGTCACAAGTGTCACATATCACTGCAGTTCAAATCCAGCCATTTGTACTGAACGTGGAAAATATTGTCCTCCATTGAAAATGGGCAAGGCGCATGGCAAGGGACGGGGAACTGGACGTGATGGTGATGATGGTGCATGCAGAGGACGAGGCCGAGGCCGTGGGCTAGCTGAAATTGTGCCACAACAAACACCAACATCTTCTCGCTCGACCTTCCTGTCCCAGTTAATAGGGGACGCCAGAACACCACTATTAAACACAGAGCATTGTGAAAAGGTTATTGGTTGGATTGCAGATAATGCTTCGAGTAACTTAGCCACCACCACCACTGCCCTGTCTTCCACACAGTGAAGTTTCAGTAGCCGTGAGTTTGGACCGCATATTCCTCAGCCTGATCCTCCTTCCTCCCACCATGCCGAGTGCCCAGAGACAACTGATCCCACACTTGGACACTCTGAAGAGCTGTTCACTTTTTCAATTATAGATTCTGGCCTGTCGTCCGGTCCACTTGAAGCGAAGCAAGAGGAGATCGCATGTAGCAATGCCCAAATATTTAAGCAGCCATGGTCACACGAAGGCGACGGTGGGAAATTGTCACAAGAGGTGGACGATGAAGAGACACAATTGCCAGAAAGTCAGGAGGAGGACCATAGTGCGGAAGTGGAAGACAATGTGGTGGATGATATAGTAACTGACCCCTCCTGGCAGGGGGACATGCAGAGTAAGGACAGCAACACACAGGGGGAGGTAGGAGGAAGGCGTAGCACCACAACAGGTAGGAAGAAGCAGTGTGCAGCCCACGGACAGAAGGCGGGCAACCGTTCCCCGTATCATCTACACGACTGAAGTTGCCAGTACAACTGTTAGGTCTTCCCGAGTCTGGTTGTTTTTTAAAGACTCTGCCGATAACCCCAAAAAGGCCTTTTGCACCACCTGCCAGGCCAGCATCAGAAGGGTTAGAAAAACTACCAGCCTGACCACCACCAGCATGATCAGGCACATGGCAGCAAAGCACCTCACTAAGTGGGCAGAACTCCAGGGTCCAGAAACAGTGTCTGCGAGTGGCACCACTGCTTCTTCCGCTGTTGTGCGTGCAAGCCAATCCTCTGTCCATGGCGCATGTGAAGATGCCTCCTGCCCTGCATCTGTCATTGCATACTCTCAACTAGCACCACCAGTAAGCACGTCCACATCCTTGTCCCAGTGAAGCATTCAGTTGTCCCTAACACAGTCCTGGGAATGCAAGGACAAATACGCAGCCAACTCCCCACAGGTAACACTACTAAATTCACACAATTTGCGACTGGTTGCACTCGAAATGTTGCCTTTTAAGCTCGTGGAGATAGAAGCTTTCCGCAACCTGGTGCAGCGGCCGTCCCTCAGTACTCAGTCCCCAGTCGCCACTATTTCTCCCAGTGTGCCATCCCCATATTACACGAGCACGTGTCCCACAACATTAGCCATGCTCTCAACAATGCAGTAACTGGGAAAGTCCACCTAACCATGAACACATGGACAAGTGCTTGTGGGCAGGGATGGTACATCTCGCTGATGGCACACTGGGTTAACATAGTGGAAGCTGGGACCCAGTCGGACCTTGGGACGGAACACGTCTTCCCGATGCCTACGATTGCGGGCCCTATATTAATCAGGGTTGCCTCCACATTCTACAGCTACTGCACCTCCTTCTCCTCTTCAGCATCCATCTCCGAAAGGGCCACATCAGTCACAAGCTGGAAGCACTGCTGCACTGCCTCGGCCAAGCATCAACAGACTGTCCTGAAGCTAATATGCTTAGGTGACAAACCACACAACGCTGAGGAGTTGTGGACAGCTCTGAAAGAGCAGGAATATCTGTGGCTGATACTGCTGAACCTGCAGCCAGGCATGGTCGTGTGTGACAATGGCCGGAACCTGGTGGTGGCTCTAAGGTGAGGTGAGCTCACACACATACCATGCCTGGCCCATGTGCTTAAGCTCATGGTTCAGCGGTTTCTCAAAACCTACCAGGAGCTTCCAGATATGCTTGTCAAAGTGCGCCGCCTGTGTGTCCCTTTTAGAAAGTCACCTACAGCTTCCGCCACCCTTGCCATGTTTCAGCAGTGTTTGCAGCTTCCGGCTCACCGACTGGTGTGCGATGTCCCCACGCATTGGAACTCTAAATTGCAGATGTTGGGAAGGATTTGTGAGCAGAAGAGGGCAGTTGTTGACTACCAGCATCAACAAGGCAGTTGGTATTCAGTTCAAACTCCACACATAAGACCTCAGGAGTAGACAAGGATGTCAGACATATGTACCATCCTCCAAAACTTTGAGGACTCCACCAAGATGGTAAGCGACGATGACGCCATAATTAGCGTCACCATCCCGCTTCTATTTCTTCTGTAATGCTATCTGCTCACAATCAAAGAGGATGCATTGCACGCGGAGCACAATGAGATGGAGCAAGGAACCATAAAGGGTGATTCCACACAGCCCAGCCGCAACTCATCCCAATGTGGATTGGGTGAAAATGAGGAAGAGGAGGAGGAGCTAGTTTCATGCTCTACAGACAGTACTACCTGCACAACTGTCATACCGTTTGCTCAGCGTGAATGGCCTGAGGACAGGGAGGAAGAGGAGATCATGGTCAGTCGTTCTCTTGGTGAGGACACGGAAGTCTTGCCTGTCAGCAGTCTGACACGCATGGCTGAGTTTATGTTACTCTCCCTTTCCCGCGACCCTCATGTTCTCCAAATTTTGGGTGGCAATCATTACTGGTTGGTGACACTTCTAGACCCACGCTAAAAGGAGAACTTTCTATCTCTTATTCCCGAGACGGACAAGTCTACTGAAATGATGCAGTACCAGAAGGCCCTTATTGCGGAATTATTAAAAAAATTCTCATCAGAAAACGCTGGCGGCAGAGGTCACAGTTCATTGTATTACCAAGGAGTACAGGCGAGAGAGACACAACTCCTATCCAGAAGAGGCAGGGGAACACTGTCAAAGTTCTGGGACAGTTTTATCAGACCCTCCCATCTTACAGGCCCTGAGGGGTGGAGTATTCTCGCAAGGAGTGCAAAGTTTGGGAAGATGGTGAGGGAGTACCTTGCCTGCCGTATCAATGTCCTCGGTGATTCCTCTGTGCCTTATAATTACTGGGCATCCAAGCTGGACACGTGGAATGAACTGGCTCTCTATGCCTTGGAGGTCCTGGCCTGCCCTGCTACTAGTGTTTTATCAGAGCTGTTTTTTAGTGCCGCCGGTGGAATTATAACCGATAGAGACATCCGCCTGTCAACTGAAAATGCTGACAGGCTGACTCTTATAAAAATGAACAAGGGCTGGATTGGGCCAGACTTCTCAACACCACTGAATGATAGCAGCGCAACCTAAACTTAAAACAGTGTCTTTTTTTGGGAGGTCTAATTCTATTCCCATGCATCTCTGTCTTCACACCCAGATATGGGTATATGCTTCCTGATTTTGTCTATTTGCTCTTGTTATCCTCCTTCTCCTCATCCTCCATCACCATATCATTCACCACCTTATCTACCATATCACCTCATCTACGTGTCTTGCAAGGGGCATTGGAGTTCCTCCAAATTTTTGGCAGCTTTTGCATTCACTGCATAGGCCAATACTATGGGAGATCCATTTCCTAATAATGGGAACATTGTATCTAGGAGGCTCTCCAACCTCTACATCTCTTACAACGGGCATTGGAGTGCCTCCAAAGTTTTGGCAGCTTTTGCATTCACTGCATAGGCAAACACTATGGGAGACCCACTTCCTAATAATGGGAACATTGTTTTAAGAGTCTCTCTGACCTCTACGTCTCTTCCAAGGGGCATTGGAGTGCCTCCAAATTTTTGGCAGCTTTTGCATTCACTGCATAGGCAAACACTATGGGAGACCCACTTCCTAATAATGGGAACATTGTTTTTAGGAGGCTCTCTGACCTATACGTCTCTTGCAAAGGGCATTGGAGTGCCTCCTTATTTTTGGCAGCCCTTGCAGTCACTGCATATGCAATAACAGTATAGGAGACCCACTCGTTAATAATGGGAACAACAAAGCATAGCCGGCTGATAGCTCTCTAACAATAGCGAGGGCCGACTGCTGGCCCTTTAAGAATAGAAAGGGCCACCTGATGGCGCTATAAAAATAGTATTTGTGACTTTCAGAGTCCCTTTATCATAAATGAAACAGGTTGTGTCGGATGATGTGTCACACACCACATGGCCAGATAAAGTTGTAAAATTTTAAAATGACATTTCCCGGTGAATGCATTTGTCTTGATTGAAAGCAATGCAAAAGTGCAAAACCGCATCAAAAACGCTACGTGTGAACATAGCCCAAAGTGTGGAGTAGCATTTTTGTTTTTGTATATTTATTTTGTCTTATATGCAAGTTATTACCCTGGAAAGAATGTTCCTTAACTTATTTCCCAGGAAAATCCATTTTGGTTTCGTTTTTGTATGTTTTATTGTGAGACAGTAAAAGTGGCGTAATACCTCTGACAACGTTGTTGACAGCAGTGACCTCAGAGTCAGAAATTATTTCAGGGGTCTTCCCATGCTTTTCCCAAGTCATTTCAGCACTGTTTCCAACGATTTGGGCAATTTTTAGGTCCTCTGCAGACCGCCGGGAGGAACCGCCTGAAAAATGCTTGAGTTTCCCATCCCAAAGACTTACATTGGGCTTGTTGCTCGGGTCGAGCCTCCGAGCATTCCAATTTGCTCGACCCGAGCATTTAGCACCCAAGCATTTTAGTGCTCGCCCATCACTATTGTTGGGTTCTTCAATGAGGTCCAAGCCCATGCTGTGTTGGTGGCTCGGTAAAATTTATTCTAGTTTCCTCTGTCCCCTCCCTCCAACCACAAACAAAGAGAGGAGATGATTATCCTCTTCACCTGCTGACTGTTGCTCGCCTATCATCTCTTCTCCTCCATTTCTCCCTCGGTTCTTGCACCTTCACTAACAGTTTGTCTGGTAACACCAGCCCCCCTCGGTCGCAGTAATCCACCCTCCCTTGGCACCCGCCTGTGTGATGACAGTCTGGAACTTTGAGAAATTGTTATCCCTTCTGTATCTTCCTCTTCTTCTGGGACCACCACCTCCTACCTCAGGCTATGCAAAGTCTGCTCCAGCATGTTCATGATCGGAATAGTGATGCTGATGACAGCATCGTCAGCGCTAACCATCTAAGTAGCCATTTCAAAAATGTGCAGAAGGGTGCAGAGGTCCTTAATCTGTGCCCACTCCATACACGTGATTTGCCCCACGTTCGTACTATGTTGGCCCAGGCAATACGACATGACATACTGCATCAGGGATCGATGCTGCTACCACAGTCGCTGCAATATGTGCAGAGTAAAATTCCACCGTGTTGACACATCGCATATCAACCTGTTAACTGGCATTGACAAAGACCTCTGTATCGATGCAAGACCTGAGGGGTGTGAGTGGCACAAGTGAGCACGCAGCTTCTGTACTTTCTGTACCACCAGCTTGAGGATGTGAGCCATGCAAGGCACGTGTGTGAGCTTGCCTCGCCCCTGGCTCCAGGTTCAGCGGAGACAGCCATTGCTCAAACTTAGCCTGGAGAGCTGCCCACAACTTTTCAGCTGTATGACTGTGATCTCCAAGGCATATTAATTCTAACACTGCCTGATTGCGGTGCACAGTACGGAGGTGGTGTGGATTTACTCTGTACTGTTGGAACACGTGTCTCATTAAGGCTGAGGTTGAGAGCGCAGTTGGAGGCCCTAGAGGAAGTAGAGAAGGCAGAAGCATTGGAGGAAGTGTGGGATACAGAGGTTTCTTCTACAAGCCTTGGGGTTTCCAAACTTGAGGAGCAACCCCTTCCCTGCCTGCCCCCACAGGCAGCAGAGTCACCCAGTGCCCAGTCAGCGAGATGTAAAGCCTTTGGACATGCTTACTCGTCCAGGTGTCCGTGGTGAAATGCACCCTGGCAGACATAGATTTAGTCAAGGAATGGGTGATGTTGTCTGCGACATGCTGGTGTAGCTCAGGGACAGCTTTCTTAGAGAAGTAATGATGACAGGGAAACTGCGACGGCCATTAGCTTTCAGAAACTCTCTGTATCTTCTAGGCGGAAAGGCAGCATTTCCGTGACCAACAGATTGGAGAATGTGGAGTTCAACCTTTTAGCTTTGTTATGTGTAGGAGGAAACAATCTTTTACGTGATCACAACTGGGTGACCAAGTGCCGGCTGCAGTGCTGAGAGAGGGAAGAGTATGGTGATCTGGACAAACTGCTGGACCGTGAGTGAGGTGCAGGCGGAGATGTTATGGTGGATAGAGAAAGATGTGGTGTGCTCATTCTCTGAGATCAGTCAAACCAGCAGGCATATCCACTTCCGCTACAGCTGAAGGGCTCTCACTCAGTCTGACTGGAGTGGGTAAAGAGACCTGCATGACAGTACCTTGCACGGTAAGAGAGGAGGAGAAAGAAGCAGCAGATGCGGTTGATGGGCTGGCTGATGGTTGTTGAGGTCCGCTGGTCTGCATTTTATCGCAGGAAGATTGCCAGAGTAACGCATGTTGATTGCAGATGTAAAGGTTCATGCATGTAGCAGTCAAATTATTGCATCTTTTCTTTCTACTACCGGCCAACTTTTCTTGCAAATTTGGCAGGTAATGGGAGTTGGCTTATCCTTTGCGGTTTCAAAAAAGGCCCTGGCTAGGCAACCCTTGCCACCTCTGCCTGTTGCAGACCCAAGACCACTGTTGGCCACAGCCACAGTTGTGACTAAGGATGCAGTGCTCATCATGGTTGCATCACTCCATGTCTACGCTGTAGGGTGCAACATAACCTCCTTGTCTTCCTCCTCCTCCACCCCCTCAGATGAGCTAGTCAGCTGCGTGACTCTGGGTTCACAAAAAGTGGGATCCAAAACCTTATCTTCATCCAATGTGTTATGCCATTCCTCGTCCTCAGAGTCACCCTCCTCCTCTTCTTGCCCTGACAGCACAATACAGTCCGTGTGAGCCTCAGATATCTGAGTCTCATCAGGATCACCTGCCCCCTGGGAATTAACATCTGGTGACAATGGTCAGGAAGCTGCACGGACCTTACTTCGTCCTGCCCCTGCTTTCCGCCTCTTGGCTATGTGAATCTTTGGAGTACAATTCTGATGCCCATGGCATTGAATGTGTGAACAGTTCTGAAAACTCATCCATCTGTGGTTTCCTACAGTCAGTTTGGAGCTTGGAGAGTTATGACGAGGGGGGAAGCAAGAGTAATTGGGGTGCCACCTCTGTGGACTGTACTGTGTATGGTGTTGAGGTAGAGGAAGAGGAGGAGAGGCCACTTGAAGCAGCGCTCACCATCCACTGGAGCACATGCTCTTTCTGGCCTTCGTCAACAAGGCTTATCCCTGTGCGGCTGCCAAAGAAAGGGAGTGGAGTAGCCCATCCAGTAACAGAAGTTGTCAGTTGTCTTTGGATAGGACGTAATAGTGTTGGTTTACTAGTGCTTTCACTAACATTACCACCTACCCCACATATACCTTGAACACCAAGCCTATTCCCCCTTCCACCACAACCTCTTTTTTCTCACTCATGTTGCTCAGATAGTGTGGTAGGAGTACGCTATTAGCAACAAAAAATTAGATTTAATACTCTGCACCAGCTCTGCACACAGCTTAATTTCAGCGACACTAAATGACAAGGTGAGATATGGCTTGCTGTATCACGTTAGTAACAGAAGAAAATATTTTTTTAGTGTGGAAGAGACCTTTATAACAGAGAAAATACACTCCAAGCAATTTCAAACTGAGATGTCCCCTACTGTATCACGTTAGTAACAGAAGAAAGTTTTTTTTTTTACTGTGGATGAGGTCTGTATTACATAGAAGATATGCTCCTAACAATTTCAAGCTCAGATCTAGCTTGCTGTATCAAGTTTGTAAAAAAAAATAGATTGTTTTACTCTGCATACAACTGAATTTCACCGCCATAAAATGACAAGGTTGGCTATGGCTTGCTGTATCACGTTAGCAACTGAAAAAGATAGATTTTTAAAGGTGTAGTCGTGCATGGAGCACAATAGAAGCAGTGCACAACAGACTTCTATGAAGTGTGCCCTGCTGTCTTTGCCTGGACCTCACTAATGGCACAAGAAAAAAACCTGCTGGAAGGTCGATTTCACAGCCACACAGGACACTAGAAACCTAAACTATCTGACTTACAAGCAACCGCCTAACTAACTAGCAAAAATCTCTCAGTATCCAGGAACAGCGTCAGGAGAATCCTCTCTGTGCTGTTATACTGACAAAATGGCGCTAAAACACCATGTCTGCTCTTTATATATAGAGGGGCATGTAATTTCAGCAGCCAATAGCTCAAGCCCTTGTGTCTGGACATTGTGGTTGGTTCCTGCGCCCTGATAGGCTAGCCACAATTTGCACACAAATAGGGAAAAAAAAAGATTACAAGCACGCTGCTCCTCTGAGCTCTCCCAGTCCCTCCCCTCATCAAACACGTCCTCCGTCGCTTATCATACACCACCACTATCCTAGCCAAAATGCTAAAAATACTTTAGCGGCATTGCAATATTCCCGGCACTTTTACCGAATTTTGATTTTTGCCGATTTTAAGAAAAAATGCTTGTATTTCCAATCACGAATCCGAATGTGCCATATTCGTGCCGAATTTGAAATTGGCGATCATTTTTCGAACATATTCGCTCATCTCTAGTGACAATATGAGAACAGCACCTCCCTACCTTACTGGAAGTTTTGGATTATTATTCACAGATTGAGACTACTACTCTAATTTGCGATGTGCTTCACCACTGCAATAATACGCAACAATCAGATTAGGCCTTTTTCTGTCCCAAGATGGAATGAGTTGTATTCTCTGACATCATATTCTTATGCTGTAAAAGCCTAAAATTGCACTACTTGGCAGGACCTCATCTTTTCTACTGGCTGTGATAGCCCCCCCTGATTGACTTCAACTAAACAATGTGATATAATGGCTGCAGGGCATTATGTGGTAGCTCGCAATGTATTTTTTTTGTAATGTTTGTGAACTGAATAGCAAAGCTTTTGATTTTGTGCAAATTTGAGGAAATTTGACTGGAAGTCTATCTGCAGGTAAAGTAAGTAATAGTAATAATAATAATAATAATAAAGGTAAGTAATATTAGATGAGAGAATTTATTCATTGCGAATCTAAGTTTGTGTTGAATGTTAGGAAATTTGAACAATTTGCAATTTTATTTATATGATTCACCAAAAAATGCCTGCAGTGAAGATAGGTCATTGGAATTTATATGTATTTTTATAAATGTGTCATGTCTAAGTCCCATGTCTTTCACTGTCTCCCAAATGTTTAATGATCCCTGTGAAATGTAAATGTATCTGTCATCCTGCTTGGGGAAAAACAATTAGCACATGACTTCCACCTCACACATCACCTTTACTTTGTAAATTCAGAGGGCAGTCTAGTGGGAGCATATAGCTACTACCTCAAATAAGTGACATCCTGGTCATCCCGTGATTGTAACATATTTCAGGCAAGAGTCATATCTCTTGTGTAATATATCAGACATCATAATTAAAAGGGGTTGGCGACGGTGTGTATGAGTAATGGAGGAGCCTCCCCTGGGTGGACTTAGGGAAGAGAGTGATGTTCCATACCATTCCCAAGGATGGACTGTATATAATAAATGGATTATCTCCCTTATGTTGACACCAGTTAGGAACTTAAGCCAGTTTGACTTGTGCACATTCTAACCCATATCCATGGGAGCAGAAAAGGACTTTCTTACAGAGAACTGCTAAATATAGAATTTTCCTGTTTTTTTCATCTTTTACTTATATGACTATTTTTGCACATTTTGTGTATGTCTGTTATTTTCCTCCTTTTTATACACACTAAGCATTGTACCTTTTGTGTATTAAAGCCTAAAACTTTAATAGCTTTACCTTGCTGCCCTAAAGATCCTAAGTGTTTCTGTAAAGACTAAGTGGTTGTTTGTGCATGTGATCAATGTATGGCCTGCGGGTTGCGAGTACATTGGGTACATGACCTTGGGATTTATCGTCCTTTCGGTAAATGGTGGCAGCATTGAGTGTCTTGGATGTGTGCACTGACTGAGGGTAGGTTTTGTGCTTAATAAGTAGCCTGAGGAAGGGGTGAGTGTGAGATTGATCTGTAAATTGATTTGGATCCCTTACAGTCTGTGCATCTCCCCTACTCTGGAACTCTCTACCCCAACACATCAGACTCTCAACTACCGTGGAAACCTTCAAAAGGAACCTGAAGACCCACCTCTTCCGACAAGACTACAACCTGCAGTAACCCTGACTCCACCATACCGCTGCATGACCAGCTCTACCCTCACCTACTGTATCCTCACCCATCCTTTGTAGATTGTGAGCCTTCACGGGCAGGGTCCTCCCTCCCCCTGTACCAGTCGCTGACTCATTTTTGTTCAAATTATTGTACTTGTTGTTTGCTATGTATACCCCTTTTAAACATGTAAAGTGTCATGGAATTAATGGAGCTATAATAATAATAAATAATAATAATAATAGTCCCCTATCCCACATTACGGAGTAGGCTGAGAGAAGGCCTTACCATGACAATGCCCATCACTATTTTACATATTGCAAAAGATTGCATCATCCAAAGAACACTCATGTGATCTCAGATACATTTGAGCTTCCCTATGCTGCTTTGCAGAGATCACTTTACATGGTGTCGCGCACTCAAATAGGAATGACTATCATAGCCAGTATAATAGTCTATGCTTGGAATGCAGCAGTCATTTTAGAGTGATTTTGGATAGTGAGAGGATGTCACAGCTCATATCTCAACAATAGAAATAGTTATAGAAAGCCCTGAAACATTGGATAAATACTCCAGTGTGTGTTATACAACTGCAGCACTATAGAAGATGAGTGCATTCTGTCATAAATGCAGAGATTTAATTGCTTGTAGGAGAGATTAATAGGAGAGGTGCCAGCAGCAATGCCAGAGTCATTGATCAGTGATATAGTGTAGAAAAAATGACAGCTTGTCCTGTTACATTTGAATTACTCATTTTGTTCTTAAGTCTTTATGCACTAGAAAGCAGAAAGCAAACAATATTTTTCGAAGAAAAAAAAAATCTGAAAGTAGTGTCAGTGAAATAGTGTCCTTGTCACAATTGAGCAATTGTACTGATTTTCCTGCATTTTTTTGTTTCCATCTTTTTAAGTAGGAATGGGAATAGTTTTTAAAAATATATCAAATATTAAATTTATAGCAAAAAATTATAAAAAAAAATCCACAGAAACAACTGTGTATGTCTGGTTTTCTGCAAAAGTTTTACTAATAAAATTTGATATCGATATACATCACAATTAGTGATGAGCGAACGTGCTCGTGACTGCTTGGTACTCGCCTGAGCATCACAGTGCTCGACAACCTGGGCGCTCGGTGAATATTTCCGGGTTGTTCGGGCGGGAACTAGGGTCCCCACCCTGCATGTTTGGCTCTCTTTAGAAAGCGAATAAACAAGCACGGATCGCTTGCCACGCATTGTAATGCCGTAGCCATGTTGGTTGTGGGCATTACAGTGATTGGCTGGCCACAGCGTCATTAGGTCTATATAAGACCTGGCGCTGCTATGCTCGTCACAGTCTTCCCTGGAATCAGGCAGAGTAGGGAGAGCTGCTGCTGAGTCAGGGAGAAATTTGCTTGCTTAGAATTAGTATAGGTATTCCACAACATATATCTATATATCCATCTGAACTAACAGTCCTGAGGACTAATCCAGGTGCATATTTTCAGTGGTGAAGGTGATAGCAGGAGTTAGGCAGGCAGGCAGTGTATGTGGCAGACTACAGTGCATATACTGCAAGAGGGTCCATAGCACGTTCCTGCTACTGCTGTTCTTACAGATATTTGTAGACAAACAGTACAGACCAAATGTTTGGGCACACCTTCTCATTTAAAGATTTTTCTCTATTTTCATGACTATGAAAATTGTACACTGCTTTGCACACTCTTGGCATTGAGTGAGCATCAAGAGGTAGTCACCGGAAATGGTTTTCACATCACAGGTGTGCCCTGTCAGGTTTAATAAGTGGGATTTCTTGCCTTATAAATGGGGTTGGGACCATCAGTTGTGTTGTGCAGAAGTCGGGTAGATACACAGCTGATAGTCCTATTGAATAGACTGTTAGAATTTGTATTATGGCAAGAAAAAAACAGCTAAGTAAAGAAAAACTAGTGGCTATCATTACTTTAAGAAATGAAGGGCAGTCAGTCCGAAAAATTGGGAAAACTTTGAAAGTGTCCCCAAGTGCAGTTGCAAAAACCATCAAGCGCTACAAAGAAACTGGCTCACATGAGGAACGCCCCTGGAAAGGAAGACCAAGAGTCACCTCTGCTTCTGAGGATAAGTTTATCCGAGTCACCAGCCTCAGAAATCGCAGGTAAACAGCAGCTCAGATTAGAGACCAGGTCAATGCCACACAGAGTTCTAGCAGCAGACACATCTCTACAACAACTGTTAAGAGGAGACTTTGTGCAGCAGGCCTTCATGGTAAAATAGCTGCTAGGAAACCACTGGTAAGGACAGGCAACAAGCAGAAGAGACTTGTTTGGGCTAAAGAACGCAAGGAATGGAAATTAGACCAGTGGAAATCTGTGCTTTGGTCTGATGAGTCCAAATTTGAGATCTTTGGTTCTAACCACCGTGTCTTTGTGTGACGCAGAAAAGGTAAACGGATGGACTCTACATGCCTGGTTCCCTCCGTGAAGAATGGAGGAGGAGGTGTGATGGTGTGGGGGTGCTTTGCTGGTGACACTGTTGGGGATTTATTCAAAATTGAAGGCATACTGAACCAGCATGGCTACCACAGCATCTTGCAGCGGCATGCTATTCCATCCGGTTTGCGTTTAGTTGGACCATCATTTATTTTTCAACAGGACAATGACCCCTAACACACCTCCAGGCTGTGTAAGGGCTATTTGAGCAAGAAGGAGAGTGATGGGGTGCTACGCCAGATGACCTGGCCTCCACAGTCACCAGACCTGAACCCAATCGAGATGGTTTGGGGTGAGCTGGACTGCAGAGTGAAGGCAAAAGGGCCACAAGTGCCTAAGCATCTCTGGGAACTCCTTCAAGATTGTTGGAAGACCATTTCCGGTGACTGCCACTTGAAGCTCATCAAGAGAATACCAAGACTGTGCAAAGCAGTCATCAAAGCAAAAGGTGGCTACTTTGAAGAACCTAGAATATAAGACATATTTTCAGTTGTTTCACGCTTTTTTGTTAAGTATATAATTCCACATGTGTTAATTCACAGTTTTGATGCCTACAGTGTTAATGTACAATTTTCATAGTTATGAAAATGCAGAAAAATCTATAAATGAGAAGGTGTGTCCAAACTTTTGGTCTGTATTGTAGCTACCAGATATTTTTTTTTATCTTAATCTTGGTTATTTGCTTAAAAACCAAGGTAGGCAGGGTATGTTACAGACTGCAGTCCATGATACAGCACAAGATGGTCCATTGCATGTTCAACTTCTGGGTGATTCTGCTGTGACAAATATTTGTAGACATAGCCCCAGGTATCAGGGGCCAGGGATATTTTTTTTTTCTTAATCCTGGCTATTTGCTTAAAAAGCAATCCAGAGTACACAATTTTTCTGCTCCATTTGCTTGTTAGCACTGCAGAATACAGCCAGATCTGTTCCCTATTTCAGCGATAAAAATCCAGAAATTTGAACTGAACCTGGAAAATATTGGCCTGCTTTTCCATTCTGTTGCAGTGTGTCGGTCAAGCTATTCACACTAAGTCTCTGTATAAAATAATATTAATAAATTACAGGCCTGCTATTAAAAAACGTGATTTTCTGTCAGACATATCACATATAACATTGTTCCAAATCCAGCCATTTCTGCCTTCCATTTCGCTGCAGTATGTCGGTCAAGCTTTTCACACTAGGTCTCTGTGTGGAATAATATTAGTAAATTACAGGCCTGCTATTTAAAACTGTGGTTCTCTGTCAGACATATCACATATAACAGTGTTCCAAAATCAGCCATTTCTGCCTTCCATTTCATTGCAGTGTGTCGGTCAAACTATTCATACTGGGTCTCTGTGAAGAATATATTGGTAAATTACAGGCATGCTATTTAAAACCTTCATTCCCTGTCAAACTGATCACATATAACTGCGTTTCAAAATCTGCAATTTCTAGTGAAAAATACTGTCCTGCTTTTAAAATAGGCAAGTTGCTTTGCAAGGGACGTGGAAGTGGACGTGATGGTGATGGTGCATGCAGAGGCCGAGGCCGTGGGCAAGCTGAAATTGTGCCACAATAAACACCCACATCTTGTCGCCCAACCTTCCTGTCCCAATTAATAGGGGGCCAAAGCACACCACTATTGAACGCAGAGCAATGTCAAAAGGTTGTTGGTTGGATAGCAGATAATGCTTCCAGTCACTTTGCCACCACCACTACCACCCTGTCTTCCACACGGTCAAGTCTTAGTAGCCGTGAGTCTGGAACAGATATTCCTCACCCTGATCCTCCTTCTTCCCATCATGCCTAGTGCCCGGAGACAACTGATCCCACACTTAGAAACTCAGAAGAGGTGTTCAATTTTCCATTTGTAGATTCGGGCCTCTCTACCGCTCAGCTGCAAGCAAGTCAGGAGAACGGGTGTAGCGATGCCCAAATATTTGAGCAGCCACGGTCACATGAAGGCAACGGTGGGAAAGTGCAATTATTGTCGCAAGAGGTGGATGATGATGATAATGAGACACAATTGCCAGAAAGTCAGGAGGAGGACCAGGAAGTGGAAGTGGAAGACGAGGTGGTGGATGATATAGTAACTGATCCAACTTGACAGGGGGACATGCAGAGTGAGGACAGCAGCACACAGTGGGAGGTAGGAGGAAGGCGTAGCACCACAACAGGTAGGAAGAAGCAGTGTGGTGGCCACAGACACAAGGCGGGAAAGCGTTCCCCGTAACACCAACACGACTGAAGTTGCCAATACAACTGTTAGGTCTTCCCGAGACTGGTTGTTTTTAAAGACTGCAGATAACAACAAAAGGCCATTTGCCCCACCTGCCAGGCCAGCATCAGCAGGGGTAGCGAAACTAGCAGCCTGACCACCACCAGCATGATCAGGCACATGGCAGCAAAGCACCATACTAAGTGAGTTGAAACCCAGGGTCCAGAAACAGTGTCTGTGGGTGACACCACTGCTTGTTCCGCTGTTGTGCATTCATGCCAATTCCCTGTACATTGTGCATGCGAAGATGCCTACCGCCCTCAATGTGTCGGTGCACACTCTCAACTAGCACCATCAGCAAGCACGTCCACATCCTTGTCACAGCGCAGCGTTCAGTTGTCTCTACCCCAGTCCTTTGAATGCAAGCGCAAATACGCAGCTAACACCCAACAGGCCACACTACTAAATTCACACATTTTGCTACTGCTTGTGCTCGAAATGTTGCCTAAATGTGTTTAAGCTCGTGAAGATGGAAGCTTTTCCGCAACCGGACAGCGGCGGCCGTCCCTCGGTACTCGGTCCCCAGCCACCACTATTTCTAGTGGTGTGCCATCCCCACATTACAAGAGCACGTGTCCCACAACATTAGCCGTGCTCTCAACAATGCAGTTACTGGGAAAGTCCACCTAACCACGAACATGTGAACAAGTGCTTGTGGGCAGGGACGGTACATCTCTCTGATGGCACACTGGGTTAATATAGTGGAAGCCGGGACCCAGTCGAACCTGGGATGGAACACGTCCTTCCGCCGCCAAGGATTGCGGGCCCTAGGTCAATCAGGGTTTCCCCCACATTCTATAGCTCCTGCACTTCCTCCTCCTCCTCCTTTTCAGCCTCTATCTCCGAAATGTGGCAACAGGCTGTGCTGAAGCCAATATGCTTAGGTGACAAACCACACACTGCTGAAGAGTTGAGGACAGCTCTGAAAGAGCAGGCAGATCTGTGACTGACACCGATGAACCTAGAGCCAGGCATGGTCATGTGTGATAATGGCTGGAACCTGGTGATGGCTCTGAAGGGAGGCAAGGTCACACACTTACCATGCCTGGCCCATGTGCTTAAACTCAAGGTTCAGCGGTTTCTCAAAACCTACCCAGATCTCCCGCATCTGGTTGTCAAAGTACACCGCATGTGTGCCCATTTTAGAAAGTCAGCTACAGCTTCCGCTGCCCTTGTTGTGCTTCAGCAAGGTTTGCAGCCTCCGGCTCTCCGACTGGTGTGCGATGTCCCCACGCTTGGGAACTCTACATTGCAGATGTCGGGAAGGATTTGTGAGCAGAAGAGGGCAGTTGTTGACTACCAGCATCAACAAGGCCAACGGTATTCAGGTCAGACTCCACACATAAGACCTCAGGAGTGGACATGGATGTCAGACATCTGTACCATACTCCAAAACTTTGAGGAGTCCACCAAGTTGGTGAGCGGCAATGATGTCATAATTAGTGTCACCATCCCACTTCTCTATCTTCTGAAATACTCTCTGCTCACAATTAAAGAGGATGCATTGCAGGTGGAGCACGATGAGATGAAGCAAAGAACCATACAGGGTGATTCCACACAGCCCAGCCTCATTTCATCCCAACGTGGATTGAGTGACAATGAGGAGGAGATGGAGGAGGAAGAACAGGAGCTAGTTTCCCGCACTATAGAATGTACTACCTGCACAACTGTCACACCGTCTGTTCAGCGTGGATGGACTGAGGACAGCGAGGAGGAGTAGGAGGATGAGGAGGAGAGCATGGTCAGTCATCCTCTTGGTGAGGACACAGAAGTCTTGCCTCTTTGCAGTCTGGCACATATGGCTGAGTTTATGTTACGCTGCCTTTCCTGTGACCATCGCATTGTCCAAATGTTGGGTGACAGTCATTACTGGTTGGTGACACTTCTAGACCCATGCTACAAGGAGAGCTTTCTGTCTCTTATTCCCTTGCCGGACAGGCCAAATATAATGGGGCAGTACCAGAATGGTCTGTCGGCAGAGGTCACAGTTCGTTGGACAACCAAGGAGTACAGGTGAGAGAGACACAAATGCAATCCAGCAGAGGCAAGGGAACACTGTCAAAGTTCTGGGACAGTTTTCTCAGACCCTACCATCGCACAGGCCCTGAGGCGCGGGGTACTCTCCCAAGGAGGGAAACGTTTCGGAAAATTCTGAAGGAGTACCTTGCCAACCGTAACTATGTCCTGCGTGATTCCTCTGTGCCTTATAATTATTGCATATCCAAGCTGGACATGTGGCATGAACAGGCTCTCTATGCCTTTGAGGTCCTGGCCTTCCCTGCCGCTAGCGTTTTTTCAGAGCAGGTTTTCAGTGCCGCTGGTGGAATTATAACCGATAAGCTCATCTGCCTGTCAAGTGAAAATGCTGACAGGCTGACTCTTATAAAAATGAACAAGTGCTGGATTGTACCAGACTTCTCAACACCACCGAATGATAGCAGCATAGTATAAACTGAAATACAGTGTCTTTTTTGGGAGGTCTAACTCTATTCGCATGCACCTCTGTCTTCACACCTAGACATGGGTATAAGCTTCCTGATTTTGTCTATTTGCTCTTGTCTTCCTCCTTCTCCTCATCCCCATCCTCCATCACTATATCACCACCATATCTACCATATGACCATATCTATGTCTCTTGCAAGGGGCATTGGAGTTCCTCCAAATTTTTGGCAGCCACTGCATTCACTGCATATGCATACAGTATGGGAGATCCACTCCTTTTCTAATGGGAACATGTCGTTGCTGTGGCCCAGCTCTATGTGTCTTTAAATTGTTATTGGGGTATGTCCTAAATTTTGGCAGCCTTTGGACTCACTGCATACCCTATAACTGTATAGAAGACCTGCTCCTTTCTAATGAGAACATGTCGTTACTGTGGCCCAGCTCTATGTGTCTTTAAATTGGTATTGGGGTTTTTCACAAATTTTGGCAGCCCTTGCAGTCACTGAATGGGCATTACCACTATAAGAGGCACACTCCTTTATAATGGGAACATTTTTTTTTACTGAGACCCTCCTCTATGTGTCTTCAAAGGGATATTGGGGTGCGTCAAAATTTTTGGCAGCCCTTGCAGTCACTGCATACCCAATAACAGTATAGGAAACACTCTATTTAATAATGGGAGCAACAAAGCATAGCCGACTGCAGGCCCTTTAAGAGTAGTAAGGGCCGTCTGTTGGCCCTATAAAAATAGTGTTTGTGACTTTCAGAGTTCCTCCTTCATAAATGAAACAGGATGTATCTTATGATGTTTCACATACCACATGGCCAGATAAGGTAGTAAAATGTTAAGATGACATTTCCTAGTGAATGCATTTTTCACCGTTGAAAGCAATGCAAAAGTGAAAAAACGCATCAAAAACGCTACGTGGGGACATAGCCCAAGGTGTGGAGGAGCATTTTTGGTTTTGGTTATTTATTTTTCCTTCTATACAAGTCATTACCCTGGAAAGGATGTTCCTTAACATTTTTCCCAGAAAAATCCATTTTGGTTTCATTTTTGCATGTTTTATTGTGAGTCCATTAAAGTGGCGCAATACCTCTGACAACATTGTTGACAGCAGTGACCTGGGAGTCAAGGATGCTTCCAGGGGTCTTCCCCATGCTGTTTCAATGTCATTTTAGTACTGTTCCCATAGATTTGGGCAATTTTTAGGCCCTCTGCAGACCGCCAGGGGGGCCGCCTGAAAAATGCTCGAGTTTCCCATAGACTTACATTAGGTTCATTACTCGGACCGAGCACTCGAGCATTCCAATTTGCTTGACCCGAGCAACAAGTATTTTAGTGCTCGCTCATCACTAATCACAATGTTTTGTTGAAATTGTTGACTATTTATAAGTGTACTATTGCCTACCTAGCATTTCTTAATAGATCCATTTTAGGAATGTGAGAACATCTTATTGAAAAAAAAAATATATGCAGACATCTAATTTTGTATGTCTATTTGTGGGCTCCTGCACACAGCTTGGAAACAATTCAAAGGGTATTCATGACTACAATTTTTCTTTACCGCCATTCTAATTTTTTGAAATAAACTTAGATTTTCTGTCTTTTAACTTGTGAGAATTCAACTGCTAAGACCCTGCACAGGATTGGGTCCCTGTGCAGGACTGGGTACAAAATGTTATTTTATTTTATTCTTTTTTTATTCATAACAACCATCCATGATTATAATTTTCTTTACCATCACCCTAATTATTGGTAAAACATCGTATTTTATGTACTTTGATAGTCAAAAATTTAATTGGTAGGATCCTGCAGATCCCAAGACTGTGAACATAATAGGTTCTACTAGTGTTATTCTTCATCACTAAATCACATGGCTGGATATGGTAATTGAACCATGAATCAAACTCCAACTCTATTTCCTGTGGTCTAGACAACATACAAGAGTAACAGGACAGTGAGAGCTCCAAGTCCTGGCCCATGTATGCAACATTTATAACATGTAGGGTTAATTCAAGCTTGGTGTGGACTACATGTTCTGAGAAGAACAAGAAATGTAAGCTGTTCTCCTGGACTTAAAAGCAGCATTACAATGGTATACCTGATTACAAAAGACTAAGAGGGATAATTTTTGGACCATTTTTTACAAAACCATGAAAATACTGTTGGTGTGCTTTGTAATTAAACTGGGTGTGGTTTAATACTGACTTGACAGCCATTTATAGAATGGGTCACTTTGATATTAAGACTGAGCTTGTGTTAAATTGACAATTAATGAATCTTTTAACTTCTAATTTGCTGGCTCTACTGAATTTTCCCCAAAAGTCTGATTTGTGGCGATAAATTTGATTGACTCTTAATAATGGAAAGCTTGCAATTGCTCAGAAAATACACATGAAGGAGAGGAGAGAGACACACGCTGACTATAACAATTTACACTCTATATGAGAGATATGACCCTGCGGATCATAAGAGCTTACACATTACAGAAGAGAGAAAGATGAACCCTTCATCCATAGAATCCTTACAACAAGACTAAACTGCAGCTCCTAAGTATGAAAATGATTGCTTTTATGTAGCTCTGAACAGTTATAGGCACTAGACCTAAATAGAAAATCAAACTGCCAGCCTGTAGGATTCACCAATGTAGGTCCAACATAACAGTAGTTAAAAGTTCTTAGGTAGGTTTCTCCAGTAAATATAATTTTTTGCTTAATTATGGTTCCTATTTCCCAGAAAAAAAAACATACTGATTTATACAAGAAAATAACCAATTGTGCAATCACTGTGAAATATTATTTAGCCCTTATTTCTATGAACACATAGATAAACGTATCACAACAGCATTATCCCACTTAAGCTCCCATTTTTCCATTTCAGTCACATATGATATTAGTAAAATCAAAACTTGAGTCAGCTCATATTTCTGCAACCAAATACATACCAACTTTAAAGCTTTTAACTAATAACCATTTCTTACACTTACCATCTACTTATATTTAAGAATATTGCATATTTTTATATTTTAAAAATTAAACTTTCATGATAATGGATAAAAAAATCAATTGACTTTGTAAATTTTGCACATGAAACACATGACACATAGATTATTCATAAAACATTCATATATTTACATTTGCTATTTCCATCACATAGGTAGTATCAAATAATAAAAAAACACTAGACATAGTTCAGTATTTATTTAAACTAAACTGGAATTAATAGGCTACTCCATCAGAAATTCAGATCCAATAAAATATACAGCTTTGTCCACAGTAGCAGATTGCACTGTCACTGCCTCACAAAAAGAGCATTGCAACACCATTAGTGGGCATAAATAATGCACACGCTCTTCTACTCTACTCAGCTAAGTGCATAGAAACCTTGGGCTCATGTTGTCAGAAATTCAATGGATTAGTATCAAGATTTATTTTAAGTCTGTAAAGCACTTTGTTCTTGACAGTGTTCAAAGCAGAAAGAGTGTTATCCTGAATGTGCATCTTAATACTGTCATGCCTGTCTTGTAAGAGTAGATGATGTATAGGCTTCTATGCTTCCTTTTAAAAGTTTAGCAGATGTAGGAATATATATTCATAGTACATATAAATATTGATTACAAAACCTATGCACCTAGGTTCAAACCATGATTAATGAAAACAAATTGAAGACATTTGCTAACAGAATAAAATATGGTCTTGCAATCTCATTTTTAAACCACAGGTTGAGAGACAGGGAGAAACAGATTTTTTTGCAAAAAAATGATTATTTTTTTAAAACCAAATACATTTATTAAATTGTGTATTTTGAAAATAATAATAATAGAATGTCCAATTATTATTACATATTTTTTCGAATAATTATATGTAATTTCCAAATATATGAAATATAAATAGATATGCATGCTTCATTGCTGTTGCTGTTAGTGGTAATAATAGTAATAAAAGTATTAATAATATATTAATAACTATTTTCTATATAATTAATACTTAAATCATAATACATTGTACCTTAATTCATTTTAAATTAAAGTTATTATTGTTTGTTAATTTTTATTTTTTTTATTAGTTTTAAAAAGCAATATATATTTTTTTTTTATATGGAAATATTTAAGCATCTAGTTGTTTAAAAAACTATATTCAAAGAAAAACCTCTTTGTTCACAGGTTTAAATTTATAAATATTTTAGATCGTATCTCAAGCAACTAATGCAATTTAAGACTGACAGTTCTTTAATGCTATCATTTTTAGAACCACAAGATTTGACGTGAAGGTCAATCCTTTACAGTTTCACAAAGACATTAAACCTTACTTTGAAATAAAGCATTAATATCTCCTTCTTGTATGGCCCATGAATTCCAATATTATTCATTGAACCAGCAGTGTCTAAACTATTCATCACTGAAGCCTGGGATTTTACAACCAAGAAATGTGTCAATAATAATTGTATCTATTCATGGGGTTTCATAATTCTGGGGATACATCATAAAATAAATTACTTAGTTTAGATTACATTTATATATATATATATATATATATATATATATATATATATATATATATATATATATATATATGTGTTCCATATTGCTTAATGCAGGGTTAGATTAAAAATAAATAAAGACAGATGAAACCACCACTGACTATTTAAAAAGAATATTTGTTACAAATATAAAATGAGATATAAAATATAATACAAATATTAGTTAATTGCATTGTATTTTATGGTTTATTTCTATGTTTTTTGTATTTCTCTTTTTTCTGTTTAATTTCTTTATCTATAATGTGGATATAATTAAATATTTTCTTAGTGTAATATTACAAAGCTTAGAAATGCATAAAGGTGAGCATTCAAGTCATATGTAGGTTGTACAGAACCATAATTGGTTTTCATGAATAGTGACATATTTATCAATTCTATCTCATTCTTAGAAAGCAGAATCTTACTTCAAGATAGTCTTCATATCAGTGGTTTGTGTTGTTTTATAAATGTAACTTTTGACTAAGTGAATACCATTAATTAGTTGGCTTACATTGTGCCATTGGGTCTGCAGAAGAGGAGACTCTCCTCCAGACCCGGTTACCATAGTACCTGTAGTTAAAAAATGATTAAAATTAAAAAAAAACATTATACTCACCTTCTGATGGCCTCCGGCCTCCTGTACGGTGCGTCCGGTGTCTTCGGCTGCACGCGGTGATGTAAAAGGACCTTCCATGACATCATGTGACTGGTCACGCGACTGCTGACGTTGGCGGTCGCGTGACCTGTCACATGACTAAATGATGTCATGGAAGGTCCTTTTACACCACTGCGAGCCGGTGTAAAACACCGGAAAATGAGACCAGGGGGCCATCGGAAGGTTAGTATAATGTTTTTTTTTATTTTTCACCATTTTTTTCTTTTTTTTACTATTGATGCTGCATTTGCAGCATCTTAATTTGGTTACACTATATAAATCCATGCCGGCTACATGGATTTATATAGTGTGACCAAGCTGTCAAGCACTTTTCCAAGTGATGCTAAAATCGCTTGGAAAAGCGATTTACAACCGGCATGCGGAAATGCATGCCAAAATGCTTCACAAACGCTTCTACCTGGCAGGAAAAACACATGCAAAATCTGCATGCGTTTTTCCTGTCAGGGAGATGCAGAAAAAATCCGGAGCATTTCTGTTTCGTGGACACTTAGCCTAAAACAGATACTGTAAATAAGTTGAAAGTCTACACTATTTTCACATTGCATAAGATTGCATCAAATGCAGAAAGCTAAAATGACCTCACACGCAGCTGCTATAATAATGCCTTGCAGATATCACATAGTAAAGCACAACCAACAAAGAAGGGAATATCAGAGCCACAGTAAAAGCTGTGACAAGTAAAGTAGCAGCCATTAATAGGGTTTTACATCCTAGAGGGAGGACCACAGAGCTCATATCTCTGTAATAGCTAAAGGGAGTGAAAGCCCTTAATAATTGGACAAAAACTCCTGATAGACTGTGCAGCACTAAACATTATGAGTGTAGTAGTCAATCTGTGAATAATTCAGATTCAATTAATAGTAGGAAAAAAAGTAGAGGTGCCAGCAGTAACAGTGCCAGATTCAGTGTGAAAAGTCCCAAAAATCCAGACTTTTAACTGTGACTGTCCTAATAAAGTGTATCACAAACATTTTTTTTCTTTAACACATTTGTTTTACTAAACCCCAAAAAATGTCTGGCACATATAATTGTATAAGTGCAATGCATAGGTCACACTGCGGTCTGTAGCAAACAAAACCTAGGATAAAACAATGAGCAAATACCCTGCAGTAAGTAAATAAATAAATAGTAGTAGAACATGGAAATTAAATAGGTTACTTAAACTATTTTTATCAAAAGGGTAAAGGCCACCCCACCACAAGGTGTATCCAATCAGGATGTTCTTTAACTCTAGAATATGTGCCAGCAGTTCAGAAAACGTACAGGGGCAGATAACGACCTGACTTTTTTTTTACATCTGCCCCCAGAAAGCTATTTAAACAAGCTGTTTACAGGTTCACATTCATATTATGGCCATTGACAAACAAAACCCAGTATAAAACAATGCGAAAATATACTGCAATAATTAAAAAAATAATGGTAATAGTACATGTAAATAACACAGGGTACTTAGTTGACACTATCTTGATCAAAAAACGGTAAAAGTCATCTTGTCGTGATGAGGTATATCAAATCAGGATGGTCTCTAACTCTGATATATCACGAGGCTGTGTGCCAGCAGGATTAAAAATAGATGGGAGTAGAGCAGGACCTAGACATGACTCTTTTACATCTGGCTGTGAAAAGCTATAAAGACAAGATGTACAGCCCAAAAGTGTGGGCCATGCCCCTATATGTAAAAAGTACAAAAAACTAAAGCAAAAGTGAAAAAATGGCCAGAAGACCAGTTGGTATAAGTGCAGTGTGTAGGTCCACACTCACACTGTGGCCATTCATTAACAAACAAAACCTAGGAAATAAACAAAGAGCAAATACCCTGCAGTAAGTATATAAATAATATTAGTTCATGTAAATAACATAGCATGCTTAGTTGACACTATTTTGATCAAAATAGCAGAGTTTAAGGTGATGGCTTTTTTTTGTATGCGTAGCTATTAGCATTTCTTGTTACGTAATTTTTGGTAAGGGAATTGAATTTGTTGAAAAAATGAAATAAAAATGTGAACATTTAATTTTTCATGTCTCTTTTTACATATCAGATTTACTAGTCTAATTTGACAACCATACATGCAGGTGCTGTCTTTTGGGACATATACCTATCTAGAATTTCTAATGACATTCCTTCTCGGAAAGGGAGGTTGCATTTTAAAAAAAAATAAAAACAAAAATTAAGTTTAAATAAACCATTATACGTTTTACTTTTTGCATACAGTACAGACCAAAAGTTTGGACACACCTTCTCACTTAAAGATTTTTCTGTATTTTCATGACTTTGAAATTTGTACATTCACACTGTAGGCATCAAAAGTATGAATTAACACATGTGGAATTATATACTTAACAAAAAAGTGTGAAACCACTGAAAATATGTCATATATTCTAGGTTCTTCAAAGTAGCCACCTGTTGCTTTGATGACTGCTTTGCACACTCTTTGCATTATCTTGATGAGCTTCAAGAGTAGTGTTGAGCCACCCCCGTAGAGTTCGAGTTCGGTTCGGTTCGTCGAACACCCGTATGTTCGCCGAACTGTTCGTCGAACTGTTCGTCGAACACCTTCGAACACCGTTAAAACCAATGGCAGGCAAACAAAAACACAAAGAAACACATAGAAAACACCTTCAAAGGTGTCCAAAAACTGACAAACTGCTCAGAAGACACAACTAACACATGGAAAAGTGACAAGTACATATAGTCATGCAGAAAGAAAAGAGGTGGAGGAGTAAAAGGAGGGGGAGACACAGATATAGGCATGTCCTGCCCTTCTAAAACGAAAAAAGTGCGGAGCCGCCACGGCCAGTCCGTTCCTGCCCGTGCGACCTCCGTGTCGCCGGGTTTGTGCCAGAGCTGCGGTGGACCCTGATGGCCAGCCCCCCTCTCCCAATACTGGTGCCTGTCTGCTGGTGGGTCGAGCGAGCTCCCCTGTGGTGGAGGCAGCTCTAAGCTTTTTAATTTAAATTGTCTCTCTAATTTGAATGAATACACTTTAAATCCTTTTACAAGGATCTATTGGAGGGCAAGTCTCATGCCAGCAGCCGCGTAATTCCAGCTCCAGTAGCGTCCACTAAAGCTGCTGCAGTTAAAAAACTTTTATAAGGATCGAACTCGGTGGTCCACCGCAAGGCGTCCTACCGCCAGTCCCACCCCCCCTGTCTCCTGATGCTCTTCGCTGAGTATCCCGGGGTCCCGAAGCATTTCCTTTGAAAAAATTAAGTGTCCAAACTACAGGTGGTGTAGCTTGCTTAACAGCTGGAATAATCCGCTGACTAGCAGACACTGCTACTAGGCACAAAGTATTTCCTGGGCTAGATGCAGTTAAAAATTTGTAATTAGATACTCTCGTTGGATGCTGAGAAAGCATTCCATAGAGTCTCCTGGCACGTCATATATTATTCTCTTAAAAAGCTTGGGGTAGGGGTCTAGGGGACCCTTTTATAGCCAAAATCACTGACCTGTATCGCAATACGTCACCTAGGCTGAAGATAAATGGAACTGTAGCACCCCGAGGGCTCGGTTGCTACAGAGGTATTGCACCTCACCCAGAGGTGTGATATCTCACTCTCAGGTAAGGATGGAGTGTGGATCAGGACCCCGACACCTGCATGCATTACACCACATTGCCGTGGGGCATGGCGACCAATATGCCCCTGAGATGGGCACGACAGTCCCTGGCTGGAGTGGGGGGAGGGAACACCGAGGATGGGGACCCCTGTAGTGCAGGAGCAGGGAGGAAGCAGTTCCTGCGTGCATTGAGAAGGGAGTATAAAAGGTGGGCACCATCTTAGTTCAGTGCAGAGAAGTCTGAGCAGAAGTGACAGGGAGTAGGGGCTCTGCATGAGCTCTGCTCCAGAGGCGAGCCTAGTAACAGAGGCCCAGGCCTGGAAGAGGCAGAAGGAAGGAAGAGGAGCGGAGAAGGCTCCAGGAATGAGGAACGAAGGGATCCCAGGGGTGCGGACGGGCGAGTCGCCACCGCACGCCCGAATCCACCTGCGTGGAGCGGTCAGGCCAAAGGGGGAGACCGGTCCCCGAAACTAGTGGAGGCGGGAAACGACCCTCAGCTAGAAACCGGAGGCTGTGACATTTTATATGGCGCAGCCCCTCGCTACACCCACTAGGAAGGCACCACATAGGGTCAGGGAAACTGGCGCCAAGTTTACCAAGAGGAGGCCCGAGGCAGCTGGACAGTAGTGTTGAGCCACCCCCGTAGTGTTCAAGTTCGGTTCGGTTCATCGAACACCCTTGTGTTCGCCGAACTGTTCGTCGAACTGTTCGTCGAACACCTTCGAACACCGTTAAAACCAATGGCAGGCAAACAAAAACACATAGAAACACATAGAAAACACCTTCAGAGGTGTCCAAAAGCTGACAAACTGCTCAGAAGACATAACTAACACATGGAAAAGTGACAAATACATATAGTCATGTGAAAAGAAAAGAGGTGGAGGAGTAAAAGGAGGGGGAGACACAGATATAGGCATGTCATGCCCTTCTAAAATCCAAAAAGTGAGAAGCCGACACGGCCAGTCCGTTTCTGCCCGTGCCTCCTCCGTTTGTGCCAGAGCCGCAGTGGACCCTGACGGCCAACCCTCCTCTCCCAATACTGGTGCCTGTCCGCTGGTGGGTCGAGTGAGCCCCCCTGTGGTGGAAGCAGCTCTAAGCTTTTTAATTTAAATTGTCTCTCTAATTTGAATGAATACACTTTAAATCCTTTTACAAGGATCTATTGAAGGGCAAGTCTCATGCCAGCAGCCGCGTAATTCCAGCTCCAGTAGCATCCACTAAAGCTGCTGCAGTTAAAAAGCTTTTATAAGGATCGAGCTCGGCTGTCCACCGCAAGGCGTCCTACCGCCAGTCCCAGCCCCTATGCCTTGGGGTGCCTCCTGATGCTCTACACTGAGTATCCTGTGGTCCCAAAGCATTTCCTTTGAAAAAATTAGTTGTCCAAACTACAGGTGGTGTAGCTTGCTTAACAGCCGGGATAATCCGCTGACTAGCAGACACTGCTACTAGGCACAAAGTATTTCCTGGGCTAGATGCAGTTAAAAATTTGTAATTAGATACTCTCGTTGGATGCTGAGACAGCATTCCATAGAGTCTCCGGGCACGCCATATATTATTCTCTTAAAAAGCTTGGGGTAGGGGTCTAGGGGACCCTTTTATAGCCAAAATCACGGCCCTCTATCACAATGCGTCTCCCAGGCTGAAGATGAATGGAACTGTAGTACCCCGAGGGCTCGGTTGCTGCAGAGGTATTGCACCTCACCCAGAGGTGTGATATCTCACTCTCAGGTAAGGATGGAGTGTGGATCAGGACCCCGACACCTGCATGCATTACACCACATTGCCGTGGGGCAGGGCGACCAATATGCCCCTGAGATGGGCACGACAGTCCCTGTCCCTGGCTGGAGTGGGGGGAGGGAACACTGAGGAAAGGGAACCCTGCAGTGCAGGAGCAGGGAGGAAGCAGTTCCTGGGTGCATTGAGAAGGGAGTATAAAAGGTGGGCACCATCTTAGTTCAGTGCAGAGAAGTCTGAGCAGAAGTGACAGGGAGCATGGGCTCTGCATGAGCTCTGCTCCAGAGGCAGGCCTAGTAACAGAGGCCCAGGCCTGGAAGAGGGAGAAGGAAGGAAGAGGAGCGGAGAAGGCTCCAGGAATGAGGAACGAAGGGATCCCAGGGGTGTGGATGGGCGAGTCGCCACCGCACGCCCGGATCCACCTGCGTGGAGGGGTCAGGCCAAAGGGGGAGACCGGTCCCCCAAACTAGTGAAGGCGGGAAACGACCCTCAGCTAGAAACCGGAGGCTGTGACATTTTATGTAGCGTAGCCCCTCGCTACACCCGCTTGGAGGGCAGCACATAGGGTCAGGGAAACTGGCGCCAAGTTTACCAAGAGGAGGCCCGAGGCAGCTGGACAGAAGGGTTGGTAAGAAAGGCCAGACAAAGGACACGCAAAGGGGGTCCTGTGAAGCGCTCCAAAGTTATCTGGGAGTTGTCTGAGCCCCTCACCTGGTGAGCACAGTACGACGTGGGCAGCCATTACCTGCAGAAGTGGTCTGGATAATAAGAACTGTGAGTAAAGGCCCTGGACTGCATCACTGACTCCGTGTCGTTACTGCTGCTGCCCTGCACCATCACCACCATCCTCTGCATACACTGCCCTGAGGCTATACTCCTCCCGTGGGGAGTTATACTACGCTCTGCTGCCACAACACCAGCCTCAGCGGTCTGCCCTGCAGCGGCGTTTCACTCTGACCGCAATCCACAGGTGGCATAGTCGGACATTTAAACATCAAAACCACATAAATAGTTCCGCCACTGCTTTGACCACCCTGAGCCACGGAACCGGGTCGCCGCCACGGAGACTACAACCACCAGCATCCACCAAAAAGGGTCCGGCTCCGGATGTCCCAAGGCCCAGAACATTTTCATCACCTTTCATAATCACCAATGGGACAAGGCAGGGATTTCCTCTGTTCCCTCTCTTATACATCCTGGTGACGGAGCACCTTCTCTCTTCAATTCGCCATAACCCCAATATTAGGTGGATTGAGGTGGGAGGCACCGAGTACAAGTGCTCTGCATTTGCTGATGATGTCAATCACATATATCCATCAGCAGGCTGTTATGGCTGAAATAGATCACTTTGTTACATGGTCAAATTTTAAAATCAATACAGCGAAGTCTGAGGCCCTCGATGTCTCCCTCCCCAAATCCATACAGGATTCCATCCAGTCCAACTTTCCCTTTGCCTGGCCCTCACAGGGTATGAAATTCTTAGGAATTCCCATTCATAGAGACCTCTCCCGTCTATGTTATCTTAATGTTGGGCCCTTTATTGACAACTCCATACAGACCACGGTTGGCAAGTTAGAACTGTAAGATTCACTACGTGAACCACTGGTGTTTTGTGGAGAAGCACATGTACACTGTGTTCCAAATTATTATGCAGAAAGTGTTTAGGAATGTTAAGGGAAGAATTTGTTTGTTTGTCAGTTAAACTCATTGATGGTGATGTGTGTCAGGGCTCTTTATATCACTGTAAGCAATTGCAGACACCAGTGCTAATTAGTTTGGCAGGTGTGTCCAATGAACGGCAAGACTACTTAAGAAGGCTGTCCCACATTTTCTGCCAAAATGGGAAAGAAAAAGGATGTGTCGGCTGCTGAGAAGCAACAAATTGTGGAGTGTTTAGGTCAAGGCATGACTACAATCAACATTGTGCGATTATCAGGATGAAGTGTCTTGGCAATCAAGAAGTATGTAGCTGATTCACAGTACACACGTGTGCGTGCTGATAAGGGAAAATTGAGGACTCTTTCCTACAGGCAATTACGTCAGGTTAAAAGAGCAGCGGCAAAAAGCCTTGTCAAAGCAGCAGACAAGTTTTTGAAGCTGCTGGTGCCTCCAACGTCCCCCGAACAACAAGATGCAGGGTCCTTCAGAGGTTTGCAGCTGTGCGTACTGTTATGATCTGCTACAGAGACTAAGGAAAGAGAGGAGATCTGTCCCTACAATAGAACTAAACTAGATCCCTACGATGTAACGGGGAACCTGATCCTGCGATCAGACCCGCTAAAGTCCTCGGCTAGTCTGAACGCAGACCTATAGATGTGAGGGAGGGATCCCTACAAGATCTAGGGACTGGGAAAAGTTGGACACCTCCTAGCAGAAATAGTAGCAGTCAAAGACAAACACACAACAAAAAGGCAAAGGGGTCAGAAGACCTAGCAAAACTAACAGAGAACGGCAACAGAGCAACAAGCTAGCTCAACAGTAGTAAATACAAATGAAGTCCAGCAAAGCCAGGAGGGCGGAGCCAGATTAAATAGGCAAAATGGTCATGTGACCAGCAAACTAAAAAAAACCTAACAGGAGAGTTGTAACAGTACCCCCTCTTCTAAGAGGATCCTCCGGATCCCCTAGGCCCAGGCTTACCAGGAAACCTCCTGTGAAATGCTCGGACAAGTCTGGGAGCAGAAACATCATCCGCCCTCACCCATGAGTTATCCTCAGGTCCGAAACCCTTCCAAGCGACGAGATACTGCAAACTCCCTCTATACCGTCTAGAATTTAGGATGCGGGAAATTTCATATTCCCCGTCCTCCACCACCGGAGAAGCATCAACCTCAACCAAAAACGGCTTAGTCACATCAGGCTGCATAAGGATGGGAGCAGAGGTGAACCTCTCCTTTAGAAACACAAAAGCTTCAATGGCCTCAGAAGTCCACTGAACCGCATTAGCACCTTTCCTGGTGAGATCGGTCAGCGGTCTGACAATAATAGAAACATTTTTTATGAATTTTCTGTAATAATTGGCGAAACCCAAAAACCTCTGTATTGATTTCAAACCAATAGGCCTAGGCCATTCCTGCACAGCTTGAACTTTAACTGGGTCCATCTCAAAACCTTCACTGGAGATAATGTAGCCCAAAAAACTAATTCTCTGTACAGCGAACTCACATTTCTCCAGCTTAGCAAAAAGCGAATTGTCCATTAATAACTGTAATACCTCACGTACGCTCTGCCAATGAGACTCCAGATCCGGCGAATAAATCAAAATGTCATCCAAATGCACAACCACATTTTTGCTGATTAAAGGTCTAAGGATATCATTAATAAGATTCTGAAAAAATGCTGGAGCATTGGTGAGACCAAAAGGCATAACCAGATTCTCAAAATGACCCACAGGAGTGTTAAAAGCAGTCTTCCACTCATCACCCTCCTTCATGCGCAACAAATTGTATGCCCCCCGGAGATCAATTTTAGAGAACCACTTGGCCCCCACTAACTGGTTAAATAAATTAGGAATCAATGGCAGTGGGTAAGGATTGCGTACAGTAATTTTATTAATCTCACGAAAGTCCAGACAAGGACGTAAACCGCCATCTTTTTTTTTTTACAAAAAAAAATCCAACAGCCACAGGAGACTTGGAAGGCCTAATGTGACCGGCGGCCAAGCTTGTCTGTATGTATTCTTCCAAAGCCTTTCTTTCAGGAATAGTAAGATTAAATAAACAACTCTTAGGAAGAGTCGCGCCAGGGACAAATTCAATGGTACAATCATAGTCTCTATGGGGAGGCAAAACCTGCGACTCCTCCTCAGAAAAAACTCTCCAAAAATCCTGAATAGGTACAGGCAATTCCCCTCTATCCACAGCAGCAATGTGCCCGTTACAACACTTGTCATAACACTTAGGGCTCCAGGACTTAATTTCATTGGTAGACCAATCCAGTACAGGATTGTGCAATTTTAACCAGGGTAACCCCAATATTACTGGAGAAGGCAAATTATCCAATACCACCAAATCCAAATTCTCTTGATGAATACCATTAATAGTGAGGGGAAATTCACAGACCTTGTGAGTAACACTCTTCAAGGGAGAGACATGGACAGAAACCACAGCAATAGGGCATGACAAAGTTTTAGGTTCTAATCTAAGTTTTTCCAAGAATCCCCCATCAATCACATTCAGAGTAGATCCACAATCCACAAATACCCGAAATTCAATTAATTCATCCTGAGCAGCAGAAGTGGCAGATAGGAATACTCCCTTAGAATTTAAACAGGCAATACGAGCATGACTGACCATTTTTTTTTCTTTCTTCTTACGAAGCACACAGCTCTTAATAAAATGACCAGAATTTCCGCAATAGAAACACAAGCCTTCAGAAAGTCGGCGGTCTTTTTCCTGAGAGCGGGGTGCCATCGCCCCAATTTCCATCGGCTCTCCATTGTCAGCACAGAACCTCTCAGGACTCGAAGCTGACATAGCACAGGATTTGCTCTCATTAACCCTTTCACGCAGTCTCCTGTCCACCCGTATAGCTAATTGCATTGCCTCCTGCAAGTTTCCAGGTGTGGGATAAGCAATCAGTAAATCCTTTACCCTTTCACATAGCCCTGCAAGAAACAAGCTTTTCAAAGCAGAATCATTCCACCCCACCTTGGCAGACCACCGACGGAAGTGAGAACAATATTTTTCCACATTACCTGATCCCTGCCTCAAACGTCTTAATTCAGACTCAGCAGATGAGACACGACCAGGATCATCGTACAACAAACCCAAAGCAGAAAAAAAAACTATCCACTGATCTAAAGCACGGATCACTAGGTTGGAGAGAGAAGGCCCATCCCTGAGGATCTTTGCGCAAAAGTGACATTATGATCCCTATGCGCTGTGATTCATCACCGAGGATCCGGGTCTCAAACGAAAATATAATAGACAAGCATTTTTAAAAGAAAAAAAATCTTGTTGTTCGCCAAAAAATAGATCAGGCAGACGTACCTTAGCTTCCACAAAATGCGCTCCAGAACAGCTACTCACGTGTTGTTGGAGCTTGGTCACCTCCAGAGAGAGTCCCTGCAAGCGTTGAGCCAAATCTTGCACTGAGACCATGATGGAAAACTGGAGGTCTTTCCTTAGAGAAAATTTTTATTTTTTTTTTATGGCTGGACTTACTATTATGATCTGCTACAGAGACTAAGGAAAGAGAGGAGATCTGTCCCTACAATAGAACTAAACTAGATCCCTACGATGTAACGGGGAACCTGATCCTGCGATCAGACCCGCTAAAGTCCTCGGCTAGTCTGAACGCAGACCTATAGATGTGAGGGAGGGATCCCTACAAGATCTAGGGACTGGGAAAAGTTGGACACCTCCTAGCAGAAATAGTAGCAGTCAAAGACAAACACACAACAAAAAGGCAAAGGGGTCAGAAGACCTAGCAAAACTAACAGAGAACGGCAACAGAGCAACAAGCTAGCTCAACAGTAGTAAATACAAATGAAGTCCAGCAAAGCCAGGAGGGCGGAACCGGATTAAATAGGCAAAATGGTCATGTGACCAGCAAACTAAAAAAAAACTAACAGGAGATTTGTAACACGTACGCCATCCTGTCGACCTCCTCTATCCACTGCACACAAGCAGAAATGGCTCCAGTGGGCCAAAGATTTCATGAAGACTGATTTCAAAACTGTTTTGATCACGGATGAGTGCTGTGCAACGCTCGATGGTCCAGATGGATGGAGTGGAGGATGGCTGGTTGATGGACACCCCACGCAAACACGGCTTCAGCGCCAACAAGGAGGAGGTGGAGTAATGTTTTGGGCTGGAATCATGGGGAGAGAGATTGTCAGCCCCTTTAGTATCCCTGAATGGGTAAAGATGAACTCCATAATGTATGTGGAGTTTCTCAAACAGCACTTCCTGCCATGGTTCAAGAAGAACCGTGTATTCCGCAGCAAGATCATTTTCATGCATGATAATGCACCATCTCATGCTGCACATAACACATCTGCATCTCTGGCTGATATGGGCATAAAAGGGGACAAACTCATGGTGTGACCCCCATGCTCCACTGACCTCTACCCCATTCCGAACCTCTGGAGCATCATCAAAAGGAGTGTCTATGATGGTGGGAGGCAGTTCACATCTAAGCAACAGCTCTGGGAGGGTATTCTGTCCTCATGCAAAACAATTGAAGCAGAAACCATCCAAAACCTGACAAATTCAATCGACGAGACAGTTCAGAAGCTCCTTTCAAACAAGGGGTCCTATGTGCAAATGTAACATCACCTAGAATAAAGTTTTCAGTTGAAAACTGTTTGATTTCAGTTTCTAATAACCTGCTAATGCTTATAATTTCAAAAATGACCATTTTTTTGGTCTTTATTAAAATGAAAAGGTTGATCGAAGAGTGTGGGGGATCTAAGAGTGTGGCAACCCAGTAGTCAGGATTACTTCGAATTCTGACAATCTGAGGGTCATGTTGCTGGTAGTGCAGCAAGTAGGCACTTATGTGTCTTGCGCATCTCGGAGCCCCAAAATTATTTTCCGGGCTAGATGCAGCTAAAAATTATTATTAATTTTAAATCTGGTGGAGCTTAGTATATATGGCCTAATAGAATCAGTATTGCACACTGCTACAAAGAGCAAATTATTTTCCTGCCAAGATACAGATAAACATGATTAGTAATTTGAAAGCTTAAAACGGTTGGTGAGTAGTGTTGAGCGATACCTTCCGATATCAGGAAATATCGTATCGGATTGGATCGGACCGATACCCAAAAAGTATCGGATATCGCCGATTCCGATACCGGATACCAATGCAAGTCAATGGGACACCAATATCGGAATGAAAATAAACCCTTTCTTTCCTTGTAGGTTAATTCTACATGAAGTAAAACAACTAAGAATACTGTAGAATGTATTACGCAAAAAGCCGGCAATTCATCAGCGGCATACACACCGGTACCCGACAATTTACAACAGAAAGAATAGAGCTTCACACATAGATTAGATAGATAGAAACATGTCAGTCACATATATATGAAGTACAGTGACAGTGTTGGTTACTGTACTTGTCATTTAGTGTAAAGGATTTATTTAAAAAAATAATAGTGTTTTCATGCACCGTCTCTTTAAAAAAGTCGGCCGGCAATTCAGCAGCGGTACCCGACAATTTACAACAGAAAGAATAGAGCATCACACATAGATTAGAAAGATAGAAACATGTCAGTCACATATATATGAAGTACAGTGACAGTGTGGATTACTGTACTTGTCATTTAGTGTAAAGGATTGATAAAAAAAAATAATAGTGTTTTCATGCACCGTCTCTTTAAAAAAGCCGGCCGGCAATTCAGCAGCGGTACCCGACAATTTAGACTAGAAGGAACAGAGAATCACACAAAGATTAGATAGATAGAAACATGTCAGTCACATATATATGAAGTACAGTGACAGTGTTGATTACTGTACTTGTCATTTAGTGTTAAAATAAAGGATTAATTAAAAAAAAAATTGGCGTAGGGTTCCCCGTAAATTTAGGCTCTAGCGGAGGTTAAGCAGACAGCTGGGGCAGATGTTTGAAGCCTGGGAAGGGGGTAATACCCACGGAGCTTCCCAGGCTACCAATATCAGCCCCCAGTGGAATACCTAGCCTTTACTAGCTATTAAAATGGGGGACCCACCCAAAAAAATGACGTGGGGTCCCCCCTAATTTAATAGCTAGCAAAGGCTAGGCAGACAGCTGGGGCTGATATTAATAGCCCAGGAAGGGTGCCATGAATATTGGTCCCCTCCCAGGCTAGAAACACCAGCCGTCAGCCACCCCAGAAATGGCGCATCCACAGGATGCGCCAATTCTGGCACTTAGCCTCGCTCTTCCCACTGCCCTGTAGCGGTGGCAGTGGGGAAATAGGGCTGGGGTTGATGTCAGCTAATAATGCCAGCTGACATCAAGCCCAGGTTAGTAATGGAGAGGCGTCTATAAGACACCCCCATTACTAACCCCATAGTCAAAGTTACAAAAAAACACAAACACCCAGAATAAAGTCCTTTAATTGAAATAAGCACACAATTCTTTATTGTTCTAAATTAAACCATACTTACCGTCACGCCCATTCCAGCTGAAGCCAACGATCTCCTGCAATAAAAGAAAAATAATAAAGCAACCTCATCCTTACCTTTCCATGGTTCCCACGACAGCTTCAGCTCTGCTACATCGAGATGACAGGCTGGACCGCAGCAGAACGCTGCCATCCAGCCTGTCATCCCGCAGACTCTGAGAAGCGCAGGCATGCTTGCGCTCCTCAGTGTCTCGCTGTGACGGCATAAAGATGAGCCGAGGTCATGTCCAATGAACTCAGCTCACCTCATGCACGTCACTGACAGCGTGGGAAAATTCTCCTGCACTCAGCGGTTAAGCGTGAGAATTTTCCCACGCTGTCAGTGACGTGCATGAGGAGAGTTCATGTCCAATGAACTCACATGAACTTTCCCACGGACGCACAGGTCAGCCTCACCTCCCAGACCCGTCATGATTAGTGTGTGTGGGTGTCTGTGCGATGTGTGCGGGTGTGCGCGGTGTCTGTGCGATGTCTGCGGGTGTGCGTGGTGTCTGTGCGATGTATGCGGGTGTGTGCGGTGTCTGTGCGATGTCTGCCGGTGTCTGCGTGCAGGCAAACATAGGCCGATGTAACACTACTACTCCCATCGGCCTATGTCTGCCCCCGTCCACTCGTGCCAGCAGGGTCAGCTCGATGGGAGCAGTAGTTCCCATCAGCCTGATCCTGCTATTTAAACTGCCCCATGGTCCCCAATAAATTTTAAATACATGTCATTGGTGGCCAGTGGTTACCTACAATAAATTAGTTTATACATTACCTATCCCCGCCAATCGCCACCTAAAATAAAGTAAAAAATAAAAAACTACACCTATACTCACCTAGACACCTAATTCCTCGAAGCAGCCCCATCATTGTATAAGCGGGTTCGCCGGAGTTCAGGCAGCGCTGCTCCGGTTAGCTGCTTTACTGCCCCGTTCAAGCATGAACTCACATGAACCCCCCGAGGGCACCGCGATTACTTCAAATGAACAGCTGATCGGTATCACCAGATACCTCAGCTGTTCATTTGAAATAACCGGCGGGAAAGCGCAGCACAGAACGGGAAAGCCGGCGGTGAAGTCTTTTCACTGCCGGCTTCCCCGCCCGGGTCCTTCGCTCCCCGCTCCTTGGTGCTGCGCTCCCCGCCCAGTCCTAACTTACGATCGGGATGGGAGGTGGCGAGGGGAGCAGAGGATCGGGGTGGGAAGCTGCGGGGAAGCAGTATGGGGCTGTGTGATTGTTTAAAAGCCGGCGGCTTTTTACCGCCCGCCGGCTTTTAATCAATCAGGAGAATTCTCTCACGCTTCCTTCAGAGACACTGCAGAGCGCAGGCATTATGGGAACATCCGATTCCGGTATTCAATATTGTAAAAGTATCGGAATTAAGTATCGGAATTCCGATACCGGGAATATCGGCCGATACCCGATATTTCAGTATCGGAATGCTCAACACTATTGGTGAGGTGATTTTAATCAATCATCAAGCTTTTACTCTCCCCAGGATGACACAGGGGTAGAAAAGTCAATTTGGATCCATGATTTGTTCATCTTTATGAACGTGAGTCTGTCTACATTATCAGTGGAGAGCCGCGTGCGCTTATCTGTCAGCACACCACCAGCAGCGCTGAACACACGTTCAGACAGAACGCTGGCTGAGGGGCATGACAAGATCTCCAAGGCGTAAGTGGCGAGCTCCGGCCATTTATCCAGATTGGAAGCCCAAAAAGAGCAAGGGTCCAGTGACACAGTCATGGCTTCAATGTTTACTTGGAGATACTCCTGTACCATCGTCTCTAGGCGTTGACTATGTGTCAGACTTCTTGTCTCATGTGACCTTGCAAAGGATGGGCCAAAAAAGTGGTGAAATGATTCTGCAAAATTGATGTTACCAGCAGATACTGTGTTTCTGTTACGGTTTGAGTGCTGAACACTCGACGGTCCCACGGTTGGCAAGTTGGAACTGTGAGATTCACTACGTGCACCACTGGTGTTTTGTGGAAAAGCACATGTAAGATTCTGCAACAGTCTCTGCTGATACTCCTGCATCCGTGCATCCCTTTCTATGGCAGGAATTATTTCTGCAAATTTACTTTTGTACCGGGGATCTAACAGTGTGGCAATCCAGTAGTCAGGATTATTTCTAATTCTCCCAATTTGAGGGTCATGTTGTAGGTAGTGCAGCAACAAGGTACTCATGTGTCTTGCGCATCCAGGAGCACCAAGTCCCTGTTGTGTTGGTGGCGATGTAACAATCATGCTTCCTTCCTCTGTCCTCTCCCCCCAACCTCGCACAACAGAAATGTGATCAAGGTCTCCCTCATCTGATGAGTCTTCCATCAGTTCGTCCACTTCTTCCTGGGCTCCTGCACCTTCCTCACTAGTTTGGCTGCTACCATGCGCCCTGGTAAAACCATCTCCTCCACCCTCACATGCCTGCCGCCTTGGTGCTGCCGACCGTCTGGACCTTGCAGATGTTAGCCCTTCCGCATACAACTCCTCCTCCTCTACTTCCTCCACCTCCTCTTGTGCCACCACCTGACTCCGAATTCTGTTTAACATGTGCTCCAGCATGTAAATCACCGGAATAGTCATGCTGATAATGGCATCGTCAGCACTAAACATCTTCGTCGCCATTTCAAAACTGTGCAGAAGGGTGCATAGGTCCCTGATCTGAGGACACTCCTCCAGAGTGATTTGCCCCACCTCTGGATCCCGTTGGCCCAGGCTATACGTCAGAACGTATTGCACCAGGGCTTGTCGGTGCTGCCACAGTCGCTGCAACATGTGCAGAGTTGAATTCCACCTGGTAGGCACATCGCATTTTAGCCGGTGAAGTGGCAGGCCCAACGACTTCTGTAGAGATGTAAGTCGCTGAGCTGCGAGATGCAAATGGCGGAAGTGAGCACACAGCGACCGTGCCCTCTGCAGAAGGCCATCTAGTTCGGGATAGTGGGCTAAAAATTGCTGGACAACCAGGTTCAACACGTGAGCCATACAAGGCACGTGTGTGACATTGCCCCGGCGAAGGGCCGCACCCAGGTTTGCAGCATTGTCAAACACGGCCTTCCCTGGTTTCAGGTCCAGTGGAGACAACCATTCATGAAATTGGTTCTCCAGAGCTGACCACAACTCCTCAGCTGTGTGACTCACATTTCCCAGACATTTCAAAGTAAAAACCGCCTGATGACGTTGAGCCCTACTGCCAGCATAGTAAGGAGGTGTTCAGGATCCCTTCTGCGCAGCTAGAAAGCTTGTGGCATGACCAGACAGGCTTTGGGTGAAGGTGGAGGACCAAGAGGAGGTTGAGGAGGCAGAAGCAGTGAAGGAACTTTGACATAAAGAGGATTGACGCACAACTCGTGGGGACGGCAAGACTTGGACAGCAGCGCCTTGTCCTGCTGTCACCATAGTTACCAAGTGCCCAGTCAGCGACATGTAACGCCCCTGTACATGCCTACTCGTGCAAGTGTCTGTGGTGAAATGCACCCTGTCACACACAGAGTTTCTCAAAGAAGCGGTGATGTTGTGTGCGACATGCTGGTGGAGCACAGGCACACCTTTCTTTGAGAAGTAGTGCCGACTGGGCATCTGGTACTGGGGCACTGCGACGGACATAAGGTCTCGAAAATCCTCTGTGTCCACCAGGCGGAAAGGCAGCATTTCTGTAGCCAAGAGCTTGTAGATGGTGAAATTCAACCTCTTAGCTTTCTCATGGCTAGGAGGATGTGGTCTTTTACTTGTCCACATCTGAGGGACTGAGGGCTGGCTGTTGTGCTTAGACGGGGTTGAGAAGGGAGTCCCCGGCAAACTGCCGGTCTGTGAGGAAGATGCAGGCGGACATGTTCGGTTGCCTTGATCCAAAGGTGGTGCTATCGATGTCGGACAGTGCTCAACACCAGCTGGTGTTACCACCTCCAAAGAAAATGATGACCTGCCAATCACGCTGGCTGTTGCGGGTAAAGAGGTGGCAGGTCTGCGTCGCAAAACAGGTGTGACTTCTTTCCCCCCAGTCACAGAGGATGAAGAGGCCGCATATGCACAAGATGGGGCAGACGGTGGTCGGCCCGGCCGGCTAGGCCGCATTGTAGCTCATTGAGCTTCCCACTGCAACTTATGCTTCATGTCCATGAGGATGCAGTTGTTGACGTGCTTCCAGTACTACGTCTCTGTCCAGGAAGGCGCAACCTGACCTCGTCATCACTAGCATCCTCCTCCACCTCCTCTGCTGACCTCATCTCTTGGCTGACTATGGGTTGACAGTAAGTGGGATCTCCAACCTCATCATCATCACCCTGTGTGTTATCACACCCGTCGTCCTCAGAGCCAACCGGTTCCTGCCCTGACAAAAAACTAAAGTTGTCGTTCCAATCAGGTATTTGAGCCTCATCATCATCTTCCTCATTGTTTCCACCAACAGGAGTTACAGCTTGGGAATGAGGGTCTACATTATGGTCAGAACATTCTGCGTCTGGTCCTGGATCCGACTCATAAAGATTCTGGGCATCAGTGCAGATCATTTCCTCGTCTGGATTCACAGAGGCGCAGGAGCCGACCTCTGATTCCCAGGCTATAGTATGAGCAAACAGCTCTGCAGACTCAACCATCTGTTCTACCTCATACTCAGACGGGCAGCTGGAGATTTGGGAGCTGTGAGGAAGCAAGTGCGATTGGGGTGACACCTCTGAGGACTGGAGTATTTGTGATGTTGAAGTTGATGTGGAGGAGAGCCCACTTAAAGGTGCACTTGATATCCATTGAAGCACCTGCTGTTTTTGTGCCTCATCTGGAATTTGTAGCGATTGGCATAGCCGTAAGAAAGGGATCTTATCACATTGTCCGCTAAAAGAAGTAGACATTTTAGTTTTGCTGGAAGATGGTCTTTCTTCTGCAGATGTTACTGTTGCTTTAACACCTACTCCACGGACACAACCATTTTTCCCCTTCCCAACATGCCTATTCCCCTTTCCACCAGCAGCAGGCCTTTTTCCACTCATTTTGTTGGTTAATTAATTCACAACTCTGGAGTTGTTTGCACAAAAAAACAATAGATGGGAACCGAGCAGAGCTGAGTGGCCAAACTGTGGTATTAGGCCAAAACTATTGTCTGGGTTAGATGCAGAAAAAAATTATATTCAGTTTGCAACCTGATGGAGGTCTGTATAGATGGACTAATAGAACAAGTCCCACACACAGCTAGAAGGCCAAATATTTTTTCAGAGCTAGATGCAGATAAAAATTATTTTGAATTTGCAACCTGATGGAGTTCAGTATAGATGGAGTAATAGAACAAGTCCCACACACTGCTAGAAGGCCAAATATTTTTTCAGAGCTAGATGCAGAAAAATATTATATTCAATTTGCAACCTGATGGCGGTCAGTATAGATGGACTAATAGAACAAGTCCCACACACTGCTAGAAGGCCAAATATTTTTTCAGAGCTAGATGCAGAAAAAAATTATATTCAATTTGCAACGTGATTGAGGTCAGTATAGATGAACTAATAGAACAAGTCCACACACTGCTAGAAGGCCAAATAATTTTTCAGAGCTAGATGCAGAAAAAAATTATATTCAATTTGCAACCTGATGGCGGTCAGTATAGATGGACTAATAGAACAAGTCCCACACACTGCTAGAAGGCCAAATATTTTTTCAGAGCTAGATGCAGAAAAATATTATATTTAATTTGCAACCTGATGGAGGTCAGTATAGATGGACTAATAGAACAAGTCCCACACACAGCTAGAAGCCCAAATATTTTTGCATAGGTAGATGCAGAAAAATATTATATTCAATTTGCAACGTGATGGAGGTCAGTATAGATGGACTAATAGAACAAGTCCCACACACTGCTAGAAGGACAAATATTTTTTCAGAGCTAGATGCAGAAAAAATATTATATTCTATTTGCAACCTGATGGAGGTCAGTATAGATGGACTAATAGAACAAGTCCCACACACTGCTAGAAGGACAAATATTTTTTCAGATCTAGATGCAGATAAAAATTATTTTGAATTTGCAACCTGATGGAGGTCAGTATAGATGGACTAATAGAACAAGTCCCACACACTGCTAGAAGGCCAAATATTTTTTCAGAGCTAGATGCAGAAAAAAATTATATTCAATTTGCAAAGTGATGGAGGTCAGTATAGATGGACTAATAGAACAAGTCCCACACACAGCTAGAAGCCCAAATATTTTTTTAGAGCTAGATGCAGAAAAATATTATATTCAGTTTGCAACCTGATGGAGGTCAGTATAGAAGGACTAATAGAACAAGTCCCACACACTGCTAGAAGCCCAAATATTTTTTCAGAGGTAGATGCAGAAAAAAATTATATTCAGTTTGCAACCTGATGGAGGTCAGTACAGATGGACTAATAGAACAAGTCCCACACACTGCTAGAAGGCCAAATATTTTTTCAGAGCTGGATGCAGAAAAATATTATATTCAATTTGCAACCTGATGGAGGTCAGTATAGATGGACTAATAGAACAAGTCCCACACACAGCTAGAAGCCCAAATATTTTTTCAGAGGTAGATGCAGAAAAAAATTATATTAAGTTTGCAACCTGATGGAGGTCAGTATAGATGGACTAATAGAACAAGTCCCACACAATGCTAGAAGGCCAAATATTTTTTCAGAGCTAGATGCAGAAAAATATTATATTCAATTTGCAACCTTATGGAGGTCAGTATAGATGGACAAATAGAACAAGTCCCACACACTGCTAGAAGGCCAAATATTTTTTCAGAGGTAGATGCAGAAAAAAATTATATTCAGTTTGCAACCTGATGGAGGTCAGTATAGATGGACTAATAGAACAAGTCCCACACACTGCTAGAAGGCCAAATATTTTTTCAGAGCTAGATGCAGAAAAAAATTATATTCAATTTGCAACGTGATGGAGGTCAGTATAGATGGACTAATAGAACAAGTCCCACACACAGCTAGAAGCCCAAATATTTTTTCAGAGGTAGATGCAGAAAAAAATTATATTCAATTTGCAACGTGATGGAGGTCAGTATAGATGGACTAATAGAACAAGTCCCACACACAGCTAGAAGCCCAAATATTTTTTCAGAGGTAGATGCAGAAAAAAATTATATTCAGTTTGCAACCTGATGGAGGTCAGTATAGAAGGACTAATAGAACAAGTCCCACACACTGCTAGAAGCCCAAATATTTTTTCAGAGGTAGATTCAGAAAAAAATTATATTCAGTTTGCAACCTGATGGAGGTCAGTATAGATGGACTAATAGAAAACGTACCACACACTGCTAGAAGGCCAAATATTTTTTCAGAGCTAGATGCAGAAAAATATTATATTCAATTTGCAACCTGATGGAGGTCAGTATAGATGGTCTAATAGAACAAGTCCAACACACAGCTAGAAGCCCAAATATTTTTTCAGAGGTAGATGCAGAAAAAAATTATATTCAGTTTGCAACCTGATGGAGGTCAGTATAGATGGACTAATAGAACAAGTCCCACACACTGCTAGAAGCCCAAATATTTTTTCAGAGGTAGATGCAGAAAAAAATAATATTCAGTTTGCAACCTGATGGAGGTCAGTATAGATGGACAAATAGAACAAGTCCCACACACTGCTAGAAGGCCAAATATTTTTTCAGAGCTAGATGCAGAAAAATATTATATTCAATTTGCAACCTGATGGCGGTCAGTATAGATGGACTAATAGAACAAGTCCCACACACTGCTAGAAGGCCATATATTTTTTCAGAGCTAGATGCAGAAAAATATTATATTCAATTTGCAACGTGATTGAGGTCAGTATAGATGGACTAATAGAACAAGTCCACACACTGCTAGAAGGCCAAATATTTTTTCACAGCTAGATGCAGAAAAAAATTATATTCAATTTGCAACCTGATGGAGGTCAGTATAGATGGACTAACAGAACAAGTCCCACACACTGCTAGAAGCCCAAATATTTTTTCAGAGGTAGATGCAGAAAAAAATTATATTCAGTTTGCAACCTGATGGAGGTCAGTATAGATGGACTAATAGAACAAGTCCCACACACTGCTAGAAGCCCAAATATTTTTTCAGAGTTAGATGCAGAAAAAAATTATATTCAGTTTGCAACCTGATGGAGGTCAGTATAGATGGACTAATAGAACAAGTCCCACACACTGCTAGAAGGCCAAATATTTTTTCAGAGCTAGATGCAGAAAAATATTATATTCAATTTGCAACCTGATGGCGGTCAGTATAGATGGACTAATAGAACAAGTCCCACACACTGCTAGAAGGTCAAATATTTTTTCAGAGCTAGATGCAGAAAAATATTATATTTAATTTGCAACCTGAAGGAGGTCAGTATAGATGGACTAACAGAACAAGTCCCACACACAGCTAGAAGCCCAAATATTTTTTCAGAGGTAGATGCAGAAAAAAATTATATTCAGTTTGCAACCTGATGGAAGTCAGTATAGATGGACTAATAGAACAAGTCCCACACACTGCTAGAAGGCCAAATATTTTTTCAGAGCTAGATGCAGAAAAATATTATATTCAATTTGCAACCTGATGGCGGTCAGTATAGATGGACTAATAGAACAAGTCCCACAAACTGCTAGAAGGCCATATATTTTTTCAGAGCTAGATGCAGAAAAAATTATATTCAATTTGCAACGTGATTGAGGTCAGTATAGATGGCCTAATAGAACAAGTCCACACACTGCTAGAAGGCCAAATATTTTTTCAGAGCTAGATGCAGAAAAAAATTATATTCAATTTGCAACCTGATGGAGGTTAGTATAGATGGACTAACAGAACAAGTCCCACACACTGCTAGAAGCCCAAATATTTTTTCAGAGGTAGATGCAGAAATTTTTTTTATTCAGTTTGCAACCTGATGGAGGTCAGTATAGATGGACTAATATAAAAAGTCCCACACACTGCTAGAAGGCCAAATATTTTTTCAGAGCTAGATGCAGAAAAATATTATATTCAATTTGCAACCGGATGGAGGTCAGTATAGATGGACTAATAGAACAAGTCCCACACACAGCTAGAAGCCCAAATATTTTTTCAGAGGTGGATGCAGAAAAAAATTATATTCAGTTTGCAACCTGATGGAGGTCAGTATAGATGGACTAATAGAACAAGTCCCACACACTGCTAGAAGGTCAAATATTTTTTCAGAGCTAGATGCAGAAAAATATTATATTTAATTTGCAACCTGATGGAGGTCAGTATAGATGGACTAATAGAACAAGTCCCACACAGCTAGAAGCCCAAATATTTTTTCAGAGGTAGATGCAGAAAAAAATTATATTCAGTTTGCAACCTGATGGAGGTCAGTATAGATGGACTAATAGAACAAGTCCCACACACTGCTAGAAGGCCAAATATTTTTTCAGAGCTAGATGCAGAAAAATATTATATTCAATTTGAAACCTGATGGAGGTCAGTATAGATGGACTAATAGAACAAGTCCCACACACTGCTAGAATCCCAAATATTTTTTCAGAGGTAGATGCAGAAAAAAATTATATTCAGTTTACAACCTGATGGAGGTCAGTATAGATGGACAAATAGAACAAGTCCCACACACTGCTAGAAGGCCAAATATTTTTTCAGAGCTAGATGCAGAAAAATATTATATTCAATTTGCAACCTGATGGAGGTCAGTATAGATGGACTAATAGAACAAGTCCCACACACTGCTAGAAGGACAAATATTTTTTCAGAGCTAGATGCAGAAAAAATATTATATTCAATTTGCAACCTGATGGAGGTCAGTATAGATGGACTAATAGAACAAGTCCCACACACTGCTAGAAGGCCAAATATTTTTTCAGAGCTAGATGCAGATAAAAATTATTTTGAATTTGCAACCTGATGGAGGTCAGTATAGATGGACTAATAGAACAAGTCCCACACACTGCTAGAAGGCCAAATATTTTTTCAGAGCTAGATGCAGAAAAAAATTATATTCAATTTGTAACGTGATGGAGGTCAGTATAGATGGACTAATAGAACAAGTCCCACACACAGCTAGAAGCCCAAATATTTTTTCAGAGGTAGATGCAGAAAAAAATTATATTCAGTTTGCAACCTGATGGAGGTCAGTATAGATGGACAAATAGAACAACTCCCACACACTGCTAGAAGGCCAAATATTTTTTCAGAGCTAGATGCAGAAAAATATTATATTCAATTTGCAACCTGATGGCGGTCAGTATAGATGGACTAATAGAATAAGTCCCACACACTGCTAGAAGGCCATATATTTTTTCAGAGCTAGATGCAGAAAAAAATTATATTCAATTTGCAACGTGATTGAGGTCAGTATAGATGGACTAATAGAACAAGTCCACACACTGCTAGAAGGCCAAATATTTTTTCACAGCTAGATGCAGAAAAAAATTATATTCAATTTGCAACCTGATGGAGGTCAGTATAGATGGACTAACAGAACAAGTCCCACACACTGCTAGAAGCCCAAATATTTTTTCAGAGGTAGATGCAGAAAAAAATGATATTCAGTTTGCAACCTGATGGAGGTCAGTATAGATGGACTAATAGAACAAGTCCCACATACAGCTAAAAGGCCAAATATTTTTTCAGAGCTAGATGCAGAAAAATATTATATTCAATTTGCAACCTGATGGAGGTCAGTATAGATGTACTAATAGAACAAGTCCCACACACTGCTAGAAGGACAAATATTTTTTCAGAGCTAGATGCAGAAAAAAATATTATATTCAATTTGCAACCTGATGGAGGTCAGTATAGATGGACTAATAGAACAAGTCCCACACACTGCTAGAAGGCCAAATATTTTTTCAGAGCTAGATGCAGATAACAATGATTTTGAATTTGCAACCTGATGGCGGTCAGTATAGATGGACTAATAGAACAAGTCCCACACACTGCTACAAGGCCAAATATTTTTTCAGAGCTAGAAGCAGAAAAAAATTATATTCAATTTGCAACGTGATGGAGGTCAGTATAGATGGACTAATAGAACAAGTCCCACACACAGCTAGAAGCCCAAATATTTTTTCAGAGGTAGATGCAGAAAAAAATTATATTCAGTTTGCAACCTGATGGAGGTCAGTATAGAAGGACTAATAGAACAAGTCCCACATACAGCTAGAAGGCCAAATATTTTTTCAGAGCTAGATGCAGAAAACAATTATATTCAATTTGCAACCTTATGGAGGTCAGTATAGATGGACTAATAGAATGATGCTATGCCCAAAAGGTTTTACTTCACTAGGTGCTGTAAAAAAAATTGGTATTCTATACACAGGCTGTGTATCTTGCAACACAGATAGGCTACTCCACTGACTAACACACACTGCAATAGGCCAAAAACAATTAGCTTTGCTAGATTTAGCCAAATGCTGTGAAAAAAACTTGCACACCACTGGCACAGACCTGTCTGGCAAAAACTGATAGGAACTGATGTAACTTAGTCCTGAAAAGGACTGCAATTACAATTAGTCTTTACTCCCACAACCTATCTATTTAAGAGCACAGACCTGCTCTTAAATACGATAAAAGTCGTAGGAAATGCTGTAACCTAGTCCTTAAAAGGACTGCAATCACAACTATTCTCTACTCCCAAGCTATCTGTAGATTTGTGCGAAAATTGGCTTGAAATTAACAAGGTATAGTGCACATAGCAACAGCTGTGCCGTCTAACACGCAGTTGCAGCAGTGAGAAAATGGTGGAGACGGGGAAAATGGCTGGGTCTTATAGGGCAAGGACATGTGACATACACTGCCAATGACACAAGCCCTTGCTCGTGTGAAAAAAAGCACTTCGCTCCGTGTGTGCGCTGCTGATAGGCTGACAGATTGCACCTCCCCACTGTAAATGCGGGAAAGAGAAAAAAAAAAATGGAGATCTTCATTATTCCTGCAGAGATCCATCCCCTGCCCCTCCCCCCACCCCGCTGTACACTCAAACTGCATATTAACATTAATTTTCCTCATTACTGAGAAAAAATCCAGTTATGATTTTGGCGCACGAACAGTTATCGAACATAACCTCGAACAGCCGAATTTTTTTCAAATCGTTCTTGTTCGCCGAACAGCTCGAATTTGAGATTGGCGAACAGTTCGAGTCGAACAACGCTCATCTCTACTGGACAGAAGCGTTGGTAAGAAAGGCCAGACAAAGGACACACAAAGGGGGTCCTGTGAAGCGCTCCAAAGTTTTCTGGGAGTTGTCTGAGCCCCTCACCTGGTGAGCACAGTACGACGTGGGCAGCCGTTACCTGCAGAAGTGGTCTGGATATTAAGAACTGTGAGTAAAGGCCCTGGACTGCATCACTGACTCCGTGTCGTTACTGCTGCTGCCCTGCACCATCACCCCCATCCCCCGCATACACTGCCCTGAGGCTATACTCCTGCCGTGGGGAGTTATACTACGCTCTGCTGCACCCACAACACCAGCCTCAGTGGTCTGCCCTGCAGCGGCGGTTCACTCTGACCGCAATCCGCGGGTGGCGTAGTCGAACATTTTAACATCAAAATCACATAAATAGTTCCGCAACTGGTTTGACTGCCCAGAGCCACGGAATCGGGTCGCCACCACGGAGACTACAACCACCAGCATCCACCAAAAAGGGTCCGGCTCCGGGGGTTCCAAGGCCCAGAGGGCGCGTCAGAACATTTTCATCACCTTTCATAATCACCAATGGGACAAGGCAGGGATGTCCTCTGTCCCTTCTCTTACACACCCTAGTGACGGAGCACCTGCTCTCATCAATTCACCATAACCCCAATATTAGGTGGATTGAGGTGGGAGGCACCGAGTACAAGTGCTCTGCATTTGCTGATGATATCCTAGTATATATCACTCAATCACATATATACATCCCTGCTGTTATGGCTGAAATAGATCACTTTGTTACATGGTCAAATTTTAAAATCATTGCAGCGAAGTCTGAGGCCCTCGATGTCTCCCTCACCAAATCCATACAGGATTCCATCCAGTCCAACTTTCCCTTTGCCTGGCCCTCACAGGGTATCAAATACTTAGGAATTCCTATTCATAGAGACCTCTTCCGTCTATGTTATCTTAATTTTGGGCCCTATATTGAACAACTCCATACAGACCACGGTTGGCAAGTTAGAACTGTAAGATTCACTACGTGAACCACTGGTATTTTGTGGAAAAGCACATGTACACTGTGTTCCAAATTATTATGCAAAAAGTGTTCAGGTGTGATAAGGAAAGAATTTGCTTGTTTGTCAGTTAAATTCATTGATGGTGATTAGTGTTGAGCATTCCGATACTGAAATATCGGGTATCGGCCGATATTCGCGGTATCGGAATTCCGATACTCAATTCCGATACTTTTGCAATATTGTATACCGGAATTGGAAGTTCCCATAATGCAATGAGCCAGTTTCATTTTATTCAGCCAATGAGGATCCTAAGAAGTGTGGGCACAACCTGTTAGGCATGTAGGCATCTTAACTAATGGCATGGCTGTGATTGGCTACTGAAATGATGTCATGATGCACTATAAAAGCCGCCGCCGCCATTTTCAGCTCACTCTGCTGTGACTTCAGTTAGGGATAGGATGCTGTTGTTCTGAGGGACAGTTTTAGCTACCTATTTGGTCTATTCTGTTTTACCCAAGCTACTTTATAAATCACTGTGCCTTGCAGCGCTAATGCACAGTTCTCTGTGCTGTTCACCACTGTCTGCAAGGTCTGTGTGTGTGAGTGCAGCTCACCCTGTAGTGTGTGCTTCAGTCACGTCTGGTTGTAGTGCACTCATTGTGTGTCACTGCCTCATACATTGTCCTTTTTTGCCAATTCATAATTTTTCCAGATATCTCCTATTAGTGTGGTGGTTCCATCCATATTCAGCTAAATTGGTTGCAAACACGCTATATAGGAGTAGATAGAGAATTTTTTTTGGTCTTGCAGTGCTAGTGCACAGTGCTCTGCATCTGCACTGTTCACCGCTGTCTGCAAGGTCTGTGTGTGTGAGTGCAGCTCACCCTGTAGTGTGTGCTTCAGCCACGTCTTGTTGTAGTGCACTCAGTGTTTGTCACTGCCTCATACATTGTCCTTTTTTGCCAATTCATAATTTTTCTTGATTTCTCCTATTAGTGTGGTGGTTCCATCCGTATTCAGCTAAATTGGTTCCAAACACACTATATAGGAGTAGTTAGAGGAGCCTTTCTGCAGCATTGTGCCCTGCAGCCCCAGCCTGATTAGTAGACAATTTTTTGTAGCCTCATCTATTGCATTGTAGGTTACCTTCCTACATGTAATAGCTACAAAAAGTTTGTGATACTATCGGTATTACATCTTTGGGCACATCCATTGTCTTTTTGTGACAAAAAAAACCTAAATAAAGTTCACCAAACACTCCACTTTACAGTTGCATAGGCCACATTAGCTCATATTAAAGTCTAGTCCACACTTTATAAAATTACTGTTTCTTATACCTGTTAGCAGCTGTTCAGGAATAAGCACACTAAGTCCTTAGTACTTTTCTGCCTATCTTTATCAGTCTACCAAGATGAAGAAGGCAGGGAGTAAGGCAAGTGGTCGTGGTCGTGGGCGTGGGCGTGGAGTTTCTGCAGGGAGAGGACGTGAGGATTCTGTGCCTGCAGGGAGAGGACGTGGGGATTCTGTGCCTGCTGCGGGCACCAGTGACTCAGCATCCCCCAGTTTTACCAGGGAACAGTCCTTTATGCGCAGCTTTGTAGGAGATAGCCGTACCCCACTGCAGCGGGAGGACCAAATTGAAGCCGTTGTTGGATGGATGGCAGCTAACGCATTGACTTCAATTAGTTCCAGATCCTCTCAGGTCCTGAGCACTGAAGAGCACCCATCTGTCTCTTCACCACCTGCCAAATTGCCCAGGCAGTCAGAGAGCCCTGGACAGGAGCCATCTCTACTTCTGTTCTCTGAATCTCTTGGCTTGGAAAGAGGGAGCCAGCCAAGCAGAATTTGAGAATTTGAAGAAGAGGTAGTATGCAGTGATGCGCAACCGTTTTGTCTCTCTGAATCTGAAGAGGCGGGTGGGCCAGTGCCTATGGTCAGCAGCACACCTCAGTACGCATCTGATGATGAGACTCAGGTGCCACTTTCTGGTGCGTACTATGCTGTCGAGACTACCCAGGAGAAGCAGTTGTTTGAAAAGGGTGGTGTAGATGATGAGGTCCTTGATCCATCATGGGGTGAGGGACAGGAAGGTGGTGGGAGCAGCTCTGAGGAAGAGATTTCCCGAACGGCCCAAAAAGGATTGAGAGGGAGGGGGCAGACTTGGTTGCCTGTAGCCTCCACTTCGGCACCCATTAGGAGCATGGCTCTTCCAAAATCCAAAGCGGGCGCTCCCAAGACTTGCAGTGCCTGGTCCTTTTTTGACACAGTTGCAGATGACATTTGCTTTGTCAAATGCAAGCTGTGTAATCAGAAGGTGAAAAGAGGGAAAAGTGTCAGCAACCTCAATACCACAAATATGTGGAAATATGTGCGGACCAAGCACGTGGTGGAGTTACAAAAACACACTGAAGACCTAGGCCAACCTACAGCGCCACCTACTACCTCTTCAGCTCGTGTTGTAGCCTCTTCCTGCAGCTCACACACAGCTGGTTCGGCTTCCTCACAGGATCGCCAAGAAAGAATCTCTGGCACTGTTGTACAGAGACACAGTGTAATTCCACCCACAGCACCACTTTCCCTGTCATCCTCACACTCCCAGGCCAGTCTACAGCCATCGTTAGCACAGACATGGGAGAAAAGGCGCCCATACTCGGCAAACCACCCCCGAGCACAGGCTCTGAATGCTGGCATTGCTAAACTACTGGCCCTTGAAATGCTATCATTCAGGCTGGTGGAGAATGACACCTTCCGTAACTTTATGGCATTGGCAGTCCCACAATACAACATGCCAAGCCGCTTTTATTTCAGCAGGCAAGCCGTCCCTGCCCTGCAACAGCATGTGGAGGGAAAAATTAAACATGCGCTACAAAACGCCGTCAGTAGCAAGGTCCACCTGACCACCGAAGCGTGGACCAGTAAGCATGGACAGGGACGATACCTTTCCCTCACTGCCCATTGGGTAAATGTTGTGGAGCCAGGTACAGATCTTGAGAGTGGCGCTGTACGTGTTCTGCCAACTCCAAGGATTGCAGGAATCCAGTCTGTACACATTGACTCCTCATACTCCAGTTCCTCTGAATCAGCGCTGCAGGAGCCATCACGGTCTACCTCCACATCGACCCGTGAACGGTTACCTGTCAACAGGCCGTATTAAAATTAATTTCTTTGGGGAATCAAAGCCACACAGCGCAGGAGCTCTGGAATGCCATCAAGCAGCAGAGCGACATGTGGTTTGTGCCAGCGAATCTCCAGCCAGGCATGGTAGTGTGTGACAATGGCCGAAATCTGGTAGCAGCTCTGGGCCTAGGCAACCTCACTCACATCCCATGACTGGCACATGTGCTCAACTTGGTCTTGCAGAGTTTTTTGAGGGACTATCCGGATCTTGATGCACTACTTCACAAGGTCCACATAGAGTGCGCTCACTTGCGGTGTTCCAGCAACGCAAGATCGCGCATTGCAGCTCTGCAGCGCCGATAATGTCTTCCGGAACATCGCATCATATGTGACCTACCCACCACGTGGAATTCAACGTTACATATGTTGGAGAGGTTGTGTGAGCAGCAGGCAGCAGTAATGGAGTACCAGCTGCAGCAGGCGCAAACAAGTCGCAGTGCGCGCCGTTCACACTTCACCACCACTGAGTTGGCCTCTATGAAGGACATTTGTCACGTTTTGCGTGCCTTCGATTATTCCACGCGGATGGCGAGTGCAGATGATGCACTAGTCAGCATGACTATCCCCCTTATCTGCCTGCTTGAAAAAGCACTGCAAGCACTAAGGGAGGAGATTTTGGAAGAGGTGGAAGATGAGGAGTCACAAATGCCATCTGCTTCTCTACAGTCTGCGCAACGTGGTTCCTCACAAAGGCCTAGGCAGGGAACACTTTGTGAGGAGGATGAGGAGGAGTCAATGGAGGAGGAAGACATCTGTCCAGAGGAGGAAGGTACACAATGCTCTAGTAGTCAGTATCTAGAGCAAGGGTGGGGTGATACAGAGCAGGCAGAGATCACGCCTCAAGCAGGGGACAGCGTTTCTTGGCCAGTTGGCAGTCTGCAGCACATGGTTGATTTCATGCTGCAGTGCCTGAGAAATGACCACCGCATCGCCCACATTCTCAACACGGCTGATTATTGGGTGTCCACCCTCCTAGATCCTCGCTACCGGGACAACTTACAAAGCCTCATAACACCATTGAACCGGGAGCGTAAAATGCGGGAGTACCAAGACGCACTGGTGCATTCCATCATGTTCTCCATACCAACCGAGAGCAGTGCTGCTAGTGCTTTACAAAGCAGCTCAGTGCGTCGAGGCAGTGGAGGAAGCTCTGCACAAAGAGGGAGCAGAAGCAGCGCCTCAGCACAAGGCAAGACCAGTATGGCCGAAATGTGGCAAAGTTTTGTGTCCCCGTCGCCACAAAAGTCTACACCATCACAGAAGGTTCCAGTCAGTAGGAGGCAACGTTTCCGTCAGATGGTGACAGACTACATGTCTTGCCCTCTCAGTGTACTCCCAGACGGCTCTTCTCCCTTCAAGTTTTGGGTCTGTAAGCTGGATGCATGGCCAGAGCTTAGCCAGTATGCATTGGAGGTGCTAGCTTGCCCTGCTGCTAGTGTATTATCGGAACGCGTCTTTAGTGCCGCAGGTGGTGTACTAACAGACCGATGCATGCGACTATCCTCCGATAACGTTGACCGGCTTACTTTTCTCAGAATGAACAAGGCCTGGATCTCTCATGAATTTGCCAGTCCTCATCCAGAATAAATAATTGATTGGCAACAGTATCCAGGTCTCCTTTTGTGTTCATGTTTGTACCACCTGAACTGCAATCCCTGAGCTCCAACACCGCCAGTTGGTGCTCAGAAGTGCTGTCTGCACAGTCAACACTTGCTGCCGTGTTATTGGGGTTCAGTAACGTCAGCTGTTCCCCTGCTGTGTGGACGGCAATTTCTCCTGCTCTGTCCACATTATCACTACTACAGATTTTAAAGTTGCTCCAATTACACCTCTGGCTCCTCTGTTTTCAGTATTATCCCTGAGCTCCAACACCGCCAGTTGGCGCTCGGAAGTGACGTCTGCACAGTCAACACTTGCTGCCGTGTTATTGGGGTTCAGTAACGTCAGCTGTTCCCCTGCTGTGCGGACGGCAATTTCTCCTGCTCTGTCCACATTCTCACTACTACAGATTTTAAAGTTGCTCCAATTACACCTCTGGCTCCTCTGTTTTCAGTATTATCCCTGAGCTCCAACACCACCAGTTGGCGCTCGGAAGTGACGTCTGCCCAGTCAACACTTGCTGCCTTGTTAGTGGGGTTCAGTAATGTCAGCTGTTCCCCTGCTGTGCGGACGGCAATTTCTCCTGCTCTGTCCACATTCTCACAACTACAGATTTTAAAGTTGCTCCAATTACACCTCTGGCTCCTCTGTTTTCAGTATTATCCCTAAGCTCCAACACCGCCAGTTGGCGCTCGGAATTGACATCTGCACAGTCAACACTTGCTGCCGTGTTATTGGGGTTCAGTAACGTCAGCTGTTCCCCTGCTGTGCGGACGGCAATTTCTCCTGCTCTGTCCACATTCTCACTACTACAGATTTTAAAGTTGCTCCAATTACACCTCTGGCTCCTCTGTTTTCAGTATTATCCCTGAGCTCCAACACCACCAGTTGGCGCTCGGAAGTGCTGTCTGCACAGTCAACACTTGCTGCCGTGTTATTGGGGTTAAGTAACGTCAGCTGTTCCCCAGCTGTGTGTCCGGCAAATTCTCCTGCTTTGTCCACATCCACTGTACTACTGATTTAAAACTTGCTCCAATTACACCTCTGGCTCCTCTGTTTTTAGTATTTACCCTGGGCTCTAACACCGCTAGTTGCTGCTCAGAAGTGCCGTCTGCACAGTCAACGCTTGCTCCAGTGTTATTGGGGTTCTGTAACGTCAGCTGATCCCCAGCTGTGTGTCCGGCAAATTCTCCTGCTTTGTCCACATCCACTGTACTACTGATTTAAAACTTGCTCCAATTACACCTCTGGCTCCTCTGTTTTTAGTATTTACCCTGGGCTCCAATACCGTTAGTTGCTGCTCAGAAGTGCCGTTTGCACAGTCAACGCTTGTTCCAGTGTTATTGGGGTTCAGTAACGTCAGCTGATCTCCTGCTGTGTGTCCGGTAAATTCTCCTGCTTTGTCCACATCCACTGTACTACTGATTTAAAACTTGCTCCAATTACACCTCTGGCTCCTCTGTTTTTACTATTTACCCTGGGCTCCAATACTGCTAGTTGCTGCTCAGAAGTGCCGTGTGCACAGTCAACGCTTGCTCCAGTGTTATTGTGGTTCAGTAACATCAGCTGATCCCCATCTGTGTGTCCGGCAAATTCTCCTGCTTTGTCCACATCCACTGTACTACTGATTTAAAACTTGCTCCAATTACACCTCTGGCTCCTCTGTTTTTAGTATTTATTTACCCTGGGCTCCAATACCGCTAGTTGCTGCTCAGAAGTGCCGTCTGCACAGTCAACGCTTGCTCCAGTGTTTTTGGGGTTCAGTAACATCAGCTGATCCCCAGCTGTGTGTCCGGCAAATTCTCCTGCTCTGTCCACATTCACACTACTACAGATTTTAGAGTTGCTGCAATTACGCCTCTGGCTCCACTCTGTTTTTAGTATTTACCCTGGGTTCCAGCACCGCCAGCTGTTTCCCAGCAGTGTCTTTGGCACGGGTACTCCCTCCTGCCCAACCTGGTTCCAGCACGTCAGCTGTTTCCGGGTAGTGTCAACATCACTTTGCCTCCAATGCGTTGTCCTGTCATGTTGCGGTCGGGTTAGCTGACTCTATGGTGCCTGAACTTTAGGTGACTCCTACGGGGGCGGCGGGATCTGGCAATGAAGGCTGGTTCCATAGTTCCAATAAGACAAGCACCCCCTGTAGGACTGTGGGTTTCGGTAACTGCGGCCGGCTCATGGCCTTGCAACTTTTTTTTACATGGGTACCTTCTGCTACCCATCCGGGTTCCAGTACCGCCAGCTGGTTCTCGGCAGTGCCTTTGGTTTAGGTGCCTCCTTCGCGGTATCCAAGTTCCACCAACGTCTGCTGGTCCTTGGTAGTGCTTTCTGGCACAGGTACCTCCTGCTTAGTAACCAAGTTCCAGTACTGTCAGCTGGTCTTCGATAGTTCCATTGGCTCTTGTACCTTCTGCTGCCCATCCGGGTTCCAGTACCGTCAGCTGATTCTCAGCAGTGCCTTTGGCATGGGTACTCCCTCCTGCCCAGCCTGGTTCCAGCATGCCAGCTGTTTCTGGGTAGTGTCAACGTCACTTTGCCTCCAATGCGTTGTCCTGTCGTGTTGCGGTCGGGTTAGCTGACTCTATGGTGCCTGCAGTTTAGGTCACTCCTATGTGGGCTGCGGGATCTGGCAATGAAGGCTGGTTCCATAGTGCCAATAGGACAAGCACCCCCTGTAGGACTGTGGGTTTCGGTAACTGCGGCCGGCTCGTGGCCTTGCAATTTTTTTTTACATGGGTACCTTCTGCTACCCATCCGGGTTCCAGTACCGTCAGCTGGCTCTCGGCAGTGCCTTTGGCTTAGGTGCTTCCTTCTCGGTATCCGTGTTCCACCAATGTCTGCTAGTTCTTGGTAGTGCTTTCTGGCACAGGTACCTCCTGCTTAGTAACCGAGTTCCAGTACCGTCAGCTGGTCTTCGGTAGTTCCATTGGCTCTTGTACCTTCTGCTACCCATCCGGGTTCCAGTACCATCAGCTGGTTCTCGGCAGTGCCTTTGGCTTAGGTGCCTCCTTCTCGGTATCCAAGTTCCACCAACGTCTGCTGGTCCTTGGTAGTGATTTCTGGCACAGGTACCTCCTGCTTAGTAACCGAGTTCCAGTACCGTCAGCTGGTCCTCGGTAGTTCCATTGGCTCTTGTACCTTCTGCTACCCATCCGGGTTCCAGTACCATCAGCTGGTTCTCGGCAGTTCCTCAGCCTTCTTGTACCTTCTGCTACATTTCCAAGTTCAAGCTTTTTGAAATGGTTCTTGGTAATCACTCTGGATCTCCCTGATGAGGACCCTGAAGACGAGGACCCTGAAGACCACCCCGAAGAAGACGAGGACCTTGAAGACGAGGACCCTGAAGACCAACCCGAAGAAGACGAGGACCCCGAAGACGATGACCCAGAACACTAGGACCCTGAAGACCACCCCGAAGAAGTCGAGGATCACGAAGATGACAACCCTGAAGACGACAACCCTGAAGACTACCCCGAAGAAGACCAAGAAGATGACCCTGAAGAAGTTGACCAAGAGGACAAAGATGAAGAAGACAACCACCAAGATACAGAAGAACCAGAGACAGAAAACCAAGAAGCAGAAGTACAAGAAGCTGCAGAACAAAAAGCGGAAGAACATTAAGCATAAGACTAAAAATCAGAGCAAAAGATAATATCTAAATTCTAAGCAGAAGATGACTAAGCTGTGTATGGGGGTGAGTCCGTTCCTACTCGTGGTGCCCCTGGAAAAGACCTGCTGCTGCAGGCCAAACTGAACGTGGACAAATCCTGTTGTAAATCTTTTGTGACGGGCAGAACGAAAGGTGTTATGTTCAAACTTTTATAGATAACAACTACAGGAATGCCTGTCACAAATAAGAATATGATGAAGAAGAAGAATATGAAGAAGATGAAGAAGTAGAATATGAAGAAGAATAATAGTTGAATAAGAAGTATATGAAGAATGTAAAAAAAAAGAATAATACGAAGAAGGTGAAGAAGAAGAAGATGAAGAAGGTGAAGAAGAAGTTGATGAAAAAGATGCTGATGCTGAGGATGATGAAGGAGAAAGTGTGGGAGAAGTAAAAAAGAAGGTGAAGAGCATGGAAGTAGTGAAACATAAATATCTGACAAAATATAAAAATACATAACATAGTCAATATTTCCGTAACTCAGAACATCTTAAAAAAAATATTAATTCCCGCTATTCCATTGGATTGGGCTAAACCTCTATGCCTTTATTGTCTCCCCCACCTCCCCCAATACATTCTACATTATTCTTAGTTGTTTTCCTTCATGTAGAATTAACCTACAAGGAAAGAAAGGGTTTATTTTCATTCCGATATTTCTGTCCCATTGACTTGCATTGGTTTCCGGTATCCGAATCGGCGATATCCGATACTTTTTGGGCATCGGTCCGATCCAATCCGATCCGATATTTCCCAATATCGGAAGGTATCGCTCAACACTAATGGTGATGTGTGTCAGGGCTCTTTATATCACTGTAAGCAATTGCAGACACCTGTGTTAATTAGTTTGGCAGGTGTGTCCAATGAAAGGCAAGACTACTTAAGAAGGCTGTCCCACATTATTAAGCAGCCTACATTTTCTGCCAAAATGGGAAAGAAAAAGGATGTGTCGGCTGCTGAGAAGCAACAAATTGTGGAGTGTTTAGGTCAAGGCATGACTACAATCAACATTGCCAAGACACTTCATCCTGATCATCGCACAATCAAGAAGTATGTAGCTGATTCACAGTACACACGTGTGCGTGCTGATAAGGGAAAATTGAGGACTCTTTCCTACAGGCAATTACGTCAGGTTAAAAGAGCAGGGACAAAAAAGCCTTGTCATAGCAGCAGACAAGTTTTTGAAGCTGCTGGTGCCTCCAACATCCCCCGAACAACAAGATGCAGGGTGCTTCAGAGGTTTGCAGCTGTGCGTAAGCCATCCTGTCGACCTCCTCTATTCACTGTACACAAGCAGAATCGGCTCCAGTGGGCCAAACAATACATGAAGACTAACTTCAAAACTGTTTTGTTCACCGATGAGTGCCGTGCAACGCTCGATGGTCCAGATGGATGGAGTGGAGGATGGCTGGTTGATGGACACCCGACGCAAGCACGGCTACAGCGCCAACAAGGAGGAGGTGGAGTAATGTTTTGGGCTGTAATCATGGGGAGAGAGATTGTCAGCCCCTGTAGGATCCCTGAAGGGGTAAAGATGAACTCCATAATGTATGTGGAGTTTCTCAAACAGCACTTCCTGCCATGTTTCAAGAAGAAGAACCGTGTATTCCGTAGCAAGATCATTTTCATGCATGAAAATGCACCGTTCATGCTGCACATAACATATCTGCATCTCTGGCTGATATGGGCATAAAAGGGGACAAACTTATGGTGTGACCCCCATGCTCCCCTGACCTCAACCCCATTCAGAACCTCTGGAGCATCATCAAAAGGAGTGTCTATGATGGCGGGAGGCAGTTCACATCTAAGCAACAGCTCTGGGAGGGTATTCTGTCATCATGCAAAACAATTGAAGCAGAAACCATCCAAAACCTGACAAATTCAATGGACGAGACATTTCAGAAGCTCCTTTCGAACAAGGAGTCCTATGTGCAAATGTAACATCACCTAGAATAAAGTTTTGAGTTGAAAACTGTTTGATTTCAGTTTCTAATAACCTGCTAATGCTTATAATTTCAAAAATGACCATTTTTTTGTTCTTTATTAAAATGAAAAGGTTGATCGAAGAGTGTGGGGGATCTAAGAGTGTGGCAACTCAGTAGTCAGGATTACTTCGAATTCTGACAATCTGAGGGTCACGTTGCAGGTAGTGCAGCCAGAAGGCACTCATGTGTCTTGCACATCTAGGAGACCCAAAATTATTTTCCGGGCTAGATGCAGCTAAAAATTATTAATTTGAAAGCAGGTGGAGCTTAGTATAGATGGCCTAATAGAATCAGTACTACACACTGCTACAAAGCCCAAATTATTTTCCAGCCAAGATACAGATAAACATGATTAGTAATTTTAGATCTGGTGGAGCTTAGTATAGATGGCCTAATAGAATCAGTACTGCACACTGCTACAAAGCCCAAATTATTTTCCAGCCAATATACAGATAAACATGATTAGTAATTTTAAATCTGGTGGAGCTTAGTATAGATGGCCTAATAGAATCAGTACTGCACATTGCTACAAAGCCCAAATTCTTTTCCAGCCAAGAAACAGATAAACATGATTAGTAATTTTAAATCTGGTGGAGCTTAGCATAGATGGCCTAATAGAATCAGTACTGCACACTGCTACAAAGCCCAAATTATTTTCCAGCCAAGATACAGATAAACATGATTAGTCATTTTAAATCTGGTGGAGCTTAGTATAGATTGCCTAATAGGGTCAGTACTGCACACTGCTACAAAGCCCAAACTATTTTCCAGCCAAGATACAGATAAACATGAATAGTAATTTTAAATCTGGTGGAGCTTAGTATAGATGGCCTAATAGAATCAGTACTGCACACTGCTACAAAGCCTAAATTATTTTCCAGCCAAGATACAGATAAACATGATTAGTAATTTTAAAGCATAAAACGGTTGGTGAGGTGATTTTAACAAATCATCAAGCTTTTACTCTCCCCAGGATGACACAGGGGTAGTAAAGTCGTTTTGGATCCATGATTTGTTCATCTTTATGAATGTGAGTCTGTCTACATTCTCAGTGGAGAGCCGTGTGCGCTTATCTGTCAGCATACCACAAGCAGTGCTGAACATACGTTCAGACAGAATGCTGGCTGCGGGGCATGACAAGATCTCCAAAGGCGTAAGTGGCGAGCTCCGGCCATTTATCCAGATTGGAAGCCCAAAAAGTGCAAGGGTCTAGTGACACAGTCATGGCTTCAATGTTTACTTGGAGATACTCCTGTACCATCGTCTCTAGCGTTGACTATGTGTCAGACTTCTTGTCTCCTGTGGCCTTGCAAAGGATGGGCTAAAAAAATGGTGAAATGATTCCGCAAAATTGATGTTACCAGCAGATACTGTGTTTCTGTTACGGTTTGAGTGCTGAACACTCGACGGTCCCACGGTTGGCAAATTGGAACTGTAAGATTCACTACGTGCACCACTCCTGTTTTGTGGAAAAGCACATGTAAGATTCTGAAACAGTCTCTGCTGATACTCCTGCATGCATGCATCCCTTTCTATGGCAGGAATTATTTCTGCAAATTTACTTTTGTACCGGGGATCTAACAGTGTGGCAACCCAGTAGTCAGGATTATTTCTAATTCTTCCAATCCAAGGGTCATGTTGCAGGTAGTGCAGAAGGAAGGCACTCATGTGTCTTGCGCATCCAGGAGCACCAAGTCCCTGTTGTGTTGGTGGTGAGGTAACAATCTTGCTTCCTTCCTCTGTCCTCTCCCCCCAACCTCGCACAACAGAAATGTGATCAAGGTCTCCCTCATCTGATGAGTCTTCCATCAGTTCGTCCTCCACTTCTTCCTGGGCTCCTGCACCTTCCTCAACAGTTTGGCTGCTACCATGTGCCAAGGTAAAACCATCTCCCCCACGCTCACATGCCTGCCGCCTTGGTGCTGCCGACCGTCTGGACCTTGCAGATGTTAGCCCTTCCGCATACAACTCCTCCTCCTCTACTTCCTCCAGTTCCTCTTCTGCCACCACCTGACTCCGAATTCTGTTTAACATGTGCTCCAGCATGTAAATCACCAGAATAGTCATGCTGATAATGGCATCGTCAGCACTAAACATCTTCGTCGCCATTTCAAAACTGTGCAGAAGGGTGCATAGGTCCCTGATCTGAGACCATTCCTCCAGCGTGATTTGCCCAACCTCTGGATCTCGTTGGCTCAGGATATATGTCAGAACGTACTGCACCAGGGCGTGTCGGTGCTGTCACAGTCGCTGCAACATGTGCAGAGTTGAATTCCACCGGGTAGGCACATCGCATTTTAGCCGGTGAAATGGCAGGCCCAACGACTTCTGTAGAGATGTAAGTCGCTGAGCTACGGGATGCGCACGGCGGAAGTGAGCACACAGCGACCGTGCCCTCTGCAGAAGGCCATCTAGTCCGGGATAGTGGTCTAAAAATTGCTGGACAACCAGGTTCAACACGTGAGCCATACAAGGCACGTGTGTGACATTGCTCCGTCGAAGGTTCGCACCCAGGTTTGCAGCATAGTCGCACACGGCCTTCCTTGGTTTCAGGTCCAGTGGAGACAACCATTCATGAAACTGGTTCTCCAGAGCTAACCACAACTCCTCAGCTGTGTGACTCACATTTCCCAGACATTTCAAAGTAAAAACCGCCTGATGACGTTGAGCCCTGCTGCCAGCATAGTAAGGAGGTGTGCAGAATCCCTTCTGCGCAGTTAGAAAGCTTGTGGCATGACCAGACAGGCTTTGGGTGAAGGTGGAGGACCGAGAGGAGGTTGAGGAGGCAGAAGCAGTGGAGGAACTTTGAGATAAAGAGGATTGACGCACAACTCGTGGAGACGGCAAGACTTGGACAGCAGCCCCTTGTCCTGCTGTCACCATAGTTACCCAGTGCCCAGTCAGCAACATGTAACGCCCCTGTCCATGCCTACTCGTCCAAGTGTCTGTGGTGAAATGCACCCTGTCACATACAGAGTTTCTCAAAGAAGCAGTGATGTTGTGTGCGACATGCTGGTGGAGCACAAGCACACTTTTCTTTGAGAAATAGTGCCAACTGGGCATCAGGTGCTGGGGCACTGCGACGGACATAATGTCTCGAAAATCCTCTGTGTCCACCAGGCGGAAAGGAAGCATTTCTGTAGCCAAGAGCTTGCAGATGGTGAAATTCAACCTCTTAGCTTTCTCATGGCTAGGAGGAAGTGGTCTTTTACTTGTCCACATCTGAGGGACCGAGGGCTGGCTATGGTGCTTAGACGGGGTTGATAAGGGTGTCCCCGGCAAACTGCCGGTCTGTGAGGAAGATGCAGGCGGACATGTTAGGTTGCCTTGATCCAAAGGTGGTGCTATCGATGTCGGACAGCGCTCAACACCAGCTGGTGTTACCACCTCCAAAGAAAATGATGACCTGCCAATCACGCTGGCTGTTGCGGGTAAAGAGGTGGCAGGTCTGCGTCCCAAAACAGGTGTGACTGCTGTCCCCCCAGTCACAGAGGATGAAGAGGCCACAGATGCATAAGATGCGGAAGACGGCGGTTGGCCCGGCCGGCTAGGCCGCATTGTAGCACAGTGAGCTTCCCACTGCAACTTATGCTTCATGTCCATGTGCCGGTTCATGCATGAAGTACTCAAACTATGTATTTTTTGGCCTCTAATTAGCTTTTGCTGACAAATATTACAGATAATACGAGTTGGGTCATCTTTATCGATCTGAAAAAATGCCCAGGCTATGCAAGGTTTAGCACCCATGCGACCTGAAGAGCCACCACGACTTGTGGTCAGAGGCAGAGTTGTGTTTGAGGGTGCAGTTGTTGACGTGCTTCCAGTACTACGTCTCTGTCCAGGAAGGCGCAACCTGACCTCGTCATCACTAGCATCCTCCTCCACCTCCTCTGCTGACCTCATCTCTTGGCTGACTGTGGGTTGACAGTAAGTGGGATCTCCAACCTCATCATCATCACCCTGTGTGTTATCACACCCATCGTCCTCAGAGCCAACCTCTTCCTGCCCTGACAAAAAACTAAAGTTGTCGCTCCAATCAGGTATTTGAGACTCATCATCGTCTTCCTCATTGTCTCCACCAACAGGAGTTACAGTTTGTGAACGAGGGTCTACATTATGGTCAGAACCTTCTGCGTCTGGTCCTGGATCCGACTTATAAAGATTCTGGGCATCAGTGTAGATCATTTCCTAGTCTGGATTCACAGAAGCTCTGGAGCTGACCTCTGATTCCCCGGCTATAATATGAGTAAACAGCTCTGCAGACTCAACCATCTGTTCTACCCCATACTCAGACGGGCAGCTGGAGACTTGGGAGCTGAGAGGAAGCAAGTGCGATTGGGGTGACACCTCTGAGGACTGAAGTATTTGTGATGTTGAAGTTGAGGTGGAGGAGAGCCCACTTAAAGGAGCACTTGATATCCGTTGAAGAACCTGCTGTTTGTGGGCCTCATCTGGAATTTGTAGCAATTGGCGTGGCCGTAAGAAAGGGATCTTATCACATTGTCCGCTATAAGAAGTAGACATTTTAGTTTGGCTGAAAGATGGTCTTTCTTCTGCAGATGTTACTGTTGTTTTAACACCTACCCCACGGACACAACCTTTTTTCCCCTTCCCAACACGCCTATTCCCCTTTCCACCAGCAGCAGGCCTTTTTCCACTCATTTTGGTGGTTAACTAATTCACAACTCTGGAGTTGTTTGCACAAAAAAACAATGGATGGGAACCGAGCAGAGCTGAGTGGCCAAACTGTGGTATTAGGCCAAAAGTATTGGCTGGGTTAGATGCAGATAAAAATTATATTGAATTTGCAACCTGATGGAGGTCAGTATAGATGGACTAATAGAACAAGTCCCACACACTGCTAGAAGCCTAAATATTTTTTCAGAGCTAGATGCAGAAAAAAAATTAGATTGAATTTGCAACCTGATGGAGGTCAGTATAGATGGACTAATAGACCAAGTCCCACAAACTGCTAGAAGCTGAAATATTTTTTCAGAGCTAGATGCAGATAAAAATTATTTTAAATTTGCAACCTGGTGGAGGTTAGTATAGATGGACTAATAAACCAAGTCCCACACACTGCTAGAAGCCTAAATATTTTCAGTGCTAGATGCAGAAAAAAATTAGATTGAAATTGCAACCTGATGGAGGTCAGTACAGATGGACTAATAGACCAAGTCCCACACACTACTAGAAGCCTAAATATTTTTTCAGAGCTAGATGCAGATAAAATTTATTTTTAATTTGCAACCTGGTGGAGGTTAGTATAGATGGACTAATAGAACAAGTCCCACACACTGCTACAAGCTGAAATATTTTTTTCAGAGCTAGATGCAGAAAAAAATTATATTGAATTTGCAACCTGATGAAGGTCAGTATAGATGGACTAATAGAACAAGTCCCACACACTGCTACAAGCTGAAATATTTTTTCAGAGCTAGATGCAGAAAAAAATTAGATTGAATTTGCAACCTGATGGAGGTCAGTAAAGATGGACTAATAGACCAAGTCCCACACACTGCTAGAAGCCTAAATATTTTTTCAGAGCTAGATGCAGATAAAAATTAATTTTAATTTGCAACCTGGTGGAGGTTAGTATAGATGGACTAATTGACCAAGTCCCACACACTGCTAGAAGTTGAAATATTTTCAGAGCTGGATGCTGAAAAAAATTAGATTGAATTTGCAACCTGATGGAGGTTAGTATAGATGGACTAATAGATCAAGACCCACAAACTTCTAGAAGCCTAAATATTTTTTCAGAGCTAGATGCAGATAAAAATTATTTTTAATTTGCAACCTGGTGGAGGTCAGTATAGATGGACTAATAGAACAAGTCCCACACACTGCTACAAGCTGAAATATTTTTTCAGAGCTAGATACAGAAATAAAATAGATTGAATATGCAACCTGATGGAGATCAGTATAGATGAACTAATTGAACAAGTCACACACACTGCTACAAGCTGAAATATTTTTTCAGAGCTAGCTGCAGAAAAAAATTAGATTGAATTTGCAACCTGATGGAGGTCAGTATAGATGGACTAATAGACCATGTCCCACACACTGCTAGAAGCCTAAATATTTTTTCAGCGCTATATGCAGAAAAAAATTAGATTGAATTTGCAACCTGATGGTGGTCAGTATAGATGGACTAATTGACCAAGTCCCACACACTGCTAGAAGCCTAAATATTTTTTCTGAGCTAGATGCAGAAAAAAATTAGATTGAATTTGCAACATGATGGAGGTCAGTATAGATGGACTAATTGACCAAGTCCCACACACTGCTAGAAGTTGAAATATTTTCAGAGCTAGATGCTGAAAAAAATTAGATTGAATTTGCAACCTGATGGAGGTTAGTATAGATGGACTAATAGATCAAGACCCACACACTGCTAGAAGCCTAAATATTTTTTCAGAGCTAGATGCAGATAAAAATTATTTTTAATTTGCAACCTGGTGGAGGTTAGTATAGATGGACTAATAGAACAAGTCCCACACACTGCTACAACCTGAAATATTTTTTCAGAGCTAGATACAGAAAAAAATTAGATAGAATTTGCCACCTGATGGAGGTCAGTATAGATGAACTAATAGAACAAGTCCCACACACTGCTACAAGCTGAAATAATTTTTCAGAGCTAGATGCAGAAAAAAATTAGATTGAATTTGCAACCTGATGGAGGTCAGTATAGATGGACTAATAGACCAAGTCCCACACACTGCTAGAAGCCTAAATATTTTTTCAGAGCTAGATGCAGAAAAAAATTAGATTGAATTTGCAACCTGATGGAGGTCAGTATAGATGGACTGATTGACCAAGTCCCACACACTGCTAGAAGCCTGAATATTTTTTCTGAGCTAGATGCACAAAAAAATTAGATTGAATTTGCGACCTGATGGAGGTCAGTATAGATGGACTAATAGACCAAGTCCCACACACTGCTAGAAGCCTAAATAATTTCAGAGCTAGATGCAGAAAAAAATTAGATTGAATTTGCAACCTGATGGAGTTCAGTATAGATGGACTAATAGACCAAGTCCCACACACTGCTAGAAGCCTAAATATTTTTTCAGAGCTAGATGCAGTAAAAAATTAGATTGAATTTGCAACCTGATGGAGGTCAGTTTAGATGGACTAATAGACCAAGTCCCACATACTGCTAGAAGCCTAAATATTTTTTCAGAGCTAGATGCAGATAAAAATTATTTTTAATTTGCAACCTGGTGGAGGTTAGTATAGATGGACTAATAAAACAAGTCCCACACACTGCTAGAAGCTGAAATATTTTTTCAGAGCTAGATGCAGATAAAAATTATATTGAATTTCCAGCCTGATGGAGGTTAGTATAGATGGACTAATAGAACAAGTCCCACACACTGCTAGAAGCCTAAATATTTTTTCAGAGCTCGATGCAGAAAAATATTATATTGAATTTGCAACCTGGTGGAGGTTAGTATAAATGGACTAATAGAATGATGCTATGCCCAAAAGGTTTTACTTCACTAGGTGCAGTAAAAAAATTTGCATTCTATACACACGTGGGGTAGCTTGCAACACAGATAGGCTACTCCACTAACTAACACACTCTGCAATAGGCCAAAAAGGATTTGCTTTGCTAGATTTAGCCAAATGCTGTGAAAAAAACTTGCACAGCACTGGTACAGACCTGCCTGGCAAAAAATGAAAGGAACTGATTTAACCTAGCCCTGAAAACGACTGCAATTACAATTAGTCTTTACTAGAGATGAGCGTTGTTCTACTCGAACTGTTCGCCAATCTCAAATTCGAGCTGTTTTTTGCGGTGTTCGAGCCGGTCGGCGAACACGAACAATTTGAGAAAAATTCGGCTGTTCGAGGTTATGTTCGATAACTGTTCGTGCACCAAAATCATAACTGGATTTTTTCTCAGTAATGATGAAAATTAATGTTAATACGCAGTTTGAGTGTACAGCGGGGCGGGGGGAGGGGCAGGGGATGGATCTCTGCAGGAACAATGAAGATCTCCATTTTTTTTTCTCTTTCCCGCATTTGCAGTGGGGAGGTGCAATCTGTCAGCCTATCAGCAGCGCACACACGGAGCGAAGTGCTTTTTTTCACACAAGCAAGGGCATGTGTGATTGGCAGTGTATGTCACATGTCCTTGCCCTATAAGACCAAGCCATTTTCCCCGTCGCCACCATTTTCTCACTGCTGCAGCTGCGTGTTAGACGGCACCGCTGTTGCTGTGTGCGCTATACCTTGTTAATTTCAAGCCAATTTTCGCACAAATATACAGATAGCTTGGGAGTAGGGAATAGTTGTGATTGCAGTCCTTTTAAGGACTAGGTTACAGCATTTCCTACGACTTTTATCAGGCAGGTCTGTGCTCTTAAATAGATAGATTGTGGGAGTAAAGACTAATTGTAATTGGAGTCCTTTTCAGGACTAGGTTACATCAGTTCCTATCAGTTTTTGCCAGGCAGGTCTGTGCCAGTGCTGTGCAAGTTTTTTTCACAGCATTTGGCTGAATCTAGCAAAGCTAATCCTTTTTGGCCTATTGCAGAGTGTGTTAGTCAGTGGAGTAGCCTATCTGTGTTGCAAGATATACCACCTGTGTATAGAATACCAATTTTTTTACTGCACCTAGTGAAGTAAAATCTTTTGGGCATAGCATCATTCTATTAGTCCATCTATACTGACCTCCATCAGGTTGCAAACTGAATATAATTTTTTTCTGCATCTAGCTCTGAAAAAATATTTGGGCTTCTAGCAGTGTGTGGGACTTGGTCTATTAGTCCATCTATACTGACCTCCATCAGGTTGCAAATTAAAAATAATTTTTTTCTTCATTTAGCTCTGAAAAAATATTTGGGCTTCTAGCAGTGTGTGGGACTTGTTCTATTAGTCCTTCTATACTGACCTCCAGCAGGTTGCAAATTGAATATAATTTATTTCTGCATCTAGCTCTGAAAAAATATTTGGGCTTCTAGCGGTGTGTGGGACTTGGTCTATTAGTCCATCTATACTGACCTCCATCAGGTTGCAAATTAAAAATAATTTTTTTCTGCATCTAGCTCTGAAAAAATATTTGGGCTTCTAGCAGTGTGTGGGACTTGGTCTATTAGTCCATCTATACTGACCTCCATCAGGTTGCAAATTAAAAATAATTTTTTTCTTCATTTATCTCTGAAAAAATATTTGGGCTTCTAGCAGCGTGTGGGACTTGTTCTATTAGTCCATCTATACTGACCTCCATCAGGTTGCAAATTAAAAATAATTTTTTTCTGCATCTAGCTCTGAAAAAATATTTGGGCTTCTAGCAGTGTGTGGGACTTGGTCTATTAGTCCATCTATACTGACCTCCATCAGGTTGCAAATTAAAAATAATTTTTTTCTGCATCTAGCTCTGAAAAAATATTTGGGCTTCTAGCAGTGTGTGGGACTTGGTCTATTAGTCCATCTATACTGACCTCCATCAGGTTGCAAATTGAATAAAAAAAATTTCTGCATCTAGCTCTGAAAAAATATTTGGGCTTCTAGCGGTGTGTGGGACTGGGTCTATTAGTCCATCTATACTGACCTCCATCAGGTTGCAAATTAAAAATAATTTTTTTCTGCATCTAGCTCTGAAAAAATATTTGGGCTTCTAGCGGTGTGTGGGACTTGGTCTATTAGTCCATCTATACTGACCTCCATCAGGTTGCAAATTAAAAATAATTTTTTTCTTCATTTAGCTCTGAAAAAATATTTGGGCTTCTAGCAGTGTGTAGGACTTGTTCTATTAGTCCTTCTATACTGACGTCCAGCAGGTTGCAAATTGAATATAATTTTTTTCTGCATCTAGCTCTGAAAAAATATTTGGGCTTCTAGCGGTGTGTGGGACTTGGTCTATTAGTCCATCTATACTGACCTCCATCAGGTTGCAAATTAAAAATAATTTTTTTCTGCATCTAGCTCTGAAAAAATATTTGGGCTTCTAGCAGTGTGTGGGACTTGGTCTATTAGTCCATCTATACTGACCTCCATCAGGTTGCAAATTAAAAATAATTTTTTTCTGCATCTAGCTCTGAAAAAATATTTGGGCTTCTAGCAGTGTGTGGGACTTGGTCTATTAGTCCATCTATACTGACCTCCATCAGGTTGCAAATTAAAAATAATTTTTTTCTTCATTTAGCTCTGAAAAAATATTTGGGCTTCTAGCAGTGTGTGGGACTTGTTCTATTAGTCCTTCTATACTGACCTCCAGCAGGTTGCAAATTGAATATAATTTTTTTCTGCATCTAGCTCTGAAAAAATATTTGGGATTCTAGCGGTGTGTGGGACTTGGTCTATTAGTCCATCTATACTGACCTCCATCAGGTTGCAAATTAAAAATAATTTTTTTCTGCATCTAGCTCTGAAAAAATATTTGGGCTTCTAGCGGTGTGTGGGACTTGGTCTATTAGTCCATCTATACTGACCTCCATCAGGTTGCAAATTAAAAATAATTTTTTTCTGCATCTAGCTCTGAAAAAATATTTGGGCTTCTAGCAGTGTCTGGGACTTGGTCTATTAGTCCATCTATACTGACCTCCATCAGGTTGCAAATTGAATAAAAAAATTTTCTGCATCTAGCTCTGAAAAAATATTTGGGCTTCTAGCGGTGTGTGGGACTTGGTCTATTAGTCCATCTATACTGACCTCCATCAGGTTGCAAATTAAAAATAATTTTTTTCTGCATCTAACCCAGCCAATAGTTTTGGCCTAATACCACAGTTTGGCCACTCAGCTCTGCTCGGTTACCATCCATTGTTTTTTTGTGCAAACAACTCCAGAGTTGTGAATTAGTTAACCACCAAAATGAGTGGAAAAAGGCCTGCTGCTGGTGGAAAGGGGAATAGGCGTGTTGGGAAGGGGAAAAAAGGTTGTGTCCGTGGGGTAGGTGCAGAAAAAAGACCATCTTCCAGCCAAATTAAAATGTCTACTTCTTTTAGCGGACAATGTGATAAGATCCCTTTCTTACGGCCACGCCAATCGCTACAAATTCCAGATGAGGCACAAAAACAGCAGGTGCTTCAACGGATATCAAGTGCTCCTTTAAGTGGGCTCTCCTCCACATCAACTTCAACATCACAAATACTCCAGTCCTCAAAGGTGTCACCCAAATCGCACTTGCTTCCTCACAGCTCCCAAATCTCCAGCTGCCCGTCTGAGTATGAGGTAGAACAGATGGTTGAGTCTGCAGAGCTGTTTACTCATACTATAGCCTGGGAATCAGAGGTCGACTCCAGCGCTTCTGTGAATCCAGACGAGGAAATGATCTGCACTGATGCCCAGAATCTTTATGAGTCGGATCCAGGACCAGACGCAGAAGGATCTGACCATAATGTAGACCCTCATTCCCAAACTGTAACTCCTGTTGGTGGAGACAATGAGGAAGACGATGATAAGACTCAAATACCTGATTGGAGCGACAACTTTAGTTTTTTGTCAGGACAGGAACAGGTTGGCTCTGAGGACGACGGGTGTGATAACGCACAGGGTGATGATGATGAGGTCGGAGATCCCACTTACTGTCAACCCACAGTCAGCCAAGAGATGAGGTCAGCAGAGGAGGTGGAGGAAGATGCTAGTGACGACGAGGTCAGGTTGCGCCTTCCTGGACAGAGACGTAGTACTGGAAGCACGTCAACAACTGCATCCTCAAACACAACTCTGCCTCTCACCACAAGTCGTGGTGGCTCTTCAGGTCACATGGGTGCTAAGCCTTGCATAGCCTGGGCATTTTTTCAGATCGATAAAGATGACCCAACTCGTGTTATCTGTAACATTTGTCAGCAAAAGCTAAGTAGAGGCCAAAAAATACATAGTTTGAGTACTTCATGCATGAACCGGCACATGGACATGAAGCATAAGTTGCAGTGGGAAGCTCAGTGTGCTACAATGCGGTCTAGCCGGCCGGGCCAACCACCGTCTGCCATATCTTGTGCATCCGCGGCCTCTTCATCCTCTGTGACTGGGGGGACAGCAGTCACACCTGTTTTGGGGCGCAGACCTGCCACCTCTTTACCCGCAACAGCCAGCGTGATTGGCAGGTCATCATTTTCTTTGGAGGTGGTAACACCAGCTGGTCTTGAGCGCTGTCCGACATCGATAGCACCACCTTTGGATCAAGGCAACCTAACATGTCCGCCTGCATCTTCCTCACAGACCGGCAGTTTGCCGGGGACACCCTTATCAACCCCGTCTAAGCACAATAGCCAGCCCTCGGTCCCTCAGATGTGGACAAGTAAAAGACCATTTCCTCCTAGCCATGAGAAAGCTAAGAGGTTGAATTTCACCATCTGCAAGCTCTTGGCTACAGAAATGCTGCCTTTCCGCCTGGTGGACACAGAGGATTTTCGAGACCTTATGTCCGTCGCAGTGCCCCAGTACCAGATGCCCAGTCGGCACTACTTCTCAAAGAAAGGTGTGCCTGCGCTCCACCAGCATGTCGCACACAACATCACCGCTTCTTTGAGAAACTCTGTGTGTGACAGGGTGCATTTCACCACAGACACTTGGACGAGTAGGCATGGACAGGGGCGTTACATGTCGCTGACTGGGCACTGGGTAACTATGGTGACAGCAGGACAAGGGGCTGCTGTCCAAGTCTTGCTGTCCCCACGAGTTGTGCGTCAATCCTCTTTATGTCATTTTTCCTCCACTGCTTCTGCCTCCTCAACCTCCTCTCGGTCTTCCACCTGCACCCAAAGGCTGTCTGGTCATGCCACAAGCTTTCTAACTGCGCAGAAGGGATCCTGCACACCTCCTTACTATGCTGGCAGTAGGGCTCAACGTCATCAGGCGGTTTTTACATTGAAATGTCTGGGAAATGTGAGTCACACAGCTGAGGAGTTGTGGTCAGCTCTGGAGAACCAATTTCATGAATGGTTGTCTCCACTGGACCTGAAACCAGGGAAGGCCGTGTGCGACAATGCTGCAAACCTGGGTGCGGCCCTTCGCCGGGGCAATGTCACACACGTGCCTTGTATGGCTCACGTGTTGAACCTGGTTGTCCAGCAATTTTTAGCCCACTATCCCAGACTAGATGGCCTTCTGCAGAGGGCACGGTCGCTGTGTGCTCACTTCCGCCGTTCGCATCCCGCAGCTCAGCGACTTACATCTCTACAGAAGTCGTTGGGCCTGCCACTTCACCGGCTAAAATGCGATGTGCCTACCCGGTGAAATTCAACTCTGCACATGTTGCAGCGACTGTGGCAGCACCGACAAGCCCTGGTGCAATACGTTCTGACGTATAGCCTGGGCCAACGAGATTCAGAGGTGGGGCAAATCACGCTGGAGGAGTGGTCTCAGATCAGGGACCTATGCACCCTTCTGCACAGTTTTGAAATGGCGACGAAGATGTTTAGTGCTGACGATGCCATTATCAGCATGACTATTCCGGTGATTTACATGCTGGAGCACATGTTAAACAGAATTCGGAGTCAGGTGGTGGCACAAGAGGAGGTGGAGGAAGTAGAGGAGGAGGAGTTGTATGCGGAAGGGCTAACATCTGCAAGGTCCAGACGGTCGGCAGCACCAGGGCGGCAGGCATGTGAGGGTGGGGGAGATGATTTTACCAGGGCGCATGGTAGCAGCCAAACTAGTGAGGAAGGTGCAGGAGCCCAGGAAGAAGTGGAGGACGAACTGATGGAAGACTCATCAGATGAGGGAGACCTTGATCACATTTCTGTTGTGCGAGGTTGGGGGGAGAGGACAGAGGAAGGAAGCATGATTGTTACCTCGCCACCAACACAACAGGGACTTGGTGCTCCTGGATGCGCAACACACATGAGTGCCTTCTTGCTGCACTACCTGCAACATGACCCTCGAATTGTGAGAATTAGAAATAATCCTGACTACTGGGTTGCCACACTGTTAGATCCCCGGTACAAAAGTAAATTTGCAGAAATTATTCCTGCCATAGAAAGGGATGCACGCATGCAGGAGTATCAGCAGAGACTGTTGCAGAATCTTACATGTGCTTTTCCACAAAATACCAGTGGTGCACGTAGTGAATCTCACAGTTCCAACTTGCCAACCGTGGGACCGTCAAGTGTTCAGCACTCAAACCGTAACAGAACCACAGTATCTGCTGGTAACATCAATTTTGCGGAATCATTTCACCACTTTTTTAGCCCATCCTTTGCAAGGCCACAGGAGACAAGAAGTCTGACACATAGTCAACGCCTAGAGACGATGGTACAGTAGTATCTCCAAGTAAACATTGAAGCCACGACTGTGTCACTGGACCCTTGCTCTTTTTGGGCTTCCAATCTGGATAAATGGCCGGAGCTAGCCACTTACGCCTTGGAGATCTTGTCATGCCCCGCAGCCAGCGTTCTGTCTGAACGTGTGTTCAGCGCTGCTGGTGGTGTGCTGACAGATAAGCGCACGCGGCTCTCCACTGATAATGTAGACAGACTCCCGTTCATAAAGATGAACAAATCATGGATCCGAAACGACTTTTCTACCCCTGTGTCATCCTGGGGAGAGTAAAAGCTTGATGATTGGTTAAAATCACCCTACCAACCGTTTTAAGCTTTCAAATTACTAATCATGTTTATCTGTATCTTGACTGGAAAATAATTTGGGCTTTGTAGCAGTGTGCAGCACTGATCCTATTAGGCCATCTATAATAAGCTTCACCAGATTTAAAATTAAAAATAATTTTTAGCTGCATCTAGCCCGGAAAATAATTTTGGGGCTCCGAGATGCGCAAGACACATAAGTGCCTTCTTGCTGCACTACCTGCAGCATGACCCTCATATTGTCAGAATTCGAAGTAATCATGACTAGAGATGAGCGTTGTTCTACTCGAACTGTTCGCCAATCTCAAATTCGAGCTGTTTTGGGCGGTGTTCGAGCCGGTCGGCGAACACGAACAATTTGAGAAAAATTCGGCTGTTCGAGGTTATGTTCGATAACTGTTCGTGCACCAAAATCATAACTGGATTTTTTCTCAGTAATGATGAAAATTAATGTTAATACGCAGTTTGAGTGTACAGCGGGGCGGGGGGAGGGGCAGGGGATGGATCTCTGCAGGAACAATGAAGATCTCCATTTTTTTTTCTCTTTCCCGCATTTGCAGTGGGGAGGTGCAATCTGTCAGCCTATCAGCAGCGCACACACGGAGCGAAGTGCTTTTTTTCACATAAGCAAGGGCATGTGTGATTGGCAGTGTATGTCACATGTCCTTGCCCTATAAGACCCAGCCATTTTCCCCGTCGCCACCATTTTCTCACTGCTGCAGCTGCGTGTTAGACGGCACCGCTGTTGCTGTGTGCGCTATACCTTGTTAATTTCAAGCCAATTTTCGCACAAATATACAGATAGCTTGGGAGTAGGGAATAGTTGTGATTGCAGTCCTTTTAAGGACTAGGTTACAGCATTTCCTACGACTTTTATCAGGCAGGTCTGTGCTCTTAAATAGATAGATTGTGGGAGTAAAGACTAATTGTAATTGGAGTCCTTTTCAGGACTAGGTTACATCAGTTCCTATCAGTTTTTGCCAGGCAGGTCTGTGCCAGTGCTGTGCAAGTTTTTTTCACAGCATTTGGCTGAATCTAGCAAAGCTAATCCTTTTTGGCCTATTGCAGAGTGTGTTAGTCAGTGGAGTAGCCTATCTGTGTTGCAAGATATACCACCTGTGTATAGAATACCAATTTTTTTACTGCACCTAGTGAAGTAAAATCTTTTGGGCATAGCATCATTCTATTAGTCCATCTATACTGACCTCCATCAGGTTGCAAACTGAATATAATTTTTTTCTGCATCTAGCTCTGAAAAAATATTTGGGCTTCTAGCGGTGTGTGGGACTTGGTCTATTAGTCCATCTATACTGACCTCCATCACGTTGCAAATTAAAAATAATTTTTTTCTGCATCTAGCTCTGAAAAAATATTTGGGCTTCTAGCAGTGTGTGGGACTTGGTCTATTAGTCCATCTATACTGACCTCCATCAGGTTGCAAATTAAAAATAATTTTTTTCTGCATCTAGCTCTGAAAAAATATTTGGGCTTCTAGCAGTGTGTGGGACTTGGTCTATTAGTCCATCTATACTGACCTCCATCAGGTTGCAATTTAAAAATAATTTTTTTCTTCATTTATCCCTGAAAAAATATTTGGGCTTCTAGCAGCGTGTGGGACTTGTTCTATTAGTCCATCTATACTGACCTCCATCAGGTTGCAAATTAAAAATAATTTTTTTCTGCATCTAGCTCTGAAAAAATATTTGGGCTTCTAGCAGTGTGTGGGACTTGGTCTATTAGTCCATCTATACTGACCTCCATCAGGTTGCAAATTGAATAAAAAAATTTTCTGCATCTAGCTCTGAAAAAATATTTGGGCTTCTAGCGGTGTGTGGGACTTGGTCTATTAGTCCATCTATACTGACCTCCATCAGGTTGCAAATTAAAAATAATTTTTTTCTGCATCTAGCTCTGAAAAAATATTTGGGCTTCTAGCAGTGTGTGGGACTTGGTCTATTAGTCCATCTATACTGACCTCCATCAGGTTGCAAATTAAAAATAATTTTTTTCTGCATCTAGCTCTGAAAAAATATTTGGGCTTCTAGCAGTGTGTGGGACTTGGTCTATTAGTCCATCTATTCTGACCTCCATCAGGTTGCAAATTAAAAATAATTTTTTTCTTCATTTATCTCTGAAAAAATATTTGGGCTTCTAGCAGCGTGTGGGACTTGTTTTATTAGTCCATCTATACTGACCTCCATCAGGTTGCAAATTAAAAATAATTTTTTTCTGCATCTAGCCCAGCCAATAGTTTTGGCCTAATACCACAGTTTGGCCACTCAGCTCTGCTCGGTTACCATCCATTGTTTTTTTGTGCAAACAACTCCAGAGTTGTGAATTAGTTAACCACCAAAATGAGTGGAAAAAGGCCTGCTGCTGGTGGAAAGGGGAATAGGCGTGTTGGGAAGGGGAAAAAAGGTTGTGTCCGTGGGGTAGGTGCAGAAGAAAGACCATCTTCCAGCCAAACTAAAATGTCTACTTCTTTTAGCGGACAATGTGATAAGATCCCTTTCTTACAGCCACGCCAATCGCTACAAATTCCAGATGAGGCACAAAAACAGCAGGTGCTTCAACGGATATCAAGTGCTCCTTTAAGTGGGCTCTCCTCCACATCAACTTCAACATCACAAATACTCCAGTCCTCAAAGGTGTCACCCAAATCGCACTTGCTTCCTCACAGCTCCCAAATCTCCAGCTGCCCGTCTGAGTATGAGGTAGAACAGATGGTTGAGTCTGCAGAGCTGTTTACTCATACTATAGCCTGGGAATCAGAGGTCGACTCCAGCGCTTCTGTGAATCCAGACGAGGAAATGATCTGCACTGATGCCCAGAATCTTTATGAGTCGGATCCAGGACCAGACGCAGAAGGTTCTGACCATAATGTAGACCCTCATTCCCAAACTGTAACTCCTGTTGGTGGAGACAATGAGGAAGACGATGATAAGACTCAAATACCTGATTGGAGCGACAACTTTAGTTTTTTGTCAGGGCAGGAACAGGTTGGCTCTGAGGACGACGGGTGTGATAACGCACAGGGTGATGATGATGAGGTCGGAGATCCCACTTACTGTCAACCCACAGTCAGCCAAGAGATGAGGTCAGCAGAGGAGGTGGAGGAAGATGCTAGTGACGACGAGGTCAGGTTGCGCCTTCCTGGACAGAGACGTAGTACTGGAAGCACGTCAACAACTGCATCCTCAAACACAACTCTGCCTCACACCACAAGTCGTGGTGGCTCTTCAGGTCGCATGGGTGCTAAGCCTTGCATAGCCTGGGCATTTTTTCAGATCGATAAAGATGACCCAACTCGTGTTATCTGTAACATTTGTCAGCAAAAGCTAAGTAGAGGCCAAAAAATACATAGTTTGAGTACTTCATGCATGAACCGGCACATGGACATGAAGCATAAGTTGCAGTGGGAAGCTCAGTGTGCTACAATGCGGCCTAGCCGGCCGGGCCAATCACCGTCTGCCATATCTTGTGCATCCGCGGCCTCTTCATCCTCTGTGACTGGGGGGACAGCAGTCACACCTGTTTTGGGGCGCAGACCTGCCACCTCTTTACCCGCAACAGCCAGCGTGATTGGCAAGTCATCATTTTCTTTGGAGGTGGTAACACCAGCTGGTGTTGAGCGCTGTCCGACATCGATAGCACCACCTTTGGATCAAGGCAACCTAACATGTCCGCCTGCATCTTCCTCACAGACTGGCAGTTTGCCGGGGACACCCTTATCAACCCCGTCTAAGCACAATAGCCAGCCCTCGGTCCCTCAGATGTGGACAAGTAAAAGACCATTTCCTCCTAGCCATGAGAAAGCTAAGAGGTTAAATTTCACCATCTGCAAGCTCTTGGCTACAGAAATGCTGCCTTTCCGCCTGGTGGACACAGAGGATTTTCGAGACCTTATGTCCGTCGCAGTGCCCCAGTACCAGATGCCCAGTTGGCACTACTTCTCAAAGAAAGGTGTGCCTGCGCTCCACCAGCATGTCGCACACAACATCACTGCTTCTTTGAGAAACTCTGTGTGTGACAGGGTGCATTTCACCACAGACACTTGGACGAGTAGGCATGGACAGGGGCGTTACATGTCGCTGACTGGGCACTGGGTAACTATGGTGACAGCAGGACAAGGGGCTGCTGTCCAAGTCTTGCCGTCCCCACGAGTTGTGCGTCAATCCTCTTTATGTCAAAGTTCCTCCATTGCTTCTGCCTCCTCAACCTCCTCTCGGTCTTCCACCTGCACCCAAAGGCTGTCTGGTCATGCCACAAGCTTTCTAACTGCGCAGAAGGGATCCTGCACACCTCCTTACTATGCTGGCAGTAGGGCTCAACGTCATCAGGCGGTTTTTACATTGAAATGTCTGGGAAATGTGAGTCACACAGCTGAGGAGTTGTGGTCAGCTCTGGAGAACCAATTTCATGAATGGTTGTCTCCACTGGACCTGAAACCAGGGAAGGCCGTGTGCGACAATGCTGCAAACCTGGGTGCGGCCCTTCGCCGGGGCAATGTCACACACGTGCCTTGTATGGCTCACGTGTTGAACCTGGTTGTCCAGCAATTTTTAGCCCACTATCCCAGACTAGATGGCCTTCTGCAGAGAGCACGGTCGCTGTGTGCTCACTTCCGCCGTTCGCATCCCGCAGCTCAGCGACTTACATCTCTACAGAAGTCGTTGGGCCTGCCACTTCACCGGCTAAAATGCGATGTGCCTACCCGGTGGAATTCAACTCTGCACATGTTGCAGCGACTGTGGCAGCACCGACAAGCCCTGGTGCAATACGTTCTGACGTATAGCCTGGGCCAACGAGATTCAGAGGTGGGGCAAATCACGCTGGAGGAGTGGTCTCAGATCAGGAACCTATGCACCCTTCTGCACAGTTTTGAAATGGCGACGAAGATGTTTAGTGCTGACGATGCCATTATCAGCATGACTATTCCGGTGATTTACATGCTGGAGCACATGTTAAACAGAATTCGGAGTCAGGTGGTGGCACAAGAGGAGGTGGAGGAAGTAGAGGAGGAGGAGTTGTATGCGGAAGGGCTAACATCTGCAAGGTCCAGACGGTCGGCAGCACCAAGGCGGCAGGCATGTGAGGGTGGGGGAGATGGTTTTACCAGGGCGCATGGTAGCAGCCAAACTAGTGAGGAAGGTGCAGGAGCCCAGGAAGAAGTGGAGGACGAACTGATGGAAGACTCATCAGATGAGGGAGACCTTGATCACATTTCTGTTGTGCGAGGTTGGGGGGAGAGGACAGAGGAAGGAAGCATGATTGTTACCTCGCCACCAACACAACAGGGACTTGGTGCTCCTGGATGCGCAACACACATGAGTGCCTTCTTGCTGCACTACCTGCAACATGACCCTCGAATTGTGAGAATTAGAAATAATCCTGACTACTGGGTTGCCACACTGTTAGATCCCCGGTACAAAAGTAAATTTGCAGAAATTATTCCTGCCATAGAAAGGGATGCACGCATGCAGGAGTATCAGCAGAGACTGTTGCAGAATCTTACATGTGCTTTTCCACAAAATACCAGTGGTGCACGTAGTGAATCTCACAGTTCCAACTTGCCAACCGTGGGACCGTCAAGTGTTCAGCACTCAAACCGTAACAGAACCACAGTATCTGCTGGTAACATCAATTTTGCGGAATCATTTCACCACTTTTTTAGCCCATCCTTTGCAAGGCCACAGGAGACAAGAAGTCTGACACATAGTCAACGCCTAGAGACGATGGTACAGGAGTATCTCCAAGTAAACATTGAAGCCACGACTGTGTCACTGGACCCTTGCTCTTTTTGGGCTTCCAATCTGGATAAATGGCCGGAGCTAGCCACTTACGCCTTGGAGATCTTGTCATGCCCCGCAGCCAGCGTTCTGTCTGAACGTGTGTTCAGCGCTGCTGGTGGTGTGCTGACAGATAAGCGCACGCGGCTCTCCACTGATAATGTAGACAGACTCACGTTCATAAAGATGAACAAATCATGGATCCGAAACGACTTTTCTACCCCTGTGTCATCCTGGGGAGAGTAAAAGCTTGATGATTGGTTAAAATCACCCTACCAACCGTTTTAAGCTTTCAAATTACTAATCATGTTTATCTGTATCTTGACTGGAAAATAATTTGGGCTTTGTAGCAGTGTGCAGCACTGATCCTATTAGGCCATCTATAATAAGCTTCACCAGATTTAAAATTAAAAATAATTTTTAGCTGCATCTAGCCCGGAAAATAATTTTGGGGCTCCGAGATGCGCAAGACACATAAGTGCCTTCTTGCTGCACTACCTGCAGCATGACCCTCATATTGTCAGAATTCAAAGTAATCATGACTACTGGGTTGCCACACTCTTAGATCCCCCAAACTTTTCGATCAACCTTTTCATTTTAATAAAGACCCAAAAAATGGTCATTTTTGAAATTATAAGCATTAGCAGGTTGTTAGAAACTGAAATCAAACAGTTTTCAACTCAAAACTTTATTCTAGGTGATGTTACATTTTCACATAGGACCCCTTGTTCGAAAGGAGCTTCTGAACTCTCTCGTCCATTGAATTTGTCAGGTTTTGGATGGTTTCTGCTTCAATTGTTTTGCATGAGGACAGAATACCCTCCCAGAGCTGTTGCTTAGATGTGAACTGCCTCCCGCCATCATAGACACTCCTTTTAATGATGCTCCAAAGGTTCTGAATGGGGTAGAGGTCAGGGGAGCATGGGGGTCACACCATAAGTTTGTCCCCTTTTATGCCCATATCAGCCAGAGATGCAGATGTTTTATGTGCAGCATGAGATGGTGCATTATCATGCAGAAAAATGATCTTGCTGTGAAATACACGGTTCTTCTTCTTGAACCATGGCAGGAAGTGCTGTTTGAGAAAATCCACATACATTATGGAGTTCATCTTTAGCGCCTTCAGGGATCCTAAAGGGGCCGACAATCTCTCTCCCCATGATTCCAGCTCAAAACATTACTCCACCTCCTCCTTGTTGGCACTGTAGCCGTGTTTGCGTGGGGTGTCCATCAACCAGCCATCCTCCACTCCATTCATCTGGACCATCGAGCGCTGCACGGCACTCATCCGTGAACAAAACAGTTTTGAAATCAGTCTTCATGTAATGTTTGGCCCACTGGAGCCGTTTCTGCTTGTGTGAAGTGGATAGAGGAGGTCGACAGGATGGCATATGCACAGCTGCAAACCTCTGAAGGACCCTGCATCTTGTTGTTCGGGGGACGTTGGAGGCACAAGCAGCTTCAAAAACTTGTCTGCTGCTATGACAAAGCTTTTTTGCCGCTGCTGTTTCAACCTGACGTAATTGCCTGTAGGAAAGAGTCCTCAATTTGCCCTTATCAGCACGCACACGTGTGTACTGTGAATCAGCTACATACTTCTTGATTGCCAAGACACTTCATCCTGATCATCGCACAATGTTGATTGTAGTCATGCCTTGACCTAAACACTCCACAATTTGTTGCTTCTCAGCAGCCGACACATCCTTTTTCTTTCCCATTTTGGCAGAAAATGTAGGCTGCTTAATAATGTGAGAGAGCCTTCTTAAGTAGTCTTGCCTTTCATTGGACACACCTGCCAAACTAATTAGCACAGGTGTCTGCAATTGCTTACAGTGATATAAAGAGCCCTGACACACATCACCATCAATGAGTTTAACTGACAAACAAACAAATTCTTCCCTTATCACTCCTAAACACTTTTTGCATAATAATTTGGAACGCGGTGTACATGTGCTTTTCCACAAAACACCAGTGGTTCACGTAGTGAATCTTACAGTTCTAACTTGCCAACCGTGGTCTGTATGGAATTGTTCAATAAAGGGCCCAAAATTAAGATAACATAGATGGGAGAGGTCTCTATGAATAGGAATTCCTAAGTATTTGATACCCTGTGAGGGCCAGGCAAAGGGAAAGTTGGACTGGATGGAATCCTATATGGATTTAGGGAGGGAGACATCGAGGGCCTCAGACTTCGCTGCATTGATTTTAAAATTTTACCATGTAACAAAGTGATCTATTTCAGCCATAACAGCAGGGATGGATATATGTGATTGAGTGATATATACTAGGACATCATCAGCAAATAGAGAGCACTTGTACTCGGTGCCTCCCACCTCAATCCACCTAATATTGGGGTTATGGCGAATTGATGAGAGCAGGTGCTCCGTCACTAGGATGTATAAGAGAGGGGACAGAGGACATCCCTGCCTTGTCCCATTGGTGATTGTGAAAGGTGATGAAAATGTTCTGACGCACCCCCTGGGCCTTGGGACACCCGGAGCCGGACACTTTTTGGTGGATGCTGGTGGTTGTAGTCTTCGTGGCGGCGATCCGGTTCCGTGGCTCAGGGCGGTCAAACCAGTGGCGGAACTATTTATGTGGTTTTGATGTTTAAATGTCCGACTACGCCACCCGTGGATTGCGGTCAGAGTGAACCGCCGCTACAGGGCAGACCACTAAGGCTGGTGTTGTGGGTGCAGCAGAGCGTAGCATAACTCCCCACGGGAGGAGTATAGCCTCAGGGCAGTGTATGCGGAGGATGGGGGTGATGGTGCAGGGCAGCAGCAGTAACGACACGGAGTCAGTGATGCAGTTCAGGGCCTTTACTCACAGTTCTTATTATCCAGACCACGTCTGCAGGTAACGGCTGCCCACGTCGTACTGTGCTCACCAGGTGAGGGGCTCAGACAACTCCCAGATAACTTTGGAGCGCTTCACAGGACCCCCTTTGTGTGTCCTTTGTCTGGCCTTTCTTACCAACACTTCTGTCCGGCTGCCTCGGGCCTCCTCTTGGTAAACTTGGCGCCAGTTTCCCTGACCCTATGTGGTGCCTTTCTAGCGGGTGGAGCAAGGGGCTGCGCCACATAAAATGTCAGAGCCTCCGGTTTCTAGCTGAGGGTCGTTTCCTGCCTCCACTAGTTCGGGGACCGGTCTCCCCCTTTGGCCTGACCCCTCCACGCAGGTGGATTCGGGCGTGCGGTGGCGACTCGCCCGTCCGCACCCCTGGGATCCCTTCATTCCTCGTTCCTGGAGCCTTCTCCGCTCCTCTTCCTTCCTTCTCCCTCTTGCAGGCCTGGGCCTCTGTTACTAGGCCCGCCTCCGGAGCAGAGCTCATGCAGAGCCCCTGCTCCCTGCCACTTCTGCTCAGACTTCTCTGCACTGAACTAAGATGGTGCCCACCTTTTATACTCCCTTCTCAATGCACCCAGGAACTGCTTCCTCCCTGCTCCTGCACTGCAGGGTTCCCCTTCCTCAGTGTTCCCTCCCCCCACTCCAGCCAGGGACAGGGACTGTCGTGCCCATCTCAGGGGCATATTGGTCGCCCTGCCCCACGGCAATGTGGTGTAATGCATGCAGGTGTCGGGTCCTGATCCACACTCCATCCTTATCTGAGAGTGAGATATCACACCTATGGGTGAGGTGCAATACGTCTGTAGCAACCGAGCCCTCGGTGCTACAGTTCCATTTATCTTCAGCCTAGGTGACGTATTGTGATACAGGGCCGTGATTTTGGCTATAAAAGGGTCCCCTAGACCCCTACCCCAAGCTTTTTAAGAGAATCATATATGGCGTGCCAGGAGACTCTATGGAATGCTTTCTCAGCATCCAACGAGAGTATCTACTTACAAATTTTTAACTGCATCTAGCCCAGGAAATACTTTGTGCCTAGTAGCAGTGTCTGCTAGTCAGCGGATTATCCCGGCTGTTAAGCAAGCTACACCACCTGTAGTTTGGACACTTAATTTTTTCAAAGGAAATGCTTCGGGACCACGGGATACTTAGTGAAGAGCATCAGGAGGCACCCCAAGGCATAGGGGCTGGGACTGGCACTAGGATGCCTTGCGGTGGACAGCCGAGCTCGATCCTTATAAAAGCTTTTTAACTGCAGCAGCTTTAGTGGACGCTACTGGAGCTGGAATTACGCGGCTGCTGGCATGAGACTTGCCCTCCAATAGATCCTTGTAAATGGATTTAAAGTGTATTCATTCAAATTAGAGGGACAATTTAAATTAAAAAGCTTAGAGCTGCCTCCACCACAGGGGGGCTCGCTCGACCCACCAGCAGACAGGCACCAGTATTGGGAGAGGGGGGCTGGCCGTCAGGGTTCACCGCGGCTCTGGCACAAACCCGGCGACACGGAGGTGGCACGGGCAGGAGCGGACTGAACGTGTCAGCTTCTCACTTTTTGGATTTTAGAAGGGCATGACATGCCTATATCTGTGTCTCCCCCTCCTTTTACTCCTCCACCTCTTTTCTTTTCGCATGACTATATGTACTTGTCACTTTTCCATGTGTTAGTTGTGTCTTCTGAGCAGTTTGTCAGCTTTTGGACAACTTTGAAGGTGTTTTCTATGTGTTTCTATGTGTTTTTGTTTGCCTGCCATTGGTTTTAACGGTGTTCGAAGGTGTTCGACGAACAGTTCGACGAACAGTTCGGCGAACACACGGGTGTTCGACGAACCGAACCGAACTCGAACACTACGGGGTGGCTCAACACTAATCATGACTACTGGGTTGCCACACTCTTAGATCCCCCAAACTTTTCGATCAACCTTTTCATTTTAATAAAGACCAAAAAAATGGTCATTTTTGAAATTATAAGCATTAGCAGGTTGTTAGAAACTGAAATCAAACAGTTTTCAACTCAAAACTTTATTCTAGGTGATGTTACATTTTCACATAGGACCCCTTGTTCGAAAGGAGCTTCTGAACTCTCTCGTCCATTGAATTTGTCAGGTTTTGGATGGTTTCTGCTTCAATTGTTTTGCATGAGGACAGAATACCCTCCCAGAGCTGTTGCTTAGATGTGAACTGCCTCCCGCCATCATAGACACTCCTTTTAATGATGCTCCAAAGGTTCTGAATGGGGTAGAGGTCAGGGGAGCATGGGGGTCACACCATAAGTTTGTCCCCTTTTATGCCCATATCAGCCAGAGATGCAGATGTTTTATGTGCAGCATGAGATGGTGCATTATCATGCAGAAAAATGATCTTGCTGTGAAATACACGGTTCTTCTTCTTGAACCATGGCAGGAAGTGCTGTTTGAGAAAATCCACATACATTATGGAGTTCATCTTTAGCGCCTTCAGGGATCCTAAAGGGGCCGACAATCTCTCTCCCCATGATTCCAGCCCAAAACATTACTCCACCTCCTCCTTGTTGGCGCTGTAGCCGTGTTTGCGTGGGGTGTCCATCAACCAGCCATCCTCCACTCCATTCATCTGGACCATCGAGCGCTGCACGGCACTCATCCGTGAACAAAACAGTTTTGAAATCAGTCTTCATGTAATGTTTGGCCCACTGGAGCCGTTTCTGCTTGTGTGAAGTGGATAGAGGAGGTCGACAGGATGGCGTATGCACAGCTGCAAACCTCTGAAGGACCCTGCATCTTGTTGTTCGGGGGACGTTGGAGGCACAAGCAGCTTCAAAAACTTGTCTGCTGCTATGACAAGGCTTTTTTGCCGCTGCTCTTTCAACCTGACGTAATTGCCTGTAGGAAAGAGTCCTCAATTTGCCCTTATCAGCACGCACACGTGTGTACTGTGAATCAGCTACATACTTCTTGATTGCCAAGACACTTCATCCTGATCATCGCACAATGTTGATTGTAGTCATGCCTTGACCTAAACACTCCACAATTTGTTGCTTCTCAGCAGCCGACACATCCTTTTTCTTTCCCATTTTGGCAGAAAATGTAGGCTGCTTAATAATGTGAGAGAGCCTTCTTAAGTAGTCTTGCCTTTCATTGGACACACCTGCCAAACTAATTAGCACAGGTGTCTGCAATTGCTTACAGTGATATAAAGAGCCCTGACACACATCACCATCAATGAGTTTAACTGACAAACAAACAAATTCTTCCCTTATCACTCCTAAACACTTTTTGCATAATAATTTGGAACGCGGTGTACATGTGCTTTTCCACAAAACACCAGTGGTTCACGTAGTGAATCTTACAGTTCTAACTTGCCAACCGTGGTCTGTATGGAATTGTTCAATAAAGGGCCCAAAATTAAGATAACATAGATGGGAGAGGTCTCTATGAATAGGAATTCCTAAGTATTTGATACCCTGTGAGGGCCAGGCAAAGGGAAAGTTGGACTGGATGGAATCCTATATGGATTTAGGGAGGGAGACATCGAGGGCCTCAGACTTCGCTGCATTGATTTTAAAATTTTACCATGTAACAAAGTGATCTATTTCAGCCATAACAGCAGGGATGGATATATGTGATTGAGTGATATATACTAGGACATCATCAGCAAATAGAGAGCCTCCCACTCGGTGCCTCCCACCTCAATCCACCTAATATTGGGGTTATGGCGAATTGATGAGAGCAGGTGCTCCGTCACTAGGATGTATAAGAGAGGGGACAGAGGACATCCCTGCCTTGTCCCATTGGTGATTGTGAAAGGTGATGAAAATGTTCTGACGCACCCCCTGGGCCTTGGGACACCCGGAGCCGGACCCTTTTTGGTGGATGCTGGTGGTTGTAGTCTTCGTGGCGGCGATCCGGTTCCGTGGCTCAGGGCGGTCAAACCAGTGGCGGAACTATTTATGTGGTTTTGATGTTTAAATGTCCGACTACGCCACCCGTGGATTGCGGTCAGAGTGAACCGCCGCTACAGGGCAGACCGCTAAGGCTGGTGTTGTGGGTGCAGCAGAGCGTAGCATAACTCCCCACGGGAGGAGTATAGCCTCAGGGCAGTGTATGCGGAGGATGGGGGTGATGGTGCAGGGCAGCAGCAGTAACGACACGGAGTCAGTGATGCAGTTCAGGGCCTTTACTCACAGTTCTTATTATCCAGACCACGTCTGCAGGTAACGGCTGCCCACGTCGTACTGTGCTCACCAGGTGAGGGGCTCAGACAACTCCCAGATAACTTTGGAGCGCTTCACAGGACCCCCTTTGTGTGTCCTTTGTCTGGCCTTTCTTACCAACACTTCTGTCCGGCTGCCTCGGGCCTCCTCTTGGTAAACTTGGCGCCAGTTTCCCTGACCCTATGTGGTGCCTTCCTAGCGGGTGGAGCAAGGGGCTGCGCCACATAAAATGTCAGAGCCTCCGGTTTCTAGCTGAGGGTCGTTTCCTGCCTCCACTAGTTCGGGGACCGGTCTCCCCCTTTGGCCTGACCCCTCCACGCAGGTGGATTCGGGCGTGCGGTGGCGACTTGCCCGTCCGCACCCCTGGGATCCCTTCATTCCTCGTTCCTGGAGCCTTCTCCGCTCCTCTTCCTTCCTTCTCCCTCTTGCAGGCCTGGGCCTCTGTTACTAGGCCCGCCTCCGGAGCAGAGCTCATGCAGAGCCCCTGCTCCCTGCCACTTCTGCTCAGACTTCTCTGCACTGAACTAAGATGGTGCCCACCTTTTATACTCCCTTCTCAATGCACCCAGGAACTGCTTCCTCCCTGCTCCTGCACTGCAGGGTTCCCCTTCCTCAGTGTTCCCTCCCCCCACTCCAGCCAGGGACAGGGACTGTCATGCCCATCTCAGGGGCATATTGGTCGCCCTGCCCCACGGCAATGTGGTGTAATGCATGCAGGTGTCGGGTCCTGATCCACACTCCATCCTTATCTGAGAGTGAGATATCACACCTCTGGGTGAGGTGCAATACGTCTGTAGCAACCGAGCCCTCGGTGCTACAGTTCCATTTATCTTCAGCCTAGGTGACGTATTGTGATACAGGGCCGTGATTTTGGCTATAAAAGGGTCCCCTAGACCCCTACCCCAAGCTTTTTAAGAGAATCATATATGGCGTGCCAGGAGACTCTATGGAATGCTTTCTCAGCATCCAACGAGAGTATCTACTTACAAATTTTTAACTGCATCTAGCCCAGGAAATACTTTGTGCCTAGTAGCAGTGTCTGCTAGTCAGCGGATTATCCCGGCTGTTAAGCAAGCTACACCACCTGTAGTTTGGACACTTAATTTTTTCAAAGGAAATGCTTCGGGACCACGGGATACTTAGTGAAGAGCATCAGGAGGCACCCCAAGGCATAGGGGCTGGGACTGGCACTAGGATGCCTTGCGGTGGACAGCCGAGCTCGATCCTTATAAAAGCTTTTTAACTGCAGCAGCTTTAGTGGACGCTACTGGAGCTGGAATTACGCGGCTGCTGGCATGAGACTTGCCCTCCAATAGATCCCTGTAAATGGATTTAAAGTGTATTCATTCAAATTAGAGGGACAATTTAAATTAAAAAGCTTAGAGCTGCCTCCACCACAGGGGGGCTCTCTCGACCCACCAGCGGACAGGCACCAGTATTGGGAGAGGGGGGCTGGCCGTCAGGGTTCACCGCGGCTCTGGCACAAACCCGGCGACACGGAGGTGGCACGGGCAGGAGCGGACTGGCCGTCTCGGCTTCTCACTTTTTGGATTTTAGAAGGGCATGACATGCCTATATCTGTGTCTCCCCCTCCTTTTACTCCTCCACCTCTTTTCTTTTCGCATGACTATATGTACTTGTCACTTTTCCATGTGTTAGTTGTGTCTTCTGAGCAGTTTGTCAGCTTTTGGACACCTTTGAAGGTGTTTTCTATGTGTTTCTATGTGTTTTTGTTTGCCTGCCATTGGTTTTAACGGTGTTCGAAGGTGTTCGACGAACAGTTCGACGAACAGTTCGGCGAACACACGGGTGTTCGACGAACCGAACCGAACTCGAACACTACGGGGGTGGCTCAACACTAGTCTTTACTCCCACAACCTATCTATTTAAGTGCACAGAACTGCCTGATAAAAGTCATAGGAAATGATGTAACCTAGTCCTTAAAAGGACTGCAATCACAACTCTTCCCTACTCCCAAGCTATCTGTAGATTTGTGCGAAAATTGGCTTGAAATTAACAAAGGATAGCGCACACAGCAACAGCGGTGCCGTCTAACACGCAGCTGCAGCAGTGAGAAAATGGTGGCGACGGGGAAAATGGCTGGGTCTTATAGGGCAAGGACATGTGACATACACTGCCAATGACTCATGCCCTTGCTTGTGTGAAAAAAAGCAGTTCGCTCCGTGTGTGCGCTGCTGATAGGCTGACAGACTGCACCTCCCCACTGTAAATGCGGGAAAGAGAAAAAAAAATGGAGATCTTCATTATTCCTGCAGAGATCCATCCCCTGCCTCTCCCCCCACCCCGCTGTACACTCAAACTGCATATTAACATTAATTTTCAGCATTACTGAGAAAAAATCCAGTTATGATTTTGGTGCACGAACAGTTATCGAACATAACCTCGAACAGCCGAAATTTTTTCAAATCGTTCGTGTTCGCCGAACGGCTCGAACACTGCCCGAAACAGCTCGAATTTGAGATTGGCGAACAGTTCGAGTCGAACACCGCTCATCTCTATTCTAGAGGTAGCCACCGGAAATGGTCTTCCAACAATCTTGAAGCTGTTCCCACAGATGCTTAGCACTTGTTGGCCCTTTTGCCTTCACTCTGCGGTCCAGCTCACCCCAAACCATCTCAATTGGGATCATGTCTGGTGTCTGTGGAGGCCAGGTCATCTGGCGTAGCACCCCATCACTCTCCTTCTTGCTCAAATAGCCCTTACACAGCCTGGAGGTGTAAACTAAACTAAACGCAAACTGGATGGAATAGCATGCCGCTGCCAGATGCTGAGGTAGCCATGCTGGTTCAGTATGCCTTCAATTTTGAATAAATCCCCAACAGTGTCACCAGCAAAGCACCCCCACACCATCACACCTCTCCTCCATGCTTCACGGTGGGAACCAGGCATGTAGAGTCCATCCGTTCACCTTTTCTGCGTCACACAAAGACACAGTGGTTGAAACCAAAGATCTCAAATTTGGACTCATCAGACCAAAGCACAGATTTCCACTGGTCTAATGTCCATTCCTTATGTTCTTTAGCCCAAACAAGTCTCTTCTGCTTGTTGCCTGTCTTTAGCAGTGGATTCCTAGCAGCTGTTTTACCATGAAGGCCTGCTGGGCAAAGCCTCCTCTTAACAGTTGTTGTAGAGATGTGTCTGCTGCTAGAACTCTGTGTGGCATTGACCTGGTCTCTAATCTGAGCTGCTGTTAACCTGCGATTTCTGAGGCTGGTGACTCGGATAAACTTATCCTCAGAAGCAGAGGTGACTCATGGTCTTCCTTTCCTGGGGCGGTCCTCATGTGAGCCAGTTTCTTTGTAGCGCTTGATGGTTTTTGCAACTGCACTTGGGTAGACATTCAAAGTTTGCCGAATTTTTCACACTGACTGACCTTCATTTCTTAAAGTAATGATGGCCACTCATTTTTCTTTACTTAGCTGCTTTTTTCTTGCCATAATACAAATTCTAACAGTCTATTCAGTAGGACTATCAGCTGTGTATCCACCTGACTTCTACACAACACAACTGATGGTCCCAACCCCATTTATAAGGCAAGAAATCCCACTTATTAAACCTGACAGGGCACACCTGTGAAGTGAAAACCATTTCTGGTGACTACCGCTTGAAGCTCATCAAGAAAATGCCAAGAATGTGCAAAGCAGTCATCAAAGCAAAAGGTGGCTACTTTGAAGAATCTAGAATATAAGACATATTTTCAGTTGTTTCACACTTTTTTGTTAAGTATTTAATTCCACATGTGTTAATTCATAGTTTTGATGCCTTCAGTGTGAATGTACAATTTTCGAAGTCATGAAACTACAGAAAAATCTTTAAATGTGAAGGTGTGTCCAAACTTTTGGTCTGTACTGTATATATTTTACTAGTCCAATGTGCCACAAGGAAACTGCAGGCTATTGCCACATTTTGCTTTCTGGGTGTGTACCTAGTTAATGACATATCATTTTTGATTATTGCTTACTTGTCAAGAAAAGAAAATAGTGTTAAAAACAGATAAACAAGTTTTAAAAAATACACTTTTACCTTTTTGCATACCTGTTTTCTAGTCTAATTTGACAACCCTATGTGCCAAGACAATTCTGAGTTTTTTTGCCTCATGATGCTTTCCGGCTACCTGTATTATTTTCTGCCATCTTGTAAACACATCTGTTTAAGGAGGCAAAATTTAGAAAATTTTTACAATACACTAATATTACAGGCATTCTCTTGTTGCATTATGCTTTTTGTACATTTTGCTGTCTGGGTGTATATCTACCAGTTTGTCATTTTTGGTTATGGTCTTGGTCTTGTCAAAAGGAGTGAGAAGGAATAGTGTTTAAAAAAAAAACTAAATAAGGAAACATGTTATTTTTCCCATATCTGTTTGACAGCCAAATGTTCTACAACAATACTTTTGAAAAATTTAGATGTTTCTACATGCAATAGCGAGAAAGGAAAAAATAGTCATCAGCTCACCAGCAATCAAAGGGAAGAACAGTTTTTTTGTTTCAGGGTGCAGTGCACAGACAACTTCTGGCTGGTTCTTGGGTGAGCATCTGTAGAAAAGGGGGCAAGTTCAAGAATCCACAGAAATGAGAGGTTAAAACTCACATTTATTGAAAATGAATTTAAAAGAAAAGATAATTAAAAACAATATCATGAAGGACACCCAGTTTAGTTGTTTCAAGTCCAGCAGGGACTCTTAATCCTGACACCAAACATTTCAAATGAAAGGAAATTTATAGCAAAGTCCCAGAAGGTATGAAATGAGGAAATACTCACAAAATTAAGGGGAAAGGGAATGGAAAAGAAACTTCCATCAATTGTATAGCTGTGTGCCCACGATGCATTTTTTAAGCGTTTCCGCAGTGGCAAAAAAGCTGCAGAAACGCTTAAAAAACGCATGGTAGAAGGCCTGCCATGTTCCCCAATGATAATCCGCATGTGCTGTGCACTGCGGAAATGTCCGATGCGGATTATCATTGCGGAAAAAAATGCAGCACTTCCAAATATTTTGCAGAAGCACTGCATTTTCGCCGCCATTGACTTGCATTGGAACGCTTGGATTCCGCATCACTGTATATGTAGATGCGCATTCCACGCATTCCAATGTGCGGATGGTACCCAGGTGTGGAGGACAGGAGACTCTCCTCCGGACCCGGGTACCATAGAACCTGTGAAAAAAAGAATAAAATAAAAAAGAAATATTATATTTACCTTCTGACGGCCCCCGGTCTCCTTGTCTTCACTTGCCGGCAGCTCGCGATGGACTGAAGGACCTGCGCTGACGTCATAGTCATGTGACCGGTCACGTGAGTACGAGTAAGTGTACCGCGATCTGCCGGCAAGGGAGAACGGAGGGAAGCAAGACACCGGGGGCCATTGGAAGGTAAGTGTAGATTTTTTTTTTTTTTTTTTAAACATTCTTTACGGTCACACTATATAAATCCATGCCATTTGCATGGATTTATATAGTGTGACCAAGTTGTCAAGCACTTTCTAAATGATGCTAAAATCTCTTGGAAAGCGCTTCTCAACCCGCATGCGGAAATGCATGTGAAGAACGCTTCACATCCGCATGTCCCTGGCAGGAAAAATGTATGTACAATCCGCATGTGTTTTTTCTGCCAGGGGAGATGCAGAAACGCTCAGGAAAAATCCGGAGCATTTCTGCATTGTGGGCACATGCTACTCATGTTGTCTACATAATTGAACGCACTGCATGTGGGCTGTACTGCTCGCAAACTTAAATTTAGAATAGCCATGCACATTGCAGCTGCAATCCCACAACCCTTACGTCTTAAAAGATTCCCTTCTGGTGCATCATGATACTTCCTATTTCAAAGTTTTTGGTATGAAAAGGTTGGATTGCCATGTTAAAGGTGGAGATTTATTTCGTTAAACAATTGTTAGCCCGAGAGACATATTGGATTTTAATTCTCATTACTCAAACTCCATTTGGTCTGAATTTTAGAAATGATCTTATATACTTAATCAAATGTTTGTGTTCACATTATACCTCTAATGTATGTTTATATTATTTAAGCATTCATTGATTTTTTTTTCCTTTTCCTCTCCTTTTCCTCTTAATTATGTTGGTGTTTCCTCATCTCATACCTACTGGGACTGTGCTATAAATTTCCTTTCATTTGAAATGTTCGTGTCTTGCTTAAAAGTCCCTGCTGGGATCGAAACGCGTAGACATAGTGACCGGCACAATACTATTGTTTTTAATTCTGTTTTCTTTTAAATTAATTTTTAATAAATGTGAGTTTTAAATTATTTTACTTGCTGATGCTGGACATTGCCCCACTTCTCTATTCATGTATTTTTGTCAATGGAGAAATAATGGTTAAACAATGCAAAAAAATGTAAAAAAAAATATTCAAAAAGTAAAATGCAATTTTTTGCAGGATTTACTAGTCCAATTTGACAGCCATACATGCTGTGACAAAAGATGCTGTATTTGACAACTGTATGTGTTGTTATACTAATTAGGGATGCTGTTACATTTTGCTTTCTCGGACCTATAGTTACCTATAATTTTTTTAAGTCATTTTTTTAAGCAGTGGTGTTTAAAAAAGTCCAAAATGCAGACAACCCCATCTCAATCAGCATGTTTTTCCCCAGTAAAACATTTCCCCAGAGACATTTCAGCTAAGTCTGCACTTGCTCTCCCTGGGATCACGTCACATTGTTATGTCAAACAATACCTGTGCCCAATCACTCTCCTCGTCTCTAGACAAATTAGACATCTAGAGGAAGTCAGAGCTGCGGCTGGCTGCTCACTTCCTCTTCATGTCTGATACGTTCGAATACTGGGAGATTGAAGCCAGAGCTGACTGAGTACACTGATTGTGTGATATTATAAAACAATGCAATCCCCGGTAGAGCCAGTGCTGACACCTCTGGGATGGTGCCAGTCCCGGAGGTGAGTATAAGTGTTGTTACTTTACCTGGGGAAAACATGATGATTGAGATGGGGTTGTCCAAATAGTGGACAACTCCTTTAATTTTGTTAACAAAATTAGAACACTAATTTAACTAAATCTACACATGTGCAGGTTAGTTTTAGCAGTTGTTAAAGTAATTAAGCTTAACACCTTAGCGACTGAGCTAATTTTGACCTTAATGACCAGGTCAAAATTTTTAAATCTGACCAGTGTCACTTTATGTGGTAATAAATCTGAAATGCTTCAAGATCCCTGTAATTCTGAAATTGTGTTTTTGTGACATATTGTACTTTATGATAGTGGTAAATTGTGGTAAACTGTGGTCGATAAGATTTGCATATATTTATATGAAAATATTGAAAATTTGACAAAAAATGTGAAAATTTACCAAATTTCAATTTTTTTTTCTTTTAAAGTAGAGCCGTGAAAATAAAAAAAATCAAATTTTTCCATAAAAAATTTCTTTTAGCCCCAAATTTTGCATTTTCACAAGAGTAACAGGAGAAATTGGAATATACAATTTGTTGTGCAATTTCTCCTGAGTACACCAATACCCCATATGTGGGTGAAAACTACTGTGAGGGCACACGGCAGGGCTCAGAAGGGAAATAGTGCCATTTGACTCTTTGAATACAAAATATGCTGGAATCATTAGTGGACACAATGTCGCATTTGGGGAGTATCTAATGTGCCTAAACAGTGGAAACCCCCTACAAGTAACCCCATTTTGAAAACTAGACCCCTCAAGAAATTTAGCTAAATGTGTAGTGAGCACCTTGAACCTACAGGTGTTTCAAAGAATTTTATAACGTTTTAAAATTCAAAAATGCATTTTTCCCACAAAAAATGTTGGTATTGCTCCAAATTTTTCATTTTCATAAGGGTAACAGAGCAAATTGCTATTTTGGCAGATATCAAGCAGCCATATCAGCATCTGTTAACCGTCGCTACGCAGGTTCTCCAACACCCAAAACCCCCTTCTGAGCCTAACATAAATTTGCCAGATTGTTTCGATGGTGACCAAAGTAAGTTTTCCATTTTTCTCTTTTCATGTAAGTTGTTTTTTCAACTCCATCCTGCTTCATCTGGAAGTGAGAGTCAACATGTGGGTATTGTTCTGTCGTTGCTCTCTGGAGATCCTTAGGCTTGGGCATTTTCTCTGAAGATTCTGCAGTGTTTTCTTCAGTAGATGCTTTTTTCTCTGCTCTCGGGCTCATTTATGATGACCCCGATAAATTTGCTGTTGCTAAATCAATGATCCACAGGTTGGTTCAGGAAAAACATAGTGTGAAGGAGTACTCCTATCAGCTCAGTCGCTGGGCAGTGGAGACTTCCTGGAATGATCCAGCTCTTTGCAGTCAATTTTGCCAGGGTCTTACTTGTCAGATAAGAGATATTATGGCTTATAGATAGTGATAGGTGAACCTGTGGATGTTCAAGTCTGGCACCGGTCAAAGGCATCGGTTGATGAAAGTACTACTCTCATCAGCATACACCTGGTCTTGCGAAAAGCAGTCAAAGCAGGCGAGGATGATGAGAGTATTCATCAGCCTGCGCATGTGCAATAAATAAATAAATACAACCACCAGCTGTCAGCTTTATATTGTCTGGTTATCAAAAATAGAGGGGTCCCCACTAGAGATGAGCGAACATGTTTGGAAAACGTTTGGTTTTTTCAAATTTTGCATAAAAATTGCATATTGGGATTCGTGATTGGACCCCCAAGCGTTTTTCTGAAAAATTGGCAAAATTAGACCAAAGTATGGTAAATGATCATGTTTCCACTAGTGTATTTTTTAGGACTTTGGCTAGGATAGTAGTGCTGTATGATTACTGGGGAGGGGGTGGGGAGAGGTCAGAGTAGTGATGGATTGGTAATTCTAATTTTTTTTCTTAACTTAATGTGTGGAGATTCCAGCAAGCCAATCAGGGTGCAGGAACCATCCACAGCATCCACACACAAGGGCTTGTGTCATTGGCTGCTAAAGTCACATATCCCTCTCCATATAAACAGCGGACATGTTGTTTTAGCACCATTTTTTCAGTGTAACGGCGCAGAGAGGCTGCTCCTGCTGCTGCTCCCGGATAGTGATAAAGTGGGATAGTTAGCTAGGCACTTGCTTGTAAGTCAGATAAGTTAGATAGTTAGGATCCTGTGAGGCTGGGATATCGACCTTCCAGCAGATCAATCATTTTTGCTATAAGTGTGATGCAGACAGGGACATCAGGTCACATTTCAGCTTAGAACTTTGTGCAGATATTGTGCTCCATGCAGGAGTACATCTTTGAAACTCTAATTTTTTCTGTTCCTACCATGTTACATAAAGCAGGCCACATCTGAGCTTTTAATTGGTTTGTGCAGAGATTCAGCTGTATTCAGAACTCCTGAGTAAAAAATCTAGTTTTTTCTGATCCTACCGTGCTACATAAAGCAGGCCACATCTCAGCTTGTAATCCTTTTGCAATGAGATTCAGTTGTATCCAGGGCTCCACAGTAAAAAATCTAAATGTTTCTGTTACTACCATGCTGCATAAAGCAGGCCACATCTCAGCTTGTAATTCTTTTGCACTGATATTCAGCTGTATCCAGGGCTCCACAATAGAAAATCTAATTTTTGTTGCTAATAGCGTGCTCCAGCCACACTATCTGAGCAAATAAATACTGATTAGTAATTTAGTGACAGGTGACTCACTGGTCTGGGCAAGGGTTGCCTGGCCTGGGCCTTTTTGAGATCACAAAGGATGATCCAACTCACTTTATATGCCAACTTTGCAAAAAATGACTCATTTGAGGGAAAAAATTGCAATAATTTGACTACTAAGTGCATGAACCTTCATATGCGCAATAAACATGCGTTACACTGCCAATCTCACTGTGATAAAATGCGGACCTCAACAACCATAAGTCGCCCCATCAACTGCATCTGCTGCTTCTTCCTCATCTTCTGTTACCATGACAAGTATTGCCTGCTGTTTTTGATTCACTGAGCACAACACATCTTTCTCAATCCACGGTAACATCTCTGCCTGCACCTCACTCACAGTCCAGCAGTTTGTTGTGTTCACCCTACTCCACACTCTCTCAGCATATCAACCAGCCCTCAGTCCCCCAGTTGTGGACATGTAAAAGATTGTTTCATCCTACATATGCCAAAGTTAAGAGGTTGAACTCCAACATCTCAAATCTGTTGGCCACAGAAATGCTGCCTTTTCGCCTGGTGGATACAGATGGTTACCAGAAGGTGATGACTGTCGCAGTCCCCCCAGTACCAGTTGCCCAGTCACCATTACTTCTCTAAGAAAGATGTGCCTGTGCTACACTAGCATGTTGCAGATATTACCCATTCTTTGACTAAATCTATGTCTGCCAGGGTGCATTTCACCACAGACACCTGGACGAGCAACCATGGCCAGGGGCATTATATCTCGCTGACTGGGCACTGGGTGACTCTGGTGGTTGTGGGGGGGGGGCAGGCGGGGAAGGGACTGCTCCACAAGTATTGGAATCCCCAAGGCTTGCGAGACAAACATCTGTATCTAACACTTAATCCACTGTTTCTGCCGACTCCACCTGCGCCCTCAACCTCTGCCTTAATGAGACACACATTCCAATAGTGCATAGAGAATCCCCCCATCTACGTACAATGCAGCCAGGGCTCACCGCAATCAGGCAGTGTTATAATGAATATGCCTTGGAGATCGCAGTAACACAGCTGAAGAGTTGTGGACACCTATCCAGGCTGAGTTTGAGCAATGGCTGTCTCCACTGAACCTGGAACCAGGGAAGGCTGAGTGCGATAATGGTGCAAACCTGATGGTGTCCCTACTCCACGGCAACCTCACAGATGTGCCTTGCATAGCTCACATCCTCAACCCAGTGGTACAGCCTGGATGCACGGCTGCAGAAACCACATTTGCTGTGTGCTCACTTCCACCATTCGCACCCCACAGGTCATTGACTTGCACCGATACAGAGGTTTTTTGGCCATACCGGTTAAAAAGTTGGTATGCAATTTGCCGACACGGTGGAATTCCACTCTGCACATGTTGCAGTGACTGTAGCAGCAGTGACGAACCCTGACGCAGTATCTGATGTTGTATAGCCTTGGCCAATGAAGTATGGATGTGGTGCAGATCATGTTTGTGGACTTCTGCACCCTTCTGTACAGTTTTGAAATGGCTACTAAGATGGCTAGCGCTGATGTTGCCATCATCAGCATCAGTATTCCGGTCATCTACATGCTGGAGCACACTTTGAATAGTCTGCGGGGGGAGGTGGTGGTCCCAGAGGAGGAGGAGGAAGCAGAGGAGGATGCGGAAGGGATAAAATGTCTCTAAGTTCAAGACTGTCGTCACACACGGGTTCCAAGGAGGGGTGGATTACAGCAATCAAGGGGGGCTTGCAGTACCAGACAAACTGTTAGTGAAGGTGCAAGAGCTGAGATACAAATGGAAGAGGAAAAGGTGATGGGCGAACAACAGTCAGGAGATGAAGAGGATAATGATCTCCTCTCTGTTGTCCGTAGTTGGCAGAAGGGGACGGAGGAAGCAAGCATCATTGTTAGAGGTATCTGTCCAAATTATACTATTTCCACTTTGGTGGTGTATGCCCTAATTTTTGGAAATGGGTAGACTCATGTTTGGGATTCCATCTGCAGGGTTGGCTGTAGTAGAAGGGGTGGCAGTGCCCCATTATACTATGTCTACTCTGATGACATTAATGCCACTTTATTGTGTGTATGTGTGTGTGTGGTAATATTTTTTTGAAATGTGTACATCTCCTTCATGTGTGTTGCCTGTAGCAGTAGGGCTCCCAGACCAGCAGGCCTGCACTTACTTTCAGTCAACTACCTGTGTTGCTATCCTTAAATTTTTCCAGCAAGAATAGTCTACAAAACTGTTATTTGTGCCACCTGAGTGTGGCTGAGCAGAAAAGTAACTTGACCTGTTTCTTGTGGTATCACAGCTCCCAGCACAGTAGGCCTACACCGATCCCTCACATACATTGTCTTAATTTGAAGCTAAATTCAAAGCTATAAATGCTGGCACAGAACATGATACCTCATGCATGGCCCATGGCTGACTGCTGTTGTTGCATTTCAAAATTTGTACTGTGGTTTAATTGATGCCACTTTTCCTGGTTTCTGCACCTAATTACAGTGGTTTTGGGCCCCTTTGAAGGTGTTGTCTATGCATTAGGTTATGCCTCCCATTGAATCCAATTGGAGTTGGATATGTTTGACAAACTGTTTGGCAAACATCGGGAAGCTCGCCAAGCAGAAACTAACAAAACCATGAAAGGGTCACTCATTACTACACCCCACGCGGCATTTTTTCATTATTTAAATCCCTTCCATTTTTGACAACCAGCCAAGTTAAATCAAACAGCTGGGGGCTGGTATTCTCAGACTTTGAAGGGGCCATGAATATTGACCCTCCCCAGCCTAAAAATAGCAGCTCGAAGCCACCCCAGAAAAGGCGCTTCCATTAGATGCACCAATTCTGGCACTTTGCCTGGCTCTTCCCACTTGCCCTGGTGTGGTGATAAGTGGGGTAATAGGTTTGGGGTTGATGTCAACTGTTTTATGGCCGCTAACATCAAGCCCAGAGGTTAGCAATGATGGAGAGATCACCTCACTTATGGCACCACTCGCTGTGTGAGAACTTTCTACCACATGGTGCTGTGCCATAAGTGAGGTGACCGGCGTTCATCAGCTATGAACTCCGATGACTTTTCTCTTGGCAGCGCTACACACTGCAGGAGCATTTTCACTGCTGTCTGAGTGTGTTCCATCTGCCATGGAGAGCGGTCACATCGCTCTCTAAATCACCCGGATCATCATGAGACAGATATGGATTCTCTTCTCATTGGACATGTGAGGAATATGGTGGTTTATTACTTTTTGTCTTTTAGAGAGGACATGGGCTTCAATGGATTATCTTCTCATCAGACAGGTGAGTATAAGTTTGCTTTTGTATTTTTATATTTTATGATTAAATGGTAAAAGAGAGTGGGGAGTTTTATTTCAAATAAAGATGTCTGTGTCTTTGTTTCAATTAAAGGACTTTATTCTTGCGGTGTCTTTATTACAATCTAACTATAGGGTTTGTAATGGGGGTGTCTTATAGACACCTCTACATTACTAACCTCTGGGCTTGATGTCAGCTGCCCTAAAACAACTGACATCAACCCTACAACTATAACCTCATCTAATAGATGTGCCTTTTCTGGGATGGCTGTGGTCTTCCAGTTTTAGGCTGGATAAGGTCAATATTCATGGCCCATTCCCAGTCTGAGAATACCAGATAATTGAAAAAGATTTGGAAAAACCAAAGTCCGCTTCTTATGCGATCAGCTCAGGAGAAGCTGCTGCCACAAATACTATGCTTGGAGGAGTTTCAACAGCGCCTGAAAGTTCTGGTTTTGATCATGTTGGGGGCAAGGTCAAGATGTGGTTCTTTATCACTGCGGCAGTAGACAAACTTTTGTCAGCAGAAAAAATAAGCAAGGGATATCTGCCCCCTTGGAAGTGTCAGGTGGGAAATATTAACACCATATTTTCTATCACGACTTTAGCCTTCTATACATATGAAATATTTCTTGTACAACTTTATTAATCTGGCCAATATTAATTCTGGGCTAATAGGCAGGCCGCACTGCAATGCAAGTGAATGTTTTACGTTTTGCCCTGCGCTATGATTAAGAAAATATGTTTCCAGTATCCATAGATCCTACACGTGTCACGAAAAACAATATTCCTATTTGGTACATGCCCCATCTATTCTGAGCCATTGCTCTTTGTGGTTCTTTGAAGTCAGGAAGGACCTACTTGCACAGGAACAGCAAAGTGTCACCATACCTGTTATTTACTATTCATATTGACGACTTAATAGGATGTGTGCTCACCCTTAATGGAAGATACCCATTTTTTCCAAAGCAACCCCATTCAGATTTATGAAACTGATTTTTAGGTGCAAACAATTCTACAATATCTGCAGTCATTACTTTGATATTATTACTGTGGCAGCAATTGTGTTAGTATTGAACTTTAATGATTATGGTAAATATTGAAATAAGAGGAAAGAAAATATTGTAATAAGAGCAGGAGTAATTATAATTCTTTTTTATATTAGTTTATCCTGCCATATAAATTCAGGTTTGGGTTTTTGAGGGGTTTTTTAGTTGCAAAAAAATATTTCAATTCATAATGTAAAGTATTACATGATTTACACTTCAAAGTCATTTCTTATGTGCTGTGGTAAATTGCTGAACACTGTTTTCTATTATAATTTTAGTTTGAGTTCATGTCATACTTAATTTTAATATGTAAGGTAAATTAAATGCTTTTTAATTAGTGTTCTAATCATTTTGATTACAGAAGAGGCAAGTATTAAATCAATGCTTATCTATCAGATAAAATCACTTTTCAAAAAAAGTTTATATTCTTTTATATTAAATATTATAATTTGCTATGCATTCAACTTTTCTTTTACAAAATAGTAAAAATATAATTATTTGTAGAACTGATCTTGTAATAGTGGATAGAAAAGTAGGTAGATATCATAAAGATGATAGATAGATAGATAGATAGATAGATAGATAGATAGATAGATAGATAGATAGATAGATAGATAGATAGATAGATAGATAGATACAGTGGCATGTAAAATTTTGGGCATCCTGGTCTGTTAAGAAAGTTGAAGATGAAATGATCTCTAAAAGTCCTAAAGTTAAATATTACAAATTTCCTTTGTATTTTGGGCAAAAAAAAAAAATTGTCATCTTTTACATTTTAAAAATTACAAAAAGGAAAATGGGCTGATGCAAAAGTATGGGCACTCTTCGTGGTTAGTACCTAGTAGCACCCCCTTTTGAAAATATCTCAGTTTGTAAATCCTTTTTGTAGCCAGACAAGAGTCTTTCAATTCTTGTTTGAGGGATTTTCATCCATTCTTCCTTGGAATATTCTTTCAGGTCTGTGAGATTCCTGGGTCATCTTGCATGCACTGCCATTTTTAGTTCTAGCCACAGATTTTCAATGATTTTCAGATCAGGGGACTGTGAGGAACATTGTAAAACAATCAGCTTGCGCCTTTTGAGGTAGTCTATTGTGGATTTTGACGTGTGTTTAGGATAATTATCCATTTGCAGAAGCCATCTTCTTTTCAACTTCAGCTTTTTTACAGATGGTGTTATGTTTGCATCAAGAATTTGTTGAAATTTCATTGAATCCATTCTTGCCTTTACCCATGAAATGTTCCCCATGCCATTTGCTGCAACACAACCCCAAAGCATGATTAATCCATCCCCACACCTAAAGGTTGGCGATATCTTCATTTCCTGAAGTTGTGCGCCCTTTTTTCTCCACACGTACCTTTGAATATTGTTGCCAAAGAGTTTTATTTTAATCTCATTGGTCCGCAGGACTTGTTTTCAAAATGCATCAGGCTTGCTTAGATATTCTTTTGCATACTATGAAACTGAATTTTATGGTGAAGATGCAGGAGAGATTTTCTTCTGATGACTCTCCATGAAGGCCATATTTGTGCATGTGTCTCTGAGTAGTAGAAAAATGTACGGCAACTCCAGAGTCTGCTAAATGTTTCTGAAGGTCTTTTGCAGTCAAGTGATGGTTCTGATTTGCCTCTCTAGCAATCCTAAAAGCTTTCAATGAACTTTTGCTTGGTCTTCCAGACCTTATCTTGACCTAAACTGTTCTTGTTAACTGTAATTTCTTGATTTAATTTTGATCTGAGGAAAAGGCAACTTGAAAACACTTTGCTGTCTTATTATAGCCTTCTCCTGCTTTGTGGGCCTCCACAATTTTCATTTTCAGAGTGCAAAGCAGCTGCTTAGAAGAACACATGGCTGCTGTTTTTTGGCACAAAGTTAGAGGAGGCTGTTTTTTTTTTAAGCTGGGAAATTTTCCTCCCCTGGCCTATCCTAATAATAGTGAATAAGCCATAAGCCTAACAGGCTAATTAAGGTCTGAAACCTTGGTCAGTTATCTGAGCACACAAATCTCCAAGGGTGCCCAAACTTTTGCATCGGTCCATTTGCCTTTTTGTAATTTTTAAAATGAAAAAATGACAATATGTTTTTTTGGCCTAAAATACAAAGGAAATGTGTCATCTTTAATTTTAGGCCTTTTAGAAATCATTTCATGTTCAACTTGCTTAACTGTTCACAATAGCAGTAATTTTGACCAGGTATGCCCAAACTTTTATATACCAGTGTAGATAGATAGATACAGTGAAGGAAATAATTATTTGATCCCTTGCTGTTTTTGTAAGTTTGCCCAGTGACAAAGACATGAACAGTCTATAATTTTAAGGGTAGGTTAATTTTAACATTGAGAGATAGAATATCCAAAAAAAAATCAAGAAAATCACATTGTATAAATTAGATACATTTATTTGCATTTTGCAGTGAGAAATAAGCATTTGATCCCCTACAAACCATTATGAGTTCTGGCTCCTACAGACCAGTTATATGCTCCTAATCAACTCATTATCTGCATTAAAGACAGCTATCTTACATAGTCACCTGTATAAAAGACTCCTGTCCACAGACTCAATTAATCAGTCAGACTTTAACCTCTACAACATGGGCAAGACCAAAAAGCTTTCTAAGAATGTCTTGGACAAGATCATGGACCTGCACAAAGCTGGAATGGGCTAGAAAACCATAAGTAATACGCTGGGTGAGAAGGAGACAACTGTTGGTGCAATAGTAAGAAATTGGAAGAAATATAAAATCGCTGTCAATCGACATCGATCTGGTGCACCATGCAAAATCTCACCTCATGAGGTATTCTTGACCATGAAGAAGGTGAGAGATCAGCCTAAAACTACACGGGGGGAACTTGTTAATGATCTCAATGCAGCTGGGATCACAGTCACCAAGAAAACCTTTGGTAACACATTATACCTTAAAGGTTTAAAATACTGCAGTGCCCACAAGGCCCCCGTGCTCAAGAAGGCACATGTGCAGACTTATCTGAAGTATGTAAATGAACACCTGGATGATTCTGTGAGTTATTGGGAGAAGGTGTTGTGGTCAGATGAGACAAAAATTGAGCTCTTTGGCATTAACTCAACTCACCGTGTTTGGAGGAAGAGAAATGCTGCCTATGACCCAAAGAACACCGTCCCCACTGTCAAGCATGAAGGTGGAAACATTATGTTTTGGGGGTCTTTCTCTGCTAAGGGCACAGAACTACTTCACCGCATCAATGGGAGAATGGATGGAGCCATGTAACGTAAAATCCTGAGTGACAACCTCCTTCCCTCAGCTAGGACATTAAAAATTGGTTGTGGCTGGGTCTTCCAGCAAGACAATGACCCAAAACATATAGCCAATGCAATAAATTAGTGGCTCAAAAAGAAGCACAATAAGGTCATGGAGTGGCCTAGCCAGTCTCCAGATCTTAATTCCATAGAAAACTTATGGAGGGAGTTGAAGTTCTGAGTTGCCAAGCAACAGCCTCAAAATCTGAATGATTTAGAGATGATCTGCAAAGAGGAGTGGACCAAAATTCCTCCTGACATGTGCTCACCCCTCATCATCATCTACAAAAAACGTCTGACTGCTGTGCTGGCCAACAAGGGTTTTGCCACCAATTGTTGTTTGCCAGAGGAACCAAATACTTATTTCTGACTGTAAGATGCAAATAAAATTTGCAGCCTGCTTTTTTATTTTTTTATTTTCTGGTTTTTGGACAACAACCAGTGGGTTGGTACTTATTCTTTATTCTGAAGCTGGAGCTGAAACTCTAAAAACATTTGTATCATCTAAGACAAAAATGCTTCTTTATGTAGTTGTCTGTCACTTATCTGCAGCACTAATAATTTGCTGTAAAAAAACTGCTCAAATAGTTCTACAGTTCTGTCTTCAGTGAGAGATCAAATTTCATTTGATGCCTTTAGAGAATTATGTAGAGGGGAGAACGGGAGAAGCTCAAGCAAGATAGAGGCATAGTACACAAAGAGAATCTGCTTCAGCTTCTTGTGAATTGACCCTTCAAAGTAGAAATATAGCAGTTATACAACGGCATGAAGCTGACACTCATCTCTTCTCTCTTCTTCATACAGGTATTTCATCCATCCATCCATCTGTTTGTGTGCTGTCTGGCAGTGAACAAAGTCATATTCTAACAAGATTTCTACATGGTATTTCATCCATCCATCCATCCATCTGTTTGTGTGCTGTCTGGGTGTGATCAAAGTCAAATTCTAGCAAGATTTCTACATGGTATTTCATCCATTCATCCATCTGTTTGTGTGCTGTCTGGGTGTGAACAAAGTCATATTCTAGCAAGATTTCTACATGGTATTTCATCCATTGCTGCTGTTGTTTTTTTTTTTTTGCTTGTTTGTTTTTTGTTCTGTTTTGAAGTGTTCAAAGCTATCTATTTCAATGTTTTATGGCCCTCTGTTGTATATTGATTTGTTTATCCTGCATAGTATTGCCTGCTCTGGCCTTGTGCTAATTGGCTAATTACTCAGTTTGGCCAATTGGTGCTGCATGTTAGCAGTCATTTCAATTCATATATATCTGAGCTCTGGCTCAGGATAGCATGTGTGCTGGGTCACATGCAACAGACTTTAAGTGCAATAGCTTAAAGTGCTTTTAATAAGCAGTTATACAATGGCAGTTGGGCAGGAGACAGGTAAGGTGCATAAGATATTCATACAAACTTGCTGCTTCTTGGTCAGTTCTATTGCATTATGCATTGGTTATAGCAATCTGTTTCTTACTTGTTTTAACTTCTGGTTTCTCTCATCTCGTCCACCCTTTAACACATTCTGTGCACTCACTCCATATTCACCCCTCCCTTTTCCCCTCTCCCATGTATAACTCTGAGGCTCTACTGACATCTCTCACCCCCTCTAAACCATCCACTTCCTCTATAAAGCACTGAAAATGTTCATACAAATCATTGCACCACCTGCTCTTTGTCATTTTTCTCCTTCTCCTAGTCGCTGGCAACATCTCCCCCAACCCTGGGCCTCCCTCCACTAGCATACACCACTATTCTCCAGCTGCATATAGAAACCCTGCTAATCTTATTAACAGTCAGTGCATGCCCTCTCCTATTGCTTTCCATTGTGCTCTCTGGAACGCACGGTCTGTGTGTAACAAACTAACTTACATTCACAATTTTTTCCTCCCTAATTCCCTTAACCTTCTGGCTATTACAGAAACCTGGATCCAGCAGACAGACACCACTGCAGCTGCTGCTCTCTCATTTGGTGGGCTGAAATTTTCACATACCGCCAGACCTGAGAATAGACAGGGTGGAGGTGTTGATTTACTCCTTTCACCCCAATGTGCTTTCCAGGTCATCCCCCCAGTTCCCTCACTTATGTTTCCTTCCTTTGAAGTGCACACCATTAGACTCTTCAAACCCTTCTCCCTGCGAGTGGCAGTTGTATATCGCCTTCCAGGCTCCTCCCACCAGTTCCTGGATCACTTTGCCACCTGGCTTCCTCACTTTCTATCCTGTGACATCCCCACTATCATCATGGGAGACTTTAATATCCCCATCAATGATCTCCTCTCCCAATCTGCCTCTCATCTACTTTCTCTAACCTCGTCATTCGGCCTCTCACAATTTACTAATTCTCCTACGCATGAAGACGGGAATACTCTGGACCTGGTTTTCTCCCGTCTCTGTTCACTGGATGACTTTACTAACTCCCCTCTCCCGCTCTCAGACCACAACCTTCTTTCCTTCTCTGTCAAGAACTGTCTCCTCACCCGGGACACCGCCACTTACCACACTTATAGGAATACATGTACCATTAATACCCAGCAGCTTATGGACAATCTCCACATTTCTTTAGCCCCCATCTCCTCCCTCTTCTGTCCAGACTTAGCATTGTCACACTACAATAATACACTGAAGAGTGCCCTTGATAAAGCAGCACCTTCTACAAGTAGAAAGACCCGACACAGACAACGGCAGCCCTTTCACACAATGCAAACACAATTTCTTCAGCGTTGCTCAAAGTGTGCTGAGCGTCAGTGGAGAAAATCTCCTTTAGCAGAGGACTTCATCGACTTTAAATTTATCCTCAAAACCTATAACTCTGCCCTTCATCTGGCCAGCAATCCTACTTCACCACTCTCATCACTTCACTGTCCAACAATCCAAAATGACTTTTTGAAACCTTAAACTCCCTCCTGAAACCTAAAGCACAGGCCCCCATCACAATCCTCAGCGAGGAGAATCTGGCCACTTATTTCCTAGAAAAAATCAACCACATCCATCAGGACATCTCAGCCCAATCTCCTCAGTGCCTGGATCCCCTTCCCTACCACACTTCAAGCTCACAAGCCATCTTTGAGCCTGTTACAGAAGAACAAGTTGCCCAGCTCCTCATTTCTTCTCCACCTACAACCTGCAACAGTGACCCCATTCCCTCACATCTCCTGCAGTCTCTCTCACCGGTGGTCACCACTCACCTGACTAAAATATTTAACCTCTCTCTTTCTTCAGGTATCTTTCCCTCCTCACGTAAACATGCCATCATAACCCCTTTACTTAAAAAGCCATCCCTTGACCCGAACTGCACTGCTAATTACAGACCTGTCTCTAACCTTCTTTTCATCTCTAAACTCCTGGAACGCTTTGTCTACTCCCATCTAATCCGTTATCTCTCAGATAACTCTCTCCTTGACCCTCTACAATCTGGTTTCCGCTCCTTACACTCCACTGAAACTGCCCTCACTAAAGTCTCTAATGATCTACTAACAGCTAAATCCAAAGGTCACTGCTCCCAGCTGATTCCCCTGGATCTCTCTGCCGCATTTGACACTGTGGATCACCAGCTCCTCCTCACTATGCTCCGCTCTATGGGCCTCAAGGAAACCGCTCTCTCCAGGTTCTCCTCCTACATCTCTGACCGCTCCTTCATTGTATCTTTTGCCGGAACCTCTTCCTCTCCTTGTCCCCTTACTATCGGGGTTCCGCAGGGCTCAGTCCTAGGTCCACTGTATCTAACATCATGTCCTCCCTCTTTCTTAAACTGAATCTCTCTAAAACGGAAATTCCTGTGTTTCTCCCCTCTGCTAACCCAACTCTACCTAACATCGAAATTACCTTGGAGGGTTCAACCATAACCCCCAAGCAGCACGCCCACTGCCTTGGGGTCATATTCGACACTAACCTTTCCTTTACTCCCCATATCCGATCACTCACTCGCTCTTGTCACCTGCATCTTAAAAACATCTCAAGAATCCAACCTTTTCCCACCTTTGAAACTGCTCAAACTCTAACTGTTGCTCTTATTCACTCTCGTCTGGACTACTGCAACTCTCTTCTGATCGGTCTCCCTCTTACCAAACTTTCTCCTCTCCAATCCGTCCTGAATGCGGCAGCAATGGTCGTATTTCTGTCCAACCGCTTCACCGATGCCTCCATCTTGTGCCAGTCATTACACTGGTTGCCCATCTACTACAGGGTCCAATATAAACTCATCTCTCTCCATAGTTCTGCACCGCCTTATATCTCCTCTCTCATCTCTGTCTATCGCCCTACACGTGCCCTCTGTTTTACAAATGACCTAAGACTAACATCCCCAATAATCCAAACCTCGCACCTCCGTCTCCAAGACTTCTCTTGTTCTGCACCAGTTCTCTGGAATGCACTACCCCAGGCGATCCGACTGATGCCTAGCCCCCATGTCTTCAAGCGCACTTTAAAAACCCATCACTTTCAACAAGCCTACCACCTTAGCTACTCAGTAAATCAACTTTCCCCTTTTCTCTCCTTCTAAATATTATTCAGAATCTGTTCCCTACTCTTCATCTGTCTCCACACCCAGCATGCACAAGATAACTACGCTCGGTACTTGAGTATTGCACTTAAATATACTGGCTGATGACTGGATCATACAGTTTTATATGAAAATCCCTATTTATTATAATTGCCAAACCTGAAATAATAAGCACTTTTCACCTATTGTGTCCCCCCACTTCCTTGTAGAATGTAAGCTTGCGAGCAGGGACCTCACTCCTAATGCAACTGTTTAAACTGTCTTACCTTGAATTGAATTTATTGTCTGTACATGTCCCCGCTTAATTGTAAAGTGCTGCGGAATATGTTGGCGCTATATAAATAAAAATTATTATTATTATTAGAAAGCTGCTAAATAATGAGAAAAACAATGGACAGAAGTAATGCTACTTCTCATATATGCGCTCAACGTCATATTGTTAAAAGTTATCTGAAAGTGCAATTATACTTCAAATATAATGCTGACCCCTCTGCCAAACGTCTTTGAGGTTCTAGAGTCCAGTCAGTTAAAATCAACAATATAAAAAATTTACTTATATTTATAGTAATATCTAAAATATTGGAGAATATGAAATGTATGCACAGTATTCTCTTCTCCTTATTATTTTCCCCATTTATTAAACAGGCTGGAAAAAATTAATGGTTGGAACAAATGTTATATTGATAAGTGAGCTGTATCCTAATTGGAAGTTGAAAGAATTTGGATCTCTTATTTCTTTAAAAAATGTAGTATTGAAACTATTATATTTCAAGTGCAGTAGACTAGATGAACCTCAATAACAGAATAAAAGCTGTTGGTAATTGATATGTTGATGTCAAATATGGTCTCTACAACAGCAAAAGTTAATTAAACACATTTTGGCAGTTGTTGGTTCACTTGATCCAATCTTCTGTATGTTGATTGACGACAAGAGAAAATGTGATTCATTGAATCAACCCACCTTCTTCCATTACTCCTTAGTTTAGTTCTACTGTTTACATATGCATAGCTTCTGGTTCCTCTTAAGGTGAGTTGGGGTTAATATTGTTACTCCCACTGATCTACTGCTATGTATACCCAAATCCAGGAAACTGTAATGCACTATGTATTCTGATAGCATTTCATTTTAGCTATGATTATTTTTTTCAGCAGTGAAATAATAGCTCTTATGTGGAAATAAGAGAGATGGGCCAATCAATGAGCCTTGAGATCCAAAACCCTCACACTTAATCCAGTGGTCATTTATTAATTCACTTTTTAAAAAGTAGTAACAACTTTATATTGGGAATAACCACTAAGAGCTGCTTTTTTTAGGGGTCTTCACAATCTTGGCCTTCACTAAGTTGCTCAGATCCTTACGCTTGCCTGTTTTTCTATCTTTCAAAATATTAACTTCAATAAATGTTTTTTAACCTGCTGGAAAATAGATCCCACCACTTGGTAGATGACGCTGCCACAAAATAATAAATGTTATTTACTTCACGTATCAGTTGTAGTAATGTTATAGCTGATTATTGTGTTGTAACAATAAGGAGGGAGGACTTTTTACCAGCTGGAAGGCAATATTTGAAAACCATCATGCTATTTAACCACTTAGAAATAATGATCAGAAGCACTTATGGCATCTATGGACTTACCACATTTGGCATCCAATACAGAAGACTATTGTATGTTACATATCCTGTATGGCTTACAATTATTTAAGGTTATTATAAAAAAAAATTGTATACTACTGTGCTATAATGTTGTGATTAGAATATTAGAAAGCATGAAACGTAAATTAAACACATGTTTGATTACTAATCTGCATTAAATATGGTATGTCATATTTTCTTTATCATTTCAATCTTATTTAGATTAATAACATAGTATTATAACTAATAATATAAATAATAAATAAATGTATATGGTAATGATAAACGTGGGACATGGAAGATTAATTCCAAATGTGTTCTCCTTGAAATCTGTTTCTAGGATATTAACTGCAAAGCAAGTTATATATAGCTAAAATGCATGTTTAATTTGTGCAGAAATCATGGTGTGATGAAGACAATTAAGAGCCTCAGAGGGAATAATTATATTACTGCGTGGAGCTGGTGGATCTCAAATTGCTTGATGCTTGGACTTTAAATTGGCTTGTGCTCCTGTTGTGAAAGTCACCCATATTGCAAACTAAACTGCAGAAAAAAATCATAATATTTTCAAAGTCATAACTGAAAAGTGCTTCTGTTTTAATTTTTTTGTTTTTATTAACATTATGTATTGTTATGTTAATGTATTCAGTAATTAGATGTGCATATTTGCTTTAATCTGTATACAATAATTGTATTGTTAAAAATCAACATTTGTAGAATATAATTTAAAATAAGTAATGCTTAAATAGTATCAGTAAGATAATATCAGTAATATATTTTTTATTTGCAAATTGTATTTTAGAAGATTTATTCATTATTTTATTTTCTAATATACTCTAAAAAATGCAAATGACATGATATTTTAGAAAAAATAACTTTTCAGGGGTTAAAAAACAGTCTAGCTCCAGTGATTGAGAATACCAGCTCTTGTGCCTGAAACTTAGAAATTATGTCTGGTAATGCTTCATGGGAGGCATCGCAGGTTGATTGCAAAAGCGAGAGAGTTGCTGTTATACGTCATAGAATCTACATTTCAACATTTATGCTTTTTCTGAGGCTGAATCCACATGTCCATCCACATGTCCATGTTTTCTTAATGGACAGCCCACAGATGCAATACAGATGCCAACTATATGTTGTCATACTGTCCATTCACGTCTAAGACCTAATCATAGAAATGTATTATTTTGTTAACATATCAGATCAAACTCAAAACATGTGTGTCTGCACGTGGATAGCATATGAATGCAAAAATCTTGTGGTCTACAGACGCTGCAAATGTTCCTCAATTTATGGAATATATAAATGCTAACAACTGCAATCTCTTTTTTACTTACAAGTGTAGTAAGACAGAGATTAGTTTTTGGACTTAAATTTCTGCAAGTGTATCTGATGGTAAAGTAAAAACAATGACTTTCTGCAAGGAAACCATGGGAAATATTACCCTTAGAGCTGATTCTTGCCATCCAAGGCATGTAAGGGTTAACATTCCAAGAGGTGAGATGTATAAATCTAAAAGAAATTGCAGTGACCAGGAGTGCTATGTCCAGGAGAGAAAGGATATTTGCAATAGACTGAGAGAAAGAGGTTATCAGGATTGGTCTCTTATTAGGGCAATCAAATCAGTGGAATAAATCCCCCGGTCATATATGATGGGAAAGTGCAAAAAACAGCAGAGACAGAAAAACAAAAAATGGTATTTGTAACAACATATAGCAAGGAATATAGTCAGATTGAGTCAATTGTTAAATAATACTTCCAATGTTAAAAAGCGACCAATCCTAGACGATATTCGGAAGGAAGGTTGTCTATTTTCATCTAGGAAAGTTCCAACCTTGTCCAATCTTTTAGCACCAAGTATGGTAATGACTAGTGTTGAGCCACCCCCGTAGTGTTCGAGTTCGGTTCGGTTCGTCAAACACCCGTGTGTTCGCCGAACTGTTTGTCGAACTGTTCGTCGAACACCTTCGAACACCGTTAAAACCAATGGCAGGCAAACAAAAACACATAGAAACACATAGAAAACACCTTCAAAGGTGTCCAAAAGCTGACAAACTGCTCAGAAGACACAACTAACACATGGAAAAGTGACAAGTACATATAGTCATGAGAAAAGAAAAGAGGTGGAGGAGTAAAAGGAGGGGGAGACACAGATATAGGCATGTCATGCCCTTCTAAAATCCAAAAAGTGAGAAGCCGATACGTTCAGTCGGCTCCTGCCCGTGTCACCTCCGTGTCGCCGGGTTTGTGCCAGAGCCGCGGTGAACCCTGACGGCCAGCCCCCCTCTCCCAATACTGGTGCCTGTCCGCTGGTGGGTCGAGCGAGCCCCTCTGTGGTGGAGGCAGCTCTAAGCTTTTTAATTTAAATTGTCTCTCTAATTTGAATGAAAATGCGACACCCCAGGGGTCTGGTTGCCGCAGTAATAGAGATATTATGTCTGAGAGCAAGTGGGAGGTTTCTCTGGTCAGGAGCCCTAAACATGCAACACGGCCCACCCAGACCTGGGAGGGGAGGAATCTGCCCTTATAAACTGGGTCTGGGGCGGGATTAGAGCAGTCAGAGTGGAGCTGCAGACAGTTCCAGACAGAGGGAAAGGAAGAACTAGGAGCTCTGTAGGAGCAGTAGCAGAAGTCCAGGGGCTGGAGCTGAGCAGAGTTCGCCCTGGACGAAGATACTAAAGCCGGACACAGGAGTCCGAGGCTGTGGGGACTGATATACACCCAGCAGCAGAAACCAGCCGGCAGGGGATTCCAGGTCCTCTGGCCATAGAAGCCCGGAGGCTCAGTCACAGAGAAGGGACCAGCGCCGCCATCCAGGAGCGGAGGCTAACAGAAGGCCCCAAGTCACCAGCCATACGGGTGAGCACCACACGGTATATTCAGGGACGTGGGCTACTTGTAACCGCTGATAGCAAGGTAGCCAGGAAGAGTGCAGATAAACGGGGAGGCCTACAACTCCACCTGGCCAGGGGAACTCCTGCTTGCTCGCAGACTGACCAGGCCCCTTATGCTAGCCAGTACTCCCGGGAGGGTCTGCCTTATACCATCAGTAAAGACCCTGAACTGCACCACACGTCTCTGTGATTCCTTGCCGCACCAGCACCATTAGTACTGGGATGCTCACACCATCACTCCCATCATCTCTCACATTAGCTGCCCTGAGGCAATACTCCTCCCGTGGGGAGTTATCCCATACTCGGCTGCGCAACCAACATCAGCCTCAGCGGTCGGCAGCGCAGCGGCGGTCCCCACTGACCGCAATCCACGGGTGGCGTAGTCGGACACTTATTACCATACAAATAGACTGCCACTGGTTTGACCACCCTGGGCACGGACCGGGTCACCGCCACGGAGAACTACAACCCCCAGCGATCCGGCTCCGGATATTCCCCCTGCACAGCAGCAGCAGCACAGGCCCAGGGGGCGCGTCAACTTTGGCGTAGTCGGCAGGATTTCGTGCCCGCAACCACCGGGTACTGTGTGCCTGAAAAAGAGACTTTTATACTTACCTGTGGTGAAGTTTCCCGCCGTCCGGAGTCGTTTCCCGCCATCCGGAGCCGATTCCCGCCATCAGACGCCATCTTGGATCGTTTCACGCCGTCTTCTGCCTTCTTCCCGCCATCCGCAGCTGCTTCCCGCCTTCGGACGCCATCTTCGGGACGCCGCACGGGAAGAAGAGGGGCGTGGACGCCGAAAGCGCGCGAGATCCGAAGCTCTGCCCCACGCTCCGCCCCACGCTCTGATGCTGCGCAAGGTCCTGGAAGGGAGGAAGAGCGACGCTGACGTCATCGGAGCGCGACGCCAGGTCCCCAACCCCGACGATCGACTGCGGAGCCGCGGCCTACGGAAGAAGAGCATCACAAGGTAGGCCACGGTCCACTAGGGGGGAGGAGGATGACGGATACCGAGGGGAGCTCCACTGCCACAGCCACCGCCAGCGCAACCGCTGCAACAGTCATGCCATTCACCATGCCCTATATCCCGGGGGCAGCCTGGCTACCCCAGTACTCAGGGGAGTCACATACCCTAAATGACTTTAGAGAAAGACTGGATAGCCTCTTCCAGGTGTACCCCCTCACAGAAGAGCAAAAAGTGAGCATCCTGGTGGCCCAATTAATCGGGGCAGCCCAAAGGGAGGTAAAGTCCTGGCCACCTGGGAGGAAGAGGACTGTCAGAGACATACTAACCCGGCTGAAAGACACATTTGACACCCGCACCTCAGCTGAAATAAAGCTCAGATTTTACGGGTGCAAACAGCGAGCACATGAGAGTATAAGAGACTATGCTTTAAACTTACAAGAGGCCCTGAGAGCCATTAAGCAGGCAGACCCTGACAGCGTGGGAAATGAAGATAAGCTGTTGACTGAACAATTTATTGAGGGTCTACTGTGCAATGCCCACCGAACCCAGTTACGGGCAATGGCCTTACAGGACCCTGACCTCGACTTTGCACAGTTCAAGGACAGAGCCATCCGGGTGCTCCGAGAACCGGCACCAGGTGGCGCTGTGACCCACAGGCGCCCTGCTATCACTTACCACCAGGAGACAGCGCCCTTGTCTGCAGGGCCTGTGGGAGCTGATGCGCAGGCTTTAAACAGTGACCCGGCTACAGACCTGCACCATCAGGTCCAAGAGCTGACTAAGAGCGTTGCCGCGCTAACCAGAACTGTGCAGTCTTTACAGGTCTCTTCTCCAGGAAAGATCCAGCTGGCATCCGGACCGGAGGACGTCCCGTGGCGCTGACTGAGGAGGACCCCACCGGCCAGAGGAAGACCCAGCGACAGATACAACGAGGACGGACGACCCATCTGCCGCCGCTGCAATCAACCCGGACATGTGGCAAGGTACTGTCATTTAAACGGGCACAACCTGGGGTAGAGGGCCAACCCCCAGGCATAAGACTATCAGGCCCATCAAACTGGCGTGATAAATACGTAGGGGGACGTCCAATCTTGCCTGTGGTACTGGATGGCATTCCTATGAGTGCCCTACTAGACACCGGGTCACAGGTCACCACCATCCCATACGTGCTCTTCAAGCAGTACTGGAATGACTCGGACATAACCTGCTACCCAGATGACGACCTGAGTATCATCGCCAGCAATGGTCAGCTCGTGCCGCAGGTGGGATTCAAAGAGGCGACCATTAAGATCGGTAAAGTCGAACTGGCGGCACAAGGACTGATAATAGTGGACATAGACCGTCATGAGAGTCACCCTAGAATAACCTTGGGAACTAATGTGATTGAAAATTGTCTTGCAGAGGTGATTCTCATTTTACAGCAGGTTGCCAAGAACGCCAGTTCCGGCCAGCAGCGTGTGCTCCAAAAAGAGATCCGGGCACTGATGAAGCGGCAACAGGTGGAACTATCTGGTGGTGAGATAGGTAGCGTGAGAATGTGTGACCCGTTCCCTATTGCCATGCCCCCAAAAAGTGAGATGATGATTTGGTGCCGGGCAGCTATTGGTCTAAGAGGTAGAGACTACCAAGCAATGGTAGAACCCGTCTACTCAGACAGTAGGCCCACCATTTTGACAGCACGGGGTGTGGTCGATGTACGCCATGGGAGGGTGCCCGTTCGCATCATAAATATCGGGGAGAGAGAAGTATACCTGCCCCGGTATGCCACGCTAGCCAAATTGTTCACCATAAACCAGAATTCTGTACAGGCCGTGGAACCCTTGCCTCCATCTCAACCAGAGGAAGGTAACGGCTCTAAGAAACCAATGGAGGACTGGTGTCAGCAACTGCATTTGGGTACTGACTCCACTCCCTCACACCAGAAACAGGGAGTCTATCGGGTGGTTCGAGAGTACGAGAGAGTGTTTAGTAAACACCCGCTAGACTTCGGGCGAGTAAAGGGGGTAGAACACCACATCCCCACGGGAGACCATCCTCCCATAAAGGAGAGATACCGACCCGTACCCCCGGCACACTACCATCACGCCAAGGGGATGCTTAGAGACATGAAGGAGGCTGGGGTAATCAGGGACAACTGTAGCCCCTGGGCAGCTCCACTAGTCTTAGTGAAAAAGAAAGACAACACCATGAGAATGTGTGTAGACTACAGGAAGGTCAACCGTATCACACACAAAGATGCGTACCCGTTACCAAGGATAGAAGAGTCCTTAGCTGCATTAAAATCTGCTAACTTCTTCTCTACTTTGGATCTCACTAGCGGGTACTGGCAGGTTCCTGTAGCAGAGGCGGACCGGGAGAAGACCGCATTCACCACCCCGATGGGTCTCAGCGAATTTAACTGTATGCCGTTCGGGCTCCGCAACGCACCAGGAACCTTCCAACGGTTGATGGAATGCTGTCTGGGACACCGGAACTTCGAAACGGTCCTGTTATACCTGGACGATGTCATCGTCTATTCCAAGACCTACGAGGACCACCTGAAACACCTGGCAGAAGTGTTCGAAGCTCTGGCAAACTACGGCCTAAAGGTGAAACCCTCCAAGTGTCACCTCCTGAAACCAAAGGTGCAATACCTGGGACACGTGGTGAGTGCTGACGGAGTGGCTCCTGACCCTGATAAGATCACCGTGATTAAGGACTGGCCAAGACCCTCCAGCATAAAGGAAGTGCGGCAGTTCCTCGGGTTGGTAGGCTACTACCGAAGATTCATTCCTGGTTTCACCAAAATGGCAGCCCCTATGCAGGACCTCCTGATAGGTCAATCTCGGAAAGCCAAAAACCAGAAGCCGCCCTTCAGGTGGGAAAAGCTGGAAGAGGAGTCCTTTTGCCAGCTGAAGATGGCCCTCACGGGGGATGAAATCCTGGCATATCCAGACTACAGCCAGCCCTTTATCCTCCACACGGATGCAAGCAACATCGGGCTAGGAGCCGTACTGTCCCAGATCCAGCAGGGGAAAGAACGGGTAATCGCTTACGCCAGCCGAAAGCTACGGCCCACGGAGAGGAACCCTGAGAATTATAGCTCATTCAAGCTGGAGTTCCTGGCAGTAGTGTGGGCAGTGACCGAACGTTTCAAGCATTACCTTGCCTCCTCCAAATTTACCGTGTACACGGATAACAACCCGTTGACAGACCTGGACACTGCAAGGCTTGGTGCCCTGGAACAGAGATGGATGGCCCGCCTGTCCACCTTTGAATTCACCATCAAATACCGGGCAGGACGCTCAAATGCCAACGCGGATGCCCTGTCTAGAATGCCGAACTTACCGGACGTAGGGGAAGATCCAGAAGATCTGGAAGAAGTTGAGCTCTCTGCGTTCCACTGTCATGGGATTACCCTGTATTCCCACCGTGTGAAGGACAGGCGCTCCGTGACGTTCAATCCCTTGCCCCACTACAACTGGGCGGAGACGCAAGACAGTGATCCCGCAGTCCATTTGGTGAAGGAAATGCTGACCCAGGCCGATGCCTGTCTTGACCCAGATGCTCCGGAGGAGACCAAGCAACTGTGGAAGGAGAAAAGTAAGCTGTTCCTCTACAGGGAGAAGCTGTGCCGGAGAATGGTTAACTCTCGAACACATGAGTTGACCTGGCAGGTAGTGGTCCCAAGACGAGACGCGGCTATGATTCTGGAGGCATACCACAACGGAGCGGGGCATTTCGGATGGAAGAAGCTGGAGTTCTTGTTGCGTGAACGGTTCTACTGGGTAGGCATGAGAGGAGCCATCGAGAGGTGGTGCAGAGACTGTGGCCCGTGCCACCTGAGAAGAAAGGACCATGCCAGCCAGAAGACTCCCTTGCAGCCCATCATCACCAGACAGCCACTGGAACTGGTAGCCCTGGACCATGTGAAACTGGCTCCAAGCAGATCTGGGTATGTCTACGCCCTCACAATCGTAGATCATTACTCCCGGTTCCTGGTGGTGGTCCCGGTCAAGGACTTAACGGCTCAAACAGCAGCTAGAGCCTTCCAGCAGCACTTCTGCCATCCACACGGGTACCCGGACCAAGTGTTGACAGACCAAGGACCAGCCTTCGAAGCGGAGGTCTTCCAGGAGTTCTGCAACCTGTATGGCTGCAAGAAGATAAGAACAACGCCCTATCACCCTCAAACCAATGGACTCTGCGAGAAGATGAACCAGGTGGTGATAGATCTGCTAAAAACATTGCCCCTGGAAGAACGCAGTCTGTGGCCTGAGAAACTGCCCGATCTGGTGGACCTGTATAACCACATCCCTGTAGGTTCCACCAACTGTACCCCGGCTTACCTAATGAGAGCAAGACCTGGTAAGCTGCGTATCGACCTGGATATGGGAGTCCTGACGCCTGAGGACACCTCGCCAGAGGCAGACTGGGATACAGAATGGCAGCAGCAGTATCGGAAAGTACAGGAGAGCGTCGAGAGAAGTCTGTCTCAAGCTAGAGAAAGGCAAGAGAAGGCTTATAACCAGTATGCTCCCGCTGTTCCCCTGGTACCTGGAGAGCAGGTCTTGAAGAGGAAGAGGCGGCTCCACAAGTTGGACGACCAGTGGGAGAAGGACCCGTACACCGTACTGCCATCAAGCCATGAGAACCCAAAAATCTGCGTAATCAGTAAGGATGGAGGAGAAACGACAGCCATTGTCTCCAGAGACCACCTGAAGAAGTGTCCCGAGCAGCTGCAAAGCCCTGAAGAAGATCAAGGAAACCCTTAACCCGCAGAGGAAAGGGAAGAAATGATCAGTACCGTACTCGGAGACTTCCCCCGGTCTTGGACACAAGTAAACGGCGCTGTCGTGGTACCCATCCTCACCTTTCTCCAGCCAGCCCCGCAAGTGCCTACAGAGGAACCGGTAGAGCTGGAAGAGCAGCCGGCCCAAGAGGCAGAAGAGTCCACACCAGCAGTCCAGGAGGATCAACCCTCTGCTAGTAGTGAGCCTGCCGTGCCCCTAGTGAGCCAAAGAGTGCGCAGAAAGCTGCCCAGCTTGCCCATAACACCTCCTACACCCTGTAGTGCAGAACCAGTTAGTGAGCTCCGTAGGTCCACTAGAGTCACTAGAGGTCAGATGCCCGCTCGCTGGAGAATCTAAATCAGTGCACTGTAAAGTTGACTGTTTATTGAAAAATGTTTATGGTTTTTGTTTGTTGCCTGTTACTAATTATGTTTCTCAGTTACCCTGCAGATTTATTTGGACTAACAGGTTATGGACACTGGATGATCGGAACAGTTTTGTAGATAGTTGCACCTTGGTGCCTCTTGTGAAGACGGCCGCGGAAGAGAAAACCTGTCTGGCGTGGCCTACTTGCGGCCCAAAGTAGCTAGCTCCAGCCTTGCAGCCACGCCCAAGGACAACGCAAGGGGTTTGCTTTGGACAGGTCCCCTATTCTGTGCCAAGACTTCGCCTTGTTGGGTGATATGGACACCCGGTCACGGAAACGCCGTGACCTCTACAGACTAAAGCTTCTTGTAAATATGTTGTCTTGTTATTGTTATACCTTGTATTTATGTTTCTTTAAAAAAATGTGTTTAGTCCCGGAGTACTAAAATTTACTAGGGGGGAATGCGACACCCCAGGGGTCTGGTTGCCGCAGTAATAAAGATATTATGTCTGAGAGCAAGTGGGAGGTTTCTCTGGTCAGGAGCCCTAAACATGCAACACGGCCCACCCAGACCTGGGAGGGGAGGAATCTGCCCTTATAAACTGGGTCTGGGGCGGGATTAGAGCAGTCAGAGTGGAGCTGCAGACAGTTCCAGACAGAGGGAAAGGAAGAACTAGGAGCTCTGTAGGAGCAGTAGCAGAAGTCCAGGGGCTGGAGCTGAGCAGAGTTCGCCCTGGACGAAGATACTAAAGCCGGACACAGGAGTCCGAGGCTGTGGGGACTGATATACACCCAGCAGCAGAAACCAGCCGGCAGGGGATTCCAGGTCCTCTGGCCATAGAAGCCCGGAGGCTCAGTCACAGAGAAGGGACCAGCGCCGACATCCAGGAGCGGAGGCTAACAGAAGGCCCCAAGTCACCAGCCATACGGGTGAGCACCACACGGTATACTCAGGGACGTGGGCTACTTGTAACCGCTGATAGCAAGGTAGCCAGGAAGAGTGCAGATAAACAGGGAGGCCTACAACTCCACCTGGCCAGGAGAACTCCTGCTTGCTCGCAGACTGACCAGGCCCCTTATGCTAGCCAGTACTCCCGGGAGGGTCTGCCTTATACCATCAGTAAAGACCCTGAACTGCACCACACGTCTCTGTGATTCCTTGCCCCACCAGCACCATTAGTACTGGGACGCTCACACCATCACTCCCATCATCTCTCACATTAGCTGCCCTGAGGCAATACTCCTCCCGTGGGGAGTTATCCCATACTCGGCTGCGCAACCAACATCAGCCTCAGCGGTCGGGAGTGCAGCGGCGGTCCCCACTGACCGCAATCCACGGGTGGCGTAGTCGGACACTTATTACCATACAAATAGACTGCCACTGGATTGACCACCCTGGGCACGGACCGGGTCACCGCCACGGAGAACTACAACCCCCAGCGATCCGGCTCCGGGTATTCCCCCTGCACAGCAGCAGCAGCACAGGCCCAGGGGGCGCATCAAATACACTTTAAATCCATTTACAAGGATCTATTGGAGGGCAAGTCTCATGCCAGCAGCCGCGTAATTCCAGCTCCAGTAGCGTCCACTAAAGCTGCTGCAGTTAAAAAGCTTTTATAAGGATCGAGCTCGGCTGTCCACAGCAAGGCATCCTACTGCCAGTCCCAGCCCCTATGCCTTGGGGTGCCTCCTGATGCTCTTCACTGAGTATCCCGTGGTCCCGAAGCATTTCCTTTGAAAAAATTAAGTGTCCAAACTACATGTGGTGTAGCTTGCTTAACAGCCGGGATAATCCGCTGACTAGCAGACACTGCTACTAGGCACAAAGTATTTCCTGGGCTAGATGCAGTTAAAAATTTGTAATTAGATACTCTCATTGGATGCTGAGAAAGCATTCCATAGAGTCTCCTGGCACGCCATATATGATTCTCTTAAAAAGCTTGGGGTAGGGGTCTAGGGGACCCTTTTATAGCCAAAATCACGGCCCTGTATCGCAATACGTCACCTAGGCTGAAGATAAATGGAACTGTAGCACCCTGAGGGCTCGGTTGCTACAGAGATATTGCACCTCACCCAGAGGTGTGATATCTCACTCTCAGGTAAGGATGGAGTGTGGATCAGGACCCGACACCTGCATGCATTACACCACATTGCCGTGGGGCAGGGCGACCAATATGCCCCTGAGATGGGCACGACAGTCCCTGTCCCTGGCTGGAGTGGGGGGAGGGAACACTGAGGGAGGGGAAACCTGTAGTGCAGGAGCAGGGAGGAAGCAGTTCCTGGGTGCATTGAGAAGGGAGTATAAAAGGTGGGCACCATCTTAGTTCAGTGCAGAGAAGTCTGAGCAGAAGTGGCAGGGAGCAAGGGCTCTGCATGAGCTCTGCTCCAGAGGCGGGCCTAGTAACAGAGGCCCAGGCCTGGAAGAGGGAGAAGGAAGGAAGAGGAGCGGAGAAGGCTCCAGGAACGAGGAACGAAGGGATCCCAGGGGTGCGGACGGGCGAGTCGCCACCGCATGCCCGAATCCACCTGCATGGAGGGGTCAGACCAAAGGGGGAGACCGGTCCCCGAAACTAGTGGAGGCAGGAAACGACCCTCAGCTAGAAACCGGAGGCTGTGACATTTTATGTGGCGCAGCCCCTCGCTACACCCGCTAGGAGGGCAGCACATAGGGTCAGGGAAACTGGCGCCAAGTTTACCAAGAGGAGGCCCGAGGCAGCCGGACAGAAGGGTTGGTAAGAAAGGCCAGACAAAGGACACACAAAGGGGGTCATGTGAAGCGCTCCAAAGTTATCTGGGAGTTGTCCGAGCCCCTCACCTGGTGAGCACAGTACGACGTGGGCAGCCGTTACCTGCAGACGTGGTCTGGATAATAAGAACTGTGAGTAAAGGCCCTGGACTGCATCACTGACTCCGTATCGTTACTGCTGCTGCCCTGCACCATCACCCCCATCCTCCGCATACACTGCCCTGAGGCTATACTCCTCCCGTGGGGAGTTATGCTACGCTCTGCTGCACCCACAACACCAGCCTCAGTGGTCTGCCCTGCAGCGGCGGTTCACTCTGACCGCAATCCACGGGTGACGTAGTCGGACATTTAAACATCAAAACCACATAAATAGTTCCGCCACTGGTTTGACCACCCTGAGCCACAGAACCGGGTCGCCGCCACGAAGACTACAACCACCAGCATCCACCAAAAAGGGTCCGGCTCCGGGTGTCCCAAGGCCCAGGGGGTGCATCAGAACATTTTCATCACCTTTCACAATCACCAATGGGACAAGGCTGGGATGTCCTCTGTCCCCTCTCTTATACATCCTAGTGACGGAGCACCTGCTCTCATCAATTCGCCATAACCCCAATATTAGGTGGATTGAGGTAGGAGGCACCGAGTACAAGTGCTCTCTATTTGCTGATGATGTCCTAGTATATATCACTCAATCACATATATCCATCCATGCTGTTATGGCTGAAATAGATCACTTTGTTACATGGTCAAATTTTAAAATCAATGCAGCGAAGTCTGAGGCCCTCGATGTCTCCCTCACCAAATCCATACAGGATTCCATTCAGTCCAACTTTCCCTTTGCCTGGCCCTCACAGGGTATCAAATACTTAGGAATTCCTATTCATAGAGACCTCTCCCATCTATGTTATCTTAATTTTGGGCCCTTTATTGAACAACTCCATACAGACCACGGTTGGCAAATTAGAACTGTAAGATTCACTACGTGAACCACTGGTGTTTTGTGGAAAAGCACATGTACACTGTGTTCCAAATTATTATGCAAAAAGTGTTTAGGAGTGATAAGGGAAGAATTTGTTTGTTTGTCAGTTAAACTCATTGATGGTGATGTGTGTCAGGGCTCTTTATATCACTGTAAGCATTGCAGACACCTGTGCTAATTAGTTTGGCAGGTGTGTCCAATGAAAGGCAAGAATACTTAAGAAGGCTGTCTCACATTATTAAGCAGCCTACATTTTCTGCCAAAATGGGAAAGAAAAAGGATGTGTCGGCTGCTGAGAAGCAACAAATTGTGGAGTATTTAGGTCAAGGCATGACTACAATCAACATTATGCGATGATCAGGATGAAGTGTCTTGGCAATCAAGAAGTTTGTAGCTGATTCACAGTACACACGTGTGCGTGCTGATAAGGGCAAATTGAGGACTCTTTCCTACAGGCAATTACGTCAGGTTAAAAGAGCAGCGGCAAAAAAGCCTTGTCATAGCAGCAGACAAGTTTTTGAAGCTGCTGGTGCCTCCAACGTCCCCCGAACAACAAGATGCAGGGTCCTTCAGAGGTTTTCAGCTGTGCATATGCCATCCTGTCGACCTCCTCTATCCACTTCACACAAGCAGAAACGGCTCCAGTGGGCCAAACATTACATGAAGACTGATTTCAAAACTGTTTTGTTCACGGATGAGTGCCGTGCAGAGCTCGATGGTCCAGATGGATGGAGTGGAGGATGGCTGGTTGATGGACACCCCACGCAAACACGGCTACAGCGCCAACAAGGAGGAGGTGGAGTAATGTTTTGGGCTGGAATCATGGGGAGAGAGATTGTCGGCCCCTTTACGATCCCTGAAGGCGCTAAAGATGAACTCCATAATGTATGTGGATTTTCTCAAACAGCACTTCCTGCCATGGTTCAAGAAGAAGAACCATGTATTTCACAGCAAGATCATTTTTTTTGCATGATAATGCACCATCTCATGCTGCACATAAAACATCTGCATCTCTGGCTGATATGGGCATAAAAGGGGACAAACTTATGGTATGACCCCCATGCTCCCCTGACCTCTACCCCATTCAAAACCTCTGGAGCATCATCAAAAGGAGTGTCTATGATGGCGGGAGGCAGTTCACATCTAAGCAACAGCTCTGGGAGGGTATTCTGTCCTCATGCAAAACAATTGAAGCAGAAACCATCCAAAACCTGACAAATTCAATGGACGAGAGAGTTCAGAAGCTCCTTTCGAACAAGGGGTCCTATGTGAAAATGTAACATCACCTAGAATAAAGTTTTGAGTTGAAAACTGTTTGATTTCAGTTTCTAATAACCTGCTAATGCTTATAATTTCAAAAATGACCATTTTTTTGGTCTTTATTAAAACGAAAAGGTTGATCGAAAAGTTTGGGGGATCTAAGAGTGTGGCAACCCAGTAGTCATGATTACTTCGAATTCTGACAATATGAGGGTCATGTTGCAGGTAGTGCAGCAAGAAGGCACTTATGTGTCTTGCGCATCTCGGAGCCCCAAAATTATTTTCCGGGCTAGATGCAGCTAAAAATTATTATTAATTTTAAATCTGGTGGAGCTTAGTATAGATGGGCTAATAGGATCAGTGCTGCACACTGCTACAAAGCCCAAATTATTTTCCAGTCAAGATACAGATAAACATGATTAGTAATTTGAAATCTTAAAACGGTTGGTAGGGTGATTTTAACCAATCATCAAGCTTTTACTCTCCCCAGGATGACACAGGGGTAGAAAAGTCATTTCGGATCCATGATTTGTTCATCTTTATGAACGTGAGTCTGTCTACATTATCAGTGGAGAGCCACGTGCGCTTATCTGTCAGCACACCACCAGCAGCGCTGAACACACGTTCAGACAGAACGCTGGCTGCGGGGCATGACAAGATCTCCAAGGCGTAAGTGGCTAGCTCCGGCCATTTATCCAGATTGGAAGCCCAAAAAGAGCAAGGGTCCAGTGACACAGTCATGGCTTCAATGTTTACTTGGAGATACTCCTGTACCATCATCTCTAGGCGTTGAGTATGTGTCAGACTTCTTGTCTCCTGTGGCCTTGCAAAGGATGGGCTAAAAAAGTGGTGAAATGATTCCGCAAAATTGATGTTACCAGCAGATGCTGTGGCTCTGTTACGGTTTGAGTGCTGAACCCTTGACGGTAGCACGGTTGGCAAGTTGGAGCTGTGAGATTCACTACGTGCACCACTGGTGTTTTGTGGAAAAGCACATGTAAGATCCTGCAACAGTCTCTGCTGACACTCCTGCATGCGTGCATCCCTTTCTATGGCAGGAATAATTTCTGCAAATTTACTTTTGTACCGGGGATCTAACAGTGTGGCAACCCAGTAGTCAGGATTATTTCTAATTCTCACAATTCGAGGGTCATGTTGCAGGTAGTGCAGCAAGAAGGCACTCATGTGTGTTGCGCATCCAGGAGCACCAAGTCCCTGTTGTGTTGGTGGCGAGGTAACAATCATGCTTCCTTCCTCTGTCCTCTCCCCCCAACCTCGCACAACAGAAATGTGATCAAGGTCTCCCTCATCTGATGAGTCTTCCATCAGTTCGTCCTCCACTTCTTCCTGGGCTCCTGCACCTTCCTCACTAGTTTGGCTGCTACCATGCGCCCTGGTAAAATCATCTCCCCCACCCTCACATGCCTGCCGCCTTGGTGCTACCGACCGTCTGGACCTTGCAGATGTTAGCCCTTCCGCATACAACTCCTCCTCCTCTACTTCCTCCACCTCCTCTTGTGCCACCACCTGACTTCGAATTCTGTTTAACATGTGCTCCAGCATGTAAATCACTGGAATAGTCATGCTGATAATGGCATCGTCAGCACTAAACATCTTCGTCGCCATTTCAAAACTGTGCAGAAGGGTGCATAGGTCCCTGATCTGAGACCACTCCTCCAGCGTAATTTGCCCCACCTCCGGATCTCGTTGGCCCAGGCTATACGTCAGAACGTATTGCACCAGGGTTTGTCGGTGCTGCCACAGTCGCTGCAACATGTGCAGAGTTGAATTCCACCGGGTAGGCACATCGCATTTTAGCCGGTGAAGTGGCAGGCCCAACGAGTTCTGTAGAGATGTAAGTCGCTGAGCTGTGGGATGCGAACGGCGGAACTGAGCACACAGCGACCGTGCCCTCTGCAGAAGGCCATCTAATCTGGGATAGTGGGCTAAAAATTGCTGGACAACCAGGTTCAACACGTGAGCCATACAAGGCACGTGTGTGACATTGCCCCGGCGAGTTACCCAGTGCCCAGTCAGCGACATGTAACGCCCCTGTCCATGCCTACTCGTCCAAGTGTCTGTGGTGAAATGCACCCTGTCACACACAGAGTTTCTCAAAGAAGCGGTGATGTTGTGTGCGACATGCTGGTGGAGCGCAGGCACACCTTTCTTTGAGAAGTAGTGCCGACTGGGCATCTGGTACTGGGGCACTGCGACGGACATAAGGTCTCAAAAATCCTCTGTGTCCACCAGGCGGAAAGGCAGCATTTCTGTAGCCAACAGCTTGCAGATGGTGAAATTCAACCTCTTAGTTTTCTCATGGCTAGGAGGTAATGGTCTTTTACTTGTCCACATCTGAGGGACCGAGGGCTGGCTATTGTGCTTAGACGGGGTTGATAAGGGTGTCCCCGGCAAACTGCCGGTCTGTGAGGAAGATGCAGGCGGACATGTTAGGTTGCCTTGATCCAAAGGTGGTGCTATCGATGTCGGACAGCGCTCAACACCAGCTGGTGTTACCACCTCCAAAGAAAATGATGACCTGTCAATCATGCTGGCTGTTGCGGGTAAAGAGGTGACAGGTCTGCGCCCCAAAACAGGTGTGACTGCTGTCCTCCCAGTCACAGAGGATGAAGAGGCCGCGGATGCACAAGATATGGCAGACGGTGGTTGGCCCGGCCGGCTAGGCCACATTGTAGCACACTGAGCTTCCCACTGCAACTTATGCTTCATGTCCATGTGCCGGTTCATGCAAGAAGTACTCAAACTATGTATTTTTTGGCCTCTACTTAGCTTTTGCTGACAAATGTTACAGATAACACGAGTTGGGTCATCTTTATCGATCTGAAAAAATGCCCAGGCTATGCAAGGCTTAGCACCCATGCGACCTGAAGAGCCACTACGACTTGTGGTGAGAGGCAGAGTTGTGTTTGAGGATGCAGTTTTTGACGTGCTTCCAGTACTACGTCTCTGTCCAGGAAGGCGCAACCTGACCTCGTCGTCACTAGCATCTTCCTTCACCTCCTCTGCTGACCTCATCTCTTGGCTGACTGTGGGTTGACAGTAAGTGGGATCTCCAACCTCATCATCATCACCCTGTGCGTTATCACACCCGTCGTCCTCAGAGCCAACCTGTTCCTGCCCTGACAAAAAACTAAAGTTGTCGCTCCAATCAGGTATTTGAGTCTCATCATCGTCTTCCTCATTGTCTCCACCAACAGGAGTTACAGTTTGGAAATGAGGGTCTACATTATGGTCAGAACCTTCTGCGTCTGGTCCTGGATCCGACTCATAAAGATTCTGGGCATCAGTGCAGATCATTTCCTCGTCTGGATTCACAGAAGCGCTGGAGTCGACCTCTGATTCCCAGGCTATAGTATGAGTAAACAGATCTGCAGACTCAACCATCTGTTCTACCTCATACTCAGACGGGCAGCTGGAGATTTGGGAGCTGTGAGGAAGCAAGTGCGATTGGGGTGACACCTTTGAGGACTGGAGTATTTGTGATGTTGAAGTTGATGTGGAGGAGAGCCCACTTAAAAGAACACTTGATATCCGTTGAAGCACCTGCTGTTTTTGTGCCTCATCTGTAATTTGTAGCGATTGGCGTGGCCGTAAGAAAGGGATCTTATCACATTGTCCGCTAAAAGAAGTAGACATTTTAGTTTGGCTGGAAGATGGTCTTTCTTCTGCAGATGTTACTGTTGCTTTAACACCTACCCCACGGACACAACCTTTTTTCCCCTTCCCAACACGCCTATTCCCCTTTCCACCAGCAGCAGGCCTTTTTCCACTCATTTTGGTGGTTAACTAATTCACAACTCTGGAGTTGTTTGCACAAAAAAACAATGGAAGGGAACCGAGCAGAGCTGAGTGGCCAAACTGTGGTATTAGGCCAAAACTATTGGCTGGGTTAGATGCAGAAAAAAATTATATTCAATTTGCAACCTGATGGAGGTCAGTATAGATGGACTAATAGAGAAAGTCCCACACACAGCTAGAAGCCCAAATATTTTTTCAAAGGTAGATGCAGAAAAAAAATATATTCAGTTTGCAACCTGATGGAGGTTAGTATAGATGGATTAATAGAACAAGTCCCACACACAGCTAGAAGCCCAATATTTTTTCAGAGGTAGATGCAGAAAAAAAATATATTCAGTTTGCAACCTGATGGAGGTCAGTATAGATGGACTAATAGAGAAAGTCCCACACACTGCTAAAGGCCAAATATTTTTTCAGAGCTAGATGCAGACAAAAAATTATTTTCAGTTTGCAACCTGATGGAGGTCAGTATAGATGGACTAATAGAACAAGTCCCACACACAGCTAGAAGCCCAAATATTTTTTCAGAGGTAGATGCAGAAAAAAATTATATTCAGTTTGCAACCTGATGGAGGTCAGTATAGATGGACTAATAGAGAAAGTCCCACACACTGCTAGAAGGCCAAATATTTTTTCAGAGCTGGATGCAGATAAAAATTATTTTTAATTTGCAACCTGATGGAGGTCAGTATAGATGGACTAATAGAGAAAGTCCCACAGACTGCTAGAAGGCCAAATATTTTTTCATAGCTGGATGGAGATAAAAATTATTTTTAATTTGCAACCTGATGGAGGTCAGTATAGATGGACTAATAGAGAAAGTCCCACACACTGCTAGAAGGCCAAATATTTTTTCAGAGCTAGATGTAGACAAAAAATTATTTTCAGTTTGCAACCTGATGGAGGTCAGTATAGATGGACTAATAGAACAAGTCCCACACACAGCTAGAAGCCCAAATATTTTTTCAGAGGTAGATGCAGAAAAAAATTATATTCAGTTTGCAACCTGATGGAGGTCTGTATAAATGGATTAATAGAACAAGTCCCACACACAGCTAGAAGCCCAATATTTTTTCAGAGGTAGATGCAGAAAAAAAATATATTCAGTTTGCAACCTGATGGAGGTCAGTATAGATGGACTAATAGAACAAGTCCCACACACTGCTAGAAGCCCAAATATTTTTTCAGAGGTAGATGCAGAAAAAAATTATATTTAGTTTGCAACCTGATGGAGGTCTGTATAGATGGATTAATAGAACAAGTCCCACACACAGCTAGAAGCCCAATATTTTTTCAGAGGTAGATGCAGAAAAAAATTATATTTAGTTTGCAACCTGATGGAGGTCTGTATAGATGGATTAATAGAACAAGTCCCACACACAGCTAGAAGCCCAATATTTTTTCAGAGGTAGATGCAGAAAAAAAATATATTCAGTTTGCAACCTGATGGAGGTCAGTATAGATGGACTAATAGAGAAAGTCCCACACACTGCAAGAAGGCCAAATATTTTTTCAGAGCTAGATGCAGAAAAAAATTATATTCAGTTTGCAACCTGATGGAGGTCTGTATAGATGGACTAATAGAACAAGTCCCACACACTGCTAGAAGCCCAAATATTTTTTCAGAGCTAGATGCAGAAAAAAATTATATTCAATTTGCAACCTGATGGAGGTCAGTATAGATGGACTAATAGAATGGTGCTATGCCCAAAAGATTTTACTTCACTAGGTGCAGTAAAAAAATTGGTATTCTATACACAGGTGGTATATCTTGCAACACAGATAGGCTACTCCACTGACTAACACACTCTGCAATAGGCCAAAAAGGATTAGCTTTGCTAGATTCAGCCAAATGCTGTGAAAAAAACTTGCACAGCACTGGCACAGACCTGCCTGGCAAAAACTGATAGGAACTGATGTAACCTAGTCCTGAAAAGGACTGCAATTACAATTAGTCTTTACTCCCACAATGTATCTATTTAAGAGCACAGACCTGCCTGATAAAAGTCGTAGGAAATGCTGTAACCTAGTCCTTAAAAGGACTGCAATCACAACTATTCCCTACTCCCAAGCTATCTGTAGATTTGTGCGAAAATTGGCTTGAAATTAACAAGGTATAGCGCACAGAGCAACAGCGGTGCCGTCTAACACGCAGCTGCAGCAGTGAGAAAATGGTGGCGACGGGGAAAATGGCTTGGTCTTATAGGGCAAGGACATGTGACATACACTGCCAATGACACATGCCCTTGCTTGTGTGAAAAAAGCACTTCGCTCCATGTGTGCTCTGCTGATAGGCTGACAGATTGCACCTCCCCACTGTAAATGCGGGAAAGAGAAAAAAAAATGGAGATCTTCATTATTCCTGCAGAGATCCATCCCCTGCCCCTCCCCCCACCCCGCTGTACACTCAAACTGCGTATTAACATTAATTTTCATCATTACTGAGAAAAAATCCAGTTATGATTTTGGTGCACGAACAGTTATCGAACATAACCTCGAACAGCCGAATTTTTCTCAAATCGTTCGTGTTCGCCGAACGGCTCGAACACCGCCCAAAACAGCTCGAATTTGAGATTGGCGAACAGTTCGAGTAGAACAACGCTCATCTCTACTGATTATTTGTCCAATAGGAGCAGTGTATAAGGAGAAAAGAAGGGGGCCTAGGATTGAACTAGAACATGGCTATCAACAAGGGTTTTTTTAAGTGTGGCAATAATAAATGTGGAACATGTACAGTAGATACGCAGTGAACACTAAACAGTGTAGCAAAAACAGAAATGGTTAAAATTCAAAACTTTATTAACTGCAATAGTTCACATGTTATATAAATAATTACCTGGAATGTCTATAATCTCTCATACATAGGTTTCAGTACGAGGAAATTGCGACAGTGTATCAATGAGCATCTCTGGGATTAAGTGAATGGTGAAGCCTTTAATCCATCCAATGTATCCAAGCATTTTTTTCAAGTACATGGAGGAGATCTGAGGGGTTTCCAATTCTTTGGGATGGAAAGAGTCAAGAAGGGCTTGGAGACAGAAACTCCTGAGTCGGGAAACCCACTGAATCCTGATGATGGAGACCGCCCACCCCATCGGCCTAAATAAATGTTTGGACTTGATTTTATTCTATTAGAACCGTTCATTAATCCCATTTATAGCACCTTGTTTCAATATTTTAACCTGTTTTTAAACTTGTATATGTGTTTTGTATTGGCATTTTAAAATGTGTTTGATACAGAGGTTTTGTAAGTCATGTGACAAGGGATGAGGGACATACTTGCCCGGCTAGATTAAATTCCCCGTGCCACAGCCATAAAGCTAAGTTATGATTAAGGAGCACATATAGCCCTGAAACACGTAAACCAGTGTCCTGGGACCTTGCTGTATCAAGCCCTCCACCTCCAAAATGTTTGCCTCTGTTTATACATCTAAGAATTTTTTGGAATAAAGCTTTGGAACATATTGCTTTGGTGTCAGACTTTTTCGTATTGAGTTAAAAAAAAGTCTATCTCCAGTGATTGAGAATACCAGCTCTTGTGCCTGAAACTTAGAAATTATGTCTGGTGATGCTTCAAGGGAGGCATCGCAGGTTGATTGCGAAAGTGAGAGAATTGCTGTTCTACGTCATAGAAGGTACATTTCAACATTTATGCTTTTTCTGAGGCTGAATCCACATGTCCATCCACATGTCCATGTTTTCTTAATGGACAGCCCACAGATGCAATACAAATGCCAACTATATGTTGTCATACTGTCCATTCACATCTAAGACCCAATCATAGAAATGTATTATTTTGTTAACATATCAGATCAAACTCAAAATATGTGTGTCTGCACATGGATAGCATATGAATGCAAAAAATTGTGTGAATGCGGCCTTAGTGAAAGGTCTTTGACAACCAGCAATACAAGTAAAAGCATATTTAGTCTAGACCTCAAACACAAGGCAAATCTTTGTGCCCTCATGATATGTGTATGGATATACTGCACTTATGGCAATGTCCTGTGATATACAGATATATATATATATATAAATATATGTAGATGTACAGTACAGACCAAAGGTTTGGACACACCCTCTCATTTAAAGATTTTTCTGTATTTTCATGACTATGAAAATTGTACATTCACACTGAAGGCATCAAAACTATGAATTAACACATGTGGAATTATATACTTAACAAAAAAGTGTGAAACAACTGAAAATATGTCTTATATTCTAGGTTCTTCAAAGTCGCACCTTTTGCTTTGATGACTGCTTTGCACACTCTTGGCATTCTCTTGATGAGCTTCAAGAGGTAGTCACCGGATATGGTTTTCACTTCACAGGTGTGCCCTGTCAGGTTTAATAAGTGGGACTTCTTGCCTTATAAATGGGGTTGGGACCATCAGTTGTGTTTTGCAGAAGTCAGGTGGATACACAGCTGATAGTCCTACAGAATAGACTGTTAGTATTTGTATTATGGCAAGAAAAAAGCAGCTAAGTAAAGGAAAAGGAGTGGCCTTCATTACTTTAAGAAATGAAGGTCAGTCAGTCCGAAAAATTGGGAAAACTTTGAAAGTGTCCCCAAGTGCAGTTGCAAAAACCATCAAGCGCTACAAAGAAACTGGCTCACATGAGGATCGCCCCAGGAAAGGAAGACCAACAGTCACCTCTGCTTCTGAAGATAAGTTTATCCGAGTCTCCAGCCTCAGAAATCGCAGGTTAACAGCAGCTCAGATTAGAGACCAGGTCAATGCCACACAGAGTTCTAGCAGCAGACACATCTTTACAACAACTGTTAAGAAGAGACTTTGTGCAGCAGGCCTTCATGGAAAAATAGCTGCTAGGAAACCACTGCTAAGGACAGGCAACAAGCAGAAGAGACTTGTTTGGGCTAAAGAACACAAGGAATGGACAGTAGACCAGTGGAAATCTGTGCTTGGGTCTGATGAGTCCAAATTTGAGATCTTTGGTTCCAACCATCGTGTCTTTGTGCGACGCAGAAAAGGTGAACGGATGGACTCTACATGCCTGGTTCCCACAGTGAAGCATGGAGGAGGAGGTGTGATAGTGTGTGGGTGCTTTGCTGGTGACAATGTTGGGGATTTATTCAAAATTGAAGGCATACTGAACCAGCATGGCTACCACATCATCTTGCAATGGCATGCTATTCCATCCGGTTTGCGTTTAGTTGGACCACCATTTATTTTTCAACAGGACAATGACCCCAAACACACCTCCAGGCTGTGTAAGGGCTATTTGACCAAGAAGGAGAGTGATGGGGTGCTACGCCAGATGACCTGGCCTCCAGAGTCACCAGACCTGAACCCAATCGAGATGGTTTGGGGTGAGCTGAACCGCAGAGTGAAGGCAAAAGTGCCAACAAGTGCTAACCATCTCTGGGAACTCCTTCAAGATTGTTGGAAGACCATTTCCGGTGACTACATCTTGAAGCTCATCAAGAGAATGCCAAGAGTGTGCAAAGCAGTCATCAAAGAAAAAGGTGGATACTTTGAAGAACCAAGAATATAAGACATATTTTCAGTTGTTTCACACTTTTTTGTTAAGTATATAATTCCAGATGTGTTAATTCATAGTTTTGATGCCTTCAGTGTGAATGTACAATTTTCATAGTCATGAAAATGCAGAAAAATCTTTAAATGAGAAGGTGTGTCCAAACTTTTGGTCTGTACTGTATAAATACATAAATAAAAGAAAAACTGGAGGCAGCATGCTCAAAGAGTATACAAAAATTAAAATTGATTATTTATGTATAAGCCCATTGAGGCCACAATTGGCTTATAAATACATAATCTGTACACTCTTTTGGTGTGCTGCCTCCAGTTTTTATTGCTCCCTAACTCCCTAGATGGATCTTTTTCCCATGCGCCGTCACGTGCCTATGCCCCCTATGACCCTGCACCTTGCTCTGGCTAGTGTGCAGGACAGTGAGACACTAGTCTAACTATTACAGTAAAGACAACACAGGGAATGAGACAGAAAGGGGAAAAACTCACAAACAAATGAAAATCCACAAACTTCACAGAAGCAAAACATTTTTTTCAAGAAAATCTCCTCCAGAGCATTTAGGAACAGAAAAGCAATTCTATAGCTGGTGTGAAGAATATTCTAGAATAATCACATGTGCCCTGATTGTCAGATCTCCAAGCACGGTGTAATCCAACTCTTTTGAATACCTTTGCAGCAAGCAAAGGGGGGTGAGAAATCCCCACCCCCCCAGCAGCTGCAGATGCTGACAGGATATCCCTTTGTTTGATCACCAACATGTGCTCTTTTGTTAAGGTACTATATTTCAATACCAGCTGTGGAAGAACTATATGTCCCAGCTCTTCACAAAATGGATTTTCTAGCTAAGGGGAAGATAGCGAACGCCAGACTGCATCCTAGCCCACTCTAGCATGTAGGGAGGAGGAGATACACGTCCCAGCCTTTTGGAACCTCCGACAACTGCTGTGTTTGGTACCCACACATAGCAGGGGCCCAGCCAGGTCCCTTGACACCAGCGATGTCCCCACTCGTTGGAACTCCACACTGCAGATGTTGGGAAGGATTTGTGAGCATAAAAAGGCAGTTGTTTACTACCAGCATCAACAAGGCCATAGTTATTCAGTTCAGACTCCACATATAAGACCTCAGGAGTGGACATGGATGTCAGACATTTGTACCACCCTCCAAAACTTTGAGGATTCCACCAACATTGTGAGCAGTGATGACGCCATAATTAGCTTCACCATCCCGCTTCTCTGTCTTCTGAAACGCTCTCTGCTCAGAATCAAAGAGGATGCATTGCAGGCTGAGCACAATGAGATTGAGCAAGGAACCATACAGGGTGATTACACACAGCCCAACCTCAACTCATCCCAATTTGGATTGGGTGACAATGAGGAAGAGGAGGAGGAAGGACAGAATCTAGTTTCATGTGCTATAGACAGTACTACCTGTACAACTGTTATACTGTTTGTTCAGCGTGGATGGCCTGAGGACAGGGAGGAGGAGGAGAGCATGGTCAGTCGTCCTCTTGGTGAGGACATGGTAGTCTTGCCTGTTGGCAGTCTGGCACTCATGGCTGAGCTTATATTACGCTGCCTTTCCCGTGACCCTCGAGTTCTCAAAATTTTGTGTGACAGTCATTACTGGTTGGTAACACTTCTAGACCCACGCTTCAAGGAGAACTTTCTATCTCTTATTCCTGAGGCGGACAGGTCTACAAAAATGGGGCAGTACCATAAGGTACTATTAAAAAAATTCCCATCTGAAAACGCTGGTGGCAGAGGTCACAGTTCGTTGGACAACCAAGGAGTACAGGCGAGAGAGACACAACTCCAATCCAGCAGAGGCAGGGGAACACTTTCAAAGTTCTGGGAGAGTTTTCTCAGCCCCTCCAATCACACAGGCCTTGAGGCGCGGGGTACTCTCACAAGGAGTGCAAAGTTTGGGAAGATGCTGAGGGAGTACCTTGCCAATGTCCTCCGTCATTCCTCTGTGCTTTATAATTATTGGGTATCCATGCTGGACACGAGGATTGAATTGGCTCTCTATGCCTTGGAGGTCCTGGCCTGCCCTGCTGCTAGCGTTTTATCAGAGCGGGTTTAGTGCAGCTGGTGGAATTATAACTCATAAGCGCATCAGCCTGTCAACTGAAAATGCTGACAGGCTGACTCTTATAAAAATGAACAAGGGCTGGATTGGGCCAGACTTCTCAACATTACCGAATGATAGCAGCGTATCATAAACTCAAATCCAGTGAGTTTTTTTGGGAGGTGTATTACCATGAAACTTTTCACACCCACACATGGGTATACGCTTCCTGATTTTGGCTATTTGCTCTTGTCCTCCTCCTTCTCCTTATCCTCATCCTCCACCACCATATCACCAGGGTGACCATGGTCCATGTTGCAACACATACATAATTTTTTTAAAGGGTGTTTATGATGCGTGTAAAAAAATTGTAAAAGATTTTATACAGTACGTTCATGTATACCCCCCAGAGGTAAATGTTTGTCAGCCCATACACGTAGTGCATGGGCATCACAAGTATAGGCGACCCCCTCCTTTCTAATGGGAAATTTTTTTTTATGAGGCCCTCCTCCACGTCTTTTCCAAGGGGCATTGGAGTGCACCCAATTTTTGGCAGCCCTTGCATTCACTGCATAGGCCAACACTATGGGGGACCCACTTAATAATAATGGGAACATTTTTTCATGAGGCCCTCTACGTCTCTTCCAAGGGGTATTGGAGTGCCTCCCAATTTTTGGCAGCCCTTGCATTCACTGCATTGGCCAACACTATGGGAAATCCACTTCCTAATAATGGGAACATTGTTTTCAGGAGACCCTCTGACCTAAACGTCTCTTCCAAGGGATTTTGGATTGCTTCATAATTTTTGGCAGCCCTTGCATTCACTGCATAGGCAAACACAATGGGAAACCCACTTCTTAATAATGGGAACATTGTTTTCAAGAGGCTCTCTGACCTCTACGTCCCTTCCAAGGGGATTTGGAGTGCCTCCAAATTTTTGGCAACCCTTGCATTCACTACATAGGCAAACGCAATGGGAGACCCACTTCCTAATAATGGGATCATTGTTTTCAAGAGGCCCTCTGACCACTACGTTCCTTCCAAGGGGCATTGGAATGCCTCCAAATTTTTGGCAACCCTTGCATTCACTGCATAAGCCAACACTATGGGAGACCCACTTCCTAATAATGGGAACATTGTTTTCAGGAGGCCCTCTGACCTCCACGTCTCTACCAAGGGGCATTGGAGTGCCTCCAAACTTTTGGCAACCTTTGCATTCAGTGCATTGGCCAACACTATTGGACACCCACTTCCTAATAATGGGAACATTTTTTCATGAGGCCCTCTACGTCCCTTAAAAGGGGCATTGGAGTGCCTCCCAATTTTTGGCAGCCCTTGCATTCACTACGTTGGCCACCACTATGGGAGATCCACTTCCTAATAATGGGAACATTGTTTTCAGGAGGCTCTTTGACCTCCACGTCTGTACCATGGGGCATTGGAGTGCCTCCAAATTTTTGGCAACCCTTGCATTCACTGCATAGGCAAACACAATAGGAGACCCACTTCGTAATAATTGGAACATTGTTTTCAAGAGGCTCTCTGACCTCTACATCCCTTCCAAGGGGCATTGGAGTGCTACCAAATTTTTGGCAACCCTTGCATTAACTGCATAAGCCAACACAATGGGAGACCCATTTCCTAATAATGGGAACATAGTTTTCAGGAGGCCCTCTGACATCCACATCTCTACCAAGGGGCATTGGAGTGCCTCCAACTTTTTGGCAACCCTTACATTTACTGCATAAGCCAACGCTATGGGAGACCCACTTCCTAATAATGGGAACATTGTTTTCAGTAGGCCCTCTGACCTCCGCATCTCTTCCAAGGGGCATTGGAGTGCCTCCAAATTTTTGGCAACCCTTGCATTCACTGCATAGGCAAACACAATGGGAGACCCACTTCCTAATAATGGGAAAATTGTTTTCAAGTGGCCCTCTGACCTCTACATCCCTTCCAAGGGGCATTGGAGTGCCTCCAAATTTTTGGCAACCCTTGCATTCACTGCATAAGCCAACACAATGGGAGACCCATTTCCTATTAATGAGAACATTGTTTTCAGGAGGCCCTCTGACCTCCCCATCTATTCCAAGCGGCATTGGAGTGCCTCCAAATTTTTGGCAACTCTTGCATTCACTACATAGGCAAACACAATGGGAGACCCACTTCCTAATAATGGGAACATTATTTTCAAGAGGCCCTTTGACCTTTACGTTCCTTCAAGGGGCATTGGAGTGCCTCCAAATTTTTGGAAACCTTTGCATTCACTGCATAGCCCAATACTATGGGAGACCCACTTCCTAATAATGGGAACATTTTTTCATGAGGCCCCCTACGTCTCTTCCAAGGGGCATTGGAGTTCCTCCCAATTTTTGGCTGCCCTTGCATTCACTACATTGGCCACCACTATGGGAGATCCACTTCCTAATAATGGGAACATTGTTTTCAGTAGGCCCTCTGACCTCCACGTCTCTAACAAGGGGCATTGGAATGCCTCCACATTTTTGGTAACCCTTGCATTCACTGCATAAGCCAACACTATGGGAGACCCACTTCCTAATAATGGGAACATTGTTTTCAGGAGGCCCTCTGACCTCCACGTCTCTTCCAAGGGGAATTGGAGTGTCTCAAAATTTTTGGCAACCCTTTCATTCACTGCATAGGCAAGCGCAATGGGAGACCCACTTCCTAATAATGGGAACATTGTTTTCTAGAGGCCCTCTGACCTATATGTCCCTTCCAAGGGGAATTGAAGTGCCTCCAACTTTTTGGCAACCCTTGCGTTCACTGCATAGACAAACACAATGGGAGACCCACTTCCTAATAATGAGAACATTGTTTTCAGGAGGCCCTCTGACCTCCCCATCTCTTCCAAGGGGCATTGGAGTGCTTCCAAATTTTTGGCAACCCTTGTATTCACTGCATAAGCCAACACAATGGGAGACCCATTTCCTATTAATGAGAACATTGTTTTCAGGAGGCCCTCTGACCTCCCCATCTATTCCAAGCGGCAATGGAGTGCCTCCAAATTTTTGGCAACTCTTGCATTCACTACATAGGCAAACACAATGGGATACCCACTTCCTAATAATGGGAACATTATTTTCAAGAGGCCCTTTGACCTTTACGTTCCTTCAAGGGGCATTGGAGTGCCTCCAAATTTATGGAAACCTTTGCATTCACTGCATAGCCCAATACTATGGGAGACCCACTTCCTAATAATGGGAACATTTTTTCATGAGGCCCCCTACGTCTCTTCCAAGGGGCATTGGAGTTCCTCCCAATTTTTGGCTGCCCTTGCATTCACTACATTGGCCACCACTATGGGAGATCCACTTCCTAATAATGGGAACATTGTTTTCAGGAGGCCCTCTGACCTCCACGTCTCTACCAAGGGGCATTGGAATGCCTCCACATTTTTGGTAACCCTTGCATTCACTGCATAAGCCAACACTATGGGAGACCCACTTCCTAATAATAGGAACATTGTTTTCAGGAGGCCCTCTGACCTCCACGTCTCTTCCAAGGGGAATTGGAGTGTCTCAAAATTTTTGGCAACCCTTGCATTCACTGCATAGGCAAGCGCAATGGGAGACCCACTTCCTAATAATGGGAACATTGTTTTCTAGAGGCCCTCTGACCTATATGTCCCTTCCAAGGGGAATTGGAGTGCCTCCAACTTTTTGGCAACCCTTGCGTTCACTGCATAGACAAACACAATGGGAGACCCACTTCCTAATAATGAGAACATTGTTTTCAGGAGGCCCTCTGACCTCCCCATCTCTTCCAAGGGGCATTGGAGTGCTTCCAAATTTTTGGCAACACTTGCATTCACTGCATAAGCCAATACTATGGGAGAATCACTTCCTAATAATGGGAACATTGTTTTCAGGAGGCCCTCTGACTTCCACGTATCTACCAAGGGGCATTGGAGTGCCTCCAAAATTTTGGCAACCCTTGCATTCACTGTATAGGCAAACACAATGGGAGACCCACTTCTTAATAATGGGAACAGTGTTTTTCAGGAGGCCCTCTTCTACGTCTCTTCCAAGGGGCATTGGAGTAGGTCCAAATTTTTGGCAGCCCTTGCATTCACTGCATAGGCAAACAGTATGGGACATCCACTTCCAAATAATTGGAACATTGTTTTCAGGAGGCCCTCTGACTTCCACGTATCTACCAAGGGGCATTGGAGTGCCTCCAAAATTTTGGCAACCCTTGCATTCGCTGTATAGGCAAACACAATGGGAGACCCACTTCTTAATAATGGGAACAGTGTTTTTCAGGAGGCCCTCTTCTACGTCTCTTCCAAGGGGCATTGGAGTAGGTCCAAATTTTTGGCAGCCCTTGCATTCACTGCATAGGCAAACAGTATGGGACACCCACTTCCAAATAATTGGAACATTGTTTTCAGGAGGCCCTCCTCTAAGTCTGTTCAAAGGGGTATTGGGGTGCGTCCAAATTTTTAAAGGGGTATTGGGGTGCCAATTACAAGTAGGTGTATAATTTGCGCTTGGGTAGTGGGGGAAGGGAAATATGGAGATACCAATGTGAGGGCATTACTAAGGACTAGTCGTAGGTTAGAAAAAAATTAAATATAAGTTTTATTTGGAATAAATAGATAAAAAATATTTAAAACCAGTTAAAAGATGATGAAGTCTCTGAACCCAAGGCCAGTAAATCTTAGAGGATAGGAGTAGCGTTATATATTTTGATAGAAGATGCTCCTTAACGTGGTCCAGAGGTGTAAAACCTATGGAAAAGGGTAAAGGGGATTACATTAATGGGATTATCTAATTAGGCCTAGATGAGATAGATGGTAACCGATGTACCTATTATAGGGTCCTTGTTCTTATTCCTGCACTGGTGGACAAGTGCCAGGGGTTTTAGTCTGCTAGGTAGGTGATCTTGTTCCATGGTGGGAAAACCTGCGGGGCAAGATGATAGGTTTGGAGGATTAATTAAATAGAGAGGTACTGCAAAGTTGATAGATTGTGTGTACCTACTGTGATCCACCAGCATAACACAGCTTTGCCCTCTATTGACTAACCGGCCGGTTCTCTCCTAGAACCAGGCCTATCTACACACAGAGGCTACCACTCTACCACTACAATCCACTATTGTCCGCAATACTACTCCTATTTGGTACCCACCGGCTCAAGGACCTAGGGAGAACCACCGTGCCATAACCATCTTCCCTGACAAGGTATACTTATTAAGGATTCTCATACCTTGACTCGGTTGACACCTTTCTTCACCTGACCCATGTGACTTACCTAATTACAGGTATATCTGTTACAACCACCAGGACGTACAGGGCCACCACTGTAAGGTATCAACCAGACTTCCCCTTGACTGCAACAGGTCACCTACTGGACCACACCTGCATCATCAGGTAATTATTCACTACATAGTAATAGCCCCTACCAGGGCAAAAAATCGCTCTCTACCTACTCTCTACCTCTGTACCGCAGGTAGACTGAAGTGATAATCGAGGACACCAGATCTACGGGAAGCTTAGAGCCTCTGGACCTCTCCCTACCAGAAACTAATATCCGCCCGGATCACAGTAGGTACACACAATATATCAACTTTGCAGTACCTCTCTATTTAATTAATCCTCCAAACCTATCATCTTGCCCCGCAGGTTTTCCCACCATGGAACAAGATCACCTACCTAGCAGACTAAATCCCCTGGCACTTGTCCACCAGTGCAGGAATAAGAACAAGGACCCTATAATAGGTACATCGGTTACCATCTATCTCATCTAGACCTAATTAGATAATCCCATTAATCTAATCCCCTTTACCCTTTTCCATAGGTTTTACACCTCTGGACCACGTTAAGGAGCATCTTCTATCAAAATATGTAACGCTACTCCTATCCTCTAAGATTTACTGGCCTTTGGTTCAGAGACTTCATCATCTTTTAACTGGTTTTAAATATTTTTTATCTATTTATTCCAAATAAAACTTATATTTAATTTTTATCTAACCGACGACTAGTCCTTAGTAACGCCTTCACATTGGTATCTCCATATTTCCCTTCCCCCACTACCCAAGCGCGAATTATACACCTACTTGTAATTGGTACTATCCCACTGACACATTGTGGTTTGTGTCACTTTATTCGCTGCTAACCAGTGACCAGCCTACCAGCGCCTCCTATCTTCTATTTGGTTAATTGGGTATTGGGGTGCATCCAAATTTTGGGCAGACCTGCCACTCACTGCATACGCAATTAAAGCATAGGAGACCTACTCTTTAGTAATGGGAACAACAAAGCATAGCCGGCTGATTGCTCTCTAAGAGTAGTGAGGGCCAACTGCTGGCAATTTAAGAATAGTAAAGGCCGCCTGATGGCCCTATAAAGATAAACTTTGTGACTCTCAGGGGCCTTCCTTCATAAATGAAACAGGATGTGTCTGATCATGTTTCACACACCACATGGACAGATAAGGTTGTAAAATGTTAAAATGACATTTCCCGGTGAATGCATTTGTCACGGTTGAAAGTAATGCAAAAGTACAAAAACGCATCAAAATGCTACATGTGAATATAGCCCAAGGTGTGGAGGAGCATTTTTGTTTTTGGTTATTTTGCTTTGCCTTATATGCAAGTCATTACCATGAATGGATGTTCCTTTACATATTTCCCTGGAAAATCCATTTTGGTTTAGTTTTTTTATGTTTTATTGTGAGTCCGTAAAAGTGGCATAATACCTCAAAAAACTTTGTTGACACCAGTGACCTGGGAGTCAGAAATGCTTCCAGTGGTCTTCCCCATGCTGTTCCCATGTCATTTGAGCACTGTTCCCATCGATTTGGGCAATTTTTAGGTTCTTTGCAGACCGCCGGGGGGAGCCTCCTGAAAAATGCTCGAGTTTCCAATATACTTACATTGAGCTCATTACTCGGGACGATCACCCGAGTATTCCAATTTCCGTGACCCAAGCAACGAGTACCTGAGCATTTTAGTGCTCGCTCATCACTAATTATAACGAAACATTGCAATGCGCCCTGGATGAAGCCGCACCTCCTACACAAAGAACAGTTCGGCACAGATGGCGATTTTATCCATTATAAATTTATGTTTAAAAGATATAACTCTGCCCATCACCTCTCCTAACAAACCTTCTTTAACAACCTTATCATCTCAATTTCCAATAATCCTAAACCCCTCTTTGACACCTTTCACTCTCTCCATAATCAAACAGCACAGGCCCCGACCACCGACCTCAGCGCTGACGATCTGGCTAGTTATTTCAAAGAAAAAATTGACCATATCTGAGAGGAAATTTTCTCCCAATCCGCAAATGTTATGCATGCTCCTCCCTCCCAAATTGTATCTTGCTCACTTTCTGACTTCGAACCAGTCACGGAAGAAGAACTGATCAGGCTGCTTGCATCTTCTCACCTTACCACCTGCACCAGTGACCCTATTTGCTCACATCTCCTTCAGTCACTTTCTCCAGCTGTCATGAATCACCCAACTAAAATATTCAACCTCTTCCTCTCATCTGGTATTTTTCCCTTCTCTTTTAAACACACCATCATACATCCATTACTTAAAAAAAACATCTTTTGACCAGAACTGCGCTGCTAACTACAGACCTGTCTCCAAACTTCCCTTCATCTCTAAACTTCTGGAATGCCTGGTTCACTCCTGTCTAATCCACTTTCTCTCAGATAACTCTCTTCTTGACCCTTTACAATATGGTCTCTTTACACTTTACTGAAACTGCTCTCATTAAAGTCTCTAATGATCTACTAACAGCTAAATCTAATAGTCACTACTCCCTGCTGATTCTCCTAGATCTCTCTGCAGCATTCGACTCTGTGGAACACCAGCTTCTCCTCACTATGATCCGTTCTATTGGTCTCAAGGACACTGTTCTCTCCTGATTTTCCTTCTACTTATCTAACCTCTCCTTCTCTGTGTCTTTTGCTGGCTCCTCTTCCTCTCTCCTTCCTCTTACTGTCGGGGTTCATCAAGGATCAATCCTAGGCCCCCTTCTTTTCTCCTTATACACTGCTCCTATTGGACAAATAATCAGTAGAGATGAGCGGTGTTCGAATCGAACTATTCGCCAATTTCAAATTTGAGCTGTTTTGGGCGGTGTTCGAGCCGCTTGACGAACCCGAGCGATTTGAAAAAAATCCGGCTGTTCGAGATTATGTTCGATAACTGTTCGTGCACGAAAATCGTAACTGGATTTTTTCACAGTAATGCTGATAATCAATGTTAATACACAGTTTAAGTGTACAGCGGGGTGGGGGGAGGGGCATTGGAAGGATCTCTGCAGAAATAATGAAGATCTCCATTTTTTTTTCTCTTTCCCGCATTTACAGTGGGGAGGTGCAGTCTGTCACCCTATCAGCAGCGCACACACGGAGCGAAGTGCTTTTTTTCACACAAGCAAGAGCATGTGTCATTGGCTGTGTATGTCACATGTCCTTGCCCTATAAGACCCAGCCATTTTCCCCGTCGCCACCATTTTCTCACTGCTGCAGCTGAGAGTTAGACGGCACTGCTGCTGCTGTTAGCACTATATTGTGTAACTGAATTGCAGGCGAATTTTCTCTTAAATAGACAGAAAGGTTTAGGGAGTAGAGACTAGTTTGTAATTGCAGCCCTTTTGAGGGCTAGGTTACAGCAGTTTCTAGCACTTTTAGCAGGCAGGTCTGTGCTCTTAAATAGACAGATAGGTTGGGAGTAGTGACTAGTTGTAATTCCAGCCCTTTTGAGGGCTAGGTTACATCAGTTCCTATCACTTTTTGCCAGGCAGGTCTGTTTTAGTGCTGCGCAAGTGTTTGTGTTTTTCACAGCATTTGGCTAAATCTAGCTAACCAAATCCTTTGCGGCCTCTTGCCGTGTGTGTTAGTCAGTGGAGTAGCCTATCTGTGTTGCAAGCTACACCACCTGTGTATGTAATACAAATTTTTTACTGCACCTAGCCAAGTAAAACATTTTGGGCCTGTAGCAGTGTGTGGTACTCAATCTATTAGGCCATCTATACCAAGCTCCACCAGCTTTGAAAGTAATAATAATTTTTAGCTGCATCTTGCCTGTAAAATAATTTTGGGCATCTTAGCAGTGTGTGGTACTCATTCTATTAGGCCATCTATACTAAGCTCCACCAGCTTTGAAATTAATAATAATGTTTAGCTGCATCTTGCCAGTAAAATAATTTTAGGCATATTAGCAGTGTGTCATACTCATTGTATTAGGCAATCTATACAAAGCTCCACCAGCTTTGAAATTAATAATAATTTTTAGCTGCATCTTTCCTGTAAAATAATTTTTGGCATATTAGCAGTGTGTGCTACTCATTCTATTAGGCCATCTATACTAAGCTCCACCAGCTTTCAAATTACTAAAAATTTTAAGCTGCATCTTGCCTGTAAAACAATTTTGGGCATATTAGCAGTGTGTGGTACTCATTCTATTAGGCCATCTATACCAAGCTCCACCAGCTTTAAAATTAATAATAATTTTTGCTGCATCTTGCCAGTAAAAAATTTTTGGGCATATTAGCAGTGTGTGGTACTCATTCTATTAGGCCATCTATACTAAGCTCCACCAGCTTTCAAATTACTAATAATTTTTAGCTGCATCTTGCCTGTAAAATAATTTTGGGCATCTTAGCAGTGTGTGGTACTTATTCTATTAGGCCATCTATACCAAGCTCCACCAGCTTTGAAATTAATAATAATTTTTAGCTGCATCTTGCCTGAAAAAAATTTTTGGGCATATTAGCAGTGTGTGGTACTTATTCTATTAGGCCATCTATACCAAGCTCCACCAGCTTTGAAATTAATAATAATTTTTAGCTGCATCTTGCCTGTAAAATAATTTTGGGTATATTAGCAGTGTATGGTACTCATTCTATTAGGCCATCTATACTAAGCTCCACCAGCTTTGAAATTAATAATAATTTTTAGCTGCATCTAGCCCGGAAAATAATTTTTCTTCCCAATAGTGGTAGCAATAGAAATATGGGGCGCGCTTGGCTAACAAAAATATACGCTTCATAACAGAAAACACCAGCCTAGCGCACTGCATTAATAAGATGGCATCATCGTTTCTCCCAGTGCTAGGCCTACTACACTGGCTAGCATTCCTGTGCCTAAAGACAATGTATGGGTCCGCGCTAGCCACAATGCTGAGGGGTCTAAAGCTGCTGCTAACACTTTATCACAATTCAATTGGCAGATTTTCACAGAGCTCCTGCCCAATGCCCACCCATCGGGCAACAGTTGCCCACCCACCCTATGGGATCTAGTGGCGAATAGTTGATGCCATTAATCAGAGCGTCAGTTGCCCTGTCGATGTGGAAATCTTATGGTAAGGCATGGGAAGAGTGGACACGACTAGTAGCAGGCAGACGGGTTGACCAATGTGAACATTGTCATCAGACAATCCATAAAAGTGTGGAAAAGGGGTCAGCCAAGTCAGGAGTGTAGATGTCCCGTCCCGTGTCACTAAAACTGATTTCTCACATCACATCCCTAACACCATTAACATGACACTCACAATTTGAAGCAACACTACTGTCTACTGCATTTGCGATCGCCTTCTTCGGGGCGCTATGCATAAGCAAATTAGTCCCTCAATCCAAAATTACCACCAGTGGAGGCTTATTACACCAGGACGTAGTCATAGCCAATAATGCAATACGTCTACGCATACGCCAATCGAAAACGGTTCCAGCGGGCAGGGGCACTTGGGTACTTCTACAACCCACAAACGGTACACTGAGTCAGGTAACAATAGTAAAAACATATATAACCATCAGATCACAAAGTAATTTCTTCCTATCACACATTGATGGAATGCCATTATCAAGATACCAGTTCCATGCTATATTTAATAAATGCATAACATCGGCAGGGAACCACCCCAAAGATTACGGGACACACTCATTCCGCATAGGCGCGGCCATGGAAGCAGCAAGAGCAGGACTGTCATAAATGGATGTTCAGAGGATAGGGAGATGGCGATCCACGTGTTTGGCGAGATACATAAGACCGGACTTGTTATCCTAACGTGGTTTGTTTCTTTTACAGGTGATGCTAAGCATACGGTGTGGGTGATAGGCCACTCGTATATATATTGGGCAGAAAAAAGGGCGAAAGTCCGCCCAGGCTGGAGGAAATTAGCGTTTCATAACACATATTTCAACTGGAGAGGTATTAGAGGCCTGCTATGGCCACAGGTACTAATGGAGGTAATCAAGGTAGGGAGAGAGGCAAGAGGTCCGGTCATCTTAGTTATACAGGCTGGGGGAAATGACCTAGGTCATCACAAGAGCGCATAACTAATGGCAATAATGAAACTAGACACTGAGTGCTTTAGAGAATTTCTCACAAAACTAACTATAGTATGGTCAGAGATTGTGCCGATAGCGGTATGGCAAGGTGCGCGAGACATCACGGCCATCGAACGGACAAGGCGGGTAATAAATATTCGGATGGCAAAATTTAGAAGAGACAGAGGCGGTGTAGTGATACAACACCGACAACTGGAAGGAGATAAAGCAGGCCTCATAAGGCCCGACAGTGTTCACTTAATGGATATTGGACTGGACATATTCCTTTCAGGACTCCAGGACGGAGTGGAACAAGCGTTAAGAGTGATGGATGGGGGTCAGAGTCCTGCATACGAGTACACAGGATCCTCCGTGGCCTGGAAATAGAAAGGACATGTTGGAGAGTTACACTTGTTGGCCAATTTGCCGGTGTAGAGACCCAGGGCATGCAGCAACAAGCTGAATTATTTTAGAAATAAAATGCCTTTCTAATGGAATGAGTATAAAGAGTTAATAAAGCTGTGACCGATCCTCACCCATTCAGTTGTAAGAGTTACATTATTGTATTGTCAAGGAAAGGGGGGCGGTAGGGGGGCTGAGCGTCTGGGTTTGGTTGGAGTTCCCCACAGTCTGCCTAGGCTAGATGCATTTTAAAATTCTTATTAGATACACAGGCGGTGCAGCTTTCTTCGCAGCTGGGCTACTACGCCCAAAGTATTGCCTAGGCTAGATGCAGTTAAAAATTCTACGCTGACTAGCAGACACTGAAGCTTTGGAGCAGACCTCTGAGTAAACAGCTCTTCAGACTCAACCATCTGTGTTACTCCAAGCCATAGTGTATGTAGATTCTTACAGTTAAAAGGGGGGGGGAGTGACCCAACCCACCTGAAATTGACGATGCCAACGTCACGGAAAACACAGCAAGGGGACTCCAAAAAAAGTCTCAATTTTTTCCAAAAATTGTGGCACAGACACCACTTGAGTGGCATCAATTGCCCCAGAGTTGCTTAAAACGGTTGGTGAGGTGATTTTACCAAATACTCAAGCTTTTAGTCTCCCCAGGATGACACAGGGGTAGAAAAGTCCTTGCGGATCCATGATTTGTTCATCTTTATGAACGTGAGTCTGTCTACATTCTCAGTGGACAGCCGCGTGCGCTTATCTGTCAGCACACCACAAGCAGCGCTGAACACACGTTCAGAGAGAACGCTGGCTGCAGGGCATGACAAGATCTCCAAGGCGTGAGTGGTGAGCTCCGGACATTTTTCCAGATTTAAATCCCAAAATGAACAAGGGTCCAATGACACAGTCATGGCTTCGATGTTCACTTGGAGATACTCCTGTACCATCCTCTCTAGGCGTTGGCTATGTGTCAGACTTCTTGTCTCCTGTGGCCTTGCAAAGGATGGTCTAAAAAAGTGGTGAAACGATTCCACAAAATTGCTGTTACCAGCAGATACTGTGTTACTGTTACGGTTGGAGTGATGAAGACTCGACAGTCCCACGGTTTGCAAGTTAGGACTGTGAGATTCACTACGTGAACCACTGGTGTTTTGTGGAAAAGCACATGTAAGATTCTGCAACAGCCTCTGCTGATACTCATGCATGCGTGAATCCCTTTCTATGGCAGGAATTATTTTGGCAAATTTACTTTTGTACTGGGGATCTAAGAGTGTGGCAACCCAGTAGTCGGGATTACTTCGAATTCTGACAATCCAAGGGTCATGTTGCAGATAGTGCAGCAAGAAGGCACTCATGTGTCTTGCGCATCCAGGAGGACCAAGTCCTTGTTGTGTTGGTAGCGAGGTAAGAATCATGCTTCCTTCCTCTGCCATCTACCCCCAACCTCGCACAACAGAAATGTGATCAAGGTCTCCCTCATCTGATGAGTCTTCCATGCCCATTGCCAGTTCGTCCTCCACTTCTTCCTCGGCTCCTGCACCTTCCTCAACAGTTTGGCTGCTACCATGCGCCCTGTTTAATCCCTCTCCCCCACCCTCCCATTCCTGCCGCCTTGGTGCTGCCGACCGTTTGGACCTTGGAGATGTCATCCCTTCCACATACGACTCCTTTTCTACTTCCTCCACCTCCTCTTGTCCCACCACCTGACTCTGAATTCTGTTTAACGTGTGCTCCAGCATGTAAATCACCAGAATAGTCATGCTGATAATGGCATCGTCGTCAGCACTAAACATCTTCGTCGCCATTTCAAAACTGTGCAGAAGGGTGTGTGGCACCCCTGAGGGTTCAGTCGCCACAGAGGTACTGCATCTCACCCAGAGGTGTCGTATCTCACCCTCAGGTAAGGAAGGAGTATAGCTCGGGACCCTAACACCTGCATCCAACGCATACCCGCAGTGGGGGTAGGGCGAGATTGCTCCTAAGGGAGAGCACAGTCCCAGGTCCCTAGCTGGGGTCCTATGTAGTGGGTGTGGGTGGAGAAAGCAGCTTATTGGAGCACATGACAGGGAGAGTATAAATAGGAAGCCATCTTAGAAAGAGCAAGCCAGTCAGAGGAGGAGAATTTACAGGAGCAGAGGCTCTGAATGAGCTCTGCTCCGGAGGCAGGCCTAGCCTGGGAGGCCCAGGACTAAAGGAGAGAATAGAGGAGTGGGAGCAGGAAGGCTCCAGGAACCAAAGGGGCCCTAGGGGTATGGGCCATGCAGAAGGCCACCCGTACGCCCGCTGCTACCAGTAGGTAGAGGGGTCAGGCCAGATAAGGGGAACCGGTCCCTCAACTAGTGGAGAAATAGCAAGGCTCAACTAGAAACTGGAGGCTGCAGCATTTCATGTACTGCAGGCCAAAGTCCACACCAGTCTAACTAAGAAGGTAGCCACATAGGAAACAGGGGACGGAAGACACGTCGCCTGCCAATGCTCAAGGATACCGGATAGAAGTGTCACTCGGTGTGAGGTGCAGGGAGAAGGCCAGAGAAAGGACACACAGAAGGGGGTCCTGCTAAGTTCTCCGGAGCTATCTGGGGGTGGACTGAGCCCCTCCCTGAGTACGCACAGCACGACGGGGGAGATTGCTCTGGTACCTGTAATCTGGACTGCAACAACTGTAAGTAAAGATTTTGAGACTGCATCACACGGACTCTGTGTTCATTACTGACTCCCTGCACTACAACCACCATCATCCACCCACACTGCCCTGAAGCTACACTCTTCCTGTGTGAAGTAATAATACCATTTCTGCAAAACCACCAGCTTCAGAGCACTGTTCCTCAGTGGCGGCCCCTTTGGCCGCACTCCACAGGTGGCGTAGTCGGACAATATAAAACCCATATATACAAATTACCCTTGGATTGACCGCCCTGGGTCACAGACCGGGTCACCACCACATTGACTACAACCCCCAGGGTCTACCGGCCCGGCTCTGGGTACCCCACGGCCCATGGGGCGCATCAACTTTATAGGTCCCTGATCTGAGACCACTACTGCAGCGTGATTTGCCCCACCTCTGGATATCGTTGGCCCCGGCTATACGTCAGAACGTATTGCACCAGGGATTGTCGGTGCTGCCACAGTCGCTGCAACATGTGCAGAGTGGAATTCCACTGTGTCGGCACATCGCATTTCAGCCGGTGAACTGGCAGGCCCAACGACTTCTGTAGAGATGCAAGTCGTTGAGCTGCGGGATGCGAACGGCGGTAGTGAGCACACAGCGAGCGTTCCCTCTGCAGAAGGCCATCTAGTCTGGGATAGTGGGCTAACAATTGCTGGACAACCAGGTTCAACACGTGAGCCATACAAGGCACTTGTGTGACATTGCCCGGTGAAGGGCCGCACCCAGGTTTGCAGCATTGTCGCACACGGCCTTCCCAGGTTGCAGGTCCAGTGGAGACAACCATTCATGAAATTGGGTCTGAAGAGCTGACCACAACTCCTCAACTGTGTGACTCACATTTCCCAGACATTTCAAAGTAAACACCACCTGATGCCGTTGAGCCCTGCTGCCAGCATAGTAAGGAGGTGTGCAGGATTCCATCTGTGCAGTTAGAAAGCGGGTGGCATTACCAGACAGGCTTTGGGTGCAGGTGGAGGACCGAGAGGAGGTTGAGGAGGCAGAAGCAGTGGAGGAACTTCTACATAAAGAGGATTGACGCACAACTCGTGGGGACGGCAAGACTTGGACAGCAGCCCCTTGTCCTGCTGTCACCATAGTTACCCAGTGCCCAGTCAGCGATATGTAACGCCCCTGTCCATGCCTACTCGTCCAAGTGTCTGTGGTGAAATGCACCCTGTCACACACAGAGTTTCTCAGAGAAGCGGTGATGTTGTGTGTGACATGCTGGTGTAGCGCAGGCACACCTTTCTTTGAGACGTAGTGCCGACTGGGCATCTGGTACTGGGGCACTGCGACGGACATAAGGTCTCCAAAATCCTCTGTGTTCATCAGGCGGAAAGGCAGCATTTCTGTAGCCAACAGCTTGCAGATGGTGAAATTCAACCTCTTAGCTTTCTCATGGCTAGGAGGAAATGGTCTTTTACTTGTTCACATCAGAGGGACCGAGGGCTGGCTGTTCTGCTTAGACGGGGTTGAGTAGGGTGTCCCCGGCAAACTGCTGGTCTGTGAGGAAGATGCAGGCGGAAAAGTTAGGTTGCCTTGATCCAAAGGTGGTGCTATCGATGTCGGAGAGCGCTCAACACCAGCTGGTGTTTCCACTTCCAAATGAAATGATGACCTGCCAATCACACTGGCTGTTGCGGGTAAAGAGGTGGCAGGTCTGCGTCCAAAAACATGTGTGACTGCTGTCCCCCCAGTCACAGAGGATGAAGAGGCCGCGGATGCACAAGATGGGGCAGACGGTGGTTGGCCCGGCCCGCTAGGCCGCATTGCAGCACCGTGAGCTTCCCACTGCAACTTATGCTTCATATCCATGTGACGGTTCATGCATGAAGTACTCAAACTATGGATTTTTTGGCCTCTACTTTGCTTTTGGTGGCAAATATTACAGATAACACGAGTTGGGTCATTCTTATCGATCTGAAAAAATGCCCAGGCTATGCAAAGCTTATAGCCCATGCGACCTGAAGAGCCACCACGACTTATGGTCAGAGGCAGAGTTGTGGTTGAGAATGCAGTTGTTGACGTGCTTCCAGTACACCGTCTCTGTCCAGGAAGGCGCAACCTAACCTCGTCATCAATAGCATCTGTGACGCCCTGCTGCGCTTGGTATCACAGATCCTAGAAGAGTGCATTGATGGAATCCTCCACAAGAGGACCCCATAAACATTCACACATCTCCACCTTCCACCTCAGACCAGCAGAGGGAGCTCGTTAGGGATATAAATAGGGAAGGTGGAGCTAGGCAGTTCAGTTCCTCTGAAGAGTTCCTGCAGTAGAGAAGCCTAAGAGAGGTCAGTCTGCAGTGGATCTCTATGACCCAGTAAGGCATAACCGGAATCCCTGGAGAACTACAAGTCCCAGGATCGCTAAGGTGCTGATACGTAACAGAGCCAGGAGACGCTTAGGGCTGGGAGCGTGAACTCCAAGACAAGGCCCTACCACAAGGTCAGCCAGCGCAGAGCAGAGACAAAGTTAGGCCTAGCTCCAGGCAGGTCAGAAACTTACTACGCAGAGGCAAGAAACAGGAGGCCATACGCGCGCTCATTGGGAAGGATCCTGATATGCACCCTTCACCCTACAGTGCTCCGGGATGTGCCTGAATTTCCACCAGTTAAAGGTACTGAAGTGACTACCGTGTCCGTTCCCATTCTTGCTCTGACCCAGCTGGGTCTCGCCTGTCCTGCATTCCCCCTGCATACACTGCCCTGAGGCCTAGCTCCACCTGTGGGGAGCTATACCATCGAGCTGCCTTATCACCGGCCTCAGTGGACTGCTTCAGCGCTGGTGCTTCTCACCAGATACCACAGGTGGGGTCACGAACTCTTATAAAATGAACAATTATCCACCCTTTTAAAGAGTGACCCCAGGGTACGGGCCCGGGAGCAGACCACCGCGACATCCCAAAGGCCAAGCAAAGGCCCGGGTACCGAGTCATCCCCATCCCCTGGGCTAGTCACATCCTCCTCCACCTCCTCTGCTGACCTCATCGACTGGCTGACTGTGGGTTGACAGTAAGTGGGATCTCTAACCTCGTCATCATCACCCTGTGTGTTCTCATACCTGTCGTCCTCAGATCCAACCTCTTCCTGCCCTGACCGAAAAGTCAAGTTGTCGCTCCAATCAGGTATTTGAGTCTCATCATCGTCTTCATCATTGTCTCCACCAACAGGAGTTACAGTTTGGGTCTACATTATGCTCAGAACCTTCTTCATCTGGTCCTGGATCCGACTCATAAAGATTCTGGGTATCAGTGCAGATCATTTCCTCGTCTGGATTAACAGAAGCTCTGGAGCAGACCTCCGTTTCCCAGGCTATAGTATGAGTAAACAGCCATGCAGACTCAACCATCTGTGTTACCCCATACTCAGACGGGCAGCTGGAGACTTGGGAGCTTTGAGGAAGCAAGTGCGATTGGGGTGACACCTCTGAGGACTGGAGTATTTGTAATGTTGAAGTTGAGGTGGAGGAGAGCCCACTTCAAGGAGCACTTGATATCCGTTGAAGCACCTGCTGTTTTTGTGCCTCATCTGGAATTTGTACCTATGGGCGTGTCCGTAAGAAAGGGATCGTATCACATTGTTGACGAAAAGAAGTAGACATCTTAGTTTGGCTGGAAGATGGTATTTCTTCTGCAGATGTTACTCCCCCCCACCGCGGGGGGGCTCGACCCACCAGCGGACAGGCACCAGTATTGGGAGAGGGGGGCTGGCGCAAACTCGGCGACACGGAGGTCGCACGGGCTGGAACGGACTGGCCATGTCGGCTTCGCACTCCAGCGTAGTCCCTAAGCCCGCTCGCGCCCGTAACCTCAAAGGGATGAGCAAGCGGCTTTTCTTCTCAGGGCTGTTTCTCGCCCAGCAGGAACGTGGGGGAGCTCCGGTCGGCCTTCCACTGTACTCCGTTACCTCCCTCGCCCTCTTTCCTTCTTCCGTTCTCCATCTAACCCCTCAGCTATGTGGTGTCCGCTCTCTCTCCAGCTCTCTCCTTCTCACAGGTGGACTACCGCGTGTATTCACACTGTGGTGAATCTTTTGGGCCCAGGCATAAGAAGTTGTTGAGGTAATGGATAATATGTGCCCCCTTAGAAATGTCCATTACAACCCACTCGAGGAAGCAACTAAACGCCTCAAATAGTGAGCAGGATCTGTAGCACCCCATGGGCAAACAGCGATCTATATAGTATGCTCCTTCCCAGAAGCAGCCCAATAGGTGGACACTATTCGGAGGCACAGGTAGTAAGTAACTGGAACGCCGCATCAATGTCTGTTTTGGCCATTAGGGTGACCCTTCCCAACTTCTTGATCCGCCTGATTGCCTTGTCAAAGGATGTACAGTATATACTACTGTACTTGGTTCCGCGTCGATGTTGTCGTTTACAGACCTGCCCCTTGGATATGACAAATGGTGGATTAGTCCGAATGTATTGGGTTCCGTTTTTGGCACAACTCACAACGGGGATACCACTACGTCTTGTAAGGAAAGTGTTCTGAATGGAACCGCCATTCTACCTAAAGATATTTCTTTTTTTAATTTTCTTGTCACGACGTCTGGGTGTTGGTAGGCTGATTTTAGATTTTTACTCCAGCCTTTCTTGATTTTAGAAGGGCATGACATGCCTATATCTGTGTCTCCCCCTCCTTTTACTCCTCCACCTCTTTTCTCTTCGCATGACTATATGTACTTGTCACTTTCCATGTGTTAGTTGTGTCTTCTGAGCAGTTTGTCAGCTTTTGGACGCCTTTGAAGTGTTTTCTATGTGTTTTCTATGTGTTTCCATGTGTTTTTGTTTGCCTGCCATTGGTTTTAATGGTGTTCGAAGGTGTTCGGCGAACAGTTCGACGAACAGTTCGGCGAACATACGGGTGTTCGACGAACCGAACCGAACTCGAACACTACGGGGGTGGCTCAACACTAATAATCAGCAGATTCGGTTTTCAGTACTATCTCTATGCTGATGACACCCAATTATACACCTCTTCTCCGTACATCACCCCTGCATTATTACAAAAGACCAGTGATTGTCTTTCCTCTGTCTCTAACATTATGTCCCCCCTCTATCTAAAACTGAATCTGTCAAAAACTGAACTACTCATATTTCCTCCCTCCACTAGCCTACCTATGCCCAATATTGCCATTTCCGTTTGTGGTTCTACCATTACTCCTCAGCAACAAGCCCGCTGTCTTGGGGTCATATTTGATTCAGATCTTTCCTTCACTTCTCACATCAAATCACTTGTCATCTACACCTCAAAAACATGTCAAGAATCAGAAATTTTCTTAAGATTGACTAGGCAAAAACTCTTACTGTGGCTCTTATTCATTCTCTTCTGGACTATTGCAACTCTTTACTAATCGGTCTCCCTCTTACTAAACTTTCCTCTCTCCAATCCATCCTGAACGCAGCAGCCAGGATCATATTCCTCACCAACCACTACACCAATACCTCTTCCCCGTGCCAGTCATTGCACTGGTTGCCCATCCAATACAGAGTTCAATATAAACTTATCACTCTTACCCATAAAGCGCTCCATGATTCAGTACCTCCCTACATCTCCTCCCTCATCTCAGTCTACCACCCTACCCATGCCCTTTGTTCTGCCAATGACTTAAAACTAAAATCCACCATAATCCTAATTTCCCACTCCTGTCTCCAAGATTCACGTGCTGCGCCAATTCTTTGGAATGCACTACCCAAGACAGTTCGATTAATTCCCAATACCCACAGTTTTAAACATGCCCTAAAAACCCATCTTTTTAGACTGGCCTATCGCCTCACCACTCTTGTCTAACTGTCCTAGTTTTGCCCATAGTAAAAATTTTCTTCAAATTCATGTTCATACCATCCATGCAGTTAATATCCTCTGTCTGGACTGTACATATACTGGCTGACGACCAGTTCATGTATTGATAGGTACATACCCGATTTAGTGTATTATGGCTGTATTATACAACATATGTACATGTTATCTTGTGTCTCCCCTATTTCCTCATAGACTGTAAGCTTGTGAGCAGGGCCCTCACTCCTTTTGATATGAGATATGCTTATTCTGTAACGTCTGTATTGTCTGTATAAGTCCCTCCTAAAATTGTAAAGTGTTGCAGAATATGTTAATGCTATAAAACTAAAAATTATTATTAATTATTCTCCTATATCTGCCAAGTCGATAAATTATCTAGACTTCCCTTTGATAGAAGATGAATTGTTTATGCTTGAATTTTGGAACATGATTTCAAATTTGCCCTTTGATGCCTCCACTGGTTGTTTACTCAGGTCGTGCTTGCTCATGTATTCTATCTAACAATATCAATATCTAAGCACTGGACAGTCCCTTTTAGATCATTGATTAGTACATGTGGCTATTGATGAGAACATGCCAATTATAAACCTTCTGATGAGAATAACAGCTGGGTGTCCACCCTAATTTCATGTGTGATACTGTTAGCTGAGAAGTTGCTTCTGAGCCTACCTTGCATGAAACTATCAGCTGACCTGTTGTATGCCTTAGATACACCATCAATATCCAAATATTGTACCTTTAAAGCGCTATTTTCATCTTATACATTGATTGCACAGCCACAGGATAGACTATAAATGTATAGTAAATGCTGTCCCACATCTATTTATTTACCTCCGTATAAAGCACCATTAATTTCCACAGTGCTTTACAGACATCATCATCACTGTCCTCATTGAGGCTCACAATCTAAGTTCCCTATCTGTATGTCTTTGGAGTGTGGGAGGAGACTGAAGTACCCGGTGGGAAACCCATGCAAACTCCTTGGAAATGTTTTTCTTGGTGGGATTTGAACCCAGGACCCCAGATGCCATCTATCACAAGAACAGGGTTTTGTGATGTGCACTGGTCAGTGAGGAGGTGGATAGAATTCCAATAGAGATTAATAGGAATTCCAGCCAGCTCTATGCTGACAGAGGGTCATACAGTATACAGTGGGGAAAATAAGTATTTGATACGCTACTGATTTTTCAAGTTATCCCACCTACAAACAATGGAAAGGTCTATAATTTTTATCATAGGGACACTTCAGCTGTGAGAGACAGAATCTAAAAATAAAAAGCAGAAAATCACATTGTATGACTTTTAAATAATTAAATAGCATTTTTGAAATAAGTATTTAATCACCCACCAACCAGCAAGAATTCTGTCTCTCACAGACCTGTTAGTTTTTCTTTAAGATGCCCTCCTACTCTGCACTCATCACCTGTATTAATTACACCTGTTTGAACTTGTTACCTGTATAAAATATATCTGTCCAGTGTGCACACACTCAATCGATCACACTCCATCCTCTATACCTTGGCCAAGACCATCATACAGGAATAAATCAACAGAACCACCATTAGTACAGGAATACATCACCAGAAGCACCATCAGCACAGGAATACTGTACCAGAACCACCATTAGTGCAGGAATACAGTACAAGAACCACCACCAGTACATGAATACAACACTGGAACTTCCATCACACATGTACGTGGATGGATCTTTCTCATCAATCAATTTTTGAATTGCAATTCATCCTTTGCTATTAATCTTCTCGAACGTAGCTGTAGACTTCATTATGTTGGTCGTATCATCCAAACTACCCATAATAAAACAAGCACAGACATAATATAACAAGGGGGGTATTGCACAAAGAAAAATGAAATCAGCTCACCCATTCATTGAAGACTGATAATATCCCACGCACGGAACTGGCAGTGCTGCAAGGTAAATATAGGAAAAGGAGAAATCTAGCGTGGAGAAATCTTCATAAAAAATATTTGTATTGGATAATATTAAAAAGCTTGGATATAGCTTGAGATACAGAGACAAAAATAGTTATAAAAATCAGTCTAAGGTGCTTAGAACAGATGCGTTTCAGAATTACATTCCTTATTCATGTGCAAGTCGGCATTTTATGTCATATCCCTTTTGCACACATGGCCAAACATAGCCAATTCCAAATGTTGAAAACAAAGACAAACATTCAATATAAAAATAAATAATAAAAAATATACATAATACAACAAGAATCGCAATGACAGGAATGACAAAATTAATTACTCGTAATTCTTGAATGTCATAGAATGCCGAGTTGTGCCTGTGAATACTAATAAACCATGAAAAATTTGGGGTGCACTACTATTAGTGATATAATTGGAATGACTAGTAGATGAACTATATATTATATATTTTATACCCAAATTTTGCATGTTTTTAAATTAAATTGTATGTAACTGTGATGTCATTTGTGGCTTATACAAAGGTCAAGTGTAATCTAGTATGTCTATGTGCCTGATGAAGAGGACGGAACATCCTTGAAACACATAGCCAATAAACAGCTTTCATTACCTGAAGCTGACTTGCCGATGTGTTCTTCCTGTGCAGTGCCTGGATGATACTGCTTTGTGTAGTCTTGGTTTCCAAATTGCTTTCACTACCTAAATGAAAAAACCCTATGTTTGGTATCTGCGTTATTCTACTGACCTGGAGAAATATTTTGACAAGTCAGTTTTACTGTAAAGTTAACATCGCAAATAAAAACCTCAAAAAACCGTTGCAGAACTGCGCTTTTTTTCTCTGTCGCCACACTTGTAATTCTTTTCACGCTTTATATAACATCACATGATAAAATGAATGGTGTCATTCAACAGTACAACTAGTCCTGCAAAAAACAAGCCCACATACATCTATGTGGTTGGAACAAAAAAAAAAAGCTGGAAGAAGCATTTGGAATAAGTGAAGAAAAAAAATAAAGTGCAAAAACTGAAAATCGCCCAGTCGGGAAGGAGTTGAAATACAAAATACACATATTTGATATCATTACATTTGTAAAAGTCCAATCTATCAAAATATAAAATTAACAAACCCAATCAGTAAATGGTGTAGTGAGAAAAAAAAATTCACAATTGCGTTTTTCAGCTGTCCAAACATGGAAAAAAATGCAACAAGAAGCGATTAAAACCTCATATCTACCACAAAATGGTATCAACAAAAATGTCAATTCAACACTACAAAAGCTGTCATAAAAAACAAGTCCTTATACTTCTCTATAGTGTAAGATGGCCATCAGACCTGTCATTGAGGGGAGATATGTATCGCTGAGGATGGTAACTTCAGTGATGTAAAACCAGAAAAACATGCTCCAGCACAAGTAGTGCTGAGAAGGTTAATTTAGTGCATGAGGGCTGGTTTTTATGAGCAGTCATAAGAGAAGTAAGGGGGATTGGCTGCTCACATATCTCCACCCCAGGGTGTGTATATAAAATGGAGACCAAGTGTCTCATTCAGTGTCTGTGACTGGAGGTGTGGAGATCTCCAGAGTGTTTGTGCAAAAAGACACTGATCGTGAGCGGGCAAACATGCCATATTGTATGGACTGTTTATTTTCTGTTTTATTACACTGTGCCGGACAAGGCTTTCTTTTGTTTACTTCTGAAAGTGCGGTTTATGCGTTGGACATTTATAACAAAACAGTATCCTGTGTCTACCTCTAACTCGGCTGAGTGAGTACCAAACCCTACAACTGGTGGAGAATGCGAGCACAAATCCCAAGGGGCAGTGTGACTGCTACAGTAAACCGTTTATGTCCTGGGTGAAGGCCGCCAGCAAGCCAGGGACATCCGGCAGCATGGAGGAGCTGATTAAGCATCTGGTGCAGGCTAACCTCCAGCAGCACCAGCAGCAGTGGCAACAGCAGCAGCAGATGCAACAAATACAGCACAAGCAGCAGATGGAGCTAAAGGCCGAGGTGATCCGTGGCAAAGCAACTACCCCACCCCCTACTCCAGATGATGACTCTCACATGAGAAAGACGGTAAGGAGAGCATTGCAAAAGATTACCCTGGGTGATGACGTCGAGGCATTCCTGACTGTATTTGAAAGGGTGGCAGAACGGGAGAAATTGCCTCCGGAGCAGTGGGTGAAGGTGCTGGCACAATATTTAACAGGGGAGCCTTAGAAGGCCTATTATGACCTGGCCTTGCAGGATGCAAAGGAGTATGCCAAATTGAAAAATTAGATTTTGGTGCCCTTGTGAGTGACTCTGACTGTCAAGGCGCAACAGGTGCACCACTGAGCCTATTGCAATGACAACCCTCCCCGGTCCCAGATGTTCGACCTCCTACAAACTGGTCCAAAAGTGGTTGCAGCCTGAATCTTCATCCCCAGCACAAATGGTTGAGAAAGTTGTCATGGACAGTGTAAAGATCCGGGGTTGTGGGTTTTAATAATCACCTAGGCAGATTAACGATGCAACAATATTTTATTGATCACAGCCATGGTAATAAGCAATTCCAGGTAAATGGACAAAAACAGTTCTCTCAGTCCTCAAATTCCCAATCTGGGTTCAGTAGTTCCACTGCCTTTGTATCAGGCCATACTCACTGTCTCCAAACTTTTGGTTGGCCCACAGATTTCGTATCTCCAGCCAGTATAGTCTGTAGCCACAGTCCATGATCCTCTTCCTTCAATCCTTCCACACAACTCCCTAAAACATGTCTGTCCTTTCTTCCACAGGGCTCAGTCCCATCCCAGGTCAGAAGTGATCACACCCTCCAACTTAAACATTCACTGTTCACTAAACAATGAAGAATATTCTAGAAGCTTTCATCTGAGACTGCATGCAAGATCCCCTGTGGTGACTGCTCCACTGTGTTTACAATCTACACACACATAACGAGATTATTGGCTATTGGAACAATGGTTAGATACTCCTGAGATACAGATTAGTGGAATGCTGGACATTTTACATGTGAATCTAGTGCACATACTGACAAGTTAGCAGAACTTTATAAAACATAACAAGTAAATCACTAATAAAACACTATAATAATATTAACAAAAATGGTGGTCTGTTGCTGGAAAAGTATCATAGTCTTTATAAAGTATGTAGCTCCTCACAGACAGGTTCATACACTACCTTCCGAGGTCGGTGCAATCATGGGTTGCCCAGGGAGATTCCCGTAATACCGATGACTTGTAGGGGTTGGTGGAAAGGTAGCAGGTAGTTGAGAGTTCGTTGGGGAAGCAAGGGGTCATAGCGTTTCCATACTGGGGTTCACAAAAGGGGGTGAACACCCAAAAGAGGGGAACTAGAGCTACATCTGGGGGGCATCCTAGAGCCCAGGAGGGGTCTGAGTTGCTGCCAAAGGTCCCGTCCCATAATATATTATGTTAGAGATGTCTCGCCCCAGGTCACATAGCCCCATTACAACAGAACCAATGTGTTAGAACTCTCCTGTTAGGTTTTTTCTATTTTGGTCACGTGACCTGCTGCCTATTTATTCCAGCTCCGCCCTTTTGGCTTTGCTGGACTTCAGTGTTATTTGACTCTCTATCTAGCCAGGTGCTTTTGTACCTATCTCTCTAGTTCGTTTGGTCCTTTGGACGTCTAAATACTTTTTGTCTGTTTGTCTTTTTGCTCCGCTACAACATCTGCTAGGAGGTGTCCAATTTTGTCCCAGTCCTTAGTTCTTTTAGGGACCCCTCCCTTTTGTCTATAGGTCTGAGTTCAGACTAGCTGAGGACGAAGGCGGGTCTGTTCACAAGGAACAGGTCGCCCGCTGCAACATAGGGAATCAGCTTAGTCTTATTGTAGGGACAGATTCCCTTTCTTTCCTTAGTTCTTGTAGCAGATCATAATAGTAAGTCCAGCCCAAAACTAAACATGGAAAGAAATCCTGGGATCAGTATGGTGTCTGTTCAAGAGTTGGCTCAACGCCTGCAGGGATTGTCTCTAGAGGTGGCCGATCTTCCGCAACACGTGAGTAGCTGTCCTGGAGTGCATTTTGTGGAACCAAAGGTAGGACTGCCTGATATTTTTGAAGGTAACCAACAAGATTTTTTTTCCTTTAAAAATGCTTGTTTATTATATTTTCGTTTGAGACCCAGGACCTCTGGGAATGAATTACAGCGCATGGGGTTTATCATGTCACTTTTCCGCAAGGAACCACAGGGGTGGGCCTTTTCTCTCCAACCTAATGATCTGTGTTTTAGTTCAGTGGAGGATTTTTTTTCTGCTATGGGGTTATTGTATGATGATCCTGATCGGGTCTCATCTGCTGAGACAGAACTGAGACGTTTGAAGCAGTGGTCAGGTGATGTTGAAAATTATTGTACACACTTCAGAAGGTGGTCTTCAGAAGTGAAATGGAGTGATTCGGCGTTAAAATGTTCGTTTCTTGCCGGTCAAAGTGAAAGGGTTAAAGATATGCTGATTGCATTTCCTGCACCTGTGACATTGCAAGAGGCCATGCAATTAGCTATATGTGTGGACAGGAGACTGTGTGCCAGGTTAAATGATGAGAAAATTCCTGCAATGGCAGCTCCTAGTCCTCAGAGGGTCTGCTCGGATGGCGGAGAACCGATGGAGGTTGGGTCGATGTCACTCCGCTCTCAGGAAAGAGACTGCAGGTTTTCCAAGGGATTGTGTTTTTACTGTGGTAAATCTGACCATTTAATTAAGAACTGTGAGCTTCGTTTAAGCAAAGAAAAAAAAAATGTCAGTTACGTCCGTATTGCTTGTTTGAATTCTAAGGGAGTATTTCTTTTAGGGAGTACCCTATTTCAGGAAGATTTGATTGAATTTCAGGTATTTGTGGATTGTGGTTCAACACTTAATGTGATTGATAAGGAGTTTTTGGAAAAACTTAAATTGGAATCCAAACCTTTGTCATCACCTATTTCTGTGATTGCTATTGACAACACTCCTTTGAAATGTATTACTCACATGGTTGCTGAATTTCCCCTCACTATCAATCGTATTCACCAGGGAAATTTGGATTTGGTGGTATTAAATAATTTACCTTCTCCAGTAGTTTTAGGTTTGCCTTGGTTAAAACTGCACAATCCTTTACTGGACTGGTCTACTAATGAGATTAAGTCATGGAGTCCTAAGTGCTATGATAAGTGTTGTAACGGTCGCATTGCGGCTGTGGAAAAAGGAGAATTACCTGTACCTATTCTGGATTTTTGGAAAGTTTTTTCAGAGGAGGAGTCGCAAGTTTTACCTCCTCATAGGGACTATGATTGCACGCTTGAGTTTGTTCCTGGAGCTACTCTTCCCAAGAGTCGCTTATTTAATCTGACTGTCCCTGAGAGAAAGGCCTTGGAGGAATACATACAAACAAGCTTGGCTGCTGGTCACATTAGACCTTCTAAGTCACCTGTGGCTGTTGGATTTTTTTTTGTAAAAAAAAAGGAAGGTGGTTTACGTCCATGTCTGGACTTTCGCGAAATTAATAAAATTACTGTACGCAATTCCTACCCATAGCTGTTAATTCCTGACTTGTTTAACCAGTTAGTGGGGGCCAAGTGGTTCTCTAAAATTGATCTCCGGGGGGCATACAATTTGTTACGAATAAAGGAAGGGGATGAATGGAAAACGGCTTTTAACACTCCGGTAGGTCATTTTGAGAATCTGGTGATGCTTTTTGGTCTTACCAATGCACCCACGTTTTTTCAGAACCTTATTAATGACATCCTGAGACCTTTGATTGGTAAGAATGTGGTTGTGTATTTGGATGACATTTTGATTTATTCACCAGATCTGGAGTCTCATTGGCAGAGCGTACATGAGATTTTGCAGTTATTAAGTGACAATTCACTTTTTACTAAGCTGGAGAAATGTGAGTTCGCTGTGCAGAGAATTAGTTTTTTGGGCTACATTATCTTCAGCGAGGGCTTTGAGATGGACCCGGTGAAGGTTCAGGCTGTGCTGGAATGGCCTAGGCCTATTGGTTTGAAATCGATACAGAGATTTTTGGGCTTCGCCAATTATTACAGAAAATTCATTATGAATTTTTCTATATTTGTTAAGCCACTGACCGATCTCACCAGGAACGGTGCGAATACTGTCCAGTGGACTACTGAGGCCATTGAAGCTTTTGTGTATCTCAAGGAGAGGTTCAGTTCTGCCCCTATCCTTATGCAGCCTGAAGAGACCAAGCCTTTTTTGGTCGAGGTTGATGCTTCTTCGGTGGGGGTCGGTGCGGTTTTGTCTCAGGAGAATAAGGATGGAGTACATCCCTGTGCTTTTTTTTCGAAAAAATTTTCAGAAACCGAACTTAATTACGATGTTGGTAATCAGGAATTGCTGGCTATTAAACTCGCGTTTGAACATTGGCAGCATTTCTTGGAAGGTGCTAAATTTCCGGTTCAGGTTTTCACTGATCATAAAAATTTGATTTATCTGGATGCTGCCAAGCGCTTGAATGCCCGTCAGGCTAGGTGGGCACTTTTTTTTTCTCGGTTTTATTTTTCTGTTACTTACATCCCTGGTACCAAGAATGTTAAAGCCGATGCTTTATCTCGCAGTTTTTCTCCCATGGTTGGTACCGAGGAGGAGGAGAGCATTTTACAGGAAGGAGTTGTGGCAGCAGCATTGGACTCCGTTTTGGAAGATGGGATTCTGAAAGCCCAGGGGGATGACCCATCTAACACTCCCCATGGGAGGTTGTTTGTGCCTAGAACCTTTAGGAAAGATTTGTTTGTGGAATATCATGAGTCTCGGTTGGCAGGTCATCCAGGAATTTCTGAGACTAAGAGACTTATAGGTCGCAGTTTTTGGTGGCCTGGGTGGCAGAAGGGTGCGTCAATGTACGGTGTGTGCTAGGTCAAAGGATTCGCATACCACTGCTGTGGGGTGGCTTTGCCCTCTGAAGGTTCCTAGTGCACCTTGGACGAATCTCTCTATGGATTTTATTACTGACCTTCCTGTGTCCGAGGGTTTCACTGTCATCTGGGTGGTCGTACACTGTTTTAGTAAGATGTGTCATTTGGTTCCATTCATTAAGTTGCCCTGCACCAAGACACTCGCTAAGGCGTTTGTTAAGGAGATTGTCAAGCTCCATGGCGTTCCCATGGATATTGTTTCTGATAGAGGACCTCAGTTTGTGGCTCGCTTTTGACGTGCTTTTTGTGACAGGTTGGGAGTTCATTTATCATTTTCGTCTTGTTATCATCCTGAGTCTAATGGACAGACTGAAAGATAGAACCAGGATGTTGAACAGTTTTTGCGTTGTTTTGTGGCGGACAATCAAGAGATGTGGTCTGAGCTTCTGCCTCTTGCAGAATTTGCTCTTAGCAATCATACATCCTCCTCTGCTGGGTGTTCTCCTTTTTTTTGTTGCACTGGGAGACATCTGTCTTTTGGTTCGTTCTCCAAATTGGGGTCGGCGGTGGCGGAGGAGGAGAATTTTTCCGGTGATTTGGAGAGAGTTTGGACTAATGTACGTTGTAACCTGCAAGAGGCTAGCAAGAAGTCCAAGAAGTATTTTGACAGGAAACGTAAAGAGGTTTTGTTTACTGTGGATGACATGGTTTGTTGTCCTCGAAGAACTTGCAGTTGAGGATTCCCTCTAAAAAACTGGGTCCTAAGTTTGTGGGTCCATTTAAAGTGCTTCAGGTTGTTAACCCATCTGCTGTCAGGTTGGATGTCCCTACTTCCTGGAAGATTAATTCTGTGTTTCATGTTTCCTTGTTGAAAAAGGCTGACGTTTCTAATAGGGACGCCACTGTCACAGTTCCTCCTTTGGTGGAAGACGGTGAATATGAAATTTCTCGTATTTTGAATTCAAGATGGCATAGAGGGATATTACAGTATCTTGTCTCCTGGAAGGGTTTCGGTCCCGAAGACAACTCCTGGGTTAGGACGGATGATGTCTCTGCTCCTAGGCTTGTTAAAGCTTTCCACAGGAGGTTTCCTTATAAGCTTGGGCCTGGAGGATCCGGAGGATCCTCATGGAAGAGGGGGTACTGTTAGAACCCTCCTGTTTGTTTTTGCTCTCTTGTGTTTTGCGGTCACGTGACCAGCTGCCTTCTGGCTTTGCTGGACTTCAGTGTTATTTGCCTGTCTCTCTAGCCAGGTGCTTCGGTGCCTATATCTGTCTTCCAAATCTGTGTTCCAAATTATTATGCAAATAATATTTTCTCAGATTTTCCCAAATTACCTATATGAATTGCAGTCATTGTAATTTTCCAGTCAAATAACTATTAGAGTACAATTGAAAGGTTTTTGTACAAACTGCCTATGATAACAGAATATTTTCTATAAAAATAAAACACTCAAACCGCACTCAAAATGCATGTTCCAAATTATTATGCACAGCAGAGTTTTCAACCTTTTCATTTTAATAAAGAACAAAAAAATGGTCATTTTTGAAATTATAAGCATTAGCAGGTTATTACAAACTGAAATCAAACAGTTTTCAACTCAAAACTTTATTCTAGGTGATGTTACATTTGCACATAGGACTCCTTGTTCGAAAGGAGCTTCTGAACTCTCTCGTCCATTGAATTTGTCAGGTTTTGGATGGTTTCTGCTTGAATTGTTTTGCATGAGGACAGAATACCCTCACAGAGCTGTTGCTTAGATGTGAACTGCCTCCCGCCATCATAGACACTCCTTTTGATGATGCTCCAGAGGTTCTCAATGGGGTTGAGGTCAGGGGAGCATGGGAGCCACACCATAAGTTTGTCCCCTTTTATGCCCATAGCAGCCAGAGGTGCAGATGTGTTATATGCAGCAGGAGACGGTGCATTATCATGCATGAAAATGATCTTGCTGCGGATTGCACGGTTCTTCTTCTTGAACCATGGCAGGAAGTGCTGTTTGAGAAACTCAACATACATTATGGAGTTCATCTTTACTCCTTCAGGGATCCTAAAGGGGCCGACAAGCTCTCTCCCCATGATTCCAGCTCAAAACATTACTCCACCTCCTTGTTGGCGCCGTAGCCGTGTTTGTGTGGGGTGTCCATCAACCAGCCATCCTCCACTCCATCCATCTGGACCATCGAGCGTTGCACGGCACTCATTGGTGAACAAAACAGTTTTGAAGTCAGTCTTCATGTATTGTTTGGCCCACTGGAGCCGTTTCTGCTTGTGTGCAATGGATAGAGGAGGTCGACAGGATGGCTTACGCACAGCTGCAAACCTCTGAAGGACCCTGCATCTTGTTGTTCGGGGGACGTTGGAGGCACCAGCAGCTTCAAAAACTTGTCAGCTGCTATGATAAGGCTTTTTTGCCACTGCTCTTTTAACCTGACGTAATTGCCTGTAGGAAAGAGTCCTCAATTTTCCCTTATCAGCACGCACACGTGTGTACTGTGAATCAGCTACATACTTCTTGATTGTGCGATGATCACGATGAAGTATCTTGGCAATGTTGATTGTAGTCATGCCTTGACCTCAACACTCCACAATTTGTTGCTTCTCAGCAGCCGAAACATCCTTTTTCTTTCCCATTTTGGCAGAAAATGTAGGCTGCTTAATAATGTGGAACAGCCTTCTTAAGTAGTCTTGCCTTTCATTGGATACACCTGCCAAACTAATTAGCACAGGTGTCTGCAATTGATTACAGTGATATAAAGAGCCCTGACACACATCACCATCAATGAGTTTAACTGTCAAAATAAAAAATTCTTACCTTATCCCTCCTAAATACTTTTTGCATAATAATTTGGAACACAGTGTAGTTTGCTTGGTCCTCTGGGACCTCTAGTACTTTTTGTCAGTTTGTCTTTTTGCACTGCAACAACTTCTGTTAGGAGGTGTCCCATTTTTATCCCAGTCCTTAGTTCTTTTAGGGACCCCTCCCTTTAATCTATAGGTCTCCGTTCAGACTAGCCGAGGACGAAGGCGGGTCTGTTCACAAGGAACAGGCTGCCCGCTACATCGTAGGGATTCAGCTTAGTCTTACTGTAGGGACAGCTTTTCCTATTCTTTCCTTAGTTTATGTTGCAGATCATAACACTACCTGTCATTGAGATCCCATTCGAGCGCATCGCAATGGATCTAGTGGGACCCTGGGTCAAGTCTGCCAGAGGACACCAGTACATACAGGTGGTACTGGACTATGCTCTGCGGTATCCGGAGGCCGTGCCCCTACGAAACTCCTCCTCCAAGTGTATAGCCTGGGAGTTGGTCCATATCTTTTCCAGGATGCGGTTGCCTAAAGAGATTCTAACTGACCAAGGGACTCCGTTTACGTCAAAGATGATGAGGGAGTTGTGCAAGATCCTGCAAAACACACAACTCAGGACCTCAGTTTTCCACCTGCAGACAGATGGCTTGGTGAAGCGGTTCAATAAAACCTTGAAGGCCATGTTGAAGAAAGTCTTAGAGAAAGATGGCCAGGACTGGTACTGCCTACTGCTGTACCTTCTGTTCTTCATCAGAGAAATCCCACAGGCCTCTTCTGGATTCTCCCCTTTCTAGCTGTTGTTTGGCCGACACCCCCGTGGACTCCTGGACGTAGCAAAGGAGACCTGGGAGGCTGAGTCTACACCCTACAGGAGTGTAATCAAACATGAGGCAGAGATGGAAGAGAGGATTGCAGAAGTAATGCCCATTGTGAAAGAACATCTCCTCAAAGTGCAAAAGGCACAGTCGAGAGTGTACAATAGGTTGGAGAGGGTGAGACTCTTCAACCCTGGAGATTGGGTACAGGTGCTGGTAACTACAGTAGAGAGCAAATTCCTGGCTAAGTGGCAGGGTTCCTATGAAGTAGTGGAAAAGGTTGGCAATGTCAATTATAAAATTCACCAACCAGGGAGGAGAAAGCCCTACCAGGTGTACCATGTCTACCTGATTAAGCCATGGCGAGATAGGGAGCCCATGGACGCTCCGTGTTTGGTGGCGAAGTCGGAAGCTGATGTAGAAGAGGTCAAGGTGGCTGAGTCACTGTCACGTGCCCAAAAGCAAAAGTGCCAAGAGTTGCTGCAGCAGAATAGGGACCTGTTCTCCGAACTACCAGGTTGTACCCAGATCATAGAGCATGAGGTCCTTACAGAGCCTCATGTCCGGGTAAACCTGAAGCCGTAGTGGATTTCTGAAGCCCGTCGAAAGAAGTAAAGCGAATGCTAAGTCTGGGAGTCATTGAAGAATCCAAGAGTGGCTGGTCCAGTCCCATAGTCCAAGTGCCGAAACCAGATGGAGAATGGCGGTTTTGCAACGACTATAGGAAACTGAATGAGGTCTCTAAGTTTGATTCATACCCAATGCCCAGGGTAGATTAACTAATTGAAAGACTAGGGCCTGGCCAGGTACATTACCAAACTTGACCTCACGAAAGGGTATTGGCAAATTCCTATGGCCTAAGATTGCCAAGGAGAAGACCACCTTTTCAACTCCAGATGGGTGTTTTCAGTACACCAAGATGCCGTATGGGTTGCAGGGAGCTCCAACTACCTTACAGAGAGCCATGGATCGGATCCTAGCCCCCACAAGAAGTATACAGCGGCCTACCTGGATGATATCATGATCTACAGTCAGGATTGGGAAAGCCATCTGAGTAAAGTCCAGACAATATTCGATGCTCTGCGGAAGGCAGGGTTTTCAATCAATCTGAAGAAATGTGCCATGGACATGGAGGAAGCCAAGTTTTGGGCTATGTCCTAGGCAGAGGCGTGATTAAGCCCCAAATAAATAAAATTGACGTGATCCAGGGTTGGCCACAACCTCCTTCAAAAAAGCAGGTCAAAGCTTTCCTGGGCATCGCGGGCTACTACCGCCGGTTCATCCTCAACTTCGCCATGGTAGCCGCCCCTTTGACAGACCTCCTTAAAGGGACAAAGTCGTTTATGGCTAAGTGGTCTCCAGAAGCGGAGACGGCTTTCCAGGAACTAAAGCAGGCTCTGTGTAAACAGCCAGTGCTGGTGGCTCCAGATTTCTCAAAAGAGTTTGTGGTCCAGACGGACCCATCAGATGTCAGACTGGTTGCTGTCCTGTCACAACAGGTGAATGGGGAGGAGCACCCCATAATGTATTTAAGCCGGAAGCTGATATCCTGTGAGAAAAATTACTCCATAGTGGAGAAAGAGTGTTTGGCCATCAAGTGGGCCTTGGACACCCTAATTTACTACCTCTTAGGCAGGAAATTCAGACTGGTATCACACCATGCCCTACTAAGATGGATGAGCGAGAAAAAGGGGAACAATGCTCAAGTGACCAGGTGGTTCCTAGCCCTTCAGGATTTTAGCTTCCTTGTAGAGCATAGGCCCAGAAAACTGCATGCAAATGCTGACGCATTGTATAGGGTCCAAAGTTTATTAGCGCAAGGTGCCAAGCCCCCCGGCTTTGGACAGAGGGGGGATATGTAAGATGGCCACCGGACATGTCCTTGAGGGGAGATATGTATCGCTGAGAATGGTAACTTCAGTGATGTAAAACCAGAAAAACATGCTCCAGCACAAGTAGTGCTGAGAGGGTTAATTAAGTGCATCAGGGCTGGTTTTTACGAGCAGTCATAACAGATGGGGGGATTGGCTGCTCACATATCCCCACACCAGGGCATGTGTATAAAATGGAGACCAAGTGTCTCATTCAGTGTCTGTGGCTGGAGATGTGGAGACCTCCAGAGTCTTTGTGCAAAAAGACACTGACCGTGAGCAGGCGAACACGCCATATTGTATGGACTGTTTATTTTCCGTTTTATTACACTGTGCCGGACAAGGCTTTCTTTTGTTTATTTCTGAAAGTGCGGATTATGCAGGCATAATAAACCTCCACTGGACATTTTTAAAGAAAAAGTATCTTGTGTCTGCCTCTAACGCGGCTGAGTGAGTAGCAAAGCCTACAAGAGAAAAATTAAACAATTGTTGCTTTCAGAAAAAGAGGAGGAAAAAACAAAAGAGCAAAAAACAAAAATTAAAACTGAAAATGTTGGGAAGGAGTTAATGATTATAGTCCAGGTGGGTTGTTATTTAATGTTTGAAATCCTCCCCAATATTAATATGTATTTATGTTGGAGATTTGGTACCATGTAATGTTTTAATATAAGAATTGTTCAAAATGTCTCTGCAGTAGAAACTTGTACTGTCGTCTAGCGCCAATGTGCGCCACAGTATTCTCCTCTAGGTGCACCTATTCATTTAATAATTTAAAGTGGTTGTCCAGTACTTGGACTATTGCTTCTCAATTCCTATGTTTCCCCCCAGTAAAATAATAACAGATATACTCACTTCCGCTGCCAGCACTGTTCCAGTGGTGTCAGCACTGGTTCTCATTGTTATGTCATGCAATCCCTGCAGCCAGTCAGAGCTGACCTCAATCTCCTACTGATGTCTGATTTGTCTAAAGGAGAGGAGAGTGAAGCCAGCTCAAGACATCATGTACAGGGGCAGGATATATCACAAAAGAGGAGTATATAAGTCACAATATAAAAAAAATAATTTATCCCTTACCAGTATTGACTTAAGATAAAATAGAATAAAAAAAATAATAATAACCTTGAACCAGAAGGTGGAGGTCCAAGTAAAGGAGAAGTTTGGGGAGGAGGTGGACATGGCAGTGTAGGTAGAAGAGGCAGAGGAGGAGGTAGTTTACGCTGTTTTTGTGTTTTGTTTTTTTTTTTTTTATTTTTTTTTTTGGGGGATACTCTGAAAACAGGTTCTGTGGGGTCATTCTGCATACAGGCAGTGTAATAATCTGCTGGACACTCTCTCTATACAGGCTTTGTAATACTCTGAACTTTTTTGGGGTGCAAAGAATGTGGATAGGCAAATTACTTGATGAAGTTTCCCAATGAACAAAGGTAATTTGTTTATAATAAAGTTGATTTTAATCAATACATCTTGGAATAATTATAATTTCCACAATTGGATGTGTTTAAAATAAATGTTGCTGTGCTGACATAATCTTACAAATATGTCCCTGCTGTGTACTGTATAATGGTTGTGTCCAACCGTACAGGGACATAGTCTGATCATACCACAGCTCCTGGGAAGGGGAGGAATAAAAAGAGAGTATACAAATAGCACAGCATGGAATCACAACTGATTATTTTTGTAGGACAAAGCATTTCCCTGCCTGTTTTCAAAAAATGTTTTAGCTCATGGAAAGAATTATTTGTGATCCTGTGCTGTAATGTCTGTATACTTTTTTGCTCTGTATCCCCTCAACCATCCTCATGATGCCCATGAGCCACTTTGAGTGCCACACTGCTGTGAAAATGTTTACTCCTCCCCCTCCTCATCTTCTAAAACTGTTCTCTGGCTGTTGTTATAGGAACCCAACCTCCAAATCATGTCTGGACGACTGGCCTGATAATGGTTTGAATGGTCCCTGTTCCTCCTCCTCTTCCTCCTATGACACCACCTCATCCATCATCGACAGGAGCTTTTTTCAAGGAAGCATAGTAACACTGATGATGGTGTGTCATCTGCGCTTGTCATGTTCGTGGAGTATTCGAAGCAGTGCAACACGACACACACGTCGGTGGTGGTAGGACATGCCCCAAAATGCTTTCCACCTCAGGCTCAGCCACCACTATATCTACACACTTTGTGCTAGAGGCGCAGTGGACCCTGACAGCCTGCCGCCCTTTCTTTAATCCCCACACTGGTTGAGTCGAGGACCCCCCGAGGCTGAAGCAGGTCTAAGCCTGACAGAGGCACCACATAGGCACAAATGCTCTTGCCCCTCTCCCAAGTGATTCATGACTCTTTAGAGGCTCTTTAATTGCAATGAGCACTTTAAATCCTTTAACAAGCATCTATTGGGGGCACTTCTTGTGCCATCAGCCGCAGTAATTCCAGCTCCAGTAGTGTACACTAAAGTCACCCACGACTGCTTCTGAATACAGAACACCATAAAAAACATGAATCTGTGTAGAAAAAAGCTATCAAGTTATGGTCTGTGGAAAAGATGTATGTGACCAGAATGAACATTCATTTCCAGCAGATGATACCGATATGAGGCAACAAGAAACCCAACAAGATGGCAAAAAGCAATAACTTGACTTGGCCTCTGAAAAATTGTGGGACGAATTTAAAAAGATTGTGAAGTGTATTGGATTTAAAAAGATTGGAAGATTAGGCCATCTAATATGACTTCCATGCACACAGGGACGGTACAATAAAACTGTGAATGGTCATTCAATGAGTCACTTTTGCCTCCTTTTATGAATTTCTGACTACAGATCACCATAAAAAACATGAAACTTTCAATGAGTATATGGAATAAGCTATCAAGTTATGGACTGTGGAAGAGATGTATTATGGACATGCTGTTAGAACCTTGCTGTTAGGTTTTTTTTCCTTTGCTGGTCACATGACCTTGTTGGCCTATTTAATCCTGCTCCGCCCTTCTGGCTTTGCTGGACTTCATTGTATATCTACTTTCTAGCTAGCCTGTGCTCTGTATCTAACTCTGTTAGTTTGCTTGGTCTACGGACCTCTAGGTTCTATCTATTTTGTTTGTTCGTCTTTCTGCTGCTATTTCTGTTAGGAGGTGTCCCATATTCCTCCCAGTCCTTAGTACTTGTAGGGATTCCCTCCCCAAATCTATAGGTCTCCGTACAGACTAGATTAGGACTTTAGCAGGTCTGATCGCAGGATCAGGTTCCCTGTTACATCGTAGGGATTCAGCTGAGTCTTATAGTAGGGACAGATCTCCTCTCTTTCCTTAGCTTTGGTAGCAGAACATAACAGTAAGTCCAGCCTGTAAATTCTCTAAGGAAAGATTTTTTTTTGTTCCATCATGGTGTCGGTTCAGGATTTGGCTAAACACCTGCAGGGACTCTCTCTGGAAGTGGCCGAGCTCCGTCAGCACGTGAGTAACTGTCCTGGAGCATATTTCTTGGAGCCTAAGGTATGTTTGCCGGATTTATTTTTTGGTGAACATCGAGAATTTTTTTCATTTAAAAATGCTTGCTTATTGTATTTTCGTTTGAGACCCAAGTCCTCTGGGGATGAATCCCAGCGCGTAGGGTTCATAATGTCACTTTTGCGCAAAGAGCCTCAGGAGTGGGCCTTTTCTTTGCAACCTAGTGATACATGCTTCAGATCAGTGGATAGTTTTTTTTCTGCTTTAGGACTATTATATGATGATCCTGACCGTGTGGCATCAGCTGAGACTGAGTTGAGACGTTTAAAACAAGGATCAGGTAATATGGAAAAATATTGTACACATTTTCGTCGTTGGTCCACTCAAACAGGGTGGAACGATTCTGCTCTGAAAAGTCTATTTCTTGCTGGGCTCAGTGAAAAGGTTAAAGACCTGCTAATTGCTTATCCTACACCTGAGGATTTGCAACAGGCTATGCAATTAGCTATACGGGTGGACAGAAGACTGCGTGCTAGGGTTAATGAGAGCAAATCCTCTGCTATGTCAGTTTCTGGTTATGATAATGTGTGTACTAACAGTGGTGAACCGATGGAGATTGGATCGGTGGCACCTCGCTCTCAAGAAAAACACCGTCGTTTTTCAGAAGGCTTGTGTTTCTATTGTGGAAAATCTGGTCATTTGATTAAAGGCTGTGAGCTTCGTATGAAGAAAGAAAAAAAAATGGTCAGTCACGCCCGTATTGCCTGTTTAAATTCCAAGGGTATATTTTTAGCTGCTTCCACGATTGCTCAGGAAAAATTAATGGAATTTCGGGTGTTTGTTGATTGCGGGTCTACACTGAATGTTATTGATGGGGGATTCGTGGAAAAACTCAATTTAAAACCTGAACCTTTATCATCCCCCATTGCTGTGGTTTCTGTGGATGGTTCCCCTTTGAAGAATATTACTCTCAAGGTCAGTGAATTTCCTCTCACTATTAATGGTGTTCACCATGAGAAATTGGATTTGGTAGTGTTGAATAACTTGCCTTCTCCAGTAATATTGGGTTTGCCCTGGTTAAAATTTCACAATCCTGTACTGGATTGGTCTACCAGTGAAATTAAATCCTGGAGCCATAAATGTTATGACAAGTGTTGTAACGGGCGTATTGCAGCTTTGGATAGGGGAGAATTGCCTGTTCCTATTCAGGATTTTTGGAGAGTTTTTTCTGAGAAAGAATCGCAGGTTTTGCCTCCCCATAGAGACTATGATTGTTCTATTGAATTTGTCCCTGGAGCGACTCTTCCTAAAAGTCGTTTATTTAACCTTACTATTCCTGAGAGGAAGGCTTTGGAGGAATACATACAGACAAGTTTGGCCGCCGGTCACATTAGGCCCTCTAAGTCTCCTGTGGCGGTTGGATTTTTTTTTGTAAAAAAAAAGGACGGCGGTTTACGTCCTTGTCTGGATTTTCGTGAGATTAACAAAATTACGGTACGCAATCCTTACCCACTGCCATTGATTCCTGATCTGTTTAACCAGTTATTGGGGGCCAAGTGGTTCTCTAAAATTGACCTTAAGGGGGCATACAATCTGTTGCGCATGAAGGAGGGTGATGAATGGAAGACTGCTTTTAACACTCCTGTGGGTCATTTTGAGAATCTGGTTATGCCTTTTGGTCTTACTAATGCTCCTGCATTTTTTCAGAATCTGATTAATGACATCCTTAGACCTTTGATCGGTAAAAATGTGGTTGTGTATTTGGATGACATTTTGATTTATTCGCCAGATCTGGAGTCTCATTGGCGGAGCGTGCGTGAGGTATTACAGTTATTAATGGACAATTCGCTTTTTGCTAAGCTGGAGAAATGTGAGTTCGCTGTACAGAGAATTAGTTTTTTGGGCTACATTATCTCCAGCAAAGGTTTTGAGATGGATCCGGTTAAGGTTCAGGCTGTGCAGGAATGGCCTAGGCCTATTGGTTTGAAATCAATACAGAGGTTTTTGGGTTTCGCCAATTACTATAGAAAATTCATAAAAAATTTTTCTAGTATTGTCAAACCTCTGACTGATCTCACCAGGAAAGGTGCTGATGCGGTTCAGTGGTCTTCTGAGGCCATTGAAGCTTTTGTGTATCTCAAGGAGAGGTTCACCTCTGCTCCCATCCTTATGCAGCCTGATGTTACTAGGCCGTTTTTGGTTGAGGTTGATGCTTCCTCTGTGGGGGTTGGCGCAGTATTGTCTCAGGATAACGGGGATGGATTACATCCCTGTGCATTTTTTTCAAAAAAATTTTCGGAGACTGAATTGAATTACGATATTGGTAATCGGGAATTATTGGCTATTAAACTCGCATTTGAACACTGGCGCCACTTCTTGGAAGGTGCGGAATTTCCCGTTCAGGTTCTTACGGATCATAAAAATCTGATATATCTTGACGCTGCCAAGCGCCTGAATGCCCGTCAGGCTAGGTGGGCACTGTTTTTCTCGCGGTTTAATTTCTCCGTTACTTACATCCCTGGTACTAAGAATGTTAAGGCGGATGCCTTGTCTCGCAGTTTTTCTCCCATAGTCGGTGCTGAGAAAGAGGAAAACATTTTACAAGAAGGTGTTGTGATAGCTGCTTTAGACTCCGTTTTGGAAGATGAGATTCTTAAAGCTCAGGAGAATGCCCCATCTAACACTCCTCATGGGAGGTTGTTTGTGCCTGGGACCTTTAGGAGAGATTTGTTTGTTGAGTGTCACGAATCTCGGTTGGCAGGTCATCCCGGAATCTCTGAGACCAAGAGACTGGTGGGTCGCAGTTTTTGGTGGCCTGGATGGCAGAAGGAAGTCATTAAGTGGGTGCGCCAATGTACTATATGTGCTAGATCTAAGTCCTCACATACTCCTGCTGCGGGGTTGCTTTGTCCTTTGGAGGTCCCCAGTGCTCCTTGGACACATTTGGCTATGGACTTTATAACTGACCTTCCCCCCTCTGAGGGTTTTACTGTCATCTGGGTGGTCGTGGACCGTTTTAGCAAGATGTGTCACTTGGTTCCCTTCGTCAAACTGCCCTGCGCTAAAACTCTCGCTAAGGCCTTTGTCAAGGAAATTGTCAGACTTCATGGCGTTCCTACTGACATTGTTTCTGATAGGGGTCCTCAGTTCGTGGCTCGTTTTTGGCGTGCCTTTTGTGACAGGTTGGGAATTCATTTGTCGTTTTCGTCCGGATATCATCCTGAATCTAATGGCCAGACAGAAAGGAAAAACCAGGATGTTGAGCAGTTCTTGCGTTGTTTTGTGGCAGACAATCAAGAGGGGTGGTCTGAGTTTCTGCCACTTGCCGAATTTGCTCTGAACAATCATACATCTTCTTCTGCTGGTTGTTCGCCTTTTTTTTGTTGTTCTGGGAGACATCCGTCGTTTGGGTCGTTCTCCAAGTTGGGATCTGCCGTGCCTGAGGAGGAGAATTTTTCCGGTGATTTGGAAAGAGTTTGGACGGATGTGCGTGGTAATCTTCAGGAGGCCAACAGAAAATCTAAAGACTACTTTGATAGGAAACGACAGGAGGTTTTGTTCGCTGTTGGTGACATGGTTTGGTTGTCCTCTAGGAATCTGCGGTTGAGGATTCCTTCTAAGAAATTGGGTCCCAAGTTTGTAGGGCCCTTTAAGGTGCTTCAGGTTGTCAACCAATCTGCTGTTAGGTTGGAGGTTCCTACCTCCTGGAGAATTAATCCGGTCTTTCATGTCTCTCTGTTAAAAAAAGCTGTTGTGTCGGATGGTGACGCCTCTGCCTCTGTTCCTCCGGTGGTGGAGGACGGGGAATATGAAATTTCTCGCATCCTTGACTCTAGACGGTATAGAGGTAGTTTGCAGTATCTTGTGGCCTGGAAAGGTTTCGGACCCGAGGATAACTCTTGGGTGAGGTCAGATGATGTTTCCGCGTCCAGACTTATCAGAGCGTTTCACAGGAGATTTCCTGATAAGCCTGGTCCTAGGGGATCCGGAGGATCCTCTTAGAAGGGGGGGTACTGTTAGAACCTTGCTGTTAGGTTTTTTTTCCTTTGCTGGTCACATGACCTTGTTGGCCTATTTAATCCTGCTCCGCCCTTCTGGCTTTGCTGGACTTCATTGTATATCTACTTTCTAGCTAGCCTGTGCTCTGTATCTAACTCTGTTAGTTTGCTTGGTCTACGGACCTCTAGGTTCTATCTATTTTGTTTGTTCGTCTTTCTGCTGCTATTTCTGTTAGGAGGTGTCCCATATTCCTCCCAGTCCTTAGTACTTGTAGGGATTCCCTCCCCAAATCTATAGGTCTCCGTACAGACTAGATTAGGACTTTAGCAGGTCTGATCGCAGGATCAGGTTCCCTGTTACATCGTAGGGATTCAGCTGAGTCTTATAGTAGGGACAGATCTCCTCTCTTTCCTTAGCTTTGGTAGCAGAACATAACACATGCTGCACCAGCCTGTTTAACGGACACGCTCCACCAGGCTGTATTACGGGCATGCTACACAAGCCTGTATCACAGTCACACTGCAACAGGCTGTATTACAGGCACGCAACACCAGCAGCACAATGGCAAGGTCCCCTTTTTGAGGCTCTCCTCATTTTTTAAGTGGTTTTTATGCACAGTACTAACACAGACAAGGGTGCAGAGCAGAAAAAAAATTTTTTACTCATACTACTCCCACAGACACGGTTGCAAATTTAAAAAAAAATTTAAGCACACTACTCCCACAGACAGGGGGCACAGTAAAAAAATGTTTAGGTACTATATTACACAAACATTGGTTCAAAGTAGAAAAATTTGTTTTTACCACATTACTATCACAGACACGGGTGCAGAGTAGAAAAGATTGTTTTTACGCACATAGCTCCCACAGACACGGGTGCAGAATAGAAAAAAAATGTTTTACACACATTACTCCCACAGACACTGGTGCAGAGTAGGAAAATTTGTTTTCACGTACATTACTCCTACAAACAAGGGTGCAGAGTAGAGATGAGTGAACATTTCAATGTTCGGTTAGGTTCCTGATCGCCAAATTTGCAATGTTTGCTGAATAATTCATCGAACATTCAACAAACTTATCCGAACCCCATTGAATTCAATGGAAAGCAACACCAAACACATACACAACAACTTCAAAGGGCCTAAGAGCTGCCAAAAACAGATCAAATGAGGGGCAGACACCAGGAAAATGGCCTCAATTGACCCACAGTACAAATTTTATAATGGCACAGTAATCAGCCGTGGGCCATGCATGAGGTATCAGGGTCAGCTATGAATTTAACTTCAAATTAAGTCAATGTATGTGAGGGATCGGTGTAGGCCTGCTGTACTGGGAGCTGTGATACCACATGCAACAGCTCAAGCTGATTTTCTGCTCAGCCACACTCAGGTGGCACAAATATCAACTTTGTAGACTACTACTGCTAGAAAAGGAGGCCTACTGCTAAAGGCAACACACATAAAGGAAACACAACCAGGAGTCTCCCCATTTCCAAAAATTAGGGGCTGACATCACCGAAGTGGCATCAATTTCACCAAAGTAGAAATAGTATAATGGGGACCAACACTTCTTCCATTACAGTCAACCCAGTAGATAGAGGCCCAACCATGAGATGAGTAAATGTTTCAATGTTCGGTTCAGATTACGATCATTAAATTTGCAATATTTTCAGATTTATTTGTCGAAAATTTGCTGAACATTGCCGAACACCATTGAATTCAATGGGAGGCAAAAACAAACGTGCACAAAACAACTTCAAATGGGCCCAAAAGCTACCAAAACACATCAAATTAGGGATAGACACCAGTAAAGTGCCATCAATTGACCCAGAGTGCAAGTATTATAAATATTATTATTATTACAGTGATATTTATTCCATGGCTTTACATGTGAAAAGGGACCCTGCCTGCAAGGGCGCACAAACAATCTTCAAGGGATGGGTGAAGATACAGTAGGTCAGAGTACAGCTAGTTGTGCAGCGGTAAGCTGGAGCGAGGGCAGATTTTATGCTTGTCAGAAGAAGTAGGTCTTCAGCTTCCTATTCAACCCAGCAGATGGATACCCAAGCAGGATTTTGCACATTTCCAAAAATTAGTGGCAGACACCAGCCAAGTGGCATCAATTTCACAACAGTAGAAATAGAAGAATTAGCAACGACACCTCTTCCACTACAGTCAACCCAGCATATGGAGATCCAATAAGGATTCTCCACATTTCTAAAAATTAGTGGCAGACACCAGTGAAGTGGCATCAATTTCAATACAGCAGAAATTGTAGAATTGGGAACGACACATCTTCCACTACAGCCAACCCAGTAGATGGAGACCTATCAGGATTCTCCACATTTCCAAATATTAGTGGCAGAAACTAGTGAAGTGGCATAACTTTCACCAGAGTAGAAATAGTTTAATGGAGACCGAAACCTCTTCCACTACAGCTGACCCAGTAGATGGAGATTCAATCAGGATTATCCACATTTCCAAAAATTAGTGGCAGAAACCAGCAAAGTGGCATCAATTTCACTGCAGTAGAAATAGTATAATTAGGACCGACACCTCTTCCACTACAGCCAACCCAGGAGATAGAGACCTAACCAGGAGTGTTCACATTTCTGTAAATTAGGACCTAACATCACCAAAGTGGCATCAATTTCACCAGAGAAGAAGTAGTATAATTGAGACCAAAAACTCTTCCAGTACAGCCAATCCAGCAGATGGAGACACAATCTAGAGTGTGCACATTTAAAAAAATAGGGCCTGACACCACCGAAATAGCATCAATTTCACTTGAGTAGAAGTAGTATAATGGAGACCAAAACCTCTTCCACTACAGCCAACCCAGCAGATGAAGACCCAATAGGGATTCTCCACATCTCCAAAAATTACTGGCAGACACAAGTGAAGTGGCATCAATTTCAGTACAGTAGAAATAGTAGAATTAGGATTGACACCTCTTTCACTACAGACAACCCAGGAGATGGAGACCTAACCAGGAGTGTTCACATTTCCCTAAATTAGGGCCCAACACCACCAAAGTGGCATCAATTTCACCAGAGCAGAAGTAGATTTTTTAACTCAGCATAAGCTCTGCATAGTGCTGAATTTCACCACCACAAGAGGACTAGATGGCTTATGGCAGACTCTATCACGTTTGTCACAGAAATAAATATTCTTTGTAGCCTGGCTATCAACAGAAAAAAAATATTTTTTTACTCTTAAAATAGCTGAAATTCAACGCCATTAAAGTACTAGGTGGCTTATAGCAGAGTGTATCACGTTTGGGACTGAAAAAAACATATTTTGTAGACTGGCTAGCAACAGAAAAAATATATTTTTTTACTCTAAAAATAGCTGAAGTTCAACGCCACTAAAGTACTAGGTGGCTTATAGCAGAGTATATCACATTTGCGACAGAAAAAAAAAATGTTTGTACTCTGCCTAGTAGTAATGGGTGAGCACTAAAATGCTTGGGTGGTTGTTGCTCAGATTGAGCACATTGGAATACTCCAACTGACCCGAGCAATGAGCCCAATGTAAGTCTATGGAAACTCAAGCATTTTTCTGGCGGCTACCCCCCGGCAGCCTGCAGAGGGCCTAAATATTGCCCAAATCGATGGGAACAGTGCTCAAATGACATCGAAACAGCATGGGGAAGACCCCTGGAATCATTTCTGACTCTCAGGTCACTGCTGTCATTAATGTTGTCAGAGGAATTACACCACTTTTATGGACTCACAATATAACAGAAAAAAACAAAAAAAATGGATTTTCCAGGGAAATATGTTAAGGAACATACTTTCCAGGGTAATGACTTGTATATAACGCAAAATAAATAACCAAAAACAAAAATGCTCCTCCACACCTAGGGCTATGTTCACACGTAGCGTTTTTGATACATTTTTGCACTTTTGCATTGCTTTCAACCGTGACAAATGCATTCACCGGGAAATGTAATTTTAACATTTTATAACCTTATCTGGCCATGTGATGTGTGAGACATGATCAGACACATCCTGTTTCATTTATGAAGGAGGGACTCTGAAAGTCACAAAGCCTATTTTTATAGGGCTATCAGGTGGTCTTTACTATTCTTAAAGGGCCAGCAGTCGGCCCTCACTATTCTTAGAGAGCCATCAGCCGGCTATGCTTTGTTGTTCCCGTTACTAAAGAGTGGGTTTCCTATACTGTTATTGTGTATGCAGTGAGTGTCAGGTCTTCCCAAAATTTGAATGCCCCCCAATACCCCTTTGAAGAGACGTAGAGCAGGACCTCCTGAAAAAAAAATGTTCAAATTATTAGGAAGCGGGTCTCCCATTGTGTTTGCCTATACAGTGAATGCAAGGCTTGCCAAAAATTTGGAGGCACTCCAGTGCTCCTTGGAAGAGACGTGAAGGTCAGAAGGCCTCCTGAAAACAATTTTCCTATTATTAGGAAGTGGGTCTCACATAGTGTTGGACTATGCAGTGAATGCAAAGGCTGCCAAAAATTGAGATGCACTCCAATGCCCCTTGGAAGAGACTGAGGCCACTGGAAAACTGTCTAAATACAATTGTGTATTGGAATCCAGGCTCCGGCATGAAATCCAAAATATGGAAGTCAGCACAAGGACCATAGAATGGTAAACCATTCGGTAAAAGTACATGAGGAAAGAAAAGAACAAACCAAACCTGGGGTCCCTAGATCAATATGGAACAATAAAGTAGTGTCTTAAGAATCAAATACCTTTATTGAATATAAAAACCATGGTACCCTATACAAGAGAAGTACATGTGCAGCAAATCACATATATTGTATAGATAGAAAAAAGATTATACATATACATAAATAATAATTACACAGGAAAGAAACACATAATACAGTAGTTAATTCAATCAAAAAAATCACCTGAAAAAACTCTCCACTATTCCACAATGCCTGAATGAAGAGATGGTATTTGCTTGGCATCAAGCTAGACTGTATGCCATCAAATACAGAGGGAGGGATCCAATAAATCAAACATACACAACTCAGGTTAAAGTCAAAGTATATATCATTTACAGTAATATCTCACAACTGTGTGCATGACCCATATATGTAATCCATCCATACTGGAGACAACAGTCCGTGGAGTGTCAAGAAAAGTGCAAGGAAATAGAATTATTTGCAAACTGCATCTCTAGATGCACAATGACATACCTGTGTATCGTTGGAGCACTGTACAATGTACACCCCGACGTGCGTTTCGGACCGCCGTCCTTCGTCATAGTGTTGGACTATGCAGTGAATTCAAAGACTGCCAAAAATTGGGAGGCACTCCAATGCCCCTTGGAGGAGACATAGAGGGCCTCATGAAAAAATGTTCCCATTATTAGGAAGTGGGTCTACCATAGTGTTGGTCTACGCAGTGAATGCAAAGGCCACCAAAAATTGGGAGGCACTCCAATGCCCCTTGGAAAAGACGTGGAGGAGGGCCTCATGAAAAAAATGTTCCCATTAGAAAGGAGCGGGTCTCCTATACTTGTAATGCCCATGCACTAAGTGTATGGGCTGACAAACATTTACCTCTGGGGGGTGTTGCATCACAGACTACAGTCACCCTGGTGATATGGTGGTGGAGGATGAGGATAAGGTGAAGGAGGAGGACAAGTGCAAAAAGCCAAAATCAGGAAGCGTATACCCATGTGTGGGTGTGAAAGGTGCATGGGAATACACCTCCCAAAAAAAGACACTGGATTTGAGTTTATGTTACGCTGCTATCATTCGGTGGTGTTGAGAAGTCTGGCCCAATACAGCCCTTGTTCATTTTTATAAGAGTCAGCCTGTCAGCATTTTCAGTTGACAGGCGGATGCGCTTATCAGTTATAATTCCACTAGCGGCATTAAAAACCCGCTCTGATAAAACGCTAGCTGCAAGGCAGGCCTTGACCTCCAAGGCACAGAGAGCCAGTTCATTCCGCGTGTCCAGCTTGGATACCCAATAATTATAAGGCACAGAGGTATCACGGAGAACGTTGGTATGGTCGGCAAGGTCTCCCTCAGCATCTTCCATAACTTTGCACTCCATGTGAGAATACCCCGCGTTTCAGGGCCTGTGCGATGGGAGTGGCTGAGATAACTGTCCCAGAACTTTGACAGTGTTCCCCAGCCTCTGCTGGATTGGATTTTTTTTAATAGTTCCGCAACAAGGGCCTTCTTTTACTGCCCCATTTTTGTAGACCTGTCTGCCACAGGAATAGGAGATAGAAAGTTCTCCTTGTAGCGTGAGTCTAGAAGTATCACCAACCAGTAATGACTGTCACCCAAAATTTTGAAAACGCGAGGGTCACGGGAAAGGCAGCGTAATATAAACTCAGCCATGAGTGCCAGACTGCTAACAGGCAAGACTTCTGTGTCCTCACCAAGAGGACAACTGACCATGCTCTCCTCCTCCTCCTTCCCCTCCCTGTCCTCAGGCCATCCACGCTGAACAGATGGTATGACAGTTGTGCAGGTAAAAAAGTCTATATGAAACTAGCTCCAGTTCTTCCTCCTCCTCCTCTTCCTCATTGTCACCCAATCCATGTTGAAATGAGATGAGGCTGGGCTGTGTGTAATCACCCTGTATGGTTCCTTGCTCCATCTCATCGTGCTCCACCTGCAATGCATCCTCTTTGATTGTGAGCAGAGAGCGTTTCAAAAGACAGAGAAGCGGGATGGTGATGCTAATTATGGAGTCATCACCGCTTACCATCTTGGAGGGGTCCTCAAAGTTTTGGAGGATGGTACATATGTCTGACATCCATGTCCACTCCTTAGGTCTTATGTGTGGAGTCTTAACTGAATACTGTTGGCCTTGTTGATGCTGGTAGTTAACAACTGCCCACTTCTGCTCACAAATCCTTCCCAACGTCTGCAGTGTAGAGTTCCAATGCGTGGGGACATCACACACCAGTCTGTGAGCCGGAAGCTGCAAATGCTGCTGAAGCATGGCAAGGGCGGCGGAAGCTGTGGCTGACTTTTTAAAATCTGACACAGGCAGAGCACTTTGACAAGCAGATCCGACAGATCCAGGTAGGTTTGAGAAACCCCTGTACCACGAGGTTAAGCACATGGGCCAGGCATGGTATGTGTGTGAGCTCACCTCGCCCCAGAGCCACCACCAGGTTCTGGCCATAGTCAAACACAACCATGCCTAGCTGTAGGGTCAGTGGTGTCAGCCACAGATCTGCAGTTTGTCACCTAAGCATATTAGCTTCAGCACCGACTGTTGCCACTTGGTCTAGGCAGCGCTGCAGTGCTTCCAGCTTGTGACTGATGTGGTCATTTTGTAGATGGAGGCTGAAGAGGGGAGGAGGTGCAGGAGCTGTAGAATGTGGGGGCAACCCTGATTGACCTAGGGCCTGCAATCCTTGGCGTCGGGAGGACGTGTTCCATCCCAAGGTTTGACTGGGTCCTGGTTCCACTGTATTAAGCCAATGTGCTGTCAGTGAGATGTACTGTGCCTGCCCTCAAGCACTTGTCAAGGTGTCCGTGGTTAGGTGGATTTTTCCAGTAGCTGTGTTGTTGAGGGCACGGCTAATGTTATGGGACACGTGCTCGTGTAATGAGGGAACGGCACACCAGCAGAAATAGTGGCTGGGTACCGAGTATCAAGGGACGGCCGCTGCCATCAGATTGCGGAAAGCTTCCGTCTTCATGAGCCTAAAAGGCAACATTTCGAGCGCAAGCATTCGCAAAATGGGGGAATTTAGTAGTGTGGCCTGTGGGGCGTTGGCTGCGTATTTGCGCTGGCATTCCAAGGACTGGGGTAGGGACAACTGAACGCTAAGCTCGGACAAGAATGTGGAAGTGCTTGCTGATGGTGCTAGTTGAGTGTTCAATGAAAGGTGCAGGGCGGGAGGCATCTTGGCATGCGGCATGGACAGGGAATTGGCATGCACACTCAGCAGCGGAACAAGCAGTGGGGTCACCCGCAGGCACTGTTGCTGGACCCTGGGGTTCGGCCCACTTAGTCGAGTGCTTTGCTGCTACGTGCCTGATCATGCTGGTCGTGGTCAGGCTGCTAGTTTTGCTACCCTAGCTGATGCTGGCCTGACAGGTAGTGCAAATGGCCTTTTTGGGATTATCTGCAGAGTCTTTAAAAATTAACCAGATTCGGGAAGACCTAACAGTTGTACTGTCAACTTCCGTCATTTGGCATTACGAAGAACGCTTTTCCATCTTGTGTCTGCAGCCACCACACTGCTTCTTCCTGCCTGTTGTGGCTGAATGCCTCCCTCCCCCTGTGTGCTGCTGTCCTCGCTCTGTATGTCCCCCTGCCAGGTTGGGTCAGTTACTATATCATCCACCACCTAGTCTTCCACTTCCGTACCCTGGTCCTCCACCTGACTTTCTGGCAAATTGTGTCTCATCATCATCCACTTATTGTGACAGTTTCCCACCATCGCCTTCATGTGACTGTGGCTGCTCAAATATTTGGGCATCACTACTTGCAATCTCCTCTTGCCCCGCTTCAAGTGGACCGGGCGACAGGCCCGAATCTATAAATGGAAAAGTGAACAGCTCTTTGGAGTGTCCAAGTGTGGGATCAGTTGTCTCCGGGCACTCGGCATGGTGGGAGGAAGGAGAATCAGGGTGAGGAATATGCATTTCAGACTCACGGCTACTGAGACTTGACCGTGTGGTGGTGGTGATGGCTTAATGATTTGAAGCATTATCTGCTATCCAACCAATAACCTTTTGACACTGCTTTGTGTTCAATAGTGGTGTTCTGCAGTCCCCAAATAATTGGTACAGGAAGGTCGAGCAACAAGATGTTGGTGCTTGTTTTGGCACAATTTCAGCTTGCCCATGGCCTTGGCCTCATCCTCTGCATGCACCATAATCATCTCGTCCACTTCCCCGTCCCTTGCCACGCGCCTTGCCCATTTTAAATGGAGAACAATATTTTCCACGTTCATTACAAATGGCTGGATTTAAACCGCAGTGTTATGTGTTACATGTGATGGAAAACCACACTTTTAAAAAGCTGGCCTGTAGGTTACTATTTTTCACAGTGACCTCGTGTCAATAACTTCACTGACACACTGCAACAAAATTTAAATGGAGGCCAAATAAGGTTCAATTTGGAGTGCACTAATATGTGATATGTGTGACAGAAAACCACAGTTTTAAATAGCTGGCCTGCAGGTTACTTTTTTCACAGCGACCTCGTGTCAATACCTTCACTGACAAACTGCAAAAAAATTTAAATGGAGGCCAATATTTTCCACGTTCACTTCAAATTTATGGATTTTTATCGCTGTAATATGGAAAGGATCTGGCTGTATTCTGCAGTGCCAACAAGCAAATGGAGCAGAAAAATGGTGTACTCTGGATTGCTTTTTAAGCAAATAACCAGGATTAGGATAAAAAAAAATTCCCTGGCCCCTGATATCTGGGGCTATGTCTACAAATATTTGTAAGAACAGCAGCAGCAGGAGCATTCAATGGACCCTCTTGAACTATATGCACAGCAGAGTTTGCCACATGCACTGCCTGCCTAATTCTATGCTAATGCTATCACCACTGAATATATGCAGCAGGATTAGTCCTCAGAAGGACTGCTAGTTGAGATGGATATAAATATATGTTGTGAAATACCTATACTCACTATGATGACGCAAATCTCTCCCTGACGCAGCAGCAGCTCTCCCTACTCTGCCTGATTGCGGGGTAGACTGTGACGAGCATGGCAGCACCCGGTCTCATATACACCTGATGATGCTGTGTGGCCAGCCAATCACTGTAATGCCCACAACCAACATGGCTACGGCATTACAGTGCGTGGCAGGCAATCCCTGCATGTTCATTGGCTCTATAAAGAGCACCAAACATGTAGGGAGGAAGCCCAAGCTCCCACCCGAGCTACCCGTAAATACTCATCGAGCACCGAGCATCTCGAGCAGTGAGATGCTCGGGTGGGTACTGAGAAGGGGCAAGCACATTTGCTCATCACTACTAATCAAGAGTATTCACATTTCCCTAAATTAGTGGCAAACACCACCAAAGTGGCATCAATTTCACTAGAGTAGAGCTAGTATAATGGGGACCGAAACTTCTTCCACTACAGCCAAACTAGCAGATGGAGATCTAACCAGGAGTGTTCACATTTCCCTAAATTAGGGGCTGACACCACTGAAGTGTCACACAAGGTGTGGGAAAGACTAAATGCAACACAAAGGGAAGAGGAGACGGGAGCCCAAACTCTAGGGAAAGGGGGAAGTGGAGACCTCCTAGGCTAATCTGATAACACCCTGTCTCCCCTACCGTTCCTATATTGGTTCTTCACCAATTGCCACAAAGGAACCTACCCCTGTATTTCCCTAGCACTTGGCGCTAGATGGGGAAGTGGGGGATGAGCACTAGTCGATCCCCACTGACAACTAAACACAACAAGGTAGACAGACACTGGGGAATAATAACTTAGCATAAGCAGAGAGATCACACACATGTCATCTTAGCACCAGAGAGGAAGTGAACAGACTGCACTCCCTCCAAGCTTTCACAAGGAAACATGTGAATATCACCAGTGCCTCCCTATTGCAACCTGAAAGTATTTAAACACTGAGGCCAGGGTGTTAATTAGAAAGAGGTAGGTAGCCGCTAGGTCCTAGAGTGAGACAGATCTAAGAAGGTGTCTGTAATGCCAAACGAAGAGATCTCCGGCAAACAACTGCAGGGCAACTGTCTGTCACATCTGACACATTCTTGACACGAAGTTGCATCAATTTCAGTAGAGTAGTATAATTAGGACCGACACCTCTTCCACTACACCCAACCCAGCAGATGGAGAAACAACCAGGAGTGTTCATGTAACGATATAGCCTATAATATTAATCAGCCAGGTGGCTTGATTTGTTAAGCCAAGAGAAATACACTATTGTGTTCATATTGACTTGTTAATGTATGTCTATTTCTGTGGCTGGTCAAGAAGGACAAACTATTATGGGTATAAAACTGAATGTTGACTTCTATTTGTTTAGAAACAGTGATGTTTGTTATTATGCTAATTACATATTATACTAAGCTAGATAGATGTATATTTACAAGAGCCTCCCCCTATACTAACTATGTAAATAGATTAGCTCAAACAATGAGACCTGAGTCCTGCAAGTAATGCCCTCCCTAACCCTTTACCTGTGAATGTGTACTTGAAAGGACAACTGTAACTATTTTAAGGGACATGTGCCTCTGTAGCAGAGAGACTAAAGATAGAGATTGGAAAGAGACTTTACAAGAAGAATCAAAGATCAGACTCTCTCAAACCATCAGCTTGAAAGCATGGCTTTAACCAAAGAGACACAGATTTGTATTCTACATGATTCCGGCCTAAGGGTATATGGTCAGATTGGAAAGATACCGATCTGCTCCATTGACCATCAGAGAGCCCATGGATACATTTGGGAAAACCAGGTTAGGACAATGAAGTCATCTAGCCCCATGGATATGTTGTTTGGGGCTGCCAGGTGGGACACTCCGGTCGCCTGGAACCCATGGAGACATTTGGAGAAGCCAGATACGGACCAGCCAGTCTTCTGGCCCCAAAGAAACTCTCTGAGTGGCCATGGTGGGACCCTCGGATCTCCTGTCCTTGTACCTCGATAGACTTCTAGCTTCCTAAGCTTACTGCTAACTTCTCTCTGTGGGCGCCCACAGATAAGTGCAGCTGGCTGTCCCCTGAAAGTGTAGACCCCCTAACTTTCATAAAGATGAACAAGTCATGGATCTCCAAGGACTTTTGCACCCCAATCGCAGACTGTACAGACTAGGCAATATAGTTTTTAGTGTGCTGCATTTTTCTCGCATAATTGCAGTCTATGATATTTTTAGTGTGGCTTCTGTGCCTGCTGTTGCTGCTGCTGCAGATGTTAACATTTATTTTTGGAAATGTGAAGACTCATGGTTGGGTCTCCATCTGTTGGCTTGGCTGTAGTGGAAGAGGTGTCAGACCCCATTTTACTATTTCTACTCTGATGAAATTGATGCCAATTTGGTGGTATCTGCCCCTTTTTTTTTTAATTTGATGACTCCTGATTAGGTTTCTATCTGCTGGGTTGGCTGTAGTGAAAGAGGTGTCAGTCCCCATGATAATAGTTACACGCCAGTGAAATTAATTCTTTGGTGCAGATATTGTTCTCTACACAGGGGTACACATGATAAAATCGAAATTGGTTTTCTTACTATTGTGGTATATAAAGCAGGCTACATTTCATCTTTCAATTCTTTAGTGCTGATATTGTTCTCCATATAGGGGTACACATTAGTGATGAGCGAGAACTAAATGTGCTCATATTAGTGGTTCAGCAGTTTCTCAAAACTTACCCAGATCTGCCAGAGCTGCTTGTGAAAGCATGCCGCGTGTCCGCCCATTTCAGAAAGTTAGCTACAGCTTCCGTCACCCTGGCAGTGTTTCAGCAGCGTTTGCAGCTTCCAGCTCACCCACTGGTGTGTGATGTGACCACACGTTGGAAGTCAACATTGCAGATGTTAGGAAGGATTTGTGAGCAGCAGAGGGCACTTTTTGAGTACCAGCTTCAACACACCCATTGGAATTCAGGTCAGCCTCTACACATAAGAGCTGATGAGTGGTCATGGACATCTGACATTTGTGCTATCCTCCAAAACTTTGATGACTCCACCAAGATGGTGATCAGCGACGACGCCATAATTAGCGACACCATCCCGCTTCTCTGTCTACTAAAACGCTCGCTGCTCACAATTAAAGAGGAGGCATTGCAGGCAGACGAAGGAGCTACACAGGGTGATGCTACACAGCCCAGCCTCATCTCATCTCAATGCAGATTGGGTGATAATGAGGAGGAGGAGGATGAGGAGGAGGATAACATGGACAGTTGTCCTCTTGGTGAGGACAGGGAACTCTTGGAAGTCTTGATACCCCTCTTTCAGTCTGTGAGAAAGCTGTATGAGTTTCGCTTAATGATGACCTTCAGTGGTCTAAACCATGGCTTTGCTTATGCAGGTTATTTCTCAAAATGCATTGCAGATCAGGCCATTGCCCAAATCTGTAGTCATGAAATTCAAGATGTAAAGAAAGATCTTTGTGCATCAAAGCACCACCAAGAAGTGTGAGCTGACGTTGGACTGGCGGCCATTGCTTATGGAACAAGCTGCATTAGAGGACTTCCTGAGAGAAATGACAGCCAGAGTAGATACGGTTTCCCTCTATGCCAGTCCTTTCACCGACCTAAAGAATATGGCTGTGGTGAAATACAACTCTCACCGAGAAGCTGTGTCAGGCTGAAGAGGATTTGATTCTGAGGGCCTACCTTTCTCCCCCACTCAAGAGCCCCATAGCAGTTGCAAGGTTTGTACTATGATCTCTCCTGAAGGAGAAGCCAGGGCCCACCGAAGGATTCTCCTGTTCTCTGGTGGGCCTGTCCAAACCTGCAGCCCTGGCTAAGATAAGTTTGTGTAAAGGTTCCTGGACACTCTATGGCCGCTTTTTTACTCTGGAATGGCTCCAGAAGTCTATAAGACTTAATGTTAAACGCACGTCACTAGGTTCAGATAGGGAGAGACGAGTATCATTAATTCTTTGGAATCCTGGGGGGACTGTTACTCAGGGCGACCATAGGCTGCAGCTTCTCTCAGGCACATGATAGATCCAATTGCTGACCAGACACATCTGTCAAGAGTCTTTTTCAACAGTTTAACAGTGGAATTAAATCTGAAGCCCCACCAGTGCAATTTGGGGATATTACAGCAACAATCTTCATTACAGTACAGTCGGAGTTTCTTGAGCAACCGGCTCCAATAACAATACAGTAGTTTCTTCACAAGGCACTGTATTAGAGTCTCTTCAGGAGCATAATTGAGCACAGATTAGATCTCTTATCAGTACACTTCTATGCATACACAACCACAGGCTTTTCCTTCACAAGGACACAATAGTACACAGCATTCTTTATCCTAAATGGAGATGGAAGGGGGGAGGGTTTGATGAGGAACATAATCCCTGTGTCACAATTCCTTCCAGTCCTTATCTTCCTGCCTGATAATACTCTACACTGTTAATTCAGGGAGTTTATCTCATCTGTGTTTAGTTTCTCTCCTGATTAGAGATGAGCGTTGTTCTACTCGAACTGTTCGCCAATCTCAAATTCGAGCTGTTTTGGGCGGTGTTCGAGCCGTTCGGCAAACACAAACAATTTGAGAAAAATTCGGCTGTTAGAGGTTATGTTCGATAACTGTTCATGCACCAAAATCATAACTAGATTTTTTCTCAGTAATGATGAAAATTTATGTTAATACGCAGTTTGAGTGTACAGCGGGGTGGGGGGAGGGGCAGGGGATGGATCTCTGCAGGAACGATGAAGATCTCCATTTTTTTTTTCTCTTTCCCGCATTTACAGTGGGGAGGTGCAATCTGTCAGCCTATCAGCAGCGCACACACGGAGCGAAGTGCTTTTTTTCACACAAGCAAGGGCATGTGTCATTGGCAGTGTATGTCACATGTCCTTGCCCTAAAAGACCAAGCCATTTTCCCCGTCGCCACCATTTTCTCACTGCTGCAGCTGCGTGTTAGACGGCACCGCTGTTGCTGTGTGCGCTATACCTTGTTAATTTCAAGCCAATTTTCGCACAATTCTACAGATAGCTTGGGAGTAGGGAATAGTTGTGATTGCAGTCCTTTTAAGGACTAGGTTACAGCATTTCCTACGACTTTTATCAGGCAGGTCTGTGCTCTTAAATAGATAGATTGTGGGAGTAAAGACTAATTGTAATTGGAGTCCTTTTCAGGACTAGGTTACATCAGTTCCTATCAGTTTTTGCCAGGCAGGTCTGTGCCAGTGCTGTGCAAGTTTTTTTCACAGCATTTGGCTGAATCTAGCAAAGCTAATCCTTTTTGGCCTATTGCAGAGTGTGTTAGTCAGTGGAGTAGCCTATCTGTGTTGCAAGATATACCACCTGTGTATAGAATACCAATTTTTTTACTGCACCTAGTGAAGTAAAATCTTTTGGGCATAGCATCATTCTATTAGTCCATCTATACTGACCTCCATCAGGTTGCAAATTGAATCTAATTTTTTTCTGCATCTAGCTCTGAAAAAATATTGGGCTTCTAGCTGTGTGTGGGACTTGTTGTATTAGTCCATCTATACTGACCTCCATCAGGTTGCAAACTGAATATATTTTTTTCCGCATCTACCTCTGAAAAAATATTGGGCTTCTAGCTGTGTGTGGGACTTGTTCTATTAATCCATCTATACAGACCTCCATCAGGTTGAAAACTGAATATATTTTTTTCTGCATCTACCTCTGAAAAAATATTGGGCTTCTAGCTGTGTGTGGGACTTGTTCTATTAATCCATCTATACAGACCTCCATCAGGTTGCAAACTGAATATATTTTTTTCTGCATCTACCTCTGAAAAAATATTGGGCTTCTAGCTGTGTGTGGGACTTGTTGTATTAGTCCATCTATACTGACCTCAATCAGGTTGCAAACTGAATATATTTTTTTCTGCATCTACCTCTGAAAAAATATTGGGCTTCTAGCTGTGTGTGGGACTTGTTCTATTAATCCATCTATACAGACCTCCATCAGGTTGCAAACTGAATATATTTTTTTCTGCATCTACCTCTGAAAAAATATTGGGCTTCTAGCTGTGTGTGGGACTTGTTGTATTAGTCCATCTATACTGACCTCTATCAGGTTGCAAACTGAATATATTTTTTTCTGCATCTACCTCTGAAAAAATATTGGGCTTCTAGCTGTGTGTGGGACTTGTTCTATTAATCCATCTATACAGACCTCCATCAGGTTGCAAACTGAATATATTTTTTTCTGCATCTACCTCTGAAAAAATATGTGGCCTTCTAGCAGTGTGTGGGACTTTCTCTATTAGTCCATCTATACTGACCTCCATCAGGTTGCAAACTGAATATAATTTTTTTCTGCATCTAGCTCTGAAAAAATATTTGGCCTTCTAGCAGTGTGTGGGACTTTCTCTATTAGTCCATCTATACTGACCTCCATCAGGTTGCAAATTAAAAATACATTTTATCTGCATCTACAGTACCTCTGAAAAAATATTTGGGCTTCTAGCTGTGTGTGGGACTTGTTCTATTAGTCCATCTATACTGACCTCCATCAGGTTGCAAATTGAATATAATTTTTATCTGCATCTAGCTCTGAAAAAATATTTGGCCTTCTAGCAGTGTGTGGGACTTTCTCTATTAGTCCATCTATACTGACCTCCATCAGGTTGCAAATTGAATATAATTTTTATCTGCATCTAGCTCTGAAAAAATATTTGGCCTTCTAGCAGTGTGTGGGACTTTCTCTATTAGTCCATCTATACTCTCCTCCATCAGGTTGCAAATTAAAAATAATTTTTATCTGCATCTACAGTACCTCTGAAAAAATATTTGGGCTTCTAGCTGTGTGTGGGACTTGTTCTATTAGTCCATCTATACTGACCTCCATCAGGTTGCAAATTAAAAATAATTTTTATCTGCATCTAGCTCTGAAAAAATATTTGGCCTTCTAGCAGTGTGTGGGACTTTCTCTATTAGTCCATCTATACTGACCTCCATCAGGTTGCAAACTGAAAATATTTTTTTCTGCATCTACCTCTGAAAAAATATTGGGCTTCTAGCTGTGTGTGGGACTTGTTGTATTACTCCATCTATACTGACCTCCATCAGGTTGCAAATTAAAAATAATTTTTATCTGCATCTACAGTACCTCTGAAAAAATATTTGGGCTTCTAGCTGTGTGTGGGACTTGTTCTATTAGTCCATCTATACTGACCTCCATCAGGTTGCAAATTGAATATAATTTTTATCTGCATCTAGCTCTGAAAAAATATTTGGCCTTCTAGCAGTGTGTGGGACTTTCTCTATTAGTCCATCTATACTGACCTCCATCAGGTTGCAAATTAAAAATAATTTTTATCTGCATCTAGCTCTGAAAAAATATTTGGCCTTCTAGCAGTGTGTGGGACTTTCTCTATTAGTCCATCTATACTCTCCTCCATCAGGTTGCAAATTAAAAATAATTTTTATCTGCATCTACAGTACCTCTGAAAAAATATTTGGGCTTCTAGCTGTGTGTGGGACTTGTTCTATTAGTCCATCTATACTGACCTCCATCAGGTTGCAAATTAAAAATAATTTTTATCTGCATCTAGCTCTGAAAAAATATTTGGCCTTCTAGCAGTGTGTGGGACTTTCTCTATTAGTCCATCTATACTGACCTCCATCAGGTTGCAAATTAAAAATAATTTTTATCTGCATCTACCTCTGAAAAAATATTTGGGTTTCTAGCTGCGTGTGGGACTTTTTCTATTAATCCATCTATACAGACCTCCATCAGGTTGCAAACTGAATATAATTTTTTTCTGCATCTAGCTCTGAAAAAATATTTGGCCTTCTAGCAGTTTGTGGGACTTGTTCTATTAGTCCACCTATACTGACCTCCATCAGGTTGCAAATTCAAAATAATTTTTTGCCTGCATCTAGCTCTGAAAAAATATTTGGCCTTCTAGCAGTGTGTGGGACTTTCTCTATTAGTCCATCTATACTGACCTCCATCAGGTTGCAAACTGAATAAAAAATTTTTCTGCATCTACCTCTGAAAAAATATTTGGGCTTCTAGCTGTGTGTGGGACTTGTTCTATTAGTCCATCTATACTGACCTCCATCAGGTTGCAAATTGAATATAATTTTTTTCTGCATCTAACCCAGCCAATAGTTTTGGCCTAATACCACAGTTTGGCCACTCAGATCAGGTCGGTTCCCATCCATTGTTTTTTTGTGCAAACAACTCCAGAGTTGTGAATTAGTTAACCACCAAAATGAGTGGAAAAAGGCCTGCTGCTGGTGGAAAGGGGAATAGGCGTGATGGGAAGGGGAAAAAAGGTTGTGTCCGTGGGGTAGGTGTTAAAGCAACAGTAACATCTGCAGAAGAAAGACCATCTTCCAGCCAAACTAAAATGTCTACTTCTTTTAGCGGACAATGTGATAAGATCCCTTTCTTACGGCCATGCCAATCGCTACAAATTCCAGATGAGGCACAAAAACAGCAGGTGCTTCAACGGATATCAAGTGCTCCTTTAAGTGGGCACTCCTCCACATCAACTTCAACATCACAAATACTCCAGTCCTCAAAGGTTTCTCCCCAATCGCACTTGCTTCCTCACAGCTCCCAAATCTCCAGCTGCCTGTCTGAGTATGAGGTAGAACAGATGGTTGAGTCTGCAGAGCTGTTTACTCATACTATAGCCTGGGAATCAGAGGTCGACTCCAGCGCTTCTGTGAATCCAGACGAGGAAATGATCTGCACTGATGCCCAGAATCTTTATGAGTCGGATCCAGGACCAGACGCAGAAGGTTCTGACCATAATGTAGACCCTCATTCCCAAACTGTAACTCCTGTTGGTGGAGACAATGAGGAAGACGATGATAAGACTCAAATACCTGATTGGAGCGACAACTTTAGTTTTTTGTCAGGGCAGGAACAGGTTGGCTCTGAGGACGACGGGTGTGATAACGCACAGGGTGATGATGATGAGGTTGGAGATCCCACTTACTGTCAACCCACAGTCAGCCAAGAGATGAGGTCAGCAGAGGAGGTGGAGGAAGATGCTAGTGACGACGAGGTCAGGTTGCGCCTTCCTGGACAGAGACGTAGTACTGGAAGCACATCAACAACTGCATCCTCAAACACAACTCTGCCTCTCACCACAAGTCGTGGTGGCTCTTCAGGTCGCATGGGTACTAAGCCTTGCATAGCCTGGGCATTTTTTCAGATCGATAAAGATGACCCAACTCGTGTTATCTGTAACATTTGTCAGCAAAAGCTAAATAGAGGCCAAAAAATACATAGTTTGAGTACTTCATGCATGAACCGGCACATGGACATGAAGCATAAGTTGCAGTGGGAAGCTCAGTGTGCTACAATGCGGCCTAGCCGGCCGGGCCAACCACCGTCTGCCATATCTTGTGCATCCGCGGCCTCTTCATCCTCTGTGACTGGGGGGACAGCAGTCACACCTGTTTTGGGGCGCAGACCTGCCACCTCTTTACCCGCAACAGCCAGCGTGATTGGCAGGTCATCATTTTCTTTGGAGGTGGTAACACCAGCTGGTGTTGAGCGCTGTCCGACATCGATAGCACCACCTTTGGATCAAGGCAACCTAACATGTCCGCCTGCATCTTCCTCACAGACCGGCAGTTTGCCGAGGACACCCTTATCAACCCCGTCTAAGCACAATAGCCAGCCCTCGGTCCCTCAGATGTGGACAAGTAAAAGACCATTTCCTCCTAGCCATGAGAAAGCTAAGACTTTGAATTTCACCATCTGCAAGCTGTTGGCTACAGAAATGCTGCCTTTCCGCCTGGTGGACACAGAGGATTTTCGAGACCTTATGTCCGTCGCAGTGCCCCAGTACCAGATGCCCAGTCGGCACTACTTCTCAAAGAAAGGTGTGCCTGCGCTCCACCAGCATGTCGCACACAACATCACCGCTTCTTTGAGAAACTCTGTGTGTGACAGGGTGCATTTCACCACAGACACTTGGACGAGTAGGCATGGACAGGGGCGTTACATGTCGCTGACTGGGCACTGGGTAACTATGGTGACAGCAGGACAAGGGGCTGCTGTCCAAGTCTTGCCGTCCCCACGAGTTGTGCGTCAATCCTCTTTATGTCAAAGTTCCTCCACTGCTTCTGCCTCCTCAACCTCCTCTCGGTCTTCCACCTGCACCCAAAGCCTGTCTGGTCACAAGCTTTCTAACCGCGCAGAAGGGATCCTGCACACCTCCTTACTATGCTGGCAGTAGGGCTCAACGTCATCAGGCGGTTTTTACATTGAAATGTCTGGGAAATGTGAGTCACACAGCTGAGGAGTTGTGGTCAGCTCTGGAGAACCAATTTCATGAATGGTTGTCTACACTGGACCTGAAACCAGGGAAGGCCGTGTGCGACAATGCTGCAAACCTGGGTGCGGCCCTTCACCGGGGCAATGTCACACACGTGCCTTGTATGGCTCACGTGTTGAACCTGGTTGTCCAGCAATTTTTAGCCCACTATCCCAGACTAGATGGCCTTCTGCAGAGGGCACGGTCGCTGTGTGCTCACTTCCGCCGTTCGCATCCCGCAGCTCAGCGACTTACATCTCTACAGAAGTCGTTGGGCCTGCCACTTCACCGGCTAAAATGCGATGTGCCTACCCGGTGGAATTCAACTCTGCACATGTTGCAGCGACTGTGGCAGCACCGACAAGCCCTGGTGCAATACGTTCTGACGTATAGCCTGGGCCAACGAGATCCAGAGGTGGGGCAAATCACGCTGGAGGAGTGGTCTCAGATCAGGGACCTATGCACCCTTCTGCACAGTTTTGAAATGGCAACGAAGATGTTTAGTGCTGACGATGCCATTATCAGCATGACTATTCCGGTGATTTACATGCTGGAGCACATGTTAAACAGAATTCGGAGTCAGGTGGTGGCACAAGAGGAGGTGGAGGAAGTAGAGGAGGAGGAGTTGTATGCGGAAGGGCTAACATCTGCAAGGTCCAGACGGTCAGCAGCATCAAAGCGGCAGGCATGTGAGGGTGGGGGAGATGGTTTTACCAGGGCGCATGGTAGCAGCCAAACTAGTGAGGAAGGTGCAGGAGCCCAGGAAGAAGTGGAGGACGAACTGATGGAAGACTCATCAGATGAGGGAGACCTTGATCACATTTCTGTTGTGCGAGGTTGGGGGGAGAGGACAGAGGAAAGAAGCATGATTGTTACCTCGCCACCAACACAACAGGGACTTGGTGCTCCTGGATGCGCAACACACATGAGTGCCTTCTTGCTGCACTACCTGCAACATGACCCTCGAATTGTGAGAATTAGAAATAATCCTGACTACTGGGTTGCCACACTGTTAGATCCCCGGTACAAAAGTAAATTTGCAGAAATTATTCCTGCCATAGAAAGGGATGCACGCATGCAGGAGTATCAGCAGAGACTGTTGCAGAATCTTACATGTGCTTTTCCACAAAATACCAGTGGTGCACGTAGTGAATCTCACAGTTCCAACTTGCCAACCGTGGGACCGTCAAGTGTTCAGCACTCAAACCGTAACAGAACCACAGTATCTGCTGGTAACATCAATTTTGCGGAATCATTTCACCACTTTTTTAGCCCATCTTTGCAAGGCCACAGGAGACAAGAAGTCTGACACATAGTCAACGCCTAGAGACGATGGTACAGGAGTATCTCCAAGTAAACATTGAAGCCATGACTGTGTCACTGGACCCTTGCTCTTTTTGGGCTTCCAATCTGGATAAATGGCCGGAGCTAGCCACTTACGCCTTGGAGATCTTGTCATGCCCCGCAGCCAGCGTTCTGTCTGAACGTGTGTTCAGCGCTGCTGGTGGTGTGCTGACAGATAAGCGCACGCGGCTCTCCACTGATAATGTAGACAGACTCACGTTCATAAAGATGAACAAATCATGGATCCGAAATGACTTTTCTACCCCTGTGTCATCCTGGGGAGAGTAAAAGCTTGATGATTGGTTAAAATCACCCTACCAACCGTTTTAAGCTTTCAAATTACTAATCATGTTTATCTGTATCTTGGCTGGAAAATAATTTGGGCTTTGTAGCAGTGTGCAGCACTGATTCTATTAGGCCATCTATAATAAGCTCCACCAGATTTAAAATTACTAATCATGTTTATCTGTATCTTGACTGGAAAATAATTTGGGCTTTGTAGCAGTGTGCAGCACTGATCCTATTAGGCCACCTATACTAAAGCTTCACCAGATTTAAAATTAATAATAATTTTTAGCTGCATCTAGCCCGGAAAATAATTTTGGGGCTCCGAGATGCGCAAGACACATATGTGCCTTCTTGCTGCACTACCTGCAGCATGACCCTCATATTGTCAGAATTCGAAGTAATCATGACTACTGGGTTGCCACACTCTTAGATCCCCCAAACTTTTCGATCAACCTTTTCATTTTAATAAAGACCAAAAAAATGGTCATTTTTGAAATTATAAGCATTAGCAGGTTGTTAGAAACTGAAATCAAACAGTTTTCAACTAAAAACTTTATTCTAGGTGATGTTACATTTTCACATAGGACCCCTTGTTCGAAAGGAGCTTCTGAACTCTCTCGTCCATTGAATTTGTCAGGTTTTGGATGGTTTCTGCTTCAATTGTTTTGCATGAGGACAGAATACCCTCCCAGAGCTGTTGCTTAGATGTGAACTGCCTCCCGCCATCATAGACACTCCTTTTAATGATGCTCCAAAGGTTCTGAATGGGGTAGAGGTCAGGGGAGCATGGGGGTCACACCATAAGTTTGTCCCCTTTTATGCCCATATCAGCCAGAGATGCAGATGTTTTATGTGCAGCATGAGATGGTGCATTATCATGCAAAAAAATGTTCTTGCTGTGAAATACACGGTTCTTCTTCTTGAACCATGGTAGGAAGTGCTGTTTGAGAAAATCCACATACATTATGGAGTTCATCTTTAGCGCCTTCAGGGATCCTAAAGGGGCCGACAATCTCTCTCCCCATGATTCCAGCCCAAAACATTACTCCACCTCCTCCTTGTTGGCGCTGTAGCCGTGTTTGCGTGGGGTGTCCATCAACCTGCCATCCTCCACTCCATCCATCTGGACCATCGAGCGCTGCACGGCACTCATCCATGAACAAAACAGTTTTGAAATCAGTCTTCATGTAATGTTTGGCCCACTGGAGCCCTTTCTGCTTGTGTGAAGTGGATAGAGGAGGTCGACAGGATGGCGTATGCACAGCTGCAAACCTCTGAAGGACCCTGCATCTTGTTGTTCGGGGGACGTTGGAGGCACCAGCAGCTTCAAAAACTTGTCTGCTGCTATGACAAGGCTTTTTTGCCGCTGCTCTTTCAACCTGACGTAATTGCCGGTAGGAAAGAGTCCTCAATTTGCCCTTATCAGCACGCATACGTGTGTACTGTGAATCAGCTACATACTTCTTGATTGCCAAGACACTTCATCCTGATTATCGCACAATGTTGATTGTAGTCATGCCTTGACCTAAACACTCCACAATTTGTTGCTTCTCAGCAGCCGACACATCCTTTTTCTTTCCCATTTTGGCAGAAAATGTAGGCTGCTTAATAATGTGAGACAACCTTCTTAATAGTCTTGCCTTTCATTGGACACACCTGCCAAACTAATTAGCACAGGTGTCTGCAATTGCTTACAGTGATATAAAGAGCCCTGACACACATCACCATCAATGAGTTTAACTGACAAACAAACAAATTCTTCCCTTATCACTCCTAAACACTTTTTGCATAATAATTTGGAACACAGTGTACATGTGCTTTTCCACAAAACACCAGTGGTTCACGTAGTGAATCTTACAGTTCTAACTTGCCAACCGTGGTCTGTATGGAGTTGTTCAATAAAGGGCCCAAAATTAAGATAACATAGATGGGAGAGGTCTCTATGAATAGGAATTCCTAAGTATTTGATACCCTGTGAGGGCCAGGCAAAGGGAAAGTTGGACTGGATGGAATCCTATATGGATTTGGGGAGGGAGACATCGAGGGCCTCAGACTTCGCTGCATTGATTTTAAAATTTGACATTGTAACAAAGTGATCTATTTCAGCCATAACAGCATGGATGGATATATGTGATTGAGTGATATATACTAGGACATCATCAGCAAATAGAGAGCACTTGTACTCGGTGCCTCCCACCTCAATCCACCTAATATTGGGGTTATGGCGAATTGATGAGAGCAGGTGCTCCGTCACTAGGATGTATAAGAGAGGGGACAGAGAACATCCCTGCCTTGTCCCATTGGTGATTGTGAAAGGTGATGAAAATGTTCTGACGCGCCCCCTGGGCCTTCGGACACCCGGAGCCGGACCCTTTTTGGTGGATGCTGGTGGTTGTAGTCTCCGTGGCGGCGACCCGGTTCCGTGGCTCAGGGCGGTCAAACCAGTGGCGGAACTATTTATGTGGTTTTGATGTTTAAATGTCCGACTACGCCACCCGTGGATTGCGGTCAGAGTGAACCGCCGCTCCAGGGCAGACCGCTGAGGCTGGTGTTGAGGGTGCAGCAGAGCGTAGCATAACTCCCCACGAGAGGAGTATAGCCTCAGGGCAGTGTATGCGGAGGATGGGGGTGATGGTGCAGGGCAGCAGCAGTAACGACACGGAGGCAGTGATGCAGTCCAGGGCCTTTACTCACAGTTCTTATTATCCAGACCACGTCTGCAGGTAACGGCTGCCCACGTCGTACTGTGCTCACCAGGTGAGGGGCTCAGACAACTCCCAGATAACTTTGGAGCGCTTCACAGGACCCCCTTTGTGTGTCCTTTGTCTGGCCTTTCTTACCAACCCTTCAGTCCGGCTGCCTCGGGCCTCCTCTTGGTAAACTTGGCGCCAGTTTCCCTGACCCTATGTGGTGCCTTCCTAGCGGGTGTAGCGAGGGGCTGCGCCACATAAAATGTCACAGCCTCCTGTTTCTAGCTGAGGGTCGTTTCCTGCCTCCACTAGTTTCGGGGACCGGTCTCCCCCTTTGGCCTGACCCCTCCACGCAGGTGGATTCGGGCGTGCGGTGGCGACCGTCCGCACCCCTGGGATCCCTTCGTTCCTCGTTCCTGGAGCCTTCTCCGCTCCTCTTCCTTCCTTCTCCCTCTTCCAGGCCTGGGCCTCTGTTACTAGGCCCGCCTCCGGAGCAGAGCTCATGCAGAGCCCCTGCTCCCTGCCACTTCTGCTCAGACTTCTCTGCACTGAACTAAGATGGTGCCCACCTTTTATACTCCCTTCTCAATGCACCCAGGAACTGCTTCCTCCCTGCTCCTGCACTACAGGGTTCCCCTTCCTCAGTGTTCCCTCCCCCCACTCCAGCCAGGGACAGGGACTGTCGTGCCCATCTCAGGGGCATATTGGTCGCCCTGCCCCACGGCAATGTGGTGTAATGCATGCAGGTGTCGGGTCCTGATCCACACTACATCCTTACCTGAGAGTGAGATATCACACCTCTGGGTGAGGTGCAATACCTCTGTAGCAACCGAGCCCTCAGGGTGCTACAGTTCCATTTATCTTCAGCCTAGGTGACGTATTGCGATACAGGGCCGTGATTTTGGCTATAAAAGGGTTCCCTAGACCCCTACCCCAAGCTTTTTAAGAGAATCATATATGGCGTGCCAGGAGACTCTATGGAATGCTTTCTCAGCATCCAACGAGAGTATCTAATTACAAATTTTTAACTGCATCTAGCCCAGGAAATACTTTGTGCCTAGTAGCAGTGTCTGCTAGTCAGCGGATTATCCCGGCTGTTAAGCAAGCTACACCACCTGTAGTTTGGACACTTAATTTTTTCAAAGGATATGCTTCGGGACCACGGGATACTCAGTGAAGAGCATCAGGAGGCACCCCAAGGCATAGGGGCTGGGACTGGCAGTAGGATGCCTTGCGGTGGACAGCCGAGCTCGATCCTTCTAAAAGCTTTTTAACTGCAGCAGCTTTAGTGGACTCTACTGGAGCTGGAATTACGCGGCTGCTGGCATGAGACTTGCCCTCCAATAGATCCTTGTAAATGGATTTAAAGTGTATTCATTCAAATTAGAGAGACAATTTAAATTAAAAAGCTTAGAGCTGCCTCCACCACAGGGGGGCTCGCTCGACCCACCAGCGGACAGGCACCAGTATTGGGAGAGGGGGGCTGGCCGTCAGGGTTCACCGCGGCTCTGGCACAAACCCGGCGACGCGGAGGTGGCACGGGCAGGAGTGGACTGAACGTGTCGGCTTCTCACTTTTTGGATTTTAGAAGGGCATGACATGCCTATATCTGTGTCTCCCCCTCCTTTTGCTCCTCCACCTCTTTTCTTTTCGCATGACTATATGTACTTGTCACTTTTCCATGTGTTAGTTGTGTCTTCTGAGCAGTTTGTCAGCTTTTGGACACCTTTGAAGGTGTTTTCTATGTGTTTCTATGTGTTTTTGCTTGCCTGCCATTGATTTTAACGGTGTTCGAAGGTGTTCGACGAACAGTTCGACGAACAGTTCGGCGAACACAAGGGTGTTCGACGAACCGAACCGAACTCGAACACTACGGGGGTGGCTCAACACTACTCCTGATCTGAATCATGTTCATTTGCCTTTTGTCAGATTCAGATAACACACCACCTTTCTCTTTGGCTTCAGCCAGACTACAAAAACAAGTTCCCCACAATCCCCCTGGGGCTCTGCTAAAACACTCCCTGACTGCTGTGACTGTGTTAATTCCTCTTATTGCTGGATGCTTCTGAAGCACAACCTGTGCTTGTGTTATTTGTAACAGTTGCTGGATTCTTTTGAAGCAACAGCACTACTTCTGTATGTCACATTAAGATCTGCAATCTCGCATCTTGGCAAAGCCCAATTCTTTTCTCTCTCTGATATCTAATAAACAGGTCATGCTGGAGAAACTTGAACCTACTGCCACTCAGTGTAATCTGCTCTTTTGTGAGAAACTAATGTTTGGGCAGCCAGTCTACCAAATAAAATTACCGAGATGGAAATTGTGGATGGCTTTGCTTCTGGCACTGGGTGCTAATACCAAACCATGGCATGCCATAATTCACTGGATATTCCTAGTTGATTGGAGACAATCTCATTCCCACAGAAAAGTAATAGATAGTGTTGAGGGAGCATGCTCGACACTGCTCGGTACTCGCCCGAGCATCTCGCTACTCGGGATGTTCGGCAAGCACCGAACATTTCCGGGTTACTCGGGTGGGAGCTCGGGTCTCCGCCCTGCATGTTTGGCGCTCTTTACAGAGGCAATGAACATGCAGGGATTGCCAGCCAGTCACTGTAATGCCGCAGCCATGGTGTTTGTGGGCATTACAGTGATTGACTGGCCGCACAGCGTCACCTCGAGTATTTAAAACTGGGCACCGCCATCTTGGACACAGTCACCTGGGATCAGACAGTGTAGGGAGAGTGCTGCTGAGTTAGGGAGAGATATATAGTGTGAAATAAGTAGTGTAGGGTATCTAAAGCCTGCCAAATCAAACAAACAGTCCTTCTCAGGACTAATATTCATCCCAGAACTCAGGCAGGCAGGCAGGCTGTATAGGAGACGCAGTGGTTATACCAACAAACAGTGCATTACAGTCCTGTGTGCTCCTGCTGGTCAATTTGCTAGAATTATCCCCCGGTCTCAGGGGCCAGGAAAAATCCTTTTTTTTCATCTAAATCCTGTATTTTTTTACAGACTGTACAAATACGCGTCTTATTAACCGTTTGGTATTTTTTCCCAACCCCCCAAAAAATTGAGTGTGTCTGTGACTGTTCAGACACCAATATTTCTGTTTAAAAGATTCTGGTGTAGGCCAGATAACTTGAACTTTGTTTTTGCAGTTCCACGGTTCAAATCTTTTTATTATCCAGCTTTTGGCATTTTTTCCGCAAAAAAAAAACACTAATAGTGTATCGCTGACTGTTCAGACACAAATATATCTGTTTAAAAGATTCTGGTGTAGGCCAGATAACTAGAACTTTGGTTTTGAAGTTTCACGGTTCAAATCTCAGTATTATCCAGGTTTTGGCCTTTTTTCCGTAAAAAAAAACAGTAATAGTGTCTCGCTGACTGTTTAGACACAAATATATCTGTTTAAAAGATTCTGGTGTAGGCCAGATAACTCGAACTTTGGTTTTGTAGTTCCACGGTTCAAATCTCAGTATTATCCAGCTTTTGGCCTTTTTTTCCGTAAAAAAAAACAGTAATAGTGTCTTGCTGACTGTTCAGACACAAATATATCTGTTTAAAAGATTCTGGTGTAGGCCACATAACTAGAACTTTGGTTTTGCAGTTCCACGGTTCAAATCTCAGTTTTATCCAGCTTTTGGCCTTTTGTCCATTAAAAAAAAACAGTAATAGTATTTCGCTGACTGTTCAGACACAACTATATCTGTTTAAAAGATTCTGGTGTAGGCCAGATAACTAGAATTTTGGTTTTCAAGTTCCAAGGTTCAAATCTCAGTATTATCCAGCTTTTGGCCTTTTTTCCATAAAAAAAAAACAGTAATAGTGTTTCGCTGACTGTTCAGACACAACTATATCTGTTTAAAAGATTCTGGTGTAGGCCACATAACTAGAACTTTGGTTTTGCAGTTCCATGGTTCAAATCTCAGTATTATCCAGCTTTTGGCCTTTTTTCTGTAAAAAAAACAGTAATAGTGTCTCGCTGACTGCTCAGACACAAATATATCTGTTTAAAATATTCTGGTGTAGGCCAGTTAACTGGAACTGTGGTTTTGCAGTTCCACGGTTCAAATCTCAGCATTATCAACCTTTTGCCTTTTTTGCATAAAAAAAAAATTGAGTGTCTCGCTCAGTGTTCAGACACAAATATATCTGTTTAAAAGATTCTGGTGTAGGCCAGAGAAATAGAACTGTGGTTTTCCTCTTCCACGGTTTTAATCTCCTTTTTATTACCCTTTTTCCATTGATAGTGTGAGTGTAAGCTATTTTACTTCATTTACAATGGGCAAGGCGCGTGGCAAGGGACGTGGAACTAGACGTTCTGGTGATGGTGCATGTATAGGACTGGGCCATGGCCAAGGAGAAAATATGCCACAACCAACAGCCACATCTTCTCGCTCCGACTTCTTGACCGAATTACTAGGGAAGCACACTACAACACCAGTATTGCGAACTGATCAGTGTGAACAAGTTATTAATTGGATAGCAGATAATACTTCCAGTTACCTGGGCACAACCACCTCCGGGCTGTCTTCCACATGGTCAAGTCTTAGTAGCTATGAGTCTTGACCGCATACTCCTCACCCTGATGCTCCTTCCTCCCACCATGCTGAGTGTCGTCAGACAGCAACTGATCCCACAGTTGTACACTCTGAAGAATTGTTCACTGGTCCATTTCCATATTTGTGCCCCTCGCCTGCTCTGCTTGAAGTGGCGGAAGAGGAGATCCCATGTAGCGATGCCCAAATATTTGAACAGCCACGGCCAGAGGAAGTCGACGCTGGCAATTTGTCACAAGAGGTGGACGATATCGAGACACAATTGCCAGGAAGTGAGGAGGAGGATCGTGGTGCGCAAGTGGAAGAGGAGGAGGTGGTGGATGATCTAGTTACTGACCCAACGTGACAGGAGGACACGCAGTGCGAGGCCAGCAGAACACAGGGGGAGGGAGGCAGAATACCCCAACAGGCAGGAAGAAGCAGTGTAGTGGCCTCACACAGAAGGCGGGCAACATTTCCCAGTAACACCAACACGAGGGACGTTGCTAGTACAACCGGTAGGTCTTCCAGAGTCTGGAATTCTTTAAAGACTCGGCTGATAACCCCAAAAAGGCCATTTGTACCACCTGCCATGCCAGCATCAGCAGGGGTGACAAAACTACCAGCCTCACCACCACCAGCATGATCAGGCACATGACAGCAAAGCACCCAACTTTGTGGGGTGAACCCCATGGTCCACGACCAGTGTCAGCGGGTGTCACCACTGCTTCTTCCGCTGTTGTGCGTGTAAGAGAACCCCCTGTTGTGCATGCAAGGCAATCCCCTGTCCATACTGCATGCAAAGATGCCCCCTCCTCTCAGTCTTCTCTTGTTTTGGCAGTTTCTCAAGAAACAGCATCAACGTCCACGTCCACGTCCCACCGCAGAGTTCAATTGTCCATATCCCAGAGCTTTGAACGAAAGCGCAAATTTGCATCCAACGCCCCACAGGCCACAGTCCTAAATTCGCACATTTCACGACTGCTTGCATTGGAAATGATCACTTTTTGCCTGGTGGAGACGGAATCCTTCCGCAACCTTATGGCGGTGGCCATCCATCGGTCCTCGGTCCCCAGCTAACATTATTTTCCCCGGTGTGCCATCCCCGCACTACACAAGCACGTGTCCCAAAACATCTGCCGTGCCCTCAACAACGCAGTTACTGGGAGAGTCCACCTGACAACGGACACGTGAACAAGTGCTTGTGGCCAGGGATGGTACATCTCCCTGAAGGCACACTGGGTAAACATAGTGGAAGCCGGGACCCAGTCGGACCTTGGGACGGAACACATCCTCCCCACACCGAGGATTGCGGGCCCTATGTCAGTCAGAGTTGCCCCCACAGTGTACAGCTCCTGCGCATCATCCTACTTCTCCTCCTCATGTTCAGCCTCCATCTTAGATATCACCACATCAGTTACAAGCTGGAAGCACTGCAGTACTGCCTCAGCCAAGCGGCAACAGGCTGTGCTGAAACTCATAAGCTTAGGTGATAAACCTCACACTCCTTGTGAGTTGTGGACAGCTGTGAAAGAGCAGGCAGATCTGTGGCTGAGACCGCTGAACCTACATCCCGGCATGATCCTGTGTGACAATGGCCGTAACCTGGTGGCGTCTCTGAGCCGAGATCACACACGTACCATGCCTGGCTCATGTGCTTAACCTCGTGGTTCAGCGGTTTCTTAAATCGTACCCCGAGTTGCCAGATCTGCTGATCTAAGTACGCCGCCTGTCAGCTCATTTTCAGAAGTCGTCTCCAGCTTCCGCCGCCCTTGCTGTGTTGCAGCAGCGTTTGCAGCTTCTGGCACACCGACTGGTGTGTGATGTCCCCACACATTGGAACTCTACCCTCCACATGTTGCAAAGGATTTGTGAGCAGAAGAAAGCAGTTGTGGAGTACCAGCTGCAACAAGGCCATCGATATTCAGGTCAGACTCCACACATAAGACCTCAGGAGTGGACCTGGATGTCTGACATTTGTACCATCCTGACAAACTTTGAGGAGTCCACCAAGATGGTGAGTGGCGATGACGCCATCATTAGCATCAGCATCCCACTTGTCTGTCTTTTGCAACGGTCTCTGCAGAGAATTAAAGAGGAGGCATTGCAGCCAGAGTATGATGAGATGGATCAAGAAGCCATAATGGGCGATCACACACAGCCCAGCCTCATCTCATCCCAACATGCATTGGGGTACAATGAGGGAGAGGAGGAGGAAGAACAGTAGCTGGTATCATGCGCTGCAGACGGTAGTACCTGTACAACTGTCATACCGTCAGTTCAGCGTGGGTGGTCTGAGGACAGTGGGGAGGAGGAGGAGAGCATGGTCAGTCGTCATCTTGGTGAGGCCACGGAAGTCTTGCCCACTACCAGTCTGGCATGCATGGCTGACTTTATGTTACGCTGCCTTAACCGTGACCCTCGCATTGTCAAAATGTTGGGTGACAGTCATTACTGGTTGGTGACACTTTTAGATCCCCACTAGAAGGAGAACTTTCACTCTCTTATTCGTGAGGTGGAGAGGTCTACAAAAATGCGGCAGTACCAGAAGGCCCTTGCTGCAGAACTGTTAAAAAAATTCCCATCTGAACACTCCAGCAGCAGAGGCCACAGTTCGTTGCCCAACCAAGGCGTACAGGCGAGAGAGATGAAACTCCAATCCAGCAGAGGCAGGGGAACACTGTCAACGTTCAGGGACAGTTTTCTGAGACCCGCCCTGCTTACAGGCCCTGAGGCACAGGAAACTCTCACAAGGAGTGGAAAGTTTCAAAAGATAGTGAGGGAGTACCTTGACGACCGTACCAGCGTCCTCCGTGATTCCACTGTGCCTTTTAATTATTGGATATCCAAGCTGGACACTTGGAATGAACTCGCTCTGTATGCCTTCGAGATCCTGGCCTGCCCTGCTGCTAGCGTGTTATCGGAGTGTGTTTTTAGTACCGCTGGGGGAATTATAACTGATAAGTGCACTCGCCTGTCAACTGACAATGCTGACAAGCTGACCCTTATCAAAATGAACAAGGGCTGGATTGGGCAAGACTTCTCATCACCATCAAATGACAGCAGAGTAACATAAAGTCAAATCCACTGTGTTATTTCAGGAGGTGTATTCCCATGCACCGCTTCACACCCACACATGGGTATACGCTTCCTCATTTCAGCTGTATTTTGCTCTTCTCCTTATCCTCAGCCTCCACCACCACTATACCATCAGGGTGACCGTGGTCCGTGTTGCCAGCATTGCAAGTTCCTCCGTCCTAATTTTTGGCAGCTTTAGCTTGGAAGGCATATGCAAAGACTATGGGAGACCCACTCCCCAATATTGGGAATAAGGTTTTTAATATGCTGTACTGCATGGTTCTTGTAAAGGGCATTAAAATCGTCTTGTTACTGATACTGTGACCTCCATGTCTCTTTCAAAGGTCATTAATATTGTCTTTTTATTCCACTACGACCTCCACGTCTCTAACAAGGGGCATTGATATTGTCTTTTTAATCCACTGCGACCTCCACCACTCTTCCAAGGGGCATTAAAACCATCTTGTTAAGCTAATGTGACCTCCACGTCTCTTCCAAGGGGCATTGATATTGTCTTTTTATTCCTCTTCGACCTCCACCACTCTTCCAAGGGGCATTAAAACCGTCTTGTTAAGCTACTGTGACCTCTACGTCTCTTCCAAGGGGCATTGATATTGTCTTTTTATTCCACTGCGATTTCCACCAATCTTCCAAGGGGCATTAAAACCATCTTGTTAAGCTACTGTGACCTCCACGTCTCATCCAAGGGGCATTAAAACCGACTTGTTAAGCTACTGTGACCTCCACGTCTCTTCCAAGGGGCATTAAAACAATCTTGTTAAGCTACTGTGACCTCTACGTCTCTTCCAAGGGGCATTGATATTGTATTTTTATTCCACTGCGACCTCCACCAATCTTCCAAGGGGCATTAAAACCATCTTGTTAAGCTATTGTGACCTCCACGTCTCTTCCAAGGGGCATTAAAACCGTCTTGTTAAGCTACTGTGACCTCCACGTCTCATCCAAGGGGCATTGATATTGTCTTTTTATTCCACTGCGACCTCCACCACTCTTCCAAGGGGCATTAAAACCATCTTGTTAAGCTACTGTGACCTCCACATCTCATCCAAGGGGCATTGATATTGTATTTTTAATCCACTGCGACCTCCACGTCTCTTCCAAGTGGCATTAAAACCGTCTTGTTAAGCTGCTGTGACCTCCACGTCTCTTCCAAGGGGCATTGATATTGTTTTTTTATTCCACTGCAACCTCCACCACTCTTCCAAGGGGCATTAAAACCATCTTGTTAAGCTACTGTGACCTCCACGTCTCTTCCAAGGGGCATTGATATTGTCTTTTTATTCCACTGCGAACTCCACCACTCTTGCAAGGGGCATTAAAACCGTCTTGTTAAGCTACTGTGACCTCCATGTCTCTTCCAAGGGGCATTAATATTGTCTTTTTATTCCACTTCGACCTCCACCACTCTTGCAAGGGGCATTGAAACTGTCTTGTCAAGCTACTGTGACCTCCATGTCTCTTCCAAGGGGCATTGATATTGTCTTTTTATTCCACTGCAACCTCCACCACTCTTCCAAGGGGCATTAAAAGCATCTTGTTAAGCTACTATGACATCCATGTCTCTTCCACGGGGTATTGATATTGTCTTTTTAATCCACTGCGACCTCCACCACTCTTCCAAGGGCATTAAAACCGTCTTGTTAAGCTACTGTGACCTCCACGTCTCTTCCAAGGGGCATTGAGATTGTCTTTTTATTCCACTGCGACCTCCACCACTATTCCAAGGGGCATTAAACCCGTCTTTTTAAGCTACTGTCACCTCCACGTCTCTACCAAGGATCACTGATATAATCTTTTTATTCCACTGAGACCTCCACCATTCTTCCAAGGGGCATTAAAACCGTCTTGTTATACCTCTCTGAACTCCACATCTCTTCCAAGAGACATTAAAACCGTCTTTATAAGCTACTGTGACCTCCACGTCTCTTCCAAAGGGGCATTAAAACGGTCTTGTTAAGCTACTGTGACCTCCACGTCTCTTCCAAGGGGCATTGATATTGTCTTTTTATTACACTGCGACCTCCACCACTCTTGCAAGGGGCATTAAAACCGTCTTGTTAAGCTACTGTGAACTCCATGACTCTTCCGAGGGGCATTAAAACCATCAAGTTAAGCTACCGTGACCTTCACGTCTCTTCCAAGGGACATTAAAACCGTCTTGTTAAACCACTCTGAACTCCACGTCTCTTCCAAGGGGCATTAAAATCGTCTTGTTAAGCTACTGTGACCTCCATGTCTCTTCCAAGGGGCATTAAAACCGACCTGTTAAAGCACTCTGAACTCCACGTCTCTTCCAAGAGGCATTAAAACCATCTTGTAAAACCACTCTTAACTCCACAGCTCTTCCAAGGGGCATTGAAATGTTGTTTTTATTTAACTCTAACCTCCACGACTCTTCCAAAGGGCCTTGCATTTCCTCCTAATTTTAGTCAGCGCTTGCTTTTCAATGCATAGCCGAACACTAAGGGAGACCCACTCCCCAATAATGGGTAAAAGGTTTTTAGTACACTGTAATCCACGTCTGTTTCAAGGGGCATTGCAGTTCCTCATAATTTTTGGAAAGCCTTCCGTTCACTGCTTAGGCCAACAGTGTACAGGAGACCCAGTTGCTATAAATGGAAAAAACGGTTTAGTTAAGGCCCTCTGACCTCCATGTCACTTCCAAGAGGCATTGGAGTGCCTCGAAATTTTTGGTAGGTATTGCACTCACTGTATGCCCTTTAACTGTGTAGCCGAACCGCTCCTTTTGGTACAGAAATATTTCCTACAAGACATGTGTGGTTGACTGGCCTGATATTGATGTGAATGGTCCCTGTTCCTCCTGCTCTTTCTCCTTTGCCACCACCTCATCCATCATTCATCACATGAAGCTTTGTTTTAACGGGAGTCATAGAACTGGGATAGTAGTGGGAAAACATCCCGCAATCCTCGGAGGAGGTAGGATATGCGCAAAAACGCTGACCACCTCAGGTCTAGCCGCTACTACATACATGCGCTTGCATTCCAAGGAACAGAAAGCTAAGGAGATGGATGGCCTCATGATCATGAATAATTTACTCGTTGTGTAGGAGGCCGACCACTGCTGTTGTCTACCTTCTGAACTTTGTGTTGAAGCCTGATTGACCCAGGACCCGTAATCCTCTATGTCTGGAGGACGTGTTTCATCCCAGTGTCCAACTGTGTCCTGGCTTCCACAATATTAACCCAATGTGAAGGCGTCAGTCAGATGGACCATCCCTGGCCACATTCACTTGTCCACGTGTTTGTGGTTAGGCTGTCCTTCAAATAAGGGCGGCTGGGGACCGTTTATCGACACCGGGCCGCCCCCAGGTTGCTGGGGACCAAGCGTGGACACCCGGCCGCCGGGCGGCTGGGGACTGAGTATGGATACCAGGTCGCTAACGCAGCCATGACGTGGTGGCCAGATTCCGCCTCCAGATGCCTAAAAGACCCAATTTCAAGTGCAAGCAAGCAAGCACTATGGTATTGCAGCCTGAGGGTGGGTGGGTGGCAGGCTGCACACTTGTGCTTGCATTGCAAGGAATGGGGGAGGTACAATTGAACACTGCCTTGGGACAAGAACTTGCACGGGGATAGTTGCAAGTCTGCATCTTCTGATGCGACAAGGATCACTTCTGATGGGCACACATTTAGGCAGTGACCTGGGTGTCAGAGATGCTTCCAGGGGTATTCCCCATGCTGTTCGCATGTCTTTTCAGCACTGTATGCATGTGTCACACAGCACATGGCCAGATAAGGTTGTAAAATGTTAAAATGACATTTCCCGGTGAATGCATTTGGACGGCTGAAAGCAATACAAAAGTGCAAAAACGCATAAAAAATGCTACTTTTGAACATAGCCCAAGGTGTGGAGGAGTATTTTTGCTTTTGGTTATTTATTTTATCTTATACACAAGTCTTTACCCTGGAAAGGAAGTTCCTTCACATATTTCACAGGAAAGCAGTTTCTGTTTCGTTTTTGAACGTTTCATTGTGAGTCCTTAAAAGTGGCTTAATACCTCTGACAACGTTGTTGACAGCAGTAACCTGGGGGTCAGAAATGCTTCCTGGGGCGATCCCCATGATGTCCCCATGCCATTTGAACACTGTCAATATCGTTTTGAGCACTTTTTAGGCTTTCTACAGACAGCCAGGGGTGCCGCCTCAAAAATGCTCGGGTCTCCCATAGATAGAGATGAGCGTTGTTCGAATCGAACTGTTCGCCAATCTCAAATTCGAGCTGTTTTGGGCGGTGTTCGAGCCGTTCGGCGAACACGAACAATTTGAAAAAAATTCGGCTGTTCGAGGTTATGTTTGATAACTGTTCGTGTACCAAAATCATAACTGGATTTTTTCTCAGTAATGCTGAAAATTAATGTTAATATGCAGTTTGAGTGTACAGCGGGGCGGGGGGAGGGGCAGGGGATGGATCTCTGCATAAATAATGAAGATCTCCATTTTTTTTTCTCTTTCCCGCATTTACAGAGGAGAGGTGCAATCTGTCAGCCTATCAGCAGCGCACACACGGCGCGAACTGCATTTTTTCACACAAGCAAGGGCATGTGTCATTGGCAGTGTATGTCACATGTCTTTGCCCTATAAGACCCAGCCATTTTCCACGTAGCCACCATTTTCTCACTGCTGCAGCTGCGTGTTAGACGGCATCGCTATTGCTGTGTGCGCTATACTTTGAGTGTTAATTTCAAGCCAATTTTCGCACAAATCTACAGATAGCTTGGGAGTAGGGACTAGGTTACATCATTTTCTACGACTTTTATCAGGCAGGTCTGTGCTCTTAAATAGACAGTTTGGGAGTAAAGACTAATTGTTATTGCAGTCCTTTTGAGGGCTAGGTTACATCAGTTCCTATCACTTTTTGCCAGGCAGGTCTGTGCCAGTGCTGTGCAAGTTTTTTTCACAGCATTTGGCTAAATCTGGCAAAGCAAATCCTTTTTGGCCTCTTGCAGTGTGTGTTAGTCAGTGGAGTAGCCTATCTGTGCTGCAAGCTACACCACCTGTATATAGAATACAAGTTTTTTTACTGCACCTAGTGAAGTAAAACCTTTTGGGCATAGCATCATTCTATTAGTCCATCTATACTAACCTCCACCAGGTTGCAAATTCAAAATAATTTTTATCTGCATCTAGCTCGAAAAAATATTTGGGCTTGTAGCAGTATGTGTACTCATTGTATTAGGCCATCTATACCAAGCTCCACCAGCTTTGAAATTAATAATAATTTTTAGCTGCATCTTGCCTGTAAAATAATTTTGGGCATGTTAGCAGTGTGTGTTACTCATTCTATTAGGCCATCTATACTAAGCTCCACCAGCTTTCAAATTACTAATAAGTTTAAGCTGCATCTTGCCTGGAAAATAATTTTGGGCATAGTAGTAGTGTGTGGTACTCATTGTATTAGGCCATCAATACCAAGCTCCACCAGCTTTGAAATTAATAATAAATTTTAGCTGCATCTTGCCTGTAAACTAATTTTGAGCATATTAGAATCATAGAATCATAGAATCATAGAATGGTAGAGTTGGAGGGGACCTCCTGGGTCATCTGGTCCAACCCCCTGCTCAAAGCAGGATTCACTAAATCATCTCAGACAGATGTCTGTCCAGCCTCTGTTTGAAGACGTCCATTGAAGGGGAACTCACCACCTCTCGTGGCAGCCTGTTCCACTCATTAATCACCCTAACTGTCAAAAAGTTTTTTCTAATATCTAATCTGTGTCTCCTCCCATTTAGTTTCATCCCATTGCTTCTAGTCTTTCCTTGTGCAAATGAGAATAAAGATGATCCTTCTACAATGTGACAGCCCTTGACATATTTGTAGACAGCTATTAAGTCTCCTCTCAGTCTTCTTTTTTGCAAGCTAAACATTCCCAAATCCTGCAACCGTTCCTCATAGGACATGGTTTGCAGACCAGTCACCATTCTGGTCGCTCTTCTCTGAACTTGCTCCAGTTTGTCTATGTCTTTTTTAAAATGTGGTGCCCAAAACTGTACACAGTATTCCAGATGAGGTCTGACCAAAGAGGAGTAAAGACCGATAATGACTTCACGTGATCTAGACTGTATGCTTCTGTTAATACATCCCAGAATTGTATTTGCCTTTTTTGCTGCTGCATCACACTGTTGACTCATGTTCAGTCTATGATCTATTAGTATACCTAAGTCTTTTTCACATGTACTGTTGCTTAGCTCTATTTCTCCCATTCTGTATATGCTTTTTTCATTTTTATTGCCCAGATGTAGTACTTTGCATTTTTCCCTGTTAAAAACCATTCTGTTGGTTGCTGCCCACTGCTCCAGTTTATTTAGGTCTTTTTGAATCCTCTCTCTCTCTTCTCTAGTATTAGTTATCCCTCCTAGCTTTGTGTCATCAGCAAATTTAATCAGTTTACCCTCAATTCCTTCATCTTAATCATTGATAAAGATGTTGAACAATACAGGTCCCAGGACGGAGCCCTGTGGTACCCCACTTGGGACATTCATCCAGCTGGATGTGAAGCCATTTACAACCACCCTTTGAGTCCGATCACTAAGCCAGTTATGAATCCACCTAACAGTTGCCTGGTCCATTGCATACTTGGTCATTTTTTCAATAAGGATGGTGTGAGATACTTTGTCAAATGCTTTGCTGAAGTCAAGATATACTATATCTACAGCATTTCCCTGATCCACCCAGTCAGTGATTCTGTCATAGAAGGAAATTAAGTTAGTCTGACATGACTTGTTAGTTACAAACCCATGCTGACTCTGGTTAATCACTACATTCTTATCCATGTACTTACATACATGTTGTTTAATAATTTGTTCAAAGATCTTTCCTGGTATAGAAGTCAGACTCACCGGCCTATAGTTCCCTGGGTCCACCTTCTTCCCCTTTTTGAAGATAGGAACAACATTTGCTCTTCTCCAGTCTTCTGGGACTTCTCCTGTTCTCCAAGAATTTTCAAAGATTATGGAGAGTGGTTCAAAAATTTCTTCTACGATCTCCTTCAGTACTCTGGGGTGTAATTCATCTGGACCTGGAGACTTGAACTCATTTATGTTAGCTAAATATTCCCTCACAATCTTTCTGTTTACAGATAACTTGGATTCCTCTATTCCTTTAAAAGGACAGTGAAGATCAGTTGATGTTACATATTCTTTCTGAGAGAAAACAGATGCAAAATAGGAATTAAAAAGTTCGGCCTTCTCAACATCCTCTCTTACCATTTCTCCATTTTCATCCTGTAAAAATCCTATAGCATCTATCTTTGACTTTTCTTTTACTTTTGACATACCCCCAAAATCCTTTTTTATTACTTTTGACATCTCTTGCAAGCCTTAATTCATTGTCAGCTTTAGCTAACCTGATACGTGCCCTGCAGGATCTGCAGACTGCATTATAATCTTCTTTAGATATGCCTCCCTCTTTCCATTTAATAAACATTTCTTTCTTTCTTTTTAGCATGTGTTTAAGTTCTGTGTTCATCCATCCTGGTTTCCTTAAATGCTTCCCATTCTTCCTACTTTTCGGGATTGTTAACGATTGTGCTTTGAGAATCTCATTTTTAAAAATTACCCAATATTAGCAGTGTGTGTTACTCATTCTATTAGGCCATCTATACTACGCTCCACCAGCTTTCAAATTACTAATAATTTTAAGCTGCATCTTGCCTGGAAAATAATTTTGGGCATAGTAGCAGTGTGTGGTACTCATTGTGTTAGGCCATCAATACCAAGCTCCACCAGCTTTGAAATTAATAATAAATTTTAGCTGCATCTTGCCTGTAAACTAATTTTGGGCATATTATCAGTGTGTGGTACTCATTGTATTAGGCCATCTATACCAAGCTCCACCAGCTTTGAAATTAATAATAATATTTAGCTGCATCTAGGCCGGAAAATAATTTTTCTTCCCAATAGTGGTAGCAATATAAATATGGGGCGCGCTCCTGGCTTACAAAAATATAAGCTTCATAACAAAAAACACCAGCCTAGCGCACTGCATTAATAAGATGGCATCATCGTCTCTCCCAGTGCTAGGCCTACTATGCCGGCTAGCATTCCTGTGCCTAAAACACAATGCATGGGTCCGTTCTAGCCACGATGCAGAGGGGTCTAAAGCTGCTGCTAACGCTTTATCACAATTCAATTGGCAGATTTTCACAGAGCTCCTCCCCAACGCCCACCCATCGGACAACAGTTGCCCACCCTCCCTATGGGATCTAGTGGCGGATAGTTGATGCCATTAATCAGAGCGTCAGTTGCCCCGTCGACGTGTCAAGCATACGGTAAGACATGGGAAGAGTGGACACGACTAGTAGCAGGCAGACGGGTTGACCAATGTGAACAAGCCAGATTACAAGTCACCATAAAATTTCTCCACCAGCTAATGATGAAGGGCATATCAGGGGCATCAGCCCAGCGGTGTCTAACCGAAGTAGCATTTCCCTTCCAACTACTGAATTGGGGAGATGTGACAAAGAGATTCATCATCAGACAATCCATAAAAGGGTGGAAAAGGGGTCAGCCAAGTCAGGAGTGTAGACGTCCCGTCCCGTGTCACTAAAACTGATTTCTCACATCATATCCCTAACACTATTAACATGACACTCACAATTTGAAGCAACACTACTGTCTACTGCATTTGCCATCGCCTTCTTCGAGGCGCTATGCATAAGCGAATTAGTCCCTCAATCCAAAATTACCACCAGTGGAGGCTTATTACACCAGGACGTAGTCATAGCCAATAATGCAATACGTCTACGCATACGCCAATCGAAAACGGTTCCAGTGGGCAGGGGCACTTGGGTACTTCTACAACCCACAAACGGTACACTGAGCCGCGTAACAATAGTAAAAACATATATAACCATCAGATCACAAAGTAATTTCTTCTTATTACACATTGATGCAATGCCATTATCAAGATACTAGTTCCAAGCTATATTTAATAAATGCATAACATCGGCAGGGAACCACCCCAAAGATTACGGGACACACTTATTCCGCATAGGCGCGGCCACGGAGGCAGCAAGAGCAGAACTGTCAGAAACGGAAGTTCAGAGGATAGGGAGATGGCTATCCACGTGTTTCGCGAGATACATAAGACCGGACTTGTTATCCTAACATGGTTTGTTTCTTTTACAGGTGACGCTAAGCCAACAGTGTGGGTGATAGGCCACTTGTATATATATTGGGCAGAAAAAAGGGCGAAAGTCCACCAGGCGGGAGGAAATTAGAGTTTCATAACACATATTTCAACTGGTGAGGTATTAGAGGCCTGCTACTGCCACAGGTACTAATGGAGGTAATCAAGGTAGGGAGAGAGGCAAGACGTCCGGTCATCTTAGTTATACAGGCCGGGGGAAACGACCTAGGTCATCACAAGAGCACATAACTAATGGCAATAATGAAACTAGACACTGAGCGCTTCAGAGAATTTTTCACAAAACTAACTATAGTATGGTCAGAGATTGTGCCGATAGCGGTATGGCAAGGTGTGTGAGACATCACCACCATCGAACGGACAAGGCGGGTAATAAATATTCGTATGGCAAAATTTAGAAGAGACAGAGGCGGTGTAGTGATACAACACCGACAACTGGAAAGAGATAAAGCAGGCCTCATACGGCCCGACGGTGTTCACTTAATGGATTTTGGACTGGACATATTCCTGTCAGGACTCCAGGATGGAGAGGAACAAGCGTTAAGAGTGATGGATGGGGGTCAGAGTCCTGCATACGAGTATGCAGGATCCTCCGTGGCCTGGAAATAAAAAGGACATGTTGGAGAGTTACACTTGTTGGCCAACTTGCCGCTGTGGAGACCCAGGGCATGCAGCAACAAGCTGAATTATTTTAGAAATAAAATGCCTTTCTAATGGAATGAGTATAAAGAGTTAATAAAGCTGTGATCGATCCTCACCCATCCAGTTGTAAGAGTTACATTATTGTATTGTCAAGGAAAGGGAGGTGGTAGGGGGCTGAGCGTCTGGGTTTGGTTGGGGGTCCCCACAGTCTGCCTAGGCTAGATGCATTTGAAAATTCTTATTAGATACACAGGCGGTGCAGCTTTCTTCGCAGCTGGGCTACTACGCCCAAAGTATTGCCAAGGCTAGATGCAGTTAAAAATTCTACGCTGACTAGCAGACACTGAAGCTTTGGAGCAGACCTCTGAGTATACAGCTCTTCAGACTCAACCATCTGTGTTACCCCAAGCCATAGTGTATGTAGTTTCTTACAGTTAAAAGGGGGGGAGCTTCCCAACCCACCAGGAATTGACAATGCCAACGTCACGGAAAACACAGCAAGGGGACTCCAAAAAGAGTCTCCATTTTTTCCAAAAATTGTGGCACAGACACCTCTTAAGTGGCATCAATTGCCCCAGAGTTGCTTAAAACGGTTGGTGAGGTGATTTTACCAAATCCTCAAGCTTTTAGTCTCCCCAGGATGACACAGGGGTAGAAAAGTCCTTGCGGATCCATGATATGTTCATCTTTATGAACGTGAGTCTGTCTACATTCTCAGTGGACAGCCGCGTGCGCTTATCTGTCAGCACACCACCAGCAGCGCTGAACACACGTTCAGAGAGAACGCTGGCTGCAGGGCATGAAAAGATCTACAAGGCGTGAGTGGCGAGCTCCGGACATTTTTCCAGATTGGAAGCCCAACATGAGCAAGGGTCCAATGACACAGCCATAGCTTCGATGTTCACTTGGAGATACTCCTGTACCATCCTCTCTAGGCGTTGACTATGTGTCAGACTTCTTGTCTCCTGTGGCCTTGCAAAGGATGGTCTAAAAAAGTGGTGAAACGATTCCACAAAATTGCTGTTACCAGCAGATACTGTGTTACTGTTACGGTTTGAGTGATGAAGACTCCACAGTCCCACGGTTTGCAAGTTAGAACTGTGAGATTCACTACGTGCACCACTGGTGTTTTGTGGAAAAGCACATGTAAGATTCTGCAACAGCCTCTGCTGATACTCCTGCATGCGTGAATCCCTTTCTATGGCAGGAATTATTTCGGCAAATTTACTTTTGTACCGGGGAACTAAGAGTGTGGCAACCCAGTAGTCGGGATTACTTCGAATTCTGACAATCCGAGGGTCATGCTGCAGGTTGTGCAGCAAGAAGGCACTCATGTGTCTTGCGCATCCAGGAGGACCAAGTCCTTGTTGTGTTGGTAGCGAGGTAAGAATCATGCTTCCTTCCTCTGCCCTCTCCCCCCAACCTCGCACAACTGAAATGTGATCAAGATCTCCCTCATCTGATGAGTCTTCCTTGCCCATCGCCAGTTCATCCTCCACTTCTTCCTTGGCTCCTGGACCTTCCTCAACAGTTTGGCTGCTACCATGCGCCCTGGTTAATCCCTCTCCCCCACCCTCCCATGCCTGCCGCATTGGTGCTGCCGACCGTCTGGACCTTGCAGATGTTATCCCTTCCGCATACGACTCCTCCTCTACTTCCTCCACCTCCTCTTGTCCCACCACCTGACTCTGTATTCTGTTTAACGTGTGCTCCAGCATGTAAATCACCAGAATAGTCATGCTGATAATGGCATCGTCGTCAGCACTAAACATCTTCGTCTCCATTTCAAAACTGTGCAGAAGGGTGTGTGGCGCCCCTGAGGGTTCAGTCGCCACAGAGGTACCGCATCTCACCCATTGGTGTGGTATCTCACCTCAGGAAAGGAAGGAGTATGGCTTGGGACCCTAACACCTGCATCCAACACATACCCGCAGTGGGGGTAGGGCGAGATTGCTCCTAAGGGAGAGCACAGTCCCAGGACCCTAGCTGGTGGGAGGTTCCTATGTAGTGGGTGTGGGTGGAGAAAGCAGCTTAGGGGAGTACATGACAGGGAGAGTATAAATAGGAAGCCATCTTAGAAAGAGCAAGCCAGTCAGAGGAGGAGAATTTACAGGAGCAGAGGCTATGCATGAGCTCTGCTCCGGAGGTGGGCCTAGCCTGGGAAGCCCAGGACTGAAGGGGAGAAGAGAGGAGTGGGAGCAGGAAGGCTCCAAGAACCAAAGGGACCCTAGGGGTACGGGCCGTGCAGAAGGCCACCCGTACGCCCGCTGCTACCTGGAGGTAGAGGGTAGTGTTGAGCCACCCCTGTAGTGTTCGAGTTCGGTTCGGTTCGTCGAACACCCTTGTGTTCACCGATCTGTTCGTCGAACTGTTCGTCAAACACCTTCGAACACCATTAAAACCAATGGCAGGCAAACAAAAACACATAGAAAACACCTTTAAAAGGTGCCCAAAAGCTGACAAACTGCTCAGAAGACATAACTAACACATGGAAAAGTGACAAGTACATATAGTCAAGCGAAAAGAAAAGAGGTGGAGGAGTAAAAGGAGGGGGAGACACAGATATAGGCATGTCATGCCCTTCAAAAATCCAAAACGAGAGAAGCCGACACGGCCAGTCCGTTCCTGCCCATGCCACCTCCGTTTGTGCCAGAGCCGCGGTGGACCCTGACGGCCAGCCCCCCTCTTCCAATACTGGTGCCTGTCTGCTGGTGGGTCGAGCGAGCCCCCCAGTGGTGGAGGCAGCTCTAAGCTTTTTAATTTCAATTGTGTCTATAATTTGAATGAATACACTTTAAATCCTTTTACAAGGATTTATTGAAGGGCAAGTCTCAGGCCAGCAGCCGCGTAATTCCAGCTCCAGTAGCATCCACTAAAGCTGCTGCAGTTAAAAAGCTTTTATAAGGATCGAGCTTGGCTGTCCACCGCAAGGCGTCCTATAGCCAGTCCCAGCCCCTATGCCTTGGGGTGCCTCCTGATGCTCTTCACTGAGTATCCCGTGGTCCTGAAGCATTTCCTTTGAAAAAAATAAGTGTCCAAACTACAGGTGGTGTAGCTTGCTTAACAGCCGGTATAATCCGCTGACTAGCAGACACTGCTACTAGGCACAAAGTACTTCCTGGGCTAGATGCAGTTAAAAATTTGTAATTAGATACTCTCGTTGGATGCTGAGAAAGCATTCCATAGAGTCTCCTGGCACGCCATATATTATTCTCTTAAAAAGCTTGGGGTAGGGGTCTATTGGACCCTTTTATAGCCAAAATCACGGCCATGTATCGCAATGCGTCACCTAGGCTGAAGATAAATGGAACTGAAGAACCCCGAGGGCTCGGTTGCTGCAGAGGTATAGCACCTCACCCAGAGGTGTGATATGTCACTCTCAGGTAAGGATGGAGTGTGGATCAGGACCCTGACACCTGCATGCATTACACCACATTGCCGTGGGGCAGGGCGACCAATATGCCCCTGAAATGGGCACGACAGTCCTTTTCCCTGGCTGGAGTGGGGGGAGGGAACACTGAGTAAGGGGAACCCTGTAGTGCAGGAGCAGGGAGGAAGCAGTTCCTGCGTGCATTGAGAAGGGAGTATAAAAGGTGGGCACCATCTTAGTTCAGTGCAGAGAAGTCTGAGCAGAAGTGACACGGAGCAGGGGCTCTGCATGAGCTCTGCTCCAGAGGCGGGCCTAGTAACAGAGGCCCAGGCCTGGAAGAGGGAGAAGGAAGGAAGAGGAGCGGAGAAGGCTCCAGGAATGAGGAACAAAGGGATTCCAGGGGTGTGGACTGGCGAGTCGCTACCGCACGCCCGAATCCACCTGCGTGGAGGGGGTCAGGCCTAAGGGGGAGACCGGTTCCCAAAACTAGTGGAGGCGGGAAACGACCCTCAGCTAGAAATCGGAGGCTGTGACATTTTATGTGGCGCAGCCCCACGCTACACCCGCTAGGAGAGCAGCACATAGGGTCAGGGAAACTGGCGCCAAGTTTACCAAGAGGAGGCCCGAGGCAGCCGGACAGAAGGGTTGGTAAGAAAGGCCAGACAAAGGACACACAAAGGGGGTCCTGTGAAGCGCTCCAAAGTTATCTGGGAGTTATCTGAGCCCCTCACCTGGTGAGCACAGTACGACGTGGGCAGCCGTTACCTGCAGAACTGGTCTGGATAATAAGAACTGTGAGTAAAGGCCCTGGACTGCATCACTGACCCCATGTCGTTACTGCTGCTGCCCTGCACCATCATCCCCATCCTCCGCATACACTGCCCTGAGGCTATACTCCTCCCGTGGGGAGTTATGCTACGCTCTGCTGCACCCACAACACCAGCCTCAGCGGTCTGCCCTGCAGCGGCGGTTCACTCTGACCGCAATCCACGGGTGGCGTAGTCGGACATTTAAACATCAAAACCACATAAATAGTTCCGCCACTGCTTTGACCGACCTGAGCCACGGAACCGGGTCGCCGCCATGGAGACTACAACCACCAGCATCCACCAAAAAGGGTCCGGCTCCGGATGTCCCAAGGCCCAGGGGGCGCATCAGAACATTTTCATCACCTTTCATAATCACCAATGGGACAAGGCAGGGATGTCCTCTGTCCCCTCTCTTATACATCCTAGTGACGGAGCACCTGCTCTCATCAATTCGCCATAACCCCAATATTAGGTGGATTGAGGTGGGAGGCACCGAGTACAAGTGCTCTGCATTTGCTGATGATGTCAATCACATATATCCATCAGCAGGCTGTTATGGCTGAAATAGATCACTTTGTTACATGGTCAAATTTTAAAATCAATACAGCGAAGTCTGAGGCCCTCGATGTCTCCCTCCCCAAATCCATATAGGATTCCATCCAGTCCAACTTTCCCTTTGCCTGGCCCTCACAGGGTATCAAATTCTTTGGAATTCCTATTCATAGAGACCTCTCCCGTCTATGTTATCTTAATTTTGAGCCCTTTATTGAACAACTCCATACAGACCACGGTTGGCAAGTTAGAACTGTAAGATTCACTACGTGAACCACTGGTGTTTTGTGGAAAAGCACATGTACACTGTGTTCCAAATTATTATGCAAAAAGTGTTTAGGAGTGATAAGGGAAGAATTTGTTTGATTGTCAGTTAAACTCATTGATGGTGATGTGTGTCAGGGCTCTTTATATCACTGTAAGCAATTGCAGACACCTGTGCTAATTAGTTTGGCAGGTGTGTCCAATGAATGGCAAGACTACTTAAGAAGGCTGTCCCACATTATTAAGCAGCCTACATTTTCTGCCAAAATGGGAAAGAAAATGGATGTTTCGGCTGCTGAGAAGCAACAAATTGTGGAGTGTTTAGGTCAAGGCATGACTACAATCAACATTGTGCGATGATCAGGATGAAGTGTCTTGGCAATCAAGAAGTATGTAGCTGATTCACAGTACACACGTGTGCGTGCTGATAAGGGCAAATTGAGGACTCTTTCCTACAGACAATTACGTCAGGTTAAAATATCAGCGGCAAAAAAGCCTTGTCATAGCAGCAGACAAGTTTTTGAACCTGCTGGTGACTCCAACGTCCCCCGAACAACAAGATGCAGGGTCCTTCAGAGGTTTGCAGCTGTGCGTAAGCCATCCTGTCGACCTCCTCTATCCACTGCACACAAGCAGAAATGGATCCAGTGGGCCAAACATTACATGAAGACTGATTTCAAAACTGTTTTGTTCACGGATGAGTGCCGTGCAACGCTCGATGGTCCAGATGGATGGAGTGGAGGATGGCAGGTTGATGGACACCCCACGCAAACACGGCTACAGCGCCAACAAGGAGGAGGTGGAGTAATGTTTTGGGCTGGAATCATGGGGAGAGAGATTGTCAGCCCCTTTAGGATCCCTGAAGGGGTAAAGATGAACTCCATAATGTATGTGGAGTTTCTCAAACAGCACTTCCTGCAATGGTTCAAGAAGAAGAACCATGTATTCCACAGCAAGATCATTTTCATGCATGATAATGCACCGTCTCATGCTGCACATAACACATCTGCATCTCTGGCTCATATGGGCATAAAAGGGGACAAACTTATGGTGTGACCCCCATGCTCCCCTGACCTCTACCCCATTCAGAACCTCTGGGGCATCATCAAAAGGAGTGTCTATGATGGCGGGAGGCAGTTCACATCTAAGCAACAGCTTTGGGAGGGTAATCTGTCCTCATGCAAAACAATTGAAGCAGAAACCATCCAAAACCTGACAAATTCAATGGACGAGAGAGTTCAGAAGCTCCTTTCGAACAAGGGGTCCTATGTGCAAATGTAACATCACCTAGAAAAAAGTTTTGAGTTGAAAACTGTTTGATTTCAGTTTCTAATAACCTGCTAATGCTTATAATTTCAAAAATTACCATTTTTTTGGTCTTTATTAAAATGAAAAGGTTGATCGAAGAGTGTGGGGGATCTAAGAGTGTGGCAACCCAGTTGTCAGGATTACTTAGAATTCTGACAATCTGAGGGTCATGTTGCAGGTAGTGCAGCAAGAAGGCACTTATGTGTCTTGCGCATCTCGGAGCCCCAAAATTATTTTCCGGGCTAGATGCAGCTAAAAATTATTATTAATTTTAAATCTGGTGGAGCTTAGTATAGATGGCCTAATAGAATCAGTACTGCACACTGCTACAAAGCCCAAATAATTTTCCAGCCAAGAAACAGATAAACATGATTAGTAATTTTAAATCTGGTGGAGCTTAGTATAGATGGCCTGATAGAATCAGTACTGCACACTGTTTGAGTGCTGAACACTCGACGGTCCCACGGTTGGCAAGTTGGAACTGTGAGATTCACTACGTGCACCACTGGTGTTTTGTGGAAAAGCACATGTAAGATTCTGCAACAGTCTCTGCTGATACTCCTGCATGCGTGCATCCCTTTCTATGGCAGGAATTATTTCTGCAAATTTACTTTTGTACCGGGGATCTAACAGTGTGGCAACCCAGTAGTCAGGATTATTTCTAATTCTCCCAATTTGAGGGTCATGTTGCAGGTAGTGCAGCAAGAAGGCACTCATGTGTCTTGCGCATCCAGGAGCACCAAGTCCCTGTTGTGTTGGTGGCGAGGTAACAATCATGCTTCCTTCCTCTGTCCTCTCCCCCCAACCTCGCACAACAAAAATGTGATCAAGGTCTCCCTCATCTGATGAGTCTTCCATCAGTTCGTCCTCCACTTCTTGCTGGGCTCCTGCACCTTCCTCACTAGTTTGGCTGCTACCATGCGCCCTGGTAAAACCATCTCCCCCACCCTCACATGCCTGCCGCCTTGGTGCTGCCGACCGTCTGGACCTTGCAGATGTTAGCCCTTCCGCATACAACTCCTCCTCCTCTACTTCCTCCACCTCCTCTTGTGCCACCACCTGACTCCGAATTCTGTTTAACATGTGCTCCAGCATGTAAATCACCGTTATAGTCATGCTCATAATGGCATCGTCAGCACTAAATATCTTCGTCGCCATTTCAAAACTGTGCAGAAGGGTGCATAGGTCCCTGATCTGAGACCACTCCTCCAGCGTGATTTGCCCCACCTCTGGATCCCGTTGGCCCAGGCTATACGTCAGAACGTATTGCACCAGGGCTTGTCGGTGCTGCCACAGTCGCTGCAACATGTGCAGAATTCAATTCCACCGGGTAGGCACATCGCATTTTAGCCGGTGAAGTGGCAGGCCCAACAACTTCTGTTGAGATGTAAGTCGCTGAGCTGCGGGATGCGAATGGCAGAAGTGAGCACACAGCGACCGTGCCCTCTGCAGGAGGCCATCTAGTCCGGGATAGTGAGCTAAAAATTGCTGGACAACCAGGTTCAACACGTGAGCCATACAAGGCACGTATGTGACATTGCTCCGGCGAAGGGACGCACCCAGGTTTGCAGCATTGTCGCACATGGCCTTCCCAGGTTTCAGGTCCAGTGGAGACAGCCATTCATGAAATTGGTTCTCCAGAGCTGACCACAACTCCTCAGCTGTGTGACTCACATTTCCCAGACATTTCAAAGTAAAAACCGCCTGATGACGTTGAGCCCTACTCCCAGCATAGTAAGAAGGTGTGCAGTATCCCTTCTGCGCAGTTAGAAAGCTTGTGGCAGGACCAGACAGGTTTTGGGTGCAGGTGGAGGACCGAGAGGAGGTTGAGGAGGCAGAAGCAGTGGAGGAACTTTGACATAAAGAGGATTGACGCACAACTCGTGGGGATGGCAAGACTTGGACAGCAGCCCCTTGTCCTGCTGTCACCATAGTTACCCAGTGCCCAGTCAGCGACATGTAACGCCTCTGTCCATGCCTACTCGTCCAAGTGTCTGTGGTGAAATGCACCCTGTCACACAAAGAGTTTCTCAAAGAAGCGGTGATGTTGTGTGCGACATGCTGGTGGAGCGTAGGCACACTTTTCTTTGAGAAGTAGTGCCGACTGGTCATCTGATACTGGGGCACTGCGACGGACATAAGGTCTCGAAAATCCTCTGTGTCCACCAGGCGGAAAGGCAGCATTTCTGTAGCCAACAGCTTGCAGATGGTGAAATTCAACCTCTTAGCTTTCTCATGGCTAGGAGGAAATGGTCTTTTACTTGTCCACATCTGAGGGACTGAGGGCTAGCTGTTGTGCTTAGACGGGGTTGATAAGGGTGTCCCCGGCAAACTGCCGGTCTGTGAGGAAGAAGCAGGCGGACATGTTAGTTTGCCTTGATCCAAAGGTGGTGCTATCGATGTCGGACTGCGCTCCACACAAGCTGGTGTTACCACCTCCAAAGAAAATGATGACTTGCCAATCACGCTGGCTGTTGCGGGTAAAGAGGTGGCAGGTCTGCGTCCCAAAACAGGTGTGACTGCTGTCCCCCCAGTCACAGAGGATGAAGAGGCCGCAGATGCACAAGATGGGGCAGACGGTGGTTGGCCCGGCCGGCTAGGCCGCATTGTAGCACAGTGAGCTTCCCACTGCAACTTATGCTTCATGTCCATGTGCCGGTTCATGCGTGAAGTACTCAAACTACGTATTTTTTGGCCTCTACTTAGCTTTTGTTGACAAATGTTACAGATAACACGAGTTGGGTCATCTTTATCGATCTGAAAAAATGCCCAGACTATGCAAGGCTTAGCACCCATGCGACCTGAAGAGCCACCACTACTTGTAGTCAGAGGCAGAGTTGTGTTTGAGGATGCAGTTGTTGACGTGCTTCCAGTACTACGTCTCTGTCCAGGAAGGCGCAACCTGACCTCGTCGTCACTAGAGATGAGCGTTGTTCTACTCTAACTGTTCGCCAATCTCAAATTTGAGCTGTTTTGGGCGGTGTTCGAGCCGTTCGGCGAACACGAACGATTTGAGAAAAATTCAGCTGTTCGAGGTTATGTTCGATAACTGTTCGTGCACCAAAATCATAACTGGATTTTTTCTCAGTAATGATGAAAATTAATGTTAATACGCAGTTTGAGTGTACAGCGGGGTGGGGGGAGGGACAGGGGATGGATCTCTGCAGGAATAATGAAGATCTCCATTTTTTTTTCTCTTTCCCGCATTTGCAGTGGGGAGGTGCAGTCTGTCAGCCTATCAGCAGCGCACACACGGAGCGAACTGCTGTTTTTCACACAAGCAAGGGCATGTGTCATTGGCAGTGTACGTCACATGTCCTTGCCCTATAAGACCAAGCCATTTTCCCCGTCGCCACCATTTTCTCACTGCTGCAGCTGCGTGTTAGACGGCACCGCTGTTGCTGTGTGCGCAATACCTTGTTAATTTCAAGCCAATTGTCGCACAAATCTACAGATAGCTTGGGAGTAGGGAATAGTTGTGATTGCAGTCCTTTTAAGGACTAGGTTACAGCATTTCCTACGACTTTTATCAGGCAGGTCTGTGCTCTTAAATAGATAGATTGTGGGAGTAAAGACTAATTGTAATTGGAATCCTTTTCAGGACTAGGTTACATCAGTTCCTATCAGTTTTTGCCAGGCAGGTCTGTGCCAGTGCTGTGCAAGTTTTTTTCACAGCATTTGGCTGAATCTAGCAAAGCTAATCCTTTTTGGCCTATTGCAGAGTGTGTTAGTCAGTGGAGTAGCCTATCTGTGTTGCAAGATATACCACCTGTGTATAGAATACCAATTTTTTTACTGCACCTAGTGAAGTAAAATCTTTTGGGCATAGCATCATTCTATTAGTCCATCTATACTGACCTCCATCAGGTTGCAAATTGAATATAATTTTTTTCTGCATCTAGCTCTGAAAAAATATTTGGCCTTCTACCAGTGTGTGGGACTTTCTCTATTAGTCCATCTATATTGACCTCCATCAGGTTGTAAATTAAAAATAATTTTTATCTGCATCTAGCTCTGAAAAAATATTTGGCCTTCTAGCAGTGTGTGGACTTTCTCTATTAGTCCATTTATACTAACCTCCATCAGGTTGCAAATTAAAAATAATTTTTATCTGCATCTACCTCTGAAAAAATATTTGGGCTTCTAGCTGTGTGTGGGACTTGTTCTATTAGTCCATCTATACTGACCTCCATCAGGTTGTAAACTGAATATAATTTTTTTCTGCATCTAGCTCTGAAAAAATATTTGGCCTTCTAGCAGTGTGTGGGACTTTCTCTATTAGTCCATCTACACTGACCTCCATCAGGTTGCAAATTAAAAATAATTTTTATCTGCATCTACCTCTGAAAAAATATTGGGCTTCTAGTTGTGTGTGGGACTTGTTCTATTAATCCATCTATACAGACCTCCATCAGGTTGCAAACTGAATATAATTTTTTTCTGCATCTAGCTCTGAAAAAATATTTGGCCTTCTAGCAGTGTGTGGGACTTTCTCTATTAGTCCATCTATACCGACCTCCATCAGGTTGCAAATTAAAAATAATTTTTATCTGCATCTAGCTCTGAAAAAATATTTGGCCTTCTAGCAGTGTGTGGGACTTTCTCTATTAGTCCATCTATACTGACCTACATCAGGTTGCAAATTAAAAATAATTTTTATCTGCATCTACCTCTGAAAAAATATTTGGGCTTCTAGCTGTGTGTGGGACTTTTTCTATTAGTCCATCTATACTGACCTCCATCAGGTTGCAAACTGAATATAATTTTTTTCTGCATCTAGCTCTGAAAAAATATTTGGCCTTCTAGCAGTGTGTGGGACTTTCTCTATTAGTCCCTCTATACTGACCTCCATCAGGTTGCAAATTAAAAATAATTTTTTTTCTGTATCTACCTCTGAAAAAATATCGGGCTTCTAGATGTGTGTGGGACTTGTTCTATTAATCCATCTATACAGACCTCCATCAGGTTGCAAACTGAATATAATTTTTTCTGCATCTAGCTCTGAAAAAATATTTGGCCTTCTAGCAGTGTGTGGGACTTGTTCTATTAGTCCACCTATACTGACCTCCATCAGGTTGCAAATTCAAAAAAATTTTTTGTCTGCATCTAGCTCTGAAAAAATATTTGGCCTCCTAGCAGTGTGTGGGACTTTCTCTATTAGTCCATCTATACTGACCTCCATCAGGATGCAAACTGAATATATTTTTTTTCTGCATCTACCTCTGAAAAAATATTTGGGCTTCTAGCTGTGTGTGGGACTTGTTCTATTAGTCCATCTATACTGACCTCCATCAGGTTGCAAATCGAATATAATTTTTTTCTGCATCTAACCCAGCCAATAGTTTTGGCCTAATACCACAGTTTGGCCACTCAGCTCTGCTCGGTTCCCATCCATTGTTTTTTTTGTGCAAACAACTCCAGAGTTGTGAATTAGTTAACCACCAAAATGAGTGGAAAAAGGCCTGCTGCTGGTGGAAAGGGGAATAGGCGTGTTGGGAAGGCGAAAAAAGGTTGTGTCCGTGGAGTAGGTGTTAAAGCAACAGTAACATCTGCAGAAGAAAGACCATCTTCCAGCAAAACTAAAATGTCTACTTCTTTTAGCGGACAATGTGATAAGATCCCTTTCTTACGGCCACGCCAATCGCTACAAATTCCAGATGAGGCACAAAAACAGCAGGTGCTTCAACGGATATCAAGTGCTCCTTTAAGTGGGCTCTCCTCCACATCAACTTCAACATCACAAATACTCCAGTCCTCAAAGGTGTCACCCCAATCGCACTTGCTTCCTCACAGTTCCCAAATCTCCAGCTGCCCGTCTGAGTATGAGGTAGAACAGATGGTTGAGTCTGCAGAGCTGTTTACTCATACTATAGCCTGGGAATCAGAGGTCGACTCCAGCGCTTCTGTGAATCCAGACGAGGAAATGATCTGCACTGATGCCCAGAATCTTTATGAGTCGGATCCAGGACCAGACGCAGAAGGTTCTGACCATAATGTAGACCCTCATTCCCAAACTGTAACTCCTGTTGGTGGAGACAATGAGGAAGACGATGATGAGACTCAAATACCTGATTGGAGCGACAACTTTAGTTTTTTGTCAGGGCAGGAACAGGTTGGCTCTGAGGATGACGGGTGTGATAACGCACAGGTTGATGATGATGAGGTTGGAAATCCCACTTACTGTCAACCCACAGTCAGCCAAGAGATGAGGTCAGCAGAGGAGGTGGAGGAAGATGCTAGTGACGACGAGGTCAGGTTGCGCCTTCCTGGACAGAGACGTAGTACTGGAAGCATGTCAACAACTGCATCCTCAAACACAACTCTGCCTCTCACCACAAGTCGTGGTGGCTCTTCAGGTCGCATGGGTGCTAAGCCTTGCATAGCCTGGGCATTTTTTCAGATCGATAAAGATGACCCAACTCGTGTTATCTGTAACATTTGTCAGCAGAAGCTAAGTAGAGGCCAAAAAATACATAGTTTGAGTACTTCATGCATGAACCGGCACATGGACATGAAGCATAAGTTGCAGTGGGAAGCTCAGTGTGCTACAATGCGGCCTAACCGGCCGGGCCAACCACCGTCTGCCATATCTTGTGCATCCGCGGCCTCTTCATCCTCTGTGACTGGGGGGACAGCAGTCACACCTGTTTTGGGGCGCAGACCTGCCACCTCTTTACCCGCAACAGCCAGCGTGATTGGCAGGTCATCATTTTCTTTGGAGGTGGTAACACCAGCTGGTGTTGAGCGCTGTCCGACATCAATAGCACCACCTTTGGATCAAGGCAACCTAACATGTCCGCCTGCATCTTCCTCACAGACCGGCAGTTTGCCGGGGACACCCTTATCAACCCCGTCTAAGCACAATAGCCAGCCCTCGGTCCCTCAGATGTGGACAAGTAAAAGACCATTTCCTCCTAGCCATGAGAAAGCTAAGAGGTTGAATTTCACCATCTGCAAGCTCTTGGCTACAGAAATGCTGCCTTTCCGCCTGGTGGACACAGAGGATTTTCGAGACCTTATGTCCGTCGCAGTGCCCCAGTACCAGATGCCCAGTCGGCACTACTTCTCAAAGAAAGGTGTGCCTGCGCTCCACCAGCATGTCGCACACAACATCACCGCTTCTTTGAGAAACTCTGTGTGTGACAGGGTGCATTTCACCACAGACACTTGGACGAGTAGGCATGGACAGGGGCGTTACATGTCGCTGACTGGGCACTGGGTAACTATGGTGACAGCAGGACAAGGGGCTGCTGTCCAAGTCTTGCCGTCCCCACGAGTTGTGCGTCAATCCTCTTTATGTCAAAGTTCCTCCACTGCTTCTGCCTCCTCAACCTCCTCTCGGTCTTCCACCTGCACCCAAAGCCTGTCGGGTCATGCCACAAGCTTTCTAACTGCGCAGAAGGGATCCTGCACACCTCCTTACTATGCTGGCAGTAGGGCTCAACGTCATCAGGCGGTTTTTACTTTGAAATGTCTGGGAAATGTGAGTCACACAGCTGAGGAGTTGTGGTCAGCTCTGGAGAACCAATTTCATGAATGGTTGTCTCCACTGGACCTGAAACCAGGGAAGGCCGTGTGCGACAATGCTGCAAACCTGGGTGCGGCCCTTCGCCGGAGCAATGTCACACACGTGCCTTGTATGGCTCACGTGTTGAACCTGGTTGTCCAGCAATTTTTAGACCAGTATCCCAGACTAGATGGCCTTCTGCAGAGGGCACGGTCGCTGTGTGCTCACTTCCGCCGTTCGCATCCCGCAGCTCAGCGACTTACATCTCTACAGAAGTCGTTGGGCCTGCCACTTCACCGGCTAAAATACGATGTGCCTACCCGGTGGAATTCAACTCTGCACATGTTGCAGCGACTGTGGCAGCACCGACAAGCCCTGGTGCAATACGTTCTGACGTATAGCCTGGGCCAACGAGATCCAGAGGTGGGGCAAATCACGCTGGAGGAGTGGTCTCAGATCAGGGACCTATGCACCCTTCTGCACAGTTTTGAAATGGCGACGAAGATGTTTAGTGCTGACGATGCCATGGTGATGAAGATGTTTAGTGCTGACGATGCCATTATCAGCATGACTATTCCGGTGATTTACATGCTGGAGCACATGTTAAACAGAATTCGGAGTCAGGTGGTGGCACAAGAGGAGGTGGAGGAAGTAGAGGAGGAGGAGTTGTATGCAAAAGGGCTAACATCTGCAAGGTCCAGACAGTCGGCAGCACCAAGGCGGCAGGCATGTGAGGGTGGGGGAGATGGTTTTACCAGGGCGCATGGTAGCAGCCAAACTAGTGAGGAAGGTGCAGGAGCCCAGGAAGAAGTGGAGGACCTTGATCACATTTCTGTTGTGCGAGGTTGGGGGGAGAGGACAGAGGAAGGAAGCATGATTGTTACCTCGCCACCAACACAACAGAGACTTGGTGCTCCTGGATGCGCAACACACATGAGTGCCTTCTTGCTGCACTACCTGCAACATGACCCTCGAATTGTGAGAATTAGAAATAATCCTGACTACTGGGTTGCCACACTGTTAGATCCCCGGTACAAATGTAAATTTGCCGAAATTATTCCTGCCATAGAAAGGGATGCACGCATGCAGGAGTATCAGCAGAGACTGTTGCAGAATCTTACATGTGCTTTTCCACAAAACACCAGTGGTGCACGTAGTGAATCTCACAGTTCCAACTTGCCAACCGTGGGACCGTCAAGTGTTCAGCACTCAAACCGTAACAGAACCACAGTATCTGCTGGTAACATCAATTTTGCGGAATCATTTCACCACTTTTTTAGCCCATCCTTTGCAAGGCCACAGGAGACAAGAAGTCTGACACATAGTCAACGCCTAGAGACGATGGTACAGGAGTATCTCCAAGTAAACATTGAAGCCATGACTGTGTCACTGGACCCTTGCTCTTTTTGGGCTTCCAATCTGGATAAATGGCCGGAGCTAGCCACTTACGCCTTGGAGATCTTGTCATGCCACGCAGCCAGCGTTCTGTCTGAACGTGTGTTCAGCGCTGCTGGTGGTGTGCTGACAGATAAGCGCACGCGGCTCTCCACTGATAATGTAGACAGACTCACGTTCATAAAGATGAACAAATCATGGATCCGAAACGACTTTTCTACCCCTGTGTCATCCTGGGGAGAGTAAAAGCTTGATGATTGGTTAAAATCACCCTACCAACCGTTTTAAGCTTTCAAATTACTAATCATGTTTATCTGTATCTTGGCTGGAAAATAATTTGGGCTTTGTAGCAGTGTGCAGCACTGATTCTATTAGGCCATCTATAATAAGCTCCACCAGATTTAAAATTACTAATCATGTTTATCTGTATCTTGGCTGGAAAATAATTTGGGCTTTGTAGCAGTGTGCAGCACTGATCCTATTAGGCCATCTATACTAAGCTCCACCAGATTTAAAATTAATAATAATTTTTAGCTGCATCTAGCCCGGAAAATAATTTTGGGGCTCCGAGATGCGCAAGACACATAAGTGCCTTCTTGCTGCACTACCTGCAACATGACCCTCATATTGTCAGAATTCGAAGTAATCATGACTACTGGGTTGCCACACTCTTAGATCCCCCAAACTTTTCGATCAACCTTTTCATTTTAATAAAGACCAAAAAAATTGTCATTTTTGAAATTATAAGCATTAGCAGGTTATTAGAAACTGAAATCAAACAGTTTTCAACTCAAAACTTTATTCTAGGTGATGTTACTTTTTCACATAGGACCCCTTGTTCGAAAGGAGCTTCTGAACTCTCTCGTCCATTGAATTTGTCAGGTTTTGGATGGTTTCTGCTTCAATTGTTTTGCATGAGGACAGAATACCCTCCCAGAGCTGTTGCTTAGATGTGAACTGCCTCCCGCCATCATAGACACTCCTTTTGATGATGCTCCAGAGGTTCTGAATGGGGTAGAGGTCAGGGGAGCATGGGGGTCACACCATAAGTTTGTCCCCTTTTATGCCCATATCAGCCAGAGATGCAGATGTTTTATGTGCAGCATGAGATGGTGCATTATCATGCAAAAAAATGATCTTGCTGTGAAATACACGGTTCTTCTTCTTGAACCATGGCAGGAAGTGCTGTTTGAGAAAATCCACATACATTATGGAGTTCATCTTTAGCGCCTTCAGGGATCCTAAAGGGGCAGACAATCTCTCTCCCCATGATTCCAGCCCAAAACATTACTCCACCTCCTCCTTGTTGGCGCTGTAGCCGTGTTTGCGTGGGGTGTCCATCAACCAGCCATCCTCCACTCCATCCCTCTGGACCATCGAGCGCTGCACGGCACTCATCCGTGAACAAAACAGTTTTGAAATCAGTCTTCATGTAATGTTTAGCCCACTGGAGCCGTTTCTGCTTGTGTGAAGTGGATAGAGGAGGTCAACAGGATGGCGTATGCACAGCTGCAAACCTCTGAAAGACCCTGCATCTTGTTGTTCGGGGGACGTTGGAGGCACCAGCAGCTTCAAAAACTTGTCTGCTGCTATGACAAGGCTTTTTTGCCACTGCTCTTTTAACCTGACGTAATTGCCTGTAGGAAAGAGTCCTCAATTTGCCCTTATCAGCATGCACACGTGTGTACTGTGAATCAGCTACATACTTCTTGATTGCCAAGACACTTCATCCTGATCATCGCACAATGTTGATTGTAGTCATGCCTTGACCTAAACACTCCACAATTTGTTGCTTCTCAGCAGCCTACACATCCTTTTTCTTTCCCATTTTGGCAGAAAATGTAGGCTGCTTAATAATGTGAGACAGCCTTCTTAAGTAGTCTTGCCTTTCATTGGACACACCTGCCAAACTAATTAGCACAGGTGTCTGCAATTGCTTACAGTGATATAAAGAGCCCTGACACACATCACCATCAATGAGTTTAACTGACAAACAAACAAATTCTTCCCTTATCACTCCTAAACACTTTTTGCAAATAATTTGGAACACAGTGTACATGTGCTTTTCCACAAAACACCAGTGGTTCACGTAGTGAATCTTACAGTTCTAACTTGCCAACCGTGGTCTGTATGGAGTTGTTCAATAAAGGGCCCAAAATTAAGATAACATAGATGGGACAGGTCTCTATGAATAGGAATTCCTAAGTATTTGATACCCTGTGAGGGCCAGGCAAAGGGAAAGTTGGACTGGATGGAATCCTATATGGATTTGGGGAGGGAGACATCGAGGGCCTCAGACTTCGCTGCATTGATTTTAAAATTTGACATTGTAACAAAGTGATCTATTTCAGCCATAACAGCATGGCTGGATATATGTGATTGAGTGATATATACTAGGACATCATCAGCAAATAGAGAGCACTTGTACTCGGTGCCTCCCACCTCAATCCACCTAATATTGGGGTTATGGCGAATTGATGAGAGCAGGTGCTCCGTCACTAGGATGTATAAGAGAGGGGACAGAAGACATCCCTGCCTTGTCCCATTGGTGATTGTGAAAGGTGATGAAAATGTTCTGATGCACCCCCTGGGCCTTGGGACACCCAGAGCCGGACCCTTTTTGGTGGATGCTGGTGGTTGTAGTCTTCGTGGCGGCGACCCGATTCCGTGGCTCAGGGTGGTCAAACCAGTGGCGGAACTATTTATGTGGTTTTGATGTTTAAATGTCCGACTACGCCACCCGTGGATTGCGGTCAGAGTGAACCGCCGCTGCAGGGCAGACCGCTGAGGCTGGTGTTGTGGGTGCAGCAGAGCGTAGCATAACTCCCCACGGGAGGAGTATAGCCTCAGGGCAGTGTATGCGGAGGATGGGGGTGATGGTGCAGGGCAGCAGCAGTAACGACACAGAGTCAGTGATGCAGTCCAGGGCCTTTACTCACAGTTCTTATTATCCAGACCACGTCTGCAGGTAACGGCTGCCCACGTCGTACTGTGCTCGCCAGGTGAGGGGCTCAGACAACTCCCAGATAACTTTGGAGCGCTTCTCAGGACCCCCTTTGTGTGTCCTTTGTCTGGCCTTTCTTACCAACCCTTCTGTCCGGCTGCCTCGGGCCTCCTCTTGGTAAACTTGGCGCCAGTTTCCCTGACCCTATGTGGTGCCTTCCTAGCGGGTGTAGCGAGGGGCTGCGCCACATAAAATGTCACAGCCTCCGGTTTCTAGCTGAGGGTCGTTTCCTGCCTCCACTAGTTTCGGGGACCGGTCTCCCCCTTTGGCCTGACCCCTCCACGCAGGTGGATTCGGGCGTGCGGTGGCGACTTGCCCGTCCGCACCCCTGGGATCCCTTCATTCCTCGTTCCTGGAGCCTTCTCCGCTCCTCTTCCTTCCTTCTCCCTCTTCCAGGCCTGGGCCTCTGTTACTAGGCCCGCCTCCGGAGCAGAGCTCATGCAGAGCCCCTGCTCCCTGCCACTTCTGCTCAGACTTCTCTGCACTGAACTAAGATGGTGCCCACCTTTTATACTACCTTCTCAATGCACCCAAGAACTGCTTCCTCCCTGCTCCTGCACTACAGGGTTCCCCTTCCTCAGTGTTCCCTCCCCCCACTCCAGCCAGGGACAGGGACTGTCGTGCCCATCTCAGAGGCATATTGGTCGTCCTGCCCCACGGCAATGTGGTGTAATGCATGCAGGTGTCGGGTCCTGATCCACACTCCATCCTTACCTGAGAGTGAGATATCACACCTCTGGGTGAGGTGCAATACCTCTGTAGCAACCGAGCCCTCAGGGTGCTACAGTTCCATTTATCTTCAGCCTAGGTGACGTTTTGTGATACAGGGCCGTGATTTTGGCTATAAAAGGGTCCCCTAGACCCCTACCCCAAGCATTTTCAGAGAATCATATATGGCGTGCCAGGAGACTCTATGGAATGCTTTCTCAGCATCCAACGAGAGTATCTAATTACAAATTTTTAACTGCATCTAGCCCATTAAATACTTTGTGCCTAGTAGCAGTGTCTGCTTGTTAGAACCTTGCTCTTAGGTTTTTTCTATTGCTGGTTGACCTTGTTGGCCTATTTAGTCCTGCTCCGCCCTTCTGGCTTTGCTGGACTTCATTGTATTACTACTCTTTAGCTAGCCTGTGCTCAGTATCTAACTCTGTTAGTTTGCTTGGTCTTCGGACCTCTGTGTTCTATATATTTTGTTTGTTCGTCTGTCTGCTACTATTTCTGTTAGGAGGTGTCCATTTTGCTCCCAGTCCCTAGTACTTGTAGGTATTCCTTCCCCACATCTATAGGTCTCCGTACAGACTAGCTGAGGACTTTAGCAGGTCTGATCGCAGGATCAGGTTCCCTGTTACATCGTAGGGATCAAGCTGAGTTCTATCATAGGGACAGATCTCCTCTCTTTCCTTAGCTCTGGTAGCAGAACATAACAGTAAGTCCAGCCTGCAAATTCTCTAAGGAAAGATTTTTCTGTTCCATCATGGTGTCGGTTCTGGATTTGGCTAAACGCCTGCAGGAACTCTCTCTGGAGGTGGCCGAGCTCCATCAGCACGTGAGTAACTGTCCTGGAGCACATTTCTTGGAGCCTAAGGTACGTTTGCCTGATTTATTTTTTGGTGAACACCAAGAATTTTTTTCATTTAAAAATGCTTGCTTATTGTATTTTCGTTTGAGACCCAGGTCCTCTGGGGATGAATCCCAGCGCATAGGGTTCATAATGTCACTTTTGCGCAAAGAGCCTCAGAAGTGGGCCTTTTTTTTGCAACCTAGTGATACATGCTTTAGATCAGTGGATAGTTTTTTTTCTGCTTTGGGGCTATTATATGATGATCCTGACCGTGTCTCATCTGCTGAGACTGAGTTGAGACGTTTGAGACAGGGATCAGGTAATGTGGAAAAATATTGTACTCATTTCCGTCGGTGGTCTACTCAAATAGGGTGGAACGATTCTGCTCTGAAGAGTCTGTTTCTTGCTGGGCTTAGTGAAAGGGTTAAAGACCTGCTAATTGCTTATCCCACACCTGAAGATTTGCAACAGGCTATGCAATTAGCTATACGGGTGGATAGGAGACTGCGTGCAAGGGTTAATGAGAGCAATTCCTCTGCTATGTCAGTTTCTGGTCATGAGAATGTGTGTACTGACAGAGGAGAGCCGATGGAGATTGGAGCGATGGCACCTCGCTCTCAAGAAAAGGACCGCAGATTTTCTGAAGGTTTGTGTTTCTATTGCGGAAATTCTGGTCATTTCATTAAAAGCTGTGTGCTTCGTATGAAGAAAGAAAAAAAAATGGTCAGTTATGCCCGTATTGCCTGTTTAAATTCCAAGGGTGTATTTTTAGCTGCTTCCACTATTGCTCAGGATAAATTAATGGAATTTCGGGTGTTTGTCGATTGTGGGTCTACTCTGAATGTAATTGATGGGGGATTCTTGGAAAAACTCAATTTAAAACCCGAACCTTTGTCATCCCCCATTGCTGTGGTTTCTGTGGATGGCTCCCCTTTGAAGAATGTTACTCTCAAGGTCTGTGAATTTCCTCTCACTATTAATGGTGTTCACCATGAGAAATTGGATTTGGTAGTTTTGAATAACTTGCCTTCTCCGGTGGTGTTGGGATTGCCCTGGTTAAAATTGCACAATCCTGTACTGGATTGGTCTACCAATGAAATTAAATCCTGGAGCCATAAATGTTATGACAAGTGTTGTAACGGGCGTATTGCAGCTGTGGATAGGGGGGAATTGCCTGTTCCTATTCAGGATTTTTGGAGAGTTTTTTTCTGAGAAGGAATCGCAGGTTTTGCCTCCCCATAGAGACTATGATTGTACTATTGAATTTGTCCCTGGAGCGACTCTTCCTAAAAGTCGTTTATTTAACCTTACTATTCCTGAGAGAAAGGCTTTGGAGGAATACATACAGACAAGTTTGGCCGCTGGTCACATTAGGCCCTCTAAGTCTCCTGTGGCGGTTGGAATTTTTTTTGTAAAAAAAAAGGACGACGGTTTACGTCCTTGTCTGTATTTTCGTGAGATTAACAAAATTACTGTACGCAATCCTTACCCACTGCCATTGATTCCTGATCTGTTTAACCAGTTAGTGGGGGCCAAGTGGTTCTCTAAAATTGACCTTCGGGGGGCATACAATCTGTTGCGCATGAAGGAGGGTGACGAATGGAAGACTGCTTTTAATACTCCTGTGGGTCATTTTGAGAATTTGGTTATGCCTTTTGGTCTTACTAATGCTCCTGCATTTTTTCAGAATCTTATTAATGACATCCTTAGACCTTTGATTGGCAAAAATGTGGTTGTGTATTTGGGTGACATTTTGATTTATTCGCCGGATCTGGAATCTCATTGGCGGAGCGTACGTGAAGTATTACAGTTATTAATTGACAATTCGCTTTTAGCTAAGCTGGAGAAATGTGAGTTCGCTGTACAGAGAATTAGTTTTTTGGGCTACATTATCTCCAGCGAAGGTTTTGAGATGGACCCGGTGAAAGTTCAAGCTGTGCAGGAATGGCCTAGGCCTATTGGTTTGAAATCGATACAGAGGTTTTTGGGTTTCACCAATTATTATAGAAAATTCATTAAAAATTTTTCTATTATTGTCAAACCTCTGACCGATCTCACCAGGAAAGGTGCTGATGCGGTTCAGTGGACTGCTGAGGCCATTGAAGCTTTTGTGTATCTCAAGGAGAGGTTCACCTCTGCTCCCATCCTTATGCAGCCTGATGTGACTAAGCCGTTTTTGGTTGAGGTTGATGCTTCCTCTGTGGGGGTTGGCGCAATATTGTCTCAGGATAACGGGGATGGAGTACATCCCTGTGCCTTTTTTTCAAAAAATTTTTCGGAGACTGAACTGAATTACGATATTGGTAATCGGGAATTATTGGCTATTAAACTCGCATTTGAACACTGGCGCCACCTCTTGGAAGGTGCTGAATTTCCCGTTCAGGTTTTTACGGATCATAAAAATCTGATATATCTTGATGCTGCCAAGCGCCTGAATGCCCGTCAGGCTAGGTGGGCACTGTTTTTCTCGCGGTTTAATTTTTCCGTTACTTACATCCCAGGTACTAAGAATGTTAAGGCGGATGCCTTGTCTCACAGTTTTTCTCCCATAGTCGGTGCTGAGAAAGAGGAGAACATTTTACAAGAAGGTGTTGTGATAGCTGCTTTGGACTCCGTTTTGGAAGATGAGATTCTTAAAGCACAGGAGAATGCCCCATCTAACACTCCCCATGGGAGGTTGTTTGTGCCTGGGACCTTTAGGAGAGATTTGTTTGTTGAGTGTCACGAATCTCGGTTGGCAGGTCATCCCGGAATCTCTGAGACCAAGAGACTGGTGGGTCGCAGTTTTTGGTGGCCTGGATGGCAGAAGGAAGTCATTAAGTGGATGCGTCAATGTACTATATGTGCTAGATCTAAGTCCCCACATACTCCTGCTGCGGGGTTACTTTGCCCTCTGGAGGTTCCCAGTGCTCCTTGGACACATTTGACTATGGACTTTATAACTGACCTTCCCCCCTCTGAGGGTTTTACTGTCATTTGGGTTGTCGTGGACCGTTTTAGCAAGATGTGTCACTTGGTTCCCTTCGTCAAACTGCCCTGCGCTAAGACTTTCGCTAAGGCCTTTGTCAAGGAAATTGTCAGACTTCATGGCGTTCCTACTGACATTGTTTCTGATAGGGGACCTCAGTTCATGGCTCGTTTTTGGCGCGCCTTTTGTGACAGGTTGGGAGTTCATTTGTCGTTCTCATCCGGATATCATCCTGAATCTAATGGCCAGACAGAAAGGAAAAACCAGGATGTTGAGCAGTTCTTGCGTTGTTTTGTGGCAGACAATCAAGAGGGGTGGTCTGAGTTTCTGCCACTTGCTGAATTTGCTCTGAACAATCATACATCTTCTTCTGCTGGTTGTTCGCCTTTTTTTTGTTGTTCTGGGAGACATCCGTCGTTTGGGTCGTTCTCCAAGTTGGTATCTGCCGTGCCTGAGGAGGAGAACTTTTCTGGCGATTTGGAGAGAGTTTGGACGGATGTGCGTGGTAATCTTCAGGAGGCTAACAGAAAATCTAAGGACTACTTTGATAGGAAACGACAGGAGGTTTTGTTCGCTGTTGGTGACATGGTTTGGTTGTCCTCTAGGAATCTGCGGTTGAGGATTCCTTCTAAGAAATTGGGTCCCAAGTTTGTAGGGCCCTTTAAGGTGCTTCAAGTTGTCAACCAATCTGCTGTTAGGTTGGAAGTTCCTACCTCCTGGAGAATTAATCCAGTTTCATGTCTCTCTGTTGAAAAAAGCTGTTATGTCGGATTGTGACGCCTCTGCCTCTGTTCCTCCGGTGGTGGAGGACGGGGAATATGAAATTTCTCGCATCCTTAATTCTAGACGGTATAGAGGTAGTTTGCAGTATCTCGTGGCCTGGAAAGGTTTCGGACCCGAGGATAACTCATGGGTGAGGTCGGATGATGTTTCCGCGTCCAGACTTATCAGAGCGTTTCACAGGAGATTTCCTGATAAGCCTGGTCCTAGGGGATCCGGAGGATCCTCTTAGAAGGGGGGGTACTGTTAGAACCTCGCTCTTAGGTTTTTTCTATTGCTGGTCACATGACCTTGTTGGCCTATTTAGTCCTGCTCCGCCCTTCTGGCTTTGCCTGACTTCATTGTATTACTACTCTTTAGCTAGCCTGTGCTCAGTATCTAACTCTGTTAGTTTGCTTGGTCTTCGGACCTCTGTGTTCTATATATTTTGTTTGTTCGTCTGTCTGCTACTATTTCTGTTAGGAGGTGTCCATTTTGCTCCCAGTCCCTAGTACTTGTAGGGATTCCTTCCCCACATCTATAGGTCTCCGTACAGACTAGCTGAGGACTTTAGCAGGTCTGATCGCAGGATCAGGTTCCCTGTTACATCGTAGGGATCAAGCTGAGTTCTATCGTAGGGACAGATCTCCTCTCTTTCCTTAGCTCTGGTAGCAGAACATAACACTGCTAGTCAGCGGATTATCCCGGCTGTTAAGCAAGCTACACCACCTGTAGTTTGGACACTTAATTTTTTCAAAGGAAATGCTTCGGGACCACGGGATACTCAGTGAAGAGCATCAGGAGGCACCCCAAGGCATAGGGGCTGGGACTGGCAGTAGGATGCCTTGCGGTGGACAGCCGAGCTCGATCCTTATAAAAGCTTTTTAACTGCAGCAGCTTTAGTGGACGCTACTGGAGCTGGAATTACGCGGCTGCTGGCATGAGACTTGCCCTCCAATAGATCCTTGTAAATGGATTTAAAGTGTATTCATTCAAATTAGAGAGACAATTTAAATTAAAAAGCTTAGAGCTGCCTCCACCACAGGGGGGCTCGCTCGACCCACCAGCGGACAGGCACCAGTATTGGGAGAGGGGGGCTGGCCGTCAGGGTTCACTGCGGCTCTGGCACAAACCCGGCGACACGGAGGTGGCACAGGCAGGAGCGGACTGAACGTGTCGGCTTCTCACTTTTTGGATTTTAGAATTGCATGACATGCCTATATCTGTGTCTCCCCCTCCTTTTACTCCTCCACCTCTTTTCTTTTCGCATGACTATATGTACTTGTCACTTTTCCATGTGTTAGTTGTGTCTTCTGAGCAGTTTGTCAGCTTTTGGACACCTTTGAAGGTGTTTTCTATGTATTTCTATGTGTTTTTGTTTGCCTGCCATTGGTTTTAACGGTGTTTGAAGGTGTTCGACGAACAGTTCGGCGAACACACGGGTGTTCGACGAACCGAACCGAATTCGAACACTACGGGGGTGGCTCAACACTAGTCGTCACTAGCATCCTCCTCCACTTCCTCTGCTGACCTCATCTCTTGGCTGACTGTGGGTTGACAGTAAGTGGGATCTCCAACCTCATCATCATCACCCTGTGTGTTATCACACCCGTCGTCCTCAGAGCCAACCTGTTCCTGCCCTGACAAAAAACTAAAGTTGTCACTCCAATCAGGTATTTGAGTCTCATCATCGTCTTCCTCATTGTCTCCAGCAACAGGAGTTACAGTTTGGGAACGAGGGTCTACATTATGGTCAGAACCTTCTGCTTCTTGTTCTGGATCCGACTCATAAAGATTCTGGGCATCAGTGCAAATCATTTCCTTGTCTGGATTCACCGAAGCACTGGAGCCGACCTCTGATTCCCAGGCTATAGTATGAGTAAACAGCTCTGCAGACTAAACCATCTCTTCTACCTCATACTCAGACGGGCAGCTGGAGATTTGGGAGCTGTGAGGAAGCAAGTGCGATTGGGGTGACACCTCTGAGGACTGAAGTATTTGTGATGTTGAAGTTGATGTGGAGGAGAGCCCACTTAAAAGAGCACTTGATATCAGTTGAAGCACCTGCTGTTTTTGTGCCTCATCTGGAATTTGTAGCGATTGGCATGGCCATAAGAAAGGGATCTTATCACATTGTCCGCTAAAAGAAGTAGACATTTTAGTTTTGCTGGAAGATGGTCTTTCTTCTGCAGATGTTACTGTTGCTTTAACACCTACTCCACGGACACAACCTTTTTTCCCCTTCCCAACACGCCTATTCCCCTTTCCACCAGCAGCAGGCCTTTTTCCACTCATTTTGGTGGTTAACTAATTCACAACTCTGGAGTTGTTTGCACAAAAAAACAATGGATGGGAACCAAGCAGAGCTGAGTGGCCAAACTGTGGTATTAGGCCAAAACTATTGTCTGGGTTAGATGCAGAAAAAAATTATATTCAGTTTGCAACCTGATGGAGGTCAGTATAGATGGACTAATGGAACAAGTCCCACACACAGCTAGAATGCCAAATATTTTTTCAGAGCTAGATGCAGAAAAAAATTATATTCAATTTGCAAACTGATGGAGGTCAGTATAGATGGACTAATAGAACAAGTCCCACACACTGCTAGAAGGCCAAATATTTTTTCAGAGCTAGATGCAGAAAAATATTATATTCAATTTGCAACCTGATGGAGGTCAGTATAGATGGACTAATAGAACAAGTCCCACACACTGCTAGAAGCCCAAATATTTTTTCAGAGGTAGATGCAGAAAAAAATTATATTCAGTTTGCAACCTGATGGAGGTCAGTATATATGGACTAATAGAACAAGTCCCACACACTGCTAGAAGGCCAAATATTTTTTCAGAGCTAGATGCAGAAAAATATTATATTCAATTCGCAACCTGATGGAGGTCAGTATAGATGGACTAATAGAACAAGTCCCACACACAGCTAAAAGCCCAAATATTTTTTCAGAGGTAGATGCAGAAAAAAATTATATTCAGTTTGCAACCTGATGGAGGTCAGTATAGATGGACTAATAGAACAATTCCCACACACTGCTAGAAGCAAAAATATTTTTTCAGAGGTAGATGCAGAAAAAAATTATATTCAGTTAGCAACCTGATGGAGGTCAGTATAGATGGACTAATCAAACAAGTCCCACACACTGCTAGAAGCCCAAACATTTTTTCAGAGGTAGATGCAGAAAAAAATTATATTCATTTTGCAACCAGATGGAGGTCAGTATTGATCGACTAATAGAACAAGTCCCACACACTGCTGGAAGGCCAAATATTTTTTCAGAGCTAGATGCAGAAAAAAATTATATTAAATTTGCAACGTGATGGAGGTCAGTATAGATAGACTAATAGATCAAGTCCCACACACTGCTAGAAGGCCAAATATTTTTTCAGAGCTAGATGCAGAAAAAAATTATATTCAATTTGCAACCTGATGGAGGTCAGTATAGATGGACTAATAGAACAAGTCCCACACACTGCTAGAAGCCCAAATATTTTTTCAGAGGTAGATGCAGAAAAAAATTATATTGAGTTTGCAACCTGATGGAGGTCAGTATAGATGGACTAATAGATCAAGTCCCACACACTGCTAGAAGGCCAAATATTTTTTCAGAGGTAGATGCAGAAAAAAATTATATTCAGTTTGCAACCTGATGGAGGTCAGTATAGATGGACTAATAGAACAAGTCCCACACACTGCAAGAAGGCCAAATATTTTTTCAGAGGTAGATGCAGAAAAAAATTATATTCAGTTTGCATCCTGATGGAGGTCAGTATAGATGGACTAATAGAACAAGTCCCACACACTGCTAGAAGGCCAAATATTTTTTCAGAGCTAGATGCAGAAAAAAATTATATTCAATTTGCAGCCTGATGGAGGTTAGTATAGATGGACTAATAGAACAAGTCCCACACACTGCTAGAAGCCCAAATATTTTTTCAGAGCTAGATGCAGAAAAATATTATATTCAATTTGCAACCTGATGGAGGTCAGTATAGATGGACTAATAGAACAAGTCCCGCACGCTGCTAGAAGGCCAAATATTTTTTCAGAGCTATATACAGAAAAAAATTATATTCAATTTGCAACCTGATGGAGGTCAGTATAGATGGACTAATAGAATAAGTCCCACACACTGCTAGAAGCCCAAATATTTTTTCAGAGGTAGATGCAGAAAAAAATTATATTCAGTTTCAACCTGATGGAGGTCAGTATAGATGGACTAATAGAACAAGTCCCACACACTGCTAGAAGGCCAAATATTTTTTCAGAGCTAGATGCAGAAAAATATTATATTCAATTTGCAACCTGATGGAGGTCAGTATAGATGGACTAATAGAACAAGTCCCACACACAGCTAGAAGCCCATATATTTTTCAGAGGTAGATGCAGAAAAAAATATATTCAGTTTGCAACCTGATGGAGGTCAGTATAGATGGACTAATAGAACAAGTCCCACACACTGCTAGGAGGCCAAATATTTTTTTCAGAGCTGGATGCAGAAAAATATTATATTCAATTTGCAACCTGATGGAGGTCAGTATAGATGGACTAATAGAACAAGTCCCACACACTGCTAGAAGCCCAAATATTTTTTCAGAGGTAGATGCAGAACAAAATTATTTTCAGTTTCCAACCTGATGGAGGTCAGTATAGATGGACTGATAGAACAAGTCCCACACACTGCTAGAAGGCCAAATATTTTTTTCAGAGCTAGATGCAGAAAAATATTATATTCAATTTGCAACATGATGGAGGTCAGTATAAATGGACTAATAGAACAAATCCCACACACTGCTAGAAGGCAAAATATTTTTTCAGAGCTAGATGTAGAAAAATATTATATTCAGTTTGCAACCTGATGGAGGTCAGTATAGATGGACTAATAGAACAAATCCCACACACTGCTAGAAGCCCAAATATTTTTTCAGAGGTAGATGCAGAAAAAAATTATATTCAGTTTGCAACCTGATGGAGGTCAGTATAGATGGACTAATAGAACAAGTCCCACACACTGCTAGAAGGCAAAATATTTTTTCAGAGCTAGATGCACAAAAATATTATATTCAGTTTGCAACCTGATGGAGGTCAGTATAGATGGACTAATAGAACAAATCCCACACACTGCTAGAAGCCCAAATATTTTTTCAGAGGTAGATGCAGAAAAAAATTATATTCAGTTTGCAACCTGATGGAGGTCAGTATAGATGGACTAATAGAAAAAGTCCCACACACTGCTATAAGCCCAAACAATTTTTCAGAGGTAGATGCAGAAAAAAATTATATTCAGTTTGCAACAGATGGAGGTCAGTATAGATGGACTAATAGAACAAGTCCCACACACTGCTGGAAGGCCAAATATTTTTTCAGAGCTAGATGCAGAAAAAAATTATATTAAATTTGCAACGTGATGGAGGTCAGTATAGATGGACTAATAGATCTAGTCCCACACACTTCTAGAAGGCCAAATATTTTTTCAGAGCTAGATGCAGAAAAAAATTATATTCAATTTGCAACCTGATGGAGGTCAGTATAGATGGTCTAATAGAACAAGTCCCACACACTGCTAGAAGCCCAAATATTTTTTCAGAGGTAGATGCAGAAAAAAATTATATTCAGTTTGCAACCTGATGGAGGTCAGTATAGATGGACTAATAGATCAAGTCCCACACACTGCTAGAAGGCCAAATATTTTTTCAGAGATAGATGCAGAAAAATATTATATTCAATTTGCAACCTGATGAAGGTCAGTATAGATGGACTAATAGAACAAGTCCCACACACAGCTAGAAGCCAAAATATTTTTTCAGAGGTAGATGCAGAAAAAAATTATATTCAGTTTGCAACCTGATGGAGGTCAGTATAGATGGACTAATAGAACAAGTCCCACACACTGCTAGAAGCCCAAATATTTTTTCAGAGGTAGATGCAGAAAAAAAATTATATTCAGTTTGCAACCTGATGGAGGTCAGTATAGATGGACTAATAGAACAAGTCCCACACAATGCTAGAAGGCCAAATATTTTTTCCGAGCTAGATGCAGAAAAATATTATATTCAATTTGCAACCTGATGGAGGTCAGTATAGATGGACTAATAGAACAAGTTCCACACACAGCTAGAAGCCCAAATATTTTTTCAGAGGTAGTTGCAGAAAAAAATTATATTCAGTTTGCATCCTGATGGAGGTCAGTATAGATGGACTAATAGAAGAAGTCCCACACACTGCTAGAAGGCCAAATATTTTTTCATTGCTAGATGCAGAAAAATATTATATTCAATTTGCAACCTGATGGAGGTCAGTACAGATGGACTAATAGAACAAGTCCCACACACTGCTAGAAGCCCAAATATTTTTTCAGAGGTAGATGCAGAAAAAAATTATATTCAGTTTGCAACCTGATGGAGGTCAGTATAGATGGACTAATAGAACAAGTCCCACACACTGCTAGAAGCCCAAATATTTTTTCAGAGGTATATGCAGAAAAAAATTATATTCAGTTTGCCACCTGATGGAGGTCAGTATAGATGGACTAATAGAGCAAGTCCCACACACTGCTAGAAGCCCAAATATTTTTTCAGAGCTAGATGCATAAAAAAATTGTATTCAATTTGCAACCTGATGGAGGTCAGTATAGATGGACTAATAGAACAAGTCCCACTCACTGCTAGAAGGCCAAATATTTTTTCAGAGCTAGATGCAGATAAAAATTATTTTGAATTTGCAACCTGATGAAGGTCAGAATAGATGGACTAATAAAACAAGTCCCATACACTGCTAGAAGGCCAAATATTTTTTCAGAGCAAGATGCAGAAAAAAATTATATTCAATTTGCAACGTGATGGAGGTCAGTATAGATGGACTAATAGAACAAGTCCCACACATAGCTAGAAGCCCAAATATTTTTTCAGAGGTAGATGCAGAAAAAAATTATATTCAGTTTGCAACCTGATGGAGGTCAGTATAGATGGACTAATAGAACAAGTCCCACACACAGCTAGAAGGCCAAATATTTTTTTAGAGCTAGATGCAGAAAAAAATTATATTCAATTTGCAACCTTATGGAGGTCAGTATAGATGGACTAATAGAATGATGCTATGCCCAAAAGGTTTTACTTCACTAGGTGCAGTAAAAAAATTGGTATTCTATACACAGGTGGTGTAGCTTGCAACACAGATAGGCTACTCCACTGACCAACACACTCTGCAATAGGTTAAAAAGGATTAGCTTTGCTAGATTTAGCCAAATGCTGTGAAAAAAACTTGCACAGCATTGGCACAGACCTGCCTTGCAAAAACTGATAGAAACTGATGTAACTTAGTCCTGAAAAGGACTGCAATTACAATTAGTCTTTACTCCCACAACCTATCTATTTAAGAGCACAGACCTGCCTGATAAAAGTCGTAGGAAATGCTGTAACCTAGTCCTTAAAAGGACTGCAATCACAACTATTCCCTACTCCCAAGCTATCTGTAGATTTGTGCGAAAATTGGCTTGAAATTAACAAGGTATAGCGCACACAGCAACAGCAGTGCCGTCTAACACGCAGCTGCAGCAGTGAGAAAATGGTGGCGACGGTGAAAATGGCTGGGTCTTATAGGGCAAGGACATGTGACATACACTGCCAATGACACATGCCCTTGCTTGTGTGAAAAAAAGCACTTCACTCCGTGTGTGCGCTGCTGATAGGCTGACAGATTGCACCTCCCCACTGTAAATGTGGGAAAGAGAAAAAAAATGGAGATCTTCATTATTCCTGCAGAGATCCATCCCCTGCCCCTCCCACCGCCCCGCTGTACACTCAAACTGCGTATTAACATAAATTTTCATCATTACTGAGAAAAAAACCAGTTATGATTTTGGTGCACGAACAGTTATCGAACATAACCTCGAACAGCCGAATTTTTTTCAAATCGTTCATGTTCGCCGAACGGCTCGAACACCGCCCAAAACAGCTCGAATTTGAGATTGGCGAACAGTTCGAGTCGAACAACGCTCATCTCTAGTAGAGGGGTCAGGCCAGATTAGGGGAACCAGTCCCTCAACTAGCGGAGAAACAGCAAGGCTCAACTAGAAACAGGAGGCTGCAGCATTTCATGTACTGCAGGCCAAAGTCCACGCCAGTCTCACAAAGAAGGTAGCCACATAGGACCCAGGGGTCGGAACAGACGTCGCCCGCCAAGGCCCGAGGATACCGGATAGAAGTGTCACTGGGTGTGAGGTGCAGGGAGAAGGCCAGAGAAGGGGGTACTGCTAAGTACTCCAGAGATATCTGGGGGAGGACTGAGCCCCTCACTGAGTACGCACAGCACGACGGGGGAGATTGCTCTGGTACCTGTAATCTGGACTGCAACAACTGTGAGTAAAGAACGTGTGACTGCATTACACGGACTCTGTGTTCATTACTGACTCCCTGTACTACAACCACCATCATCCACCCACACTGCCCTGAAGCTGCACTCTTCCTGTCTGGAGTAATAATACCATTGCTGCAAAACCACCAGCTTCAGAGGACTGTTCCGCAGCGGCGGCCCCATTGGCCACACTCCACAGGTGGCGTAGTCGGACATTATAAAACCCATATATAAAAATTACCCTTGGATTGACCGCCCTGGGTCATGGACCGGAACGCTGCCACAGTGACTACAATCCCCAGCGTCTACCGGCCCGGCTCCAGGTACCCCACGGCCCAGGGGGCGCGTCAACTTCATAGGTCCCTGATCTGAGACCACTCCTGCAGCGTGATTTACCCCACCTCTAGATCTCGTTGGCCCAGGCTATACATCAGAACGTATTGCACCAGGGCTTGTCGGTGCTGCCACAGTCGCTGTAACATGTGCAGAGTTGAATTCCACTGAGTCGGCACATCGCATTTCAGCTGGTGAACTGGCAGGCCCAACGACTTCTTTAGAGATGTAAGTCGTTGAGCTGCGGGATGCGACCGGCTGAAGTGAGCACACAGCGACCGTGCCAGCTGCAGAAGGCCATCTAGTCCGGGATAGTGGGCTAAAAATTGCTGGACAACCAGGTTCAACACGTGAGCCATACAGGGCACGTGTGCGACATTGTCCCGGCTAAGGGATGCACCCAGGTTTGCAGCATTGTCGTACACGGCCTTCCCTGGTTGCAGGTCCAGTGGAGACAACCATTCATGAAACTGGGTCTCCAGAGCTGACCACAACTTCTCAGCTGTGTGACTCACATTTCCTAGACATTTCAAAATAAACACTGCCTGATGCCGTTGAGCCCTGCTGCCAACATAGCAAGGAGGTGTGCAGGATTCCTTCTGCGCAGTTAGAAAGTGGGTGGCATTACCAGACAGGCTTTGGGTGCAGGTGGAGGACCAAGAGGAGGTTGAGGAGGCAGAAGCAGTGGAGGAACTTCTAGTTAAAGAGGATTGACGTACAACTCGTGGGGACGGCAAGACTTGGACAGCAGCCCATTGACCTGCTGTCACCATAGTTACCCAGTGCCCAGTCAGCGACATGTAACGCCCATGTCCATGCCTTCTCGCCCAAGTGTCTGTGGTGAAATGCACCCTGTCACACACAGAGTTTCTCAAAGAAGCGGTGAAGTTGTGTGCGACATGCTGGTGGAGCGCAGGCACACCTTTCTTTGAGAAGTAGTGCCGACTGGGCATCTGGTACTGGGGCACTGCGACGGACATAAGGTCTCGAAAATCCTCTGTGTCCACCAGGCGGAAAGGCAGCATTTCTGTAGCCAAGAGCTTGCAGATGGTGAAATTTAACCTCTTAGCTTTCTCATGGCTAGGAGGAAATGGTCTTTTACTTGTCCACATCTGAGGGACCGAGGGCTGGCTGTTGTGCTTAGACGGGGTTGAGTAGGGTGTCCCCGGCAAACTTGCCGGTCTGTGAGGAAGATGCAGGCGGACCTGTTAGGTTGCCTTGATCCAAAGGTGGTGCTCTCGATGTCGGAGAGCGCTCAACACCAGCTGGTGTTTCCACTTCCAAATGAAATGATGACCTGCCAATCACACTGGCTGTTGCGGGTAAAGAGGTTGCAGGTCTGCGTCCAAAAACATGTGTGACTGCTGTCCCCCCAGTCACAGAGGATGAAGAGGCCGCGGATGCACAAGATGGGGCAGACGGTGGTTGGCCCGGCCCGCTAGGCCGCTTTGTAGCACAGTGAGCTTCCCACTGCAACTTATGCTTCATATCCATGTGACGGTTCATGCATGAAGTACTCAAACTATGGATTTTTTTGGCCTCTACTTAGCTTTTGGTGACAAATATTACAGATAACACAAGTTGGGTCATCCTTTTCGATCTGAAAAAATGCCCAGGCTATGCAAGGCTTAGAGCTCATGCGACCTGAAGAGCCACTACGGCTTGTGGTCAGAGGCAGAGTTGTGGTTGAGGATGCAGTTGTTGAAGTGCTTCCAGTACTCCGTCTCTGTCCAGGAAAGCGCAACCTAACCTCGTCGTCAATAGCATCTGTGACGCCCAGCTGCACTTGGTATCACAAATCCTAGAAGAGTGCATTGAGGGAATCCTCCACAAGAGGCCTCCATAAGCATTCACACATCTCCACCTTCCACCTCAGACCAGCAGAGGGTGCCCGTTAGGGATATAAATAGGGAAGGTGGAGCTAGGCAGTTCAGTTCCTCTGAAGAGTTACTGCAGTAGAGAAGCCTAAGAGAGGTCAGTCTGCAGTGGAGCTCAGTCTAGTCTAGAGAACTCAGCTAATAGTTCAGCAGTGGAGCATAAGGCTCCTGTTAGCTAGATTCAGGGAGCCCAGTTAGAGCTTAAGGTGTGCCGGGGCCATAAGATCGGTGAAGCACGGCAAGCTGCCGTTAGTGTGTATAGCCTAGTGAGGGCCCGAGTAGGCCGAAGGCGAGTGGAGAGTTAGTACATAGGGGGCAGAGGATCTTAACCAGCTCACCCCGAAGCATTTACCGGACACCGGATCTGAGCTTACCGGGATCTCTATGACCCAGTAAGGCATAAACGGAATCCCTGGAGAACTACAAGTCCCAGGATCGCTAAGGTGCTGATACGTAACAGAGCCAGGAGACACTTAGGCCCCGCATACTGGGAGCGTGAACTACAAGACAAGGCCCTACCACAAGGTCAGCCAGCGCAGGACAGAGACAAAGGTAGGCCTAGCTCCAGGCGGGTCAGAAACTTACTACGCAGAGGCAAGAAACAGGAGGCCCTACACCCGCTCATTGGGGAGGATCCTGATATGCACCCTTCACCCTACAGTGCTCCGGGATGTGCTTGAATTTCCACCAGTAAAAGGTACTGAAATGACTACCGTGTCCGTTCTCGTTCTTGCTCTGACCCATCTGGGTCTCGCCTGTCCTGCATTCCCCCTGCATATGCTTTTCTGAGGCCTAGCTCCACCTGTGGGGAGCTATACCATCGAGCTGCCTTATCACCGGCCTCAGTGGACTGCTGCAGCGCTCGTGCTTCTCACCAGATACCACAGGTGGTGTTAACAATTATCCACCCTTTTAAAGAGTGACCCCAGGGTACGGGCCCGGGAGCCGACCACCGCGACATCCTAAAGGCCAGGCAAAGGCCCGGGTACCGAGTCATCCCCATCGCCTGGGCTAGTCACATCCTCCTCCACCTCCTCTGCTGACCTCATCGACTGGCTGACTGTGGGTTGACAGTAAGTGGGATCTCCAGCCTCGTCATCATCACCCTGTGTGTTCTCACACCCGTCGTCCTCAGAGCCAACCTCTTCCTGCCCTGACCGAAAAGTCAAGTTGTCGCTCCAATCAGGTATTTGAGTCTCATCATCATCTTCATCATTGTCTCCACCAACAGGAGTTACAGTTTGGGAACGAGGGTCTACATTATGCTCAGAACCTTCTTCATCTGGTCCTGGATCCGACTCATAAAGATTCTGGGCATCAGTGCAGATCATTTCCTCATCTGGATAAACAGAAGCTCTTGAGCAGACCTCCGTTTCCCAGGCTATAGTATGAGTAAACAGCTGTGCAGACTCAACCATCTGTGTTACCCCATAATCAGACGGGCAGCTGGAGACTAGGGAGCTGTGAGGAAGCAAGTGCGATTGGGGTGACACCTCTGAGAACTGGAGTATTTGTGATGTTGAAGTTGAGGTGGAGGAGAGCCCATTTGAAGGAGCACTTGATATCCGTTGAAGCACCAGCTGTTTTTATGCCTCATCTGAAATTTGTAGCGATGGGCATGTCCGTAAGATAGGGATCATATCACATTGTCCGCGAAAAGAAGTAGACATCTTAGTTTGGCTGGAAGATGGTCATTCTTCTGCAGATGTTACTCCCCCCCACCGCGGGGGGGCTCGACCCACCAGCAGACAGGCACCAGTATTGGGAGAGGGGGGCTGGCCGTCAGGGTCCACCGCGGCTCTGGCACAAACCCGGCGACACGGAGGTCGAACAGGCAGGAACAGACTGGCCGTGTCGGCTTCGCACTCCAGCATAGTCCCTCTGCCCACTCGCGCCCGTAACCACAAAGGGATGCGCAAGTGGCTTTTCTTCCCAGGGCTGTTCCCCGCCCAGCAGGAACATGGGGGAGCTCAGGTCGGCCTTCCACTGTACTCCCTTACCTCCCTCGCCCTCTTTTCTTCTTCCGTTCTCCATCCAACCCCTCGGCTCTGTGGTGTCCGCTCTCCCTCCAGCTCTCTCCTTCTCATAGGTGGACTACCGCGTCTATTCACACTGTGGCGAATCTTTTTGGGCCCAGGCATAAGAAGTTGTCGAGATATTCGTGATCAGAAATGCGAGCATTCTTTCTTAAAATCTGCAAAAATCGGTAACATTCTGCGAAAAAGTGTGAGAAAATTATTGCAGTGCGACTAAAGTGTTTTTAACACTTTGCCTAGCATACTGCTTGTGTATGATGAGTGGGGGGACGTGTTTGATGAAGGGAGGGGCGGGAGGGAGAGCCGACAGAAGCTGAGAGCAGCGCCGTACTTCTAATTTTTTTTCCCTAACTTTATGTGTGCAAATTGCGGTTAGCCAATCAGGGCACAGGAAGCATCCACATTGTCCATTTCAGCAGCTTGCGTAATTGGCTGCTGAAATCACATGTCCTCTCTATATAAAGAGAGGACATGTTTTGTGAGCGCCGTTTTCTGCTTATAAGTGGTCAAAGACGCAGCTGCTGGACACTGCTACTGCATAGAGAGAGATTTTAGCTAGATAGATAGGCGGTTGCTTCTAACTCAGATAGTTTAGATAACCAGTGTCCTGTTTGTTTGTGAAATCAACCTTCCAGCAGAGTTTTTTTTCTTGTGCCATTACTGAGGTCCACACTAAGAAAGCAGGGCACATGTCATAGAACTCTGTTGTGCACTGCTTCTATTGTGCTCCATACATGAGTATCCCATAAAAAAATATATTTTTTCACTTGCTAATGTGATACAGCAAGCCCTACTAGCCCACCTGGTCATTTTGTGGGGTTGAAATTCAGCTGTATGCAGAGCTCTTGAGTGCAGAGTACAAAAATTTATTTTTTTCATTTGATAATGTGATAGCGCAAGCTATAGTAGCCCACTTTGTTATTTTTGGGGGGTGAAATAAAGCTGCATGCACAGTAAAAATATATATATTTTTTCTGTTGCTAGCCAGAGTACAAAAAATATTTTTTTTCTGTGACAAACGTGATGCAGTCTGCTATAAGCCACCTAGTCCTTTTGTGGTATTGAAATTAAGCTGTGTGTAGACTGAGTAAACAAACTTTTTTTTTCTGTTGCTAGCAAGAGTAAAAAATATTTTTTTTGTGACAAACAAGATAAAGTACGTCATATGTCACCTTGTCATTTAGCGGTGAAATTAAGCTGTATGCAGTATGCAGAGTAAAAAAATCTATTTTTTTCTGTGACTAACATAATACAGTAGGGTAGATCTGAGTTTGAAATATCTTTAAGCATATATTCTATGTTATACAGTCCTCATCCACATAAATCCAAAAGAACAAAATAGTTGGTGACCAGATATACCTTATTAAATAAAGAACCTATAAATGTGACTCATGGTCAGTATAAAATGAACATTTATTGAAAAATTCATAAAAACACATAAACGACAGTAATACAAAAGAGGAAAAATGTAAACAGAAAAATGGGCATCTGAGGGTAGGTAAAGGCATAAACGGACATATAAAGTCATGTACAAAAAACACACAATGACCAAAGCCAGCCTAAGTAAAGACACATATGGAAACTATCATTTGGGTAAAGTGCAAAGTGCAACAAGAATGTCCCAAGTGGGTAAGTACTAAAACTACTAGAGAAAAGGTAAGTGAATGAATAAAAAAGAAGGCTGCTGCAAAGGTCAGAGGTACTGGAAGAATGACAAGAGAGTATCAAATAGGCTACCTGAAAGTCCCTCAGAGTCCACACAGGTCCGACGCGCGTTTCGCCGTAGGCTTTTACCAGGATAAAGAAAAAGGGGGTAAGGGGGAGGTATATATAAGACAGTTGGCCAATGAGGAGAGGGATATAGAAATATGAGCATAGCGCTATGCAGAAAGAGCGCCAAGCAGCGATCTGTTAGAAGACTGCGTCTCATTAGAGCGCAGTCCATCTACAGCATCGGTGCTGGCGTGCGTGTCACGTTGGAACGCAAAGGCGCCCGGAAATGACGTAAGCAGAACATCCGGGATGCATGTTGGAACGCAAACTGGAAGAGGGGTAATGAGAATCTCCGGGATTGTGGTGACGAAGAGGGGAGGAGGGAATAACTACAGGAGGCTCATGCGTGCCACCATGGAACGCAAGGAAACAGTGATACAGGTAAGTATAGAAGAAGAAGTGTATACAGTCATGGCCAAAAGTATTGAGAATGAGACAAATAGTAATTTTTCCAAAGTTTACTGCTTCATTTTTTGTAATGGCAATTTGCATATGCTCCTGAATGTCAAAGAGTGATCAGCTTAACAGCAATTACTGTACTTGCAAAGTCAATATTTGCCCAGAAAATGAACTTTAACCCCCAAAACACATTTCAACATCATTGCAGTCCTGCCTTAAAAGGAGCAGCTAACATGGTTTTAGTGATTGATCCATTAACACAGGTGTGGGTGTTGATGAGGACAGGGCTGGCGATCAATCAGTCATGATTAAGTAAGAATGACATCACTGGACACTTTAAAAGGAGGCTGGTTCTTGGTATCATTGTTTCTCTTCAGTTAACCATGGTTATCTCTAAAGAAACACGTGTAGCCATCATTGCACTGCACAAAAAAGGCCTAACAGGGAAGAGTATCGCAGCTACAAAGATTGCACCTCAGTCAACAATCTATCGCATCATCAAGAACTTCAAGGAGAGAGCTTCCATTGTTGTCAAAAAGGCTCCAGGGCGCCCAAGAAAGACCAGCAAGCGCCAGGACCGTATCTTAAAACTGTTTCAACTGCGGGATCGGACTACCAGCAGTGCCGAGCTTGCTCAGGAATGGCAGCAGGCTGGTGTGAGTGCTTCTGCACGCACTGTGAGGCGGAGACTCTTTGAGCAAGGGCTGGTTTCAAGGAGGGCAGCAAAGAAGCCACTTCTCTCCAGAAAAAACATCAGGGACCGACTGATATTCTGCAAAAGGTACAGGGAGTGGACTGCTGAGGACTGGGGCAAAGTCATTTTCTCTGATGAATCCCCTTTTCGATTGTTTGGGACATCTGGAAAACAGCTTATTCGGAGAAGAAGAGGTGAGCGCTACCACCAGTCTTGTCTCATGCCAACTGTAAAGCATCCTGAAACCATTCATGTGTGGGGTTGCTTCTCAGCCAAGGGAATCGGCTCACTCACAATCTTGACTAAAAACACAGCCATGAATAAAGAATGGTACCAGAATGTCCTCCAAGAGCAACTTCTCCCAACCGTCCAAGAGCAGTTTGGCGCCCAACAATGCCTTTTCCAGCATGATGGAGCACCTTGCCATAAAGCAAAGGTGATAACTAAATGGCTCATGGAACAAAACATAGAGATTTTGGGTCCATGGCCTGGAAACTCCCCAGATCTTAATCCCATTGAGAACTTGTGGTCAATCATCAAGAGACGGGTGGACAAACAAAAACCAACAAATTCTGGCAAAATGCAAGCATTGATTATGCAAGAATGGACTGCTATCAGTCAGGATTTGGTCCAAAAGTTGATTGAGAGCATGCCAGGGAGAATTACAGAGGTCTTGAAGAAGAAGGGGCAACACTGCAAATATTGACTTGCTGCATTAACTCATTCTAACTGTCAATATAACCTATTGGTACTCATAATATGATTGCAATTATATTTCTGTATGTGATATAAACATCAGACAAACACTAATAAAAACCAGAGGCCAGCAGATGATGTGAAAATATAATTTTGGTGTCATTCTCAAAACTTTTGGCCATGACTGTATATAGAAGAAAAAGAGAGCGTGAACAAAACAGAAAAAGTAAAATAGGAAATCAAAAGAAAGGAGTAATAATAATGAGAATGAAAAGCTGCAAAAAATGAAGAAATAAAAAAATAATAATAATAAGAAAAAGAAAATTATATAATATATGAAAATAAAAAATAATAAATAATAATTAGAGATGAGCGTTGTTCTACTCGAACTGTTCGCCAATCTCAAATTCGAGCTGTTTTGGGCGGTGTTCGAGCCGTTCGGCGAACACAAACGATTTGAGAAAAATTCGGCTGTTCGAGGTTATGTTCGATAACTGTTCGTGCACCAAAATCATAACTGGATTTTTTCTCAGTAATGATGAAAATTAATGTTTATCCGCAGTTTGAGTGTACAGCGGGGCGGGGGGAGGGGCAGGGGATGGATCTCTGCAGGAACAATGAAGATCTCCATTTTTTTTTCTCTTTCCCGCATTTACAGTGAGGAGGTGCAATCTGTCAGCCTATCAGCAGTGCACAGACGCAGCGAAGTGCTTTGTTTCACACAAGCAAGGGCATGTGTCATTGGCAGTGTATGTCACATGTCCTTGCCCTATAAGACCAAGCCATTTTCCCCGTCGCCACCATTTTCTCACTGCTGCAGCTGCGTGTTAGACGGCACCGCTGTTGCTGTGTGCGCTATACCTTGTTAATTTCAAGCCAATTTTCGCACAAATATACAGATAGCTTGGGAGTAGGGAATAGTTGTGATTGCAGTCCTTTTAAGGACTAGGTTACAGCATTTCCTACGACTTTTATCAGGCAGGTCTGTGCTCTTAAATAGATAGATTGTGGGAGTAAAGACTAATTGTAATTGGAGTCCTTTTCAGGACTAGGTTACATCAGTTCCTATCAGTTTTTGCCAGGCAGGTCTGTGCCAGTGCTGTGCAAGTTTTTTTCACAGCATTTGGCTGAATCTAGCAAAACTAATCCTTTTTGGCCTATTGCAGAGTGTGTTAGTCAGTGGAGTAGCCTATCTGTGTTGCAAGATATACCACCTGTGTATAGAATACCAATTTTTTTACTGCACCTAGTGAAGTAAAATCTTTTGGGCATAGCATCATTCTATTAGTCCATCTATACTGACCTCCATCAGGTTGCAAACTGAATATAATTTTTTTCTGCATCTAGCTCTGAAAAAATATTTGGGCTTCTAGCAGTGTGTGGGACTTGGTCTATTAGTCCATCTATACTGACCTCCATCAGGTTGCAAATTAAAAATAATTTTTTTCTTCATTTAGCTCTGAAAAAATATTTGGGCTTCTTGCAGTGTGTGGGACTTGTTCTATTAGTCCTTCTATACTGACCTCCAGCAGGTTGCAAATTGAATATAATTTTTTTCTGCATCTAGCTCTGAAAAAATATTTGGGCTTCTAGCGGTGTGTGGGACTTGGTCTATTAGTCCATCTATACTGACCTCCATCAGGTTGCAAATTAAAAATAATTTTTTTCTGCATCTAGCTCTGAAAAAATATTTGGGCTTCTAGCAGTGTGTGGGACTTGGTCTATTAGTCCATCTATACTGACCTCCATCAGGTTGCAAATTAAAAATAATTTTTTTCTTCATTTATCTCTGAAAAAATATTTGGGCTTCTAGCAGCGTGTGGGACTTGTTCTATTAGTCCATCTATACTGACCTCCATCAGGTTGCAAATTAAAAATAATTTTTTTCTGCATCTAGCTCTGAAAAAATATTTGGGCTTCTAGCAGTGTGTGGGACTTGGTCTATTAGTCCATCTATACTGACCTCCATCAGGTTGCAAATTAAAAATAATTTTTTTCTGCATCTAGCTCTGAAAAAATATTTGGGCTTCTAGCAGTGTGTGGGACTTGGTCTATTAGTCCATCTATACTGACCTCCATCAGGTTGCAAATTGAATAAAAAAATTTTCTGCATCTAGCTCTGAAAAAATATTTGGGCTTCTAGCGGTGTGTGGGACTTGGTCTATTAGTCCATCTATACTGACCTCCATCAGGTTGCAAATTAAAAATAATTTTTTTCTGCATCTAGCTCTGAAAAAATATTTGGGCTTCTAGCAGTGTGTGGGACTTGGTCTATTAGTCCATCTATACTGACCTCCATCAGGTTGCAAATTAAAAATAATTTTTTTCTTCATTTAGCTCTGAAAAAATATTTGGGCTTCTAGCAGTGTGTGGGACTTGTTCTATTAGTCCTTCTATACTGACGTCCAGCAGGTTGCAAATTGAATATAATTTTTTTCTGCATCTAGCTCTGAAAAAATATTTGGGCTTCTAGCGGTGTGTGGGACTTGGTCTATTAGTCCATCTATACTGACCTCCATCAGGTTGCAAATTAAAAATAATTTTTTTCTGCATCTAGCTCTGAAAAAATATTTGGGCTTCTAGCAGTGTGTGGGACTTGGTCTATTAGTCCATCTATACTGACCTCCATCAGGTTGCAAATTAAAAATATTTTTTTTCTGCATCTAGCTCTGAAAAAATATTTGGGCTTCTAGCAGTGTGTGGGACTTGGTCTATTAGTCCATCTATACTGACCTCCATCAGGTTGCAAATTGAATAAAAAAATTTTCTGCATCTAGCTCTGAAAAAATATTTGGGCTTCTAGCGGTGTGTGGGACTTGGTCTATTAGTCCATCTATATTGACCTCCATCAGGTTGCAAATTAAAAATAATTTTTTTCTGCATCTAACCCAGCCAATAGTTTTGGCCTAATACCACAGTTTGGCCACTCAGCTCTGCTCGGTTACCATCCATTGTTTTTTTGTGCAAACAACTCCAGAGTTGTGAATTAGTTAACCACCAAAATGAGTGGAAAAAGGCCTGCTGCTGGTGGAAAGGGGAATAGGCGTGTTGGGAAGGGGAAAAAAGGTTGTGTCCGTGGGGTAGGTGCAGAAGAAAGACCATCTTCCAGCCAAACTAAAATGTCTACTTCTTTTAGCGGACAATGTGATGAGATCCCTTTCTTACGGCCACGCCAATCGCTTCAAATTCCAGATGAGGCACAAAAACAGCAGGTGCTTCAACGGATATCAAGTGCTCCTTTAAGTGGGCTCTCCTCCACATCAACTTCAACATCACAAATACTCCAGTCCTCAAAGGTGTCACCCAAATCGCACTTGCTTCCTCACAGCTCCCAAATCTCCAGCTGCCCGTCTGAGTATGAGGTAGAACAGATGGTTGAGTCTGCAGAGCTGTTTACTCATACTATAGCCTGGGAATCAGAGGTCGACTCCAGCGCTTCTGTGAATCCAGACGAGGAAATGATCTGCACTGATGCCCAGAATCTTTATGAGTCGGATCCAGGACCAGACGCAGAAGGTTCTGACCATAATGTAGACCCTCATTCCCAAACTGTAACTCCTGTTGGTGGAGACAATGAGGAAGACGATGATAAGACTCAAATACCTGATTGGAGCGACAACTTTAGTTTTTTGTCAGGGCAGGAACAGGTTGGCTCTGAGGACAACGGGTGTGATAACGCACAGGGTGATGATGATGAGGTCGGAGATCCCACTTACTGTCAACCCACAGTCAGCCAAGAGATGAGGTCAGCAGAGGAGGTGGAGGAAGATGCTAGTGACGACGAGGTCAGGTTGCGCCTTCCTGGACAGAGACGTAGTACTGGAAGCACGTCAACAACTGCATCCTCAAACACAACTCTGCCTCTCACCACAAGTCGTGGTGGCTCTTCAGGTCGCATGGGTGCTAAGCCTTGCATAGCCTGGGCATTTTTTCAGATCGATAAAGATGACCCAACTCGTGTTATCTGTAACATTTGTCAGCAAAAGCTAAGTAGAGGCCAAAAAATACATAGTTTGAGTACTTCATGCATGAACCGGCACATGGACATGAAGCATAAGTTGCAGTGGGAAGCTCAGTGTGCTACAATGCGGTCTAGCCGGCCGGGCCAACCACCGTCTGCCATATCTTGTGCATCCGCGGCTTCTTCATCCTCTGTGACTGGGGGGACAGCAGTCACACCTGTTTTGGGGCGCAGACCTGCCACCTCTTTACCCGCAACAGCCAGCGTGATTGGCAGGTCATCATTTTCTTTGGAGGTGGTAACACCAGCTGGTCTTGAGCGCTGTCCGACATCGATAGCACCACCTTTGGATCAAGGCAACCTAACATGTCCGCCTGCATCTTCCTCACAGACCGGCAGTTTGCCGGGGACACCCTTATCAACCCCGTCTAAGCACAATAGCCAGCCCTCGGTCCCTCAGATGTGGACAAGTAAAAGACCATTTCCTCCTAGCCATGATAAAGCTAAGAGGTTGAATTTCACCATCTGCAAGCTCTTGGCTACAGAAATGCTGCCTTTCCGCCTGGTGGACACAGAGGATTTTCGAGACCTTATGTCCGTCGCAGTGCCCCAGTACCAGATGCCCAGTCGGCACTACTTCTCAAAGAAAGGTGTGCCTGCGCTCCACCAGCATGTCGCACACAACATCACCGCTTCTTTGAGAAACTCTGTGTGTGACAGGGTGCATTTCACCACAGACACTTGGACGAGTAGGCATGGACAGGGGCGTTACATGTCGCTGACTGGGCACTGGGTAACTATGGTGACAGCAGGACAAGGGGCTGCTGTCCAAGTCTTGCCGTCCCCACGAGTTGTGCGTCAATCCTCTTTATGTCATTTTTCCTCCACTGCTTCTGCCTCCTCAACCTCCTCTCGGTCTTCCACCTGCACCCAAAGCCTGTCTGGTCATGCCACAAGCTTTCTAACTGCGCAGAAGGGATCCTGCACACCTCCTTACTATGCTGGCAGTAGGGCTCAACGTCATCAGGCGGTTTTTACATTGAAATGTCTGGGAAATGTGAGTCACACAGCTGAGGAGTTGTGGTCAGCTCTGGAGAACCAATTTCATGAATGGTTGTCTCCACTGGACCTGAAACCAGGGAAGGCCGTGTGCGACAATGCTGCAAACCTGGGTGCGGCCCTTCGCCGGGGCAATGTCACACACGTGCCTTGTATGGCTCACGTGTTGAACCTGGTTGTCCAGCAATTTTTAGCCCACTATCCCAGACTAGATGGCCTTCTGCAGAGGGCACGGTCGCTGTGTGCTCACTTCCGCCGTTCGCATCCCGCAGCTCAGCGACTTACATCTCTACAGAAGTCGTTGGGCCTGCCACTTCACCGGCTAAAATGCGATGTGCCTACCCGGTGGAATTCAACTCTGCACATGTTGCAGCGACTGTGGCAGCACCGACAAGCCCTGGTGCAATACGTTCTGACGTATAGCCTGGGCCAACGAGATTCAGAGGTGGGGCAAATCACGCTGGAGGAGTGGTCTCAGATCAGGGACCTATGCACCCTTCTGCACAGTTTTGAAATGGCGACGAAGATGTTTAGTGCTGACGATGCCATTATCAGCATGACTATTCCGGTGATTTACATGCTGGAGCACATGTTAAACAGAATTCGGAGTCAGGTGGTGGCACAAGAGGAGGTGGAGGAAGTAGAGGAGGAGGAGTTGTATGCGGAAGGGCTAACATCTGCAAGGTCCAGACGGTCGGCAGCACCAAGGCGGCAGGCATGTGAGGGTGGGGGAGATGATTTTACCAGGGCGCATGGTAGCAGCCAAACTAGTGAGGAAGGTGCAGGAGCCCAGGAAGAAGTGGAGGACGAACTGATGGAAGACTCATCAGATGAGGGAGACCTTGATCACATTTCTGTTGTGCGAGGTTGGGGGGAGAGGACAGAGGAAGGAACCATGATTGCTACCTCGCCACCAACACAACAGGGACTTGGTGCTCCTGGATGCGCAACACACATGAGTGCCTTCTTGCTGCACTACCTGCAACATGACCCTCGAATTGTGAGAATTAGAAATAATCCTGACTACTGGGTTGCCACACTGTTAGATCCCCGGTACAAAAGTAAATTTGCAGAAATTATTCCTGCCATAGAAAGGGATGCACGCATGCAGGAGTATCAGCAGAGACTGTTGCAGAATCTTACATGTGCTTTTCCACAAAATACCAGTGGTGCACGTAGTGAATCTCACAGTTCCAACTTGCCAACCGTGGGACCGTCAAGTGTTCAGCACTCAAACCGTAACAGAACCACAGTATCTGCTGGTAACATCAATTTTGCGGAATCATTTCACCACTTTTTTAGCCCATCCTTTGCAAGGCCACAGGAGACAAGAAGTCTGACACATAGTCAACGCCTAGAGACGATGGTACAGGAGTATCTCCAAGTAAACATTGAAGCCACGACTGTGTCACTGGACCCTTGCTCTTTTTGGGCTTCCAATCTGGATAAATGGCCGGAGCTAGCCACTTACGCCTTGGAGATCTTGTCATGCCCCGCAGCCAGCTTTCTGTCTGAACGTGTGTTCAGCGCTGCTGGTGGTGTGCTGACAGATAAGCGCACGCGGCTCTCCACTGATAATGTAGACAGACTCACGTTCATAAAGATGAACAAATCATGGATCCGAAACGACTTTTCTACCCCTGTGTCATCCTGGGGAGAGTAAAAGCTTGATGATTGGTTAAAATCACCCTACCAACCGTTTTAAGCTTTCAAATTACTAATCATGTTTATCTGTATCTTGACTGGAAAATAATTTGGGCTTTGTAGCAGTGTGCAGCACTGATCCTATTAGGCCATCTATAATAAGCTTCACCAGATTTAAAATTAAAAATAATTTTTAGCTGCATCTAGCCCGGAAAATAATTTTGGGGCTCCGAGATGCGCAAGACACATAAGTGCCTTCTTGCTGCACTACCTGCAGCATGACCCTCATATTGTCAGAATTCGAAGTAATCATGACTACTGGGTTGCCACACTCTTAGATCCCCCAAACTTTTCGATCAACCTTTTCATTTTAATAAAGACCAAAAAAATGGTCATTTTTGAAATTATAAGCATTAGCAGGTTGTTAGAAACTGAAATCAAACAATTTTCAACTCAAAACTTTATTCTAGGTGATGTTACATTTTCACATAGGACCCCTTGTTCGAAAGGAGCTTCTGAACTCTCTCGTCCATTGAATTTGTCAGGTTTTGGATGGTTTCTGCTTCAATTGTTTTGCATGAGGACAGAATACCCTCCCAGAGCTGTTGCTTAGATGTGAACTGCCTCCTGCCATCATAGACACTCCTTTTAATGATGCTCCAAAGGTTCTGAATGGGGTAGAGGTCAGGGGAGCATGGGGGTCACACCATAAGTTTGTCCCCTTTTATGCCCATATCAGCCAGAGATGCAGATGTTTTATGTGCAGCATGAGATGGTGCATTATCATGCAGAAAAATGATCTTGCTGTGAAATACACGGTTCTTCTTCTTGAACCATGGCAGGAAGTGCTGTTTGAGAAAATCCACATACATTATGCAGTTCATCTTTAGCGCCTTCAGGGATCCTAAAGGGGCCGACAATCTCTCTCCCCATGATTCCAGCCCAAAACATTACTCCACCTCCTCCTTGTTGGCGCTGTAGCCGTGTTTGCGTGGGGTGTCCATCAACCAGCCATCCTCCACTCCATTCATCTGGACCATCGAGCGCTGCACGGCACTCATCCGTGAACAAAACAGTTTTGAAATCAGTCTTCATGTAATGTTTGGCCCACTGGAGCCGTTTCTGCTTGAGTGAAGTGGATAGAGGAGGTCGACAGGATGGCATATGCACAGCTGCAAACCTCTGAAGGACCCTGCATCTTGTTGTTCGGGGGACGTTGGAGGCACAAGCAGCTTCAAAAACTTGTCTGCTGCTATGACAAGGCTTTTTTGCCGCTGCTGTTTCAACCTGACGTAATTGCCTGTAGGAAAGAGTCCTCAATTTGCCCTTATCAGCACGCACACGTGTGTACTGTGAATCAGCTACATACTTCTTGATTGCCAAGACACTTCATCCTGATCATCGCACAATGTTGATTGTAGTCATGCCTTGACCTAAACACTCCACAATTTGTTGCTTCTCAGCAGCCGACACATCCTTTTTCTTTCCCATTTTGGCAGAAAATGTAGGCTGCTTAATAATGTGAGAGAGCCTTCTTAAGTAGTCTTGCCTTTCATTGGACACACCTGCCAAACTAATTAGCACAGGTGTCTGCAATTGCTTACAGTGATATAAAGAGCCCTGACACACATCACCATCAATGAGTTTAACTGACAAACAAACAAATTCTTCCCTTATCACTCCTAAACACTTTTTGCATAATAATTTGGAACGCGGTGTACATGTGCTTTTCCACAAAACACCAGTGGTTCACGTAGTGAATCTTACAGTTCTAACTTGCCAACCGTGGTCTGTATGGAATTGTTCAATAAAGGGCCCAAAATTAAGATAACATAGATGGGAGAGGTCTCTATGAATAGGAATTCCTAAGTATTTCATACCCTGTGAGGGCCAGGCAAAGGGAAAGTTGGACTGGATGGAATCCTATATGGATTTAGGGAGGGAGACATCGAGGGCCTCAGACTTCGCTGCATTGATTTTAAAATTTTACCATGTAACAAAGTGATCTATTTCAGCCATAACAGCAGGGATGGATATATGTGATTGAGTGATATATACTAGGACATCATCAGCAAATAGAGAGCACTTGTACTCGGTGCCTCCCACCTCAATCCACCTAATATTGGGGTTATGGCGAATTGATGAGAGCAGGTGCTCCGTCACTAGGATGTATAAGAGAGGGGACAGAGGACATCCCTGCCTTGTCCCATTGGTGATTGTGAAAGGTGATGAAAATGTTCTGACGCAACCCCTGGGCCTTGGGACACCCGGAGCCGGACCCTTTTTGGTGGATGCTGGTGGTTGTAGTCTTCGTGGCGGCGATCCGGTTCCGTGGCTCAGGGCGGTCAAACCAGTGGCGGAACTATTTATGTGGTTTTGATGTTTAAATGTCCGACTACGCCACCCGTGGATTGCGGTCAGAGTGAACCGCCGCTACAGGGCAGACCGCTAAGGCTGGTGTTGTGGGTGCAGCAGAGCGTAGCATAACTCCCCACGGGAGGAGTATAGCCTCAGGGCAGTGTATGCGGAGGATGGGGGTGATGGTGCAGGGCAGCAGCAGTAACGACACGGAGTCAGTGATGCAGTTCAGGGCCTTTACTCACAGTTCTTATTATCCAGACCACGTCTGCAGGTAACGGCTGCCCACGTCGTACTGTGCTCACCAGGTGAGGGGCTCAGACAACTCCCAGATAACTTTGGAGCGCTTCACAGGACCCCCTTTGTGTGTCCTTTGTCTGGCCTTTCTTACCAACACTTCTGTCCGGCTGCCTCGGGCCTCCTCTTGGTAAACTTGGCGCCAGTTTCCCTGACCCTATGTGGTGCCTTCCTAGCGGGTGGAGCAAGGGGCTGCGCCACATAAAATGTCAGAGCCTCCGGTTTCTAGCTGAAGGTCGTTTCCTGCCTCCACTAGATCGGGGACCGGTCTCCCCCTTTGGCCTGACCCCTCCACGCAGGTGGATTCGGGCGTGCGGTGGCGACTCGCCTGTCCGCACCCCTGGGATCCCTTCATTCCTCGTTCCTGGAGCCTTCTCCGCTCCTCTTCCTTCCTTCTACCTCTTGCAGGCCTGGGCCTCTGTTACTAGGCCCGCCTCCGGAGCAGAGCTCATGCAGAGCCCCTGCTCCCTGCCACTTCTGCTCAGACTTCTCTGCACTGAACTAAGATGGTGCCCACCTTTTATACTCCCTTCTCAATGCACCCAGGAACTGCTTCCTCCCTGCTCCTGCACTGCAGGGTTCCCCTTCCTCAGTGTTCCCTCCCCCCACTCCAGCCAGGGACAGGGACTGTCGTGCCCATCTCAGGGGCATATTGGTCGCCCTGCCTTATGGCAATGTGGTGTAATGCATGCAGGTGTCGGGTCCTGATCCACACTCCATCCTTATCTGAGAGTGAGATATCACACCTCTGGGTGAGGTGCAATACGTCTGTAGCAACCGAGCCCTCGGTGCTACAGTTCCATTTATCTTCAGCCTAGGTGACGTATTGTGATACAGGGCCGTGATTTTGGCTATAAAAGGGTCCCCTAGACCCCTACCCCAAGCTTTTTAAGAGAATCATATATGGCGTGCCAGGAGACTCTATGGAATGCTTTCTCAGCATCCAACGAGAGTATCTACTTACAAATTTTTAACTGCATCTAGCCCAGGAAATACTTTGTGCCTAGTAGCAGTGTCTGCTAGTCAGCGGATTATCCCGGCTGTTAAGCAAGCTACACCACCTGTAGTTTGGACACTTAATTTTTTCAAAGGAAATGCTTCGGGACCACGGGATACTTAGTGAAGAGCATCAGGAGGCACCCCAAGGCATAGGGGCTGGGACTGGCACTAGGATGCCTTGCGGTGGACAGCCGAGCTCGATCCTTATAAAAGCTTTTTAACTGCAGCAGCTTTAGTGGACGCTACTGGAGCTGGAATTACGCGGCTGCTGGCATGAGACTTGCCCTCCAATAGATCCTTGTAAATGGATTTAAAGTGTATTCATTCAAATTAGAGGGACAATTTAAATTAAAAAGCTTAGAGCTGCCTCCACCACAGGGGGGCTCTCTCGACCCACCAGCGGACAGGCACCAGTATTGGGAGAGGGGGGCTGGCCGTCAGGGTTCACCGCGGCTCTGGCACAAACCCGGCGACACGGAGGTGGCACGGGCAGGAGCGGACTGGCCGTCTCGGCTTCTCACTTTTTGGATTATAGAAGGGCATGACATGCCTATATCTGTGTCTCCCCCTCCTTTTACTCCTCCACCTCTTTTCTTTTCGCATGGCTATATGTACTTGTCACTTTTCCATGTGTTAGTTGTGTCTTCTGAGCAGTTTGTCAGCTTTTGGACACCTTTGAAGGTGTTTTCTATGTGTTTCTATGTGTTTTTGTTTGCCTGCCATTGGTTTTAACGGTGTTCGAAGGTGTTCGACGAACAGTTCGACGAACAGTTCGGCGAACACACGGGTGTTCGACGAACCGAACCGAACTCGAACACTACGGGGGTGGCTCAACACTAATAATAATAAATGATGAATAAGAAAAATGTGAAAATGTGCACGTGTATACATGTGAAGATAATACATGAAAAAATACGATGAAAGAATAAATGAATAAAAAGAGGTAACAGTATACATATAGTGAATATTATACCCACAAAAAATAAGAACAAGGAATTATCGTGATAATCAAGTCTGCAAAAAGAGCATTGAAAATAAATATGAAAAGATAAGGTGAAAAAAATATATATAGGTGAGAGTGTTCATAACAAATGCTGTATATCCATATCATGACACGTATTCAGTCCATCCCAAAGTGTATTTCAAAGTACAGCGTAATGGTATATTTTCTTCTCTTCAACTCATGGCCAAAAGGAGACTCCTCAGGAAATACATTAGATAGGCAAAAGAACTAATAAGCAAAAGAAAAATAAATAAATAACAAGCAATAAAAACATCATAAGAACAATAAAAAATATTTTAGACCGATAAAAATGGTGATAAGCAGAAAAATTACCAAGAGACAACAACAAGGAAGCAATAAAGAAAAAAAGAAATAAAGAAAACTGGGAGAGGAGAATGCTGAGATACAGAAAAAAGCGGAAAAAGGGGGGAGGGGGAAGGGAAGGTTAAGGGGGAGAGGAAAGGGGGGGGAAGAAAAAGGGGGTTTAAAGAAAGGGGACGAAGCTATTAGATTCGTTAAGGCCTTGGGGTACCATGGTATTAAGAGTAAAAATTCATTTCACTTCTTTTTGGGCCAAGACCTTTTTCCAATTTCCGCCTCGGATCCCCACGTAAACCCAATCTATTCCACTAACCTTGAGAAGGGAGGCATCACACTCATGGTATTTTTTAAAATGGCGGGGTAGGGTTTTCAATTCATCCAAGTTAGTTGATTCTTTGGCTGCTATAATGTCCAAAACGTGCTCCCTTGTTCATCTACGGAGCTCCCTGGTGGTCATGCCAATGTATATCTTATCACAGGGGCATCTGGCACTATAGATGACCCCTATTGTTGTACACGTGATAGCATGAGTGATGGTATACTCCCTAGTTTTTTCCGCATTAGTGAATATCTTCTTGGAGCAGATATTTGGACAGGCCACACATGACCCACAAGGTCTACATCCCCATGAAGGGCCTTTTGATCCAAAAATATAAGTTTTTTTTCTTATTGTTAAGATGACTATGAATAAGTCTATCCCGTAAATTCTGAGCCCGTCTATAAGTAACCATAGGGTTACGGGGGATATACGAGGAGAGGGTTTTGTCCAAAAGAAGAACCTGCCAATGTTTGTTCAAAGCATTCCATATCTCATTACTTCGAGAATTGAATGTTGAGATAAATCTCACAATATCTTTTCCTCCGATTTTTTGTTGTTGGTATAGTAGGTTCTTCCTATCTGAGAATTTTGCTCTCCGATAACTTCTTTGTATAATTTTCTCATTATAACCCCTCTTTCTGAACCTGTCTTTGAGGTCCAACGCCTGTTTTTCAAAACTCTCATCATTAGAACAGATTCGACGGATTCTCAAGAATTGGCCCGTGGGGATGCCATTAATCAATTTCTTGGGATGAGAAGAGCTAGCATGCAAAAAGGCGTTAGTCGCCGTAGGTTTCCGAAAGACGTCTGTTTGTATGAGTCCATCATGGTCAATACTCAGCTTAACGTCCAGAAACTCCATGTTGTGTCTCCCAGTCTTAAAGGTTAATTTGATATTGAGGTTATTGAGATTTAGAGTGGAGATGAGATGTTGAACCTCCGTGACAAAGCCCTGCCACAGAAAGAAAATATCATCGATGTATCGACCCCAGTACAGGATCTTATCAATACCCTGTACTGGATCGGTCATGAAGATCTCCCTCTCCCACAGCCCCAGGAACAGATTAGCATAGGAGGGGGCACAAGCCGCTCCCATTGCTGTCCCCTGGAGCTGTAGGTAGAAGGAGTCTCCATACAGAAAAAAGTTGTGACTTAAGGTAAACTATAAGAGCCTGACTACAAGTTCGTGCATCCCAGTCTCCACATCTGACATCTCAAGAAAAACCTCGGTGGCCCTAATTCCGTCCCCATGGCGGATGGACGTGTAAAGAGATTCAACGTCACATACCACCATGAGGACATCCTCATCCACATGTACCCCATCTATTTTTTTAAGAAAATCTGTGGTGTCCCTGAGATGGGACGGCAAAGTCTCTACCAGAGGGTGAAGGGTATGGTCAATAAACCGACAGATAGGTTCACAGAAATTTTGTACACCAAACACAATGGGTCTACCTGGTGGGTTAATCATATTTTTGTGAATCTTCGGAAGAAGATAAAAAGTGGCAATGCGTGGATTCTTATCAAAGAGGCAATCAGATTCCTGCTTCGATAATGTCCCTGATGATACTGCCTCACACAAAATGGACCTAAGAAGATCCTGATATTTCAAAAGGGGGTTGAAGGTGAGTTTTTTGTAGGTGGTAGAATCCCCCAAATGTTTTTTGATCTCATTTTCATATTTAGAAATGGGCCATAAGACAATATTGCCACCCTTATCTGAGGGTTTTATCACTATAATACAAAAGAGGAAATATGTAAACAGAAAAATGGGCATCTGAGGGTAGGTAGAGGCATAAACAGACATATAAAGTCATGTACAAAAAACACGCAATGACCAAAGCCAGCCTAAGTAAAGACACATATGGAAACTATCATTTGGGTAAAGTGCAAAGTGCAACAAGAATGTCCCAAGTGGGACAAAAGGGGGTTGAAGGTGAGTTTTTTGTAGGTGGTAGAATCCCCCAAATGTTTTTTGATCTCATTTTCATATTTAGAAATGGGCCATAAGACAATATTGCCACCCTTATCTGAGGGTTTTATCACTATATCACGAAGATCACTCAGTTCGTCAATTGCCCGCCTCTCTTCTCTACTGCAATTATCATAGAGACGTCTGGTGGATATGTTCTTAAATTCTTTGGTGACCAGTTGAACAAACAGATCAATGTGAGGGTACAGTGAAAGAGGAGGAAATTTTTGAGATTTGGGTTTAATAGAATCGGGCAACTTACATATATTTGGCATTTTTTGTTCATCCATAAGGTCCTGTAATGTCTCTACAGCTTCCTGTTCTTCTAGAGTGGGTATCCTGGTAAAAGCCTACGGTGAAACGCGCGTCGGACCTGTGTGGACTCTGAGGGACTTTCAGGTAGCCTATTTAATACTCTCATGTCATTCTTCCAGTACCTCTGACCTTTGCAGCAGCCTTCTTATTTATTCATTCACTTACCTTTTCTCTAGTAGTCTTAGTACTTACCCACTTGGGACATTCTTGTTGCACTTTGCACTTTACCCAAATGATAGTTTCCATATGTGTCTTTACTTAGGCTGGCTTTGGTCATTGTGTGTTTTTTGTACATGACTTTATATGTCCGTTTATGCCTCTACCTACCCTCAGATGCCCATTTTTCTGTTTACATTTTTCCTCTTTTGTATTACTGTCGTTTATGTGTTTTTATGAATTTTTCAATAAATGTTCATTTTATACTGACCATGAGTCACATTTATAGGTTCTTTAGTCCTCATCCACAGTTAAAATGCAAAAATACAGAAGGGGACATCCCAGTTTGAAATAATCTTGAGCATATCTCCTATGTTATACAGGCCTCATCCACAGTAAAAAAAATACTTCCTTCTGTTACTAACGTTATACAGCAGTGGACATCTCAGATTGAAATAGTTTGGAGCATATTTCCTATGTTATAAAGGCATCATCCACAGTAAAAAATACTTTCTTCTGTTACTAATATGATACAGCAGGGTACATCTCAGTTTGAAATAGTTTGGAGCATATCTCCTATAGTATATAGGCGTCATCCACAGTAAAAATAATACTTTCTTCTGTTACTAATGGGATACAGCAGGGGAGATCTCAGTTTTAAATAGTTTGGAGCATATCTGTTATGTTATACAGGCATTATCCACACTAAAAAAATACGTTCTTCTGTTACTAACTAGTGATGAACGAACGTGCTCGCCACTACTCGCCACGGTGCTCGACAAAATTGGCGCTTGGCGAGTATTTCCAGGTTGCTCGGGCGGGAGCTTGGGTTTGGCGCTCTTTAAAGAGCCAATGAACATGCAGGGATTGCTTGTCACACACTGTAATGGTGTAGCCATGTTGGTTGTGGGAATTACAGTGATTGGCTGGCCGCACAGCATCATCAGGTCTACTTAAGACCCGGTGACGGTAGGCTCATCACAGTCTACCCCGGAATCAGGCAGAGTAGGGAGAGCTGTTGCTGAGTCAGGGAAAGATTTGCTTGTTTAGAGTTAGTATAGGTATTCCACAGCATATCTACAGTACAGACCAAAAGTTTGGACACACCTTCTCATTTAAAGATTTTTCTGTATTTTCATGACTATGAAAATTGTACATTCACACTGAAGGCATCAAAACTGTGAATTAACACATGTGGAATTATATACTTAACAAAAAAGTGTGAAACGACTGAAAATATGTCTTATATTCTAGGTTCTTCAAAGTAGCCACCTTTTGCTTTGATGACTGCTTTGCACACTCTTGGCATTCTCTTGATGAGCTTCAAGAGGTAGTCACCGGAAATGGTCTTCCAACAATCTTGAAGGAGTTCCCAGAGATGCTTAGCACTTGTTGGCCCTTTTGCCTTCACTCTGCGGTCCAGCTCACCCCAAACATCTCGATTGGGTTCAGGTCTGGTGACTGTGGAGGCCAGGTCATCTGGCATAGCACCCCATCACTCCCCTTCTTGGTCAAATAGCCCATACACAGCCTGGAGGTGTATTTGAGGTTATGGTCCTGTTGAAAAATAAATGATGGTCTAACTAAACGCAAACCGGATAGAATAGCATGTCGCTGCAAGATGCTGTGGTAGCCATGCTAGTTCAGTATGCCTTCAATTTTGAATAAATTCCCAACAGTGTCACCAGCACACCTCCTCCTCCATGATTCATGGTGGGAACCAGGCATGTAGAGTCCATCTGTTCACCTTTTCTGTGTCATTCAAAGACACGGTGGTTGGAACCAAAAATCTCAAATTTGGACTCATCAGACCAAAGCACAGATTTCCACTGGTCTAATGTCCATTCCTTGTGTTCTTTAGCACAAACAAGTCTCTTCTGCTTGTTGCCTGTCCTTAGCAGTGGTTTCCTAGCAGCTATTTTACCATGAAGGCCTGCTGCACAAAGTCTCCTCTTAACAGTTGTTGTAGAGATGTGTCTGCTGCTAGAACTCTGTGTGGCATTGACCTGGTCTCTAATCTGAGCTGCTGTTAACCTGCGATTTCTGAGGCTGGTGACTCGGATAAACTTATCCTCAGAAGCAGAGGTGACTCTTGGTCTTCCTTTCCTGGGGTGCTCCTCATGTGAGCCAGTTTCTTTGTAGCGCTTGATGGTTTTTGCAACTGCACTTGGGGACACTTTCAAAGTTTGCCCATTTTTTTGGACTGACTGACCTTCATTTCTTAAAGTAATGATGGCCACTCGTTTTTCTTTACTTAGCTGCTTTTTTCTTGCCATAATACAAATTCTAACAGTCTATTCAGTAGGACTATCTACTGTGTATCCACCAGACTTCTACACAACACAACTGATGGTCCCAACCCCATTTATAAGGCAAGAAATCCCACTTATTAAACCTGACAGGGCACACCTGTGAAGTGAAAACCATTTCCGGTGTCTACCTCTTGAAGCTCATCAAAAGAATGCCAAGAGTGTGCAAAGCAGTCATCAAAGCAAAAGGTGGCTACTTTGAAGAACCTAGAATATAAGACATATTTTCAGTTGTTTCACACTTTTTTGTTAAGTATATAATTCCACATGTGTTAATTCATAGTTTTGATGCCTTCAGTGTGAATGTACAATTTTCATAGTCATCAAAATACAGAAAAATCTTTAAATGAGAAGGTGTGTCCAAACTTTTGGTCTGTACTGTATATATCCATCTGAACTAACAGTCCTTCTGGGGACTAATCCAGCTGCATATATTCAGTGGTGATAGCAGGTGTTAGGCAGGGAGGCAAGGTATGTGGCAGACAGCAGTGCTTACAGCACAAGAAGGTCTATAGCACGTTCTGTCTGCTGCTGCTGTGACAGATACTGTATTTGTAGACATAGCCCCGATATTAGGGGCCAGGGCTAATTTTTTTTCATCTTAATCCTGGTTATTGGCTTAAAAAGCAATCCAGAGTACACCATTTTTCTGCTCCATTTTCTTGTTAGCACTATAGAATGCAGCCAGATCTTTTCCATATTACAGCGATAAAAATCCTGAAATTTGAACTGAGCATGGAAAATATTTGCCTCCATTTCCATTTTGTTGCAGTGTGTTGGTGAAGCTATTCACACGAGGTCGCTGTGAAGAATAGTATTAGCAAACTACAGGCCTGCTTTTTAATACCGTGGTTCTCTGTCAGACGTATCACTAATAACTGTGTTCCAAAATCAGCCATTTCTGGCTTCCATTTCCATTTTGTTGCAGTGTGTCGGTGAAGCTATTCTCATGAGGTTGCTTTGAAGAATAGTATTAGTAAACTACAGGCCCGCTTTATAAAACCGTGGTTCTCGGTCAGACGTATCACATATAGCTGCGTTCCAAATTCAGTAATTTCTGGCCTCCATTTACATTTTGTTGCAGTGTCTCAGCAACGCTATTCACACTTGGTCACTGTGAAGAATAATATTATTAAACTACAGGCTAGAGATGAGCGGTGTTCGACTCTAACTGTTCGCCAATCTCAATTTCGAGCTGTTTTGGGCGGTGTTCGAGCCGTTCGGCGAACACGAACGATTTGAAAAAAATTAGGCTGTTCGAGGTTATGTTCGATAACTGTTCATGCACCAAAATCATAACTGGATTTTTTCACAGTAATGCTGAAAATTAATGTTAATACGCAGTTTGAGTGTACAGCGGGGCGGGGGGAGGGGCAGGGGATTGATCTCTGCAGAAATAATGAAGATCTCCATTTTTTTTTCTCTTCCCCGCATTTACAGTGGGGCGGTGCAGTCTGTCAGCCTATCAGCAGCGCACACACGGAGCGAACTGCTTTTTTTCACACAAGCAAGGGCATGTGTCATTGGCATTGTATGTCACATGTCCTTGCCCTATAAGACCCAGCCATTTTCCCCGTTGCCACCATATTCTCACTGCTGCAGCTGTGTGTTAGACGGCACCGCTGTTGCTGTGTGCGCTATACTTTGTTAATTTCAAGCCAATTTTCGCACAAATCTACAGAAAGCTTGGGAGTAGGGAAGCGTTGTGATTGCAGTCCTTTTAAGGACTAGGTTACATCGTTTCCTACGACTTTTATCAGGCAGGTCTGTGCTCTTAAATAGATAGGTTGGGAGTAAAGACTAATTGTAATTGCAGTCCTTTTCAGGGTTAGGTTACATCAGTTCCTATCACTTTTTGCCAGGCAGGTCTGTGCCAGTGCTGTGCAAGTTTTTTTCACAGCATTTGGCTAAATCTAGCAAAGAAAATCCTTTTTGGCCTATTGCAGACGACGTTAGTCAGTGGAGTAGACTATCTGTGTTGCAAGCTACACAACCTGTGTATAGAATACAATTTTTTTTACTGCACCTAGTGAAGTAAAACCTTTTGGGCATAGCATCATTCTATTAGTCCATCTATACTAACCTCCACCAGGTTGCAAATTCAATATAATTTTTTTCTGCATCGAGCTCTGAAAAAATATTTAGGCTTCTAGCAGTGTGTGGGACATGTTCTATTAGTCCATCTATACTAACCTCCATCAGGTTGCAAATTCAATATAATTTTTTTCTGCATCTAGCTCTGAAAAAATATTTAGGCTTCTAGCAGTGTGTGGGACTTGTTCTATTAGTCCATCTATACTGACTTCCATCAGGTTGCAAATTCAATATAATTTTTTTCTGTATCTAGCTCTGAAAAAATATTTCAACTTGTAGCAGTGTGTGGGACTTGTTCTATTAGTCCATCTATACTAACCCCCACCAGGTTGCAAATTCAATATACATTTTTTCTGCATCTAGCTCTGAAAAATTAGTTAGGCTTCTAGCAGTGTGTGGGACTTGTTCTATTAGTCCATCTATACTGACCTCCATCAGGTTGCAAATTCAATATAATTTTTTCTGCATCTAGCTCTGAAAAAATATTTAGGCTTCTAGCAGTGTGTGGGACTTGTTCTATTAGTCCATCTACACTAACCTCCATCAGGTTGCAAATTCAATATAATTTTTTTCTGCATCTAGCTCTGAAAAAATATTTCAGCTTGTAGCAGTGTGTGGGACTTGTTGTATTAGTCCATCTATACTAACCTCCACCAGGTTGCAAATTCAATATCATTTTTTTCTGCATCGAGCTCTGAAAAAATATTTAGGCTTCTAGCAGTGTGTGGGACTTGTTCTATTAGTCCATCTATACTGGCCTCCATCAGGTTGCAAATTCAATATAATTTTTTTCTGCATCTAGCTCTGAAAAAATATTTAGGCTTCTAGCAGTGTGTGGGACTTGTTCTATTAGTCCATCTATACTGACCTCCATCAGGTTGCAAATTGAATATAATTTTTTTCTGCATCTAGCTCTGAAAAAATATTTCAACTTGTAGCAGTGTGTGGGACTTGTTCTATTAGTCCATCTATACTAACCTCCACCAGGTTGCAAATTCATATACATTTTTTTCTGCATCGAGCTCTGAAAAAATATTTCGGCTTCTAGCAGTGTGTGGGACTTGTTCTATTAGTCCATCTATACTGACCTCCATCAGGTTGCAAATTCAGTACAGTTTTTTTCTGCATCGAGCTCTGAAAAAATATTTCGGCTTCTAGCAGTGTGTGGGACTTGTTCTATTAGTCCATCTATACTGACCTCCATCAGGTTGCAAATTCAATATAATTATTTTCTGCATCTAGCACTGAAAAAATATTTCAGCTTGTAGCAGTGTGTGGGGCTTGTTCTATTAGGCCATCTATACTGACCTCCATCAGGTTGCAAATTCAATATAATTTTTTTCTGCATCTAGCTCTGAAAAAATATTTCGGCTTCTAGCAGTGTGTGGGACTTGTTCTATTAGTCCATCTATACTGACCTCCATCAGGTTGCAAATTCAATATAATTATTTTCTGCATCTAGCACTGAAAAAATATTTCAGCTTGTAGCAGTGTGTGGGGCTTGTTCTATTAGGCCATCTATACTGACCTCTATCAGGTTGCAAATTCAATATAATTTTTTTCTGCATCTAGCTCTGAAAAAATATTTCGGCTTCTAGCAGTGTGTGGGACTTGTTCTATTAGTCCATCTATTCTGACCTCCATCAGGTTGCAAATTCAATATAATTTTTTTCTTCATCTAACCCAGCCAATACTTTTGGGCTAATACCACAATTTGGCCACTCAGCTCTGCTCGGTTCCCATCCATTGTTTTTTGTGCAAACAACTCCAGTGTTGTGAATTAGCTAACCACCAAAATGAGTGGAAAAAGGCCCGCTGCTGGTGGAAAGGGGAATAGGCGTGTTGGGAAGGGAAAAAAAGGTTGTATCCGTGGGGTAGGTGTTAAAGCAACAGTAACATCTGCAGAAGAAAGACCATCTTCCAGCCAAACTAAGATGTCTACTTCTTTTAGCGGACAATGTGATAAGATCCCTTTCTTACGGCCACGCCAATCGCTACAAATTCCAGATGAGGCACAAAAACAGCAGGTGCTTCAATGGATATTGTAGCATCGGCGTCTCTGCCCCGTTCTAGGCAGAGACGCCGTCCCTCTCACCTCCCCGCTCCTGGCGCGGCGTCCTCCAGCGCTTCTCTCCCCGCTGCTTCCGGCACGCGCTCCTTTCCCGGCAGTGTGCTTAGGGCGCGCGCGCGCTCCCCCTCTCTTAAAGGGACCGCGCGCGCCGTCCTAAGGAGTCCCCGGCCAATTGCCGGAGGACCTCCCACGTAAAAGGCACCTCCTCCAAAATGGAGGTGCCCGAGCAATGTTGTAGCACTGTTCACTACTCTGCTTCAGCCTTCAGGTCCCGTTGCCAGTTACCTGCCAGATACCTGCCAGATTCCTGCCAGTCTGCTGTCTAATTCCTGCCTGATATCCTGCTACCTGCCTGCTAGCCTGAGGTCCGACGGTCTGCCTTCCAACTTCTGTCAGTCTGTCTAAGGACCAGCTTGCCCGCTCACCTGGGAGCGCACATCTTCTACCTGCCTGCTTGCCTGAGGTCCGACGGTCTGCCTTCCAACTCCTGTCAGTCTGTCTAAGGACCAGCTTGCCCGCTCACCTGGGAGCGCTCATCTGCTGCCTGTCTGCTAGCCTACCAGGAGGCTCTGCCGTCACGTGCTGTGACCACCCGCCTGTCCAGAGACTCCTGCCCGCTCACCTGGGAGCGCTCATCTGCTACCTGTCTGTTGGTCTTCCTGGAGGTTCCGCTGTCACATGCTGTGACCACCCATTTATCCAGAGTCTCTCGCCTGCTCACCTGGGAGCTCACGTCTATCATCTGCCGCCACAGGTCGTACCAATCCTTTACCCAGAGACTGCCCCGGTCACTTGCCGTGACCTCCTGCCCGTTCATCCAGAGACTGCCCCGGTCACCTGCCGTGACCTCCTGCCCATTCATCCAGAGACTGCCCCGGTCACTTGCCGTGACCTCCTGCCCGTTCATCCAGAGACTGCCCCGGTCACTTGCCGTGACCTCCTGTCCGTTCATTCAGAGACTGTCCCAGTCACCTGCTGTGACTGCCTGCCCGTCTACCCTGGTCGCCACCCGCTCCCTTACAAGGACCGCCCCCTTGTATAGTAGCTCAGAGGTTCCGCCTCCCAGACCCGTTACAGTTTGCTCGGGCCATGGAACCCGGTGGCACCCAAGCTCCCTCGCTCTCGGACCTGTGTCATGAACTGTCCCGTCAGAGGTCCCAACAGGAGTCCATCCTGGGTCACCTGCGGAATGTCAATTCTCGCCTGGACACTCTGACTGCTCTGCCTGCAACCACCGCCAGTGCCATGACTCGCAATCCGGCAGCTCCACTGCCCACTAATAACATGGTATCCTACCCCGGACCCCGGCTTTCTGCACCTCCTCGTTTCGGAGGCGACTCCGCCCAGGCTCGGGGCTTCATAAATCAGTGCACCCTGCACTTTGAACTCCTGTCTCACCAGTTTAACTCCGACCGGGCCAAAATTGCCTTCATCATGTCCCATCTCACCGGGGAGGCCCTGGCCTGGCTAAATCCTCTATTTGAGAGAGGAGACCCCCTGGTGTCCGACTTGCCTGCCTTTCTCACGGCTTTCCGGAAAGTCTTCGACGAACCCGGACGGAAGACCTCATCCGCATCATCTCTGCTACGCCTCCGTCAGGGAAGTCTCACCGTGGGCCAATATGCCATACGGTTCCGTACCCTTGCCTCGGAGCTGGCCTGGGATAATGACGCTCTGGTTTCCGTCTTCTGGGAGGGTCTGTCCGGCCGTATTAAAGATGAACTTGCCGGTCGGGACATTCCTACCACTCTCGATGACCTTATAACTCTTGCCACCCGGATTGACCTGCGGTTCCAGGAGCGTGCCAAAGAGGTCACCTGTGAGAGGAGGGTTCCACGTCTAGCTCCTACTTTTCAGAAACCCGTCACTCCCTCCGTCTCTCCTCAGCTACACTCTCCTGAGCCTATGCAGGTCGACCAGACCAAGATGGTCGGTTCTCGCCAAGAATCTCGCCGAGCCGAGGGAAGCTGTTTCTATTGTGGCAGTATGAAGCACTTCATCCGTTCCTGCCCGGAAAAACCGAGAAACGCCAGTGTCTAGGACCACTCGGAGAGGTCGTCCTAGACAAAAGTAAGCCCTCTCCATCTCTGACCTTACCGGTCTCTATTGCTTGGGGAGAAAATCGTCTCTTTGAACTCGCCCATCTGGATTCTGGAGCTGCTGGAAACCTCATCTCCCAGTCTCTGGTAGAGAGATACCATATTCCCACCAAGTCCTTGGCTGAACCATTGTCAGTCGCCTCCGTGGATGGAAGACTTCTCTCGGAGACCATCCTGCTCGTCACCGAACCCATAACCCTGCAGGTGGGAATGCTGCACTCTGAGGAGATCTCATTCCATGTGCTGTCCGGACTTTCTCACTCCCTGTTGCTAGGTCTACCTTGGCTCCAGACACATGAACCCGTATTGAACTGGCGGTCCGGTGAAGTACTCCGATGGGGTCCTGACTGCCATAGGACCTGCCTGGTCCCGGTCCGTCCACTTCGCCCTCAGCCTACTCCAGCTAACTTACCTGGTCTCCCGGCTCCCTACTGGCCCTATGCGGACGTCTTCGGTAAGAAGGAGGCTGAGACGTTGCCACCCCATAGGCCATACGATTGCCCGATCGACCTGGTACCTGGCACCACTCCTCCCCGTGGGCGTATCTACCCGTTGTCTGCAGCCGAGACCCGAGCCATGTCTGAGTACATTGAAGAGAATCTGGCTAGGGGATTTATCCGAAAATCTACCTCCCCGGCTGGAGCCGGATTCTTCTTTGTCAAAAAGAAAGACGGCTCGCTACGTCCCTGTATTGACTACAGAGGACTCAATCTCATCACGGTAAAAAACAAATATCCCCTGCCACTCATCTCCGAATTGTTTGACCGTCTCAAGGGCGCCAGGATCTTCTCCAAGCTGGATCTACGAGGAGCGTATAATCTGGTCCGTATCCGTCAAGGAGACGAGTGGAAGACGGCATTCAATACCCGGGACGGTCACTACGAGTACCTTGTGATGCCCTTCGGTCTCTGTAATGCTCCCGCGGTCTTTGAGGAACTAGTCAACGACATCTTCCGTGACCTCCTGTACCCCTGCGTAGTGGTATACCTGGACGATATCTTGGTCTTCTCTCCGGATCTCCCCACACACCGGAGGGATGTTCGTCAGGTCCTGCTTAGGCTTCGGCAGAACCACCTTTACGCCAAATACGAGAAGTGCCTCTTCGATCAGACCTCCCTTCCGTTCTTGGGCTATGTCATCTCCCAAACAGGTCTGCAAATGGATCCCGAGAAGCTCTCTTCCGTTCTAAAATGGCCTCGTCCTGAAGGTTTGAAGGCGATACAGCGATTCCTGGGCTTCGCTAATTATTATCGTCTTTTCATCCCACACTTCTCGTCTCGGACTGCTCCCATATCTGCACTTACCCGTAAGTGGGCTAACCCCAGGACATGGTCGCCTGAAGCCGAGGAGGCCTTCCTTTCCCTAAAGAAAGCCTTCACCTCTGCTCCCGTCCTGCACCGTCCGGACTGTAATAAACAATTCTACCTGGAGGTTGATGCCTCCTCCTCCGGAGCCGGAGCGGTGCTCACCCAGAAGTCTTCTACCGGGAGAATGGTAACGTGCGGCTTCTTCTCCAAAATCTTCTCCTCGTCGGAGCGCAACTACTCCATCGGAGACTGGGAATTGCTAGCCATCAAACTGGCACTGGGAGAGTGGCGCTATCTGCTTGAAGGGGCTCTCTACCCGGTAATTATCTACACGGATCACAAAAACCTGGCATATCTCCAAAATGCCCAGAGACTCAATCCTCGCCAGGCCCGGTGGTCGTTGTTTTTTGCCCGCTTCGACTTCATTCTTCATTTCCGTCCGGCGGACAAGAACGTCAAAGCTGATGCCTTGTCCCGGTCCTTCCTGTCCTCCGATCAAGAGGAGGAACCTACGCACATCATCGACTCCTCCAAGGTGATGAATGTGGCCCCCTTGGATCTGACTCGTCTTCCACCCGGTAAGACGTTCGTAGCTGTGCCAGATCGGGAGAGGGTTCTTCGATGGGGACATTCTTCTAAACTAGCTGGCCATGCTGGCCAAAAGAAGACCTTCCAACTTATTACCCGGCATTACTGGTGGCCTACCCTGCGTAAGGACGTGGTAGACTTCGTCGCGGCCTGTTCATCCTGTGCCCGTAACAAAGTTCCCCGACATCTACCTGCCGGCCATCTCCTGCCCCTTCCCGTACCTGCTGCTCCTTGGCAACACATCGCTATGGACTTTATCACCGACCTTCCAGTTTCTGCCAGTTGTACTGTCATTTGGGTTGTCGCTGACCGTTTTTCTAAGATGGCCCACTTCATTCCCCTGCCTGGTCTTCCGTCTGCACCCGAGCTGGTTAAAGACTTTATCCGCCACATCTTCCGTCTCCATGGTCTGCCCCTCCACATCGTGTCGGATCGTGGGGTTCAGTTCACCTCTCGCTTCTGGAGAGCCACATGTAGGCTGCTGGACATTACCCTGGATTTCTCCTCCGCTTACCACCCTCAGTCCAATGGTCAAGTGGAGCGGATCAATCAGATCTTGTCCAGCTACCTCCGGCACTTCGTTGATGCTCACCACTCGGACTGGGTGGATCTCTTACCATGGGCCGAGTTCTCTTATAACAACCATGAGAGCGACTCCTCTTCCAAATCCCCGTTCTTTATAGTCGGTGGCCAACATCACCGGATTCCACTTCCTGTCTCCGTTTCTGTGGACAACCCTGCTGCGGAGTCTCTTGTCAGCGAATTTTCTATTATTTGGGAGAGCACCAGGTCCACTCTTCTTCTCTCCTCTGAGCGGATGAAGAGATATGCTGATAAGAGACGTCTGGATCCGCCCCAATTCCGTCCGGGAGACAAGGTTTGGCTCTCATCCAAACATGTGCGGCTCAAAGTACCCTCCTACAAGTTGGGTCCTCGATTCATCGGCCCCTTCGAAGTCCTCAGGCAAATTAACCCTGTGGCCTACAAATTAAAACTCCCGGCCACCCTACGGATCCCCAACTCCTTCCACGTATCTCTCCTCAAACCCGTTGTCTTTAACTTTTTTTCCAAAAATCCAGGTGCCCCTCCTGCTCCGGTTTCCGCTGATGACATCTTTGAGGTAGAGAGTATTCTGGCCTCCAAGAGGGTAAGAGGAAAAACCTTTTTTCTGGTAGATTGGAAGGGGTTTGGTTCTGAGGAGAGAACTTGGGAACCCAGGGAGAACATCAACGCCCCGCTTCTCCTTGAGAAATTTCTTTCTGGCCAAAAAAAGAGGGGGCCTAAAGGGGGGGGGGTACTGTAGCATCGGCGTCTCTGCCCCGTTCTAGGCAGAGACGCCGTCCCTCTCACCTCCCCGCTCCTGGCGCGGCATCCTCCAGCGCTTCTCTACCCGCTGCTTCCGGCACACGCTCCTTTCCCGGCAGTGTGCTTAGGGCGCGCGCGCTCCCCCTCTCTTAAAGGGACCGCGCGCACCGTCCTAAGGAGTCCCCGGCCAAATGCCGGAGGACCTCCCATATAAAAGGCACCTCCTCCAAAATGGAGGTGCCCGAGCAATGTTGTAGCACTGTTCACTACTCTGCTTCAGCATTCAGGTCCCGTTGCCAGTTACCTGCCAGATACCTGCCAGATTCCTGCCAGTCTGCTGTCTAATTCCTGCCTGATATCCTGCTACCTGCCTGCTAGCCTGAGGTCCGACGGTCTGCCTTCCAACTTCTGTCAGTCTGTCTAAGGACCAGCTTGCCCGCTCACCTGGGAGCGCACATCTTCTACCTGCCTGCTTGCCTGAGGTCCGACGGTCTGCCTTCCAACTCCTGTCAGTCTGTCTAAGGACCAGCTTGCCCGCTCACCTGGGAGCGCTCATCTGCTGCCTGTCTGCTAGCCTACCAGGAGGCTCTGCCGTCACGTGCTGTGACCACCCGCCTGTCCAGAGACTCCTGCCCGCTCACCTGGGAGCGCTCATCTGCTACCTGTCTGTTTGTCTTCCTGGAGGTTCCGCCGTCACATGCTGTGACCACCCGTTTATCCAGAGACTCTCGCCTGCTCACCTGGGAGCTCACGTCTATCATCTGCCGCCACAGGTCGTACCAATCCTTTACCCAGAGACTGCCCCGGTCACTTGCCGTGACCTCCTGCCCGTTCATCCAGAGACTGCCCCGGTCACTTGCCGTGACCTCCTGCCCGTTCATCCAGAGACTGCCCCGGTCACTTGCCGTGACCTCCTGTCCGTTCATCCAGAGACTGCCCCGGTCACTTGCCGTGACCTCCTGTCCGTTCATTCAGAGACTGTCCCAGTCACCTGCTGTGACTGCCTGCCCGTCTACCCTGGTCGCCACCCGCTCCCTTACAAGGACCGCCCCCTTGTATAGTAGCTCAGAGGTTCCGCCTCCCAGACCCGTTACAGATATCAAGTGCTCCTTTAAGTGGGCTCTCCTCCACCTCAACTTCAACATCACAAATACTCCAGTCCTCAGAGGTGTCACACCAATCGCACTTGCTTCCTCACAGCTCCCAAGTCTCCAGCTGCCCGTCTGAGTATGGGGTAGAACAGATGGTTGAGTCTGCATAGCTGTTTACTCATAATATAGCCTGGGAATCAGAGGTCGGCTCCAGAGCTTCTGTGAATCCAGATGAGGAAATGATCTGCACTGATGCCCAGAATCTTTATGAGTCGGATCCAGGACAAGACGCAGAAGGTTCTGACCATAATGTAGACCCTCGTTCCCAAACTGTAACTCCTGTTGGTGGAGACAATGAGGAAGACGATGATGAGACTCAAATACCTGATTGAAGCGACAACTTTAGTTTTTTGTCAGGGCAGGAAGAGGTTGGCTCTGAGGATGACGGGTGTGATAACACACAGGGTGATGATGATGAGGTTGGAGATCCCACTTACTGTCAACCCACAGTCAGCCAAGAGATGAGGTCAGCAGAGGAGGTGGAGGAGGATGCTAGTGACGACGAGGTCAGGTTGCGCCTTCCTGGACAGAGATGTAGTACTGGAAGCACGTCAACAACTGCATCCTCAAACACAACTCTGCCTCTGACCACAAGTTGTGGTGGCTCTTCAGGTCGCATGGGTGCTAACCCTTGCATAGCCTGGGCATTTTTTCAGATCGGTAAAGATGACCCAACTCGTGTTATCTGTAACATTTGTCAGCAAAAGCTAAGTAGAGGCTAAAAAATACATAGTTTGAGTACTTCATGCATCAACTGGCACATGGACATGAAGCATAAGTTGCAGTGGGAAGCTCACTGTGCTACAATGCGGCCTAGCCGGCCGGGCCAACCACCGTCTGCCACATCTTGTGCATCCGCGGCCTCTTCATCCTCTGTGACTGGGGGGACAGCAGTCACACCTGTTTTGGGACGCAGACCTGCCACCTCTTTACCCGCAACAGCCAGCGTGATTGGTGTTATGACTGCTACAAACACTAAGGAAAGATAGGAAAACTGTCCCTACAATAGAACTAAGCTGTTACCCTACGATGCAGTGGGGGACCTGTTCCTTGTGAACAGACCCGCCTAAGTCCTTAGCTAGTCTGAACGCAGACCTATAGATATAAGGGAGGGGTCCCTACAAGCACTAAGGACTGGGAAATAGTTGGACACCTCCTAGCAGAAATTGTAGCAGAGCAAAGACAAATAAACAAACAATAGTACTAGTGGTCAAAAGACCAAGTAAACTACAGAGTAAGGTACAAGGCACCTGGCTAGCTTAAGAGTAAATGTAACACTGAAGTCTAGCAAGGGCAGGAGGGCGCAGCTGGATTAAATAGGCAAAAAGTCATGTGACCAGCAAAATAGAAAAAACTAACAGGAGGGTTCTAACAGTACCCCCTCTTCTATGAGGAGCCTCCGGATCCTCCAGGCCCAGGTCTATCAGGAAACCTCCTGTGAAATGCTCCGACAAGTCTAGGAGCAGAGACATCATCCGCCCTTACCCAGGAGTTATCCTCGGGACAGAAACCTTTCCAAGCGACGAGATACTGCAATCTCCCTCTATGCCATCTAGAATTAAGAATGCGAGAAATTTCATATTCACCCTCTTCCTCCACCGGAGGAACAGAGACAGTGGTGTCCCTATCAGAATCATCAGCTTTTTTCAATAAGGAAACATGAAACACCGGATTAATCTTCCAGGAGGTAGGAACCTCCAACCTAACAGCAGATTGGTTAACTACCTGAAGCACCTTAAACGGACCCACAAACTTCGGGCCCAATTTCTTAGAAGGAATCCTCAACTGCAGATTCCTAGAGGACAACCAAACCATGTCACCAACAGTAAACAAAACCTCTTGACGTTTCCTGTCAAAGTACCTCTTGGATTTTTTGTTAGCCTCTTGAAGGTTACGACGTACATCAGTCCAAACTCTCTCCAAAACACCGGAAAAATTCTCCTCCTCCGGCACAGTCGATACCAATTTGGAGAATGACCCAAACGAAGGATGTCTCCCAGTACAACAAAAAAAAGGAGAACACCCAGCAGAAGAGGATGTATGGTTGTTAAGAGCAAATTCAGCCAGTGGCAGAAACTCAGACCACCCCTCTTGATTGTCAGCCACAAAACAACGCAAAAACTGTTCAACATCCGGGTTCTTTCTTTCTGTCAGTCCATTAGACTCAGGATGATAACCAGATGAAAATGACAAATGGACTCCCAACCTGTCACAAAAGGCACGCCAAAAACGAGCCACAAACTGAGGTCCCCTATCGGAAACAATGTCGGTAGGAACGCCATGGAGCCTGACAATTTCTTTAACAAAAGCCTTAACGAGTGTCTTGGCGCAGGGCAGTTTGATGAAGGGAACCAAGTGACACATCTTGCTAAAATGGTCCACGACCACCCAGATAACAGTGAATCCCTCAGAGGCAAGAAGGTCAGTAATAAAATCCATAGCAAGATGCGTCCAAGGAGCACTAGGAACCTCCAGAGGGCAAAGCAACCCCGCAGCAGGAGCATGTGAAGACTTAGATCTAGCACACACAGTACATTGATGCACCCACTTAATGACTTCATTCTGCCACCCAGGCCACCAAAAACTGCGACCTACAAGTCTCTTAGTCTCCGAAATTCCTGGATGACCTGCCAACTGAGACTCATGACACACCACAAACAAATCTCTCCTAAAGTTTCTAGGCACAAACAACCTCCCATGGGGAGTGTTAGATGGGGCTTCCTCCTCGGCTTTCAGAATCCCATCTTCCAAAACGGAGTCCAATGCTGCTATCACAACACCTTCCTGTAAAATGCTCTCCTCCTCCTCGGTACCAACCATGGGAGAAAAACTGCGAGATAAATCATCAGATTTTACATTCTTGGTACCCGGAATGTAAGTAACAGAAAAATTAAACCGCGAAAAAAAAAGTGCCCACCTAGCTTGACGGGCATTGAAGCGCTTGGCAGCATCAAGATAGATCAGATTCTTATGATCAGTAAAAACCTGAATGGGAAATTTAGCACCTTCCAAGAGATGACGCCAATGTTCAAATGCGAGTTTAATCGCCAGCAATTCCCGATTACCGACATCGTAATTAAGTTCGGTCTCAGAAAATTTTTTGGTAAAAAAGCACAGGGATGTACTCCATCCTTGTTTTCCTGAGACAAAACAGCACCGACCCCCACCGAAGAAGCATCAACCTCGACCAAAAAAGGCTTGGTCTCATCAGGCTGCATAAGGATAGGAGCAGAACTGAACCTCTCCTTGAGATACACAAAAGCTTCAATGGCCTCAGTAGTCCACTGGACCGTATTCACACCTTTCCTGGTGAGATCGGTCAGCGGCTTAACAATTATAGAAAAATTCTTAATGAATTTTCTGTAATAATTGGCGAAACCCAAAAATCTCTGTATCGGTTTCAAACCAATAGGCCTAGGCCATTCCTGAACCGCCTGAACCTTCACCGGATCCATCTCAAAGCCCTTGCTGGAGATAATGTAGCCCAAAAAACTAATTCTCTGCACAGCGAACTCACATTTCTCCAGCTTAGCAAAAAGTGAATTGTCGCTTAACAACTGCAATACCTCACGTACGCTCTGCCAATGAGACTCCAGATCCGGCGCAAAAATCAAAATGTCATCCAAATACACCACCACATTCTTACCGAACAACGGTCTTAGGATGTCATTAATGAGGTTCTAAAAAAACGCTGGTGCGTTGGTAAGACCAAAGGGCATAACCAGATTCTCAAAATGACCCACTGGAGTGTTAAAAGCAGTTTTCCACTCATCACCTTCCTTCATACGTAACAAATTGTATGCCCCCCGGAGATCAATCTTAGAGAACCATTTGGCCCCCACTTACTGGTTGAACAAGTCAGGAATTAATGGCAGTGGGTAGGAATTGCGTACTGCAATTTTATTAATTTCGCGAAAGTCCAGACATGGACGGAAACCGCCGTCCTTTTTCTTTTTACAAAAAGCTTGTCTGTATGTATTCCTCCAAGGCCTTTCTCTCAGGGATAGTAAGATTAAATAAGCGACTCTTGGGAAGAGTTGCTCCAGGGACAAACTCAATAGTACAATCATAGTCCCTATGAGAAGGCAAAACTTGCGACACCTCCTCAAAAAATACCTTCCAAAAATCCTGAATAGGTACAGGTAATTCCCCTCTTTCCACAGCAGCAATGCGACCGTTGCAACATCTATCATAACACTTAGGACTCCTAGACTTAATTTCATTGGTAGACCAGTCCAGTACAGGATTGTGCAATTTTAACCAATGTAACCCCAAAACCACTGGAGCAGGCAAATTATTAATACCGCCAAATCCAAATTCTCTTGGTGGATACCATTAATGGTGAGGGGAAATTCAAAAACCTTGTGAGTAATACCTTTCAAGGGAGAGCCATCAACAGCAACCACAGAAATAGGAGATGACAAAGCTTGGATTCTAATTTAAATTTTTCCAAAAAAACCCTCATCAATCACATTGAGTGTAGAACCACCATCCACAAATACCCGAAATTCAATCAACTCCTCTTGGAATGAGGTGCTTCCAGAAAGAAATACTCCTTTTGAGTTTAAACAAGCTATGCGGGCGTAACTGACCTCTTTTTTTTTCTTTGTTCAAACAAAGCACACAGTTCTTAATAAAGTGGTCAGATTTACCGCAATAAAAACACAATCCTTTAGCAAACCTGTGGTCTTTTTCCTGAGAGTGGCATCGCCCCAATCTCCATCGGTTCTCCACCCTCCGAACAGACCCTCTGAAAACTAGGAGCTGCCATAGCTGCCATAGCAGTAGATTTCTCTTCATTACTCCTAGCACGCAGTCTCCTGTCCACACATATGGCTAATTGCATTGCCTCCTGCAAGGTTCCAGGTTTTGGGAAGGCAATCAGCAGATCCTTAACCCTTTCACCTAGACCATAAAGAAACAAACATTTTAATGCTGGGTCATTCCATTCCACTTCAGCCGACCATCTTCTGAAGTATGTACAATAATTTTCCACATCACCTGATCCCTGCTTCAAACATCTTAATTCAGTTTCAGCAGATGAGACTCGATCAGGATCATCATTCAACAACCCCATAGCAGAAAAAAAATCTTCCACAGATGTAAAACACGGATCATTAGGTTGTAGAGAAAAGGCCCATCCCTGTGGTTCTTTGCGCGAAAGTGACATTATAAACCCAATGCGCTGTGATTCATTCCCCGAGGATCTGGGTCTTAAACAAAAATATAATAAACAAGCATTTTTAAAGGAAAAAAAATCTTGCCGTTTACCATAAAAAAAATCTGGCAGTCCTACCTTCGGTTCGACAGCTACTCACGTGTTGCTGGAGCTCGGCCACCTCCAAAGACAGTCCCTGCAGGCGTTGAGCCAACTCCTGAACTGACAGCATGCTGATATCAGGATTTCTTTCCTAAGAGTGTTTTATTTTTGGGCTGGACTTACTGTTATGAACTGCTACAAACACTAAGGAAAGATAGGAAAACTGTCCCTACAATAGGACTAAGCTGTTACCCTACGATGCAGCGGGGGACCTGTTCCTTGTGAACAGACCCGCCTAAGTCCTCGGCTAGTCTGAACGCAGACCTATAGACATAAGGGAGGGGTCCCTACAAGAACTAAGGACTGGGATATAGTTGGACACCTCCTAGCAGAAATTGTAGCAGAGCAAAGACAAACAAACAAACAGAAGTACTAGTGGTCAAAAGACCAAGTAAACTACAGATTAAGGTACAAGGCACCTGGCTAACTTAAGAGTAAATGTTACACTGAAGTCCAGCAAGGCCAAGAAAGTGGAGCTGGATTAAATAGGCAAAAAGTCATGTGACGAGCAAAATAGAAAAAACTTACAGGAGGGTTCTAACAATTGGCAGGTCATCATTTTCTTTGGAGGTGGAAACACCAGCTGGTGTTCAGCACTGTCTGACATCAATAGCACCACCTTTGGATCATGGCAACCTAACATGTCTGCATCTTCCTCACAGACCGGCAGTTTGCCGGGGACACCCTTCTCAACCCCGTCTAAGCACAACAGCCAGCCCTCCATCCCTCAGATGTGGACAAGTAAAAGACCATTTCCTCCTAGCCATGAGAAAGCTAAGAGGTTGAATTTCACCATCTGCAAGCTCTTGGCTACAGAAATGCTTCCTTTTCGCCTGGTGGACACAGAGGATTTTCGAGACCTTATGTCCGTCGCAGTGCCCCAGTACCAGATGCCCAGTCGGCACTATTTCTCAAAGAAAGGTGTGCCTGCGCTCCACCAGCATGTCGCACACAACATCACCGCTTCTTTGAGAAACTCTGTGTGTGACAGGGTGCATTTCACCACAGACACTTGGACGAGTAGGCATGGACAGGGGCGTTACATGTCGCTGACTGGTCACTGGGTAACTATGGTGACAGCAGGTCAAGGGGCTGCTGTCCAAGTCTTGCCGTCCCCACGAGTTGTGCGTCAATCCTCTTTATCTCAAAGTTCCTCCACTGCTTCTGCCTCCTCAACCTCCTCTCGGTCCTCCGCCTGCACCCAAAGCCTGTCTGGTCATGCCACAAGCTTTCTAACTGCGCAGAAGGGATCCTGCACACCTCCTTACTATGCTGGCAGTAGGGCTCAACGTCATCAGGCGGTTTTTACTTTGAAATGTCTGGGAAATGTGAGTCACACAGCTGAGGAGTTGTGGTCTGCTCTGGAGAACCAGCTTCATGAATGGTTGTCTCCACTGGACCTGAAACCAGGGAAGGCCGTGTGCGACAATGCTGCAAACCTGGGTGCGGCCCTTAGCCGGGGCAATGTCACACAAGTGCGTTGTATGGCTCACGTGTTGAACCTGGTTGTCCAGAAATTTTTAGCCCACTATCCCGGACTAGATGGCCTTCTGCAGAGGGCACGGTCGCTGTGTGCTCACTTCTGCCGTTCGCATCCCGCAGCTCAGCGACTTACATCTCTACAGAAGTAGTTGGGCCTGACACTTCACCGGCTAAAATGCGATGTGCCTACCCGGTGGAATTCAACTCTGCACATGTTGCAGCGACTGTGGCAGCACCGACAAGCCCTGGTGAAATACGTTCTGACGTATAGCCTGGGCCAACGAGATCAAGAGGTCGGGCAAATCACGCTGGAGGAGTGGTCTCAGATCAGGGACCTATGCATCCTTCTGCACATTTTTGAAATAGAAACGAAGATGTTTAGTGCTGACGATGCCATTATCAGCATGACTATTCCGGTGATTTACATGCTGGAGCACATGTTAAACAGAATTCGGAGTCACGGTTCTTCTTCTTGAACCATGGCAGGAAGTGCTGTTTGAGAAACTCCACATACATTATGGAGTTCATCTTTACCCCTTCAGGAATCCTAAAGGGGCCGACAATCTCTCTACCCTTGATTCCAGCCCAAAACATTACTCCATCTCCTCCTTGTTGTTGCTGTAGCCATGTTTGCGTCTGGTGTCCATCAACCAGCCATCCTCCACTCCATCCATCTGGACCATCGAGCGTTGCACGGCACTCATCGGTGAACAAAACAGTTTTGAAGTCAGTCTTCATGTATTGTTTGGCCCACTGGAACCATTTATGCTTGTGTGAAGTGGATAGAGGAGGTCGACAGGATGGCTTACGCACAGCTGAAAACCTCTGAAGGACTCTGCATCTTGTTGTTCGGGGGACGTTGGAGGCACCAGCAGCTTCGAAAACTTGTCTGCTGCTATGACAAGGCTTCTTTGCTGCTGCTCTTTTAACCTGATGTAATTGCCTGGAGGAAAGAGTCCTCAATTTTCCCTTATCAGCACGCACACGTGTGTACTGTGAATCAGCTACATACTTCTTGATTGTGCGATGATCAGGATGAAGTGTCTTGGCAATGTTGATTGTAGTCATGCCTTGACCTAAACACTCCACAATTTGTTGCTTCTCAGCAGCCGACACATCCTTTTTCTTTCCCATTTTGGCAAAAAATGTAGGCTGCTTAATAATGTGGGACAGCCTTCTTAAGCAGTCTTGCCTTCCATTGGACACACCTGCCAAACTAATTAGCACAGGTGTCTGCAATTGCTTACAGTGATATAAAGAGCCCTGACACACATCACCATCAATGAGTTTAACTGACAAACAAACAAATTCTTCCCTTATCACTCCTAAACACTTTTTGCATAATAATTTGGAACACAGTGTACATGTGCACATCAGTGGTTCACGTAGTGAATCTTACAGTTCTCACTTGCCAACCGTGGTCTGTATGGAGTTGTTCAATAAAGGGCCCAAAATTAAGATAACATAGATGGGAGAGGTCTCTATGAATACGAATTCCTAAGTATTTGATACCCTGTGAGGGCCAGGCAAAGGGAAAGTTGGACTGGATGGAATCCTGTATGGATTTGGGGAGGGAGACATCGAGGGCCTCAGACTTCGTTGCATTGATTTTAAAATTTGACCATTTAATAAAGTGATCTATTTCAGTCATAACAGCAGGGATGGATATATGTGATTGAGTGATATATACTAGGACATCATCAGCAAATAGAGAGCACTTGTACTTTGTGCCTCCCACCTCAATCCACCTAATATTGGGGTTATGGCAAATTGATGAGAGCAGGTGCTCCGTCACTAAGATGTATAAGAGAGGGGACAGAGGACATCCCTGCCTTGTCCCATTGGTGATTATGAAAGGTGATGAAAATGTTCCATTTATCTTCAGCCTAGGTGACGTATTGCGATACAGGGCAGTGATTTTGCCTATAAAAGGGTCCCCTAGACCCCTACCCCAAGCTTTTTAAGGGAATAATATATGGCGTGCCAGGAGACTCCATGGAGTGCTTTCTCAGCATCCAACGAGAGTATCTAATTACAAATTTTTAACTGCATCTAGCCCAGGAAATACTTTGTGCCTAGTAGCAGTGTCTGCTAGTCAGCCGATTATCCCAGCTGTTAAGCAAGCTACACCACCTGTAATTTGGACACTTAATTTTTTCAAAGGAAATGGTTCGGGCCCCCGCGACACTCAGTGAAGAGCATTGGGGAGACACCCCAAGGCATAGGGGCTGGGACTGGCGGTAGGACGCCTTGCGGTGGACCGCCAAGCTCGATCCTTATAAAAGCTTTTTAACTGCAGCAGCTTTAGTGGACGCTACTGGAGCTGGAATTATGCAGCTGCTGGCATGAGACTTGCCCTCCAATAGATCCTTGTAAAAGGATTTAAAGTGTATTCATTCAAATTAGAGAGACAATTTAAATTAAAAAGCTTAGACCTGCCTCCACCACAGGGGGGCTTGCTCGACCCACCAGCGGACAGGCACCAGTATTGGGACAGTGGGGCTAGCCGTCAGTGTCCACCGCAGCTCTAGCACAAACCCGGCGACACAGATGTCGCACGGGCAGGAACGGACTGGCCGTGTCGGCTTCTCACTTTTTTGGTTTTAGAAGGGCATGACATGCCTATATCTGTGTCTCCCCCTCCTTTTACTCCTCCACCTCTTTTCTTTTCGCATGACTATATGTACTTGTCACTTTTCCATGTGTTAGTGGTGTCTTCTGAGCAGTTTGTCAGCTTTTGGACACCTTTGAAGGTGTTTTCTATGTATTTCTATGTGTTTTTCTTTGCCTGCCATTGGTTTTAACGGTGTTCGAAGGTGTTCGACGAACAGTTCGACGAACAGTTCAGCGAACATACGGGTGTTCGACGAACCGAACTCGAACACTACGGGGGTGGCTCAACACTACTGCAGGCCCGCTATTTAAAACCGTGGTTCTCTGTCAGACGTACCACATATAACTGCGTTTCAAAAAAAGCCATTTCTAGCTTCCATTTTAATTTTATTGCAGTGTGTCGGTGAAACTATTCACACAAGGACACTGTGAAGAATAGTATTAGTAAACTACAGGCCTGGTTTTTAAACCGTGGTTCTCTGTCAGACGTATCACATATAACTGCGGTTCAAATCCATCCATTTGTGGTGAACGTGAAAAATATTGTTCTCCATTTAAAATGGGCAAAGTGCATGGCAAGGGATGGGGAAGTGGACATGATGGTGATGGTGCATGCAGAGGCCGAGGCCATGGCCATGGGCAAGCTGAAATTGTGCCACAACAAACACCCACATCTAGTAGCTCGACCTCCCTGTCCCAATTACTAGGGGATGGCAGAAAACCACTATTGAACACAAAGCAGTGTCAAAGGTTGTTGGTTGGATAGCAAATAATGCTTCCAGTTACTTTGCCACCACCACCACCACCCTGTCTTCGACATGGTCAAGTCTCAGTAGCCATGAATTTGGACCGCATAATCTTCACCCTGATCCTCCTTCCTCCCACCATGCCGAGTGCCCAGAGACAACTGATCCCACACTTGGACACTCATAAGAGCTGTTCACTTTTCCATTTATAGATTCAGGCCTCTAGCCCGGCCAGCTTCAAGCGGGTGAAAAGGAGAATGCGTGTAGGGATGCCCAAATATTTGAACAGCCACGGTCACACAAAGGCAACGGTGGAAAAGTTCAATTACTGTCACAAGAGGTGGATGATTATGATGAGACACAATTGCCAGAAAGTCAGGAGGAGAACCAGGGTGTAGAAGTGGAAGACGAAGTGGTGGATGATATAGTAACTGACCCAACCTGGAAGGGGGACATGCAGAGCGAGGACAGCAGCACACAGGGGGAGGGAGGTGTAGCACCAAAACAGGCAGGAACAAGCATTGTGGTGGCTGCAGACACAAGGAGGCAAAGCGTTCCCTGTAACGCCAACACAATGAAAGTTGCCAGTACAACTCAAGGTCTTCTCGAGTATGATTCTTTTTTAAAGACTCTGCAGATTACCTAAAAAAGGCCATTTGCACTACCTGCCAGGCCATCATCAGCAGGGATAGCAAAAATAGCAGCCTGACCATCACCAGAATGATCAGGCACATGGCAGCAAAGCGCCCCACTAAGTGGACCGAACCCAAGGGTTCAGAAACAGTGTCTGCGGGTGACACTACTGCTTCTTCCGCTGTTGTGAGAGCACACCAATCCTCGGTCCATGGAGCATGCAAAGATGCCTCCTGCTCTGCACCTGTCATTGCACACTCTCAACTAGCACCATCAGTAAGCACGTCCACATACTTTTCCCTGCGCAGCGTTCAGTTGTCTCTATCCCAGTCCTTGGAACGCTAGCGCAAATACGCAGCCAATGCCCCACAGACCACACTACTAAATTCCCACATTTCGCAAATGCTTGTGCTGGAAATGTTGCCTTTTAGGCTCGTGGAGAGGGAAGCTTTCCGCTACCTGATGGAGGCGGCCGTCCCTTGGCACTCGGTCCCCAGCCGCCACTATTTCTCCCAGTGTGCCGTCCCCGCATTACACAAGCACATGTCCCACAACATTAGCCGTACCCTCAACAATGCAGTTACTGGGAAAGTCCCCCTAACCACGGACATGTGGACAAGTGCTTGTGGGCAGGGACGGTACATCTCGTTGATGACACACTGGGTTAATATAGTGGAAGCCGAGATCCAGTCGAACCTGGAACAGAACACGTTCTCCTGACGCCAAGGATTGTGAGCCCTGGGTCAATCAGGGTTGTCCCCATATTCTACTGCTCCTGCACCTCCTACTCCTCTTCAGCCTCCATCTCCAAAATCACCACATCACTCACAAGCTGGAAGCACTGCAGCATTGCCTTGGCCAAGCGGCAACAGGCTGTGCTGAAGCTAATATGCTTAGGTGACAAACCGCAAAATGCGCTGAAGAGTTGTGGACAGCTCTGAAAGAGCAGGCAGATCTGTGGCTGACACCACTGACCCTACAGCCAGGCATGGTCATGTGTGACAATGGCCGGAACCTGGTGGCAGCTCAGAACCGAGGCGAGGTCACACAGGTACCATGCTTGGCCCATGTGCTTAATCTCGTGGTTCAGCAGTTTCTCAAAACCTACCCAGATCTGTTGGATTTTCTTGTCAAAGTACGCCGCATGTGTGCCCATTTTAGAAAGTCAGCAAAAGCTTCCTCCACCCTTGCCGTGCTTCAGCAGCGTTTGCAGCTTCCATCTCACCGACTGGTGTGTGATGTCCTCACGCTTTGGAACTCTACATTGCAGATGTTGGGAAGGATTTGTGAGCAGAAGAGGGCAGTTGTTGACTACCAGCAACAACACGGCCGTCGGTATTCAAGTCAGACTCCACACATAAGATCTCAGGAGGGGGCATGGATGTCCACTCCTCCAGGATGTACCATCCTCCAAAATTTTGAGGACTCCACAAAGATGGTGATCAGCAATGACGCCATAATTAGTGTCACCATCCCACTTCCCTGTCTTCTGAAATGCTCTGTGCTCACAATTAAAAAGGATGCATTGCAGGCAGAGCACGATGAAATGGAGCAAGGAACCTTACAGGGTGATTCCACATATCCCAACCTCAGCTCATCCAATTGTGGATTAGGTGACAATGAGGAAGAGGAATAGGGGGAGGAGGAAGAACAGGAACTAGTTTCCTGCGCTATAGACGGTACTACCTGCACTACTGTCATACCGTCTGTTCCGCATGGATGGCCCGAGGACAGGGAGGAGGAGGATGAGTAGGAGAGCATAGTCAGTCGTCCTTTTGGTGAGGACACAGAAGTCTTGCCTGTTGGCAGTCTGGAACAAATGGCTGAGTTTATGTTACGCTGCTTTTCCCATGAACCTCGCCTTGTCCATATTTTGGGTGACAGCCATTACTGGTTGGTGACACTTCTAGACCCATGATACAAGGAGAACTTTATATCTCTTATTCCTGTGCCAGACAGGCCTAATAAAATGGGGCAGTATCAGAAGGTCCTTGTTGTGGAATTATTAAAAAAATTCACATCCCAAAATGCTGGTGGCAGAGGTCACAGTTCGTTGGACAACCAAGGAGTACAGGCGAGAGACACAAATCCAATCCAGCAGAGGCAGGGGAACATTGTCAAAGTTCTGAGACAGTTTTATCAGACCCTTCCATTGCACAGGCCCTGAGGCGAGGGGTATTCTCCCAAGGAGGGAAAAGTTTGGGTAGATGCTGAGGGAGTATTTTGCTGACCGTACCAACATCCTCCTTGATTCATCTGTGCCTTATAATTATTGAGTATCCAAGCTGGACACGTGGCATGAACTGTCTCTCTCCGCCTTGGAGGTCCTGCCTGCCGTGCCGCTAGCATTTTGTCAGAGCAAGTTTTTTGTGCTGCTGGTGGAATTATAACCAATAGGCGCATCCGACTGTCAACTGAAAATGCTGACAGGCTGACTCTTATAAAAATGAACAAGGACTGGATTAGGCCAGACTTCTCAACACCACCGAATGATAGCAGCGTAACATAAGCTCAAATACAGTGTCTTTTTTTGGAGGTCTAAATCTATTCCCATGCACCTCTGTCTTCACACCCAGACATGGGTATACACTTCCAGAATTTGTCTATTTGCTCTTGTCCTCCTCTTTCTCCTCATCCTCATCCTCCACTACCATATTACCATATCTACGTCTCTTGCAAGGGGCATTGGAGTTCTTCCGAATTTTTGGCAGCAGTTGCATTCACTGCATAGGCAAACAGTATGGAAGACCCACTTCCTAATAATGAGAAGATTGTTTTCAGGAGGCCCCCCGAACTCTACGTCTCTTGCAAGGGGCATTGGAGTTCCAACAATTTTTTGGCAGCAGTTGCATTCACTGCATATGCAAACAGTATGGGAGACCCACTTCCTAGTAATAGGAACAGTGTTTTAAGGAGGCCCTTCAACCTCTACTTCTCTTGCAAGGGGCATTGGAGTTCCTCCAAATGTTTGGCACCCATTGTACTCACTGCATACCTTATAAATGGATAGCAGAAGCGCTCCTTTATAGGAACATGTCATGACTGAGGTCCACCTCTATGTGTGTTTATGTGTGTGTGTTTATTGGGGTTTTTCCTAAATTTTGTCAGCCTTTGTACTCACTGCATACTCTACAACTGGATAGCAGACCCGCTCGTTTCTAATGGAAACATGTCGATACTGTGGCCCATCTCTATGTGTCTTTAAATTGTTATTGGGGTTCTTCCTAAATTTTGGAAGCCGTTGTACTCACTGCATACCCTTTAACTAGATAGCAGAACCGCTCCTTTCTAGGAACATGTCGTTACCGAGGCCCACCTCTATGTGTCTTTAACCCTGCTGTTCTCTTTGGGTCTACTATACACTTATAATGTTCCAGTCATTTTTGACCGGACCTATTAAAGTCTTGATTTTTAGCTAACTTAAGTGTTTTATTTGAATACCTGTTGCATTATTGTACTGTATGTGAATATGATTGTTCATAAACAAATGAAAACTGAAATCAAAACGTTAATTTTTATCAAAAAATGTTACATGGCCTTATTGCAATATTCATGCATATTGCACATTTGCACATAAAAAAATATTATTTATATAAGTGTAGACTATAACTAATAACATGAAACTGTATGTAAATATATCTAAAAAAAAAAGTTAATTTTTTTATATATAAAATGGTAAATAAGCATTCGTCATAAGTACTGTATAATTTACATGTCTTTTTCTGTTTTAGGCTTGTTGTGTTGCTTGGTGGAGGCCGTGGGTATCGTAGCAGTGCCGGTGGAAGCCGTTGGTTCACTTTCTTTAGCATGCTGTTGGATCCTCTGGACAATGTGTTACTTTTCTTTCTTCGATATATGGGCTAACCAGTGATTTTCCCAACTCCTCTATAAAAATTCTTCTTTTATATAGTTTATTTTTGTTCCAATTTGGGTGTATTGCACGCCATAACACGAATGCATTGTATGCCGACACATAAAGAATGTTGTAAAAAACAACCATTGGCCACCGATTTGTTTTGCGTTTACAGGTTTAAGTGCCTATGAGTTGATCTAGATTATCAACTGCCCCTTTTGTGGCATTGTAATGTAAAATCATGTCCAGCTTTCTGTTGTCTTGATTACTGATTGCACTATCATGGTGCATTGTGCTCATCAGAATGACCTGTTTGTGTTTTTTGGGGAATGTAAGAAACTACTGCTGTATCCTTAGTAAAATAAAACATAGAACTATAAACGTCTTTCTTACTGAGGATACCTTGCGGCAATTCTGGCTTATTTTTTCTAACAGTACCCAGCAGGGTCATTTTTCTTTTCAGCAACATCTGCCCCAGTTGGTATGATATGAAAAAATTGTCGCATGTATAGAATCCATGTTTTGATATCGTACTTTGCAGGCTTACTTGGAACATAACTGTCTGAATGGGCACCTACCTCTGAATGACACCAGTTGTTCATCTACAGTCACATTTTCACCAGTATTATAAAACTAGTAATTGAACCCGTTCTACCCCCGGGTGGCGAGCATTTTTATTGGTATATGGTCTCCCATGCTGGTGTGTGCTGCCCCCCTCCTGGTATTTGTGCTGCCTCCATCCTGTCCCCACCATCCTATCCTGGTACGCATGGCACCTCTCATCCCCAATCCTGGTATGCGTGGCACCCCTCATCTCCAATCCAGGTATGCATGGCACACCTCATCCCCAATCCTGGTATGCATGGCACCCCTCATCCCCAATCCTGGTATGCATGGCATCCCTCATCCTCAATCCTGGTATGCATGGAACCCCTCATTCCCAGTCCTGGTATGCATGGCTCCCTCATCCCCAATCCTGGTATGCATGGCTCCCCTCATCCCCAATCCTGGTATAAATGGCTCCCTCATCCCCAATACTGATATGCATGGCACCCCTCATCCCCAATCCTGGTATGCATGGCTCCTTCATCCCCAATCCTGGTATGCATGGCTCCCTCATCCCCAGTCCTTGTATGCATGGCTCCTTCATCACCAATCTTGGTATGCATGATACCCCTCATCCCCAATCCTGGTATGTATGGCACCCCTCATCCCCATTCCTGGTATGCATGGCTCCCTCATCCCCAATCCCGGTATGCATGGCACCCCTCATCCCCAATCCTGGTATGCATGGCACCCCTCATCCCCAGTCCTGGTATGCATGACTCCCTCATTCCCAATCCTGGTATGCATGATACCCCTCAACCCCAATCCTGGTATGCATGGCACCCCTCATCCCCAATCCTGGTATGCATGGCTCCCTCATCCCCAATCCTGATATGCATGGCACCCCTCATCCCCAATCCTGGTATGCATGACTCCCTCATCCCCAATCCTGGTATGCATGATACCCCTCATCCCCAATCCTGGTATGCATGGCACTCCTCATCCCCAATCCTGGTATGCATGGCTCCCTCATCCCCAATCCTGATATGCATGGCACCCCTCATCCACAATGCTGGTATGCGTGGTAGCCCTCATCCCCCAATCCTGGTATGCATGGTCCCCTCACCCCCCAATCCTGGTATGTGTGGTACCCCTCACCCCCCAATCCTATTATGCATGGTCCCCTCACCCACCAATCCTGGTATGCATGGTCCCCTCACCCCCAAATCCTGATATGCGTGGTACCCCTCACCCCCCAATCCTTGTATGCATGGTCCCCTCACCCCCCAATCCTGGTATGTGTGGTACCCCTCACCCCCCAATCCTGGTTTGCGTGGTACCCCTCACCCCCCAATCCTGGTATGCATGGTACCCTCACCCCCCAATCCTGGTATGCATGGTCCCCTCACCCCCCAATCCTGGTATGTGTGGTACCCCTCACCCCTCAATCCTGGTATGCATGGTCCCCTCACCCCACAATCCTGGTATATGCATGGTCCCCTCCCCCAACAATCCTGGTATGTGTGGTACCCCTCACCCCCCAATCCTGGTATGCATGGTACCCCTCATCCCTTTCACACTGTACACACATATAAAAAAATAAACAGTTATACTCACCTTTCTTCTCTGTACTCCAGCGCTGCTGCGTCCTGTTCTGCCAGAGGCCGGGGAAGAAGTGCGGCGCCGGAGCACTGTGCATTCCGGCGCCATTTTGCTGAAGACACACTGTAAATGTGTCTTCAGTAAAATGGCGCCGGATAGCGCTATGCGCACGCGCCGATCTGATGCCTCACTCCTGCCTCGGTCTCCGGCGAAGAGAGGCACCGCGGCAACGCTCCTCCCGGTCAGGTAAGTATGCAAGTATGGCGCCAGAGATCGTGTTATGCGTTCAGTGCCTACGCATACTGCAATCTCTGGTGCCATACACCTCTTCTTACCTGTAATGGCTGGATGCCTACTTCTGTCTGGAGCCAGACTGCGCGTCACGCATGCACAGTCTATCAAGGCTTCAGACAGAGGGATGCATCCCCAGTTATAATATAGATGTTGGTAGAATCTCTACCCATTTATTCCACAAATCTCTAATAGGGGTAAGTTTTTATGCGGCCATTCTTTCAATTCGATTGGTTTTATTATCAAACCGAAGGACTCTTGAAATCTCATGAAATCTTTCTAGAGACATTGTGTCCCTAAATATGTGGCAACCACATATTTCTTCCATTTCTCGCCATAAACGTGTTGTCCCTCAATGTTTGTCACTTGTATTATGATGTTTTGCATGGTTATATTTATCAACAATTTGAATACAGATTGTATGTCATAAATAGTGTTGAGACACCCCTGTAGTGTTCGAGTTCGGTTCGGTTCGTCGAACACCCGTATGTTCGCCGACCTGTTCGTCGAACTGTTCGTCAAACACCTTCGAACACCGTTAAAACCAATGGCAGGCAAACAAAAACACATAGAAACACATAGAAAACACATAGAAAACACTTCAAAGGTGTCCAAAAGCTGACAAACTGCTCAGAAGACACAACTAACACATGGAAAAGTGACAAATACATATAGTCATGCGAAAAGAAAAGAGGTGGAGGAGTAAGAGAAGGGGGAGACACAGATATAGGCATGTCATGCCCTTCTAAAATCAAGAAAGGCTGGAGTAAAAATCTAAAATCAGCCTACCAACACCCAGACGTCGTGACAAGAAAATTAAAAAAATAAATATCTTTAGGTAGAAAGGCGGTTCCATTCAGAACACATTCCTTACAAGACGTAGTGGTATCCCCGTTGTGAGTTGGCCAAAAACGGAACCCAATACATTCGGACTAATCCACCATTTGTCATATCCAAGGGGCAGATCTGTAAACGACAACATCGATGCGGAACCAAGTACAGTAGTATATACTGTACATCCTTTGACAAGGCAATCAGGCGGATCAAGAAGTTGGGAAGGGTCACCCTAATGGCCAAAACAGACATTGATGCGGCGTTCCAGTTACTTACTACCTGTGCCTCCAAATAGTTTCCACCTATGGGGCTGCTTCTGGGAAGGAGCATACTATATAGATCGCTGTTTGCCCATGGGTTGCTCCAGATCCCGCTCACTATTTGAGGCGTTTAGTTGCTTCCTCGAATGGGTTGTAATGGACGTTTCTAAGGGGGCACATATTATCCATTACCTCGACAACTTCTTATGCCTGGGCCCAAAAGATTCGCCACAGTGTGAATACATGTGGTAGTCCACCTGTGAGAAGGAGAGAGCTGGAGGGAGAGCGGACACCACAGAGCCGAGGGGTTAGATGGAGAACGGAAGAAGGAAAGAGGGCGAGGGAGGTAAGGGAGTACAGTGGAAGGCCGACCTGAGCTCCCCCACGTTCCTGCTGGGCAGGGAACAGCCTTGGGAAGAAAAGCCGCTTGCGCATCCCTTTGAGGTTACGGGCGCGAGTGGGCAGAGGGACTACACTGGAGTGCGAAGCCTACACGGCCAGCCCGTTCCTGCCCGTGTGACCTCCGTGTCGCCGGGTTTGTGCCAGAGCCGCGGTGGACCCTGACGGCCAGCCCCCCTCTCCCAATACTGGTGGGTTGAGCCCCCCCACGGTGGGGGGAGAGTAACATCTGCAGAAGAAAGACAATCTTCCAGCCAAACTAAGATGTCTACTTCTTTTCGTGGACAATGTGATACAATCCCTTTCTTACGGACATGCAAATAGCTACAAATTCCAGATGAGGCACAAAAACAGCAGGTGCTTCAACGCATATCAAGTGCTCCTTCAAGTGGGCTCTCCTCCACCTCAACGTCAACATCACAAATACTCCAGTTCTCAGAGGTGTCACCCCAATCGCACTTAATTCCTCACAGATCCCAAGTCTCCAGCTGCCCGTCTGAGTATGGGGTAACACAGATGGTTGAGTCTGCACAGCTGTTTACTCATACTAAAGCCTGGGAAACGGAGGTCTGCTCCAGAGCTTCTGTTAATCCAGACGAGGAAATTATCTGCACTGATGCCCAGAATCTTTATGAGTCGGATCCAGGACCAGATGAAGAAGGTTCTGAGCATAATGTAGACCCTCGTTCCCAAACTGTAACTCCTGTTGGTGGAGACAATGATGAAGACGATGATGAGACTCAAATACCTGATTGGAGCAACAATTTGACTTTTCGGTCAGGGTAGGAAGAGGTTGGCTCTGAGGACAACGGGTGTGAGAACACACAGAGTGATGATGACGAGGTTGGAGATCCCACTTACTGTCAACCCACAGTCAGCCAGTTGATGAGGTCAGCAGAGGAGGTGGAGCAGGATGTGACTAGCCCAGGGGATGGGGATGACTCGGTACCTGGGGCTTTGCCTGGCCTTGGGGATGTCGCGGTGGTCGGTTCCTGGGCCCGTACCATGGGGTCACTCTATAAAAGGGTGGATAATTGTTAATTTTATAAGAGTTCGTGACGCCACATGTGGTATCTGGTGAGAAGCACCAGCGCTGCAGCAGTCCACTGAGGCCAGTGATAAGGCAGCTCGATGGTATAGCTCCCCACAGGTGGAGCTAGGCCTCAGAAAAGCATATGCAGGGGGAATGCAGGACAAGCGAGACCCAGCTGGGTCAGAGCAAGAACGGGAACGGACATGGCAGTCACTTCAGTACATTTTACTGGTGGAAATTCAGGCACATCCCGGAGCACTGTAGGGTGAATGGTGCATATCAGGATCCTCCCCAATGAGCGGGTGTAGGGCCTCCTGTTTCTTGCCTCTGTGTAGTAAGTTTCTGACCTGCCTGGAGCTAGGCCTAACTTTGTCTCTGTCCTGTGCTGGCTGACCTTGTGGTAGTGCCTTGTCTTGGAGTTCACGCTCCCAGTATGCGGGGCCTAAGCGTCTCCTGGCTCTGTTACGTATCAGCACCTTAGCGATCCTGGGACTTGTAGTTCTCCAGGGATTCTGGTTATGCCTTACTGGGTCATAGAGATCCCGGAAATCTCAGATACGGTGTCCAGTAAATGCTTCGGGGTGAGCTGGTTAAGCTCCTCTGCCCCCTATGTACTAACTCTCCACTCGCCTTCGGCCTACTCGGGCCCTCACTAGGCTATACACACTAACGGCAGCTTGCCACGCTTTACCGATCTTATGGCGCCGGCACACCTTAAGCTCTAACTGGGCTCCCTGAATCTAGCTAGCAGGAGCCTCGTGCTCCACTGCTGAACTATTAACTGAGTTCTCTAGACTAGACTGAGCTCCACTGCAGACTGACCTCTCTTAGGCTTCTCTAATGCAGGAACTCTTCAGAGGAACTGAACTGACTAGCTCCACCTTCCCTATTTATATCCCTAACGGGCTCCCTCTGCTGGTCTGAGGTGGAAGGTCGAGATGTGTGAATGTTTATGGGGGCCTCTTGTGGAGGATTCCATCAATGCACTCTTCTAGGATCTGTGATACCAAGGGCAGCTGGGCATCTCAGATGCTATTGATGACGAGGTTAGGTTGCGCCTTCCTGGACAGAGAAGGCGTACTGGAAGCACGTCAACAACTGCATCCTCAACCACAACTGTGCCTCTGACCACAAGTCGTAGTGGCTCTTCAGATCGCATGGGCTCTAAGCCTTGCATAGCCTGGGCATTTTTTCAGATCAATAAGGATGACCCAACTCATGTTATCTGTAATATTTGTCACCCAAAGCTAAGTAGAGGCCAAAAAATCCAAAATTTGAGTACTTCATGCATGAACCGTCACATGGATATGAAGGATAAGTTGCAGTGGGAAGCTCACTGTTCTACAATGCGGCCTAGCGGGCCGGGCCAACCACCATCTGCCCCATCTTGTGCATTCGCGGCCTCTTCATCCTCTGTGACTGGGGGGACAGCAGTCACACATGTTTTTGGATGCAGACCTGCCACCTCTTTACCCGCAACAGCCAGTGTGATTGGCAGGTCATCATTTCATTTGGAAGTGGAAACACCAGCTGGTGTTGAGCGCTCTCCGACATCAAGAGCACCACCTTCGGATCAAGGTAACCTAACTTTTCCACCTGCATCTTCCTCACAGACCAGCAAGTTTGTCGGCGACACCCTACTCAACCCCGTCTAAGCACAACAGCCGGCCCTCCATCCCTCAGATGTGGACAATTAAAAGACCATTTCCTCCTAGCCATGAGAAAGCTAAGAGGTTGAATTTCACCATCTGCAAGCTGTTAGCTACAGAAATGCTGCCTTTCCGCCTGGTGGACACAGAGGATTTTCGAGACCTTATGTCCGTCGCAGTGCCCCAGTACCAGATGCCCAGTCGGCACTACTTCTCAAAGAAAGGTATGCCTGCGCTACACCAGCATGTCGCACACAACATCACCGCTTCTTTGAGAAACTCTGTGTGTGACAGGGTGCATTTCACCACAGACACTTGGTCGAGTAGACATAGACAGGGGCGTTACATGTCGCTGACTGGGCACTGGGTAACTATGGTGACAGCAGGACAAGGGGCTGCTGTCCAAGTCTTGCCATCCCCACGAGTTGTACGTCAATCCTCTTTATCTAGAAGTTCCTCCACTGCTTCTGCCTCCTCAACCTCCTCTCCGCCCTCCACCTGCACCCAAAGCCTGTCTGGTCATGCCACCCGCTTTCTAACTGCGCAGAAGGAATCCTGCACACCTCCTTACTATGCTGGCAGCAGGGCTCAATGGCATCAGGGGGTGTTTACTTTGAAATGTCTGGGAAATGTGAGTCACACAGCTGAGGAGTTGTTGTCTGCTCTGGAGACCTAGTTTCATGAATGGTTGTCTCCACTGGACCTGCAACCAGGGAAGGCCGTGTGCGACAATGCTGCAAACCTGGGTGCGGCCCTTCGCCAGGGCAATGTCACACACGTGCCTTGTATGGCTCACGTGTTGAACCTGGTTGTCCAGCAATTTTTAGCCCACTATTCCGGACTAGATGGCCTTCTGCAAAGGGCACGGTCGCTGTGTGCTCACTTCTGCCGTTCGCATCCCGCAGCTCAGCGAATTACATCTCTACTGAAGTCGCTGGGCCTGCCAGTTCACAGGCTGAAATGCGATGTGCCGACACGGTGGAATTCAACTCTGCACATGTTGCAGCGACTGTGGCAGCACCGACAAGACCTGGTGCAATATGTTCTGACGTATAGCCTGGGCCAACAAGATCCAGAGGTGGGGCAAATCACGCTACAGGAGTGGTCTCAGATCAGGGACCTATGAAGTTGACGCGCCCCCTGGGCCGTTGGGTACCCAGAGCCGGGCCGGTAGACGCTGGGGGTTGTAGTCACTGTGGCGGTGACCCGGTCCGTGACCCAGGGCGGTCAATCCAAGGGTAATTTGTATATATGGGTTTTATAATGTCCGACTACCTGTGGAGTGCGGCCAAAGGGGCAGGCGATGCGGAACAGTCCTCTGAAGCTGGTGGTTTTACAGCAATGGTATTATTACTCCTCACAGGAAGAGTGTAGCTACAGGGCAGTGTGGGTGGTTGATGGTGGTTGTAGTGCAGGGAGTCAGTAATGAACACAGAGTCCGTGTGATGCAGTCCTAAGATCTTTACTCACAGTTGTTGCAGTCCAGATTACAGGTACCAGAGCAATCTCCCCCGTCGTGCTGTGCGTACTCAGTGAGGGGCTCAGTCCAACCCCAGATAGCTCCGGAGTACTTAGCAGGACCCCCTTCTGTGTGTCCTTTCTCTGGCCTTCTCCCTGCACCTCACACCCAGTGACACTTCTATCCGGTATCCTCGCGCCTTGGCAGACGACGTGTGTTCCGTCCCCTGGGTCCTATGTGGCTACCTTCTTAGTGAGACTGGTGTGGACTTTGGCCTGCAGTACATGAAATGCTGCAGCCTCCCGTTTCTTGCTGAGCCTTGCTGTTTCTCCGCTAGTTGAGGGACCAGATCCCCTTATCTGGCCTGACCCCTCTACCTCCTGGTAGCAACGGGCGTACGGGTGGCCTTCTCCATGGCCCGTACCCCTAGGGTCCCTTGGGTTCCTTGAGCCTTCCTGCTCCCACTTCTCTCTTCTCTCCTTCAGTCCTGGGCCTCCCAGGCTAGGCCCCCACTCGGAGCAGAGCTCATGCCGAGCCTCTGCTCCTGTCACTTCTCCTCCTCTGACTGGCTTGCTCTTTCTAAGATGGCTTCCTATTTATACTCTCCCTGTCATGTCCTCCCCTAAGCTGCTTTCTCCACCCACACCAACTACATAGGACCCTCCCGCCAGCTAGGGACCTGGGACTGTGCTCTCCCTTAGGAGCAATCTCGCCCTACTCCCCACTGTGGGTATGTGTTGGATGCAGGTGTTAGGGTCCCGAGCAATACTCCTTCCTTACCTGAGGGTGAGATACCACACCTCTGGGTGAGATGCAGTACCTCTGTGGGGACTAAACCCTCAGGGGCGCCACACACCCTTCTGCACAGTTTTGAAATGGCGACGAAGATGTTTAGTGCTGACGATGCTATTATCAGCATGACTATTCCGGTGATTTACATGCTGGAGCACACGTTAAACAGAATTCAGAGTCAGGTGGTGGGACAAGAGGAGGTGGAGGAAGTAGAGGAGGAGTCGTATGCGGAAGGGATAACATCTCCAAGGTCCAGACGGTCGGCAGCACCAAGGCGGCAGGCATGGGAGGGTGGGGGAGAGGGATTAACCAGGGCGCATGGTAGCAGCCAAACTGTTGAGGAAGGTGCAGGAGCCGAGGAATAAGTGGAGGACGAACTGGCGATGGGCATGGAAGACTCATCAGATGAGGGAGACCTTGATCACATTTCTGTTGTGTGAGGTTGGGGGTAGAGGGCAGAGAAAGGAAGCATGATTCCTACCTCGCTACCAACACAACAGGGACTTGGTCCTCCTGGATGCGCAAGACACATGAGTGCCTTCTTACTGCACTACCTGCAACATGACCCTTGGATTGTAAGAATTCGAAGTAATCCCGACTACTGGGTTGCCAGTGCCACACTCTTTGATCCCCGGTACAAAAGTAAATTTGCCGAAATAACTCCTGCCATAGAAAGGGATTCACGCATTCAGGAGTATCAGCAGAGGCTGTTGCAGAATCTTACATGTGCTTTTCCATAAAACACCAGTGGTGCACGTAGTGAATCTCACAGTTCTAACTTGCAAACCGTGGGACTGTCGAGTCTTCATCACTCAAACCGTAACAGTAACACAGTATCTGCTGGTAACAGCAATTTTGACAATCATTTCACCACTCTTTTAGACCATCCTTTGCAAGGCCACAGGAGCCAAGAAGTCTGACACATAGTCAACGCCTAGAGAGGATGGTACAGGAGCATCTCCAAGTGAACATCGAAGCCATGACTGTGTCACTGGACCCTTGCTCATTTTGGGATTCCAATCTGGAAAAATGTCCGGAGCTCGCCACTCACACCTTGGAGTTCTTGTCATGCCCTGCAGCCAGCGTTCTCTCTGAATGTGTGTTCAGCGCTGCTGGAGGTGTGATGACAGATAAGCGCACGCGGCTGTCCACTGAGAATGTAGACAAACTCACGTTCATAAAGATGAACAAATCATGGATCCGCAAGGACTTTTCTACCCCTGTCTCATCCTGGGGAGACTAAAAGCTCGAGGATTTGGTAAAATCACCTCACCAACCGTTTTAAGCAACTCTGGGGCAATTGATGCCACTTAAGTGGTGTCTGTGCCACAATTTTTGTTAAAAATTGAGACTCTTTTTGGAGTCCCCTTGCTGTGTTTTACGTGACGTTGGCATCGTCAATTCCGGGTGGGTTGGGCCACCCCCCCCCTTTTAACTGTAAGAAACTACATACACTATGGCTTGGGGTAACACAGATGGTTGAGTCTGAAGAGCTGTTTACTCAGAGGTCTGCTCCAAAGCTTCAGTGTCTGCTAGTCAGCGTAGAATTTTTAAATGCATCTAGCCTAGGCAGACTGTGGGGAACCCCAACCAAACCCAGACGCTTAGTGCCCCTACCGCCCCACTTTCCTTGACAATACAATAATGTAACTCTTACAACTGGATGGGTGAGGATCGGTCACAGCTTTATTAACTCTTTATACTCATTCCATTAGCAAGACATTTTATTTCTAAAATAATTCAGCTTGTTGCAGCATGCCCTGGGTCTCCACACAGGCAAGTTGGCCAACAAGTGTAACTCTCCAACATGTCCTTTCTATCTCCAGGCCGCTGAGGATCCTGCGTACTCGTATGCAGGACTCTGACCCCCATCCATCACTCTTAACGCTTGTTCCACTCCATCCTGGAGTCCTGACAGGAATATGTCCATTAAGTGAACACCGTTGGGCCGAATGAGGCCGGCTTTAACTCCTTCCAGTTGTCGGTGTTGTATCAATACACCGCCTCTGTCTCTTCTAAATTTTGCCATCCGTATATTTATTACCCGCCTTGTCTGTTCAATGGCCATGATGTCTCGCGCACCTTGCCATACCGCTATCGGCACAATCTCTGACCATACTATAGTTAGTTTTGTGAAAAATTCTCTGAAGCGCTCAGTGTTTAGTTTCATTATTGCCATTAGTTATGCGCTCTTGTGATGACCTAGGTCGTTTCCCCCGGCCTGTATAACTATGATGACCGGACCTCTTGCCTCTCTCCCTACCTTGATTACCTCCATTAGTACCTGTGGCCATAGCAGGCCTCTAATACCTCTACAGTTGAAATATGTGTTATGAAACTCTAATTTCCTCCTGCCTGGGCGGACTTTCGCACTTTTTTCTGCACCATATATATACGAGTGGCCTATCACCCACACTGTTGGCTTAGCGTCACCTGTAAAAGAAACAAACCACGTTAGGATAACAAGTACAGTCTTATGTATCTTGCCAAACACGTGGATCACCATCTCCCTATCCTCTGAACTTCCGTTTCTGACAGTCCTGCTCTTGCTGCTTCCGTGGCCGCGCCTATGCGGAATGAGTGTGTCCCATAATCTTTGGGGTCGTTCCCTGCCGATGTTATGCATTTATTAAATATAGCTTGGAACTGGTATCTTGATAATGGCATTCCATCAATGTGTGATAGGAAGAAATTACTTTGTGATCTGATGGTTTTATATGTTTTTACTATTGTTACCCGACTCAGTGTACCGTTTATGGGTTGTAGAAGTACCTAAGTGCCCCTGCCCGCTGGAACCGTTTTCAATTTGCATATGCGTAGACGTATTGCATTATTGGCTATGACTACGTCCTGGTGTAATAAGCCTCCACTGGTGGTAATTTTGGATTGAGGGACTAATTCTCTTATGCATAGTGCCCCGAAGAAGGCGATCGCAAATGCAGTAGACAGTAGTGTTGCTTCAAATTGTGAGTGTCATGTTAATGGTGTTAGGGATATGATGTGAAAAATAAGTTTTAGTGACACGGGACTTGACGTCTACACTCCTGACTTGGCTGACCCCTTTTCCACCCTTTTATGCATTGTCTGATGATGAATCTCTTTGTCACATCTCCCCAATTCAGTAGTTGGAAGTGAAATGCTACTCCGGTCAGACACCACTGCGTTGACGCCCCTGATATGCCCCTCATCATTAGCTGGTGGAGAAATTCTATGGTGACTTGTAATCAGGCTTGTTCACCATGGTCAACCCGTCTGCCTGCTACTAGTCGTGTCCACTCTTCCCATGCCTTACCTTATGCTTGACACGTCAACGGGGCAACTGACGCTCTGATTAATGGCATCAACTATTCGCCACTAGATCCCATAGGGAGGGTGGGCAACTGTTGCCCGATGGGTGGGCTTTGGGGAGGAGTTCTGTGAAAATCTGCCAATTGAATTGTGATAAAGCGTTAGCAGCAGCTTTAGACCCCTCAGAATCGTGGCTAGCACGGACCCATACATTGTGCTTTAGGCACAGGAATGCTAGCCGGCGTAGTAGGCCTAGCACTGGGAGAGACGATGATGCCATCTTATTAATGCAGTGCGCTAGGCTGGTGTTTTTTGTTATGAAGCGTATATTTTTGTTAGTTAGGCGCACGCCCCATATTTCTATTGCTATCACTATTGGGAAGAAAAATTATTTTCCGGGCTAGATGCAGCTAAAAATTATTATTAATTTCAAAGCTGGTGGAGCTTGGTATAGATGGCCTAGTACAGTGAGTACCACACACTGCTACTATACCCAAAATTATTTTCCAGGCAAGATCCAGCTAAAAATTATTAGTAATTTGAAAGCTGGTGGAGCTTAGTATAGATGGCCTAATAGAATGAGTACCACACACTTCTAATATGCCCAAAATTATTTTCCAGACAAGATGCAGCTACAAATTATTTGTAATTTGCAAGCTGTTGGAGCTTAGCATAGATGGACTAAGAATAAGTCCCACACACTGCTACAAGCCCAAAATTATTCTCTGAGCTAGATGCAGCTAAAAATTATTTGTAATTTGCAAGCTGGTGGAGCTTAGTATAGATGGACTAAGAATAAGTCCCACACACTGCTACAAGCCCAAAATTATTTTCCGAGCTAGATGCAGATAAAAATTATTTGTAATTTGCAAGCTGGTGAAGCTTAGTATAGATGGACTAAGAATAAGTCCCACACACTGCTAAAAGCCCAAAATTATTTTCCGAGCTAGATGCAGCTAAAAATTATTTGTAATTTGCAAGCTGGTGCAGCTTAGTATAGATGGACTAAGAATAAGTCTCATACACTGCTACAAGCCCAAAATTATTTCCCAAGCTAGATGCAGATAAAAATTATTTGTAATTTGCAAGCTGGTGGAGCTTAGTATAGATGGACTAAGAATAAGTCCCACACACTGCTACAAGACCAAAATTATTTTCTGAGCTAGATGCAGATAAATATTATTTGCAATTTGCAAGCTGGTGGAGCTTAGTATAGATGGACTAAGTATAAGTCCCACACACTGCTACAAGCCCAAAATTATTTTCTGAGCTTGATGTAGATAAAAATTACTAGTAATTTGCAAGCTGGTGGAGCTGAGTATAGATGGCCTAATAGAATGATGCTATGCCCAAAAGGTTTTACTTGGCTAGATGCAGTAAAAAAAATTGTATTCTATACACAGGTGGGGTAGCTTGCAACACAGATACTCTACTCCACTGACTAACACACACTGCAAGAGGCCAAAAAGGACTGGCTTAGCTAGATTTAGCCAAATGCTGTGAAAAACACTTGCACAGCACTGGCACAGACCTGCCTGGCAAAAAGTCCTAGGAAATGCTGTTACCTAGTCCTCAAAAGGACTGCAATTACAATTAGCCCCTACTCCCAACCTATCTATTTTAGAGCACAGACCTGCCTGATAAAAGTCGTAGGAAATTCTGTAACCTAGTCCTCAATAGGTCTTCAATCACAACTATTCCCTGCTCCCAAGCTACTGTATCTGTATATTTCTGAGAAAATTGGCTTGAAATTAACACTGAAAGTATAGTGCACACAGCAACAGCGGTGCTGTCTAACACGCAGCTGCAGCAGTGAGAAAATGGTGGCGACTGGGAAAATGGCTTGGTCTTATAGGGCAAGGACATGTGACATACACAGCCAATGACACATGCCCTTGCTTGTGTGAAAAAAAGCAGTTCGCTCCGCGTGTGCGCTGCTGATAGGCTGACAGATTGCACCTCCCCACTGTAAATGCGGGAAAGAGAAAAAAAAATGGAGATCTTCATTATTTATGCAGAGATCCATCCCCTGCCCCTCCCCCCGCCCCGCTGTACACTCAAACTGCGTATTAACATTGATTATCAGCATTACTGTGAAAAAATCCAGTTATGATTTTGGTGCACGAACAGTTATCGAACATAACCTCGAACAGCCGGATTTTTTTCAAATCGTTCATGTTCGCCGAACGGCTCGAACACCGCTCAAAACAGCTCGAATTTGAGATTGGCGATCAGTTCGAGTCGAACACCGCTCATCTCTAGTCATAAATTCTTCATATAGTGTACCTAGTAGGACCTAGAGTATCTTTTATGACATTTGAAGAAGAACTTCTACCAACCTGAGCAGAAGGCTGCAAGTTCCAAACTACATATTTGTTTTTTGAATGGATTTCTTGCATCCAACTAGTTGTCTGGGTTTCCTCATCAGTTTCCACTTCAGAATCAGCACAAACAGGTTCTAACCAGAGTAGAAAGAGAAGTGGGAGGCCCAGCTGCACAACTGAGCAACAAGACAAGTACATTAGAGTCTCTAGTTTGAGAAATCGACGCCTCACATCTCCTCAACTGGCAGCTTCATTAAATAGTACATGCAAAACGCCAGTGTCAATGTCTACAGAGAAGAGGTGACACCGGGATGCTGGCCTTCAGGGCAAAGTGGCAAAGAAAAAGCCATATCTGAGACTGGCTAATAAAAGGAAAAGATTAATATGGGCAAAAGAACACAGACATTTGACAGGGGAAGATTGGAAAAAAATTTTATGGACAGACAAATCAAAGTTTGAGGTGTTTGGATCACACAGAAGAACATTTGTGAGACACAAAACAGCTGAAAAGATGCTGGAAGAGTGCCATCTGTCAAGCATGGTGGAGGTAATGTGATGGTCTGGGGTTGCTTTGGTGCTGGTAAAGTGGGAGATTTGTACAAGCTAAATGGAATTTTAAATAGGGAAGGCTATCACTCCACTTTGCAATGCCATGCCATACCCTGTGGACAGCGCTTGATTGGATCCAATTTCATCCTACAACACGACAATGACCCAAAGCATACCTCCAAATTATGCATAAACTATTTAGGGAAGAAGCAGGCAGCTAGTATTCTATCTGTAATGGAGTGGCCAGCGCAGTCACCAGATCTCAACCCCACTGAGCTGTTGTGGGAGCAGCTTGACCGTATGGTACGCAAAAAGTGCCCATCAAGCCAATCCAACTTGTGGGAGGGGCTTCAGGAAGCATGGGGTGAAAATTCTCAAGATTACCTCAGCAAATTAACAATTAGAATGCCAAAGGTCTGCAATGCTGTAATTGCTGCAAAGGGAGCATTCTTTGACGAAAGCAAAGTTTGAAGGAGAAAATTATTCTTTCAAATAAAAATTGTTATTTCTAACCTTTTCAATGTCTGTACTACATTTTCTATTAATTTTGCAACTCCTTTCATAAATAAAAGTATGAGTTTTCATGGAAAACACAAAATTGTTTGGGTGACCCCAAACTTTTGAACGGTAGTTTATGTGGTCCTCCTCTTCGCACACATTTTCAAGAGGGACATCATCATTAGAGATAAGCGTTGTTCTACTCGAACTGTTCGCCAATCTCAAATTCGAGCTGTTTTGGGTGGTGTTCGAGCCGTTCGGCGAACACGAACAATTTGAGAAAAATTCGGCTGTTCGAGGTTATGTTCTATAACTGTTCGTGCACCAAAATCATAACTGGATTTTTTCTCAGTAATGATGAAAATTAATGTTAATACGCAGTTTGAGTGTACAGTTGGGTGGGGGGAGGGGCAGGGGATGGATCTCTGCAGGAACAATGAAGATCTCCATTTTTTTTTCTCTTTCCCGCATTTGCAGTGGGGAGGTGCAATCTGTCAGCCTATCAGCAGCGCACACACGGAGCGAAGTGCTTTTTTTCACACAAGCAAGGGCATGTGTCATGGGCAGTGTATATCACATGTCCTTGCCCTATAAGACCAAGCCATTTTCCCCGTTGCCACCATTTTCTCACTGCTGCAGCTGCGTGTTAGACGGCACCGCTGTTGCTGTGTGCGCTATACCTTTTTAATTTCAAGCCAATTTTCGCACAAATCTACAGATAGCTTGGGAGTAGGGAATAGTTGTGATTGCAGTCCTTTTAAGGACTAGGTTACAGCATTTCCTACGACTTTTATCAGGCAGGTCTGTGCTCTTAAATAGATAGATTGTGGGAGTAAAGACTAATTGTAATTGGAGTCCTTTTCAGGACTAGGTTACATCAGTTCCTATCAGTTTTTGCCAGGCAGGTCTGTGCCAGTGCTGTGCAAGTTTTTTTCACAGCATTTGGCTTAATCTAGCAAAGCTAATCCTTTTTGGCCTATTGCAGAGTGTGTTAGTCAGTGGAGTAGCCTATCTGTGTTGCAAGATATACCACCTGTGTATAGAATACCAATTTTTTTACTGCACCTAGTGAAGTAAAATCTTTTGGGCATAGCATCATTCTATTAGTCCATCTATACTGACCTCCATCAGGTTGCAAATTGAATATCATTTTTTTCTGCATCTAGCTCTGAAAAAATATTTAGGCTTCTAGCTGTGTGTGGGACTTGTTCTATTAATCCATCTATACAGACCTCCATCAGGTTGCAAACTGAATATATTTTTTTCTGCATCTACCTCTGAAAAATTATTGGGCTTCTAGCTGTGTGTGGGACTTGTTCTATTAATCCATCTATACAGACCTCCATCAGGTTGCAAACTGAATATATTTTTTTCTGCATCTACCTCTGAAAAAATATTGGGCTTCTAGCTGTGTGTGGGACTTGTTCTATTAATCCATCTATACAGACCTCCATCAGGTTGCAAACTGAATATATTTTTTTCTGCATCTACCTCTGAAAAAATATTGGGCTTCTAGCTGTGTGTGGGACTTGTTGTATTAGTCCATCTATACTGACCTCCATCAGGTTGCAAACTGAATATATTTTTTTCTGCATCTACCTCTGAAAAAATATTGGGCTTCTAGCTGTGTGTGGGAATTGTTGTATTAGTCCATCTATACTGACCTCCATCAGGTTGCAAACTGAATATATTTTTTTCTGCATCTACCTCTGAAAAAATATTGGGCTTCTAGCTGTTTGTGGGACTTGTTCTATTAATTCATCTATACAGACCTCCATCAGGTTGCAAACTGAATATATTTTTTTCTGCATCTACCTCTGAAAAAATATTGGGCTTCTAGCTGTGTGTGGGACTTGTTGTATTAGTCCATCTATACTGACCTCCATCAGGTTGCAAACTGAATATATTTTTTTCTGCATCTACCTCTGAAAAAATATTGGGCTTCCAGCTGTGTGTGGGACTTGTTCTATTAATCCATCTGTACAGACCTCCATCAGGTTGCAAATTGAATATAATTTTTTTCTGCATCTAACCCAGCCAATAGTTTTGGCCTAATACCACAGTTTGGCCACTCAGCTCTGCTCGGTTCCCATCCATTGTTTTTTTTTGCAAACAACTCCAGAGTTGTGAATTAGTTAACCACCAAAATGAGTGGAAAAAGGCCTGCTGCTGGTGGAAAGGGGAATAGGCGTGTTGGGAAGGGGAAAAAAGGTTGTGTCCGTGGGGTAGGTGTTAAAGCAACAGTAACATCTGCAGAAGAAAGACCATCTTCCAGCCAAACTAAAATGTCTACTTCTTTTAGCGGACAATGTGATAAGATCCCTTTCTTACGGCCACGCCAATCGCTACAAATTCCAGATGAGGCACAAAAACAGCAGGTGCTTCAACGGATATCAAGTGCTCCTTTAAGTGGGCTCTCCTCCACATCAACTTCAACATCACAAATACTCTAGTCCTCAAAGGTGTCACCCCAATCGCACTTGCTTCCTCACAGCTCCCAAATCTCCAGCTGCCCGTCTGAGTATGAGGTAGAACAGATGGTTGAGTCTGCAGAGCTGTTTACTCATACAATAGCCTGGGAATCAGAGGTCGACTCCAGCGCTTCTGTGAATCCAGACGAGGAAATGATCTGCACTGATGCCCAGAATCTTTATGAGTCGGATCCAGGACCAGACGCAGAAGGTTCTGACCATAATGTAGACCCTCATTCCCAAACTGTAACTCCTGTTGGTGGAGACAATGAGGAAGACGATGATAAGACTCAAATACCTGATTGGAGCGACAACTTTAGTTTTTTGTCAGGGCAGGAACAGGTTGGCTCTGAGGACGACGGGTGTGATAACGCACAGGGTGATGATGATGAGGTTGGAGTTCCCACTTACTGTCAACCCACAGTCAGCCAAGAGGTGAGGTCAGCAGAGGAGGTGGAGGAAGATGCTAGTGACGACGAGGTCAGGTTGCGCCTTACTGGACAGAGACGTAGTACTGGAAGCACGTCAACAACTGCATCCTCAGACACAACTCTGTCTCTCACTACAAGTCGTGGTGGCTCTTCAGGTCGCATGGGTGCTAAGCCTTGCATAGCCTGGGCATTTTTTCAGATCGATAAAGATGACCCAACTCGTGTTATCTGTAACATTTGTCAGCAAAAGCTAAGTAGAGGCCAAAAAATACATAGTTTGAGTACTTCATGCTTGAACCGGCACATGGACATGAAGCATAAGTTGCAGTGGGAAGCTCAGTGTGCTACAATGCGGCCTAGCCGGCCGGGCCAACCACCGTCTGCCATATCTTGTGCATCCGCGGCCTCTTCATCCTCTGTGACTGGGGGGACAGCAGTCACACCTGTTTTGGGGCGCAGACCTGCCACCTCTTTACCCGCAACAGCCAGCGTGATTGGCAGGTCATAATTTTCTTTGGAGGTGGTAACACCAGCTGGTGTTGAGCGCTGTCCGACATCGATAGCACCACCTTTGGATCAAGGCAACCTAACATGTCCGCCTGCATCTTCCTCACAGACCGGCAGTTTGCCGGGGACACCCTTATCAACCCCGTCTAAGCACAATAGCCAGCCCTCGGTCCCTCAGATGTGGACAAGTAAAAGACCATTTCCTCCTAGCCATGAGAAAGCTAAGAGGTTGAATTTCACCATCTGCAAGCTCTTGGCTACAGAAATGCTGCCTTTCCGCCTGGTGGACACAGAGGATTTTCGAGACCTTATGTCCGTCGCAGTGCCCCAGTACCAGATGCCCAGTCGGCACTACTTCTCAAAGAAATGTGTGCCTGCGCTCCACCAGCATGTCGCACACAACATCACCGCTTCTTTGAGAAACTCTGTGTGTGACAGGGTGCATTTCACCACAGACACTTGGACGAGTAGGCATGGACAGGGGCGTTACATGTCGCTGACTGGGCACTGGGTAACTATGGTGACAGCAGGACAAGGGGCTGCTGTCCAAGTCTTGCCGTCCCCACGAGTTGTGCGCCAATCCTCTTTATCTCAAAGTTCCTCCACTGCTTCTGCCTCCTCAACCTCCTCTCGGTCTTCCACCTGCACCCAAAGCCTGTCTGGTCATGCCACAAGCTTTCTAACTGCGCAGAAGGGATCCTGCACACCTCCTTACTATGCTGGCAGTAGGGCTCAACGTCATCAGGCGGTTTTTACATTGAAATGTCTGGGAAATGTGAGTCACACAGCTGAGGAGTTGTGGTCAGCTCTGGAGAACCAATTTCATGAATGGTTGTCTCCACTGGACCTGAAACCAGGGAAGGCCGTGTGCGACAATGCTGCAAACCTGGGTGCGGCCCTTCGCCGGGGCAATGTCACACACGTGCCTTGTATGGCTCACGTGTTGAACCTGGTTGTCCAGCAATTTTTAGCCCACTATCCCAGACTAGATGGCCTTCTGCAGAGGGCACGGTCGCTGTGTGCTCACTTCCGCCGTTCGCATCCCGCAGCTCAGCGACTTACATCTCTACAGAAGTCGTTGGGCCTGCCACTTCACCGGCTAAAATGCGATGTGCCTACCCGGTGGAATTCAACTCTGCACATGTTGCAGCGACTGTGGCAGCACCGACAAGCCCTGGTGCAATACGTTCTGACGTATAGCCTGGGCCAACGAGATTCAGAGGTGGGGCAAATCACGCTGGAGGAGTGGTCTCAGATCAGGGACCTATGCACCCTTCTGCACAGTTTTGAAATGGCGACGAAGATGTTTAGTGCTGACGATGCCATTATCAGCATGACTATTCCGGTGATTTACATGCTGGAGCACATGTTAAACAGAATTCGGAGTCAGGTGGTGGCACAAGAGGAGGTGGAGGAAGTAGAGGAGGAGGAGTTGTATGCGGAAGGGCTAACATCTGCAAGGTCCAGACGGTCGGCAGCACCAAGGCGGCAGGCATGTGAGGGTGGGGGAGATGGTTTTACCAGGGCGCATGGTAGCAGCCAAACTAGTGAGGAAGGTGCAGGAGCCCAGGAAGAAGTGGAGGACGAACTGATGGAAGACTCATCAGATGAGGGAGACCTTGATCAGATTTCTGTTGTGCGAGGTTGGGGGGAGAGGACAGAGGAAGAAAGCATGATTGTTACCTCGCCACCAACACAACAGGGACTTGGTGCTCCTGGATGCGCAACACACATGAGTGCCTTCTTGCTGCACTACCTGCAACATGACCCTCGAATTGTGAGAATTAGAAATAATCCTGACTACTGAGTTGCCACACTGTTAGATCCCCGGTACAAAAGTAAATTTGCAGAAATTATTCCTGCCATAGAAAGGGATGCACGCATGCAGGAGTATCAGCAGAGACTGTTGCAGAATCTTACATGTGCTTTTCCACAAAATACCAGTGGTGCACGTAGTGAATCTCACAGTTCCAACTTGCCAACCGTGGGACCGTCAAGTGTTCAGCACTCAAACTGTAACAGAACCACAGTATCTGCTGGTAACATCAAATTTGCGGAATCATTTCACCACTTTTTTAGCCCATCCTTTGCAAGGCCACAGGAGACAAGAAGTCTGACACATAGTCAACGCCTAGAGACGATGGTACAGGAGTATCTCCAAGTAAACATTGAAGCCACGACTGTGTCACTGGACCCTTGCTCTTTTTGGGCTTCCAATCTGGATAAATGGCCGGAGCTAGCCACTTACGCCTTGGAGATCTTGTCGTGCCCCGCAGCCAGCGATCTGTCTGAACGTGTGTTCAGCGCTGCGGGTGGTGTGCTGACAGATAAGCGCACGCGGCTCTCCACTTATAATGTAGACAGACTCACGTTCATAAAAATGAACAAATCATGGATCCAAAACGACTTTTCTACCCCTGTGTCATCCTGGGGAGAGTAAAAGCTTGATGATTGGTTAAAATCACCCTACCAACCGGTTTAAGCTATCAAATTACTAATCATGTTTATCTGTATCTTGGCTGGAAAATAATTTGGGCTTTGTAGCAGTGTGCAGCACTGATCCTATTAGGCCATCTATACTAAAGCTTCACCAGATTTAAAATTAATAATAATTTTTAGCTGCATCTAGCCCGGAAAATAATTTTGGGGCTCCGAGATGCGCAAGACACATAAGTGCCTTCTTGCTGCACTACCTGCAGCATGACCCTCATATTGTCAGAATTCGAAGTAATCATGACTACTGGGTTGCCACACTCTTAGATCCCCCAAACTTTTCGATCAACCTTTTCATTTTAATAAAGACCAAAAAAATGGTCATTTTTGAAATTATAAGCAGTAGCAGGTTGTTAGAAACTGAAATCAAACAGTTTTCAACTCAAAACTTTATTCTAGGTGATGTTACATTTTCACATAGGACCCCTTGTTCGAAAGGAGCTTCTGAACTCTCTCGTCCATTGAATTTGTCAGGTTTTGGATGGTTTCTGCTTCAATTGTTTTGTATGAGGACAGAATACCCTCCCAGAGCTGTTGCTTAGATGTGAACTGCCTCCCGCCATCATAGACACTCCTTTTAATGATGCTCCAAAGGTTCTGAATGGGGTACAGGTCAGGGGAGCATGGGGGTCACACCATAAGTTTGTCCCCTTTTATGCCCATATCAGCCAGAGATGCAGATGTTTTATGTGCAGCATGAGATGGTGCATTATCATGCAGAAAAATGATCTTGCTGTGAAATACACGGTTGTTCTTCTTGAACCATGGCAGGAAGTGCTGTTTGAGAAAATCCACATACATTATGGAGTTCATCTTTAGCGCCTTCAGGGATCCTAAAGGGGCCGACAATCTCTCTCCCCATGATTCCAGCCCAAAACATTACTCCACCTCCTCCTTGTTGGCGCTGTAGCCGTGTTTGCATGGGGTGTCCATCAACCAGCCATCCTCCACTCCATCCATCTGGACCATCGAGCGCTGCACGGCACTCATCCGTGAACAAAACAGTTTTGAAATCAGTCTTCATGTAATGTTTGGCCCACTGGAGCCGTTTCTGCTTGTGTGAAGTGGATAGAGGAGGTCGACAGGATGGCGTATGCACAGCTGCAAACCTCTGAAGGACCCTGCATCTTGTTGTTCGGGTGACGTTGGAGGCACAAGCAGCTTCAAAAACTTGTCTGCTGCTATGACAAGGCTTTTTTGCCGCTGCTCTTTCAACCTGACGTAATTGCCTGTAGGAAAGAGTCCTCAATTTGCCCTTATCAGCACGCACACGTGTGTACTGTGAATCAGCTACATACTTCTTGATTGCCAAGACACTTCATCCTGATCATTGCACAATGTTGATTGTAGTCATGCCTTGACCTAAACACTCCACAATTTGTTGCTTCTCAGCAGCCGACACATCCTTTTTCTTTCCCATTTTGGCAGAAAATGTAGGCTGCTTAATAATGTGAGACAGCCTTCTTAAGTAGTCTTGCCTTTCATTGGACACACCTGCCAAACTAATTAGCACAGGTGTCTGCAATTGCTTACAGTGATATAAAGAGCCCTGACACACATCACCATCAATGAGTTTAACTGACAAACAAACAAATTCTTCCCTTATCACTCCTAAACACTTTTTGCATAATAATTTGGAACGCAGTGTACATGTGCTTTTCCACAAAACACCAGTGGTTCACGTAGTGAATCTTACAGTTCTAACTTGCCAACCGTGGTCTGTATGGAGTTGTTCAATAAAGGGCCCAAAATTAAGATAACATAGATGGGAGATGTCTCTATGAATAGGAATTCCTAAGTATTTGATACCCTGTGAGGGCCAGGCAAAGGGAAAGTTGGACTGGATGGAATCCTATATGGATTTGGGGAGGGAGACATCGAGGGCCTCAGACTTCGCTGCATTGATTTTAAAATTTGACCATGTAACAAAGTGATCTATTTCAGCCATAACAGCATGGATGGATATATGTGATTGAGTGATATATACTAGGACATCATCAGCAAATAGAGAGCACTTGTACTCGGTGCCTCCCACCTCAATCCACCTAATATTGGGGTTATGGCGAATTGATGAGAGCAGGTGCTCCGTCACTAGGATGTATAAGAGAGGGGACAGAGGACATCCCTGCCTTGTTCCATTGGTGATTGTGAAAGGTGATGAAAATGTTCTGATGCACCCCCTGGGCCTTGGGACACCCGGAGCCGGACCCTTTTTGGTGGATGCTGGTGGTTGTAGTCTTCGTGGCGGCGACCCGGTTCCGTGGCTCAGGATGGTCAAACCAGTGGCGGAACTATTTATGTGGTTTTGATGTTTAAATGTCCGACTACGCCACCCGTGGATTGCGGTCAGAGTGAACCGCCGCTGCAGGGCAGACCGCTGAGGCTGGTGTTGTGGGTGCAGCAGAGCGTAGCATAACTCCCCACGGGGGGAGTATAGCCTCAGGGCAGTGTATGCGGAGGATGGGGGTGATGGTGCAGGGCAGCAACAGTAACGACACGGAGTCAGTGATGCAGTCCAGGGCCTTTACTCACAGTTCTTATTATCCAGACCACGTCTGCAGGTAACGGCTGCCCACGTCGTACTGTGCTCACCAGGTGAGGGGCTCAGACAACTCCCAGATATCTTTGGAGCGCTTCACAGGACCCCCTTTGTGTGTCCTTTGTCTGGCCTTTCTTACCAACCCTTCTGTCCGGCTGCCTCGGGCCTCCTCTTGGTAAACTTGGCGCCAGTTTCCCTGACCCTATGTGGTGCCTTCCTAGCGGGTGTAGCGAGGGGCTGCGCCTCATAAAATGTCACAGCCTCTGGTTTCTAGCTGAGGGTCGTTTCCTGCCTCCACTGGTTTCGGGGACCGGTCTCCCCCTTTGGCCTGACCCCTCCACGCAGGTGGATTCGGGCGTGCGTTGGCGACTCACCCGTCCGCACCCCTGGGATCCCTTCATTCCTCGTTCCTGGAGCCTTCTCCGCTCCTCTTCCTTCCTTCTCCCTCTTCCAGGCCTGGGCCTCTGTTACTAGGCCCGCCTCCGGAGCAGAGCTCATGCAGAGCCCCTGCTCCCTGCCACTTCTGCTCAGACTTCTCTGCACTGAACTAAGATGGTGCCCACCTTTTATACTCCCTTCTCAATGCACCCAGGAACTGCTTCCTCCCTGCTCCTGCACTACAGGGTTCCCCTTCCTCAGTGTTCCCTTCCCCCACTCCAGCCAGGGACAGGGACTGTCGTGCCCATCTCAGAGGCATATTGGTCGTCCTGCCCCACGGCAATGTGGTGTAATGCATGCAGGTGTCGGGTCCTGATCCACACTCCATCCTTACCTGAGAGTGAGATATCACACCTCTGGGTGAGGTGCAATACCTCTGTAGCAACCGAGCCCTCAGGGTGCTACAGTTCCATCAATCTTCAGCCTAGGTGACGTATTGCGATACAGGGCCGTGATTTTGGCTATAAAAGGGTCCCCTAGACCCCTACCCCAAGCTTTTTAAGAGAATCATATATGGCGTGCCAGGAGACTCTATGGAATGCTTTCTCAGCATCCAACGAGAGTATCTAATTACAAATTTTTAACTGCATCTAGCCCAGGAAATACTTTGTGCCTAGTAGCAGTGTCTGCTAGTCAGCGGATTATCCCGGCTGTTAAGCAAGCTACACCACCTGTAGTTTAGACACTTAATTTTTTCAAAGGAAATGCTTCGGGACCATGGGATACTCAGTGAAGAGCATCAGGAGGCACCCCAAGGCATAGGGGCTGGGACTGGCAGTAGGATGCCTTGCGGTGGACAGCCGAGCTCGATCCTTATAAAAGCTTTTTAACTGCAGCAGCTTTAGTGGACGCTACTGGAGCTGGAATTACGCGGCTGCTGGCATGAGACTTGCCCTCCAATAGATCCTTGTAAATGGATTTAAAGTGTATTCATTCAAATTAGAGAGACAATTTAAATTAAAAAGCTTAGAGCTGCCTCCACCACAGGGGGGCTCGCTCGACCCACCAGCGTACAGGCACCAGTATTGGGAGAGGGGGGCTGGCCATCAGGGTTCACCGCGGCTCTGGCACAAACCCGGCGACACGGAGGTGGCACGGGCAGGAGCGGACTGGCCGTGTCGGCTTCTCACTTTTTGGATTTTAGAAGGGCATGACATGCCTATATCTGTGTCTCCCCCTCCTTTTACTCCTCCACCTCTTTTATTTTCGCATGACTATCTGTACTTGTCACTTTTCCATGTGTTAGTTATGTATTCTGAGCAGTTTGTCAGCTTTTGGACACCTTTGAAGGTGTTTTCTATGTGTTTCTATGTCTATTTGTTTGCCTGCCATTGGTTTTAACGGTGTTCGAAGGTGTTCGACGAACAGTTCGACGAACAGTTCGGCAAACACACGGGTGTTCGACGAACCGAACTCGAACACTACGGGCGTGGCTCAACACTACCCCTGACATGGGATCCGAGTTGGAAAGACTGAAATTTCCTGAATGGAACTAACTCAAAATGTACCTTTCTAGGCCTGTGGTCAATGCCAAACCTAATTGACTATGCATTTTATGAATTATGTACACAGGGATCTAGACATGATGACAGCCATGCATCCTTCTGGCAATGACATTGTGTCTGTATGTTCTATCAAGCTTGGTTGGTACTTTCAATGGGTAACATTATGTCCAAACCTCAGGAAGTAGAGAGTCAGGGTTCTATTACTTGAGTGATCACACTTTCAATCCATGTGACTTAGTGGCAACAAATGAGACAGCTGAATAACGAACCTGTATTGGAAAATTGTGATGTTGAAGCTCAAAAAGCAGCAAAAATTGTTCCTTCACCCAAAAGAAGGACCCAGTTCTGTGCAGATTTCTGCCAGGGAGCTTCATCTGACCAAAAATATAATTATTGATACAAAAATTGAGAATTTCTTTAAAAAAATTGCATTGATGGAATACCAAGATTTTTGTTTGCTAAGTTACAACAATTTTACCTTTGTGATCTCCTCAGTTCCCCTTGCCAAAAAACAACAACATAACAACAAAGGCCAAGGAGTAGGTACATGGCTTCTAAATGCAGCAACAGAGTATAGTTATGGGGTGAATGGTTGCCAAGTTGGAGTATTAAAACAAATATGCAAAAAGTACACAAAAAAGTGCATCAGTGTTTACACTCCCACTTTTCAAAAAGAATCATATGTTGGTTGGTACACATAAAAGGCAGAAAGCAATTCTTCAGAATTGGGTGAAATGGTGCCAGGCATCTATGTATTTATTTGACTGATTCTATTCCTCACAAATCAAATCGCAGAGTGTTCAAATTTGCAGGGACCTGTGAATTTCAGGCAATTCAACTAGAAGTTGATCCTTCACAGATCTGCTCTCTCATCTCTAACCTCAGATCATTAGATTACTTTTACTATACAGTATACTGTAACGATGCAGTATTGTACTATATAGTTAAATTGACATTCTTATATGAAGTCTAGCCACAGGCTTCCTTTCATAAAAGGACTAAAATGTAGCCATGTGCTCCTTCAGCAGGTAACCAATTGGCTCATTTACAAAAAAAATCAGCAACCAGCTCAACAAGTCAAATTCGATGTGTCAGACTTGTCTCATACTCTCTAAAATCTCATATAAATTGAAACACTCGACAAATGTATTTTTCAAATAGAAATATTTTATCCATTAAAGTGAAAAAAATTAAATCCAGTAAGGATATATACATAAAATAGTTCACTTTCGGTGCATACTGCTACCTTAAATGGACATTGCTGTAGATCCACTGTAGAAATCCCATTTGCTGAGACACTGCAAGGAGGAAGAGGACGCATGTACCCCTGCAGGAGTAACATCCCCCTTCTTCAAGCATGCTCAATGTATCCCAGAAACCGTTTAAATAGCAAATGCCATGTGATCACTTTTTTTAAAACAGCAAATAGAAGTAAATAATAGATATATGACCTGCTGTGTATCCACTTGTGGGCATACTGAAATGATAGTACTGTTGTAGACAACAGATGTTACATTGGACTAATAAGACAGGTATGTAAAACATTATCTTTTTTTGCATTTGTTGTATTATACATGTTTTTGTTTTAATTCTCCCCCTACTTAACAAAATTCCGTAACCCAAATAACGAAGTTGTTAGGTAGGCACACGCATAAAAAAGAAGTTGTATAACAGTCAGCAGCATTGTTGTGGCCAAAACTTTGACATAACCTAAGAATGCTATATTGCAGTTGCTAGGTAGCAACATGTAGGTTCACACCTGGAAAGGGACAGGCACCAATAGCATACAGGAATGACTCGGGGTGTACAGTTGCTACATTGGACTTGTAAAATAGATGTGCAAAAATTCATGCATGTCCTTTTTTAAAGATTTAAAAGGAAATAAATAACCACCTTTCCCAAAAAAGGACATGCCAAAAAAAGCTAGATAAGTTCACATTCCAAAAGCAGTACCTGCAGGAGGCCACTGTGTTCAGTTGGGATGTATATGTGAAACAAATGGATTATTACAAGTGCACAAAAGAATTTTAGAATTTTTTAAAACATGATTATTTTTTTATTTAGAAAGTTGCATTTAAATTTCTAGAATGTGGAGATTTTTCTTTTGCCTTAAAAAAAACTTTGCAGAAAAATGAAAATTCAAAAACAGATATCACTTATGGCTTGACCATCTCATCAGCGAGAAAGCACACTTTCTCTGACACACATGCCTTGGTTTCAGTATTTTTCTTCAATTGGTAAAATAGGACTGGTGATATTACGTTTATATACTGCAGCATATCACAGATCAATTAATTCACAGTCACACAGATTGTCATTGGCTGCTGGGCATGCATGAATTGGCCAAATTATGTGCGAAATATCTTCATTTTTTCCTATTATCTACAGCAGTAATGCAATTCAAATTTCATATATTTCATGTTTACATGCTATAGCACTACAGAGTGCAACTTTGTTAGTTATGTATAGAGATGGCTACTTTTAGTATGCACCTAAAGCAGCTACTTCCCAAAATATACAGTATGACTATGACATCCATTCTTATTGCAGTATTACATTACCTAAATGGTCACTGTTTTAACAAATTTTGCATAAATCAATAGCACAAGCAAATTAACAAACTTTGTCATATAACTTATCAGAGAAATCTGCTTTGTTTCTTCACTTATCAGCTAATTCATCTCACCCGTCCTCTGAACTCATCATTTACTTTGAAAAAACAGGTGAAATTTGACTTTCTTACACGAAGCCAGTCTGACATCTCAGTTCTGAAGTCGATGGAAAGGAACAATCAGAAGGAGAGGGGAGCATATTAAGAGATAGAGGCAGACATATGCAAAGAACAGTGCTGCTTTCTTTTAGTAAGTGTCTAGTGTCTTGCAGCAGTGCTGGATTCACAGCTACATTGCTCAATACTGCTGTATAATGTCCTCCATGCTGCTGATGTTGCTTCTGCCACAGCTAGATAGGAGAACAGGAATTCCTCATGTCTTTGGGTGCTGCATATGGGAGACAGTCTCAACTTACTAGCTCCAAGTCAACTAAAAATTAGTGATAGAGCTTGCACAGGGGTCAACTGATGAAAAATGCAGGCCATAAGTCATATTATAGCCAAATATACCATATTTTTCGGACTATAAGATGCACCGGACAATAAGATGCACTTAGGTTATAGAAGAGGAAAATAGAAAAAAAATTAAAGCTTGGGATTGAAGCTTGAAGAGGACAATTTTCATATTCCAGGTGCCTTCTGGGAAAAGCGAAGAGTCTCCTTCAGCTAGAAGATCGTTGGGTACAGCCGGGATCAGCTGCTTGGAAAGCATCGCCAAACCAGGGATTGAAGCTTGAAGAGGACAATTTGCATATTCCAGGTGCCTTCTGGGAAAAGCGAAGAGTCTCCTTCAGCTAGAAGATCATTGGGTACAGCAGGGATCAGCAATTTGTTTATCCTAGGGTATCACAAGAAAGAAGACAGACATCAAGTCAGCAGGGACAAGGAGCAGCATGGCAGATGTGACAACCTACATGGTGAGCTGCAACATGTGCTACATGTTCACAGATCGACCAGAAGCTGAAACCAACTTCACCTGCCAGAAGTGTAGACTACTGGCTCTTTTAGAAGAAAAGGTGCGGGGACTGGAAGAAAGAATTGCGACATTAAAACTCATCAAGGAAAATGAAGACTTCCTGGACAGAACAGAAGCGTCACTACTGGTCACGGAAAGTGAAGGAAGCGTCAGAGAACCTCCAGAGGCAGACAAGTGGAGGCAAGTGACCAAAAGAAGCAAGAAGACCATGGAGACACCACCAACCACACAACTGAGAAACAGATTCCAAGGGCTTGTGGAGGACGAAGATGGCACACCTAAGGATGAGGAACTACCAGCAAGCAAAAAAGAAAAGAGCACCCAGAAACACCCAGAAGCAACAAGAAAAAGGACAGCCAAGAAGGGAAGAAGAGTGGTGGTGGTGGGAGACTCACTACTGAGAGGAACAGAAGCAGCTATCTGCAGACCGGACATAACCGCAAGAGAAGTATGCTGCCTCCCAGGGGCGAAGATCAAGGATGTTACCGATAGGATACCGAAGCTCATCAGTTCCAAGGATGTCCACCCATTTCTTCTGATACATGTTGGCACCAATGACACGGCAAAGAAGGACCTACCGACAATCTGCAAGGACTTTGAAGCATTGGGGAAGAAAGTAAAAGAACTGGATGCGCAGGTAGTTTTTTCTTCTATCCTTCCAGTAGACTGGCATGGCGTCAGGAGATGGAACAGGATCCTTGATGTGAACAACTGGCTGAGACGATGGTGCAGACAACAAGGATTTGGATTCCGGGACCACGGTGTGAATTACCTCTATGACGGACTCCTTGCCAGAGACGAACTACACCTCAACAAACCCGGGAAACACACATTTGCCAGGAGACTCGCAACACTAATCAGGAGGGCGTTAAACTAGAAGAAGAGGGGATGGGAATAAAAATGCCGGACACGAACATGCAACCTGAGAACATACTAATGAAAGATATGAAGTGCGACAAAGAAGGTCCAAGACAAGATACTTGGAAAGGAGGTAAGAAAATTTCTAATACAATCCACAGGGAGAAGATTGGAACAAAACAAAATCGTGTAAACTGCATGCTAGCAAATGCCAGGAGCCTGACAAACAAGATGGATGAACTGGAAGCAGAAATATCTACAGGTAACTATGACATAGTGGGAATAACCGAGACATGGTTAGATGAAAGCTATGACTGGGCAGTTAACTTACAGGGTTACAGTCTGTTTAGAAGGGATCGAAGAAGTCGGAAAGGGGGTGGAGTCTGTCTATATGTAAAGACGTGTCTAAAGCCTACAATACGGGAGGATGTATGGGAGGGAAATGAGGAGGTCGAGTCCTTATGGGTGGAGATACATGGGGCAAAAAACAATAGTAAAATTATCATAGGAGTCTGTTATAAACCACCAAATATAGCAGAAGCCACGGAAAGTCTATTAATGAGACAAATAGACGAAGTAGCAAAAAATAATGAGGTGATTATTATGGGGGACTTCAACTACCCCGATATAGACTGGGAAACCGAAAGCTGTAGATCTCAGAAAGGAAACAGGTTTTTGTCAATTATCAAAGACAATTATTTGTCACAACTTGTGCAGGAACCAACTAGAGGGACGGCCCTTTTAGACTTAATATTAACTAACAGGCCAGACAGAATAACTGAGGTGCAGGTCGGGGGGGCACCTGGGAAATAGTGACCACAACATTATACAATTCCACATGTGCTTCAGTAGGGTGCCCAGCAAGGGAGTCACAAAAACACTGAACTTCAGGAGGGCAAAGTTTGATCAGCTAAGAGATGCCCTTCACCTTATAGACTGGGATAGTATCTTTAGTAATAGGAGCACGGATAGAAAATGGGAAATTTTCAAAACAGTCCTACATAGTCACTGTAGAAGGTACATACCTTATGGGAATAAAAGGGCTAGGAATAGGAGGAAGCCAATGTGGCTAAATAAGGAAGTCAAGAGGGCAATGAAAAACAAAAAAAGGGCTTTCGGTAAACTTAAACAAGAAGGCAGCGAGGAAGCGCTAATATCTTATAGGAAAAAAAACAAAATCTGTAAGAAACAAATAAGAATAGCAAAAGAGGAGACAGAGAGACTTATTGCCAAGGAAAGTAAAAAGAATCCCAAACTGTTCTTTAACTATATAAACAGTAAAAGGATTAAAACTGATGTAGTTGGCCCATTGAAAAATAACCTGGGTAAAATCATAGAGGGCGATGAGGGTAAAGCAAACCTACTCAATAGCTTCTTCTCCACTGTTTTCACAAAAGAAAACAATTTATCGGAGGAAATGCAGAGTGATAAAGTAAACCCTCCGCTAAATATCACCCACCTAACCCAGGAGGAAGTTCAGAAACACCTAAATAATATCAAAATAGACAAGTCACCAGGCCCAGATGGCATACACCCCCGGGTACTAAAAGAATTAAGTAATGTGATAGACAGACCACTGTATCTTATATTCAAGCACTCTTTATGGACAGGGACTGTCCCACTAGACTGGCGTCAAGCAAATGTGTTACCAATATTCAAAAAGGGGTCTAAAAGTGACCCTGGGAACTATAGACCAGTAAGCTTAACATCTGTTGTGGGTAAATTGTTTGAAGGATTTCTTAGAGATGCTATTGTAGAATATCTTAATGATAATAACTGTCTAACTCCATATCAACATGGATTCATGAGGGATCGCTCCTGCCAAACAAACCTGATCGCCTTCTATGAGGAGGTGAGCTCACAGCTGGACCGGGGAGAGTCAGTGGATGTTGTATACCTTGACTTCTCCAAAGCGTTTGATACCGTGCCACACAAAAGGTTGGTTTATAAAATGAGAATGCTTGGTCTGGGGGATAATGTGTGCAAGTGGGTAAATAGCTGGCTGAGTGATAGAAAGCAGAGGGTGGTTATCAATGGAGTAAGCTCAGGGTGTGTCAGGGTTACTAGCGGGGTGCCTCAAGGGTCTGTCTTGGGCCCTATATTATTTAATATATTTATTAATGATCTAGTGGAAGGGTTGCATAGTAAAATAGCAATATTTGCAGATGATACTAAACTTTGTAAAGTAGTTAATACCGATGAGGATAGGGCACAGCTACAGGAGGATTTAGATAAATTGGGGAGTTGGGCCAAAAAATGGCAAATGGGGTTCAATGCCGATAAATGTAAGGTCATGCACATGGGAAAGAAAAACAGCAGTCACCCATACATATTAAATGGGAAACCTTTGGGGAAATCTGACATGGAGAAGGACCTGGGCGTCTTGGTTAATAGCAAATTAAATTGGAGTGCGCAGTGTCAGGCAGCAGCTGCGAAGGCAAATAGAGTCATGGCATGCATCAGAAGAGGAATAGGGGCATATGATGAGAACATTGTTCTTCCTCTGTATAAAGCGCTGGTAAGGCCGCACTTAGAATATTGTGCACAGTTCTGGGCTCCAGTGCTCAGGAAAGACATATTGGAGCTAGAGAGGGTACAAAGGAGGGCGACTAAGGTAATAAAGGGAATGGAGGGACTAGAATACCCAGAGAGGTTGTCAAAATTAGGCCTATTTACGTTGGAAAAGAGAAGGCTTAAAGGAGACCTCATAAACATGTATAAATACATTAGGGGGCAGTACAGAGATCTCTCCCATGACCTGTTTATACCAAGGATGGTGACAAACACGAGGGGGCACACTATGCATCTGGAGGAAAGGAGATTCCTGCACGAGTATAGAAGGGGATTCTTTACGGTCAGAGCAGTGATACTCTGGAACTCTCTGGGAGAGGAAGTGGTGATGTCCAACTCACTTAATGAGTTCAAGAGAGGCCTGGAAGCCTTTCTTGAGAACAATAAAATTACATCTTATGCTTAGGGATAGTTAATTAATCCAGGGATTTAATCTGACTGCCAGATTGGTGTCGGGAAGTGAATTTTTCCTCAATGATGTAAATTGGCCTATACCGCATGGTTTTTTGTTGCCTTCCCCTGGATCAACGCTGCGGAATAGCTGCAGTGCACAAGAAATAGGCTGAACTGGATGGACGCTTGTCTTTTTTCGGCCTTATAAACTATGTAACTATGTATGTAAAAAATGTGGTCATGATGCACTGCTATGATGGGGTCTGCTGCTGACACTGTTATAGTGGTAATGTTCCCCAATTCTGTTCTAATATCCCACATCCTGGTATATATATGCCCCATCCTGGTATATATGGCCATAGTCAAGCAGTGCTCCTTCCCATCCGAACCCTGCCGTTTACCCAAAGTCAGTCGTTTTCCCTCACATATGGGGTACCGGCATGCTCAGAAAAAATTGCACAACAAATTTTTGGGTCCTTTTTCTCCTGTTACCCTTGTGAAAATAAAAAACAAATTGGGTCTAAAGTAATTTTTTTGCGAAACAAAGTTAATTTTTTTTTCCAGATTGTCTCTCTTCCTGTGAAGCACCTGAAGAGTTAATAAACTTCTTTAATGTGGTTTTGAGCACCTTAAGGGAAGCAGTTTTAACAATGGTGTCAATTTTGGGTATTTTCTGTCATATAGGCCCCGCAAAGTCACTTCAAATGTGATGTGGTCCCTAAAAAAATGCTTTGCTAAATTTTGTTGGAAAAATGAGAAATCGCTGGTCAACTTTTAACCCTTCTAACTTCCTAACAAAAAAAGTATGATGATCTAAAATAAACATGTTTATTAACTATTTATTATTATTAACTATTTTGTGTGAGATAACTCTCTGGTTTAAGTGCATAAAAATAAAAATTTTAAAATTGCAAAATTTTCCAAATTTTCAGATTTTTTCACAAATAAACACAAGTCATATTGAACAAATTTTACCACTGTCATGAAGTACAATATGTCACAAAAAACATCAGAATCGGTTGGATCCATTGAAGAGTTCCGGAGTTATTATAACATAAAGTGACTCTGGTCAGAATTGTAAAATTTGGCCTGGTCATGAAGGTGAAAATGGTCTTGGGGGGTGAAGGGGTAAAATAAACTTGACCAAATATTTAATAGGATATCCATCTCATACTGTACATTCATTGAATGTTCACAGCATATGCCTCTAATGTAAGATGGAAAGCTCGAGCATGGGCCTACCACTGAACACAAAGAAGACAAAGATATTGACTACTACCAGGTATGACCAGGACGCCTTTGAGATGGACGGCGATGAACTGGAAGTTGTAAACCACTTCAACCTGATGATAGGTCAAGATGCTGCGACGACAACCGGAAGTCAACATGAGAATAGCTATGGGCAAATCAACAATAAAGTCATTGGATAAGGTATTCAAATTGAGGAAAATTTCATAGGTGATGAAGACACTGCTCATACATAGTTTGGACTTTTCTGTGGTAACATATGGATGCAAAACCTTAATGATAAAGAAACAAGACAGAAGAAGAATCAACGCCTTCAAAATGTGGTGCTGGAGAAGGATGTTATCAATACCACGGATGGTGAAAACAACAAATAAATCAATTTTAGAACAAATCAAGCCAGACATGTCACTCGGAGCAAGGATCATGAAGCTACGAATTGCCTACTTTGGACACATAAAATAAAGAGAGCAATCACTGGAGAAGGATATGAAGATGGGAAGTATAGAAGGAACAAGAGGAAAAGGAAGACCAGCAGTCTGATGGCTTGATACTGTCAAGATAATGGAGGAGACGATCCTGGTGGACCTATCCAGGCTTGCAAAAGATCGATCCTCCTACAGAGCGTTCATCAAGTCGCCATGGCTCGCTGAAGGCCTTTAAATAATAAATAAACAGAGGACTATCCTGTTTTGCATGGAAACTGTAGCATGAATGGAATCTAGATGCTAGCAACTACAGGGTGAACCATTTATATGGATACACCTTAATTAAATGGGAATGGTTGGTGATATCAGCTTCCTGTTTGTGGCACATTAGTATATGGGAGCGAGAAAACATTTCCAGATGGGTGGTGACCATGGCGGTCATTTTGAAGTTGGCCATTTTGAATCCAACTTTATTTTTTTCAATGGGAAGAGGGTCATGTGACACATCAATCTTATTGAGAATTTCATAAGAAGAACAATGGTGTGCTTGGTTTTAATGTAACTTTATTCTTTCATGAGTTTTTTTACAAGTTTATGACCACTTATAAAATGTGTTCAAAGTGCTGCCCATTGTGTTGGATTGTCAATGCAACCCTCTTCTCCCACTCTTGACACACTGATAGCAACACCGCAGAAGAAATGCTAGCACAGGCTTCCAGTATCCATTGTTTCAGATGCGTCACATCTCGTATCTTGATGGTATGGTGTGGTGTATGGGGTACAAAGATAGTGGGGCCATTCTGCATCAATGGAAACCTCAATGCCACTGGATATCTGAACTTGCTACATGATGATGTGTTGCCCTCTTTATGCAGTGAAGATGGCACGTTCCCTGAGTTTTTCCAAGAAGATGGTGCACCACCACATTATGGGTGTCAGGTCCAAGAATTCCTACATGAACAGTTTCCTGAAAAGTGGATTGGTCATCGTGGGCCAGTTGAATGGCCACCAAGGTCTCCCAATGTGACCCACTTAGACTTTTATCTTTGGGGTCATCTGAAGGCAATTGTCTATGCTGTGAAGATACGAGATGTGCAGCATCTGAAACATTTAGGTGTATCCATATAAATGGCCAACCCTGTAGTAACACCAAAAACACCACTACCATCATTAGCACCAGCTGTTTGTTTAATAATACTACCAAGTGCAGGGCACAAAATGCCTCTTTGGTCTTAAGCATGTGTATTAGAGGGGTGTAAGCAGATGACGCATGTGCTGTGGCACATCACTTGGCTCAGTCATAGCAGGATGATGTTTGCAGTGTTCTGCAAAGAATGATCTGTCTAAGGGGGATCATTTTGGACAATTTTTTAATTTGGGAAAAAAACATTAAATGTCAGTACACTGGGTTATTAAATGGGCTGTTGGTTACAATCGGCTTACCATCCATTTTGTAATGTCACTTTGACATTATTAAAACCATATTTGAGATAAAGTTAATAATTATTTATTTAATATTTTTTTAACATGTAACATTTGTAAAACAGATGTGAAAAAATGGCTAGTGACACCCACACAGATAAACCGTTTCAGTTGAATGTCTAATTTTTGGGATTTTTTTTTGTTATTTTTAGAAAACAATAATTTCTCTCTTCACAAAAAGGATTGCAAAAAAAAGCAAAAGCTTAATACAGTCACTTGTGCCTAGCACGCACACCATCTCTGATTGACACTGACTTCAGATTTTTGTTGTGTAAGAAATATTGTGCTGCCTAGCTGCTTCTTTCTAGTGCATTATGAAGGAAGAAAAAAAGAGTAACTGTAATTCAAATGCAGCAGACCAGATGCCAGCTACATCATATCACTGATTGAACACATAGTTTGATTATGCTGCTAGTTCCTCTCTTATCTCTCCCCACCCCATCAATTTAATCTTTGTATTATTCACAGACTGCTAAAATCATCTTCTCCACTGCTGCATTTATACAACACATTATTGTCTGGAGTGTGTTCCCAATGCTCAAAAAAATAAAGGGAAATCTCAAATAACACATCCTAGATCTGAATGAATGAAATATTCTCATTGAATACTTTGTTCTGTACAAAGTTGAATGTGCTGACAACAAAATCACACAAAAATCATCAATGGAAATCAAATTTATTAACCAATGGAGGCCTGGATTTGGAGTCACCGCCAAAATTAAAGTGGAAAAACATACCACAGGCTGATCCAAATTTGTTGTAATGTCCTTAAAACAAGTCAAAATGAGGCTCAGTATTGTGTGTGGCCTCCATGTGCCTGTATGACCTCCCTACAATGCCTGGGCATGCTCCTGATGAGGTTGCAGATGGTCTCCTGTGGGATCTCCTCCCAGACCTGAACTAAAGCATCCGCCAACTCCTGGGCAGTCTGTGGTGCAACGTGACATTCATGGATGGAGCGAGACATGATGCCCCAGATGTGCTCAATCAGATTGAGGTCTGGGGAATGAGTGGGCCAGTCCATAGCTTCAATGCCTTCATCTTGCAGGAACTGCTGACACACTCCAGCCACATGAGGTTTGGATTTGTCCTGCATTAGGAGGAACCCAGGGCCAACCACACCAGCATATGGTCTCACAAGGGGTCTGAGGATCTCATCTTGGTACCTAATGGAAGTCAGGCTACCTCTGGTGAGCACATGGAGGGCTGTTTGGCCCTCCAAAGAAATGCCACCCCACACCATTACTGACCCACTGCCAAACCGGTCATGCTGAAGGATGTTGCAGGAAGCAGATCATTCTCCACGGCGTCTCCAGACTCTGCCACGTCTGTCACATGTGCTCAGTGTGAACCTGCTTTCATCTGTGAAGAGCACAAGGCGCCAGTGGCAACTTTTCCAATTGGGCCCTCATACCACCCTCATGGAGTCGGTTTCTAACCATTTGTGCATACACATGCACATTTGTGGCCTGCTGGAGGTCATTTTGCAGGGCTCTGGCAGTGCTCCTCCTGTTCCTCCTTGAACAAACGCGGAGGTAGCGGTCCTGCTGCTGGATTGTTGCCCTCCTACGGCCCCCTCCATGTCTCCTGGCGTACTGGCCTGTGTCCTGGTAGCGCCTCAAGCCTCTGGACACTACACTGACAGACACAGGAAACCTTCTTGCCACAGCTCGCATTGATGTGCCGTCCTGGATGAGCTGCACTACCTGAGAAACTTCTGTAAAGTCCATCTCATGCTACCACGATACTACGAGTGTGAAAGCACAACCAACATTCAAAAGTGACCAAAACATCAACCAAAAAGCATTAGTACTCAGATGTGGTCTGTGGTCCCCACCTGCAGAACCACTCCTTTATTGAGTGTGTCTTGATAATTGCCAATAATTTCCATCTATTGTCTATTCCATTTGCACAACAGCATGTGAAATTGATTGTCAATCAGTGTTGCTTCCTAAGTGGACAGTTTGATTTCACAGAAGTTTGATTTACTTGGAGTTATATTCTTTTCTTTAAGTGTTCCTTTTATTTTTTGAGCAGTGTGCATACATTAATTTATGGACATCTATGGCTTGAGTTCTTTGCATTCGATGGATTGTGGATTGGATGGATTGTTACAGACATCTGATGATAATTCCATGTCAATAACACCTTTAGAAATACATTAACTTAGAAAATTGGTGATATGTTTAGTACTTCTTTCAACCGCTGTATATATACATGTTTATGATAGCCTCCTCCTGAATGGATGTGCCACACAATATGATTTAGAAGCTGCAAGAAGAGATGAACAAATTGATCCACAGATCGAGTTTAAGCAGAATATCCAGAAATTCACAGATCTCCGTGAATTTAAACACTCTGTTATTTGATTTTAGAAGATTCCCCCCCCACCAAAAACAGACAGGTATCTTCTCACACATTGCTCAAGACTCAAAGAGCGGGATGATTACATCAGTTGTGAACGTGGGGGCTTCCACCTAATGCCATGCATCTATGACATCACATGGTCAAGCCAAATAGGGTAGACTATTACAGCCAGTAAAAAATATGGGGGTCAGCCAATCAGCATGCTTTTAGGCTTTTCCAGCATAGGGATAATAGGTCAGATAGGAACATTTCCAAAGGTGGTGAATTCGGATTTTAAACAAAACGCCCAACTCTAGCAGCAAGGCTTGATGCCTTCTATGGCTAATACAATATTCTGAATGTTTGAAAAGTCGGTAGGCATTTTTGAGCAATTTGCCGGGACTTGCAAATTTAATTAAGTTAAACTCAAATTCGATTTGCATTGTATGAATTAGCCCATCTTCAGTTGTATCATTACAGCAAGGTGAAGACATGTTGGGAAATGTGGTATACACTATAGTTGTTGTTTGCACAGTTATATGCATTAATCAGGTTCACTTTGCTTAATATGGAATTTTCCATAGGTCAGTAGGTAAAAATACAGATTTATTTTAATTCAGTTTGATTTCACTAATCAAAAAAAGAAAGAGTTAAAGAAAAAATGCAGGTCTGCTACATTTGTATATAAAAATCCCTTAACTAGTAAAACTGTAATGTCTTAGGAAATGGAAAGGAGTAAACATGCAATAGCATAGAAAAATGCAAAGGACAGCCTTCTCGGTAATAATTTTGCTTTTAGCGGTCATCCAAATGCATTAAAATATTTAAAACTAGTCATCAAGAATAACACAAAATCTATACTGATATAAATCAAGCATAACACAAAATCTATACAAGTATAAGAGTTGCATATTGTATCATAAGTCTTTCAGATTGCTAATTAGTAATAAAATTAAGATATGGTTTGCATATTCCCAAACAACAAATATCCTTAGTAAAACAGCTGTGAAAAGAAAAGTTCCATTGTTAATCTTATTAAACCGAAAACAAAAATCAATTTTTTACAGTTTTCGTGAATCCTGTATTAACTAATCCGATTATGACTTTTCAAAGAGAAATTTGTAAATTCAAATTTAAAATGTTGCTATCTTTTAATTGCATCAATTTTCTGAAGCATTTGCAATTAGTAATCTTTACAATCACTACAATGATTAAGTGTTCTGCTGTGTACATTGAAACAACACAACAAAGTTTATCTGCATATTTTCCATATAAATTATCTTAAAGTGCTTTAGTAAATATGTTTTTTGCAGAGATCGTAAAATGATCTTTGAAATAATTGAGCACTAGAAGTCTATTGATAATAATATAACATAATATAAGAACAAAACTATATTCTTATACAGCATGATTTCTATACACATATATGCAACAAATCTTTCTCTGACATAAAATACGTGAACTTAATAAAATGAATTTCTAAAAGGAACCTGTCATCTGATTCACACTGCCCAAACCATGGGCAACATGAATCAGAGACTGGCTACACAACTGCAGATAGGCATATTTTTATATGGAATACTATGGCGCTTCAGATAAAATAAACTTTAAATATCCTTTGGGAACCATTGGCTGAGATGATACTTGGTCTCAATCTGCACCTGATTGATTGGTGTCTCCAATAGCATTAGATCTGTCAATCACTACTAGCAGTGTTTTGAAGAGTCAGCCAGGGGTGTAGCTGGACTAGTCTGGTCTCCGACTATTGTCTCTTTAAATTTATATTGCTTGAAAGGCAGGAGCATTTCCGAGAAAAATATACTTAGCTGCAATTGTGCAGGTAGGCTCTGATTCATGAAGCCTGTGATTTGGACATCATGAATCAGATGACAGATTCCCTTTAAAATGTGTTTTACAAGCATTTTTAAAAACTTTAATAATCTTCACTTTTTAACTTTTAACATAATTTTCTGTAATTTCTTAGTATTTGTATATTGAGGTCAGAGCAAAATTGTTCTGATACAGAGATACAAATCCTTTACAAAGTCACTGAATTAAATGTTAAAGTTATGGTTTCTAGTTGTCTCAACTAACGGATGCTTGAGAACTTCCTGCATACAATTTTAGTTTTGAGATCAATGTATACCTGAATGTAGTACACTCGTGCATATAGATACTATATACAGTTTTATCATTTAACTCTTTATTGGGCAGCTCTCTATTAGAACTGAGCTTTGACTGAAATGAACATTTATTATAAAAAATAATGATCTATTTTGGATCCATTAAGTGAAGAAAATACAAAATTATTTAGGAATTGGATACGCATTGTAAAATTGTATGGGGAATACAAGAAAAAGTTAATTTAACTGTATGAACCTGAACCAGAGATGTAGCTGGGGTTCATGTGTTAGGTTTTATTCCTACGACCTGGTCCGATTTTGCATCTGCAAAAAACTGCTCCAATAAAAATGGTTGGCATGTCTTGTGCCATATATTCAAGAATGTATTTAAAGGGATGAGTCTCATCCGCAAACATGGGCAAAATAGGTCATGCACCAAGTTAGTGTAAATTAAGCTAACTTGTCAGATAGCTGTAGCCCTTGGCCCTTTTACTTTTTGGAAAATTGATAATTGACACCAGAGGGATAATGTTCAGAAACAGTATATGACACCTTACTCTCCAAAAAGCTCATCAAAGAGCAACGTAATATGTCTCCTATTTACAATAAATTGAGAGGTATGACATTCTTTAATTTCCTTACAGACTGTGTGGTCTGTTTAAAGGTGTTTTTGGGCCTTCATATATACTGGGCACTATGCATATACACAATATACACAAGTTACAAAGTGACATAATATGTCAGCCTATGGTTCACATAGTATAATACCTATAATTTATTGAAAAGTCCAATTAATAAGCAGTTACATTATATGCGCTCCTTTTAAACACTGAATAAAAGGTTCATACACTATTGAGATTTTCTAGTTTGATTCCTTTTTCAGAATCTTTTAATAATCTGTCAATCATGTCAATCTCACTTGAATTTCTTGTCGCTCAAAAATGGGATATTCTGTGACAAGGAAATATGACAAACTTGTCTTTATTTCTTACTTAATGTTCTATTTCTTTAAGAAATGAAAATGTAAAAGCTAATTGTATTACCAAGAACTTGCTAATTTTTTAAGTCCATTTTTAATAATCTGAATGAATCTTGTAAAGTGAAAGTTGTGGCAGAAAAGCAAGTTAGGAACAGAGGTGCAAAATCTATAACTACAACCCCTGGCAAAAATTATGGAATTACCGGGCTCGGAGGATGTTCATTCATTTGTTTAATGTTGTTGAAAAAAAATAGATCACAGACATGGCACAAAACTAAAGTCACTTCAAATGGCAACTTTAGGGCTTTAGGAAAAACTAAAAGAAATCAAGAAAAAAAATGTGGTACTCAGTAAGGGAAATTTTTTTCAGACCAGCAGAGGGAAAAAATTATGCAATCACTCACTTCTGAGGAAAAATTATGAAATCACCCTGTAAATTTTCATTTCCAAAACTAACATCTGCATCAAATTAGATCTACTCGTTAGTCTGCATCTTAAAAGGAGTGATCGCACCTTGGAGAGCTGTTGCACGAAGTGGACTGACATGAATCATGGCTCCAACACGAGAGATGTCAATTGAAACAAAGGAGAGGATTATCAAACTCTTAAAAGAAGGTAAATCATCATGCAATGTTGCAAAAGATGTTGGTTGTTCACAGTCAGCTGTGTCTAAAATATGGAGCAAATACAAACAACATGGGAAGGTTGTTAAGGCAAACATACTGGTAGACCAAGGAAGACATCAAAGCGTCAAGACCGGAAACTTAAAGCAATATGTCTCCAAAACAGGAAATGTGCAACAAAACAAATAAGGAACTAATGGGAGAAAGCTGGAGTCAATGTCTGTGACCGAACTGTAAGAAACCGCCTAAAGGAAATGGGATTTACATACAGAAAAGCTAAACAAAAGCCATCATTAACAACTAAATAGAAAAAAAAGGTAACATTGGGCTAAGGAAAAGCAATCGTGGACTGTGGATGACTGTAAGAAATATTAGAAAGGAAATAGGGTATTGTAGATGGATGACTGGATGAAAGTCATATTCAGTGATGAATCGCAAATACGCATTGAGCAAGGTGATGACGCTGGAACTTTTGATTGGTGCCATTCCAATGAGATTTATAAAGATGACTGCATGAAGGAACATGCAAATTTCCACAGTCATTGATGATATGGGGCTGCATTGCATGTCAGGTAAAGGCACTGGGGAGATGGCTGTCATTACATCTTCAATAAATGCCCTAGTTTACATTGATATTTTGGACAGTTTTCTTATCCCATCAATTAAAAGGATGTTTGGGGATGATGACATCATTTTTCAAGATGATAATGCATCCTGCTATAGAGCAAAAACGGTGAAAACTTTCCTTGAAAGAAGACACATAAGGTCAATGTCATGGCCTGCAAATAGTCCAGATCTCAATACAATTGAAAATCTTTGGTGGAAGTTGAATAAAATGGTCCATGACAAGGCTCCAACCTGCACAGCTGATCTGGCAACAGCAATCAGAGAAAGTTGGATCCAGATTGATGAAGAGTACTGTTTGTCACTCATTAAGTCCATGCCTCAGAGACTGCAAGCTGTTATTAAAGCCAGAGGTGGTGCAACAAAATACTAGTTTTGTATTGGACTGTTCTTTTGTGTGTTTGTTTTTTATGATTCCATAATTTTTTCCCTCTGCTTGGTCTGAAAAAAAATACCCTTACTGAGTACCACATTTTTTTCTTGATTTCTTTTAGTGTTTCTTGAGCCCTAAAGTGGCCATTTGAAATGACTTTAGTTTTGTGCCATGTCTGTGATCTGCTTTTCTTCAACAACATTAAACAACTGAATGAACATCTTCCGAGCCCGGTGATTCCATAATTTTTGTCAGGGGTTGTATTAGTAGCCATGGTCACAGATCTACTAATGTCACAGAGCTCCAATGCATTTCATGCTCTGTTGTTTTTTCTTGCATAAAGAGCACCAACATATTCCATGGTGCTGTACTGAAACTATCATCACTAACATCAGCCCCTATTGGTATAAAGCTCACTATCTCAATATCCTACTTCAGGCACACATATATTTGCTGGAATATACTGTATTGGGAAGGCAACCAACCTCTTAGTATATATTTGGAGTGTGAGGAAAAAAATAGACTTGTAGGAAACTCATCCAAAATAATGCAACAAGAGAAGAAATAAATATAGTCAATAGCACAGTAATAAATGGATTAAGTACAAATTTGTTTAATGTTTTAGACAGTTTTTGCAGCTTGCCCAACAAATAGGATATTTTCATAAAAGGAGACTTTGTGAAAAGTGACATCATTTAAAATATAACTCTGTGGTCAAAATGATGCCAAAATTTTACTGTAGTTTTTTGTCACAAAGCCAGCTAATTTGTACAGATTAAAACGTTCTATGGATGCACCAAATGTATCAAACAGCACGAACTCCTGTGATAAATTTGACGATTTTAAAACTACCTAGTCTATGTTTACAATGTCTATCAATTAGACAGTTTTAGTGAATCAGCCCCATTATTTAAAGTTGCCATTTTTTATAATTTTGCTGATATATGAATAGGGAGAGATAATTAGAATAACGTTGAAATAATAAATATTTTGTAAAAATATGAATTGTACTTTAGAGATGACAACCTCTTAATTCAAAAATGTACTTATGTAGCACCAGCAAATAATTGAGAGCATAAAAGGGCTGAGTTACTAAAACTGAACATTGTAAACTTGAACTGAACTGTCTCAAAATGTGCCAAATATATCACTATGGCACATACAGATGGAAAAGTTTGGTGCATCTTTAGAATGTTGCTAATCTAACTTTAAACCTTCCTTGGCTTACTTTATACCCACAATGTATGCCAAAATTGTCCTATGTAAGTCCCAGTCTTTGATGTGTTCCTCTCATTTTCAACCTGTAGCTCTATTTTCTATTTCAATAGTTCCTTTAAAGATGCATGTATATTCATCCACTGAGTAAGTCAGTTTTTGACCTCCAGAAGGTTTGGAATCTGTTATGGAAAGTAGTGTCAGTAGTTTCAAATTCTGCCAATGAATCGGAATTGCAGAATTGCCGTTCAAAATACAAAATGCAAAATCATTTATGTTGTCATGATTGAACATAAAATGTTCCAATTCTGTTTAGGTTTTACAAACTTACACAATTATAGACACAATTAATACCAATATTGCTTTTGGTACAATCCAAATTTTTCCCCAGCCATGATTTCTAGACAGTTTAGACATTGGAAAGCTAAAGCATTCCAAAGATCTTTCACAGTGTTTTTACGTTATGATGAAATAAACATTTTTCCTTTTAGATATTTCCAGCTCTCGGGTACCCATTTCCACATTTTGTTGGCTTGCTACATTGTAAAACCATGCTATTAGCAAAATTCTTTCAAAACTTACCTAAGATTCCCCCCATCTATGATATTCTACCTGTGTAGATTTTTTTAAATTAAATCTACACAAGTTAAATACATTGTCATTTTATTTTATAAAGAGATTACTGCCCATTAACAAATTATTATTACGCCTTGAATATTTTATGAAATTAAAATGTTACAACCTTAGATAACCCCTTTCAAAAGCCTTACTAATGCATATGGATGTAGTTAAGAGGGGCCCCTGCTTTGAACCACCCTCTATTAGCCAGAGAAAAGAGCTACTATAGTGAGCGTTTTCTTGAAAACTCAACTTTTCTGTATTTTATACAAACAGACTATTAAAATATTCCTGAAACAGCCAATTTTCATTTTTGAGCTATTTGTTTTGAAGATTGTGAGCCTCCTGTTATTCAGAGCCTAATGTGAATAGTACAGTGCTGTGAAATATTTTTCACAGAGTAGTTTGATAAATGGAACACAATAATAATAACTGAGATTTAATAAGTCCAAAGGCTATCTGTTCAGGGATGTAACAATTGTGATCACAGGGAGTTCTGCCAAGATTGGATCCAGAGTGGCCAATGCTAGGGTGCCAACAAAGGTGGCCGATGATATTTATAACTGCATCTGCATCCTTCAAAAGCTCAATACTCTATCACAGATGCCTGGAGCAGAGGGCCTCGGCATCAAGCTGAAGGCGAAGCAAAAGCATATTGCTCCACATGCTCTAGAAAAAGAAGAAGGTCCAGCAGCTCATTGTGGGAGCATAGACAGGTGAGATTACTTTTATTTTTATTATTAGCACATAGGGATCATTAGTGTAGGATGCTAAATATGACAGCTCTGTCGGGGCAGTATTAATAAAGGGGAGAATAAAAAAATGGTAATGAGTGGGGCACTTTTAATGAAGGGGAAAATAAACAAGAAGACCATTGTGTTGTGGCACTAATGATGGAGGGGAAAATAAACAAAACTACTGTGTGAGGAAACTATTAATGGAGGGGAAGATTGACAAATGAACTTCTATGAAGGTAGTATTTATGTTAGGGATATTAACACTGATGGTCACATCAGTACATATTATAAACATGATTATGTTGGTCTTTGTACAGTGTTTTTTTATTTAGTAACAACTTTGAAGTATTATTCAGTCCTTTAATAAATGAATATATAGGGGGATAATATTACTGTTTTGGCGGCACAAGTGTTTTTTTTCACTAAATTGTGTTAGGCACAAAATGGTGGGGCTCCTATTACTGTGTAGACCGACACGGGGGCCACAATAGTTTTGTGAAGAACCCAGGGAGAAAGTGTGCACGATGCTAGATAAGCAATGAGTCAAAGATAGTTTACTGGAATGCAGTGATAAGAGGGGTTTTTAAAAGTACCTTATACGCTATGATGTCCAATAGTGGATTACTTTATCTTTGTCAATTAATCAAGTGTGCCTCATATTCTTTATTGTAATAATATAAAACAAATTAAATGTGTGTTTTTTTTATAGTAAGGATAACGATTTTATTTGAATATGAGTTTGCATGTTTAGGAAGGAAATATGAGTTTTTGACAAAGCCAAAAATGCGAAACTCATAATTGGCTTAATGACTTTCTGTCTTTGGTTTTATAAGCAATTTTATTGTAATTATTTTGTAAGTCCAATAAACTGTTGTGAAAAAAATTGTTTGTGGATCGTCTTCATTGGATCATGTGTTCTCTCTTTTTTCTGTTTTAGAATGGAAGAAGAAGGAGTTGCATGTTTTTAAGCGTGTTTTGGACATTGTAAACGTTGGACTGTCTCCAGAGATCCATAATGAAAGATAAGATATACTTTGCAAGTGCTCACACCAACTGACATTAATGATAAGTCAAAGACGTCAGTGCTTTAAGTTCTGCAGAGACAAGTTGTGGCTGGGAGAAGTTGTCATGGAAGTCTTTTTCAAATTAAGAAGATAAAGTGAATAATAGTAATCAGAAAAGACATCAACTTTGTATCACTGGATTTACCTTTACTGTATACACTTTGGAGGTATGTTTAGAATTGATATGTATCTCTCTATGGTCCCTAGTGGTAATATTCTTCTTTGTATATTGTTTTTTTTTTTACTTAGTAGCAATATAGAAGTAGTATGGCATTCCTACTTTATATGCAGGTAATGGGTTGTCATATCATAGGGGGTGTTTTTTAGCCCTTGCATTGTGATATTATTAGTCATATCGATATAAGTATACTAGGTTTTGTAGCAGCATGGTAATATTTGTTATTTGCTAAAGAAGTTGTCCATTACTTTTACATTGATGCCCTATCCATAGGATAGGGCATCAACGTATGATCGGCCGGGGTCCCGCACGCGGCACCCCCGCCGATTAGATGTTATCGGTGCCGTTGGCTGCCGAAAGTGCTCACCTGCGGGGCTCTGCCGCCAAGTGGTAGTGGCCGCTGCAGTGTACTGCACATCCGCCTCCTATTCAATTGAATGGGAGGCGGATCTGCTGTACACTGCGGCGGCCACTACCACTTGACGGCGGAGCCCCTCAGTGAGCACCTCCGGCCGGCGGCCGCCGCCGCCAACACCGATAACAGCTCATCAGCGGGGGTACCGTGTGCAATCAAACATTGATGCCCTGTCCTATGGATATTCATGTAAAAGTAGTGGACAACCCCTTTAATTATCTTTTTATAAGTATTGCATCAGTCATTTTGAGAAGGGCAAACATAACTTTATAGACCCTATCAATGTTACTAGAACCCATACTTCTGAGCAATATACTTCTGGCAGTGGGGGTTGTCCAGATGAAATAGGGTGGGTCCTACTGGACTCTAGTTACGGTCCTGCCTCTGTGTTTTTGGTTTCAAGAAAATATTATCTGAACTTTATATTTCTATTTTTCAAAACTAAATAAGACAAAAATGATGACAAAAGAATGTCAAAATAAGAATAATTAATTATTATTATATTTATTATAATTGGTTATGTCAGAATATGGTTTGAAATTGTCTATATGAACTTGTCATGCAAGTGGTGTTAAAAACAAATAAATATTTAGAGCATATGAAAAAGTTTGATTATTTATTAGAGAAAATGCTACTTACACTTCATCACCATTTTCACCTAACTGCATTTATGTGTAAAAGAATAAGCAATTGAAAAATCAATAGTGCACTTTATTTATGATGTACAAAGCTTTTGACACATTTGAAAATGAGTCTATACTTGTATATAGTCAAAATGCCTTACAGTAACCTTCACCTTTTATAAACATAAAAAGGAAATATGTCAGATGGATAACATATCTATGGAGTAAAACATTTTCTGAAAAGCACTTCATACAATAGAAAATTAAAATTCACACAGCAAACTTAATGCTTTTTTGCCACCAAAGCCAGGTGTGTATTCTAAAGAAAGCAAAAACAAAAGCAAAGAAAATTTTTACTATTCTCTTCCATTACAGACGATTATTGAACCCACTCAAGGAAATTATCTGGAGAACCACCCTCTGTTCATAAAAAATATGCATGTTGAATAGAGATGAGCGGATCTTTTGAAATTCAAATATGTTGAATGTTCCCCAAAAACGTGATTTGCGGCAACTAAATTTGCACGAATCTCAGTACTTGAAAGCTTGTAGCTGCTCAGAAAATGCATGTTAGAAGGAGGAGATAGCGATAGAACCCTGCTGTCCATAAAAGCTTACACTCTACAGGAGAGAAAAAGAGCGACCTTGCTGACCATAAATTCTAGCACTCTGCAGCCGAGAAAGACTTAAAGGGAACCTGTCACCAGGTTTTCCCATATAAATTAGGACAAGCACCTGTAAGCCTTCATATACAACATGCAAGAATAATGTAAATATATCCCCAATAAGCTCTGCATAACACAAAAAATAGCTTTTATTATACTCACCTACAGCGCTGTCCGGTCCTTTAGGTGTCGCTGGCCTTGATCCATCGCCTCCTCTCTTCTTGCAATCGCCGTCCTCTTTCCCTGCTTCGTGTGATTGACACATCCTACGTCATCCACACAGTGTCCTCCATCGTGCTTCTACGCAGGCACACATCTCTCTGCACTGCTAAGGGAAGAGCAAAGTATTATAGTGCAAGGCATTTTTCAACAGTTGGTGAGCCAATATACAACATTTCTATTTTTTGTCCCTTTATCTAGTGACCCTGAAGATGGAAAACGACTCTGCAGTACAAACTGTGGTTCGCTGAGAATTGCTGATCGGTGATGGCCCAGGTATTCTAGGACATTATGGAGAAGCCAGTGCAGTAACGCAAAATGACTGTTGCCCACTTTCTGATGCTTCAGCAGTGCGGGAAATGGTGCCCAGCAAGTTTTTTTATTTTTTGCAAACTGCAAATTGAATCTCAATATGTTTGAATTTGCATGAAACAGCAAATTTCAGAAAATTCAACTCGAATTTGATCATCCATATATAGATCTGTTCATCTCTAATGTTAAAGGGGCATTCCCATCTCCAAGATCCTATCCCAATATGTAGTAGATGTAATAATAATAATATTAGCAATTACCTCCAATTAGAAATGAAGTATAGTTTTTTTGATTCACTATCGTTCCTCATGTGTCGGCATTTTAGGACTTTGGGTATCCATGGTTACGACCACCGGTCTAGTGACAGTTAGCTAGCTGCTAGTGGTCGTAACCATGGATACCTAAGGTCCTGCAATGCCCTGCATATGAGGAAAGAGACATAGCCAATCAGAAAAAAACTGCACTACATTTCTAATTGGGAATATTTGCTTATATTGTTACTTTTATTACACCTGCTACATATTGGTATAGGATCTTGGAGATGGGAATACCCCTTTAAGTTAAATTACACTATAAACTTTGCTGACTTTACAAACAGGACATATCAATGTGTGGTCAATATCACTACAATTGTAAGAGGGTCAGAACATATGACCTCAAACATGATGTAGAGAAGAATATAGTGAAGGAAGGGTTGCATTCAAACTGATTTACTCGAATGAGGAAGGCAAAAGTAACTGTGATAGTATTTCACATGAGGGTAAACCATAAATGGTTACACAGCAGTAAAAGTACAAGTCTTAAAATATTTAAACATCTGGATAGAAGTACTAGGTTTGCCAGTTACACAGTGTCAACTTGGTGGTTACACTACATCATTTTAACTATGTGAATAATACTTTAGTTAGCTTTAGCAAAAAAAACTTTAGCAAAAAAACCACAGGATGTAGGTACCTTCAGCAATAGCACACTAATGCGAGATATGATGATGGTAGTAATGGAACAGAAGAAGGAAGCTTACCCTCAACCTTGACTGTTCATTGGATGTGGAGACTTTTGCTGCTCCTCCTCATGTGGTCACTATTTGGAAGCCATAAAGTGTGTTAGATTAAGTAGAAATACAAACATTTAGAGTGCACTGTCTTGCAAATATAATGAATCATTCCTTCTGAGAATTATACAATTAGATTTCTGTTTTTATTTATAGACAATAAATTCCATAGATTAACCAAGTAAGGTATTCATTTAAATGCCTTTTTTCCTTTGTTATTATAAAATTCCCTAATGATGACCCTTACTTTAAATAATATATGGGAAAAAACGTTCATGTAATAAGGTGTATATAAAGGAGGTAACAAATGCCCATTATGGGAATAGATTGGGGAGCATATGAATAATATCTGTAAGAAGGCAAATCATCATGCTTTATCAAAGCAGTATGCAATGAATCATGGAAGTCAATTTATGGAATAAGTAGTATGGGCAATAACATCTGCTAAACGCCACTGTAGAAAGGTGATTATATAAAAACCATGACCCGTGTTGAAGGTAAATGGGTTTTTGTATTGATAGTTTGTGCCCATATGGGCTAAATAAAGAAATATAATTAGTTGCATTTGATTAAAGTTTGTGTTCTTCATGGATTTGAGGAATATGAAATTTGTGTTTATATTTTGGTTTCCTGGAGGTTACAGTTCTATTGCCCAGTAGCATTTCAGCTGATAATGCCTTTAAATGAATGAGTAGTACCAAAGGAAGAAATGCAGCTCTGCTGATCTGCAGGTAAGGAGCTCACAGGATTCAAATGAATGGAAATAAACTGTAGTTTTCCCAACCCATTTCTAGGTTGAACGTACCCCTTCCTCTGGGGAACCACAATAAAGATACAGACAGAGAGTTTTCCAGCTTAAATACTGCAGATTTTTAAAAACTGGCACCAAGTCAAATATAAACGCCCATTTTGGGTGTCAGCAGCAATTTTGTCAGTTTAAATAAAGTGAAAAAAGTGAAAACAAAATACCATTGATAATGTATAAACAAAGTTAGATCAAATAATAATGATGTAAGAAAAATATAAAAGGGGAAAAAGGGGAGGGAGGGAGTTTTTAAATTTTAGAAAAAAAATTAATAAAATAATAAAAATGCATAGAAAAGGAAAGTGTAGGGGGATTTTCCCAAGTTCAGCTTTACAACATGTGAAGGGGAGACGCCTCTTTAAACTTGCAGAGAATCATTTGAAGGGAATTTCCAGGCTTGAACTCGAAGAGAGAGCATGAAGACAGACTTTCCACAGGTAGACTTGTGTGTGCAAATAATGAATTTGCTATGCTACTAGAGCTACATAGTTTTGTGAGAAGTAAAAAGAGAAATAAAGCAAATGAGGAACTTAGGAGTCTAATATAATAGAAAAAGCAGGAATTGAAATTAAATGAATAGATGTAGTAGAAGTCGATTCAATAAACTTGTAATAGTGATGCTAGAGAAAATTAAAATCAATAAAGAAGTGTGAACTATGAGAGATAAGTGTGAAATTGAGAATGAAAAAAGAGAAGTGTGAACCATGAGATATACACTGACGAACATAAGGGTAACAATGTTTTGAACTTTTGACTTTCAGGCTCAATATCTCACCATCCACTACAGCTTTCTGCTTTGAACTTGAGACTACCATCATTTTATAGACAATCATCTTGGCTATCTCATACATAAATTTGACTTGCAACTATTTAGAATATGATTAGTTATGCAGATTCTTGTCATGTCACTGCATTGTTAATGTTCTGCTCCAGGTGGTAGAAAAATCTTTTTCTTCCTGTATACTGCAAATTACAACCTGTTCTCACATTCCCTAATAGTTCAGTGTGTTATTAGGTTGATTCCCAAGCAAAAGGTCACTGGTTTGAATCGAGGAGCAGCCATGAAGAAGGTTTCCCAAGAAAAGAAAAACAGCATCAGCCAGTTCATCGATAGTTGTCTCTCAGCCAAACTTCATCACGTGAGTGCCATGACAGTTGGAAGAATATGAAACGAAGTCCGTCCATCTATTCAAATGTCAAGAGATGTCCAGGCAAAATATCGGAGTCAAGAAGTCGGCCCATCACAAGTTGTATCAGTTCTAGCGCGACAAACACAGCAGTGGAGGTGGCTCATATGCTTTAAAATAGTGGGTTCACATAAGTCCATGCAAGCACCGTGTAGCACATGTTACACAAGTCTGGAATGGTGGCCCAAAAAAAGGTGAAGAAGCCTTGAATTCAATATAATCTTAAGAAATATCGGCGTGAGTTTGCAAAAAAGTCTGAAAAGTAGACAGTAGAAGAATGCAAACGGATGATTTAGAGCGATGATTTGAAAGTCAATAGCCTAGGCTCTGATGGGTGCAATTGGTCTAGAAGAAACAAAAAAGGGGCTAATGGATTGAGAAATGGAAGGAACTGTTAAGTTCGGTGGAGCCTGATGATATGGGGTTGTTTCACAGCCAAAAGCATTGAATACTTGACCAGGATCAAAGGTGGTCTCAATGTTGAGCTTTATATCAGTATCCTGCAAGACGAGTTACTTCATACACTTGAGTACTATGGGTATGAAAAGGACGACAAAGTGTTCCAGCAGGGCAACGAACCAAACCATACGTTGAGGTTGGTGAAGAAATGGTTCAATGACAATGAAATAGAGATGCTGGATTGGTCCCCACAGTCGCCAAACCTCAAGTGAGTGTTACAATACAGGTGGAAGCACTGCTGCTTCCACTGCTGGAAACCAGTGGCTGGAGGTGCACAAGCAACTTTGGGAATGTCTAGAAGAGACCTTGAATTGGATTTCTGTCTAGATATGCTTGAATCTGATTGAGAACATGCCCATAAGGATTCAAGCAGTATTGAAAGCCAAAGGTGGATTTACAAAATGCTAACAAAATGTTAAAAATTAAAATTTCAATTTTTAGGAGCAAAACAGTCACAATGCAGTGACATGACAAGAATCTGCATAGCTAATCAAATGCAAAATAGTTGCAAGTCAAATTTATGTATGAGATAGGCAAGATGATTGTCTATAAAATTATGGTAACTACAGCTGTTCTTTGAAGACCTCAGAGGTTTGTTTGAGAACATTAGGGATCGAACAGCATAATGAATACCAAGGAACACATCAGACAGGTCAAGGATTCAGGTTGTGGGGAAGAGTAAAGCAAGGTTAGGTTCTAAAAAAAAATATCCCTTGCTCTCAACATTTCACGGAGCACTGCTCAGTCCATCATCCAAAAACGAAAAGAGTATGGCACAACTACATACCTACCAACAAATGGCTATCCATCTAAACTGACATCCCAGGTGAGCAGAAAACTAACTAGAGGAGCAGTCAAGAGGACCGTGGTCACTCTGTAGGTGCTAAAGAGATCCACAGCTCAGGAGGGAGCATCTGTCCACAGGACAACAATTCGTCATGTACTTCACAAATCTGGCCTTTATGGAAAAGTGACAAGAAGAAAGTCATTTTTGAAAGCAATCCATAAGAAGTCCCATTTGCAGTTTGCAAAAAGACATGTGGGGGACTCAGCTAGCATGTGGAAGAAGTTGTTTTGGTAAGATGAGACCAAAGTAAAACTTTTTGGGCTAAAAATGCAAAACACTATGTGTGGCGGAAAACTAACACTGCATAACACCCTGAAAACACCATTATCAAAAATGAACAGCAGGAACAAAGAATCTGTTCAGAGTTGATGAGAAGATGGATGGAGTTAAATATAGGACAAACCTGGAAGAAAATCTTTTAGATGTGCAAACCACTCGAGACTGGGGAGTAGGTTTACCATGCAGCAGGACAAAGACTCTAAACATACTGCTAGAGCTACAATGGAATGTTTTAGATCAAAGCATATTCATATATTTGAATGGCCTAGTCAAAGTACAGATCTAAATCTCATTGAGATTCTGTGGCAAGACAGGAAAATTGCTGTGTACAGACGGTCTTCATCCAATCTCATGGAGTTAGATCTAGTTAACAAAGAAGAATTGGCAAAAATGTAAACCTCATGATGTGTAAAGATGGTAGAGACAGTAATTGCAGAGAAGCATTGTCCTACAAAGTATTGACTCAAGGGGGCTTAATACAAATGCACATCATAATTTTCAAATTACAATTTTTTAAATATTTAAAAAACTATGTATAATTTCCTTTACATTTCACAATTACATGCAACTTTCATGTTACTCCCACAAACATTTAAGTTTGTGGGCAGGCCCACCAGGGCGGCGGGTTGCTGGGGGTGGCAACCTAGTCATGATTTAAAAAAAAAGTATATATGCATTTTTCTTAAATCTCCCTCCCTCCTCCAGACTCTTTAAGAAAACCGGCGTATTTCTCGAGAAAGGAAGGGGCCTGCTGCATTCATTTGTATTTGTGTCTTTAAGATGCAAAAAAATGATCCTCCGTATGCACAGCCATTTCCTGCGTCAGTGGAGCTCCAATCATCTCCCTGTCCTGATGTGGGAGAACATGGGGGCGAAGCATGGTATAGAGAACATGAGGGGGGGAAGCGCGGTATGGAGAACATGAGGCAGGAGGCATGGTAAGGAGAACATGAGGGAGGGAGGCATGGTATGGGGAAAATGAGGGGGGGAGACACGGTATGGAGAACTTGAAGGGGGAGGCACGGTATGGAGATCATGAGGGGGGAAGCACGGTATGGAGAACATGGGGGAAGCATGGTATGGAAACATGGGGGGAAGCATGGTATGGAGAACATGGGGGAATACACAGTATGGAGAACATGAAAGGGGAGCTCTGTATGGAGAATATGAGGGGAAGGGGGACTTGGTATGGAGAACATAAGGGGCAACTTGATATGGAGAAAATGAGGGGGGAGCTCAGTATGGAGTGGGAAAAACATAAGGGGGCAGTGAAGAGGGGCTACATGGAGTGGGGACAATGTGGAGATCATAGCTCATAAGCGAGGAAGGTGTGGTGGGTATAATTCACAATGGACAGGACAGTGTGGTGGTTTTTGTTCATGAGGGGGTGGTGTGACTGTCATATTTCACTAGGGCAGACAGTGTGGTGGGAATATTTTATAGGAGAAAATAGTGTGGAGATCATGTACTATAAGTGACAGTGTGGAGTCATATTTTGTGCAGCGAGAACAATAAGGGGCAATTATTTAGGGGCACAACATTGGGCTTATTTATGGCACAGCATGGATGTTATCTTTATTCAGGAACATTATAATGCATCAATGACACTGTTATTTTTAAGGGCTCCATTTTGAGATGTGCTGCAGAAGACTGGAGAAGATGGAAGCCTGCAGAGAATATCTGTGGATGTGAGAAGTCATCATTGAGTCAGGTACTTAGATCTAAGGTGAATTTACATTGGTCAATTTCAGCCTTTAAACAACCGTTGATCTGATATGAAGCTGATAGACAGTAGAGATGAGCGGTGTTCGACTAGAACTGTTCGCCAATCTCAAATTCGAGCTGTTTTGGGCGGTGTTCGAGCCGTTCGACAAACGCGAACGATTTGCAAAAAATTCGGCTGTTCGAGGTTATGTTCGATAACTGTTCGTGCATCAAAAGCGTGTCCTGCATGTCTGGCGCTATTTAGAGCACCAATCATGCAGGGATTGTCTGCCACTCACTGTAATGCTACAGCCATGGTGGTTGTGGAATTACAGTGATTGCCCAAATCGATGGGAACAGTGCTCACAGTGAAACATGAAAATCCGGCAATTCAGCAGCGGCATACACTGGTACCTGACAATATAGAACAGAAAGAATAGAGTATGACACATAGATTAGATAGATAGAAACATGTCAGTCACATATATAAGAAGTACAGTGACAGTGTTGGTTACTGTACTTGTCATTTAGTGTTAAAATAAAGGATTTAACATGATCATCTTGTGCACATAGAAAAGCATTGTTCACAGTATCACATGTGTACATAGGAGAATGTGTTGCTGAGAAGGATGATATATAAAAGGAGTCTTTCTCCCCCAAAATGGCAATTATTCTGCATACAAATTTTTATAGGGAACATAGACCAAGCATATACAGTTTTAAGTTGTCTTAATATTTTTTTTTTATATGCTTCTGTGCACCCTTGGTATGGCCTATGCCTTGGTGCACCGAGACACCTTCCTATTTGCATATTAAAGCCATTCCCTTGTTATAATTGACAGAGGTCCTTTTATAAGAGTTAGTGCTGTCTAAAATAACTTTGCAGTTCTGTGCTCGTGCCCTGACACTAGAGGAGCATAGTAGTGCTCCAAGTGTGGGAGCGCACGCAATGTGACTGTAGGTGTGTTCTGATTCCTGGTTGCTGCCTGCTTTTGGCTGTGGATTCAATAAGGAGGTAGGGCTTTGAAGTGAGTAGACAGCACATTACAACACCTCACCACAGGCAGCTTTATAACATGTGCTTCTATCAAAGATTGCCATCAGATCCCACAGAGGTATTTTCAGCAAAATTGTATAAAATTTTAGCTAAAGCCTGTGAATATGGGATTATTACAGCCAAAGAAAAGGGTTTTCTCTGGGTTGAATATCCGATTGTATTCACCTTCTACATGTTACCTAAGGTGCATAAGGATTTAATTAAGCCACCAGGACGCCCAATAGTTTCAAGTAGGGGCAGTTTGTGCGAAAAAGCTAGTGCATATATTGACTTCTTCTTGCAACCGATGGTTAAAAGTCTCCCTTCTTATGTGAGAGACACAACTCACTTTATTCAACTTTTACAGAACTCTTTTCTGATCACCTGTGATGTAGAGTCTTTATACTTGAATATAGCCCATGAGGATGGAATCCAAGCGTTACCTTCTGGCTGGATCAACAGGTACAATCAGATAGAATGCATGACTCCTTTTTATTGGATCTTCTGGATTTTGTGTTAAAACACAATTATTTTGTTTTTGATAGGACTTTTTTGGGGCAGATATCAGGAGTGGCCAAGGGGGCACGTTGTGCGCCGGCCCTTGCCAACCTATTCTTAGGTTGGTGGGAGAGAACTAAGGTCTACCCCCTCCGTGCCTTCCAGGAAAGTGTCACACATTGGTATCGTTATATATGATATTTTTTTCATCTGGACAGGCACGGAGGGGGATTGCATGGATTTTATTTCATCATTAAATCAAAACAATCTGCATATTTTTTTGACACACACGTTTTTGGTGACCTCTCTTCCTTTTTTGGATTTGGAAGTGTTTGTGGAGGATGGAACAATCTTTACTAAAGTATATCGCAAACCTACAGCAACTAACGGATTATTGCAATTTTCTAGTTTCCACCCTTTCCACACCCTTAAGGGGGTCTCTATTGGCCAGTACTTACGGATGAGACGCAATTGCACAAAAGATGAGGATTTCCATGAGCAGGCAAGGGGTCTGACGGATCGGTTGAAGCATCGTGGTTATCCAAGGAAAGTCTTATCTACTGCCTTCAATAGAGCCAAAAACAGCACACAGAGCTCACTCTTGGTGTCAAAGGAATGGATCCGAGAGGGTTCTATGCGATTTATAATGGACTACAACAATCAATGGGAGGAGGTAAGGAACATCCTTGGCAGGCATTGGGACATCCTTAGGATTGATCCCCTTACAAAAACACTTATTGGTGATCGCCCGCTTATGACTGCTAAAAGGGCACCCAATCTTGAAGATCGATTGACCAGAAGCCATTTCATGAGGCCTACCCATAGGTTACAATGAGGAATAAGATTAAAGGGTTCGTTCCCGTGTGGTAATTGTAACGTCTGCCAATACATGCTACCTGTGAGAGACAGCTTTATTAATCCATCAGACAATCAGCATTATGCCCTACGCAGTTTTATCAACTGCAGATCGAAGAATGTGATATATGCTATTATTTGCAGATGTAACAAGATCTATATTGGTCAAACATCACAGGAGCTTAGAAAACGGGTGCAAAAACATACCTCTACGATTCAATTGGCACAGACAGACCAGGAAAAGGGGAATAACTTAACTTCAGTAGCATCGCACTTTCTAGCTCACCATCGAGGTAAGCCTGAGGGCATGAGAGTCATAGGTTTACAAATGTTGAGTACCAACATAAGGAGGGGTAACCTTCGGAGGCGTTTATTACAGACACAGTCAAGATGGATTTTTACTCTGAAGTCAATGGTACCAGAAGGATTGAATGAGGAATTACTATATACTGGCTTTCTAGGTTGAATCATGAAATGGTTCATGGTACAATCTGTTTGGGGACTGATACTTTGGCTTATTATGTCTGCTTTTTTCATAGGTAGGAACCATTAACTCCTGTGAGAGGATATGGAGTCATCAAGGCTCATCATCCATTATAACTCCATCTGAAGGAATTGTTCCTTGGGGAGATCTTTGGAAGAGAGAACTCTTGAATATGGATTGGGAGACTAATTGATGAACCTAGCTTACTACTAGAAAAAGGAGCAATCAAATTTTGAAGAAATATGGATGATCATGGGATTTGGATCACAATAGATGTTCCGGACCTGGTTATATGGACTTTTCATCTGCCTTTTGGGAACTCAGGGGTCTCGTGTACTATGGTATTGAATGCATCACTTGTTATCGTCCACATTATAGGGAAAATGATAAGCCGACGATTCATGTGTGGGATATGCAGGAGAATTGGTCGTACATTGTAAAAGCGCATGCGCCTGGATTTATGTTGCAACATAAATAATGTTGGAATTGAGATGTGGATCTCTTATCTGGAGATTTATGCATAAATCTCTAAGTTATGAGGTCTGACATTACAGAAATATTGTGTTATGATAGTATGGGGCAGAGATATGTAGAGACCTATGGGATATATATATATGTCCATGTAGAGGATATCATTTCTCAGCACATATATTGCAGTGTTGAGTGGTTACTTTAATATTAAGTCCAATTGATGAAACTTTAATACTTACTTTGTTAAAATAAACATGTAACCACTCTGTAATAATGATCTGAAGTTAAGATGGATATAGGAACTGTGGGTCATGGACATGTTCTCTGTATATACTGTATACCTTATTTAACATTGATGTGTGCTGCCTGCATGCATCTGCGCAGTAAGAAGAGTGCCTCACTGCTGGAGACAGGACGCTGTGGAATCAGTTTCCCTGGTTACGATCAGGGTCAGTGTGAGGTTACTTCCTTTATGGAATGGGCATGCCTGAGCGTCTGTCATGACACCTATTGAAAAGACTCTCCTGTGAACACCACATGTCTGTGCAATCACAGGTAACGAATTGTTCTAATTATATGGGCTTATATATACTGCTGCATTTAGTGGCTCACATATAACCTCCCTGATGAAGCTGTGTTACACAGCGATACGCGTGGGGCTTATCAATCGATCCACACATGATCCATAAGTGGTGATATGGCTATGTATATACAATGATTGGTTTTACCAATCGACCCTGATCTGGTTATTGGGCAGTGATAAAATTATTTATATGCATTTGATTTGAGTGTGGTATTGTTTATTTGGACTATACTTAGGCTATGTGCCCATGTTGCGGACCTGAAGCATATTTTTTACGCTTCTCCCTGGCGGGAAAATCGCATGCGGATATTACATGCGGTTTTCCCGCCAGGTAGAAGCGTTTGTGAGGCGTCTTTGCATGCATTTCCGCATGCGGGTTATCAAGCACTTCTCCAAGCATCACTTGGAAAAGTGCTTGACAACTTGTTCAGAATGGTAAAAAATAAAAAAATAAACTTTATACTCACCTTCTGATGCATTCTCTGCCCCGTCCGGAGTCTTGAGCGGCTCACGCTGTTGTGTGCAGGACCTGCGGTGACGTCATTGAGTCATGTGGTGGGTCACATGACTCAATGACGTGGCAGGTCCTTCAGACAACAGCGCGACGGAGGGAAAACATCAGAAGATAAGTATAAACTTTATTTTATTCTTTTTTTTACAGGTTCTTTGGTACCCAGGTCTGGAGGAGAGTCTCCTCTCCTCCAGACTTGGGTACCATCCGCACATTGATTCCGCAGCGCTTCCGCAAAATTAATGAACATGCTGCGGATTTTTGACTGCAGCATATACGCTGCGGAAAAATCCGCAGCATGGGCATTGACATTGCGGAATGCCATTGGGGACCATGGGGTGCGGATCTACATGCGTTTTTCAAGCGTTTACGCTGCGGAAATTCCGCAGCATATACGCTTGAAAAACGCTACGTGGGCACACAGCCTTAAGGGACACAGATTCATGCAATTGCTATATGCAAGGTTTGTCCACGGTTTGGGCTGATATATGAGGGCTTACAGTGTATATTGAGTAATATTGGAGTACTGTGATATGCGATTATTATATGAATTTAAATTATTTATTATATCTATATTCTGTATACTGCCAATCATGCATTGTGGTATTTGGGTGTTGTTAATCATGTGTGTTGTGTTTTAGTGTTTTTAAAAGTGTATAATAAAGCTTGTATATTTTTTTACTTAATATGTATTGAGGTGTGCGCATTTCTACATATGTACCTTCCTGTTTCTCTTGGTTTTGGTTTAAATGTTTGGGTACATCATGACACACCCTAAATTTGTGATAGGGGCTGTGCATCCTTTTCTTTAGTTTTTGAAAGCACATTACAACACCTTGTCACCATTCTCACTGAAGCCACTCGCTCACTACTTCCAAGTGCACCGAGTGGCAGCTCCAGACAGACAGGATCCAGGCGTCAGAATGCACCCGCAGCCACATAGTGTGCACACCCGCATTGACACTTGGAGCATGCTGCTGTGCTCCTCCAGTATGGGTGCACAAGCGCAGACAGGTGAGCCGATGTTAGACTGTGCTTCCACTTACCAGCGCAACACTATCAATCAAGACAAGGAACTGGCTTTAAAGGGAACCTATCACCAGGTTTTCCCCATATAAAGTATGGCCTGCATCTATAAACCCTCTGTTGCAGCATTCTGAAAGCTGTCTGTGTGTCCTCCATCTCCGACGCAAGGCACAAAAAATAGGTTTTATTATAACCACAGACGGCGCAGTCTGGTCTGATGGGCGCCTCTGGTCTTGATCAAATGCCTCCTCTCTTCTTACAATCGCTGTCCTGCTTTCCTGCTTCATATGGATGACGCGTCCTAGATCATCATCAATGTGTCCCTCATTGCGCTCCTGTGAAGGCACGCTTCTCTTTGCCCTGCCAAGGGCAGAGCAAAGTTTGGTAGTGCACTTGCGCTGGCTTTACCTACGTGTTAACAGTGCTCTTTTGCCTTTCCTGGCTCATGCACTCTACAGTACTTTGCTCTGCCCTCGGCAGGACAGAGAGAAGTGCACCTGAGCAGGTGCATGATTAGGGAACATCATGATAATGACGTAGGATTCGTCATCCACATGAAGCTGGGAAGGGGGACGATGATTGTAAGAGAGGAGGCGTTGGATCAAGACCAGAGACGCCCATCAGAACGAACCACACCATTTACTGTTCCTTGCATAGGGGATTGAGGAAATACATAAGTATGCTGTAACAGAGGGCTAATAGGTGCTGGCCGTACTTTATATGGGGAAAACCTGGTGACAGATTCCCTTTAATTTTCAAATGTTATGTCATAATGGTGCACCAAGGCTTAAATCCATTTGCATATTAAATGTCGCTTTTTCAGCAAATATTACGCAAAACTGTATATGCCTGTTATTATTTTTGTAGTAATCTTTATGCAGTCTAATTGGCATTTTGGGGTGACAGACTCTCTTTCAGTAAGTTTAAAATTCATTTCGCCCAACAAATGAATGTTTTGCTAGTACATCCGGTGATTAACGCCCTGTTTACATATTTCGATTACCAGTTTCACATTATCAGCTGCTGTGTTAAAGGGGTTGTCAGGTCTAAAACTACAAATCTGCAGTCACTATAAGTGACTGCAGACTTGTGAAACCTCACATCATGCGCAGCTTGCTGTCAGGATCCTCAGTGTCAGCGTCAGGAACGTTGGTCATGTGACTGCAAGTATGTGATTTGCATACTTCCGGTCACAATCCGGCTATGCAAGTAAATTGAGTGATGCTGCAACCCTCTAGTCGGATTGTGGCTGGAAGCATGCATATCGTATACTTTCTTTCACAAGACCACCATTCCTGACGCTGAATCCTCAAAGCAAGCAATGCGTGATGTGAGGATTCACAAGTCTGCAGTCACAAAGAGTGACTGCAGATTTGTAGTTTTAGATCGACAACCCCTTTAATGCTTCTTAAAGGGGTTGTTTTAAGTTGCAAAGTTATCCACTTCCTCTAGTATCGGACCCCCAGCGTTTTCAAGAACTGGAGTAGAGGGCGATCATTCGTACTACCACTCCACTCCATTCATTCTTAATGGGAGTGCTGGAAATTAGCGAGCGCAGTTCTCTGCTGATCTTTGGCGTTCCCATTAGAATGAATAGAACAGTAGTGCAGATGCCTCTGTTCCATTCAACTGGGGTTCTTCAGATCCCCGATCCTCACGATTGGTGGGAACCACTGCGCTTGGACCTCAAGTGATTGTAAAGTTATTTCCTATCTCGTGGTAAGGGAATACCGTAACTTTCAAACTTGAGATATCTGCTTATTGAAGTATTGAAACTTTGGGGAGTATTGAAACTTTTGGGATTTTTTTTCATGTTTTATTCCCATTTTAAACAGATCAGTGGGTTACCCAGTTCTGAGGTCCCCACTAGTCTCTAAACAAAGACCTCCTAGAAAACCACAGCTCAGGAGAAACGAGAGCATACACACAGCCAGAGTGGATCCACTAAGTAGAAAGTCATAGTTCTGTCTCCTGAGCGGTGCATTTCTAAGAGGTCTTTTGAGCAATCAGTGGGGGTCTCAGGTCCCACCCCATGATGCCCCTTCTTCATACTGAGCCAACTTCAACCTCACACAAATCTGCTGAGAATTAATGGACCTAACACATACAGTTGAAACCGGAAGTTTACATGCACTATATAAAAAGACACATATGCATGTTTTACTCAATATCTGACATGAAATCAGAATAAACCTTTCCAGTTTTAGGTCAATTAGGATTACCATCATTTTTAATATTTGTCAAATGCCAGAATATTGAGAATGTTTTATGGCATTTTTATTACTTACTGCAAAGTCAAAAGTTTACATACATTTCATTAGTATTTAGTACCATTGCCCTTAAACTGGATGATTTGGGCAAACGTTTAAGAAATCCTTCCACAAGTTTATCCCAATAGTTAATCGGAATTTGACAAAACTGTCAAAACTCGCCCCTGCTTTTTCAGCTTTGCCCATAAATTTTCAATAGGATTGAGATCAGGGCTTTGTGATGGCCACTCCAAAACATGGACTTTGTTATCCTTAACCCACTTTTTTAGCATTTTGGCAGTATGCTTCGGGTCATTGTCCATTTGGAAGACCCATTTCAGCCCAAGCTTTAACTTCCTGGCTTATGTCTTGAGATGTTGCTTCAGTTTTGCCACATAATCTTCTTTTCTCATGATGCCATCTATTTTGTGAAGTGCACCAGTAGCTCCAGCAGCAAAACAACCCCACAACATGATACTGCCACCCCCGTGTTTCACAGTTGGGATGGTGCTCTTAAGCTTCCAAGCTTCTCCCTTTTTCCTCCAAACGTAATGATGGTCAATATGCCCAAAAAGTTCAATTTTAGTTTCATCAGACCACAGGACATGTCTCCAAAAATTAAGGTCTTTGATCCTGTGTGCATTTGCAAACATTAGCCTGGCTTTTATATGTTTCTTTTGGAGTAATGGCTTCTTCTTGGCAGAGTGGCCTTTCAACCCATGTTGATACAGTACTCGTTTCACTTTGGTTATTGACAAAATCTTACCAGTTTCCACCATCATCTTCACAAGGTCTTTTGCTTATGTCCTTGGGTTGATATGCACATGTCGTACCAAAGCATATTCATCTCTTCGACACAGAACCCATCTCCTTCCTAAGCGGTGTGATGGCTGGACATTCCCAACTTGTTTGTACTTGAATATAATTGTTTGTACAGATGAATGAGGCACCTTCAGGTATCTTAAAATTGTACCTAAGGATGAGCCAGACTTGTGCAAGTCCACAATTCTTTTCCTGATATCTTGGCTGATCTCTTTAGACTTTCCCATGATGCTACACAAAGAAGTAGGGTGTTTCAGGTGTGCATTAAAATACATCCACAGGTGTGCCTGTAATTAACTCAAATGTTGCCAAAAAACTATCAGAAGCTTCCAAACACATGACATCATCATATAGACAGTCCAGAACTGTTTAAAGGCATAATAATCTTAGTGTATGTAAACTTTTGACTTTGCAGTAAGTAATAAAAATGCATTAAAACATTCTCTCTCTCTCTCATTTTTCTGGCATTTGGCAAATATTAAAAAAGATGGTAATCCTAATTGACCTAAAGCGGTAAAGGTTTATTCTGATTTCATGTCAGGTTGTGAGAAAAACATGCATATGTGTCTTTTTATATAGTATATGTAAACTTCTGGTTTCAACTGTATAAGATATCTTCCAAAAGTTACGTTTCTCTTTAAATGTTTAATAAAGATCCGGCCTAGGACCAAGCAGTACTGTGACTCCTGTATGGTCCACAGTCTGATGATGGCTGGTAACAACTACCAGCATCTCCTTACCATTGTTAATAACATACTGAGAGTTGTAAGTTAATGCAATAACATTGTATATGGCTGATCTGACACTACAATTGATGCTGTACTACTCTTGGCAATGTATTCATGCACTGATGGAGGTTCTATTGATGTATTACTATACTGATGGTGGTTGTAGTGATGTATTACTGTATTGACGGTGGCTGTGATGATGTATTACTGTATTGATGGTGGTTCTGGTGATTATTTATTGCACTGATGGTGGTTCTGCTGATGTAATACTGTATTGACTATGGTTCTGGTGATTTACTGTACTGACTGTGGTTCTACTTATATAGTCATGTAGATGTTGTAATCTTTAATTTAGCAGACTTGATTTAAAAACATTATAAAGTCAGTGTGCTGGACTAAAAATATAGCTGTATGAATGTCTGTCCGCTGAACAAGAAATTGACTAAAGTCTCCATACACTATAAACAACTGTCTTTCAGCTGGCAGCTATCTCGCCCATTTCTCCAATATGCAGGATTGCTCACTTTGCCGAACGTTCCTGTGTTCTCTATGAGAGTCGCTGTTAGACATCTCTTGCAATAGGATATCACTTAGCGAACAAAAGGATTTACATTCCAAAATCAGACATGCTGGATTCTTATCTCCCCTGACAATCATCAGTCAGAGCCACCCATACACATTGGACTGTCAGCGGAACCTGTTGATATTGGGGGGTTTGGCTAAATTAGTATAATGTATATGGTGGACTTAACTAGTATCTGAAGGGTATGGGGACTGTTAGGATATGTGCACAAGACTTCTTTTGAACATTTGCGAATGCCTAAAGTTTTTCAGACAGAAGATAGTTCAGGACACATAGTCATCATTTTGTTCTGAATTAACTTTTTTTGTAATCTTTTCACACATCTTTTAGCTAACAGTTTTTTTTTTTTATTTTATTTTTAAAGAAACTAGTAAGCGGCTTAGGCTATGTGCCCACGATGCAGAAATGCTCCGGATTTTTTCCTAAGCGTTTCTGCATCTCCCTGGCGGAAAAAATGCTTGCTAATTGTACATGCGTTTTTCCTGCCAGGGACAAGCGGAAGTGAAGCGTTCTTAACATTCATTTCCGCATGCGGGTTGTCAAACACTTTCCAAGCGATTTTAGCATCACTTGGAAAGTGCTTCACAATTTGGTCACACTATATAAATCCATGCAACCGGCATGGATTTATATAGTGTGACCGAAAGAATGGTAAAAAATAAAAAATAAATATATACTTATCTTCTGATGGCCCCCGGTGTCCTTGTCTTGGCTTGCCGGCAGCTCACTGTAGACTAAAGGACCTGCCGACGTCAGCGGTGACGTGATCCATCACATGACTAAATGATGTCATGTCAGGTCCTTTTCAGGCCATCGCGAGCTGCCCGCAAGCCAGGACGCATCGCTATGGACACCAGGGGCCATCAGAAGGTAAGTGTAATGGATATTTTTAATTTTATTCTTTTTTTTACAGGTACTATGGTACCCGGGTCCGGAGGAGAGTCTCCTCTTCTCCAAACCCGTGTTCCATCCACACATTGAAACGCATGGAATCCGTATCTGCAGATGCAGGAATTGCCGCTGCGGAAACGCTTAAAAACGCATAGTGGACGCACAGCCTTACAAACAGAAGCTGCCCATATAATGGACTGGTCACTTCTTTTAGCCACTTCATGTCTTCATGCCTGAAATGGTTAAAAAAACCTCAAAGGACTGAACATACAGTGGTGGCCAAAAGTATTGGCACCCCTGCAATTCTGTCTGATAATACTCAGTTTCTTCCTGAAAATGATTGCAATCACAAATTCTTTGGTATTATTATCATCATTTAATTTGCTTGCAAGGAAAAAACACAAAAGAGAATGAAGCAAAAATCAAATCATTGATCATTTCACACAAAACTCCAAAAATGGGCCAGACAAAAGTATTGGCACCCTCAGCCTAATACTTGGTTGCACAACCTTTAGCCAAAATAACTGCGAACAACCGCTTCTGGTAACCATCTATGAGTTTATTACAATGCTCTGCTGGAATTGTAGACCATTTTTCTTTGGCAAACTGCTCCAGGTCCCTGATATTTGAAGGGTGCCTTCTCCAAACTGCCATTTTGAGATCTCTCCACAGGTGTTCTAAGGGATTCAGGTCTGGACTCATTGATGGCCACCTTAGAAGTCTCCTGTGCTTTCTCTCAAACCATTTTATAGTGCTTTTGGAAGTGGGTTTTGGGTCATTGTCCTCCTGGAAGACCCGTGACCTCTGAGGGAGACCCAGCTTTCTCACACTGGGCCCTACATTATGCTGCAAAATTTGTTGGTAGTCTTCAGACTTCATAATGAAATGCACACGGTCAAGCAGTCCAGTGCCAGAGGCAGCAAAGCAACCCCAAAACATCAGGGAACCTCCGCCATGTTTGACTGTAGGGACCATGTTCTTTTCTTTGAATGCCTCTTTTTTTTCCTGTACACTTTATGTTGATGCTTTTTCCCAAAAAGCTCTACTTTTGTCTCATCTGACCAGAGAACATTCTTCCAAAACGTTTTAGGCTTTCTCAGGTAAGTTTTGGCATACTCCAACCTGGCTTTTTTATGTCTCGGGGTAAGAAGTGGGGTCTTCCTGGATATCCAACCATACAGTCCCTTTTTTTTCATTCAGACGCCGACGGATAGTATGGGTTGACACTGTTGTACCCTCGGACTGCAGGGCAGCTTGAACTTGTTTGGATGTTAGTCGAGGTTCTTTACCCACCATCCGCACAATCTTGCGTTGAAATCTCTCGTCAATTTTTCTTTTCCGTCCACATCTAGGGAGGTTAGCCATGGTGCCATGGGCTTTAAACTTCTTGATGACACTGCGCACGGAAGACACAGGAACATTCAGGTCTTTGGAGATGGACTTGTAGCCTTGAGATTGCTCATAATTCCTCACAATTTGGTTTCTCAACTCCTCAGACAGTTCTTTGGTCTTCTTTCTTTTCTCCATGCTCAATGTGGTACACACAAGGACTCAGGACAGAGGATGAGTAAACTTTAATCCATGTTAGCTGGCTGCAAGTGTGATTTAGTTATTGCCAACACCTGTTAGGTGCCACAGGTAAGTTACAGGTGCTGTTAATTACACAAATTAGAGAAGCATCACATGATTTTTCAAACAGTGCCAATACTTTTGTCCACCCCCTTTTTTCGGTTTGGTGTGGAATTGTATCCAATTTAGCTTTAGGACAATTCTTTTTGTGTTTTTTCATTGAAGACAAATTAAATGAAGATAATAATACCAAAGAGTTTGTGATTGCAATCATTTTCAGGAAGAAACTGAGTATTATCTGACAGAATTGCAGGGGTGCCAATACTTTTGGCCACTACTGTATGAACAGTGAGTCGTCTTACAGTATAAGAGTTCAATATTTTTAGCATATATTTCATATATTTAGCACTTTTTCAGGTGGGTTACAGAGCAGATCTGCCAAATACGGCCCTGTTTGTGGGTTTAACATGAAAAAATGTTGAAAAGTTCACGAGGTATGTGTTATTATCTGCAACAAGAACTAAGGAAAGATAGGGGAAAGCTGTCCCTACAGTAAGACTAAGCTGAATCCCTACAATTTAGCGGGCTGCCTGTTCCTTGTGAACAGACCCGTCTTTGTCCTTGACTAGTCTGAACGAAGACCTAAAGAAATAAGGGAGGGGTCCCTAAAAGTACTAATGACTGGGACAAAAATGGGACACCTCCTAAACAGAAATTGTTGTAGAACACAAAAGACAAACTGACAAATATAACTAGAGGTCCAAGAGGACCAAGGAAACTGACAGAGATAGGCACCGAAGCACCAGGCTAGCAAAACAGTCAAACAGCACTGAAGTTCAGCAAAGCCAGAAGGGCGGAGCTGGAATATATAGGCAGATGGTCACGTGATCGCAAAACACAAGATAGAAAAAACTAAAAGGAGGGTTCTAACAGTACCCCCTCTTGTATGAGGATCCTCCGGATCCTCCAGGCCCAGGCATATCCGGAAACCTCCTGTGGAAAGCTTTAACAAGCCTAGGAGCAGAGACATCATCCATCCTTTCCCAGGAGTTGTCTTCGGGACTGAAACCCTTCCAGGAGACAAGATACTGTAATCTCCCTCTATGACATCTAGAATTCAAGATACGCAAAATTTCCTATTCGCCGTCTTCCACCACAGGAGGAACTGTGACAGTGACGTCCCTATCAGATACGTCAGCCTTTTTCAACAAGGAAACATGAAACACAGGATTAGTCTTCCAGAAAGTAGGGACATCCAACCTAACAGCAGACGGGTTAACAACCTGAAGCACTTTAAATGGACCCACAAACTTAGGAACCAGTTTGTTAGAGGGAATCCTCAACTACAGGTTCTTCGAAGACAACCAAACCATGTCACCCACAGTAAACAAAACCTCTTTACGTTTCCTGTCAAAATACTTCTTGGACTTTTTGTTAGCCTCTTAAAGGTTACAACATACATTCTCCAAATCACCGGAAAAATTCTCCTCCTCCGGCACCGCCGACCCCAATTTGGAAAACGAACCAAAAGACGGATGTCTCCCAGTTCAACAAAAAAATGGAGAACACCCAGCACAGGATGATGTATGATTGTTAAGAGCAAATTCTGCGAGAGGCAGAAACTCAGACCACACCTCTTGATTGTCCGCCACACAACAACGCAAAAACTGTTCAACATCCTGGTTCTTTCTTTCAGTCTGTCCATTAGACTCAGGATGATAACCAGACGAAAATGACAAATGAACAAGTAAAGTATCACACTGTAACACTGAGTATATAGATATGAAATATGAATAGCATAACTGCTGTAGAAAATAGAAATAAATGAAAAAATTGTTTGAATTTTTTTTGAGCGCATGTAAATATGAAGAATGGAAAATGAATAGCATTACTGCTGTAAATAAATGAGAAATCTTAGCGCATAAATTTTTTCATTTATTTCTATTTTCTACAGCAGTTATGCTATTCATATTTCATATCTATATACTCAGTGTTACAGTGTGCTACTTTATTTGTTCATTATATATGGAGGTAGCTGCTCTTAGTAAGCACCTGTTCACACCTAGTTTTTGTAGTGGAAGTGCCGTCATTTTCTTTGTTACTAGATTCAGCGTTGACTGAGCACTCCACCCCCACCCCCATGCCACAGGTGGTTTTAAATGCATCAGGATCTGTCTTTCCCACACATAAGCAGATGGAGGTCTCTTAGAGAGGTATTCACATTGGTAGGTCCTGACATCGAGAAACGCATTACCGCGGCTGTCAGGTACACATGAATTGGCCAATTTATGCGCTAAGATTTCTCATTTATTTACAGCAGTAATGCTATTCATTTTCCATACTTCATATTTACATGCGCTAAAAAAAATTTCAAAAATTTTTTTCATTTATTTCTATTTTCTACAGCAGTTATGCTATTCATATTTCATATCTATATACTCAGTGTTACAGTGTGCTACTTTATTTGTTCATTATATATGGAGGTAGCTGCTCTTAGTAAGCACCTGTTCACACCTAATTTTTGTAGTGGAAGTGCCGTCATTTTCTTTGCTACTAGATTCAGCGTTGACTGAGCACTCCACCCCCACCCCCATTCCGCAGGTGGTTTTAAATGCATCAGGATCTGTCTTTCCCACACATAAGCAGATGGAGGTCTCTTAGAGAGGTATTCATATTGGTAGGTCCTGACATCGAGAAACGCCTTACCGCGGCTGTCAGGTACACATGAATTGGCCAATTTATGCGCTAAGATTTCTCATTTATTTACAGCAGTAATGCTATTCATTTTCCATGCTTCATATTTACATGCGCTAAAAAAATTTTCAAAAATTTTTTTCATTTATTTCTATTTTCTACAGCAGTTATGCTATTCACATTTCATATCTATATACTCAGTGTTACAGTGTGCTACTTTATTTGTTCATTATATATGGAGGTAGCTGCTCTTAGTAAGCACCTGTTCACACCTAGTTTTTGTAGTGGAAGTGCCGTCATTTTCTTTGTTACTAGATTCAGCGTTGACTGAGCACTCCACCCCCACCCCCATGCCGCAGGTGGTTTTAAATGCATCAGGATCTGTCTTTCCCACACATAAGCAGATGGAGGTCTCTTAGAGAGGTATTCACATTGGTAGGTCCTGACATCGAGAAACGCATTACCGCGGCTGTCAGGTACACATGAATTGGCCAATTTATGCGCTAAGATTTCTCATTTATTTACAGCAGTAATGCTATTCATTTTCCATACTTCATATTTACATGCGCTAAAAAAATTTTCAAAAATTTTTTTCATTTATTTCTATTTTCTACAGCAGTTATGCTATTCATATTTCATATCTATATACTCAGTGTTACAGTGTGATACTTTATTTGTTCATTATATATGGAGGTAGCTGCTCTTAGTAAGCACCTGTTCACACCTAGTTTTTGTAGTGGAAGTGCCGTCATTTTCTTTGTTACTAGATTCAGCGTTGACTGAGCACTCCACCCCCACCCCCATGCCGCAGGTGGTTTTAAATGCATCAGGATTAGTGTTGAGCCACCCCCGTAGTGTTCGAGTTCGGTTCGGTTCGTCGAACACCCGTGTGTTCGCCGAACTGTTCGTCGAACTGTTCGTCGAACACCTTCGAACACCGTTAAAACCAATGGCAGGCAAACAAAAACACATAGAAACACATAGAAAACACCTTCAAAGGTGTCCAAAAGCTGACAAACTGCTCAGAAGACACAACTAACACATGGAAAAGTGACAAGTACATATAGTCATGCGAAAAGAAAAGAGGTGGAGGAGTAAAAGGAGGGGGAGACACAGATATAGGCATGTCATGCCCTTCTAAAATCCAAAAAGTGAGAAGCCGAGACGGCCAGTCCGCTCCTGCCCGTGCCACCTCCGTGTCGCCGGGTTTGTGCCAGAGCCGCGGTGAACCCTGACGGCCAGCCCCCCTCTCCCAATACTGGTGCCTGTCCGCTGGTGGGTCGAGAGAGCCCCCCTGTGGTGGAGGCAGCTCTAAGCTTTTTAATTTAAATTGTCCCTCTAATTTGAATGAATACACTTTAAATCCATTTACAAGGATCTATTGGAGGGCAAGTCTCATGCCAGCAGCCGCGTAATTCCAGCTCCAGTAGCGTCCACTAAAGCTGCTGCAGTTAAAAAGCTTTTATAAGGATCGAGCTCGGCTGTCCACCGCAAGGCATCCTAGTGCCAGTCCCAGCCCCTATGCCTTGGGGTGCCTCCTGATGCTCTTCACTAAGTATCCCGTGGTCCCGAAGCATTTCCTTTGAAAAAATTAAGTGTCCAAACTACAGGTGGTGTAGCTTGCTTAACAGCCGGGATAATCCGCTGACTAGCAGACACTGCTACTAGGCACAAAGTATTTCCTGGGCTAGATGCAGTTAAAAATTTGTAAGTAGATACTCTCGTTGGATGCTGAGAAAGCATTCCATAGAGTCTCCTGGCACGCCATATATGATTCTCTTAAAAAGCTTGGGGTAGGGGTCTAGGGGACCCTTTTATAGTCAAAATCACGGCCCTGTATCACAATACGTCACCTAGGCTGAAGATAAATGGAACTGTAGCACCGAGGGCTCGGTTGCTACAGACGTATTGCACCTCACCCAGAGGTGTGATATCTCACTCTCAGATAAGGATGGAGTGTGGATCAGGACCCGACACCTGCATGCATTACACCACATTGCCGTGGGGCAGGGCGACCAATATGCCCCTGAGATGGGCACGACAGTCCCTGTCCCTGGCTGGAGTGGGGGGAGGGAACACTGAGGAAGGGGAACCCTGCAGTGCAGGAGCAGGGAGGAAGCAGTTCCTGGGTGCATTGAGAAGGGAGTATAAAAGGTGGGCACCATCTTAGTTCAGTGCAGAGAAGTCTGAGCAGAAGTGGCAGGGAGCAGGGGCTCTGCATGAGCTCTGCTCCGGAGGCGGGCCTAGTAACAGAGGCCCAGGCCTGAAAGAGGGAGAAGGAAGGAAGAGGAGCGGAGAAGGCTCCAGGAACGAGGAATGAAGGGATCCCAGGGGTGCGGACGGGCGAGTCGCCACCGCACGCCCGAATCCACCTGCGTGGAGGGGTCAGGCCAAAGGGGGAGACCGGTCCCCGAACTAGTGGAGGCAGGAAACGACCCTCAGCTAGAAACCGGAGGCTCTGACATTTTATGTGGCGCAGCCCCTTGCTCCACCCGCTAGGAAGGCACCACATAGGGTCAGGGAAACTGGCGCCAAGTTTACCAAGAGGAGGCCCGAGGCAGCCGGACAGAAGTGTTGGTAAGAAAGGCCAGACAAAGGACACACAAAGGGGGTCCTGTGAAGCGCTCCAAAGTTATCTGGGAGTTGTCTGAGCCCCTCACCTGGTGAGCACAGTACGACGTGGGCAGCCGTTACCTGCAGACGTGGTCTGGATAATAAGAACTGTGAGTAAAGGCCCTGAACTGCATCACTGACTCCGTGTCGTTACTGCTGCTGCCCTGCACCATCACCCCCATCCTCCGCATACACTGCCCTGAGGCTATACTCCTCCCGTGGGGAGTTATGCTGCGCTCTGCTGCACCCACAACACCAGCCTTAGCGGTCTGCCCTGTAGCGGCGGTTCACTCTGACCGCAATCCACGGGTGGCGTAGTCGGACATTTAAACATCAAAACCACATAAATAGTTCCGCCACTGGTTTGACCGCCCTGAGCCACGGAACCGGATCGCCGCCACGAAGACTACAACCACCAGCATCCACCAAAAAGGGTTCGGCTCCGGGTGTCCCAAGGCCCAGGGGGTGCATCAGAACATTTTCATCACCTTTCACAATCACCAATGGGACAAGGCAGGGATGTCCTCTGTCCCCTCTCTTATACATCCTAGTGACGGAGCACCTGCTCTCATCAATTCGCCATAACCCCAATATTAGGTGGATTGAGGTGGGAGGCACCGAGTACAAGTGCTCTCTATTTGCTGATGATGTCCTAGTATATATCACTCAATCACATATATCCATCCCTGCTGTTATGGCTGAAATAGATCACTTTGTTACATGGTAAAATTTTAAAATCAATGCAGCGAAGTCTGAGGCCCTCGATGTCTCCCTCCCTAAATCCATATAGGATTCCATCCAGTCCAACTTTCCCTTTGCCTGGCCCTCACAGGGTATCAAATACTTAGGAATTCCTATTCATAGAGACCTCTCCCATCTATGTTATCTTAATTTTGGACCCTTTATTGAACAATTCCATACAGACCACGGTTGGCAAGTTAGAACTGTAAGATTCACTACGTGAACCACTGGTGTTTTGTGGAAAAGCACATGTAAGATTCTGCAACAGTCTCTGCTGATACTCCTGCATGCGTGCATCCCTTTCTATGGCAGGAATAATTTCTGCAAATTTACTTTTGTACCGGGGATCTAACAGTGTGGCAACCCAGTAGTCAGGATTATTTCTAATTCTCACAATTCGAGGGTCATGTTGCAGGTAGTGCAGCAAGAAGGCACTCATGTGTGTTGCGCATCCAGGAGCACCAAGTCCCTGTTGTGTTGGTGGCGAGGTAGCAATCATGCTTCCTTCCTCTGTCCTCTCCCCCCAACCTCGCACAACAGAAATGTGATCAAGGTCTCCCTCATCTGATGAGTCTTCCATCAGTTCGTCCTCCACTTCTTCCTGGGCTCCTGCACCTTCCTCACTAGTTTGGCTGCTACCATGCGCCCTGGTAAAATCATCTCCCCCACCCTCACATGCCTGCCACCTTGGTGCTGCCGACCATCTGGACCTTGCAGATGTTAGCCCTTCCGCATACAACTCCTCCTCCTCTACTTCCTCCACCTCCTCTTGTGCCACCACCTGACTCCGAATTCTGTTTAACATGTGCTCCAGCATGTAAATCACCGGAATAGTCATGCTGATAATGGCATCGTCAGCACTAAACATCTTCGTCGCCATTTCAAAACTGTGCAGAAGGGTGCATAGGTCCCTGATCTGAGACCACTCCTCCAGCGTGATTTGCCCCACCTCTGAATCTCGTTGGCCCAGGCTATACGTCAGAACGTATTGCACCAGGGCTTGTCGGTGCTGCCACAGTCGCTGCAACATGTGCAGAGTTGAATTCCACCGGGTAGGCACATCGCATTTTAGCCGGTGAAGTGGCAGGCCCAACGACTTCTGTAGAGATGTAAGTCGCTGAGCTGCGGGATGCGAACGGCGGAAGTGAGCACACAGCGACCGTGCCCTCTGCAGAAGGCCATCTAGTCTGGGATAGTGGGCTAAAAATTGCTGGACAACCAGGTTCAACACGTGAGCCATACAAGGCACGTGTGTGACATTGCCCCGGCGAAGGGCCGCACCCAGGTTTGCAGCATTGTCGCACACGGCCTTCCCTGGTTTCAGGTCCAGTGGAGACAACCATTCATGAAATTGGTTCTCCAGAGCTGACCACAACTCCTCAGCTGTGTGACTCACATTTCCCAGACATTTCAATGTAAAAACCGCCTGATGACGTTGAGCCCTACTGCCAGCATAATAAGGAGGTGTGCAGGATCCCTTCTGCGCAGTTAGAAAGCTTGTGGCATGACCAGACAGGCTTTGGGTGCAGGTGGAAGACCGAGAGGAGGTTGAGGAGGCAGAAGCAGTGGAGGAAAAATGACATAAAGAGGATTGACGCACAACTCGTGGGGACGGCAAGACTTGGACAGCAGCCCCTTGTCCTGCTGTCACCATAGTTACCCAGTGCCCAGTCAGCGACATGTAACGCCCCTGTCCATGCCTACTCGTCCAAGTGTCTGTGGTGAAATGCACCCTGTCACACACAGAGTTTCTCAAAGAAGCGGTGATGTTGTGTGCGACATGCTGGTGGAGCGCAGGCACACCTTTCTTTGAGAAGTAGTGCCGACTGGGCATCTGGTACTGGGGCACTGCGACGGACATAAGGTCTCGAAAATCCTCTGTGTCCACCAGGCGGAAAGGCAGCATTTCTGTAGCCAAGAGCTTGCAGATGGTGAAATTCAACCTCTTAGCTTTCTCATGGCTAGGAGGAAATGGTCTTTTACTTGTCCACATCTGAGAAACCGAGGGCTGGCTATTGTGCTTAGACGGGGTTGATAAGGGTGTCCCCGGCAAACTGCCGGTCTGTGAGGAAGATGCAGGCGGACATGTTAGGTTGCCTTGATCCAAAGGTGGTGCTATCGATGTCGGACAGCGCTCAAGACCAGCTGGTGTTACCACCTCCAAAGAAAATGATGACCTGCCAATCACGCTGGCTGTTGCGGGTAAAGAGGTGGCAGGTCTGCGCCCCAAAACAGGTGTGACTGCTGTCCCCCCAGTCACAGAGGATGAAGAGGCCGCGGATGCACAAGATATGGCAGACGGTGGTTGGCCCGGCCGGCTAGACCGCATTGTAGCACACTGAGCTTCCCACTGCAACTTATGCTTCATGTCCATGTGCCGGTTCATGCATGAAGTACTCAAACTATGTATTTTTTGGCCTCTACTTAGCTTTTGCTGACAAATGTTACAGATAACACGAGTTGGGTCATCTTTATCGATCTGAAAAAATGCCCAGGCTATGCAAGGCTTAGCACCCATGCGACCTGAAGAGCCACCACGACTTGTGGTGAGAGGCAGAGTTGTGTTTGAGGATGCAGTTGTTGACGTGCTTCCAGTACTACGTCTCTGTCCAGGAAGGCGCAACCTGACCTCGTCGTCACTAGCATCTTCCTCCACCTCCTCTGCTGACCTCATCTCTTGGCTGACTGTGGGTTGACAGTAAGTGGGATCTCCGACCTCATCATCATCACCCTGTGCGTTATCACACCCGTCGTCCTCAGAGCCAACCTGTTCCTGCCCTGACAAAAAACTAAAGTTGTCGCTCCAATCAGGTATTTGAGTCTTATCATCGTCTTCCTCATTGTCTCCACCAACAGGAGTTACAGTTTGGGAATGAGGGTCTACATTATGGTCAGAACCTTCTGCGTCTGGTCCTGGATCCGACTCATAAAGATTCTGGGCATCAGTGCAGATCATTTCCTCGTCTGGATTCACAGAAGCGCTGGAGTCGACCTCTGATTCCCAGGCTATAGTATGAGTAAACAGCTCTGCAGACTCAACCATCTGTTCTACCTCATACTCAGACGGGCAGCTGGAGATTTGGGAGCTGTGAGGAAGCAAGTGCGATTTGGGTGACACCTTTGAGGACTGGAGTATTTTTGATGTTGAAGTTGATGTGGAGGAGAGCCCACTTAAAGGAGCACTTGATATCCGTTGAAGCACCTGCTGTTTTTGTGCCTCATCTGGAATTTGCAGCGATTGGCGTGGCCGTAAGAAAGGGATCTTATCACATTGTCCGCTAAAAGAAGTAGACATTTTAGTTTGGCTGGAAGATGGTCTTTCTTCTGCACCTACCCCACGGACACAACCTTTTTTCCCCTTCCCAACACGCCTATTCCCCTTTCCACCAGCAGCAGGCCTTTTTCCACTCATTTTGGTGGTTAACTAATTCACAACTCTGGAGTTGTTTGCACAAAAAAACAATGGATGGTAACCGAGCAGAGCTGAGTGGCCAAACTGTGGTATTAGGCCAAAACTATTGGCTGGGTTAGATGCAGAAAAAAAATATTTTTAATTTGCAACCTGATGGAGGTCAGTATAGATGGACTAATAGACCAAGTCCCACACACCGCTAGAAGCCCAAATATTTTTTCAGAGCTAGATGCAGAAAATTTTTTTATTCAATTTGCAACCTGATGGAGGTCAGTATAGATGGACTAATAGACCAAGTCCCACACACTGCTAGAAGCCCAAATATTTTTTCAGAGCTAGATGCAGAAAAAAATTATTTTTAATTTGCAACCTGATGGAGGTCAGTATAGATGGACTAATAGACCAAGTCCCACACACTGCTAGAAGCCCAAATATTTTTTCAGAGCTAGATGCAGAAAAAAATTATTTTTAATTTGCAACCTGATGGAGGTCAGTATAGATGGACTAATAGACCAAGTCCCACACACCGCTAGAAGCCCAAATATTTTTTCAGAGCTAGATGCAGAAAAAAATTATATTCAATTTGCAACCTGCTGGACGTCAGTATAGAAGGACTAATAGAACAAGTCCCACACACTGCTAGAAGCCCAAATATTTTTTCAGAGCTAAATGAAGAAAAAAATTATTTTTAATTTGCAACCTGATGGAGGTCAGTATAGATGGACTAATAGACCAAGTCCCACACACTGCTAGAAGCCCAAATATTTTTTCAGAGCTAGATGCAGAAAAAAATTATTTTTAATTTGCAACCTGATGGAGGTCAGTATAGATGGACTAATAGACCAAGTCCCACACACCGCTAGAAGCCCAAATATTTTTTCAGAGCTAGATGCAGAAAATTTTTTTATTCAATTTGCAACCTGATGGAGGTCAGTATAGATGGACTAATAGACCAAGTCCCACACACTGCTAGAAGCCCAAATATTTTTTCAGAGCTAGATGCAGAAAAAAATTATTTTTAATTTGCAACCTGATGGAGGTCAGTATAGATGGACTAATAGACCAAGTCCCACACACTGCTAGAAGCCCAAATATTTTTTCAGAGCTAGATGCAGAAAAAAATTATTTTTAATTTGCAACCTGATGGAGGTCAGTATAGATGGACTAATAGAACAAGTCCCACACGCTGCTAGAAGCCCAAATATTTTTTCAGAGATAAATGAAGAAAAAAATTATTTTTAATTTGCAACCTGATGGAGGTCAGTATAGATGGACTAATAGACCAAGTCCCACACACTGCTAGAAGCCCAAATATTTTTTCAGAGCTAGATGCAGAAAAAAATTATTTTTAATTTGCAACCTGATGGAGGTCAGTATAGATGGACTAATAGACCAAGTCCCACACACCGCTAGAAGCCCAAATATTTTTTCAGAGCTAGATGCAGAAAAAAATTATATTCAATTTGCAACCTGCTGGACGTCAGTATAGAAGGACTAATAGAACAAGTCCCACACACTGCTAGAAGCCCAAATATTTTTTCAGAGCTAAATGAAGAAAAAAATTATTTTTAATTTGCAACCTGATGGAGGTCAGTATAGATGGACTAATAGACCAAGTCCCACACACTGCTAGAAGCCCAAATATTTTTTCAGAGCTAGATGCAGAAAAAAATTATTTTTAATTTGCAACCTGATGGAGGTCAGTATAGATGGACTAATAGACCAAGTCCCACACACCGCTAGAAGCCCAAATATTTTTTCAGAGCTAGATGCAGAAAATTTTTTTATTCAATTTGCAACCTGATGGAGGTCAGTATAGATGGACTAATAGACCAAGTCCCACACACTGCTAGAAGCTCAAATATTTTTTCAGAGCTAGATGCAGAAAAAAATTATTTTTAATTTGCAACCTGATGGAGGTCAGTATAGATGGACTAATAGACCAAGTCCCACACACTGCTAGAAGCCCAAATATTTTTTCAGAGCTAGATGCAGAAAAAAAATATTTTTAATTTGCAACCTGATGGAGGTCAGTATAGATGGACTAATAGAACAAGTCCCACACGCTGCTAGAAGCCCAAATATTTTTTCAGAGATAAATGAAGAAAAAAATTATTTTTAATTTGCAACCTGATGGAGGTCAGTATAGATGGACTAATAGACCAAGTCCCACACACTGCTAGAAGCCCAAATATTTTTTCAGAGCTAGATGCAGAAAAAAATTATTTTTAATTTGCAACCTGATGGAGGTCAGTATAGATGGACTAATAGACCAAGTCCCACACACCGCTAGAAGCCCAAATATTTTTTCAGAGCTAGATGCAGAAAAAAATTATATTCAATTTGCAACCTGCTGGAGGTCAGTATAGAAGGACTAATAGAACAAGTCCCACACACTGCTAGAAGCCCAAATATTTTTTCAGAGCTAAATGAAGAAAAAAAAAAATTTTTAATTTGCAACCTGATGGAGGTCAGTATAGATGGACTAATAGACCAAGTCCCACACACTGCTAGAAGCCCAAATATTTTTTCAGAGCTAGATGCAGAAAAAAATTATATTCAGTTTGCAACCTGATGGAGGTCAGTATAGATGGACTAATAGAATGATGCTATGCCCAAAAGATTTTACTTCACTAGGTGCAGTAAAAAAATTGGTATTCTATACACAGGTGGTATATCTTGCAACACAGATAGGCTACTCCACTGACTAACACACTCTGCAATAGGCCAAAAAGGATTAGCTTTGCTAGATTCAGCCAAATGCTGTGAAAAAAACTTGCACAGCACTGGCACAGACCTGCCTAGCAAAAACTGATAGGAACTGATGTAACCTAGTCCTGAAAAGGACTCCAATTACAATTAGTCTTTACTCCCACAATCTATCTATTTAAGAGCACAGACCTGCCTGATAAAAGTCGTAGGAAATGCTGTAACCTAGTCCTTAAAAGGACTGCAATCACAACTATTCCCTACTCCCAAGCTATCTGTATATTTGTGCGAAAATTGGCTTGAAATTAACAAGGTATAGCGCACACAGCATCAGCGGTGCCGTCTAACACGCAGCTGCAGCAGTGAGAAAATGGTGGCGACGGGGAAAATGGCTTGGTCTTATAGGGCAAGGACATGTGACATACACTGCCAATGACACATGCCCTTGCTTGTGTGAAACAAAGCACTTCGCTGCGTGTGTGCACTGCTGATAGGCTGACAGATTGCACCTCCTCACTGTAAATGCGGGAAAGAGAAAAAAAAATGGAGATCTTCATTGTTCCTGCAGAGATCCATCCCCTGCCCCTCCCCCCGCCCCGCTGTACACTCAAACTGCGGATTAACATTAATTTTCATCATTACTGAGAAAAAATCCAGTTATGATTTTGGTGCACGAACAGTTATCGAACATAACCTCGAACAGCCGAATTTTTCTCAAATCGTTCGTGTTCGCCGAACGGCTCGAACACCGCCCAAAACAGCTCGAATTTGAGATTGGCGAACAGTTCGAGTAGAACAACGCTCATCTCTAATCAGGATCTGTCTTTCCCACACATAAGCAGATGGAGGTCTCTTAGAGAGGTATTCACATTGGTAGGTCCTGACATCGAGAAACACCTTACCGCGGCTGTCAGGTACACATGAATTGGCCAATTTATGCGCTAAGATTTCTCATTTATTTACAGCAGTAATGCTATTCATTTTCCATGCTTCATATTTACATGCGCTAAAAAAAATTTCAAAAATGTTTTTCATTTATTTCTATTTTCTACAGCAGTTATGCTATTCATATTTCATATCTATATACTCAGTGTTACAGTGTGCTACTTTTTTTGTTCATTATATATGGAGGTAGCTGCTCTTAGTAAGCACCTGTTCACACCTAATTTTTGTAGTGGAAGTGCCGTAATTTTCTTTGCTACTAGATTCAGCGTTGACTGAGCACTCCACCCCCACCCCCATTCCGCAGGTGGTTTTAAATGCATCAGGATCTGTCTTTCCCACACATAAGCAGATGGAGGTCTCTTAGAGAGGTATTCACATTGGTAGGTCCTGACATCAAGAAACGCCTTACCGCGGCTGTCAGGTACACATGAATTGGCCAATTTATGCGCTAAGATTTCTCATTTATTTACAGCAGTAATGCTATTCATTTTTCATGCTTCATATTTACATGCGCTAAAAAAATTTTCAAACATTTTTTTCATTTATTTCTATTTTCTACAGCAGTTATGCTATTCATATTTCATATCTATATACTCAGTGTTACAGTGTGCTACTTTATTTGTTCATTATATATGGAGGTAGCTGCTCTTAGTAAGCACCTGTTCACACCTAGTTTTTGTAGTGGAAGTGCCGTCATTTTCTTTGTTACTAGATTCAGCGTTGACTGAGCACTCCACCCCCACCCCCATGCCGCAGGTGGTTTTAAATGCATCAGGATCTGTCTTTCCCACACATAAGCAGATGGAGGTCTCTTAGAGAGGTATTCACATTGGTAGGTCCTGACATCGAGAAACGCATTACCGCGGCTGTCAGGTACACATGAATTGGCCAATTTATGCGCTAAGATTTCTCATTTATTTACAGCAGTAATGCTATTCATTTTCCATACTTCATATTTACATGCGCTAAAAAAATTTTCAAAAATTTTTTTCATTTATTTCTATTTTCTACAGCAGTTATGCTATTCATATTTCATATCTATATACTCAGTGTTACAGTGTGCTACTTTATTTGTTCATTATATATGGAGGTAGCTGCTCTTAGTAAGCACCTGTTCACACCTAGTTTTTGTAGTGGAAGTGCCGTCATTTTCTTTGTTACTAGATTCAGCGTTGACTGAGCACTCCACCCCCACCCCCATGCCGCAGGTGGTTTTAAATGCATCAGGATCTGTCTTTCCCACACATAAGCAGATGGAGGTCTCTTAGAGAGGTATTCACATTGGTAGGTCCTGACATCGAGAAACGCCTTACCGCGGCTATCAGGTACACATGAATTGGCCAATTTATGCGCTAAGATTTCTCATTTATTTACAGCAGTAATGCTATTCATTTTCCATACTTCATATTTACATGCGCTAAAAAAATTTTCAAAAATTTTTTTCATTTATTTATATTTTCTACAGCAGTTATGCTATTCATATTTCATATCTATATACTCAGTGTTACAGTGTGCTACTTTATTTGTTCATTATATATGGAGGTAGCTGCTCTTAGTAAGCACCTGTTCACACCTAGTTTTTGTAGTGGAAGTGCCGTCATTTTCTTTGTTACTAGATTGAGCGTTGATTGAGCACTAGAGATGAGCGTTGTTCTACTCGAACTGTTCGCCAATCTCAAATTCGAGCTGTTTTGGGCGGTGTTCGAGCCATTCGGCGAACACGAACGATTTGAGAAAAATTCGGCTGTTCGAGGTTATGTTCGATAACTGTTCGTGCACCAAAATCATAACTGGATTTTTTCTCAGTAATGATGAAAATTAATGTTAATACGCAGTTTGACTGTACAGCGGCGTGGGGGGAGGGGCAGGGGATGGATCTCTGCAGGAATAATGAAGATCTCCATTTTTTTTTTCTCTTTCCCGCATTTGCAGTGGGGAGGTGCAGTCTGTCAGCCTATCAGCAGCGCACACACGGAGCGAACTGCTGTTTTTCACACAAGCAAGGGCATGTGTCATTGGCAGTGTATGTCACATGTCCTTGCCCTATAAGACCAAGCCATTTTCCCCGTCGCCACCATTTTCTCACTGCTGCAGCTGCGCGTTAGACGGCACCGCTGTTGCTGTGTGCGCTATACCTTGTTAATTTCAAGCCAATTTTCGCACAAATCTACAGATAGCTTGGGAGTAGGGAATAGTTGTGATTGCAGTCCTTTTAAGGACTAGGTTACAGCATTTCCTATGACTTTTATCAGGCAGGTCTGTGCTCTTAAATAGATAGATTGTGGGAGTAAAGACTAATTGTAATTGCAGTCCTTTTCAGGACTAGGTTACATCAGTTCCTATCAGTTTTTGCCAGGCAGGTCTGTGCCAGTGCTGTGCAAGTTTTTTTCACAGCATTTGGCTGAATCTAGCAAAGTTAATCCTTTTTGGCCTATTGCAGAGTGTGTTAGTCAGTGGAGTAGCCTATCTGTGTTGCAAGATATACCACCTGTGTATAGAATACCAATTTTTTTACTGCACCTAGTGAAGTAAAATCTTTTGGGCATAGCATCATTCTATTAGTCCATCTATACTGACCTCCATCAGGTTGCAAATTGAATATAATTTTTTTCTGCATCTAGCTCTGAAAAAATATTTGGCCTTCTAGCAGTGTGTGGGACTTTCTCAATTAGTCCATCTATACTGACCTCCATCAGGTTGCAAATTAAAAATAATTTTTTTCTGCATCTAGCTCTGAAAAAATATTTGGCCTTCTAGCAGTGTGTGGGACTTTCTCTATTAGTCCATCTATACTGACCTCCATCAGGTTGCAAACTGAATATATTTTTTTTCTGCATCTACCTCTGAAAAAATATTGGGCTTCTAGCGGTGGGTGGGACTTGTTCTATTAATCCATCTATACAGACCTCCATCAGGTTGCAAACTGAATATATTTTTTTTCTGCATCTACCTCTGAAAAAATATTGGGCTTCTAGCAGTGTGTGGGACTTTCTCTATTAGTCCATCTATACTGACCTCCATCAGGTTGCAAATTAAAAATAATTTTTATCTGCATCTAGCTCTGAAAAAATATTTGGCCTTCTAGCAGTATGTGGGACTTTCTCTATTAGTCCATCTATACTGACCTCCATCAGGTTGCAAATTAAAAATAATTTTTATCTGCATCTACCTCTGAAAAAATATTTGGGCTTCTAGCTGTGTGTGGGATTTGTTCTATTAGTCCATCTATACTGACCTCCATCAGGTTGCAAACTGAATATAATTTTTTTCTGCATCTAGCTCTGAAAAATATTTGGCCTTCTAGCAGTGTGTGGGACTTGTTCTATTAGTCCACCTATACTGACCTCCATCAGGTTGCAAATTCAAAATAATTTTTTGTCTGCATCTAGCTCTGAAAAAATATATGGCCTTCTAGCAGTGTGTGGGACTTTCTCTATTAGTCCATCTATACTGACCTCCATCAGGTTGCAAACTGAATATATTTTTTTTCTGCATCTAGCTCTGAAAAAATATTTGGCCTTCTAGCAGTGTGTGGGACTTTCTCTATTAGTCCATCTATACTGACCTCCATCAGGTTGCAAACTGAATATATTTTTTTTCTGCATCTACCTCTGAAAAAATATTGGGCTTCTAGCAGTGTGTGGGACTTTCTCTATTAGTCCATATATACTGACCTCCATCAGGTTGCAAATTAAAAATAACTTTTATCTGCATCTAGCTCTGAAAAAATATTTGGCCTTCTAGCAGTGTGTGGGACTTTCTCTATTAGTCCATCTATACTGACCTCCATCAGGTTGCAAATTAAAAATAATTTTTATCTGCATCTACCTCTGAAAAAATATTTGGGCTTCTAGCTGTGTGTGGGACTTGTTCTATTAGTCCATCTATACTGACCTCCATCAGGTTGCAAACTGAATATAATTTTTTTATGCATCTAGCTCTGAAAAAATATTTGGCCTTCTAGCAGTGTGTGGGAATTGTTCTATTAGTCCACCTATACTGACCTCCATCAGGTTGCAAATTCAAAATAATTTTTTGTCTGCATCTAGCTCTGAAAAAATATTTGGCCTTCTAGCAGTGTGTGGGACTTTCTCTATTAGTCCATCTATACTGACCTCCATCAGGTTGCAAACTGAATATTTTTTTTTCTGCATCTACCGCTGAAAAAATATTTGGCCTTCTAGCAGTGTGTGGGACTTTCTCTATTAGTCCATCTATACTGACCTCCATCAGGTTGCAAACTGAATATATTTTTTTTCTGCATCTACCTCTGAAAAAATATTGGGCTTCTAGCTGTGTGTGGGACTTGTTCTATTAATCCATCTATACAGACCTCCATCAGGTTGCAAACTGAATATAATTTTTTTCTGCATCTAGCTCTGAAAAAATATTTGGCCTTCTAGCAGTGTGTGGGACTTGTTCTATTAGTCCACCTATACTGACCTCCATCAGGTTGCAAATTCAAAATAATTTTTTGTCTGCATCTAGCTCTGAAAAAATATTTTGGCCTTCTAGCAGTGTGTGGGACTTTCTCTATTAGTCCATCTATACTGACCTCCATCAGGTTGCAAACTGAAAATATTTTTTTTCTGCATCTAGCTCTGAAAAAATATTTCGCCTTCTAGCAGTGTGTGGGACTTGTTCTATTAGTCCATCTATACTGACCTGCATCAGGTTGCAAACTGAATATATATTTTTTCTGCATCTACCTCTGAAAAAATATTTGGGCTTCTAGCTGTGTGTGGGACTTGTTCTATTAGTCCATCTATACTGACCTCCATCAGGTTGCAAATCGAATATAATTTTTTTCTGCAACTAACCCAGCCAATAGTTTTGGCCTAATACCACAGTTTGGCCACTCAGCTCTGCTCGGTTCCCATCCATTGTTTTTTTGTGCAAACAACTCCAGAGTTGTGAATTAGTTAACCACCAAAATGAGTGGAAAAAGGCCTGCTGCTGGTGGAAAGGGGAATAGGCGTGTTAGGAAGGGGAAAAAAGGTTGTGTCCGTGGGGTAGGTGTTAAAACACCAGTAACATCTGCAGAAGAAAGACCATCTTCCAGCCAAACTAAAATTTCTACTTCTTTTAGCGGACAATGTGATAAGATCCCTTTCTTACGGCCAAGCCAATAGCTACAAATTCCAGATGAGGCACAAAAACAGCAGGTGCTTCAACGGATATCAAGTGCTCCTTTAAGTGGGCTCTCCTCCACATCAACTTCAACATCACAAATACTCCAGTCCTCAAAGGTGTCACCCCAATCGCACTTGCTTCCTCACAGCTCCCAAATCTCCAGCTGCCCGTCTGAGTATGAGGTAGAACAGATGGTTGAGTCTGCAGAGCTGTTTACTCATACTATAGCCTGGGAATCAGAGGTCGACTCCAGCGCTTCTGTGAATCCAGACGAGGAAATGATCTGCACTGATGCCCAGAATCTTTATGATTCGGATCCAGGACCAGACGCAGAAGGTTCTGACCATAATGTAGACCCTCATTCCCAAACTGTAACTCCTGTTGGTGGAGACAATGAGGAAGACGATGATGAGACTCAAATACCTGATTGGAGCGACAACTTTAGTTTTTTGTCAGGGCAGGAACAGGTTGGCTCTGAGGACGACGGGTGTGATAACGCACAGGGTGATGATGATGAGGTTGGAGATCCCACTTACTGTCAACCCACAGTAAGCCAAGAGATGAGGTCAGCAGAGGAGGTGGAGGAAGATGCTAGTGACGACGAGGTCAGGTTGCGCCTTCCTGGACAGAGACGTAGTACTGGAAGCACGTCAACAACTGCATCCTCAAACACAACTCTGCCTCTCACCGCAAGTTGTGGCGGCTCTTCAGGTCGCATGGGTGCTAAGCCTTGCATAGCCTGGGCATTTTTTCAGATCGATAATGATGACCCAACTCGTGTTATCTGTAACATTTGTCAGCAAAAGCTAAGTAGAGGCAAAAAAATACATAGTTTGAGTACTTCATGCATGAACCGGCACATGGACATGAAGCATAAGTTGCAGTGGGAAGCTCAGTGTGCTACAATGCGGCCTAGCCGGCCGGGCCAACCACCGTCTGCCATATCTTGTGCATCCGCGGCCTCTTCATCCTCTGTGACTGGGGGGACAGCAGTCACACCTGTTTTGGGGCGCAGACCTGCCACCTCTTTACCCGCAACAGCCAGCGTGATTGGCAGGTCATCATTTTCTTTGGAGGTGGTAACACCAGCTGGTGTTGAGCGCTGTCCGACATCGATAGCACCACCTTTGGATCAAGGCAACCTAACATGTCCACCTGCATCTTCCTCACAGACCGGCAGTTTGCCGGGGACACCCTTATCAACACCGTCTAAGCACAATAGCCAGCCCTCGGTCCCTCAGATGTGGACAAGTAAAAGACCATTTCCTCCTAGCCATGAGAAAGCTAAGAGGTTGAATTTCACCATCTGCAAGCTCTTGGCTACATAAATGCTGCCTTTCCGCCTGGTGGACACAGAGGATTTTCGAGACCTTATGTCCGTCGCAGTGCCCCAGTACCAGATGCCCAGTCGGCACTACTTTTCAAAGAAAGGTGTGCCTGCGCTCCACCAGCATTTCGCACACAACATCACCGCTTCTTTGAGAAACTCTGTGTGTGACAGGGTGCATTTCACCACAGACACTTGGACGAGTAGGCATGGACAGGGGCGTTACATGTCGCTGACTGGGCACTGGGTAACTATGGTGACAGCAGGACAAGGGGCTGCTGTCCAAGTCTTGCCGTCCCCACGAGTTGTGCGTCAATCCTCTTTATGTCAAAGTTCCTCCACTGCTTCTGCCTCCTCAACCTCCTCTCGGTCTTCCACCTGCACCCAAAGCCTGGTCATGCCACAAGCTTTCTAACTGCGCAGAAGGGATCCTGCACACCTCCTTACTATGCTGGCAGTAGGGCTCAACGTCATCAGGCGGTTTTTACTTTGAAATGTCTGGGAAATGTGAGTCACACAGCTGAGGAGTTGTGGTCAGCTCTGGAGAACCAATTTCATGAATGGTTGTCTCCACTGGACCTGAAACCAGGGAAGGCCGTGTGCGACAATGCTGCAAACCTGGGTGCGGCCCTTCGCCGGGGCAATGTCACACACGTGCCTTGTATGGCTCACGTGTTGAACCTGGTTGTCCAGCAATTTTTAGCCCACTATCCCAGACTAGATGGCCTTCTGCAGAGGGCACGGTCGCTGTGTGCTCACTTCCGCCGTTCGCATCCCGCAGCTCAGCGACTTACATCTCTACAGAAGTCGTTGGGCCTGCCACTTCACCGGCTAAAATGCGATGTGCCTACCCGGTGGAATTCAACTCTGCACATGTTGCAGCAACTGTGGCAGCACCGACAAGCCCTGGTGCAATACGTTCTGACGTATAGCCTGGGCCAACGAGATCCAGAGGTGGGGCAAATCACGCTGGAGGAGTGGTCTCAGATCAGGGACCTATGCACCCTTCTGCACAGTTTTGAAATGGCGACGAAGATGTTTAGTGCTGACGATGCCATTATCAGCATGACTATTCCGGTGATTTACATGCTGGAGCACATGTTAAACAGAATTCGGAGTCAGGTGGTGGCACAAGAGGAGGTGGAGGAAGTAGAGGAGGAGGAGTTGTATGCGGAAGGGCTAACATCTGCAAGGTCCAGACGGTCGGCAGCACCAAGGCGGCAGGCATGTGAGGGTGGGGGAGATGGTTTTACCAGGGCGCATGGTAGCAGCCAAACTAGTGAGGAACGTGCAGGAGCCCAGGAAGAAGTGGAGGACGAACTGATGGAAGACTCATCAGATGAGGGAGACCTTGATCACATTTCTGTTGTGCGAGGTTGGGGGGAGAGGACAGAGGAAGGAAGCATGATTGTTACCTCGCCACCAACACAACAGGGACTTGGTGCTCCTGGATGCGCAACACACATGAGTGCCTTCTTGCTGCTATACCTGCAACATGACCCTCGAATTGTGAGAATTAGAAATAATCCTGACTACTGGGTTGGCACACTGTTAGATCCCCGGTACAAAAGTAAATTTGCCGAAATTATTCCTGCCATAGAAAGGGATGCACGCATGCAGGAGTATCAGCAGAGACTGTTGCAGAATCTTACATGTTCTTTTCCACAAAACACCAGTGGTGCACGTAGTGAATCTCACAGTTCCAACTTGCCAACCGTGGGACCGTCAAGTGTTCAGCACTCAAACCGTAACAGAACCACAGTATCTGCTGGTAACATCAATTTTGCGGAATCATTTCACCACTTTTTTAGCCCATCCTTTGCAAGGCCACAGGAGACAAGAAGTCTGACACATAGTCAACGCCTAGAGACGATGGTACAGGAGTATCTCCAAGTAAACATTGAAGCCATGACTGTGTCACTGGACCCTTGCTCTTTTTGGGCTTCCAATCTGGATAAATGGCCGGAGCTAGCCACTTACGCCTTGGAGATCTTGTCATGCCCCGCAGCCAGCGTTCTGTCTGAACGTGTGTTCAGCGCTGCTGGTGGTGTGCTGACAGATAAGCGCACGCGGCTCTCCACTGATAATGTAGACAGACTCACGTTCATAAAGATGAACAAATCATGGATCCGAAACGACTTTTCTACCCCTGTGTCATCCTGGGGAGAGTAAAAGCTTGATGATTGGTTAAAATCACCCTACCAACCGTTTTAAGCTTTCAAATTACTAATCATGTTTATCTGTATCTTGGCTGGAAAATAATTTGGGCTTTGTAGCAGTGTGCAGCACTGATTCTATTAGGCCATCTATAATAAGCTCCACCAGATTTAAAATTACTAATCATGTTTATCTGTATCTTGGCTGGAAAATAATTTGGGCTTTGTAGCAGTGTGCAGCACTGATCCTATTAGGCCATCTATACTAAGCTCCACCAGATTTAAAATTAATAATCATTTTTAGCTGCATCTAGCCCGGAAAATAATTTTGGGGCTCCGAGATGCGCAAGACACATAAGTGCCTTCTTGCTGCACTACCTGCAACATGACCCTCATATTGTCAGAATTCGAAGTAATCATGACTACTGGGTTGCCACACTCTTAGATCCCCCAAACTTTTCGATCAACCTTTTCATTTTAATAAAGACCAAAAAAATGGTCATTTTTGAAATTATAAGCATTAGCAGGTCATTAGAAACTGAAATCAAACAGTTTTCAACTCAAAACTTTATTCTAGGTGATGTTACATTTTCACATAGGACCCCTTGTTCGAAAGGAGCTTCTGAACTCTCTCGTCCATTGAATTTGTCAGGTTTTGGATGCTTTCTGCTTCAATTGTTTTTCATGAGGACAGAATACCCTCCCAGAGCTGTTGCTTAGATGTGAACTGCCTCCCGCCATCATAGACACTCCTTTTGATGATGCTCCAGAGGTTCTGAATGGGGTAGAGGTCAGGGGAGCATGGGGGTCACACCATAAGTTTGTCCCCTTTTATGCCCATATCAGCCAGAGATGCAGATGTTTTATGTGCAGCATGAGATGGTGCATTATCATGCAAAAAAATGATCTTGCTGTGAAATACACGGTTCTTCTTCTTGAACCATGGCAGGAAGTGCTGTTTGAGAAAATCCACATGCATTATGGAGTTCATCTTTAGCGCCTTCAGGGATCCTAAAGGGGCCGACAATCTCTCTCCCCATGATTCCAGCCCAAAACATTACTCCACCTCCTCCTTGTTGGCGCTGTAGCCATGTTGGCGTGGGGTGTCCATCAACCAGCCATCCTCCACTCCATCCATCTGGACCATCGAGCGCTGCACGGCACTCATCCGTGAACAAAACAGTTTTGAAATCAGTCTTCATGTAATGTTTAGCCAACTGGAGCCGTTTCTGCTTGTGTGAAGTGGATAGAGGAGGTCGACAGGATGGCGTATGCACAGCTGCAAACCTCTGAAGGACCCTGCATCTTGTTGTTCGGGGGACGTTGGAGGCACCAGCAGCTTCAAAAACTTGTCTGCTGCTATGACAAGGCTTTTTTGCCGCTGCTATTTTAACCTGACGTAATTGCCTGTAGGAAAGAGTCCTCAATTTGCCCTTATCAGCACGCACACGTGTGTACTGTGAATCAGCTACATACTTCTTGATTGCCAAGACACTTCATCCTGATCATCGCACAATGTTGATTGTAGTCATGCCTTGACCTAAACACTCCACAATTTGTTGCTTCTCAGCAGCCAACACATCCTTTTTCTTTCCCATTTTGGCAGAAAATGTAGGCTGCTTAATAATGTGAGACAGCCTTCTTAAGTAGTCTTGCCTTTCATTGGACACACCTGCCAAACTAATTAGCACAGGTGTCTGCAATTGCTTACAATGATATAAAGAGCCCTGACACGCATCACCATCAATGAGTTTAACTGACAAACAAACAAATTCTTCCCTTATCACTCCTAAACACTTTTTGCATAATAATTTGGAACACAGTGTACATGTGCTTTTCCACAAAACACCAGTGGTTCACGTAGTGAATCTTACAGTTCTAACTTGCCAAACGTGGTCTGTATGGAGTTGTTCAATAAAGGGCCCAAAATTTTTTTCTGCATCTAGCTCTGAAAAAATATTTGGCCTTCTAGCAGTGTGTGGGACTTGTTCTATTAGTCCACCTATACTGACCTCCATCAGGTTGCAAATTCAAAATAATTTTTATCTGCATCTACCTCTGAAAAAATATTTGGGCTTCTAGCAGTGTGTGGGACTTGTTCTATTAGTCCATCTATACTGACCTCCATCAGGTTGCAAACTGAATATATTTTTTTTCTGCATCTACCTCTGAAAAAATATTGGGCTTCTAGCTGTGTGTGGGACTTGTTCTATTAGTCCATCTATACTGACCTCCATCAGGTTGCAAATCGAATATAATTTTTTTCTGCATCTAACCCAGCCAATAGTTTTGGCCTAATACAACAGTTTGGCCACTCAGCTCTGATCGGTTCCCATCCATTGTTTTTTTGTGCAAACAACTCCAGAGTTGTGAATTAGTTAACCACCAAAATGAGTGGAAAAAGGCCTGCTGCTGGTGGAAAGGGGAATAGGCGTGTTGGGAAGGGGAAAAAAGGTTGTGTCCGTGGGGTAGGTGTTAAAACAACAGTAACATGTGCAGAAGAAAGACCATCTTCCAGCCAAACTAAAATGTCTACTTCTTTTAGCGGACAATGTGATAAGATCCCTTTCTTACGGCCACGCCAATAGCTACAAATTCCAGATGAGGCACAAAAACAGCAGGTGCTTCAACGGATATCAAGTGCTCCTTTAAGTGGGCTCTCCAGTTCTCAAAGGTGTCACCCCAATCGCACTTGCTTCCCCACAGCTCCCAAATCTCCAGCTGCCCGTCTGAGTATGAGGTAGAACAGATGGTTGAGTCTGCAGAGCTGTTTACTCATACTATAGCCTGGGAATCATAGGTCGACTCCTGCGCTTCTGTGAATCCAGACGAGGAAATGATCTGCACTGATGCCCAGAATCTTTATGAGTCGGATCCAGGACCAGACGCATAAGGTTCTGACCATAATGTAGACCCTCATTCCCAAACTGTAACTCCTGTTGGTGGAGACAATGAGGAAGACAATGATGAGACTCAAATACCTGATTGGAGCGACAACTTTAGTTTTTTGTCAGGGCAGGAACAGGTTGGCTCTGAGGACGACGGGTGTGATAACGCACAGGGTGATGATGATGAGGTTAGAGATCCCACTTACTGTCAACCCACAGTAAGCCAAGAGATGAGGTCAGCAGAGGAGGTGGAGGAAGATGCTAGTGACGACGAGGTCAGGTTGCGCCTTCCTGGACAGAGACGTAGTACTGGAAGCACGTCAACAACTGCATCCTCAAACACAACTCTGCCTCTCACCGCAAGTTGTGGTGGCTCTTCAGGTCGCATGGGTGCTAAGCCTTGCATAGCCTGGGCATTTTTTCAGATCGATAAAGATGACCCAACTCGTGTTATCTGTAACATTTGTCAGCAAAAGCTAAGTAGAGGCAAAAAAATACATAGTTTGAGTACTTCATGCATGAACCGGCACATGAACATGAAGCATAAGTTGCAGTGGGAAGCTCAGTGTGCTACAATGCGGCCTAGCCGGCCGGGCCAACCACCGTCTGCCATATCTTGTGCATCCGCGGCCTCTTCATCCTCTGTGACTGGGGGGACAGCAGTCACACCTGTTTTGGGGCGCAGACCTGCCACCTCTTTACCCGCAACAGCCAGCGTGATTGGCAGGTCATCATTTTCTTTGGAGGTGGTAACACCAGCTGGTGTTGAGCGCTGTCCGACATCGATAGCACCACCTTTGGATCAAGGCAACCTAACATGTCCGCCTGCATCTTCCTCACAGACCGGCAGTTTGCCGGGGACACCCTTATCAACACCGTCTAAGCACAATAGCCAGCCCTCGGTCCCTCAGATGTGGACAAGTAAAAGACCATTTCCTCCTAGCCATGAGAAAGCTAAGAGGTTGAATTTCACCATCTGCAAGCTCTTGGCTACATAAATGCTGCCTTTCCACCTGGTGGACACAGAGGATTTTCGAGACCTTATGTCCGTCGCAGTGCCCCAGTACCAGATGCCCAGTCGGCACTACTTTTCAAAGAAAGGTGTGCCTGCGCTCCACCAGCATGTCGCACACAACATCACCGCTTCTTTGAGAAACTCTGTGTGTGACAGGGTGCATTTCACCACAGACACTTGGACGAGTAGGCATGGACAGGGGCGTTACATGTCGCTGACTGGGCACTGGGTAACTATGGTGACAGCAGGACAAGGGGCTGCTGTCCAAGTCTTGCCGTCCCCACGAGTTGTGCGTCAATCCTCTTTATGTCAAAGTTCCTCCACTGCTTCTGCCTCCTCAACCTCCTCTCGGTCTTCCACCTGCACCCAAAGCCTGGTCATGCCACAAGCTTTCTAACTGCGCAGAAGGGATCCTGCACACCTCCTTACTATGCTGGCAGTAGGGCTCAACGTCATCAGGCGGTTTTTACTTTGAAATGTCTGGGAAATGTGAGTCACACAGCTGAGGAGTTGTGGTCAGCTCTGGAGAACCAATTTCATGAATGGTTGTCTCCACTGGACCTGAAACCAGGGAAGGCCGTGTGCGACAATGCTGCAAACCTGGGTGCGGCCCTTCGCCGGGGCAATGTCACACACGTGCCTTGTATGGCTCACGTGTTGAACCTGGTTGTCCAGCAATTTTTAGCCCACTATCCCAGACTAGATGGCCTTCTGCAGAGGGCACGGTCGCTGTGTGCTCACTTCCGCCGTTCGCATCCCGCAGCTCAGCGACTTACATCTCTACAGAAGTCGTTGGGCCTGCCACTTCACCGGCTAAAATGCGATGTGCCTACCCGGTGGAATTCAACTCTGCACATGTTGCAGCGACTGTGGCAGCACCGACAAGCCCTGGTGCAATACGTTCTGACGTATAGCCTGGGCCAACGAGATCCAGAGGTGGGGCAAATCACACTGGAGGAGTGGTCTCAGATCAGGGACCTATGCACCCTTCTGCACAGTTTTGAAATGGCGACGAAGATGTTTAGTGCTGACGATGCCATTATCAGCATGACTATTCCGGTGATTTACAAGCTGGAGCACATGTTAAACAGAATTCGGAGTCAGGTGGTGGCACAAGAGGAGGTGGAGGAAGTAGAGGAGGAGGAGTTGTATGCGGAAGGGCTAACATCTGCAAGGTCCAGACGGTCGGCAGCACCAAGGCGGCAGGCATGTGAGGGTGGGGGAGATGGTTTTACCAGGGCGCATGGTAGCAGCCAAACTAGTGAGGAAGGTGCAGGAGCCCAGGAAGAAGTGGAGGACGAACTGATGGAAGACTCATCAGATGAGGGAGACCTTGATCACATTTCTGTTGTGCGAGGTTGGGGGGAGAGGACAGAGGAAGGAAGCATGATTGTTACCTCGCCACCAACACAACAGGGACTTGGTGCTCCTGGATGCGCAACACACATGAGTGCCTTCTTGCTGCTCTACCTGCAACATGACCCTCGAATTGTGAGAATTAGAAATAATCCTGACTACTGGGTTGCCACACTGTTAGATCCCCGGTACAAAAGTAAATTTGCCGAAATTATTCCTGCCATAGAAAGGGATGCACGCATGCAGGAGTATCAGCAGAGACTGTTGCAGAATCTTACATGTTCTTTTCCACAAAACACCAGTGGTGCACGTAGTGAATCTCACAGTTCCAACTTGCCAACCGTGGGACCGTCAAGTGTTCAGCACTCAAACCGTAACAGAACCACAGTATCTGCTGGTAACATCAATTTTGCGGAATCATTTCACCACTTTTTTAGCCCATCCTTTGCAAGGCCACAGGAGACAAGAAGTCTGACACATAGTCAACGCCTAGAGACGATGGTACAGGAGTATCTCCAAGTAAACATTGAAGCCATGACTGTGTCACTGGACCCTTGCTCTTTTTGGGCTTCCAATCTGGATAAATGGCCGGAGCTAGCCACTTACGCCTTGGAGATCTTGTCATGCCCCGCAGCCAGTGTTCTGTCTGAACGTGTGTTCAGCGCTGCTGGTGGTGTGCTGACAGATAAGCGCACGCGGCTCTCCACTGATAATGTAGACAGACTCACGTTCATAAAGATGAACAAATCATGGATCCGAAACGACTTTTCTACCCCTGTGTCATCCTGGGGAGAGTAAAAGCTTGATGATTGGTTAAAATCACCCTACCAACCGTTTTAAGCTTTCAAATTACTAATCATGTTTATCTGTATCTTGGCTGGAAAATAATTTGGGCTTTGTAGCAGTGTGCAGCACTGATTCTATTAGGCCATCTATAATAAGCTCCACCAGATTTAAAATTACTAATCATGTTTATCTGTATCTTGGCTGGAAAATAATTTGGGCTTTGTAGCAGTGTGCAGCACTGATCCTATTAGGCCATCTATACTAAGCTCCACCAGATTTAAAATTAATAATCATTTTTAGCTGCATCTAGCCCGGAAAATAATTTTGGGGCTCCGAGATGCGCAAGACACATAAGTGCCTTCTTGCTGCACTACCTGCAACATGACCCTCATATTGTCAGAATTCGAAGTAATCATGACTACTGGGTTGCCACACTCTTAGATCCCCCAAACTTTTCGATCAACCTTTTCATTTTAATAAAGACCAAAAAAATGGTCATTTTTGAAATTATAAGCATTAGCAGGTTATTAGAAACTGAAATCAAACAGTTTTCAACTCAAAACTTTATTCTAGGTGATGTTACATTTTCACATAGGACCCCTTGTTCGAAAGGAGCTTCTGAACTCTCTTGTCCATTGAATTTGCCAGGTTTTGGATGCTTTCTGCTTCAATTGTTTTGCATGAGGACAGAATACCCTCCCAGAGCTGTTGCTTAGATGTGAACTGCCTCCCGCCATCATAGACACTCCTTTTGATGATGCTCCAGAGGTTCTGAATGGGGTAGAGGTCAGGGGAGCATGGGGGTCACACCATAAGTTTGTCCCCTTTTATGCCCATATCAGCCAGAGATGCAGATGTTTTATGTGCAGCATGAGATGGTGCATTATCATGCAAAAAAATGTTCTTGCTGTGAAATACACGGTTCTTCTTCTTGAACCATGGCAGGAAGTGCTGTTTGAGAAAATCCACATACATTATGGAGTTCATCTTTAGCGCCTTCAGGGATCCTAAAGGGGCCGACAATCTCTCTCCCCATGATTCCAGCCCAAAACATTACTCCACCTCCTCCTTGTTGGCGCTGTAGCCGTGTTTGCGTGGGGTGTCCATCAACCAGCCATCCTCCACTCCATCCATCTGGACCATCGAGCGCTGCACGGCACTCATCCGTGAACAAAACAGTTTTGAAATCAGTCTTCATGTAATGTTTGGCCCACTGGAGCCGTTTCTGCTTGTGTGAAGTGGATAGAGGAGGTCGACAGGATGGCCTACGCACAGCTGCAAACCTCTGAAGGACCCTGCATCTTGTTGTTCGGGGGACGTTGGAGGCACCAGCAGCTTCAAAAACTTGTCTGCTGCTATGACAAGGCTTTTTTGCCGCTGCTATTTTAACCTGACGTAATTGCCTGTAGGAAAGAGTCCTCAATTTGCCCTTATCAGCACGCACACGTGTGTACTGTGAATCAGCTACATACTTCTTGATTGCCAAGACACTTCATCCTGATCATCGCACAATGTTGATTGTAGTCATGCCTTGACCTAAACACTCCACAATTTGTTGCTTCTCAGCAGCCGACACATCCTTTTTCTTTCCCATTTTGGCAGAAAATGTAGGCTGCTTAATAATGTGAGACAGCCTTCTTAAGTAGTCTTGCCTTTCATTGGACACACCTGCCAAACTAATTAGCACAGGTGTCTGCAATTGCTTACAGTGATATAAAGATCCCTGACACACATCACCATCAATGAGTTTAACTGACAAACAAACAAATTCTTCCCTTATCACTCCTAAACACTTTTTGCATAATAATTTGGAACACAGTGTACATGTGCTTTTCCACAAAACACCAGCGGTTCACGTAGTGAATCTTACAGTTCTAACTTGCCAACTGTGGTCTGTATGGAGTTGTTCAATAAAGGGCCCAAAATTAAGATAACATAGATGGGAGAGGTCTCTATGAATAGGAATTCCTAAGTATTTGATACCCTGTGAGAGCCAGGCAAAGGGAAAGTTGGACTGGATGGAATCCTATATGGATTTGGGGAGGGAGACATCGAGGGCCTCAGACTTCGCTGCATTGATTTTAAAATTTGACCATGTAACAAAGTGATCTATTTCAGCCATAACAGCATGGATGGATATATGTGATTGAGTGATATATACTAGGACATCATCAGCAAATAGAGAGCACTTGTACTCGGTGCCTCCCACCTCAATCCACCTAATATTGGGGTTATGGCGATTTAATGAGAGCAGGTGCTCCGTCACTAGGATGTATAAGAGAGGGGACAGAGGACATCCCTGCCTTGTCCCATTGGTGATTGTGAAAGGTGATGAAAATGTTCTGATGCACCCCCTGGGCCTTGGGACACCCGGAGCCGGACCCTTTTTGGTGGATGCTGGTGGTTGTAGTCTTCGTGGCGGCGACCCGGTTCCGTGGCTCAGGGTGGTCAAACCAGTGGTGGAACTATTTATGTGGTTTTGATGTTTAAATGTCCGACTACGCCACCCGTGGATTGCGGTCAGAGTGAACCGCCAGTGCAGGGCAGACCGCTGAGGCTGGTGTTGTGGGTGCAGCAGAGCGTAGCATAACTCCCCACGGGAGGAGTATAGCCTCAGGGCAGTGTATGCGGAGGATGGGGGTGATGGTGCAGGGCAGCAGCAGTAACGACACGGAGTCAGTGATGCAGTCCAGGGCCTTTACTCACAGTTCTTATTATCCAGACCACGTCTGCAGGTAACGGCTGCCCACGTCGTACTGTGCTCACCAGGTGAGGGGCTCAGACAACTCCCAGATAACTTTGGAGCGCTTCACAGGACCCCCTTTGTGTGTCCTTTGTCTGGCCTTTCTTACCAACCCTTCTGTCCGGCTGCCTCGGGCCTCCTCTTGGTAAACTTGGCGCCAGTTTCCCTGACCCTATGTGGTGCCTTCCTAGCGGGTGTAGCGAGGGGCTGCGCCACATAAAATGTCACAGCCTCCGGTTTCTAGCTGAGGGTCGTTTCCTGCCTCCACTAGTTTCGGGGACCGGTCTCCCCCTTTGGCCTGACCCCTCCACGCAGGTGGATTCGGGCGTGCGGTGGCGACTCGCCCGTCCGCACCCCTGGGATCCCTTCATTCCTCGTTCCTGGAGCCTTCTCTGCTCCTCTTCCTTCCTTCTCCCTCTTCCAGGCCTGGTCCTCTGTTACTAGGCCCTCCTCCGGAGCAGAGCTCATGCAGAGCCCCTGCTCCCTGCCACTTCTGCTCAGACTTCTCTGCACTGAACTAAGATGGTGCCCACCTTTTATACTCCCTTCTCAATGCACCCAGGAACTGCTTCCTCCCTGCTCCTGCACTACAGGGTTCCCCTTCCTCAGTGTTCCCTCCCCCCACTCCAGCCAGGGACAGGGACTGTCGTGCCCATCTCAGAGGCATATTGGTCGCCCTGCCCCACGGCAATGTGGTGTAATGCATGCAGGTGTCGGGTCCTGATCCACACTCCATCCTTACCTGAGAGTGAGATATCACACCTCTGGGTGAGGTGCAATACCTCTGTAGCAACCGAGCCCTCAGGGTGCTACAGTTCCATTTATCTTCAGCCTAGGTGACGTATTGTGATACAGGGCCGTGATTTTGGCTATAAAAGGGTCCCCTAGACCCCTACCCCAAGCTTTTTAAGAGAATCATATATGGCGTGCCAGGAGACTCTATGGAATGCTTTCTCAGCATCCAACGAGAGTATCTAATTACAAATTTTTAACTGCATCTAGCCCAGGAAATACTTTGTGCCTAGTAGCAGTGTCTGCTAGTCAGCGGATTATCCCGGCTGTTAAGCAAGCTACACCACCTGTAGTTTGGACACTTAATTTTTTCAAAGGAAATGCTTCAGGACCACGGGATACTCAGTGAAGAGCATCAGGAGGCACCCCAAGGCATAGGGGCTGGGACTGGCAGTAGGATGCCTTGCGGTGGGCAGCCGAGCTCGATCCTTATAAAAGCTTTTTAACTGCAGCAGCTTTAGTGGACGCTACTGGAGCTGGAATTACGCGGCTGCTGGCATGAGACTTGCCCTCCAATAGATCCTTGTAAATGGATTTAAAGTGTATTCATTCAAATTAGAGAGACAATTTAAATTAAAAAGCTTAGAGCTGCCTCCACCACAGGGAGGCTCGCTCGACCCACCAGCGGACAGGCACCAGTATTGGGAGAGGGGGGCTGGCCGTCAGGGTTCACCGCGGCTCTGGTACAAACCCGGCGACACGGAGGTGGCACGGGCAGGAGCGGACTGAACGTGTCGGCTTCTCACTTTTTGGATTTTAGAAGGGCATGACATGCCTATATCTGTGTCTCCCCCTCCTTTTACTCCTCCACCTCTTTTTTTTTCGCATGACTATATGTACTTGTCACTTTTCCATGTGTTAGTTGTGTCTTCTGAGCAGTTTGTCAGCTTTTGGACAGCTTTGAAGGTGTTTTCTATGTATTTCTTTGTGTTTTTGTTTGCCTGCCATTGGTTTTAACGGTGTTCGAAGGTGTTCGACGAACAGTTCGACGAACAGCTCGGCGAACACACGGGTGTTCGACGAACCGAACCGAACTCGAACACTACGGGGCTGGCTCAACACTATTGAGCACTCCACCCCCACCCCCATGCCGCAGGTGGTTTTAAATGCATCAGGATCTGTCTTTCCCACACATAAGCAGATGGATGTCTCTTAGAGAGGTATTCACATTGGTAGGTCCTGACATCGAGAAACGCCTTACTGCGGCTGTCAGGTACACATGAATTGGCCAATTTATGCGCTAAGATTTCTCATTTATTTACAGCAGTAATGCTATTCATTTTCCATACTTCATATTTACATGCGCTAAAAAAAATTTTTAAAAAATTTTTTCATTTATTTCTATTTTCTACAGCAGTTATGCTATTCATATTTCATATCTATATACTCAGTGTTACAGTGTGCTACTTTATTTGTTCATTATATATGGAGGTAGCTGCTCTTAGTAAGCACCTGTTCACACCTAGTTTTTGTAGTGGAAGTGCCGTCATTTTCTTTGTTACTAGATTCAGCGTTGACTGAGCACTCCACCCCCACCCCCATGCCGCAGGTGGTTTTAAATGCATCAGGATCCGTGAAAATGACAAATGGACTCCCAACCTGTCACAAAAAGCACGCCAAAAGCGAGCCACAAACTGAGGTCCTCTATCAGAAACAATATCCGTAGGAACGCCATGGAGCTTGACAATCTCCTCAACAAATGCCTTAGCGAGTGTCTTGGCGCAGGGCAACTTAATGAATGGAACCAAATGACACATCTTACTAAAATGGTCCACGACTACCCAGGTGACAGCAAAACCCTCGGACACAGGAAGATCAGTAATAAAATCCATGGTGAGATGCGTCCAAGGCGCACAAGGAACCTCCAGAGGGCAAAGCAACCCCGCCGCAGGAGTATGTGAAGCCTTTGACCTAGCGCACACAGTACACTGACGCACCCACTTGATGACTTCCTTCTGCCATACAGGCCACCAAAAACTGTGACTGATCAGTCTCTTAGTCTCCGAAATTCCTGGATGACCTGCCAACAGAGACTCATGTCACTCCTCAAACAAATCTCTCCTAAAGGCTCTAGGCACAAACAACCTCCCATGGGGAGTGTTAGATGGAGCATCAACTTGAGCTTTCAGAATCCCATTCTCCAAAACGGAGTCCAAAGCCGCCACCACAACTCCTTTCTGTTAAATGCTCTCCTCCTCCTCGGCACCGACCGTAGGAGAGAAGCTGTGAGATAAAGCATCGGCTTTAACATTCTTAGTACCATGGATATAGGTAACAGAAAAATGAAACCGAGAAAAAAAAAGTGCCCACCTAGCTTGACGGGCATTCAAGCGCTTGGCAGCATCCTGATAGATCGAATTCTTATGATCTGTGAAAACCTGAATAGGAAATCTAGTGCCTTCCAAAAAATGACGCCAATGTTCACACGCGAGTTTAATAGCCAGCAACTCCCAATTTCCAACATCATAATTCAGTTCGGCTTCCGAAAATTTTTTCGAAAAGAAGGCACAAGGATGTATTCCACCCTTGTTCTCCTGAGACAAAACTGCTCCGACCCCCACCGATGAAGCATCGACCTCGACCAAAAAAGGCTTTGTCTCATCAGGCTGCATAAGGATAGGGGCAGAACTGAACCTCTCTTTGAGATACTCAAACACTTCAATAGCCTCAGTAGTCCACTGGGCCGTATTCACACCTTTCCTGGTGAGATCGGTTAGAGGTTTAACAATTACAGAAAAATTCTTAATGAATTTCCTGTAATAATTGGCAAAACCCAAAAATCTCTGTATAGATTTCAAACCAATAGACCTAGGTCATTCCTGCACAGCCTGAACCTTCACAGGGTTCATCTCAAAGCCCTCGCTGGAGACAATGTAGCCCAAAAAGCTAATTTTCTGCACAGCGAACTCACATTTCTCCAGCTTAGCAAAGAGTGAATTATCACTCAATAACTGCAAAACTTCACGTACACTCTGCCAATGGGACTCCAGATCTGGTGAATAAATCAAAATGTCATCCAAATACACAACCACATTATTACCAATCAGAGGTCTCAGTATGTCATTAATAAGGGTCTGAAAAAATTCAGGTGCATTGGTAAGACCAAAAGGCATCACCAGATTCTCAAAATGACCTACCGGAGTGTTAAAAGCAGTTTTCCATTCATCACCCTCCTTCACACGTAACAAATTGTATGCCCCCCGGAGATCAATTTTGGAGAACCACTTGGCTCCCACTAACTGATTAAACAAGTCAGGAATTAACGGTAATGGGTAGGAATTGCGTACGGTAATCTTATTAATTTCACGAAAATCCAGACATGGACGTAAACCGCCGTCCTTTTTTATTAACAAAGAAGAATCCAACTGCCACAGGCGACTTAGAAGGTCCAATGTGACCAGTAGCCAGGCTAGTCTCTATGTACTCTTCCAAAGCCTTTCTTTCATGGATAGTCAGATTAAACAAGCGACTTTTGGGAAGAGTAGCTCCAGGAACAAACTCAATGGCGCAATCATAATCCCTATGAGGAGGTAAAACTTGCGACTCTTCCTCCAAAAAAAACCTCCAAAAATCTTGAATATGTACAGGTAATTCCCCTTTTTCCACAGCCGCAATACGACCATTACAACATTTATCATAGCACTTGGGACTCCAAGACTTAATCACATTAGTAGACCAGTCCAATAAAGGATTGTGCAGTTTTAACCAAGGCAATCCTAGAACAACTGTAGAGGGCAAACTATCCAAAACAACCAAGTCCAAAATTTCTTGGTGAACTCCATTGATAGTGAGGGAAAATGCAGCAGTCTTGTGAGTAATACATTTCAAATGAGTGTTATCAATTGCAGCCACAGAAATAGGTGATGACAAAGGTTTGGATTTCAATTTAAGGTTTTCCAAAAACCCTTTATCAATCACATTAAGTGTTGAACCACAATCCACAAATACCTGAAATTCAATCAAATCTCCCTGCATAGTAGTACTCCCAAAAAGAAATATTCCTGCAGAGCGTAAACAAGCTATACGGGCGCAACTGACCTTTTTTTTTTCTTTACTTAAACGACGCTCACAATACTTAATCAAATGATCAGCTTTACCACAATAAAGACATAAACCCTTGGCGAATCTCCGGTCTCTTTCCTGAGAGCGGAGTGACATTGCCCACACCTCCATGGGTACTCCGCTGTCAGAGCAGATTTTCTGGGAACTAGGACCTGACGTTACAGGAGTTTTTACATCATTCACCCTGGACCTCAGTCTCCTGTCCACACGAACAGCTAACTGCATAGCTTCCTGCAGAGTCTCAGGTGGTGCGAATGCAATTAGCAAATCCTTAACCCTTTCACTCAGACCAACAAGAAATAAACATCTCAGCGCAGAATCATTCCATTTAACTTCTGAGGCCCATCTCCTGAAGTGTGTGCAATAATTTTCAACATCATCAGACCCCTGATTCAAACTTCTAAGTTCTGATTCAGCAGATGAGATTCGATCAGGATCGTCATATAATTGCCCCATAGCAGAAAAAAATTTTTCAACAGAACTTAAACACGGATCATTAGGCTGGAGAGATAAGGCCCAACCCTGTGGTTCTTTGCGCAAAAGGGACATAATAAAACCAATGCGCTGTGATTCATTCCCCGAGGATCTTGGTCTCAAACGAAAATATAACAAACAAGCATTTTTAAAGGAAAAAAAATCTTGCTGTTTACCATAAAAAACATCAGGCAGTCCTACCTTGGGTTCGACAAAATGCGCTCCAGGACAGCTACTCATATGTTGCTGAAGCTCGGCCACCTCCAGAGACAATCCCTGCAGGTGTTGAGCCAACTCCTGGACGGAAACCATACTGATCCCCGAATTTCTTTCCTTTTAGTTTTTTTTTTTGGACTGGACTTACTGTTATAATCTGCAACAAGAACTAAGGAAAGATAGGGGAAAGCTGTCCCTACAGTAAGACTAAGCTGAATCCCTACAATGTAGAGGGCTGCCTATTCCTTGTGAACATACCCGTCTTTGTCCTTGACTAGTCTGAACGAAGACCTATAGAAATAAGGGAGGGGTCCCTAAAAGTACTAATGACTGGGACAAAAATGGGACACCTCCTAAACAGAAATTGTTGTAGAACACAAAAGACAAACTGACAAAAATAACTAGAGGTCCAAGAGGACCAAGCAAACTGACAGAGATAGGCACCGAAGCACCAGGCTAGCAAAACAGTCAAACACTGAAGTCCAGCAAAGCCAGAAGGGCGGAGCTGGAATATATAGGCAGATGGTCAAGTGACCGCAAAACACAAGATAGAAAAAACTAACAGGAGGGTTCTAACAGTATGAATATTATTTCAATGCACTGTATATATACAGTGGCTTGCGAAAGTATTTCCCCCCCTTGGCTTTTTACCTATTTTGTTACATTACAACCTGTATTTAAACATTTTTGTAATCCGATTTGTGTGTGATGCATCATCACTAAATAGTCTAAGTTGATGAAGTGAAGTGAGAAAAATATAAGCATAAATTTAATTTATTGGATCAAATAACTAAAAATTGGCATGTGCATATGTATTCACACCTATTGCTAAGAAGTCCCTAAAAATTTCTGCTGTAAGCAATTACATTCATAAGTCCCATGCTTAGTGAAAGGAAGTTCAACTGTTTGCAATCTAAGTATCACATGGTCTGTCAGTATACATACCTTTTCTGAAAGGCCACAGAGGCTGCAACACCATTAAGCATAAGGCTCCATTAATCAAACAACATCATGAAGACGAAGGAGATCTCCAAACAAGTCAGGGACAAAGTTGTTGACAAGTATAAGTCAGGGTTGGGTTATAAAAACATATCTCAATCTCTGATGATCCAAGGGAGCATCATCAATTCCATTATCATCAAATGGAAAGAACATGGTATCACAACAAACCTGTCAATAGTGGGCCACCCACCAAAGCTCTCAGCCCAGACAAGGAGGTCATTAATCAGAGAGGCAGTACAGAGACCAAAGGTAACCCAAAAGGAGCTGCAGAGTTCCCAAGCACAGACTGTAGTATCCATATGAATATTGTCATCCATATGACCACAATAAGCCATACACTCCATAGAGGTGACTTTTATGGAAGAGTGGGCAGGAAAAAGCCTTTACTTACCCAAGAAATTGTAAGGCTTGTTTTGATTTTGCCAAAAGACATGTGGGAGACTCCCCAAATGTATGGAGGAAGGTGCTGTGGTCAAATGAGACCAAAATTTAACTTTTTCACCACCAGGGTAAACGCTATGTCTGGCTCCAGACCTACACAGCTCATCATCCCAAGAACACCATCGGTGTTGGCAGCATCATGCTGTGGGGATGTTTTTTGGCAACAGGGACAGGAAAAATGGTCCTAGTTGAGGAGAAGATGGCTGGTGCAAAATACAGGGATATTCTTGAGCAAATCCTGTTCAGTCTGTCAGTGATTTGAGAGTGGGATGGATGTTCACCTTTTAACAAAACAATGACCCAAAACATACTGCTAAAGCAACATGTGATTGGTTTAAGGAGAAATGTGTAAATGTTTAGGAGTTACATAGTCAAACTCCAGGCCTTAATCCAATTTAGGATCTGTGGTCAGACATGAATATTGCTGCTCACCAGATGAAACCATCTAAATTGAAGGATCTGAAGTAGTTTTGCCTTGAGTAATAGGCAAAACTCTCAGTGGCAAAATGTGGAAAGCTCAGAGAGACCTATCTGAAGTTACTTGAAGCTGTTATTGCAGCAAAAGGAGGCACTACAAAGTACTGACTTAAGGGGACTAAATAGTTATGCACATTTAAGTTTTCAGTTACTTTGCCCTATTTGCTGTTTCACAATAAAAAGAAAACCAAATGTTTACAGTTATTCTGGAACTAATGCAAACCCCCCAAAAATTGTGAAATTCCAGGTTGTGAGGTATCAAAACACGAAAAATGCCAAGAGGTGAACACTTTTGTATGTAGGTATGTATGTATGTACACTGCTAAAAAAAATAAAGGGAACACTCAAATAACACATCCTTGATGTGAATGAATGAAAGTTGAATGTGCTGACAACAAAATCACACAAAAATTATCAATGGAAATCAAATTTATTTACCAATGGAGGCCTGGATTTGGAGTCACCTCCAAAATTAAAGTGGAAAAACACACTACAGGCTGATCCAACTTTGATGTAATGTCCTTTAACACAAGTCAAAACGAGGCACAATATTGTGTGTGGCCTCCATGTGCCTGTATGACCTCCCTACAACGCCTGAGCATGCTCCTGATGAGGTTGCGGATGATCTCCTGTGGGATCTCCTCCCAGACCTGGACTAAAGCATCTGCCAACTCCTGGACAGTCTGTGGTGCAACGTGATGTTGGTGGATAGAGCGAGACATGATGTCCCAGATGTGCTCAATCGGATTCAGGTCTGGGGAATGGGCGGACCAGTCCATAGCTTTAATGCCTTCATCTTGCAGGAACTGCTGACACACTTCAGCCACATGAGGTCTGGCATTGTCCTGCATTAGGAGGAACCCAGGGCCAACCGGACCAGCATATGGTCTCATAAGGGGTCTGAGGATCTCATCTTGGTACCTAATGGCAGTCAGGCTACCTCTGGCGAACACATGGAGGGCTGTGCGGCCCTCCAAAGAAATGCCACCCCACACCATTACTGACAAACTGCCAAACAGGTCATGCTGAAGGATGTTGCAGGCAGCAGATCACTCTCCACTGCATCTCCAGACTCTGTCATGTCTGTCACATGTGTCATCTGTCAGTGTGAACCTGCTTTCATCTGTGAAGAGCACAAAGCGCCAGTGGTGACTTTGTCAATCCTGGTGTTCTGTGGCAAATGCCAAGCATCCTGCACGGTGTTGGGCTGTGAGCACAACCCCCATCTGTGGACGTCGGGCCCTCATACCACCCTCATGGAGTCTGTTTCTAACCATTTGTGCAGACACATGCACATTCGTAGCCTGCTGGAGGTCATTTTGCAGGGCTCTGGCAGTGTTCCTCCATGCACAAAGGTGGAGGTAGCGGTCCTGCTGCTGTGTTGTTTCCCTCCTACGACCCCCTCCACGTCTCCTGGTGTACTGGCCTGTCTCATGGAAGCGACACTACGCTGACAGACACAGCAAACCTTCTTGCCACAGCTCGCATTGATGTGTCATCCTGGATGTGCTGCACTACCTGAGCAACTTCTGTGGGTTGTAGAGGCCGTATTATGCTACCATGAGTGTGAAAGCACAACCAACATTCAAAAGTGACCAAAACATCAGCCAGAAAGCATTGGTACTTAGATGTGGTCTGTGGTCCCGACCTGCAGAACCACTCCTTTATTGAGTAGGTCTTGATAATTGCCAAAAATTTCCATCTATTGTCTATTCCATTTGCACAACAGCATGTGAAATTGATTGTCAATCAGTGTTGCTTCCTAAGTGGACAGTTTGATTTCACAGAAGTTTGATATACAGTACAGACCAAAAGTTTGGACACACCTTCTCATTTAAAGATTTTTCTGTATTTTCATGACTTTGAAAATTGTACATTCACACTGAAGGCATCAAAACTATGAATTAACGCATGTGGAATTATATACTTAACAAAAAAGTGTGAAACAACTGAAAATATGTCTTATATTCTAGGTTCTTCAAAGTAGCCACCTTTTGCTTTGATGACTGCTTTGCACACTCTTGGCATTCTCTTGATGAGCTTCAAGAGGTAGTCACCGGAAATGGTCTTCCAACAATCTTGAAGGAGTTCCCAGAGATGCTTAGCACTTTTTGGCCCTTTTGCCTTCACTCTGCAGTCCAGCTCACCCCAAACCATCTCGATTGGGTTCAGGTCTGGTGACTGTGAAGGCCAGGTCATCTGGTGTAGCATCCCATCACTCTCCTCCTTGGTCAAATAGCCCTTACACAGCCTGGAGGTGTGTTTGGGGTCATTGTCCTGTTGAGAAATAAATGATGGTCCAACTAAATGCAAACTGGATGGAATAGCATGCCACTGCCATATACTGTGGTAGCCATGCTGGTTCAGTATGCCTTCAGTTTTGAATAAATCCCCAACAGGGTCACCAGCCTTGCACCCCCACACCATCACACCTCCTCCTCCATGCTTCACGGTGGGATCCAGGCATGTAGAGTCCATCCGTTCACCTTTTCTGCTTCGCACAAAGACACGGTGGTTGGAACCAAAGATCTCAAATTTGGACTCATCAGACCAAAGCACAGATTTCCACTGGTCTAATGTCCATTCCTTGTGTTCTTTAGCCCAAACAAGTCTCTTCTGCTTGTAGCCTGTCCTTAGCAGTGGTTTCGTAGAAGCTATTTTACCATGAAGGCTTGCTGCACAAAGTTTCCTCTTAACAGTTGTTTTAGAGATGTGTCTACTGCTAGAACTCTGTGTGGCATTGACCTGGTCTCTAATATGAGCGGCTGTTAACCTGCGATTTCTGAGGCTGGTGACTCGGATAAACTTATCCTCAGAAGCAGATGTGACTCTTGGTCTTCCTTTCCTGGGGCGGTCCTCATGTGAGACAGTTTCTTTGAAGCACTTGATGGTTTTTGCAACTGCACTTGGGGACACATTCAAAGTTTGCCCAATTTTTTCAGACTGACTGACCTTCATTTCTTAAAGTCATGATGGCCACTCATTTTTCTTTAATTAGCTGTTTTTTTCTCGCCATAATACAAATTCTAACAGTCTATTCAGTAGGACTATCAGCTGTGTATCCACCTCACTTCTGCACAACACAACTGATGGTCCCAACCCAATTTATAAGGCAAGGAATCCCACTTATTAAACCTGACAGGGCACACCTGTGAGGTGAAAACCATATCCGGTGACTACCTCTTGAAGCTCATCAAGAGAATGCCAAAAGTGTGCAAAGCAGTCATCAAAGTAAAAGGTGGATACTTTGAAGAACCTAGGATATAAGACATTTTTTCACTTGTTTCACACTTTTTTGATAAATATATAATTCCACATGTGTTAATTCATAGGTTTGATGCCTTCAGTGTGAATGTACAATTTTCAAAGTCATGAAAATACAGAAAAATCTTTAAATGAGAAGGTGTCCAAACTTTTGGTCTGTACTGTATATATAATGTATATATACTGTGTGTGTGTGTGTGTGTGTGTGTGTGTGTGTGTGTGTGTGTGTGTATATATATAATATATATATATATATTTTTACATATACACTACCGTTGAAAAGTTTAGTGTCACCCAGACAATTTTGTGTTTTCCATGAAAACTCATACTTTTATTTCTCAAATGAGTTGCAAAATGATTAGAAAATATAGTCCAGACATTGACAAGGTTAGAAATAATGATTTTTATTAGAAAGAATAAATTTCTCCTTCAAACTTTGCTTTCGTCAAAGAATGCTCCCTTTGCAGCAATTCCAGCATTGCTGACCTTTGGCATTCTAGCTGTTAATTTGCTGAGGTAATCTTGAGAAATTTCACCCCATGCTTCCTGAAGCCCCTCCCACAAGTTGGATTGGCTTTATGGGCACTTTTTGCGTACCATACGGTCAAGCTGCTCCCACAACAGCTCAATGGGGTTGAGATCTGGTGACTGCGCTCTCCACTCCATTACAGATAGAATACCAGCTGCCTGCTTCTTCCCTAAATAGTTCATGTATAATTTGGAGGTGTGCTTTGGGTCATTGTCCAGTTGTAGGATGAAATTGGCTCCAATCTAGCGCTGTCCACAGGGTATGGCATGGCATTGCAAAGTGGAGTGATAGCCTTCCTTATTCAAAATTCCATTTAGCTTGTACAAATCTCCCACTTTACCAGCACCAAAGCAACCCCAGACCATCACATTACCTCCACCATGCTTGACAGATGGCCTCAGGCACTCTTCCAGCATCTTTTCAGCTGTTCTGCATCTCACAAATGTTCTTCTGAGTGATCCAAACACCTCAAACTTTGATTTGTCTGTCCATAAAACTTTTTTCCAATCTTCCCCTGTCAAATGTCTGTGTTCTTTTGCCCATATTAATATTTTCCTTTTATTAGCCAGTCTCAGATATGGCTTTTTCTTTGCCACTTTGCCCTGAAGGCCAGCATCCCGGTGTCGCCTCTTCTCTGTAGACGTTGACACTGGCGTTTTGCGTGTACTATTTAATGAAGCTGCCAGTTGAGGAGCTGTGAGGTGTCGATTTCTCAAACTAGAGACTCTAATGTACTTTTCTTGTTGCTCAGTTGTGTAGCGGGGCCTCCCACTTCTCTTTCTACTCTGGCTAGAGCCTGTTTGTGCTCTCCTCTGAAGGAAGTAGTAGACACCATTGGAAGGTCAATTTTATAGCTTCTCAAATCAGCCAAACCATTTTCAGCTGGGCTAACATACTTGTGCAAGGGATTTCTAGGGTTTTCTAAACATCCATTAGCCTTCTTTCACAGTTAGCAAACACAATGTACCATTAAAACACTGGAGTGGTGGTTGATGGAAATGGGCCTCTATACACCTATGTAGATATTGCAATAAAAACAAGACGTTTGCAGCTAGAATAGTCATTTACCACATTAACAATGTATAGAGTGTATTTCTGATTCATTTAAAGTCAGACATTGATTTTCAACCCTGCTTCCATAGAATTGAAAAAAAAAATTAAACTTATGAAATCAGCCTGGACAGAAATGATGGTACCCGTGAAAATAATGTGACAAAAGGGACATGTTAAATCAAGTTGTGTCCACTAATTAGCATTACAGGTGTCTACAATCCTGTAATCAGTCAGTGGGCCTATATATAGGACTACAGATACTCACTGTGCTGTTTGATGACATGGTGTGTACCACACTCAACATGCACCAGAGGAAGCAAAGGAAAGAGTTGTCTCAGGAGATTAGAAAGAAAATTATAGACAAGCATGTTAAAGTTAAAGATTATAAGACCATCTTCAAGCAGTTTGATGTTCCTGTGACTACAGTTGCACATATTATTCAGAAATTTATGACCCATGGGACTATAGCCAATCTCCCAGGACAGGGCCGCAGGAGGAAAATTGATGATAAATCAAAGACGGATAATGCGAATGGTAACAAAAGAGCCCAGGATAACTTCTAAAGAGATTAAAGGTGAACTTCAAGCTCAAGGAACACCAGTGTCAGATCGCACCATCTGTCGTTGTTTGATCCAAAGTGGACTTCATGGGAGACGACCAAGGAGAACACCATTGTTGTAAAAAAATCATTAAAAAGACAGACTAGAATTTTCCAAACTACATGTTGACAAGCCACAAAGCTTCTGGGAGAATTTCCTATGGATAGATGAGACAAAAATTGAAGTTTTTGGCAAGGCACATCAGCTCTATGTTCACAGACAGAAAAATGAAACATATCAAGAAAAGAACACTGTACCTACTGTGAAACATGGAGGAGGCTTTGTTATGTTCTGGGGCTACTTTGCTGTATTTGGCACAGGGTGTCTTGAATCTGTGCAGGGTACAATGAAATCTTAAGACTATCAAGGGATTCTAGAGAGAAATTTGCTGCCCAGTGTCAGAAAGCTTGGTCTCAGTTGCAGGTCATGGGTCTTGCAACAGGATAATGACCCAAAACACACAGCTGAAAACACCCAAAAATGGCTAAGAGGAAAACATTGGATTATTCTGAAGTGGCCTTCTATAAGCCCTGACCTAAATCCTATTGAGCATCTTTGGAAAGAGCTGAAACATGCTGTCTGGAAAAGACAATCTTCAAACACGAGACAACTGGAGCAGTTTGCTCATGAGGAGTGGGCCAAAATACCATTCGAGAGGTGCAGAAGTTTCATTTACAGTTACAGGAATCATTTGATTGCAGTGATTGCCTCAAAAGGTTGTTCAACAAAATATTAAGTTAAGAGTACAATCATTTCTGTCCAGGCCTGTTTCATAAGTTTAATCTTTTTTTTAATTCTGTGGAAGCAGGGTTGAAAAGCAATGACTGACTTTCATTTGTTCATTTTCAAAGATTTCTAATTTATTATTACTTTTGTCAGAATCAAGTTATTTCTGTGACCATTGTGGGTTTTTCTTTCATTAAATGAGGGGTATCAACAATTTTGACCACATGTGTATATATACAGTACAGACCAAAAGTTTTTTTCTGCATTTTCATGACTTTGAAAATTGTACATTCACACTAAAGGCATCAAAACTATGAATTAACACATGTGGAATTATATAAAAAGTGTGAAACAACAGAAAATATGTCTTATATTCTAGGTTCTTCAAAGTAGCCACCTTTTGCTTTGATGACTGCTTTGCACACTCTTGGCATTCTCTTGATGAGCTTCAATAGGTAGTCACCGGAAATAGTTTTCACTTCACAGGTGTGCCCTGTCAGGTTTAATAAGTAGGATTTCTTGCCTTATAAATGGGGTTGGGACCATCAGTTGTGTTGTGCAGAAGTCAGATGGATACACAGCTGATAGTCCTACTGAATAGACTGTTAGAATTTGTATTATGGCAAAAAAAAAGCAGCTAAGTAAAGAAAAACGAGTGGCCATCATTACTTTAAGAAATGAAGGTCAGTCAGTCCGAAAAATTGGGCAAACTTTGAAAGTGTCCCCAAGTGCAGTTGCAAAAGCCATCAAGCGCTACAAAGAAACTGGCTCACATGAGGACCGCCCCAGGAAAGGAAGACCAAGAGTCACCTCTGCTTCTGAGGATAAGTTTATCTGAGTCACCGGCCTCAGAAATCGCAGGTTAACAGCAGCTCAGATTAGAGACCAGGTCAATGCCACACAGAGTTCTAGCAGCAGACACATCTCTGTTAAGAGGAGACTTTGTGCAACTGGCCTTCATGGTAAAATAGCTGCTAGGAAACCACTGCTAAGGACAGGCAACAAGCAGAACAGACAAGTTTGAGCTAAAGAACACAAGGAATGGACATTAGACCAGTGGAAATCTGTGCTTTGGTCTGATGAGTCCAAATTTGAGATCTTTGGTTCCAACCACCATGTCTTTGTGCGACGTAGAAAAGGTGAACGGATGGACTGTACATGCCTGGTTCCCACCATGAAGCATGGAGGAGGAGGTGTGATGGTGTGGGGGTGCTTTGCTGGTGACACTGTTGGGGATTTATTCAAAACTGAAGGCATACTGAACTAGCATGGCTACCATAGCATCTTGCAGCGGCATGCTGTTTCATCCGGTTTGCGTTTAGTTGGACCATCATTTATTTTTCAACAGGACAATGTCCCCAAACACACCTCCAGGCTGTGTAAGGGCTATTTAACCAAGAAGGAGAGTGATGGGGTGCTACGCCAGATGACCTGGCCTATACAGTCACCAGACCTGAACCCAATCGAGATGGTTTGGGGTGAGCTGGACCGCAGAGTGAAGGCAAAAGGGCCAACAAGTGCTAAGCATCTCTGGGAACTCCTTCAAGATTGTTGGAAGACCATTTCCGGTAACTACCTCTTGAAGCTCATCAAGAGAATGCCAAGAGTGTGCAAAGTAGTCATCAAAGCAAAAGGTGGCTACTTTGAAGAACCTAGAATATAAGACATTTTCAGTTGTTTCACACTTTTTTGTTAAGTATATAATTCCACATGTGTTAATTCATAGTTTTGATGCCTTCAGTGTGAATGCACAATTTTCATAGTCATGCAAATACAGAAAAATCTTTAAATGAGAAGATGTGTCCAAACTTTAGGTCTGTACTGTATATATATATATATCTATATATTAGATATATGCAGTGGTGTGAAAAAGTCTTTACCCCCTTCCTGATTTCCTATAATTTTGCATGTTTGTCACACTTAAATGTTTCAGATCACAAATCAAATTTAAATATCAGACACAGAAAACACAAGTCAACGCAAAATGCAGTTTTTAAATAAAGTTCTTTATTGTTAAGGGGAAAATAAATCCAAAACTACAGGGCCCTGTGTGAAAAAGTGATTACCCCCCCACTTAAAACATAAATTAACTGTGGTTTATCAATTTCCCTAGCTAAACACAGACCTGATTACTGCCACACCTGTTCTTAATCAGGAAATCAATTAAATAGAACATGCCTGACAAAGTGAAGTAGACCAGAAGATCCTCAAAAGCTAGACATCATGCTGCGATCAAAAGAAACACCACTGTTTATGTATGTACATATTACTTTAGTTCCATGGCTCATCAGTGTCTTCTAGCACTTTAAGACTAGAATTTTTTTGTTTTAAGTCTCCTTTCTGCATATATTTATGTAAAATAACATTTTTTATCATTAAATTTTTTATCGCTTTTACAGATGTGTATACATATTTAATTTTTTTTAAAATAATTTGTCGTACCCCAAGAGATCATGGGAACTTTTTTTTTAAAACACCCCACTGCTGTGCAAGCTACTGCTGTGCACTAGCAGAGCTGATCTAGGCCTGCTATTATACAGCAACTCTGCTATGTTGGCTGGAGACCCGACAATCAAGTGATCCCCAGGCCCCATATAAGCATTGTCAACGTTGATTCTTCCATTTTCAGCATTACACTAGCTGAGCACTATGTAGCTGGCAAAGGAGAAGACAGAAGCAGTAATAAACCACTTGTCTTTTAACCAAGTTCAGTCATCTGGAGACTGGATCTGTTCCTGCTAATTTGCAGGAGCTTTAACCCTGCTGCATAAATTTGCAATAGTTAATAGTTAAAGCTCAGAACCAAACTCTGTAAATTTACAGTGATTAGTTGTTATCTGTTAGGTAGGTAGAAAATGTAAAGGAGTTAAAGCTATGTGTTATCTCTTGTACTCAAGGATTGTATCGTGAGGAAATTGTAGATGTAAAGTATAAATTTGTTTTCATTCTTGGTCTACTATTTACTAATTCACTGGTTTAAATCTCTTTGTCATAAATCACCTAAAGCAGTTCTGCATTATGCATGAACTGGTGTTTACATTTCATCTGAAGTATTTCCTATAACCTTTAATGCATATGATAGATTTAAACATAGTGTTTCCTTCATATAATACATTCGATTCTATGAAATTCATGATCTTATTGTGTTATCCAGTTATGAACAATAATCATTTAAACTAAAGCTTTCCACAACAACAAATGACTTTTAAACTTTGCAATTGTAGTACTTTTGAGACCATTATTTAAGAATACTGTTGCATATCCCATTGAGTGCCAGTGTGAACTTGTCAGAGGTTTTCAGTTGATGATTTCTATTCCTACTTTCTAATGCTGCTTCTCTGTATTTGGCATTTTCTCAAGATTTTCAAAACTGTTTCCCTTGACACATATTTTGGCAGATTTTGTGACTGATGTACTGACTATATGGCTTGTTTGGAACTGTGTCAGTTGCCTCATGTTGCTTTGAAAATACACATATCAAATAGTTCATTGTTAGCCCATTTTACAGCAAGCAAATATATTTAGCATAGTGTGTATAGTGTCAAAGTTATTTTGTTCCTTATTATTTTATACCTCCTCAACAAATTTATATCTCCTTTGTTACTTTTTTTTAGAGGGAGGAGGGGGAAGCATTTCGGGTGACTTACTAAGATAAGTTAATTCCATCAATTTGTGCCAAAAATTAGGGTACATGCCTTCTGCAATGTTGGTATCTTAACCTCTTTACCACAAAGATGGTTTGCACGTTAATGACCAGGCCAATTTTCACAATTCTGACCAATGTCAATTTATGAGGTAATAACTCTGGAACCCTTCAACGGATCCAACTGATTCTGAGATTAATTTTTCATGACATATTGTACTTCATGATAGTGGTAACATTTCTTTGATGTGACTTGCGTTACTTTGTAAAATATTTGGAAATTTAGTGAAAATTTTGAAAATGCTTCAATTTTCAAATTTTTAATTTTATGGCCTTAAATTAAAGAGATACAGTACAGACCAAAAGTTTGGACACACCTTCTCATTTAAAGATTTTTCGGCATTTTCATGACTATGAAAATTGTACATTCATACTGAAGGCATCAAAAGTATGAATTAACACACGTGGAATTATATATTTAACAAAAAAATGTGAAACAAATGAAAATACGTCTTATATTCTAGGTTCTTCAAAGTAGCCACCTTTTGCTTTGATGACTGCTTTGCACACTCTTGGCATTCTCTTGACAAGCTTCAAGAGTTAGTCACCAGAAATGGTTTTCACTTCACAGGTGTGCCCTGACAGGTTTAATAAGTGGGAATTCTTGCCTTATAAATGGGGTTGGGACCATCAGTTGTGTTGTGCAGAAGTCAGGTGGATACAAAGCTGATAGTCCTGCTGAATAGACTGTAATAATTTGTATTATGGCAAGAAAAAAGCAGCTAAGTAAAGAAAAACGAGTGGCCATCATTACTTTAAGAAATGAAGGTCAGTCAGTCCGAAAAATTGGGCAAACTTTGAAAGTGTCCCCAAGTGCAGTTGCAAAAACCATCAAGCGCTACAAAGAAATTGGCTCACATGAGGACCGCCCCAGGAAAAGAAGACCAAGAGTCACCTCTGCTTCTGAGGATAAGTTTATCCAAGTCATCAGCCTCAGAAATCACAGGTTAACAGCAGCTCAGATTAGAGACCACGTCAATGCCACACAGAGTTCTAGCAGCAGACACATCTCTACAACAACTGTTAAGAGGAGACTTTGTGCAGCAGGCCTTCATGGTAAAATAGCTGCTAGGAAACCACTGCTAAGGACAGGCAACAAGCAGAAGAGACTTGTTTGGGCTAAAGAACACAAGGAAAGGACATTAGACCAGTGGAAATCTGTGCTTTGGTCTGATGAGTCCAAATTTGAGATCTTTGGTTCCAACCACCGTGTCTTTGTGCGAAGCAGAAAAGGTGAACGGATGGACTCTACATGCCTGGTTCCCACCGTGAAGCATGGAGGAGGAGGTGTGATGGTGTGGGGGTGCAAGGCTGGTGACCCTGTTGGGGATTTATTCAAAATTGAAGGCATACTGTACCAGCATGGCTACCACAGCATCTCGCTGTAGTATGCTATTTCATCCGGTTTGCATTTAGTTGGACCATCATTTATTTTTCAACAGGACTATGACCCCAAACACACCTCCAGGTGGTGTAAGGGCTATTTGACCAAGAAGGAGAGTGATGGGGTGCTACGCCAGGTGACCTTGTCTCCACAGTCACCAGACCTGAACCCAATCGAGATGGTTTGGTGTGAGCTGGACCGCAGAGTGAAGGCGAAAGGGCCAACAAGTGCTAAGTATCTCTGGGAACTCCTTCAAGATTGTTGGAAGATCATTTACGGTCACAACCTCTTAAAGCTCATCAAGAGAATGCCAAGAGTGTGCAAAGCAGTCATCAAAGCAAGAGGTGGCTACTTTGAAGAACCTAGAATATAAGACATATTTTCAGTTTGTTTACACTTTTTTGTTAAGCATATAATTCCACATGTGTTAATTCATAGTTTTGATGCCTTCAGTGTGAATGTACAATTTTCAAAGTCATGAAAATACATAAAAATCATTAAATGAGAAGGTGTGTCCAAACTTTTGATCTGTACTGTATTTCACATAAAAGAGTTAATAAATAACATTTCCCATATGTCTACGTTACATCAGCACAATTTTGGAACCAACATTTTTTTTTGTTAGGAAGTTATAAGGGTTAAAAGATGACCAGCGATTTCTCATTTTTCCAACAAAATTTACAAAACCATTTTTTTAGGGACCACATCACATTTGAAGTGACTTTGAGGGGCCTTTATGACAGAAAATATCCAAAAGCGACACGAATCTAAAAACTTCACCTCTCAAGGTGCTCAAAACCACATTCAAGAATTGCATTAACCCTTCAGACGCTTCACAGAAATTTTTGGAATGTGGAAGAAAACAATGAACACTTAATATTTTTCACAAAAATGATACTTTAGACTGAATTTTTTTTATTTTTGCAAGGGTAAGAAGAAAAAATGGACCACAAAATTTGTTGTGCAATTTCTCCTGAGAACACTGATACCCATTATGTGGGGGAAAATCACTTTTTGGGCACATTGCAGGGCTCGGAAGAAAAGGAGCACAATTTGACTTTTTGAATGTAAAATTTGCTTCAATAATTAGCTGATGCCATGTCGCATTTGGAGAGCCCCTGATGCACCTAAAGAGTGGAAATCCCCAACAAGTGACACCATTTTGGAAACTAGACTCCTCTGGGAACTTATCTAGATGTGTGGTGAGCATCTTGAACTTCCAGATGCTTCACAGAAGTTTATAACATTGAGCCATAAAAATTATGTACAATACATGTAGTACCATGTTAGCCAGAAAAGTTTTAATACTAAAAGGTCATTTCAAGGATGACAGAGAGAGAAAAATTTTGGAATTCAAATTGATAAGAATGTTGAATTCCTTGACAACAGGACTCAATCTAACACCTGGATTTATGACTCACTACATGGATTCAATTCACAACTCCACCAGATGGTCTGCAGATAATTAAACATTCCCACAGACTTTCCATTTGCAACTAAAACCCCTAAATTTGATCTCTTTGACTTATCACTAGGAGGCATCACCCCTTACTCCTCATGAACATCTCCAGAATCTGACATTTTCTCACCTTTGAAACTGCTAAAACTCTTACTATCGCTCTTATTCACTCTCGTCTGAACTATTGCAACTCTCTTCTGATCGGTCTCCCTCTTACCAAACTTTCTCCTCTCTAATCCGTCCTGAATGCGGCAGCCAAGGTCATATTTCTGTCTAGCCGCTTCATCGATGCCTCCATCTTGTACCAGTCATTACACCGGTTACCCATTCACTACAGAGTGCAATATAAACTCATCGCTCTCACCCACAAAGCTCTCCACAGTTCTGCACCGCCTTATATCTCCTCTCTCTTCTCTGTCTATCGCCCTACACATGCCCTCCATTCTACAAATGACCTAAGAATAACATCCCCTATAACCGAACCTCACACCTCCGTCTCCAAGACTTCTCTCGTGCTGCGCCAGTTCTCTGCAATGTCCTACCCCAGAGGATCCAACTGATGCCTAGCCACCAAGTCTTCAAGAGTGCCTTAAAAACCAATCTCTTTAAACAAGCCTACCACCTCAACTCAGTAAACTATCTTTCCCCTGTTCCCTCCTTCTAAATATTATTCAGAATCTGTTCTCTACTATTCATTTGTCTCCACACCCTCCATGCACACGATAACTACACTCTATACTTGATTATTGCACTTAAACATACAGGCTGATGACCGGATCATGCAACCTTATATGAAAATCCCTATTTATTATAATTGCTAGACCTGAAATAATAAGCACTTTTCAACTATTGTGTCCTCCCATTTACTTGTAGATTGTAAGCTTGCGAGCAGGGACTTCACTCCTAATGTAACTGTTTAAACTGTCTTACTTTGTATTGAATTTATTGTCTGTACATGTCCCCACTTAATTGTAAAGTGCTGCGGAATATGTAGGCACTATATAAATAAAAATTATTATTTATTATTATTATGAACAAATGTCTTGCTGTAACATCTCTTAAATGTTGTGTCTTTTGTCGTATCAATTTGTAATATTGCCTGAAAAAGGAGCCTCTGCACTCTGAAAGCTTGTATATATATTTTTTTTCTGGTTAGCCAATAAAGGTATCACTCCGAGAATACTTTTGTAATTTTTGGGCATAAAAGTATTTAAGGCCGTAAAAATGAAATTTTCACATTTTTCCCACAAAAATGTTTTCAGCCCCCAATTTTGCATTTTCAGAAGGGTAAGAGGAGAAATTGCACCATTATATTTGTGGTGAAGTTTCTCCTGAGTAAGACGATACCCCATATGTGGGGAAAAATGATTGGACGCACGGCAGGGTTCGAAAGGAAAGAAGCGCCATTTTACTTTTTGAATGTAAAATTTGCTTGAATAATTAATGGATGCAATGTTGTGTTTGGGGAGCCTCTGATGTGCCTAAACAGTGGAAACCACCCATAAGTGACCACATTTTGGAAACTAGACCCCTCAAGGAACTTATCTAGATATGGGGTGAGCACCCTGAAACTCCTGGTGCTTCACAAAAGTAGTAAAGCAGTAAAGTAATTTAACGTAGAGCCGTGAAAATAAAACAATCAAACTTTTTCCACAAATATGATCTTTTAGCCCCAATTTTTTTATTTTCACAAGGGTTAGAGGAGAAATGGACCCAAAAAACTGTTGTGTAATTTCTCCTGAATACGCCAATACCCTATATGTGGGGAAAAAACACTGTTTGGGTGCAAGGCAGGGTTCAGAAGGGTAGGAGCATTGTGTGACTTTTTGAACGAAAAATTGTCTGGAATCGAGAGCAGATACCATGTCGCGTGTGCAGAGCCCCTGATGTGAACATTTTGAACCCAGAGGTACGACATAGAATTTGATAACATTAGGTCATCATATTGAATATGTTGTCATTAGTCTTGAGTGCAAGTGCTTGCTACTTGAGTTTGCATCTGGTACTCAGGTATGCACCAAATATCGCGGGTGATTGAGTGACATGCTTGAGTCCACGCCCAGCATGTTTTACTGCTGTTAGATACCCAAAAGCAAAAAAAGGGGATTGCTTGTGTATGGCAAGCAATCCCCTCATGTTTCTTTTGGCTGTATAATAGTCATGAAACATGTGGGGCGGGGACTCGAGCATGTCACTCGAGCATCCGCGATACTCGGTGCATACCCGAGCACCCGATGCAAACTCAAGTAGCAAGCACTTGCGCTCATCACTAGTCGCTATATCTTTATCATTTTTTTTCTTTACTTTTGAAAAAATCCCAAACCCAACCCTAACACAACCTTAATCCTAACCCTAACACAACCCTAACTCCAACACAACTCTAATCCTAACCCTAACACAAGCCTAACCCTAATCCTAACCATTAGGTTGTGTGCCCATGATGCGTTTTTTAAGCGTTTCCGCAGCGGCAATTCCGCTGCAGAAACGCTTAAAAAATGCTTGGTAGAAGGTCTGCCATGTTACCCAATGATAATCCGCATGTGCTGTGCACATGCTGTGGAAATTTCCACTTCGGATTATCATTGTTGAAAAAAACGCAGCACTACCAATTATTTTGTGGAAGTGCTGCGTTTTTGCCGCCATTAACTTGCATTGGAAAGCATGGAATCCGCATCACTGGATCTGTAGATGCGCTTTCCATGCGCTTCAATGTGCGGATGGTATCCGGGTTTGAAGAAGAGGAGACGCTCCTCCGGACCCGGGTACCATAGAACCTGTAAAAAAAAGAATAAAATAAAAAATAAATATTATACTTACCTTCTGATGGCCCCCGGTGCCTTTGTCTTGGCTTGCCAGTAGTTCCCGGTGGACTCAAGGACCTGCCATGACGTCATTTAGTCATGTGACGGGTCACGCGACCGCTGACGTCGGCAGGTCCTTCAGTGTACCGCGAGCTGCCGGCAAGCCAAGATGCATCGAATAAAGACACCGGGGGCCATCAGAAGGTAAGTATGATATTTATTTTTTATTTTTTAACATTGTTTCGGTCACACTATATAATATGGTTTTATATAGTGTGACCAAGTTGTCAAGCACTTTCCAAGTGATGCTAAAATCGCTTGGAAAGCGCTTGACAACCTGCATGAGGAAATGCATGTGAAGAGCGCTTCACTTCCGCTTGTCCCTGGCAGGAAAAATGCATGTACAATCCGCATGAGTTTTTTCTGCAAGGGAGATGCAGAAACGCTCAGGAAAAAATCTGGAGCATTTCCGCATTGTGGGCACATAGCCTAACCCTAACACAAACCTAACCCTAATCCTAACCCTAACCCTAAAACAATCCTAACCCTAACACAACCCTAACCCTAATCCTAACCCTAAAACAATCCTAACCCTAACACAACCCAAACCCTAACACAACCCTTACCCTAATCATAACCCTAACACAAGGCAGCTTTATTCTTCAGGTCAGTACGTCTAGAGCAATGCTACATTTATATAATTTTTTATGTTTTGGTACTTTTACATAATAAAAACTATTTTATAAAAAAAAAAAAAATTTTGTCATCACTTCATTCTCAGAGCTAAAACTTTTTTATTTTTTGGAGCTGTATGGCAACTTGTTTTTTTTGTGGGATAAGATGTTGTTTTCAGCTGTACAATTTTTATTTATATTCGACTTTATGATTGCATTTTATTCCACTTTTTGTTCGGTGGCATTATGATAAAGCACAGTTTTTTGCTTTGTTTTTTATTTCTTTTTTTTACCGTGTTTGCTAAAGGAGTTAACTAGTGGGAAAGTTTTATAGGTTAGGTTGTTCCGGATGCGGCTATACCAAATATGTGTACATTTATTTATTTATTTTTTTCATAATAATATTTATTTATGGGTACAATATATTTATGTATGAGTATATACAGTGGGTACGGAAAGTATTCAGACCCCTTTAACTTTTTCACTCTTTGTTTCATTGCAGCCATTTGGTAAGTTCTAAAAAGTTTATTTTTTTCTCATTAAATTACACTCTGTACCCCATCTTGACTGAAAAAAAACAGACAGGTAGAATTTTTTTCAAATTTATTAACAAAGAAAAACTGAAATATCACATGGTCATAAGTATTCAGACCCTTTGCTCAGTATTGAGCAGAAGCACGCTTTTGAGCTAGTACAGCAATGAGTCTTCATGGGAATGATGCAACAAGTTTTTCACACCGGGATTTGGGGATCCTCTGCCATTATTTCTTGCAGATCCTCTCCAGTTCCGTCAGGTTGGATGGTGAACATTGGTGGACAGCCATTTTCAGATCTCTCCAGAGATGGTCAATTGGGTTTAGGTCAGGGCTCTGGCTGGCCAGTCAAGAATGGTCACAGATTTGTTCTGAAGCCACTCCTTTGTTATTTTAGCTGTGTGCTTAGGGTGATTGTCTTGTTGGAAGGTGAACCTTCGGCCAAGTCTGAGGTCCAGAGCACTCTGGAAAAGGTTTTCATCCAGGATATCTCTGTTCTTGGCTGCATTCATGCTTCCTTCAATTGCAACCAGTCATCCTGTCCCTGCAACTGGAAAACAACCCCATAGCATGATGCTGCCACCACCATGTTTCACTGTTGGGATTGTATAGGGCAGGTGATGAGCAGTGCCTGGTTTTCTCCACACAGACAACTTAGAATTATCACCAAAAAGTTCTATCTTCGTTTCATCAGACCAGAGAATCTTATTTCTCATAGTCTGAGAGTCCTTCATGTGTTTTTGAGCAAACTCTATGCGGGGCTTTCATATGTCTTGCACTGATGAGAGGCTTCCATCGGGCCACTCTGCCATAAAGACCCGACTGGTGGAGGGCTGCTGTGATAGTTGACTTTGTGGAACTTTCTCCCATCTCCCTACTGCATCTCTGGAGCTCAGCCACAGTGATCTTGGGGTTCTTCTTTACCTCTCTCACCAAGGCTCTTCTCCCACGATTGCTCAGTTTGGCTGGAAGACTTCTGGTGGTCCCAAACTTCTTCCATTTAAGGATTATGGAGGCCACTGTGCACTTAGGAATATTGAGTACTCCAGAAATTATTTTGTAACCTTGGCCAGATCTGTGCCTTGTCACAATTCTGTCTCTGAGCTCCTTGGGCAGTTCATTTCAGCTCATGATTCTTATTTGGTCTGACATGCACTGTTAGCTGGGAGGTCTTATATAGACAGGTGTGTGCCTTTCCAAATCAAGTCCTATCAGTTTAATTAAACAGCTGGACTCCAATGAAGGAGTAGAACCATACTTATGACTATGTGATATTTCAGTTTTTGTTTTTTAATAAATTTGCAAAAATTTCTACATTTCTGTTTTTTTTCAGTCAAGATGAGGTGCAGAGTGTACTTTAATGAGAAAAAAATGAACTTTTTTGAATTTACCTAATGGCTGCAATGAAACAAAGAGTGAAAAATTTAAAGGGGTCTGAATACTTTCCGTACCCACTGTGTATGTGTGTGTGTGTGTATATATATATATATACAGTGCTGGCCAAAAGCATTGGCACCCCTGCAATTCTGTCAGATAATACTCAGTTTTTTCCTGAAAATAATTGCAATCACAAATTCTTTGGTATCATTCTCTTCATTTAATTTGTCTTCAATGAAAAAAACACAAAAAGAATTGTCCTAAAGCCAAATTGGATATAATTCCACACCAAACCTAAAAAAGGGGGTGGACCAAAGTATTGGCACCCTTTGAAAAATCATGTGATGCTTCTCTAATTCGTGTAATTAACAGCACCTGTAACTTACCTGTGGCACCTAACAGGTGTTGGCAATAACTAAATCACACTTGCAGCCAGTTAACATGGATTAAAGTTGACTCAACCTCTGTCCTGTGTACTTGTGTGAACCACATTGAGCATGGAGTAAAGAAAGAAGACCAAAGAACTGTCTGAGGACTTGAGAAACCAAATTGTGAGGAAGCATGAGCAATCTCAAGGCTACAAGTCCATCTCCAAAGACCTGAATGTTCCTGTGTCTTCCGTGCGCAGTGTCATCAAGAAGTTTAAAGCCCATGAAACTGTGGCTAACCTCCCTAGATGTGGACGGAAAAGAAAAATTGACGAGAGATTTCAACGCAAGATTGTGTGGATGGTGGATAAAGAACCTCGACTAACATTAAAACAAGTTCAAGCTGCCCTGCAGTCCGAGGGTACAACAATGTCAACCCGTACTATCCGTCGACATCTGAATGAAAAGGGACTGTATGGTAGGATACCCAGGAAGACCCCACTTCTTACCCCGAGACATAAAAAAACCAGGCTGGAGTTTGCCAAAACTTACCTGAGAAAGCCTAAAACGTTTTGGAAGAATGTTCTCTGGTCAGATGAGACAAAAGTAGGGCTTTTTGGGAAAAAGCATCAACATATAGTGTGCAGGAAAAAAAAGAGGCATTCAAAGAAAAGAACACTGTCCCTACAGTCAAACATGGTGTAGGTTCCCTGATGTTTTGGGGTTGCTTTGCTGCCTCTGGCACTGGACTGCTTGACCGTGTGCATGACATTATGAAGTCTGAAGACTACCAACAAATTTTGCAGCATAATGTAGGGCCCAGTGTGAGAAAGCTGGGTATCCCTCAGAGGTAATGGGTCTTCCAGCAGGACAATGACCCAAAACACACTTCCAAAAGCACTATAAACTGGTTTTAGAGAAAGCACTGGAGACTTCTAAGGTGGCCAGCGATGAGTCCAGACCTAAATCCCATAGAACACCTGTGGAGAGATCTCAAAATGGCAGTTTGGAGAAGGCATCCTTCAAATATCAGGGACCTGGAGCAGTTTGCCAAAGAAGAATGGTCTACAATTCCAGCAGAGCATTGTAAGAAACTCATTGATGGTTACCGGAAGCGGTTGCTCGCAGTTATTTTGGCTAAAGGTTTTGCAACCAAGTATTAGGGTGCCAATACTTTTTTCTGGCCCTTTTTTGGAGTTTTGTGTGAAATGATCAATGATTTGATTTTGCTTCATTCTCTTTTGTGTTTTTTCCTTGCAAGCAAATTAAATGAAGAGAATAATACCAAAGAATTTGTGGTTGCAATCATTTTCAGGAAGAAACTGAGTATTATCTGACAGAATTGCAGGGGTGCCAATACTTTTGCCCAGCACTGTACATATATATATATATATATATATATACATATATATATGTACAGTACAGACCAAAAGTTTGGACACACCTTCTCATTTGAAGATTTTACTGTATTTTCATGACGATGAAAATTGTACATTCACACTGAAGACATCAAAACTATGAAATAACACATGTGGAATTATATACTTAACAAAAAAGTGTGAAACAACTGAAAATATGTCTTATATTCTAGGTTCTTCAAAGTAGCCACCTTTTGCTTTGATGACTGCTTTGCATACTCTTGGCATTCTCTTGATGAGCTTCAAGAGGTAGTCACTGGAAATGATTTTCACTTCACAGATGTCCCCTGTCAGGTTTAGTAAGTGGGATTTCTTGCCTTGTAAATGCGGTTGGGACCATCAGTTGTGTTGTGCAGAAGTCAGGTGGAGACACAGCTGATAGTCCTATTGAATAGACTGTAAGAATTTGTATTATGGCAAGAAAAAAGCAGCTAAGTAAAGAAAAACGAGTGGCCATCATTACTTTAAGAAATGAAGGTCAGTCAGTGCGAAAAATTGGGAAAACTTTGAAAGTGTCCCCAAGTGCAGTTGCAATAACCATCAAGCGCTACAAAGAAACTGGCTCACATGAGGACCGCCCCAGGAAAGGAAGACCAAGAGTCACCTCTGCTTCTGAGGATAAGTTTATCTGAGTCACCAGCCTCAGAAATCTCAGGTTAACAGCAGCTCAGATTAGAGACCAGGTCAATGCCATACAGAGTTCTAGCAGCAGACACATCTCTACAACAACTGTTAAGAGGAGACTTTGTACAGCAGGCCTTCATGGTAAAATAGCTGCTAGGAAACCACTGCTAAGGACAGGCAACAAGCAGAAGAGACTTGTTTGGGCTAAAGAACACAAGGAATGGACATTAGACCAGTGGAAAGGTGAACGGATGGACTCTACATGCCTGGTTCCCACCATGAAGCATGGAGGAGGAGGTGTGATGGTGTGGGGGTGCTTTGTTGGTGACACTCTTGGGGATTTATTCAAAATTGAAGGCATACTGAACCAGCATGGCTACCACAGCGTCTTGCAGCGGCATGCTATTCCATTCGGTTTGCGTTTAGTTGGACCATCATTTATTTTTCAACAGGACAATGACCCCAAACACAGATCCAGGCTGTGTAAGGGCTATTTGACCAAGAAGGAGGGTGATGGGGTGCTACGCCAGATGACCTGGCTTCCGCATTCACCAGGCCTGTACCCATTCGAGATGATTTGGGGTGAGCTGGACCGCAGAGTGAAGGCAAAAGGGCCAACAAGTGCTAAGCATCTCTGGGATCTCCTTCAAGATTGTTGGAAGACTATTTCCGGTGAGTACCTCTTGAAGCTCATCAAGAGAATGCCAAGAGTGTGCAAAGCAGTCATCAAAGCAAAAGGTGGCTACTTTGAAGAACCTAGAATATAAGACATATTTTCAGTTGTTCCACACTTTTTTGTTAAGTATATAATTCCACATGTGTTAATTCATAGTTTTGATGCCTTCAGTGTGAATGTACAATTTTCAAAGTCATGACAATACAGAAAAATCTTTAAATGAGAAGGTGTGTCCAAACTTTTGGTCTGTACTGTATATTATTTTAAAAAAATATATTTTTACAACTTTGTTTTACTTTATTTTTACTTTCTCACATAGTCCCACTATAGGACTTTCACTTTCTGCAGTCTGATCGCAGTTATAATGTATATCAGTGCAGGATCACTGCTATACATTATAACCTGTCAGCCCTGCAGACACAAGTTACTTTGATCATGCACTGCCCCGGGAGTGGTGTAAGAATCACCCGTCACCCAGCAGCGATCGCGCCTGCACAGTTTGTGTGCAGGCACAATCGCCATATCGCAATAGTATGTACCTGGTCAATAAGTACCAGGGCACATGGAAGTACTATTACTGACAATGTCAAAAAGGGGTTAAAACTTTTTCCTGCCTCACTTCATAAGTGAGAATGGCTTTGCAAGAAAACTGGCATGATTTTTACTTTAAATGGGCATGGTCTAAAATGTGACAGTATGTGCCAAAATTTTGATGTAAAAAATTTCCATCAACAGAGCTAACAAATAGGTAGTATAAAGTTGAATAACAGTGTCTATGTGGCCCTCGGTGGCAGAGTGTTGCTCACTTTAGGTTTGACAAATGGATGCAGCCATACTTAGGTGTAATTTCCCATCTTCATTTACAGGGAGACAATAAGCTTACTGGTTACAAAAGCAAAACTTAAGCTAGAACAGAGGTAGACAATTAGGTGTGGATAAGGATGGACTGACACTTTTGACAAGCAACTGATATTTTCCGACTCTTTGCTGACACTTAAAACTATATGCTCCCAATCTTTTTGGCAGATCCTCCCACACTCCAGCACAAGTCATTCTCAATGCAGCCTAGCACACACTTAGTGTTTGTTACAGCTATTTCCTTGTTTACCCCTCATGGCAGCAATGTTCATTGCTATTTGTGCACTCCTTTGACCCATTCATACAATTACAGTGTATCAGTCCAGCACACATAGTGTATCACTCCTCTCCCAAACTCTGGTGTGGTGATGCTTTTTACACAGAGTTGTCAGATTTACATCTCATTCTGGTGTGACTGTTCACCTGTTGGTGGCTAATTTTTGCCTATCAGAAGTGTTGAGCGAGTATGTTCTGTTAACCCTTTCGCCGAGTACGCTCGGGCCAAGCACCGAGTATTTATAGCTGCTCGTTGATATGCTTGAATCACTCCCGTGTGCATGATTTGCGACTGTTTGACAGTTTTATTACATGAGAGGAATGCCTATTTCTTACACATTCTTCACATGTAATAAAGCTGCCAAACAGTTGCAAATCATGCACACGGGAGTGATTCAAGCATATCACCGAGCAGCTGCAAATACTCGGAGCTGGGCCCGAGCATACTCGGACAGAACATACTCGCTCAACACTACCTATCAGCAATTCACTCTTCACTCACAGGAATAAGCCTTCTCTGCTCTGCCCAGTGGTGGCAATCCTCATCCTTTTTTTTATAAATGGTAGTACTCTCATGTGATTAGGCTGGTCTATTTCACCCAACTATGTGCACCTGTAAAGCAAATGATAGATACCTCACTTTTAGCTAAATATCGAGCAGTCATTGTTCTGTTGTTGCACAGCTCTCCCACTACTACCAGTGTGCTCCTTTACACATGTCTGACCTCTATTGGTGGAAAAGAAGTATCTTTAAAGCTTTCTGCCAATGTACCAGAGTGTATTGATGCACTTAAAGAGCTGACCACAAGCTCACCCAATCATAGGAAAAGCAAAGCAGTGCATTAATATTAAAGGACCTTGTACAAAAACATTTCCAATGAGTTGCACCACAGACTCAGCAACCACTACCCACTGAAACTTAAGCCAGGGATTTTCTTCATCATAAGACATTTGCTCTGATGTCACCATTCGCTCTCATCACTTATTCAGCATTTCAATTTACTTTGTGCAAAATTGTGTACCACCCTGAAAAGGCACAGAAATGCCTAGCATTAGTGCATTACTGGTAGTAATTAGCATATATGGCATCACATGGCATGGCATAGAATCGAATAAGGATATTTTCATAATAAATAGATATTTTGAGTAACCACGTGGCAGCTCCACTGAAACAGGGTGAACAGTAATCTATGGCAGCCAACAAAAGATATCTCAGTCCTGAACAGTTCATAAAAAAATGATGGGGTTAAGGTGGCATCAGTCCTTACTGTTTGTAAGAGTGTGGTGGACTCATTTTCAAACTATTTACAACAATATTAAGGATGCTTGTTCTTTGGATCTGTAATGTTGCATACATTAATATAAAATGGTGGGGTCAAATTTTGAATCAAGAGAGCTCTATCTGTTGGCACATGGAATGCCTGTGAATCTATAAAATGAGTGCATTGTTACTTTGTGTGCCGCCATTTAAGCCCTATACATGGCAGCATTGTCAGGTAATCAACCCTTAAGGTACGAGTTCACGTCACATTTTTCATGTGTTTTTCCCCAAAACATAGTGTTTACTGTCCCAGCAAAGTGAATGAGATTTCTAAAATATCATGCCCATGATGCTTATTTTATCCTTAGATATTTGAAGCAGTTTCAAATCTGCAGCATATCAATTCTTTCAATGATTTTTCAATGTTTTTCACTTATTCTAATGACTTGGAAAAAAATGCATCAAAAATATATCAAAGAGGTACGCAAAGATAAGGCAAAAAAGTGACATTTTGTATGCAGTGTTTTTCCTGCCAAGATTCAATTTTTTGAAGCAGAAATTTCTGTAGCAAATACTAAATGTATGTATATACCCTTGGTTTGGTCAAAAAACAGAGTATGTCTTGCTGTTTTCTTGGATAAGTAAAATGTTATGATTTCGGAATTGCAGTTACAATATTATTTTGCCAATACAATATTGTAATACTGTAATCAATTAATAATGTAAAATAATTGAGGAAAGAGCTGGTTAATTGTGAAGAACAGGGCAATTATTCTGCATGGCACACACATAGTGTATGGCGAAATGTAAAATGCTATGCCAAAATCAGAAGGATATTTATAATGAATATGTTTTTTAATTTATAGCTTTGTCATATCACACTAATGGATTTACTGTTTTGGAAACCAGATGCCTCTTGTACGATGAATATACAGTAGTTCAGTTGAATTGCCCTTTCTTCAATCTGGAAATATGCCTGGTACAGATGGTTACCCTGTTGTGTTTTGGCATTTTTCCAAAATATTGTACATTATATCTGTGCCTTTTCAAAGGAAAAATTAAACAAATTAGAACAGGAGTTTAGTTTTGAAAATAAATCAAAACACACATGCAATGCATATGCAACATAACTTTGAGGGTATAACTTTTAAAACACGGTATAGTGTATTTTAAATATAATTTTAATTCAATACCTATCTTAATAGAAATTTTAATTTGGAATGATAAGTTTGGTTATGAGATTTTAACTTTACTTTCTAAATAGCAGCTGAATGAAAATGAATGAAAATCAGCAAATGCAAGGATACACCTTTAACACTTCAATTCATCTATTGTGTAGTGACTATAGTGGTCTTGGAAAAATCAAAAATAGGAAAAGTCAATGGGGTGGGAGTAAGGTAATGCATTAGATAATTAATACACCTTTCATTTCTTGCCATTTGCTACTTTTAGCTAATTTTGACCCTGCTGGAAAACGTCTTCAAGGGTATGTGGTATATCCCCACAGAATATTTTGAGGAGCATTGCAGAGCACGTCTGCTACGAAAAACAACTGAAAATTTGCACAAAAAATGCTGGAAAGACTCTTCCAATTCATTTCTATTGAAAAAAATACTTGCTGTTTATGACTACATTGCCACGATAAGTTTTTGGTGAGAAAATCTGCAACATCAAAAACTCACCAAAAGCTCACCTTGGGAACGTAGCCTGTATTGTTCATTCTTTTGATCATTTTTAATTAGCTTCAGTTTTTCAAAAATGCCAAGCTTTTAAAAGATGTGACCTGTCAATTCTTCTGGTGTTTTGTGACATGAAGCTACTCCATACTTTAAAAATAGAAATCAATATAAAGGTTAAAAAATGGCACAACTATGCCTAAGCATATTTTTAAGTGTTTAATAAGTATTTTTGAAAGCGTTTTAGCCTCATAAAACCCTAGTGTTTTATTCATTGCGTAAAGGATTTAAAATAATTGCATAATAATTGCTGTAAAATATGAACAAAATATGAACAAAATTTAAGAGAAATTTGTTGAGGGAACTTTTAAGAAAACATTTCACTATAATTTAAAAACTTCCAAAAAACTGTTCAGGGCAAAGAATGCTTAAAAATTAACAAATGCACTGCACGCCCAATTATTAGGCAAGTGAGTATTTTTACCATATCATTATTTTTATGCAGATTTTCCAACTCCAAGCTGTATAAACTTGAATTCTTATTGGATGAAGCAGATCAGGTGATGTGTATTTGTGTCATGAGGGAAGGTGTGGCCTAAATATTATGAAGATGTGCATAATAATAATAATAAGGCAGCTTGTTTTCTTCAGATAAAATGAGCGAAAAAGAGATTTAACGGACACTGAAAAGTTAAACATTGTAAAAAATCCTGTAGAGGGATACAGCACTGTTGGTGTTTGCTCAGAGAACCTTCAAAAGTTTAGTTGTAACTATTCAACAGGGTCACAACAAACATGTTGAGAAAAAGAACATGCACATTAGCAGCCAAAAATTTGAAATAATCAAATGCAAAGTGTCCAGGAACCAATTATCCTCAAGTGCTGTCATAATCCGAAACTGCAATCTCCGCAGATTGCCCTGAAGTACAAGGTGCTCAGTGCTCAGAGACTTCACCAGGGTTAGCAAGCCTGAAACCCGACCACCACTGAACAAGAAACATAATTTGAGATGACAAGACTGAGCTAAGAAATATCTGAAGACAGATTTTTCAAGGGTTTTATGGACTGATGAGATGAGAGTGACTCTTGATGGACCAGATGGATTGGTTTATAGCTGTGATAGACACACACCTCTACTTTGACTCACATGCCAGCATGGTGGAGGTGGGTTACTGCTATGGATTGGTATCATTAAGGGTTCACTCACACTGGCAAGTAGCCAGCATATAACTCGGACAAGTGGTATCTGATGTTTCATTGGATACCACTCTCTCCAATGTTATAATATGGAGCAAAGTCGACTGGCATTTTTTCTCATGCCGAGTCAGCATGAGAAAAAAAAATCACTTCATGCTGCCATTGGCAGCGTATCTCAGACGGTGCGCACCCATCCATCCAAAAACATTGGAACGTCCTCCAAACAGATGTGATTCTTGGAAAAACGTTGCCATCAAAACCATGTATCACAGCCAAGAGATCAAAAAATGTGAACGATTTCTTGGTACGGAGTCAATACAAACCAACCAAGATTACATCAACATCTTTTAGGGACCAAATACAAGGTTTCTGTCCCTGCGGACACTGTAAAGCATGCCCAAATACCATTAAAAGCAAAGTATTCCATATGTTATGCGCCGGGCGCTTGCTGGATAAGAAATGGGTTCTGAATCATCAATGGATTCTGTGGTCTCCGATTCTGGTTCAGCCAGGGGTGATGCTGCACAGCATCGCCATCAGTCCCAACATCTAGCCAATGCACGAGATGTACAAGTGGTATCTTGTGTATTTGTGCCTAGCAACATGAAGCACAGGTTGCGGAGAGAGACTAGGCCACTGCAGCCTAAGTCTAAAATGCATCGCACTGAGCATGCCCATGACATAGCGCACTGTGATTGGTGGTTTGGGAACCAGCTGACCCGGTGACCTGGCACCGCCTGATTGGTCACAGGCGATGTCACCAATGGTGCGACAGTGGGGCAGGGCTTAGTTTTTAAAAGGCCCGCCCACAAACATGGTGGCGCGCTCAGATCATTTGAGCTAGTTGTTTGGTTGTGCACGCATATCTCCAGAGCTCCTCTAAGAGCCATATTGAGCGGGTCGGCTCAGTCCGGTAGCACGCCGGCTGAGTGCTCGAGTACCTGGCGGAAATCACTCCCGCACACTAGCGCCTTCTCCTTAGCGTAGCTCCTGTATCGAAGACAGGGCTACTGCTCCTAGTCCGGTCACACGTCTCCCTGCGGTTCTTGGAGATTGTGTGAACTGCTTTAGCGCCATTCCCCATAGCGTAGCGCCTGTATCAAAGACAGGGCTACTGCTTCTCCCACGGTCGCACGTCTCCTTGCGGTTCTTGGAGATTGTGCGAACCGTCTTACCCTTCCGTGTGCATTAACACGAAGGGCTAAGATAGTTGATAGGTGCGTCGCAGGTCGCTCTCCCTCCGTGCAGTTAACGGAGATAGAGCGTACCGCTTTACCCGTTCCTGTGTGAAGAAACATGGAAGGGTTTAACATTTAAGTTGTCGCTTGCCATTCCACCCGGAAAGTGTTTGGCAGCAGTCCTCCAGGCTGCATCGCGGACCCCGGGGTCGGTTGCGTTCCATTAAAATAAAGTTGTCTGCAACCGCACCCCTAATACCATAATTCTGTGAAGGATCGTGAATTCTCTTTAAGACAATTCCTCACATGCTCAACAAAAGGAGTGGTATATGTGGCTGAATGCCCATGCAAGAAAATTTATGTAGGCATGACTACTAGAAAATTTCGAATCCATGTGAGAGAGCACGTGCACGATATTGAGAAGTCGAGAAATGCTGAAGATATTGAATAGTTAAAGACTCTTCCACGCCACTTCAAAAGATTACATGACTCTGATGCAACTCTCTTGAAAATCAAAGCCATCGATAAGGTATCGTTAGGCATGAGAGGTGTTGATTTATTTAAGACATTATCCCAGGTAGAAAGTTGGTGGATATACCGATTAAATTCAATTATTCCATATGGATTGAATGAGAACTTTATCTTTGGTTCATTTTTGTAAACATTCTTAGCATTTGTTCTTAAAGTGCTTTTAAGTGATTTTAATTTCATTGTTATTCATACACAGGTATACAGTATATGCTTTCTTATATGGTGGATGTTGAGGTTCTCTTTCCAATTCTGTTATCGGTGGCGCTGAAGACTTGTCCAATTCTGTCATCATTGGCTGCCCGTGGCTGTTTGCACAACATCATCAATGTCACGAGGAATATATCAGGATACAGTATCCATGTGAACATTATATATCATGTTGGAATTCTATAATTTATCTGTATTCATGATGTATTTGAGATGAACATTTTTTATTATTCTTTTGATGGAACATTAAATATTCCTTTTATATTCGTCGTGTTGTATCAATATACATTTGCATTTGCACTTTATCTGGTCCTATATATGTGCTCACATATTAATACGGTCCTTTTTTTGCACTTTTATTGACACACAATATGCATTTTTATTCAGCACATTATTTCGGTACCGCGCCGATACACAAATTCATTCACAATACTCACATGCTTTTAATAATTAATATTTTTTCAGTTTCACACATTCACTCACCTACATTCACGCACATTTCTATTCACAACATCAGCAAAAAATTATTTTATTACTGAACAACCTATTAGGGTATGTTCTCTTTACATCCTTTATATCATAAAGGTTTTTTTGATGAAATATTTTCTCATCAATTGTCTGTGCATGTAAATTAATTCGCTGCCCGCTCATTTTTGTAAAGCACTTTATTGTATTTTATTGTTTTTTAATTTTTGATATAATAAAATCTATTTTATGGTTCCATAATATACTCGTACAATTTTTTCCTTTTTTTGGGGAACAAGTCCCTGTAGAAAAAGTATGTGTGTTAAGTTTATGGGTGCGTGAAAAACATCGGACGGCACTCAGATGTATTCTGATATGCGCCAACTCAGAGAATGGAGAAGATGGAGAAATTAAGTTCTCCATCTTCTCCACACTTTTGATGTGATTCTCACATGTGAGAGAATAGGATCCCAGTAAAATGACACTCGGTTCATGCTAGCAGCAGAGTTTGGGCCGAGGGTCATTTGCATATAGCACATGAGAGAATCATTGGATGCTAGTCTCCATTGTGAGCAAGCCATCAAGATGAGCCATTTTGACATTTCCAAGTTATAGATGGACTCAAAAATCAATTCCAAAACCTACTGACAGTTTTTAGAAGACACTTTATTCAAGCAGTGGGTGGTACACAAAATGGTCTGCATCTTTTATTTGCATTTCTTGTGCATTTTAATGAAGAGGGAAATAATTGTTTTATAAAAATACAAAAGAAAATTCCCCAAAATACAGACATTTAACTGTGACATTTAACTGTGATGGTCTACCTCACAAAGTGTGCATGTCACAATTTTTTCCACCTGTATTACTTTTCAAATTCTACATCCATGAATGCCACAGCACTACAGTGTCCTTTTGCAAGTGCTTGTCTTTTAGATGTGAACCTACTTAGCATTTCCTTTTACATTATTTTTAGGAAAAGGGTTACATTTTATAGACAAAAAAACTGTAGAAATTAACTGTATATTTCTTTGTTTGTTTTTATGAAAACTTGCTATATTCACTAAAAATGATAATTATGGTACAAAAATTGTAGTCATGGAAGTCCATGAATTTTTGTTCAACATTTTTTTTTCCAGCTTTTGTGCACAATGAAATTGAGGACATGTGTCATCCAGCGAGCATGTGTTACATTGACCAAACGCATGGCAGCCATGATGTTCCTGGCATTGTTATTTATTAATTTTCCCACTTTCAGTTGATCAGGAGTAGTGTTGAGCGAGCAAGCTCAGATAACATGTTATACGAGCATGCTCGGGTGTTATTTGAGTAGCTTGGGTGTGCTCGGATAATATGTTGGAGTCCTTGTGACTGCATGTTTTGCGGCGGTAGAGAGTTCCTCAATTGAGAAAGCACTGACACTTCATGAATTGATGGAGACCTTTTATTCCTAGTCTATTCAAGTTTGACTGTCCATGTCTTATTTTCTTCTGCAGAACCTACCCAACACAAAGGATTCATCTGTCAGCAGCATGATGAAAGATTTCCAAAGACTTACCATAACTACAACTGCGACCACAGTTTTTAGGAGCTGTTTTTGCAAATTTATTAAAAAAAAACAAAAAACTGAAATGCCACATAGTCATAAGTATTCAGACCCTTTGTCCAGACACTCATATTTAAGTCACATGCTGTCCATTTCCTTGTGATCCTCCTTGAGATGGTTCTACTCCTTCATTGGAGTCCAGCTGTGTTTAATTAAACTGATAGGACTTGATTTGGAAAGGCACACACCTGTCTATATAAGACCTGCCAGCTAACAGTGCATGTCAGACCAAATGAGAACCATGAGCTCAAAGGAACTGCCCAAGGAGCTCAGAGACAGAATTGTGACAAGGCACAGATCTGGCCATGGTTACAAAAGAATTTCTGCAGTACTCAAGGTTCCTAAGAGCACAGTGGCCTCCATAATCCTTAAATGGAAGAAGTTTGGGACCACCAGAAGTCTTCCTAGACCTGGCCATCCAGTTAAACTTAGCAATCGTGGGAGAAGAGCCTTGGTGAGAGAGGTAAAGAAGAACCCCAAGATCAATGTGGCTTAGCTCCAGAGATGCAGTAGGGAGATGGGAGAAAGTTCCACAATGTCAACTATCACTGCAGCCCTCCACCAGTCGGGCCTTTATGGCAGAGTACCCCGATGGAAGCCTCTCATCAGTGCAAGACATATGAAAGCCCTGCATAGAGTTTGCTCAAAAACCCATGAAGGACTCCCAGACTATGAGAAATAAGATTCTCTGGTATGAGGAGATGAAGATAGAACTTTTTGGTGATAATTCTAAGTGGTATGTTTGGAGAAAACCAGGCACTGCACATCACCTGCACAATACAATCCCAACAGTGAAACATGGTGGTGGCAGCATCATGCTATGGGGTTGTTTTTCAGCTGCAGGGACAAGACGACTGGCTGCAATTGAAGGAAACATGAATGCGACGAAGTACAGAGATATCCTGGATGAAAACATCTTTTAGAGTGCTCTGGACCTCAGACTTGGCCAAAAGTTCACTTTACAACAAGACAATGAGCCTAAGCACACAGCTAAAATAACAAAGGAGTGGCTTTAGAACAAATCTGTGATCATTCTTGACTGGCCCAGCCAGAGGGTACATTAATGAGAAAAAAAAGAACTTTTTAGAATTTACAAAATGGCTACAATGAAACAAAGAGTAAGCAAATTTAGAGGGGTCTGAATACTTTCCGTACCCTCTGTATGCTTATGCTTAGGTGACAAGCCGCACACCGCTGCAGATTTGTTGAAATCAGGCAGATCTGTGGCTCTCACTGCTGAACATATAGCCAGGCATGGTCATGTGTGACAATGTCCAGAACCTGTGGTTAAGAAATCACAGCCGGAGTAGACACAGTTTCCCTGTATGCCAGTCCTTTCATCCGACCTAAAGAATATGGCTGTGGTGAAATACAACTCTCTCCGATAAGCATCCCTGGCTAAGAAAAGTGTGTGTGAAGGTTCATAGACACTCTATGGCTTCTTTTTTACTATGGATTGGACATAGTTATGCACGTTATTTCTCAAAACGCATTGCAGATCAGGCCATTGCCCAACTCTAGTTGCGTGTTAGCTGATGTTGGACAGGCTGCTATTGCTTATGCAACAAGCTGCATTAGAGAACTTCCTTGGAGAAATGACAGCCGGTGTAGATACGGTTTCTCTCTACGCCAGTCCTTTCACCGAGCTAGAGAATATGGCTGAAATACAACTCTCACCGAGAAGCAGTGTCAGACTGAAGAACACTGGGCTCATCAGAGAATTTGATTCTCTGAGGCTCAAGAGCCCCATAGCAGCTGCAAGGTTTGCACTATGAACTCTCCTGAAAGAGAAGCCAGCGCCCACCGGAGGGGTCTCCGGTTCCCTGGTGGGCCCGTCCAACCCTGCTGAGAAGGAACCCTGGCTAAGAAAAGTCTGTGGGATGGTTCCCGGACACTCTATGGCTGCTTTTTGTCTGTGGACTGGCTCCAGCAATCTATAAGATTGCAATCTATAAGATCTCTTCACTGGCTCCCAATTGCCCAGTGTATCCAGTTCAAACTACTAACACTGACCTACAAAGTCATCCATAACCTTTCTCCTCCATACATCTCTGAACTAATCTCTCTCTATATATTCCTTTACGTAATCTCCGGTCAAACATGCTAAAGAAACTTGCACCTACTGCCACTCAGTGTCTTCAGCTCCTTCGTGAGAAACTAATGTATTTGGCCAGCCACTCAGTCTACCAAATAAAATTCCTGAGAAGAATATTGTGGATGTCTTCGCTACTGGTACTGGGGGCACTGCTAATACCATGACATCGTGCCGTAAATCACTGGAAATATTCCAGGCTGGTTGGAGCCAAGCTGATTCCCACAGAAAAGTACCAGCAGCAAACTAAGGAGATGTGGCCTCTATCATCATGAATAATTTGCTCGTTAACTAGAAGACCAACTACTGTTGCTGTCTACCTTGTGAATATTGTGTTGAAGCTTTGTTGACCCAGGGCCCACAATCCTATCTTTGGGAAGACATGTTCCGTCCCAGGGTACCACTGGGTCCCAGCTTCCACAATATTAACCCAGTGAAATGCGTCAGTGAGATGTACAATCCCTGGCCACATTCACTTGTCCACATGTTTGTGGTTAGGCGGTCCTTCCGCCTATCTGCGCTGGGGAGGGGATGGATCATGTTCTGGGACCTGTGCTTGTATAAGGCGGGGACAACACTGGGAGAAACAGTGGCGGCTGGGGACCGAGTACCGAGGACCAGCCGCCATGAGATTGTGAAAAGCTTCCGTCTCCACGTGCCTAAAAGGCAAAATGTCTAGTTCAAGCAGTCCAGAAATGTGGTAGTTTAGTATTGTGACCTGTGGGTGGGTGGCTGGCTGCATATTTGCGTTTGCATTACAAGGACTGGGGTTGGGACAACTGAATGCTGCACTGGGACAAGAACGTGAACGGTGATGGTTGCATGTCTGCAATGACAGGTGCAAAGCAAGAGGCATCTTCGCATGCGCCATGGACAGGGGATTGGCTTGCACACACAACAGCAGAAGAGGCAGTGGTGTCACCCGCAGACACTGTTTCTGGACCTTAGCGTTTGGCTCAGCTAGTCGGGTGCTTTGCTGTCATATGCCTGAGCATGCTAGTGGTGGTCAGGCTGGTAGTTCTGGTGCTCTTGCTGATGCTGGCCTGACAGATGTTGCAAATGGCCTTTTTGGGGTTATCTAAACAGTCTTTAAAAAAGAACCAGACTCGAGAAGACCTAACCGTTCTACTGGCAGCTTCCGTTGTGTTGGTGTTACGGGGAACAATTGCCCGCCTTGTGTCTGTGGCCACCACACTGCTTGTTACTGCCTGTTGTGGTGCTACGCCTCCCTCCCCCTGTGTGCTGCTGTCCTCGCTCTACATGTCCCCTTGCCAGGTTGGGTCAGTGACTTCATCGTCCACCACTTCATCTTCCACTCCCTGGTCCTCCTCCTGACTTTATCTCCATTGTGTCTCATCATCATCCACCTCTTGCGACAGTAATTGCACTTTCCCACCGTCACCTTTGGGTGACCATGGCTGCTGAAATATTTGGGCATCGCTACATGCGATCTTCTGTTGCCCTGCTTGAAGCAGACCAGGCAAGAGGCCTGAATCTATAAACGGAAAAGCTCTTGGGGTAACCCAGGACTCTAATCTCTCCTTCAAACCACATATCCAAGCTCTTTTCACTTCCGAGCCGACCAAGCGAGAGGCCACAATCTATATATGGAAAGATGATCAGAACAGATCTTCTGAGTGTCCAAGTGTGGGATCACTTGTCTCAGGGCACTCGGAGTGGTGGGAGGAAGGAGGATCAGGGTGAGGAATATGCTGACTCCAAGTAAAAAATCTCCCGGATTCCCAAATTCCTCAACCACAAATCTAGAATAACTCTAGTGCTTGCCCTCTTCATCACCCGCCTCGACTACTGCAACCTCCTGCCTCCCCTCTAACAGTATCGCACCCCTCCAATCTATCCTAAACTCTGCTGCCTGACTAATCCACCTGTCCCCCCGCAATTCCCTGGCCTTTCCTCTCTGTCAATCCCTTCACTGGCTCCTCATTGCCCAGAGACTCCAGTTCAAAACCCTAACCTTGGCATGCAAAGCCATCCACAACCTATCTCCTCCATACATCTGTGAGCTAGTCTCCTAATACTTACCTGCACGCAACCTCCGATCCTCACAAGATCTTCTTTTCTACTCCCCTCTTATCTCCTCTTCCCACAATCACATTCAAGATGTCATCCAAGCATCCCCCCTACTCTGAAACTCTCTACCCCAACATTTCTGACTCTCGCCTACTGTTGAAACCTTTAAAAACACCTGAAGACCCACCTCTTTTGACAAGCGTACAACCTGCAGTAACTCTCGCTCCACCATACCGCTCCATGACCAGCTCTATCCTCACCTACTGTATCCTCATGTATCCTCACCCATCCCTTGTAGACTGTGAGCCCTCACAACCAGGGTCCTTTCCTCTCCTTTACTAGTCGCTGTCACATTTTTGTTCATGTTTTTGCGATGTATTTGTATATCCTTTTTCACATGTAATGCGCCATGGAATAAATGGAGCTAAAGTAATAATAATAATGTGGTCCAGGACTCACAGCTACTGAGACTGGACTGTGTGGAAGACAGGGAGGTGGTGGTGGTGGCAAACTGACTGGAAGTATTACCTACTATCCAACCAACAACCTTTTCACACTGCTCTGGCTTCAATAGCGGTGTTCCGCGGCCCCCTAGATATTGGGACAGGAAGGTAGTTCGACATGATGTGGGTGTTTGTTGTGCTCCCTCAGCAGGCACAGTTTCATCTTGCCCATGGCCTTGGCCTCTGCATGCACCATCACCATCACCATGAAGTCCACTTCCCTGTCCCTTGACACAGACCTTGCCCATTTTAAATGGAGTTTAATATTTGTCACGTTGCCAAAAATGTCTGTATTATTACCGCAGTAATATAGGATCACGTCTGATGACCACAGTTTTAGGCAGTGACCTGGGAGTCAGAGACTCTTCCAGATGTCATCCCATGCTGTTACCATGTCATTTCAGCACTTCACAGGATGTGTCTGATTATGTCTCACACACCACATGACCAGATTAGGTACTAAAATGTTAAAATGACATTTCCCGGTGAATGTATTTTTCACTGTTGAAAGCAATGCAAAAATGCAAAAACGCATCAAAAACACTACATGTGAACATAGCCAAAGGTGTGGAGGATCATTTTTGTTTTTGGTTATTTATTTTACCTAAGGCTATGTGCCCACGTTGCGGAAATGAAGCGGAAAATTTGCGCTTAATTTCCGCATGTCTTTTCCCGGAAAAACGTATGCGGAATTTTGCAAGCTCTTATCGCCCATTTTTAGCGCGTTTTAGACATGCGGAAACGCAAAATTAATTGACATGCTGCCGATTTTTGTACGCATCAAAAACGCTGCGGAAAAATCCGCAGCATGGGCATAGAACTTGCGGATTCTCATTGGGACCATGGGGTGCGGATTAACAAGCGTTTTACAAGAATTTCAACTGCGGAAATTCCGCATCAAATACGCTTTTAAAATGCTACGTGGACACATACCCTTATATACAAGTCATTATCCTGGAAAGGATGTTCCTTAACATTTTCCCAGTAAAATCCATTTTGGTTTCATTTTTGTATGTTTATTGTGAGCCTGTAAAAATGGCGTAATACTCTGACAACATTGTTCACAGCAGTGACCTAGGAGTCAGAGATGCTTCCAGGGGTCTTCCCCATGCTGTTCCCATGTCACTTTAACATTGTTCCCATCAATTTGGGCAGTTTTTAGGCCCCCTGGAGACTTCCGGGGGGAGGGGGCGGCTAAAAATGCTTGAGTTTCTCATTGAGTTACATTGGGCTCATTGCTCGGGTCGAGCACTCGAGCATTCCAATTTGCTCGACTCGAGCAGCGAGTACCCGAGCATTTTAGTGCTCACTCATCTCTAAACATTATCATTGACTTGGTTAAGAGTGACATGAGCTTCTTGCTACGCCATGTGATTCTCACCTCTATATTTTCCTTGATTTAGATTGTTACTACCAATTTGGCTGTCTGTGCCCCTACTAACACAGCTGACAAAGCCACTAACACAGTTTGGTGTGAATTGTGTGCTCCATCAACACAGAGAACTGTGCAGAACACCGATGCAAACTGATGTCACTGTCAGAACTAAGATCATCCTGCTGTGAGAGTGAGATGAGTGTAATGACATATATTTTATAATGCTGTCCACTTCCTCCCCCATAATGTGTTTCTTGATGGCAAAGGAAATTCATCTTTTTGAACCTAGTTATTCACCCCTTGGCAAAAATATGTCAGGAAAAATGCTGTGTAGGTAGACACATGTTCAGAAAGCCAAATGCAGCAACAATGCAGTATTGTTGTGATGTATGATTTTCAAATTGGATGAGTAAAACAGATGTGCTAAAAAAGACATGCACAATTATATGTCTGGATTTATTTTTAAATATTTTTTTTCTATTTCTTTAATCCCTTCAAGACCTTGGACGTACCCATGCGTCCTAGTTGGGAAGGGGTTCCCGACTTAGGATGTATGGGTACATCCTGGCGATCGTATAGGCACAGGAGCTCAGCTTACATGATAGCTTTGACCTGGCTCTAACAGCCGGGAACGGTGCCCACAGTTTAACCCCCTAAATGCCACAAGAGATATTGATCACTCCCTCTCCTGTCTGATCGGTAATCCCTGCGACGTCATCACGAGGGCCCAATTTCTGCCATGGCAACCTTAAGCGGTCATGATGACATCCGGGTGTCCCAGCTATGGAAACCCTGTTAGACCATGCTCAGAGAATTGTCTAATAGGCTTTTCTCAGTCCATTACTGACAGGTATAAAGCATTGCAATGCTGGTGCATTGCAATGCATTATACCTGCGTTCGGAGCCATAAAAGTCCCATATAGGGACTAAGTAAGTAAGCAAAAAAAAAATAGTAATAAAAGTTATAATTCTTTTTTTAATCACAAAAGCAAACAAAAAAAAAAAACAAAGCAAAAAATATATATATAATAAGTACAGATACTTCCAATATTGGGCTATATTAGATCGCTATAGTAAATATGAAAGTCAGGCATACCAGATAATCCTGATGTATAAGTGCTTATAGTGTGAATATACCCCAAAAGAAAAATCAGTTTGTGAAAGAGAGATGTCCCATAATAAGCTGAAATAGGATTAGTCAGAAATAAAAAGCCAGACAAATCTCACCTGAATAGTAAAACGGCAAATAAGCATGAAAAGCTATATTGGAGAATGAAGAGTGGTTGAATATGTCTAAAGTAAATATAAGATGCAAATGGTGAGGGATGTGGTGGTTGAAAATTCGCTCTGCCAAATATCCAATATATAAACGGAGACAAAATGAAGTGTTAATGCGGTTTATGTCATCAACGCGTTTCGAGGTGTTCAAACCTCTTCATCGGGACAAACCCCCAATGATAAGGTACAACTCAAAAAGTGCGGGAATAAATGGACAATGCATTAAAAAAGAGGAGAGCAATAACGGACCTCTGTGATCATATGATTAGCATTCAACATACGAAATATTAATGTTTAATACTTATACAGTATATAAAAAGGAAAAATATATATAAAATAAAAATTGTTTTGTCAGGAGTGAGAAAATGGAATCGAACTTACTGTTATAGTGAGTGTATTGAGTGTGCATGACCGGGGCACTAAAAGAACAAGGTGCATTATTGCTGCGTTTTTGTTGTGTTTTTCAGCGCGGAAATGGGCCAAAAATGCTATGGAATCCTTGTGCCAGCTAACGCAGTGAGAATCCTGAAGTGCTGTGCACATGATCAGGAATATTCCTGTCAGGATTATAATTGTGTTTAGATTTGCAGCATGTCAATTCTTTGTGCGTTTTTACCATGTTTTTTCACCCATTGACTTCAATTGAATCAGTCAAATCTACAGCAAAAACGCAGGTATAAAAATATTTGAGGATTTTCGCTGCGTATTTGACTGACTCAATCGAAGAATTGACCATGGATGACAGGCGTTGGCTGATTGGAGGCTACTCCTCCCATCAGCCTATGGCTAGTGCTGCTGACAATAGCAAGAGGAGACGCCACTGATGGGAGCTGTCATCAGCCAGCATTTGTGCTCGCATGGAAGAAAAAAGTTAAAATAAATGAATGTTAAAATGGAAAACACATTATATTCACCCAGCCGCCATAATCCCGAGAGTCCCACAGCGATCCGATCACCTGATTTACTGCACCACTGCATAAAAAAATTCTCGCGCAGCATCGATGCAGTAAGTGAGGTCATCGGAGCTCATCAGCTGATCATCAGCTGATGAACTCATGTGACCTCAGTCCCAGCAACTCAGCATTATACACTGACAGGAGTGATTGTCTTCTAGAGCAGTCACATCAGTGATTGCTGGTGTGACTGCACTAGAAGTAACCCAGGAATAAGGCTATTTTTTTATTTTTACAGGTGACAATGGCTTCAGCAGATTAAGTGTTAGGTGAGTATTTTTGTTGTTTATTATTTTCATTTTTTTTACAGGGAAAATTGCTTCAGAGGGTTAGGCATTAGGTGAGTATGCAATGTTTTTATTTTTAAATAAATTATTAAAATTGCGTAGACTTTTATTTCAAATAAAGGATTTTTTCAGGCCGTGTGTTTATTTCCAACCCTTGACTATGGGGTAAGTAATGGGGGGCATCATATTGATGCCCCCCATTACTAACCTGGGCTTCATGTCAGCTTCCAATACAAAGCTGACATGAACCCCAACCCTGTTATCCCACTTGCCACCACACCAGAGCAAGTGGGAAAAGCGAGGGTAAGTGCCAGAATTGGCGCATCTTATGGATGCTCCATTTCTGGGGCCACTGATTGCTGATATAGCCTAATAGTCTAAACTACTGGATCTGGAATGATGATACAAAAAGAAGAAAAAGAAGGTGTGGAATGGAAGAAACAATAAATGAATGAAAAAAGTGAAGATGAAAAAAGGATGAAGAAATAAAGGAAAGGAAAAAAGGAGGAAAAAAGGAACACAAGAAAGAAGGAAGAATGTGAAGAAATATGGAGGTGAGATTGGAGTTATAGTCTAAAAAGATAAATGAGAGATTTATATGGGAAAAATGGAGAAGAAAAGTGTTTGCTTGGAAAAAAAGAGAACATGAGTTTGCTTACTATGCATAGACTTGTGTGCGCTCCGATACTTATCTTAGCATCTAGCTTATGGTGAGAAACTGGAAAGCCCCTTCAGATAAGGTCACTGTGAACCATTAGAGACCTATATAACATAAACAGTAGGTCAGTGGGTCAGCGGCTCGAGTTGCAAGCCGAAATACTGCCAGCTGGGGAATATTAAGCATTGGAAATCAATGAAAAGTGCATACTGAAAGTGAGTTCTAAAATCTGTATAGAGCACAGAACAGATGAAAGTAGGCAATATGAGAGAAGAACATTGTGTTTCTGTTCCTAAGATGATGTTGTTGAACCGGAATGAAGGCATGTAAAATATATTTATATTATTTAAATATATTATAAGTGGGAAGGAATGTAAATTTTAATGGATATAATCAGTAAAATATGTGTATATACAGTACAGACCAAAAGTTTGGACACACCTTCTCATTTAAAGATTTTTCTGTATTTTCATGACTATGAAAATTGTGCATTCACACTGAAGGCATCAAAACTATGAATTAACACATGTGGAATTATATACTTAACAAAAAAGTGTGAAACAACTGAAAATATGTCTTATATTCTAGGTTCTTCAAAGTAGCCACCTTTTGCTTTGATGACTGCTTTGCACACTCTTGGCATTCTCTTGATCAGCTTCAAGAGCTAGTCACCGGAAATGGTCTTCCAACAATGTTGAAGGAGTTCCCAGAGATGCTTAGCACTTGTTGGCCCTTTTACCTTCACTCTGCGGTCCAGCTCACCCCAAACCATCTCGATTGGGTTCAGGTCTGGTGACTGTGGAGGCCAGGTCATCTGGCGTAGCACCCCATCACTCTCCTTCTTGGTCAAATAGCCCTTACACAGCCTGGAGGTGTGTTTGGGGTCATTATCCTGTTGAAAAATAAATGATGGTCCAACTAAACGCAAACCGGGTGGAATAGCATGCCGCTGCAAGATGCAGTGGTAGCCATGCTGGTTCAGTATGCCTTCAATTTTGAATAAATCCCCAACAGTGTCACCAGCAAAGCACCCCCACACCATCACACCTCCTCCTCCATGCTTCACGGTGGGAACCAGGCATGTAGAGTCCATCCGTTCACCTTTTCTGCATCGCACAAAGACTCGGTGGTTGGAACCAAAGATCTCAAATTTGGACTCATCAGACCAAAGCACAGATTTCCACTGTTCTAATGTCCATTCCTTGTGTTCTTTAGCCCAAACAAGTCTCTTCTGCTTGTTGCCTGTCCTTAGCAGTGGTTTCCTAGCAGCTATTTTACCATAAAGGCCTGCTGCACAAAGTCTCCTCTTAACAGTTGTAGAGATGTGTCTGCTACTACAACTCTGTGTGGCATTGACCTGGTCTCTAATCTGAGCTGCTGTTAACCTGAGATTTCTGAGGCTGGTGACTCAGATAAACTTATCGTCAGAAGCAGAGGTGACTCTTGGTCTTCCTTTCCTCGGGTGGTCCTCATGTGAGCCAGTTTCTTTGTAGCGCTTGATGGTTTTTGCAACTGCACTTGGGGACACTTTCAAAGTTTGCCCAATTTTTCGGACTGACTGACCTTCATTTCTTAAAGTAATGATGGCCATTCGTTTTTCTTTACTTAGCTGCTTTTTTCTTGCCATAATACAAATTTTAACAGTCTATTCAGTAGGACTATCAGCTGTGTATCCACCTGACTTCTGCACAACACAACTGATGGTCCCAACCCCATTTATAAGGCAAGAAATCCAACTTATTAAACCTGACAGGGCACACCTGTGAAGTGAAAACCATTTCCGGTGACTACCTCTTGAAGCTCATCAAGAGAATGCCAAGAGTGTGCAAAGCAGTCATCAAAGCAAAAGGTGGCTACTTTGAAGAACCTAGAATATAAGCCATATTTTCAGTTGTTTCACACTTTTTTGTTAAGTATATAATTCCACATGTGTTAATTCATAGTTTTGATGCCTTCAGTGTGAATGTATAATTTTCAAAGTCATGAAAATACAGAAAAATCTTTAAATGAGAAGGTGTGTCCAAACTTTTGGTCTGTACTGTATATTGGGAAGATATTTGAATATAAAGAATATGTATAGAAATTAGTAATGTGTGCCTATATTTAAACATGTATTTGAAAGTACTAACAGTGGGTACATACAAAATAGCAACCATGAAAAACCAATCCATATAAAGACAGTAACACAAAATATAATAAATGAAGTTGTATACACGCATTGATATATAGTTTCATAAATAAATATGTTAATATTACATAAAAATAAAAATGATAAAACATTAGAAAAATTACACATAGAATAGATATAATAAGAATATGGTAAGACTTAGAATATATATACAAAGAGGATGCCAGTGCCCACAATATATAAAAATATGTAATGAGAAATGCATATATATGTATAAATAAAAGTACAATAAACTTCATAAACACTAATAGAAATGTCTGTTATCTCATTCAGGCCCACATGGGTTTAGTGTGTCAAGATTAGAGATTAGGGAACATTTCAATGTTCGGTTCGGAAAAGTTCGCCGAAGAAATAGAAATTCGCTGAATTTGTTCGTCGAACATTCCCGAACACCATAGGAGTCAATAGGGGGACCAAAAAAAAGCATATACAACACCGACAAATGGGCCCAAAAGCTGCCAAAACACATCAAATTAGGTGTAGACAGCAGGGAAGTGCCATCAATTGACCGAGAGTACAAGTACTATAAATTATTATTACTATGACAGCAACATTTATTCTGTGGCGCTATACATGTGAAAAGGGGTCACCGACTGGTACAAGAGGAGAGAGGACCCTGTCTGTAAGGGCGTACAAACAATCTGCAAGGGATGTGGGGAGGATACAGTAGGTCAGGGTACAGCTAGTCGTGCAGCTACTATCTGCGGGATACCACAGATTGCACGCTTGTCACAAGAAGTGGGTCTTCAGTTTCCTATTCAAGGTTTCCACGGTAGGCGACAGTCTGATGTGTTGGGGTACAGAGTTATACAGTAGCGGAGATGCACCAGACAAATCTTGTATGCGATTGTGACAAGAAGAGATAAGAGGGAAGTAGAGAAGGAGATCTTGGAAGGATGGGAGGTTGCGTGCAGGTAACTAGTACAGGGAGACTATCTCACACATGTATGAAGGAAACAGGTTTTCGATGGCTTGGTATGCCAAAGTTAGGCTTTTCAACTGCAGTGTCTGGGCAACACGGAGCCCATGCAGGGATTGACAGAATGGAGAAGCCTTGGAACAGCGGGGTGACAGGTGGATTAATCAGCCAACACACTTTAGGATAAATTGAAGGGGTGGGAGAGTGGTAGAAGGGAGGTCATAGAGCAGGAGCTTGTAGTAAAAGAGGCGGGAGATGATGAGGGCATGCACTGGTGTTTTTCTAGATGCATGGTTGAGGAATGTGCGGATCCCAGAAATACTTTGGAGTTGGAGTCAGCAGCAAGTGGAAAAGGCTTGGATCTGATGTTTGAAGGATAGATCAGAGTCAAACTTGCGGGACTGGGGAGAGCGGGCAGCCATTCACTTTGTTGGACAGGTTAGTTGGGAGTTGGGGGGGATGAATGAGATGGTGGAAAGACTATGCATTCTGTTTTATCCATGTTGATTTTTACAAATCTAGCAGAGAAGAAAGATGAAATACAGGACTAGAGATGAGCGGTGTTCGACTTGAACTGTTCGCCAATCTCAAATTCGAGCTGTTTTGGGCGGTGTTCGAGTTGTTCGACGAACCCGAACGATTTGCAAAAAATTCGGCTGTTCGAGGTTATGTTCGATAACTGTTCGTGCACCAAAAGCGTGTCCTGCATGTCTGGCGCTATTTAGAGCACCAATCATGCAGGGATTGTCTGCCACTCACTGTAATGCCACAGCCATGGTGGTTGTGGCATTACAGTGATTGCCCAAATCGATGGGAACAGTGCCAACAGTGAAACATGAAAAGCCGGCAATTCAGCAGCGGCATACACCTGTACCCGACAATTTAGAACCGAAAGAATAGAGCTTCACACATAGATTAGATAGATATAAACATGTCAGCCACATATATACGAAGTACAGTGAAAGTGCTGCTTACTGTACTTGTCATTTAGTGTAAAGGATTTATTTAAAAAAATAATAGTGTTTTCATGCACTGTCTCTTTAAAAAAGCCGGCCGGCAATTCAGCAGCGGTACCCGACAATTTATAACAGACAGAATAGAGCATCATACATAGATTAGATAGATAGAAACATGTCAGCCACATATATACGAAGTACAGTGACAGTGTTGCTTACTGTACTTGTCATTTAGCGTAAAGGATTTATCAAAAAAAATAATAGTGTTTTCATGCACCGTCTCTTTAAAAAAGCCGGCCGGCAATTCAGCAGCGGTACCCGACAATTTATAACAGACAGAATAGAGCTTCACACATAGATTAGATAGATAGAAACATGTCAGTCACATATATATGAAGTACAGTGATAGTGTTGGTTACTGTACTTGTCATTTAGTATTAAAATAAAGGATTTATTATTAAAAAAATTGGCGTGGGGTTCCCCTTAATTTTAGGCTCTAGCGGAGGTTAAGCAGACGGCTGGGGCAGATGTTTGAAGCCTGGGAAGGGGGTAATACCCACGGAGCTTCCCAGGCTACTAATATCAGCCCCCAGCTGAATACATAGCCTTTACTAGCTATTAAAATGGGGGACCCCCCAAAAAAAATGACGTGGGGTCCCCCCTAATTTAATAGCTAGCAAAGGCTAGGCAGACAGCTGGGGGCTGATATTAATAGCCCAGGAAGGGAGCCATGAATATTGGCCCCCTCCCAGGCTAGAAACACCAGCCGTCAGCCGCCCCAGAAATGGCGCATTCATAGGATGCTCCAATTCTGGCACTTAGCCTCGCTCTTCCACGCTGCCCTGGTGTGGTGGCAGGGGGTAATAGGGTTGGGGTTGATGTCAGCTTATAATGCCAGCTGACATCAAGCCCAGGTTAGTAATGGAGAGGCGTCTATAAGACACCCCCATTACTAACCCCATAGTCAAAGTTAAAAAAAACACAAACACCCAGAATAAAGTCCTTTAATTGAAATAAAGACACAATCCTTTATTGTTCTAAATTAAACCATACTTACCGTCACGCCCATTCCAGCTGAAGCCAACGATCTCCTGCAATAAAAGAAAAATAATAAACCAACCTCATCCTTACCTTTCCATGGTTCCCACGACAGCTTCAGCTCTGCTACATCGAGATGACAGGCTGGACCGCAGCAGAACGCTGCCATCCAGCCTGTCATCCCGCAGACACTGAGAAGCGCAGGCTTGCTTGCGCTGCTCATCGTCTCTCTGTGACGACATCCAGATGAGCCGAGTTCATGTCCAATGAACTCGGCTCACCTCATGCACGTCACTGACAGCGTGGGAAAATTCTCATGCTGAAGCGGTGAGTGCAGGAGAATTCTCCCACGCTGTCAGTGACGTGCAGGAGGTGAGCTGAGTTCATTGGACATGAGCTCACCTTATGCACGTCACTGACAGCGTGGGAGAATTCTCCTGCACTCAGCGCTTCAGCGTGAGAATTCTCCCGCTGAAGCGCTGAGTGTAGGAGAATTTTCCCACGCTGTCAGTGACGTGCATAAGGTGAGCTCATGTCCAATGAACTCAGCTCACCTCCTGCACGTCACTGACAGCGTGGGAGAATTCTCCTCCACTCAGCGCTTCAGTGTGAGAATTCTCCCACGCTGAAGCGCTGAGTGCAGGAGAATTTTCCCACGCTGTCAGTGACGTGCATGAGGTGAGCCGAGTTCATTGGACATTAACTCGGCTCATCTGGATGCCCTCACAGAGAGACACTGTGGAGCGCAAGCAAGCCTGCGCTTCTCAGTGTCTGCGGGATGACAGGCTGGATGGCAGCGTTCTGCTGCGGTCCAGCCTGTCATCTCGATGTAGCAGAGCTGAAGCTGTCATGGGAACCATGGAAAGGTAAGGATGATGTTGCTTTATTATTTTTCTTTTATTTCAGGAGATCGTTGGCTTCAGCTGGAATGGGCGTGATGGTAAGTATGGTTTAATTTAGAACAATAAAGAATTGTGTGTTTATTTCAATTAAAGGACTTTTTTCTGGGTGTTGTGTTTTTTTTAAATACTTTACTAGAAATTCATGGTGGTCATGTTAAATATTGGCGTGACCCCATGAATTTCGGGCTTAGGGCCAGCTGATAATGCCAAGCTGGCCCTAACCCCTTTATTACCCAGTGAGCCACCGCATCAGGGCCCTGGATGAGTTGGGTACAGCGCCAGAAGATGGCGCTTCTATGAACGCGCCATTTTCCGGGGTGGCTGCGGACTGCAATTTGCAGCGGGGGTGGCCCAGAAAGCTTGGGCCTCCCTGCGCTGCGGATTCCAGCCCCCAGCTGCCTAGTTGTACCTGGCTGGACACAAAAACAGGGCGAAGCCCCACGTCAATTTTCTTTAAATTATTTCATGAAATAATTAAGAAAAAAAGGGCTTCCCTATATTGTTGTGTCCGGCCAGGTACAAATAGGCAGCTGGTGGTTGGGGGCAGCCCGTTCCTGCCTGCTGTACCTGGCTGGACACAAATATAGTGCGAAGCCCCACGTCAATTTTTTTTAAATTATTTCATAAATTTCCTGAAATAATTTAAAAAAATTGAAGTGGGGCTTTGCACTATATTTGTGTCCAGCCAGGTACAGCAGGCAGGAACGGGCTGCCCCCATCCACCAGCTGCCTATTTGTACCTGGCCGGACACAACAATATAGGGAAGCCCTTTTTTTCTTAATTATTTCATGAATTTCATGAAATAATTAAAAAAAATTGAAGTGGGGCTTCGCACTATATTTGTGTCCAGCCAGGTACAGCAGGCAGGAACGGGCTGCCCCCATCCACCAGCTGCCTATTTGTACCTGGCCGGACACAACAATATAGGGAAGCCCTTTTTTTCTTAATTATTTCATGAATTTCATGAAATAATTAAAAAAAATTGAAGTGGGGCTTCACACTATATTTGTGTCCAGCCAGGTACAGCAGGCAGGAACGGGCTGCCCCAAACCACCAGCTGCCTATTTGTACCTGGCCGGACACAACAATATAGGGAAGGCCTTTTTTTCTTAATTATTTCATGAATTTCATGAAATAATTAAAAAAAAAGTACGTGGGGCTTCGCCCTATTTTTGTGTCCAGCCAGGTACAACTAGGCAGCTGGGGGCTGGAATCTGCAGCGCAGGGAGGCCCAAGCTTTCTGGGCCCCCCCCCGCTACAAATTGCAGTCCACAGCCACCCCGGAAAATGGCGCGTTCATAGAAGCGCCATCTTCTGGCGCTGTACCCAACTCATCCAGGGCCCTGGTGCGGTGGCTCACTGGGTAATAAAGGGGTTAGGGCCAGCTTGGTATTATCAGCTGGCCCCAAGCCCAAAATTCATGGGGTCACGCCAGTATTAGACATGACCGCCATGAATTTCTAGTAAAGTATTTAAAAAAAACACAACACCCAGAATAAAGTCCTTTAATTGAAATAAAGACACAATTCTTTATTGTTCTAAATTAAACCATACTTACCATCACACCCATTCCAGCTGAAGCCAACGATCTCCTGCAATAAAAGAAAAATAATAAACCAACCTCATCCTTACCTTTCCATGGTTCCCACGACAGCTTCAGCTCTGCTACATCGAGATGACTGGCTGGACCGCAGCAGAACGCTGCCATCCAGTCTGTCATCCCGCAGACACTGAGAAGCGCACGCATGCTTGCGCTCCTCACTGTCTCGCTGTGACGGCATCCAGATGAGCCGAGGTCATGTCCAATGAACTCGGCTCACCTCATGCACGTCACTGACAGCGTGGGAAAATTCTCACGCTGAAGTGCTGAGTGCAGGAGAATTCTCCCACGCTGTCAGTGATGTGCATGAGGTGAGCTCATGTCCAATGAACTCAGCTCACCTCCTGCACGTCACTGACAGCGTGGGAAAATTCTCCTGCAATCAGCGCTTCAGCGTGAGAATTTTCCCACGCTGTCAGTAGCGTGCATGAGGTGAGCCGAGTTCATTGGACATGAACTCGGCTCATCTGGATGTCGTCACAGAGAGACGCTGAGCAGCGCAAGCAAGCCTGCGCTTCTCAGTGTCTGCGGGATGACAGGCTGGATGGCAGCGTTCTGCTGCGGTCCAGCCTGTCATCTCGATGTAGCAGAGCTGAAGCTGTCGTGGGAACCATGGAAAGGTAAGGATGAGGTTGCTTTATTATTTTTCTTTTATTGCAGGAGATCGTTGGCTTCAGCTGGAATGGGCGTGATGGTAAGTATGGTTTAATTTAGAACAATAAAGGATTGTGTCTTTATTTCAATTAAAGGACTTTATTCTGGGTGTTTGTGTTTTTTTTAACTTTGACTATGGGGTTAGTAATGGGGGTGTCTTATAGACGCCTCTCCATTACTAACCTGGGCTTGATGTCAGCTGGCATTATAAGCTGACATCAACCCCAACCCTATTACCCCCTGCCACCGCACCAGGGCAGCGTGGAAGAGCGAGGCTAAGTGCCAGAATTGGCGCATCCTATGAATGCGCCATTTCTGGGGCGGCTGACGGCTGGTGTTTCTAGCCTGGGAGGGGGCCAATATTCATGGCTCCCTTCCTGGGCTATTAATATCAGCCCCCAGCTGTCTGCCTAGCCTTTGCTAGCTATTAAATTAGGGGGGACCCCACGTCATTTTTTTTGGGGGGTCCCCCATTTTAATAGCTAGTAAAGGCTATGTATTCAGCTGGGGGCTGATATTAGTAGCCTGGGAAGCTCCGTGGGTATTACCCCCTTCCCAGGCTTCAAACATCTGCCCCAGCCGTCTGCTTAACCTCCGCTAGAGCCTAAAATTAAGGGGAACCCCACGCCAATTTTTTTAATAATAAATCCTTTATTTTAATACTAAATGACAAGTACAGTAACCAACACTATCACTGTACTTCATATATATGTGACTGACATGTTTCTATCTATCTAATCTATGTGTGATGCTCTATCTTTCTGTTCTAAATTGTCGGGTACCGCTGCTGAATTACCAGCCGGCTTTTTTAAAGAGACAGTGCATGAAAACACTATTATTTTTTTAAATAAATCCTTTACACTAAATGACAAGTACAGTAAGCAACACTATCACTGTACTTATTATATATGTGACTGACATGTTTCTATCTATCTAATCTATGTGTGAAGCTCTATTCTTTCTGTTCTAAATTGTCGGGTACAGATGCTGAATTGCCGGCCGGCTTTTTTAAAGAGACGGTGCATGAAAACACTAATATTTTTTTTAATAAATCCTTTACACTAAATGACAAGTGCAGTAACCAACACTGTCACTGTTCTTCTTATATGTGTGACTGACATGTTTCTATCTATCTAATCTATGTGTGATGCTCTATTCCTTCTTGTCTAAATTGTCGGGTACCGGTGTATGCCGCTGCTGAATTTGCCGGCCGGCTTTTTTAAAGAGAGTGTCTTCTGAGCAGTTTGTCAGCTTTTGGACACCTTTGCAGGTGTTTTCTATGTGTTTCTATGTGTTTTTGTTTGCCTGCCATTGGTTTTAACGGTGTTCGACGGTGTTCTAAGGTGTTCGACGAACAGTTCGACGAACAGTTCCTCGAACATCCCGGTGTTCGACGAACCGAACCGAACCCGAACACTACGGGGGTGGCTCAACACTATACAGGACACACATTGTGGGATTCTGGTTAGTAAGGAGGTGATATCAGGTCCAGAGAGATAGATCTGTGTGTTATCAGCATAGAGGTTATACTGAAAGCCATGAGACCATGAGCTGCCCTAGTCCAAAGGTGTAGATGGAGAAGAGCATGGGTCCCAGAACATTACCGGTGCCCTCCCCAGTGCACTTACTGGGAAGGACCGCCTAACCACAAACACGTGGACAAGTGAATGTGGCCAGGGACGGTACGGAGCCAGTTCATAGCTTGTCAGTGAGAGTTGTATTTCACCACAGCCATATTCTTTAGCTCAGTGAAAGGACTTGGGAAACCGTATTTACTCCAGCTGTAATTTCTCCCAGGAAGTCCTCTAATGCGGCGTCTTGCATAAGCAAGTGCAGCCCTTCCAACATCAGTTCACACTTCTCATTGGTGCTTAGCCACAGACAAAGATCTTTCTTTACGCCTTGAATTTAATCACTACAGAATTGGACAATGGCCTGATCTGCAATGCGTTTTGAGAAATAACGTGCATAAGCAAAGCCACGGTTTAGGCCACTGAAGGTCATTAAGCAAAACTCATACAGCTGTCAAGGTAAAATATATATGTTATAGAAAATCAATTAGCTTCTTTTAATAGATTACCTAATCATTGTGAATCAATATAGCAATGATGGAATAATCTATGTGTATGTATGTATGCAAATGTGTATATGGACATGGATTATGTTAATAGTTAATGAATATATAACTAATAGCTTCTGTTCTTATTGTAGATACGAACAACTAAATGATTTCCTGGGAATGACGTATGCATGTGCATAGCTGATAACAGAGAGATTCATGTCAAGTTGGGAAAGATGGCGCTGAGAGACGAACTCACCCCCTCCCATCGGAATTCCTAAGGCGTTACTGAAACTAAGAGATACATGGATGAACAAATTACAGCGTGCCGAGTTATCAGAAAAGAGCAATACATTTTACTAATCCCACCTAGGAGAATGTTATTTAACCCCATGTCTACGTAATAAAGTATGCCATTTGCGTGGTTCAGTCTCTGAGTGAAGTTTTTCAACCAGATTAGCAGATTTGGTTAATTAGCTTCTCTGCATGCACTCGGACATCTTTAATTTGGAGGAGAGCAGTTACCTCTTGTATCTTAAATTGGTGCAACCTTCACACATCTTTCCAACAGGCTGAAAGAGTGGTATGAAGACTTCCAAGACAGGCAAGACTTCCCTGTCCTCCCCAAGAGGACAACTGTCCATATTCTCATCCTCATGCTCCTCCTCATTATCAACCCAATCCGCATTGAGATGAGATGAGGCTGGGCTGCATAGTTCCTTGCTCTGCCTGTAATGCCTCCTCTTTAACTGTGAGCAGCGAGAGGTTCAGCAGACAGAGAAGCGGGATGGTGATGCTAGTTATGGCATAGTTATGAACCACTAAGTTGAGCACATTTAGTGCTCTCTCATTACTAATGAGTAACACTGTATGGAGAACAATATTAGCACCAAAAAATTGAAAGATTAAATATAGCTTGCTTTATATACCATGGTACTAAGAAAACCAATTTCGATTCTATCTTGTATACCCCTGTGACAAAAATATCTGCACCAAAGAATTAATTTCACTAGAGTAGATCTAGAATAATGGTGACCGACATCTCTCCCACTACAGCCAAACCCATTGGAGACCCAATCAGGATACTTCACATTTACAAAAATTAGTGGCAGACACCATCAAAGTTGCATCTATTTCACCAGAGTAGTTCTAGTTTAATGGAGACAGAAACCTCTTCCACTACAGCCAAACCCAATAGATGGAGACCCAATAAGGATTCTCCACATTTCCAAATTTAATAGCAGACACCAGCAAAGTGGCATCAATTTCACTACAGTACAAATAGTAAAATTAGGACAGATACCACAATCAGGACTGTTCATATTTAAGAAAATTAGGGCTTAAGACCTTTCTGTGGCCTACAGATTGAAGTTGGTGGAGTTCAACCTTTTAGCTTTGTCATGTGTAGTAATAAACAATCTTTTACATGTCCGCAACTGTGGTACCGAGGGCTGGATGCAGTGGTGAGAGAGGATGGTGTACGGTGAAATGGGCAAATTGCTAGACTGTGAGTGAGGTGCAGGCGGAGATTTTTCATTGGATTGAGAAATATGTGGTGTGCTCAGTGACACAAACACAGCAGGCATGTCTACTTCTGTTACAGCTGACTGACTCTCACTCAGACTGACTGGAGCGAGTATACAACCTTACCTCCTGCGGTCGGAGACCTTCATGACAATACTTGGCTCGGTAACAGAGGAAGAGGAAGCAGGAGATGCATTTGATGGGGCGGCAGATGGTTGTCTATTGAAAACAAATTTTGAGTTTATCATGTTTGTGTACCCCTTTGTGGAGAACAATATCTGCACAAAATAATTGATTTCACTACAGTATAACTATACAAATAGATGGAGACCAAAACCTCTTCCACTACAACCAACCCAGGAGATGGAGACCTAACCAGGGGTGTTCACATTTCCCTAAATTAGGGCTTCACACCAACAAAGTGGCATCAATTTCACTACAGTAGAAATAGTGTAATTAGGACAGACACCTCTTCCAGTACAGCCAACCCAGGAGATGGAGACTCAGTCAGGAGTGCTCTCATTTCCCTAAATGAGGGCCTAACACCACCAAAGTGGTATCAATTTTACTAGAGTATAACTATTGTAAAGGAGACCAACACCTCTCCCACTACAGCCAACCCAATGGATGGAGACCCAATCAGGATTCTCCACATTTCCAAAAATTTGTGGCAGACACTAGCAATGTGTAATAAATTTCACTACAGTAGAAATAGTGTAAATAAGACCCACACCTCTTCCAGTACAACCAACCCAGGAGATGGAGACGTAACCATGACTGTTCACATTTCCCTAAATTAGGGCATAACACCTCTGAAGTGGCATCAATTTCACTAGAGTATAAGTATTGCAAAGGAGACCAAAGCCTCTTCCACTATAGCCAACCAAATAGATGGAGACCCAATCTGGATTCTCCACATTTCCAAAAATTAGTGGCAGACACTAGCAATGTGTAATCAATTTCACTACAGTAGAAATAGTGTAAATAAGACCCACACCTCTTCCAGTACAGCCAACCCAGGAGATGGAGACTCAATCGGAAGTGTTTACATTTAAAATAAATAGGGCTTAAAACCACAATTTCCGTGGCCTAGAGATTTGAGATGGTGGAGTTCAACCTCTTAGCTTTGTCATGTGTAGGAAGAAACAATCTTTTACATGACCACAACTGTGGGACTGAGGGCTGGCTGCAGTGCTGAGAGAGGGCAGAGTACGGTGAAATGGACAAACTGATAGACCGTGAGTGATGTGCATGCTGAGATGGTACGGTAGATTGAGAAATGTGTCGTGTACTCAGTGAAACAAACACAGCAGGCATGTCCACTTCTGTTACAGCTGACGGGCTCTCACTCAACCTAACTGCAGTGGGTATACGGCTGGTTCTGTCAGAAACCTGCGTGACAATACTTGGCACTGCAGCCAAACCAATAGAAGCAGACCCAATCCGGATTCTTCACATTTCCTAAAATTAGTGGCAGACACCAGCAAAGTGTAATCAATTTCACTACAATAGAAATAGTGTAAATAAGACCCACACCTCTTCCACTACAGTCAAACCAAGAGATGGAGACCTAACCAGGAGTGTTCACATTTCCCTAAATGAGTGCCTAACACCAACAAAAGCGGCATAAATTTCACTGGAGTATAAGTATTGCAACGGAGACCAAAACCTCTTCCACTACATCCAACCCAATAGATGGAGACTCAATCCGGATACTCCACATTTCCAAAAATTAGCAGCAGACACCAGCAAAGTGGCATCAATTTCACTACAGTAGAAATAGTGTAAATAAGACCCACACCTCTTCCAGTACAGACAACCCAAGAGATGGAGACCTAACCAGGAGTATTCACTTTCCCAAAATGAAGGCCTAACACCACCGAAGTGGCATAAATTTCACTACAGTATAAGTATTCCAAAGGAGACCAAAGTCTCTTCCACTACAGCCAACCCAATAGATGGAGACCCAATCAGGATTCTCCACATTTCCAAAAATCAGCGGCAGACACCAGCAAAGTGGCATCAATTTCACTACAGTACAAATAGTGTAAATAAGACCCAAACCTCTCCCACTACAGCCAGCCCAATGGATGGAGACTCAATCAGGATTCTCCACATTTCCCAAAATTAGGGCCTAAAACCTGCAGCAGCAGCAAGAGCAGGCACGGAAGCCATATGACAGACTGCAATTCCACGAGATCAATGCAGCACACAAAAAACTACAACATCGCCTACTCTGTACAGTCTTCAATTGGGGTGAAAAAGTCCTTGTAGATCCATGACTTGTTCATCTTGATGAAAGTTAGGCGGTCTACACTTTCATGGGACAGCCGGCTGTGCTTATCCATCAAGACACCACCAGCAGTGCTGAAGACACGTTCTGAGAGAACGCTGGCTGCCGGGAATGATAAAACCACCAAGGCGTGAGAGGCGTGCTCAGGCCATTCATCCATTTTTGAAGACCAAAATGTAAAAGGGTCCAAATCCTCCCTGATGATATTCATATTAAGCTCTAGATACTCCTCCACCATCCTCTCCAGTCGTTCACCACGTGTCAGACTTCTATTCTACTGTGCTGGTGCATGAGGTAGTCTAAAAAATGTGTGAAAGGACTCACAGAAATTGCTTCTGCCACTTACTCTGCTGCTAATGTTTTGGCGTTGACGAACTGATATGCCGGAGGTTGAAAGACTACAGCTGCGATGCACACTGTGTGCCTCACTGCTATCTAGGTCCAAAGCTCTATTAAGGTTGCTTAAAAGCTTGTTTCGATACTCCAACATAAGCAGGTCTCTTTCCAGGATGGGAAGCATCAGGCAAAATTGACTCTTATAATGTGGATCTAACAGAGTGGCGACCCAGTAGTCAGCATTATTTTGAATCCTAACTATACGGGGATCATGTTGCAGATAGTGCATCAAGAAGGCACTGATATGTCGGCTTCTTCCATGAGGTCCAAAACCAGGCTGTATTGTGGGCTGCGTAACACTGATGCTTGTTTTCTCCATCTCCTCCTGCCAACCACATTCAACCGAGAGGGGATGATTATCTTCATCCTCTGACAGCTGCTTGCCCATCACCTCTTCCTCCTCCATTACTTCCTCGGCTCTTGCACCTTCACTAACAGTTTGCCTGGTATCACCAAACCCCCTCGATCGCAGGAATCCACCATCACTTGGCATCCGCCTGTGTGACGAGAGTCTGGAACTTTAAGACATTCTCATCCCTTCCGCATCCTCCTCTTCTTCTGGAACCACCACCAGGTTATTCAAAGTCTGCTCCAGCATGTATATGACTGGAATAGTCATGCTGATGATGGCATCGTCAGCGCTAACCAGTTTAGTAGCCATTTCAAAATTGTGCAGAAGGGTGCAGAGGACCTTAATCTGTTCCCACTCCGTAAACGTGATATGCTCCACGTCCATACTGCATTGGCCCAGGCTATACGACATGACATACTGCATCAGAGCTCGATGCTGCTGGCACAGTCGCTGCAACATGTGCAGAGTGGAATTCCACTGGGTCGGCACATCGCAGATCAACAGGTTAACTGACACGGACAAAGACCTCTGTATCGATGCAAGTCGATGACATGAGGGGTGCGAATGGCTAAAGTGAGTACACAGCTTCTCTACTTTGTGAAGCAGCTCATCCAGGCCAGGATAGTGGTAGAAAAATACCTGTACCATGAGGTTGAGGATGTGAGCCATGCAAGGCACATGTGTGAGCTTGCCTTAGCCTAGGGCTGTTAACAGGTTCATACCTTTATCGCACACGACCTTCCCTGGCTCTAGGTTCAGCGGAGACAGCCATTGCTCAAACTGACCCTGGAGAGCTGCCCACAACTCTTCACCTGTATGACTGCAATCTCCAAGGCATATTAATTTTAAGACTGCCTGATTGCGGCGAGCCCTGACTGTGAAGTACGGAGGTGATGTGGATTCGCTCTGCACCCTTGGAACTCGTGTCTTGTAAAGGCAGAGGTTGAGTGCGCAGGTGTAGGCCCTAGAGGAGGTGAAGGACGCAGAAGTAGTGGAGGAACTGGGAAATACAGAGGTTTTTTCGGCAAGCCATGGGGATTCCAAGATTTGTGTAGCAGCCCCTTCCCCGCCTGCCCCCACAGCCACCAGAGTCATCCAGTGCCCGGCAGCGAGATGTAACCCCCTTGGCCATGTTTCCTCATCCAGGTGTCTGTGGTGGAATGCACCCTGGCAAATGTAGATTTAGACAAAGAACAACTGATGTTGTCTGCGACATTCTGGTGTAGTGCAGGCACAGCTTTCTTAGAGAAGTAATGGCGACTGGGCAACTGGTACTGGGGGACTGCAATGGCCATCTGCTTTCATAAACAATCTGTATCTACCAGGTGGAAAGGTAGCATTTCCGTGGCCAACAAATTGGAGATGGTGGGGTTCAATCTCTTAGCTTTGTCATGCGTAGGATGAAACAATGTTTTACGTGACCACAACTGTGGGACCAAGGGCTGGCTGCGGTGCTGAGAGAGGGCGGAGTATGGTGAACCGGACAAACTGCTGGACCATGAGTGAGGTGCAGATGTTACGGTGGATTGAGAAACATGCGGTGTGCTCAGTGAAACAAACACAGCAGGCGTGTCCACTTCCATTACAGCTGACAGGCTGTCACTCAGCTTGACTGGAGTGGGTAAAGCACCAGAGTTTCTGTGATGGGAGAACTGCGTAACAATACTTGGCACGGTAACAGAGGAGGAGGAAGAAGCAGAAAATGCATTTGATGGGGCAGCTGATGGTTGTTGAAGTCCACTAGTCCGCATTTCAGAGCAGTGAGATTCCCAGCGTAACGCATGTTTTTTGAGCATGTGAACGTTCATGCATGTAATAGTCAAATTATTGCAGTTTTTCCCTCTACTGAGTTTTTTATCTCAAATTTTGCAGATATCATGAGTTGGCTCATCCTTTGCGGTGACATAAAAGGCCCATGCTAGGCAACCTTTGCCACCCCTGCGAGCTGCAGACTCATGATTGCTGCTGGCCACAGCCACACTTGTGGCTAAGGATGCAGTGCTCCTCGTGCTTGCATCACTCCATGTCTGTGCTGTACGGCGAAATGTAACTTCCTCATCTTCCTCCTCTGCCTCCTCAGATGAGCTACTCGGCTACGTGACTCTGGGTTCACACCAAGTAGGATCTTCAACCTCGTCATCATCCCATGTGTTATCCCATTCCTCACCCTCACAGTGACCCTTCTCCTCTTGTTACCCTGACAGCACAGTAGAGTCTGCATGAGCCTCAGGTATCTGAGTCTCATCGGGATCACCTCCCTCCCCAGTGGTTAACGTCTGGTGACGAGGGTCAGGAACCTGCACGGACCCTACTTCGTCCTGCCCCCAATCGAAGCTAAAAAAATGTGGGCATCGGTGAAGATGCTTTGCTCCTCTTGACTCTGTGACTGTTTCGAGTACACTTCTGATGCCCATGGTATAGAATGGGTGAACAGTTATACAGACTCGCACATCTGTGGTTTGGACTGTTATGACGCGGGGCGGAAGCATGGTTGGGGTGCCACCTCTGTGGACTGTACTGCGTGTGATGTTGAGGCGGAGGAAGAAAAGGAGATGGCACTTGAAGCAGAGCTTGCCATCCACTGGAGCACCTGCTCTTTCTCGGCATTATCAACATGGCGTATTGCTGTGCGGCTGCAAAAGAAAGGGAGTGGAGTAGGCCATCCAGTAACAGAAGTTGTCAGTTGTCTTTGGATAGGACCTGTTTGTGTTGGTTCACTAGTGCTTTCACTAACATTCCCTCCTACCCCACGTATACCTTGAACACCAAGCCTATTCCCCTTTCCACCACCACCTCTCTTTTTACCACTCATGTTGCTCAGATACTGTGGTAGGAGCACTCTATTAACTAAAGAAAAATTCGATTTTTTCCTCTGCAACAGCTCTGCACACACCTGAATTTCAGCGACACTAAATGACAAAGTAAGATATGGCCTGCTGTATAACAGACAAAATAAATTTTTTAGTGTGGATGAGGCCGATAAAACATACGAGATATTCTCCAAACAATTTCAAACAGAGATGTCTCTTGTTCTATCACGTTAGTAACAGAAGAAAGTATATTTTTACTGTGGATGAGGCATTTATATCATAAAAGTTATATGAACAATATAAAACTGAGATATCCCCTGCTGTATAACGTTAGGAACAGAATAAAGTATTTTTTTTTAGTGTGGATGAGGCCTGTATAACATAGGAAACATTCTCCAAACTATTTCAAACTGAGATGTCCCCGGCTATATCACTTTAGGAACAGAAGAATTTTTTTACTGTGGATGAGCCCCGTATAACATAGAATATATGCTCCAAAATATTTCAAACTCAGATCTAGCCTGCTGTATCACGTTACTCAGAGCAAAAAGTATTTTTTTTGTTACTCTGCATAAGCTCTGAATATAGCTGAATTTGACCGCCACTGACGTAGTAGCTGGCTTATAGCACAGTGTATCACGTTTGTCACACAAAAATATATTTTTTGCACTGTGCCTAGCAAGAGAAAAAAAGTATTTTTTTACTCTGAAACCAGCTGAAGTTCAATGCCCCTAAAATAGTATCCGGCTTTTAGCAGACTGGATCACGTTTGTGTCACAAAAAAAACCTTTGTGGACTCTGCCTGCCAATCAAAAAATATATTTGTTTTACTGTGCATACAGCTGCATTTCACCCACCAAAAAAGAGGGAAAACTGGGCTAACACAGCTTGCACTATCACAATAGCCACAGAAAAAAAAGGGTTTTGTGCTCTGCAATCAAAAGCTCTGCAGACTCTGCATAGAGCAGAATTTCAACCTCGCAAAATGAAAAGGTGGGCTGCTCAAAAGATAAAGGGAACACATAAACAACAGAATATAACTTCAAGTAAATCAAACTTCTGTGAAATCAAACTGTCCGCTTAGGAAGCAACACTGAATGACAATCAATTTCACATGCTGTTGTGCAAATGGAATAGACAATATATGAAAATTATTGGCAATTATCAAGACACTCTCAATAAAGGAGTGGTTCTGCAGATGGGGACCACAGACCACATGCTTTCTGTCTGATGTTTTGGTCACTTTTGAATGTTGGTTGTGCTTTCGCACTCGTGGTAGCATGAGACGTACTCTACAACCCACAGAAGTTGCTCAGGTAGTGCAGCTTATCCAGGATGGCACATCAATGTGAGCTGTGGCAAGAAGGTTTGCTGTGTTTGTCAGCGTAGTGTCCAGAGGCTGGAGGCGCTACTAGGAGTCAGGCCATTACACCAGGAGATGTGGAGGAGGCCGTAGGAGGGCAACAACCCAGCAGCAGGACCGCTAACTCCATCTTTGTGCAAGGAGGAGCAGGAAGAGCACTGCCAGAGCCCTGCAAAATGACCTTCAGCAGGCCACACTGACTGACCTTCATTTCTTAAAGTAATGATGGCCACTCGTTTTTCTTTACTTAGCTGCTTTTTTCTTGCCACAATACAAATTCTAACAGTCTATTCAGTAGGACTATCAGCTGTGTATCCACCTGACTTCTGCACAACACAACTGATGATCCCAACCCCATTTATAAGGCAAGAAATCCCACTTATTAAACCTGACAGGGCACACCAGTGAAGTGAAAACCATTTCCGGTGACTACCTCTTGAAGCTCATCAAGAGAATGCCAAGAGTGTGCAAAGCAGTCATCGAAGCAAAAGGTGGCTACTTTGAAGAACCTAGAATATAAGACATATTTTCAGTTGTTTCACACTTTTTTGTTAAGTATATAATTCCACATGTGTTAATTCATAGTTTTGATGCCTTCAGTGTGAATGTACAATTTTCATAGTCATGAAAATACAGAAAAATCTTTAAATGAGAAGGTGTGTCCAAACGTTTGGTCTGTACTGTACACTTGCACTATGCTAGCAAAACTGTTCATAATGCTGTGGTTACCCCGTATTCGCATTCCGGCGCTTATTCGTTGAACAATTTCCGATTTTAACAAATTTTGCTTGCCTTTCCAACCACTAATCCGAATGTGCCATATTCGTGCCGAATTTGAAACTTTAGAACATTCGCTGAGCAAATTCGCTCAACACTAGTCAAGATTTTAAATCCAAAACACTTCTTTTCTGTTCAACTGTTTGTTTTACCAAGTAAGACCCTGTGGCACTTTTTTGTCTCTCCAGTTATTTCACTTAAAGTAAATATAAGGAAGAGAACCTTGAATATGGCATATAATATATTGAACACTAGAGACCCCAGTTGTGGCTTTTAAGGGTAGAGGCCCCAATATTGGATATTCCTACAAATTATAGAATTATTATATTTTTTGTGCTGTGATTTTTTTTTAATACTTTAATGCATACGTGGCAAACTCCCGCAGGGTGATTATATTTGGCCCGCGACACTAGAACCACCACCCATGTGTGAGGCCATTATTTTGTATGGAGGACTTTGTGTGGCCCATTATTCTGCATGGAGGGCTATGTGAAGCCCATTATACTGTATTAAAAGCTGTGTGGGGCCATATACTGTGCACTGCACCCCTACATGAATTCATTGGGGGGTATAGTTTGTATATTGAGGTCACTTATTTGAGTTTCTGCTGTTCTGGCACCTATGGGGCTCTGCCAATGTGACATGACACCCTCAAACGATTCCAGCAAAATCTGAACTCCAATATGGTACTTCTTCCCTTATGAGCTTTGCACTGTGCCTCAAAAGTAGTTTTTGACCACATATGGGGTATTGGCGTACTTAAAATAATTGCATAACAAACTGTACTGTAAATTTTCTCATATTATTCCTTTTGAAAATTAAAAACTTGGAGCCACAGGAACATTTTAGTTGAAAAAATTGTGATTTTCAATTTTCTCAGCCTAATTTTATACAATTCTGTTAATCATCTGAAGGTTAAACATGCTCGCTATACCCCTACTTTAATTCCTCAAGAGGATTGTTTCCAAAATAGGGTCACTTGTGGGGGGTTTCTGCTGTTTTAGCATGTCAAGGGCTCATCAAATGTTACATGACATCCTCAATCTATTCCTTCCAAAATTGAGCTCCAGAATTCAGTTGGAGCTCCTTCTGTTCCTAGCCCTGTCATGAGCCCAAACAGTAGTTTTCCACAACATGTGGGATATCAGTATACTCAGGAGAAATTGTTTAGAAAATGTATGGTCCCTTTTCTCCTGTTACTCTGGTAAAAATGAAAAATGTGGGGTAAAACGTTGCTCACCACACCTGTATATAAGTTCCTTGAGGGGTATAGTTTCCAAATGGGGCCACTTGTAGGGGGTTTCCATTGTTTAGGCAGATCAGGGGCTCTGCAAACGTGACATGGTGTCTGCTATCTATTCCAGCAAATGTTGCGCTTCAAAAGTCAAAAGGTGTTCCTTCCTTTCTGAGCTTTGCTATGCACCCAAACAGTAGTTTTAAACCACATATCAAGTATTGCTTTATTCAGGAGAAAGAGCACAACAAATTGTATGGTCAATTATTTCATGTTTCCCTTGTGAAAATGAAAAAATTGGGACTAAATCAACATTTTTGTGGGAAAAAGTACAATTTTTACTTTTTTCTTTCCACATTGCTTTAATTTCTGTGAAGCACCTGAAGGGTTAATAAACGTATTGAATGTGGTTTTGAAGATTTTTATGGGTGCAATTTTTAAAATTGTGTCACTTTTGATATTTTCTGTCATTTAGGCCCCGCAAAGTCACTTCAAATGTGATGTGGTCCCTGCAAAAATTGGTGTTGTAAATTTTGTTGGAAAATTAAGAAATTACTGATCAACTTTTAACCCTTCTAACTTCCTAAAACTAAAAAATTGTTTCAAAAATTATGCTGATGTAAAGCAGACATGTGGTAAATTTTATTTATGAACTATTTTGTGTGATATAACTTTTAAGGGCATAAAAAGTAAAAAGATTGAAAAGTGCAAAATTTTCTAAATTTTCACTACAATTCCATTATTTTCACAAATAAACTCATAAAATATGGGCCTAAATTTTCCACTAACATGAATTACAATATGTCATAAAAAACAGTGTCAGAATCATTGGGATGCATTGAAGTGTTCCAGAGTTATTACATCATAAAATGACACTGGTCAGAATTGTAAAATTTGGCCTGGTCAGGGAGGTGAAAACAGGTTGCATCATAAAGGGGTTAACATAATTGTTCTTTTGCCATAAATGGACATAACAAGAAATGCTCGATAGGTAGGTACTTGTCCAAAAAGTTAACAACTGACATGGGACACTCTGTTGGTGGGGCTTCTGTCATGTCTAATTGGACTAGTAAAACAGGTGTGCAAAAACCGACAAGCACAGAAGAATAACTGTATTCCAAACCATCCCAAAATTGATGTAACAAGAAATGCGGATTAGATTTGTACATGTCCAAAATGTCAGAAACTGCTACTTGCCGCTGTATTTTTGTGTCATGTACAAATGACTAGTAAAACAGGTGTACAACAAAAAATTGTTTGCATCATGCAAACTACTTTTTGAGGAGATGGTCAAGGTAATATGTCCGATTTTTGGTTGACTTTCTTTTATATTTTTAAAACCCAATAGTTCCCCCTTAACCGCTTCATCTTCAAACCTGTTTTCACCTTCCTAACCAGCCCAAATTTTACAATTCTGACTGGCGTCATTTCATTATAATAACTCTGGAATGCTTCACTATATCTCAGTGATTCTGAGACTGTTTTTTTGAGACAAGTTGTACTTCATGTTAGTGGAAATTGTTGGTCGATATGATTCGTGTATATTTCTGAAAATATAGAAAATTTGACAAAATAAATTTGCAATTTTCAAACTTGGAATTTTTATGCTCTTAAATCCGATAGTTTTGCTACACAAAATAGATAAATAATATTTACCACATGTCTATTTTACATCAGCATAATTTCTGAAAAATTATTATTTTTTTTTAGAATTTAGAAGATTTAAAAGTTTATCAGCAATTTTTTATTTTTCCATCGCTTGAAATGACTTTGAGGGCCCTATGTGACAGAAAATACCCCAAAGTGACACCATTTTAAAAACTGCACCCCTCGAAGTGCTCAAAACCACATTCTTGAAGTTTATTAACCTAAATCATTCTAAAATGGTTAATGCATTTCCTGCATTGACTTTGATATATGCTATGATGGTCCTTCCTGATTGTCTGTGAGATGTGATTGATGATATGAGATGTGATAGTTGCAAGGCATTATGGGGAAGCCCGTCCAACTGTGCGTTAAGTCATGTGAGTCGTCTATAGCTGAGGAAATCTTCTGCAATGTACAAAATGACAGCAGACATTCATTTTTTAAATATGGGAAAATCAAATTGCAAATTTTATAAATTTGCTGTGACAATCAATTTTCCTAAAATTGGACTCAAATTTGGATTCATATCAAATTGATTTGCACGTCTCTAGTAGCAATGTTAATGTTTAAGTAAGTAAAACCATAGTTCTTTCAGAGTAGCATGCCCAATAATTGGGGAGGGCAGGGAGTTTATTTTAAGTCTTTGCAGTAAAAAAACAAACTAGTGTGTCTATAATAATCAAATTCACTTTTAAGCAGAAATGAAATTAATAAAAGTATTTTTAGCTTTTTTTTAATTTAAAATTAGACTAATTAAAAACACACCATAATACAAAGTTTAAGGGGTATGCAAAAGTCTAAATCCCAACCTTGAGATACTTTATTATAATAAAATGATAGATATGATTTTTTCTTCTGTGGTTGAGTATGCATAATATATTTTTCTTATTAATTGGCAATTAATTCCAGGTGTTATATCTTTTCCATAAGTCTGTTTAATTCCTCTATGATAAATAATGATATGATTCAACAGCCAAACATAATTATGAGAAAAGAATAAAAAGTAATGTGTATAACATAATACTTTCAATGTAGCCTGAATAATGTTCAGTTTTATAAACATTCTTTATTTCTGTAATTAAATACAGTATTTTTAAAGTGTATGGCTATTTGTACCTAAATTTTAGAATATATGTAGAGTGCCTAAACTCTTACTCTATTTAAGAACAAAATGAAAAACAATACTTTTCTGCAGTCTAAAAGCTATAAATATCAGTCTAGTGCAACTGAAATGCTTTCTTATGCATATCCCAAAGTCTTCTGTCCAAGAGCTATTGTTACAAACAGTTATTATTAGTGATGAGCGAACGTGCTCACCACTGCTCGGTACTCGCCCGAGCATCACTGTCCCCGACAAGCTCGGCACTCGGCGAGTATTTCCGGGTTGCTTGGGCGGGAACTCGGGTCCCCTCCCTGCATGTTTGGCACTCTTTAGAGAGCCAATGAACATGCAGGGATTGCCTGCCATGCACTGTAATGCTGTAGCCATGTTGGTTGTGGGCATTACAGTGATTGGTTGGCCGCACAGCATCATCAGGTGTATATAAGACCGGGTGCCGCCATGCTCGTCACAGTCTAATCTGGAACAGCCAGAGTAGGGAGGGCTGCTGTTGCGTCAGGGAGAGATTTGCTTCTTCCTAGTTAGTATAGGTATTCCAGAACATATATATATCCAACTGAACTAACAGTCCTTCTGAGGACTAATCCAGCTGCATATATTTAATGGTGATAGCAGGAGTTAGGCAAGCAGTGTATGTGGCAGACTGCAGTGCGTAATGTAGCGTCGGCATCCCTGCCTCCTGCTAGGCAGGGACGCTGTTCCCCTCACCTCTCCGCTCTGTGCCTGGCGTCCTCCTCCCGCTCTGCTGGCAGCGCGCGCTGCTTCCCGGCCACTGTGCTTAGGGCGCGCGCGTGCTTCCCCTCTCTTAAAGGGGCCGCGCACGCCGTCCTAAGGAGTCCCCGGCCAATGGCCGGAGGACCTCACCATATATAAGGCACCTCCTCCAAAATGGATGTGCCCGAGCAATGTTGTTGCATAGTCTATCACTCTGCTTCAGCCCTCAGGTCCCATTACCAGTTACCTGCCAGTTACCTGCCAGTTACCTGCCAGATTCCTGCCTGATACTTGTCTATCTGCTTGCATTCCTGCGGTCCGACAGTCTGCCTACCAGTTCTGCCAGTCTGTCTATGGATCTGATTGCCCGCTCACCTGGGAGCGCTGATCTGCTACCTGCCTGCTAGCCTACCTGGAGGCTCTGCCGTCACGTGCTGTGACCACCTGCCTGCCCAGAGACTCTTGCCCGCTCACCTGGGAGCGTCCGCCTTCTACCTGCCTGCTAGCCTACCTGGAGGCTCTGCTGTCACGTGCTGTGACCACCTGCCTGCCCAGAGACTCTTACCCGCTCACCTGGGAGCGTCCGCCTGCTACCTGCCTGCTAGCCTACCTGGAGGCTCTGCCGTCACGTGCTGTGACCCCCTGCCTGTCCAGAGACTCTTACCCGCTCACCTGGCAGCGTCCGCCTGCTACCTGCCTGCTAGCCTAACTGGAGGCTCTGCCATCACCTGCTGTGACCACCTGCCTGTCCAGAAACTCTTACCCGCTCACCTGGGAGCGTCCGCCTGCTACCTGCCTGCTAGCCTACCTGGAGGCTCTGCCGTCACTTGCTGTGACCTCCTGCCCCCCTACCCAGAGACTGTCCCCGTCACTTGTCGTGACCTCCTGCCCTTCTACCCAGAGACTGTCCCCGTCACTTGCCGTGACCTCCTGCCCCCCTACCCAGAGACTGTCCCCATCACTTGCCGTGATCTCCTGCCCTTCTACTCAGAGACTGTCCCCGTCACTTGCTGTGACTACCTGCCCGCATACCCTGGGAGCCACCCGCTTCCTTACAAGGACTGCCCCTTTGTATCGTAGCTCAGAGGTTCCACCTCCCAGACCAGTTACAGTTTGCTCAGGCCATGGAACCCGGTGGCACCCAAGCTCCCTCGCTCTCGGACCTATGTCATGAACTGTCCCGTCAGAGGTCCCAACAGGAGTCCATCCTGAGTCATCTGCGGAATGTCAACTCTCGCCTGGACACTCTGACTGCTCCACCAGCAACCACCGCTAGTGTCATGACTCGAAGCCCGGCAGCGCCGCTGCCCACCAATACCATGGCATCCTGCCCCGGAGCCCGGCTTTCTGCACCTCCTCTATTCGGAGGCCACCCCGCTTAAGCTCGGGGCTTCATAAACCAGTACACCCTGCACTTTGAACTCCTGTCCCACCAGTTTATCTCCTACCGGGCCAAAGTAGCCTTCATCATGTCCCATCTCACAGGGGAGGCACTGGCTTGGCTAAATCCTCTATGGGAGAGAGGAGACCCCCTGGTGTCCAACCTGCCAGCCTTTCTCACGGCTTTCCGGAAAGTCTTCGACGAACCCGGACGGAAGACCTCATCCGCATCATCTCTGCTACGCCTCCATCAAGGAAATCTCACCGTGGGCCAATATGCCATACGGTTCCGTACTCTGTCTTTTGGGAGGATCTGTCCGGCTGTATTAAAGATGAACTCGCCGGTCGGGACATGCCTACCACTCTCGACGACTTAATAACTCTTGCCACCCGGATTGACATCCGGTTCCAGGAACGCGCCAAAGAGGTCACCCGTGAGAGGAGGTTTCCATGTCTAGCCCCTACCTTTCAGAAACCTGTCACTTCTCCCGCTACTCCCCAGGCGCACTCACCCGAGCCTATGCAGGTCGACCAGACCAAGATGGTCAAGACCCGTCAAGAGTTACGCCGAGCCGAGGGGAGCTGCTTCTACTGTGGCAGTAAGGAGCACCGGATCCGTTCCTGCCCGGAGAGGTCGGGAAACGCCTGTGTCTAGGATCGCTCAGAGAGGTCGTCCTAGACAAGAGTAAACCCTCTCCATCTCTGTTGCTGTCAGTCTCTATCATCTGCGGGGAGAACCGTTATTTTGAACTAGCCCAACTTGACTCTGGAGCTGCCAGAAATCTCATTTCTCAGTCCCTGGTAGAGAAATACCGCATTCCCACCAAACCTCTAGCTGTACCCTTGTCTGTCGCTGCCGTAGATGGGGGCCTCTTACCACATACCATCCAACTCATCACCGAATCCATAACCCTGCAGGTGGGAATGCTGCACTCTGAGAGTATCTTCTTTCATGTTCTGCCTGGACTCTCTCACGCCCTCTTGCTAGGCCTACCTTGGCTTCAGAAACATGCACCCGTGCTTGATTGGCAGACCGGAGAAGTCCTTCGCTGGGGACAGCACTGCCATAAGACTTGTTTAGTTCCCGTCCATCCTGTCCATCCTTCTCCTACCCCAGCCAATCTACCTGGTCTTCCGGTTCCCTATTGGTCTTACGTGGACGTCTTTAATAAAAAGGAGGCAGAGACATTACCCCCTCATAGATCATACGACTGCCCAATCGACCTGATGCCCGGCGCTACTCCTCCCCGTGAGCGTATTTACCCTTTGTCCGCTGCTGAGACCCGGTCCATGTCTGAATATATTGAGGAGAATCTGGCCCGGGGATTTATCCGGAAATCGACCTCCCCGGCGGGAGCAGGCTTCTGAGAGTCTGTCTATGGAGCCCAATTTTTTGCACTGACTGACCTTCATTTCGTAAAGTAATGATGGCCACTCGTTTTTCTTTACTTAGCTGCTATTTTCTTGCCATAATACAAATTCTAACAGTCTATTCAGTAGGACTATCAGCTGTGTATCCACCAGACTTCTGCACAACACAACTGATGGTCCCAGCCCCATTTATAAGGCAAGAAATCCCACTTATTAAACCTGACAGGGCACACCTGTGAAGTGAAAACCATTTCCGGTGACTACCTCTTGAAGCTCATCAAGAGAATGCCAAGAGTGTGCAAAGCAGTCATCAAAGCAAAAGGTACTTTCAAAAGAAAATCGCCGCACTGTGGTCTAATGGTGCTCAAGTAGGGGCCGAACCCGCAGATATATGAAAAAATCCTTGGCACTCGGAATGTTTCCAAATGTGAAAATTTTATTATTGCAGTCCAAAATATTATAAAACGTTTCGGTCTTAGTGACCTTCATCAGTTAACTGCAAAATGTAACATATTGTGAGTACAGAAAATACAATACATATATAAAATACAATAGACATTCAAATTTTATACATGTAAGGGACAGGACCACTGACACGGAAAGACAACGTGAGGATGGTAATTAGGAGGGATAGGGGACAGGGATGCGGATCTATAAGCAGTGCTCAGTAGATTAAGGCAGACTACACATACCGCATGTTAGAATGTGGCTAAGGATACTGATATTCACTCAGTATGGACGATAATGGTAAGGACCATCTAGAATCAATAATATAAGTGAGCATGTATACAGAAGCTAGTATGTTACGCAGGGAGTGCTGTGTTAGTGACAGAGGGCATTACCTTATTGCTTCATATGACCTGGATGGCGCCAGAACGCGGTGTCCACCGCTTGTTGTGGTAGCCAGTGTGTGTGAGAAGGTTCTCATTTATGCAGGAGCTAATAGAGCCCTGCGTAGGTGCTGCTAGGGTTAATTAGCGTGCACTTGGGAGGCTGAGCGCGCGGGACCGGAAGTAGCTCAATGACGTAGCCGGAAGTGACGTTCCCTAGTGATGATTGCGTTCCACAGTCACTGTGTTTGCGTTCCAGCTAGCAGGAAGCGCTAGTACGTGCTAGTAGAGAAGAGGGGCGCTTTCCTGGACTAGGGTATAACTGAGTAGGGCTTTCAGAGAGGAGGAGGAGGAGAGGACCAAGGGTAGGGAACACCTGAAACAAAAATAATCGCAATTAATATCATGATATACTGAACAAAATCGCACAGCTTGAAAAAGATAATAGTTGAACTATAGTAGATGAATAATTTATATACAGTCTATTCACATAAGTGCCTAAAACCAGAAAGCTGTAAATTTATACATAAGGCATTTTGCAATGAGCGGTATGTATACAATACTGCGTTAGTGAATAAGTCTATGTACCTGTGTCTGGATTACATTGTGTGTCTGTATTTCATTGTGTGACACCTGTATGTATACAAATGGTGATCTAATTTTCCTCGTGTGGATGTTGAATATTCATGTACACGGATACACCTACATATTCCCATTAATGTATATATAAAAGCGCACAGAGAAAAGTGTATAGAGAAAATATAGACATAAATCCCAGCATATTGTTACATAGGTGCTAGATGACTGTCTGGGCTGTCTAGACAATGGGTGAGTATCCATTAGGTGAAGGATAGTAAGTCGTATTCGCGGTTGAGGCCTTTGGGTGATAGAGACTCTAGAGTGTGTATCCAGAAGGCCTCTCTCTGTTTAAGGAGGCGGATACGATCGCCACCACGTCTTGGTTGTGGAACCTGTTCTAGGACTTGATACTTCAGTTGAGATACAGTACAGACCAAAAGTTTGGACACACCTTCTCATTTAAAGATTTTTCTGTATTTCCATAACTATGAAAATTGTACATTCACACTGAAGGCATCAAAACTATGAATTAACACATGTGGAATTATATACTTAACAAAAAAGTGTGAAACAACTGAAAATATGTCTTATATTCTAGGTTCTTCAAAGTAGCCACCTTTTGCTTTGATGACTGCTTTGCACACTCTTGGCATTCTCTTGATGAGCTTCAAGAGGTAGTCACCAGAAATGATCTTCCAACAATCTTGAAGGAGTTCCCAGAGATACTTAGCACTTGTTGGCCCTTTTGCCTTCATTCTGCGGTCCAGCTCACCCCAAACCATCTCGATTGGGTTCAGGTCTGGTGACTGTGGAGGCCAGGTCATCTGGCGTAGCACCCGATCACTCTCGTTCTTGGTCAAATAGCCCTTACAAAGCCTGGAGGTGTGTTTGGGGTCATTGTCCTGTTGAAAAATAAATGATGGTCCAACTAAACGCAAACTGGATGGAATAGCATGCCGCTGCAAGATGCTGTGGCAGCCATGCTGGTTCAGTATGCCTTCAATTTTGAATAAATCCCCAACAGTGTCGCCAGCAAAGCACCCCCACACCATCACACCTCCTCCTCCATGCTTCACGGTGGGACCCAGGCACATACAGTCCATCCGTTCACCTTTTCTGCGTCGCACAAAGACACGGTGGTTGGAACCAAAGATCTCAAATTTGGATTCATCAGACCAAAGCACAGATTTCCACTGGTCTAATGTCAATTCCTTGTGTTCTTTAGCCAAAACAAGTCTCTTCTGCTTGTTGCCTGTCCTTAGCAGTGGTTTCCTAGCAGCTATTTTACCATGAAGGCCTGCTGCACAAAGTCTCCTCTTAACAGTTGTTGAAGAGATGTGTCTGCTGCTAGAACTCTGTGTGGCATTGACCTGGTCTCTAATCTGAGCTGCTGTTAACCTGCGATTTCTGAGGCTGGTGACTCGGATAAACTTATCCTCAGAAGCAGAGGTGACTCTTGGTCTTCCTTTCCTGGGGCGGCCCTCATGTGAGCCAGTTTCTTTGTAGCGCTTGATGGTTTTTGCAACTGCACTTGGGGACACTTTCAAAGTTTTCCCAATTTTTCGGACTGACGGACCTTCATTTCTTAAAGTAATGATGGCCACTCGTTTTTCTTTACTTAGCTGCTTTTTTCTTGCTATAATACAAATTCTAACAGTCTATTCAGTAGAACTATCAGCTGTGTTTCCACCAGACTTCTGCACAACACAACTGATGGTCCCAACCCCATTTATAAGGCAAGAAATCCCACTTATTAAACCTGACAGGGCACACCTGTGAAGTGAAAACCATTTCCAGTGACTACCTCTTGAAGCTCATCAAGAGAATGCCAAGAGTGTGCAAAGCAGTCATCAAAGCAAAAGGTGGCTACTTTGAAGAACCCAGAATATAAGACATATTTTCTGTTGTTTCACACTTTTTTGTTAAGTATATAATTCCACATGTGTTAATTCATAGTTTTGATGCCTTCAGTGTGAATGTACAATTTTCATAGTTATGAAAATACAGAAAAATCTTTAAATGAGAAGGTGTGTCCAAACTTTTGGTCTGTACTGTATATTATGTCCTTTACTGATAAAGTGGTGTGGAATGGGTAGTAATAGGTTTTTGCAGCGGATTGTGGACTTGTGTTTAGAGATCCTGTCCCTAACGGATTGGGTGGTCTCACCTATATATATCTTGCCACAAGGGCATTTGATAAGGTATACCACAAAGGAACTTTCACAGGTGAAGTAGCCTTTGATGTGAAATTTCTTACCCGTATATGGGTGGTGAATGGTATTTCCTCGTAGGACGTTATTGCATTGTCTGCATTGGAGGCATGGGAATGTGCCGGTTTTGGGGTTCTGCAGGAATCGTTGTGTGGGTCCCTGTTTGGTGACGCCTATATCTGCCCGAACTAAAGAATCTCTGAGATTGCGGGCCCGTTTGAAGCAGGGCAAAAAGGGCTTCTGGAAGCTAGGGATAGTAGGATAGCCTGAGCACAGTATATTCCAGTTTTTTCGGATTGTTTTATGTAAAACATATGCATAGGGGTGAAAAGTGTGGACAAAAGGAATCCGGTTGGAATTATCGCTGCCAGGCCGAGGCTCTGTTTGTTGAATTGTTAGTAAAGATGGAGGGTATCCTCTGGAGATGAACTTTCCGAGTGCCAAGGCTTTTTTCATACATCAAAGCAAAAGGTGGCTACTTTGAAGAACCTAGAATATAAGACATATTTTCAGTTGTTTCACACTTTTTTGTTAAGTATATAATTCCACGTGTGTTAATTCATAGTTTTGATGCTTTCAGTGTGAATGTACAATTTTCATAGTCATGAAAATACAGAAAAATCTTTAAATGAGAAGGTGTGTCCAAACTTTTGGTCTGTACTGTATATATATATATATATATATATATATATATATATATATATATATATGCATCTGAACTAACATTCCTTCTGATGACTAATCCAGCTGCGTATATTCAGTGGTGATAGCAGGAATTAGGCAAGCAGTGTATGTGACAGACTGCAGTGCATATAGTGCAAGAGGGTCCTGATGTTCTTACAGATATTTGTAGACATAGCCCCAGATATCAGGGGCCAGGGATCTTAATCCTAGTTATTTGCTTAAAAAGCAATCCAGAGTACACCATTTTTCTGCTCCATTTGCTTGTTCACACTGCAGAATAAAGCCAGATCTGTTCCATATTTCAGCGATAAAAATCCAGAAATTTAAACTGGACTTGGAAAATATTGGCCTCGTTTTCCATTCTGTTGCAGTGTGTCGGTCAAGCTATTCACACTATGTGTCTGTGAAGGATAGTATTAGCAAATTACAGGCCTGCTATTTAAAACTGTGGTTCTCTGTCAGATGTATCACATATAACTGTGGTTCAAATCCAGCCATTTGTAGTGAACATGGAAAATATTGTCCTCCATTTATAGATTGTAGCAGTGTGTCGGTGTACACCATTTTGCTACTCGATTTACTTGTTCGCAGAATACAGACAGATTTTTTTCGTTTTATTCATATTACTGTATTGTGGAAGCAGAGGAACTTTTTTCAATGATCAGATGCACGTGATCCATATAACTGCCATAATAATGCAGAAATTTTGTGGAGCGTGCCAAATTTTCTGTGTTTTTTCCTGTGTTTTGTTGAACCAATTGACACTTGGTCGCTGACAAATACCATATTATGAGGCAACTGCCTGAAACCGTGGCCATCAGACGTTATCCCATATGACTGCCCTAATAATCCAGCAATTAATGTGAGCGTGTCAAATATTACACTCCATTTAAAGTATTGCAGTTGAGGGTTCAAACCTATTCTCAGTTGGCCACTGACAAATAGCATATCTGTGAACAATGTTGTCAGAGTATTACGCCACTTTTGCGGACTGACAAAAAAAACAACATACAAAAAACAAGCTAAAATGGAAAAAATGTTAAGAAACATTCTTTCCAGGGTAATGACTTGTATATAAAGCCAAAGAAATGAAAAAAAAAAATAAAGTTATGGACTGTGGAAGACATTTATATGACCAGAAAGAACACTCATGTATACTGTATATGGTGATGATACCACCTAGCTGCAGCACCTGTTCCTATTGTAAATACAGTACATCTGACAGCGTTATCGATAGCGAATAGAATAGTTTTAAATTTTTTTGGGCAGCACCAGCAGCACGCAGTATAAGACAATAATACCTGGCTGGATAGGTGTAATACGCTATCCATACTGCGATACCTCACCCATAAAATAATTTCAGATAAGACAATTAATATTCTAGAACATAGAATCTATTTGAATTGTCCTTCCCATTATTAAGGAGTGTGTCTCCTATATTGTTATTGCATATGCAACAATTTCAAGGGCTGCCAAAAATTAGAACGCACTCAAATACACATTTGAAGAGATGCAAAAAAAAAAATAAAATAAAAACAGTAGGATCTTTCTTTAGTATAAAAACCAGACTCGCCAATGTAACCTCAATGTAATTACATTACAATTACATTGTTCAACTCCTGCACCTCCTCCTCCAGTTCAGCCTCCATCTCCAAAATGACCACATCAGTCACAAGCTAGAAGCACTGCAGCACTGCCTTAGGCAAGCGGCAACAGGCTGTGCTGAAGATAATATGCTTAATGCTTAGGTGACAAACCGCTCACAGCTGCAGAGTTGTTGAAAGCTGTAACACAGCAGCCTGATCTGTGGCTCTAACCGCTGAACATACAGCCAGGCATGGTCATGTGTGACAATGGGTGGAACCTGGTGGAGGAGAAATGACAGCCGGATAAAATACAGTTTCCCTCTATGACAGCCCTTTCACTGAGCTAAAGAATATGGCTGTGGTGAAATACAACTCTCACTGAGAGGAAGTGTCAGTGAAAAACATTGGGCCCACCAGAGGATTTGAATTTGAGGGACCACCTTTCTCCCCCGCTCAAGAGCCCCATAGCAGCTGCAAAGTTTATGCGCTCATGAACACTCCTGATGGAGAAGCCAGGGCTCACCCGGGGATTATCTGGTGGGCCTGTAAGACCCTGCCGAGAAGCAGTCCTGGCTAAGAAAAGTGTGTGGGAAGGTTCCTGGACACTCTATGGCTGTTTTTTTTTTTTTACTGTGGGCTGCCTCCGTACCGTCCCTGGCCACATTCACCTGTCCACGTGTTTGTGGTTAGGCGGTCCTTCCCAGTAAGTGCACTGGGGAAGGCACTGGTAATTTTCTGGGACCCGCGTTTGTGGAAGGCGGAGACGGCTGGAGACTGAGAAATAGTGGCGGCTGGGAGAAATTTTGTCAGCTGGGGACTGAGTATGGACACCCGGCCGCCACCAGCATGAGGTTGTGAAAAGCTTCCACCTCCACGAGCCTAAGAGGCAACATTTCATGTGGCAGATTAGTATTGCTGCCTGTAGGTGGGGGGTTGGCTGCATATTTGCGTTTGCATTCCAAGTAACACAAAGCCAAGGAGATGGATGATCCAACCATCAGGAATAATTTGGTCGTTATCTAGGAGACCGAGCACAATATTAACCCAGTGCAATGCATCAGTGAAATGTACCTTCCCTGGCCACATTCACTTGTCAACATGTTTATGGTTAGGCGGTCCTTCTCAATTAAGTGCACTGGAAAGGTCACTGGTAATTTTCTGGGACCCACGCTTGTGGAAGGCAAAGACAATACCGGAAGAAATAGTGGTGGTTGGGGACTGAGTATGGACACCTCGCCGTCGTCGCCATGAGGTTGTGAAAAGCTTCCACTTCCAAAAGCCTAAAAGGCAACAATTAAAGTGCAAGCAGTCCAGAAATGTGGCAGTTTAGTATTGCGGCCCGTGGGTGTTTTTTGGCTGCATACTTGCTTTTGCATTCCAAGAACTGTGGTAGGGACAACTGAACGCTGCAAAGGGACAAGAACATGGATGGTGATGGTTGCAAGTCTGCAATGACAGGTGCAGGGCGGGAGGTATCTTCGCATGCGCCATGGACAGGGGATTGGCGTGCATGCACAACAGTGGAAGAGGCAGTCATGTCACCCACAGACACTATTTCTGGACCTTAGTGTTTGGCCCAGCTTGTCAGGTGCTTTGCTGTCATGTGCCTGAGCATGCTGGTGGTGGTCAGGCTAGTAGTTTTGGTGCTCTTGTTGATGCTGGCCTGGCATATCTTGCAAATGGCCTTTTTGGGGTTATCTAAACAGTCTTTTAAAAAGAACCAGACTCGGGAAGACCTAACAGTTGTACTGGCAACTTCCGTCATGTTAGTGTTCCGGGGAGCAGTTGCTCGCCTTGTGTCTGTGGCCACCACACTGCTTGTTCCTGCCTGTTGTGGTGCTACGCTTCCCTCCCCCTGTGTGCTGCTGTCCTCGCTCTGCATGTCCCCTTGCCAGGGGTTAGTGACCTCATCGTCCAACGCTTCGTTTTCCACTTCCGCACCCTGGTCCTCCTCCTGACTTTCTGTCCATTGTGTCTCATCATTATCCACCTCTTGTGACATTATTTGCACTTTCCCACCGTCACCTTCGGGTGATTATGGCTCCTAAAATCGCTACATGTGATTTTCGGTTGCTATGCTCGAAGCAGGCCGGTCGAGAGGCCCAAATTCATCGATGGAAAAGTGAACAGCACTTGGGGTAACCTTGGACTCTAATCTCTCATTCAAACCACATATTCAAGCTCTTTCCAAGCAGACCGAGCAAGAGGCCAGAATCTATAAATGGAAAGATGAACAAAACAGCTCTTCGAAGTGTCCAAGTGTGGGATCAGTTGTCTCAGGGCACTAAGAATGGTGGGAGGAAGGAGGATCAGGGTGAGGAAGATGCTGACTCCAAGTGAAAAAAATCTCCCGGATCCGCACATTCCTCAACCACAAATCTACAAAAGCACTAGTGCATTCCCTCATCATCTCCTTTCTCGATGACTGCAACCTCCTGCTCTGTGGCCTCCCTTCTAACACGCTCGCATTCCTTCAATCTATCCTAAACTCTGTTGCCCGACTAATCCACCTGTCCCCTCGCTCTTCCCTGGCCTCTCCTCTCTGTGAATCCCTTCACTGGCTCCCCATTACCCAGAGACTCCAGTTCAAAACCCTAACCTTGGAATGCAAAGCTATCCACAACCTGTCTCCTCCATACATCTGTGACATAGTCTCCCGGTACTTACCTGCACGTAACCTCTGATCCTCACAAGATCTCCTTCTCTACTCCCCTCTTATCTCCTCTTCCCACAATCGCATACAAGATTTCTCCCATGCATCCGCCCTTCTCTGGAACTCTCTACCCCACCATTTCTGACTCTTGCCTACTTTTGAAACTTTTAAAAGGAAGCTGAAGACCCACCTCTAGCAACATGCGTACACTCTGCAGTAACCCTCGCTCCACCATACCGCTGCAAGACCAGCTCTATCCTCACCTACTGTATCCTCACCCATGCCTTGTAGACTGAGCCCTTGCGGGCAGGATCCTCTCCTCTCCTGTAACAGTCGCTGTCACATACAGTGGTGGCCAAAAGTATTGGCACCCCCGCAATTCTGTTAGATAATACTCAGTTTCTTCCTGAAAATGATTGCAATCACAAATTCTTTGGTATTATTATCTTCATTTAATTTGCTTGCAAGGAAAAAACACAAAAGAGAATGAAGCAAAAATCAAATCATTGATCATTTCACACAAAACTCCAAAAATGGGCCAGACATAAGTATTGGCACCCTCAGCCTAATACTTGGTTGCACAACCTTTAGCAAAAATAACTGCGAACAATCACTTCCGGTAACCATCAATGAGTTTCTTACAATGCTCTGCTGGAATTGTAGACCATTCTTCTTTGGCAAACTGCTCCAGGTCCCTGATATTTGAAGGGTGCCTTCTCCTAACTGCCATTTTGAGATCTCTCCACAGGTGTTCTATGGGATTCAGGTCTGGACTCATTGCTGGTCACCTTAGAAGTCTCCAGTGCTTTCTCTCAAACCATTTTATAGTGCTTTTGGAAGTGTGTTTTGGGTCATTGTCCTGCTGGAAGACCCATGACCTCTGAGGGAGACCCAGCTTTATCACACTGGGCCCTACATTATGCTGCAAAATTTGTTGGCAGTCTTCAGACTTCATAATCCCATTGACACGGTCAAGCAGTCCAGTGCCAGAGGCAGCAAAGAAACCCAAAACATCAGGGAACCTCCGCCATGTTTGACTGTAGGGACCATGTTCTTTTCTTTGAATGCCTCTTTTTTTATCCTGTACACTCTATGTTGATGCTTTTTCCCAAAAAGCTCTACTGTTGTCTCATCTGACCAGAGAACATTCTTCCAAAATGTTTTAGGCTTTCTCAGGTAAGTTTTGGCAAACTCCAGCCTGGCTTTTTTATGTCTCGGGGTAAAAAGTGGGGTCTTCCTGGGTATTCTACCATACAGTCCCTTTTCATTCAGACGCTGACGGATAGTATGGGTTGACACTGTTGTACCCTCGAACTGCAGGGCAGCTTGAACTTGTTTGGATGTTAGTCAAGGTTCTTTATCCACCATCTGCTCAATCTTGCGTTGAAATCTCTCGTCAATTTTTCTTTTCCGTCCACATCTAGGGAGGTTAGCCACAGTGCCATGGGCTTTAAACTTCTTGATGACACTGCGCACGGAAGACACAGGAACATTATGGTCTTTGGAGATGGACTTGTAGCCTTGAGATTGCTAATGCTTCCTCACAATTTGGTTTCTCAAGTCCTCAGACAGTTCTTTGGTCTTCTTTCTTTTCTCCATGCTCAATGTGGTACTCACAAGGACACAGGACAGAGGTTGAGTCAACTTTAATCCATGTTAACTGGCTGCAAGTGTGATTTAGTTATTGCCAACACCTGTTAGGTGCTACAGGTAAGTTACAGGTGCTGTTAATTACACGAATTAGAGAAGCATCATATGATCTTTCAAACAGTGCCAATACTTTTTTCCGCCCCCTTTTTTAGTTTTGGTGTGGAATTATATCCAATTTGGCTTTAGGACAATTCTTTTTGTGTTTTTTCATTGAAGACAAATTAAATGAAGATAATAATACCAAAGAATTTGTGATTGCAATCATTTTCAGGAAGAAACTGAGCATTATCTGAAAGAATTGCAGGGGTGCCAATACTTTTGGCCACCACTGTATTTGTTCAAGATTATTGTAATTGTTTTTGCAATGTATACCCCTTTTTCACATGTAAAGTGCCATGGAATAAATGGCGATAAAGTAATAATAATAATGTGATCCAGATTCACATCTACTGAGACTGGACCAAGTGGAGCACAGGGTGTTAGTGGTGGCAAAGTGACTGGAAGTATTATCTGCTATCCAACCAATAACCTTTTCATACTGCTCGGGCTTCAATAGTGGTGTTCCACGGCCCCCTAGAAATTGGGACAGGAAGGTAGTTCGACATGACGTGGGTGTTTGTTGTGCTCCCTCAGCAGGCACAGTTTCATCTTTCCCACAGCCTCTGCGTGCACTATTACCATCACCATAACATCCACTTCCCCATCCCTTAACACACACCTTGCCCATTTTAAATGGAGTTTAAGATTTGTCAAGTTGCCAAAAATGTCTGTATTATTACCGCAGTAATATAGGATCTCGTCTAATGAGATGACCACAGTTTTAGGCAGTACCCTTGCAGTCAGAGATGCTTCCAGCCCCAGGGCTCTTCCCCATGCTGTTCCCATGTCACTCACCACATGGCCAGATAAGATTGTAAAATGTTAAAATGACATTTCCCGGTGAATGCATTTGTCTTGGTTGAAAGCAATGCAAAGTGCAAAAATGCATCAAAAACGCTACATGTGAACATAGCCCAAGGTGTGGAGGAGCATTTTTGTTTTTGATTATTTATTTTCTCTTATATACAAGTCATTACCCTGGAAAGGATGTTCCTTAACATATTTGTCAGGAAAATCCATTTTGGTTTTGTTTTTGTATGTTTTATTGTGAGTCTGCAAAAGTGGCGTAATACCTCTGATAACGTTGTTGACAGCAGACCTGGGAGTCTGAAATTCTTCGAGGGGTCTTCCCCATGCTGTTCCTATGTCATTTGAGCACTGTTCCCATCGATTTGGGCAATTTTTAGGCCCTCTGCAGACCGCCGGGGGGAGCCGCCGGAAAAATGCTCATGTTTCCCATAGACTTACATTTCGCTCGTTACTTGGTCCAAGCACTCAAGCATTCCAATTTGCTCGACTCGAACAACGACTAGCTAAGCATTTTAGTGCTCTCTCATCACTAGTTATTATTTACCACACAAAGAACTCACCTGTAATACATTGTAGGAAATGTCTACATTGTGCCATGTCATCGTAAAGGTTTGGAGGACCGGATCTGCACATGATTAAGAAGGAGCGGATGAAAAATTATATAGGTTAATAAAGTAGAATTTTGTATTCCTTATAAATACGGCTGATGTGAGTAATTCCATTACTAATTTAATAAAAGCGAAACAAGTTTAAAGGTATATGAAACGAACAGAAAAACATGTTTGCTTTTTGATATTCAGTACTGTGCAAAAGTTTTCCGCATGTACTGAAAAATGCTTCAAAATAAGAATGCTTGCAAAATTACACACATTAATTAATTTTCATCAATTAACAAAATACAAAGTGAATGAAAATAAGAGAAATTTCAATCAAATTAATATTTGGTGTGACAACCCTTTGCCTTCAAAATAACATCAAATTATCGAGTTACAGTTGCACACAATTTTTAGAGGAATTCAGTAGAGAAGTTGTTTCAAACATCTTGGAGAACTAACCAAAGATCTGCTGTAGATGTAGGCTTGCACAAATCCTTTTGTATCTTCATGTAATCCTAGACTGGCTTGAAGATTATTGAGATCAGGGGGTCTCTGAGGACATATTATTGCTTACAGTACTTTCAAGACTCCTTATTCTTTTATGCTCTGAAGATAATTCTTAATTTCATTGGCTGAGTCATAGCAATTTGGAGCTACTCCATAGGTAGCATAACTCTTGGAAAATTCTGTAAATAAAAGAGATCACAGGCCCTGGAGGCAGAATGCACAAACCACACAGAATCTTGTACAAAAGGGTCCCGCCTTTTTTAGACTATAAGTTTTTATTTCTTTTACAACATACTGTCTCATTATTTTTGACCTTCGCAACATAGCTGTATGAAGTAATCCAAATTGCACAGGATGTAACATTATTATTCTTGAAAGATAAGAGATGCATTCCCCCCTGCAGTCCCTTCTCTCAATTTAAAGGCATAAATTGTCCTTGCTTTCAATTAAAGGCATTTACGCTACTATACGTTATTATTTCTACTACAGCTTTTTGAATGGGATATTGTCCTGCTGCAGTATAGATTTAAAGTAAATTAGATGCCCCCCTATGGCATTGCATGATGGATAAGTATCTGCTTGTATATCTCAGCATTAAGCACACTATTATTCCTCATCAAATCCCCAACTTTATTTTCTGAAATGCAGCCTCAACTTGCGCTGAACCTCCACCGTGCTTCACTCTGGCTGCAGACACTTAATATTGTTCTGGTCTTGAGCCCTTTGACAAACAAACTGTCTTCTGTTACAGCCAAATATTTAAAATTTTGACTTATCAGTTCAGAGCACTAGCTGCCCTTTTTCTGCAACCCAGTTCTCTAGCTTTCATGCATAATTGAGTCACTTTTCCTTGTTTCCATGTTAAAGGTGTGACTTTTTTACCTCAATTCGTCAAAGAAGACCACTTCTGGCCAGACTGCTCCGAACAGTAGATTGATATAGCTGGGTCCCAATGGTTGCTGACAGTTCTGAACTGATGGCACTGGTGGACATCTTCCAATTTCGAAGGGAAGTAAGAGTAATGTGTCTTTAATTTGCTGTACTAAGTTCCCTTGGCTGTAAACAGTCCTCAATAATGCTCATTTCATAATATCCTCAATCCTGAGAACTACAGTCAGAAATTTAGCCATAGTGCATATTGTGTCAGGGAGGCATCTGATTTGCTCCAAATTTATTCTGCAGTGGGATAATGACCCCAAATTGCAGCCATTGATTGATGTGATTGAGATCTATATTCAGCATAAAGAAAAACAAATAGTCATGAAAGTGATGATATGGCCTCTACAGAGCCTTGATCGCAACACGATCAAGTCTTTTTGAGATTACATGAAATTCCAGAAGGATTTGCTCAAGTCTACATATGTAAGTATAGCTAGAAGAATTGGTACTTTGATTCTGTTTTGAAGACAAATGGTGGTCAGACCAAAAATGGATTTGATGTAGAATTTTCTTTTGTTCATTCACTTTGTATTTTATTAATTATTATTATTATTGATCAGGATAAACTATTAAAACTTTTATTTTTGAAGCGTTCTTACTTGCAGAGTGTTTATACACCTGCCTAAAGCTTTTGTACAGCGTGTCACTCCTCCATAGGTGTGTTTGGTATTGCACTTCAATTCCAGTTATTTTAATTGAGCTGAGATGGAAAACTAAAAATGTGCTATTTATGAATGTAGCAATGATATTTTGTAACAATGAATAACCCTTCTAATCCTTTCCTGATGGGCCAGTTTTAATTTTTTTTGCTTTCATTCTTTCCTCCCCTTCGTCCAAGAGCCATAACTTTTTTAAATCCTTCTACACAGCCTTACCAGTGCTTATTTGCTTGATGACTTATAGTTTTGAATGACAGAATTTACTTTACTATATAATCTGAAATTTAAAAAAATAAATAAATCCAAACTTGGTGTAATAGTGAATGGTGAGTGGTGAAAACATGCGAATCCACAATGTTTTTTTGTATTTGCTTTTACATTGTTCAATGTGTAGTAAAAGTGATCTGGAAAAATGATTGATTACAGGGATAGCAAAAAAATTTAATCTTTTTATTTTCTAGTGGTCAAAAAACCTCTAAAATTTGTAAAAAAAAAAAGTTTGTGCTGTCATTTATCTGAAACGAATAACATTTTTTTTTCTTTGGATGGAGCCGTATAAGGGCTTCTTTTTTGCATGGCGAGCTATTATTTTTATAGGTACTATTTTGGGGTACATGTGATGTATATGTAAATTATTTTTCATGCATGATATGGGGGAAATGGAGGAATAAAATTCAATTCTGATTATCAATAATTTTTTCTTTATGGAAGTTACCTTATGGAGGAAAGTGGGGGGTACGTCTTATAATCCGGATGTACGGTTGTGGATGGTTGTCCAGCTGTGGATGGTGAGGGGGCAGCGGCAGAGGAGCGGGTCACAGAGGCAGGAGCCGCCTGCAGTGGCTAAAACTGTGCTGTTAAAGAAAATGAATATTCACTGCTCCCCACGCCCATAGTCCCTCCCACCTCTAAGCACTGAAGCCGGTGGTGGGAGGGACTGTGGGCATGTGGAGCAGTGAATATTCACTCTCTTTAATAGTGGGCACACTGTCAGCCGCATCCGTGGCTCCTGCAGCTGCTCAGAGATCACGTGTACTAAAGAGCATGATTATTAACTGCTCTCCAGTCACATGGGTGTGGGGAGCAGTGAATATTTAAATATTCATTCTCTTTAGTAGTGGGCACACATGATCACCAAGCAGCTGCAGCAGCCACGGCTGCAGCTAACAGTGTGCCGACTATTAAAGAGCATGAACATTCCTGCAGCTGACCTCCGTGTTTGAGAGCGAATGTCTGTGACGTCATGCACTACTTGCAAGCTGATGTTAGCTGCTGGCATCAGAAAAGAATGCCATTGGAGCAGAGGGAAGGTGAGTTGAATCCTTTATCCAGGATGGGGATGGGAGGGTGCCATATATACCAGGATGGGGATAGGGGGCATGTATACCAGTATGGGGGGCATGTATACCAGGATGGAGGGCCATATATAACAGAAGGATGGCTACATATACCAGAATAAGGATGGGAAATGTATTCCAGGGTGGGGATAGGTGCCATGTATACCAGGATGGGGATGAGGGGTCATGTATAACAGGATGGAGGGCCATGTATACCAGGATGGGTATGGGGGCATGTTAATCAGGATGGGGGGCATGTATACCAGGATGGGGAACTATGTATACCAGGATGGGGATGGGGACCATTAATACCAGGATAGGGGGCCATGTATATCAGGATGAGGATGTGGCCATGTATACCAGGATAGGGATGGGGACCACGTGTATCAGGATGGGGGTCATATATACTAGGATGGAGGATATTAATTCAGAATTGACATTACCCCTATAGCAGTGTCAGCATCATACCCCCTCCCCCATAACAGTGCATCAGGACCACATTTTTTGCTTCAATATTTTTCTATTTTCCTCCTCTAAAACATAGGTGCGTCTTATGGTCCAGTGCGTCTTATAATCCAAAAAATACGAAATCAATTTTCAAATTGTACTATTGCAGACGAGGTAATACTAAATGTTATTTTTTTACTTCTTTAGTTTTGTATTGAGGAAAGCCCAGGCACAGGATTACGGAAGGTGATGAGGGCCCTCTGGAGCTGCTGCAACAGTCTGTCACCCAGTGATCGTGTCACGGATTGACAATCGGCATCAGAAAAGACCACTTCTCTGGACTGCAACACTTGAATGCTAATGTCAACAAGTGATAATGCCATTTAAGATGATATACAGCTACAATACATAAAAGCTAGCTCTGATAGTTGCTGTTTTCAGGCAGGTGCCAGCTTTATAATCCAGCCAGGTTTTACTGTGTATGGTGCAGGCTCAACTTCTGAGCCTGTTCCATACCTGACATCTGCCATACATGTACAGCAGAAGTCGGTAAGAGGTTAAAGCTAAATTTTATTCTTGATGAAAAATGCTTCTCGTATTTGACATTAATAACCTACTACAGTGAATTTATATCAGCATTTTGCTTTTATTTTTTTCTTAAGTGATATTAAACTAAAGCTATTTTTTTAATATTTGGACCATACATTGAATGGCCCTATTAACCAGTAGACCTAAAATATTTGAATGGAAAGCTGTAGAATAAAATTAATGTTCATTAAAGTATAGAATGTTTAAAATATAAAAATAACAACTATAATGCAATCTATAATAAATATAAGAGATGTTGAACTACTGTTTTAAAAACTGATGGGGAAATTATTGATTTTCAAATGTCTCATTTTCTTACTCTACACCCGTGTGAGTCAAATGTCTACTTATCAAAATTATTTGACTTATTACATATTTTCTATTATTGATTAGCTTAACAATGCTTGCCATACCTGATTAATGGGCACTTAAGAATGTTAAATATTTAAAACTACAAATTTTACTTTCAAATCTAAATGTAAATAGGCAAAATCTTTAGACAGGAGCAAGTGATGCAGAGCTGCAGAAAATCCCTGGTGCATTGTTTTTTTGGTTTATGAATTTATATATTACATTTTTTAAATTATTGATTATTTAACTTGCACTTTACTTTGTAAGGGATCAAGTAAATAGAAAAGAGCATAATACATTTATTACATCAGTCATTGTATAATCCAACTAGTAGTTACATAAGCAAAGCAGGGATGGTGGAAACTGCTCTCAATGTGGTTCCATCTCTTTCATAATAGGGAACATTATCGTGCTATTTACTATCATAGATAAAGATTGAGACCTGAGATAAAATCAGTAAAATGTGGCATAGCTTACATGGGACCAAAGTGGCTTGTACACTGTGGATGTTATTTACATGAGCATTTTGGATGTTGTTTATTGGATCTTTTTGATTTATATTCATAGGCAGAATTGTGTTATTTTATCATGGAGGCATTATGGTTGGAACTAGTGGTGACATAGTAGATGAACAACTGGAAGGGACATTGAGGCTTTCCATGCTAAGAAACCACTTTGACCTTCATTGTTATGAGGGAACTGAGACAGTTTTGGAGGCACTATGGCTGTGACTATGAATAGGGTGGTGTGGCTTACAGATTAATTGTGACTCTTACTTTTATGAGTGCACTATGGCTATTAGGATGCAGAAACTGCAACTGCTATGCTGGCAGTATATTCATCATCATCACTGAAGAAGCATTCTAGAAAATTTTACCTATCTAGTGCAACAGGGGCTATTACTGAAGAATAATGTAGGAGTTTTTTTTAAAGGGAACCTGTCACCAGGTTTGTCCCATAGCCTGCAAGAGAAGAATAATATGTTTTATTATACTCTCCATGGGGTGGTTTGGTCCAAGGGGTGTCGCTCATCTTGGTTCGGTGCCTCCCTTCTTCTTTTGATGTTGTCATCCATCTTGCTTCATGTGGATGATGTGTCCCTATGTCATCCACACAGTCTCCTGTCAAGGGCAGTGCGCATGTGCTGGAAAAGGTGAAAGAGCCTTGGCTCATGCGCACGGCAGTAAATTACGCCTGAACAGGAGCGCAATGCCAGGGAGACTGTCTGGATGGCATGCAGGACACGAAAAGAAGGGCGACGCCCCTCAGACTGGACCGCCCCGCAGGCAAGTATAACAAAGCGTCTTTTTCTTGTTTTGCCGGCCAGTGTATTCTTTGTGAGATATTTTTTGCAATCTCAGTGTATCCTTTGTGATATGTGCAACAAAGTCCAAGTATATTGTATGTGATGTATATAGCTGATTCTCACAGATTCTCAGTGTATTCTTTGTGAGATATATACTTCAGAGTCTCAGTGTATCCTAGGTGATGTATACAGCAGGGTGCCATTCATTCTAGATGATGTATACAGCAGAGTTTCAGTGTATCCTATGTGAGGTATTCAGCAGAATCTCAGTGTATCCTATGTTATGTATAAAGCACAATCTTAGTGCATCCTATGTTATGTGTACAGCCGAGCCCCAGTCTATCCTATTTGATGCATATAGAAGAATCTCGGTGTACCCTATGTTATGTATACAGCAAAGTCTCAGTATATCATATGTGATATACAGTGGATAGAAAAAATGTACACACCCTTGTTAAAATGCAGTTTTTTTTGTAATGTAAAAAATCATACCAAAGGCAGTAATTTAAGAAGTTTTTCCACCTTAATGTCAACCATGATCTGTGCAATTCATTTGAAAACAAACTAATATTTTTGGACAGAGAAAAATAATGAACTAAAATAATGTTGCATAAATATGCACACCCTTAAACTAATACTTTGTTGAAGTACCATCTGAATTTATGACAGCATTTAGTCTTTTTGGGTAGGATTCTATCAGCATTACATGTCTAGAAATGGCACGCTTTGACCACTCTTCTTGCAGTAGCGCTCCAAATTTGTCAGATTGTGAGGGCATTTCCAGTGTACAGCCCTCTTCAGGTCAACCCACAAATTTTTAATTGGACTCAGATCCAAAACTCTGATATTGTTCTGGCAAAGCCATTCTTGTGCAGCTTTGGAGTAATGCTTAGGGCTGTTGTCATGCTGAAATATGAAATTCCTATAAAATTTTCAGATTTTTAGCAGAGGCCTCATGGTTTTGATGCAAAATTGACTGATATTTGGAACAGTTCATAATTCCTTCTACCTTGTCTAAAGTGGAGATAAGCGAATATTTCAATATTTGGTTCGGATTACGATCGTCGATTTTGCAATATTCGCTGATTAATTCGTCGAACATTCGCCAAACGTATCTGAACCCCATTGGATTCAATGTGGGGCAAAACCAAATGCATACACAACACCTTCAAACGGGCTCAAAAGCTGCCAAAAAACAACAAATTCTGGGCAGACACCAGGGAAGTGCCATCAATTGACCCAGAGTACAAATAGTATAATTATTATTATTTATTCCATGGCGCTTTACATGTGAAAAGAGGTCACCGACTGGTACAAGAGGAGAAATTACCCTTTCCATGAGAACACACAAACAATCTGCAAGGGCAGAGTGAGGATACAGTAGGTGAGGGTACAGCTGGTCGTGCAGCGGTATTGTGAAGCGAGGGTTACTGCAGATTGTACTCTTTTCAGAAGAAGTGGGTCTTCAGTAGAGATGAGCGAATGTTTCAATGTCCGGTTCGGACTACAATTGTCGAATTTGCAATATTTGACGATTAATTTGTCGAATATTCGTTGAACACTACCGAACGAAATTGGATTCAATGGGGGGCAAAAGCAAACGCATACACAACACCTTAAAATGTCCCCAAAACATCAAATAAAAACATCAAAACACCAGTAAAGTGCCATCAATTGACCCAGAGTACAAGTACTATAGTTATTATTATTATTACAGCGACATTTATTCCATGGCGCTTTACATGTGAAAAGGGGTCACCGACTGGTACAAGAGGAGACAGGACCCTGTCTGCGAGGGCACACAATCTACTAGGGATGGGTGAGTATACAGTAGGTCAAGGTACAGCTGGTAGTGCAACGTTATTCTGGAGCGAGAGTTACTGCAGATTGTACCCTTGTCAGAAGAAGTGAGTCTTCAGCTTCCTTTTGAAGGTTTCCACGGTCGGCGATAGTCTGATGTGTGGGGGTACAGAGTTACACAGTGGGGGAGATGCATGGGACAATTTTGCTGAGAGCCTAAATGAAGGTAAGCTTCCAAGAGCTCACAATTGAGCAGATTAACCCCTGCACTGCTAAAAGAAACCTGCACCAACTAATATGAAGGCGAAAGGCTTCTAATGACTGTAGGAGTGGGAGGAATCGGATGCTGCAGTCTTCTGACTCCAATCTGTCACAGTAAACCAGTGACACCTTGCAAGCTTCAACACAATGTTCACAAGGTACACAGCAGCAGTGGTCGGTCTCCTAGACAATGAGATAACTCCTTTATGATGATAGAGGCCACCATCTCCTTAACTTGCTGCTGGTACTTTTCTGTGGGAATGAGTTTGTCTCCAACCAGCCTGGAATATTTCCAGTGTCTTATGGCTCGCCATGGTATTAGCAGTGCACCCAGTTCCAGAAGCTAAGCCATCCACAATTTCCTTCTCAGGAATTTTATTTGCTAGACTGTGTGGCTGCCCAAACATTAGTTTGTCAAAAAGGAGCTGAAGACACTGAGTGGCAGTAGGTGCAAGTTTCTCCAGCATGTTAGATATCAGAGCCAGGAAAACAGAGAGGGCAGCACAATGGCTCAGTGGTTAGCACAGCAGCCTTGCAGCACTGGGGTCCTGGGTTCAAATCCCACCAAGGACAACATCTGCAAGGAGTATGTATGTTCTCCCCGTGTTTGCTTGGGTCTCCCCCAGGTTTTCCGGTTTCCTCCTGAGTAAAAAAGTAGGCATAGAGTGTCTGGGAACCTTCACACAGACTTTTCTTTTCTAGCAGGGTTGCACGGGCCCACCAGAGAACTGGAAAAAGATCTTTCTTTACGCCTTGAATTTCATGACAAAGTTGGGAACTGGCCTGATCTGCAATGCGTTTTGAGAAATAACGTTTATAAACAAAACCAACGTTTAGGCTACTGAAGGTCATCATTAAGCGAAACTCATACAGCTTTACCACAGACTAAAAGAGGGGTATCAAGACTTCCAAGACAGCCAAGACTTCTCTGTCCTCACCAAGAGGATGACTGTCCAAGTTCTCCTCCTCCTCATTATCATCCAATCCGCATTGAGATGAGGCTGGGCTGTGTAGCATCACCCTGTATAGTGTGGCTTAAATGCAGGTCAAGAGAATGCGGTGGAGTTCTTCTTGGATAGTGACTCTAAAAACGACATACAAGTTTTAGGTCTGAAATCACTTGAATACAAAATTTCCACATTATATGAAAAAAAAATAAGATTGTTTTAGACAGTCAATTCTCTGAAATCGTATGAAGACTGTGGTAGAGTTCCTAGGAGACTACGAGTTTTCAAAGAAATTTCCCAGTTCCAAGATGACCGTGAATTCCAACAAGAATGGGAAGCTATTCATCTTGCATGCTCTATGGAATTAATGAAGCTTGTGCTTTTTAAGAAATGAGAAAGCACACATGGCGGTTAAAAATGAATTGGAATCGATTGAAGCAGAAATTCGTTCATGTCTATCTCAATCTCAAGCAGTGGCATTTTTTCTAAACTTTATAAAAAACTGATTCCCATTCAAGGGGAAATTAAATCCAGAAAAAAAGACAAATTTATCTGCGATAAAAATGACTTTGACACAGGCTGTATTTTCTCTTGGAATAAATATAGAAATACAAGTAACAAAAGTAGTTCCAATAATCGATCACCGGGTTTCAGAAAATCTCGTTTTTTAAAAACCGGATGCAAGATGCATGGACTATTGACTCTGGACTATGGACTCTGACTCCAGTTTAGCTGATGATCAAAATGAACATATGGATACAGATACAGGCATATTATCATCTTCACATCAGAATGTCCCTTTAGGAAGAACATTAGAAGGGGCAGACAGAAATGGAGGAAACAATTTGGGTCGGAAAAAAAAGCAGATCTCTTGGAGAACCTAACAGCCCCAGACGCTATTGTGAATTTGACTATAAGAATTTTGTCTCCTGATCATGTTTCAGTTTTGTCTAGAGGGTTACAATTCTATCTTCCAGAAGAGTTTGGGATATCTGGGCAAAAGAGAAAACTTGGACAGGGAGGAGCGCTAACTAAGAGCAGTAAATACAAATAACATGAGAGATATTATTATTGTATATGCTCACTGCTCTAGAGGAGATCTGCATGGAGGAATGAGCCAACATACCAGCAACAGTGTGTGCCAACCTTGTGAAGACTTACAGAAAATGTTTGACCTCTGTCATTGCCAACAAAGGATATATAACAAAGTATTGAGATGAACTTTTATAATTGACCAAATACTTATTTTCCACCAAAATTCCAAATAGCGCTCACAATTCCACACTTATAGTTTGAAAAAAATGTTCAATAGATGTTTTCACAGTAGCTCAACATATATTCAACACACAAATCAATTTCTATAAATCCCGGTCATGACCATCCATAAGATGCCCCTCAGACATAGTATGCTGCATTACAGTTGTTGAAATTTACTTGGTTTTGTATAATAATACTTTTTACTCACAATAAAGAACTTTGTTTTCTCACTGGAACATGTGTAAAAATCAACTATACGTCAGGAGAAAAAAAATAAAAAAATACATTTTTTTTTAAAAAAATCTAAAAATTTTACATTTATTTTTTTTTTTAAATTCCAAAAAATGTTTTTGAGAAAAAAAAGCCCAAAAAACCCCACTAACTGTTTTTAAACAGTTTTCACTGTCTCCTTCAGTCCATCAGGGTACAAACTGCCAAGTTTATAAATCCAATATGATTCATTAGCATTAAATGTCGATCTCCTATTTTTGGTACCTGGCGGAATATGTTCCAAAGGTGTAACAGTAACATTATTGAAGTTTTTTATCATTTACCAATATTATGTGTTTTGAAAGGCTTTGTTTCAAGTAGCCCTTTTTAACATTATGCCTGTGGCCATTCACGCGGTTCCGCAGGGTCTGAACAGTACGTCCTACATAATTGAGTCCGCAGCTGCAAGTTACAACATAAATCAGAAATTCTGAGCTACATGTTAGCTCTTGTGATTGTTTTATATTGATCTTTACCCTTTTAGCATTCAAAACCTTTTTATTACAATTGATGATTCTGCAACAGTGCCATTTTTTACTTCCACATCTAAAAATTCCAAATCCTTCTTTGTCCTTGTGTACAGCAGACGTCTTTACTGTTTCAACTCTCAGAAGGCTTGGTGCAATGTTATTCTTTAATGTTTTACCCCTCTTAAATACTATCTTTGGTTTGGGGGAACTAAATCTTTCAGAATGGGGTGTTTTTAATTAGATACCTATATTTATTCAATATATTTCGATTGGTACGATTTCTCTTGTTATTAAAAGTGATAAAATTGTGTTTCCAATCAGATTTCTCATTTTCTATATTTTTTGAGAGTGGTTTCTTGGATTTTAAACAGTCATCTTGCGAGTCCCCATTGCGGTCCCATATTGCTGTAACTACAGTATGTCTTGAGATGAGAACAAATTATGTTCCATTATAAACCTCAAACCTTTTAATATAGTTTTTTTCTATTCTGTTAGTATTGTATGAATATAATGCACAAACATCTAAAGTGAGAAAGTGAAAGTCGCTCTCCCTCTGGATCTCTCCCATTTCTAATATGAGCTGTGTAGAATCCTTCAGATATGATGGTAATTAAATTCCATAGAATTTTAAAAATAAATCTATGTAATGAGACAAGTAACTAGTGAGGGATCCAACCCCAGAAATTCTGGGTCTACCAGGGGAGTTTTTGTTATTCTTGTGAATTTTCATTAAATGGTAGAAAATCGGTTGATATTGCTCACTAGAAAGCATCTTTCTTTTTTATTTATTGTGGAATATGAGCCCGCAAGGGCAGGGTCCTCTTCCCTCAGTACCAGTCTATCATTGTTAGTTCATATACTGTAAGCGATATCTGTATTTTGTATGTAACGCCTTCTTATGTACAGCACCATGGAATCAATGGTGCTATATAAATAAATATTAATAATAATAACTTATTTATTGGGTGTGGTAAGCTTCATTGATCATGATATTATACTCCTTCTCATAGAGATCTGAAGGACCTACCATCAAGGTTTTAAAATATTTGGTATCTAACAGAATGTTGAGGGCTTCTTTTATGTGTTCTCCATGGTCTTGTATAACTACTCCCCCTCCTTTATCTGGTTTTCTGATAACTATTTGATTATTATATTGCAGTGTCTATGAAGGATGGCATGATGGATGGCAGCACTCAGCTGCGATCCAGCCTGTCATCTCAATGCCATCCCAGCGTGGGAGAATTCTACTGCTCAAGCGCTGAGTGCAGGAGGATTCTCCCACGCTGTCAGTGACGTGCATGAGGTGAGCTGAGTTCATTGGACATGAACTCGGCTCATCTGGATTCCGTCACAGCCAGACACTGAGGAGCGCAAGCATGCCTGCGCTTCTCAGTGTCTGCGGCATGGCAAGCTGGATTGCAGCTTTCGGCTGCGATCCAGCCTGTCATGTGAATGTAGCAGAGGTGAAGCTGTCCTGGGAGCCATGGAAATGTAAGGATGAGATTGGATTATTATTTTACTTTTATTGCAGAAGACATTGGCTTCAGCTGGAATGGGCGTGACGGTAAGTATGGTTTAATTTAGAACAATAAATAATTGTGTGTTTATTTCAATTAAAGGACTTTATTCTGGGTGTTTGTGTTTTTTTTTAACTTTGACTATGGGGTTAGTAATGCGGGTGTCTTATAGACGCCTCTCCATTACTAACCTGGGCTTGATGTCAGCTGGCATTAAAAGCTGACATCAACCCCAGCCCTATTACCTCATTGCCACCGCTACAGGGCAGTGGGAAGAGCGAGGCTGAGTGCCAGAATTGGTGCATCCTATGGATGCGCCATTTCTGGGGTGTTTGACGGCTGGTGTTTCTAGCCTGGGAGGGGGCCAATATTCATGGCACCCATCCTGGGCTATTAATATCAGTCCCCAGCTGTCTGCCTAGCCTTTGCTAGCTATTAAAATAGGGGGGACCCCACATCATTTTTTTGGGGGTCCCCCATTTTAATAGCTAATAAAGGCTAGGTATTCAGCTGGGGGCTGATATTAGTAGCCTGGGAAGCTCCGTGGGTATTACCCCCTTTACAGGCTTCAAACATCTGCCCCAGCCATCTGCTTAACCTCTGCTAGAGACTAAAATTACGGGGAACCCCAGGCCAATTTTTTTTTTTAATAAATCCTTTATTTTAACACTAAATGACAAGTACAGTAATCATCACTATCTCTTTACTTATTATATATGTGACTGACATATTTCTATCTATCTAATCTATGTGTGATGCTCTATTCTTTCTATTCTAAATTGTCGGGTACCGATGCTGAATTGCCAGCCGGCTTTTTTAAAGGACAGGTGCATGAAAACACTTTTATTTTTTGTAATAAATCCTTTAACACTAAATGACAAGTACAGTAACCAACACTGTCACTGTACTTCTTATATATGTGACTGACATGTTTCTATCTATCTAATCTATGTGTGATGCTCTATTCTTTCTGTTCTAAATTGTCGGGTACCGATGCTGAATTGCCGGCCGGCTTTTTTAAAGAGACAGGTGCATGAAAATACTATTAATTTTTTTTAATAAATCCTTTAACACTTCATGACAAGTACAGTAACCTACACTGTCACTGTACTTCTTATATATGTGACTGACATGTTTCTATCTATCTAATCTATGTGTGATGCTCTATTCTTTCTGTTCTAAATTGTCGGGTACCGGTGTATGCCGCTGCTGAATTGCCGGCTTATCATGTTTCACTATGAGCACTGTTCCCATCGATTTGGGTAACCACTGTAATGCCACAACCACCATGGCTGTGACATTACAGTGAGTGGCAGACAATCCCTGCATGATGTGAAAAAATCCAGTTACGCTTTTGATGCACGAACAGTTATCGAACATAACCTCGAACAGCCAAATTTTTTGCAAATCGTTCGCGTTCGTTGAACGACTCGAACACCGCCCAAAACAGCTCGAATTTCAGATTGGCAAACAGTTCTAGTCGAACACAGCTCATCTCTAGTTATTAATCACCATAGTGCTGACCCTAAAGTACTTAAATTTTCTGGGATCGAACAGGTGAATTATCCCAATAGAGGTGGCAACCACAATTCATTACTTTTACAACGAAAAGCCAAGTGGATAGCATGAGTAAATTCAAATGGACAGTTAGGTTTAAATGATCGTACCGACTTTTCTGTTTTTATAAGATTTGTTGTTTTATTTGTGTAACATGGGCAGTGTAGCCACCTGTTTAAGGAAGTGAAGACACTTCACTAATCACCTGGACCTGCTGAAGTGCTCTTGTTAGCGCGAAAAGGCTGTCGTCCGTCTTCCCTCCCCGCACTCCCTGCATGCCACTGTTTTTATCCAAGTTATGGAATAAAGGATAAATTAATTACTGGTATGGTTAGTGCAGCCTTTTCTTTGCATCACCCTATATAGTTACTTGCTCCTTCTGCAATGCCTCCTCTTTAATTGTGAGCAGATAGCATTTCAGTAGACAGAGAAATGGGATGGTGACTCTAATTATGGCATCATCACCACTCACCATCTTGGTGGAGTCCTCAAAGTTTTGGAGGATGGCACAGATGTCAGACATCCATGCTCACTCATCAGCTGTAAAGTGCAGAGGCTGACCTGAATTCCAACGGGCGTGTTGAAGCTGGTACTCAACAACTGACCTTTGCTGCTCACAAATCCTTCCCAAAATCTGCAACGTTGATTTCCAACGTGTGGTCACATCTCAGACCATTCGGTGAGCTGGAAGCTGCAAACGCTGCTGAAGCACTGCCAGGATAGCAGAAGCTGTAGCTGACTTAGTGAAATTGGCACACACATGGCGTACTTTCATAAGCAGCTTTGGCAGATCTGGGTAGGTTTCGAGAAACCGCTGAACCACTAAGTTGAGCACATTTAGTGCTCGCTCATCACTAATGGGTACCCCTGTATGGAGAACAATATCAGAACCAAGGAATAAAAAGATGAAATGTAGCCCGCTTTATATATCACGGTATTAAGAAAACCAATTTCGATTATAACATGTGTACCCCTGTGGCAACAATATCTGCACCAAAGAATTAATTTCACTAGAGTAGAATAAGTATAATGAGGACTGATAACTCTTCCACTACAGCCAACCCAGCAGATGGAGACCCAACCAGGAGTGTTCACATTTCAAAAAATTAGGGCCTGACACCACCATTTCCGTGGCCAACAGATTGAAGATGGTGGAGTTCAACTCTTACCTTTGTCATGTGTAGGAGGAAACAATCTTTTACGTGACCACAGCTACGGGACCGAGGGCTGGCTGCAGTGCTGAGAGAAGGCGGAGTATGGTGAACCAGACAAACTGCTGGACCGTGAGTGAGATGCAGGCAGAGATGTTACGATGGATTGATAAAGTTGTGGTGTGCTCACTCTCTGAGATTGGTCAGAAACAGCAGGTATGACGGGCTCTCACTAAGCCTGACTGGAGCGGGTAAAGAACCAGAGGTTCTGTGGTGGGAGACCTGCGTGACAATATTTCGCAAGGTAACAGAGGAGGAGGAAGAAGCAGCAGATGCAGTGGATGGGATGGCTGATGGTTTTTGAGGTCTGAATTTTATCACAGTGAGATTGCCAGAATAACGTATGTTGATTGCGCATGTGAAGGTTTAAGCATGTAGTAGTCAAATTATTGCACTTTTTCCCTCTATTGAGTTTTTATTGCAAAGTTGACTGATAATGTGAGTTGCCTCATCCTTTGCGATGTCATAAAAGGCCCAGGCTTGACAACCTTTGCCTCCCCTGCAAGCTGCAGACCAGTGACCGATGCTGGTCACTGCCATGGTTATGGCTAAGGATGCAGTGCTCGTCACGGTTGCATCACGCTGTTTCTGTACCGTGGGATGCAACGTAGCCTTCTCATCTTCCTTCTCCTCCACCTTCTCAGATGAGCTACTCAGCTGCGTGCCTCTGAGTTCACACTAAGTGGGATCTACAACATCATCATCATCATATGTTTTATCCCATTCCTCGCCCTCAGGGTCACCCTCCTCCTCTTCTTGCCCTGACAGCACAGTACAGTTGAGGGTGAGGAAGCTGCTCAGACCCAACTTTTTTTTTTCCCCCTGTATGGAGAACAATATTTGCTCCAAAGAATTATAAGCTGAGATGCAGCCTGCTTTATATACCAGGGTAGTAAGAAAATCAATTTTGAGTTTATCATGTCTGTATACCCCTGAGGGGAGAACAATATCTGTCCCAAAGAATTTTAAGCTGAGATGTATCCTGCTTTATTTACCAATTTGCAGTTAATCATGTCTGTTCACCCCTTTGTGGAGAACAATATCTGCACCAAAGAATTAAAAGGTGAAATATAGCCTGCTTTATATACCATGGTAGAAAGAAAACCAATTTCTATTTTATCATGTGTACCCTTGTGGGAACAATATCTGCACCAAAGAATTCATTTTAATAGAGTATAACTATTATAATGACGACCAACACCTCTTCCACTACAACTAACCCAGCAGATGGAGACACAATCAGGAGTGTTCACATTTAAAAAAAATAAGGCCCAAGACCACCATTTCCAAGGCCAACAGATTTGAGATGGTGGAGTTCAACCTCTTACCTTTGTCACCTGTAGAAAAAAAATCTTTTACATGAACACAACTACGGGACCAAGGGATGGCTGCAGTGCTGAGAGAGGGTGGAGTACAGTGAACCGAACAAACTGCTGGACCGTAAGTGAGGTGCAGGTGGAGATATCATGGTGGATTGAGAAAGATGTGGCGTGCTCAGTGAAACAAACACAGCAGGCATGTCCGCTTCCATTACAGCTGACGTGCTCTCACTCAGCCTGACTGGAGTGGGTATATACCCGTAGGTTCTACGGTCGGAGACCTGCGTGACAATACTTGTCACAGTAACAGAGAATGAGGAAGAAGCAGCAGATGCGGTTGATGGGGCGACTTATGGTTGTTGGGGTCTGCGTTTTATTACAGTGAGATTGGCAGTGTAACGCATGTTGATTGCGCATGTGAAGGTTCATGCATTTAGTAGTCAAATTGTTGCACTTTTTCCCTCTACTGAGTTTTTTCTTGCAAAGTTGACAGATGATGTGAGTTGCCTCATCCTTTGCGATATCAAAAAAGGCCCAGGCTAGGCAACCTTTGCCATCCCTTCGAGCTGCAGACCCGCGACTGCTGCTGGCCATGGCCAAAGTTCTGGCTAAGAATGTAGTGCTCCTCGTGCTTACATCACTCCGTGTCTGTGCCGTAGGGCAAAACTTAACATCCTCATCATCCTCCTCCACCTCCTCAGATGAGCTACTCGGCTGCATGACTCTGGGTTCACACCAAGTAGGATCTTGAACCTCATCATCATCCAATGTGTTATCCCATTCCTCAACCTGAGAGTCACCTTCTTCCTCTTGTTGCCCTAACAGCACAGTACAGTCTGCGTGACCCTCAGGTATCTGAGTCTCATCAGGATAATATCTGGTGAAAAGGATCAGGAAGCTGCGAGATTCCAACTTTTTTTTTCCCCCTGTATGGAGAATAATATTTGTACCAAAGAATTTTAAGCTGAATTTTAGCCTGCTTTATATACCACGGTAGTAAAAAAAAAAATTTGGAGTTTTTCGTGTCTGTGTATCCCTGTGTGGAGAACAATATGTGCACCAAAAAATGTATTTCACTAGAGTATAACTATTATGATGGGGACCAAAAAAAACTTTTCCACTACAGCCAACCCAGGAGATGGAGACCTAACCATTAGTGTTCATATTTCCCTAAATTAGGGAATAACACAACCGAAGTGGCATCAATTTCACTAGAGTAGAAGTAGTATAATGGAGACCAAAACCTCTTCCACTACAACCAACCCAGCAGATGGAGACCCAATCAGGATTCTCCACATTTCCAAAAATTAGTGCCAGACACCAGCAAAGTGGCATAAATTTCACTACAGTAGAAAATGTATAATTAGGACCGACACCTCTTCCACTACAGCCAACCCAGGAGATGGAGACCTAACCAGGAGTGGTCACATTTCCCTAAATTAGGGCCTAACACCACCAAAGTGGCATCAATTTCACTAGAGTAGAAATAGTAAGATGGAGACCAAAACCTCTTCCACTACAGCCAACCCAGCAGATGGAGTCCCAATCAGGATTCTCCACAGTTCCAAAAATTAGTGGCAGACACCAGCGAAGTGACATCAATTTCACTACAGTACAAATAGTATAAATAGGACCGACACTTCTTCCACTATAGCACACCCAGGTGATGGAGACCTAACCAGGAGTGTTCACTTTTCCAAAAATTAGAGGCAGACACTAGCAAAGTGGCATCAATTTCACTACAGTAGAAAATGTATAATTGGGACCGACACCGCTTCCACTACAGCCAACCCAGGAGATGGAGACCCAACCATTAGTGTTCATAGTTTCCTAAATTAGGGAATAACACAACCGAAGTGGCATCAATTTCACTAGAGTAGAAGTAGTATAATGGAGACCAAAACCTTTTCCACTACAGCCAACCCAGCAGATGAAGACCCAATCAGGATTCTCCACATTTCCAAAAACTATTGGCAGACACCACCAAAGTGGCATCAATTTCACTACAGTAGAAATAGTATATTTATGACTGACATCTCTTCTACTACAGCCAACCCAGCAGATGGAGACTCAATTAGGAGAGTTCAATTTTCCAAAAATTAGTGTTAACATCTGCAGCAGCAATAGCAACAGCAGGCTCAGAAGCCACACTAAAGATATCACAAACTGCAATTACACAAGACCAATGCAGCACACTAAAAACTACAACATTGCCTAGTCTGTACAGTCTGCTATTGAGTTGCAAAAGTCTTTGGAGATCCATGACTTGTTCATCTTGATGAAAGTTAGGCTGTCTACACTTTGAGGAGACAGCCGGTTGCACTTATCCGTCAGGACACCATCAGCAGCGCTTAAGACATGTTCTGAGAACACTGGCTGCCGGGCATGTTAAAACCTTCAAGGCATGACAGGCGAGCTCAGGCCATTCATCCATTTTTGAAGACCAAAATGTAAAAGGGTCAAAATCCTCCAAGATGGTATTCATATTGAGCTCTAGATGCTCCTGCACCATTCTCTCCAGTCGTTCACCACATGTCAGACTTGTACTCTGTTGTGCTGATGTATGAGCTGTTGTAAAAAATTTGTGAAATGACTCACAGAAATTGCTTCTGCCACTTACGCTCCTGCTGCTAATTTTTTGGCATTGATGAATTGACGTGCCGGAGGTTGAAAGTCTACAGCTGCAATGCACACTGTGTACCTGACTTCTGTCTTAGGGAAAACCTCTCTTAAGGTTGCTTAAAAGCTTGTTTTAATACTACAGCATTAGCGGGTGACTTTCCAGGGCTGTAAGCATCTGGCAAAATTGACTCTTATTATATGAATCTAACAGAGTGGCAACCCAGCAGTCATCATTATTTCGAATCATAACTATACAGGGATCATGTTGCAGATGGTGCAGCAAGAAGGCCATCATATGTTGGGCTCTTCCATGAGGTTCAAGCTCATGCTGTGTTGGTGGCTTGGTAACTCTGATGCTTGTTTCCCCCATCCCCTCCGCCTACCACGAACAACAGAGAGGAGAGTATTATCCTCTTCATCTCCTGACAGTTGCTCGCCCATCACCTCTTCCTCCTCCATTTGTTCTTCGGCTTTTGCACATTCACTAAAAGTTTGTTATCACCAACCCCCTTGATCGCAGTAATCCACTCTCACTTGGCATCCACCTGTGTGACGTCAGTCTGGAACTTTGAGACATTCTTATCCCTTCCGCATCCTCCTCTTCTTCTGGAACCACCACTTCCTGCCACAGGCTATTCAAAGTCTCCAACATGTCGATGACAGGAATAGTGATACTGATGAAGGCATTGTCAGGGCTAACCATTTTAGTAGCCATTTCAAAACTGTGCAGAAGGGTGCAGAGGTACTTAATCTGTGCCCACACAGTAAACGTGATATGCCCCACATCCGTACTGCATTGGCCCAGGCTATTTGACATACTGTGTCAGGGCTCATTGCTGCTGCCACAGTCGCTGAAACATGTGCAGAGTGGCATTTCACTGTGTTGGCACATCGCATATCAACCTGTTAACTTTTATGGACAAAGACCTTTGTATCGATGCAAATCAATGACTGGAGGGTTGCAAACGGCGGAAGTGAGCACACAGCTTCCATGCTTTCTGAAGCAGCTCAGCTAGGCCGAATAGTGGGGAAGAAATCGCTGTTCCACCAGATTGAGTACGTGAGCTATGCAAGGCAAGTGGGTGAGCTAGCCTCGGCGTAGGGCTGTCACCAGGTTCGCACCATTGTCATACACGGCCTTCCCTTGCTCCAGGTTCAGCAGAAACAGCCATTGCTCAAGCTCAGCCTGGAGAGCTGTCCACAACTCTTCCCCTGTATGACTGCGATCTCCAAGGCATATTAATTTTAACACTGCCTGATTGCGGTGAGCCCTGGCTGCGCAGTATGGAGGTGGTGTGGATTTGCTCTGTTTGAATACGTACCTCGTTAAGGCAGAGGTTGCGTGCGCAGTTGGAGGCCATAGAGGAGATGGATGAGGCAGAAGCAGTGGAGGAAGTGTGAAATACAGAGGATTGTTTCGCAAGCCTTGGGGACTCCACAATTTTTGGAGCAGCCCCTTCACCACTGTCACCCACTGCCTAGTCAGCGAGATGTATCGCCCTTGGCCATGCTTAATCGTCCAGGTGTCTGTGGTGAAATGCATCCTGGCAGATATAGATTTAGTCAAGGAATGGGTGATATTGTCTGCGACATGCTGGTGTAGCGCAGGTACAGATTTCTTAGAGAAGTAATGGCGACTGGACAACTGGTACTGGGGGTCTGCGACTGCCATTAGCTTTCAGAAACCGTCTGTATCTACCAGGCGGAAAGTCAGCATTTCCATAGCCAACAGATTGGAGATGGTGGAGTTCAACCTCTTAGCTTTCTCATGTGTAAGATTAAACAATCTTTTACGTGACCATAACTGCGGGACTGAGGGCAGGCTGCAGTGCTGAGAGAGAGCGGAGTAAAGTGAACCAGACAAACTGGTGGACCATGAGTGTGGTGCAGGCAGAGATGTTACGGTGGATTGAGAAACATGTGGTGTGCTCAGTGAAGCAAACAACAAGCATGTCCGCTATCATTACACCTGACGGGCTCTCACTGAGCCTGACTCGAGTGGGTAAAAAATCGGAAGTTCTGCGGTGGGAGACCTGCGTGACAATACTTGGCACGGTTACAGAGGAGGAGGAAGAAGCAGCAGATGTGGTTGATGAGGCAGCTGATTGTTGTTGAGGTCCGCATTTTATCACAGTGAGATTGCCAGCGTAACACATGTTGATTGCACATGTGAAGGTTCATGTATGTAGTAGTCAAATTATTGCACTTTTTCCCTCTACTGAATTTTTTATTGCAAAGTTTGCAGTTAACGTGAGTTGGCTCATCCTTTGCGGTATAAAAAAAGGCCCAGGTTAGGCAACCCTTGCCGCCCCTGCAAGCTGCAGACCCGCGGCCGCTGCTGGCCACAGCCACAGTTGTGGCTAAGGATGCAGTGCTCCTGGTGCTTGCATCACTCCGTGTCTGTGCCGTAGAGTGAAACTTAACCTCCTCGTCTTCCTCCTCCACCTCCACAGATGAGCTTCTTGGCTGCGTGACTCGCCCTGAGAGTGACCTTCTCCTCTTGTTGCCCTGACTGCACATCACTGTCCGCATGAGTCTCAGGTATCTGAGTCTCATCAGGATCACCTCCCTCCCCGGTGGTTAACGTCTGGTTAACAGAGGGTCAGGAACCTGCTCGGACCCTATTTTGTCCTGCCCCGAATCCAACTGAAAAAAGCAGATGCTTTCCTCCTCTTGACTACTGATGCCTATGGTATAGAATGGGTGAACAGTTCTACAGACTCACCCATCTGTGGTTCCCTATAATACACGGTGAGCAGAATTATTAGGCAAGTTGTATTGTAGAGGATTATTTTTATTATTGATCAACAACTATGTTCTCAATCAACCCAAAAGACTCATAAATATCCAAGCTTAATATTTTTGGAAGTTGGAGTGGTTTTTTTTTTAGATTTGGCTATCTTAGGAGGATATCTGTTTGTGCATGTAACTATTACTGTGCAGAATTTTAGGCAACTTAATAAAAAACAAATATAATCCCATCTCACTTGTTTATTTTCACCAGGTAAACCAATATCAGTGCACAAAATTTAGAAATAAACATTTCTGACATGCAAAAACAAAAACCGAAAAAATTAGTGATCAATATAGCCACCTTTCTTTATGATGACACTCAACAGCCTTCCATCCATAGATTCTGTCAGATGCTTGATTTTTTTCGATCAACATTGCATGCAGAAGCCACCACAGCCTCCCAGACACTGTTTCGAGAGGTGTACTGTTTTCCCTCCCTGTAGATCTCACATTTTATGATGGACCACAGGTTCTCTATGGGGTTCAGATCAGGTGAACAAGGGGGCCATGTCATTATTTTTTCTTCTTTTAGACCTTTACTGGCCAGCCACGCTTTGGAGTAGTTGGATGCATGTGATGGAGCATTGTCCTGCATGAAAATCATGTTTTTCTTGAACGATACCGACTTCTTCCAGTACCACTGCTTGAAGAAGTTGTCTTCCAGAAACTGGCAGTAGGTCTGGGAGTTGAGCTTCACTCCATCCTCAACTCGGAAAGGTCCCACAATTTCATCTTTGATGATACCAGCCCATACCAGTACCCCACCTGCACCTTGCTGGCGTCTGAGTCGGAGTGGAGCTCTCTTCCCTTTACTAATCCAGCCTCTGGCCCATCCATCTGGCCCATCAAGAGTCACTCTCATTTCATCAGTCCATAAAACCTTTGAAAAATCAGTCTTAAGATATTTCTTGGCCCATTCTTGGCATTTTATCTTATGCTTCTTGTTCAAAGGTGGTAGTTTTTCAGCCTTCCTTACCTTGGCCATGTCCCTGAGTATCGCACACTTTGTACTTTTTGATACTCCAGTAACGTTGCAGCTCTGAAATATGGGAAAACTGGTGGGGAATGGCATCTTAGCAGCTTCACGCTTGATTTTCCTCAATTCATGGGCAGTTATTTTGCGCCTTTTTTGGCCAGCACGCTTCTTGCGACCCTGTTGGCTATTTGCCATGAAACGCTTGATTGTTCGGTGATCACGCTTCACAAATTTGGAAATTTCAAGACTGCTGCATCCCTCTGCAAGACATCTCACAATTTTGGACTTTTAAGAGCCCGTCAAATCTCTCTTCTGACCCATTTTGCCAAAGGAAAGGAAGTTGCCTAATAATTAAGCACACCTTATATAGGGTGTTGATGTAATTTGTCAACACCCCTCCTCATTACAGAGATGCAAATCACCAGATTTACTTAGTTGGTAGTTGGCTCTCAAGCCTATGCAGCTTGGAGTAGGACAACATGTAAAAAAAGTATCATGTGATCAAAATACTCATTTGCCTAATAATTCTACACACAGTGTAATAATAGCAATCTTTTTATTTATATAGCGCAAACATATTCCGCAGCACTTTACAATTCAGACAATTTTACATACATTATCGTCACTGTCCCCATTGGGGCACTCAATCTAGATTCCCTATCAGTATGTGTTTGGGAGGAAACCAAAGATCCCAGAGGAAACCCACACAAACATGGGGAGAACATGCAAACTCCTTGCAGATGTTGTCCTTGGTGGGATTTGAACCCAGGACCCCAGCACTGCGAGGCTGCAGTGCTAACCACTGAGCCACCGTGCCGCTCTACAGTCAGTTGGGCAGTTGGACAGTTGTGATGTGGGGGGATGCAATGGTAATTGGGGTGATACCTCTATGGACTGTTCTGTGTGTGATGTTGAGGTGGAGAAAGAAGAGGAGAGGCCACTTGAATCAGCGCTTGCCATAAACTGGAACACCTGATCTTTCTGGCCCTTATCAGCAAGGCTTATCACTGTGCTGCTGCCAAAGGAAGGAAGTAGAGTAACCTGTCCAGTAACAGAAGTTGTCAGTTGTCTTTGGATAGGACGTGACTGTGTAAGTTCACTAGTGCTTTCACTAACATTACCATCTACCCCACATATACCTTGAACACCATGCCTATACCCCCTTCCACCATGACCTCTTTTTTTTCCACACATGTTGCTCAGATAGTGTGGTAGTAGCAAGTTATTAGCAAAAAAAATGTGATTTTTTTTACTCTGCACCAGTTCTGCACACAGCTGAATTTCAGAGGCACTAAATGACAAGGTGAGATATGGCTTGCTGTATCACAGTAGTAACAGAAGAAAGTATTTTTTTAGTGTATATGAGGCCTGTTCTACACAGGAGATATGCTCCAAACTATTTCAAACTGAGATGACCCCTGGTGTATCACGTTAGTAATAGTGATGAGCGTGCACTAAAATGCTCAGGTACTTGTTGCTCGGGTCAAGCAAATTGGAATGCTCGAGTGTACGGTCGAAGCAATGAGCCCAATGTAAGTCTTTGGGAAACTTGAGCATTTTTCTTGCGGCCCCCCGGTGGTCTGCAGAGGGCCTAAACATTGCCCAAATCGATGGGAACAGTATTTAAATGACATGGGAACAGCATGGGGAAGACCCCAGGAAGCATATTTGACTCCCAGGTCACTGCTGTCATCAATGTTGTCAGAGTATTATGCCACTTTTACGGACTCACAATAAAACATACAAAAATGAAACCAAAATGGATTTTCTTGGGAACAATGCAAAGGAACATACTTTCCAGGGTAATATCTTGTACATAAGGCAAAATAAATAACAAAAAACAAAAATGCTCCTCCACACCTTGGGCTATGTTCCAAAGTAGCGTTTTTGATTCGTTTTTGCACTTTTGCATTGCTTTCAATGAAAAATACATCCACCAGTAAATGTCATTTTAACATTTTACAACCTTATCTGGGCATGTGGTGTGTGAGACATCATCAGACACATCCTGCTTCAATTATGAAGGAGGCACTCTGAAAGTCACAAAGACTATTTTTATAGGCCTATCAGACGGCCCTTATTATTCTTAAAGGGCCAGCAGTCGGCCCTCACTATTGTTAGAGGGCCATCAGCCGGCTATGCTTTGTTGTTCCCATTATTAAAGAGTGGGGCTCCTATACTGTTATTCCATATGCAGTGACTGCAAGGGCTGCCAAGAATTTGGACGCATAGAGATGGGCCACAGTAATGACATGTTCCCATTAGAAAGCAGCTGGTCTGCTATACAGTTATAGGGTATGCAGTGAGTACAAGGGCTGCCAAAATTTAGTAAATCCCCAAAAACAATTTAAAGACACATAGAAGTGGGCCTTAGTAACGACATGTTCCTAGAAAGGAGCGGTTCTGCTGTCCAGTTATATGGTATACAGTGATTACAAGGGCTGCCAAAATTTAGGAAAAACCCCAATAACAATTTAATCCTGCTGTTCTGTTCGGTCAAAACTTATTGAATTTGAAATTTGATATTTTTTATAATATTTATTATGCGGTTCTGAAACTTGTGGTTAATTGACTTTTCCTCCTTTGAGGGGTTCTTACTATGGGTAGCTTTTTATTTTGTTTACTTTTTGCTCCACTATTATTTTATTCTCAAATTATTCAATTGATTAGATTGTATAGTGTAATGCATCAATTTTTTTTTTATTTTGCTCAGCCATTGGTTAATTACTATGTCATGATGTAAGACAATGGTCACTGCCTGCTTGTTGAAATAATGCTCAGCACTAATTTCATCTTTCATGAGATTTGTACTTTTGATGACCCATTCTTTGGTATGCAAGCGGGGGGAGCATTACAGCTGTGTAGACTCAATGTCTGCTTATGAGGAGGATATATTCTCACTGCTGTGATAGAATAAGTGCATGCTAATATGGATGGTCTCGTTTGCGACACTCCAGCATCGCAATCGCAGGGGATGTCTCAATGTGTGACAGGGCCCTTATTGTGTGTATTGTTGTGAAACTGGTAATAGTTTGTTCTCTCATTTTATTATTATTGTTTATGTATATATTTTATTTTTTCATTCCACAGTGTTGCCTTTTTGCATGATGAGAAAATGGATATTGACTGAAGCTGAATTGGAGGAGCTTGTAAATGCCTCCGATTCAGATGATGATTAGTGTTGAGCCACCCCCGTAGTGTTCGAGTTCGGTTCGGTTCGTCGAACACCCGTGTGTTCGCCGAACTGTTCGTCGAACTGTTCGTCGAACACCTTCGAACTCCGTTAAAACCAATGGCAGGCAAACAAAAACACATAGAAACACATAGAAAACACCTTCAAAGGTGTCCAAAAGCTGACAAACTGCTCAGAAGACATAACTAACACATGGAAAAGTGACAAGTACATATAGTCATGCGAAAATAAAAGAGGTGGAGGAGTAAAAGGAGGGGGAGACACAGATATAGGCATGTCATGCCCTTCTAAAATCCAAAAAGTGAGAAGCCGACACGGCCAGTCCGCTCCTGCCCGTGCCACCTCCGTGTCGCCGGGTTTGTGCCAGAGCCGCGGTGAACCCTGATGGCCAGCCCCCCTCTCCCAATACTGGTGCCTGTCCGCTGGTGGGTCGAGCGAGCCCCCCTGTGGTGGAGGCAGCTCTAAGCTTTTTAATTTAAATTGTCTCTCTAATTTGAATGAATACACTTTAAATCCATTTACAAGGATCTATTGGAGGGCAAGTCTCATGCCAGCAGCCGCGTAATTCCAGCTCCAGTAGCGTCCACTAAAGCTGCTGCAGTTAAAAAGCTTTTATAAGGATCGAGCTCGGCTGTCCACCGCAAGGCATCCTACTGCCAGTCCCAGCCCCTATGCCTTGGGGTGCCTCCTGATGCTCTTCACTGAGTATCCCATGGTCCCGAAGCATTTCCTTTGAAAAAATTAAGTGTCTAAACTACAGGTGGTGTAGCTTGCTTAACAGCCGGGATAATCCGCTGACTAGCAGACACTGCTACTAGGCACAAAGTATTTCCTGGGCTAGATGCAGTTAAAAATTTGTAATTAGATACTCTCGTTGGATGCTGAGAAAGCATTCCATAGAGTCTCCTGGCACGCCATATATGATTCTCTTAAAAAGCTTGGGGTAGGGGTCTAGGGGACCCTTTTATAGCCAAAATCACGGCCCTGTATCACAATACATCACCTAGGCTGAAGATAAATGGAACTGTAGCACCCTGAGGGCTCGGTTGCTACAGAGGTATTGCACCTCACCCAGAGGTGTGATATCTCACTCTCAGGTAAGGATGGAGTGTGGATCAGGACCCGACACCTGCATGCATTACACCACATTGCCGTGGGGCAGGGCGACCAATATGCCTCTGAGATGGGCACGACAGTCCCTGTCCCTGGCTGGAGTGGGGGGAGGGAACACTGAGGAAGGGGAACCCTGTAGTGCAGGAGCAGGGAGGAAGCAGTTCCTGGGTGCATTGAGAAGGGAGTATAAAAGGTGGGCACCATCTTAGTTCAGTGCAGAGAAGTCTGAGCAGAAGTGGCAGGGAGCAGGGGCTCTGCATGAGCTCTGCTCCGGAGGCGGGCCTAGTAACAGAGGCCCAGGCCTGGAAGAGGGAGAAGGAAGGAAGAGGAGTGGAGAAGGCTCCAGGAACGAGGAATGAAGGGATCCCAGGGGTGCGGACGGGCGAGTCGCCACCGCACGCCCGAATCCACCTGCGTGGAGGGGTCAGGCCAAAGGGGGAGACCGGTCCCCGAAACTAGTGGAGGCAGGAAACGACCCTCAGCTAGAAACCGGAGGCTGTGACATTTTATGTGGCGCAGCCCCTCGCTACACCCGCTAGGAAGGCACCACATAGGGTCAGGGAAACTGGCGCCAAATTTACCAAGAGGAGGCCCGAGGCAGCCGGACAGAAGGGTTGGTAAGAAAGGCCAGACAAAGGACACACAAAGGGGGTCCTGTGAAGCGCTCCAAAGTTATCTGGGAGTTGTCTGAGACGCTCACCTGGTGAGCACAGTACGACGTGGGCAGCCGTTACCTGCAGACGTGGTCTGGATAATAAGAACTGTGAGTAAAGGCCCTGGACTGCATCACTGACTCCGAGTCGTTACTGCTGCTGCCCTGCACCATCACCCCCATCCTCCGCATACACTGCCCTGAGGCTATACTCCTCCCGTGGGGAGTTATGCTACGCTCTGCTGCACCCACAACAAAAGCCTCAGCGGTCTGCCCTGCAGCGGCGGTTCACTCTGACCGCAATCCACGGGTGGCGTAGTCGGACATTTAAACATCAAAACCACATAAATAGTTCCGCCACTGGTTTGACCACCCTGAGCCACGGAAACGGGTCGCCGCCACGAAGACTACAACCACCAGCATCCACCAAAAAGGGTCCGGCTCCGGGTGTCCCAAGGCCCAGGGGGTGCATCAGAACATTTTCATCACCTTTCACAATCACCAATGCAACAAGGCAGGGATGTCCTCTGTCCCCTCTCTTATACATCCTAGTGACGGAGCACCTGCTCTCATCAATTCGCCATAACCCCAATATTAGGTGGATTGAGGTGGGAGGCACCGAGTACAAGTGCTCTCTATTTGCTGATGATGTCCTAGTATATATCACTCAATCACATATATCCATTCATGCTGTTATGGCTGAAATAGATCACTTTGTTACATGGTCAAATTTTAAAATCAATGCAGCGAAGTCTGAGGCCCTCGATGTCTCCCTCCCCAAATCCATATAGGATTCCATCCAGTCCAACTTTCCCTTTGCCTGGCCCTCACAGGGTATCAAATAATTAGGAATTCCTATTCATAGTGACCTCTCCCATATATGTTATCTTAATTTTGGGCCCTTTATTGAACAACTCCATACAGACCACGGTTGGCAAGTTAGAACTGTAAGATTCACTACGTGAACCACTGGTGTTTTGTGGAAAAGCACATGTACACTGCGTTCCAAATTATTATGCAAAAAGTGTTTAGGAGTGATAAGGGATGAATTTGTTTGTTTGTCAGTTAAACTCATTGATGGTGATGTGTGTCAGGGCTCTTTATATCACTGTAAGCAATTGCAGACACCTGTGCTAATTAGTTTGGCAGGTGTGTCCAATGAAAGGCAAGACTACTTAAGAAGGCTGTCTCACATTATTAAGCAGCCTACATTTTCTGCCAAAATGGGAAAGAAAAAGGATGTGTCGGCTGCTGAGAAGCAACAAATTGTGGAGTGTTTAGGTCAAGGCATGACTACAATCAACATTGTGCGATGATCAGGATGAAGTGTCTTGGCAATCAAGAAGTATGTAGCTGATTCACAGTACACACGTGTGCGTGCTGATAAGGGCAAATTGAGGACTCTTTCCTACAGGCAATTACGTCAGGTTGAAAGAGCAGCGGCAAAAAAGCCTTGTCATAGCAGCAGACAAGTTTTTGAAGCTGCTTGTGCCTCCAACGTCCCCCGAACAACAAGATGCAGGGTCCTTCAGAGGTTTGCAGCTGTGCATACGCCATCCTGTCGACCTCCTCTATCCACTTCACACAAGCAGAAACGGCTCCAGTGGGCCAAACATTACATGAAGACTGATTTCAAAACTGTTTTGTTCACGGATGAGTGCCGTGCAGCGCTCGATGGTCCAGATGGATAGAGTGGAGGATGGCTGGTTGATGGACACCCCACGCAAACACGGCTACAGCGCCAACAAGGAGGAGGTGGAGTAATGTTTTGGGCTGGAATCATGGGGAGAGAGATTGTCGGCCCCTTTAGGATCCCTGAAGGCGCTAAAGATGAACTCCATAATGTATGTGGATTTTCTCAAACAGCACTTCCTGCCATGGTTCAAGAAGAAGAACCGTGTATTTCACAGCAAGATAATTTTTCTGCATGATAATGCACCATCTCATGCTGCACATAAAACATCTGCATCTCTGGCTGATATGGGCATAAAAGGGGACAAACTTATGGCGTGACCCCCATTCTCCCCTGACCTGTACCCCATTCAGAACCTTTGGAGCATCATTAAAAGGAGTGTCTATGATGGCGGGAGGCAGTTCACATCTAAGCAACAGCTCTGGGAGGGTATTCTGTCCTCATGCAAAATAATTGAAGCAGAAACCATCCAAAACCTGACAAATTCAATGGACGAGAGTGTTCAGAAGCTCCTTTCGAACAAGGGGTCCTATGTGAAAATGTAACATCACCTAGAATAAAGTTTTGAGTTGAAAACTGTTTGATTTCAGTTTCTAACAACCTGCTAATGCTTATAATTTCAAAAATGACCATTTTTTTGGTCTTTATTAAAATGAAAAGGTTGATCAAAAAGTTTGGGGGATCTAAGAGTGTGGCAACCCAGTAGTCATGATTACTTCGAATTCTGACAATAGGAGGGTCATGCTGCAGGTAGTGCAGCAAGAAGGCACTTATGTGTCTTGCGCATCTCGGAGCCCCAAAATTATTTTCCGGGCTAGATGCAGCTAAAAATTATTATTAATTTTAAATCTGGTGAAGCTTTAGTATAGATGGCCTAATAGGATCAGTGCTGCACACTTCTACAAAGCGGAAATTATTTTCCAGCCAAGACACAGATAAACATGATTAGTAATTTGAAAGCTTAAAACGGTTGGTAGGGTGATTTTAACCAATCATCAAGCTTTTACTCTCCCCAGGATGACACAGGGGTAGAAAAGTCGTTTTGGATCCATGATTTGTTCATCTTTATGAACGTGAGTCTGTCTACATTATCAGTGGAGAGCCGCGTGCGCTTATCTGTCAGCACACCACCAGCAGCGCTGAACACACGTTCAGACAGAGCGCTGGCTGCGGGGCATGACAAGATCTCCAAGGCGTAAGTGGCTAGCTCCGGCCATTTATCCAGATTGGAAGCCCAAAAAGAGCAAGGGTCCAGTGACACAGTCGTGGCTTCAATGTTTACTTGGAGATACTCCTGTACCATCGTCTCTAGGCGTTGACTATGTGTCAGACTTCTTGTCTCCTGTGGCCTTGCAAAGGATGGGCTAAAAAAGTGGTGAAATGATTCCGCAAAATTGATGTTACCAGCAGATACTGTGGTTCTGTTACGGTTTGAGTGCTGAACACTTGACGGTCCCACGGTTGGCAAGTTGGAACTGTGAGATTCACTACGTGCACCACTGGTATTTTGTGGAAAAGCACATGTAAGATTCTGCAACAGTCTCTGCTGATACTCCTGCATGCGTGCATCCCTTTCTATGGCAGGAATAATTTCTACAAATTTACTTTTGTACCGGGGATCTAACAGTGTGGCAACCCAGTAGTCAGGATTATTTCTAATTCTCACAATTCGAGGGTCATGTTGCAGGTAGTGCAGCAAGAAGGCACTCATGTGTGTTGCGCATCCAGGAGCACCAAGTCCCTGTTGTGTTGGTGGCGAGGTAACAATCATGCTTCCTTCCTCTGTCCTCTCCCCCCAACCTCGCACAACAGAAATGTGATCAAGGTCTCCCTCATCTGATGAGTCTTCCATCAGTTCGTCCTCCACTTCTTCCTGGGCTCCTGCACCTTCCTCACTAGTTTGGCTGCTACCATGCGCCCTGGTAAAACCATCTCCCCCACCCTCACATGCCTGCCGCCTTGGTGCTGCCGACCGTCTGGACCTTGCAGATGTTAGCCCTTCCGCATACACCTCCTCCTCCTCTACTTCCTCCACCTCCTCTTGTGCCACCACCTGACTCCGAATTCTGTTTAACATGTGCTCCAGCATGTAAATCACCGGAATAGTCATGCTGATAATGGCATCGTCAGCACTAAACATCTTCGTCGCCATTTCAAAACTGTGCAGAAGGGTGCAGAGGTCCCTGATCTGAGACCACTCCTCCAGCGTGATTTGCCCCACCTCTGAATCTCGTTGGCCCAGGCTATACGTCAGAACATATTGCACCAGGGCTTGTCGGTGCTGCCACAGTCGCTGCAACATGTGCAGAGTTGAATTCCACCGGGTAGGCACATCGCATTTTAGCCGGTGAAGTGGCAGGCCCAACGACTTCTGTAGAGATGTAAGTCGCTGAGCTGCGGGATGCGAACGGCGGAAGTGAGCACACAGCGACCGTGCCCTCTGCAGAAGGCCATCTAGTCTGGGATAGTTGGCTAAAAATTGCTGGACAACCAGGTTCAACACGTGAGCCATACAAGGCACGTGTGTGACATTGCCCCGGCGAAGGGCCGCACCCAGGTTTGCAGTATTGTCGCACACGGTCTTCCCTGGTTTCAGGTCCAGTGGAGGCAACCATTCATGAAATTGGTTCTCCAGAGCTGACCACAACTCCTCAGCTGTGTGACTCACATTTCCCAGACATTTCAATGTAAAAACCGCCTGATGACGTTGAGCCCTACTGCCAGCATAGTAAGGAGGTGTGCAGGATCCCTTCTGCACAATTAGAAAGCTTGTGGCATGACCAGACAGGCTTTGGGTGCAGGTGGAAGACCGAGAGGAGGTTGAGGAGGCAGAAGCAGTGGAGGAACTTTGACATAAAGAGGATTGACGCACAACTCGTGGGGACGGCAAGACTTGGACAGCAGTCCCTTGTCCTGCTGTCACCATAGTTACCCAGTGCCCAGTCAGCGACATGTAACGCCCCTGTCCATGCCTACTCGTCCAAGTGTCTGTGGTGAAATGCACCCTGTCACACACAGAGTTTCTCAAAGAAGCGGTGATGTTGTGTGCGACATGCTGGTGGAGCGCAGGCACACCTTTCTTTGAGAAGTAGTGCCGACTGGGCATCTGGTACTGGGGCACTGCGACGGACATAAGGTCTCGAAAATCCTCTGTGTCCACCAGGCGGAAAGGCAGCATTTCTGTAGCCAAGAGCTTGCAGATGGTGAAATTCAACCTCTTAGCTTTCTTATGGCTAGGAGGAAATGGTCTTTTACTTGTCCACATCTGAGGGACCGAGGGCTGGCTATTGTGCTTAGACGGGGTTGATAAGGGTGTCCTCGGCAAACTGCCGGTCTGTGAGGAAGATGCAGGTGGACATGTTAGGTTGCCTTGATCCAAAGGTGGTGCTATCGATGTCGGACAGCGCTCAACACCAGCTGGTGTTACCACCTCCAAAGAAAATGATGACCTGCCAATCACGCTGGCTGTTGCGGGTAAAGAGGTGGCAGGTCTGCGCCCCAAAACAGGTGTGACTGCTGTCCCCCCAGTCACAGAGGATGAAGAGGCCGCGGATGCACAAGATATGGCAGACGGTGGTTGGCCCGGCCGGCTAGGCCGCATTGTAGCACACTGAGCTTCCCACTGCAACTTATGCTTCATGTCCATGTGCCGGGTCATGCATGAAGTACTCAAACTATGTATTTTTTGGCCTCTACTTAGCTTTTGCTGACAAATGTTACAGATAACACGAGTTGGGTCATCTTTATCGATCTGAAAAAATGCCCAGGCTATGCAAGGCTTAGCACCCATGCGACCTGAAGAGCCACCACGATATGTGGTGAGAGGCAGAGTTGTGTTTGAGGATGCAGTTGTTGACGTGCTTCCAGTACTACGTCTCTGTCCAGGAAGGCGCAACCTGACCTCGTCGTCACTAGCATCTTCCTCCACCTCCTCTGCTGACCTCATCTCTTGGCTGACTGTGGGTTGACAGTAAGTGGGATCTCCAACCTCATCATCATCACCCTGTGCGTTATCACACCCGTCGTCCTCAGAGCCAACCTGTTCCTGCCCTGACAAAAAACTAAAGTTGTCGCTCCAATCAGGTATTTGAGTCTTATCATCGTCTTCCTCATTGTCTCCACCAACAGGAGTTACAGTTTGGGAATGAGGGTCTACATTATGGTCAGAACCTTCTGCGTCTGGTCCTGGATCCGACTCATAAAGATTCTGGGCATCAGTGCAGATCATTTCCTCATCTGGATTCACAGAAGCGCTGGAGTCGACCTCTGATTCCCAGGCTATAGTATGAGTAAACAGCTCTGCAGACTCAACCATCTGTTCTACCTCATACTCAGACGGGCAGCTGGAGATTTGGGAGCTGTGAGGAAGCAAGTGCGATTGGGGTGACACCTTTGAGGACTGGAGTATTTGTGATGTTGAAGTTGATGTGGAGGAGAGCCCACTTAAAGGAGCACTTGATATCCGTTGAAGCACCTGCTGTTTTTGTGCCTCATCTGGAATTTGTAGCGATTGGCGTGGCCGTAAGAAAGGGATCTTATCACATTGTCCGCTAAAAGAAGTAGACATTTTAGTTTGGCTGGAAGATGGTCTTTCTTCTGCAGATGTTACTGTTGCTTTAACACCTACCCCACGGACACAACCTTTTTTCCCCTTCCCAACACGCCTATTCCCCTTTCCACCAGCAGCAGGCCTTTTTCCACTCATTTTGGTGGTTAACTAATTCACAACTCTGGAGTTGTTTGCACAAAAAAACAATGGATGGGAACCGAGCAGAGCTGAGTGGCCAAACTGTGGTATTAGGCCAAAACTATTGGCTGGGTTAGATGCAGAAAAAAATTATATTCAATTTGCAACCTGATGGAGGTCTGTATAGATGGATTAATAGAACAAGTCCCACACACAGCTAGAAGCCCAATATTTTTTCAGAGGTAGATGCAGAAAAAAATATATCCAGTTTGCAACCTGATGGAGGTCAGTATAGATGGACTAATACAAGAAGTCCCACACACAGCTAGAAGCCCAATATTTTTTCAGAGGTAGATGCAGAAAAAAATATATTCAGTTTGCAACCTGATGGAGGTCTGTATAGATGGATTAATAGAACAAGTCCCACACACAGCTAGAAGCCCAATATTTTTTCAGAGGTAGATGCAGAAAAAAATATATTCAGTTTGCAACCTGATGGAGGTCTGTATAGATGGATTAATAGAACAAGTCCCACACACAGCTAGAAGCCCAATATTTTTTCAGAGGTAGATGCAGAAAAAAATATATTCAGTTTGCAACCTGATGGAGGTCTGTATAGATGGATTAATAGAACAAGTCCCACACACAGCTAGAAGCCCAATATTTTTTCAGAGCTAGATGCAGAAAAAAATATATTCAGTTTGCAACCTGATGGAGGTCTGTATAGATGGATTAATAGAACAAGTCCCACACACAGCTAGAAGCCCAATATTTTTTCAGAGGTAGATGCAGAAAAAAATATATTCAGTTTGCAACCTGATGGAGGTCAGCATAGATGGACTAATACAACAAGTCCCACACACAGCTAGAAGCCCAATATTTTTTCAGAGGTAGATGCAGAAAAAAATATATTCAGTTTGCAACCTGATGGAGGTCAGTATAGATGGACTAATACAACAAGTCCCACACACAGCTAGAAGCCCAATATTTTTTCAGAGGTAGATACATAAAAAAATATATTCAGTTTGCAACCTGATGGAGGTCTGTATAGATGGATTAATAGAACAAGTCCCACACACAGCTAGAAGCCCAATATTTTTTCAGAGGTAGATGCAGAAAAAAATATATTCAGTTTGCAACCTGATGGAGGTCTGTATAGATGGTTTAATAGAACAAGTCCCACACACAGATAGAAGCCCAATATTTTTTCAGAGGTAGATGCAGAAAAAAAAATATTCAGTTTGCAACCTGATGGAGGTCTGTATAGATGGATTAATAGAACAAGTCCCACACACAGCTAGAAGCCCAATATTTTTTCAGAGGTAGATGCAGAAAAAAATATATTCAGTTTGCAACCTGATGGAGGTCAGTATAGATGTACTAATACAACAAGTCCCACACACAGCTAGAAGCCCAATATTTTTTCAGAGTTAGATGCAGAAAAAAATATATTCAGTTTGCAACCTGATGGAGGTCTGTATAGATGGATTAATAGAACAAGTCCCACACACAGCTAGAAGCCCAATATTTTTTCAGAGCTAGATGCAGAAAAAAATGATATTCAATTTGCAACCTGATGGAGGTCAGTATAGATGGACTAATAGAATGATGCTATGCCCAAAAGGTTTTACTTCACTAGGTGCAGTAAAAAAATTGGTATTCTATACACAGGTGGTATATCTTGCAACACAGATAGGCTACTCCACTGACTAACACACTCTGCAATAGGCCAAAAAGGATTAGCTTTGCTAGATTCAGCCAAATGCTGTGAAAAAAACTTGCACAGCACTGGCACAGACCTGCCTGCCAAAAACTCATAGGAACTGATGTAACCTAGTCCTGAAAAGGACTCCAATTACAATTAGTCTTTACTCCCACAATCTATCTATTTAAGAGCACAGACCTGCCTGATAAAAGTCGTAGGAAATGCTGTAACCTAGTCCTTAAACGGACTGCAATCACAACTATTCCCTACTCCCAAGCTATCTGTAGATTTGTGCGAAAATTGGCTTGAAATTAACAAGGTATAGCGCACACAGCAACAGCGGTGCCGTCTAACACGCAGCTGCAGCAGTGAGAAAATGGTGGCGACGGGGAAAATGGCTTGGACTTATAGGGCAAGTGTTAGAACCTTGCTCTTAGGTTTTTTCCTTTGCTGGTCACATGACCTTGTTGGCCTATTTAATCCTGCTCCGCCCTTCTGGCTTTGCTGGACTTCATTGTATAACTACTTTCTAGCTAGCCTGTGCTCTGTATCTAACTCTGTTAGTTTGCTTGGTCTACGGACCTCTATGTTCTATATATTTTGTTTGTTCGTCTGTCTGCTACTATTTCTGTTAGCAGGTGTCCCATTTTCCTCCCAGTCCTTAGTACTTGTAGGGATTCCTTCCCCACATCTATAGGTCTCCGTACAGACTAGCTTAGGACTTTAGCAGGTCTGATCGCAGGATCAAGTTCCCTGTTACATCGTAGGGATTCAGCTGAGTTCTATCGTAGGGACAGATCTCCTCTCTTTCCTTAGCTCTGGTAGCAGAACATAACAGTAAGTCCAGCCTGCAAATTCTCTAAGGAAAGATTTTTCTGTTCCATCATGGTGTCGGTTCAGGATTTGGCTCATCGCCTGCAGGGACTCTCTCTGGAGGTGGCCGAGCTCCGTCAGCACGTGAGTAACTGTCCTGGAGCACATTTCTTGGAGCCTAAGGTATGTTTGCCGGATTTATTTTTTGGTGAACACCGAGAATTTTTTTCATTTAAAAATGCTTGCTTATTGTATTTTCGTTTGAGACCCAAGTCCTATGGGGATGAATCCCAGCGCATAGGGTTCATAATGTCACTTTTGCACAAAGAGCGTCAGGAGTGGGCCTTTTCTTTGCAACCTAGTGATACATGCTTCAGATCAGTGGATAGTTTTTTTTCTGCTTTGGGACTATTATATGATGATCCTGACCGTGTCGCATCAGCTGAGACTGAGTTGAGACGTTTGAAACAGGGATCATTTCCGTCGTTGGGCTACTCAAACAGGGTGGAACGATTCTGCTCTGAAAAGTCTATTTCTTGCTGGGCTCAATGAAAGGGTTAAAGACCTGCTAATTGCTTATCCTACACCTGAAGATTTGCAACAGGTTATGCAATTAGCTATACGGGTGGATAGGAGACTGCGTGCAAGGGTTAATGAGAGCAAATCCTCTGCTATGTCAGTTTCTGGTTATGAGAATGTGTGTACTAACAGTGGTGAACCGATGGAGATTGGATCGGTGGCACCTCGCTCTCAAGAAAAAGACCGTAGATTTTTTGAAGGCTTGTGTTTCTATTGCGGAAAATCTGGTCATTTGATTAAAGGCTGTGAGCTTCGTATGAAGAAAGAAAAAAAAATGGTCAGTCATGCCCGTATTGCCTGTTTAAATTCCAAGGGTGTATTTTTAGCTGCTTCCACGATTGCTCAGGAAAAATTAATGGAATTTCGGGTGTTTGTTGATTGTGGGTCTACTCTGAATGTAATTGATGGGGGATTCTTGGAAAGACTCAATTTAAAACCCGAACCTTTATCATCCCCCATTGCTGTGGTTTCTGTGGATGGTTCCCCTTTGAAGAATATTACTCTCAAGGTCTGTGAATTTCCTCTCACTATTAATGGTGTTCACCATGAGAAATTGGATTTGGTAGTTTTGAATAACTTGCCTTCTCCAGTAATATTGGGATTGCCCTGGTTAAAATTTCACAATCCTGTACTGGATTGGTCTACCAGTGAAATTAAATCCTGGAGCCATAAATGTTATGACAAGTGTTGTAACGGGCGTATTGCAGCTTTGGATAGGGGAGAATTGCCTGTTCCTATTCAGGATTTTTGGAGAGTTTTTTCTGAGAAGGAATCGCAGGTTTTGCCTCCCCATAGAGACTATGATTGTTCTATTGAATTTGTCCCTGGAGCGACTCTTCCTAAAAGTCGTTTATTTAACCTTACTATTCCTGAGAGGAAGGCTTTGGAGGAATACATACAGACAAGTTTGGCCGCCGGTCACATTAGGCCTTCTAAGTCTCCTGTGGCGGTTGGATTTTTTTTTGTAAAAAAAAAGGACGGCGGTTTACGTCCTTGTCTGGATTTTTGTGAGATTAACAAAATTACTGTACGCAATCCTTACCCACTGCCATTGATTCCTGATCTGTTTAACCAGTTAATGGGGGCCAAGTGGTTCTCTAAAATTGACCTTAAGGGGGCATACAATCTGTTGCGCATGAAGGAGGGTGACGAATGGAAGACTGCTTTTAACACTCCTGTGGGTCATTTTGAGAATCTGGTTATGCCTTTTGGTCTTACTGATGCTCCTGCATTTTTTCAGAATCTTATTAATGACATCCTTAGACCTTTGATCGGCAAAAATGTGGTTGTGTATTTGGATGACATTTTGATTTATTCGCCGGATCTGGAGTCTCATTGGCGGAGCGTACGTGAGGTATTACAGTTATTAATGGACAATTCGCTTTTTGCTAAGCTGGAGAAATGTGAGTTCGCTGTACAGAGAATTAGTTTTTTGGGTTACATTATCTCCAGCGAAGGTTTTGAGATGGACCCGGTTAAAGTTCAAGCTGTACAGGAATGGCCTAGGCCTATTGGTTTGAAATCGATACAGAGGTTTTTAGGTTTCGCCAATTATTACAGAAAATTCATAAAAAAATTTTCTAGTATTGTCAAACCTCTGACCGATCTCACCAGGAAAGGTGCTGATGCGGTTCAGTGGTCTTCTGAGGCCATTGAAGCTTTTGTGTATCTCAAGGAGAGGTTCACCTCTGCTCCCATCCTTATGCAGCCTGATGTGACTAAGCCGTTTTTGGTTGAGGTTGATGCTTCCTCTGTGGGGGTTGGAGCAGTATTGTCTCAGGATAACGGGGATGGATTACATCCCTGTGCCTTTTTTTCAAAAAAATTTTCGGAGACTGAACTGAATTACGATATTGGTAATCGGGAATTATTGGCTATTAAACTCGCATTTGAACACTGGCGCCACTTCTTGGAAGGTGCGGAATTTCCCGTTCAGGTTCTTACGGATCATAAAAATCTGATATATCTTGATGCTGCCAAGCGCCTGAATGCCCGTCAGGCTAGGTGGGCACTGTTTTTCTCGCGGTTTAATTTCTCCGTTACTTACATCCCTGGTACTAAGAATGTTAAGGCGGATGCCTTGTCTCGCAGTTTTTCTCCCATAGTCGGTGCTGAGAAAGAGGAGAACATTTTAAAAGAAGGTGTTGTGATAGCTGCTTTGGACTCCGTTTTGGAAGATGAGATTCTTAAAGCACAGGAGAATGCCCCATCTAACACTCCTCATGGGAGGTTGTTTGTGCCTGGGACCTTTAGGAGAGATTTGTTTGTTGAGTGTCACGAATCTCGGTTGGCAGGTCATCCCGGAATCTCTGAGACCAAGAGACTGGTGGGTCGCAGTTTTTGGTGGCCTGGATGGCAGAAGGAGGTCATTAAGTGGGTGCGTCAATGTACTATATGTGCTAGATCTAAGTCCTCACATACTCCTGCTGCGGGGTTGCTTTGTCCTTTGGAGGTTCCCAGTGCTCCTTGGACACATTTGGCTATGGACTTTATAACTGACCTTCCCCCCTCTGAGGGTTTTACTGTCATCTGGGTGGTCGTGGACCGTTTTAGCAAGATGTGTCACTTGGTTCCCTTCGTCAAACTGCCCTGCGCTAAAACTATCGCTAAGGCCTTTGTCAAGGAAATTGTCAGACTTCATGGCGTTCCTACTGACATTGTTTCTGATAGGGGTCCTCAGTTCGTGGCTCGTTTTTGGCGTGCCTTTTGTGACAGGTTGGAAGTTCATTTGTCGTTCTCGTCCGGATATCATCCTGAATCTAATGGCCAGACAGAAAGGAAAAACCAGGATGTTCAGCAGTTCTTGCGTTGTTTTGTGGCAGACAATCAAGAGGGGTGGTCTGAGTTTCTGCCACTTGCTGAATTTGCTCTGAACAATCATACATCTTCTTCTGCTGGTTGTTCGCCTTTTTTTTGTTGTTCTGTGAGACATACGTCGTTTGGGTCGTTCTCCAAGTTGGGATCTGCCGTGCCTGAGGAGGAGAATTTTTCCGGTGATTTGGAGAGAGTTTGGACGGATGTGCGTGGTAATCTTCAGGAGGCCAACAGAAAATCTAAAGACTACTTTGATAGGAAACGACAGGAGGTTTTGTTCGCTGTTGGTGACATGGTTTGGTTGTCCTCTAGGAATCTGCAGTTGAGGATTCCTTCTAAGAAATTGGGTCCCAAGTTTGTAGGGCCCTTTAAGGTGCTTCAGGTTGTCAACCAATCTGCTGTTAGGTTGGAGGTTCTTACCTCCTGGAGAATTAATCCAGTATTTCATGTCTCTCTGTTAAAAAAAGCTGTTGTGTCGGATGGTGACGCCTCTGCCTCTGTTCCTCCGGTGGTGGAGGACGGGGAATATGAAATTTCTTGCATCCTTAACTCTAGACGGTATAGAGGTAGTTTGCAGTATCTTGTGGCCTGGAAAGGTTTCGGACCCGAGGATAACTCTTGGGTGAGGTCAGATGATGTTTACGCGTCCAGACTTATCAGAGCGTTTCACAGGAGATTTCCTGATAAGCCTGGTCCTAGGGGATCCGGAGGATCCTCTTAGAAGGGGGGGTACTGTTAGAACCTTGCTCTTAGGTTTTTTCCTTTGCCCGCCTCAATGCAAAGCAGTCGATCTGATCTGGCTAGGTGAGAGGCCCCTGACTAGAGATGAGCGTTGTTCTACTCGAACTGTTCGCCAATCTCAAATTCGAGCTGTTTTGGGCGGTGTTCGAGCCGTTCGGCGAACACGAACAATTTGATAAAAATTCGGCTGTTCGAGGTTATGTTCGATAACTGTTCGTGCACCAAAATCATAACTGGATTTTTTCTCAGTAATGATGAAAATTAATGTTAATACGCAGTTTGAGTGTACAGCGGGGTGGGGGGAGGGGCAGGGGATGGATCTCTGCAGGAACAATGAAGATCTCCATTTTTTTTTCTCTTTCCCGCATTTGCAGTGGGGAGGTGCAATCTGTCAGCCTATCAGCAGCGCACACACGGAGCAAAGTGCTTTTTTTCACACAAGCAAGGGCATGTGTCATTGGCAGTGTATGTCACATGTCCTTGCCCTATAAGACCAAGCCATTTTCCCCGTCGCCACCATTTTCTCACTGCTGCAGCTGCGTGTTAGACGGCACCGCTGTTGCTGTGTGCGCTATACCTTGTTAATTTCAAGCCAATTTTCGCACAAATATACAGATAGCTTGGGAGTAGGGAATAGTTGTGATTGCTGTCCTTTTAAGGACTAGGTTACAGCATTTCCTACGACTTTTATCAGGGAGGTCTGTGCTCTTAAATAGATAGGTTGTGGGAGTAAAGACTAATTGTAATTGGAGTCCTTTTCAGGACTAGGTTACATCAGTTCCTATCAGTTTTTGCCAGGCAGGTCTGTGCCAGTGCTGTGCAAGTTTTTTTCACAGCATTTGGCTGAATCTAGCAAAGCTAATCCTTTTTGGCCTATTGCAGAGTGTGTTAGTCAGTGGAGTAGCCTATCTGAGTTGGAAGATATACCACCTGTGTATACAATACCAATTTTTTTACTGCACCTAGTGAAGTAAAATCTTTTGGGCATAGCATCATTCTATTAGTCCATCTATACTGACCTCCATCAGGTTGCAAATTAAAACTAATTTTTATCTGCATCTACAGTACCTCTGAAAAAATATTTGGGCTTCTAGCTGTGTGTGGGACTTGTTGTATTAGTCCATCTATACTGACCTCCATCAGGTTGCAAACTGAATATATTTTTTTCTCCATCTACCTCTGAAAAAATATTGGGCTTCTAGCTGTGTGTGGGTCTTGTTCTATTAATCCATCTATACTGAGCTCCATCAGGTTGCAAACTGAATATAATTTTTTTCTGCATCTAGCTCTGAAAAAATATTTGGCCTTCTAGCAGTGTGTCGGACTTTCTCTATTAGTCCATCTATACTGACCTCCATCAGGTTGCAAATTAAAACTAATTTTTATCTGCATCTACAGTACCTCTGAAAAAATATTTGGGCTTCTAGCTGTGTGTGGGACTTGTTGTATTAGTCCATCTATACTGACCTCCATCAGGTTGCAAATTAAAACTAATTTTTATCTGCATCTACAGTACCTCTGAAAAAATATTTGGGCTTCTAGCTGTGTGTGGGACTTGTTGTATTAGTCCATCTATACTGACCTCCATCAGGTTGCAAACTGAATATATTTTTTTCTGCATCTACCTCTGAAAAAATATTTGGGCTTCTAGCTGTGTGTGGGACTTGTTGTATTAGTCCATCTATACTGACCTCCATCAGGTTGCAAACTGAATATATTTTTTTCTGCATCTACCTCTGAAAAAATATTGGGCTTCTAGCTGTGTGTGGGACTTGTTGTATTAGTCCATCTATACTGACCTCCATCAGGTTGCAAACTGAATATATTTTTTTCTGCATCTACCTCTGAAAGAATATTGGGCTTCTAGCTGTGTGTGGGTCTTGTTCTATTAATCCATCTATACTGACCTCCATCAGGTTGCAAACTGAATATAATTTTTTTCTGCATCTAGCTCTGAAAAAATATTTGGCCTTCTAGCAGTGTGTCGGACTTTCTCTATTAGTCCATCTATACTGACCTCCATCAGGTTGCAAATTAAAACTAATTTTTATCTGCATCTACAGTACCTCTGAAAAAATATTTGGGCTTCTAGCTGTGTGTGGGACTTGTTGTATTAGTCCATCTATACTGACCTCCATCAGGTTGCAAACTGAATATATTTTTTTCTGCATCTACCTCTGAAAAAATATTTGGGCTTCTAGCTGTGTGTGGGACTTGTTGTATTAGTCCATCTATACTGACCTCCATCAGGTTGCAAACTGAATATATTTTTTTCTGCATCTACCTCTGAAAAAATATTGGGCTTCTAGCTGTGTGTGGGACTTGTTGTATTAGTCCATCTATACTGATCTCCATCAGGTTGCAAACTGAATATATTTTTTTCTGCATCTACCTCTGAAAAAATATTGGGCTTCTAGCTGTGTGTGGGTCTTGTTCTATTAATCCATCTATACTGACCTCCATCAGGTTGCAAACTGAATATAATTTTTTTCTGCATCTAGCTCTGAAAAAATATTTGGCCTTCTAGCAGTGTGTCGGATTTTCTCTATTAGTCCATCTATACTGACCTCCATCAGGTTGCAAATTAAAACTAATTTTTATCTGCATCTACAGTACCTCTGAAAAAATATTTGGGCTTCTAGCTGTGTGTGGGACTTGTTGTATTAGTCCATCTATACTGACCTCCATCAGGTTGCAAACTGAATATATTTTTTTCTGCATCTACCTCTGAAAAAATATTTGGGCTTCTAGCTGTGTGTGGGACTTGTTGTATTAGTCCATCTATACTGACCTCCATCAGGTTGCAAACTGAATATATTTTTTTCTGCATCTACCTCTGAAAAAATATTGGGCTTCTAGCTGTGTGTGGGACTTGTTGTATTAGTCCATCTATACTGACCTCCATCAGGTTGCAAACTGAATATATTTTTTTCTGCATCTACCTCTGAAAAAATATTGGGCTTCTAGCTGTGTGTGGGTCTTGTTCTATTAATCCATCTATACTGAGCTCCATCAGGTTGCAAACTGAATATAATTTTTTTCTGCATCTAGCTCTGAAAAAATATTTGGCCTTCTAGCAGTGTGTCGGACTTTCTCTATTAGTCCATCTATACTGACCTCCATCAGGTTGCAAATTAAAACTAATTTTTATCTGCATCTACAGTACCTCTGAAAAAATATTTGGGCTTCTAGCTGTGTGTGGGACTTGTTGTATTAGTCCATCTATACTGACCTCCATCAGGTTGCAAATTAAAACTAATTTTTATCTGCATCTACAGTACCTCTGAAAAAATATTTGGGCTTCTAGCTGTGTGTGGGACTTGTTGTATTAGTCCATCTATACTGACCTCCATCAGGTTGCAAACTGAATATATTTTTTTCTGCATCTACCTCTGAAAAAATATTTGGGCTTCTAGCTGTGTGAGACTTGTTGTATTAGTCCATCTATACTGACCTCCATCAGGTTGCAAACTGAATATATTTTTTTCTGCATCTACCTCTGAAAAAATATTGGGCTTCTAGCTGTGTGTGGGACTTGTTGTATTAGTCCATCTATACTGACCTCCATCAGGTTGCAAACTGAATATATTTTTTTCTGCATCTACCTCTGAAAGAATATTGGGCTTCTAGCTGTGTGTGGGTCTTGTTCTATTAATCCATCTATACTGACCTCCATCAGGTTGCAAACTGAATATAATTTTTTTCTGCATCTAGCTCTGAAAAAATATTTGGCCTTCTAGCAGTGTGTCGGACTTTCTCTATTAGTCCATCTATACTGACCTCCATCAGGTTGCAAATTAAAACTAATTTTTATCTGCATCTACAGTACCTCTGAAAAAATATTTGGGCTTCTAGCTGTGTGTGGGACTTGTTGTATTAGTCTATCTATACTGACCTCCATCAGGTTGCAAACTGAATATATTTTTTTCTGCATCTACCTCTGAAAAAATATTTGGGCTTCTAGCTGTGTGTGGGACTTGTTGTATTAGTCCATCTATACTGACCTCCATCAGGTTGCAAACTGAATAAATTTTTTTCTGCATCTACCTCTGAAAAAATATTGGGCTTCTAGCTGTGTGTGGGACTTGTTGTATTAGTCCATCTATACTGACCTCCATCAGGTTGCAAACTGAATATATTTTTTTCTGCATCTAACCCAGCCAATAGTTTTGGCCTAATACCACAGTTTGGCCACTCAGCTCTGCTCGGTTACCATCCATTGTTTTTTTGTGCAAACAACTCCAGAGTTGTGAATTAGTTAACCACCAAAATGAGTGGAAAAAGGCCTGCTGCTGGTGGAAAGGGGAATAGGCGTGTTGGGAAGGGGAAAAAAGGTTGTGTCCGTGGGGTAGGTGTTAAAGCAACAGTAACATCTGCAGAAGAAAGACCATCTTCCAGCCAAACTAAAATGTCTACTTCTTTTAGCGGACAATGTGATAAGATCCCTTTCTTACGGCCATGCCAATCGCTACAAATTCCAGATGAAGCACAAAAACAGCAGGTGCTTCAACGGATATCAAGTGCTCCTTTAAGTGGGCTCTCCTCCACATCAACTTCAACATCACAAATACTCCAGTCCTCAAAGGTGTCACCCAAATCGCACTTGCTTCCTCACAGCTCCCAAATCTCCAGCTGCCCGTCTGAGTATGAGGTAGAACAGATGGTTGAGTCTGCAGAGCTGTTTACTCATACTATAGCCTGGGAATCAGAGGTCGACTCCAGCGCTTCTGTGAATCCAGACGAGGAAATGATCTGCACTGATGCCCAGAATCTTTATGAGTCGGATCCAGGACCAGACGCAGATGGTTCTGACCATAATGTAGACCCTCATTCCCAAACTGTAACTCCTGTTGGTGGAGACAATGAGGAAGATGATGATAAGACTCAAATACCTGATTGGAGCGACAACTTTAGTTTTTTGTCAGGGCAGGAACAGGTTGGCTCTGAGGACGACGGGTGTGATAACACACAGGGTGATGATGATGAGGTTGGAGATCCCACTTACTGTCAACCCACAGTCAGCCAAGAGATGAGGTCAGCAGAGGAGGTGGAGGAAGATGCTAGTGACGACGAGGTCAGGTTGCGCCTTCCTGGACAGAGACGTAGTACTGGAAGCACGTCAACAACTGCATCCTCAAACACAACTCTGCCTCTCACCACAAGTCGTGGTGGCTCTTCAGGTCGCATGGGTGCTAAGCCTTGCATAGCCTGGGCATTTTTTCAGATCGATAAAGATGACCCAACTCGTGTTATCTGTAACATTTGTCAGCAAAAGCTAAGTAGAGGCCAAAAAATACATAGTTTGAGTACTTCATGCATGAACCGGCACATGGACATGAAGCATAAGTTGCAGTGGGAAGCTCAGTGTGCTACAATGCGGCCTAGCCGGCCGGGCCAACCACCGTCTGCCATATCTTGTGCATCCGCGGCCTCTTCATCCTCTGTGACTGGGGGGACAGCAGTCACACCTGTTTTGGGGCGCAGACCTGCCACCTCTTTACCCGCAACAGCCAGCGTGATTGGCAGGTCATCATTTTCTTTGGAGGTGGTAACAGCAGCTGGTGTTGAGCGCTGTCCGACATCGATAGCACCACCTTTGGATCAAGGCAACCTAACATGTCCGCCTGCCTGCATCTTCCTCACAGACCGGCAGTTTGCCGGGGACACCCTTATCAACCCCGTCTAAGCACAATAGCCAGCCCTCGGTCCCTCAGATGTGGACAAGTAAAAGACCATTTCCTCCTAGCCATGAGAAACCTAAGAGGTTGAATTTCACCATCTGCAGGCTCTTGGCTACAGAAATGCTGCCTTTCCGCCTGGTGGACACAGAGGATTTTCGAGACCTTATGTCCGTCGCAGTGCCCCAGTACCAGATGCCCAGTCGGCACTACTTCTCAAAGAAAGGTGTGCCTGCGCTCCACCAGCATGTCGCACACAACATCACCGCTTCTTTGAGAAACTCTGTGTGTGACAGGGTGCATTTCACCACAGACACTTGGACGAGTAGGCATAGACAGGGGCGTTACATGTCGCTGACTGGGCACTGGGTAACTATGGTGACAGCAGGACAAGGGGCTGCTGTCCAAGTCTTGCCGTCCCCACGAGTTGTGCGTCAATCCTCTTTATGTCAAAGTTCCTCCACTGCTTCTGCCTCCTCAACCTCCTCTCGGTCTTCCACCTGCACCCAAAGCCTGTCTGGTCATGACACAAGCTTTCTAACTGCGCAGAAGGGATCCTGCACACCTCCTTACTATGCTGGCAGTAGGGCTCAACGTCATCAGGCGGTTTTTACATTGAAATGTCTGGGAAATGTGAGTCACACAGCTGAGGAGTTGTGGTCAGCTCTGGAGAACCAATTTCATGAATGGTTGTCTCCACTGGACCTGAAACCAGGGAAGGCCGTGTGCGACAATGCTGCAAACCTGGGTGCGGCCCTTCGCCGGGGCAATGTCACACACATGCCTTGTATGGCTCACGTGTTGAACCTGGTTGTCCAGCAATTTTTAGCCCACTATCCCAGACTAGATGGCCTTCTGCAGAGGGCACGGTCGCTGTGTGCTCACTTCCGCCGTTCGCATCCCGCAGCTCAGCGACTTACATCTCTACAGAAGTCGTTGGGCCTGCCACTTCACCGGCTAAAATGCGATGTGCCTACCTGGTGGAATTCAACTCTGCACATGTTGCAGCGACTGTGGCAGCACCGACAAGCCCTGGTGCAATACGTTCTGACGTATAGTCTGGGCCAACGAGATTCAGAGGTGGGGCAAATCACGCTGGAGGAGTGGTCTCAGGTCAGGGACCTATGCACCCTTCTGCACAGTTTTGAAATGGCGACGAAGATGTTTAGTGCTGACGATGCCATTATCAGCATGACTATTCCGGTGATTTACATGCTGGAGCACATGTTAAACAGAATTCGGAGTCAGGTGGTGGCACAAGAGGAGGTGGAGGAAGTAGAGGAGGAGGAGTTGTATGCGGAAGGGCTAACATCTGCAAGGTCCAGACGGTCGGCAGCACCAAGGCGGCAGGCATGTGAGGGTGGGGGAGATGGTTTTACCAGGGCGCATGGTAGCAGCCAAACTAGTGAGGAAGGTGCAGGAGCCCAGGAAGAAGTGGAGGACGAACTGATGGAAGACTCATCAGATGAGGGAGACCTTGATCACATTTCTGTTGTGCGAGGTTGGGGGGAGAGGACAGAGGAAGGAAGCATGATTGTTACCTCGCCACCAACACAACAGGGACTTGGTGCTCCTGGATGCGCAACACACATGAGTGCCTTCTTGCTGCACTACCTGCAACATGACCCTCGAATTGTGAGAATTAGAAATAATCCTGACTACTGGGTTGCCACACTGTTAGATCCCCGGTACAAAAGTAAATTTGCAGAAATTATTCCTGCCATAGAAAGGGATGCACGCATGCAGGAGTATCAGCAGAGACTGTTGCAGAATCTTACATGTGCTTTTCCACAAAATACCAGTGCTGCACGTAGTGAATCTCACAGTTCCAACTTGCCAACCGTGGGACTGTCAAGTGTTCAGCACTCAAACCGTAACAGAACCACAGTATCTGGTGCTAACATCAATTTTGCAGAATAATTTCACCACTTTTTTAGCCCATCCTTTGCAAGGCCACAGGAGACAAGAAGTCTGACACATAGTCAACGCCTAGAGACGATGGTACAGGAGTATCTCCAAGTAAACATTGAAGCCACGACTGTGTCACTGGACCCTTGCTCTTTTTGGGCTTCCAATCTGGATAAATGGCCGGAGCTAGCCACTTACGCCTTGGAGATCTTGTCATGCCCCGCAGCCAGCGTTCTGTCTGAACGTGTGTTCAGCGCTGCTGGTGGTGTGCTGACAGATAAGCGCACGCGGCTCTCCACTGATAATGTAGACAGACTCACGTTCATAAAGATGAACAAATCATGGATCCGAAACGACTTTTCTACCCCTGTGTCTTCCTGGTGAGAGTAAAAGCTTGATGATTGGTTAAAATCACCCTACCAACCGTTTTAAGCTTTCAAATTACTAATCATGTTTATCTGTATCTTGACTGGAAAATAATTTGGGCTTTGTAGCAGTGTGCAGCACTGATCCTATTAGGCCATCTATAATAAGCTCCACCAGATTTAAAATTAAAAATAATTTTTAGCTGCATCTAGCCCGGAAAATAATTTTGGGGCTCCGAGATGCGCAAGACACATAAGTGCCTTCTTGCTGCACTACCTGCAGCATGACCCTCATATTGTCAGAATTCGAAGTAATCATGACTACTGGGTTGCCACACTCTTAGATCCCCCAAACTTTTCGATCAACCTTTTCATTTTAATAAAGACCAAAAAAATGGTCATTTTTGAAATTATAAGCATTAGCAGGTTGTTAGAAACTGAAATCAAACAGTTTTCAACTCAAATCTTTATTCTAGGTGATGTTACATTTTCACATAGGACCCCTTGTTCGAAAGGAGCTTCTGAACTCTCTCGTCCATTGAATTTGTCAGGTTTTGGATGGTTTCTGCTTCAATTGTTTTGCATGAGGACAGAATACCCTCCCAGAGCTGTTGCTTAGATGTGAACTGCCTCCCGCCATCATAGACACTCCTTTTAATGATGCTCCAAAGGTTCTGAATGGGGTAGAGGTCAGGGGAGCATGGGGGTCACACCATAAGTTTGTCCCCTTTTATGCCCATATCAGCCAGAGATGCAGATGTTTTATGTGCAGCATGAGATGGTGCATTATCATGCAGAAAAATGATCTTGCCGTGAAATACACGGTTCTTCTTCTTGAACCATGGCAGGAAGTGCTGTTTGAGAAAATCCACATACATTATGGAGTTCATCTTTAGCGCCTTCAGGGATCCTAAAGGGGCCGACAATCTCTCTCCCCATGATTCCAGCCCAAAACATTACTCCACCTCCTCCTTGTTGGCGCTGTAGCCATGTTTGCGTGGGGTGTCCATCAACCAGCCATCCTCCACTCCATCCATCTGGACCATCGAGCGCTGCACGGCACTCATCCGTGAACAAAACAGTTTTGAAATCAGTCTTCATGTAATGTTTGGCCCACTGGAGCCGTTTCTGCTTGTGTGAAGTGGATAGAGGAGGTCGACAGGATGGCGTATGCACAGCTGCAAACCTCTGAAGGACCCTGCATCTTGTTGTTCGGGGGACGTTGGAGGCACAAGCAGCTTCAAAAACTTGTCTGCTGCTATGACAAGGCTTTTTTGCCGCTGCTCTTTCAACCTGACGTAATTGCCTGTAGGAAAGAGTCCTCAATTTGCCCTTATCAGCACGCACACGTGTGTACTGTGAATCAGCTACATACTTCTTGATTGCCAAGACACTTCATCCTGATCATCGCACAATGTTGATTGTAGTCATGCCTTGACCTAAACACTCCACAATTTGTTGCTTCTCAGCAGCCGACACATCCTTTTTCTTTCATTTCATTTTGGCAGAAAATGTAGGCTGCTGAATAATGTGAGAGAGCCTTCTTAAGTAGTCTTGCCTTTCATTGGACACACCTGCCAAACTAATTAGCACTGGTGTCTGCAATTGCTTACAGTGATATAAAGAGCCCTGACACAGATCACCATCAATGAGTTTAACTGACAAACAAACAAATTCTTCCCTTATCACTCCTAAACACTTTTTGCATAATAATTTGGAACACAGTGTACATGTGCTTTTCCACAAAACACCAGTGGTTCACGTAGTGAATCTTACAGTTCTAACTTGCCAACCGTGGTCTGTATGGAGTTGTTCAATAAAGGGCCCAAAATTAAGATAACATAGATGGGAGAGGTCTCTATGAATAGGAATTCCTAAGTATTTGATACCCTGTGAGGGCCAGGCAAAGGGAAAGTTGGACTGGATGGAATCCTATATGGATTTGGGGAGGGAGACATCGAGGGCCTCAGACTTCGCTGCATTGATTTTAAAATTTGACCATGTAACAAAGTGATCTATTTCAGCCATAACAGCATGGATGGATATATGTGATTGAGTGATATATACTAGGACATCATCAGCAAATAGAGAGCACTTGTAGTCGGTGCCTCCCACCTCAATCCACCTAATATTGGGGTTATGGCGAATTGATGAGAGCAGGTGCTCCGTCACTAGGATGTATAAGAGTGGGGACAGAGAACATCCCTGCCTTGTCCCATTGGTGATTGTGAAAGGTGATGAAAATGTTCTGACGCGCCCCCTGGGCCTTGGGACACCCGGAGCCGGACCCTTTTTGGTGGATGCTGGTGGTTGTAGTCTCCGTGGCGGCAACCCGGTTCCGTGGCTCAGGGAGGTCAAACCAGTGGCGGAACTATTTATGTGGTTTTGATGTTTAAATGTCCGACTACGCCACCCGTGGATTGCGGTCAGAGTGAACCGCCGCTCCAGGGCAGACCGCTGAGGCTGGTGTTGTGGGTGCAGCAGAGCGTAGCATAACTCCCCACGGGAGGAGTATAGCCTCAGGGCAGTGTATGCAGAGGATGGGGGTGATGGTGCAGGGCAGCAGCAGTAATGACACGGAGTCAATGATGCAGTCCAGGGCCTTTACTCACAGTTCTTATTATCCAGACCACGTCTGCAGGTAACGGCTGCCCACGTCGTACTGTGCTCACCAGGTGAGGGGCTCAGACAACTCCCAGATAACTTTGGAGTGCTTCACAGGACCCCCTTTGTGTGTCCTTTGTCTGGCCTTTCTTACCAACCCTTCTGTCCGGCTGCCTCGGGCCTCCTCTTGGTAAACTTGGCGCCAGTTTCCCTGACCCTATGTGGTGCCTTCCTAGTGGGTGTAGCGAGGGGCTGCGCCACATAAAATGTCACAGCCTCCTGTTTCTAGCTGAGGGTCGTTTCCTGCCTCCACTAGTTTCGGGGACCGGTCTCCCCCTTTGGCCTGACCCCTCCACGCAGGTGGATTCTGGCGTGCGGTGGCGACTCGCCCGTCCGCACCCCTGAGATCCCTTCGTTCCTCGTTCCTGGAGCCTTCTCCGCTCCTCTTCCTTCCTTCTCCCTCTTCCAGGCCTGGGCCTCTGTTACTAGGCCCGCCTCCGGAGCAGAGCTCATGCAGAGCCCCTGCTCCCTGCCACTTCTGCTCAGACTTCTCTGCACTGAACTAAGATGGTGCCCACCTTTTATACTCCCTTCTCAATGCACCCAGGAACTGCTTCCTCCCTGCTCCTGCACTACAGGGTTCCCCTTCCTCAGTGTTCCCTCCCCCCACTCCAGCCAGGGACAGGGACTGTCGTGCCCATCTCAGGGGCATATTGGTCGCCCTGCCCCACGGCAATGTGGTGTAATGCATGCAGGTGTCGGGTCCTGATCCACACTACATCCTTAACTGAGAGTGAGATATCACACCTCTGGGTGAGGTGCAATACCTCTGTAGCAACCGAGCCCTCAGGGTGCTACAGTTCCATTTATCTTCAGCCTAGGTGACGTATTGCGATACAGGGCCGTGATTTTGGCTATAAAAGGGTCCCCTAGACCCCTACCCCAAGCTTTTTAAGAGAATCATATATGGCGTGCCAGGAGACTCTATGGAATGCTTTCTCAGCATCCAACGAGAGTATCTAATTACAAATTTTTAACTGCATCTAGCCCAGGAAATACTTTGTGCCTAGTAGCAGTGTCTGCTAGTCAGCGGATTATCCCAGCTGTTAAGCAAGCTACACCACCTGTAGTTTGGACACTTCATTTTTTCAAAGGAAATGCTTCGGGACCACGGGATACTCAGTGAAGAGCATCAGGAGGCACCCCAAGGCATAGGGGCTGGGACTGGCAGTAGGATGCCTTGCGGTGGACAGCCGAGCTCGATCCTTATAAAAGCTTTTTAACTGCAGCAGCTTTAGTGGACGCTACTGGAGCTGGAATTACGCGGCTGCTGGCATGAGACTTGCCCTCCAATAGATCCTTGTAAATGGATTTAAAGTGTATTCATTCAAATTAGAGAGACAATTTAAATTAAAAAGCTTAGAGCTGCCTCCACCACAGGGGGGCTCGCTCGACCCACCAGCGGACAGGCACCAGTATTGGGAGAGGGGGGCTGGCCATCAGGGTTCACCGCGGCTCTGGCACAAACCCGGCGACACGGAGGTGGCATGGGCAGGAGCGGACTGGCCGTGTCGGCTTCTCACTTTTTGGATTTTAGAAGGGCATGACATGCCTATATCTGTGTCTCCCCCTCCTTTTACTCCTCCACCTCTTTTATTTTCGCATGACTATATGTACTTGTCACTTTTCCATGTGTTAGTTATGTCTTCTGAGCAGTTTGTCAGCTTTTGGACACCTTTGAAGGTGTTTTCTATGTGTTTCTATGTGTTTTTGTTTGCCTGCCATTGGTTTTAACAGTGTTCGAAGGTGTTCGACGAACAGTTCGACGAACAGTTCGGCGAACACACGGGTGTTCGACGAACCGAACCGAACTCTAACACTACGGGGGTGGCTCAACACTAATAACAATAAAGCGCACACCAAATTATATACTTAGTTTTATTTATTTTTTGTCCTAATTAAGGAGTTTTTAGGTTCACTGACCATATTGCCAAATTTTATTTTCTCTAATTATACATCAAGTTGCTAAGAAAATGTTTATTTATGTAACTGGTCTTAAGTAGACACTAGGGTAGAAATCAGATAAAATACTTTACAAGATGTGTTTTGTTTCATTTGAAGGCTGACAGCAGAATTGGCCTCAATATGTGTAATTTAGTCACTATGCTACTGGAAGTCTATAGAAGATTAATGAATAGTCAGGCTCTGTGGCAGTTGTGAAGAGATGCAGGATATAGCAAACTGGCTGCCATCTGTTCACCATGTCTCTTATAGCTCTTTTAAGGAAAACATTTAGCAGCAGGAGATAAGCAGATGGGTAGTTTTTAAATATTAATAATGTTTTGTTGTTTGAAGACATAAAATAATGTGCAATTGTGCATTTAAATATTATTATTCTTTTTTTGCATATATAAAATGAATTTAATTGTAATAATCATGTACAGTTGCAGTTTAGTATACACAAAGAAAAATAATATTTTTCCAACTAAAGAAAATAGTTCAGTGGAGACCAAAGTAGTATTTACACACAGAAGATGACATTTAAAGAGAAGTTTTGCCAGACCAGACGACCTGTAAGTTTAAGTGATCACTGATCCTGTGGAATCCACATTGGAATAATGTGATTTGAGGTTTATGTCACTACACCCTCCAAAATACACTCCAAATGTATTAAATGCTGGTCGAAATTAGCATAGTCAACTACAAGCCAGTACATAAATAATAATAACAATATTTATTTTTATATAGTGCTAACATATTCTGCAGTGCTTTACATACATTATCGTCGCTGTCCCCATCGGGGCTCACAATCTAGATTCCCTATCAGTATGTCTTTGGAGTGTGTGAGGAAACCAGAGAACCCGGAGGAAACCCACGCAAACACGGGGAGAACATACAAACTCTTTGTAGATGTTGTCCTTGGTGGGATTTGAACCCAGGACCCCAGTGCTGCAAGGCTGCAGTGCTAACCACTGCGCCACCGTGCCGCATGTTCTTTTGTGCATGTTAGCCTACCAAAACTTGTTAAAGGGATTTTCCACTTCCAATTACTGAAATCAATGGCTGTGTCGAGGTAGACAGCCAAAGCCACCAAGCTCAGAGATTGACTATGGCAGAGATGTGAGCTGTCGTCGCTGCTGATAAAACATTTGGATCCAAGCAGCAGCAGGACCCCAGAAGAGTGAGTATTTGTTATCCTTAGAGTGTTTCTCATACTTAGAGGAATTTTAGAGCATTTCAGATCTACATTCCTGAAAGTGAAAACAAATATATCAGTCATATATCATCCAGTATGATATATCACTTGCTAATAAGTGCTCCATGGTGGATTTATATGTCACATTGATTCTATGCATACTACCTCTGTACCTGTGTGACCAACTGCTGGCTGACATACACAATTAGGTTCCTGCTAAACCTACAGGGACCAGTGAGAACACAGATCCTTACAGTCTAAAGGGGTTGGTCACATTTTTTTGTACGTGTAGCTTTTTCAAACTGACCAGCACTTCTGTCCATAAAAACAGCTGGATACCTGCTGAAGGATGCAAAATGATCTTAGTCCTTTTCTGAAACCAATAAGAATGTTAATTTAACTATATAGCACATTACTGCAGAATTACAGTATATAGTAAAAGTAATCTAATGCTCTGAGGTTAGAGAAGAGAGAGGAGATTTGTGAATGATCAACTTCTAGTTGAATATCCTAAAATTCCCAGGTCCTGAAAATTTGAACACTCTACAATTCGATTTGTGCAGATCAGCCAAAAAATACATAAATGTCTGGCCCCATTTCACACAATTCACTCACTCAGAGAATGAGCTAATAGAGCCAGGCATGGCCATGAAGGCTTCCCCATAATACCCTACAGCAGTCAGATCACATGGTCAAGCACAACCAATCAGGTTAGCTACCACAGGCAATATAAAACATGGGAGCTGGCCGAGGAACACTATATTATGGTTGTACAGTGTGCAGATAGCAGGTCAGAGCATACAGCTCTTTCCAACAAGCTGTGTTCATTACCTTCAGTAGGTCAAGATTGAAAATCTGAGCTGTTGCCTCAGTCTCTGAATACTAATACCAAAGATTCAAGTGATATACAGTACAGACCAAAAGTTTGGACACACCTTCTCATTTAAAGATTTTTCTGTATTTTCATGACTATGAAAATTGTACATTCACACTGAAGGCATCAAAACTATGAATTAACACATGTGGAATTATATACTTAACAAAAAAGTGTGAAACAACTGAAAATATGGCTTATATTCTAGGTTCTTCAAAGTAGCCACCTTTTGCTTTGATGACTGCTTTGCATACTCTTGGCATTCTCTTGATGAGCTTCAAGAGGTAGGGAACTGTTGTACTGGTATAAAAATGTTTAAAACGTATAAAAAATAAAAATATATAAAATTACACCCTTTTACAGCTAAAAAAAGAAAAAAAGAAACATATTTGAAATCATAGTAGTGTCTGTAAAAGTTGTTGCATTTATCCAAAAAACGCAATTAAAACATTGTATATATCCTAAAAGGTGTGCTAAAGAAAGCCCTCATCCTTCAATGGAAAAAATAAAAAGTAATGGGCAATTTTTTTTTTACCACTTGCATACTTGTGAATATGGTATTACCGTAGACATACTGACGTGCAGAATCATATTGCCAATTCATTTTGAAAGCACAATGAACATGGTTAAACCAACCATCTCACTACCCTACCCTTTGCCAAAAAAATTACTGTATTGTGGTTATTTTTGCTATTTCACTCAACTTGGAATTTTTTTACCGTTTTTTTATCTGTGTTTTTCAAAACTAAAATTTATCCCACAGAAAAATATCCCTCATCCGTCTATGTCAACAGAAAAGTAAAAAAGTTATGTCTCTATCTCTTGGAAGAGGGGGAAGAAACAACAAATGTGCCAAAAATATATATAGGCTGCCCATGAAGCCATGAAGGGGTTAATCTTGTTTTAATCCTTTGTCTTTGTTATCTTAATGCATAACTCCATTGTGCTTAAGTTTCACTTTACTGATAGATAGCTGGAAATTAACTTTTGACGTTCTATTAATAGAAATTCTTTCCAAATGCAGTTTGAGATGCTGGTGTCTGCCTTGGTTCAATACTCAATCATTATTATACTTTGTGCAGTGTCCTTATGTATTTTTAAATACAGACCTAAACTAAGGCCTGAAATTTCCTTCTGGTGAAATTTTATGCTTTCTTTGATGAGATTGAAACATGCAAATGCAAAATTTATTTTATTAAGATCTATTATAACACAGTACTGGACAGCGTGGTATTGCATTTCAATCAGTAGGGTGCCATCAATAGGGTGCCATGAAGAGGGAATTAAATCTTCCTTAATGGTTTAGGTTCGTTGCACCCTTGTAATTTGAGATGAAACCTACAGTACCTGTCGAATGATGGGGCTAGTTTAGTTGTAACATCTTAATAATGTTGACAATATTTAGTTTGTATTCAAGCACCTTAGTGTAATGTGCAGTTAGATTTAGTTATGACAAGTTCTCGTATGAACAGGTGCACTTGTGAACATACAGTGGGATGCCAAACTGGTAAGATTGATAATAGATGATACTGTAGCTATTTTGCGTAGGATATTCTTTAGGTATGTTGTGAAAATTACATTACATCACAAAATTTGGTGTTTTATTTAGATATTTTTTGTTAGATCAGATAAATTCGATTCATTTTTAACCTCTTAAGTATTAAGCAATTTTTTGTTTTTTTGCACTCATATTTTTCCTACCATTCTCGAAAGAGCCAACATTTTTACAAAATTGTTTAATATATATACAGTGTGCAGAATTATTAGGCAAGTTGTATTTTAGAGGATTATTTTTATTATTGATCAACAACTATGTTCTCAATCAACCCAAAAGACTCATAAATATCCAAGTGTAATATTTTTGGAAGTGGGAGTGGGTTTTTTTTTAGATTTGGCTATCTTAGGAGGATATCTGTTTGTGCAGGTAACTATTACTGTGCAGAATTATTAGGCAACTTAATAAAAACCAAATATAATCCCATCTCATTTGTTTATTTTCACCAGGTAAACCAATATCAGTGTACAAAATTTAGAAATAAACATTTCTGACATGCAAAAACAAAAACCAAAAAAATAGTGATCAATATAGCCACCTTTCTTTATGATAACACTAACAGCCTTCCATCCATAGATTCTGTGAGTTGCTTGAACTGTTATCGATCAACATTGCGTGCAGCAGCCACCATAGCCTCCCAGACACTGTTCCGAGAGGTGTACTGTTTTCCCTCCCTGTAGATCTCACATTTTATGATGGACCACAGGTTCTCTATGGGGTTCAGATCAGGTGAACAAGGGGGCCATGTCATTATTTTTTCTTCTTTCAGACCTTTACTGGCCAGCCACGCTGTGGAGTAGTTGGATGCATGTGATGGAGCTTTGTCCTGCATGAAAATCATGTTTTTCTTGAACAATACCGACTTCGTCCTGTACCACTGCTTGAAGAACTTGTCTTCCAGAAACTGGCAGTACACCTGGGAGTTGAGCTTCACTCCATTCTCAACCCAAAAAGGTCCCACAAGTTCATCTTTGATACCAGCCCATACCAGTACCCCACCTCCACCTTGCTGATCCAGCCTCTGGCCCATCCATCTGGCCCATCAAGTGTTACTCTCATTTCATCAGTCCATAAAACCTTTGAAAAATCAGTCTTAAGATATTTCTTGTCCCATTCTTGACGTTTTATCTTATGTTTCTTGCTGAAAGGTGGTTGTTTTTCAGCCTTCTTTACCTTGGCCATGTCCCAGAGTATTGCACTCCTTGTGCTTTTTGATATTCCAGTATCGTTTCAGCTCTGAAATATGGCAAAACTGGTGACGAATGGCATCTTGGCAGCTTCACGCTTGATTTTCCTCAATTCATGGGCAGTTATTTTGCGCCTTTTTTGGCCAACACGCTTCGTGCGACCCTGTTGGCTATTTGCCCTGAAACGCTTGATTGTTCGGTGATCACGCTTCAAAAGTTTGGAAATTTCAAGACTGCGGCATCCCTCTGCAAGACATCTCACAATTTTGGACTTTTCAGAGTCCATAAAATCTCTCTTCTGACTCATTTTGCCAAAGGAAAGGAAGTTGCCTAATTATTAAGCACACCTTCTATAGGGTGTTGATGTCATTAGTCAACACCCCTCCTCATTACAGAGATGCACATCACTAGATTTACTTAATTGGTAATTGGCTCTCAAGCCTATGCAGCTCGGAGTAGGACAACATGTTTAAAAAGTATCATGTGATCAAAATACTCATTTGCCTAATGATTCTGCAGACAGTGTAGTAAGGAGATATTGCAGTTTTTGAAGGAAATTTTTGGATAATGAAAAATCATTTTAAGGGCTAGCACTCTTTCCTAACATAACATGCCAATTTTTCTATAAATTTGAAGATCCTCATTTTTATTTTTGAGCTTTAGTACTCCAGCTAACAACAGTTAGAGCCATTATCCACAAATGGTGAAAACATCTAACAGAGGCGAACCTTCCCAAGAGTGGCCAGCCAACCAAAATAACACCAAGAGCGCCCAGCCAACGAAAATAACCCTAAGAGCGCAGCGACAACTCATCCAAGAGGTCACAAAAGATCCCACAGCAACATCCAAAGAACTGCAGGCTAAACTTGCCTCAGTTAAGGTCAGTGTACATGACTCCACCATAAGAAAGAGACTGGGCAAAAATGGCATGCATGGCAGAGTTCCAAGATGAAAACCACTGCTCGGCATAAAGAACATTAAGGTTTGTCTCAGTTTTGTCAGAAAACATCTTGATGATTGCCAAGACTTTTGGGGTAACACTTTGTGGACTGACGAGGCAAAATTTGAACTTTTTGTAAGGTATATGTCCCATTTCATCTGGCATAGAAGTATCACTGCATTTCAGTAGAGGAACATCATACCAAGAGTAAAATATGATGGTAGTAGTGTGATGGTCTGGGGCTGTTTTGCTGCTTCAGGACCTGGAAGACTTGCCATGTGGTAAGTGGACCCATGAATTCTGCTGTCTACCAAAAAATCCTGAAGGAGAATGTCTGGCCATCTGTTTGTGACTTCAAGCTGAAGTGCACTTGGGTTATGCAGCAGGACAATGATCCAAAACACACCAGCAAGTCCACCTCTGAATGGCTTAAGAAAAACAAAATTAAGACTTTGGACTGGCCTAGTCAAAGTCCTGACCTTAATCCTATTGAGATGCTGTTGCATGACCTTAAAAAGTGGTTCATGCTCGGAAACCCTCCAAATTGGCTTAATTACATCAATTTTGCAAAACTGAGTGGGCCAAAATTTCTCCAGAGCATTGTAAAAGACTCATTGCCAGTTATGACAAACACTTGATGGTAGTTATTGCTTCTAAGGGTGGTCCAACCAGTTATTAGGTTTATAGGGCAATTCATTTTTCACACAGGGCCCTATGGTTTGGATTTCTTTTCCCCTTAATAATAAAGACCTTCATTTAAAAACTGCATTTTGTGTTTACTTTTGTTATCTTTGTCAAATATTTAAATTTGTTTTGTGATATGAAACATTTAAGTGTGACAAACATGCAAAAGAATAAAAAATCAGGAAAGGGGGCAAACATTTTTTCACACCACTGTATATTGTATATGTTTTTCACAACTATTTATTGTTTCGACTTTTGGGATATGCTTCAAGTGGCTCTGTGGCCAAATTTCACTTCAATTGCATATATTAATTAACAGATTTATTAGGCCTGATGAGACTGGTACATTCACTTTGAACATGACGTCAGAATGGCAAGTATCTGTACACCATATATCCTTGATAATTATTAGGGTCTTCACATACCATTTTCAACGTCTGCCAAATTATTGCTAAAAAGTAAGAAATTAGGCTTTTTTTAAGTGTTTAACAATTTAGTAACAACCTCATGTTGAGACATTTAATTTTGTTTTTCACTTTGATTACGTGTGTCGCATTTATCAAACATAGAAACAACATTTAAATATTTGTTATTACGTTCATCTAATTGCATCCTATTTAAATAATCATGCTACTTACTCTTTCCAAATTATTGCTGTTATATCTATTAAATATGGGAAAATTGTCATCTGTGATTGCAGACTTGATTTATTTATTATAATTATTGCTAGGTTTAAAATTGGATAAAATACAGGATTTTATTAACTCTAATTATTTAAGTGAATCACATTAAAGTTCTGTAAATGCAAAACAACTCTAAAAATATGCTCCAGAAGAAGGAACACACTGCAACGATAGGTTAAGCATCATGCTTTACCAGTGGAACAAATTAGAAGTTAAAGTTTATATTTAATATAAAAACATGTACGTTTTGTGATGAAGATGCAAAATTAAGTGAATGTTTCCCATAATATATATAATATTATAACTTTAATATATACAGTGGACATAAAAAGCCTGTACACTTTTGTTAAAATGCCAGGTTTCTGCTATGTGAAAAATCCTAACTAGAAGAAAAATTTCAGAACTTTTTAGCACGCTTAATGTCATCCATATTCTGTACAATCACAGCAGCTAAAATACTAATTGCCAAAAGGTGGAAGTCTAATATAATCATCTCTCTTAAAGAAGCACTCCCATCAAAATTGTTTTCCTCTTAATCAGTGGCGTAACTAGAGTCTGATGGGCCCCTGTGCAAAATTTAGACCTGAAACCCCCACACACACAACCACCCCTCCCCCACCCACGCATGTTGGTCAGATGCATGTGCACTTGAAGCGTTCTAAATCCTATAAGGACATACAACTTGCCCCTGCTCCCCCATTATATAGTAATGTCCCCCATCCTGGGGGTCCTTCCTGGTGTATATCTCCCCCATCATGGGCCCATCCTAGTGTATATGTGCCCCATCCTGGTATATACAGGTGCTTCTCACAAAATTATAATATCATCAAAAAGTTAATTTATTTCACTTCAATACAAAAAGCGAAACTCATATTATATATTCATTACAAACAGAATGATCTATTTCAAGAGTTTATTTCTGATAATCTTGATGATTATGGCTTATAGATGTCTGCGCTGACTTTGGTCTTGATAAAACACAGTGGACCTACACCAGTAGATGACATGGCTCCCCAAACCATCACTAATTGTGGAAACTTCACTCTAGACCTCAAGCAGCTTGGATTGTGTGCCTCTCCACTCTTCCTCCAGACTCTGGGACCTTGATTTCCAAATGAAATGCAAAATTTATTTTCATCTGAAAACAACACCTTGGACCACTGAGCATCAGTCCAGGTCTATTTCTCCTTGGCCCAGGTAAGACACTTCTGGCATTGTCTATTGGTCATGCGTGGCTTGACACAAGGAATGTGACACTTGTAGCCCATGTCCTGGAAACGTCTGTGGCTCTTGAAGCAATGACTCCAGCAGCAGTCCACTCCTTGTGAATCTCCCACAAAATTTTGAATGGCCTTTTCTTAACAATCCTTTCAAGGCTGCGGCTATCCCGGTTGCCTTTGCACCTTTTTCTACCACACTTTTTCCTTCCAATCAACTCTCCATTAATATGCTTGGGTACAGCACTCTGTGAACAGCCAGCTTCTTTAGCAATCACATTTTGTGGCTTACCCTCCTTGTGGACATCTGTCAAGTCAGCAGTCTTTCCCATGATTGAGCAGCCTACTGAATCAAACTCAGGGACCTTTTTAAACACGTAGGAAGCCTTTGCAGGTGTTTTTTGTTAATTATTATGATTTACTGAGATAATGAATTTTGCATTTTCATTGGCTGTAAGCCATAATTATCAACATTAAGAGAAATAAACACTTGAAATAGATCACACTGTTTGTCATGACTCTACATAATATATGAGTTTCACTTTTTGCATTGAAGAACTGAAATAAATTAACTTTTTGATGATATTCTAATTGTGTGAGAATCACCTGTATGTCACTCATCCTGACCCCATCCCGGTATATATGTTCACCATCCTGGTATATATGACCTCCGTCCTGGTATATACAGTATATTTCCTATCTTGTTATATATGTTTCCTATGCTGGTATATATATTCTCCATCCTGGGCACATCCTGATATATATCTTCTTCATCTTGGCTTATATGTTCCTCATGCTGGTGTATATGTTCTTCATCCTGGGCCCATCCTGGTATATACAGTAGAGACCAAAAGTTTGGACACATCTTCTCATTTAAAGATTTTTCTGTATTTTCATGACTATGAAAATTGTACATTCACACTGAATGCATCAAAACTATGAATTAACACATGTGAAATGATATACTTAACAAAAAAGTGTGAAACAACTGAAAATATGTCAAATATGGCAAGAAAAAAGCAGCTAAGTAAAGAAAAACGAGTGGCCATCATTACTTTAAGAAATGAAGGTCAGTCAGTCCGAAAAATTGGGAAAACTTTGAAAGTGTCCCCAAGTGAAGTTGAAAAAACCATCAAGCGCTACAAAGAAACTGGCTCACATGAGGACCGCCCCAGGAAAGGAAGACCAAGAGTCACCTCTGCTTCTGAGGATGTTTATCCGAGTCACCAGCCTCAGAAATCGTAGGTTAACAGCAGCTTAGATTAGAGACCACAAAGTTCTGGCAGCAGACACATCTCTACAACAACTGTTAAGAGGAGACTTTGTGCAGCAGGCTTTCATGGTAAAATAGCTGCTAGGAAACCACTGCTAAGGACAGGCAACAAGCGGAAGAGATTTGTTTGGGCTAAAGAACACAAGGAATGGACATTAGACCAGTGGAAATCTGTGCTTTGGTCTGATGCATCCAAATTTGAGATCTTTGGTTCCAACCACCGTGTCTTTGTGTGACGCAGAAAAGGTGAACGGATGGACTCTACATGCCTTGTTCCCACCGTGAAGCATGGAGGATAAGGTGTGATGGTGTGGGGGTGCTTTGCTTTTGACACTGTCGGGGATTTATTCAAAATTGAAGGTATACTGAACCAGCAGGGCTACCACAGCATCTTGCAGCGGCATGCTATTCCATCTTCTTTGCGTTTAGTTGGACCATCATTTATTTTTCAACAGGACAATGACCCTAAGCACACCTCCAGGCTGTGTAAGAGCTATTTGACCAAGAAGGAGAGTGATGGGGTGCTACGCCAGATGACGTGGCCTCCACAGTCACCAGACCTGAACCCAATCGAGATGGTTTGGGGTGAGCTGGACCGCAGAGTGAAGGCAAAAGGGCCAACAAGTGCTAAGCATCTCTGGGAACTCCTTCAAGATTGTTGGAAGACCATTTCCGGTGACTACCTCTTGAAGTTAATCAAGAGAATGCCAAGAGTGTGCAAAGCAGTCATCAAAGCAAATAGTGGCTACTTTGAAGAACCTAGAATATGACATATTTTCAGTTGTTTCACACTTTTTTGTTAAGTATATAATTCCACATGTGTTAATTCATAGTTTTGATGCCTTCATTGTGAATGTACAATTTTCATAGTCATGAAAATACAGAAAAATCTTTAAATGAGAAGGTGTGTCCAAACTTTTGGTCTGTACTGTATATGTCCCCCATCCTGGTATATATGTCCCTTATCCTGAGCCCTATCCTGGTATATATGTGCCTTACCCTGATCCTCATTCTGGTATATATGTCCCCCATCCTCGTATATATATCCCCCATCCTGGGCACATCCTGGTATATACCGTATTTTTCAGACTATAAGCCTCAATTTTTTCCTTCAAAATTTTGGAGGAAAGTAGGGGGTGCATCTTATAGTCCTAATGTATCTGTGTGGCTGTGGTCGTGGGTGGTGAAGGTGTGGGAGAGTGGCAGTGGCAGAGGAGGCAGGAGCTGCCTGCTGCAGCCTACACTGTGGCTTCTACTATAGAAAATGAATATTCATTGCTCTCCACGACCATGAGTGAATATTCATTTTCCTTAATAGCGCGCACATTGTACCCGTAGTGCGTTTCCTGCAGAGGCCGGTGGTCTGTGTGCCCGCTTCCATGAATATACGCTACAACGCACTCCAATGGGTTATAGTGAATATTCATGCACTTTAATAGTGGGGACACAGACCGCCGGCTGCTGCAGGAGCCGCGCTGCGGGTACATTGTGCGCACTATTAGGGAGAATGAATGGTCACTGCTTCCCACGCACACAGTCCCGGTGTATGGAGCTGTGACTCTTCCGGCACAGCATCTCACAGTGTGAGGGCGCATGGCGGTGACGCCATGTGCGGCTCGCACTGTGAGATCAGTGCTAGCAGCAGAGCAGGACACAGTGCTGGAACACAGGGAAGAAAGGTGAGTAAAAGTGTTTATTATTTTGTGTGCAGCATGGGATGGAGGGTGCCAAGCATAACAGGAAGATAGATGAGGGGGGCCATACATACCAGGAAGAGTGATGAGGGGTGCCATGCATACCAGGAGAGGGATGAGGGGGCCATGCATACCAGGTTGAGGGATGAGGGGTGCCATGCACACCAGGAAGAGGGAAGAGGGGTGCTATAGATACCAGGATGAGGGGTGCCAAGCATGCCAGGAAGAGGGATGAGGGGTGCCATGTATACCAGGATGAGGGATGAGGTGGGCCATGCATACCAGGATGAGGGGTGCCAAACACACCAGGAAGACTGATGAGGGGTGCCATGCATACCAGGAAGAGGCATGAGATGTGCCATACAAACCAGCAAGAGGGGTGTAAAGCATACCAAGAAGAGGAATGAGGGGTGCCATGCATACCAAGTAGAGGAATGAGGGGTGCCATGCATACCAGGATGAAGGATGAGGTGGGCCATGCATACCAGAATGAGGGGTGCCAAGCACACCAGGAAGAGGGATGGGGGGCCATGCATACCAGGTTGAGGGGTGCCAAACACACCAGGAAGAGGGATGAGGTGTGCCATGCATATCAGGAAAAGGCATGAGGTGTGCCATACATACCAGCAAGAGGGGTGTAAAGCATACCAGGAAGAGGAATGAGGAGTGCCATGCACATCAGGATGGGGGTTTGGGGTGCCATGCATACCAGGATGCGGGATTGGGGTGCCATGCATACCAGGATGGTGCTGGTGTCGGAGGACCCCGCACCTTCATGGGCCCTGTTGTGGTCGCAAGCTCAGCGACCGTGATTGTTAAGCCTCTGCTCTTAATATATTGCAGTCATCATATTATATAGCATTGTGTACCTACAATTTATCATTTGCCTCTATACCCAGCTAATTCTTCTCTCTTCCATTAGGTCTATGACATCTTTTGATTAAAAACTGACTTGCTGATTCCTTCTAAGCTCTATGTAGAGACAGGAAGTTTATTTTCCCTGTATGTGTCATGAGTCACTGCAAAAGTTCCTGTCAGGGGGAGGCGCAGAGCAGCTGGGTCAGGAGATGAAGAGGGGAATGATAAATGCAGGGAAATATACTACATGTTTCTACATAGAGCAGAGATGAATTAGCTGGATAGAACGACAAAATGACCAATTGTAAGTACACATCATATTATGATGATTGCAATATATTAAAAGGATAAAAACTTTGCTGGGAGTGCTTCATTAAGATTATATTAGACTTCCACTTTCTGGCAATGACTATTTTAGCAGCTGGGATTGTATAAACACTATAGTATAGTTTGTACAAAGAATATCCTCCATACCAAACTTGGATAGACATTGGGCTGGGGATCGCAGATAAGGAAAACCTAATAGGGTAAAATGGATTTCATTTCAGGGGATCAGGGTAAAGTAGTGGCAAAAAATGTGTTTTATATTACCATTCCATACATTGCATCTCCAACAAGTCCTAGATACATAAGGCTAGATTAGGGAGAGTTTGCATGAAGTAAAAACAATTTGAAAAGGATTTCCCTTGTTGACTCTCGAGTGAGGTGAGCATCTAGAATATTCATGAGCTGCCGTGTAGTCTGTAAAACAGGAGGATTCATTCAGTGAAATACTTCATTCCTAGCTGTGCTCAACCTCTATCAATAGGAGTGCACTGAAAAAGATCACACTGTCAGGATTCAGAAATTTTCAGACTTTCATCCAAATCCTGGACAACCCTTTTAACTTCAATATTTTCTTTTTACCCATTGCTTTTTATCTTCAAGATTGAATTCTCGATTAGATGCATAAGGAGAGAGGGCATTAAATGGCAAAAGAATGTTAACGATATTTAATCCTCTATAGTAAATGCTTTAGAAAGACGAGTTTCAATTTTCACCTAGTGTGGGACTGTGTGTAAATATTAGGGAACCAAAGTTCTCTTTTTGCAATAAGAACATATATAGTAGATGTTGAATCCCTAGGTCAGAATGATTTCCAAATATGTATAGTAAGGAGATATTGCAGTTTTTGAAGGAAAGTTTTGGATAATGGACCATCATTTTAAGGGCAAGCACTCTTTCCTACCATGACATGCCGATTTTTCTATAAATTTGAAGAGCCTCGTTTTCATTTTTGAGCTGTGGTATTTTTATTTAAGTAAGTTGGCTGAAGGGTAAAACACAGAAATCCAGCAGCTCAGCAGTTACCCCAACAGGAGCTTTTTCTCATCAGGAACAATTCAATGTTAGTATCAAACTTTTTCCTATATGCCCCTCAGCAATGTGTACAAATAGCACAACTGTAGCACTCCATCCTCTAAAGCACTATGATGGGTTTGGTTTCTATATTTATATAATATACAGTACAGACCAAAAGTTTGGACACACCTCATTTAAAGATTTTTCTGTATTTTCATAGCTTTGAAAACTGTACATTCACACTGATGGCATCAAAACTATGAAGTAACACATGTGGAATTATATACTTAACAAAAAAGTGTGAAACAAATGAAAATATGTCTTATATTGTAGATTTTTCAAAGTAGCCACCTTTTGCATTGATGACTGCTTTGCACACTCTTGGCATTCTCTTGATGAGCTTCAAGAGGTAGTCACCGGAAATAGTTTTCACTTCACAAGTGTGCCCTGTCAGGTTTAATAAGTGGGATTTCTTGCCTTATAAATGGGGTTGGGACCATCAGCTGTGTTGTGCAGAAGTCAGGTGGATACACAGCTGATAGTCCTACTGAATAGACTGTTAGAATTTGTATTATGGCAAGTAAAAAGCACCTATGTAAATAAAAACGAGTGGCCATTATTACTTTAAGAAATGAAGGTCAGTCAGTCCGAAAAAATGGGCAAACTTTGAATGTGTCCCCAATTGCAGTTGCAAAAACCATCAAGCGCTACAAAGAAACTGGCTTACATGTGGACTGCCCCAGGAAAGGAAGACCAAGAGTCACCTCTGCAGAAAAGTTTATCTGAGTCACCAGCCTCAGAAATCGCAGGTTAACAGCAGCTCAGATTAGAGACCAGGTCAATGCCACACAGAGTTCTAGCAGCAGACACATCTCTACAACAACTGTAAAGAGGAGACTTTGTGCAGCAGGCCTTCATGGTAAAATAGCTCCTAGGAAACCACTGCTAAGGACAGGCAACAAGCAGAAGAGACTTGTTCGGGCTAAAGAACACAAGGAATGGACATTAGACCAGTGGAAATCTGTGCTTTGGTTTGATGAGTCCAAATTTGAGATCTTTGGTTCCAACCACCATGTCTTTGTGTGACGCAGAAACGGTGAAAGGATGGACTCTACATGCCTGGTCCCCACCGTGAAGCATGGAGGAGGAGGTGTGATGGTGTGGGGGTGCTTTGCTGGTGACACTGTTGGGGATTTATTCAAAATTGAAGGCATACTGAACCAGCATGGCTACCAAAGCATCTTGCAGCGGCATGCTATTCTATCCGGTTTGCATTTAGTTGGACCATCATTTATTTTTCAACAGGACAATGACCCCAAACACACCTCCAGGCTGTATAAGGGCTATTTGACCAAGAATGAGAGTGATGGGGTGCTACGCCAGATGACCTGGCCTCCACAGTCACCAGACCTGAACCCAATCGAGATGGTTTGGGGTGAGCTGGACCGCTGAGTGAAGGCAAAAGGGCCAACAAGTGCTAAGCATCTCTGGGAACTCCTTCAAGATTGTTGAAAGACCATTTCCGGTGACTACCTCTTGAAGCTCATCAAGAGAATGCCAAGAGTGTGCAAAGCAGTCATCAAAGGAAAAGGTGGCTACTTTGAAGAACCTAGAATATAAGACATATTTTCAGTTGTTTCACACTTTTTTGTTAAGTATATAATTCCACATGTGTTAATTCATAGTTTTGATGCCTTCATTGTGAATGTACAATTTTCATAGTCATGAAAATACAGAAAAATCTTTAAATGAGAAGGTGTGTCCAAACTTTTGGTCTGTACTGTATATGTCCCCCATCCTGGTATATACAGTACAGACCAAAAGTTTGGACACACCTTCTCATTTAAAGATTTTTCTGTATTTTCATGACTATGAAAACTGTACATTCACATTGAAGGCATCAAAACTATGAATTAACACATGTGGAATTATATACTTAACAAAAAAGTGTGAAACAACTGAAAATATGTCGTATATTCTAGGTTCTTCAAAGTAGCCACCTTTTGCTTTGATTACTGCTTTGCACACTCTTGGCATTCTCTTGATGAGCTTCAAGTGGTAGTCACCGGAATTGTTTTTTACTTCACAGGTGTGCCCTGTCAGGTTTAATAAGTGGGATTTCTTGCCTTATAAATGGGGTTGGGACCATCAGTATTGTTGTGCAGAAGTCTGGTGGATGCACAGCTGATAGTCCTACTGATTAGACTGTTAGAATTTGTATTATTGCAAGAAAAAAGCAGCTAAGTAAAGAAAAACGAATGGCCATCATTGCTTTAAGAAATGAAGGTCAGTCAGTCCGAAAAATTGGGAAAACTTTGAAAGTGTCCTCAAGTGCAGTTGCAAAAACTATCAAGCGCTACAAAGAAACTGGCTCTCATGAGGACCGCCCCAGGAAAGGAAGACCAAGAGTCACCTCTGCATCTGAGGATAAGTTTATCCGAGTCACCAGCCTCAGAAATCGCAGGTTAACAGCAGCTCAGATTAGAGACCAGGTCAATGCCACACAGAGTTCTAGCAGAAGACACATCTATTCAACAACTGTTAAGAGGAGACTTTGTGCAGCAGGCCTTCATGGTAAAATAGCTGCTAGGAAACCACTGCTAAGGACAGGCAACAAGCAGAAGAGACTTGTTTTGGCTAAAGAACACAAGGAATGGACATTAGACGAGTGGAAATCTGTGCTTTGGTCTGATGAGTCCAAATTTGAGATCTTTGCTTCCAACCACCATGTCTTTTTGCGACGCAGAAAAGGTGAACGGATGGACTCTACATGCGTGGCTCCCACCGTGAAGCATGGAGGAGGAGGTGTGATGGTGTGGGGGTGCTTTGCTGGTGACACTGTTGGGGATTTATTCAAAATTGAAGGCATACTGAACCAGCATGGCTACCACAGCATCTTGCAGCAGCATGCTATTCCATCCGGTTTGCATTTAGTTGGACCATCATTTATTTTTCTACAGGACAATGACCCCAAACACACCTCCTGGCTGTGTAAAGGCTATTTGACCAAGAAGGAGAGTGATGCGGTGCTACGTCAGATGACCTGGCCTCCACAGTCACCACACCTGAACCCAATCAAGATGGTTTGGGGCGAGCTGGACCGCAGAGTGAAGGCAAAAGGGCCAACAAGTGCTAAGCATCTCTGGGAACTCCTTCAAGATTGTTGGAAGACCATTTCCGGTGACTACCTCTTGAAGCTCATCAAGAGAATGCCAAGAGTGTGCAAAGCAGTCATCAAAGCAAAAGGTGGCTACTTTGAAGAACCTAGAATATAAGACATATTTTCAGTTGTTTCACACTTTTTTGTTAAGTATATAATTCCACATGTGTTAATTCATAGTTTTGATGCCTTCAGTGTGAATGTACAATTTTCAAAGTCATGAAAATACAGAAAAATCTTTAAATGAGAAGGTGTGTCCAAACTTTTGGTCTGTACTGTATGTCCCTTATCCTGAGCCCTATCCTGGTATATATGTGCCTCACCATGAGCCTCATTCTGGTATATATGTCCCCCATCCTCGTATATATATCCCCCATCCTGGGCACATCCTGGTATATACCGTATTTTTCAGACAATAAGCCTCAATTTTTTCCTTCAAAATTTTGGAGGAAAGTAGGGGGTGCATCTTATAGTCCTAATGTATCTGTGTGGCTGTGGTTGTGGGTGGTGAAGGTGTGGGGGAGTGGCAGTGGCAGAGGAGGCAGGAGCTGCCTGCTGCAGCCTACACTGTGGCTTCTACTATAGAAAATGAATATTCATTGCTCTCCACGACCATGAGTGAATATTCATTTTCCTTAATAGCGCTCACATTGTACCCGTAGTGCGTCTCCTGCAGAGGCCGGTGGTCTGTGTGCCCGCTTCCATGAATATACACTACAACGCACTCCAATGGGTTATAGTGAATATTCATGCACTTTAATAGCGGGGACACAGACCGCCGGCTGCTGCAGGAGCCGCGCTGCGGGTACATTGTGCGCACTATTAGGGAGAATGAATGGTCACTGCTTCCCACGCACACAGTCCCGGTGTATGGAGCTGTGACTCTTCCGGCACAGCATCTCACAGTGTGAGGGCACATGGCGGTGACGCCATGTGCGGCTCACACTGTGAGATCAGTGCTAGCAGCAGAGCAGGACACAGTGCTGGAACACAGGGAAGAAAGGTGAGTAAAAGTGTTTATTTTTTGTGTGCAGCATGGGATGGAGGGTGCCAAGCATAACAGGAAGATAGATGAGGGGGGCCATACATACCAGGAAGAGTGATGAGGGGTGCCATGCATACCAGGAAAGGGATGAAGGGGCCATGCATACCAGGTTGAGGGATGAGGGGTGCCATGCACACCAGGAAGAGGGAAGAGGGGTGCTATAGATACCAGGATGAGGGGTGCCAAGCATGCCAGGAAGAGGGATGAGGGGTGCCATGTATACCAGGATGAGGGATAAGGTGGGCCATGCATACCAGGAAGAGGCATGAGATGTGCCATACAAACCAGCAAGAGGGGTGTAAAGCATAACAAGAAGAGGAATGAGGGGTGCCATGCATACCAAGAAGAGGAATGAGGGGTGCCATGCATACCAGGATGAAGGATGAGGTGGGCCATGCATACCAGAATGAGGGGTGCCAAGCACACCAGGAAGAGGGATGGGGGGCCATGCATACCAGGTTGAGGGGTGCCAAACACACCAGGAAGAGGGATGAAGGGTGCCATGCATATCAGGGAGAGGCATGAGGTGTGCCATACATACCAGCAAGAGGGGTGCAAAGCATACCAGGAAGAGGAATGAGGGGTGTCATGCACATCAGGATGGGGGATTGGGGTGCCATGCATACCAGGATGCGGGATTGGGGTGCCATGCATACCAGGATGGTGCTGGTGTCGGAGGACCCCGCACCTTCATGGGCCCTGTTGTGGTCGCAAGCTCAGCTACCGTGATTGTTAAGCCTCTGCTCTTAATATATTGCAGTCATCATATTATATTGCATTGTGTACCTACAATTTATCATTTGCCTCTATACCCAGCTAATTCTTCTCTCTTCCATTAGGTCTATGACATCTTTTGATTAAAAACTGACTTGCTGATTCCTTCTAAGCTCTATGTAGAGACAGGAAGTTTATTTTCCCTGTATGTGTCATGAGTCACTGCAAAAGTTCCTGTCAGGGGGAGGCGCAGAGCAGCTGGGTCAGGAGATGAAGAGGGGAATGATAAATGCAGGGAAATATACTACATGTTTCTACATAGAGCAGAGATGAATTAGCTGGATAGAAAGACAAAATGACCAATTGTAAGTACACATCATATTATGATGATTGCAATATATTAAAAGGATAAAAACTTTGCTGGGAGTGCTTCATTAAGATTATATTAGACTTCCACTTTCTGGCAATGACTATTTTAGCAGCTGGGATTGTATAAACACTATAGTATAGTTTGTACAAAGAATATCCTCCATACCAAACTTGGATAGACATTGGGCTGGGGATCGCAGATAAGGAAAACCTAATAGGGTAGAATGGATTTCATTTCAGGGGATCAGGGTAAAGTAGTGGCAAAAAATGTGTTTTATATTACCATTCCATACATTGCATCTCCAAGAAGTCCTAGATACATAAGGCTAGATTAGGGAGAGTTTGCATGAAGTAAAAACAATTTGAAAAGGATTTCCCTTGTTGACTCTCGAGTGAGGTGAGCATCTAGAATATTCATGAGCTGCAGTGTAGTCTGTAAAACAGGAGGATTCATTCAGTGAAATACGTCATTCCTAGCTGTAGGTAACTGGGTAAGGAACTTTTAGAGATAGTTTGGGAAATTCATTGTGAACATTTATCCCTGCAAGATGTATTGAAATAAAACAGCTCAAATGTAGATTGTGTGGGTTGAATACAAAAATATTGCATGACATGTGCTAACTTCAAGTTTCTGTTAAAGTCATGTCCAGCAATCTGATATTTATTCATTTTGCCTGAAAATTAGATTCAATGATTATAGATCCAGATTAGGTTAATTTAACAGTGAATTGGACCAGTATCTGCCTATTAGCAAAGTATATGTCAGGAATAATATAGGGGAAGGTTCTCCAGTCTTTAAGGGGTTTCCTGGCTTGGAATGAAAGTCTGCAGTCACCTTTTGTGACTGAAGAGTTTTGAATCCTCACTGCATGAGTTGTGTATGCTGCCAGGATTCTCTGGTATTGGTGGTGTGAGGACCTTGCCTTACATAATTGTAATCACATGCCGACCAGACGTGCTCAACCTCTATCAATAGGAGTGCACTGAAAAAGATCACACTGTCAGGATTCAGAAATTTTCAGACTTTCATCCAAATCCTGGACAACCCTTTTAACTTCAATATTTTCTTTTTACCCATTGCTTTTTATCTTCAAGATTGAATTCTCGATTAGATGCATAAGGAGAGGAGGGCATTAAATGGCAAAAGAATGTCAACGATATTTAATCCTCTATAGTAAATGCTTTAGAAAGACGAGTTTCAATTTTCACCTAGTGTGGGACTGTGTGTAAATATTAGGGAACCAAAGTTCTCTTTTTGCAATAAGAACATATATAGTAGATGTTGAATCCCTAGGTCAGAATGATTTCCAAATATGTATAGTAAGGAGATATTGCAGTTTTTGAAGGAAAGTTTTGGATAATGGACCATCATTTTAAGGGCAAGCACTCTTTCCTACCATGACATGCCGATTTTTCTATAAATTTGAAGAGCCTCGTTTTCATTTTTGAGCTGTGGTATTTTTATTTAAGTAAGTTGGCTGAAGGGTAAAACACAGAAATCCAGCAGCTCAGCAGTTACCCCAACAGGAGCTTTTTCTCATCAGGAACAATTCAATGTTAGTATGAAACTTTTTCCTATATGCCCCTCAGCAATGTGTACAAATAGCACAACTGTAGCACTCCATCCTCTAAAGCACTATGATGGGTTTGGTTTCTATATTTATATAATATACAGTACAGACCAGAAGTTTGGACACACCTCATTTAAAGATTTTTCTGTATTTTCATGGCTTTGAAAATTGTACATTCACACTGAAGGCATCAAAACTATGAAGTAACACATGTGGAATTATATACTTAACAAAAAAGTGTGAAACAAATGAAAATATGTCTTATATTCTAGGTTTTTCAAAGTAGCCACCTTTTGCATTGATGACTGCTTTGCACACTCTTGGCATTCTCTTGATGAGCTTCAAGAGGTAGTCACCAGAAATAGTTTTCACTTCACAAGTGTGCCCTGTCAGGCTTAATAAGTGGGATTTCTTGCCTTATAAATGGGGTTGGGACCATCAGTTGTGTTGTGCAGAAGTCAGGTGGATACACAGCTGATAGTCCTACTGAATAGACTGTTAGAATTTGTATTATGGCAAGGAAAAAGCACCTATGTAAATAAAAACGAGTGGCCATTATTACTTTAAGAAATGAAGGTCAGTCAGTCCGAAAAAATGGGCGAACTTTGAATGTGTCCCCAATTGCAGTTGCAAAAACCATCAAGCGCTACAAAGAAACTGGCTTACATGTGGACTGCCCCAGGAAAGGAAGACCAAGAGTCACCTCTGCGGATAAGTTTATCCGAGTCACCAGCCTCAGAAATCGCAGGTTAACAGCAGCTCAGATTAGAGACCAGGTCAATGCCACACAGAGTTCTAGCAGCAGACACATCTCTACAACAACTGTAAAGAGGAGACTTTGTGCAGCAGGCCTTCATGGTAAAATAGCTGCTAGGAAACCACTGCTAAGGACAGGCAACAAGCAGAAGAGACTTGTTCGGGCTAAAGAACACAAGGAATGGACATTAGACCAGTGGAAATCTGTGCTTTGGTTTGATGAGTCCAAATTTGAGATCTTTGGTTCCAACCACCATGTCTTTGTGCGACGCAGAAACGGTGAAAGGATGGACTCTACATGCCTGGTCCCCACCGTGAAGCATGGAGGAGGAGGTGTGATGGCGTGGGGGTGCTTTGCTGGTGACACTGTTGGGGATTTATTCAAAATTGAAGGCATACTGAACCAGCATGGCTACCAAATCATCTTGCAGCGGCATGCTATTCTATCCGGTTTGCATTTAGTTGGACCATCATTTATTTTTCAACAGGACAATGACCCCAAACACACCTCCAGGCTGTATAAGGGCTATTTGACCAAGAATGAGAGTGATGGGGTGCTACGCCAGATGACCTGGCCTCCACAGTCACGAGACCTGAACCCAATCGAGATGGTTTGGGGTGAGCTGGACCGCTGAGTGAAGGCAAAAGGGCCAACAAGTGCTAAGCATCTCTGGGAACTCCTTCAAGATTGTTGGAAGACCATTTCCGGTGACTACCTCTTGAAGCTCATCAAGAGAATGCCAAGAGTGTGCAAAGCAGTCATCAAAGCAAAAGGTGGCTACTTTGAAGAACCTAGAATATAAGACATATTTTCAGTTGTTTCACACTTTTTTGTTAAGTATATAATTCCACATGTGTTAATTCATAGTTTTGATGCCTTCAATGTGAATGTACAATTTTCAAAGTCATGAAAATACAGAAAAATCTTTAAATGAGAAGGTGCGTCCAAACTTTTGGTCTGTACTGTATGTGAGTCCCATTTATTTCAGCTACATAATTTTTGAAAGCAATTGAGGGTCTTGTTTGACGGACAAAAAATAATTCCTATATTCATTAAAAAATCATGTAATTGCATAACTAATTATATTCACTTTATTAACAAAAAGAATGTGAATAACAGAAGATTTAAAACAGAAAGAAATATTATGAAATGGCCTCTAGACACCTGTTGCACGATTTTTTTATGGTAATCGATTGTTAATCATAATAATTTTCAATGTATTGTTATTAGTGATGAGCGAATATGTTCTGTTAACCCTTTTGCCGAGTATGCTCGGACCAGCACCTAGTATTTACAGCGTGCTCGGTGTTATGTTTGAATCACTCCCGTGTGCATGATTTGCGACGGTTTGACAGCTTTAATACATGTGAGGAATGTGTAAGAAGCAGACATTCCTCACATGTATTAAAGCTGTCAAACAGTCGCAAATTATGCACACAGGAGTGATTCAAATATTTCACTGAGCACGCTGTAAATACTCGGTGCTCGCTCGAGTATACTCGGCGAAAGGGTTAACAAAACATACTCGCTAATCACTAATTGTTATCAATCATATTGTATATTATAAATCATGTTTGATAATTTTTTTGTGATCTTTATTAATTCATTCTGTACTCTATTGCACTTTTTTCCCTAATGATAAATGAAGTATTGGCATGCATTTATATCTTTATATGGGCACTTTGTAAACTGCTTGATAATGACTCATTGCTAAGCCAAAACGCCACATACTATGGTAATAAATCCGAATTTTATCAATTTTTCAAATACCCTGGTGCTGTTGTCCTTTCCTTATTTTAAATAGATAAGATACATGTGTCTTTCTTTTTAACAAAAAGCAACGTAAAATATTTTTTTCGGAAATTATTCCATTGAATTGGTGGTTTTTCTTTGAAACTTTCAGATTTATTTATCCAGTTTTCATTCCCACACTTTGCCATATTAAATTCTGGTTTAGTGTTATTTAAAAGATCTCTTTTATACTTGAATCTATGCATGTATAAAGCAACACAGGCAAGAAAGACCCGTGACATATTTAAACTATTTTGTTCTTCTGTTTATAAAGGAAAACAATGTTTTATTTATGTGCATCTCTATGTGCAATAAATCTAAAGTTCTTTGTTACCATTAAAGACATAACAAAGCATCTACAGGTTATTTACACTGAATTCTAAAAGATATATAGTAATAACATTATTTCCTTTAAGGTCAAACAGCCCATATTTTTTCCGTTTGCCATACTGAGCTGAAAAGCTGCTGTCTTCAGCAGCAGCAAAAGAGAAGACATTAACAATCTGACTCCTGTGAATTTATGAGAAGTACATTACTAAGACAAACATTTGAGCCATGCAATTCCATTCGGCCTTTTTGACTGTGTGTCCATAGCAAGTCAACGGCTAAATTGAAAAATCAATTCCAATTTAAATTATTGGAATAAAGAACACCAGGAGTCAGAGATAAAAAGCCTGTGTTCTCAGAGATCCTTTTTAATTGGAAAGTCATTTCTTCAGGGTATTCTAATGGTTCTGGGGAAAGATTGCAAAATAAAGTTGATGGGCTGGGGGAAGGTTAATAGCTAATGTGTTCTTCCTCATGCACAGCAGTGTCTTGTGTTTGTCACAAAATTCGAACATGTGTGAAGGCTGCAAACCCTTCCGACAATATGTTGCTATTTTTTTAAATGTCTTTTTTGATAAATATATGTAATTGTGCAATATATTTTTACAACATGATATAATGCATATAAACAGAACACATGATACTAATAATAATAAATAATATTATCAATACTTATATATGTTATGCTAAATTGTTATATTAGTTTAGAAAACAAATGGATTGATGAAAATATATTTTTAAAATGGAACTCCAGTGTTGTTAAATAAAGGGAAAAAGAACATCTATATAGTCATATGGAAGACAGATATAAAATGCTTCACCTTTGTAATGTATCTTCATTACCTTCTTTGCAGCGACATTTTGTATTTACTGAACTTGAATTTCCTGATCCTAGCAGAAAAACATCAAAAATCTGCTATCAACATAAATGTTTTCTCGGTCAGAATTACAAAAGCCTAATATAGAAACATATTTGCACATCTATTAGGCTATGGCTACTAGTGATGAGGGAATTTGTTCAAAATCCGAACTTACAACTTAAATTTGACACGAATATGGCACATTCGCATTCGTGATGGGAAATGCGAGCAAAATTTCTTAAATTTGGAAAAAATCTGCAACGTTCGGCGAATAATTGCGGGAACGTGATTGCGTGGCAACTACAGTGTTTTTAACAGTTTTGTCAGCATAGTGCTTGTGTATGATGAGGCGTGGTAGATGAGTGGGGGGGCTGGTGATAGCTCAGAACAGGTCAGATCAGTGGCGCACTTGTATTTTTTTTCTTCCTGTAGGCAGTAACTTTAAGTCAGGAAAGCGCGGCTAGCCAATCAGAGAGCAGGAAGCATCCACACTGTCCAGACACAAGGGCTTCTGAAATTCGCTGCTGAAATCACATGTCCTCTCTATATAAAAAGTGGCAGATGCTGCTGAGTGTGCGCCTGTGTACTGAGTGATAATAGCTACAGTGGTGGCCAAAAGTATTGGCACCCCTGCAATTCTGTCAGATAATACTCAGTTTCTTCCTGAAAATGATTGCAATCACAAATTCTTTGGTATTATTATCTTCATTTAATTTGTCTTCAATGAAAAAGCACAAAAAGAATTGTCCTAATGCCAAATTGGATATAATTCCACACCAAACCGAAAAAAGGGGGTGGACAAAAGTATTGGCACTGTTTGAAAAATCATGTGATACTTCTCTAATTCGTGTAATTAACAGCACCTGTAACTTACCTGTGGCACCTAACAGGTGTTGGCAATAACTAAATCACACTTGCAGCCAGTTAACATGGATTAAAGTTGACTCAACCTCTGTCCTGTGTCCTTGTGTGTACCACATTGAGCATGGAGAAAAGAAAGAAGACCAAAGAACTGTCTGAGGACTTGAGAAACCAAATTGTGAGGAAGCATGAGCAATCTCAAGGCTACAAGTTCATCTCCAAAGACATGAATGTTCCTGTGTCTTCCGTGCGCAGTGTCATCAAGAAGTTTAAAGCCCATGGCACTGTGGCTAACCTCCCTAGATGTGGACGGAAAAGAAAAATTGACGAGAGATTTCAACGCAAGATTGTGCGGATGGTGGATAAAGAACCTCGACTAACATTCAAACAAGTTCAAGCTGCCCTTCAGTCTGAGGGTACAACAGTGTCAACTCGTACTATCCGTCGGCGTCTGAATGAAAAGGGACTGTATGGTAGGATACCCAGGAAGACCCCACTTCTTACCCCGAGACATAAAAAAGCCAGGCTGGAGTTTGCCAAAACTTACCTGAGAAAGCCTAAAACGTTTTGGAAGAATGTTCTCTTGTCAGATGAGACAAAAGTAGAGCTTTTTGGGAAAAAGCATCAACATAGAGTGTACAGGAAAAAAAAGAGGCATTCAAAGAAAAGAACACGGTCCCTACAGTCAAACATGGCGGAGGTTCCCTGATGTTTTGGGGTTGCTTTGCTGCCTCTGGCACTGGACTGCTTGACCGTGTGCATGGCATTATGAAGTCTGAAGACTACCCACAAATTTTGCAGCATAATGTAGGGCCCAGTGTGAGAAAGCTGGGTCTCCCTCAGAGGTCATGGGTCTTCCAGCAGGACAATGACCCAAAACACATTTCCAAAAGCACTATAAAATGATTTGAGATAAAGCACTGGAGACTTCTAAGGTGGCCAGCAATGAGTCCAGACCTGAATCCCATAGAACACCTGTGGAGAGATCTCAAAATGGCAGTTTGGAGAAGGCCTTCAAATATCAGGGACCTGGATCAGTTTGCCAAAGAAGAACGGTCTACAATTCCAGCAGAGCATTGTAAGAAACTCATTGATGGTTACCGGAAGCGGTTGTTCGCAGTTATATTGGCTAAAGGTTGTGCAACCAAGTATTAGGCTGAGGGTGCCAATACTTTTGTCTGGCCCATTTTTGGAGTTTTGTGTGAAATGATCAATGATTTGATTTTTGCTTCATTCTTTTTTGTGTTTTTTCCTTGCAAGAAAATTAAATGAAGATAATAATACCAAAGAATTTGTGATTGGAAGAAACTGAGTATTATCTGACAGAATTGCAGGGGTGCCAATTCTTTTGGCCACCACTGTACAGTCATGGCCAAAAGTTTTGAGAATGACACCAAAATTATATTTTCACATGATCTGCTGGCCTCTGGTTTTTATTAGTGTTTGTCTGATGTTTGTATCACATACAGAAATATAATTGCAATCATATTATGAGTACCAATAAGTTATATTGACAGTTAGAATGAGTTAATGCAGCAAGTCAATATTTGCAGTGTTGCCCCTTCTTCTTCAAGACCTCTGTAATTCTCCCTGGCATGCTCTCAATCAACTTTTGGACCAAATCCTGACTGATAGCAGTCCATTCTTGCATAATCAATGCTTGCATTTTGCCAGAATTTGTTGGTTTTTGTTTTTCCACCCGTCTCTTGATGATTGACCACAAGTTCTCAATGGGATTAAGATCTGGGGAGTTTCCAGGCCATGGACCCAAAATCTCTATGTTTTGTTCCATGAGCCATTTAGTTATCACCTTTGCTTTATGGCAAGGTGCTCCATCATGCTGGAAAAGGCATTGTTGGGCGCCAAACTACTCTTGGACGGTTGGGAGAAGTTGCTCTTGGAGGACATTCTGGTACCATTCTTTATTCATGGCTGTGTTTTTAGGCAAGACTGTGAGTGAGCCAATTCCCTTGGCTGAGAAGCAACCCCACACATGAATGGTTTCAGGATGCTTTACAGTTGGCATGAGACAAGACTCGTGGTAGCGCTCACCTCTTCTTCTCCGAATAAGCTGTTTTCCAGATGTCCCAAACAATCGAAAAGGGGATTCATCAGAGAAAATGACTTTGCCCCAGTCCTCAGCAGTCCCCTCCCTGTACCTTTTGCAGAATATCAGTCGGTCCCTGATGTTTTTTCTGGAGAGAAGTGGCTTCTTTGCTGCCCTCCTTGAAACCAGCCCTTGCTCAAAGAGTCTCCGCCTCACAGTGCGTGCAGAAGCACTCACACCAGCCTGCTGCCATTCCTGAGCAAGCTCGGCACTGCTGGTAGTCCCATCCTGCAGCTGAAACAGTTTTAAGATACGGTCCTGGCGCTTGCTGGTCTTTCTTGGGTGCCCTGGAGCCTTTTTGACAACAATGGAAGCTCTCTCCTTGAAGTTCTTGATGATGCGATAGATTGTTGACTGAGGTGCAATCTTTGTAGCTGCGATACTCTTCCCTGTTAGGCCATTTTTGTGCAGCGCAATGATGGCTGCACGTGTTTCTTTAGAGATAACCATGGTTAACTGAAGAGAAACAATGATACCAAGAACCAGCCTCCTTTTAAAGTGTCCAGTGATGTCATTCTTACTTAATCATGACTGATTGATCGCCAGTCCTGTCCTCATCAACACCCACACCTGTGTTAATGGATCAATCACTAAAACAATGTTAGCTGCTCCTTTTAAGGCAGAACTGCAATGATGTTGAAATGTGTTTTGGGGGTTAAAGTTCATTTTCTGGGCAAATATTGACTTTGCAAGTATAGTAATTGCTGTTAAGCTGATCACTCTTTGACATTCAGGAGTATATGCAAATTGCCATTACAAAAAATGAAGCAGTAAACTTTGGAAAAATTACTATTTGTCTCATTCTCAATACTTTTGGCCATGACTGTAGATAGATGGGTGCTTGTGTGGAAGTCAAATAGTGTAGATAAGTCCTGAGCTGTGTACCTGTTCAATCGACCTTGCAGCACTTTTTTTTTTCTTTTGCAATTACTGAGATTCTAACAGAAAGGGCCCATGCCATAGAACAGTGTTGTGCACCGGTTGTATTGTGCTCCATGCAAGATTATAACTTCAATCTATTTTTGCACTTGCTAATGTGATAAAGCAAGCAAGCCCTTATAGGCCACTTTTTGATTTTGTGGGGTTAAATTTGAGCTATCTGCAGAGCTTGTCACTGCAGAGCTTCTCAGTGCAGTGCACAGAAACCTTTTTTTTTCATTTGCTAATGTGATAGTGCAAGCTGTGTTAGCCCAGTTTGTAATTTTTTTGGTGGGTGAACTTCAGCTGTATGCACAGTAAGACAAATATATTTTTTCTGTTGGCAGGCAGAGTCCACAAAAGATTTTTTTGTGTCACAAAAGTGATACACGCTGCTAAAAGCCACTTACTTTCTTAGTGGCAGTGAACTTCAGCTGTTTTAAGAGTAAAAAAATTGATTTTTTTTGTCTTGCTAAGCAGAGTCCACAAAAGATTTTTTTGTGTCGCAAACGTGATACACTTTGCTAAAAGCCACCTACTATTTTAGTGGCGGTGATATTCAGTTGTATTCAGAGCTCATGCAGAGTAAAAAAAAAATATTTTATTGCCACTAACGGGATACAGCAGGCTAGACGTGAGTTTGAAATATCTTGGAGCATATATTCTATGTTATATAGGCCTCATCCACAGTCAAAAAATACTTTCTTCGATTCCTAACTATATACAGCAGGGGATATCTCAGTTTGAATTAGTTAGAAGAATATCTCATATATTATACAGGCCTCATCCACAATAAAAAATTACTTTCTTCTGTTACTAACGTCATACACTAGGGGACATCTTAGGGTGCCAAGGGAGGGTGGATCACTGCAATCGAGGGGGTTGGCGATACCAGAAAAACTGTTAAGGTGAAGGTACTAGTGAAGGCGAGGAACAAATGGAAGAGGAAGAGGTGATGGGCGAGCAACAGTTGGAACATGAAGAGGACAATCATCCGCTCTCTGTTCGTGTTTGGCAGGAGGGGACGGAGGAAACAAGCATCAGAATTACCCAGCCACCAACACAGCATGGGCTTGAACCTCAAGAGCCCAACATATGAGTGTGTTCTTGCTGCAACATGATCTTAAAGGGGTTTTATCATGAACCAAAGCTGATTTTAATCAATAGATCTTGTAATAATAATAAGTTCCACCATATGATGTGTTTAAATAAAATGTTCCTGTTCTGAGATAATCTAATAAATGTGCCCCTGCTGTGTACTGTGTAATGTCTGTGTCTGACCGTGCAGGAACAATTTACATTTTATTTAACCCCTTAACGACCTTGGGTCTTTCTGTTTTTGTGTTTTCATTTTTTGCTCCCCTTCTTCCCAGAGCCAGAACTTTTGTAATTTTCGTTCAATATGGTCGTGTGAGGGCTAATTTTTTGTGAGACGAGTTGTACTTTTAAACGCCATCACTGGTTTTACCATATTGTGTGCTGGAAAACGTGAAAAAAAATTCCAAGTGTGGTGAAACTGCAAAAAAAATGCAATTCCACAGTTGTTTTTTGGGTCTTTTTTTTACCACGTTCACTGATTGCTAAAACTGACCTGCCATCATTATTCTCCAGGTCATTACGAGTTCATAGACACCAAACATGTATAGGTTCTTTTTTATTTAAGTTGTGAAAAAAAATCCAAATTTTGCTAAAAAAAAAAAAAAATGACGCCATTTTCCAAGACAAGTAGCGTCTCCAATTTTCGGGATCTGGGGCTGAGTAAGGGCTTATTTTTTGTGCGCCGGGCTCACGTTTTAAATGATACTATTTTGGGTTAGATCCGATGTTTTGATCACCCGTTATTGCATTTTATTGCAATGTTGCAGCGACCAAAAAAATGTCATTCTTGTGTTTAGAATTTTTTTTCTCGTTACGCCATTTACTGATCGGATGAATTCTTCTTTTATATTGATATATTGGGCGATTCTGGACGTGGCGATACCAAATATGTGTATGTGGTTTTTTTTATATATATACAGTACAGACCAAAAGTTTGGACACACCTTCTCATTTAAAGATTTTTCTGTATTTTCCTGACTATGAAAATTGTACATTCGCACTGAAGGCATCAAAACTATGAATTAACACATGTGGAATTATATACTTAACAAAAAAGTGTGAAATAACTGAAAATATGTCTTATATTCTAGGTTCTTCAAAGTAGCCTCCTTTTGGTTTGATGACTGCTTTGCACACTCTTGGCATTCTCTTGATGAGCTTCAAGAGGTAATCACCGGAAATGGTCTTCCAACAATCTTGAAGGAGTTCCCAGAGATGCTTAGCACTTGTTGGCCCTTTTGCCTTCACTCTGCGGTCCAGCTCACCCCAAACCATCTCAATTGGGTTCAGGTCTGGTGACTGTGGAGGCCAGGTCATCTGGCGTAGCACCCCATCACTCTCCTTCTTGGTCAAATAGCCCTTTCACAGCCTGGAGGTGTGTTTGGGGTCATTGTCCTGTTGAAAAATAAATAATGGTCCAAGTAAACGCAAACCGGATGAAATAGCATGCCGCTGCAAGATGCCGTGGCAGCCATGCTGGTTCAGTATGCTTTCAATTTTGAATAAATCCCTAACAGTGTCACCAGCAAAGCACCTCCACACCATCACACCTCCTCCTTCATGCTTCATGGTGGGAACTAGGCATGTAGAGTCCATCCGTTCACCTTTTCTCCGTCGTACAAAGACACGGTGGTTGGAACCAAAGATCTCAAATTTGGACTCATGAGACCAAAGCACAGATTTCCACTGGTCTAATGTCCATTCCTTGTGCTCTTTAGTCCAAAAAGTTTCTTCTGCATGTTGCCTGTCCTTAGCAGTGGTTTCCTAGCAGCTATTTTACCATGAAGGCCTGCTGCACAAAGTCTCCTCTTAACAGTTGTTGTAGAGATGTGTCTGCTGCTAGAACTCTGTGTGGCATTGACCTGGTATCTAATCTGAGCTGCTGTTAACTTGCGATTTCTGAGGCTGGTGACTCGGATAAACTTATCCTCAGAAGCAGAGGTGACTCTTGGTCTTCCTTTCCTGGGGCAGTCCTCATGTGAGCCAGTTTCTTTGTAGCTCTTGATGGTTTTTGCAACTGCACTTGGGGACACTTTCAAAATTTTCCCAATTTTTCGGACTGACTGACCTTCATTTCTTTAAGTAATGATGGCCACTCGTTTTTCTTTACTTAGCTGCTTTTTTCTTTCCATAATACAAATTCTAACAGTCTATTCAGTAGGACTATTAGCTGTGTATCCACCAGACTTCTGCACAACACAACTGATGGTCCCAACCCCATTTATAAGGCAAGAAATCCCACTTATTAAACCCGACAGGGCACACCTGTGAAGTGAACACCATTTCCGGTGACTACCTCTTGAAGCTCATCAAGAGAATACCAAGAGTTTGCAAAGCAGTCATCAAAGCAAAAGGTGGCTACTTTGAAGAACCTAGAATATAAGACATATTTTCAGTTGTTTCACACTTTTTTGTTAAGTATATAATTCCACATGTGTTAATTCATAGTTTGATGCCTTCAGTGTGAATGTACAATTTTCAAAGTCAGGAAAATACAGAAAAATCTTTAAATGAGAAGGTGTGTCCAAACTTTTGGTCTGTACTGTATATATTTTATGTTGAATGGGGCGAAAGGGTGGTGATTTAAACTTTTATTTATTTATTTAAAACTTTTTTTTTACACTTTCTGATTGCTTCTATAGCCTCCAGAGGAGACTAGAAGCAGCAGTTGTCTGATTGCTTCTACTGCATACAAGCGATGAGCAGATCGCTTGTATGCAGGAGAAATGCTCACTTGCTATGAGCGCTGACCACTAGGTGGCGCTCATAGCAATTGAGACATGACAAACACAGGCGTCTGCTGCAGACCCTGCGTTCTCATGCCCACCCATTGGTGAACCGCGATCATGTGACAGGGTCACCGATGGGCGGGTCTTATGACGTGCCTCCGGGAAGCGCGAGTTAAATGCCGCTGTCAGAGATTGACAGCGGCATTTAACATGTTAACAGCCGCGGGTGGATCGCGATTCCACCTGCGGCTGTTGCGGGCACTTGTCAGCTATAATAATATGCTGACATGTGCTCGGTTCAGTGCGGGCTCACCGCCGGAGCCCCCGCTGAACCAGCCTTCCCGACCTGGTGCGTCTATTACTGACCAGGTCGGAAAGGGGTTAAATACATTCAATTGTGGAAGTTATTATTATTCCAAGATCTATTGATTAAAATCAACTTTTGTTTGTGGGAAAACCCCTTTAAGATATGTTTTCCCCAAGCCAGCAGTGAGGCACACAGTTCATTGCAGCTCTACACTTCCAACCTCCGGCACGTCAATTTGTCAGCACCAAAATATTAGCAGCAGCAGTAGTGTAAGTGGCAGAAGCAATTTCTGTGAGTCCTTTTACACATTTTTTAGACCAGCTTGTCCACCTGCACAACAGAGTGCAACAACTGCTAGGTTTTGCTGTACTGGAAGAGGTTTTGGTTCAGAATTCAAAATTTCTACTGTAGTCAAATTGATGCCACTTTGCTGGTGTCTGCCACTAATTTTTGTAAATGTGGAGGATCCTGATTGGGTCTCCATCTATTGTGTTGGTTGTAGTGGAAGAGGTTTCCATTATACTACTTCTACTCTAGTGAAATTGATGCCACTTTGGGGGTGTTAGGCCCTAATTTAGGGAAATGTAAACACTCCTGGCTAGGTCTCCATCTCCTGGGTTGGCTGTAGTAATAGAGGTTTTGATCTCCATTCATTAGTATAGTTAGTTATACTGTAGTGAAATTAATTATTTGGTACAGATATTGTTCTCCACAAAGGGGTACACAAACTGTATAAACTCAAAATTGGTTTTCAATAATCAACCATCAGCCGCCCCATCAAACGCATATGCTGCTTCTTCCTCCTCCTCTGTTAACGTATTGTCATGCAGGTCACCGACCGCAGAACCTACGGTTGTATACTCCCTCCAGTTAGGCTGAGTGAGAGCCCGTCAGCTGTAACAGAAGCAGACATGCCTGTTGTATTTGTTTCACTGAGCATACCACATGTTTCTCAATCCACCGTAACATCTTCACCTGCACCTCACTTACGGTCTAGCAGTTTGTCCGTTTCACCGTACTCTGCCCTCTCTCAGCATTGCAGCCAGCCCTCGGTCCCATAGTTGTGGTCACGTAAAACATTGTTTACCCCTATACATGACAAAGCTAAGAGGTTGAAGATGGAGGAGGAAGACGATGAGGTTACGTTGCGTCCTATGGCGCAGACACAGAGTGATGCAAGCACAAGGAGCACTGCATCCTTAGCGACAACCGTGGTAGTGACCAGCAGCGGTCGCAGGTCTTCAGCACACGGGGGCGGCAAGGGTTGCCTAACCTAAGCCTTTTTTGAGTCCGAAAAGGATGAGCCAGCTCACGTTATCTGCAAATATTGCGATTAAAAACTCAGTAGAGGGAAAAGGTTAAATAATTTGACTACTACCTGTATGAACCTTCACATGCGCAATCAACATGCGTTACTCTGGCAATCTCACTGCGATAAAATGCGGACCTCAACAACCATCAGCCGCCCCATCAACCGCATCCGCTGCTTCTTCCTCCTCCTATGTTACCACGTCAAGTATTGTCACACAGGTCTCTCACCGCAGAACTCTGGCTCTCTATCCGCTCCAGTCAGGCTGAGTGAGAGCCTACCAGATGTAACTGAAGCGGACATGCCTGATGCGTTTGTTTCACCGAGCACACAACATGTTTCTCAATCCACCATAACATCTGCGCCTGCACCTCACTCACGGTCCAGCAGTTTGCCCTTTTCACCGTACTCCGCCCTCTCTCAGCACTGCAGCCAGCTTTCGTCCCACAGTTGTGGTCACGTAAATGATTGCTTCTTCCCACACATGACAAAGCTAAGAGGTGGAACTCCACCATTTCCAATCTGTTGGCCACGGAAATGGTGGTGTCAAGCCCGAATTTTTTGAACTGTGAACACTCCTGTATGGCTGCTTCTTTTACTGAGGAGGTAACCAGAGAACCTGGGGGAAACCCCCGCAAACACAGGGAGAACATACAAATTACTTGCAGATGTTGTCCTCTATTATCATAAAGGAGTTTGCTTGTTGTCTAGGAGACGACCACTCCTGCTGTCTACCTTGTGAACATTGTGTTGAAGCTTGCAAGGTGTCACGGTTTACCGTGACAGAGAGGAGCCGGAAGACTGCAGCATCTGATTCATTCCACTCCTGCAGTCATTAGAAGCCTTTCGCCTTTCTATTAATCGGTGGAGGGGTTAATCTGCTCAGTTGTGAGTTTCTGGAAGCTTACAGTGATTTAGGCTCTCAGCAGATTTGTCCTGTGCATCTCCCCTACTGTGATAACACTGTATCCCAACACATCAGACTGTCGCCTACGGTGAAAACCTTGAAGAGGAATCTAAAGACCCACTTATTATGACAAGCGTACAATCTGCAGTAAGCCTCGCTCCAGCATACCGCTACACGACTAGCTGTACCCTGACCTACTGTATCCTCACCCATCCCTTGTAGATTTTTTGTGCGCCCTTGTAGGCAGGATCTCCCAGTCAGTGACCCTTTTTCACATGTAACACGCCACGGAATAAAGGTCATGTAATGTATTAGTAATAATAATTATGGTACTTGTACTCTGGGTCAATTGATGGCACTTTCCTGGTGTCTACCCCTAATTTGATGTGTTTTGGCAGCTTTTGGGCCCATATGATGGTGTTGTATATGCTTTTTTCTTTGTCTCCCCATTGAATCCTATGGCGTTCGGTAATGTTCGATGAATATTCGACTAATAAATTCGGCGAATGTCTAAATATTCAGCAAACATTTCCGAACCTAACATTGAAATATTCATTCATCTCTAATTGCTACACAGAGATTCTTCCTGCAATACTGATTGATTGATAATTTATTGAATTTTAAAAAAGCCCTACCCTTAGAATTTAACATTTGACCATAGCAGTGGCTGAATGACCCAAAGTCTTAGCATCAATTCTTCCTATGATGCTAACAGTCCAGATTATTAGACTTGCTTTTGTGGTGGAATATACAGAAATAATACAGGCACAAAAATACACCCATATTACACTGGCGTGATTGTGTAATTTTTATGAATATTAAACAAATAAGGTTTACAATGGCATGTAAAAGTTTTTTGCACCCCTGGTCAAAATTACTGTTATTGTGAACACTTAAGCAAGTTGAAGATGAAATGATCTCCAAAAGGTCTAAAGTTAAAAATGACACATTTCCTTTGCATTTTATGTAAAAAAAAATAATACAGAGTCATTTTTTACATTTCAAAAATTACAAAAACGAAAATCGGCCAATGCAAAAGTTTGAGCATCCTTGGAGATTTGTGTGCTAAGATAACTTTGACCAAGATTTCACACCTTAATTAGCCTGTTAGGATTCTGGCTTGTTCACTATCATTGTTAGGTAAGGCTAGGTGATGAAAATTTCCAAGCTTTATAAAAACCCAGCCTTCTCTAACCTTGTGCTAAAAAACAGCGGCCATGTGTGCTACTAAGAAGCTGCCTAGCACTGTGAAATTGAAAATGGTTGAGGCCCACAAAGCAGAAGGCTATAAGAAGATTGCAAAGTGTTTTCAAGTTGCTCTTTCCTCATTTTGAAATTTAAGAAATGGTAGTTAACAGGAACAGTGGAGGTCAAGATAAAGTCTGGAAGACAGGGCAAAATTTCAATGAGAGCTGCTCATAGCATTGCTAGGGAGCCAAACCAGAACCACCGCTTGACTGCAAAAGACCTTCAAAAAGATTTAGCCGACTCTGGAGTTGTGGTACATTGTTCTACTGTTCAGAGCTACCTGTACAAATATAGCCTTCATGGAAAAGTCATCTGAAGAAAACCTCTACTGTGTCCTCACCATAAAATTAAGCATCAGAAGTATGCAAAAGAACATCTAAACAAGTCTGATGCATTTTGGAAACAAGGCCGGTGGACCAATGTGGTTAAAATAGAACTCTTTGGTCACAATGAACCAAGGTATGTGTGGAGAAACAAGGGCACAGAATTTCAGGAAAAGAACATCTTACCAACCAATAATTATGGGGGTGGATCAATCATGCTTTGGGGTTGTGTTGCAGCCAATGTTGAAGGTTTTACAATGGCCATCATAGTCCTCTGATCTGAACACCTTTGAAAATCTGTTACTAGACCTCAAAATAGCAGTGTATGCAAGACGACCCAGGAATCTCACAGAGCTGTAAGAATTTTCGAAGGAACAATAGATAAAAATCCCTTCAAACAAAAATTGAAAGACTCTTGTCTGGCTACAAAAAAAATTTTGGCTACTTGGTACCAACCATGCACAGTGCCCAAACTTTTGCATTGGCCCGTTTTCCTTTTTGTAATTTTTAAAATGGTAAAGATGAAAATATATACTGTATTTTTTGGACTATAAGACGCACCAGACCAAAAGACACATCCCTAATTTTGAGGTGGAAAATAGGAAAAAAGTATTTTTTATAAGATGGGGGTCTGTTTTATAGTCTGAATAGGTATCTTATCTGGGGGGAGGTGGAGCGGGGGTCACAGGAGGCAGGGTCTCTCAGGAAGCCAGCGGAAGTGGAGGAATGCTGCGGACCCGGGGTGCTCCAGCAGCGGGGACTTGCGGTGGAGGTGGAGCAGGATCGTAGGAAACAGGGCCCTCCATCCCCTCCCGCAGGAACCCAGCGTCAGCACCAGAAGAGGTGAGATGCTGCGGGGTCAGTGTCTGGCTGTAGGCGGTGAGGCAGAGTGTTGTGTGCTACTTTTCCGGTGGCCACGGCAATCTTCCTGAAGCCATGGGCTTCAGGGAAATGGTTGACGAGCTCCCAGTTTGCGCATGTGCCACCTCAGGTGGCCATTTTACTGTAGATCACGGCTTCAGGAAGATGGCCGCGGCCACCGGAAAAGCAGCACATGCCGCTCTGCCTCACCGCCTACAGTCAGACACCTGCCCCGCAGCATCTCACCTCTTCTGCTGCCGTTGCTGGGTTCCTGAGGGAGAGAATGGAGGGCCTTGCTTCCTACGATCAAGCTCCACCATCACCGCAACTCCCCGGTACATTCTAACCATAAAACGCACCCCCCAAATTTGAGGGGGGAGTCCGTCTTATGGTCCAAAAATACTGTATATATTTTTGCCTAAAATATAAAGGAAATTTGTTATATTTAACTTTAGGCCTTTTAGAGACCACTTCATCTTCAACTTGCTTAACTGTTCACAATAACAGTAATTTTGACCTGGGGTGCCCAAACGTTTACATGCTACTGTATGTATTATAGTTTGGATCTAACTTACTCATCAATGGGTGAAAATCTACTTCTGGTAAGGAGGACAGACAGTGATGTTGTTACGTGGTTTAAAACTGCATGCAATTGGCTGCATGTGGTTTTTGCATAAACAAACGTGGTTTGAAAATGATTTTTTCTGATTATATGTTCTCATTACTTCTATCACATATTGTTTAAATTAGTTTATTTAATTTGAGTAAAGCAGTCAAAAACACACTGTCAGAGCATATTTGTTTATGCTAAAACCACATGTAGTTATCCACACTGTCCTTTGTTATTTGCATTCTCATAATGTACATAACATGATTGCTCAATTATGCAAAAAATGCTATTTTGCTCTGATTTTCCTAAATGATCAATGCAAATGAGTAAGTATAAAACAAATTTCACTGGAAAAACCTCCCAATGATAACAGCATTTTTTTTCTCAAAACTAAGAAAACTCAAACTGCATTGTTCCAAATTATTATGCACAAAGGAGTTTACAAACATTTTATTGGTTGTAAAGAGCCGAAAATGGTCATTTGTTGAATAGTTTCTGCTTGAATTTATTTACAGGATGTCAAAATAGCTTCCCAGATCTGCAGTTTTGATGTGAACTGGCATCCTCACAGATGTTTTGCTTGCTGATACTCCAAAGGTTCTCAACAGGGTTGAGGTCAGGAGAGGATGGTGGCCACACCATGAGTTTCTCTCCTTTCATGCCCACGCACCAAAAACTTTGCATCTTTCACCCACTGAATGCACTAAAAAAGCGCAGGCAAAATCGCAGTCAAAAGATATATCAAAATTGCGGTAAAAATGCAGGCAATAACACGCATCAATATCACGGTAAAATCACGGTAAAAACACAGGCGATAACATGCATCAAAATTGCGGCAAAAATGCAGGCAATAACACTCATCAAAATTACAGTAAAATCGCATTAAAATTGCAGCAAAAACGCAGGTCATAAAAAGCATAAATATCGTGTCAAAAATGCAGGCAATAAAACGTATCATATCGTGGTAAAATCACGGCAAAAATGCCGGCATAAAAAAGGCATCAATATCACAGTAAAATCATGGTAAAATCGCAGCAAAAACACAGGCAATAAAACGCATCAAAAGCGCATCAAAATCAGGGCAAAAACGCAGGCAATAAAATGCATCAATATCGCAGGCAAAATCACGGCAAAAACGCAGGCAGTAAAAGGCATCAAAATCATGGCAAAATCGCAGCAAAAACACAGGCAATAAAATGCATTAAAATCACTGTAAAATCGCGGCAAAAATGCAGGCAATAAAATGCATCAATATTGCGGTAAAATTGCGGCAAAAATGCAGCCAATAACACACATCAAAATCGTAAAACAGGCAATAAAACACATCAATATCGCGGTATAATCGCGGCAAAATCACTGCAAAAATGCAGGCAATAAAACGCATAAAAAATATGGCAAATTTGCGGCAAAAACACACATCAAAATCGTGGAAAACTATCGCGGCCTTCGATTTTGATGCGTCTTATTGCCTGCGTTTTTGACGCTATTTTACTGCAATATTGATGCATTTTATTGCCTGCGTTTTTGCCGCATTTTTGATTTTTTTATTGCCTCAAAATCGTATCAAAATCACGGCAAAAATCATAGCAAATTCGCGACAAAAACACAGGCAATAACAGGCATCAAAATCGCAGCAAAAACACTGGCAATAAAACGCTTCAAAATTGCGGCAAAATCGCTGTGTTTATTTTTGCTGCAATTTGATGCTTGCTATTGCCTGTGTTTTTGTTGCGATTTTGCCGTGATTTTGATGCGTTTTATTGCCTGCGTTTTGCTGCGATTTTACAGCTATATTGGTGCATTTTTGCCACGATTTTGATGCACGCTATTGCCTGTGTTTTGCTACGATTTTCCCGCAATATTGATGCGTTTAATTGACTGCATTGTTGCCGTGATTTTACAGCTATATTGGTGCATTTTTGCCACGATTTTGCCACGATTTTACCACGTTTTTGATGCATGCTATTGCCTGCGTTTTTGCTGCGATTTTACCACGATTTTTATTGCCTATGTTTTTGACGTGATTTTGAAACTTCAAGTCAAAAATACTCAATGTGCGCATGACACTTCAAGTTTCTCATTCACCTTTTTTGATGCATTTTTGCATGCATTTTTTGCAGGTGTCTTTTGATGCATTTTTGTACAGCAATGAATGCTTTATGAAGCGAAATAAAGATATCTGAAAAAAGAAACACGGGACATCGCTTTAACCCTTGGATTACCGTCGGACCCGGGGTGAGTATTTTCGCTGCTTCCAAAATGCTGTGTTCTTATGCCGCACTTATTTTGTCAGTACATGCAGATCCACCACATGAAATGACATTTCAATCAGTCAAAAGATACAGACGTTGACATGCTGCGGGTGAGATTACGCAGCGTCAAATACAAGCACAGTGGGCATGGGATTTCTTAAAAATGAAACAGAAAAGAAGAATTAACTGAAAAAAATAGCGTGGGCTCCCATGTCATTTTCATAACCAGCAGAGGGAAAGCCGACTGCTGGGGGCTGATATTACTAGCCGGGGAAGGGGCCATTAGCCAAAGATGTTCCCTGGCTATTAATAACAGCTCCAGCTGTTTGCTTAGCCTTTACTGGCTAGATTACAGGGGGACCCCAGAATTTTTTTACGCATGGTCCCCCTATAAAATCTAATAAAAGCTAATAATATCAGCTCTCAGCGGCCCCAGAAATGGTGCATCCATAAGATGAGGATTATGGTGGTTTATTATTTCATCTTTATTTCATAAGACAATGGCTTTGGGGATTAGGTGTAAGGTGAGTTATTTTTTACAGGGGATGAGAACATCGGGGTCAAGGTGTAGGTGAGTATAATGTGTTAACTATTTCTATTTAAATAATTATTTATTTTTACTTCTCACATCAGCGCTTGTGTATAGTGACAGAAGGCGCCGGATGATGGAGGTAGTAGTCCCATTAGCCACCTCCTATGACCCGTGGTAAGCTTTTTACCGCAGGTCACTGTCACAGCTGCAGAATCATGCTGACACCTGACAGCATGATCCCGCAGTGCTGTGACCAGCGGTTGTGATATTACCTGTGATCACAGACCCTGTTTTCTGCGTTGTCAGGCAGATGACAGCGTGAGAAACCAGGGATGTTCGGGGAACCATTTGGGTTCATGTTCAGGATCGGGTGCCCAAACACAGACATTTTCTTGATGTTCGGGTTTAGTCGACGAACCCAAACAACAAAACATTTGCTCATCTCTAATTAGCATATTAAGAAACACTATTGCTTCCAGACCAAGAGGAGTCAACATTCAGGTTTATACAGATACTCTTATGTCCTTCTTGATCAACCAAAGAAGAACACATACATTGAAAAGGCAACACAAACACAATAGTGTATTTCTCTTGGCGTAACAAATCTAGATGTCTGGCTAATTAGGATTAGAATCTGTGTCGTCACACAGCTAATGATGTTCCCTCCTCAGTCATTACCTTTGCTATATAGCATCTGAAGTGAAAGCTGTAAGGCATTGGACAGTCATACAGTGGAGCTTAAGGTCATGTGAGCCTTTTGTGGCTGATGTAATTTTATTGTGATTCACACTAATCTAATTACAAATTGTTTGAATTTGCCAGTGACGGCGTGGGATCCAGGGATGTTCATGTTCAAGGTTTGCTAAAGTGCTAATTACATATTGTACTAAGCCATCTAGTTGTTGATTTACAAGAGCAACGGGATACCAACTATGCAAAATGATTAAATGCTCAAACAATGAGACCTAGGCCCTTCACTGTGAAGACACGGGGTCTTCTGTGGGCGTAATACTACTCAGACAACACAGGGCAAGGGTAAAACAGTGTGGCAATACTTTATTGAACCACAAAACAAACAAAAAACAGATAGAACAGTCCCAGCAAATACCCATGATGCTATAGCATTACACAGTCTTACCCTTTCACTCCGCCCATCTGGGATAAAACAGCTGTGTCTTTGGGACTTCCAAGGCCAACTACCTCAATCAGTGGCCCCCCGCTTCTGGCTGGCCTTCACAGAGAGAAGGTAGTGGCAAGCTTTGGAAGCTAGCAGTCCATCAAAGTACAAGGCCAGGAGACCCGAGGGTCCCACCCTGGCCTCTCAGAGTTTCCACGGGGCCAAATGATCCCCATCTGGTGTCTCTGAATGTCTCCATGGGTTGCAGGCGACCAGTGGGTCCCACCTAGTGACCCCAAACAACATATCCATGGGGCCAGGTGACTTCATTGTCCCAACCTGGTCTCCCCAAAATGTATCCATGGTCTATCTGATGGTCAATGTAGCAGATCCGTATCTTTCCAGTCAGGGCTATCTACCCTCAGGCTAGAATCATGTAGAATCCAAATCTGTGTCTCTTTGGGTAAAGCCATCCTTCCAAGCTGATGGTCTGAGAGAATAAATCCTATAAGAAGAAGGAAATACCAAAAGTTTCAAAAAATATAATATACCCAAAATACCTCAAAATTAGAACAAAAACCACCAAGAATGTATGATAAGGGACTACAACAATATAATGTAATGCATAATTCATATATTTTATTAATCAAATGAAGATAAAAAAACAAATAAAACACAAGACTGTACACAAGTTAAAAATGCTAAAAACAGAACAGCTCAAGAGGGGGGAGGTGTATGTCCTCAAAAGTTTGAAAAAATGTACAATATATAAACCCTCTCTCAAATAGATGTTGCCAAAAAGATATAGTTCATATACAACTCTATAAGTGTGACAATATATACCCCCAGTGAAAATCAAAAATATTAAATCATGCAAAATAGTTGATACTAATATATGCAAGAGCAAATACAAAATGAGTACTAATATATACACTGTGTGCAGAATTATTAGGCAAATGAGCACATGATACTTTTTCTACATGTTGTCCTACTCCAAGCTGCATAGGCTTGAGAGCCAGCTACCAATTAAGTAAATCTGGTGATGTGCATCTCTGTAATGAGGAGGGGTGTTGACTAATGACATCAACACCCTGTATAAGGTGTGCTTAATTATTAGGCAACTTCCTTTCCTTGGTGGCAAAATGGGTCAGAAGAGAGATTTGACTTGCTCTGAAAAGTCCAAAATTGTGAGACGTCTTGCAGAGGGATGCATCAGTCTTGAAATTTCCAAACTTTTGAAGCGTGATCACCAAACAATCCAGCGTTTCATGGCAAACAGCCAACAGGGTCGCAAGAAGCGTGTTGGCCAAAAATGGCGCGAAATAACTGCCCATGAATTGAGGAAAATCAAGCGTGCCATTCGCCACCAGTTTTACCATATTTCAGAGCTGCAGCTTTACTGGAGTATCAAAAAGCACAAGGTGTGCGATACTCACGGACATGGTCAAGGTAAGGAAGGCTGAAAAACGACCACCTATGAACAAGAAACAGACTGATTTTTCAAAGGTTTTATGGACTGATGAAATGAGAGTGACTCTTGATGGGCCAGATGGATGGGCCAGAGGCTGGATCAGTAAAGGGCAGAGAGCTCCACTCCGACTCAGACGCCAGCAAGGTGGAGGTGGGGTACTGGTATGGGCTGGTATCATCAAAGATGAACTTGGGGGACCTTTTCGGGTTGAGGATGGAGTGAAGCTCAACTTCCAGACCTACTGCCAATTTCTGGAAGACAACTTCTTCAAGCAGTGGTACAGGAAGAAGCCGGTATCGTTCATGAAAAACATGATTTTCATGCAGGACAATGCTCCATCACATGCATCCAACTTCTCCACAGTGGGGCTGGCCAGTAAAGGTCTAAAAGAAGAAAAAATAATGACATGGCCCCCTTGTTCACATGATCTGAACCCCATAGAGAACCTAGGGTCCATCATAAAATGTGAGATTTACAGGGAGGGAAAACAGTACCCCTCTCGGAACAATTGTCTGGGAGGCTGTGGTGGCTGCTACACACAATGTTGATCGAAAACAGATCAAGCAACTGACAGAATCTATGGATGGAAGGCTGTTGAGTGTCATTATAAAGAAAAGTGGCTATATTGATCACTAATTTTTTTGGTTTTTGTTTTTGCATGTCAGAAATGTTTATTTCTAAATTTTGTGCACTGATATTGGTTTACCTGGTGAAAATAAACAAGTGAGATGGGATTATATTTGTTTTTTATTAAGTTGCCTAATAATTCTGTACAGTAATAGTTTCCTGCACAAACAGATATCCTCCTAAGATAGCCAAATCTAAAAAAAAAAACACTCCAACTTCCAAAAATATTAAGCTTGGATATTTGAGTCTTTTGGGTTGATTGAGAACATAGTTGTTGATCAATAATAAAAATAATCCTCTAAAATAAAACTTGCCTAATAATTCTGCACACAGTGTATATATAGAGTGTATTTCTCTAGGAATAACAAATCTAAACATCAGGCTGATTTAAGATTATAAGCTGTATAATCAGATTCACCTTCCCTCCTTGACCTGTGAATGTGTACTTGAAAGGACAGTTGTGAACTATTTAAGGGTCATATGCCTCTGTAGCAGAAAAAATTTACAAGAAGAATCAGAGAATCAAAAAGACTCTTCCGGAGAGTAGTTTTCTCCAGAGAGACACAGATTTGGATTCTACCAGATTCCAGCCTAAGGGTACACGGCCCTGATTGGAAGGATACAGATTTGCTTCATTGACCATCAGAGAACTCATGGATACATTTGGGGAAACCAGGTTGGGACAATGAGGTCACCTGGTCCCATGGATATGTTTTTTGGGGTTGCCAGGTGGGACTCTCTGGTCACCTGGAACTCATGGAGCCGTTCGAAGAAACCAGATTGGGACCAGCCAGTCACCTGGCCTCATGGAAACTCTTACAGAAGCCAGCGTGGGACCCTCGGGTCTCATGGCCTTGTACATCGATCGAACCTACTGCTCAACACCTCAAACAATACACATTTTGTTTATACCATTTTTCATGACTCTCAAAGGTTGGCAGCTCCTGTACTTCCTAGTCTGAGAGTCCTACACATTGGCCCACACTTATCAAAAATGTCATAATCTGCTTCAAATCTTTAATGTACTAACTTTAACTCCTCACTCCATATTTATAAAATGTTGCACATGAATGATAAATTTGGCACAAGTTACACCTAATGTAAGATAAGAGCAGGGGACCAGTGTGTCAAATGTTGCAAGATATTCAAAAATGTTTGCACAACTTTTTATACATGTGAATTAGTACATTTCCGCATGTTAGATAAGAACAGAAACCAATGTGTCAAATGTTGCATGGTAATGTAGAATTTTGTGCAAATTGTAACATTTTATGCATCTTAAAAAAAGTTGTAAAAATAATTTATTTATACAATGCATTTTCTTAACACAACTATGACCTATGTAGAATATGCAACTTTTTTGTATAATCTAGAATTTGCATAATCCTAGATATGTTGAACTTCATACCAAAAGGTAAACTACACCCTTTTTTCTTGTCATTTTTAAGTTTTGGTGTATGTACTAAAATGTGTAATAAATAGCGTAAAACATTTATAAGGCCACATTCACACGCTCAGTATGTGATCAGTATTTTATAGTAAAACCAAAGAAATGAGCCGGAGCATAAGGTAGCATACGTTCAATGTACGAAGACGTTCAAACTGTGGCCATTTCACAGACAAAACCCAAGAAAAAAAAAAACCAAATAAGCATATACCCTGTAGCAGGTAAATAATAAAAATACACTTAAATAACATAGGTTACTTATTAAGCACTGTAAGTAAAAGCTATACCACCGCGAGAAGGTATGCCTAGTCGGGATTTATTTTTATTTATTATTATTTATTATTATAGCGCCATTTATTCCATGGTGCTTTACATGTGAAAAAGGGGTATAATACAAGAACAATTACAATAATCTTGAACACAATGTGACAGCGACTGGTACAGGAGGAGCGAGGACCCTGCCCGCGAGGGCTCACAATCTACGATGGTCTTATCATGCCTCTGCTTGCTCAGAAAGGGGGACCACGCCACTGTTCGTACAAGAAATTAGAGCAAAACCAAAGAAATGAGCCAGAGCATAAGCTGGTATAGGTACAATATTAATGCATGCTCGCACTACGGCCATTTCAAAGATAAAAAACAAAAGCAAAATGAGCACATACCCTATAGTAAGTATAAGTATAAGTAATAATAATGATATTTTACATCAGTATTTGTAAGTCAAAACCATAAGTGGGTGAAAAATTCAGAACGGGTGCACATTTCTATTATACTTTTCTTCAGATTGTTCCACTCCTGGTTTTGGCTTAGAAATACTGATGTAAAATACTGACCAAATACTGAACGTATTAAAGTTGCCTTAATGTCGATTAGACATATACTACAATGAATTTACTAAAAATAATTTTGCACAAATGGCAGCTAATAACACTAATTACACAGTCCAGATCCTGAATTGTCCAGAGTGGAGACTTTCCTTATCTATTCCCTCCAGAAAACAGGATATTCCCCAAGATTTTACACATAAAAGAAAGAAAAAAAACACTAGTGTAGATTTATAAAACTATCTAAAAGAAAACATGTATTTATATTTCAAATTCTGCTATTAAAATACTGTGATTGGTTGCTATTAGCAAGAAATATTTTTTTTTTCTTTCAGATTCATGATTCTGCCCCACTGTCTTTAACGTAAACACAGCCCAAATGTCACACATTTTTGCATTAATCTGCCTCTAACTTGCTTCACTGCTAGGATAGACACAGATGCAGCTCACTAAATTAGAATATGATCAGAAAGTTAATGTATTTCAGCTCATCAGTATGAAAAGTGAAACTCATATATTATATAGAGTCATTACAAACAGAGAGCTCTATTTCAAGTGTTTATTTCTGTTAATGTTGATGATTATGGCTTACAGCCAATGAAAGTACAAAAGTTATTATCTCAGTAAATTAAAGTAATTAACAAAAACACCTGCAAAGGCATCTTAAGCATTTAAAAAGGTCCCTTAGTCTGTTTCAGTAGGCTCCACAATCATGGAGAAGACTGCTGACTTGACAGATGTCCAGAAGGCAGTCATTGACACACTCCACAAGTTTCCAGGGTTCCAATTTTCATTTGGAAATCAAGGTCCCAGAGTCTGGAGGAAGAGTGGAGAGGCACACAATCCAAGCTGCTTGAGGTCTAGTGTGATTACTCTGTTTGTAATGACTCTATATAATATATGAGTTTCACTTTTTGTATTGAAGAACTGAAATAAACTGTCACGACACAGCTGTTAAAGGATCCGGGACCAGGGACACCTACCCTGTCCCTAACGCTAGGGGCGCCCTAGCTCACCCTACTCCCCGGGATACTTCTAAAGGTGAAGATGCCGGGGCCTCCGCCCTCACCCTACCTCCAGAAAAAGCCCACCATCGTTTGTATGTTCTCCCTGTGTTTGTGTGGGTTTCCTCCGGGTTCTCCAGTTTCCTCCCACACTTCAAAGACATACTGATAGGGAATGTAGATTGTGAGCCCCGATGGGGACAGCAACGATAATGTATGTAAAGCGCTGCAGAATATGTTAGCGTTATATAAAAATAAAGATTATTATTATTATCTGCTCACTTTCCACATCCGGGGAAGAGGGGCGCTACTGTGCACTGTAGTACACTAACCCGACGTACAGGGCAACACAGACAAGGGTAAACAGAAAACTCCAGGCACACAGCTTATTCTCTCACATATAACAGAGGAATGCACCGGGGTATGAAGGTAAGGGAATAAACCAAAGTAGAGAAGGTTAAGGAATAATCACGCATGCAAACAAAACAACAGTCACTGACTACTCCTCCAACTCTCTTTCTCTTAAAAACTCCTCTCCTAACATTAGCCATGCAGCAAGAGCTAGCTCTGACAAGGATTAGTATCAGAGCCCAGATTATAAAGGGAAAAAGAGTGGCTAACTGAGCTGAGCTGTGAACACAGGGATTTCCAACATGGCCGTTTAACCCCTGTTCAGCCAGAAGAAAATAAACACATTTAAAATGACGGAGAAGTGCTTCTTCTCGGAGCTGGAGTAGGAGCCATCTGACGCTGTGGCCTTCAGGCTCCACACTGTCATAGTAACCCCGTGACATTAACATTTGATGATATTCCAATTTAGTGAGATGCACCTATAGATAGATAGATAGATCTCTCTTTTCTCTGCTGCACATCTAGTAGTGCTTGGAATGCTGAGCCCTGTTAACCTCGCCCACCACTGATTGGCAGCTTTCTGTGTGCACTGTATATTGACAGAAAGTTGCTAATCCGTGGTCAGGGTGGGATTACACAGAGCAACTGGATCACCTAATCACCTAGTGACAATCTCTTGCTGATAAAACAGTGATTTTTTTTTGACACAACACACAGCCTAAAAAGTGACACATTGCTGGAATCAGGCTCTAATCTCCTACATCATGCAGTTCTCAGATTACATAGCAAAAACCTTCTGACAGATTCCTTTTATTTATGTATATACAAAGTCAAGCAACATCTTTTAGATCTTGCTTTTATATTAGTACTCCAGGAAATTCTTTGCTATAAGACCGATGGAATAGCAAAACATACTAATAATAATGGTCCTTTTCTTTAGATACTTTTCTTTGGATACCATTGATTTATGAGCATTATGTTTGGCTGGCTCATCTTTTCAGAGCAATTTAGTTATGGGGAAATTTCTGTGAAATACATTGATTGCTTTATTGATTGAAATGTCAATTGTTATTTTGTCTCTGTTTACCGTTTATATGTCCTAACACATTCTGACATAAGAGCCAGCTGTGACTAATGTCTCCTCTTTGAATACTGATAATGTATATGTCATCATAATCATTTCATATGAACCACAGTTTAACAACTGTTAGCTTTGTTGTACTATGTAATTTAGTATGTATTTTTATAATATGTGTAAAGGGCACCAATCTTACATAATGTTCACATCTCATTTTTGCCATACATTTGATTCTCCAACCAGATTTTTATCTCAAACCCTGAAAAACAGGATTTGAGAGGATCCCCGAATGGCACCATCAAACTATAATGAAGGAGACAGTGTCACTTTGCATTCCACCTGGCCCAGATTCCAGCTGTGTCCATGCTTTTATGCATGGTGAAAAAGCGGAGGTTACCGCCCTTTAGTGCCCATCTAAAAAAGATGGATACTGTCAGAATGGAGGCCAGACAGGTTACAAAGTAACTCCGTCTGGCTCATTGTAGTGTATAGCCCCTTCGGCGTTCCAACAGAAGCCTGTTTTTCAGGGCTTCAGATTGAAGTTCAAATGAAGAAACAAATGTGCTGCAGAAATGTAATGTGAATATAGCCTAATGCCTGTTTAAAGAGCTAAAGTATAAACATATTTCAGTGCTCATATAACAGCAGCAAAACCTGGACCCAACCTTTATCTACCAATCAGTGGCCACCGTGGTCACATGCTGTAATATTGCCTATAATACTAAGTGATGAGAGTCATGATGTATCACAGCCAATGGCATTAAATTTCATCACTTGATAGTCATGGAAAAGGATAAGAGAGTAATGTTATAAGATTGATGATCCCTTTAATCAATATGGATGACATGGTTAAAAAAAATTTAAGGGTATTACTTTTTAAAATCACAGCAACGCTTCAAAAAGGAGGACTCCACCCCAGAAAACAGGATGGATGATTATGAAAACTTACTGTTATATGAAAAAGTTTGGGCACCCCTATTAATCTTAAGCTTAATGTTTTATAAAAATTGGTGTTTTTGCAACAGCTATTTCAGTTTGATATATGTAATAACTGTTGGACACAGTAATGGTTCTGCCTTGAAATGAGGTTTATTGTACTAACCGAAAATGTGCAATCTGCATTCAAACAAAATTTGACAGGTGCATAAGTATGGGCACCCTTATCATTTTCTTGTCTTAAATACTCCTACCTACTTTTTACTGACTTACTAAAGCCCTTTTTTTGGTTTTGTAACCTCATTGAGCTTTGAACTTCATAGCCAGGTGTATGCAATCATGAGAAAAGCTACTTAAAGTGGCCACTTGCAAGTTGTTCTCCTGTTTGAATCTCCTCTGAAGAGTGGCATCATGGGTTCCTCAAAACAACTGTCAAATGATCTAAAAACAAAGATTATTCAACATAGTTGTTCAGGGGAAGGATACAAAAAGCTGGCTCAGAGATTTAACCTGTCAGTTTCCACTGTGAGGAACATATTAAGGAAATGGAAGAACATAGGGACAGTTCTTGTTAAGGCCAGAAGTGGCATGCCAAGAAAAACATCAGAAAGGCAGAGAAGAAGAATGGTGAGATCAGTCAAGGACAATCCTCAGACCACCTCCAGAGAGCTGCAGCATCAACTTGCTGCAGATGGTGTCACTGTGCATCAGTCAACTATACAACGCACTTTGCACAAGGAGAAGCTGTATGGGAGATTGATGCGAAAGAAGCCGTTTCTGCAAGCACGCCACAAACAGAGTCGGCCGAGGTATGCAAAAGCACATTTGGAGAAGCCAAATTTCTTTTTGAAAAAAGGTCCTGTGGACTGATGAAACCAAGATAGAGTTGTTTGGTCATACAAAAAGGCGTTATGCATGGCAGCAAAAAAACACAGCATTCCAAGAAAACACTTGCTACCCACAGTAAAATTTGGTGGAGGTTCCATCATGCTTTGGGGCTGTGTGGCCAATGCCGGCACCGGGAATCTTGTTAAAGTTGAGGGACGCATGGATTCCACTCAGTATCAGCAGATTCCTGACAATAATGTTCAAGAATCAGTGACAAAGTTGAAGTTATGCAGGGGATGGATCTTTCAGCAAGACAATGTTAAAAAACACCGCTCCAAATCTACTCAGGCATTCATGCAGAGGAACAATTACAATGTTCTGGAATGGCCATCCCAGTCCCCAGACCTGAATATCATTGAACATCTGTGGGATCATTTGAAGAGGGCTGTCCATGCTCAGCGACCATCAAACTTAACTGAACTGGAATTGTTTTATAAAGAGGAATGGTCAAAAATACCTTCATCCAGGATCCAGGAAATCATTAAAAGCTACAGGAAGCGACTAGAGGCTGTTATTTTTGCAAAAGGAGGATCTACTAAATATTAATGTCACTTTTCTGGTGAGGTGCCCATACTTATGCACCTGTCAAATTTTGTTTGAATGCAGATTGCACATTTTCTGTTAGTACAATAAACCTCATTTCAAGGCAGAAACATTATTGTGTCCAACAGTTATTACATATATCAAACTGAAATAGCTGTTGCAAAAACACCAATTTTTAAAAACATTAAGCTTAAGATTAATAGGGGTGCCCAAACTTTTTCATATAACTGTATGTATGTAAATTCTAATAAATATAAAGCTTTAATGAACAAGTAAATTATTAAAATAAACTGACTGAGGACACACAAAGATTCACTTATATGAATGACACATAGGAAGTTTTTTGGTATACTGCTTAACCCTAAACAGTATAATAACTGGCTATGTCAAAGACTAAACTGTTTAACATGTTTGCTCCTTAGACATTCCACACTGAAAAATAGCTTGCTGATGATTTTAAAATGCATACCAAACTTTATTTTTTTAAATCTTAGAGATTTCATCTTTTCAATGTATAAAGTGAAATTATTAACTAATATGAAGCACAATCCATGTAAAAATTACTATGTGAACACTTTTACTGCTGCAATATATTTCATTCGTTTCCAGCATATTGCTGCAGATTTGCAGCCAAGTTTATAGTGGAAAAAGTCTGTCACTATTTAGCATCTGTGTGTTGAAAGAGATATATGAAAAAAATGAGACCACACCGACTTCCCAGGAGCCAGTCAGAGGCTCACCTAATCCTTCTAAGGCCATGTTCCCACAAATGCACTGCATTATTTCCACTGCATTTTGTGCATTTAACAATTCAAATAAAATGGGTGTTATTTCACAAAGACCAAAGTCAACTGTTCATAGAAAGGAGCTTGACAACTATGTGTTTTTGGTGCATTTTTTCCGTATGGTTTTCTGTAGGGAGTCAGAAAAAAAACACATGGACGAAACACAATTGCATCTTTTAGTGTGAAATGGAGCCAGAAAAAAACACAAGAAAGAAACACAATAGCATCTTTTAGTGTGAAATCCCAACATTTCTGCACTAAGCGTATGTGCACACAACATCTTTCCAGGTGGATTGCAACTAAAATCTGCCTGAAAAAGTGAAAAAAAATATAAAACGACATTGCCGTGCGCACGTTTAGTCTTTTGTTACTTTATTTAAGTGTTTAAGGATTCAAAAATTAGAAACCGGTTAAAAGAAGTAGCATGCTCATTATTCGGTATTTTGAAAAAAAATGCAGCAAGAACCACCCAAAAATATGTCAGAAATGACCCTTAAGGGAAAACAACACCTGCATTTTCCTTCTTCTGCTTCAGAAATTATACAGGTATGTTGGTATCTAAAAGTCATCATGTGAACATAACATAAGGGTAAGGTGAGTCCATACAGAAACCCACCTGAAAAAGCACATAAGAAATGCTATGTTGAGTCTTTTTGCTGGTAGATCTGGTTGAAGTGTTTTGTGGCAACTGTAGGCACCAGTATGAATGTTTCATACAGGGGCATAGCCATAATGGTCACATGCCGCGGAGCATTACTTATTAATGTTTCAACAATAAGACATGTTTGACTTTATTACTTTATTCCGTTTTCTGTATTTTCATAACCATAGACCACTTTCAGGGGGGACCTGTGCCCCAGCCTGGTCCTGCCCAGTAAGCACAGTATTTCTTCACTAAGACTCCCAAGTCTGGCTTACACATTGCCATTTCAGCCCCACTTTGTTTGTTCTGTCCTAGGATCCCCATAACCCACAGATGTACACCGACGAGCAAAAAAGTAACAATGTTTTGAACTTTTGACTTTCAGGCTCCATATCTCACCATCCACTATTGGTTCAAACTTGAGACTACCATCATGTTATAGACAATCATCTTGGCTATCACGTACATAAATTTGACTTGCAACTATATTGCATATGATTAGTTATGCAGATTCTTGTCATGTCACTGCATTGTTACTGTTTTGCTCCTGGTGGTGGAAAAATCTTTTTCTTCCTGTATACTACAAATTACAACCTGTTCTCACATTCCCTAATAGCTCAGTGTGTTATTAGATTGATTCTCAATCGAAAGGTCACTTATTTGATTCGAGGAGCAGCAATAAACAAGAATTCCCAAGGAAAGAGAAACAGCATGATCGATAGTGGTCTCTCGTCCAAGGAAATTGCCAACTGCATCATGTGAGTGCCATTACAGTAGGAAGAATAAGAAAGTCAATCTGTCTATCCATTCAAAAGTCAAGAGGTGGACGTCCGGGCAAAATATCTGAGTCAACAAATTGGCTCATCACAAGGTCTATCAGTTCTGGCACAACAAACATTTCAGTGAAGATGGCTCGTATGCGTAACAATAGTGAGATCACAAACGTCCATGCAAGCACCATGCGATGCACGTTACACAAGTCACCAAAAAAGGCGAAGAAGCCTCAACTTCAATACCATCATAGGAAGCGTCAGCTCAGTTTAGCAAAACAGTACCTCATGGTGGATGATGAGATATGAAGCCAGAAATTCAAAAGTTCAAAACATTGTTAGCCTTTTGCTCATCATTGTACTTCTTTGGTCTAAGGACCAGCCTGCCCGCTCACCTGGGAGCGCACATCAGCCACCTGCCTGCTTGCCTGAGGTCCGACGGTCTGCCTTCCAAATCCTGTCAGTCTGTCTATGGACCAGCTTGCCCGCTCACCTGGGAGCACACATCTGCTACCTGTCTGCTAGCCTACCTGGAGGCTCCGCCGTCACGTGCTGTGACCACCTGCCTGTCCAGTGACTCCTGCCCGCTCACCTGGGAGCGCTCATCTGCTGCCTGTCTGCTAGCCTACCTGGAGGCTCTGCCGTCACGTGCTGTGACCACCTGCCTGTCCAGTGACTCCTGCCCGCTCACCTGGGAGCGCTCATCTGCCGCCTGTCAGTTGGTCTTACTGGAGGCTCCGCCGTCACATGCTGTGACCACCCGTTCATCCAGAGACTCTCGCCTGCTCACCTGGGAGCTCACGTCTATCATCAGCCGCCACAGGTCGTACCAACCCTTTACCTAGAGACTGCCCCGGTCACTTGCCGTGACCATCTGCCCGTTCATCCAGAGACTGCCCCGGCCACTTGCCGTGACCATCAGCCCGTTCATCCAGAGACTGCCCCGGTCACTTGCCGTGACCTCCAGCCCGTTCACTCAGAGACTGTCCCGGTCACCTGCTGTGACTTCCTGCCCATCTTCCCTGGTCGCCACCCGCTCCCTTACAAGGACCGCCCCCTTGTATAGTAGCTCAGAGGTTCCGCCTCCCAGACCCATTACACTAGGCACGGTCCACCAAATATTTATTTGATTCCTAACATTATACAGCAGGGGATATTTCAGTTTGAATTAGTTTGGAGAATATTTTGTATGTTATATAGGCCTCATCCACACTAAAAAATACTTTCTTCTGTTACTAACGTCATACACTAGGGGACATCTCAGGGTGCCAAGGGAGGGTGGTTCACTGCAATCAAGGTGGGTTGGCAATACCAGAAAAACTATTAGTGAAGGTGTTAATGAAGATGAGGATCAAATGGAAGAGGAAGAGGTGATGAGCGAGCAAAAGTCAGAACATGAAAAGGATAATCATCCCCTCTCTGTTTGTGTTTGACGGGTGGGGACGGAGGAAACAAGCATCAGAATTACCCAGCCACAAACACAGCATTGTCTTGAACCTCAGGAAAGAGGCCAACATATGAGTGCATTCTTGCTGCACTATCTGCAACATGATCCCTGTATAGTTATGATTCAAAATAGTGCTGATGACTGGGTTGCCACTCTGTTAGATCCACGTTATAAGAGTAAATTTTGCCAAATCCTTCCCGCCCTGGAAAGGGACCCACGAATGCTGGAGTTTCAAAACACGCTTTTACACAAACTTAAGATAGGTTTTCCCCAAGCCAGCAGTCAAGCACACAGAGTTTATCGCAGCTCTACACTTCCAACCTCCGCCAAAATATTAGCAACAGCAGTAGTGTAAGTGGCAGAAGCAATTTCTGTGAGTCCTTTCACACATTTTATAGACCAGCTCATGCACCTGCACAACAGAGTATAAGTCTGACACATGGTGAATCACTGGAGAGGATGGTGCACTCATGATTGTGAAATTAATGCCACTTTGCTGGAGTCTGCCACTAATTTTTGGAAATGTGGGGGATCCTGATTGGGTCTCCATCTATTGGGTTTGGCTGTAGTGGAAGAAGTTTCTATCTCCATTAAACTACTTCTACTGTGGTGAAATTGATGCCACTTTGCTGGTGTCTGCCACTAATTTTTGGAAATCTGAAGAATCCTGATTGGGTCTCTATCTATTGGTTTAACTGCAGTGGAAGAGTTGTCGGGCACCATTATACTAGTTCTATTCTAGCGAAATTAATTCTTTGGTGCAGATATTTTTGTCACAGGGGTACACAAGATATAATCAAAATTGGTTTTCTTAATACCATGGTATATAAAGCAGGCTATATTTAATCTTTCAATTTTTCGGTGCTGATATTGTTCTCCATACAGGGGTACACATTAGTAATGAGAGAGCACTAAATGTGCTCAACTTAGTGGTTCAGCGGTTTCTCAAAACCTGCCCAGATCTGCCAGAGCTGCTTGTGAAAGTACAAAGTGTGTGTGCCCATAGCTATAGCTTCCGCCACTCTGGCAGTGCTTCAGGAGCATTTGCAGCTTCGAGCTCACCGACTGTTGTGCGATGTCACCACATGTTGGAAATCAACGTTGCAAATGTTGGGAAGGATTTATAAGCAGCAGAGGGCAGTTGTTGAGTACCAACTTCAACATGCCCATCGACATTCAGGTCAGCCTCCACACATAAGAACTGATGAGTGGGCATGGATGTCTGACATCTGTGCCATCCTCCAAAACTTTGAGGACTCCACCAAGATGGTGAGCGACAATGACGCCATAATTAGCGCCACCATCCCACTTCTCTATCTACTGAAATGCTCGGTGCTCATAGTTAAAGAGGAGGCATTGCAGGCGGAGCAAGGAACTATGCAGCCCAGCCTCATCTCATCTCAATGTGGATATGATGATAATGAGGAGGAGGAAGATGAGGAGGAGAACATGGACAGTTGCCTTGGGGAGGACAGGGAAGTCTTGGCTGTTTTGGAAGTCTTGATACCCTTTTTTCAGTCTGTGGGAAAGCTGTATGAGTTTTGCTTAATGACCTTCAGTGGCCTAAACAGTGGATTTGTTTATGCACGTTATTTCTGAAAACGCATTGCAGATCAGGCCATTGTCCAACTCTATAGTGATTAAATTCAAGGCGTAAAGAAAGATCTTTGTCTGTGACTAAGCACCACCGAGAAGTGTGAGCTGATGTTGGACTGGCTGCCATTGCTTATGCAACAAGCTGCATTAGAGGATTTCCTGGGAGAAATGACAGCCTGAGTAGATACGATTTCCTTATATGCCAGTCCTTTTACCGAGCAAAAGAACATTGCTGTGGTAAAATAATACTCTCACCGAGAAACAATGTCAGACTGAAGAACATTGGGCCCACGAGAGGATTTGATTCTGAGGGACCACCTTTCTCCCCCGCTAAAAAGCCCCATAGCAGCTGCAAGGTTTGTGCTATGAACTCTCCTGAAGGAGAAGCCAGGGCCCGCCGAAGAATGCTCCGGTTCTCTGGTGGGCCCGTCCAATACTGCCGAGAAGCATCCATGGCTAAGAAAAGTGTGGATGAAGGTTCCTGAACACTCTATGGCTGCTTTTTTAATGTGGACTGGCTTCATACCGTCCCTGGCCACATTCACTTGTCCACGTGTTTGTGGTTAGGGGGGAGGGCACGGGTAATGTTCTGGGACCCATGCTTGTGGAAGGCAGGAACGACACCGGGGGAAATAGTGGTGGCTGGGGACCGAGTACGGAGACCCGGCCGCCGCCATGAGGTTGTGAAAAGCTTCCACCTCCATGAGCCTAAAAGGCAACATTTCAAGTGCAAGCAGCTGTCCAGAAAGGAGGCAGTTTAGTATTGCCGCTTGTGGGTGGGTGACTGGCTGCATACTTGTGCTTGCATTCCAAGTAACAGAAAACTAAGGAGATGGATGGCCTCATCATCATCACAACCTGAAAGTTTTGCGCTATGAACTCTCCTGATGGAGAAACCAGGGCCTACCGGAGGATTTTCCGGTTCTCTGGTGGGCCCGTCCAACCCTGCCGAGAAGCATCCGTGGCTAAGAAAAGTGTGTGGGGAGGTTCCCGGACACTCTATGGCTGCTTTTTTGCTGTGGACTGGCTCCAGCAATCCATAAGATTGCAATCTATAAGATCCCTTTGCTGGCTCCCAATTGCCCAGCGTATCCAGTTCAAACTATTAACACTGACGTACAAAGCCATCCATAACCTTTCTTCTCCGTACACCTCTGGACTAATCTCCCGATATATTCCCTTACGTAATCTCCAGTCCTGCCAAAACCTCCTTTTTTCCACACTTATTTTTTCCTCACTCAATCACCTCCAATACTTCTACCAAAAATCCCCCATCCCCTGGAATTCTGTGCCTCAACTCGTCCGATTAGCCACCACATTCGGATCCTTCAGACACAACCTGAAAACCCATCTCTTCTAGACAGCCTACAGCCTACCATTGCCTCGCTGCCACCTCACCTCAACAACACTGGAGTTAATGAAACTCCATGATCTACTGTCTCCTTCCCTACCATCCTGTAGAATGTAAGGCTGCAAGTACAGGGTCTATAAGACTTAAGATGCAATATGGCACCTTGGAAAAGCCCAGTTATGTTCTCCCTCTGATATCTAACAATAACAAACAGGTCATACTGGAGAAACTTGCACCTACTGCCACTCAGTGTCTTCAGCTCCTTTGTGAGAAACTAATGTTTGCTCAGCCAGTCTACCAAATAAAATTCCTGAAGTACAGAAATTGTGGATGGCTTTGCTTCTGGTACTGGGTGGTAATACCAAACCGTGGCGTACCATTCACTGGATATTCCTGGCTGGTTGGAGACAAGCTCATTCCTACAGAAAAGTACCAGCAAGCTAAGGAGATGGTGGCCTCTGTCATCATGAAGGAGTTTGCATTGTCTAGTAGTCTGGCTTTTATACTAAAGACCCTGCTCATTTTTATAGTTTTAAGTGAGCACGCAGAGACCGTGGTTTCTGCAGCAGCGCATCCAGGCCAGTATAGTGGCGAAGAAATTGCTGTACCTTCAGGTTGAGGATGCGAGCCATGCAAGGCACATGTCTGAGGTTGCCCTGGAATAGGGCCGCCAACGGGTTTGCACCGTTATTGCACATGGCCTTCTTTTGCTCCAGGTTCAGTCAAGACAGCCATTGCTCAAACTCGGCCTGGAGAGCTGTCCAAAACTCTTCAGCTGTATGACTGCGATCTCCAAGGCATATTCATTTTAACACTGTCTAATAGCAGTGAGACCTGGCTGCGCAGTACAAGGTGGGGGGGGGGGATTCTCTCTGCACTGTTGGAACATGTGTCTCAGTAAGGCAGAGGTTGAGAGCGCAGGTGGAGGCCCTGGAGGAGGTGGAGGATGCAGAAGCACTGGAGGAATTTCAAGATACAGAGGTTTGTCCCGTAAGCCTTGGGGATTCCAACACTTGCTGTCTAGTGACACCATGGTATCTAGTGGTTTAGTTCTCCATCCCCTGATGTGTAGTGGTTTAGTTCTCCAACCCTAGCTGTTTAGTAGGTTAGTTTTCCAACCCCTGTTGTCTTATTAGTTTAGTTCTCCAACCCCTGTTTTCTATTAGTTTAGTTCTCCATGTTCTGGTGTGTATTTGTTTCATTCTCCAACCTTAGCTGTTTAGTAGTTTAGTTCTCCGACCCCTGTTGTCTTATTAGTTTAGTTCTCCAACCCCTATTTTCTATTTGTTAGTAGAGATGAGCGGTGTTCGACTCGAACTGTTCGCCAATCTCAAATTCGAGCTGTTTTGGGCGGTGTTTGAGCCGTTCGGCAAACACGAACAATTTGATAAAAAATCGGCTGTTCAAGGTTATGTTCGACAACTGTTCGTTCACCAAAATCATAACTGGATTTTCTCTCAGTAATGATGAAAATTAATGATAATACACAGTTTGAGTGTACAGCGGGGTGGGGGGGGGGGGGCAGGGGATGGATCTCTGCAGAAATAATGAAGATCTCCATTTTTTTTTCTCTTTCCCACATTTACAGTGGGGAGGTGCAATCTGTCAGCCTATCAGCAGTGCACACACGGAGCGAACTGCTTTTTTTCACACAAGCAAGGGCATGTGACATTGGCAGTGTATGCCACATGTCCTTGCCCTATAAGACCCAGCCATTTTCCCCGTCGCCACCATTTTCTCACTGCTGCAGCTGCGTGTTAGACGGCACCGCTGTTGCTGTGTGCGCTATACTTTGATAATTTCAAGCCAATTTTAGCCCAAATCTACAGATAGCTTGGGAGTAGGGAATAGTTGTGATTGCAGTCCTTTTAAGGACTAGTATATAAACCTATAAGGAAATCACTCAGAGGTGAGATCCATCCAAAATAGACCAAAAAAACAAAAAAAATTCCCTGATCTATGTCATACACTGATAGTGCGCCATAGAAATATTATATTAGAAACTAACGGGAATCCAAACAAACTGTGGAGTCAGTTTTATGCAAAGGTAGTAAATTTTATTCAAGATAGTATCGATATATGACATAAGTACAAATTATCTAAAAGGTATGGAATAGAGGAAAGTGCTGCTATGGTAGTATAGAAAAGGTGATAGAATGACTATCACACTAAAAAAAAGTCCTAGAGACACAAAAGGTCCCATCCAGTGAGAGCAAGGCATTAAAGAAGTTATAAGGCAAATCCCTATGTGTACTGAACTATTAAATGACAGCAGGATTGAATGCCAGCAATTAGTCAGACTCATAATATGCAACCATGTTGGATCCCTATATGTGTAAATGGCCAACTAAAGGGGGTACAGAATGAGGGGATTACCTTGTGCCATGCTCGCAGATGAAGCAGAGCATCTGTGGGACCCGTGCGGTGGCCTCGACGTGCGTTTCACCTTCCGGCTTCGTCAGGAGGCGTGGTTATAACTTAAAAGCAGGAACTATTTGAATGAGTAAGTCTAAGCCATAAGCGAATCGGCGCGCGGCTCGTCATGTTGTCCCGCCCCGTGGCGCGGTCAGCCGGCGCGAGCAGGAGATGACGAGGAGGAGGACGGCATGCGTCATCCCCCCCGTCACACCAGCAACCGTTCCGGCCAGCGACGCCACACGGCGCGGACAGCGCATGTGCGAGGCGCGTCTGTGCTGAGGGAAAGAAGGAATAAGGTCTGAGTGAGTATATGAAGAGATGCACACCAATGCCCACATGGATATGATCTGTATGTGTCAATAGAGGAAAAAGAATAAAAATAACAGGCTGTGAACCAACAAAACTTAACTATTTCCATGCCAGCATCGTTATACAGAGAATTCTATGAAATAGTACAAGGCAGATAATATATATATATCATTATGTGGTGATTAAACCTTTATAGTATTCGCAAGGGATCATATATCACAAATGACAACATCATCAGCGGTATAAGAAATAACATCAGCAATATAGAAAATACATCAAATCAGATCAAAGAGTATGGTAAAAAGGCCATATCCTCGGTAAATGACAGATGTCAGCCTTAGGTTAATGAGTAATCATCATAGCCGATAACTGGCCTATATATGATCCACAATGGTATAATATCAAAAAGGTAAAAAAGTAAAGGAATGATCTACAAAATCAGTCAAAATATAATAGTTGCTGAATCATACATGAGCGTCCATATGACAGTGTGCATCTACTTAAGATAGACATGTAAATACTGTAAGTGCGGGAACAGTTACATCCCCTACCATGCTATCATCGTTTCTAGTCATAGTAATAACATATTCCCGCACATACAGAAAAACATTGTTAGAGTGCACATATCAGCACCATATGTGCAGGAACGTCCATCCTCAGATGGAATATCCTCATCTCTGACCATATTTGCTATATCCTCCCACACATATGTATCTATGCATGCACGGAAACCGTACACCGAGGCCAATAATAATGATAATAGTTACAGACGTAATATGCAAAATGATCGTCCAGACCCTTTCATGGAGGCAGTGAGGTATTGTTCTTTATGGATGCTTGTGCAAGAAACAAATTGATCGGAATAATTGATCCAGGAGGTAAAGACAGACCATATGAATTCTCTTCTCCAAATGGCTATTCACTGAAGAATCGTGACAAAAGAAATTGCGACACTAGAAGAAGATCAATAGACAATATCTAATTCAAAATCAGACACAAAAAAGCATAAAAACATACATAGCTCCCGCGGTTAAAACAAAAAAGCACTCAGAGGAAATTACAAAAAAGACTTGAAACTGATGGCTTCATTGAGGCCATTGGGGACTAGCGTATCCAGTGTGACCATCCATTTAATTTCTTTTTTAAGTAGTTTCTGTTTTATGTTTCCGCCCCTGATCCCTATATAGATGCGATCAATGCCGCAGGCCGCAAGACCCTCAGGGTTGCAGCTGTGATGTTCAAAGGAATGCCTGGGGATAGTTTTTAATAACTGGGGCTCGATACAGTTTGCTGCATTCTCAATATCCCGAACATGTTCCTGTATCCTTATTTTTAATGCTCTCGAGGTCATACCAATATATATAAGCCCGCATGGGCATTTTATATGGTAGACCACTGCTTCAGTCTCACACGTAATGTGATGAACAATTTTAAAGACCCTAACATTTTTAGAATTTGAAAAGGACTTGGTCCTTGGGATATATTTACATACTGAGCAGCAACTGCAGGAAAAGCAGCCCCAGGGGGGGCCCGGGCTGTCGAACAGAAACTTACTTCTAGGTGGTACATAGTGGCTATTGCAGAGTATGTCCCCCAGTGTATGCGATTTACGCCATGTGATGGAAGGGTATTTAGGGAGCTCATAATGTAAACTCCTATCAGTACGTAGTACTGACCAATGTTTAAGTAAAATACCCTTAATGTCCTTCGAGTTGGTGTTGAAGGTAGTGATAAATCTTGGAGGGGCATGTGTTAGGGGAGATTTTTTTCTTGCCCTGTCCCATAAGGAGAGTTTGTCTATTGGTTCCTTTAGCGTGGTTGAAGCCTCTGCAGATATCCCGATATTTATAGCCCCTATTTGTAATTCTATGAGATAGCTCCGCTGCCTGTTCACAAAACCGTGTATTGTCCGAACAAATACGGCATGCTCTGAGGTATTGACTGACTGGGATGGATTTTTTCAAATTGAGTGGGTGTGAAGACTCCAAATGCAGGAGTGCATTCACAGATTGGCACCCCTGCAATTCTCTCAGATAATACTCAGTTTCTTCCTGAAAATGATTGCAATCACAAATTCTGTGGCATTATTATCTTCATTTAATTTGCTTGCAAGGAAAAAACACAAAAAGTATTGTCCTAAAGCCAAATTGGATATAATTCCACACCAAACCTAAAAAAGGGGGTGGACAAAAGTATTGCCACTGTTTGAAAAATCATGTGACACTTCTATAATTCGTGTAATTAACAGCACCTGTAACTTACCTGTGGGACCTAATAGGTGTTGGCAATAACTAAATCACACTTGCAGCCAGTTAACATGGATTAAAGTTGACTCAACCTCTGTCCTGTGTCCTTGTGTGTCCTTGGCTTTTTTGTGTCTGATTTTGATTTGGATATTGTCTATTGATCTTCATCTAGTGTCAGAATTTCTTTTGTCACGATTCTTAAGTGAATAGCCATTTGGAGAAGAGAATTCATATGGTCTGTCTGTACCTCCTGGATCAATTATTCCGATCAATTTGTTTCTTGCACAAGCATCCATAAAGAAGAATTTCTCACTGCCTTCATGAAAGGGTCTGGACGATCATTTTGCATATTACGTCTGTAATTATTATCATTATTATTGGCCTCGGTGTACGGTTTCCGTGCATGCATAGATACATATGTGTGGGAGGATATAGCAAATATGGTCAGAGATGAGGATATTCCATCTGAGGATGGACGTTCTGCACATATGGTGCTGATATGTGCACTCTAACAATGTTTTTCTGTATGTCCGGGAATATGTTATTACTATGACTAGAAACGATGATAGCATGGTAGGGGATGTAACTGTTCCCGCACTTACAGTATTTACATGTCTATCTTAAGTAGATGCACACTGTCATATGGACGTTCATGTATGATTCAGCAACTATTATATTTTGACTGATTTTGTAGTTCATTCCTTTACTTTTTTACCTTTTTGATATTATACCATTGTGGATCATATTTAGGCCAGTCATCGAATATGATGATTACTCATTAACCTAAGGCTGACATCTGTCATTTACCGAGGATATGACCTTTTTACCATACCCTTTGATCTGATTTGATGTATTTTCTATATTGCTGATGTTATTTCTTATACCGCTGATGATGTTGTCATTTGTGATATATGATCCCTTGCGAATACTATAAAGGTTTAATCACCTCATAATGATATATATATATATTATCTGCCTTGTACTATTTCATAGAATTCTCTGTATAACGATGCTGGCATGGAAATAGTTAAGTTTTGTTGGTTCAGAGGTTGTTATTTTTAATCTTTTTCCTCTATTGACACATACAGTTCAGATCCATGTGGGCACTGGTGTGCATCTCTTCATATACTCACTCAGACCTTATTCCTTCTTTCCCTCAGCGCAGATGCGTCTCGCAAATGCGCTGTCCGCGACGTGTGGCGTCGCTGGACGGACGGGTTGCTGGGATGACGGGGGGGATGACGCATGCCATTCTCCACCTCGTCATCTCCTGCTCGCGCCGGCTGGCCGCGCCATGGGGTGGGACAACATGACGAGCCTTGCGCTGATTCGCTTATGGCTTAGACTTACTCATTCAAATAGCTCCTGCTTTTAAGTTATAACCACGCTTCCTGATGAAGCCGGAAGGTGAAACGCGCGTCGAGGCCACCGCACGGGTCCCACAGACGCTCTGCTTCAACTGCGAGCATGGCACAAGGTAATCCCCTCATTCTGTACCCCCTTTAGTTGGTCATTTACACATATAGGGATCCAACATGGTTGCATATTATGAGTCTGACTAATTGCTGGCATTCAATCCAGCTGTCATTTAATAGTTCAGTACACATAGGGATTTGCCTTATAACTTCTTTAATGCCTTGCTCTCACTGGATGGAACCTTTTGTGTCTCTAGGACTTTTTTTAGTGTGATAGTCATTCTATCACCTTTTCTATACTACCATAGCAGCACTTTCCTCTATTCCATACCTTTTAGATGATTTGTACTTATGTCATATATCGATATTATCTTGAATAAAATTTACTACCTTTGCATAAAACTGAATCCACAGTTTGTTTGGATTCCCGTTAGTTTCTAATATAATATTTCTATGGCGCACTATCAGTGTATGACATAGATCTGGGAATTTTTTTTTTTTTTTTTCTTTTAAGGACTAGGTTACATCATGTCCTACGCCTATTATCAGGCAGGACTGTGCTCTTAAATAGATAGGTTGGGAGTAAAGACTAATTGTAATTGCATTCCTTTTCAGGGCTAGGTTACATCAGTTCCTATCACTTTTATCAGGCAGGTCTATGCTCTTAAATAGATAGGTTGGGAGTAAAAACTAATTGTAATTGCAGTCCTTTTGAGGGCTAGGTTACATCAGTTCCTATCACTTTTTGCCAGGCAGGTCTGTTTTAGTGCTGTGCAAGTTTTTTTCACAGCATTTGGATAAATCTAGCAAAGCAAATCCTTTTTGTCCTCATGCAGTGTGTGTTACTCAGTGGAGAAGCCTATCTGTATTGCAAGCTACACCACCTGTGTATAGAATACAAATTTTTTTACTGCACCTAGTAAAGTAAAACATTTTGTGCATAGCATCATTCTATTAGTCCATCTATACTGACCTCCACCAGGTTGAAAATTCAATATAATTTTTATCTGCATCTAGCTCTGAAAAAATATTTCGGCTTGTAGCAGTGTGTGGCACTTGTTCTATTAGTCCATCTATACTAACCTCCAACAGGTTGCAAATTCAATATAATTTTTATCTACATCTAGCTCTGAAAAAATATTTCGGCTTGTAGCAGTGTGTGGGACTTGTTCTATTAGTCCATCTATACTAACCTCCACCAGGTTGCAAATTCAATATAATTTTTATCTGCATCTAGCTCTGAAAAAATATTTTGGCTTGTAGCAGTGTGTGGGACTTGTTCTATTAGTCCATCTATACTAACCTCCACCAGGTTGCAAATTCAATATAATTTTTTTCTGCATCTAGCTCTGAAAAAATATTTCAGCTTGTAGAAGTGTGTGGGACTTGTTCAATTAGTCCATCTATACTAACCTCCACCAGGTTGCAAATTCAATATAATTTTTTTCTGCATCTAGCTCTGAAAAAATGTTTTGGCTTGTAGCAGGGTGTGGGAATTGTTCTATTAGTCCATCTATACTAACCTCCACCAGGTTGCAAATTCAATATAATTTTTTTCTGCATCTAGCTCTGAAAAAATATTTCAGCTTGTAGCAGTGTGTGGGACTTGTTCTATTAGTCCATCTATACTAACCTCCACCAGGTTGAAAATTCAATATAATTTTTATCTGCGTCTAGCTCTGAAAAAATATTTCGGCTTGAAGCAGTGTGTGGCACTTGTTCTATTAGTCCATCTATACTAAACTCCAACAGGTTGCAAATTCAATATAATTTTTATCTGCATCTAGCTCTGAAAAAATATTTCGGCTTGTAGCAGTGTGTGGGACTTGTTCTATTAGTCCATCTATACTAACCTCCACCAGGTTGCAAATTCAATAAAATTTTTATCTGCATCTACTTCTGGAAAAATATTTCGGCTTGTAGCAGTGCGTGGGACTTGTTCTATTAGTCCATCTATACTAACCTCCACCAGGTTGCAAATTCAATATAATTTTTATCTGCATCTAGCGCTGAAAAAATATTTCGGCTTGTAGCAGTGTTTGGGACTTGTTCTATTAGTCCATCTATACTAACCTCCACCAGGTTGCAAATTCAATATAATTTTTTTCTGCATCTAGCTCTGAAAAATATTTTGTCTTGTAGGAGTGTGTGGGACTTGTTCTATTAGTCCATCTATACTAACCTCCACCAGGTTGCAAATTCAATATAATTTTTTTCTGCATCTAGCTCTGAAAAAATGTTTCGGCTTGTAGCAGTGTGTGGGAATTGTTCTATTAGTCCATCTATACTAACCTCCACCAGGTTGCAAATTCAATCTAATTTTTTTCTACATCTAGCTCTGAAAAAATATTTCGGCTTGTAGCAGTGTGTGGGACTTGTTCTATTAGTCCATCTATACTAACCTCCACCAGGTTGCAAATTCAATATAATTTTTTTCTGCATCTAGCTCTGAAAAAATATTTCAGCTTGTAGCAGTGTGTGGGTCTTGTTCTATTAGTCCATCTATACTAACCTCCACTAGGTTGCAAATTCAATAAAAAAAATCCTGCATCTAGCTCTGAAAAAATATTTCGGCTTGTAGCAGTGTGTGGGACTTGTTCTATTAGTCCATCTACACTAACCTCCACCAGGTTGCAAATTCAATATAATTTTTTTCTGCATCTAGCTCTGAAAAAATGTTTCGGCTTGTAGCAGGGTGTGGGAATTGTTCTATTAGTCCATCTATACTAACCTCCACCAGGTTGCAAATTCAATATAATTTTTTTCTGCATCTAGCTCTGAAAAAATATTTCGGCTTGTAGCAGTGTGTGGGACTTGTTCTATTAGTCCTTCTATACTAACCTCCACCAGGTTGCAAATTCAATCTAATTTTTTTCTGCATCTAGCTCTGAAAAAATATTTCGGCTTGTAGCAGTGTGTGGGACTTGTTCTATTAGTCCATCTATACTAACCTCCACCAGGTTGCAAATTCAATATAATTTTTTTCTGCATCTAGCTCTGAAAAAATATTTCGGCTTGTAGCAGTGTGTGGGTCTTGTTCTATTAGTCCATCTATACTAACCTCCACTAGGTTGCAAATTCAATAAAAAAAAATTCTGCATCTAGCTCTGAAACAATATTTCGGCTTGTAGCAGTGTGTGGCACTTGTTCTATTAGTCCATCTATACTAACCTCCAACAGGTTGCAAATTCAATGTAATTTTTATCTGCATCTAGCTCTGAAAAAATATTTCGGCTTGTAGCAGTGTCTGGGTCTTGTTCTATTAGTCCATCTATACTAACCTCCACCAGGTTGCAAATTCAATATAATTTTTTTCTGCATCTAGCTCTGAAAAAATATTTCGGCTTGTAGCAGTGTGTGAGAGTTGTTCTATTAGTCCATCTACACTAACCTCCACCAGATTGCAAATTCAATATAATTTTTTTCTGCATCTAGCTCTGAAAAAATGTTTCAGCTTGTAGCAGTGTGTGGGAATTGTTCTATTAGTCCATCTATACTAACCTCCACCAGGTTGCAAATTCAATATATTTTTTTTCTGCATCTAGCTCTGAAAAAATATTTCGGCTTGTAGCAGTGTGTGGGACTTGTTCTATTAGTCCATCTATACTAACCTCCACCAGGTTGCAAATTCAATATAATTTTTTTCTGCATCTAGCTCTGAAAAAATATTTCGGCTTGTCGCAGTGTGTGGGACTTGTTCTATTAGTCCATCTATACTAACCTCCACCAGGTTGCAAATTCAATATAATTTTTATCTGCATCTAACCCCGCCAATACTTTTGGGCTAATACCACAGTTTGACCACTCAGCTCTGCTCGGTTCCCATCCATTGATTTTTGTGCAAACAACTCCAGAGTTGTGAATTAGTTAACCACCAAAATGAGTGGAAAAAGGCCTGCTGCTGGTGGAAAGGGGAATAGGCGTGTTGGGAAGGGAAAAAAAGGTTGTGTCCTTGGGGTAGGTGTTAAAGCAACAGTAACATCTGCAGAAGAAAGACCATCTTCCAGCCAAACTAAGATGCTTACTTCTTTTAGCGGACAATGTGATAAGATCCCTTTCTTACGGCCACGCCAATTGCTACAAATTCCAGATGAGGCACAAAAACAGCAGGTGCTTCAACGGATATCAAGTGCTCCTTTAAGTGGGCTCTCCTCCACCTCAACTTCAACATCACAAATACTCCAGTCCTCAGAGGTGTCACCCCAATCGCACTTGCTTCCTCACAGCTCCCAAGTCTCCAGCTGCCCATCTGAGTATGGGGTAGAACAGATGGTTGAGTCTGCAGAGCTGTTTACTCATACTATAGCCTGGGAATCAGAGATCGGCTCCAGAGCTTCTGTGAATCCAGACGAGGAAATGATCTGCACTGATGCCCAGAATCTTTATGAGTCAGATCAAGGACCAGACGCAGAAGGTTCTGACCATAATGTAGACCCTCGTTCCCAAACTGTAACTCCTGTTGGTGGAGACAATGAGGAAGACGATGATGAGACTCAAATACTTGATTGGAGAGACAACTTTAGTTTTTTGTCAGGGCAGGAAGAGTTTGGCTCTGAGGATGACGGGTGTGATAACACACAGGGTGATGATGGCGAGGTTGGAGATCCCACTTACTGCCAACCCAAAGTTAGCCAGTCGATGAGGTCAGCAGAGGAGGTGGAGGAGGATGCTAGTGACGACGAGGTCAGGTTGCGCCTTCCTGGACAGAGACGTAGTACTGGAAGCACATCAACAACTGCATCCTCAAACACAACTCTGCCTCTGACCACAAGTCGTGGTGGCTCTTCAGGTCGCATGGGTGCTAAGCCTTGCATAGCCTGGGCATTTTTCAGATCGATAAAGATGACCCAACTCGTGTTATCTGTAACATTTGTCAGAAAATGCTAAGTAGAGGCCAAAAAATACATAGTTTGAGTGCTTCATGCATGAACCGGCACATGGATATGAAGCATTAGTTGCAGTGGGAAGCTCACTGTGCTACAATAAGGCCTAGCCGGCTGGGCCAACAAACGTCTTCCACATCTTGTGCATCCGCGGCCTCTTCATCCTCTGTGACTGGGGGGACAGCAGTCACACCTGTTTTGGGACGCAGACCTGCCACCTCTTTACCCGCAACAGCCAGCGTGATTGACAGGTCATCCTTTTCTTTGGAGGTGGAAACACCAGCTGGTGTTCAGCGCTGTCCGACATCGAAAGCACCACCTTGGGATCAAGGCAACCTAACATGTCCGCCTGCATCTTCCTCACAGACCGGCAGTTTGCCAGGGACAACCTTCTCAACCCCGTCTAAGCACAACAGCCAGCCCTCGGTCCCTCAGATGTGGACAATTAAAAGACCATTTCCTCCTAGCTATGAGAAAGCTAAGAGGTTGAATTTCACCATCTGCAAGCTCTTGGCTACAGAAATGCTGCCTTTCCGCCTGGTGGACACAGAGGATTTTCGAGACCTTATGTCCGTCGCAGTGCCCCAGTACCAGATGCCCAGTCGGCACTACTTCTCAAAGAAAGGTGTGCCTGCGCTCCACCAGCATGTCACACACAACATCACCGCTTCTTTGAGAAACTCTGTGTGTGACAGGGTGCATTTCACCACAGACACTTGGATGAGTAGGCATGGACAGGGGCGTTACATGTTGCTGACTGGGCACTGGGTAACTATGGTGACAGCAGGACAAGGGGCTGCTGTCCAAGTCTTGCCGTCCCCACGAGTTGTGTGTCAATCCTCTTTATCTCGAAGTTCCTCCACTGCTTCTGCCTCCTCAACCTCCTCTCGGTCCTCCACCTGCACCCAAAGCCTGTCTGGTCATGCCACAAGCTTTCTAACTGCGCAGAAGGGATCCTGCACACCTCCTTACTATGCTGGCAGCAGGGCTCAACGTCATCAGGTGGTTTTTACTTTGAAATGTCTGGGAAATGTGAGTCACACAGCTGAGGAGTTGTGGTCAGCTCTGGAGAACCAGTTTCATGAATGGTTGTCTCCACTGGACCTGAAACCAGAGAAGGCCGTGTGCGACAATGCTGCAAACCTCGGTGTGGCCCTTCGCCGGGGCAATGTCACACACGTGCCTTGTATGGCTCACGTGTTGAACCTGGTTGTCCAGCAATTTTTAGCCCACTATCCCGGACTAGATGCCCTTCTGCAGAGGGCACGGTCGCTGTGTGCTCACTTCCGCCGTTCGCATCCCGCAGCTCAGCGACTTACATCTCTAGAGAAGTCATTGGGCCTGCCACTTCAACGGCTAAAATGCGATGTGCCTACCCGGTGGAATTCAACTCTGCACATGTTGAAGCGACTGTGGCAGCACCGACAAGCCCTGGTACAATATATTGTGATGCATAGCCTGGTCCAACGAGATCCAGAGGTGGGGCAAATCACGCTGGAGGAGTGGTCTCAGATCAGGAACCTATGCACCCTTCTGCACAGTTTTGAAATGGCGACGAAGATGTTTAGTGCTGACGATGCCATTATCAGCATGACTCTTCCGGTGATTTGCATGCTGGAGCACATGTTAAACAGAATTCGGAGTCAGGTGGTGGCACAAGAGGAGGTGGAGGAAGTAGAGGAGGAGGAGTTGTATGCGGAAGGGCTAACATCTGAAAGGTCCAGACAGTCGGCAGCACCAAGGCGGCAGGCATGTGAGGGTGGGGGAGATGGTTTTACCAGGGCGCATGGTAGCAGCCAAACTAGTGAGGAAGGTGCAGGAGCCCAGGAACAATTGGAGGACGAACTGATGGAAGACTCATCAGATGAGGGAGACCTTGATCACATTTCTGTTGTGCGAGGTTGGGGGGAGAGGGCAGAGGAAGGAAGCATGATTGTTACCTCGCCACCAACACAACAAGGACTTGATGCTCCTGGATGCGCAAGACACATGAGTGCCTTCTTGCTGCACTACCTGCAACATGAAATAATCCTGACTACTGGGTTACCACACTGTTAGATCCCCGGTACAAAAGTACATTTGCAGAAATTATTCCTGCCATAGAAAGAGATGCACGCATGCAGGAGTATCAGCAGAAACTGTTGCAGATTCTTGTGCTTTTCTCCAAAACGTTAGTGGTGCACGTAGTGAATCTCACAGTTCCAACTTGCCAACCGTGGAACCGTCGAGTGTTCTGCACTCAAAACGCTGGTAACATCAATTTTGCGGAATCATTTCACCACTTTTTTAAGCCCATCCTTTGCAAGGCCACAGGAGACAAGAAGTCTGACACATAGTCAACGCCTAGAGATGATGGTACAGGAGTATCTCCAAGTAAACATTGAAGCCATGACTGTGTCACTGGACCCTTGCTCTTTTTGGGCTTCCAATCTGGATAAATGGCCGGAGCTCGCCACTTACGCCTTGGAGATCTTGTCATGCCCCGCAGCCAGCGTTCTGTCTGAACGTGTGTTCAGCGCTGCTGGTGGTGTGCTGACAGATAAGCGCACGCGGCTCTCCACTGATAATGTAGACAGACTCACGTTCATAAAGATGAACAAATCATGGATCCGAAACGACTTTTCTACCCCTGTGTCATCCCGGGGAGAGTAAAAGCTTGATGATTTGTTAAAATCACCTCACCAACCACTTTAAGCTTTCAAATTACTAATCATGTTTATCTGTATCTTGGCTGGAAAATAATTTGGGCCTTGTAGCAGTGTGCAGTACTGATTCTATTAGGCCATCTATACTAAACTCCACCAGATTTAAAATTACTCACCATGTTTATCTGCATCTTGGCTGGAAAATAATTTAGGCCTTGTAGCAGTGTGCAGTACTGATTCTATTAGGCCATCTATACTAAACTCCACCAGATTTAAAATTACTAATCATGTTTATCTGTATCTTGGCTGGAAAATAATTTGGGCTTTGTAGCAGTTTGCAGTACTGATTCTATTAGGCCATCTATACTAAGCTCCACCAGCTTTCAAATTAATAATAATTTTTAGCTGCATCTAGCCCGGAAAATAATTTTGGGGCTCCTAGATGCGCAAGACACATGAGTGCCTTCTTGCTGCACTACCTGCAACATGACCCTCAGATTGTCAGAATTCGAAATAATCCTGACTACTGGGTTGCCACACTCTTAGATCCCCCACACTCTTCGATCAACCTTTTCATTTTAATAAAGAACAAAAAAATGGTCATTTTTGAAATTATAAGCATTAGCAGGTTATTACAAACTGAAATCAAACAGTTTTCAACTCAAAACTTTATTCTAGGTGATGTTACATTTGCACATAGGACCCCTTGTTTGAAAGGAGCTTCTGAACTCTCTCGTCCATTGAATTTGTCAGGTTTTGGATGGTTTCTGCTTCAATTGTTTTGCATGAGGACAGAATACCCTCCAAGAGCTGTTGCTTAGATGTGAACTGCCTCCCGCCATCATAGACACTCCTTTTGATGATGCTCCAGAGGTTCTCAATGGGGTTGAGGTCAGGGGAGCATGGGGGTCACACCATAAGTTTGTCCCCTTTTATGCCCATATCAGCCAGAGATGCAGATGTGTTATGTGCAGCATGAGATGGTGCATTATCATGCATGAAAATGATCTTGCTGAGGAATACACGGTTCTTCTTCTTGAACAATGGCAGGAAGTGCTGTTTGAGAAACTCTTAAGCTAAATAAAGTCCGATTTATTGGACAATATTCACACTGGTGAACATCACCAAAATAGATCATAAATCTTAAGGAAAGGGAAAAAGGGGAAACAGAGTGTGAATAGATATAAAATATAACTTTTAATATAGGTTCCATTAAAATACTGGTGTTTTAATTGTAAAATCAAATTGTAATAAAATCAAATTTTTACATACATCCAAATGGATGCATATGGGGTCGATATTAATTTATAAGTTCTGACCCTATAAGTCCTGTATTATATATCACAGCCAAATAAATTATACAGATCCACCACCTATGTCCCTCAAAGTTGGAGGTGGGGAGTTATATTATACTGTCCCTTTTACATGTATGTTTCCCTATTCCTCTGCATGAGTGACTAAGAGAAATCATAGTGGGTCACCGCTACATTTTAATTCAAAATCATTAATTGTACAGTGTTCTTGTTAAATGGTAATAAATGTGACAGATATAACTATTAGGTTTATTCTGTCACATGTTAATATAAGTCACCCTTATATTGTAGGTGATCCCACAAATGAGTAAAGCGTGATCCCCACGAGATTCAGCCCACAGTATGTTAGGGGGGTGTTGTTAAGTCCCCGTAATCAATGGTATACTACACCCCCAAAATTGAGCCCCGTAGCAATATGAGGAGCGAATAGTGCACCATCAATGCAGCTATGTACGAGGCTGCACTGTTACTCCTCAATCTCCCTTACGGTGCTAGGAGTGAGCAATGTTGAGTCAACAGCAGCTAAAATTATAGCTGCACGCTCACTCCCAAAACCGGCTAGCAGTCTCACACGCTGGCCGCGTGCACGTGGTATGCACGCGGTCAGTATGGTGTTCAGTGAGACGCTATACTCAATTGCTGGACGGGGACATAGTGGGTGGGTGGGAAAGGGAATACAAAGGATTGAAGGCTGGCATATGAATTAGCAGGACATGAACGTCCCGACGCGCGTTTCGCCGGGGGTACCGGCTTTTTCTAAGGGCGGGATCGGCCGCCTTCTCAAGTTATTTATTCATCCTGCCATGACTGACAGGTATGGCAGCCAATTAAATCTAAGATACAGATTTGGTTGAAATCAATTGGTACAGAGTGTAATGAACAAAATTATAAACCAAATGAATATTTAACATTAAGTTATAAACATCAAAGCCTAAAATAATTATTAATCAATTTGTATAAATAATTTATTTGATTGTCTGTGTGGGGAAGAGGCAAATAATCATAAGATAGATTATGTATGGGGAAGGGATATAGAGACAGAAGTATATAGTGATATTGAATATGAATCAAAGAAGGAATTATAACAGAATGAAATATGTTATGGGTTCTACAGGGATTCAAATATTCGGCAGAAAGTAATGTCCATAGGACATGTAGTACATATTATACATATGTGGCTTGATTATGTTCTCAAATTCGACCACCAAAATAGTCACATCTCAAAAATGTGACAGATAGTCTCAGGATATATTATAAAATATGTCCTAAAGGGGGTATGTGATATGTATAAATGTATGTTTTAGTGGTCAGATAAAATCAAAACCGAACCCACAAAGTGCTCTGATCTCATAAAAGAGATCAGAGAAAGCAACCAAAATTAAAGTTCTCATTAAGTCCGTGGGGTCGGACCGTATTCAATCTGAAAATCCATTCACTTTCCTTCTTTAGAAGGATTGAATCCAAATTGCCCCCTCTAATGTCCATTTTCTGTTGAAGAATGGCCCACCCTTTCAATTCTTTCCACCTCAAGGCATGTACCTCCTTAAAATGTTTAGCAATAGGGGTGGGTGCAAAGACTTTCCGTTGTTCTTGAGTTTTTTGTTCCTCCTTATCATAATTAACAATACTTCCAATATGTTCTCTCACCCGAGTTTTCAAATCTCTTGTGGTTTTCCCCACATATTGTAGTCCGCATGTGCATTCTAGACAATAGACCACTCCAACAGAGGAACAGTTGAGGTGTTGTCGCAAGGTAAAAGTTTTTCCAAAAGCATCTTTAAAGGACCTCTTGGGAACTAGAATTTGACAAGCCTTGCATATCTTACAAGGAAAAAAGCCCGGATCTCGAACTGTCATGGGTTTGTTATTCCGTTTAAAATGACTGCTCACCAATAGATTTGAAATAGACGTAGTTTTGCGGTAGCCCGCAGATGCCCGCGATGTAAGGCAATAGTGAAGATCTCTATCCGATTTCAAGATACCCCAATGTTTATTGAGGATATTCATCATCACAGACCAGTCCTCATGATATTCAGTGATGAATCTCACATTATCATTACCCAATTTTGTCCGTTTTTTCGGGGTCAAGAGATCTTTCCTTTCAGTTCTCAGAGCAATATTGTAGGCTCTTTTAATATTGCTTCTAGAATACTTCCTTTCCAAAAGTCTTTCTTTGAGGTCCTTCGCTCTTGCTTTAAATCTCTCAAATGTAGAACAATTGCGACGTAAACGCAAAAATTCCCCCTTAGGAATGGCTCTAATAGTTGTTATAGAATGGGCACTTCTGGCGTCCAAAATGCTATTGGTAGCAGTATCTTTTCTATAGAGATCAGTTTGAATCATATCATCTGCGTCTCTCTTAATCATAATATCCAAAAACGGGATATTGTCTTGATGGTATGAAAGTGTAAGTTTCAGATTGTGCTGATTGTCATTGAGGACATTAATAAAATTTTGTAAAGTTTCTCCTGTGCCTTTCCAGATGATCAGTACGTCATCTATATAACGTTTCCATATGACAATCCGATCCACATGAATAGACATGTCCTCCGCAAAAACAACTTCCTCTTCCCACCATCCTAGGTAGAGGTTAGCAAAAGTTGGTGCCACTGCCGCCCCCATCGCAGCACCCCGCGTTTGGAGGTAAAATCGACCATCAAACACAAAATAGTTCCTCTTCAAGATGAACTTCAGAAGGCCGAGAAGAAATTGTTTTCTTGTTGGATTGTAATTTTGGTCCTTAGAAAGGAAAAAGTCTACAGCCTTACATCCCATGTCTTGGTCTATACTGGTGTATAGGCTTTCGACATCACATGTTGCTAAGAGTTCATGCTCATCCAGTTTATTACCTTGTAATTCTTGAAGAACCTGCATAGTGTCCCTGGTATAGGAGGGAAGATTGTATACATATCCCCTTAATTCCTGATCAATCCACTGATTGGCCTTTTCAGTTAAATTTCCTATACCAGAGACAATGGGTCTCCCTGGTGGATTATTAATGTCTTTATGAACTTTGGGTAGCATATAAAATGTAGCTATCCTGGGATTCTTCACCTCAAGAAAGTCTTTTTCATTTTTGGTGATTGCCCCATTTTCCCAACCCTGGAATATGATATCTTTATACTCATTCAGGAATTGTTCCGTGGGATCACTCCAAAGGGACTTGTAACAGTCCTTGTTATTGAGCTGCCTCTTAGCTTCTTGGATGTATTTATCTTGTGGCCACACGACAATATTGCCACCTTTGTCGCTGGGCTTAAAAACGACATCATCCAGTCGTTTCAGTTCATTTATTGCCCGTCTATCTTCAAAATCCAAATGTGGTCCTGAGATTTTATCAGGTAAAGCTAGTATATCCGTTGTGACCATATCTATGAAGACTTTAACTGCTGGGCAGGTTTGTAATGGCGGCATATTAGTCGACTTAGGCTTCAAAGATTTTTTATGCCAAGTTGACTCTATTCCTTTCTCAGATCCTATCTTCTCCATTCCATTGTCTGTATCAAGTTCTTCAAGTATTTTCAAAATATGCAGGTCCTGACTAGAGAAATTAGGGATTGTATCTACTCCTAAAGACGAAATTTCGTTTGAAGATTTCTTTGAAAACATTTTTTTGAAAATCAATTTCCTCCCAAAGAGGTGTAAATCTTTAACAATATTGAATTTATTGAGATGGGTTGGGAGACAGAAATTTAAACCCTTCTTTAAGACATTTACTTGAGATCCAGTAATCACGTGTTTGGATAAGTTAATAATTCTGAAGGATTTAGATTTGATATCAGGTGACTCTGTCAATTTCTTTTGTTCTTGCTCTTGATAGAGCCCCTGAACCCCCATCTGCCTCTGTCCCTTAAAAAAGGCCCGGTGGGGTTATGGTTATTATCCCTATCTCTCCTTCTGGTGCTATGGGAAGGTTGTTCAGAGTCAGATTCTGACAGATTACTGCTTTCTGCATCAGTCCCAGAGAATTCACGTTTTTGATGGTCTTGTCTAGTCAGGGTTCGTTTCCTAACTCGTTGGGATAATTTTTTTCCCCAATTATAAATCTCACCTTTGGAATAATCCATTTTGTCCCCTAAATATTTCTTTCTCTTACGCATCTTAATTTTAGCTTCAACCTTGTCAATATATTGCAACGTCTGCTTAAATCCTTCTTCAAAGTCAGGTTTGCTCTCCAGTTTATCCATATTGGGGGAAATTTCTTCCAGTTCTTTTTCCAACTTCTCTAAAATATATATCTCGTCCTCAACAAGAAGTTTCATTAATTCACGAGAGCATTCAGTGAGAGTTGCTTAACATCTATCATTCAAATTTGGTTTGGTAAGGTCATAAGAGGGAAATATGGATACTCGCAGTCCTCTAGAAATTAATCCTTGTTCTAAATACTGTTCTAAACTCATCTTAGTCCATGTTGCCTGCATATGCTTAATTTGGATATCCCTAAATCTCTTTAAGAGATCATCTACTTCTAGGCTCTCTATGAATACTTCTCTTTCATTTGGAGATTTGTCATTAAAAATAGTTCTCATGTCATCTTTTTGACGTGCTAGTCTAGACTGCAATTGGCTAGATATTTTTGATGTAGCCATGTCGGAAGATTATTGCACAAGTACCTACACAGACTATTATTAAGGTTAATTACACCCAAAATGGGGTCCAAAAAAAACGGACATAGAAGTGTCCTAGCAGGACATAAAGTCAGTTAAGCTAAATAAAGTCCGATTTATTGGACAATATTCACACTGGTGAACATCACCAAAATAGATCATAAATCATAAGGAAAGGGAAAAAGGGGAAACAGAGTGTGAATAGATATAAAATATAACTTTTAATATAGGTTCCATTAAAATACTGGTGTTTTAATTGTAAAATCAAATTGTAATAAAATCAAATTTTTACATACATCCAAATGGATGCATATGGGGTCGATATTAATTTATAAGTTCTGACCCTATAAGTCCTGTATTATATATCACAGCCAAATAAATTATACAGATCCACCACCTATGTCCCTCAAAGTTGGAGGTGGGGAGTTATATTATACTGTCCCTTTTACATGTATGTTTCCCTATTCCTCTGCATGAGTGACTAAGAGAAATCATAGTGGGTCACCGCTACATTTTAATTCAAAATCATTAATTGTACAGTGTTCTTGTTAAATGGTAATAAATGTGACAGATATAACTATTAGGTTTATTCTGTCACATGTTAATATAAGTCACCCTTATATTGTAGGTGATCCCACAAATGAGTAAAGCGTGATCCCCACGAGATTCAGCCCACAGTATGTTAGGGGGGTGTTGTTAAGTCCCCGTAATCAATGGTATACTACACCCCCAAAATTGAGCCCCGTAGCAATATGAGGAGCGAATAGTGCACCATCAATGCAGCTATGTACGAGGCTGCACTGTTACTCCTCAATCTCCCTTACGGTGCTAGGAGTGAGCAATGTTGAGTCAACAGCAGCTAAAATTATAGCTGCACGCTCACTCCCAAAACCGGCTAGCAGTCTCACACGCTGGCCGCGTGCACGTGGTATGCACGCGGTCAGTATGGTGTTCAGTGAGACGCTATACTCAATTGCTGGATGGGGACATAGTGGGTGGGTGGGAAAGGGAATACAAAGGATTGAAGGCTGGCATATGAATTAGCAGGACATGAACGTCCCGACACGCGTTTCGCCGGGGGTACCGGCTTTTTCTAAGGGCGGGATCGGCCGCCTTCTCAAGTTATTTATTCATCCTGCCATGACTGACAGGTATGGCAGCCAATTAAATCTAAGATACAGATTTGGTTGAAATCAATTGGTACAGAGTGTAATGAACAAAATTATAAACCAAATGAATATTTCACATTAAGTTATAAACATCAAAGCCTAAAATAATTATTAATCAATTTGTATAAATAATTTATTTGATTGTCTGTGTGGGGAAGAGGCAAATAATCATAAGATAGATTATGTATGGGGAAGGGATATAGAGACAGAAGTATATAGTGATATTGAATATGAATCAAAGAAGGAATTATAACAGAATGAAATATGTTATGGGTTCTACAGGGATTCAAATATTCGGCAGAAAGTAATGTCCATAGGACATGTAGTACATATTATACATATGTGGCTTGATTATGTTCTCAAATTCGACCACCAAAATAGTCACATCTCAAAAATGTGACAGATAGTCTCAGGATATATTATAAAATATGTCCTAAAGGGGGTATGTGATATGTATAAATGTATGTTTTAGTGGTCAGATAAAATCAAAACCGAACCCACAAAGTGCTCTGATCTCATAAAAGAGATCAGAGAAAGCAACCAAAATTAAAGTTCTCATTAAGTCCGTGGGGTCGGACCGTATTCAATCTGAAAATCCATTCACTTTCCTTCTTTAGAAGGATTGAATCCAAATTGCCCCCTCTAATGTCCATTTTCTGTTGAAGAATGGCCCACCCTTTCAATTCTTTCCACCTCAAGGCATGTACCTCCTTAAAATGTTTAGCAATAGGCGTGGGTGCAACGACTTTCCGTTGTTCTTGAGTTTTTTGTTCCTCCTTATCATAATTAACAATACTTCCAATATGTTCTCTCACCCGAGTTTTCAAATCTCTTGTGGTTTTCCCCACATATTGTAGTCCGCATGTGCATTCTAGACAATAGACCACTCCAACAGAGGAACAGTTGAGGTGTTGTCGCAAGGTAAAAGTTTTTCCAAAAGCATCTTTAAAGGACCTCTTGGGAACTAGAATTTGACAAGCCTTGCATATCTTACAAGGAAAAAAGCCCGGATCTCGAACTGTCATGGGTTTGTTATTCCGTTTAAAATGACTGCTCACCAATAGATTTGAAATAGACGTAGTTTTGCGGTAGCCCGCAGATGCCCGCGATGTAAGGCAATAGTGAAGATCTCTATCCGATTTCAAGATACCCCAATGTTTATTGAGGATATTCATCATCACAGACCAGTCCTCATGATATTCAGTGATGAACCTCACATTATCATTACCCAATTCTGTCCGTTTTTCGGGGTCAAGAGATCTTTCCTTTCAGTTCTCAGAGCAATATTGTAGGCTCTTTTAATATTGCTTCTAGAATACTTCCTTTCCAAAAGTCTTTCTTTGAGGTCCTTCGCTCTTGCTTTAAATCTCTCAAATGTAGAACAATTGCGACGTAAACGCAAAAATTCCCCCTTAGGAATGGCTCTAATAGTTGTTATAGAATGGGCACTTCTGGCGTCCAAAATGCTATTGGTAGCAGTATCTTTTCTATAGAGATCAGTTTGAATCATATCATCTGCGTCTCTCTTAATCATAATATCCAAAAACGGGATATTGTCTTGATGGTATGAAAGTGTAAGTTTCAGATTGTGCTGATTGTCATTGAGGACATTAATAAAATTTTGTAAAGTTTCTCCTGTGCCTTTCCAGATGATCAGTACGTCATCTATATAACGTTTCCATATGACAATCCGATCCACATGAATAGACATGTCCTCCGCAAGTTTGAGAAACTCCACATACATTATGGAGTTCATCTTTACCCCTTCAGGGATCCTAAAGGAGCCACCAATCTCTCTCCCCATGATTCCAGCCCAAAACATTACTCCATCTCCTCCTTGTTGGCGCCGTAGCCGTGTTTGCGTGGGGTGTCCATCAACCAGCCATCCTCCACTCCATCCATCTGGACCATCGAGCGTTGCACGGCACTCATCGGTGAACAAAACAGTTTTGAAGTCAGTCTTTATGTATTGTTTGGCCCACTTGAGACGTTTCTGCTTGTGTACAGTGGATAGAGGAGGTCGACAGGATGGCTTATGCACAGCTGCAAACCTCTGAAGCACCCTGCATCTTGTTGTTCGGGGGACGTTGGAGGCACCAGCAGCTTCAAAAACTTGTCTGCTGCTATGAAAAGGCTTTTTTGCCGCTGCTCTTTTAACCTGACGTAATTGCCTGTAGGAAAGAGTCCTCAATTTTCCCTTATCAGCACGCACACGTGTGTACTGTGAATCAGCTATATACTTCTTGATGTTGATTGTAGTCGTGCCTTGACCTAAACACTCCACAATTTGTTGCTTCTCAGCAGCAGACACATCCTTTTTCTTTCCCATTTTGGCAGAAAATGTAGGCTGCTTAATAATGTGGGACAGCCTTCTTAAGTAGTCTTGCCTTTCATTGGACACACCTGCCAAACTAATTAGCACAGGTGTCTGCAATTGCTTACAGTGATATAAAGACCCCTGACACACATCACCATCAATGAGTTTAACTGACAAACAAAAAAATTCTTACCTTATCACTCCTAAACACTTTTTGCATAATAATTTGGAACACAGTGTACATGTGCTTTTCCACAAAACACCAGTGGTTCACGTAGTGAATCTTACAGTTCTAACTTGCCAACCGTGGTCTGTATGGAGTTGTTCAATAAAGGGCCCAAAATTAAGATAACATAGACGGGAGAGGTCTCTATGAATACGAATTCCTAAGTATTTGATACCCTGTGAGGGCCAGGCAAAGGGAAAGTTGGACTGGATGGAATCCTGTATGGATTTGGGGAGGGAGACATCGAGGGCCTCAGACTTCGCTGCATTGATTTTAAAATTTGACCATGTAACAAAGTGATCTATTTCAGCCATAACAGCAGGGATGGATATATGTGATTGAGTGATATATACTAGGACATCATCAGCAAATTCAGAGCACTTGTACTCGGGGCCTCCCACCTCAATCCACCTAATATTGGGGTTATGGCGAATTGATGAGAGCAGGTGCTCCATCACTAGGATGTATAAGAAAGGGGACAGAGGACATCCCTGCCTTGTCCCATTGGTGATTATGAAAGGTGATGAAAATGTTCCATTTATCTTCAGCCTAGGTGACGTATTGCGATACAGGGCCGTGATTTTGGCTATAAAAGTGTCCCCTAGACCCGTACCCCAAGCTTTTTAAGAGAATAATATATGGCGTGCCAGGAGACTCTATGGAATGCTTTCTCAGCATCCAACGAGAGTATCTAATTACAAATTTTTAACTGCATCTAGCCCAGGAAATACTTTGTGCCTTGTAGCAGTGTCTGCTAGTCAGTGGATTATCCCAGCTGTTAAGCAAGCTATACCACCTGTAGTTTGGACACTTAATTTTTTCAAAGGAAGTGCTTCGGGCCCCCGGGACACTCAGTGAAGGGCATCAGGAGGCACCCCAAGGCACAGGGGCTGGGACTGGCGGTAGGACGCCTTGCAGTGGACCGCCAAGCTCGATCCTTATAAAAGCTTTTTAACTGCAGCAGCTTTAGTGGACGCTACTGGAGCTGGAATTCCCGCAGCTGCTGGCGTCAGACTTGCCCTACAATAGATCCTTGTAAAAGGATTTAAAGTGTACTCATTCAAATTAGAGAGACAATTTAAATTAAAAAGCTTAGACCTGCCTCCACCAGCGGACAGGCACCAGTATTGGGAGAGGGGGGCTGGCCGTCAGGGTCCACCGCACTTTTTTGGTTTTAGAAGGGCATGACATGCCTATATCTGTGTCTCCCCCTCCTTTTACTCCTCCACCTCTTTTATTTTCGCATGACTATATGTACTTGTCACTTTTCCATGTGTTAGTTGTGTCTTCTGAGTAGTTTGTCAGCTTTTGGACACCTTTGAAGGTGTTTTCTATGTGTTTCTATGTGTTTTTGTTTGCCTGCCATTGGTTTTAACGGTGTTCGACGAACAGTTCGACGAACAGTTCGGCAACATACGGGTGTTCGACGAACCGAACCGAACTCGAACACTACGGGGGTGGCTCAACACTATTGTTTAGTTCTCCATGTTCTGGTGTGTATTTGTTTCATTCTCCAACCTTAGCTGTTTAGTAGTTTAGTTCTCCAATCCCTGTTATATATTAGTTTAGTTCTCCATGTTCTGGTGTGTATTTATTTCTCTCTCCAACCCATCCATGCCCACCCCCAGGGGTTAACGTCTTGTGACGAGGGTTTGGATTCTTCTTGGACCCTACTTCATCTGGGCCGGGATCAACTGAAAAAAATTTGGGCATCGCTACACATGCTTTCCCCCTCTTGAGTCTGTGAAGCTTTGGATCAGACTTCGGCTGCCCCGGAATAGAATGTATGAACAGCTCTGCAGACTCACCCATCTGTGCGTCCCCATTGTCAGTTGGCCGGTTGGAGAGTTGTTACATGGGTGAAAACAAGGGTAATTGGGGTGCCACCTCTGAAGACTATACTGTGTGTGATGTTAAGGTGGAGGAAGAGGAGCAGAGTCCACTTGATGCAGCGCTTGTCATCTACTGAAGCACATGTTCTTCCTGCCCCTCATCTACAAGGCGTACCGCTGTGCAACTGCCAAAGAAAGGGAGTGAAGTCCAGTAAAAGAAGTTTTAAAAATGCTGCAAAATTGCTTACTGCAACAATACAAACCAACTTCTCATCTCTCATATCATACGTGTGTCACAAACCTAAACAGCTATTCAATACTTTCAAGTCCCTCCTCTGTCTACCAGCTCCCCCTCCCTCTCCTCTTATCTCAGCTGAAGACTTAGCCTCATTCTTCAAGCAGAAGATTGACAACATAGGGCAAAGCTATGGCTTAAAGTCCCACCAGCCACTTCTCTTGCATAATGACTCAACTCTCCTCCTCCAAAACCAGCTTCTCTGCTATCATGGAAGATCATCTTTACTCTTCAAATCACATCTCACTACCTGTGAGCTTTACCTAATACCATCCCACCTCATTCCAAAACGTACCACAGTCTTCATCCCAAGCCTAACCCTCCTCTCCTACTTGTCTCTAACAACTGGCCTCTCTCCCTCATGATTCAAACATACCTCGATCACACCCATCCTCCAAAAGCCCTCCCTTTACCCATCCTGTTTAGCTATCACCCCATCTCACTTCTCCCCTATTCCTCCAAACTACTGTCTATTGGAACTGTCCTCCCACCTCTCCTCCTGCTCCCTATTTGACCGCTTACAATCAGGCTTCCGACCTCACCATTCCACTGAAACTGCCCTGACTAAAGTTACCAACGACCTACTAGCTGCCCAATCCAAGCCAGACTACTCTGTCTTCCTCCTCCTTGACCTGTCATCTGCCTTCGACACAGTAGACCATACTCTCTTACTACAGACTCTCATCTCTCGGCATCACAGACTTGGCCCTGTCTTGGATCTTTTCATACCTAACCGACAGGACATTCAGTGTCTCCCACTCACACACCACCTCGTCATCTCACCCCCTATGTGTCGGTGTCCCCTAAGCTTCAGTTGTAGGACCCAGGTTTTTCTCCATCTACACCTTCAGCCTGGGACAGCTTATGGTCTCCTGGCTTTCAGTATCACCTCTATGCTGATGACACATAGATCTACCCCTCTGGACCTGATATCACCTCCTCACTAACCAGAATCCCACAATCTGTGTCCTGTATTTCATCTTTCTTCTCTGCTACATTTGTAAAAATTAACATGGATAAAACAGAATGCATCATTTTTCCACCATCTCATTAACTCCCCCCCAACTGACCTATCCATCAAAGTGAATGGCTGCCCACTCTCCCCAGTCCCGCAAGCTTGACTCTTATCTGTCCTTCAAACGTCAGATCCCAGCCCTCTCCACTTGCTGCTGACTCCAACTCCAAAGTATCTCGGTGATATGCACATTCCTCAACCATGAATCTAGAAAAACACCAGTGCACGCCCTCATCATCTCCTGCCTCGACTACTACAAGCTCCTGCTTTGTGGCCTCCCTTCTACCACTCACCACTCTCACACCCCTCCAATCTATCCTAAACTGTGCTGGCTGATTAATCCACCTGTCACCCTGCTATTTCCAGGCATCTCCCCTCTGTCAATCTCCCCATTGCTAAGAGATTCCAATTGAAAAGCCTAACTTTGGCATACCAAGCCATCGAAAACTGGTCTCCTCCATCCATAGATGTGTGACCTATTCTCCCTATACTAGTTACTGTACCTGCACGCAACCTCCCATCCTTACAAGATCTCTTTCTCTACTTCCCTCTTATCTCTTTTTGTCACAATCACATACAGATTTGTACCGTGCATCTCACCTACTGTGTAATGCTGTACCCCAACACATCAGACTGTCACCTACCGTGGAAACCTTGAAAAGGAAACTAAAGACCCACTTCTTGTGACAAGCGTACAATCTGCAGTAACCCTCGCTCCAGCATACCGCTGCACGACTAGCTGTACCCTGACCTACTGTATCCTCACCCATCCCTTGGAGATTGTTTGTGTGCCCTCACGGGCAGGGTCCTCTCTCCACTTGTACTAGTCGGTGACCCCTTTTCACATGTAAAGCGCCACGAAATAAATGTTACTGTAATAGTATTAATACCCCTAATTTGATGTGTTTTGGCAGCTTTTGGGCCAGTTTTAAGGTGTTGTGTATGCATTTTTTTGTTCCCCCATTGAATCCTATGGCGTTTGGTAATGTTCGGCGAATAGTCAACGAATAAATCGGCGAATATTGCAAATTCGGCGATCGTAATCCGAATCGAATATTGAAACATTCGCTCCTCTCTAGTCATTAGCAGAATGGAGGGCACGGGTAGGGTGGTAGATTGAGACGAGGGAGGAGATGTAGAGTGGTGCTGAATCGTGGAGAGCTTTGTGAGTAAGAGTGATAAGTTTATATTGAACTCTGTATTGGATGGGCAACCAGTGCAATGACTGGCACAGGGAAGAGGCATCGGTGTATCGGTTGGCGAGGAATATGATCCTGGCTGCTACGCTCAGGATGGATTGGAGAGGGGAAGGTTTAGAAAGAGGGAGATTGATTAATAAAGAGTTGCAATAGTCCAGACGAGAATAAATAAGAGCTACAGTAAGAGTTTTTGCCGAGTCAACGGTAAGAAAAGTTCTGATTCTAGAGATGTTTTTGAGGTGTAGATGACACGAGCGAGTGAGTGATTTGATGTGAGGAGTGAAGGAAGGATCTGAATCAAGTATGACCCCCAAGACAGCGGGCATGTTGCTGAGGAATAATGGGGGAGCCACAAACGGAGATGGCAATATCGGGCATAGGTAGGAGGGAGGAAATACGAGTAGTTCAGTTTTTGACAGATTAAATTTTAGATAGAGAGAGAAGATAGTGTTAGAGACAGCAGAAAGACAATCACTGGAATTTTGTAATAATGCAGGGGAGATGTCCGGAGAAGAGGTGTATAATTGGGTGTCATCAGCATAGAGATGGTACTGAAAACCGAATCTGCTGATTGTTTGTCCAATAGAAGCGCTGTATAAAGAGAAAAGAAGGGGGCCTAGGACTGATCCTTGAGGAACCCCGACAATAAGGGGAAGGGGAGAGGAAGAGGAGCTGGCAAAAGACACAGTGAAGGAACGGTCAGAGAGATAGAAGGAGAACAAAGAGAGAACAGTGTCCTTGAGGCCAATAGAGCGGAGCATAGTTAGCAGGAGCTAGTGATCCACAATGTTGAATGCTGCAGAGAGATCCTAAAGAATCAGAAGGGAGTAGTAACCATTAGAAGTAGCTGTTAGTAGATCATTAGAGACTTTAGTGAGTACAGTTTCAGTAGAATATAAAGAGCTGAAACTAGATCTAGATTATAAATGAAAGTGAAGTCCAACAACACCCTATTATTGTTTTATTTTCTAGTACTGTACAATATTTTTAATTATATATGATATCTTCCATTTCTTTTTCCTATCATTGAAGAAACAGTATTCCAAATAAGAACCATTTATGGTGATGGATATAGTAGAATAAAAGCGAGAATCACAAAATTGACAAATGAATACATCTTCGAACATTACAATATATAGACCAATAGCAAAAAGGCAACTTCACTGGTAAAAAAACAGACTAGGATTAATGGTAGACAAGAACTGAACAATGATATTGATTTATTTTCTAGTTTATGGCTTTTGTTTCAGTCAGATAAGTATAAGACTTGCTATTGCCCAAGTGGTTAGTTTTGTCCTTTAATGTCTCCATGAAAAATGGTGACTTCCTTCCAATAAATAGATATAGATATGTACATATAGAAGTATTAACTAGTGATGAGTGAGCATGTTCTGTTAACCCTTTCGGCAAGCATGCTAAGGTGCTCGTCGAGTATCTTCAGCGTGCTCGGGTGTTACGTGCATAGGGATGTCCTGCATCCCTTTGTTTTATAAGCAATCAGGTTAAAAAAAGTGAAAATCCCATGGTGGGACAAAGTGTAAAAGTAAAAAAAAAAGAAAAAAATGCATAAAAATATTTTTTAAAAATTCACAAAATAATAAAAAAAATATAAATATATTGTACCCATAAATAAATATTTTTATGAAAAATAAACAAAAATAAAAAAGTACACATATTTGGTATCACCACGTCCGGAACGACCTGACCTAGAAAACTGTATAATTACTTAACCCCTTCAGTAAACACCATAAAAAAAAGAGGCAAAAAATTATGCTTTATCATGAAACCGACAAACAAAAAGTGGAATAAAACGCGATCAAAAAGATGAATGTAAAAAAAAATGGTATCTATGAAAACGTCATCTTGTCCTGCTAAAATTAAGCCACAAGACAGCTTCATCAGTGGAAAAATAAAACTGTTCTAGCTCCCAGAATAAGGAGATGCAAAAATAATTATTTTTTCTATAAAATAGATTTTATTGTGTAAAAGCGCCAAAACATAAAAAACAATATAAATATGGTATCACTGCAATCATACTGACCCGAAGAATAAAGCTGCCTTATCAATTTTATCACATGCGGAACAACATAAAAAAAATTCCTGAATTGCTGGTTTTTGTTAATTCTGCCTCCCAAAAATCAGAATACAAAGCGATCAAAAAATGTTACATGCCCGAAAATGGTAGCAATAAAAACATCAACTTGTCCAGCAAAAAACAAGCCATTGCATAATTCTATTGGCAGAAATATGGAAAAGTTATAGCTTTCAAAATATGGTGATGCAAAAGCTAGTTTTTGCAATGAAAAGCGTCTTTCAGTGTGTGACAGCAGCCAAACACAAAAACCAGATATAAGTCTGGTATTGCAGTAATCGCACTGACCTGAAGAATAAAGTTGCCTAATCGCTTATACCACACGAGGAACAGCATAAAAAATAAATGAAACCAATTCTTCACCCGCTGTTGATTTGTTCATTCAGCCTCCCAAAGTTTGCTAGAAAAGGCTCGGCTCCCATTTATCCTGCGCTCTGCGCTGAGCACTTACACCGGGGTTTCCATGTAAATCTCTGAAATACGTGATTCAGACAGAACCTCTGGTGGAAGATTTACTATAATGAGGCAGATGGAGGCACTGTGGACGCATCTGACCTGTGATGCGGCAGTGTCGTTTTTTTTAGGCATGCATAAAAGTGCTGTCAGCCATAGTTTTGTGCACTTCTGAAAAGGACAATGCTGAACAGAGCCCAGACGGAGTCCAGAGTAACTCTGCTGCCTCATTATAGTGAATGGGTCCCTCGGGGGTTTCATCTGAATCACGTCAGGATAAATGTGATCCAAAACATTATGTAAAATGTCCCCAACAAACACTTCAGCTCAATCCACAAAAATAAGCAAGTCCCCACTCAGGTCCATCATCTGTTATCGGAAATATAGGTGCTTCCATGTTAGTGGTAGCATAAAGGCTCTGGAAAAGCGCCATGGCTCCTCATCCCCCAAAAAGAAATTCAGCAAATTCTGCACTCCCAAATCCAAATGCCCCCCTCCCTTCTGAGATGCAGTGTGTGCGTAAACAGCAGTTAGCTTCCACATGTTTGGCATTTCTGTAGCAATGAGAAGCCGCCTAATGTGCATGTCTCCAGAAGCATGAGCTGGGCATAACGTACTGGTCACTACAATGTACTGGTCACTACAACGGCAGTTTGCAATATTCACTCATCATCATCCGCTGCTGCTTGTTTCTGGAAAAGACCCATGAAGTCAAAATCGTCACTACACCTGTAGATAAATTCCAAAAGGGGTATAATTTCCATAATGGGGTCACTTGAGTGGGGATTCTGCTATTCTAGCACTTAGGGACTCTGTATATGGAGTCCGCATACTATCCTAGAAAAATATGTGCTCCAGGAGGCAAATAGCGCTTCGTCCCTCCCGAGTCTCGCCGTGTGGCTAAGCAGTACTGTACTGCCACGTATGAGGCATTGCCATGTTCAGCAGAAATTGTGAGACATATTTTGTGCCATTTTCACCCATTTCCCAGTGTGAAAATGTAAAATCTAGGGCTAAAACAAAATGTGGTAAAAATGTAATTATTTTTTCTTCACTGCCCAATGGTATAAAATTCTGTGACCTACTTGTGGTGTCAATATGATCAGTGCACCCCTAGGTAGATTCATTGAGAGATGTAGTTTGTAAAATGAGGTCTCGTATGGGGTGTTATGCTGTTCTGGCACCTCAGGGGCTCTGCCAGTGTAACATGGCACCCTGAAATCAGTGCAGCAAAATCTGAACTCTAATATGGTGCTTCTTCCCTTCTGAACTTTGTATTGTGCCTAAAAAGTAGTTTTCGACCACATATGGCGTATGTGTCTACACAGGAAAAATTGCACAATAAATTTTGGGGTCCATTTTCTCCTGCTATCCTTGTGAAAATGAAAAAATGTGGGGCTATAACATTTTTGTGGGAAAAATATATATTTTTTAATTTTACAGATCCACGTTGTAAAATTCTGTGAAGCACCTGTGGGATCAAGGTGCTCACCACAAATCTAAATACATTTTTTGAGGGATCTAGCTTCCAAAATGGTGTCACTTGTAGGTGCTTTCCACTGTTTAGGCTCTTCAAACGTGACATGGCGTCCGCTCATTATTCCAGCAGATTTTGTATTCAAAAAGTCAAATGGCGCTCCTTCCCTTCCAAGCCCTGCTGTTTGCCCTAACAATAATTTTCTTTCACATATTGGGGATCGGTGTACTTAGGAGAAATTTCACAACAAATTTAATGGTGCAATTTCTACTGTTACCCTTATAAAAATGGAAAATTTGGGGCTGAAAAACATTTTTGTTGTAAAAATGTGAAATTTTTATTTTCACGGCTCAATGTTATAAACTTCTGTGAAGCACCTGGGGGTTCAAGGTGCTCACCACGCACCTGGATAAGTTCCCTGAGGCATCTAGTTTCCAAAATGGTGTCACTTGTAGGGGTTTCCACTGTTTAGGCACATCAGGGGCTCTCCAAATGCGACATGGCATCCGCTAATTATTCCAGCAAATTTTGAATTCAAAAAGTCAAATGGTGCTCCTTCCCTTCCGAGCCCTGCCATGAGCCAAAATAGTGGTTTTCCTCCACATATAGGGTATCAACATGCTCAGGAGAAATTGCACAACAAATTTTGGGGTCCATTTTTTCCTGTTACCCTTGCAAAAATAAAAAAAATGTGTCTAAAGTAAAATTTTTGTGAAAAGTTAAATGTTAATTTTTTCCTTCCACATTCCAGAAATTCCTGTGAAGCGTCTGAAGGATTAATAAACTTCTTGAATGTCGTTTTGAGCACCTTGAGGGGTGCAGTTTTTAGAATGGTTTCATTTTTGAGTATTTTCTGTCATATCAAGTCAAGTTAGTCACTTCAAATGTGATGTGGTTCATAAAAAAATGGTTTTGTCAATTTTGATGGAAAAATGAGAAATCACTGGTCAACTTTTAACCCTTATAACTTCCTTACAAAAAAAATTTATGTTTCCAAACTTGTGCTGATGTAAAGTAAACATGTGTGAAATGTTATGTATAAACTATTCTGTGTGACATAACTCTCTGATTTAAGGGCATAAAAATTGAAAGTTTGAAAATTGCTAAATTTTTGAAATTGTTGCCAAATTTCCATTTTTTTTCACAAATAAAGAAATTTTACCACTGTCATTAAATACAATATGTGATGTAAAAACTTTCTCAGAATCAGTTGGATCCGTTGAAGCATTCCAGAGTTATTAATTCATAAAGTGACAGTGGTCAGAATTGTAAAATTTGGCCCAGTCATGAAGGTGACTACAGGGTTAAAAGATGATATACATACAGACTGAAAAATAAATTGATAGACAGTTTGATAGATATATTTCACTTTTTGCAATGAATAACCTTATGTTTTATGCTATTGATTAGTTTTGTATATGCATCAAAGTTTACTGTAGGTCAGAAAAATTAGTAATTGAGCACCTCCAACTAAGCATAAGGTTGTTTTGAAGTTTTACTATTTTTCTCTGAAAATGCATTTTTTATCATTCCCCAAGCAAGCATAAAAAAATCATAAACTACCAAACATTTATTACACAACTAATTTTACTCATCTGAAATGAGCTATGGCGCCATGAAAGTAAATAGTCAAGGAGAAAAAGTGACATGGATATGGTCTTTGAAAATATATCAGGAAACTGCCTAAATAATAATTCCCTGATACATTATTACCATAATTGTTTTCCATAGCTGCTAAAATAATCTAAAAAAAGGTAGCACTGAATATAACCAGTACACAACCTGTGATTGCCCTCCTAAGCATCCATCAGCAGACAAGTCAGCAACTTATACACAGACTATAAACAGCTGACCATAGTCTGCTGACAGATATCCAAGGCATTTTGGTAAATTTAGAATTTACTTGTGTCCTTTAAATTTATATATCCTATAAACTGATAATAATGTACTTTGTTGATTTTTTAATCCAGTATTGGTGAAACCTTTTATGAGTGACTAAAAGCAACCTCAGGTAAGGAGAACATGTTAAAGCATCACTTACAAAAGGCAATGGAAGAATTATTCTAACATTCAATACTATCATAAAGTGGTTAATACTAATATAAAGTGGTTGGGTCTTTCTTTTATTATTTCTCTACTTCTTTCTTTTTTTCTGTCTTTTTTTTGTATTAGGGTAAGTTCATGTCGCATTTCTGCCACATATATATAAGCGAGTAAATAATAAATAAATACCAGTTGCTTTGTCGGCGCTTCCATCTGAAACCCTGAAAAATGGGATTCAGGCACAACCCCAGATACAGCCATTGACTTTAATGAAGCACTTTGTCCTCTGTTTTACTTTTGTTACGTTAATGTCCGCCTTTTTGTGGCAAGCACATAGCGTGGTCAACTATTTTCTTTCTTTCTTTCTTACTTAATTTCTTTCTTTCTGTCCTTCCTCTCTCATTAATTGATTAGATTGGATTTCTTACTTTCTATTACCGTTATAGACCTGTGATTGCCATGTTAGTCTTTTTCTTTTAATGTCTGAATATTTAACATCATAGAAGTACAAACAAACAGCATGATTCAGCTACTCAAGATTCACAAATTCTTATATTATTCATAGGCTAGGTTGTCATGAATACAACAAAATTAATTATCGTATTTCACACTCAGCGATAATTGTAAGTGAATATCCATCATTGTACAACTTTTTTTACATATTTATTTTCTTATTCTACTGTAAGTAGGCATAAAATCTGCACTGATTAATTCTCAATATATCTTCATATTGTTGACTTTCTATTTTTCTGACACAGTCCCCTGCATAGACAAAGAGTTAAAGAGGTTGCCGAGCAGCAAAAAATGCTTTTTATAGTTTGAGTCATAAAAATTAAATTTACCTGCTAAAGTTATTAATGCAGCAAATACCTCAGATTTTGATTTTTGTTTACCTCTTCTGATATTGGCAGTTCCAATTTCACATTTCTTCCAACTTATGCTGTGTTAGTGACATGAAGGATGCTGACTGTCTGGCTCATTTCAAAACTTAAAGCACCACTCCATCAATTTGTTTTTTTCAGCACTGGAGTGGTGCTTTAAATGCAAGCCTCCTGCCCCCAGTCATATACTGACACTCCAGCGTCTTCACTGTTTTTTGGCACCACTCTGGTCCCACCACACCATCTTGTGATGCCAGCTTCTAACTGGCTGGAAATCAGAAGCTGCATCACAAGCTCTCAATGCAAGTCTATGAGAGCCAGAACGAGTATCTGATGGACTTGTATTGAAAAGTGACCTCTGGGCAGCTCCAAGAAACACTGGAGCTGACGAGATCACTTTTTGCCGGAGACTGACGGGAGCGATGATGGAAAACGATGGAGCCAGCAGCAGGGGAGTATCAGACGGGGTCAGGGGAATTACATCTAAAGCACCACTTCAGTGGTGTAGTGGTGCTTTAAGCCAGACCATTTCTCTATCTCTGAATCAGCCATTGAAGAAGGGGGCATCATTTCACCACACAACCTATGTCAAATTGAATGCAGAAGTAGAAGTACTTATACCAGAAAAAGGGTATCAGAAGATAAAAGCGTTTTTCCAACTCATAAACAGTAATCAGATAGTTTAGCCATTGAGGAACAACTTTAAAGTTTATACTATTGTGTGATTCATTTCGATGTAAAGCAAAATAATATACAGATAGCGCTTAATCTCCTCTTAGTGGTTGCTGTAGCCAGACAAAATTGTATGATTCAACTAGTGCGTCTATGAAGGGAAATTACTGTAGTAGTCAACCACCACTATGAAGACAAATTAAGAAGTTATCCAGCACAAAATTTTTAGCCATATGACTTTATGAAAACAATTTGGAATTCAAGGATTTAACAATCCTCGTTACCAACAAATTGTTATTGAATGACATGAGAACACATATTATTCCCTCCTTTATGTTTCATTGTGACTGATCTATTATCTAGAAAGTAAAAGAACACTTTTAGAAAAATTTTAGACAAATTTTTAATCTTATAATAAGAACTTATTTCATTGTGATAGCATTTCTGCTTTTCTTAAAGGCAACATTTACACCATGAACTTATCTCCAGGTTGACTAGGTCCAAACGCCTGTTTAAGTTCGAGAATGATATACAGCAATAAATACTTATTCTAGCAAAAAATTTACATTAGTTTTCTCTGATTTATCTGTGCAGTCACTTTTCACAGGAGAAACCTCTCAGCAAGCTTGTTAAGCTAATGAATTGATGGTTTTGTATGAGAGTAAAAGTAAGTAAAGACTAACGAGGATAGTGTCATGACCTAAAATTACAGTCTGTGTATTTTTAACCTATGTAAATGTCTTCTTCTTTTGTATACATTAGTGTTGTCCACAAAATGCAAACTACATTCACATATGTATAAAATGTGGCTAATAGTGAAGGAGGAAGAAAAATAAAGAATATGCATCTTAATAAATCATGCATCCTTGTGTTATTTAAATGTGTTTCTTCAAGGTTGATTGAAACTTTAACCTCAGTCTCAATAAAGAAGAAAAGCTTCAAATTTGCCAGACCTTGAATTTCTACAAGAATATGTTGAATTATGCAGTGATCAGTCAATTATTCATCTCTCCCGGATCGAGATGGCTGCACTTTAAAAAGCATGCAAAATGGGGCTACAGAATGTGATGCTGTGTCAACACATTTCACTCAAGATTGCTTACAAGACAAATTTTTGTTTCAACATTGATTCTTTTTTCTGGAGTCTTTCTTCTAATATGGTACTTGTTGCAAATCAATTTTAGTTTACATGCATAAGCTTCTATTTTAAGTCTTGTTCTTTTTCTGATTTGAATCCCCACATTAAACAATTAAAAAGAATGAAAAGAAATGCTGAAGCAAATAAGTTAAGTTACAATAAGCAACTATAGTACAGAGGCAATCATTTAATTTTTTTAAAGGAAACAAAGCAAGAATTGAGAAGTGCATGATAATTTTTGCCATATTCATTTAGAATTTTTTATCACTTCTATTATTTTTGAATTTAAAGTGTCCTAACCCAGAATAAGACATGGAGCAATCACATGTTGGAATTTATGTGCTCACATAACTTTGATACTATAAGCAGTCAGACAGCTACAAGTCTAAGAAAAGGTCAAGCACTGAATCTATAGTTCTATCCATGCTGTGTTTGTAAGATGTGAACTTGCTTATACAGATTTCCATATAAGGAGATTTCTATTTATACTCAAAAGCTTAGATTGGACTCTAGTCTTTATGACTTCTGCCTTCTACCTTCTCTGACCCTCTTGTGTGTAGGCACAGTCAATGGTTACATTTTAGCAGTATATACAGTATTACATAAAGTTTACTGTTTGGACAAATCAGAGGTATAGCATAAAGTTCATATTCACCAGTACTAAATCTGTCACAGAGAATATATGTGTCCTTTATAATACTATTGGTTTTCGCTATTGCAGGGGAATCGTCAATACAAGTCAACTGTGGCTCCTTTCAGGGATCGCCTGGCTGGACAAATTAAATACAAATTGGCAGGTTGTGAATTACCTTCTTCTCTAGATGAAATTGTTACATTGGTCAACTTTATTGAGACGTTGTAAGAGTCCAATCAGGTACACCTGACACCTTAAACTTGCACCCACCTTCCAAAGCTCAAATATTTTTCTGTTACCTGCCTCCCATCATGAGCCTAAGCATTTGTAAAGAGTTATCCTTTATGATTGTTTACATCTAACGAAGCAAAATAATAATCTTTATTTTTATCAAAGTGTAGAGATGAGTGAATTTCCCTTAATTCATTTTGGGCTTAATTTGTCCGATTTGGATGAAAATTTTGATTTAGTCTAAATCAATTCAACACGAATCAAGAGTGTTCCAAAGCCTCCTAGTGTGCTGAAAACACATGTTGTATGAAACTGAGTTATTCTAGGATTGAATTAAATCCTTTTCAAGTTCTGTAGTAGAAAGACAATCTTATATTGTCAAAGTGACATCAACATCTATGGCTACGGGTAATCAGATGGTAACTGGTGGCAACAAATAGACTGTTTAATAACACACTGCACTGTTGGACTTTCTATGCGTTTTAAAATATAAATGTTTTAGATAATATTATTTTTTTTATTTTTAAAAATAAAAAATATCAACTTTTATTTTTTATTGAATAACAACTAAACCTACTGGAGGCAATAAACAACAGCAGCCTCCATCTGCTGAAAACAGACAATAGGTGCAAAATATTAATGCCTTACAAAAGTAGATAGCAGCAGTGACCGCAGCCACTCCTTGCCTAACGCAGCATCAGTGACACTCCTATCTTTCTACCTCTGTCTATGAAATACTTGAAATTAGTTCTAATCCTCACAATATGTACTGCGTCTCTCTGACTGAGCTCTTAGGACCTCTCTCGTAACGACATTCTCCACAAAATGGCAGCAGAACCTCCTGCTTGGGTATTTATAGTCTCTATGAGTCATCAGTGACCACTGACCTATAGCCCTTCATGATTTGCTGTGTTGTAGAGTTAACTGCAAGGAGATATGAGGAAGTCCGCCGGGCTGCGCCTGAGGACATGTAATCCTTATTAACTGTTTAATCCTATCTGTAAATGGCACCATGCATTTTAGGTGATCAATCCAAAGTAAAAAAGCAAATGTACCAAACCTTGTACCTGAGTGGTAAGTAGAATTTTGTGAGAGAATTTCTTGTGAAGCCATGAATATTTCAATGTTTAGGCTTAGTAGAAGAGATTCTTACTTTCTTAAGATCACCTTTCTGGTCTCCTTGCATTCTCTGGAACTTGATTCAAACTTCCTGCTTTTTGGGCTTGATTACACCACAATCCTTGGTCACCCAACTTTGAATTCTTGGGACTCCTTTGGAGGAGCTGTTCTTCATTATTCTCTCAATGAAGAAATCCAGTCCAAGACTATTTGTTTTATCATCAAATCTCTGACCCAACAAATGGATACTCTCAATAAAGGAAAAATGTCATTCTATGACTTGCCGAAACCAGATTTCTCCTTTTAAGGCTATGGCTTTTCTCACTTCTGTGACTTACATCTCTTTGGATTTTTATTATGGACTTGCCCTCTTTCCCTAGCGTTATTGTTTTCTGGGTAGTTGTAGGAGAGAATCAGCACCAATACCACTGAAGAACCGCTAACAGGCTCTCATGCAGGACAAAAATAAAGATGTACATCAAAAAAGTGCTTTGCCCATAAAGAGCACTCCAGTAAGCAATCAGAAGCCTCTTGAAGGAAGAAAATGAAGCGCTGTGATGAAGAAGAAAAGGAGAGTGATGGTTGTGGAGGATTCTCTACTGAGAGGAACAGAAGATGTTATCTGCCGACCAGACATCACCTCACAAGAAATGTGCTGTCTTCCAGGTGCACAAAACAAAGATGTGTCTGATAGGGTATCAAGACTCATCAGTGCTATAGACGACTACGTATGACTACTAATACATGTAGGAACAAATGACACAGCAGAAAAGGACCTGGAAACTACAGTACAGACCAAAAGTTTGGACATACCTTCTCATTTAAAGATTTTTCTGTATTTTCATGACTATGAAAATTGTACATTCACACTGAAGGCATCAAAACTATGAAATAACACATGTGGAATTATATACTTAACAAAAAAGTGTGAAACAACTGAAAATATGTCTTATATTCTAGGTTCTTCAAAGTAGCCACCTTTTGCTTTGATGACTGCTTTGCACACTCTTGGCATTCTCTTGAACTTCAAGAGGTAGTCACCGGAAATGGTTTTCACTTCACAGGTGTGCCCTGTCAGGTTTAATAAGTGGGATTTCTTGCCTTATAAATGGGGTTGGGACCATCAGTTGTGTTGTGCAGAAGTCTGGTGGATTCACAGTTGATAGTCCTACTGAATAGACTGTTAGAATTTGTATTATGGCAAGAAAAAAGCAGCTAAGTAAAGAAAAACGAGTGGCCATCATTACTTTAAGAAATGAAGGTCAGTCAGTCCGAAAAATTGGGAAAACTTTGAAAGTGTCCCCAAGTGCAGTTGCAAAAACAATCAAGCGCTACAAAGAAACTGGCTCACATGAGGACCGCCCCAGGAAAGGAAGACCAAGAGTCACCTCTGCTTATGAGGATAAGTTTATCCGAGTCACCAGCCTCAGAATTCGCAGGTTAACACCAGCTCAGATTAGAGACCAGGTCAATGCCACACAGAGTTCTAGCAGCAGACACATCTCTTCAACAACTGTTAAGAGGAGACTTTGTGCAGCAGGCCTTCATGGTAAAATAGCTGCTAGGAAACCACTGCTAAGGACAGGCAACAAGCAGAAGAGACTTGTTTGGGCTAAAGAACACAAGCAATGGACATGAGACCAGTGAAAATCTGTGCTTTGGTCTGATGAGTCCAAATTTGAGATCTTTGGTTCCAACCACCGTGTCTTTGTGCGACGCAGAAAAGGTGAACGGGTGGACTCTACATACCTGGTTCCCACCGTGAAGCATAGAGGAGGAGGTGTGATGGTGTGGGGGTGCTTTGATGGTGACACTGTTGGGGATTTATTCAAAATTGAAGGCATACTGAACCAGCATGGCTACCACAGCATCTTGCAGCGGCATGTTATTCCATCCGGTTTGCGTTGATTTGGACCATCATTTATTTTTCAACAGGACAATGACCCCAAACACACCTCCAGGCTGTGTATGGGCTATTTGACCAAGAAGGAGAGTGATGTGGTGCTACGCCAGATGACCTGGCCTCCACAGTCACCAGACCTGAACCCAATCGAGATGGTTTGGGGTGAGCTGGACCGCAGAGTGAAGGCAAAAGGGCCAACAAGTGCTAAGCATCTCTGGGAACTCCTTCAAGATTGTTGGAAGACCATTTCCAGTGACTACCTCTTGAAGCTCATCAAGAGAATGCCAAGAGTGTGCAAAGCAGTCATCAAAGCAAAAGGTGGTTTCTTTAAAGAACCTAGAATATAAGACATATTTTCAGTTGTTTCACACTTTTTTGTTAAGTTTATAATTCCACATGTCTTAATTCATAGTTTTGATTCCTTCAGTGTGAATGTACAATTTTCGTAGTCATGAAAATACAGAAAAATCTTTAAATGAGAAGGTGTGTCCAAATTTTTGTACTGTATATGCAGAGACTTTGAAGACCTAGGCCGGGAAGTGAAGGAACTAGGAGCACAGTTTATCTTCTCATCCATCCTCCCAGTGGATGGACATGGAAATAGGAGATTGAACAGAATTCTACAGGTGAACAACTGGCTACATCGATGGTGTCATCAGCAACGTTTTGGGTTTCTTGATCATGGAGTGAATTACCTGTATGATGGGCTGCATCTTACGAAAACAGGAAAACACACATTAGGTAGACACATTGCTACACTCATCAGAAGACCTTTATACTAGAGCAGTATGGCAGGAAAAAGTATGCAGCTAATGAATTCTTTTGAGAACCCTGCTATTAGTAGTGGAAATGAAGAACAAAAACAGTAATTTCTGAATGAAAATAGAGAGCAAAAAAAACCAACTACAAACTAAAATGTGTCTATACAAATGCACATAACATGGGAAACAAACGTATGGAATTGGAGCTGCTAACACCGGAAGAGAGATATGTCATAGGCATCACTGAAACTTGGTGGGATGATGCACATGATTGGAATACTAACCTTAAAGGCTACAACTTATTTATAAGAAACAGGCTTAACAAAAGGGGAGGAGGTGTTGCATTGAATGTTAGGAAAGCATATATCTCCTCAGAGATCCCATCTTCAGAGAATGGTAACTGTAGAAACTGTTTTGGTAAGCATGCAAGGAGAGAGGAACAGAAAGAACAGTATTGTAGGTGTTTACTATAGGCCACCTGGACTGACTGAAGATATGGATGAACTCTTTTTACATAGGATGTCTTTGTTCTCAAAAAAGTACAATATAGTGATCATGGGAGATTTTAACTATCCAGATATTTGTTGGGAATCTCAGGCAAAAGTAATGGGTCCAGAAAATTCCTATCTTATCTCGCAGACAACTTTATCTTTCAAAAGGTAGAAGAGAGGACAAGAGGATTTGTCTGACCTAATTTTTACCAACAGGGAGGAAATTGTGGAGGAAGTAAAGGTGCCTGGGAATTTCGGAGGCAGCAATCATGCTATACTTGAATTTTGGATTACAAGAGGAGGAATCTCTACGATGACTCAGGCTTTAAGGTTGGACTTCAGAAAGGCAGATTTTAATGGACTCAGAAAGAGTGTAGGAAAAGTCCAATGGCTGGATGTTCTAAAGGACAGAAATGTCAAAGAAGGATGGGTGCTTTTGCTAAATGAAATTCTCACTGCATAATCTGCAACATTCCCGAAAACAAGAAAGAAAAGGAAACATTAAAAGAGACCAGGATGGATGAACACAGAACTTAAACACTTGCTGAAAAGGAAAAATAGAAATGTATATCAAATGAAAAGAGTGAGGCATTTCTAAAGAATAATATAATGCCTACAGCAGGGAAAGCAGGGCAAGCGTTAGAAGAGCTAAAGCCAGTAATGAAGTGAGGCTTGCAAGGGAGACCAAAAGTAATAAAAAAGGATTTTGGGGATATGTCAAAACCAAATGAAAAGTCAAAGATGCTATAGGATTTTAACATGATGAAAATGGTGACGTGATTAAAATAATGTTGAGAAGGCCGAACCTTTAAATTCCTATTTTGCATCTGTGTTCTCTAAAAAAGAAAATGTAACATCAACTGATCTTCACTGTGCAATTGAAGGAATAAAATAATCCTCACTATCAATAAACAGAGAGGTGGTGAGGGAACACTTAGCTAATTTACATGAATTTAAATCTCCTGGTCCAGATGAATTGCAGAAAAAGAGAGTAGAGGAAATTGCAGAACCACTAGCCAGAATCTCTGAAAAATCCTGGAGAACAGGAGAAGTTCCAGAAGATTGGAAAAATGCAAATGTTGTTCCTATCTTCAAAAAAGGAAAGAAGATAGAGCCAGGAAATTACAGGCCAGTGAGCCTTACTTCTATACCAAGAAAGATCTTTGAACAAATTATTAAACAGCATGTATGTAAGTACTTGGATAAGAATTCAGTAATTAACCAGAGCCAGCATGGGTTTGTAGCAAACAAGTCATGCCAGACTAATCTAATTTCCTTCTATAATCAAATCACTAACTGAGTGGATCAGGGAAATGCGGTAGATATAGTATATCTCAACTTCAGCAAAGCATTTGATAAAGTATCTCATACTACCCTTATTGGAAAAATAATCAAGTATGGGAATGACAAGTCTACAGTTAGGTGGATTCATAACTGGCTCAGTGATCGTACTCTGAGAGTGGTAATAAATGGTTGCATATTTGATTGGAAGAGTATTTCAAGTGGCGTACCACAAGGCTCTGTCTTAAGGCCCCGTCACACTTAGCGATGCTGCAATGATCCCGACAACGATACGACCTGTCAGGGATCGTTTCTGCGTCGCTATGTGGTTGCTGGTGAGCTGTCAAACAGGCAGGCTCACCAACGATCAGGGGAGCAGCGACATCATGGAAAGAATCTTTCCACGATGTCCTGCTCCTGGTTACGAGCCTGCTGAAGCAGGAGCAGGCTGGTAACTATGGTAAACATCGGTTTACTAGGGACACACGTGCTCCTAGTAACCCGTTGTTTATCATGGTTACCACTCTGCTACAGTGAGCGGGAGGTTACCGCTCACTTTAGCAGGCTCGTAACCATGATAAACAACGGGTTACTAGGTGCGCGTGTGCCCCTAGTAACCCGATGTTTATCATGGTTACCAGCCTGATCGCTGCTCCCGCTGGTCACACACAGCGATGTGTGCTGACCAGCGGGAGAGCAACGACCAAAAAATGGTCCAGGACACTTTGCAGCGATCAGCGACATCGCTGGTGAGGTCGCTGTTGCGTCACCAAAACCGTGACACAGCAGCGATCTCGCTAGCGATCTCGCTATGTGAGACGGGGGCTTTAGCCTCAGTGTTGTTCAATATTTTTATAAATGATCTAGATAATGGAACTGAAGGTAAACTAATGAAATTTGCAGATAATGCAAAGCTAGGAGAGTTAGGTAACACTAGAGAAGACAGAGAAAGGATTTAGAAGGATCTAGATAAGCTTGAACAATGGGCAGTGATTAATGGAATGGTATTTAAAAAGGAGAAATGCAAGATTCTACATCTGGGCAAAAAAATGAACATGACATCTACAGAATGAGAGGAACAGAACTAGACAACAGCACGTGTGAAAAATGCTTGGGTACACTAATAAATCACAGACTGCATATGAGCCAACAGTGTGTTTCAGTAGCAAAAAAGGCAAACACAGTTCTGGGATGTATCAAGAGATGCATAAAGTTCAGATCACATCAATTAATTATCCCCCTCTACTCCTCCTTCGTCAGACCTCATCTGGAATACTGTGTCCAGTTTTGCCACCACATTTTAAAAAATACATTGAAAAACTGAAAGTTCAGAAAAGAGCTACCAGAATAGTGAGTGGACGGCAAAGTATGTCCTACGAGAAACGGTTGAAGGATCTGGGAATGTTTAGCTTCTGAAAAAGAAAGCTAAGAGGAGATGTAATAGCTGTCTAAAAATATCTGAAGGCAGTGAAATTAAACTGAAAGGGAGAAGATACAGTTTTAAAATAAGAAAAAACTTTTTGACAGTGAGGGTTATCAATGAGTGGAACAGGCTGCCACGAGAGGTGGTGATTTCTCCTTCATTGGAAGTCTTCAGAAAGAGGCTGGCAGACATCTGTCTGAGATGGTTTAATGAATCCAGCATTAAGCAGGGAGTTGGACAGAATGACCCCAGAGGTCCCTTCCAATTCTAACATTCTATGATTCTATGAATTTTCCAATGTTTGATTTTAAATGGTCATCCATCTTTACTGAATCTAGTTTTACCATTTCGCAAACATTTTTTACCTTATTGGGCTACCTATACGTCACAGGAATATAGTTTACTTACTTCATGAATATTGACAGCACACAAAGTGCACCTTTACTATTTTAGTCCTTATGAAGTGCTTCTATCCAATTATTTTCGGCAAGACTTTGTAAAAATCTGGCAAAAAAGTTCTTCATGTTCTCCTTTTTCTAGTTTCAAGAAGTATTAAGATAAGAAATGCAGCATTCCTCAATTACGCAGCAATAAATTCTGACTTTCTTCTAAGCATATATGTATGTTCAAGATATCTTTCTACAAACTTGCACCTCATTGTGCCCTTCATCAACACTATTTGTTACAAACGTTAGAGTCCTACTACATTATGTTTGCCTAAATTCATCTTAATCTAGAGTAGAAGTTGTGAATAATCAAACATTCAAACCATCATTGCTTTTAATCAAATAGAACTTTATTTTCACTTATCAGAAAAATGTTTTCTACATGACTGGTGAGTGTGTGAGTCTGTGTCTGTGAGCGTGTGTCATAAGGTTAATAAATTATGATATGATGATGTATAATGCTAGAATCTATTTGCAATGATCTCTCCCAAGCAGCAGACACATACGAGGATGGAGTTCACTTAGCTAACAGACATGCATGAGCATCTCCATAAGAAACCACATAACATTATTAGTTTACAGCATATTCAATGTGAAGAAATGGATTTGAAACACATTCTATGTTAATGACGATTTTTTTTTACCTTTAAGATTGCTGTATATAAAACTTTACTTACTGGAACCCCAGACAAGCCCTTTAATGAGGTTTGTAGATTCTTTTATATAGTTTTTTTTGTTTTTTTTTCAGCATTTTTTGCTTGCAATATAAATGCTCGCTCAAAAAGATTAGTTATATTACGAGCAGCAAAACTCCTAAAAGATTTGCTTTTATGCGAGTGATTAATACATTACTAATGGAAGTCATTATTATAATTTGTCTTGCCTTTCTTCTCTTTGAAAGATATACCTCACCTCTTGCAGCTACTTTATGTTCAAGCAGTTTTGATCCATGCAAAACCCAGTGCTTACGATTTTAAATCCCAGCCTGATTGATTCAGCTTGCTGTGTTTCTTAACTAGCTGAAATAAATGTGAAATGTTAATTGGTGCTATTATTATAATTCTATGATACGTAAGATGCATTTTTTATAAGTAGAACTTTGATACTCAAGTGAATTTTGAAAATATGTTAATTATATTATTTGGAAAAGGTAAATACTGTGAAATTAAAGAAAAACATTGTTAAGGGGTGAGATAACATCCCAGTGCCATCCTTATTTCCTTCGCAGCTGTACAATTTCGAATGCTTAACTATAATTCCTATTCCCAGCTGTTCCCCCTTCTCTCCGAATTGATACTCCCAGCAGTCTGTACACATATGGGCCATTGTTTAGCAAGCAGCCTGTACATACCAGGTTAAAAAAATTGGAGGTCAGTGGTTTTAAAATATAAAAATAAAAGTGGCTGCATTAAGGAAATATTTTGGCAATTGAATTTCATTAAAAAACAGTTGCAGTCTACTAAACTACTGGGGAGTTTATCATATCTTTTATGGCTTCAAAAAGCAAAACTTGGCATAAAGTTTATTTACATGAAAATTTTCAAATTTTCAAATTTTGAACTTTATAATAATAATAATCTTTTTATTTATATAGAGCCAACATATTCTGCTGCGCTTTACAATTCAGACAATTTACAGACATTATCGGCGCTGTCCCCATTGGGGCTCACAATCTAGGTTCCCTATCAGTATGTCTTTGGAGTGTGGGAGGAAACCAGAGAACCCAGAGGAAACCCACAAAAACACGGGGAGAAAATACAAACTCCTTGCAGATGTTGTCCTTGGTGGGATTTGAACCCAGGACCTCAGATTTCTACCCTTTTGCATCTGCCTTATTCAATTAAAAATAGAAGGTATAGTCTTTATTTTCTGGTACATGGACAACCGAAATATGTGCCAAATTGTGTACACCTGCTAATAAATTTGGTGCACCTTCAATGGCTTCTGACTGAATACATGCAGGTGAAAAAGTAAAATACATATTATAATATTAATACATAATATTTCATGTTACTCGCTTAATGTTGCTATAGATGACAGATTGTTGTGAATCAGTGTTTAGATGTTGTACACATGGGAGAAACATTAACTGAAGGTTAAGGGTGTGATTTAGCTGAAGCAAAAAAAAAAATAGTAAGGAGAATGACTCCAGTCAAGGAGGATGTGGGCAGTAGTATTCTTGTTTGTAAAACAAAAAGCTATAATATAGCCTTACCATTAGAAAGGTCATACCAGGAGATGTACTTTCAAATTTGTATGACATGGTAAGGGTGCTTTCACATTGCATTTAGTATACGCTCAGTGGCCCCGTCAGGGCATGCATCTGAACTCCCCCCTCAAAACGGGATTCGGACGTATGCCCCAATGAACTATAATGGTGCCTTCAGAGCAAATGTGTGCTCTGCTGTGCATCATTTTCGAGTGTGTACGCCTACTGGAGGCGGACATTCAGATGTAGTAGACTGACCTCTGGGTCACCAGCTATGGAAAGCCTGTTAGACCATGCTCAGAGCATGGTCGAAAAGGCTTCGGTCAGTGCAGCACTGACAGTTATATTGCATTGCAATGCTGGTGCATTTCAATGCATTATACCAGTGATTAAAGTAAAAAAGTTAAAGTTCTATAGAGGGACTAAGTAAAAAAGTAAAAAAAAGTTAAAGAAATGTAAAATAAACAACAAAAAAAAAATATTTATATATATACATATATATATATATATATATATATATATATATATATACAGTACAGACCAAAAGTTTGGACACACCTTCTCATTTAAAGATTTTTCTGCATTTTCATGACTATGAAAATTGTACATTCACACTGAAGGCATCAAAACTATGAATGAACACATGTGGAATTATATACTTAACAAAAAAGCGTGAAACAACTGAAAATATGTCTTATATTCTAGGTTCTTCAAAGTAGTCACCTTTTTCTTTGATAAATGCTTTGCACACTCTTGGCATTCTCTTGATGAGCTTCAAGAGGTAGTCACCGGAAATGGTCTTCCAACAATCTTGAAGGAGTTCCCAGAGATGCTTAGCACTTGTTGGCCCTTTTGCCTTCACTCTGCAGTTCAGCTCACCCCAAACCATCTCGATTGGGTTCAGGTCTGGTGACTGTGGAGGCCAGGTCATCTGTGGTAGCACCCCATCACTCTCCTTCTTGGTCAAATAGCCCTTACAAAGCCTGGAGGTGTGTTTGGGGTCACTGTCCTGTTGAAAAATAAATGATGGTCCAACTAAACGCAAACCGGATGGAATAGCATGCCGCTGCAAGATGCTGTGGTAGCCATGCTGGTTCAGTATGCCTTAAATTTTGAATAAATCCCCAACAGTGTCACCAGCAAAGCACCCCCACACCATCACACCTCCTCCTCCATGCTTCACGGTGGGAACCAGGCATGTAGAGTCCATCCGTTCACCTTTTCTGCGTCGCACAAAGACACGGTGGTTGGAACCAAAGATCTCAAATTTGGACTCATCAGACCAAAGCACAGATTTCCACTGGTCTAATGTCCATTCCTTGTGTTTTTTAGCCCAAACAAGTCTCTTCTGCTTGTTGCCTGTCCTTAGCAGTGGTTTCCTAGCAGCTATTTTACCATGAAGGCCTGCTGCACAAAGTCTCCTCTTAACAGTTGGTGTAGAGATTAGAGATGAGCGTTGTTCTACTCGAACTGTTCGCCAATCTCAAATTCGAGCTGTTTTGGGAGGTGTTCGAGCCGGTCGGCGAACACGAACAATTTGAGAAAAATTCGGCTGTTCGAGGTTATGTTCGATAACTGTTCGTGCACCAAAATCATAACTGGATTTTTTCTCAGTAATGATGAAAATTAATGTTAATACGCAGTTTGAGTGTACAGCGGGGCGGGGGGGGGGGGCAGGGGATGGATCTCTGCAGGAACAATGAAGATCTCCATTTTTTTTTCTCTTTCCCGCATTTGCAGTGGGGAAGTGCAATCTGTCAGCCTATCAGCAGCGCACACACGGAGCGAAGTGCTTTTTTTCACACAAGCAAGGGCATGTGTGATTGGCAGTGTATGTCACATGTCCTTGCCCTATAAGACCAAGCCATTTTCCCCGTCGCCACCATTTTCTCACTGCTGCAGCTGCGTGTTAGACGGCACCGCTGTTGCTGTGTGCGCTATACCTTGTTAATTTCAAGCCAATTTTCGCACAAATATACAGATAGCTTGGGAGTAGGGAATAGTTGTGATTGCAGTCCTTTTAAGGACTAGGTTACAGCATTTCCTGCGACTTTTATCAGGCAGGTCTGTGCTCTTAAATAGATAGATTGTGGGAGTAAAGACTAATTGTAATTGGAGTCCTTTTCAGGACTAGGTTACATCAGTTCCTATCAGTTTTTGCCAGGCAGGTCTGTGCCAGTGCTGTGCAAGTTTTTTTCACAGCATTTGGCTGAATCTAGCAAAGCTAATCCTTTTTGGCCTATTGCAGAGTGTGTTAGTCAGTGGAGTAGCCTATCTGTGTTGCAAGATATACCACCTGTGTATAGAATACCAATTTTTTTACTGCACCTAGTGAAGTAAAATCTTTTGGGCATAGCATCATTCTATTAGTCCATCTATACTGACCTCCATCAGGTTGCAAACTGAATATAATTTTTTTCTGCATCTAGCTCTGAAAAAATATTTGGGCTTCTAGCAGTGTGTGGGACTTGGTCTATTAGTCCATCTATACTGACCTCCATCAGGTTGCAAATTAAAAATAATTTTTTTCTGCATCTAGCTTTGAAAAAATATTTGGGCTTCTAGCAGTGTGTGGGACTTGGTCTATTAGTCCATCTATACTGACCTCCATCAGGTTGCAAATTAAAAATAATTTTTTTCTTCATTTATCTCTGAAAAAATATTTGGGCTTCTAGCAGCGTGTGGGACTTGTTCTATTAGTCCATCTATACTGACCTCCATCAGGTTGCAAATTAAAAATAATTTTTTTCTGCATCTAGCTCTGAAAAAATATTTGGGCTTCTAGCAGTGTGTGGGACTCGGTCTATTAGTCCATCTATACTGACCTCCATCAGGTTGCAAATTAAAAATAATTTTTTTCTGCATCTAGCTCTGAAAAAATATTTGGGCTTCTAGCAGTGTGTGGGACTTGGTCTATTAGTCCATCTATACTGACCTCCATCAGGTTGCAAATTGAATAAAAAAATTTTCTGCATCTAGCTCTGAAAAAATATTTGGGCTTCTAGCGGTGTGTGGGACTTGGTCTATTAGTCCATCTATACTGACCTCCATCAGGTTGCAAATTAAAAATAATTTTTTTCTGCATCTAGCTCTAAAAAAATATTTGGGCTTCTAGCAGTGTGTGGGACTTGGTCTATTAGTCCATCTATACTGACCTCCATCAGGTTGCAAATTAAAAATAATTTTTTTCTTCATTTAGCTCTGAAAAAATATTTGGGCTTCTAGCAGTGTGTGGGACTTGTTCTATTAGTCCTTCTATACTGACGTCCAGCAGGTTGCAAATTGAATATAATTTTTTTCTGCATCTAGCTCTGAAAAAATATTTGGGCTTCTAGCGGTGTGTGGGACTTGGTCTATTAGTCCATCTATACTGACCTCCATCAGGTTGCAAATTAAAAATAATTTTTTTCTGCATCTAGCTCTGAAAAAATATTTGGGCTTCTAGCAGTGTGTGGGACTTGGTCTATTAGTCCATCTATACTGACCTCCATCAGGTTGCAAATTGAATATAATTTTTTTCTGCATCTAGCTCTGAAAAAATATTTGGGCTTCTAGCGGTGTGTGGGACTTGGTCTATTAGTCCATCTATACTGACCTCCATCAGGTTGCAAATTGAATATAATTTTTTTCTGCATCTAGCTCTGAAAAAATATTTGGGCTTCTAGCAGTGTGTGGGACTTGGTCTATTAGTCCATCTATACTGACCTCCATCAGGTTGCAAATTAAAAATAATTTTTTTCTGCATCTAGCTCTGAAAAAATATTTGGGCTTCTAGCAGTGTGTGGGACTTGGTCTATTAGTCCATCTATACTGACCTCCATCAGGTTGCAAATTAAAAATATTTTTTTTCTGCATCTAGCTCTGAAAAAATATTTGGGCTTCTAGCAGTGTGTGGGACTTGGTCTATTAGTCCATCTATACTGACCTCCATCAGGTTGCAAATTAAAAATAATTTTTTTCTTCATTTAGCTCTGAAAAAATATTTGTGCTTCTAGCAGTGTGTGGGACTTGTTCTATTAGTCCTTCTATACTGACCTCCAGCAGGTTGCAAATTGAATATAATTTTTTTCTGCATCTAGCTCTGAAAAAATATTTGGGCTTCTAGCGGTGTGTGGGACTTGGTCTATTAGTCCATCTATACTGACCTCCATCAGGTTGCAAATTAAAAATAATTTTTTTCTGCATCTAGCTCTGAAAAAATATTTGGGCTTCTTGCGGTGTGTGGGACTTGGTCTATTAGTCCATCTATACTGACCTCCATCAGGTTGCAAATTAAAAATAATTTTTTTCTGCATCTAGCTCTGAAAAAATATTTGGGCTTCTAGCAGTGTGTGGGACTTGTTCTATTAGTCCATCTATACTGACCTCCATCAGGTTGCAAATTGAATAAAAAAATTTTCTGCATCTAGCTCTGAAAAAATATTTGGGCTTCTAGCGGTGTGTGGGACTTGGTCTATTAGTCCATCTATACTGACCTCCATCAGGTTGCAAATTAAAAATAATTTTTTTCTGCATCTAACCCAGCCAATAGTTTTGGCCTAATACCACAGTTTGGCCACTCAGCTCTGCTCGGTTACCATCCATTGTTTTTTTGTGCAAACAACTCCAGAGTTGTGAATTAGTTAACCACCAAAATGAGTGGAAAAAGGCCTGCTGCTGGTGGAAAGGGGAATAGGCGTGTTGGGAAGGGGAAAAAAGGTTGTGTCCGTGGGATAGGTGCAGAAGAAAGACCATCTTCCAGCCAAACTAAAATGTCTACTTCTTTTAGCGGACAATGTGATAAGATCCCTTTCTTACGGCCACGCCAATCGCTACAAATTCCAGATGAGGCACAAAAACAGCAGGTGCTTCAACGGATATCAAGTGCTCCTTTAAGTGGGCTCTCCTCCACATCAACTTCAACATCACAAATACTCCAGTCCTCAAAGGTGTCACCCAAATCGCACTTGCTTCCTCACAGCTCCCAAATCTCCAGCTGCCCGTCTGAGTATGAGGTAGAACAGATGGTTGAGTCTGCAGAGTTGTTTACTCATACTATAGCCTGGGAATTAGAGGTCGACTCCAGCGCTTCTGTGAATCCAGACGAGGAAATGATCTGCACTGATGCCCAGAATCTTTATGAGTCGGATCCAGGACCAGACGCAGAAGGTTCTGACCATAATGTAGACCCTCATTCCCAAACTGTAACTCCTGTTGGTGGAGACAATGAGGAAGACGATGATAAGACTCAAATACCTGATTGGAGCGACAACTTTAGTTTTTTGTCAGGGCAGGAACAGGTTGGCTCTGAGGACGACGGGTGTGATAACGCACAGGGTGATGATGATGAGGTCGGAGATCCCACTTACTGTCAACCCACAGTCAGCCAAGAGATGAGGTCAGCAGAGGAGGTGGAGGAAGATGCTAGTGACGACGAGGTCAGGTTGCGCCTTCCTGGACAGAGACGTAGTACTGGAAGCACGTCAACAACTGCATCCTCAAACACAACTCTGCCTCTCACCACAAGTCGTGGTGGCTCTTCAGGTCGCATGGGTGCTAAGCCTTGCATAGCCTGGGCATTTTTTCAGATCGATAAAGATGACCCAACTCGTGTTATCTGTAACATTTGTCAGCAAAAGCTAAGTAGAGGCCAAAAAATACATAGTTTGAGTACTTCATGCATGAACCGGCACATGGACATGAAGCATAAGTTGCAGTGGGAAGCTCAGTGTGCTACAATGCGGTCTAGCCGGCCGGGCCAACCACCGTCTGCCATATCTTGTGCATCCGCGGCCTCTTCATCCTCTGTGACTGGGGGGACAGCAGTCACACCTGTTTTGGGGCGCAGACCTGCCACCTCTTTACCCGCAACAGCCAGCGTGATTGGCAGATCATCATTTTCTTTGGAGGTGGTAACACCAGCTGGTCTTGAGCGCTGTCCGACATCGATAGCACCACCTTTGGATCAAGTCAACCTAACATGTCCGCCTGCATCTTCCTCACAGACCGGCAGTTTGCCGGGGACACCCTTATCAACCCCGTCTAAGCACAATAGCCAGCCCTCGGTCCCTCAGATGTGGACAAGTAAAAGACCATTTCCTCCTAGCCATGAGAAAGCTAAGAGGTTGAATTTCACCATCTGCAAGCTCTTGGCTACAGAAATGCTGCCTTTCCGCCTGGTGGACACAGAGGATTTTCGAGACCTTATGTCCGTCGCAGTGCCCCAGTACCAGATGCCCAGTCGGCACTACTTCTCAAAGAAAGGTGTGCCTGCGCTCCACCAGCATGTCGCACACAACATCACCGCTTCTTTGAGAAACTCTGTGTGTGACAGGGTGCATTTCACCACAGACACTTGGACGAGTAGGCATGGACAGTGGCGTTACATGTCGCTGACTGGGCACTGGGTAACTATGGTGACAGCAGGACAAGGGGCTGCTGTCCAAGTCTTGCCGTCCCCACGAGTTGTGCGTCAATCCTCTTTATGTCATTTTTCCTCCACTGCTTCTGCCTCCTCAACCTCCTCTCGGTCTTCCACTTGCACCCAAAGGCTGTCTGGTCATGCCACAAGCTTTCTAACTGCGCAGAAGGGATCCTGCACACCTCCTTACTATGCTGGCAGTAGGGCTCAACGTCATCAGGCGGTTTTTACATTGAAATGTCTGGGAAATGTGAGTCACACAGCTGAGGAGTTGTGGTCAGCTCTGGAGAACCAATTTCATGAATGGTTGTCTCCACTGGACCTGAAACCAGGGAAGGCCGTGTGCGACAATGCTGCAAACCTGGGTGCGGCCCTTCGCCGGGGCAATGTCACACATGTGCCTTGTATGGCTCACGTGTTGAACCTGGTTGTCCAGCAATTTTTAGCCCACTATCCCAGACTAGATGGCCTTCTGCAGAGGGCACGGTCGCTGTGTGCTCACTTCCGCCGTTCGCATCCCGCAGCTCAGCGACTTACATCTCTACAGAAGTCGTTGGGCCTGCCACTTCACTGGCTAAAATGCGATGTGCCTACCCGGTGGAATTCAACTCTGCACATGTTGCAGCGACTGTGGCAGCACCGACAAGCCCTGGTGCAATACGTTCTGACGTATAGCCTGGGCCAACGAGATTCAGAGGTGGGGCAAATCACGCTGGAGGAGTGGTCTCAGATCAGGGACCTATGCACCCTTCTGCACAGTTTTGAAATGGCGACGAAGATGTTTAGTGCTGACGATGCCATTATCAGCATGACTATTCCGGTGATTTACATGCTGGAGCACATGTTAAACAGAATTCGGAGTCAGGTGGTGGCACAAGAGGAGGTGGAGGAAGTAGAGGAGGAGGAGTTGTATGCGGAAGGGCTAACATCTGCAAGGTCCAGACGGTCGGCAGCACCAAGGCGGCAGGCATGTGAGGGTGGGGGAGATGATTTTACCAGGGCGCATGGTAGCAGCCAAACTAGTGAGGAAGGTGCAGGAGCCCAGGAAGAAGTGGAGGACGAACTGATGGAAGACTCATCAGATGAGGGAGACCTTGATCACATTTCTGTTGTGCGAGGTTGGGGGGAGAGGACAGAGGAAGGAAGCATGATTGCTACCTCGCCACCAACACAACAGGGACTTGGTGCTCCTGGATGCGCAACACACATGAGTGCCTTCTTGCTGCACTACCTGCAACATGACCCTCGAATTGTGAGAATTAGAAATAATCCTGACTACTGGGTTGCCACACTGTTAGATCCCCGGTACAAAAGTAAATTTGCAGAAATTATTCCTGCCATAGAAAGGGATGCACGCATGCAGGAGTATCAGCAGAGACTGTTGCAGAATCTTACATGTGCTTTTCCACAAAATACCAGTGGTGCACATAGTGAATCTCACAGTTCCAACTTGCCAACCGTGGGACCGTCAAGTGTTCAGCACTCAAACCGTAACAGAACCACAGTATCTGCTGGTAACATCAATTTTGCGGAATCATTTCACCACTTTTTTAGCCCATCCTTTGCAAGGCCACAGGAGACAAGAAGTCTGACACATAGTCAACGCCTAGAGACGATGGTACAGGAGTATCTCCAAGTAAACATTGAAGCCACGACTGTGTCACTGGACCCTTGCTCTTTTTGGGCTTCCAATCTGGATAAATGGCCGGAGCTAGCCACTTACGCCTTGGAGATCTTGTCATGCCCCGCAGCCAGCGTTCTGTCTGAACGTGTGTTCAGCGCTGCTGGTGGTGTGCTGACAGATAAGCGCACGCGGCTCTCCACTGATAATGTAGACAGACTCACGTTCATAAAGATGAACAAATCATGGATCCGAAACGACTTTTCTACCCCTGTGTCATCCTGGGGAGAGTAAAAGCTTGATGATTGGTTAAAATCACCCTACCAACCGTTTTAAGCTTTCAAATTACTAATCATGTTTATCTGTATCTTGACTGGAAAATAATTTGGGCTTTGTAGCAGTGTGCAGCACTGATCCTATTAGGCCATCTATAATAAGCTTCACCAGATTTAAAATTAAAAATAATTTTTAGCTGCATCTAGCCCGGAAAATAATTTTGGGGCTCCGAGATGCGCAAGACACATAAGTGCCTTCTTGCTGCACTACCTGCAGCATGACCCTCATATTGTCAGAATTCGAAGTAATCATGACTACTGGGTTGCCACACTCTTAGATCCCCCAAACTTTTCGATCAACCTTTTCATTTTAATAAAGACCAAAAAAAATGGTCATTTTTGAAATTATAAGCATTAGCAGGTTGTTAGAAACTGAAATCAAACAGTTTTCAACTCAAAACTTTATTCTAGGTGATGTTACATTTTCACATAGGACCCCTTGTTCGAAAGGAGCTTCTGAACTCTCTCGTCCATTGAATTTGTCAGGTTTTGGATGGTTTCTGCTTCAATTGTTTTGCATGAGGACAGAATACCCTCCCAGAGCTGTTGCTTAGATGTGAACTGCCTCCCGCCATCATAGACACTCCTTTTAATGATGCTCCAAAGGTTCTGAATGGGGTACAGGTCAGGGGAGCATGGGGGTCACACCATAAGTTTGTCCCCTTTTATGCCCATATCAGCCAGAGATGCAGATGTTTTATGTGCAGCATGAGATGGTGCATTATGATGCAGAAAAATAATCTTGCTGTGAAATACACGGTTCTTCATCTTGAACCATGGCAGGAAGTGCTGTTTGAGAAAATCCACATACATTATGGAGTTCATCTTTAGCGCCTTCAGGGATCCTAAAGGGGCCGACAATCTCTCTCCCCATGATTCCAGCCCAAAACATTACTCCACCTCCTCCTTGTTGGCGCTGTAGCCGTGTTTGCGTGGGGTGTCCATCAACCAGCCATCCTCCACTCCATTCATCTGGACCATCGAGCGCTGCACGGCACTCATCCGTGAACAAAACAGTTTTGAAATCAGTCTTCATGTAATGTTTGGCCCACTGGAGCCGTTTCTGCTTGTGTGAAGTGGATAGAGGAGGTCGACAGGATGGCATATGCACAGCTGCAAACCTCTGAAGGACCCTGCATCTTGTTGTTCGGGGGACGTTGGAGGCACAAGCAGCTTCAAAAACTTGTCTGCTGCTATGACAAGGCTTTTTTGCCGCTGCTGTTTCAACCTGACGTAATTGCCTGTAGGAAAGAGTCCTCAATTTGCCCTTATCAGCACGCACACGTGTGTACTGTGAATCAGCTACATACTTCTTGATTGCCAAGACACTTCATCCTGATCATCGCACAATGTTGATTGTAGTCATGCCTTGACCTAAACACTCCACAATTTGTTGCTTCTCAGCAGCCGACACATCCTTTTTCTTTCCCATTTTGGCAGAAAATGTAGGCTGCTTAATAATGTGAGAGAGCCTTCTTAAGTAGTCTTGCCTTTCATTGGACACACCTGCCAAACTAATTAGCACAGGTGTCTGCAATTGCTTACAGTGATATAAAGAGCCCTGACACACATCACCATCAATGAGTTTAACTGACAAACAAACAAATTCTTCCCTTATCACTCCTAAACACTTTTTGCATAATAATTTGGAACGCGGTGTACATGTGCTTTTCCACAAAACACCAGTGGTTCACGTAGTGAATCTTACAGTTCTAACTTGCCAACCGTGGTCTGTATGGAATTGTTCAATAAAGGGCCCAAAATTAAGATAACATAGATGGGAGAGGTCTCTATGAATAGGAATTCCTAAGTATTTGATACCCTGTGAGGGCCAGGCAAAGGGAAAGTTGGACTGGATGGAATCCTATATGGATTTAGGGAGGGAGACATCGAGGGCCTCAGACTTCGCTGCATTGATTTTAAAATTTTACCATGTAACAAAGTGATCTATTTCAGCCATAACAGCAGGGATGGATATATGTGATTGAGTGATATATACTAGGACATCATCAGCAAATAGAGAGCACTTGTACTCGGTGCCTCCCACCTCAATCCACCTAATATTGGGGTTATGGCGAATTGATGAGAGCAGGTGCTCCGTCACTAGCATGTATAAGAGAGGGGACAGAGGACATCCCTGCCTTGTCCCATTGGTGATTGTGAAAGGTGATGAAAATGTTCTGACGCACCCCCTGGGCCTTGGGACACCCGGAGCCGGACCCTTTTTGGTGGATGCTGGTGGTTGTAGTCTTCGTGGCGGCGATCCGGTTCCGTGGCTCAGGGCGGTCAAACCAGTGGCGGAACTATTTATGTGGTTTTGATGTTTAAATGTCCGACTACGCCACCCGTGGATTGCGGTCAGAGTGAACCGCCGCTACAGGGCAGACCGCTAAGGCTGGTGTTGTGGGTGCAGCAGAGCGTAGCATAACTCCCCACGGGAGGAGTATAGCCTCAGGGCAGTGTATGCGGAGGATGGGGGTGATGGTGCAGGGCAGCAGCAGTAACGACACGGAGTCAGTGATGCAGTTCAGGGCCTTTACTCACAGTTCTTATTATTCAGACCACGTCTGCAGGTAACGGCTGCCCACGTCGTACTGTGCTCACCAGGTGAGGGGCTCAGACAACTCCCAGATAACTTTGGAGCGCTTCACAGGACCCCCTTTGTGTGTCCTTTGTCTGGCCTTTCTTACCAACAGTTCTGTCAGGCTGCCTCGGGCCTCCTCTTGGTAAACTTGGCGCCAGTTTCCCTGACCCTATGTGGTGCCTTCCTAGCGGGTGGAGCAAGGGGCTGCGCCACATAAAATGTCAGAGCCTCCGGTTTCTAGCTGAGGGTCGTTTCCTGCCTCCACTAGTTCGGGGACCGGTCTCCCCCTTTGGCCTGACCCCTCCACGCAGGTGGATTCGGGCGTGCGGTGGCGACTCGCCCGTCCGCACCCCTGGGATCCCTTCATTCCTCGTTCCTGGAGCCTTCTCCGCTCCTCTTCCTTCCTTCTCCCTCTTGCAGGCCTGGGCCTCTGTTACTAGACCCGCCTCCGGAGCAGAGCTCATGCAGAGCCCCTGCTCCCTGCCACTTCTGCTCAGACTTCTCTGCACTGAACTAAGATGGGGCCCACCTTTTATACTCCCTTCTCAATGCACCCAGGAACTGCTTCCTCCCTGCTCCTGCACTGCAGGGTTCCCCTTCCTCAGTGTTCCCTCCCCCCACTCCAGCCAGGGACAGGGACTGTCGTGCCCATCTCAGGGGCATATTGGTCGCCCTGCCCCACGGCAATGTGGTGTAATGCATGCAGGTGTCGGGTCCTGATCCACACTCCATCCTTATCTGAGAGGGAGATATCACACCTCTGGGTGAGGTGCAATACGTCTGTAGCAACCGAGCCCTCGGTGCTACAGTTCCATTTATCTTCAGCCTAGGTGACGTATTGTGATACAGGGCCGTGATTTTGGCTATAAAAGGGTCCCCTAGACCCCTACCCCAAGCTTTTTAAGAGAATCATATATTGCGTGCCAGGAGACTCTATGGAATGCTTTCTCAGCATCCAACGAGAGTATCTACTTACAAATTTTTAACTGCATCTAGCCCAGGAAATACTTTGTGCCTAGTAGCAGTGTCTGCTAGTCAGCGGATTATCCCGGCTGTTAAGCAAGCTACACCACCTGTAGTTTGGACACTTAATTTTTTCAAAGGAAATGCTTCGGGACCACAGGATACTTAGTGAAGAGCATCAGGAGGCACCCCAAGGCATAGGGGCTGGGACTGGCACTAGGATGCCTTGCGGTGGACAGCCGAGCTCGATCCTTATAAAAGCTTTTTAACTGCAGCAGCTTTAGTGGACGCTACTGGAGCTGGAATTACGCGGCTGCTGGCATGAGACTTGCCCTCCAATAGATCCTTGTAAATGGATTTAAAGTGTATTCATTCAAATTAGAGGGACAATTTAAATTAAAAAGCTTAGAGCTGCCTCCACCACAGGGGGGCTCTCTCGACCCACCAGCGGACAGGCACCAGTATTGGGAGAGGGGGGCTGGCCGTCAGGGTTCACCGCGGCTCTGGCACAAACCCGGCGACACGGAGGTGGCACAGGCAGGAGCGGACTGGCCGTCTCGGCTTCTCACTTTTTGGATTTTAGAAGGGCATGACATGCCTATATCTGTGTCTCCCCCTCCTTTTACTCCTCCACCTCTTTTCTTTTCGCATGACTATATGTACTTGTCACTTTTCCATGTGTTAGTTGTGTCTTCTGAGCAGTTTGTCAGCTTTTGGACACCTTTGAAGGTGTTTTCTATGTGTTTCTATGTGTTTTTGTTTGCCTGCCATTGGTTTTAACGGTGTTCGAAGGTGTTCGACGAACAGTTCGACGAACAGTTCGGCGAACACACGGGTGTTCGACGAACCGAACCGAACTCGAACACTACGGGGGTGGCTCAACACTAGTAGAGATGTGTCTGCTGCTAGAACTCTGTGTGGAATTGAGCTGGTCTCTAATCTGAGCTGCTGTTAACCTGCGATTTCTGAGGCTGGTGACTTGGATAAACTTATCCTCAGAAGCAGAGGTGACTCTTGGTCTTCCTTTCCTGGGGCGGTCCTCAGCCAGTTTCTTTGTAGCACTTGATGGTTTTTGCAACTGCACTTGGGGACACTTTCAAAGTTTTCCCAATTTTTCGGACTGACTGACCTTCATTTCTTAAAGTAATGATGGCCACTAGTCTTTCTTTACTTAGCTGCTTTTTTCTTGCCATAATACAAATTCTAACAGTCTATTCAGTAGGACTATCAGCTATGTACCCACCAGACTTATGCACAACACAACTGATGGTCCCAACCCCATTTATAAGGCAAGAAATCCCACTTATTAAACCTGACAGGGCACACCTGTGAAGTGAAAACCATTTCCGGTGACTACCTCTTGAAGTTCATCAAGAGAATGCCAAGAATGTGCAAAGCAGTCATCAAAGCAAAAGGTGGCTACTTTGAAGAACCTAGAATAGAAGACATATTTTCAGTTGTTTCACACTTTTTTGTTAAGTATATAATTCCAAATGTGTTAATTCATAGTTTTGATGCCTTCAGTGTGAATGTACAATTTTCAAAGTCATGAAAATACAGAAAAATCTTTAAATGAGAAGGTGTGTCCAAACTTTTGATCTGTACTGTATATATACACACATTTGGCATTGCTATGTCCGGAACTATCCAACCTATAAAACCTTCACGCTATTTAAGCCCTTCAGTTAACTCCGTAATTTTTTTTTTTAGAGAATACGTGGCAAAAACTATGCTTTTTCATCATACCACAAAAAAAGTGTAATAAAACGCAATTAAAAAGTCGAATGTAAATGAAAATGGTATCAATGAAAATGTCATCTTGTCCCACAAAAAACAAGCCACCATACAGCTTCGTCAACAGAAAAATAAGTTATAGCTCTCAGAATATAGAGATGCAAAAACAATTTTTTTTCTATAAAATAGTTTTATTGTGCAAAAGCTTCGAAACATAAAAAATTATATAAATGTGGTATCGCTGTAATCGTACTGACTCGAAGAATAAAGTTGTTTTATTACTTTTACCACACAGTGAACAGCATAAGAAAAAAATAAAAAACATTAATGAATTGCTGTTTTTTGTTCACTCTGCCTCCCAAAAATCATAATAGAAAGCGATCAAAAAATGTTATGTGTCCGAAAATGGTACCAATAACTCGAACGTGAAGAAACAAGCCCTCACATGATTCTGTCGGCAGAAATATAGTAAAATTATAGCTATCAAAATATGGCGATGCAAAAACTTTATTTTGTATAAAAAAGGTTTTTTTAGCATGTGTTAGTAACCAAACATAAAAAAATGACCCAAAGAATGAAGTCGTTAATCATTTATACTGAATGAGGAACGGCGTAAAACAAAATAAAACCTATTCTTGACCTGCTGTTGATGTGTTCATTCTGCCTCTGAAAGATCACAGTAAGGCTCAGCTCACATGTATCTTGCACTCTGCAAGGAAAGCGTACACTGGGATTTCCATGTAAATCTCTGAAATACATGATTCAGACGGAATATCCAGCGGAAGATTCCCTATAATGAGGCAGGAGACACTGCAAACGCAATCTGTCCTATGATTCGGCAGTGTCCCTCTTCTTAAGCGTGCATAAAAGCGTGATCGGCCACAGTTTTGTGCACCTCTGAAAATAAGGATATCACTGAACGGAGGCCAGATGAAGAACACAGTAGCTTTGCTTCCTCAGTATAGTCAATGAATCCCTCAGGGGTTTCATCTGAATCATGTCATTCAGAGATTTAGATGGAAACCTCAATGTAAGTGTTCAGCGTAAAGCGCAGGATAAATGTGATCCAAAATGTTATGTAAAATGCTCCCAATAAAATCTTCAACTCAATCCACAAAAAAAGTAAGTCCCCACGTAGGTCCACCATGTGTCTATGGAAATATAGGGGGCTTCCCTGTTACTGGTAGCACAAAGGCTCTGGAAAAGCGTTATGGCTCCATATCACCCAATAGAAATCAAGCAAATTCTAAGGTCCAAAATTTAAATTCCCCCCTCCCTTCTGAGCCCCAGTGTGCCTAAACCACATTTAGCATCCACATGTTTTGCATTTCAATAGCAATGAGAACTTGCTGAACTTATGAGTTCATGTTTCCAGAAGCATGAGCCAGACACAATGTAATGGCACTACAATGTACTGGGCACTGCAATGTACAGGCACTACACTGGCAGATTTGAAATTTTCACTCGGCAACATCCACTGCTGCTTGTTTCTGAAAAACACTCATGGAGACATGGACTTATGAAAACAGAATTTGTCTGACAAGTTTTGGTGCCATTTTTACGCATTTCCCCTTGTAAAAATATAACATTTGGGGCAAAAACTAAATATTTGTGGTAAAAATATAATTATTTTTTCTTCACTGCCCAATGGTATAAAATTCTGTGACACTCTCGTTGTGTCAATATGATGACTGCACCCTTAGATGAATTCATCGGGGGGGTCACTTGTGGGGGGTTCTGCTGTTCTGGTACCTTAGGGCTCTGCCAATGTGACATGGCACCCTCAAACCATTACAGAAAAATCTGAACTCCATATATATCGCTAATTCCCTTCTGAGCTTTGCACTGTGCCTTAAAAGTAGTTTTCAAGCACATATGGGGTATCGGCGTACTCAGGAGAAATTGCTTAACAAATTGTAACATTAATTTTCTCCTATTATCTCTTTTCAAAATTAATAACTTGGGGCCAAAGCAACATTTTAGTGGAAAAAATGGTAATTTTCCATTTACTCAACCTAATGTTACACAATTCTGTGAATCGCCTGAAGGTTAAAAATGCTTACTGCATCCCTACATGAATTCCTCAAAAAGTGTAGTTTCCATGATATGGTCACTTGTGGGGTTTTTCCACTGTTTAGGCATGTTGGGGGCTCTGCAAGCATGACATGGCATCCGCTATCTATTTCAGCGAATTTTGCTCTACAAAAGTGAAAGGGCGCTCCTTTCCTTTTGAGCCTTGCTATGTCCCCAAACATTAGTTTTGCACCATATATAGGGTATCTTCATACTCAGGAGAAATTGCACAACAAATTCTATGGTCCATAGAATACAATTACGGATAATACTCTATGTAGGTCGGAGGAGGGAGGAGCCAGAGTGCAGCTCTCATCCCTCCTACTCTCCCTTCTATCTAGATAGAATCTTATCAGTAGTAACTGCCATCTCCTATCTCAGTATAGGGAAAGTCTCTCTTCACTGAATACAGATTTTACTGCAGAATTGAGATTTTTGATAATGACTGATACATTTAAGCAGGGAAAGAAGCAAATTTTTCTGATAACATATATTACAAAGTTGCTTATTTTCATGTGTACTATTGATTTATGAAATAACTATTAAAGTGATGGTTACAATTGATATTGAAGGGATAATATTTTACTTTTATATGTTTTAGTATTACTAGCTTCATAGTCTCTAAAGTTTTATATGTTGTTTCATATTTTTCTTAAAGTTTCATATTTGGTCTAATATTTTCTTATTTCATTTTCATAATGTTTTCAGAAACTGTGTGTGTTAATAGTAGTTAATTTAGAAAAGACATAATATCAACAAAATCTCATAACATGTTTGTGAGAAGAGGGCAGCTGATGGAAATATCCAATGGGAACTACATTTGTCTGTGAATGGTATAAGAATCTTGCTCACATGATTAATAAACAGAATTGTTTATGCTCACATTCGTATGCTTTTTTTTTTTCCTGATCGCTTGGGGCTGAGTCCCACAATTTGGCCTCATTGGTGATCCTGTAATCTGACTTTAAGTTAGAACACGCAGCTTAAACAGATTTTTGATGAGCATATTTTAAGAAGCCTTGTACAGGTAGTTCTGAGTGGTTTATCAGTTTAGTAGTTGCTATCCCGGACGCTCTTCTCCCGTGCAGTTAACGGAGATAGAGCGAAACGCTATACCCGTTCCTGTGTTCAGAAACACGGAAGGGTTTAACATTTAAGTTTGTCGCTTTCCTTTCCACCCGGAAAGTGTTCAGGCTGCATTGTGGACCCCGGGGTCGGTTGCGTTCCATTATATTAAAGTTGATTGCAACCGCCCTCCTAACACCCTGATTGATGATGGGTTCCATTAGGTGTGGTCCACTGTATATGACAGAGGACATTCAACTCATTTTGAGCTGAATATCAGGCAGAATGATTGAGATAAGGGACTCTGAGTAAAGCGGTAAGATAATTTCAGATTGCTGGGAAGTAGATCTCTGAATGATCACGTGTGAATGAATCGCCACATGACATACTGTGAAAGGTGCAAAAGTATTCGGGCTGTAATATGTCAAGGGACTGAGCCCTACAAGATATTCCTTATGTATGGACTTTCCCAACCATTATAATTAGCCCACGACAGGAACGTTATTGATATTTTCATCTATATCTGAGAATATGCAACAATACTCCATCCTTGGAAGGTGTAGTGTTGCATAAGTTCCTGCATTTGATGAGTCAAAAGTGGCCAGATAAGTTAGTGATTTGCCTTATAGTAAGGTAACTTGTTTTTTTTCTTCAAGGTGAGAATGAGGGTTTTGTGAAATATAAATCTTTCTTTTAAGTTAAATATAGAAACTACTTGGATTGCTGCAATTTTAAGAAGTCTCAGGATGGGTGGTCTCAATCTTCCACTTTGTGGTAGTGTATGTTAAAAGAAGTTGTAAGAGGATGTGATATTTGCATTATTTGTGTGAGAGAGATGAGTCCTTATTTTAATAAGCAATTTCTGAGCTGCCACTGTTGGGAGGAGAACAAGTGGTTGTTGGTTTTCTATGAGCACAGAAAACTGAGTATTGTCCCTATTAACACTTTCTTTACTCTGTGCTTTTGTGTGTGTGTGTGTGTGTGTTTTCAAAGAGACAATGCTGTGCAGAAAGACCAGAGGCTTTAGGGTTTAACCTGAACATAAAATGTGGAGACAAACTTAAAAGAAACCAAAAGTAATATTGTGCTTACTTATGGAAGACTTGGAAGCGATTGTTTTGGTCATCTGTGTGAGTTTGTGCCTGCTTTGCATTGTAGGGTTGATGCACAGGATAGTTTTGGATCAGCGTAGGGGTACCCAACTGCACACCTGGTATAGTAAGTCAGAGAGCCACGTGGTCATTTCCACTGAACATGGAGCTGGTCTAGTGGATGAGAGAGCTGACTGAGCCTTCCCATTACACCTTGAGAGCTCATTCTGACTTGGAGTGTGGTCTGTTGCTTGAGGCATTTTAGGACATCTAGGCTCACCATGGCTGGGACTTACGGACTCCCTTCTCACCACCCTCTGCTCCCTAGCCCGCCTTGCCGCTATTTTAGCAGCCTCATCCGACCTTCTGTTGCCCTCTACCCCCATGGAGCCACCTTTTGTATGTGCTTTCACCATGATTATGCCAACCTGGACTGGTAACATCAGTGACTCCATTAACTGATTCACCAGTTCTGCATGTTTAATGAGCATACCTGCTGACGTAAGAAAGCTCTGCTTCTGCAGATTGGGTCATAATCATGTGATATTCTGAATGCATAATGAAAATCTGTGTAAACGTTAGCCATTTTACCTGTTGCTGCTCTACACGCATCAATAAGTGCCTTTGGCTCTGCCTCCTGCGCTGACATGTTAGAAAGGAGTGGTTCAGCTTGGTTTACCCCCTGTGAGGATACTACTTCATATCCAGTGTAGAATCACCTATCTAGGTGGGTTATCTTCAAAAAACTCAAAATCTGCATTAGGTACATGTTTATCATGGATATGTGAAAAACCTGCTGTCTCCTGACTAATCAGTTCTATGAAGTCATGTTTGTGTTTCATGCCAAAATAGTCCTCCTCATTTGCTAACACTGTCACCAATTTCCATTTTCTGAATCCACAGGCAGAAGTGTGGCTGGATTTAGAACAATACATCTTTTGAGGGTGACATACTCAGGAATATAAGGGCACATTCAAGTCTGAGCTGTCTGGCCATAAACAGGTTTTGGTTGGACTTGTATGAGTATGGCATGGATTTCATGTGGGGTGTAAATTGTCAAAGGAAAAGTCAGTCTGATCTCACAAGCTTTCCCTAGCAGTGCTACAGCAGTCCTAACACAGCAATATGGAGACAAAGATCGATAACTTACTACTCAGTATAATTGCACCCGGTTATCAGAGGTTCTCCTACGCGTCTTTATGCTGGTTCCAGTTAAATATAACATGACCTAAGGGACAGAGGTGGTGGTGAGACTATGATCTGAATGTAGGGGTGTGGTTGCCAAAATAAGGACTGGTGTCAGTACTTGTGGTAAAGACAACAATTGTTTCCATATCTACACACATGACCTGACTCAAATTAATGAGACAGTGTACCAAAATGGTGTTTAAGACTGTAAGACAGCATCTATCAATGAGATATAAAGGGGTAAGTGTAGCTGTGGTATGGATGGAAAACAAATAAATAATACTTGGTGCACCCATAAAGTCATGTTGGGACTTTTAAATTTACTCTATTGTATACAGACTCCAACCCACATTTGTATTTGTAAGAAGGAATATTCTTGGTTTGTGAACATTGTGCTTACAAGTGGGTCAGTCCAGACCTAAAAGGGATTTGCACACTTGCCAGACTAACACCGGCACCCTTCATAATTCCTCACAGTAAAGTAGATATAGCAGCAGTTGCATTATCACACCTTGTTTAAACGAGCAGCAGACAATACGCCCGGGACAAATCGTAAGCCTCATGTAGTAGAAATGGGTGTAGCAAACAAAATATTCATTAGTATTTTAATATATCCCTTCATAACACAAATGTAGGACAAGTTAGAGGAAGCCACTGACTACATGGAAGATCAAATTTTGCACTAATGCAATACAGAGACAATTAATCATAGTCACTAACCAGCATACTATAGTGCTAAACAACCTGACAGCAAAAGAAGGGGGAATGTGCCAAATAATTGGTCCTGCCTATTGCCATTATATTAACCCTACATGCAATCTTTAGGTCAAATCAAATATACAGTATACATAAAGTAAGTGAACTTAGAGATAAATGGTTCCAAGAACACAATGCAATCAAAGACTCCTGGTAGGGAAATACATTCTCCTTTTTTAATCTATCCAGCTGGTTTAAGGGCATAGCGGGTTGGGTTTCTGGCATTATACAGACTTGCATGCAGATTTATTATACAGACTTGCATAGGAGGTTTGTGAGGACCTGCTAATGCTCATCAGACAGAAAGAGGGTACAATATTATATCTAAAGAGTCTGGACTCCACAACTTCATAGTCAGACAGATTTTATACAAACGGAGGAAATTCAAGACAATCATTACCGTCTCGGGGAGTTATTCCCCAGCAAAGATCACTCAAAGTCCAAGGCGTATGATAGTCAACCAAGTCACAAAGGAGCCAAAGGTAAACTCTAAGCATCAAATTAACTAATGTTATGATTCATGAGTCCATCATCAGGAGGCCACTGAACAACAATGGTGTGTATAGTAGGATTACAAGTCGAAAGCCATTGCTCTCCAAAAAGAACATTGCTGCCCATCTGCTGTTTGCTAAAGATCACCATAACTAGCCAGAAGGCTATTAGAACAATGTTTTGTGAATGGTTGAGACCAAAATATAGCTTTTTTTGTTTAAATGAGAAGTGTTATATTTGAAGAAAAAAAAACACAGCATTACAGTCCTAAAAATGTCATACTATTTATGAAACATGGTGGTGGTAGTATTAGGGTTTGAGCCTGTTTTGCTGCTTCTGGGTCAGAACTGATTGTCATCATTGATGAAATAATGAATTTTGAATTTCATAAGCAAATTCTAAAAGAAAATGTTATGACAACTGTTGAAGAGCTGAATCTCAAGAGAATGTGGGTCGTGCAGTAATAGAATGACCCAAAACACACAAGTTCTTCAACAAAAGAATAGAAAAAGAGGTAGTCTCAAGTTTTAAAATTGCTTTAATTAGTTGGACAGCCTAAAAATAAGCAGGTTTGCAATTGACTTGCTTTTTCTATTTGCTGTCATTCTCCTGCTATGAGAGATTTTATCATTTATAGTGTACAGCTAGTTTCCATGGAGCTTGGCCTCTATGCACTGAGAGTGCATTTGTTACATTCCAGAAAAGAGGTTAATTCTTAACATCCCAGTCAGCTCTTTCTAGACAGTTGATTTTTATACAGCAGTTAGCTACTTACCTCCTTACTAGGGATGAGTGGACCCGTGGCTGTTCGGGTTCATCGGGTTTTGACCGAACGTTAGCCCAAAGTTTGGATCAGGTACCAGAATTGTACCCAAACTTGAACCTAAACCCAAACCCCATAGAAATCAACAGGGACCCAAACTTTGGTGCTGGAAAGGGGTGTCTCTCTCTTTCCTCCCTGAACTCCCAAACTGTAAAACGAACTGCCAGGAGAAGTCTGTGTACGGAGTTCAGCAACGGACACTGAGTGTCCGGTACGAACCTAGAACTTTACGGTTTCATTTTGCTCATCTCTACTCCCTACCACTCCGTTCACTCCCTCTCATTTTCTGAAAAGATGCAGTAATAAATTACTAGCCCTCAGGTTTCAGTGCAGGTCCCCTAATCACAGCCCTCTCTAATTCTGTGTTCTTGCTGTCTAGAGCTGTGTGCTTGTTCAAATGCCCAGATATCACTATGTGTAAATACAGTGATAGCAGTGGAGACTTCAGGACAATCCACTGATGGCTGAATGTTTTACAACACCACTTGTGCTAAGATTTATACCTCTACTAAAACTACAGTATTACTATTCAAATTCTACAAAGGTAACATACTACAGTAATAAAATAAATAGTTTATTAAAGTTAAAAACACACACACACACACACATAAATAATAGGAAATATCAAACACCTAAGCAGACATGTAAGGGGTAGGGGTGAAAGTTCATATCAAAATGCCAATAGTCAATCAATTCATTGCATTGCAATGCATTGCCGCAAGTATTTATGGGTAATTCAGTGTCATAAGGATGTGCATGAGCACCTCATTGGCATACTGGAAGTGCGCCATTTTGCATTTCACTGTGGGACACATGTTATTAGACCGGAAATAAGCATTCTTGCATTCTATCATGGGATGCAAACAGTGAGACCGGTCTTGTGTTCTACCATGGAACACATATTTTTGACTACGCTATGTTGTATTTAACCATGAGACACACATGTGACTGCACGCATGACTACATGCAGATCACATGCTTGTCCATTCAGAAGTGGATTTAACCATTTGATTTGCGATGGATAGTGTTATCATTCGGACAGGCTAGTTCATATCAAGAGGTGCATAAAGAAGAATAATATATATTGTGGTAAAAACAAAAGGCATCGATTATTAAAAAGTACATAAAGTGATGTAAGACAAATTTATAAAATACAATAATAAATGAATAACAATATAAAGTGCAAATAGTAAATGAAAGATAAATAGAAGTCAAGATAAAGTATGTACAAAGAGAAATAAAGTATAAATATAACAATACAATATATATAGATGAATAACCTATGAAAAGTGCAAAGTGTGAATAAAATATATACAGGTGCTTCTCACAAAATTAGAATATCATCAAAAAGTTAATTTATTTCAGTTCTTCAATACAAAAAGTGAAACTCATATATTATATAGAGTCATTACAAACAGAGTGATCTATTTCAAGTGTTTATTTCTGTTAATGTTGATGATTATGGCTTACAACCAATGAAAACACAAAAGTCATTATCTCAGTAAATTAGAATACTTTATAACAACAGCTTGAAAAATTATTTTAAAATCTGAAATGTTGGCCTACTGAAATGTATGTTCAGTAAATGCACTCAATGCTTGGTCGGGGCTCCTTTTGCATCAATTACTGCATCAATGCGGCGTGGCATGGAGGCGATCAGCCTGTGGCACTGCTGAGGTGTTATGAAAGCCCAGATTTCTTTGATAGCAGCCTTCAGCTCGTTTGCATTGTTGGGTCTGGTGACTCTCATCTTCCTCTTGACAATACCCCATAGATTGTCTATGGGGTTAAGGTCAGGCGAGTCTGCTGACCAATCAAGCACAGTGATACTGTTGTTTTTAAACCAGTTATTGGTACTTTTGGCACTGTGGAAAGGTGCCAAGTAATGCTGGAGAATGAAATTTCCATCTCCAAAAAGCTTGTCGGCAGCTTGTCGGCAGAGGAAACATGAAGTGCTCTAAAATTTCCTGGTAGACGGCTGCGCTGACTTTTGTCATGATAAAACACAGTGGACCTACACCAGCAGATGATATGGCTCCCCAAACCATCACTGATTGTGGAAACTTCACTCTAGACGTCAAGCAGCTTAGATTGTGTGCCTCTCCATTCTTCCTCCAGATTCTGGGACCATGATTTCCAAATGAAATGCAAAAATTACTTTCATCTGAAAAAAACACCTTGGACCACTGAGCAACAGACCTGGTCTTTTTCTCCTTGGCACAGGTAAGATGCTTCTGGCGTTGTCTATTGGTCATGAGTGGCTTGACACAAGGAATGCGACACTTGTAGCCCATGTCCTGGATATGTCTGTGTGTGGTGGCTCTTGAAGCAGCAGTCCACTCCTTGTGAATCTACTCCAAATTTTTTTTACAGGAAACGTTTAGATGCAGTTATTGCTACGCATAGGGTTCACAATAAATACTGAAATCAAAGGTTCACATACTTTTGTCACATAGAGACGTGAAATTGTATAATTTTCCTCAATATAAAATGACAAAATCGAATATTTTTGATTCGTCTATTTGATTTGGTTCTCTATTTTTAGGACTTATGGGAGAATCTGATGTAGTTTTAGGTCATGTTTATACAGAAATATGGAATATTCTGAAGGGTTCACAAACTTTCCAGTACTTCTGTATTTAAAAAATACAGTTTTCATGCTGTCAGTTTAGCATTCACAAGACAATGTCTTTCATTTTTCAGCTTTGCATTAACTGGGGTCAGCAGTCCTTTCATTGTCACCAGATCATAGGATTATACCTTGAAAGATGAAAGCAGATCTTGAATACCATAAGCAATCACAGTTTATCTTCTAGTGTCTCTTCTTTCTACCCACTGCATATGTCAGAGAGCATGCCCAATACAGACTCTAAAACGTCAATTCTTAATTTTATTCCTTTGCCTCCTCATGTCCGTCAATCTGCTGTAAAGTCAACTGCATTAGCTTCTGCAGAAATTTAGGCAAGGTGTCTGCTCCCATAAACATGAGAAGAAAGTAAAAAAATACACTATCAGAAAATAAAGAACAAATATGCATTTATAGTAAAAGTAGTATGAAACGGAGGCGGACATACCATTCACAAGGGCCCAAGAGGTAAGGGGGCCCACATTCGCCTCCAAACCAGCCAATAACTTCTGTCACAGACACATTATTGGATTGTAAAGAGCCCATATCCTGTCCTTGCACAGAGGCCATCTTTTGTCTGTATCTGCCCTGCTAGTAAAGTAATATAAGTAGTAAAAGAAATGTGGTTATACATTCCATTTAAGTTAATGAGTTATTACAGTATGCATAAAAGTTGAGAATACAATTCCAAATTCAGTCCTTTGTCTTTAAAAGAAATAGTTTTGGTAATTACTCATTTCACTTCTGTCTAATGTTTATGGTGACTTCAAGATTTCTCTATATGAATTTCTTAAATTATTCCTCTGTAGCTGCTTAAAAATACGTTCAGTACTAAATTGAGGTTTCAGTTAGGAAATAATGGCCCAATTATAAAATAATGATTTTGAAGCTTCCCAGAACTTCATAAAATATAATCGGCATCTGAACATCAAATATCTGCTTGTCACATAAAGAAATGTAAATCTTGTCAAAGTACCAGTTTACACAGGCTTACATGGAAAGCTTCTGTCTCTCATATCTACTTTCCTGCTCTCTCAATGTTTGTTTGATACCTAACATGTCATTTTATGTCACCTCAGTTTTTGAAAATCAAATGATTATGATTGCTGACACCAATACTTGACTTGTCACTTAGCATGGTCACTTCAGTTTTCAAATTTAAATGACATCTGACCCTGAAAGCTGACTGTAAGTCATATTTTTTTTTTATTTTGCAAGAATGAATAACAAATCAAATGTACATATATTTTCTTTGGAAAGAGTAGTAGGGGCTCACTGCTGATGAGAACAAAAATACTAAGTACGGATGTCATACCTTGTAATCCAAGTCAGCAAGAGAGTAAAACTACAATATTTCTACTACTTTGCAAAAAATGTAAATTCAAACCCTTCATATTTACAATCTGAGCAATCAGACTTGAATTAAATTGTATTTTTTTCCAAAGAAAACTGACTTTAAAAAAATGCAGGAATAATTCAATTGTAAGGCACTTTTTAGGACAATACTTTTGATCTGTGTAAATGTAGACAATTACCGTTTTATATTTTTTACTGTATTAAAAAATGCTGCTAAATAATTATTAAATGGCTTTTCCATGATAATAAAAATACGAAGTACCTATATATGTTGAATACTCACGTAGAGATGCAAGCTTAGTTTGGAATGTATTTTCTTAGTTTCATGTTGTTTTCATGCTGCCAGGTTAGAATTACTAATGTAAACGATTAGGGTTCAGATTAGGGGCAGACACAGACAGAAGATGGCCGCTGTGTAAGAACAGTATTTGAACCCTTTGTAGTTCAATAATGTGCTTTTGACTAAAGTTGTTTTGCTGCTTTGGAGATGTAAGTAATGCCCCCTTACCTCTTGGGCCCCCATGCAGCTGCACAGGTTGCACCAATGGTGTGTCTTCCCCTGTTCCTCTCCCATCTGATACTCATTGCCTCTACCATTGCCTACTGTTGTGAGCCACTATATAAAAGAAAAGTGTAAAGTAATGCTAAAAGTAATGTGTAAAATGTAAAGTAATGCTACTGAGACACTACTCTGCTAATCACTGAAATTCTATGACTTGTTGTTTGTTGTCCAGCATGTTTAACTCCTTCCCGTAAAAACTAATTTACATTTTTTCCTCACTTTTTTTATACCGGTAATAACTCTTATTTTTCCATCTACATGAGGGCTTATTTTTTTGGGATGAGTTGTAGTGATGAATAACACCATTCACTCTGCCATATATGACATTTACCTTATTGGTGAAATAATATTATATTTTGAAAGTTCCAGTCACTGCTGTTAGAAGCAAGTGTTGATTGCATAATACAGTCACATTGATCAGGCTCACCTCCTGAGCCACCTTTATATACCCATACATGACGTGACATATATGTGCATCCCATTGGGAAGGGGTTAGGTTCTTCTATAAACTGTGCAGCTCTCTTGTATGGAGCTCTAATAAAACTTCTCCAAAGGTGTATGAGATCCTTACGGTAATTTCATTTACCTCTGATTTCATATGGAGGAATTCACAGGGGTTTTTATGCAGTCTTATAGGGGACTTAGCCACTATAAATACTATACCTGAAGAATAGATTTGACTTCCGTAGTTATAAAGAAAAAAACATTGTATTCCATATGCAAACAAGGGCTCCATGGTGAAGCCCTGGAATGATAAAGTGCGCAGTGCACCATTCTGCCCCCTCAATTAGCATGCTGCACACCTACCTTTAGCTGGATTGGCAACACTCACTTGCCTGCAGTGATGGCTGCCTGAATTGCATCCCCAACCCTACACATCTATACTGACATTATAGAAGTCCAGCAATCAAGTGCACACACGTGTAAGTGCAGGTTCACTCTAATCTTCCTCTTCTGTCTGCGTTGTTCACCTACAACTAAGTAATACTGTGATGAGCAAGTGGCCCCTGCAGACAGGAGAGAAGTGAAATCTATACAGCAGGTATGATTTTTATAAGAACTTAGTTCCTTATAGAACTGTTTAAGTAATTTATATTGAGTTTTAAGAGTGACAGAGTCCCTTTATTTGTAGAAATGGGTGAATTTGTTCTAGTGGAATTTAATTCTACTCAGATTTTACAAAAATATGAAATTTTTAGAACACAGTTTTTTTTTGCAATTCGCTCCACACAAATTCAGCAAAATGGTGGTCAGTTGGCCACCATTTTGGTGAACCATAGAGGGCCAGCAAAAGGTTAAAAAAAAACACCTAACATCTTGCCGCTCACCTCTCTGGCAACCACCGCTGCTCGCTGTCCCCCATCTAATCCTCCTTGCCTCTTCTTTCTCGAGATGAAACTCCAGGTGTCACCATGCTAAGCAGGGACTTTCGGCTGTTACCAATCCCAGAACATCCCTGTGCATGTAAAACTTGAGGTTGTAATATCGTGATGGTATAATGTGCACAGCAACATTAAGATGCAACTGCTCAGGGACGTTCTGGACCTGGTCATGGCAGGAAATCTCGGTCTAGCATGAAAAAGCCTGGGGTTTCAGTGTGCAACAGCAGTATGAAGAGGCAACAAGAAACAGATGACGGACATCAAGCAGCGAAGACTGCCAGAGATTTGATTGGTGAGGTAGTATTATTATTTTTTTTATACATCTTACATTTACTATGCTCAGGGGTCTGGAGAGATGCCAGAGAATATTTAATTTGTGGAGAATAAATTAGCAGGTAAAATCCGCATGATTTGATAAATTCATATATTGGCAGATTCAATCATCTCTAGTTAATTGTTAATTAAACAAAGTTTTATCATTTTTAAAGGTTAGAAAGCAGAAACATGTCCTTCTTTGATATGTGTTGTAGATCAAACTTGCTTATGTAAGCCAATGGCCCCTTGACATGTCATCTGTGTGCTGTCCATATATATCACTGTTTAATAGGTAGGAGAAGCTAAGAATTTTTTTTTGCAATGTCGATGGTAAATACTGAAACATGGACCAAAAGTGAATCCAACACACTGAAAAAACAATTTTTTTTTTCAAGTTTGAGAAAAAAAAACCTGATGTGTGAAATGAGTCTCACACCAATAAAAATATACTGTACAAAAATAATTATAAACTGAGAAATCAAAGTATATGAATCAGATGTTTATAAGTTACTATATGGTTGGGTTCATACATTTTGGTTGCAGGGCAGAAGTGTGCTATGTGTCCAAGGACTAAGCACCAAAACTACTTGTGGTTAACCACAAATTGCCAAACTATTTCTGGCATCTGTAATTGACACTGTCTCCCAACAATTCACGACTTTTAATCACACAGCACATTTCTTGCCTGTGAACCCAAACTAGAGCTGTATTCACATTAAGCCATCATGTTTCGACTTCATACTGCAACAGCCCTGTACAAGTGCTGTCTTTCCACTGTTTCCCTGCACAATTACTTAATTTTTTAGGTATACAGCTTTTTCACATCCAAGACCATGCAACCTAAAACTTAAATCTGAATAAAATAATTAATCTAGAATTAATCTAGACGTATAATTATTTAATATTGTTAATATATTACTATAGATTCCTTAAATTAGATTGTAAAATCAGAAAGTAAACTTTCCTAGATTACAAATTATGAAAAAAAACACTATTGAAAAAATCATTTGGAGCTTTCATATACTTTTATTAGCAGATTTTTGAAAAAATTGAATGCAATAGCCTGAAACATGGCTCTCACGTCAAAACTAGGTGCAAAGAACTTGACTGCCATAGAAAAAATTTCCAATTCTAGCATTATAATGTAAAAACCGATTTTGTCCTGATTTTGCACAACAAAATTTGTAATAGCTTTTTTATTTTTTTTTAGAAAACTTTAAATATTTAGATAAAAATAGAAAGATTTCATAGGTACTCCATGATATTAAAGAGGATGTTGTGTTCCATGTCTTGCATAGAGTGCAGGTATGAATATTGCAATGACCAAAGAAATAGGCATTTTCAACAGTACAAATTCATGAAACAATATTGATACATAATTCATAGAATATATATTTTTGACCTGTGCATGTGAAGTATGAATTCAAATTAATGAATCTATATAACAGAATTCTTAGGTTCTGATTATTTACAAAGCTATTTATTAAAGTGGTTGTCCAGTCTAAGAAGAAAAGACTGCAGTCACTCCTTGTGACTACAGACTGCCAAATCATGACAGTGTGTAGTATGCACATTGTCACGATTCCCTTGTATTCCCTGTGCAAGTGCGAGGTCATGTGACTGCATGTACTGTATGCAATTTACATACTTTCTGTCACATGCCAAATAAACTCTCCTCCGCTAAAAACGGCATCATTTTGATCATGTAACAATCCACCCAAATGGGGAAGAAGAATTGTGAAAAGTGGGCACGTCATACACTGTCATGATTCAGACGTCTAATGCTAAATGGAGTGACTGCAGCAGACTTTTCTTCTTAGACTGGACAAACCCTTTAAATTGAACTGTTGCCCACTATATTTGTTGGGTATTATATTGTTCCAAACTTTACATAGTGGTAAACTGAAAACTATAGTTATATGCAGTAAAGAATAATTAAACTTACTCCTCAATGCAGGAAGCATACTTATAAGAGAAGAAGGGTTAAAAAATCACTAACAATTCACTAAAATTTACCAATAACTTTATACAAGCCAATAGCTATTAGAAAAGTGTTTCACAAACAAATGATGGAAGCATAGAACAGCATGTCTGACTCAAATGTCATTTATATTGAGTCTTAATTCACTTCCATATGATGTATAGATATACAGTAAAGGTTAATTCACACAAGTATAAGACACTACTATGAACTAGTTCTGATGCTGCTTAGAAGCAATGCACTATGGCGGGTGCTTGGGGGGAAAAAAGTATATTTCAAAAATTTGACAAATTGAAATTAAAATGAAGAAATTATAATACATTTTTACATAACATAACAAGCCAAACTGATATCGGTTTGCAAAACCAAACAGAATTCTAGCATTGTAGTCACAGGTAAAATTCTCCTAGGTCACTCTGGTAGTTAACCCTAGAACGCATACCTGGGGCCTCGCAGGCCCACCCTGTTAATTGTTTTCTATTTTCTGCAGGATTACTTTAGTTAGAATTTTGAAACTCTAGGCAATCCTCAGGTATATAGTTGTTTGTCATTTCCAGTTGTTCATTTATTTTTATGTTACAGGCATTTTCGGTAAAACAATTCTTTTTTGAAAATACCCATTTTTATGGTCATGCGTTTTAAAGATTGGCTCACAAAGGTTGATGAAGTATGTAAAATTAACAACTTGTAGACTCAAAAGGTCAAAACCAAAAATTTATATGGGAATAATGAATTCTGGAAATAAAATTCCAAATATAATAGATGATGCCCTCTATATTTCATTGTGGGATTCACCATTTTCCACCTATGAATGACCTAAATTGTATACCTAAACCTGTTCATCTTTCACTTCTTTGTAGCTCACGTAAATAAAATATGTTAAAAGGTATGGATGACATAGCACGTTTATGCGGAATCACATTCGCACTCTAGAATGGATACTTGCAAGACAGGGCAATTGTCCATGTGTGGACGTACTGTCAAAAAGATCCAAAGGAGCCCACTTGGAAAGAGCAAATACATGAAAATAGGTAGACCTTGGAAAGAGCACATAAATAAATATAGGTAGACCTACCATAGGTCTTTTCATGCGTGCTTGGAAAAGACCTATGGTAGGTTGAAACGTTGCTCTTTATGGCAGAAAAAAGAGGCTTTAAAGTTTTTTCATCCAATTTCGGATGCTGTCTACCTATTTTTATCTATAGCATGTTTATTAATCTTCTGAAACAGAGAGGTATGATATCCAGACTCTTCATCAAAAATATCTAAAATACACAATGTCTGGCCTTTAAACTTTAGTCAAATAAATCTCAACATAATGGATATTAAGACAATTTCGACATGCAGTTTAGGATATCTGTTAAAATAGAATGTATTTTTTTCTTTAGTACAATAGACTCTCTGAATCCTGCTAGTGTATGAGATGATTTTTGTGGCAGCACTTGCTTTTCTAGAGCAAGTGCCACCTGAATTGATTCCCCAGGTCTGCACATCCACACTGACACTGCAGGAGTTCAATCCACTGTCAAATTTAACATTAGATACATATGTATATCTTTTAGATAGACAGCAGTAAATAACAGTTATCCATGGTGACCATTTATTCTTTTATCAGGAGAGTCACATTTTTTCTAAAATAATGGTCAGTGTTCAGAGGCATAACTTTTGTTATAACATTTGTGGGCCCCAATGCAGAATCTCCATCTATCACAGGTATGTAATAGTATCAGGTTTCTCACATTTGGGGACCTTTTAGGCTCATTAAGAATCCCATACAACACATAAGATTAACGTCGGCCGAACCTGCCAATATAAGAGTCTTATGTGTATTGGTGCCTTCAACAGATGATTATCAGGAAAGTTAAGGATATGGCATGTCTGATATCAGAGAGACAAGCCATTGTCATAAATGTCTGGCAGTGGCTCTCTCATGGAGAACACAGAAACACTCAGCTGAGCAAGCACTCTTGTGTATAACCGACAGCTATGAATTGTGCATAAGGGGACCTTAGGCTCCAAGAACCAGGTGCAACTGCAACCCATGCATCCAATATATTAACATTCCTATCAATGGTCAAAGAGATTGGTGACATTTTGCCTATAGTAAACACCCCAACTGATCATCACTAAATGGAATTTAGAAATACAATGCAACCTTAAAATTAAAAGTTAACTGTTTCTGACCAACAGTGAGGAAAATAAGTATTGGCTAATTTTGCAAGTTTTCTCACCTACAAAGAATGGAGAGGTCTGTAATTTTTATGGTAGGTACACTTCAACTGTGAAAGACAGAGTCATAAAAAATCCAGAAAATCACATTGTATGATTTTTACATAATTAATTTGCAATTTATTGCATAAAATAAGCATTTGATACAAAAGGAAAACATAAATTAATATTTGGTACAGAAACCTTCGTTTGCAATTACAGGGGTCAGACATTTCCTGTAGTTCTGGTAATGTTTGAGACTCTGGTCCCAGCTCTCTTCAGGTCATTGACCAGGTTCTCCCATGTAGTTCTGGGCTGATTCCTGACCTTTCTCAGAATCATCCTTACCCCACGAGGTGAGAACTGGCATGGAGCCTCAGACTGCGGAAGATTGACAGTCATCTTGTCCTGTAGCCTATCCCAGCCTTGTGCAGGTCTACAATTTTGTCCCTGGTGTCCTTAGACAGTTCTTTGGTTTTGGACACAGTGGAGTGGTTGGTGTGATTGATTGAGTGTGTGGACAGGTGTCTTTTACACAGGTAACAAGTTCAAACAGGTGCAATTAATACAGGTAATGAGTGTAGAGTAGGAGTGCTTCTTAAAGAAAAACTAACAGGTCCGTGAGAGCCAGAATTCTTGCTGATTGGTAGGTGATAAAATACTTATTTCATGCAATAAAATGCAATTTAACTATTTAAAAATACTACAATGTGATTTCCTGTTTTTTATTTTTAGATTCTGTCTCTCACAGTTGAAGTGTACCTATGATAAAAATTACAGACCTCTCCATTCTTTGTAAGTGGGAAAACTTGCAAAATTGGCAGTCTATCAAATACTTATTTTCCCCACTGTATGTTCCCTTGGTTACATTATTGATATCTTGTGTATTTTTGGAAATCAAGCTCTCTTCTATCTGCCCTCTTTGCTTGCTGACTTCAGAAAGCAAAAAAATGGACAAACGTAGCACAATACAAATTAAGCTGAGCCCACCAATTTCTGCAGGACTAGCCAGCTATCTTATGTGTATGGGGGCTTTCCAACTCTCTGATGTTGGAGGAAAAAAGGATCAAGTCATGATAAATATTAACACCTGGTTCTTTTGTTCACAGGACAAAGAGAATTGTGTGAAGGCGACTGAAGTGTCTCAATGCTTACTACCCTCTCTCCAAACAGAAACCATATATGCTTTGTTAAGCTAAGCATGAATGTATATGGGGATAATAGGGAGAAACAGTTGCCAACTAAACAAGCACAGCTTCATTTAATGTGTAGGGGATACTGCCAATACTGCAGACCAGCTCCTATCATAGCAGACAGTGACGGTACAGCAGATACATTTTTTTATAATCTCCCGATCAGTGGCGCGATGTATACATTGAATGGAGCTGCACTGCATAGCTCCATATAATGTGTAGCAATGGCAGTACTGAATAGGTACGCGGACGGTTCTGAATAAGTGCTGACCTACAGTTCTCGGGAGCAGTTGTTAAATATTGAATTGAAAAGCATTGTGCAACTCTGATGATGGAAGCTGATCGGTGGGGCTGTAGGGTGTTGGACCCGGCAATTTGTTATTGATGACCTATCCAACGGGATACATAACAATAAATTTGTAAATTAAAAATTATACCGTTGAACTTAAATCAGAGTCTATATTTAAAACTTCAAGACAAGATACATGTAGAGGAAATAAAATGTCCTTTCCATTACTGTAAATAAACTACATATTTGTAATTTTTGGAAAGAACTAAACAAACTAAATGTACAGAATTGTGTGCTCAATTATATTTTATGAATCAAAAGCAAGAAGAAAAAGTATTATTCCTATGATTCAAATACTTCTGCTTTAAAAAAGTGAATCTTGCATTACTGATTAAGATCACCCCCAAAAAAATATTAGGTAAGGAAAAGAACATTATAGACATAACATATTTGTCAATTCTTTTCACCATTTTATGGAGATCTATAGGATGAAAAATAGCATTATTAAAAATGTTGCCAGCTCATATATAATTCATTGGCCTACAGTGACAGCCTTCTAAATATGTGCATAGCAGATTATTTGCAAATATACAAACATAACAATACTATGGATAAAGTCATGTTACTGTCAGGCTATCATGTCAGTGAATATATACAGAAGAGTCCTTCTCTACATTTGCTCTTGGCTCGATATATCCTGAGTTGTGTGGAAATAACCAGCTTAGAAAAAAATACATGATTTAGCAATACACTGTCACAAAATGTCTATGTTATATGTGTCTATGTGTCGTCACCCAGTGGTAAATGTTAACTGTAGCCTAGCAAGGATTTTGCTAAAATGTTATGATAATGTATTAAGTTTTGTAAAAAGTCCTTGACCAAATTCCAGCAAAGGTAAAGTTGTATAAATAAGTATAGTTCAGCAAACATAATAAATCAAGAGAATAAAGCAGTCATTACCGTCTGCTAATAAATGAAGTCAATCACGCCATGGCTGTTTACCCCTTAAAGACTTCATTTGAATAAGTAGCAACTAATTCTAAAAAAAAATATAAAGTTGAAAGATGCCATAAGAATTTTTGAAAAAAAAAAATAATACAAAGTCTTAACAATATTTTATTGAAAAATATTGCTTGGTTCATAAAAAGAATGTGAAATTGTATATACAATATTTTATTTAAAAATTACAGCGTGAATTGAAATGTATAATTCAGGTTCTTGCACAGAAAAGTTATGTTGGGAGTACAATATGGAAGACTTTACAAGCTCCAGTTGTTTTAAACACAAACAATACTTATTACCAGGTTGAAATGAAATGTTACAGGAATAAAATTTCAGATTTGACATTAAAAACAACTTTTAATGTGTTATAACAAAATAAATTACATTTTATGTGCATAAAACTAGATATGTGTAGAAATTAAAAATTTGTACACTTTCTAGGACTAATTTATGAGTTCAGTCTTTAAAGGGGTACACAGAAATTAGAAAGTTATGTGAAATCTATGTTGTTTGGATTCCTAATAATATGGTCTGTTTTTTTTCCAGTTACTTATGGTGAAAAGATGATGTTTCAGTTAACACATCAAAAAAGACAAAATATATCTCCCTTTAACAATACAATGTACAGCTACAATAAGAAGATGGGCAGTGATCATACCATACAGTAGTGGGTTGACAGTGACCTGTCAAGTCAATACTCAGTATCAGTGGAAGTATATCAAGTGTTCAAGGTTTGTTATTTAGGAACTTTAAAATTAATAGAATTCTATAAAAATATGTCTGGTGTCTCGAATAGCTCATCGGCCAGATACCAACCCTATGAGTTATGTTTTCAGGGCTTTAAAGACTTAATATACAAATAAAACTGGCTGATGTTAACTCTTCTCTTCACCAGATTCTTAAATTTTGAATTAATACTGTGACTTCAGGACAAATATGTACATGCCTGCATGCGTTAAAACTATAAAGGCTTTTTAAGAACCAACAGAGTGACAAAACATATTGTCTAAAATTATCTTCCTAATCACTAGTAGTCTACTGCATACATAATACCTTCTGTGTGACTGTGTCTATGTACACATGGCCTGCAACACAAATAGACAATTTCTTATTCCTGATCCTCAAGGTGGTGAAGGAGAAAGATATACTCATTGTTTGGTTGATTCTGGACAAGAGGCTCAAGAACACACAGTCATTAGTTTACATTCAGCAAAAAGAGTTCATTTAGTTAAATACAGTAGTTCAGTTTCCAAGAGCAGGTGTTTTCCATTGTAGGATAAAAGTGTTATGAAGAAAACATTTTTTTATTAAGTAAAAATTTTTGTATCAGTCCTATCTTTGTTGACATTTTTTTCTGGATTTTCCATTTTAGTGCATGCCCTTTAAGGAATCTTCATATCAAACCATCTCTGCTGGTTTAGGTGTGAGAAAACATTTCTGATATTTAAGTGGACGCTGCTGAAAAGTTCTGGTGTGCTCAGTTAAAGAAATATACATGTTCTTTAAAAACATGAAAGAAGAATGGTGAGTCTTGGTTGTTGATAATTACAGTCTCTACAGAATTGCAGCAGCAGCTCATAAGAAGTCCAACAAGTGGAGTGCTACCATTAGTTATGAAACCTTTCAGACTCTCCAGTAGTCACAGGTCACTTGTCTGACAATACTGTAGATTCCCGGGACATCTGTATAGAAATGGAGTGTATTTTTACTTTTAACACTTTTACATCCTTCAGACTTTGCAATTAGTCTACAGAATGTTCCCACAGAGTCTTCAGCTGTTGCATATCTGTCTTCAGTACATAACACTGGTCTTTAAATACAGTCGTCCATCTGGAAAGAAAATAATAGAGTTAAGGTTAAATTTACCTCTGGAACATCCATTATACCTCTATCTTTGGAAAAACAATACGATTTTACTAAAACATCATTAGACCATAAACTGAAAGAAAACTAACACAAAATTAAGCAGCAGGTGAAAATCTGGCACCTGCTGCAGCTGTAACTATACATAGTTACAGAGGCGCAGACTCTAGTTTTTACATTTACATTTTACCAATTTTGTGCAACAAATAGGTCTTTTGTTAAAGGGAATCTGTCATAAAATTTTGGCGTTTAATCTCAGAGCTGCATAATGTAGGGATTTTTTTTCAATAAAATCACGGTTTCATCAGCAGGAGATTACCATTAGAGGACTAATAAACCTGCTGCCATTTTGTCCTCAACATTCATGAGCTATGTATAACCAAACTACTACCACTGATTAGCACATTTCTGCCTATGCACAGTATACTCAGAAAGTTGTCAACCAGTGGTGTTGGCGGGGTTATACAAAGCTCAGCATTCAGAGAACTGGTAGATCTGTAGCAGAGAAAACAGTGATTTTATCAAAACCACAGCAACCAGCTCTGTAATACATTGCTGGAATCGGGGTCTCTGCCCCTAGAGTACATCATGCTGCTCTCAGATGGGGTAGCAAAAACCTGGTGACAGATTCACTTTAACCTGAACTTGTCTCTTACACTCAGTGAATACATCTTCAGGCTAGAATCATATTCGAGAATAAATCAGATATTACCATAAATATATATCATATATCGCTATAGATGCAATAAGCTCCATGTAATCCATGACCTCTTTACCTCTTCTAACCTTTCCTTCCTGGGCATCACAGAAACATGGCTGACACCCTCCGACACTGCCTCCCCTGCTGCGCTGTTTTACGGTGGCCTCCACTTCACCCACACTCCTCATCCTGACAACATGGTGGAGGAGTGGTTCTACCAAATGCACCTTCAACCCAATCTCACTCCTACCCTTCCTTATCCTCCCTTCTTTTGAAGCCCACTCTATCTGCATCTACTCTCTCTCCAAACTCCAAGTGGCCATCATATACCGACCTCCGGGCCCGGCCACAGCCTTTATTGACCAATTCTCCACCTGTCTTCTTCACTTCTTCTCTGCTGACATTCCCACCATCATCATGGGGGACTTCAACAACCCTACTGACACCGCCGAGTCAGAAGCCTCAAAACTCCTGTCGCTTACTTCATCTTTAGGACTTACTTAGTGGTCCTCCTCAGCCACCCACACAGACAGACATACATTAGACCTCATCTTCACTGTCTCCGCTCCTTATCTAACCTCACAACCTCCCCTCTGCCCCTATCTGACCACCATCTTTTCACTTTCTCACCACTGCCCTCCTCACCTGTCACCCATGCCGGCAACTAGCGCACCCCCGAAGAAACGTCGCACATCTAGACACTCACACACTCTCTGACTCTATTCTACCACAGACATCCATATCTTCACTCCACAACACAGACAAGGCCACTGCTTTCTACAATGGCAGTCTTGCATCAGCTATTGATGCAGTTACCAATCTCATGCAGCAAATCAATATACAACCCTGGCACAATAACCTCACTAAGGAGCTTCAGCAAGTGTCCACGTTCACAGGGCGGCGTTGGAAGAAAACACATTCGCAAGATGACTTCACTGCATTCAAACAAGCAGCACTCACAATCAAATCAGCCCTCACCTGTGCTAAACAGGGCTACTTCACAACCCTCATATCTTCCTTATCCTACAACTACAAACAGTTATTCAACACTTTTATCTCCCTCCTCCGCCCACTACTGCCCTCTCCGTCCTCCCTCATCTCTGCTGAGGACTTTGCCACACACTTCAAAAATAAGATTGACCAAACAAGGCATATCTTTTGTGTTCGACCACAACAACCCCTTTGTTTACCAAAAAATTGCCCTTCCACCACATAACCTCCCTCTCCAACATTACAGAAGGAGAGCTTACTCATCTCCTCTCCAAATCACACCTCACCACTTGTGCACTTGAACCCATCTCATCTCACCTCCTCCTCAACCTCTCCACCACAGTTATCCCATCCCTAACCCATCTCTTCAAACTATCACTAACTTCTGGTACCTTGCCTTCTGCTTTCAAACATGCCATAATCACACCTTTCCTCAAATTGCCTTTCCTCGACTCGACTGCTATGTCCAGCTATCGCCCCATATTGCTGTTCCCATCTGCTTCAAAAGTCCTTGAGCAGCATATACAGAATGAACTTTCCTACAGACTCTCATCTAACTTGCTCTTCGACAACCTACAATCTGGCTTCCGTCCTCATCATTCCACTGAAACTCCCCTGACCAAAATTACTAACAACTTACAGCCAAAGCTAACAGACATTTCTCTATACTTCTCCTTCTAGACCTGTCCTTTGCCTTTGGCACAGTTGACCACTGCCTCCTAATACAGATCCTTTCTTCCTTTTACGTCAAGGACCTTGCCTTCTCCTGGATCACCTCATACCTTTCCAATCGCACATTTAGTGTCTCCCACTCTCACACTACCTCCTCATCCCACCCTCTCTCTTTTGGAGTCCCTCAAGGCTCTGTCTTAGGACCCCTACTCTTCTCCATCTATAACCTTGGTTTGGGACAACTCATAAAGTCCCATGGCTTCCAGTACCACCTATAAGGTGATGACACTCAGATCTACCTCTCTGGCCCAGACATCACCTCTCTACTGTCCAGAATCCCGGCATGTCTATCAGTCATATCCTCCTTCTTCTCCTCTCACTTCCTCAAGCTCAATGTGGACAAATCTGATCTCATCATCTTTCCTCCATCTCATGTATCTTCCCTACCTGATTTATCTATCACAATAAATGACATCACTCTTTCCCCTATACCGGAAATCCGAGGCCTCAGAGTAACCTTTGACTCTGCCTTGCCCTTCAAACCGCACATCCAAACTCTTTCCACCTCTTGTCGCCTCCAGCTCAAAAATATTTCCAGAATCCATCCTTTCATCAACTCTCAATCTACTAAAATGCTTATGCATGCTCTCCAAATTTGCCGCCTCGACTACTGCAACATCCTCCTCGGTGGCCTACCTGCTAACACTATTGCACCTCTACAGTTTGTCCTTAACTCTGCTGCCCAACTAATCCATCTTTTGCCTCGCTACTCCTCTGCTTCTGAGCAGTGAGGTGAGTATTATTTTTTTTCTCTTTACAGGATGTGGGTATTTTTATAATAAAGAACATTCAATTTGCATCAAATAACTTTGATGTGCATCAAATTTTTCATGGAAAATTCAAACAATCTGCTGAACTTGAATCTTAGCATATTCCCTCATCTCTAGTGTCTATCCTTACCTTTCTGTGATCTTCCTTAAAAAATGATTTTTATTATTTCATTATATAGTTTCAATATATTATAGCATAGTTAAAGAACCTCCCAATAGGTACAGAAAGAAGGGATACCGGACCCTACGCGTTACGCCACCACTTTGGCTTCCTCAGGGGTAATTTCACATTGGGAGGTGTACATTTGAGGTGTGAATAAGTTCAAGTATTAAGAATGTATTTCCTTTCTTTTGGGCACTTTTGCCCTTAATGCTGCCCAGTGACTCTAACTTGACCCTTGAATTGATACATATATCTATATTTTTTTGTTGGGGATATTCAGGTATTTATGCCACTTCCTATTTGAAGGGTATCCTCTAAATGGATATTTATATTTAAACAATGTAATGTTCTTATTTATTGCCACAAGGGAATTTTTTCTTGTTTTTAATGGTTTTTAATTGTATGTTTATCTGTTTTGAATAAAGACTTGTTTTGTATTATACAAATTATTGAATTTTTTATTGTTATCTATTTATTGCAGCATGACTGGTGCCAGTTCACCATATCCCCTTTTTTTTTAACTATTGTATTTTGGGTGTATGGGCAAAGCATCTGCTATATATATGTGAGCGTGGTGCTGGGACTCATGTTCAATGTATTATAGCATGCAGGCAAGAGCACTAACAGGCAGTAACTCACAGTACAACCACTGGGAGGCCACACATTGACACATTTACCATAAATACCTCCCAACTATCACAAAATTATTATTTTTTCAAAGCTGATCATTTAAATCCACTCATATCAGGTTAGGAAAAGCTGAGTGAAAAAATAAGGATTCATGTATAGAAGTTGCCAATTCTCTATGAGCTTCTTTATAATAATAATCTTTATCTTTATATAGTGCTAACATATTCTGCAGTGCTTTACATACATTATCGTCACTGTCCCCATTGGGGCTCACAATCTAGATTCCCTATCAGTATGTCTTTGGAGTGTGGGAGGAAACAGGAGAACACCCACACAAACACAGGGAGAGCATACAAACTCCTTGCAGATGTTGTCCTTGGTGGGACTTGAACCCAGGACCCCAGTGCTGCAAGGCTGCAGTGCTAACCACTGCGCCACCGTGCCGCCCATATTTTTTAACCTGTATTATATAACCTCAGTCAGTAAAGATACTACAGAAGATTATCTGCAGTCAAATGAAGGGCCATAGATTAAAAAAAATTGTGATATTATGTAAATTTAAATCACAAAGGAAAAAATGCAAAGAGCAAAATTACAAACTGATATTTGTGGATATCTATGGGAAGAAATGCTTAACTAACATTCTTAATTCCCAAGAATAAATTAATAGCTTGTACACATGAGCGAAACTGTTAAAATTCGACTCACCAGATTCACTCGGGAAATACGATTCGCACTGAATTTAATCAAATCAAAACAAATTGCTAGTGAAAGCTGTTTATTCTACTCTGACATCTCTCCAGACCCCAGACACTAATAATAGAAGAAGTTAAAAAATATTAAACTCATCTCACTGCTCACCTGTCCTGGAACAACAGCTCCCAGTCCTCCTTTGGTTCGCTTCCTCCTCTACTGTCTCGCTTCTTCTCTTCCCTTGAAAAAAGCTGCCATTTTGCTTTTTTCAAGGGAATCAAATCTCAAAAAATTGAACTTCTGGTGAAATCTGATTTTTTTGTGTATTTTTTTAAGCAAACTTAATTTACTTTGAATCAAATCATTTAGCTCTAATTCCTTGTAATTTGGAACAAAAACTAAGCAGTGACCAGTTATATGACCAACACAACAGTATTAAAGGGGGTTTCCCACAAACAATAGCTAATTTTAATCAAAATATCTTGGAATAATAATACGTTCCACAATTAGATGTGTTTAAATAAAATGTTCCTGTGCTGAGATAATCTTATAAATGTGCTCCTGCTGTGTAATGGCGGTGTCTGACTTTGCAGGAACTTTTGTTTGTGGGAAAACCCCTTTAAGTATTAAGTACATTTCTCCTAACCACATGCAGATGAAGCAGTGTTCAGGTTGTCAGATGTAGCACTGAGTTGGTGGACATAGTGGACTCTGTTTTCTCTTGTGATTTTTAGCAATTATAGCATTGACCTTTGACACTTTTGCTAGATTTATTTTACTTGCAGGTGCAAACATTTCTAAAAAGGTTCCATGCTTACTCCATGAATTATAATAATCCTATAGACGTCCTTGTTTAAACTGCTATGGTCTCATGAGAGTGAAACCTTAAACACAAGCCTGAATGGTCCCATGTAAAAAACACTAACCCAATTTTTAGCATTCTGCTTGATTTCTAATGCATCTGTCCCCTCAACTTTCCACCAATGGTCAGGTAACTCTGGGATTAAACACCTTTGCATCTGGAGATATCATTATCTCTGTAATATCCTGATTGTTTTCTCAATTTTCGTTATGTGCTTTCCAGTCAAGATTTTTATCACACTTCTTCACAGTCATTACAGAAATATAGAACGTAAAAATAATGATAGGTAAAATACTCACAGACTTTAACCCCTTACAAAGAACATATCACCTTTTTGGTTTTGTACACAGTACCCCTGGCCTTTAAAACATTTTCATAGCTTGAATTTAGATTGTAGCTCATTCTGCAAATTTTTATGGATGAAAAGATACTTATGTAGTCACAGCAAGGTCATTTGCTAATTATCATCTAAGTACATATTGCTAAAAGGCATCTTTTTTGTATTAAAGAGGAGGTTCAAGTTTGCATTTCACTGAGAGCTCCATCACCATCTCAGCTGCCACCTAGCTGTCTCGGATTCTGTCGGCTATCAGTCCGCAGTCCCAAAGACAATGAGTGGGACAGTGGGGCACATGCTCAGTTTCAGCTCCGCTGCTCTTCAGAGTCCCATTCTTTGATCACTGCAGATCAGCTAGTTATCACCAATCCTGAGGATTCATTACTTTTAGGCCACGTGCACATGTTGAGTATTTGGTCAGTTTTTTACATGAGTATTTGTAAGCCAAAACCAGCAGCGGGTGATAAATGCAGAAGTGGTGACGTGTTTCTATTATACATTTCCTCTGATTGTTCCGCTCCTGGTTACAAATACTGATGTAAAATACTGACCAAATATTCAACATGTGAATGTGGCCTAAAAAGTTTTACAAACTCTTTTACTACTAAATCAAAGCATAGATAGAGGAGATACATGAGTAGCAACTGCACCCAATTAGGGGCCAAAAGTGCCTCTACCACATAAGAAGACCCAAGTATTACACAATTATACACATGGCATGCGGAGGACCCTGTTACAGTATTTGCTTTGGGGCCAGGAACTTTAGGGAAGCCTAAAATACTTACATTACTACCTCCCAAATGAAAACAATATCTATTAAAACAATAGAAATAATTACTTTTCTTAAATTTGACAGAATACAAGACAAATTCTGGTACTTCTGGAAAATTGTGTATCTAACTAGCATGCAAGCATTTGTTCATTAACAATCTTCATGGCTTACTCATCTATGCCAAGCCTGCTTTTATGTGGATGGGGTCAGAACAACCTGTGTCAGATCATTTTGTTGGTAGTGGTGAAACCAGATAAGTGTTGATGATATCTTAAGAATTATGAGTGTCAGTAAAAATCATAATTCATATTGCAGGCTCAAGTAAAAGATATGCAAATAGGAAAATTAAATAATAATTTCAATCTGCACCTGGATAGATACACAAAGTTGTATATATTCCATTTTTAAGAAGCATTGAAATAGAAAATGTATTAAAATATGGCATCACCGTCTCTGGGCAGTAAAGAATTTCTACTATTGCTCTTCGTGTCATGTATTGTATCTCTATCTGCCAGCAGAGGGCAGCAGAGCGATCATGTAAGAAATGAATGTCATTACTACTGGTAAATGTGAATAGAGCATTTGCTGGGCCAAACACTAAATGTAAAATTCTTAAAGAATATACTTAGAAATATACTTTTATTGGTAACTACATTAGTGGAAATTTTGAAGATGATATTGCCAAAGTCAAGACATTACTGCTATCAGGCTCCCAGACAAAAAAAAGTGCGGGAAGAAAAGCAACACAACTTTTTAGGGTTTGAAAGTTACATTGTCAAAATGAAATACTTAAAGGGGTTACAAAAAACTGACAATTAAAGGGGTTGTCTCAGGTTCTTAAATGGCTAAAACTGCAAAGCGCTTGCAAAAATAATTTACATCGTATTTCAAAATCTTGTTCATTCTCTAGAATGGAGGGATTTAAATTTATAGTGTACTGCACAACACCTAGGTTACCAGCTACCCCACAGTCTGAGTGTCTTGTTACCTAGGCAAAGAGGGTGCGCCATGCAGGCGACGTGCTTTAGAGCCTATAAGCCCTGCGCTGAGTTGACCAGATCGCTGGTCCGGCCAGCTTCAATGCGTCTGCACTTCTTCCATGCTGCGGAGGAAAAGCCGCATGTGCTAACAGAATGAGAGAGTGCTCCATTTGGACCAGCTGCATGACTGTCTCTAAATTCCTTTAATGTACGCTACAAATTTAGACCATATTTAGCTTTTTTTTTTTAAATGCTTTATTTGTGTCAAATTTAATATTCTAGGGCCAATGTAATCCCAAGACTGTATGCTATGCACAAATATTATACATTTTTTCTCCCATTTTTACCTATTTTATTTAACTTTTCCTTATATTTAGTAACACTTATCACACATGGCCATATTTTAGAATATCTTAGTCCTATATAGTCGTAAAACCATAGAACTCTGCTCGCCTTATCGTGCCCCATCATCCATTCTACACCCCACTGTTTACTATTGGTAGCACGGGAGATATTTCTGTGGTCTGAGGAAGAGGCTGAAAGGACAATAATATGATCTTTATGAATCACTTATTCTATAAAATAAGGTTTATAATATACTGTGAATGGTGGGTGTTCAGATAAAAAGTGATATAACAGAGGTATGTTCTAGTACTCATAGATCATATAACGAAGGAATAAATTCATTATTTGTAACTTGCAAAACAAAAATCTGTAGCGTTCCAGCTTTTCTTTTGCACATACAATGCTAAATTACTGGTAAGAATAACTAAACTTTCATTTAAAAAAAAAAATTCCAACATGGAAAGTTATGAAACTTTGCAAATTACTTTATTAGGGAATTTATCTTAATTTCTGTAAAAAAAAATGGAATGTCAGTGATTTCCAAACCCCTGCTTTTCCCTAGTCTAATTTGCCTGCCATCTGGTGCATTGATATCAGGGCATATTCATTTGGAGTACAGATGATGAGTACAGATGATGGCAGTGAAAGGGTCAGCTCAGCCCCTCTATCTCACTAACTCTGGGGATGAGCACAAGACTCAAAAGAAGAGACTGGTGATAACCCTTTCAATCCCATCATCTGTACTCCAAATGTCTATCTTCTGTTATCAACACAACTAAAGGCAGGCAAATAGACTGGGGAAAAGCTGAGGTTTTGAAGCTGCTTACATGCATTTTTTACAGAACTGAAGACAAATCACTTAATAAAGTTATTGGAAAAGTGTCATAGTTTTAAATGTTAATTTATTCTTTAATTTTAAATTTTTTTTCATCTGCTTAATCCTGCTAGTTATTTTACTGGACATAAAAACTTTAAGAATACAGCTTGAAGCAGGAATTATCAATTAAAAAAAATATCAATAAAAAAAAAAGAAAATGTAGAATTAGGATTAAACATGCATAGATAAATAGACCGGAGGATATTATAGGATTAGTCATTGGTTTAAGATTTTATTACGTAGATGATTTATTTAGATGTCATTGTTTTAGTATTCTCATGCAAATTAAAATCAGCCATATTTAACTGTTTGGGGGCCTCCCAACTCTTCCCCAAAAATTACATCAGACTAGAGAAGGATTGGGCAATTGGAATTTAAGTTCCCTATTTTTTTGTTCTCCTCCTAGATAGGCCACTGATCGCAAAGTCTAGGAGCAGTTTTTGGCGCCCACTCCACCCCCATTGAAATCATATGAACACCCAGCCGTATTTATCGTATGCATGTATAAGAGAGTCAGCTACTGGCTAAAAGATCATTCTGTCAGCAGCTATCTAAGGTATATGGGATATGTATAAATAATACATTAAAATTGAAATGTACAAGCATGTATAAGAGAGTCAGCTACTGGCTAAAAGATCATTCTGTCAGCAGCTATCTAAGGTATATGGGATATGTATAAATAATACATTAAAATTGAAATGTACAAATATTGAAATTACTGATTGTTAGAAGTGAACATTTGTTTCTCAACAGTTTATGAATATCTACAACATTAGTAACCTGCTAAATTACACTTGAAGGAAAAGAAACTTCCGCTTAAAAACAAATGCCATTTTGAATATTCCCCGAAAAGAAATTGTATCGAAACAAAAATAAACAGTTGTATACTGTAAGCTGGAGTGAAATGGTGCAGAAAGCATGATAATATGTTTGTTCTGTCGACATTTGAAGCTTAAAGAGGTTTTTGAGAAGACTTCAATTATAAAAACATTTAAAACACACAAAGTTGCACAATTTTTATTTTAATGAAGATGAGAAGTTCATTAAAGAAGATAAATATTTCATTAGATGTTAAATAAAACAAAGAGATTTTTTGGCTTCTCTCAGCACAAAATTCCTTTGAAAGATTAATTAATACATGCAAATTATGCAAATTAGACCCATGCAAATATTTTATGAAGACAATTAAGGGAACCATTAATTACTGCTTTTTTTGCTTCACTGAGATTCATTCATTTAATTTTAATTTCACTTTAACTGTTTTGATGTATAATCTCGCAGCTAAGAACTTTATCTTTCCTAGTGGGTCACTTAAACGTATATACATTTCATCAAGTGCAAAGCAATACAGAACGTGAGGAAAGGTATTCTCCAGACCATGCTCTCTATTAAGGGGGATGTCTAGCACAATACAGTCCTAGAAAGAAGTAAGCAGAATGAGAACGTGAGCTCATTCTTGGCTGAGGTTCAACTGCTGGAAAAGCAATTAATTTGCTTTGGCTGTTCTAATATAGGGGAATTAGAAAGTGTGACACAAGACAAATAGAAATAATTAGTTCTCCAAAATGATGTTCTCATTAATATAGTTTGAATATTTGAAATAATAATAGAAAAAAATATTGTGCTATACTGCTTTATCAACATATTAATGCAGTGCGTGATAACACAATGTACCATTTGACTTCAGTTTGACATTAAAATATCTCTTTTCCAGGAGTGATACTGGCTCTAAGTTGGCAAAGCTACTGAAGAGTGTTAATTATAATGTTATGGTTAGCATATAAATCAATCTTGAGTTGCATTATAAAGTATCTAGCAGTCATAGAAAGGTATTATTGTATTTTTTTCACAGGTCAGGAATGAAGAATGAAGAAGATGGGGCCCCATAGCACAAATCTAAATTCCACCTTTCATATTAGAATCCTGGGATTGCCACCCATAATAGAAGGGCTTCTTGTTTCCCATCTACAAGTATGTACTTTCCATGCCATTTGCCATCTGGGATCAAGGAAGCTGGGTCCAATAAGTTTAGGTACTTTCTCTCTAAGGATCCCATACCAGTTGTGTAACTTCTATAGATCATCCTTTAGTCATGTAAATTGTCTTCACTAGATATGGCCAGCTACTGTATTCTGGGAATTTCAGTAGCAGGACTCCTAGCACACGAGATTACAACCATTATAGAATTGTCCCATCATGGACATTTTTGGCATAACCAAAAAATATGCCATAATTATCCACGGCTAGGTCTCATACTTATCTTGAAAACAGAACCCGTGTGTGCTGCTGGGAATTAAGAGGTGGCTGTATAGTTTTGGCTCCCTAGATTCCATGTAAAAGAGTAATAAAAAATTGCAGAGAGCTGACCTGTTGATAAGGGCAAGCAGAAAAGAGTATGTGATTTACTCTTTATCATTCATTTAGATAAATATTTCATAGGCTGGAAACTACCTCTAATATCAATGCCTTGCTTTACACCTACTATTTATCTCCTTAGAATTTAGTAGGTCGGATTATTGCAAGATAAACAATAGACAGCAGATAATTTTATACCAAATGTCATTAGATGTGATATAAAAGTACACTGCTTCATATGACACATTCAGTTCTGATTCATACAGTAACTCTTAGTCTGTATAGCTTGTATAAAAAATGCCCTGTAAAATGCTTCTTAAGTGGGAATTGTGAGCTACATATAATGTATCAATTCTAGCCTATATATTGAGGCATGATGCACGTGGTGTAATATGACTGTGCAACCACCAAGTTTAACAGAAGCATAAGGCTCCTTCACATGTCCGTTTTGTATGTCCGTATGCAGCCTGTTTTTAAAGGGCCGCAAATACGGACATAAGCACACCCATTGTATTCAATGAGTGTGCACAAAGGTCAGGTTTTTCACACGGACCTTGTGTCTGTGTAAAAAACACGCAGACATGTCAGTTTTTTTGCACAGCACGCACATGGATGACATCTGTGTGTCATCAGTATCATACGTACTGGTGCCTGGGAATCAGCGGTATAGTTTGCACTGATCCTTGGCGCCAGCTGCAACTCTCATCTTTGTCCCCTGTTTGCGCTGAGATCAGCGCGAGCAGGGGACAATGTTGAGAGTTGTATTCAATCCCCGCTGTCTTCATTGTGTGTAAAATGAAGAATAAAATAAAAAACACATTATACTCAACTAACACCTAATCCACAAAACCATTGTCCCCTGTAAAAAATGCATGGAGTGATTCTACTCAGCTCTTCAATGTGAGCGGTCGGCTCAAGGCATCGCTCATGCTGATGAGCAAATGTCGCACAGATGGATTACGGCGTGGGACACTATGGATTCTTTACGCTTCGAACATGTGATGGATATTGTTGTTTTTAATTTTTGTTATTTTACAGGAGACAATGGCTTTGTGGATTAGGTGGTACGTGAGTATCACTGTGTTTTTTATTTTAAATTAAATGTGTTAAACATGGTGTGGAATTTTATTTCAAATAAAATATTTTTTTACAGGCTTTGTGTTTATTTACAAACTTTTACTATAAGGTTAGTAATGGGGGTGTCTTATAGACGCCTCACCATTACTAATCCCTGGGCTTCATGCCAGCTGCCAATACAAGGCTGACATGAACCCCAACCCCATTACCCCACTTGCCACAGCACCAGGGCAAGTGGGAAGAGGCAAGTATGAGTGCCAGATTTGGCGCATCTTATTGATGCGCCTTTTCTGGGGCCGCTGAAGGCTGATGTTATTTGACTTGAAGAGGGCCAGGATCCATGGCTTCTTCCCTGGCTATTAATATCAGTCCGCAGCTGTCGGTTTAGCCGCTACTCACTAGATTTTATAGGGGGACCCTACGTCAATTTTTCTCAGGGTCGCCCTGTAATCTAGCCAGTAAATGCTAATCAAACAGCTATGAACTGTTATTAATAGCCAGGGAACATTTTTGGTTAATGGCCCCTTTCCTGGCTAGTAACATTAGCCCCCTGTGGTTGGCTTTCCCTCTGCTGGTTATGAAAATGATGCGGGAGCCCAGGCCATTTTCTTTATTTAATTCTTCATTTTACACTGGATGTACTCAGCGGGAGCTGAAGTTGCCTTCAGCAGCTGGAGTCTGGGATCAGCACAAACTGTACTGCTTTTCCCAGGTGTCGGTACGTGTCACACAGACATAAGGATGGCACACGGATGTGTCACACGTACATACGGACGTCACAAGTATGCCACACGGATGTCACATACAAACATACAGATGGCATACGAACACGGACCATGGAAATTACCAGTACTGTTTTTTCCTGTACAGGAATCACCAGGACATGTGAAGGAGGCCTTAGGGGTATGTTCATATGTTTAGTATTTGCAGCAAATTTTTCTGATGCAAAAACCAGAGTGTTGGCAGGAAAGCGATACATTAAATAAAAGTTTTCCCACATTTTTTATATATTTTTGCTTATGTTTTTTCCCCCCATTCATTTGAATGTATGAAAAACACTGCAAAAATGCAGAAAGAACCGACATGCTGTAGATTTGAAAAAAATATTTGAAGTTTCAAATCTCAACAAAGAAATGAAAAAGAGAGCACTGCTATGCATCTCAAAAAATATATATTCATTTTATTAAAGACATTTTAAAATAAATTACGTACAGGACAAGGTATCCAAGAAACCAGACTAGAAAACACCAGGTACAGGGTAGGATAAGTATGCAGACCACATATGTGATAATACTGATCTCAAAAGCTCAACAGAGATGAGGACTATAATTAAAATACAGTACAGACCAAACGTTTGGACACACCTTCTCATTTAAAGATTTTTCTGTATTTTCATGACTATGAAAATTGTACATTCACACTGAAGGCATCAAAACTATGAATTAGCACATGTGTAATTATATACTTAACAAAAAAGTGTGAAACAACTGAAAATATGTCTAATATTCTAGGTTCTTCAAAGTAGCCACCTTTTGCTTTGATGACTGCTTTGCACACTTTTGGCATTCTCTTGATGAGCTTCAAGAGATAGTCACTGGAAATGGTCTTCCAACAATCTTGAAGGAGTTCCCAGAGATGCTTAGCACTTGTTGGCCCTTTTGCCTTCACTCTGCGGTCCAGCTCACCCCAAACCATCTCGATTGGGTTCAGGTCTGGTGACTGTGGAGGCCAGGTCATCTGTCGTAGCACCCCATCACTCTCCTTCTTGGTCAAATAGCCCTTACACAGCCTGGAGGTGTGTTTGGGGTCATTGTCCTGTTGAAAAATAAATGATGGTACAACTAAACGCAAACCGGATGGAATAGTATGCCGCTGCAAGATGCTGTGGTAGCCATGCTGGTTCAGTATGCCTTCAATTTTGAATAAATCCCCAACAGTGTCACCAGCAAAGCACCCCCACAATATCACACCTCCTCCTCCATGCTTCACGGTGGGAACCAGGCATGTAGAGTCCATCCGTTCACCTTTTCTGCGTCGCACAAAGACACGGTGGTTGGAACCAAAGATCTCAAATTTGGACTCATCAGACCAAAAGCACAGATTTCCACTCGTCTAATGTCCATTCATTGTGTTCTTTAGCGCAAACTTGTCTCTTCTGCTTGTTGCCTGTCCTTAGCAGTGGTTTCCTAGCAGCTATTTTACCATGAAGGCCTGCTGAACAAAGTCTCCTCTTAACAGTTGTTGAAGAGATGTGTCTGCTGCTAGGGCTCTGTGTGGCATTGACCTGGTCTCTAATCTGAGCTGCTGTTAACCTGCGATATCTGAGGCTGGTGACTCGGATAAACTTATCCTCAGAAGCAGAGGTGACTCTTGGTCTTCCTTTCCTGGGGTGGTCCTGATGTGAGCCAGATTCTTTGTAGCGCTTGATGGTTTTTGCAACTGCACTTGGGGACACTTTCAAAGTTTGCCCAATTTTTCGGACTGACTGATCTTCATTTCTTACAGTAATGATGGCCACTCGTTTTTCTTTACTTAGCTGCTTTTTTCTTGCCATAATACAAATTCTAACAGTCTATTCAGTAGGACTATCAGCTGTGTATCCACCTGACTTCTGCACAACACAACTGATGGTCCCAACCCCATTTATAAGGCAATAAATCCCACTTATTAAACCTGACAGGGCACACCTGTGAAGTGAAAACCATTTCCGGTGACTACCTCTTGAAGCTCATCAAGAGAATGCCAAAAGTGTGCAAAGCAGTCATCAAAGCAAAAGGTGGCTACTTTGAAGAACCTAAAATATAAGACATATTTTCAGTTGTTTCACACTTTTTTGTTAAGTATATAATTCCACATGTGTTAATTCATATTTTTGATGCCTTCAGTGTGAATGTACAATTTTCAAAGTCATGAAAATACAGAAAAATCTTTAAATGAGAAGGTGTGTCCAAACTTTTGGTCTGTACTGTATGTCTCGGGCAATACATACATAAACAGTATAAAGTGAAAGATGGTCCAATTGAGTTTTGACTGCAAAACTGACTAAATATTGAATAAAGTGTCTGGTGCCAGTGTAATCCTCATTAAGAGGGAGAGGAAAATGATGCCTTACAAGTAATAATAATCATCGCACATAGTATGAAGTAGTCTTACTTAGTAAGATGTCCGCTGGTGTGCGACTCAATTGGACCATTTGGGACTTGCACATCAGGATTGTTTTCATTTCCCTCTTAATGAGAATTGCACCAGACATTTTATTCAATATTTAGCCAATTTTGCACATCCTCAGTCAACTTTTGACTCAGTTGGACCATCTTGCACTTTATAATGTCGTTTTATGTATGTATTACCCGCGACATATGTTAATTATAGTCCTCTTCTCTGTTTGAACTTTTGAGATCAGTATTATCCCATATGTTGTCAGCATACTTATCCTGTCCTGTACTGGTATTCTCTAGTCCTGTTTTGTAGACACCTTGATCTGAATGTACTTTAGTTTAATATGTCTTTAATAAAAATGAATATATATATTTTTTAAGAAATTTAGCAGTTCTTTTTTATTTGTATGTTGGCATTTGGAATTCTGAAGGCAGATCTCCCATGATGTATTTATGCATATAGTGACCACCTGTGGCCTTCATGTTGGTATTTATTAGAAGTTTCAAATCTGCAAGAAAAAAAATAAGCAACATGGGCATGAAATTTCAGAAATCTCATTCACTTTGCTGGCACTAGGAGAACAAGTTCTAAAAGTGTACTCATATGCTTAAAAAAACCCTCTTACCATATGTGATACATATTATTTTTTCATGTTTCATGGGACACCATAATATGGAATATACATCCAACATACATCGTCCCGAGGAACACTATGTCAGCAAGAGTCTTGTGTGCCACCGGAAAGACTTCCGCACACAACTCTGTCATGTCTATGTGACTTTAAATGTAGGAAGGTTACTGATTACAAAGAATGTGGGCTATTTCAATATTTGGTTGTACTCAAATATTGATATAACAAAAATACAAAAAAATCCTTGTTTTTTCATTTCTTTTCATGTCAATACACAGATAACATATTTCCTTGTCAGTCAAGTGTGATCAATATTCAGTCACAGAATATCAAAGCTCTCTTGATGGTAAAGTTACTGATTTACAATTATTTTTTTTAGCAAGCATGAGAAACAAAAAAAAATCTATGACTTGGACATTGGAATTTATTCCAGCACCATTATAAATATTCTTTTATTTTACACTCGAATGCAAAACCATTAACATTATTAATAAGGTTAACACATGCTTATCTCAAAATAATCATGAAAAGTAAATCCATTAATTGACTTCCATATGTAAAGATGTTGATGGAAAATCAAATTAAAGAGAACCTGTCAGCAGATTTTCAGCAACTAAAATGCAACAATACGGCTTATAAAATGTGTAGTAAACATAAATAAATAAAATGGAGTATGCGGTATGCTAATTGCTTACTTGAAGACATCACGATAGTGCTGGAAGGCCAAGGAAACACATTATCCCTCCAGTTACACCTGACATTGAACTTCTTACATCAATATTAGCTTAGCAGAAATCCCATACATGCATTGTTCTAAGCCCTGCAGGGTCCCATAAATGTGCACTGTGCAGATAAAGCCAGGGATGTACTGATGACTTCACTACACATGCCCAGAGTGTACACGAGAACAGAGCATGTGCAGGAGCTAATTTCTGCTGGAGGTGATCTCTGAAGCCCATTGAGATGTCAATCAGGGAGATGTTGGAGTGGTAAGAGCAAGGATACCTTGGTTCTCCAGCTTTGCCCAGTGACTCCAAATAAGCAGCAATGTCATTTATAGGATGTAAACTCTAAATGTCCTTTATAGGATGACTCCAAGTAAGCATGTCGCTTATAGGATGATTTTCTGCAAATTAGTTATAGTATTGATGTGAATAGGGAATGCTCAATACAATATTTACAAGCTTTGGAGCATCATAACAAAGGTTTAATCATTGAAAATTTACTGGTGGGTGCCTTTTATTGTTGGGGATTTATCATTCACCATACTATGCAACCTAGTTTTATATAAGAACCAGAGTTGACCAAGACTTAGGTATTGATGACCGACCCTTAAGATTGGACATCAGTATTAGAGCAGAGCGAGTCTGACACTCTCCACCCCCACCAATTAGGTATTTGCAGTGTACGATGGGACAGCACACCTCCAAATACTGTGTAGTGGCTGTTCTCAGATGCTGCAGCTCAGTGACCTCAACAATATCAAAGTCCTGGAAAACCTTAAAAATGTTTGTTCTGTCCAAGTGCGGGAACATAGACCACCCCAGAAATCATTCGTCATTGGAAAGTGGCATATTACAACACATTTTTATTGTATCACTTAATTCAGAAGTAATTAGTCAAGCCAAGCTTACAGTAATAGCTATCAACCCCGGTGAAATTAAGGGACCTGAGCATAGGACATTTCTTACGATGTCCATATATTCTAACTGGACATAATGAAAAGCGTTAATTGGGAACAACCTCTTTAAAGAAAAATTCCATAGACATAAGTAAATTAATTCAAGGAAAATTGAATTTTCCTCAAAAGTTAGAAAAAACTTCAGGTTCATGTGAATCCAGCAAAATGAGAGCTGGCCAGCCACCATTGTTTTGAATTGTCAAAAGTTGGAAAGAGGTTAAAAATATGATACTCTCTGCTCATTTTTCCCACAACCACGGCTCACATCTGTTTTCCTCACTTGAAATCCTCTTTGGGCATGTTCCTTTTTCACTAGGACTTCAGGTGGCGATTAAGCCTTTGACATCACAACACATGTTATGACTAGTGTTGAGCCACCCCCGTAGTGTTCGAGTTCGGTTCGGTTCGTCGAACACCCGTGTGTTCGCCGAACTGTTCGTCGAACTGTTCGTCGAACACCTTCGAACACCGTTAAAACCAATGGCAGGCAAACAAAAACACATAGAAACACATAGAAAACACCTTCAAAGGTGTCCAAAAGCTGACAAACTGCTCAGAAGACATAACTAACACATGGAAAAGTGACAAGTACATATAGTCATGCGAAAATAAAAGAGGTGGAGGAGTAAAAGGAGGGGGAGACACAGATATAGGCATGTCATGCCCTTCTAAAATCCAAAAAGTGAGAAGCCGACACGGCCAGTCCGCTCCTGCCCGTGCCACCTCCGTGTCGCCGGGTTTGTGCCAGAGCCGCGGTGAACCCTGACGGCCAGCCCCCCTCTCCCAATACTGGTGCCTGTCCGCTGGTGGGTCGAGCGAGCCCCCCTGTGGTGGAGGCAGCTCTAAGCTTTTTAATTTAAATTGTCTCTCTAATTTGAATGAATACACTTTAAATCCATTTACAAGGATCTATTGGAGGGCAAGTCTCATGCCAGCAGCCGCGGTAATTCCAGCTCCAGTAGCGTCCACTAAAGCTGCTGCAGTTAAAAAGCTTTTATAAGGATCGAGCTCGGCTGTCCACCGCAAGGCATCCTACTGCCAGTCCCAGCCCCTATGCCTTGGGGTGCCTCCTGATGCTCTTCACTAAGTATCCCATGGTCCCGAAGCATTTCCTTTGAAAAAATTAAGTGTCTAAACTACAGGTGGTGCAGCTTGCTTAACAGCCGGGATAATCCGCTTACTAGCAGACACTGCTACTAGGCACAAAGTATTTCCTGGGCTAGATGCAGTTAAAAATTTGTAATTAGATACTCTCGTTGGATGCTGAGAAAGCATTCCATAGAGTCTCCTGGCACGCCATATATGATTCTCTTAAAAAGCTTGGGGTAGGGGTCTAGGGGACCCTTTTATAGCCAAAATCACGGCCCTGTATCGCAATACGTCACCTAGGCTGAAGATAAATGGAACTGTAGCACCCTGAGGGCTCGGTTGCTAAAGACGTATTGCACCTCACCCAGAGGTGTGATATCTCACTCTCAGGTAAGGATGGAGTGTGGATCAGGACCCGACACCTGCATGCATTACACCACATTGCCGTGGGGCAGGGCGACCAATATGCCCCTGAGATGGGCACGACAGTCCCTGTCCCTGGCTGGAGTGGGGGGAGGGAACACTGAGGAAGGGGAACCCTGTAGTGCAGGAGCAGGGAGGAAGCAGTTCCTGGGTGCATTGAGAAGGGAGTATAAAAGGTGGGCACCATCTTAGTTCAGTGCAGAGAAGTCTGAGCAGAAGTGGCAGGGAGCAGGGGCTCTGCATGAGCTCTGCTCCGGAGGTGGGCCTAGTAACAGAGGCCCAGGCCTGGAAGAGGGAGAAGGAAGGAAGAGGAGCGGAGAAGGCTCCAGGAACGAGGAATGAAGTGATCCCAGGGGTGCGGACGGGCGAGTCGCCACCGCACGCCCGAATCCACCTGCGTGGAGAGGTCAGGCCAAAGGGGGAGACCGGTCCCCGAACTAGTGGAGGCAGGAAACGACCCTCAGCTAGAAACCGGAGGCTCTGACATTTTATGTGGCGCAGCCCCTCGCTACACCCGCTAGGAAGGCACCACATAGGGTCAGGGAAACTGGCGCCAAGTTTACCAAGAGGAGGCCCGAGGCAGCCGGACAGAAGTGTTGGTAAGAAAGGCCAGACAAAGGACACACAAAGGGGGTCCTGTGAAGTGCTCCAAAGTTATCTGGGAGTTGTCTGAGCCCCTCACCTGGTGAGCACAGTACGACGTGGGCAGCCGTTACCTGCAGACGTGGTCTGGATAATAAGAACTGTGAGTAAAGGCCCTGAACTGCATCACTGACTCCGTGTCGTTACTGCTGCTGCCCTGCACCATCACCCCCATCCTCCGCATACACTGCCCTGAGGCTATACTCCTCCCGTGGGGAGTTATGCTACGCTCTGCTGCACCCACAACACCAGCCTCAGTGGTCTGCCCTGTAGCGGCGGTTCACTCTGACCGCAATCCACGGGTGGCGTAGTCGGACATTTAAACATGAAAACCACATAAATAGTTCCGCCACTGGTTTGACCGCCCTGAGCCACGGAACTGGGTCGCCGCCACGAAGACTACAACCACCAGCATCCACCAAAAAGGGTCCGGCTCCGGGTGTCCCAAGGCCCAGGGGGTGCGTCAGAACATTTTCATCACCTTTCACAATCACCAATGGGACAAGGCAGTGATGTCCTCTGTCCCCTCTCTTATACATCCTAGTGACGGAGCACCTGCTCTCATCAATTCGCCATAACCCCAATATTAGGTGGATTGAGGTGGGAGGCACCGAGTACAAGTGCTCTCTATTTGCTGATGATGTCCTAGTATATATCACTCAATCACATATATCCATCCATGCTGTTATGGCTGAAATAGATCACTTTGTTACATGGTAAAATTTTAAAATCAATGCAGCGAAGTCTGAGGCCCTCGATGTCTCCCTCCCCAAATCCATATAGGATTCCATCCAGTCCAACTTTCCCTTTGCCTGGCCCTCACAGGGTATCAAATACTTAGGAATTCCTATTCATAGAGACCTCTCCCATCTATGTTATCTTAATTTTGGGCCCTTTATTGAACAACTCCATACAGACCACGGTTGGCAAGTTAGAACTGTAAGATTCACTACGTGAACCACTGGTGTTTTGTGGAAAAGCACATGTACACTGCGTTCCAAATTATTATACAAAAAGTGTTTAGGAGTGATAAGGGAAGAATTTGTTTGTTTGTCAGTTAAACTCATTGATGGTGATGTGTGTCAGGGCTCTTTATATCACTGTAAGCAATTGCAGACACCTGTGCTAATTAGTTTGGCAGGTGTGTCCAATGAAAGGCAAGACTACTTAAGAAGGCTCTCTCACATTATTAAGCAGCCTACATTTTCTGCCAAAATGGGAAAGAAAAAGGATGTGTCGGCTGCTGAGAAGCAACAAATTGTGGAGTGTTTAGGTCAAGGCATGACTACAATCAACATTGTGCGATGATCAGGATGAAGTGTCTTGGCAATCAAGAAGTATGTAGCTGATTCACAGTACACACGTGTGCGTGCTGATAAGGGCAAATTGAGGACTCTTTCCTACAGGCAATTACGTCAGGTTGAAAGAGCAGCGGCAAAAAAGCCTTGTCATAGCAGCAGACAAGTTTTTGAAGCTGCTTGTGCCTCCAACGTCCCCCGAACAACAAGATGCAGGGTCCTTCAGAGGTTTGCAGCTGTGCATGCGCCATCCTGTCGACCTCCTCTATCCACTTCACACAAGCAGAAACGGCTCCAGTGGGCCAAACATTACATGAAGACTGATTTCAAAACTGTTTTGTTCACGGATGAGTGCCGTGCAGCGCTCGATGGTCCAGATGGATGGAGTGGAGGATGGCTGGTTGATGGACACCCCACGCAAACACGGCTACAGCGCCAACAAGGAGGAGGTGGAGTAATGTTTTGGGCTGGAATCATGGGGAGAGAGATTGTCGGCCCCTTTAGGATCCCTGAAGGCGCTAAGGATGAACTCCATAATGTATGTGGATTTTCTCAAACAGCACTTCCTGCCATGGTTCAAGAAGAAGAACCGTGTATTTCACAGCAAGATCATTTTTCTGCATGATAATGCACCATCTCATGCTGCACATAAAACATCTGCATCTCTGGCTTATATGGGCATAAAAGGCGACAAACTTATGGTGTGACCCCCATGCTCCCCTGACCTCTACCCCATTCAGAACCTTTGGAGCATCATTAAAAGGAGTGTCTATGATGGCGGGAGGCAGTTCACATCTAAGCAACAGCTCTGGGAGGGTATTCTGTCCTCATGCAAAACAATTGAAGCAGAAACCATCCAAAACCTGACAAATTCAATGGACGAGAGAGTTCAGAAGCTCCTTTCGAACAAGGGGTCCTATGTGAAAATGTAACATCACCTAGAATAAAGTTTTGAGTTGAAAACTGTTTGATTTCAGTTTCTAACAACCTGCTAATGCTTATAATTTCAAAAATGACCATTTTTTTGGTCTTTATTAAAATGAAAAGGTTGATCGAAAAGTTTGGGGGATCTAAGAGTGTGGCAACCCAGTAGTCATGATTACTTCGAATTCTGACAATATGAGGGTCATGCTGCAGGTAGTGCAGCAAGAAGGCACTTATGTGCCTTGCGCATCTCGGAGCCCCAAAATTATTTTCCGGGCTAGATGCAGCTAAAAATTATTTTTAATTTTAAATCTGGTGAAGCTTTAGTATAGATGGCCTAATAGGATCAGTGCTGCACACTGCTACAAAGCCCAAATTATTTTCCAGTCAAGATACAGATAAACATGATTAGTAATTTGAAAGCTTAAAACGGTTGGTAGGGTGATTTTAACCAATCATCAAGCTTTTACTCTCCCCAGGATGACACAGGGGTAGAAAAGTCGTTTCAGATCCATGATTTGTTCATCTTTATGAACGTGAGTCTGTCTACATTATCAGTGGAGAGCCGCGTGCGCTTATCTGTCAGCACACCACCAGCAGCGCTGAACACACGTTCAGACAGAACGCTGGCTGCGGGGCATGACAAGATCTCCAAGGCGTAAGTGGCTAGCTCCGGCCATTTATCCAGATTGGAAGCCCAAAAAGAGCAAGGGTCCAGTGACACAGTCGTGGCTTCAATGTTTACTTGGAGATACTCCTGTACCATCGTCTCTAGGCGTTGACTATGTGTCAGACTTCTTGTCTCCTGTGGCCTTGCAAAGGATGGGCTAAAAAAGTGGTGAAATGATTCCGCAAAATTGATGTTACCAGCAGATACTGTGGTTCTGTCACGGTTTGAGTGCTGAACACTTGACAGTCCCACGGTTGGCAAGTTGGAACTGTGAGATTCACTACGTGCACCACTGGTATTTTGTGGAAAAGCACATGTAAGATTCTGCAACAGTCTCTGCTGATACTCCTGCATGCGTGCATCCCTTTCTATGGCAGGAATAATTTCTGCAAATTTACTTTTGTACCGGGGATCTAACAGTGTGGCAACCCAGTAGTCAGGATTATTTCTAATTCTCACAATTCGAGGGTCATGTTGCAGGTAGTGCAGCAAGAAGGCACTCATGTGTGTTGCGCATCCAGGAGCACCAAGTCCCTGTTGTGTTGGTGGCGAGGTAACAATCATGCTTCCTTCCTCTGTCCTCTCCCCCCAACCTCGCACAACAGAAATGTGATCAAGGTCTCCCTCATCTGATGAGTCTTCCATCAGTTCGTCCTCCACTTCTTCCTGGGCTCCTGCACCTTCCTCACTAGTTTGGCTGCTACCATGCGCCCTGGTAAAACCATCTCCCCCACCCTCACATGCCTGCCGCCTTGGTGCTGCCGACAGTCTGGACCTTGCAGATGTTAGCCCTTCTGCATACAACTCCTCCTCCTCTACTTCCTCCACCTCCTCTTGTGCCACCACCTGACTCCGAATTCTGTTTAACATGTGCTCCAGCATGTAAATCACCGGAATAGTCATGCTGATAATGGCATCGTCAGCACTAAACATCTTCGTCGCCATTTCAAAACTGTGCAGAAGGGTGCATAGGTCCCTGATCTGAGACCACTCCTCCAGCGTGATTTGCCCCACCTCTGAATCTCGTTGGCCCAGGCTATACGTCAGAACGTATTGCACCAGGGCTTGTCGGTGCTGCCACAGTCGCTGCAACATGTGCAGAGTTGAATTCCACCAGGTAGGCACATCGCATTTTAGCCGGTGAAGTGGCAGGCCCAACGACTTCTGTAGAGATGTAAGTCGCTGAGCTGCGGGATGCGAACGGCGGAAGTGAGCACACAGCGACCGTGCCCTCTGCAGAAGGCCATCTAGTCTGGGATAGTGGGCTAAAAATTGCTGGACAACCAGGTTCAACACGTGAGCCATACAAGGCACGTGTGTGACATTGCCCCGGCGAAGGGCCGCACCCAGGTTTGCAGCATTGTCGCACACAGCCTTCCCTGGTTTCAGGTCCAGTGGAGACAACCATTCATGAAATTGGTTCTCCAGAGCTGACCACAACTCCTCAGCTGTGTGACTCACATTTCCCAGACATTTCAATGTAAAAACCGCCTGATGACGTTGAGCCCTACTGCCAGCATAGTAAGGAGGTGTGCAGGATCCCTTCTGCGCAGTTAGAAAGCTTGTGGCATGACCAGACAGGCTTTGGGTGCAGGTGGAAGACCGAGAGGAGGTTGAGGAGGCAGAAGCAGTGGTGGAACTTTGACATAAAGAGGATTGACGCACAACTCGTGGGGACGGCAAGACTTGGACAGCAGCCCCTTGTCCTGCTGTCACCATAGTTACCCAGTGCCCAGTCAGCGACATGTAACGCCCCTGTCCATGCCTACTCGTCCAAGTGTCTGTGGTGAAATGCACCCTGTCACACACAGAGTTTCTCAAAGAAGCGGTGATGTTGTGTGCGACATGCTGGTGGAGCGCAGGCACACCTTTCTTTGAGAAGTAGTGCCGACTGGGCATCTGGTACTGGGGCACTGCGACGGACATAAGGTCTCGAAAATCCTCTGTGTCCACCAGGCGGAAAGGCAGCATTTCTGTAGCCAAGAGCTTGCAGATGGTGAAATTCAACCTCTTAGCTTTCTCATGGCTAGGAGGAAATGGTCTTTTACTTGTCCACATCTGAGGGACCGAGGGCTGGCTATTGTGCTTAGACGGGGTTGATAAGGGTGTCCCCGGCAAACTGCCGGTCTGTGAGGAAGATGCAGGCGGACATGATGTTAGGTTGCCTTGATCCAAAGGTGGTGCTATCGATGTCGGACAGCACTCAAGACCAGCTGGTGTTACCACCTCCAAAGAAAATGATGACCTGCCAATCACGCTGGCTGTTGCGGGTAAAGAGGTGGCAGGTCTGCGCCCCAAAACAGGTGTGACTGCTGTCCCCCCAGTCACAGAGGATGAAGAGGCCGCGGATGCACAAGATATGGCAGACGGTGGTTGGCCCGGCCGGCTAGACCGCATTGTAGCACACTGAGCTTCCCACTGCAACTTATGCTTCATGTCCATGTGCCGGTTCATGCATGAAGTACTCAAACTATGTATTTTTTGGCCTCTACTTAGCTTTTGTTGACAAATGTTACAGATAACACGAGTTGGGTCATCTTTATCGATCTGAAAAAATGCCCAGGCTATGCAAGGCTTAGCACCCATGCGACCTGAAGAGCCACCACGACTTGTGGTGAGAGGCAGAGTTGTGTTTGAGGATGCAGTTGTTGACGTGCTTCCAGTACTACGTCTCTGTCCAGGAAGGCGCAACCTGACCTCGTCGTCACTAGCATCTTCCTCCACCTCCTCTGCTGACCTCATCTCTTGGCTGACTGTGGGTTGACAGTAAGTGGGATCTCCGACCTCATCATCATCACCCTGTGCGTTATCACACCCGTCGTCCTCAGAGCCAACCTGTTCCTGCCCTGACAAAAAACTAAAGTTGTCGCTCCAATCAGGTATTTGAGTCTTATCATCGTCTTCCTCATTGTCTCCACCAACAGGAGTTACAGTTTGGGAATGAGGGTCTACATTATGGTCAGAACCTTCTGTGTCTGGTCCTGGATCCGACTCATAAAGATTCTGGGCATCAGTGCAGATCATTTCCTCGTCTGGATTCACAGAAGCGCTGGAGTCGACCTCTGATTCCCAGGCTATAGTATGAGTAAACAGCTCTGCAGACTCAACCATCTGTTCTACCTCATACTCAGACGGGCAGCTGGAGATTTGGGAGCTGTGAGGAAGCAAGTGCGATTTGGGTGACACCTTTGAGGACTGGAGTATTTGTGATGTTGAAGTTGATGTGGAGGAGAGCCCACTTAAAGGAGCACTTGATATCCGTTGAAGCACCTGCTGTTTTTGTGCCTCATCTGGAATTTGTAGCGATTGGCGTGGCCGTAAGAAAGGGATCTTATCACATTGTCCGCTAAAAGAAGTAGACATTTTAGTTTGGCTGGAAGATGGTCTTTCTTCTGCACCTACCCCACGGACACAACCTTTTTTCCCCTTCCCAACACGCCTATTCCCCTTTCCACCAGCAGCAGGCCTTTTTCCACTCATTTTGGTGGTTAACTAATTCACAACTCTGGAGTTGTTTGCACAAAAAAACAATGGATGGTAACCGAGCAGAGCTGAGTGGCCAAACTGTGGTATTAGGCCAAAACTATTGGCTGGGTTAGATGCAGAAAAAAATTATTTTTAATTTGCAACCTGATGGAGGTCAGTATAGATGGACTAATAGACCAAGTCCCACACACCGCTAGAAGCCCAAATATTTTTTCAGAGCTAGATGCAGAAATTTTTTTTATTCAATTTGCAACCTGATGGAGGTCAGTATAGATGGACTAATAGACCAAGTCCCACACACTGCTAGAAGCCCAAATATTTTTTCAGAGCTAGATGCAGAAAAAAAATATTTTTAATTTGCAACCTGATGGAGGTCAGTATAGATGGACTAATAGACCAAGTCCCACACACTGCTAGAAGCCCAAATATTTTTTCAGAGCTAGATGCAGAAAAAAATTATTTTTAATTTGCAACCTGAAGGAGGTCAGTATAGATGGACTAATAGAACAAGTCCCACACGCTGCTAGAAGCCCAAATATTTTTTCAGAGATAAATGAAGAAAAAAATTATTTTTAATTTGCAACCTGATGGAGGTCAGTATAGATGGACTAATAGACCAAGTCCCACACACTGCTAGAAGCCCAAATATTTTTTCAGAGCTAGATGCAGAAAAAAATTATTTTTAATTTGCAACCTGATGGAGGTCAGTATAGATGGACTAATAGACCAAGTCCCACACACTGCTAGAAGCCCAAATATTTTTTCAGAGCTAGATGCAGAAAAAAATTATTTTTAATTTGCAACCTGATGGAGGTCAGTATAGATGGACTAATAGACCAAGTCCCACACGCTGCTAGAAGCCCAAATATTTTTTCAGAGATAAATGAAGAAAAAAATTATTTTTAATTTGCAACCTGATGGAGGTCAGTATAGATGGACTAATAGACCAAGTCCCACACACTGCTAGAAGCCCAAATATTTTTTCAGAGCTAGATGCAGAAAAAAATTATTTTTAATTTGCAACCTGATGGAGGTCAGTATAGATGGACTAATAGACCAAGTCCCACACACCGCTAGAAGCCCAAATATTTTTTCAGAGCTAGATGCAGAAAAAAATTATATTCAATTTGCAACCTGCTGGAGGTCAGTATAGAAGGACTAATAGAACAAGTCCCACACACTGCTAGAAGCCCAAATATTTTTTCAGAGCTAAATGAAGAAAAAAATTATTTTTAATTTGCAACCTGATGGAGGTCAGTATAGATGGACTAATAGACCAAGTCCCACACACTGCTAGAAGCCCAAATATTTTTTCAGAGCTAGATGCAGAAAAAAATTATATTCAGTTTGCAACCTGATGGAGGTCAGTATAGATGGACTAATAGAATGATGCTATGCCCAAAAGATTTTACTTCACTAGGTGCAGTAAAAAAATTGGTATTCTATACACAGGTGGTATATCTTGCAACACAGATAGGCTACTCCACTGACTAACACACTCTGCAATAGGCCAAAAAGGATTAGCTTTGCTAGATTCAGCCAAATGCTGTGAAAAAAACTTGCACAGCACTGGCACAGACCTGCCTGGCAAAAACTGATAGGAACTCATGTAACCTAGTCCTGAAAAGGACTCCAATTACAATTAGTCTTTACTCCCACAATCTATCTATTTAAGAGCACAGACCTGCCTGATAAAAGTCGTAGGAAATGCTGTAACCTAGTCCTTAAAATCACAACTATTCCCTACTCCCAAGCTATCTGTATATTTGTGCGAAAATTGGCTTGAAATTAACAAGGTATAGCACACACAGCAACAGCGGTGCCGTCTAACACGCAGCTGCAGCAGTGAGAAAATGGTGGCGACGGGGAAAATGGCTTGGTCTTATAGGGCAAGGACATGTGACATACACTGCCAATCACACATGCCCTTGCTTGTGTGAAAAAAAGCACTTCGCTCCGTGTGTGCGCTGCTGATAGGCTGACAGATTGCACCTCCCCACTGCAAATGCGGGAAAGAGAAAAAAAAATGGAGATCTTCATTGTTCCTGCAGAGATCCATCCCCTGCCCCTCCCCCCACCCCGCTGTACACTCAAACTGTGTATTAACATTAATTTTCATCATTACTGAGAAAAAATCCAGTTATGATTTTGGTGCACGAACAGTTATCGAACATAACCTCGAACAGCCGAATTTTTCTCAAATTGTTCGTGTTCGCCGACTGGCTCGAACACCGCCCAAAACAGCTCGAATTTGAGATTGGCGAACAGTTCGAGTAGAACAACGCTCATCTCTAGTTATGACATTATGAATTACGTCACCAGAGGCCTATGCACATAATGAGGATGATGTGCACCAGAGGAAAGGAGAAACAGGACAGAGCGGTGGTAGCATATCCTACTTTCATCAGTGTTTTTGGATTTGGTCATTCAAGTCTATGAATATACATCAAATATGAATAAAAACTGGAAGACATCCTTTTCTATCTGCTTTTAACTGATTCCTTGCTATGTGTCAATGGAAAAAAATTCACAGTTTACCTATTTCCGGAGGATGAGAATTTTTTTTTTTTTTAAATGGATTGAAAATATATAACATTAGAGAAACTGTCTGTCTTTGATAGATGCATAAACAAATACATATATGAGAATACAGCCCTATTCATGAACATCCCATTGGGCTTGTAGTTGAGCATATTTGTGTTTTATGTAATACACCAACAGCAAAAACACTGGAAGAGGGTTTCTATAAAAGATATGTGGGGAAAACTTTGCAAAACAGCTACACAAACAGTAAAATAAAATGATTATATTCTGCAATGACGTTCAGAAAAACAATATCTTCTTCTATTAGCTATTAACCGAGCACTTGATAATAGAAGATATGATTCTGCATTGTGTGCGCTGGAGCTGACCCATTACCTGTTATTTTAAACATAGCCAAATTAATTTACTGTAATAAACAGCAGTGCAAATGTGACCTTGTGTTCATTCCAGCCAGATGGTGAGCTGCATGGTTGAATAGCATACTATAACAAGAGAACACTCACATGCAAAAATCTAGATTTATGGATTTTGCACATCTTACCTTGTATTGTCCTTTCAGCATCTGTTCTGGCCCCATTGCGGTCAGATTCTATCTCCGGGGTCAAAGCCTCTGAAAGCAGAGACAAAAATGAATGACATTAGCAGCTGAAATACAGCCGGATTTAACCTACTGTGTGCACACTAAGACCATGGCACATAAGGTATATTTACTTTTCTGTGGCACCATATAACTCACTCTATTCCCCTAACCTTCATGCAGTAAATTATTAATTAATTATATATTTTTTTCACATTAATGCTTTCTATTTTTCTTTTTTTTTTATACCGATTTCCCACTTTAGGAAAATTACAGTTTGTACCCAGTACAAAATTTGACTCTTTATGTTAAAAATAAAAGATGGGACTAAATATCTATAAAAAAATACTTAAGCAGTGACAACAGTAAAGTATATGTTATTGCTATATAAAAAATAAATAACAAATAAAACAATAAAAAATAAAATAATACAATTAATTTTACATGTACACATCTGCATTCTTCTAAATTGCTGTATTATGCTTAATATATTTATTTACATTTGTTTTTTTTTACATTTTCATATGATTTAACTAGAATTATTGTCAATATTTCATTAGTCACATACTGGACATTTTTAATATTAAGGTGAATAATGGAAAGCAATGTTTTTTATGCACATTATGTGCATAAGATTTGTATGCCAGGATATAATGGTGCGGCGTGGCATAACCAATGATTGTGGGGCCCCTGTAATGGAACCCCTCTTTGCCATAAACACTTTCCTCAGCAAGTTGCCTAGAACATGAAAAGGGGGCACTCTGCTGCTTGTGTCTCTTCTGTCATTTCACGCCATATTCCTTTTCTTTTTTACGTTTCTAATTCAACCTTCCTTCGCAAAGAGACGTACTAAGAAATGTTAGCTAGGTACGTCTCCAAAAAGCCAGCATCCGCAACAGTGCACTGTATTGCTGTGGCATGTACAGAGATTTGTGAAAAAAAAAATTGTATGAGACATGCAGTAGGCAGTCACAGTCAAAAATCTGGATTTTGGGGATTCTTTTTTTGGACAAAAAAAAAAGTTATTCCACCCTTAAAAAAAAACATTGCACAAGGAATGCAAAAACTCTGTACAGTCGTTTGTGACTTGCAAGCAAACTGTCTGACATGAATATCAGGTTTTCTTTCTGGTAAAATTATTCTGCTGTCTTACTTCTGATTCCTAGTGTATTAAGAATGAAAAAAAATGTGTAATTGTAATTCAAATGCAGCAGGACAGATGCTAGTACTGCTGCCAATAGCACCTCTCTTATCTCTCTCTCCCCATATCAATTGAGTGTTTGTATTATTCAGAAACTACTACTCTAATTTTCTTTACTGCTGCAGTTATTTAACATATTACTGTCTAGAATATTTTCCAATATTTTAGGGATTTTACATCATGTCTATATTGCTGAGCTGTGAACTCTAACAAACTCTTACTATCCTAAAAGCACCCTTATATTGGTTGCCGCATTCCCTGCTTAGGCTTTTATACAGTCTATGATAGGTCATCCTAACTGGCCGCAATATACCATGTCATGTGATAGCTACAAGGCATTATGGGGAAGCCTGTGTGGTTGAACCTGAGGTCACGTCAGTCTTACGTGACTGATGTAATCTTCTGTAATGTGTAAAATGGTGGCAGGCATTTTTTTTAGCAATTTGCATGAATCAAATGGTAAATTGTTCGAATTTGCCAGTACCTGCAAATTTCATAAAGTAAGACTGAAATTATATTTTGATTTGCAATGAATCGATTTGATCATCTGTACTTTTGGCTAAACATTCATTTGGCTAACAGGTATCTATCCCAAATCTCCATGCACATACATAATTGTCTTGTCCATCATTTCCATCAATATTTAATGTGACCAAGATAACAGCAATACGCGCTAGCTCATAGTAACTACTGATATGATATATTGTTGCTGAGCTAAATTACCCACATGATTTTACATTGTTCCATCGCACTCATTATTTTCACCACAATCACTGCATATTTGTTTATAATAACATATCCGATTTGGTAGCATTGTAAGAAAAGCAATGTGTCTTACACATGACACTATTGTTTCAGGTCAGTTATTAAACCACAGTCTTACCATTAAGGACTCGAAGTCCTTCTGAGGATGCTGCTTGTTTGAGTGCCTGCTCTGCTTGCTCTCTTCGTTTTGTCTCAAATTCCAAAGCTTCTTGCAATTTCCTTTTTGCTTTCTTCTCTTTCTTAAGTCTTTTTTGAATTATTGCTGAAACAGGAAACATCCATTTAATTACTGTGATGGACTGTCTTAGTGTTGTTTTGGTCTTATACTATAGTATTGCAGTCACATACTAAGAAAACAGAAAATTATTTGACCTGCACTTCACATGAAATATTCTTCATTTAGAAATGAGCAAGAATCCAAACAAACCTGAAATAATTATTTTGCAAGTCAAATAAATTAAAATCATAGCATTTGAAACCTTTGCAAATTATTTTGGCTGATTTGTCAATTCAAAAGTACGCCGGTACATATAATATAATGATTCAATTATCCTATTTTAATATTTAATAACCATAATCGAATAAGAAAATTCTTTGTCAAATGCATCCTAAAGGGCAGTGTATAGCAAATTAATTAGTACATCAGCAATACTGAAAAATAAATATAACATCTTTTTGCACCTTCCTGGGTGTCCAACAACCAATCAGACAGTGCCTGTGTGGTCACTTCTCCAAAGAGGATCAAGATAGATCTAACTCTTTTGACTTTTTGACTGATTATTGACTATCTGACCAGCATATTTTTACTTTCCTCCCATAAATATCACCTTTGACAGGAATATGTAGCTAACTGGTAAAAGGTATGTTTTAACATGTTGGATGTATTACTTTAGAAATTAGCTGAGTCGGACCTGATGCCCTAGGTAAATGGAAGTTTACACCTCTCTATAATCATATAAACAATATATTTGGATATTTAGTCATACAAGTAATATAGTATTGTAGGGAAAAGTCAAAGAAAGACTATTTGTTAGCATGTAAGAATTCAACGCTATCAGTCAGACATAGCAGTGATCACTTTTATGTAAAACCAATCATTTTTAATTATTTTATTGATGTTCTTCATTGATCATTTTGCAAATATACTCTGGGCAATTATCATTAATAAAGGCTTGCAATAATTTGGATCTCAGTGATAATTGCTTATAAACAGGCATTTATTAGCATTAATCTCTAAGTGACTAGACCAGTGTCTTGCATTTTAGCAAAGGTTTTGAAAGATACTAGGTAGATACAAATGTGATTTTGATCTTTAGACTTATATTAATTGTATTTCACATATGTCATTGTCAGTCAGACAAGGACTGGCCATCTATAGTGATTACTGCACTAGTCCACCATTTACAGCTAAAAGTGCAATCTAATCAATATTTTATAAAATTATGTATATCTCATTCATAGAATAACGACATAGGTGTAAAAATGTTGTTTTATTGTGTGTTAATTTTTGAAGAAATTCATTTCAATCCTTCCAAGAAATTTATGCTTTTCTCTAGTCATTACCAAATTTAGAGATATGAGCATATCATTGATTATCAAGGCCAGGTGTTTTTTTTTTTATATTTTTAGGCTGGATAGGAGGGCAATGTGCTAGGGCATATGAACATGGTCTTGTGGAAAAAAATGCAGCATGCACTAATCTCATCTGTTTTAAAGAATGAATGCAGAAAACATGACCATCTAGACAAGGCCTTGCTCACAAAATTATGAGGCCACTACGAATAAAAAATTATAGGTCAACTTTTAGCAATCTACTAGAAGGCTACAGCTTATGGAAGAGCTTCATTGTGGCTGAGAATTAGCTGCGTGGCGGTTGGTAACCTCATATGCTTGTACCCTAAAAAAAATATAAACTGCTTAAAACTATCAAATAATAATTTTTTTTTAATCTGTAAGTGTATTGGGTATAATTTCTTTAATGCAAATAGTAAAGAGTGCGTCTACAAAGAATTTCTCCATCATTAGCTCTCTCTCTCTATCTTTAAGACATTATATATCCATCTTCACATACAGACAAGACCTTAAATAATATAAGTATACAAATAATAAAGATTAGAATAGAAATAAGACACGCAAATAGACAAATACCTCTGTTCTTTTGTTCTACTGCTAATTGTTTTTCTAGGGTTTCCCTTACTTCTCGTTCCCTGAATAATTCCATCTTTAACTCAGTCTTTTCCATTTGTACCTGTTTTTCTTGCGCTCGGGCATTATCTATTGCCACCTTTAACAAACCCTGCAAAACAAATCAGCATTACTGTCAATATACAGAAAAAGGAAATTTACAGACACTGATGATTATATAATGCATGACAAACAAAGATTCCAAATATATTCTCTTTGGAAATTACCAATGCACTCCCACTAGAATACAGGAATGTAACTTGGAATGTAATCTAATAGAAGAAGGCCTCTGAACAAGGATACTGGCTTTACATGTGTAGTTTTCACTGCAAAATTTTTTTCAGCTACACACAGGATAAAATACAAAAGGCAAGAAAACTATAAGATATTGGGCCCAATTCATCAAGATCAGCATTGTTCACACTGATGTTGATAAAGGGGGCATGTTGGAGTCAGATGCTCCTAATTCATGAAGATGTGCATGGCTCTTCAAAAATCTGAAGTGTCTCATGAGTACCGTGCGCCTCCAAGGGCTACGCCAAAATCTCACCCCAGACAGGTACTGGAGTGAGATTTCCGGCATAGGGAATGCCAAAGCTTGTCATGAATTAGACGAGCTGTGGCACCAAACCACTGCCGTACCCCCTTCTGGCCTTTGTTGTGCCCATTTTGGAGGAGCTGGGAGAAAGAGGCATGTAGACCCCAAAAGTCGCTAAATGTTGGCGCAATTCTGAAAAATCTGGAGTGAAAGCTTTGATGAATTTGTTGCTGTTTTCAATGTCATTGTTAATGGCAATGTGTTTTTACAGGTAAACAGCAGTTTTTGTGTGTTACTCAATTAGAAAAACAGTATCTTTTTCAGTGAAAGCACATGTCAATGTGGTTTTCAGACACTTTGGGATTGTGTTATGGCAGCTACATGTGAATTCACCCTTATGAAAGTTCCTTTGTGAAATATAATGTGTTGCGAAAACTACAACACGCAGCGGAACCTGAAAGTCTGCAATTGTCAAGTTATGGTGGGAGTTAACATCTCCCAATGGAGGGGAAATTGATGACTGGAATTTAAGAAATAAATTTATTTTAATTACCTAAAGAGAGGGTGGCAAACACTTTTTTTTCAATTTTAGACTTATGCCTAATCCTTGTTGTGAAATAGGGGCCCACCAAACTCTAAGAGCTGGGGGTAAATGCTCATTCACCAGCAAGCCTTAGGCAACAGCAAGAAACTTCACGATTTTTGGTGGGTAAAACAAGAAGGAGGGCCCAGGATACTATATAATCTGCCAATGATTTTGTATGTCATCATCCACTATGACTTCTAGCCTACATACTACATCAAGTGTAGTGTGCCTGCTGCTCATGTGGGAAGGCAAGGGCCCCACTCCTGCAGATGGGCCCACCAGAGGTCCATCTGTTTCCCTGTTGGCCCGTCTGAGCCCACCACCAAGTACTGCTACACAGCATCTGCCCAAACAGCTCTACCATATGCATGTGGAATTAGACTTTCCTTCACACTTTCCTTCCTTTATAATCTACCTCTGGCTTTGACTTAAAAGCTGCATGTGTGAACCTAGCCTTGAAGGGATAGCCCAGCTGAAAACTTTATAATGTAAGGGCTCGTTCACAAGTCAGTTTTCATGTATGAATGCTATCGCATTTTTTTAAGGACATCACTTGTACCTTTGACAGTCCAAGGAGCTGTTCACATGTACATGATTTATTGTGAACCAAGTGGTTTGTGCAAAATTACTGAGACATGTCCGATATTGATTCGAGTGTCAGATTAAACTAAGCAATGAAAGAATATGGGTCTGTGAAAAAAATTGGACAGCATTTTGGGTACCATCTGCATGCTGTCCATTTTTCACTGACAGAGAGGAGAACGTGGAAAAACTTATTTATTCTCATCAGTGAAAAAACTGATGAAACTCTGACAAAAGTTTGCTGAAAATCCATTTTTCTTGTACATGTTAAAAACTGAGGTCTGAATGAGCTTTTAAGCGGCTTAATAATGCTGGGTAAAGCATCTAACACAATGTAAAATTTATATAGCAAATTAAAGGAAACAATGGTTTATTATCAACAGGTTTTTGGATTTTAACTAGAGGTAATCAAATCTTTCAAGATTCGAATCACACTGATTTTACAGGGAAATTTGATCTACAGTGAAGTTATTTGATGCAATGCATGTTCCTTATTATTCTCTATGGTCTCTCCAGAACCAAGAGCATAATAAACATAGGATGTAAAAATAAAAAAAAATAATACTCATTTTTACGTGCCATGCCATCACTCAAGTGTCATCAGAGGCCTTGTGGAGCCAGAAGCCATGGGGGAAGATGAAAAGAGGAGGTACGGAGGACCAGATTGCAGGCTGTGGGGGTGGTGGCACAGGTGAGCATTGTGCTATTATTTTTTTTTAAACTGTTTGCCAACTATCTATGGTTTAGCAAAATGGTGGCCGCAGCTGGTTGTTGCTGATTTCGCAAGTAGCGAATTTCAAAAAATCTTTTGGAGAGTATGAACTTTTGAGAGATTAAAGGAGTATTCAGTTCCACTTAATTAAATGTTTTCATTTCTACTTTTGACAAATATAATTGAAAAACTATTTAACAATAGTTAAAAGAAATAATTTATAAATGTATGTGAGCTTCAAAGGTCGCCATCAATGAATAATGATAATTATTGCAATCCACTAATCAGTTAAAAATGTCTTTTGAAAATGAATAATATCGGCAAAAACAAATAATCCACCAAGTCATTAGCCACAAGCCTCTTATCAACATGGACTAATTGTACTCAATTTAGAGGACAAATTGACACATGTAATCATATATCTAATCTTTCTCATAAAATGGTATTTATTATCCATAGCAACCGTTGTTTACTAAAGGCCTATGAACAAGGAAAATGCGCACTGATTGGTTGCTATGTGCAGCAGGACCACTACTGACGCATGAGGTCATAATATCCATGCAAAAAAAATAGAAGAAAAATACATATAAATGCTAAAATGAACATAAAAAGGACTAAAAAGGCAATTATTTTGCTATTTAGCTATTCTCGGATGATACACATGATCCAATGTAGGAAAAGGGTCAAATAAACATCTTTTACGCACAGCATGAACTTTTTTCAGGATTAATTTGATCAATTATAGTGTAGGTTGACCAGGCAAGGTTACCTTCACCATCACCTTGCATGGTCACCTAATGCTGTACAGTAATTATGGAACTGAATTACAAAGCAGGTACACGCTGAGCACAACACCGCCCTGTCATTTGGACAATAGCCATTTCTTTTCTTTTTTTAAATAATGTTTTTTGCTTCATATGTTTTAATTATGAGCTTAGTCATTAAAAGTAATAGTTCTCTTCCTCATATGTACAGTACAGCTGTACATTACTGCATACTCGATCTACAGACATTATGACTGGTAAAGGATTAGATAATAAAGAATATTAAAAGTTAGCTAGTTACTTATTTTGTATTTACTAAGCAATGTCAAAGGTCAGGTGAACCTAAGCTTCAAGCAGGCCACTCGTTAATCCCAGTGAGATTATTTAGTATAAAAAGAGATTTTCTACACTGCATTCGGCCAGGTGAGGCAACTGTAGGCTGAAACCTTTAGGAGTTTTATTAGAGAGGTGGCCCTAGTTTGTGCATCTTTACATAAAAGTATATTGGAGTTACAGGGGTTGTCCAGGAGTGTGATATTGATAACCAATCCAAAATATAGGTCATCAATATCAGATCAGTGGGGCGCGACACTTGGCACCACCCCACCAATCAGATGGTAGCAAATTTTGCTGCCACTAAAACACCCGCTAATATGGAAAACATTGTATAGTGACTGTTCTTGACTACTGCAATACTCAACTGGCACTGAAGTAAAGGAGATGTGAGCTCAGAACTCCAAAGCTTATGAGATTCTAGTTCCATACACTGTGTACTTCTGGCACCAGAGCTCATAAAGCTGATTGGTGGAGTGTTCAAAATCAGATATCTATCAAGTTGATATTGATGATGTTTCTTAAATATAGGTATTGCAGTCCTTCACAAATCCATTAATAACACAGTAAACCTGGTGAAAAAAGAGCCCACAGAGGCCCATTCTCACCATGTTTGGGTATCTTATAGTTGGGATCCTCATTTTTCAGATATTTGTGTGAGATATTTTCTATCATATAAGAATGGAATCTAGTGGTCAGTGGAAAGAATGATGGGAAGTCCAAAAAATGTCTGCTCCATGACCAATGCTTGATATACTGTAGTATGTTCAGTTCTAATAACCTCCAGAAACATGTATAGTATAAATAATAGCTACATTCATATTGAATACAGAACATCCTTTAGGTTTATTGACTACATAATAAAACTAAAAAAAACCCCTGTTACATTACTTGCCTGGAATCTAGGTCACATTGTCGGCTGTTACATTGCTCACTGTCATGAGAACACAGAGAAAACTTGGAAAAATGTACAATAAAACTGTGTTCAGATGCTGCCTTTTTGTTGTAACAGGACAGCAAATCTTTAATTTGAAACTACTTGCATTATTCAGCAATGCTCTTTGTTTTACTGTACTTCATCAGCAACAAACAATTAGCAACAAATGAAAGAGATCATTACATGAAGTGCCCCTTTAGATCACCCCAATTAAAAATTTAGTTTAGCTTTATTTTAATTCAGAGATACTAAATTCTAATTTTCTGCTCTGATTGATCTTGTTGACTTATCTTTGAAAGATGTACTCTCTACGCAATGTCTAGAGATTATTTAGCAAGATGCCAATGTTGGCACCACTTAATGTGTTGATTGGTTGTATTATCAGAAGCTGAATAAACTACGTAAATGAAAGACACACAATACATGTGGAATGAACAAAATATATCTTTGTGTTTAAAGTGATTTTTTTCTGGCATTTCAACTAAAGGGACTTCTGAAAGAATTACATTTTTATTGAGTTTTACTTATGTAAAGTTGAACCAATTTTGATGCAATTTAACGTACACAAATCCACACACCTCACTAAAAAAGTCATTGACTGCTTTAAATGTATATATACAGAATATATATATTTTTTACTGATATACTTTGTGGTGCAGTACAGAGAATCAGCATCTCAATTGTTTCTTTGAACAAGGGCATCTCAGATAATGTGTTGTATGTGAAGTCAAGCTTTAGGCAACGACATGATGTGTATTGGGCGTCCACAGATTAAAAACACACCAAATGGCAACTGCTTGCGTGACCTTTATTACAATTTTTGAAGTAAAGTTGAGGCATATGTGCAGAGACCTTGGAAGACCTTTAAAATATGGTGAAGCTACTTAGTTTACTTATGTTTTTATATTCATAAGGAATTTATACTTCACTTGGTCTATATTGAGGAAAGATATAAAAAGGCTCATGAATTTTTTAGCTTATACAATGGACATATATATATATATATATATATAAATATATATATATGTATACATACAGTACAGACCAAAAGTTTGGACACACCTTCTCATTTAAAGATTTTTCTGTATTTTCATGACTATGAAAATTGTACATTCACACTGAAGGCATCAAAACTATGAATTAACACATGTTGAATTATATACTTAACAAAAAAGTGTGAAACAACTGAAAATATGTCTTATATTTTAGGTTCTTCAAAGTAGCCACCTTTTGCTTTGATGACTGCTTTGCACACTTTTGGCATTCTCTTGATGAGCTTCAAGAGGTAGTCACCGGAAATGGTCTTCCAACAATCTTGAAGGAGTTCCCAGAGATGCTTAGCACTTGTTGGCCCTTTTGCCTTCACTCTGCGGTCCAGCTCACCCCAAACCATCTCGATTGGGTTCAGGTCTGGTGACTGTGGAGGCCAGGTCATCAAGCGTAGCACCCCATCACTCTCCTTCTTGGTCAAATAGCCCTTACACAGCCTGGAGGTGTGTTTGGGGTCATTGTCCTGTTGAAAAATAAATGATGGTCCAACTAAACGCAAATCGGATGGAATAGCATGCCGCTGCAAGATGCTGGGGTAGCCATGCTGGTTCAGTATGCCTTCAATTTTGAAAAAATCCCCAACAGTGTCACCAGCAAAGCACCCTCACACCATCACACCTCCTCCTCCATGCTTCACGGTGGGAACCAGGCATGTAGAGTCCATCTGTTCACCTTTTCTGCGTTGCACAAAGACACGGTGGTTGGAACCAAAGATCTCACATTTGGACTCCTCAGACCAAAGCACAGATTTCCACTGGTCTAATGTCCATTCCTTGTGTTCTTTAGCCCAAACTTGTCTCTTCTGCTTGTTGCCTGTCCTTAGCAGTGGTTTCCTAGCAGCTATTTTACCATTAAGGCCTGCTTCACATAGTCTCCTCTTAACAGTTGTTGAAGAGATGTGTCTGCTGCTAGAACTCTGTGTGGCATTGACCTGGTCTCTAATCTGAGCTGCTGTTAACCTGCGATTTCTGAGGCTGGTGACTCGGATAAACTTATCCTCAGAAGCAGAGGTGACTCTTGGTCTTCCTTTCCTGGGGCGGTGCTCAAGTGACCCAGTTTCTTTGTAGCGCTTGATGGTTTTTGCAACTGCAATTGGGAACACTTTCAAAGTTTTCACAATTTTTCGGACTGATCGACCATCATTTCTTAAAGTAATGATGGCCACCCATTTTTCTTTACTTAGCTGCTTTTTTCTTGCCATAATACAAATTCTAACAGTCTATTCAGTATGACTATCAGCTGTGTATCCACCAGACTTCTGCACAACACAAGTGATGGTCCCAACCCCATTTATAAGGCAAGAAATCCCACTTATTAAACCTGACAGGGCACACCTGTGAAGTGAAAACCATTTCCAGTGACTACCTCTTGAAGCTCATCAAGAGAATGCCAAGAGTGTGCAAAGCAGTCATCAAAGCAAAAGGTGGCTACTTTGAAGAACCTAGAATATAAGACATATTTTCAGTTGTTTCACACTTTTTTGTTAAGTATATAATTCCACATGTGTTAATTCATAGTTTTGATGCCTTCAGTGTGATTGTACAATTTTAATAGTCATGAAAATACGGAAAAATCTTTAAATGAGAAGGTGTGTCCAAACTTTTGGTCTGTACTGTATATGTCCATATATATCTATAAAAGTACATGTTTGAGAGGGGTATTGCATGAATACTCACCAGTATGTTGATATTTTTTTTTTACAATATTATTTATGTTCACCAGATGATAGGCCTACCTGGATATTAGTCAGAAGTGTCTCTATTGAAGACAGCCCGTCAGGAAAAAGGAAGGGAGAAGGAAAACCAGGAGGTAGCGGTTGCCCATGTCCAGACAGAGAGAGTTTGTCAAAGCTGTCTCTCGCAGTTGGTGTTGAGAGCGGGGTCTCATCTGTATGTGATTGAAACAAAAATATAGAACAAGTTACGCTTGTCTGTTTTTATTAGACCTCAGTAATGGTTTCCCTAGTGGTTTCCAGAACATTTATTGCAAATTGGTTCTTGCTATCAAGAGAAAATGCTTTCTGCTGAATTTTCTTTAATGAAAAAGCTGTGGAGATACAACAAGATAACATTAATGAGTAACTTTATAAGCCTTTTAAATGCGGTCTCTAATGAGACTGAGTTTACAATGCAAGAGAATCTTTCTAAAACAAATATTATCTCACATATATTTGTGATAATATATTCAAACTGACTTTATGACTACCTCCCAATTATCTAATTTTAGTTTGTGTTGTACTGTGCAGAGCTTGACAAATAATGGAGGATATTTAATGGACGGAAAAAACACTGTTGTCTGTTAACATTTAGGCTTTTAAACATCTACTTGAAAAAATAAGCAAATAAAAGATGTAGTTTGGTATGAGATGTGTCATGTTCGCTGAAAGTGTAAAGGGTGCTCACAGAAACTGTACCTAAATATCATGATACATCTATTTATGCTCGTTAATTTATCATTATAGCGATATTACATATAATATCAATAATTAAGTAGGTGCTACTACAGTTTCAGCCATAAATGAAAACCATCATTCTTGAAAATAGTTTGATGCGATGGAGGCATGATGCCACAGCTCATCAAATTCATGAAGAGCTTTGGTGTTACCTATGTCAGAAATCTTACTCCAGTCAAGGACTGAAGAAACATTTGTGGGTGGTGCACGGAGGTGCACGCCACTCGTCAGACGCTCCAGATTCATTATGAGGCAAGTGACTCTTAATTCCTCTGTAACATCTGTTTCAAACATGCCCACTCATCAAAACCAGAAAGAAAAAATGTTCTTGATGAATCGAGAATTCCTGCTTACTTCCTTTCAAAATCAGAAGATATCCAGCAGTGCCATCAGCTCAGAAATGGCTGTAACAAATGCGACCCAAGTACACCCATCTACTGTTTGGAGAAGTCTAGCCAGAAGTGGTCTTCGTGGAAGAAAACCATACCTTTGACATAGAAACAGGGCCAAGTGACTTTACTATGCATTAAAACATAGAAATGTAGTTTGTTCAATGAAGGACTGGAGAGCAGTACAAAAATCAGTGTCTGCAGGCAACAGAGAAACATGGGGGAGGGTCCTTGTAAGTTTGCAGCAGCATTTTAGTAAATGGATTTAAGGATTTGATCAGGATTAATGGTGTCCTCAATGCTGAAAAATACAGGTAGATACTTATTCATCATGTAATATCATTCAGGGAGGCATCTGATTAGCTGAAAATGTACTCTGTAGCAAGAAAATGACCCCAAACATACAGCCAATATCATTAACCACTTCGCGCCAGAGGCCGGTTTTTCCTTCGTGACCAGGCAAATTTTTTCAATTCTGACCACTGTCACTTTATGAAATAATTACTCTGGAACGCTTCAACGGATTCCCCTGATTCTGAGACTGTTTTTTCGTGACATATTGTACTTCATGATAGTGGTAAAATTTCTTCGATATCACTTGCGTTTATTAGTGAAAAACTCAGATATTTGGAGAAAATTTTGACAATTTTGCAATTTTCAAACTTTGAATTTTCATGCCCTTAAATCAGAGAGCTATGTCACATAAAATAGTTAATAAATAACATTTCCCACATGTCTACTTTACATCAGCACAATTTTGGAACCAAAATTTTTTTTTGGTAGGAAGCTATAAGGGTTAAAAGTTGACTAGCGATTTCTCATTTTTCCAACAAAATTTACAAAAACATTTTTTTAGGGACCACATCTTATTTGAAGTGACTTTGAGGGGCCTTTATGACAGAAAATACCCAAAAGTGACACCATTCTAAAAACTGCACCCCTTAAGGTGCTCAAAACCACATTCAAGAAGTTTATTAACCCTTCAGGTGTTTCATGGGAATTTTTGGAATGTGGAAGAAAACAATGAACAGTTAACTTTTTTCACAAAAATGTTATTTAGACCCAATTTTTTTATTTTCACAAGGGTAACAGGAAAAAATGGGCTACACAATTTGTAGTGCAATTTCTCATGAGCGCGCTGATACCCCATATGTGAGGGAAAACCACTGTTTGGGCGCACTGCAGGGTTCGGAAGGGAAGGAGCGCCATTAAACTTTTTGAATGTAAAATTTGTTTGAATAATTAGCGGACTCCATGTTGCGTTTGGAGAGCCCCTGATGTGCCTAAACAGTGGAAACCCCCCACAAGTGACACCATTTTGGAAACTAGACCCCTTAGGGAACTTATCTAGATGTGTGGTGAGCACCTTGCACCCCCAGGTGCTTCACAGAAGTTTATAATATTGAGTCGTAAAAATAAAATGTTCACATTTTTCCCACAAAAAAATGTTTTTCATCCTCTAATTTTGCATTATCATAAGGGTAACAGGAGAAATTGCACCATAAAATTTGCTGTGCAATTTCTCCTGAGTATGCAGATAACCCATATGTGAGGGAAAACCACTATTTGGGTACACTGCAGGGTTCGGAAGGGAAGGAGCGCCATTTGACTTTTTGAATGTAAAATTTGTTTGAATAATTAGCGGACACCATGTCGCATTTGGCGAGCCCCTAATGTGCCTAAACAGTGGAAACCCCCCACAAGTGACACCATTTTGGAAACTAGACCCCTTAGGGAACTTATCTAGATGTGTGGTGAGCACCTTGCACCCCCAGGTGCTTCACAGAAGTTTATAATATTGAGCCGTAAAAATAAAATTTTCACATTTTTCCCACAAAAAATGTTTTTCATCCCCTAATTTTGCATTATCATAAGGATAAAATGAGAAATTGAACCATGAAATTTGCTGTGCAATTTCTCCTGAGTACGCCAATACCCCATATGTGGGGGAAAACCACTGCTTTGGTGTACGGCAGGGTTCGGAAGAGAAAGGAGTGCTATGTTGGCTGGGATAGGTTGCAGACACCATGTCACATTTGAAGAGTCGCGGACATGCCGAAACAGCAGAAACCCTCACAACTGACCCCATTTTGTAAACTACACCTCTCAAGGAATTCATCTAGGGAAGTAGTGAGTATTTTTTAATTTTTAAATGTATACCATTGGGCAGTGAAGAAAACATAATTATATTTTTACCACAAAAAAATGTTTTACACCCAGATTTTACAATTTCACACAGGGCAATGGGTAAAAATGGAGCCGAAATGTGTCACACAATTTCTTCTAAAAGTGGCAATACCCCATATGTGGCTGTATCGTACCATTTAGCCATACAGAGAGATCTGGGAGGGACGGAGCGCTATTTGACAATTGGAGAACAAATTATTGTAGAATAGGCATTTGGATTTGGGAGCACAACATTTTCTGAATTTCTTTTGGGGGGTAAGGGCCATTTCGCTTTTCCAGAGCCTTTTTGCTACCAGTAACTTGGAAGTCACTTATATTTTTAACAGATGACGGACCTGAGTGGGGACTATCTTTTTTTGAGGTCTGAGTTGAAGCTTTTATTGGGAACATTTTACGTAACATTTATCCGGTGCTCTAGGCTCAGCACTTACATCGGGGTTTCCAAGTGATGTAATTCAGATGAAACCCATGCGGGATCCATTCACTGTAATGAGGCAGCAGAGTTACTCTGGACTCCGTCTGGCCTCTGTTTAGTGGTGTCCTTTTTTTCAGAAGTGCACAAAACTGTGGTCAACCGCACTTTTATGCACACCTAAAAAAACTGACACCGTGGAATGACAGGCCAGACCAAATCCACAGTGGCCTATATCTGCCTCATTACAGGGAATCTTCTGCCGTGGGTTATGTCTGAATCACGTATTTCAGAGATTTACATGGAAACTCTGGTGCAAGTGCTCAGCGCAGAGCGCAGGATAAATGTGAGCAGAGACTTACTGCGATCCTTGGGAGACATAATAAACAAACCAGTAGCAGGTGAAGAATTGGTTTTATTTATTTTTTACACCGTTTCTCGTGCGGTATAAGTGATGAGATTACTTTATTCTTCGTGTAGGTGTGATTACAGAGATACCAGATTTATATCGGGTTTTTATGACTGACAGCTGTCACACACTAAAAGACGCTTTTTTTGCAAAATCTAGTTTGTGCATTGCCATATTTTGAGAGCTATAATTTTTCCATATTTCGGCCGACAGAGTCATTTGATGGCTTGTTTTTTGCGGGATGAGTTGACATTTTTATTGGTACCATTTTTGGGTACGTGACATTTTTTGATCGCCTTCTATTCCGTTTTTTGGGAGGTAAAATTAACAAAAACCAACAATTCAGGAATTGTTTTTGAGGTTTTTTTTTATGCCGTTCTGCGTGTGGTAAAAGTGATAAGGCAGCATTATTCTTCGGGTCAGTACGTTTACAGCGATACTACACTTACTGTATATTTTTTTATGTTTTGGCGCTTTTACACAATAAAACAATTTTATAGAAAAAATATTTTTTTTGCATCGCTTTATTCTGAGAGCTATAACTTTTTTATTTTTTGGCTGATGGAGCTGTATGGCGGCTGTTTTTTTGCGGAACAAGATGACGTTTTCAGCGGTACCATTTTTATTTCCATTTTACTTTTTGATCACATTTATTTCCACTTTTTGTTTGGCGATATGATGAAAAAGCATAGTTTTTTGCTCCGTTTTTTATTTATTTTTATTACGGTGTGCACAGAAGGAGTTAATTAGTGTGACAGTTTTATAGATCGGGTTGTTTCGGATGCGGCGATACCAAATATGTGTACTATTTTTGTTTTTGCATAAATATACGGATTTATTGGTTTAATATTTTATTTATTTATTTTTATTTAGTTTGTGATTTTTTTTAACAGTTTGAAAACATTTTTTAGACATTTTTTTACATCTTTACTTAGTCTTGTATGGGATATTAAATTTTATTTTTCTAATCACTGTTCTCATGCAATGCAATAAACATGTATTGCATTGCATGAGAGCTTTGCTGACAGTTTCACACTGTCTGTCTCCTGCTAGATTTCAGCTGCAGGCTGAGTCTAGCAGGACACCATATATGGCAGATCCGGAGGCGGTCATGTGACCTCCGGCTGCCATGACAACGGCAGGTCCTGTAAGATATCAGGGGGCCGTCGGAGAGGTAAGTGGACGACCCCCTCTTCTCTCACTATCTTCTAAATGCCGCGATCACTATATATCGCGGCATATAGAAGATAGCAAAGGGGTTAACATCATTGGGACCTGATCCAATCATGTCCCGATGATGTCCCCTGTCAGAGCTGTTGCTCTGCACCGCACCCGCAGCACTTGCAGGACCCTGGGGGTCCTGAGGGCTGCGGGACCACCGACTATGAACGTCGGCGCTGCACAGAGCCCAGGCAGCGCCGACGTTTATGTACAGTGGGTGGTCTGGAAGCGGTTAAGAGCTATCTTTACTATAAAGAAAAACAAGCAGTTCTATAAGTGATGATATGGCCCCACAGAGCCCTGACCTCAACCTTATTGAGTCTGTCTAGTACTACATGAAGAAACTGAATTTGTGCAAGTCTACATCCACAAAAGATCTGTGGCTACTTTTCCAAGATGTTTGGAACAACCTCCTTGCCCAATTCCTTCTAAAAATGTGAGCAAGTGTACCTAGAATAATTGATGCTTTCAAGCTGTTCTGAAAAAAAAATTCTCACAAAAATTACTAATTAATATTTCTCCTTTGTTTATTCACTTTGAACTTTGTTAATTGATAAAAAATAAAGCGTTAACTCTCCTGCTATAGAAACATTCTTCGCTTATTATTTTCCATACCTGCCTAACCTTTTGCACAGTACAGAACTTATGCTTACATTTTTATTAACATCTGCAACAAACTATACAGTTAAACACAAAGATCGCTGCTGTGATTCTATTTGTCCAAAGGATACAAATCTACAAATCCATTGAATATAAATATTTTGGAAAATAAATCTATCCGTAGTAATATGTATAATGAAATCTCACAGCAACAACAAATCAGATTCTATCAAATCCACCAGCAAAGTAAAATAATATACTGAATTGTTAAGCTTAATAAAACTTGTGTCCGGTTCTGTAAAGCTGGAAAATGGGTGGTAAACCTCGACAAATGTGCCATTGGGGCTGATAAAATGCAATATAAAAGTATCCGTGCAATGAGAGTGAAGTGCTTAGTAAAATAAAATACATTGCTCAAGGGGAAAATTTCTACTGTGCAGTTTAAGTTATCATTCAGACTTTCCTTCATTGCCATGCCTTAGACTGGCATGTGTTCTGCAGATTATTTACATATGAATTAGCTGTTATAGTGAAAAAATTACTGCTTATCTTACCTATAAGTAACTGAGGATGGATAAATGGCAGTACAAAATATTTTCCTATCACTGTATTTTTTTTCCCTTTTCTAACAAATAAAGTTATGCCGAGGGCACATGTACACAACGTTTCAAAATTCAGCTTTCTGCTCTGTCATAGACGTTCCAAAACGTTCATCTCTCAGGCACCAATGGCTCTGGGGAACCCACAGAATTTTAATAGTGTCTATTCTAGATCTCATGTTAATGAAAAAATACTAATCTAATATGACAGAATCTTCGATTGATGCTCTAAACAGAACCTACAACTCGATGTGAACTAATCTTGAAGATTTAAGATGTTTGTGCACTATATGAGCTACACAAAAATCCAGATATCTTCATATATATAATAATAGCCTAATCCTTGACTGACCAATGCATCTAGAACATCACCAATCCTGGGGCCACGTATGTGCTTTCTGTGATGTGACAGCTCTAAATTCAGCTGTTCTGCAAGTTACATGTTACAGATTGAATAGCAACTCTCAGCCCATATATATCTTACTGATAAGTTTATCAAGTGATAGGAAAATTGCAGGCATGTGCAATCCAAAGTATTCCAATGGACTACAAGTGTCATGCACTACAATATGTCTATGAGCAGCCCCGTGGCACAGTAGCGTATTAGGGATGGATGAATGATTGCATGCTGCAGAAAACTGGAATACAATATCTAAATTTTACAATGGGTCCATGCTGAACCTTTGTGAGCCTCCAATTTTACACTGCATGTGAAGAAGAAAAATTTTTTTGGTATGCTGCAATGCATGCTTTTTGGTATTTTTCCCAACAAGCATTGCTTTTAGAAAAGTGTAATGTGGTACAAAATAGTACCATACAATCATACCAAACAAGATTGTATTATATATTCAATTGGTTTATGTAGCTGTGCATAACTCCATGTTTTTACGCTTACTCCAGCTAGGTGATAAAATCATTTTGCATACTTTTTAATTCTGTTATATCTAATTGGGCTGTAGGGTTATAACCTCATTTCTTACAATTTATCTATATTTCTGTCAAGAACCCTAACATTTAAAGTAGAGCTTCATAAAACAGAACTGGTACACCTATTTTGGTCTAACCAAAGTGGAAACTTTTCAGATGACCACCAAGCTGACAATCATATATGTCATTATCACAAATGATGGAGTACAGATCTGGTGAGCTGAATATACATAACATAGACCACAGGACAGGTTTAGATGTCTGTAAAGATGAGTTGTCTTGGGAAAAATTAAGCCATTTAAAGGAAAACTGCCATGTGCAATTGCGCTATTCATCTGCAGATATTAGGTTAATCTGCAAGTTAATAGCCGCACCGGCACTGAGAGCCCCTCTGAAGTGAGGAAATGAACTTTATTCCCCCTGGCAGTCTCGCTCTTTCAATCACAGGGGCGGCGCTGGATTGGTTTCAGTCACTACCCTGTGTATAGAGAGTGATGACTTTAACTGCGCCCCCGGCACTGACTGACAGCTGGCTCTAATGCTGATCAGCAGGATCAGCATTAGAGCCAGCTGTCAATGAGTGCCGGGGGTGCAGTTCTCTTTACACAGAGTGGCAAATGATCCGCGCCGGCGCCATCCCTATGACTGGAAGTCAAATGCTGCCAGGGGAGTAAAGTTAATTTCCTCCTGGCAGTGGGGCTCTCAGTGCGGGCACCTCACAGTATCAGAACACTATTAACCTTCAGATTAACCCCATAACTGCAAATTAATAGCTTTATTTTACATGACAGGTTCCTTTAAATCCAATTTCTATCATGAGAACACAGCACATAACTTGTAGCACACTTTTCTTTACATATTAAAATATTAAATATCTTCTTAAAACTTCCGAGCATATTAAACAAGATGCATGAATCAGTATTGCAGATCAGTACATCTAAGGTGAACATAGATCTGCAGGTTACAATTATACAACAGATGTTTAATGCAATATAAAAATGTCTCTTGTAAATGACTGATTAGTCTCTTTCCATTTCAAAATACTCCCGCATTATTTATTTTTTTCTGGTCATTGCATGAAAGCATCCTATTAAATCAAAACAATTGATCTTGTTCAGCTTTTCATGTGTCTGTTATATTTATGTATTTATGCTCCTTTCTTAAACAAACGGAAACAGAGAAGGACAGATAAGTATTTTGTTTATTCCTACAAATCAGCTCACAGTTTAAATGTAGCTTTTTCTCCTCCAATAATACTGCCATGCTTTCATATTCACTGATAAAAAAGCAGATTATGGCGAATCTTAAAGATCTTGAAGTGATTATATGACGGTGACAAGATGTATTGAGTCAACGATTGATTTATCACCGATTTTTGACAACCAACCATGTCACCAAAAATCCTTACATTCCATATTATACATACAATTATACCAATGGATCTAACGGCATGCTTTGTGGTTGTGAGAAAATGCAATCATACTTGAAGATGTTTATATTTTGACATTGGAAAAAGACTTTGGGCAAAAGTTAAAAATTATATTATAGACCATAAAAACTATATTTAATTATGGCTCAGTTTAGAGAGACATATTGTTGCCCATTAAGATCTCCACATCTACCGTGGCTTGGGCCACAATTATGTTATCTTGGGACCACTGCAAAAAATAACATAGTCTTGATTTCTATATGGACACAATAAGTTGGAGCACTAACCATCGTAATGCTGCAATTGCCATAATATCCGCTCCTTAAAAAAAGGGGAAGGTTGGCTTTGAGACACTTTTGGCTACTTATCGCAATAGGAACGTAACAGAATTAAAGCCTCCATACAAATTAGACTAATGTCCACCAAACTTGTCAACAGGATCGGCTAACAGTGTAATGTGTATGGTAGCCCCGGACAATTTATTACTGGGGAATATTGATCCGGTATGTCTGATTTGAGATTGCCAATTGTAATGTCTCCTGGATATAAGTCGTCACCAGACTTGTCTGGTGACAACTCTCTCACAGAAAACACAGGTACTCTTGCACAATAAGTGCTTCTGTGTATGGGAGAGCAGGCGAAATAGATGTTGACCGAACCATCATTCCAAATGAGAGATTTTAGAAGTATACTGGCACCAATACCACAAGCTAAATGATATTCTTAATGTCAGCAGTTACTTGCGATCTTTTACAGTGGTGCATCAGCTATAGTTCAAGGCAGACATCGATATTAAGAAATCTGAAAATCAGCACTCACCAGATCTTTCTTGGCTTAAAAGTCCTTTATTCCATCATGTGTGGACAATCTAGGAAAACATGCGGCAAGCAGGTAAAAATCGGGAGTGGATGGATTCCTCCCCAGCACCCACTCCCTGTTTTTACCTGCTTGCCGCATGTTTTCCTAGATTGTCCACACATGATGGAATAAAGGACTTTCAAGCCAAGAAAGATCTGGTGAGTGCTGATTTTCAGATTTCTTCATATTGAACCATCATTCAGTCGACAGTAATCTAATGTGTATTGGGAGCTAAACTAGTGGAATCTAACCTCTTATAGGTGCTACAGTGAGCTAGGCATGACCTCATTCACTAGTGTTTATTCATTGGCACACTGATAAAGGGTAGTCATTAATAATGCTTATTACTTATGTTGTTGAATTACAATGTTTCTGTCACAATATATAAAGTAAGATATTCAGTAACGTACCAGCCTATAATATAAATTTCACTCTGTGTAATACAGCATAATTGTAGACAAGCCTATTAGATAATGCAAACAATGACTTGAACTTCCTTATAAAGGAAGTGTAACAGTAAGGAAAACAAGGGCTAAAAGAACAATAAAGAAATGCAATGTGCACATTTTTCCATTTAGCTTGTGTCACCAAGGTTAACCATTTAGATTCCTTACAAGTTTACCGTTCAGTCATGGAGGTCATATCCATTATGATCCTTGTCATCTTTTTGATGACATCACATTCTATCCATCAAAGGTTTCCAGAGCAGCCTCTTTCCATCAGTTCATAGCATCTCATCACACAAAGTCATGGGATGGCAATGTCCACAATTACATTACACAAGCCTTACATTTCCTGTTATTTGTGCCAATATGTAGTTATTTTGTTAAATGTTGCAACCTGGAGATGTATTTTGATTTTGGGATGCATTTAAGAAATCCAGTTTAAAATACTATATCAATAGGAGGAATGTTGGGAATTGAATATAGAGTGGAACGCTATTTACAGGCACAGTCTGCATCGTAACTGTGTATTTACACTGAAATATGCGATATCAACAAAAACATATTTCTTTAACATAAATATGTTTCATTATTTAGATTAATGGAGAAAGTACCATTGGCATTTTCCTTTGGCACATATTTCATTTCAGCTGTGATCAACATTGTACTAAAATAAAGTCAAGTATAACAGCCGCTCTCTGCCCATCAAAACTCACAGACGTCTGCCAAGTACTTGTAACAGCTGGTGTTACATTAATTAGTTTAAACTATTTATTTCATCCATCTCCAGAGCAGATTGAGCAAAAACATTAGAGATTATTCTAGCATCTGTAAGTATGCTGCAAACATTCACTGAAAGAAAGTTGGAATATTAGTTGTAAGCTAATACATGATTTAAAGCTGAAGAAGGTTTGTTTAGAATGTAAAACAGCGGAATTCAGTCATCTGCGCAATATAAGACCAGTGTACATCTCTGAGACTACAGTAAAAAGCATGCAAATTGCTCTTTACAGTCACCAAAAAAAGTCTTAGAAAATATAATTAAAAAGAGTTAGTAATTCTTGGCAGAATGGCTCATTAAACAATGTATGTCAACTACTGGATGACTCAGAATATTAGTCAAAAATTTTATGTTTATTAACTGGAATGAAGCCCTAAGAACGATGATCAAACTGCTGTTATAAGTGGTTGTAACAATCTCAATTAAAATTACTTTGATGGACTGAGATAAATATTTAAATGGAATTATACTCCTAAAATCCATATCCACTTGCCTTGCATCTTTTTTAAAAGCATACTAATACAGTTTATGATATGTTAGCTCAGTTTAGGTGCATTCACTAGACCAAAGGAGAACAGTCTTATAAATTGCGTTAATTAAATAATCATCTATAAAAGAGGTGTAGCTCACAAAAAGTGATGAGATATGCTTATCAGACAAAAAAAAAAAATCTGAATTAATTTAAAAAAGATAATTTGCTGCCTTCAAGATTGAATTAGAACAGAGTAAGTATGTAAAGTTTAACTCTTTCCAACCCTGTCACATAATAGTGGGGGATGGCCTGAGCACAGGGGTTGTAATACAGCTGACACCGCATTGTAACAGCCAAGGATCACAGGAACTCTGATCCTGACTTGAGAAGGTATCTGACCACAGCATCTACGTGGTTAGAAAGAGGGAGAGGTCACCCTCTGTGACCCTATTGTCCTCACTTGTTGCGTGGTGCCAATTGGTTGTTCTTGCAGACAGGGACCTTTTGTTTTTTGTTCATTCCACTTTACAAAAAAATGAAATAAAAAGTGATTCAAAAGTTGTATGTAACATAAATAGTAACAATAAGAACTACATGTCCTCCCACAAAAAAAAGCCCTTCCACAGTTCTGTCAATGGGAACATAATAATATAATTGGTCTCACGGGAAAAAAAGCATCCAGTGGTGTCCTCAAGCACCAGGTCATACAACATGGCACTGAATAAAAAAATGGCTTTGCTTTGAACTCAGCTTCCTATCAGTTAAAACTTCCATGCAGTAAAGACAAGATTTTGGCCAAAAAAGCCAAATTTTGCCACAAAATTTATTAGCGCAAAAAATTATTGCCTTTGTGTCCTTTTGTGCTGGGAGGAGGGATTAGGAAAAGGGGATGTAGCCAACCACAACATGACAAAATTTAGAAAACTGGTGTTAACTGTAGCCAAAATCAATACCAGCTCATGGCTGGCAATCATTGTGTTTTCTGGTGTTTAGAGAGCTCAAAGATAAATCATATTTATTAAAAGGAGGTGGCTCCTTAATAACCTTGGGACACCTCATTTCAACGAGCTTTTGCATCAAGACTGGAATATGAATTATCAATCTTGATATATTCCCCTCTGAATCCAGGATGAATATACAGTGATTACATTTCCACTTCAAACAGATATAACTACAGTTCATCCCAGTCTCCTAATCAAAGATACAGCTTGTGTCTACATCATCACATACATTATGTAAGGCCTCATTCAGATGTATAAAATATAACATGTACCCCTTAAATCCTATACGGCTGTTCATATGTCTGTAGGAAAATCATGGAAACTTGTCACATTTTGATCTGGTTGGCCAATGTCTGGCCATGTGCCCACATAGCGTTTTTGTAGTCTTTTTGCAGTGTTTTTACGGCCGCGAAAACACTTGTAAAACAGTCTGCCATGCAAAGCAATGTGCTGTGCACATGATGCGCTAATTTGTGCGCCGAATTCGCATTGCTTTGCAAAACGCAGCATGACCATTTCTACCGCGATTACGCTGCAGCATAATCGCGGTGCGTGTGGTACCTGGGATGAAGACGAGACTACAACTCCTCTTCATCCCGGCTACCACGCTGTGAAAAAAAGAAATAAAAAAGTTAAAAATAAACAAAACCTGTATACTCACCTCTCCGGCGGCCCCCGGTCTGCTCTCCGGTCTCCTCCGGTCTGCTCCCGGCCGCGTCTTCTCTCTTCAGCGTCCTGCAGTGTACTGTCAGGACGTGCGGTCACGTCATTTAGTCAGCTGATGGTCACGCGACCGCTGACATCGGCGGTCAGGTGATGGTCGCGTGACCATCAGCTGACTAAATGACGTCACCGCAGGTCCTGACAGCACACTGCGGGACGCTGAAGAGAGAAGATGAGGCCGGGAGCAGACCGGAGCAGTCCGAAGGAGACCGGAGAGCAGACCGGGGGCCGCTGGAGTGGTGAATATACAGGTTTTTTTTATTTTTAACGTTTTAATTCTTTTTTTTTTACTATTGATGCTGCATTTAAAGCATCTAAGTTGTTCACACATTATAAATCCATGCCGGTTGCATGGATTTATAATGTGTGATCAACTTGTCAAGCACTTTTCCAAGTGATGCTCAAAATCGCTTCGAAAAGTGCTTGAAAAAACGTATGCGAAAACGCATGTAAAAACGCTGAAAAAACGCTTCTCTCTGGCAGAAAAAACGCATGTAAATCTGCGTTTTTTTCTGCCAGAGAGAGGCAAAAACGCTCTGCATCAAATCTGCTATGTGGGCACATAGCCGTGGGCACATTCTACTTGCCAGGAACCAGTAAGCAAACACTTAGGCTATATATTTAAGGATTGATTTGTATCTGTTCCTCTGTCGCAGATGCTGTCATACAATACATGCCAAACAGAATAGCACAGAGTGCAGCTGTTTTCTCTGGTAAAATGACAGACATCTAAACGGAAACCCTTATGATAGTGAAATGGGGTTTGTGGGGATGTCGTTGGTGTTTGTCATATTATGGTTCCCGAAGTGACATGTAATTCCCAGTCTAAAGTATGATGTGGGGGGATGGTGTTAAATGCTACAACACTGGGATTCCCAGGTTTAGAAAAACTACCCTGATCAGACCCTTATACGATTCATATTTACACTCATTCGGAACATCACATCAGTAAGATCAGTAAGATTACCAATAAGACGGCTATCACTATAGCTAGTTAAATCTATAAATTACCATTACATTGTACAAATATATTGTTTCCATTATACAAAATTAAATACATATAAGTTAATGAACATGAAGCATTTTAATACTTCAATCTTACTGATTTTTGAGATTGCAATTGTAGGAAGGGGGCAAAGGACTGAAGCGAAACATATATAAACATAATTGTGCAGGACAAGCAAATTTCAACATTAACTCCACTTTAAAATGTGGATATTTTACTGCAGTTTGAAATGACAATTACTTATTACAACCTAATGCTTGGTCACAAACACATTTAATTACAGTCATTTATTTTGCAGAACTATGCACACAGGTTTCACAATCATTTGCTTGTTATTACCCTTCGGCAGCTTACGATAGGATGGGACATAAACCACTGTTGATTAAATATCATAAAGACTTGATGAAGTACAGTGATAAATTGCATTACAAACCAGCTTTATCTTATTTTAGGATCTTTTTGGGCAGAGTATGAAAAAATACTTACAATATACCTAGGTGGATCACAATCGCAACCTATTTACTTAAAATTTCAATAAATGAGAAGTCAACTATGACAATGATTGTAGTACAGTTGAAGAACATTCTCTCTGTATACTGTAGTAGTAAAATATATATTTGTTGCATGCTAATTTTGCAGAAATTTTTAATACCAGTGAAGAAAAGAAATATATCCTATGCGAGAAAAATGACACTTTCAAAACTGATCAGGTTAATTTCTACCAATCCCCATCTCTTCAACTATTTGCTAACTGTAAATTCACTCTAATGCTGGACTCATAGCTACACTGCTCAGTACTGAGGTTTAATGTTCCATTATGGTGCAGATTATGAGTCAATGTAAAATAGAGATAGAAGAGTAGACTCTCCTCTGTGTGCAATGCATTGGATAAACCATGGCAGCTAGATTTCTGCCCCATCCCCTTTCCATAGATTTCTGTGGGCAACTGTAACCTAATCTCTCAGTGAAGCTAAAATCCTGTCTCCTATCTAGAGAAACACCTTACAAGTAAATTCAGATTTATTAAGGAGACAGAGAATAGGTGAAATGAATGGAGACTGATTAGTGGAAAAAACAGGCATTTTTCTCAAATAAGATATATTAGAAAATATCTTCTCTTGATATGCTGAAATTTGTTTTTAATTTGTGTTACACATTAAGGATAATTCTGATTTTCGAGAATTATATTCATGTCTAAGTTTCACCAGCTATTAAAACCATGAATATATATAAAATCTTCCAAATCCATGAAAAAATATTGATCTATTGCATTACACTGAAGGCCAATCAAAGACAACCATATTTTTATTTTAATTATTTAATAAAATCTCACAATGCCAATTTCTGACAAATTCAAATCTTTTCAATTGGTTGCATAAAGATGTGACTGGATGATTATTATCACTATAAGTATAGAGTGAAATTGGTGACTACATTGTGTACAATGATGGTGTCCTATTTTGCTCTTATAGAGACAATATTTGTTGTGAAAACTGTTCTCAATGTGAGTTCCCACATTAGACCACCATTCTGCAGTTTATCTGAATGTATTCTACCCTATTAATCTTTACACAAGCAAAAGCCAATTCAGAAACCTGTAGCTCTCTCGTTAAAATAATATAAAAATAATAAAACCGTATACCTCTCACTCTATAATGCTATAAAGGGCCGCAACACAAACGCAACACAAACACAACACAATCTGATCCAATGTTCTGCCTGACACTTATTCTATATTTACAGTCATAACTGAATACTAAGTGAATTGGTGAAAGCATTTCCATAATACAATTCTCTCTACTGAACTGTGGAATTGATAGTTTTCACAGGAGGTCCACATATTCAGATAGCAGTAAATGAGGCTGGCAGAAGCATAATACAATTGGAACATGTTACATTACATGTATTAGAATGACATGCTTCACAATATCAACCAAGTGATCTCTACAGTATAGATTCCACTAGGTTCCTTATAGACCAGATTTCTTTGGAAAATTGTTAATTCCTCTGAAAACATCAACATGTTAACCTATACTACGTAATACAGGGGTGTTTTATAAGTAACTAAGAGATAACACACTACTCCAGCCAAGGCACCTATTCTATAAATTGAAAAACTGACCACACACTTTACAGGATTACTTTAAAAATACCAAACTATTATAAGTAGTGACATAGTTTTACTTTCTGCTATTTTCTTTTGCTACAAACATGATGGCACATGTATGTTTCACAGTACAGACTTTATACTCTTTTATATATATATATATATATATATATATATATATATGTAGTACAGACCAAAAGTTTGGACACACCTTATCATTTAAAGATTTTTCTGTCTTTTCATGACTTTGAAAATTGTACATTCACACTGAAGGCATGAAAATTATCAATTAACACATGTGGAATTATATACTTAGCAAAAAAGTGTGAAACAACTGAAAATATGTCTTATATTCTAGGTTCTTCAAAGTAGCCTCCTTTAGCTTTGATGACTGCTTTGCACTTGGCATTCCCTTGATGAGCTTCAAAAGGTAGTCAACGGAAATGCTTTTCACTTCACAGGTGTGTCCTGTCAGGGTTAATAAGAGGGATTTCTTGCCTTATAAATGGGGTTGGGACAATCAGTTGTGTTGTGCAGTAGTTAGGTGGATACACAGCTGATAGTGCTACTGAACAGACTGTAAGAATTTGTATTATGGCAAGAAAAAAGCAGCTAAGTAAAGAAAAACAAGTGGCCATCATTACTTTAAGAAATGAAGGTCAGTCAGTCAAATTGGGCAATTTTGAATGTGTCCCCAAGTGCAGTTGCAAAAACCATCAAGCGCTACAAAGAAACTGGCTCACATGAGGACTGCCCCAGGAAAGGAAGACCAAGAGTCACCTCTGCTTCTGAGGATAAGTTTATCCGAGTCACCAGCCTCAGAAATCACAGGTTAACAGCAGATCAGATAAGAGAACAGGTCAATGCCACACAAAGTTCTAGCAGCAGACACATTTCTACAACAATTGTTAAGAGGAGACTTTGTGCAGCAGGCCTTCATGGTAAAATAGCTGCTAGGAAACCACTGCTAAGGACAGGCAACAAGCAGAAGAGACAAGTTTGGGCTAAAGAACACAAGGAATGGACATTAGACCAGTGGAAATCTGTGCTTTGGTCTGATGAGTCCAAATTTGAGATCTTTGGTTCCAACCACCGTGTCTTTGTGCGACGCAGAAAAGGTGAACGGATGGACTCTACATGCCTGGTTCCCATCGTGAAGCATGGAGGAGGTGTGATGGTGTGGGGGTGCTTTGCTGAAGACACTGTTGAAGATTTATTCAAAATTGAAGGCATACTGAACCAGCATGGCTACCACAGCATCTTGCAGCGGCATGCTATTCCATCCGGTTTGCTTTTAGTTGGACCATCATTTATTTTTCAACAGGACAATGATCCCAAACACACCTCCAGGCTGTGTAAGGGCTATTTGACCAAGAAGGAGAGTGATGGGGTGCTACGCCAGATGAATTGGCCTCCACAGTCACCAGACCTGAACCCAATCGAGATGGTTTGGGGTGGGCTGGACCGCAGAGTGAAGGCAAAAGGGCCAAAAAGTGCTAAGCATCTCTGGGAACTCCTTCAAGATTGTTGGAAGACCATTTCCAGTGACTACCTCTTGAAGCTCATCAAGAGAATGCCAAGAGTGTGCAAAGCAGTCATCAAAGCAAAATGTGGCTACTTTGAAGAACCTAGAATATAAGACATATTTTCAGTTGTTTCACACTTTTTTGTTAAGTATATAATTCCACATGTGTTAATTCATAGTTTTGATTCCTTCAGTGTGAATGTACAATTTTCAAAGTCATGAAAAGACAGAAAAATCTTTAAATGAGAAGGTGTGTCCAAACTTTTGGTCTGTACTGTATATATACAAATTGTAAGGTGGCTGCCGGACATATAGTGGATGGGAGATATGTATCACATAGGTGCATGTCCTCTGTGATATAAACCTGGAGTAAGGCTATGGTAAACATAGTACTAAGGATAGTTAATTGGCCATGTTAGGCCCAGATCTAATTGAGAGCAGCTGAAGAGTTAGGGTGGGTAGGCTGCTCACCATATCTCCACCTCTGGGTGTGGTTCACATTGTAAAATGAAACCTGTTGATCTGACACATGGTTCTGTGTGTGGAGGTTGCAGACCTCCTGGATTGTGTAGCTTTGCAAAAGGACTAAGACGTTGGACTCTAAGCCAAGCAGGCACACCAGCACTAGTGTATGAACTGTTTACTTTTATGTCTCACTTTGCGCCAAACAAAGGCTGAATTTAAGTTTTCCTGTGATGCAGTTTATGAGGACTGAAATAAACCTGATGGACTTTATTATAAAAACGGTTCCTGTGATACCTCAGATCACTCCCAAGTGAGTAGCATTATTACAGAATACTGCAATTCTCTATAAAAAAAAAGCTGAAATTGCAGCTGTCTACTGGGGAAAATCCCACTACAAGACACTGCAAAAATCTGCAAACCAGGGAGACATCTTGGACGGCCAAATCAAGCACCAGTGGGAGAGCCCCTCTAGAAGACACGGCCTTGCTCAATACAAGTGTATGGAGAGAGGCCACACCCACTGCCTGTGGGTATGTATAACGCATACATACCCTCCGTTACCGGGTCTGAAACCGGCAAATCCCCGCAGCGCACAGTGCGTGCGCTGGGGGGATTCATAAGTCTGCAGTCGCACAGAGTGACTGCAGACTTATCACTTTTGACAGGACAACCCCTTTAAGTAAAGATCAATTTTGAGAGACAGTTAAAAGCTTGAAACTGTTCCATTAAAAGCAAAATATAACACAATCAATTTGTCTCACATTTATTAACTCCCCCTTTCCCGCCATAACATTCAAAAGTAAAATCCAGCTAAATTATTAAAGACTTGCTTCTTATCTCCAGACAATTTTTAGGGTTCAATTTCTAATGGCTCCAATGGGAAAAGTAAGGGGCCACTGCCCTAGTGACTCGCCCCCTGGGCCGTGGGGCACTCGGATCCGGGCAACAGGGGAACGATGGGGGTAGTAGTGGCTACCCGGTTCCGTGGCTCAGGGTGGTCAGACCAGTGGTAGTCTGCGACGCGCTGTTGGTGTGGCCGACTACGCCACCCGTGGATTGCGGTCAGTGCGGACCGCCGCTGCCAGGTAGACTGCTGGAGCTGATGATGTATGCAGCTGGGATAGTGTGACTCCCCACGTGAAGAGTGCGGCCCCAGGGCAGTATAATGGAAGACGGGGGTGATGGTGTAGGGCGTCCCAGTACCGTTAGTGCTGGAGGAGCAAGGAGCACACAGACAACAGGTTGCAGTCCAGGGTCTTTACTAGAACAGGTGAACTGACCCACAAACAGTCCCGGCTGGAGGGGACCTGGATGTCTGAGAGCAATTGGGAAATTGGCCCTGGTCAGGGTGAGGGTGTAGGCCTACCGTGCTCTCTGCGCTCCTTCTGGCTATCTCCTCCTGGTAGGGTAACAGCCCACGGTCCCGAGCTCACCGTGTCCTCTTGCCCGTATGGTTTGCAACGTGGGTTCCTTTCTACTCCCGGCCTGGTACGGCTCTGCTGGTCCCTTCTGCTGTGGCGGAGCCTCCGGGCTTCTTAAGCCAAGGAACATACAGTCCCCTGCGGACTGGTTATCTGCTGTAGGACGTGGAATCCTCACAGCCTCAGACACCAAAGTCTGGTAAATTTGGTTCTTTATCTGCCAGGACAGGCGTGCTTCACCTCTTGTCCCTGGCTTGTGGCTCTCCTACTGCCACACATCCTCTTAGGCTACAATACAACTGTCTCTCTCTGCTCTGGGACACCTCTCAGTCCTGAGACAGGTCGTCCAGTTCTCTCTAACCCTGCCCCCAGTTCCAGCTTTTATAGGGGCAGCCTGCTGCCCCTACTGGCCTGTGACAGGAGGTATTGCATGCTAATGTTCCCCTGACCAGAGAACCTCCCCCTTGCTCTCAAACACAGCTTTATTATATTTGTGGCATCCAGGCCAGGGTGACACACTAGCACAACTCAATGTGGCATCTGTAGCCTGGTGACACCATGCCTGATGGAATCAAGTAGCACTGAAGAGGTGAAAGCCAAAAGTCATGACACATCTGTAGCAACAAGTTGCTGCTGACTGTCCTTTTCCGTTATCTTGCCAAACATAACTGACAGGTGGTTAGCCTGGCTGCACACAAATATTGCCTGGTTCAATAAGCACCAGTGCTCTATATCTGGGCTCAAAGTCACTGGAGCAGTTGTATGGCTTTAGTTTTACACTGATAACACAGATAAGAGAGGGTTTGGTTTTGAAATGCTCTGACTCTAAGCTTCTAACCATCATCTTATATATACACAAAGATTCATGTAGTTATCCAGCATAAAAAATAAACAATTAAACTACATTCAAACGTGTTTAGCCTTGAAATATGTGAGTATGATTATCTATACTGTATATCTAAGCATAAGCGACCTTACCTTTTCATGAATTTGGTTAAGGGCTGCTTTCTCACAAAACAAATTCTGTCCAATATTGCAGAATGCTAGCAAAATATATGACAGAATGCAGTTCACATCACAGCCACAGGGTGGCCATATATAAAAACAGAGCATAGACATATTGTGACAGTGTATCACAAAATAATTTTGTTTTTAAAAACTGGTAATTTTGAGCCTCACACCTCAAGATATTTTGAGCCAAGAGAAATGGAATGACACATCTATATGAAAACTTTCTTAGGAAATATATGGCGTTAGCAATGCCTGTAAAGCTCTGAGGAATATCTAAGTGCTAAATAAGCAAGCAAAATAAATAAATACATTTTCCTTGTTTTCTACTGCATTCAATCCGATTTCCAAAATTTAGTTTATAAAATAAATCACACACGGCAAGACAAAATTACTAGTTTACTTTATGATAACCTACAATAGATTGAATGGCCAAGAGATGCACAGTATGTAGTGGACTGGCATACATGCCATGCTGTGCGTAACAGAAATGATGGAAAGCAGGTCATAGAAATAGCCCATGCGTTCCACTGTGGAGCGCATGTTGTCTGGAAATAATTCACATTCTCAGTTGTAAGCCCCGGGGCATGTGTCCAGCTGGACATGTGCAGGCGGAAGTGATGACAGAGGTCTACAGTCGAGAAGAACACATACCACCCAGAATGACATGTACAACTCAAACATAACTGCTTCATGGTTTACTTATGCCAGAAAGTGGCATAAATTATATTGCAAATCTATGCCAGCAAATGGATTTTCTGGGATATGCATGGCAAGAGATGAGCCTAAATAAGGTGTGCGCCCCTTGTGAAAAGTATCTGTCTTAATAAATTCCCTACACCTGGCAGGAGAGATACCAGTCCATGCAGGGCCGGCGTCAGCACCCGGCGCACCCGGGCAAATGCCGGGGCCCTGAGCAGGCAGAGGGGCCCACTGGTGGTCGTGCACTGCACTGGGCTATGTGCGGAGGAGAGCGGTGTCAGCGCCCGCCCTTCTCCGCCGCTTGCTCAGGGCCCCGGCAGCAAGATACTTACCTCTCCCCATGCCTCCGCAGATCCGCTGTCTTCCTGCTCTGAGCTCCCTGTGATGTCTCAGGTCAGAGGGCGCGGTGACGTCTTTTCACCGCGCCCTCCCCTGGCCGTCACAGGGAGCGCTGAGCGGGAAGACACCGACAACGCTGGCGTTCGGACCCGAGCAGCGGGCAGCAGGTAGCAGGTGAGGAGAAGGGAGGTGAGTATTTGATTTTTTTTTTTTAATGTATGGAGGCATGGGGCAGTATAAAGAGAAGGGGGGGCATCCTGCATGGGGCATTATAAAGAGGGGGGGGACATCCTGCATGGGGCATTATATAGAGGGGGGGGTGACATCCTGCATGGGGCATTATAAGGTGGGGAACAGCCTGCATGGAGCATTATAAGGGGGGGCAGCCTGTATGGGGCATTATGTGGGGGGGTAACAGCCTGCATGGAGCATTAAAAGGGGGGGGCCTGTATGGGGCATTATGTGGGGGGGAACAGCCTGCATGGAGCATTATAAGGGGGGGCATCCTGCATGGGGCATTATAAAGAGGGGGGGGCATCCTGCATGGGGCATTATAAAGAGGGGGGGGACATCCTGCATGGGGCATTATATAGAGGGGGAGGTGACATCCTGCATGGGGCATTATAAGGTGGGGAACAGCCTGCATGGGGCATTATAAAGGGGGGGCAGCCTGCATAGTGCATTATGTGGGGGGGAACAGCCTGCATGGAGCATTATAAGGGGGGGGGCAGCCTGTATGGGGCATTATGTGGGGGTAACAGCCTGCATGGAGCATTAAAAGGGGGGAACCTGTATGGGGCATTATGTGGGGGGTAACAGCCTGCATGGAGCATTATAAGGGGGGGACAGCCTGTATGGGGCATTATGTGGGGGGTAACAGCCTGCATGCAGCATTATATGGGGGCCAGTATCCTGTATGGAGAGTTATAAGGGGACCGGTATCCTGTATGGAGCGTTATAAGGGGACCGGTATCCTGTATGGAGCGTTATATGGGGGCCAGTATCCTGTATGGAGTTTTATAAGGGGACCAGTATCCTGTATGGAACGTTATATGGGGGCCAGTATCCTGTATGGAGCTTTATAAGGGGACCAGTATCCTGTATGGAGCGTTATATGGGGGCCAGTATTCCGTATGGAGCCTTATATGGGGGCCAGTATTCCGTATGGAGCCTTATATGGAGGCCAGTATTCCGTATGGAGCCTTATATGGGGGCCAGTATTCCGTATGGGGCATAATATGGGGGCCAGTATTCCGTATGGAGCCTTATATGGGGGCCAGTATTCCGTATGGAGCCTTATATGGGGGCCAGTATTCCGTATGGAGCCTTATATGGGGGCCAGTATTCCGTATGGAGCCTTATATGGGGGGCCAGTATTCCGTATGGAGCCTTATATGGAGGCCAGTATTCCGTATGGGGCCTTATATGGGGGCCAGTATTACGTATGGGGCCTTATATGGGGCCCAGTATTCCGTATGGAGCCTTACATGGGGGCCAGTATTCCGTATGGGGCCTTACATGGGGGCCAGTATTCCGTATGGAGCCTTATATGGGGGCCAGTATTCCGTATGGAGCCTTATATGGGGGCCAGTATTCCGTATGGAGCCTTATATGGGGGCCAGTATTCCGTATGAAGCGTTATATGGGGGCCAGTATTCCGTATGGAGCCTTATACGGGGGCCAGTATTCCGTATGGAGCCTTATATGGGGGCCAGTATTCCGTATGGAGCCTTATATGGGGGCCAGTATTCCGTATGAAGCGTTATATGGGGGCCAGTATTCCGTATGGAGCCTTATATGGGGGCCAGTATTCTGTGTGGAGCGATTCACCGGTTTCTGAGCTATTGTGGAATTTACAATAGATATCACTCATGTAATGTAAGAAGTGAAATCTTTGCATTGTACTATATATATATATATATATATATATATATATATATATATATATTTCTCCGCTGTATCTCTGCATCATGAATCGTGGTATGTGTTAAAGGGGCCCACTGAGACTCTTTCGCCCGGGGCCCAGAAAAACCTGGAGCCTGCCCTGAGTCCATGACCACTTTTAAGTTTATTTTTAACACAAAAGCAAATGTAAGGCTATTTTGAGCAATTTTTCTTTACATAAATGACTATTTTATTGTAATTGGAATAAAGCATGTTTTATTGTTATAATAATTATTTATAACGAGGATTATCATAAAAGTTTTGCCTGGAATGTAATTACTAATACACACATACTGGAATAATAATTACTGTATGTCATATTACAGACTGGATGATTGATCTCATTCTACGCAATACATTAATGATACGGCCCCTCCGTAATCATTTGTATTCAAATGATTTCCTAAGCAAGCAGGAATTTATCGCAGTTTATAGGCCAACTTGTACCATTCACTGTTATTTAATACGGCTCAGGTTAAAAGGCCAAATATTGTATTAACTTTACAAAGCTATTGAAAGTTGATATTTCAAAGACATTTTTCTTGTGGTACTCACATTGTTTGTCTCACTCTATAAGGACACCAAATCCTAAAAGCTGGCAAGAATGCATATGTTTATTTCACCACTGCTATGCAATTATTGAACGCCACTTAATTATAGCAACAGATGCTCGAGTGTAGGAACCAGAAAAATCAAACGCCTCATTTCCAGGTTATTTTTTTCCATTGCTTCTGCCAGCAGCAGATGTGCGAGCCCCTTGTGCTCTGGCGTAAATACTTATCAAATCCTAACAGGTCACCTATGTCACAAACAACATTTCAGATGCAACTGTTTCACCTGATAATAGGCTCTGAAAATAAAACTGTGAGCTGTAAATACATTGTATTACGAATGAAATGCCATAATGTGAAATTGCTTTTTCTCTGACTACAACAAAAGTCCTTGACAGTTCCTGGCAGTGATAAATCACCCTCCCATTAATTGTCTCCTCTTTCATTGGAAGGTGAGACACTAAAAGGGGCCGTCAACTAAAATGACTGTAAAGAAAACTTGGCAAAAAAAAGTAGAATGTCATTCTGTCGTTTTTCAAATGCTAGGAGCAATGCTCATACAAATCAAAATATTTCACCTGACGTCTTTGTTAGAGGCTCCGTGGCTAACATTAGCACCAGCTTTTATTTCTTAACCATTCTATACTTCGCTCACTGTTGTATGTAATAAAAAAGCTTCAATGCGCAATGTTTGCATACAAGGAGTAGGTATAAAATTATCCATAGTCATTTTTCAATTAAAACTAGGTCTATCCTTTACAAAAAAGATCTGCATCTGTTTCCATCCTATCTTTTCTAGCATGGTCAATATATATTTTCATTAAAGTCATTTTTTTATTTTGCAAATTAATTTCCATTTTTTAATACATACAGGTAAGACAAGATGCCAATGTACATGAGTTCTGAAGTATAAATAAGTTAATATAAGGGTTGACTTTCATGCGTGTATACATCAGATGAGTGCTATCAGATGTTTTATTTGATAGCACTCATACCAAAGTTATTCTATAGGGCAGTCCTAATCAGCTTTTTTGTTCTCCTGTCGATTCGGCATGTGGAAAAAAAAAACGTAGCGTGTTGCGGGTTGCTGCACAAATCCGATCGCGCTCACCCATTCAAGTATATGGGTGCGTGGAAAACATCGGACTGCACATGGATGACATCTGAGTTCACTCCGATTTTCGGATACTCACAGAATGGAAAAAATTTAAAAATCTTGTTCTCCATCTTCTCCTCACCTGTGCTACGATTCTCTCATTCGAAAGAATCAGATCACACTAAGGTGATACTCTGATCAAACTCTGATTAGAGTTTGATCCAAGTGTCATTTACATAATCAATTTGATCCTCTTGCATGAGAGAATCTACGCTTGTGTTATCCAAGAGAATCAGGCCGATTATGCAAATGACACTCTAATCAAACTCTGGTCAGAGTTTTATCTGAGTGTCAGCTTAGTGTCATCCGAGTGCAGTCCAATGATTTCTATACACTAATTGACTTTCATGGCTGAGTGACTTTCAAATATCGAATTAAACTCGGACATGCTGCTATTTTTTTCCTCGAACCGGCTCGGTCCTAGGAAAAAATCGGACATGTCAGCAGTCCCATAGAATAACATTGGTCCGAGTGCGATCCGATGTTTTGTCAGATTGTCAAAAATGACTTATTCCGATCCATTAGAGTAGAAAAATTGAAACTAAAAGTTCAGTTACAGGAGCCATTTATAGTTATTAATTTCATAAAATGTCAGCATTTGCATACATTCCACATGCTAGCAAGAGAAAGAGAAGTTTTCCATCCTCTAGAAAAATGCTCGAGTTTGCCATTCACTTCTATTATGCTTGCTACTCGAGTCGAGCATGTCCTAGAGTCCGACGTGCTCCATTCGAGTACAAAGCACTCAAGCATTTTACTGCTTGATCAATGCTAGTATTAACAGACACTTCTAGTAAAAAACTGAACTGTTCAAAAAAGAACAAAAGCTGATGCAAACAGATGCCAAATGGATTCAGTAGCTGTCCTTTTGGCATCCATTTCTGTTCTCTTTGTATCTTCCACGGAATCCATTAGAAATGGATCCCAAATATTAGTGTGGACATGCAACACATGTTAACAGGTGAAACAAATGACAGTTTTTGTCATCCCTTTTGATCCATGTTGTAAAAAAATTGGGGAGTTGTGAGTATACACTAAGGCCATATATGTACATAGCGGGACACAGACGTGCCTGCACATCAGGTTAGCAATACAAAATTAGTACTACAGTCTGTATAACTCAGAGTGTGCTTCTGCATACCCCAGCAATCTTCACTAAGATCAATGCTTAGAGGGGAGAAAATAATCCTTACATGCAAAAGTTCATGTTGCAATGTTTTTCTTATGTACTAAAATAATGTCATTTTTAATTATGCACACTCTTAACTGCTTCATGAAGTGTCCTGAGCCCGCATCTTTCCCAGCAGATGATGGCTGAAATAACAGCTGTGGGTGGAGTGGAACTTCACCCGTGAGGCAACAGCAGGACGGTGGTCATTCCATGCGCATATCGGCGCACTCCTGACGTGATCGCAGACCCCTGTGCCTGTCATTACAAATCTCCTGTGATTGCCAGTTTGTAGCGGACATTCATAGGAGACCGTGATTTTAGCTATACATAATAGTGCTAATGCACTGCTATGTATAGTACAAGCGATCAGATGACTGCAGCTTCAAGTCCTTAAAGTGGACCAACAAATACAGGAGAAAGTAAAAAAAAGGTTTTTAAACCCTTTACGACCTATGACGTATACAGTACAGACCAAAAGTTTGGACACACCTTCTCATATAAAGATTTTTCTGTATTTTCATGACTTTGAAAATTGTACATTCACACTGAAGGCATCAAAACTATCAATTAACACATGTGGAATTATATGCTGAACAAAAAAGTGTGAAACAACTGAAAATATGTCTTATATTCAAGGTATTTCAAAGTAGCCACCTTTTGCTTTGATGACTGCTTTGCACACTCTTGGCATTCTCTTGATGAACTTCAAGAGGTAGCCACCGGAAATGGTCTTCCAACAATCTTGAAGGAGTTCCCAGAGATGCTTAGCACTTGTTGGCCCTTTTGCCTTCACTCTGCAGTCCAGCTCAACCCAAACCATCTTGATTTGGTTCAGGTCTGGTGACTGTGGAGGCCATGTCATCTGGGGTAGCAGCCCATCACTCTCCTTCTTGGTCAAATAGCCCTTACACAGCCTGGAGGTGTGTTTGGGGTCATTGTCCTGTTGAAAAATAAATGATGGTCCAACTAAACACAAACCGGATGGAATAGCATGCCGCTGCAAGATGCTGTGGCAGCCATGCTGGTTTAGTATGCCTTCAATTTTGAATAAATCCCCAACAGTGTCACCAGCAAAGCACCCCCACACCATCACACCTCCTTCTCCATGCTTCACGGTGGGAACAAGGTATGTAGAGTCCATCTGTTCACCTTTTCTGCGTCGCACAAAGACACGGTGGTTGGAACCAAAGATCTCAAATTTGGACTCATCAGACCAAAGCACAGATTTCCACTGGTCTAATGTCCATTCCTTGTGTTCTTTAGCCCAAACAAGTCTCTTCTGCTTGTTGCCTGTCCTTAGCAGTGGTTTCCTAGAAGCTATTTTACCATGAAGGCCTGCTGCACAAAGTCTCCTCTCAACAGTTGTTGTAGAGATGTGTCTGCTGCTAGAACTTTGTGTGGCATTGACCTTGTCTCTAATCTGAGCTGCTGTTAACCTGCGATTTCTGAGGAGGCTGGTGACTCGGATAAACTTATCCTCAGAAGCAGAGGTGACTCTTGGTCTTACTTTCCTGGGGCGGTCCTCACGTGAGCCAGTTTCTTTGTAGCGCTTGATGGTTTCTGCAACTGCACTTGGGGACACTTTCAAAGTTTGCCCAATTTTTCGCACTGACTGACTTTAATTTCTTAAAGTAATGATGGCCACTCGTTTTTCTTCACTTAGCTGCTTTTTTCTTGCCATAATACAAATTCTAACAGTCTATTCAGTAGGACTATCAGCTGTGAATCCACCAGACCTCTGCACAACACAACTGATGGTCCCTATCCCATTTATAAGGCAAGAAATCCTACTTATTAAGCCTGACAGGGCACACCTGTGAAGTGAAAACCATTTCCGGTGACTACCTCTTGATGCTCATCAAGAGAATGCCAAGAGTGTGCAAAGCAGTCATCAAAGCAAAAGGTGGCTACTTTGAAATACCTAGAATATAAGACATATTTTCAGTTGTTTCACACTTTTTTGTTCAGTATATAATTCCACATGTGTTAATTCATAGTTTTGATGCCTTCAGTGTGAATGTACAATTTTCATAGTCATGAAAATACAGAAAAATCTTTAAATGAGAAGGTGTGTCCAAACTTTTAGTTTGTACTGTATATATGTCATAGTTCGCCTCCCCCTCTTAGATGTTGCCACTGGCGCTAAGCCCGCATCTTTTCAGGCACATGACAGCTGATCTGATTAGATATAAAAATGGCAAGCACCAAATTCCATAGTATAAATACTTAAATATTCAAAGAAGCGACTATCTGACCTACCATGAAAAGTGGCAAATGCAGCAACCATATGAGCAGCAACACCAAATATTCGTATGTAGCAGCAAATGAACACCTACTGTTCGTACAAAAAGGATAGTCATCTGTATGTTGGTGTCTAAATAAGCAGTGAGAAGGGACAATCCCACGCGTATCGCCACTAAAGTTGTGGCTTCATCTGGGGTGAAGAGTGAATGAAAATGTCATCTCAGGGCACAAAAAATAAGCCCTCACATAGCCCCATATCCCCAAAAATTAAAATGATACGAATCTCGGAAAATGGTGACACAAGCAAAACTATCTTTTTTTAATTTATAGATTTACAATTTTTTTTCACCATTTAAATTAAAAAATAGTATATATGTTTGGTATCTTCATACTCGTACTGACCTAGTGAATCATATTGCCAGGTCAGTTTTACCGTATAGTGAAAATGGTAAATAAAAAAAACAAAGAACAATTTTTTCCTGCTTTCTCGTGCACCACATGATAAAACAAATGATGTCATTCAAAAGTACAACTTGTCCTGCAAAAAAATACAAGCTCTCATACTGCTATGTGGACGGAAAAAATAATTAGAATTTTGACAGCATTCAGTCTTTGGGTAGAAGTCTACCAGCATTGCACATCCAGAATTTGCAATATTTACCCATTCTTCCATGCAGTAGAGCTCCAAATTACGAAGGCATCTTTGTAATTGGATTCAGATCTGTGCTCTAGCTGCGCAATTCCAAAACTTTCATCTTCTTTTGGAGAAGTCATTTAATGTTGCGTGAATGGGCTTGGAGAAGGTGTTATCTGAGCATGCTTGGGTGCTAATAGAGTATCTTCAGCGTGCTCGAAAAATATGTTTGTGTCGCCGTGGCTGCATGTCTCGTGGCTGTTAGACAGCCGCAACACATGCAGGGATTGCCTAACAAACAAGCTATCCCTGCATGTGGTGGGGCTGTCTAACAGCCATGAGACAAGTAGCCGCGGTGACACAAACATATTTTTCGAGCACGCCAAAGATACTCTGTTAGCACCCAAGCGTGCTCAGATAACACCTTATCCAAGCACATCTGCGCAACACTAAAGTCATTTCAAGGTATGCTTAAAGTCATTGTTGTGCTAAAAGTTGAAATTCCTTTTCATCTTCAACTTTTTAGATGAGGCTTGAAGGTTTTGTTGCAAAATTGACTGATATTTGGAACTGTTCATAATTCCTTCAAGTTGATTAAATCCTCAGTTCCAGTTGTTGAAAAACAGCCCCAAAGCAGCCTCCTTTATGTTTCACTGTGCACATTATGTTCTTTTGGTGATGCACAGTATTAACTTTGCGCCAAACATACTTTTATGGAATTATGGCCAAAAAGTTCAACCTTGGTCTCAACAGACCATAACACATTTTCCCACATGCTTTTGGCAGACTTTATCTAGATTTTGGCAGAACATAGTCGAGCTTGGATGTTTTACTTTGCAAGAAAAGGCTTCCATCTTGCCACACTACCCCACAAGACAGACATAAGAAGAATATGGGAGATAGATGTCGCATGCAGTACACAACCAGTATTTGCGAGAAATTCCTGCAGCTCCTTTAATGTTGCTCTTTGAAGACACCCAGTCCAATTTTCTTCTTGTCTTTTCATCAAATTTTGAGGAACGTCCTGTTCTAGTTGTGCCAAATTTAATCTACTTCACAGTGTTCCATGGCATATCTAATGCCTTGGATCTGACAGTCAGCCCTAATGCAGAGCCAGTGTCAGTCAGGGCCAGGGGCACAGCTATTGCCGCTGCTCCATATTCTCAAAGTGGTGATTGAACGAGGGCTAGCGCCGCCCCTGAGATGGAAGCCGGGAATAAAGTTAATTTTCTCCCTGCAGTGTTTGGGTAAGTGCAGGCGCTGTGCAGTATAATAATGCTATTAACCAGCAGATTAACCCTATATCTTAATAGCGTTATTCTGGTGACAGGTTCCCTTTAAAATGTGTTTAAATGTGATTGGTTAATTCTGAATACATCCTTATCCCCAATTATAAGAGGGTGCTTGCAGTTATGCAACCACATTTTGCTTTTTTCCCTCTTAAAATGATTTCAGTTTGTTCCATAATGGGTTTGCACAGCTTATGGGTGACATTAAAGCTAGAAAAAGTTCTGAAATTATTTTTCTTGGTATGATTTTTTATATGACAAAAACCTGGCATTTTAACAGGGGTGTGTAGACTTTTTATTCATTGTATATATAATATTTAAAAGCCTTAGAATATTTCTATTGATGTTACTTTGTTATCATAGTAGTGTTAATAGGTTTCTTCCTTTACAGAGTATTTAATTTTGAAATATAAATCGAATTGAATGTCGAACAGAAATAAAAAATATATTCCACTCACACTTTTGTTTGCATAGTTTGCTTTTTTAATCAAGTTAATATCATCTGGACATTAAACATTATGCACTAACATCCTGTAACAGCTACATTTCCTTGCATCGCATATTGAAACTAGTCTTGTGTAAAATTCATAAATATAAACTCGTTATTTTTTGAAGATTGCTCAGCTTTCAATTTATTATTTTTTACATGATAATTTCCTAACTTCATGTAATATAGGAAATTATAACTAATCATCCTGGGAATATACAATAAAGTATCAGCTCTGTTTTATGGTGCATTTAATGTGATTCCTTGGATGTTATGCAAATTTTGGACTTTCATAGAAAATAGTGTCAAGTAAATATCCTGAAACAAACCCAGAAACAGATCGCACGCATGCATCTAATTAACAGTAAAGTTGTCTTTAAAACCTGAAATAAATTAAACCGATTTAAATACGAAAAAATGTTCCAAAAATGTTTTCAAGCCTAATTATGTATTGACAGAAAATGTTTTATAGGGCAGTTGATGTTTTTTTGTTTTTTTAAATATTGCTTTTATTTTTTTAAACCAAGCTATTTATTTATCAATCTGTAAAAGTTTATGGACCTAGGAAAGAGGAAATGTAGTAAGGAAGGCTTAAGGTGCATTTACACTTCAAGATTATTGTGAACGATGAATGCTCGCTCACGATGATCTTGCAGTTTAAACAGGCGGCCGATCACTTGACAACAGAAGAAAATAGTAATTCATAGGCTAAAAGGATCTTTTGGCTTTCACAAAAGATCATCATTCTCGGCAAAGCAACAGCTTGTGTACACAGGACCAGCCCAGCCAAAAATAATGGCATCCAATGCGCAGTCTGCCTGTATAAACAGGCTATTAAATAAATGCCGAAAGGTAAATATTTACCAAATGGTAATCATTTAACATTGCAAAATCATCTACTATAAATGGACCTTTGGATTCTGAGCACAAATTACTTTGACACTGTATTTGGTGCATATACAGAGAAATGTATAGCTCTGATATAGTCCATGCAATTACTCTATGTTATTTTCATGCACTATTGCTATTTATTTACTGCAGGGTATTTGCTCACTTTGTTTTTATTTTAGGTTTTGTCTGTCTAGTGGCCAGTGTGAACATGCGCCGATATATGCACGCACACCAACTTATATTCCAGTTAATTTCTTTCGGTTTTTGTTTTAGGATTTTTCACTCTGTGCAAATAGGGGCATGGCCTCCCTTTTAATTGAGCTGGATATTACCTCTATATAGCTCCCCATAGCTGGGTGTCCATTAGTCGGGGCCTCGGTCCTGCTCGGCCCTTATTCACATTTATGTCATTTGACATATGGTAAGGTTTTAATACTAGAGGTTAGGACCCTCCCGAATAAGGTCACTGTGACATGGTGGAATGGCTTTTACATTTTTTTTTTCAAAATTAAGTTAACCAAGTACCTTTTGTTATTTTCATGCACTATTGCTAATTATTTATTTACTGCGAGGTATTTGCTCATTTTGTTTTAATCTTGGGTTTTGTATATTCCATGCATTGCATATATAGTCTTCTATAAAATCATTTATTTTTCTCCAACATCTGCTCCAATGCAGCCCTTTATGCATTTCAATATAAAAAAGTAAGGTATGCTGATGCTAAAGAAAACTCTTTTTGCACCTGTGCTGTCCATCTTTTGGCTACACTTTGGCATATTTTTCATTCGAATTTTTAAGTATACTCCCAAAATGCCCTCCAGCATGTGAACACATTTTTTTGTGGCAAAACTAAGGTGACCATAAGAAAATATATTTTCCCTTCCTATCTGATCTGAAAATTACAGTTGACTTAACCAAACAATTAATAATGTAACCATTAAAAAATAAGTTATATGTGGTTATTAAAGGGAGTCTCCCAGCACAACATGACTATTTAAATTATGCACAGGTGTACAGTGCAGCCTTGGCATGGCTGAACAGTTAAGTACACCTTTACACCTACTTGTTTTCCATCTATTTCCACACTCTTCTGGCTCCTGTAAAGGCAGAACTGTCAATCAAGGAAGAGAAGGACGGAGATAGATGCAAAACAAGCAGATTGGAGGGCGCTCTGCACTGCTCGGTCACACCAGCGGTGAACAATGCCTGGACCCGTGGAAGCGTGATAGACACGCGAAACGGCCGTCATCCGTAAAAGGTGCCGCTTCCCTGCATTTTTAATGGAAATGGAATAAAAGAAGATCTTATTACATCGGTGTGCCACCTCGCTTTCTTCATGTATAAATTGTGACTTACTTTGTTTTTGGAGGGAGTTGCACCCGATGGTAAGACTGATTGCTCCAGCTGATGAGGTCGAGCTTCTGGAGTCTCTGCACAAGGACTGAGTCGCTGCAGTGCTGGTTGCCTGTGCATTTGTATTTGGACTTTGTGATCAGTGGTGGGTCATCCTATAATCCTCTGAAGGGGACCCAAGCAGTTTACACTAATTCATTTTTACATTTGCTGAACAGGGTTAATGTGCAGGAAAATTTCAGGTTTCACAGTACTAAGTCAGCGCTACATTCTCAGGATCACTGGGGGTCCCAGAGGCTGGCTTACACTGAATATACAGGTGCTTCTCACAAAATTAGAATATCATCAAAAAGTTAATTTATTTCAGTTCTTCAATACAAAAAGTGAAATTCATATATTATATATAGTCATTACAAACAGAGAGATCTATTTCAAGTGTTTATTTCTGTTAATGTTGATGATTATGGCTTACAGCCAATGAAAACACAAAAGTCATTATCTCAGTAAATTATAATAATTAACAAAAAACACCTGCAAAGGCTTCCTACGCATTTAAAAAGGTCTCTGAGTCTGTTTCAGTAGGCTCCACAATCATGGGGAAGACAGCTGACTTGACAGAAGTCCAGAAGGCAGTAATTGACACACTCCACAAGGAGGGTAAGCCACAAAAGGTCATTGCTAAAGAAGCTGGCTGTTCACAGAGTGCAGTATCCAAGCATATTAATGGAAAGTTGAGTGGAAGGAAAAAGTGTGGTAGAAAAATGTGCACAAGCAACTGTGATAACCGCAGCCTTGAAAGGATTGTTAAGAAAAGGCCATTCAAAAATTTGGGGGAGATTAACAAGGAGTGGACTGCTGCTGGAGTCATTGCTTCAAGAGCCACCACACACAGACATATCCATGACATGGGCTACAAGTGTGCATTCCTTGTGTCAAGCCATGCATGACCAATAGACAATGCCAGAAGCGTCTTACCTGGGCCAAGGAGAAATAGACCTGGTCTGATGCTCAGTGGTCCAAGGTGTTGTTTTCAGATGAAAGTAAATTTTGCATTTCATTTGGAAATCAAGGTCCCAGAGTCTGGAGGAAGAGTGGAGAGGAACACAATCGAAGCTGCCTGAGGTCTAGTGTGAAGTTTCCACAATCAGTGATGGTTTGGGGAACCATGTCATCTGCTTGTGTAGGTCCACTGTGTTTTATCAAGATCAAAGAAAGCACAGCCGTCTACCAGGAAATTTTAGAGCACTTCATGCTTCCCTCTGCCGACAAGCTTTTTGGAGATGGAAATTTCATTCTCCAGCAGGATTTGGCAGCTGTCCACACTGCCAAAAGTACCAATACCTGGTTTAAAAACAACAGTATCACTGTGCCTGATTGGCCAGCAAACTCGCCTGACTTTAACCGCATAGAGAATCTATGGGGTATTGTCAAGAGGTAGATGAGAAACACCAGACCCAACAATGCAGATGAGCTGAAGGCTGCTATCAAAGCAACCTGGGCTTCCATAACACCTCAGCAGTGCCACAGGCTGATCGCCTCCATACCACGCCGCATTGATGCAGTAATTGATGCAAAAGGAGTCCTGACCAAGTATTGAGTGCATTTGCTGAACATACATTTCAGTAGGCCAACATTTTGGATTTTAAAATCATTTTTCAAGCTGTTGTTATAAAGTATTTTAATTTAATGAGATAATGACTTTTGTGTTTTCATTGGCTGTAAGCCATAATCATCAACATTAACAGAAATAAACACTTGAAATAGATCACTCTGTTTGTAATGAGTCTAAATAATATATGAGTTTCACTTTTTGTATTGAAGAACTGAAATAAATTAACTTTTTGATGTTATTCTAATTTTGTGAGAAGCCCCTGTAAAGTGATGGCAATTCCTAGCAACATACCAACAACAAGATGGAAAACCCCTTTAAAAAGGAGAGTTGATCAAATGTACGAAGGCAGAAAGTATCCATGTCTCAGATAACACATCGCTGGTAGGGACTCCTAGGGACTGAGGCTCCTTATTTTATCAAATTCCCCATGGGAAAATAATTAGAATTAATTTACTGTATGTAAATGTCTCAAACACAAATTGAAGCACAGTGAAATAAATGTAAAAGTGGATTATTAAAAAAAAAATTTTCCTAAAAGTCCTTGTCCCCCTGTTCTTCAATAAACAGGAACACTGAGACTATGCAGATGCGCCAACTGACTTTTCTTCATTGGAAAATTTTACAGATGCACCAAAATAAAAAGGTCTATTTGGTGACAGATACCCTTTAAGTAGTTAAGTAGTTAAGCATTTAATATAACATCCTTCAGTATGTATTCATTTGTAAATTGCTTGAGAGATTTAAACTATTTTATTCCTGGTACTGTATAAGGATTAACATTTTAAAGCCTTGAATTCAGCATATGGAGATAGCATATTTGCAAGTCCATCTCTAGAGGAATTCAAAATGCCCTTAGCTTGTGAAAAACAGCAATGTTATTTTTTTTTTAACATTTCCTATATTTAGAGATTAAATCGCTCACTGCACAAATCCATTTGGAAGAGGCGAGAAGGTGAAAAGGATAATCAGTACAGTCACTGGTCCGTGTTTCCTAAACGTTTCTGAAAACATTACTGTGTGTAGGCATAAAATTAGCGACAGGACCTTAAAAAGGCTGGCATTTAGCGTGACTTTTTGGAAAGTGACACCCTCATTTTTTTCTTGTAGGATATCATTAAATTTCAATCGCCCTATGGCAGTGCCTTTCCATTAATAACCAATTCACTGTGTCACTTTGGCTCTCCTTTGAAATAATGAGTCTTTGCTTCGCTTTAATAAATTTAAACATATTCTCAAGGCTAGCAAAGATAGCAAACTGCAGATGGGCTGCGAGAAAAAAAACATGATTCATAAATCCTTAACTGCCTGAGATTGTTGTGAGCAAAACAAAGTAGCACTCATAAAATATTAAAGAATCCCAGCTGTATGACTGAAGCGTCATTAACAAACATTGACTATTTACCATGATAACTAGAGCGGGTGGGTGGATTGATACAATAAAATTTGCCTTCTAAAGCACACTTCCATTTGCGCATCCATTCTTTAGCCAGCTTGACAAAATGGTAAAAATATGTTATAATTATTTATCATGTGTTGGAAGATAAATAAGATAATTTTTGTAAATATTTTCTCATTAGTGGGTGTATGCACAGATATTCATGGTTATGATGGGAATTGAATTGTAATGCATGTTTAAGTAATTAGCTTACAAATAAGTGCTAGCATAATGATTTAGTTTTGTACCCAAAGAGCTTAGGCTGGAGTTACAAAGTGATGCGTTGTGAGTCAGGGGTTCTCAGACACACACCAAAAAAACATCTGTGCAATGTGTTAGTGAATTGCTGCTGCCCGCATGACTACCTTAGAGCTGCAATTTTGCTGGAATAAAACAAAGCCATATTGCCGACAAGTTGTATCCAGGGTTGTGGAGTCGGTAAGCCAAACCTCCGACTCCGACTCCTCAATTTCCATGACACCGATTCCAACTCCGAGTCCGACTCCAGCTCCAACTCCGACTCCCTCATACGAGGCTCATGTTTAAGTGATAAATTTACTGCAGCACAGATTCATCTCAGCTAAAAGTCTAGACCCTTAGCTCCGGAATAGGACAGACATTTATAGGACATTTCATAACTTTCCCAAATTCTCATGAAAAAAATATTCCCCACAAACTGCATTGAACTACTGTACCCAATTTATTATATATTTTATGAGTTGGAGTCGGTCCATTTTATACCGACTCCGACTTCACCAAAATGGACACCGACTCTGATTCCACAGCCCTGGTTGTATCCAAGTCTCAGTCCCATGTAGTGTGAATTCAAGTCTATTACAAGTAAGTCAAGCGCCATTGGTGTCTAGTGACAGAAAATTTAAGAAATCTGAAAACATTTGCAACTGCGATGTTGTCAAAGTAAGTTGCAATGTGACACCACAGAAAATCGATTGATGTGATGGCTAATACATTTTGGCATTCCACAGCGCGGCATTTGATTTATCGGGGCTGGCACAACATCAGTGCGATGTGACACATAAATAAAGTCACTCCAGCCCTGGCTAATCTAAAGTCACACTAGGGATGTCAGCAGATGTGATGAAAGCCGGCCGGTGGGTGCAGCTCTCTGGCGCCCCCTTACCTCTCAGGTCAGTCAAGGTACTGCACCTAGAGAAAGTAGTGCCAGGTAGCTGCAACCAGCGCAGGGAACACGGTAGTGTGTTATCCCTTCAACGTCACTACACAGCACAACTCGCTAGCGCCCTCTTAGCCTCAGGTCAGTCAAGGAACTGCACCTAGGATAAGCGGTCGCCAGAGAGACTGTCCTGTAACCTACTGGGTATCGGGGCCCTCTGTAGTGAGGGCGGTATATATATCTTCCTTGGCCGCGCCAGGAATATATATATCTGAACCTCCGACCGTCACTACCAGCCTTCCCCAATCCCCAGTTGGTATGCTGCCACCAGTCCCTATTTTAGATATACGCCCAGTCCGTGAATGGGCCTATATCGGGTCAGGAACCAACCCTGGGTAGCGTTTTTGGCTTGAGCCGAGCTCACACGGACGTGCGTTCGTTATGCAGAATAAAAGGCAGGCCCACAATTACTTGAGGTAATTGATTATAATAATACACTAGATACACGATATACAACTAAATATACACAGGTATAAGGTCAGGCTAAACTATACAACAATGGAATACAACACACAGAATCACCACAGCATATCAGTTACCGGTTTCTTGATTTTCTTGTGACGCAGGGAGAGGATTCTGCGATCGCAGGCACGGTTCTTTGTTACAGGCTGAGGCCTACCACCGCATGGTCAAACTGCTCCTCCCCTTGGTGGCCTCAGCTGGTGCTCAGATGTTCAGCACACCACTCTTGGGTCAAGACTGACTTGTCTCTTGTCTGTCCTGCTATCTTACCTGCCCTGTCCCGCCCACTGCTGGTGAGGTCAGCTGACTCAGTCTCCACCCTCAGGTCTAACTTCGATCAGAAGCCCAAATTCTAAGGAACCCAATAACTTCTTCTGGGATGGTCTCAGGATACCCACAGGGGTTCCCACGGATTCGGGCCGCCGTAACCGACCTTTTGATATCAATTATGATACCATACGGTCCTCAGGAATGGCTCAGCGCTATATCTTGGCTTCCAGAGCACGTACAAACGTCTACCGCGGAGGCTTGTGTGCGCAATGGCTCCGGGACGCCGTGATATTTTTTTATTGGCCCATCCCACGCAACATGCGTGTACTTTTCATGTTTCTATATCTTATGCCTCCATGCTTGTGACAGACAAAGAAACTAGTCCTATGGGACAAATGGTCAGTTACAGATGGACGAAGCACCCCCCCCTGCTGGCTGTGTTTCCTCTCGAAGTCTTTGAAGCTCCTAGCATTCAAGTGTTAAGTAGGCCCCGGGGCTTCTTATCTTACAGGAGCCTGGATGGGGGGAAACTATCTAGTTGACGTTTTAACAGAAGGTCCCAAGGGTGGGGGCTGCTGAAGTGTGGCCATCCCTGGATATGATTTATCATTACCAAGATGGCGGCTACAGGTTCATCACACCTCCCCCTATACGAGGGCGCGAGGGGGTAGCACATTCCTGTGTTCCCCCGTGCGTCCTTCTGCACCCTCCCCTTGCCGGGATAACCCGTCAGCGTTACCGTGGTCACGGCCTCTTCTGTGGCGAATGGAGAAGTGGTACTGCTGGAGAGCGAGGCTCCAGCGTAGCAACCTGCCATTCGACCCAGAGACCGTGTGTAACCAGCTGAGGGGGTTGTGGTCCGTCTCCACGGTGAAATGGCTCCCGTACAAGTAGGGCTGCAGACGCTGCAGGGCCCATACAATTGCCAGGCATTCTTTTTCCACCGTGGAGTAAGCCACCTCCCGGGGCAGTAGCTTCCTGCTCAGGTACAAGACAGGATGTTCCTGGCCTGTCGTGTTGACCTGACTTAGCACAGCACCGAGGCCAAAGTCACTGGCGTCGGTCTGTACCACAAACGGCCGGTCGAAGTCGGCAGCTTGCAGTACAGGGGAGCTACTTAGGGCGGCTTTGAGTGCCCCGAAAGCTGTCTCGCAGGCGACTGTCCAGTCGACTGCGACGAGCAGCTTCTTCTTGGTGAGGTCCGTCAGGGGCTTGGCCAGGGTGCTATAGTGTGGGACGAACCTCCTATAGTACCCGGCGGTCCCCAAGAAGGACATCACCTGCTTTTTGGTCCTAGGAGTGGGCCAGGATGCGATGGCATCCACTTTCCCAGGTTCTGGCTTCAGAACCCCCCCGCCTACCCGGTGACCCAGGTAGAGGACCTCACTCATGCCCAGCTGGCACTTTTCCGGCTTGATGGTCAAGCCTGCCCGGTGGATCCGACCGAGCACCTGCCGCAGGTGCTCTAGGTGATCCTCCCAAGTGGGACTGAAGACTGCAATATCGTCCAAGTACGCAGCCGCGTACCCTTCAAGTCCCTCAAGCAGCGTATTGACCATCCGCTGAAAAGTGGCAGGGGCATTCTTCATGCCGAATGGCATCACTGTGGACTCGTACAGTCCAAAAGGGGTGATAAAGGCAGAGCGTTCCCTTGCCGCGGGGGTCAGAGGAATCTGCCAGTACCCCCGGCTCAGATCCATGATGGTCAGGTACTTAGCCCCGGCCATCCGATCGAGCAGGTCATCGATGCGTGGTATGGGGAACGCATCGGTGGCCGTTACAGCGTTGAGCCCCCGGTAGTCCACGCAGAACCGTGTAGTTCGGTCCTTCTTTGGTACGAGGACTACAGGCGAGGCCCACGCGCTGCTGGATGCCTGGATCACCCCCAGCTTCAGCATCTCGTCTATCTCTTGGCGCATGTTTCCCTGCACCTCGAAAGAGACCCGATATGCTGAACGCCGGATCGGCGGGTGATCGCCAGTGTCCACGTCGTGGACAGCCATCTCAGTCCTTCCGGGCAGGCTGCTGAACAGCCCCCGGAAGGGGTGCAGGGTGGTCCCCAGCTGGGACCGTTGGTCCTCCGTGAGCTGGTGGCCAACCCCCACATCCTCGATGGACCCACCCGCCTTGGCTTGGGTGAGCAGATCCAGGAGGGTTTCTACCTCTCCTTCCTCGGGAAGGTTGCACACTGGGTGGGCAGTCGCTTCCCGCTCATGATGAGCCTTCATCATGTTCACGTGGAAGGCCTTCCTCCTTCCACGGGCGTGATCCAGGGTGACCAGATAGGTGACGGCGTTGAGTTTCTGGTGCACGAAGTAGGGACCTTCCCAGGCTGCCTGAAGCTTGTTCTGTGGTACGGGGACCAGTACCCACACCTTTTGACCCACCTGGTAGGTCCTTTCACAAGCATTCTGGTCGTACCACCGCTTCTGGTCGGCCTGGGCCTGGGCCATATTGTCCTGCACCAGCTTTGCCAAGGCCATCATCCTGTCCCGGTGGCGCACGACATACTCGATGACCGACACCTCGGGGGTGGCCAAATCCCCTTCCCATGCTTCCTTCACCAGAGCCAGGGGGCCCCGTACCCGTCGCCCGTACAGGAGCTCAAAGGGGGAGAACCCCGTTGAGGCCTGCGGAACCTCCCGGTAAGCAAATAGGAGGTGTGGGAGGTAACGCTCCCAGTCTCTCCCGTGGGAGTCGACCAACATCTTAAGCATCTGCTTTAAGGTGCCATTGAACCGCTCACACAGGCCATTAGTCTGTGGGTGATACGGGCTGGCCACCAGATGTTGCACCTGCATTTGCTTACAGAGGGACTCCATCAGCCGCGACATGAACTGGGTCCCTCGGTCGGTGAGCATTTCCTGGGGGAAACCCACTCTGGAGAAGATCTCCAGTAAGGCGGTAGCCACCTTGTCGGCCCGAATGGACGACAAAGCTACCGCTTCCGGGTACCGGGTGGCATAGTCCACTACCGTGAGTATGAAGCATTTCCCGGAGTGGCTGGGAGTGGACAGAGGTCCAATAAGATCCACAGCAACCCTCGAGAAAGGCTCTTCGATGATTGGCAGAGTTACCAGTGGGGCTTTGGGGCGCGGCCCCGCCTTCCCCACCCTCTGACAGGTGTCACACGAACGGCAGTAGGCACCCACCGCGGCTCCCATCCCAGGCCAGTAGAAATGCTGAGCTATCCTGGCCTTGGTTTTAGCGATCCCTAGGTGTCCGGCCATCGGAATCTCGTGTGCGATCCGCAACAATTCCGCCCTGAACGGATAGGGTACCACTAACTGTCGGTCCCTGGGCCACGCCTCCGGTGAACCCTGCTGGACCGTTACCCGGTACAGCCGTCCCTGGTCCCAGACCACCCGCTCGCAGTCTGACTCCATGGGAGGCTGTGCCGCCTGTTCCTTGAGAGCTTTCAGGCTGTCGTCTGCTTCCAACGCAGCCTGAAATTCCTGACTTGATGTGGCCAGAATCGACGAAACTGCCACATCCTCTGTCAGCCCCTCCGGGCATGTCACCTGGCCGCTGTCTGACCCGGCAGACACTTGGTCAGAAGTGGGGAAGCCGTCGGACCTCTGCAAGGCTCCTTGGGCTCCGACGCTCCCACTCCTGGTGACAGCGGCTATGACCGCTGTGACCGTGGGTAGTGCCTGCTTCCCCTCTGTTTCTGACCAAGCCGCCCGATCAGGCAGGCTTCCTAGGCCTTTGGACATCTCGGATGTGGGGAACTCCTGCCCTGGGGTCTTACCTGGCGGCTCCTCTCTTGGGACACCCCCACCTCCCATGGCCTGTTCCTCCCCCTGCAGTGGGCCTATACTCAGCAGCCTGGATACCCCTGGGAGCCCTACACTGCCGGTAGCTGCCCCCCTCTCCATCCCTGAGCTTCCCTCTACAGAATCCTGCCCGCCCCCTCCCTCACCGGAGGACAAGAGGTCACGGCACGCCGGCTGAGCACCTCTGCGGGCATCCCCACACTCCCCACCTGCTTTCACTAACCCTGTTTGTGTTGTGTCTGTGCAGGTGTTACCCTCAGGTTTCACTCCCTCCTCCTCAGCAGGACACACACTACATACAACATGGTTGGCATTAGCAGCAGACAAATCAATACACTCTTGGGGGGCCGAACTTGGGGGTTCAGAGGGTACATACTGCGATACTAGACGCCCCAAGTCGGTCCCTAATAAAACATTTGCGGGAATATTTGGCGTTACTCCCACCTCCCGCATCCCCCTTCCGGCACCCCAGTCCAAATACACCATGGCAACGGGAAGTGCCGGCTCCACGCCTCCAACCCCGGAGACGGAAAGAGTCTTCCCTGGTACCAAGTCCTGGGGGGACACCACCTCAGGCCGTACCAGTGTTCGTTCAGCGCCCGTGTCCCGCAGTCCCATGACCGCAGAACGGCCTATGGTGACGGGTTGGATGTTGTCCAGGGACCTACCACCACCCCCTCCCACACACAAAACATTGGGCGCTCTCTGGGACTGGGATGGGGTCTTTTGGCGCTGGGGACACTCAGCCCTAAAGTGTCCTGGTTTGTTGCATAGATGACAACGTCTTACGTCTGGTCCTTGCCTGGAGAGGGCAACAGGGGGATACACCCCTTGTGTTCTAGGGGCCGGGGAAACAGGGGCATGACTGGGCTTACCCCCTCTCCAGGTGCTGCTGGCAGACTTCTTCAGCTCAGGCGCCCTGTTATTGGCATACTCGTCTGCCAGGGCGGCTGTAGCAGAAGCCCCTGTTGGTTTTCGGTCACGGAGGAACTGTCGGAGGTCCTCTGGGCAGTTCCACAAGAACTGCTCCGTGACGAACAGTTCCTGGACCTCCTGGCGGGTAGTAAGCGCTAGACCCGAGGTCCAGTGCTCTGCGGCTCTCAACAGCGCCCGCATATGATCGGTCCAGGTGTCCTTGGGGCCACGCAGCAGGCTCCGGAACTTCTGGCGGTACGACTCGGGAGTGAGGTTGTACTGCCGGATCAGGGCCCGCTTGATGCAGTCGTAGTTCTGTACCTCCCCGGCAGGTAAGTCCCCCAAGGCATCCAGGGACTTACCCCTCAAACGGGGGGTCAGGTATCTGGCCCACTGATCCCGGGCCAGATGGTGCTGAAGACAGGTCCGTTCAAATGCCACCAGAAAGGAGTCCAGGTCCCCATCCTTCTCCAGTAGAGGGAAGTCCTCAGCTCGGACTTTGGACGACTTGGTCTCCTGATGGGTTGGTTGCTCTAGCGGAAGCCCCCGCTGGGCCAGGTCCAGTTGGTGCTGGCGCTCCGCAGCTCGCTCTGCACGCTCCGCAACCTCCCGGCGCTCTGCAGCTTCACGCTCCGCAGCCTCCCGGCGCTCTGCAGCTTCACGCTCCGCAGCCCGCTCCGCAGCCCGCTCCGCAGCCCGCTCTGCACGCTCCTCCTCCGCTGCCTTCTCTGATGCTGCCAGGAGGGTTTTGTAGACGGCATCGCCATGAGACTGGAGACTTGCCATAGCCGCTTGTAAAAGGGCTTGTGATCTGGACAGGCTGGGCTGGGTAGGTGGTGGGCAGCCCACTGCGGGACCGTATACTGGGGACTGGCTCCCTGAGGTGCCCGGGCTGGACTCCTCCTCGCCATGAGTAACAATGTCCTCCCCTCCTGCCACACGGACCGTAGCATTAGCCTCTTGCAGGGTCTTGCTCCTGGTGCCGTCTGCCATCTTGGTAACCGACACCGCTGCAACCCTGAGTTTGCACACACCTTGTTATACTTTTAGCCTGACCGTCTAACGTTGGGCTGACCTTAAGACTCCAGCAGTGGAAGTTACCACTGGCAGTCTTTAGTGCCTGGGAGTAGGGGTCCCACAACACTATTATTCTGCAATCCCACCGCTGCCACCAATGTGATGAAAGCCGGCCGGTGGGTGCAGCTCTCTGGCGCCCCCTTACCTCTCAGGTCAGTCAAGGTACTGCACCTAGAGAAAGTAGTGCCAGGTAGCTGCAACCAGCGCAGGGAACACGGTAGTGTGTTATCCCTTCAACGTCACTACACAGCACAACTCGCTAGCGCCCTCTTAGCCTCAGGTCAGTCAAGGAACTGCACCTAGGATAAGCGGTCGCCAGAGAGACTGTCCTGTAACCTACTGGGTATCGGGGCCCTCTGTAGTGAGGGCGGTATATATATCTTCCTTGGCCGCGCCAGGAATATATATATCTGAACCTCCGACCGTCACTACCAGCCTTCCCCAATCCCCAGTTGGTATGCTGCCACCAGTCCCTATTTTAGATATACGCCCAGTCCGTGAATGGGCCTATATCGGGTCAGGAACCAACCCTGGGTAGCGTTTTTGGCTTGAGCCGAGCTCACACGGACGTGCGTTCGTTATGCAGAATAAAAGGCAGGCCCACAATTACTTGAGGTAATTGATTATAATAATACACTAGATACACGATATACAACTAAATATACACAGGTATAAGGTCAGGCTAAACTATACAACAATGGAATACAACACACAGAATCACCACAGCATATCAGTTACCGGTTTCTTGATTTTCTTGTGACGCAGGGAGAGGATTCTGCGATCGCAGGCACGGTTCTTTGTTACAGGCTGAGGCCTACCACCGCATGGTCAAACTGCTCCTCCCCTTGGTGGCCTCAGCTGGTGCTCAGATGTTCAGCACACCACTCTTGGGTCAAGACTGACTTGTCTCTTGTCTGTCCTGCTATCTTACCTGCCCTGTCCCGCCCACTGCTGGTGAGGTCAGCTGACTCAGTCTCCACCCTCAGGTCTAACTTCGATCAGAAGCCCAAATTCTAAGGAACCCAATAACTTCTTCTGGGATGGTCTCAGGATACCCACAGGGGTTCCCACGGATTCGGGCCGCCGTAACCGACCTTTTGATATCAATTATGATACCATACGGTCCTCAGGAATGGCTCAGCGCTATATCTTGGCTTCCAGAGCACGTACAAACGTCTACCGCGGAGGCTTGTGTGCGCAATGGCTCCGGGACGCCGTGATATTTTTTTATTGGCCCATCCCACGCAACATGCGTGTACTTTTCATGTTTCTATATCTTATGCCTCCATGCTTGTGACAGACAAAGAAACTAGTCCTATGGGACAAATGGTCAGTTACAGATGGACGAAGCACCCCCCCCTGCTGGCTGTGTTTCCTCTCGAAGTCTTTGAAGCTCCTAGCATTCAAGTGTTAAGTAGGCCCCGGGGCTTCTTATCTTACAGGAGCCTGGATGGGGGGAAACTATCTAGTTGACGTTTTAACAGAAGGTCCCAAGGGTGGGGGCTGCTGAAGTGTGGCCATCCCTGGATATGATTTATCATTACCAAGATGGCGGCTACAGGTTCATCACAGCAGATAAGAAATTCTCGGGCCCCCCATCTAACAGTCAGGTACCACGGACCTGGAAGATGGACAAGAGTTCCATGAATCGATTCGCTCATCTCTACCCAAGATGAATGTTTTGAGCTGATCAACCTTGAAAAATCAAGATTTTTCAATACTGTGTCAGGAGATATTTATGCTGTATATGTCTATATATAGCCACTCCAATGGTTATAATTTGATTTACACTTTTTTGGTTTCTTTACTAGCATGTCCTGATAATATATGAAATTTATACAGTGAGAAATTACAGCATGTAACAAAATTCATGGAAAGGTAGGTTGGACAAATCTGTCATACGCATATGACTTCTACATTCAATACTTTTCATTAAAGGGAACCTGTCATGCCCAATCTACTATGTAAACTGCCCCCAAAGCATTGTCAGTGATGCGGCAAGCGCTGATATTTGTGGGACGCATGCGCTGTATGATACGGCCAGGCAGTAAAGCCTCCAGCGCTGGGAGCCGCACAGTGAGGCTGTGTAGTTTCCAGCTTCACTGGGCAACGCGCTATGACGAGGCTGCTCCCTGAGCATGCGCAGTGAAGTTCCCAGCTTGAACCTACACAGCCTCGCAGCGCATGCGCACTCCCAGCGCTGGAGGCTTTACTGCCTGGCCGTATCATACAGCGCATGCGCCCGACAAATATTAGTGCTCGCCGGGAGCAAAATTCAAATACGTGGGCGACACCAGCCCTGACTGAATGCGGCGTTCGCCCATGACTAAATATGAGGATCACACCCCTATGACTGAACGAGCAGGTAGGATTATAAGTATATAAAATGTTATATACTCATTATATTTGCACCAATTTTAATGAAAAAAGCATGTTAGTGATGCACATTGCATCCCTGGCACATGAGCTGTAGTCCAGTAGTGTTAATCTCCAGCTGATAAAATGCTGATTGTATTGAAACTACAACACACAGCCTAATAAGTGATTCATCCCTGTAATCAAACTCTTGTGCTGCTCTCAGATTAAATAGAAAAAAAACTGTTGACAGATTCCCTTTAAAGGGCTTGTCACAACTCCAGTAGTCAATTCAGGAACCCATATAAAATAAAAACTATGTAAATTCACCTCCCATAGTGGTGTTATTCCAGCAATGTGAGCTCCACTGTTCCCGGAGGGTGATATGACATTGTTGTGTCACATCCCATTGGCTCAGCTCATCAATATTCCTTCAGGGTAGATTAAATAGTTAAAGTTATAGCAAAAAAGCAGCTGCTGATTGGCTCCAGCAGGCATGAGACAAAACAATGTAACGTTACCCTCTGGGAAAAGTGGTGTCGTTCCAGAGGTGAATATACACTATTTTTATTTTATATGATGTCCTGAATTGATTAAGAGGTTGTCTCAGTCAGCATGTTTGTCCCCCAATCAATGCCTGCTTCACTGTTCCCATCTTCTGGCGAATAAGATACCAACAGGAAGTCAGAGCTTCAGCTGGTGGCTCACTTCCTCTTGATGACTGCTTGTCAAAAGGAGGGGAGAGTGAAGCCAGTGCCGATTGGACACAGTCATTGCGTAAAATAACAATGTGATGTGAGCCCCAACAGAGGAAGTGCCAACACTGCTGGAACAGCGCCGGCACTGGAGGTGAGCAAAAGTGTTGCTATTTTACCGGGGAACAAACATGATGATTCAGACGGGGTTGTCCAAGTAGTGGACAACCACTTTAAATTAACTTTACTAACTAACATGTTTAATAGCTAAGAAGTTATACAAATATATAACAACAATAATAAAGCGCAGATTGACTTTCCAACGATATCGGAAATCATAGAGGTAAAGAATATCTTACTATTTTAATGTTTGCTTACATGATTAATGCTATAAATAAGCTTTCTCAGTAACTAAAACATAAGGTATTTATTAAAAGATCAATCAAAAAAAGCATATTGATCTGTATGCCACTTTCCAGTCATCGATATCAATAGAATTCTGTCATATGCTAAAATCCATATCTTGATACAACTTTTTAATTACAAAGACCCTATAAGGCGTATGTCTGGTATTAGCCATTCATTGTTTCTAATATGGAATATTGTGATAAACAGATAAAGATGAAAAAGAAACTTTGGCAATGTCTTCTAAGATTAGTTAGCCATGAATTAGCTTAATACTTACATCTGTAGTACATATGTAGTAGGCTGAATTTGTTAATAAACTTTTCCTTCTAAGGAAAATAACATCTTATATAGCAGTATATATAGATTACGGACATTTTTTCTTGAAGGCATGACTAGATGACCAGACAAGTATAGTTATATGATGCCTATAAAAAAATGAATTCAGCAAGTTTGAAGAACAGTTAATGCAAGAATATAATATCTATAAAACAAAACACTAATTAGTTCCAGAGTCTTCCCTTTGCCACAGAAAATAAAATCTCTATTTGCTGACTGTGCTCAAGCAAGGCATTTTTGATGTACACTCTATGATTAAGTTGTAATCTAATGTTCAGCTCTTCTGTATGTAATAGTTTACATTTAAGTAAAGCAGCATCAATATGTTTTCAACAACCTAAATGTCATGCTTAACTCATGTTTCAATTAAAATTATGCTAACTAAATCTCTGGCTGGAACTGAAATTAGAAAATAAAAGTTTTGATTACTTCCTTCATGAGATCATGTGCTCCTAGATTGAAAAAATATGTGATTTACATGGTTTGAATTGATCACTCTCTACATCTACTCCATGCATTGTACAAAATAACCCCATTTTAAAGCAATAGTAAAGAGGCAAATTACTAGAACAAGGTTTGTAAAAAATTATATAGTGTATGACCCCCTTCGTTTTGTTGATCAGCCACCATCGATCAAACATGAGTGGCCTACTTGTATCTCACACAGAAACATTTTTCACTGGTTAGGTGATGAATTCTAGATCATGGGGACCTCACATTGATCTAGTGTTTATCTTCATCAGTGTTACGCTCGCACCCGGACTGACTGGCGTGAGCGTGATTAGTGATCCCACTGTACCAAGAACCGAGGAGTGCCTGGAGGGGCATAACTAAGTATCAACCGGATCCGACCAAGGTCGCAAGGCGGCTCAGTTGACTCCATGAACCAACCGAGCAGAGGGACCAGGTGCTACTCCAGGTCAGACCCCGGTCACAGCTGTTGACCCACACCGGGGAATGCAGGAACAGGCAAGTTAGACTGGCATACAGGCAGGTGGGTATTGGCAGGCACGGCTGGTATGCAAACAGGTGGGTACTGGCAAGCACGGCTGGTATGCAGATAGGTGGGCACTGGCAAGCACGGCTGGAGTGCAGACAGGGAGATACTGGCAAGTACAGCTGGAGTGCAGACAGGGAGATACTGGCAAGCACGGCTGGAGTGCAGACAGGGAGGTACTAGCAGGTTGGAGCGCAGGCTGGATAGGGTCCAGTACAGACTGGGAGACAGGAACAGAGCCGCAGGTGCGGTAGACAAGCAGAGTAAAGCGAAACCGCCGGAGCGGAGGACAAGGCAGAGCAGAGAGGAACCGCCGGTGCGGTGGGCAAGGCAGAGCAGAGCGGAACCGCCAGAGCGGTGGACAAGGCAGAGCAGAGAGAACCGCCGGAGCGGTGGTCAAGGCAGAGCAGAGCGGAACCACCAGAGCGGTTGACAAGGATGAGCAGAGCGAAAACCACAGGTGCGGTGGACAAGGCAGAGCAGAGCAAAACCGAAGGTGCAGTGGACAAGCCAGAGCAGAGCGAAACCGCAGGTGTGGTGGACAAGGCAGAGCAGAGCGAAACCGCCGGAGCGGTAGGCAAGGCAGAGCAGAGGGAAACCACTGGCACGGTGAGCAAGCAGAGACGAACAGGGCTGAAGGGGCAAGCAGAGAGGACAGGACTCTGTTCACATGGAACAGACTGGAAAATACAGGAAGATGGCTAGAACACAGGAGGTAGATACGGAGGAAGGCAAAATGGAAAAGCAGAACCAGATACACACAAGGTACTTACTATGAAGTAGCGAGTGGACACAAAACTCACAAACAGAAGTACAGAGACAACGAGTTGGAGTTAGGTGCAGGTTCAGACACTGCAAGAAAAGGGAAGGTACGGACATAGAGACAAACAGGTAACAGGCTAGGAGACAGTTCAGACAGGAACTGATACTGCAATGAGATACAAGAACGAGCCTGAGTATACATCCCCCAGGGTGGCAGAAACAGACTAGAAGTCACAGGTAACAGGCCGGGGTATACAGCCCCCAGAGTAGCGGAAACAGACTAGAAGTCAGAGATAACCGGTCTGGGTATGCAGCCCCCAGAGTGGCGGAAACAGACTAGAAGTCAGAGATAACATGCCTGGGTATGCAGCCCCCAGGGTGGCAGAAATAGACTAGAAGTCACAGGTAACAGGTATGGGTATGCAGCTCCTAGAGTGGCGGAAACAGACAAGATACAGGACAGGACCTGGCAATTCAGTTGCAAAGACAAACTGAGTGAAGGTGTTGCTCAGGCACCTCCTTCTGGGTGGAAGGGGTTTAAATATCCAGTGACTCACAGTAATAGGGTGGGGACGCATTAGGAGCGTGCCCACAGCAGCTATAAGAATCAGGAAGTAACCGGGCCGCCGCCCTAAGCAATCAGACAAGAGACATGCACCAGCATGAACTGGAGCAAGGTTTGATGGGTAAGATTGCGGTCTTGTATAGTGGGAGGTGGTGCACTATGGAAGCACACCGCCAGGGATGTTACAATCAGTTCTGTTAAATGAAGCAGAAGGTCGCTGGCTCGACCATCACTTCACTGGTTTTGATTTGGCTAAGGAACTAGGGTCCCAATTTGTTGAAGTCCCAGAAGTTAGAACAAGGATGGACAACTCCAGTCGTCAAGAGCCACCAACAGGGCATGATTTCAGGATTTCCTTAGTATTCACAAGGGTTTGGAATCATCACCTGTGCAGGTGATTAAATTATCACCAGGGCGATACTAGGGAATCCTGAAAACATGCACTGTTGGTGGCTCTTGAGGACTGGAGTTATGCATCCCTGAGTTAGACCACTAACAATCTTGCATTTAGTGATTAGGTGATAAATGCTTCTCGCTGGCACACCTCTTAAAGTAGAAGTCCTGGAAAAAACCTTTAAATTAAAAAAAACAAACAAATCTGGTGTTGGCTTATGTAAAAAACAGTCAACTCTCTAATCTCAATACACATGTAAGTTCATCTAGGAGTTGTAGTGGTCCCAGCAGTCAGATCAACACTGATCAGCAGGGTTGGACTGGGACTTAAATTCAGCTCCAGCATTTGAGAGCACACAAGCCCACTTGCTATGAAGTGAATGTAGTATATGTTCGTCAATTTTTGTGGACTGCTCAAGATATATATCACATTTACAGAATGCAAACTGCTGTGAAGCCAGAATAACACTATGTGAAATTTAAAGGGAACCTGTCAGGTCAGATAACTCTATTTACCTGCAGATATAGGGTTAATCTACAGGTTAATAGTATTATGAAGGTGCCCAGCCGCTGTACTGAAAGTGCGGGACCCGGGACAAAATACATTTTGTTTCTCCCAGGAACAACCAGTTTCAGTCATGCAGGTGTACCTAAAGGAGAGGCCCACAATAGTCATCAGTCCATCTGGCATTTGGCAGAATTGCCAGATGGCCAGTCCGGCCCTGACTGATCGAGCACTAGGCATGACTACTATTAAAGGGGTTGTCTCATCTTGACATCCACTTACCAAAGTCCGTTTTAGGGATATCATAAGACAGTCTCAGTCCCCTATTCAGGCCTCCCTCTATGAACTTGAGCAGAGGGCAGATAACAGTCATTACAGGACCTGATTTTTCTATGTGTTCCATTCATTTGAATGGTTGCATTAACTGAGCAGGTTGTGGCAAGTTTCTCTGGAAACAATGTACTGCTTGTCATGACCCTTAATAGCCAGACAACTGCAAAACAATGCTGTGTAGAGAATCTGTCACCAGAATATGCAATGCAAACTGTATACAATTCTAAACAGATGTCAGGCCTGTTGAGGCTGGTGTTTTTACTTTGAAAATCTATATTAGAATGACTGTACTTCCTGTTTGAAAGTTTGATTCTAGCAACAGAGTGAAAGAGATCATAAGTCCAAGTTTATTCATAAGCTCAACTCAAGTATTGAGTCTTGACTGATAAGCTGTAGCTTGTTCTGAACAGCCTGAGATTTTATCAGCAACAGGGTGGAGTGATACTGAGGAGCTTGACAGTCAGCTATGTCAGCAGAAAGTTATTTCAGCCCATGAATATACTTTGTCAGGTAGGCTGACTTTCTTGCTGATATGATTTTTCAAAGTAAGTACACCAGCCTTATCAAGTTTACAAGATCTGTTTAATAATGTTTGCAATATTGCAAATTCTGGTGACAGCTCAGTTTTAAAGGGAATCTGTCAGAAGTTTTTTGCTATTTAATCTGAGAGAAACATGATGTAGGGGAAAAGAGCCTGACTCCAGAAATCAGCTTGCTGTACTTTCAATATAATCAATGTTTTGTCAGCAGGAGATTATCACTAGAGGACTACATCTCACATGCCAAGCAGTCCATCTGTGAAAGACCGCCCCTACCACTGATTGGCAGGTTGCTTACAATGTACACCAAAATCTGCCAATCAGGGTGTGGGTGGGGTTATACACAACTCAGCATTTAGAGAACTGCTACATCTACAGCGCAGAAAACATTGATTCTATCAAAACTGCACCAAGCAGTCCAGTAAGTGATATATCGCTGCAATCAGGGTCTCTGCCAATACACGCTACATCATTCTCCTCTGAGATTACATAGATAAATCCTACTGACAGACTAGAGTAAGAAAAGACATATTCAAATTTAGTCAACATTTCATTGTGAGCAACATACTGCCGATTGGTTCACCAACTTATTCCAGATCATGATGTGGACATCATTGCCCAGCAGCAAAACATTTTAGTACAATCTCACCAAACATTGGCAACCATGAAAAAAAGGAAAAGTCAACTTGTATACTTCCACTATGCATACAATTTAATGAAATGTAACTAATAACATTCCCAATAGTGAAATATTATAGAGAAAGTCACGATATCTCTACAATTATTGCACAATATGGCCAAATAAATCTTTCAATATAAAATGTTTACTATTCTAATGCAAGCGCTATTGTAATACAAACATATACTAAGTTATAGCTTAAAGACAAATATTTTGTTTCATGATACTTATCAATCAGTGGAATATTAAATTTTTCAGGGAAAGCACAAATGCAGGTGACAGGAAATGATACTTCTTATCTTTTAGACTGTCAACCATGGTTCAATAACGTACATTCGCTGAGTAAGTATTGTGAATCCCTTAAGAAAATTCAATTCTCCCTATTTTTAAGTAGTGGAGAGCACTTATATTTCCCAAACAGTTTAAACTCTGTGTAATGTGATGAGAAATCAAAAAATCTGACACAAAATGAAAAGGTAATAAAGGGACATTTGAAATGTTTTCACTGTAAAACATCCTGCCAAGTTGGTTTAACGTTCATCTTCAGGATGTCACCGGCTTCACTGAGCTTATGAGAGTTGATACAATGTCTTGATAACATGATATACTTTTTGCAAAGAAAATTACTTTCATAAGGATCCTTATAGGCTTTACTTGTCTGTTCAAATCCTAGAAACTGTGTATGTTACAATCAATATATAAAAGATGTAGGAGAGCTAAATATGTAACCTACTTTAAAGAAGACCCCTGGCTAGGAAACATTTGGACTAATAGATTGTCATGATACATAAAAATGTAATAAACACAATAAAAATATGGAGGATTTTTTTTCCGAAATTCTCAGAAATGTATTCTGTGTTGCCACTTTCTGAAACCCACATTTTTTTTATTCTTAAAGGGAACCTGTCACGTAAAAAAACGCTATTGATGAGCAGGTATGGGGTTAATCTGCTGGTTAATAGCGTTCTGAACTTGCCCGGTGCCCACACTTAGATCCCCGCTACTGGGAGGAATTGAACTTTATTCCTACCAGCAGCGTTAGAGTTTCAGTCATAGAGGTGGCGCCGGCACGGGTTCAGTCACCGCTCAGCACTGACTGATAACAGGCTCAACATTAGGGTCGGCTGTCAGTCAGTGCTGGATTGACAGTTACAGCCACCGCTCACTCGAATGAAGACTGTTAAATGCATTTAAGAAGTTAAAGTGGTTGTCCAGTCCAAATCGATAAGTCTGCAGTCACTCTGCGTGACTGCAGACTTATGATGAATCCCCCCAGGGCACACAGTGTATGCTTCAAGTATTCGCCGGTTTCTGACCCGGGACTGGAGGCTATGAATGAGTTATAGATACTCCCAGCCAGAGCCCTTCTAGTGGGCATGTTCTCATTCCATACACTTGTACTGAGTGAGGTAGCGCCCCATTTAGTGATGCAGCTGACCAGTGGGTGTGGCCGACTAGAGGGCGCGGCCTCACTCCATACAATTATAGGCAGCGCCCATGGGCTGGGAGTATGTATAACTCATACATACCCTCTGGTCCCGGGTCAGAAACCGGAGAATCCCCGCAGTGCACAGTGCATGATCTGGGGGAATTCATAAGTCTGCAGTCAATAATAATTGTGCACAGTGACTACAGACTTATCGATTTGGATCGGCCCTCCCTTTAAACTTATACAACATCAGTTTTCTGTCGGGTGCTAGCAGCATAACACATCTTGCACCTCAACTACATAGAGCAGGCTCAGCTGCAGAGTCTGCTGCATACAGTGATAGCGTATGGCCTCCATACATGTATGGTGGCTGTCATAAAGAGGTTAAGATTGGGGGCAATGTTAACCAAGTACAATATGTATAAATATGAAAAATATATCATTTTAAGGGTTTTCTATGATCAGTATGTATTACCTGTTCACCACTTGGACCTGCACTGATCATCAGTATTAACAACATTGTAAAAACCAAGGAGAGATAAAATAGAGCTTGAGTACTAATGCAAATTCTTGGGAATTGCAGAACAGATTAAGAAGGAGCAACTGTATGATTTCATAACCCCTGCAGAGTTGTGTGGAGAGGCACTGCAGATGTTTCAGTATTTGCTGGTGAGAAGGATTGTTTTTAAGAGGGGTTGTATTATAACATGGACATATTGGTTGGCAGCCATTCAAATAAATGGCCAACCATGCAAGGTCTAGACACCTTGAGACTGCCACAATGATCCCAAATAAACAGGTGGAGGACCCCTCAGTTAGGACATATGAAAAGGAGTAATCTTCATGTGACAACCCATGGGAGATGTTGCCCATCTATCCAGAGGAGCATTTGTGTGGTCAGACACTGATGTTGGAAAATGGGGCTTGGCTCACAATCTCCATTCTAGTTAATCTTAAAGGTGTCCGATGAGGTTCAATTCATGACTCTGTATGGGCCAGTTAAGTTCTTCCACATCAAAGTCTTTTATGAACCTTCCTATATGCAATGGGTCATGGTTATGCTGGAATACAAAAGTGCCTTCCTCAAAATGTTCCCTCATAGGTGCAAGAATACAATATACATAAATAAAATGTATGCCGAAACATTAAAGGAGTTTTCCAGGAATTATCTTTTTCTGCTTCGTGGATGCCCACTGGATAAAAATAATAAACAGGGCTTTACTTACATTATCTTGCTCCAGCACCAAATTTTTATCACTGCCATTGGTTTTGGGTGTCTGGCTGCAGTGGTGATGTCACTTCAACAGTGCTGCAGCCATTCACAGGGCTAAGCAGCTAATGTCATGCAGTTTGGTAGAACCACTGAAGCTGGAGAATAGCTGCAATGCTGGAGCAGGGGAGGGTAAGTAGAGCTTTGTTTGTCATTTTCATCCAACAGGATGCTTGCGGCAGTGATAAGAAGATGTGATGAGGACTGGATGGGTGACGGTGAGCAGCAGAGGGGATGGAAAGGTGAGCTATAAGGTGAGTATATGTATTTTTAAAAATTTTTTTTTTACTCTTCTATGGCATTTTATGGCCCAGAAAAATGGCAACCAGCGTCCTCCATTTTGATGAATCTGCACAGAAGTGAATTACAAAATATCGGCCTTTTGGCGATTGATGAATTTTGTAGTATTCGAGTAGAATTCAATTCCACTAAAATATCTTTTCTCTACTCTTCTATTAACACATTACTGTATTGCTCTATGAAAACCACTTATTTTGTACTCCCACACTTCAGTTGCAGGGAGTAGTGGTGAGCGGATCTTAACAGATTCAATTCACCAACTCATGCGGATTTTACTTGGAAATTCAATTTGCAGGGAATTTATTGTCTGCAAATTGAATGTCCCTTTATTTACTCTAGGGTCTGGAGAGTAGTGTTGAGCGAATTTGTTCAGCATTTCAAATTCATGTTCGTATTCGGGGTTTCAGCTTGTTTGCGCCAAAAAATCGGCTCCGTCCACGAACATCCCTGATTTGCCAAGCTGTCAAGCAGATAACATCGAACCCCGAACACGAATTTGAAATGCCGAACAAATTCGCTCAACACTACTGGAGAGGCCTCAGAGTTTAATAGACATAAGATATCGAAAAAAACAAAAAAACTAACATTCACCTCAAGGCTCACCTCCGCTACCCACTATCCCTTTAAAGTCCTTGGCGCCTCTTATTGCCACTGCACGCTAAAATCCTAGGCATCTTTACAATAGGCTGGGATTTCTGGCCACAACTAGACTTGAGATATCTCTGCACATGTAAGACGTCCTGGGCTTAGCCGTAGCAGGAAGCCCTGACCTAAAATGCACATCATAAGATCATGGAGCACGTTACGATGTTGCGACCTTATAGTTTGAATGTACAAAGATGTCCTGGGCTTAGTCGCAGCCTAAAGTGTGAAGTGCTCTGGGGTTTCAGGGCCTGGGGTGTGGTGGTGGTAAGAAAAAGCGTCGAGGACAATACGGGGCAGAGTGAGCAGAAGAGATGAGATATGTGAGCAGTAAGGTATTAGGGGTTTTTTTTTGCCATCATCCCTCTACGGTTAAGCTAAATGGAGACCAACCAAATGCCATTTCGTTGAGTTCTAGTGGAGCGAATTTAAAAACATATGCATTCTTGAGAATACAGATTTTTCGTCAAATACATCAAAAATTCAACTCAAATATATTGCCCAAGTCTATCAGGGAATGCTAGCCTTGTGTAAAGTGATTGATGTATGTTATCAGTACCATAAGAAAGTGCAGATTGAATGTTGCCAACCCTAGTATGAGCAGTTAGGTACCAAAATATTTTAACCAAAATTAACACGTTTTGTATCTGCACAAATTTCACAACAAGAAGCTTCCACTTTACTTAGCAACTCATGATGGTTCACAAAAGAAAAATGTAATGGAAAAACAGTTCAAGACTATTCCCATCTTTGCCTTTCATGTTTGAAACTAGGTCCTAACTACTGGAGGCAGGCGTTACAAAACAGCCATGTGCAATTGCACTACGCTGTTTGTGTAACTACCATAAAAACGAATGGCAGTTAGAGAAATAGCATAGCACAGCTGTTTCCACAGTTCAGGAGTTTCCCAGTGTTGCTTGCTTGGTTCCGCTATTCCCATAACTCAAAAAACTCTACAAGAGTTAAACAGAAAGCATACTGCAGCTGCATCCAACTGTTTTGTAATCTAAGACCTAGGTGCAGTTATTCCTATCCCAGCTGTGGAAGGCATGAGATAGGAAAAACTCTTTAAGAGCAGATGAGGGAGAAAATTCTGTTAAAGAAGTTGTAGTGGCCAGAGTATGTACTTTAAGTACCAACGAACCACTCTGCCTTGGGCAGAATAAGGCTAGATATTAACTGAATCTTGCTACAGGTGGTGGAAAAATAATCTATAACTCTGCAAAAGAGAAATAGAAAGGGAAAATGGGCACTTGGGTATAGAACTATAGGCAAACAATACTGCAGTACATAGGCATTGCAGAGCCACAGTTAGTGTGTCCATATTATGCTAGTGGATCACAAATTCCCATCATGGCAGCTTATCCATACACGCATCATTTTTATGAACATGCACTGAACAAAAATCAAATGCATTCAATGCATGTGCAGATACAGGAGATGTTGCTGTCTGTATCTATGAATGGACTGAATGCCCTCATGTATCTTCAGCACATGCACAGTAAAGGATGTATCCAGAATGGCTAAGAAGGAATTCACTCATCATATGACCCCTGTAAGATGGCCAACATACAGGTCCTCGAGGGGAGATATGTATCACCGAGGTTGGTAGCCTCAGTGATGTAAGCCCGGAAAAGCAGGCTCCTGCACGTATAGTGCTGAGAGAGTTAGTAGGGCTTGTCCAGGGCCAGGCTTATGAGCAGTCAATGAGATGGGTGAAACTGGCTGCTTATATATCCCCACCCCAGGGCATGATACGGCAGCTATTAGGAAGTCCAGCTGTATCATTAGTGTGTTGTGTGCAAGATGGAAGACCTTGCTTGTGTGCTTTAGTCTCTGCTAGAGGCTGAGTGAAGGTCTGACATTTAAATGGGTGAGCCCGTGCTATGTATGAACTGTTTGTTTTCTGTTTTGGTGCTGTGATTCCTTTTGTACCCAGAAAAGACTCTTTTTGTTTGTTAAGCTGGATGGTTTATGGACATTTAATAAACTGCACGTTTGTTTTTGAACCAACTAATCGGACCCCTGTGGGTGCACCAGAATCTACTTGAGAGCTGATCGCTTACATGCCCTTTATCTTGCCCCTCAGGGCTCAGTGTTGCAGGGTTTCTATAGCCTCTAGATAGGTAGCCAGGAGCTCCTGCAAAGCAGCAGGGTTAAAGAGTGATAGAATTCTTCTGCTGTATGTGCTACAACAAACAGCTTAGGGGCTTTTTAGCAAAGATTTTTATTTTTTGTTATGTGTCCAAGTGTTATTGCACATAATATTTATATTACTGAAGATGTTAGCAGATCAAAATAGTGAAAACCAAAGCAGGTGTATACAAATGAGTCATTATTCTCAATGTAAGCTCTATTATTCCAACGTTTATTGTCACATACTGTAACATACAAATTGAGAACTATGAACATTTACCCAGGAGAACCTTGGTCAGCAAACCCTCTCGGAGAGATGGATTTGTCCCTCAGGCAATACTTTGCTAGACTTTCCCTCTTAGCTTGTCTACTAAATTTATCTTGTTAACTGACATTACTATCAACAGGAGTTAAGACAAAGCCGGCTAATCTTTGCATACAATTCCAAAAGTCCATATGTTACAAACACTTATATGACTGTTACTTAACAAGACTAAATAGCATGTTGTCAGGCTGTAGACACTTTTAATCAGATAATCCTAACAGTATGTGGAAAGCAAGGCAAAGGAAAAATCTGCTGTAACAAAGACACAGTTACAGTTCACCTTCAGTGAAGAACAATAATGCATTATTAAATTCACTTTCCTGCTCAGTGGTTACACTTAGCTGACCACAGCAAATTTGCTTTCTGCCTGGTCTTCACAAGTTGGCAGAAAAATAGATTCTGTCACATTTAGTGGGTTCTGAAAATGACAGGATGCCTCTCATGGTTCAACTATAAACCATAATCTTTCACAAGTAAATATAATTACAAATGCCTTTTGTCACGTATTTCTTCAAAAAGATATTATGTGGGGAATATTGTTGCAGCAAATATCAGCAGGAGCTCAAATGTCAATATAAGAAGAAGTGATACCGGACAGAGTATTTTATGGATGATTTTACCACTTGTTCAGGGGTAAGATTCTGATATTATAGACTGGAATCTCAATCTTTATCTATCTATCTATCTAATATATCTATCTATTTTACACATCTATCTTTCATATCTATCAATCTTTCATATCTATCTTTCATATCTATCTATCTATCAATCTTTTATATCTATCAATCTTTCATATCTATCTATTCAATAAATGATGCATTTACATTACTCTATTTTGATGTACACAATGTCTATCAGTTTACGTGATGTAATCTTGAGTGACAAAACCCTTTGGACATCTAATTCTAAAGTCCCATCAGAACCACATGTGTGAGAATTCTGATGTAATTTTGACCAAAAAACTGTCTTAAGCACAAAATATCGTATATGTACAGAACAGACCAAAAGTTTGGTCACATCTTCTCATTTAAAGATTTTTCTGTATTTTCATGACTATGAAAATTGTACATTCACACTGAAGGCATCAAAACTATGAATTAATACATGTGGAATTATATATTTAACAAAAAAGTGTGAAACAACTGAAAATATGTCTTATATTCTAGGTTATTCAAAGTAGCCACCTTTTGCATTGATGACTGATTTGCACACTCTTGGCATTCTCTTGATGAGCTTCAAGAGGTAGTCACCGGAAATGGTCTTCCAACAATCTTGAAGGAGTTCCCAGAGATGCTTAGCACTTGTTGGCCCTTTTGCCTTCACTCTGCAGTCCAGCTCACCCAAAACCATCTTGATTGGGTTCAGGTCTGGTGACTGTGGAGGCCAGGTCATCTGGCGTAGCACTCCATCACTCTCCTTCTTGGTCAAATAGCCCTTACACGGCCTGAAGGTGTGTTTGGGGTCATTGTCCTATTGAAAAATAAATGATGGTCCAACTAAATGCAAACCGGATGGAATAGCATGCCGCTGAAAGATGCTGTGGTAGCCATGTTGGTTCAGTATGCCTTCTATTTTGAATAAATCCCCAACAGTGTCACCAGCAAAGCACCCCCACACCATCACACCTTATCCTCCATGCTTCACAGTGGTAGCCAGGCATGTAGAGTCCATCCGTTCACCTTTTTTGCGTCACACAAAGACACAGTGGTTGGAACCAAAGATCTCAAATTTGGACTCATCAGACCAAAGCACAGATTTCCACTGGTCTAATGTCCATTCCTTGTGTTCTTTAGCCCAAACAAGTCTCTTCTGCTTGTTGCCTGTCCTTAGCAGTGGTTTCCTAGCAGCTATTTTACCATGAAGGCCTGCTGCACAAAGTCTCCTCTTAACAGTTGTTGTAGAGATGTGTCTGCTGCTAGAACTCTGTGTGGCATTGACCTGGTCTCTAATCTGAGCTGCTGTTAACCTGCGATTTCTGAGGCTGGTGACTCGGATAAACTTATCCTCAGAAGCAGAGGTGACTCTTGGTCTTCCTTTCCTGGGGCGGTCCTCATGTGAGCCAGTTTCTTTGTAGCGCTTGATGGTTTTTGCAACTGCACTTGGGGACACTTTCAAAGTTTTCCCAATTTTTCGGACTGACTGACCTTCATTTCTTAAAGTAATGATGGCCACTCATTTTTCTTTACTTAGCTGCTTTTTTCTTGCCATAATACAAATTCTAACAGTCTATTCAGTAGGACTATCAGCTGTGTATTCACCAGACTTCTGCACAACACAACTGATGGTCCCAACCCCATTTATAAGGCAAGAAATCTCACTTATTTAACCTGACAGGGCACACCTGTGAAGTGAAAACCATTTCTGGTGACTACCTCTTGAAGCTCATCGAGAGAATTCCAAGAGTGTGCAAAGCAGTCATCAAAGCAAAAGGTGGCTACGTTGAAGAACATAGAATATAAGACATATTTTCAGTTGTTTCACACTTTTTTGTTAAGTATATAATTCCACATGTGTTAATTCATAGTTTTGATGCCGTCAATGTGAATGTACAATTTTCATAGTCATGAAAATACAGAAAAATCTTTAAATGAGAAGGTGTGTCCAAACTTTTGGTCTGTACTGTACATCGGCACTGGAGTCACTATATGAGGAGAGGATGCAGGAGATAAGCTCTCTCATGGTAGATACATGGTAGACACCAGCTATGTTACATAGCCTGTATCTGTTTCTAATGACAGCTGCCAGAGCTGAGCTCCGATTGCTGCTGTTAACCATTTAGATGCTGCTGTCTATTTCTGACAGTGGCATTTAAATGGAGTGGTTGACAGTTGGCATGCGCATCAGCCCCCCGCAACAAGATCACAAAGCACTATTGAGTTACTATGGTAGCCAGGACTCTGATGAAGGCCTCTGTCACTGCCTTCTGGGTTCTCCTGTGAAGGTCGGCCACAGCTTAATCATCACAGGAGACTGAGGTTTTCACTATATGCTTTGGTATTTCAGTATAAATTATTAGTGACCAGACAATCACAAGTTCAAGTCTCTTAAGGGGACTAAAAAAACAGAGTAACATTTTATACAGTAGTTTTTTTCATTTAGCCTTGCTTAAAATGAGCATGGCTTATTGAAAAAGAGCCGTGGCTCAATGTGCAGCACAATGCACCAAAAAATGTGCAAAAATGATGTTCACATTTTGGGCACAGAGAATGCTTACTAATTAGTGGTGTAAACTTAGACTACGCAGTCTTAAAATGAGACATTTTTCAAACAGCAAGAACTACTTTGATAGATGTGGCACATTTTTAGACAGACTTTGTCTACGACTTCTCTGTCTAAGAATTAGAAAGTTTTGACACATACGCCTCAGTTTTCTCTTCTAAAAGCATATTAGGGTCCTAAAAAAGCTTTAATTTTGGGTTAACCACATAGGTAAAGGGTCTTAAATTTTCTGATATCAGAAAGACAAAATAAACATTTTGGGGAGATTCATTAAGACTGGTATAGAGCTTAATAAAGCAGTCATTGGAATATACAGTTATATGAAAAAGTTTGGGCACCCCTATTAATCTTAAGCTTAATGTTTTATAAAAATTGGTGTTTTTGCAACAGCTATTTCAGTTTGATATGTGTAATAACTGTTGGACACAGTAATGTTTCTGCCTTGAAATGAGGTTTATTGTACTAACAGAAAATGTGCAATCTGCATTCAAACAAAATTTGACAGGTGCATAAGTATGGGCACCCTTATCATTTTCTTGTTTTAAATACTCCTACCTACTTTTTACTGACTTACTAAAGCCCCTTTTTTGGTTTTGTAACCTCATTGAACTTTAAACTTCATAGCCAGGTGTATGCAATCATGAGAAAAGCTGCTTAAAGTGGCCACTTGCAAGTTGTTCTCCTGTTTGAATCTCCTCTAAAGAGTGGCATCATGGGCTCCTCAAAACAACTGTCAAATGATCTGAAAACAAAGATTATTCAACATAGTTGTTCAGGGGAAGGATACAAAAAGCTGTTTCAGAGATTTAACCAGTTTCCACTGTGAGGAACATAGTAAGGAAATGGAAGAACACAGGGACAGTTCTTGTTAAGGCCAGAAGTGGCAGGCCAAGAAAAACATCAGAAAGGCAGAGAAGAAGAATGGTGCGATCAGTCATGCACAATCCTCAGACCACCTCCAGAGAGCAGCAGCATCAACTTGCTGCAGATGGTGTCACTGTGCATCGGTCAACTATACAACGCACTTTGCACAAGGAGAAGCTGTATGGGAGAGTGATGCGAAAGAAACCGTTTCTGCAAGCACACCACAAACAGAGTCGGCTGAGGTATGCAAAAGCACATTTGGAGAAGCCAATTTCTTTTTGGAAGAAGGTCCTGTGGACTGATGAAACCAAGATTGAGTTGTTTGGTCAACACAAAAAGGCATTATGCATGGCGGCAAAAAAACACAGCATTCCAAGAAAAACACTTGCTACCCACAGTAAAATTTGGTGAAGGTTCCATCATGCTTTGGGGCTGTGTGGCCAATGCCGGCACCGGGAATCTTGTTAAAGTTGAGGGATGCATGGATTCCACTCAGTATCAGCAGATTCTTGAAAATAATGTTCAAGAATCAGTGACAAAGTTGAAGTTATGCAGGGGATGGATCTTTCAGCAAGACAATAATCCAAAACACCGCTCCAAATCTACTCAGGCATTCATGCAGAGGAACAATTACAATGTTCTGGAATGGCCATCCCAGTTCCCAGACCTGAATATCATTGAACATCTGTGGGATCATTTGAAGAGGGCTGTCCATGCTCGGCGACCATCAAACTTAACTGAACTGGAATTGTTTTGTAAAGAGGAATGGTCAAAAATACCTTCATCCAGGATCCAGGAACTCATTAAAAGCTACAGGAAGCGACTAGAGGCTGTTATTTTTGCAAAAGGAGGATCTACTAAATATTAATGTCACTTTTCTGGTGAGGTGCCCATACTTATGCACCTGTCAAATTTTGTTTGAATGCAGATTGCACATTTTCTGTTAGTACAATAAACCTCATTTCAAGGCAGAAACATTACTGTGTCCAACAGTTATTACATATATCAAACTGAAATAGCTGTTGCAAAAACACCAATTTTTATAAAACATTAAGCTTAAGATTAATAGGGGTGCCCAAACTTTTTCATATAACTGTACTAACCTAATTCAATAAGCAGCGTGCACCGCTTAATGAATCAGGTGCTTCAGATACTCAGCGTGCATCACCACCAGAAATGTACACAAGCCGGTGGCTAGTGTATATTTCTGGAGTAATGAATCGGCCCCTACATCTCTGCACCGCTTTCTAAATTATTATGCAAATTGGATTTAAGTGTCATAAAGATGACATTTTTTGGTTTTTCAAATTAACGCATGGATGGTATTGTGACTCAGGGCTCTTTGGATCACTGAAATCAACCTGAAATACTTGTGATAATTAGTTTACCAGGTGAGCCAAATTAAAGGAAAATTACTTTAGAAAAACATTCCAAATTATTAAGCAGGCCACAGATTTCAAGCAATATGGGAAAGAAAAAAGGATCTCTCTGCTGCCAAAAAGTGTCAAATAGTGCAAAGCCTTGGACAAGGTATAAAAACATTAGCTATTTAACAAAAACTTAAGTGTGATCATCTTACTGTGAAAAGATTTGTGACTATTAAAGAACACAAATGGGTTTGCGCAGATCAAGGTATAACGAAGAAGGTTTCTGTCAAATAAATGTATTATGGATTAAGAGAGCAGCTGCTAAATTACCACTACAAGGCAGCAAACAGGTATTTGATGCTGTTGGGGCCTCTGGAGTCCCGTGAACCTCAAGGTGTGGGATACTCCAGAAGCTTGCAGTTGTGCATAAACCTACTATTTGGCCACCTCTAAACAGTACTCACAAGTAGAAACAGTTTCAGTCGGCCCAGACATACATGAAGACTACTTTCAAAACAGTCTTGTTTACTTATGAGTGGCATGCAACTCTGGATAGTCCAGATGGATGGAGTAGTGGGTGGTTAATGGATGGCCATCATGTCCCAACAAGGTTGCACATCAGCAAGGAGTTGGCGGAGTAATGCTTTGGGTTGAAATTATGGGAAGAGAGCTGGTAGGCCCCTTTAGGGTCCCTGCAGTTGTCAAAATGACCTCTGCAAAGTATATAGAGTTTGTGACTGACCACATTCTTCCATTGTACAAAAAAAAGAACTGTACCGTCTGTAGAAAAATCATTTTCATGCATGGCAATGCACCATCTCATGCAAAGAATACCTGTGAGTCATTGGCTGCTGTGGACATAAAAGGAGAGAAACTCATGGTGTTGCCACCATCCTCCTCTAACCTCAACCCTATTGAGAATATCTGGAGTATCCTCAAGCAGAAAATTTTTGAGGGTGGAAGGCAGTTCACATTAAAACAACAGCTCTGGGAGACTAGTCTGATGTCCTCGAAAGAAATTCAAGCAGAAACAATCCAAAAACTCATAAAAATTGTGAAGGTGATATCAAACAAGGAGTCCCATGTTAACAAGGAACATGGCCTATTAAAATGCTTTAGACTAAAAAAGCTTTTGATTTCAGTAAATGTGAACTCTTAATGCTGCAAATTCAATAAATGACCATTTTCAGCTGTTTACAACTTATTAAATGTTTGGAAACTCTATTGTGAATAATAATTTAGAACAGTGCATTTTGAGTTCTTTTTAGGTTTGTAAAAAATGTTGCTATCATTGGGAGGTTTGTCCAATAAAATGTGATTTATACTCTAATGGTTGATGATTTGAGCATTATACTGACTCATTTGCATCAACCATTTAGGAAAATCAGAGAAAAATAGCATTTACTTAATAATTTGGAACGCAGTGTATAATGGCTATTTATTATAGATCGATTGTTGTGAGATTTTGCAAAAAAAGATGTTAACTGGCCATACAGACAGTTTTTGCACCAACATCTATAATTAGTGCGATAACGCCTGGTTCATAAAATCAAGACAAAATGATTTGCATGTATTTGTGGGTGCTTTGGAAGAACATGACAGATGTTCATACACTGTTCTATTATTGTTCCGATCAACGCATTTGGCAGAATTCTTGAATATCAATAATTTGTTCATATATTAAAGGATAGCAATAATTAGAGAATAACATATTAAATAAATCAGATTTTTGTGTTACATATATTTACAAAAAAATGAGATTTTTTTTTCCCATATGATCTGTATTAAAAAAAGTTATCTTGCAATTTTCACACTGGTCACTATGGCTTTTTTAGATTCATACTTCCTGTCCTTTCAGGAAGAGTTTACAGTAAGGCTGTGTGCCCACGATGCGTTTTTTAAGCGTTTCCGCAGCGGCAAATCTGCTGCAGAAATGTTTAAAAAATGCTTGGTAGAAGGTCTGCTATGTTCCCCAATGATAATCCGCATGTGCTGTGCATATGCTGCGGAAATTTCCGCTGCGGATTATCATTGCGGAAAAATACGCAGCACTACCAATTATTATGCGTAAGCACTGCGTTTTCGCCGCCATTGACTTGCATTGGAACGCATGGATTACGCATCACTGCATCTGTACATGCGGAATCCATGTGTTTCAATGTGCGGATGGTACCCGGGTCTGGAGGAGAGGAGACTCTCCTACGGACCCGGGTACCATAAAACCTGTAAAAAAAATATATATATATTATATTTACTTTCTGATGGCCCCCGGTGTGCTTGTCTTCGCTTGCCAGCAGATCGCTGTGGACTGAAGGACCTGGCTGACGTAATTTAGTCATGTGACGGCAGGTCCTTCAGTGTACCGCGAGCTGCCAGCAAGCCAGGACGGATCGAATAAAGACTCTGGGGGCCATCAGAAGGTAAGTATATATTTATTTTTTTATTTTTTACCATTCTTTATGGTCACACTATATAAAGCCATGCTGGTTGCATGGATTTATATAGTGTGACCAAGTTGTCAAGCACTTTCCAAGTGATGTTAAAATTGCTTGGAAAGCGCTTGTCAACCCGCATGCGGAAATGCATGTGAAGAACGCTTCACATCCGCTTGTCCCTCGCAGGAAAAACGCATGTACAATCCTTATGCGTTTTTTGTGCCAGGGAGATGCAGAAACGCTCAGGAAAAAATCCGGAGCATTTCTGCATCGTGGGCACCTAGCCTTAGGCTAATTATTATCAGTTGAAGGTTTACAATGCCAGGTATCACCTCTATACACGTTTATAACACAGAATCCACCATTCACGTTAGGTATTTTCATAGTTAACCTTCACAATGATGCTTGCACAAATGTATTAAATACTTCAATACAAAAGACAGCATTGACATCTGACTATTGTGGCTCATGTACATGTATTGTTTCCTGAAACAACAGGAAGCTAAAGTCTAGTGTCCAGTGTGAAAATTATAGTGGTTTCTATTTTTTATTTTTATTATGAATTATGAAATGTTAAAAAAAAAATTGCCAATAATTAAAAATAGAAATTAATTTAGCACAAAAATTAGATTTAAACACTTGCTGATTTCCTAATGATAGCTTATCTTTAGATATAAATTATTATCTGAAATAGTGAGTCAGGCTAAACACTTTTATTTAGCAGTGGCCCACTAATGTCAGTGAGGCAGTTAAAGCTTCTTTGGTGGGATGACAAAAATTGGGTCCAGAATCAGTTCCCAACTTGTCCATGCATCCCTGTCAGCCAAGGATGACTAGAAATTACATACACTGTCAAAAGAGGAACTAGTTCTGGAAAAAAAAAGTGAAAACAAAAAAACAACCTTTTTCTCAACATAAACAGCCCTTTTGAGTAGAGATCAGCACATCTGATGAGATTCAGTTTCTCCAAATCATGCAGATATTACCAGGAAATTTGATTTGCAGTCAATTTATTCTCCATGAATTGAATGTTCCTTATTATAGTCTGGGGTCAAAAAACAAAACAAAAACCTAATATCTCACTCGCCACCGCTGCTCACTGTCCTTGATACATTTCTCGGCGCCCTCATACTGCCGCCACGTGCCTAAACCACAGGCATCTTCACGCTATACCAGGACTTACGGATATGACTAGGAGGTAAGTCCAAGCATAGGATGTACCTGAATATATGTCCTGGCCTAGAGTGAACGTCAAAAGGTCGTGACGCATGTCATGACGTCACAAAAATTCCAGCGCCTTTACTACGCGCATGCGCAAGATACCCCAGGTTTTCAGCGTGTGATGGCGGTAATAAGAGATGCCGAGGACGATACGGGGAAGAACTGAGGCTGAGGTGGACAGAAAGGTGAGCGCTGAGATATTTGTTTTTTTATTGCTCTTTATAATTCAGCAAAATGTGGGTCAACTGGCCACCATTTAGCTGAATTATCGCAGAGAAAATGACAAAAAATCTGCATTCTGGAGGATATAAAGGGGAAGAGAGCTAGGCTCAAAAAGATGATACCTACACAAAACGTAATAAGTAGCATATATTTATTAGAGCATATATAAAGAACAATACAAAAATGGAGGTGCAAATACATACGTGAACAAACTCACAAGAGATAAAATGGCGTGCACAATGAGAGAGAGGGCTCCATATAGGACATAGTAAGAATCGTATAGTATAAATAGTAGTAGTATCTAGTGTATATATACTTAGTAGAGATCACGTAAAAAAGATACACTGATTGTAAACATTCTCAGAGAAGAAGCAATTGCTTCTATAACAGTTACCTGAGATAGTAGCCCACGTGCATGCCAGCCCCGACGCGCGTTTCGGCAATGCGCCTTGACAAAGGCGCATTGCCGAAACGCGCGTCGGGGCTGGCATGCACGTGGGCTACTATCTCAGGTAACTGTTATAGAAGCAATTGCTTCTTCTCTGAGAATGTTTACAATCAGTGTATCTTTTTTACGTGATCTCTACTAAGTATATATACACTAGATACTACTACTATTTATACTATACGATTGTTACTATGTCCTATATGGAGCCCTCTCTCTCATTGTGCACGCCATTTTATCTCTTGTGAGTTTGTTCACGTATGTATTTGCACCTCCATTTTTGTAATGTTCTTTATATATGCTCTAATAAATATATGCTACTTATTACGTTTTGTGTAGGTATCATCTTTTTGAGCCTAGCTCTCTTCCCCTTTGTATATTTATAGGATGATCCTATTTGTATAGTCCCTATGGGCAGTCATTGTAGATATAACCTATCATGCAGTACATAGTTGTTATGTTAATATTGCCCAAATATGTCAGGTTTTCTTTTCTATTCTGGAGGATATGTATTTTTATAAAATTTGAGTAGAATTGAATTCCTCTAGAATAAATTTGACCAACTATACTACAGGGAAATTTAGATTATAATTGTATTTTAAAATTCATTTAATCTAGTATCTGATCATTAAGAAAGTCTATTAAATTGATATTTGTTTCCAGCATGATGCCATAATATTATGGAAAATTTCAAAAGATAAGAAGAGAAATCAAAGACTGCAGTTTATGAGATTCTTATGATCAAAAACAAATCTACCTTCTAATTTATATACTATTCTATAGTCATCCAATAATCCAGAATTTCTGATATACATCTATCATACATTAGGTTCCAGTGAAGCCATACTAGAGGAATATTACATGCAATAAATAAATAATTGTAAATTAATACTTTCATCTCATTAAAAAGACTTCACACATGCATAAGATGTGTCTTTAAAAAACACATAAAACATCAATTCCTAGCATGTACAGTAAAGGAAGGAAATCAAGGTGGCAGCTGCTGTATGAATACATTATTATCCAGCTGTAAAAATAAAAATGGCCATTATAGTTGATTATTTATGAGTCATAGATTGATTTAAGGATCTGGTTCAGTGATTGCTGAGGCGATAATTGCACTTGTTAATTAACAACTTGTTACTTACACACAAGCACTGTAAAACCAGAAGCTTTTTTTGTCCTTACATTTTAATTTATAAGTTTATATTAATATGAGATGTTAAGTCAATGTGGTAAAATGGCAACAAGAAGAATATAATGATATAATATGCAGTCAGCCATTATCTACTACTAGAGTCCCCCATACCTATTTATATATTTTTATTGTGTTTAGAACAATTTTCCTAAGTAGACTTGTTTATATCTGGGCAATTTATGTATTAATATGACTTTAACTTTAATAGCCGGATTCAGGCTAAATCTACATGACTGACTGAAAAATTTAATTGCCCATTTTTTTTATTGGATTAATAGAAAGCGGCCTGTTTTACATACCTTCCACTCTTCTAGGCTCCTTTTTAGCTACGAGAGCCACTGTACTGGGTGCTAATGGTGTCCAGTGTCAGGATGGGATGCACGATAACATGCATCAGGAGACGGTGTAGTGACACCCATAGTTAATAAAGTAAGGAAGGTAAACATATAGATTGGTCTAATATCTTATATTAAAAGAAAACTTCTAGGAGATTCATGCTGCCCAAATTACAGGCAGCATGAAATATTGACAGGCTCATCCATAAGAAATAGGATGGATAGCCAGGCATAGATAGAAAAGTTGTGACACAGGGAGAAAAGTTTGGGGGGGCCTCCCTCTGGAAATTAATATAGAGTGTCTAAATTAAAACTGTGCTCCGTCCTTTTACGTAAGCCATGTCCTACGAAGGTCCACTCCAAATTTTCTTATGACGGGTGGCTTGCGTCATGGTTATGCATGTATGATCAGGATAAGCAATAGTTTTACCCTTTTGAAAAACAAGATTAGTCAGAAACTGACAACTCTAGACTATTATTGCCTGTGAAGGCGTTTTAAGGGGGTTTTACAATAACCATCTATATGATGAATATCCCTACATGGCAAAAGATCATATCCTGAAGAACGTTTTAAATCCCTGATGATGTAAGAGCATCACCGGTGTGGCTGCTCATTGGCTTTATAGGTCAGATATATAGGTTGATAATACTATATGCAATAAAAAAGGGGAGGGATAGGTGAGGCGCTGCCTACTGAAGGACTGATAGGTTAAAAGAGAAAGATGTATATTTCTGTGATCTCCTTGTGAGCTATGCGAAAAAAGCATAGCACAATTCTGCATTTGCTGGTTGCTGCCTGACTCTTTATCTGAATTTCCTTGGAAAGTGGTACCGTGAGCATAGCAGATGAATTCCAATAATAGAAAAATGAGGTTCTATCAGGCGCTGTCTGCTAATATTATCAGAATGTGTAGAGCTTGATTCTTTTCTCAAATTGGCTTGTTATTTGCATAAAGTAAAACAAAAGCTTCTATTAAAATATAAGGTATTAAAATTGCTAAAACGCTTGCGTTTTCTACTTTGAACCAAAGTCTTTACCAGGTAAAAAGCTATTTACTGATGAAGACTTTGGTTCAAAGTCAAAAACACATCAGTTTTAGCACATTCAATACCTTATATTTTATTGGATGCTTTTGTTTTATTTTTTGTAACTAATAAATAAGACAATTTGAGAAAAGAAACAAGCTCTACGCATTCTTATATTACCAGCTGACAGCGCCTGATAGAAACTCATTCTTCTACTATTGGAATTGTCATATACATGATGGAAATAAGAGTGATTTAAACTGTGAATATACACTGAACAAAAACATAAACGCAACACTTGTTTTTGCTCCCATTTTTCTCACTGAGTTCACCGCAGGTCAGGGGCCCGCTCTCATTGCATCAAGTCATTCTCCTTTGCTATTCAACGTTAGCGGTCGCCTCAAGCCACCGCTCATGATGATGAGCAAATGTCACACAGATGGATTATGGCATGGGGCACTATGGATTCTTTCAACTTCGGACAGGTGAGGGATATATTTTTTTAAATTTTATTCTTTATTTTACACTTGGTGTAGACAGCGGGACTGAATACAGCTCTCAACATTGTCACCTGCTCGTGCTGATGCCAGTGCAAACAGGGGACAATGATGAGAGCTGCCGTCAGCACCCGGCGCCGGAGAACAGCGCAAACTGCACCACTGTTTCCCTGGCGCCGACATGTGTGATACAGATGCGGCACACGGTTGCCACACACGGACACTGATATCTCCGGTATTGGTTTTTCCAGTAACGGAAATATCAGGACGTGTGAAAGAGACCTTAGTGAACACTTCTCCTTTGCCGAGATAATCCATCCACTTCACATGTGTGTCATATCAAGATGCTAATTAGACAGCATGATTATTACACAGGTGTACCTTACACTGGCCACAATAAAATGCCACTCTAAAATGTGCAATTTTATCACACAACACAATGCCACAGATGTTGCAAGTTTTAAGGGAGCATGCGATTGGCATACTGACTGCAAGAATATCTAAAAGAGCTGTTGCCCTGTGAACTGAATGTTGATTTCTCTTCGATAAGCCGCCTCCAAAGGAGTTTTAGAGAATTTGTCAGTACATCCAACTGGCCTCACAGCCGCAGACCATTTGTCTGCCTAGGACCTCAACATCCAGCATCTTCACCTCCAAGATTGTCTGAGACCAGCCACCCAGAGAGCTGTTGAAGCAATCGGTTTGCATAACCAAAGAATTTCTGGACAAACTATCAGAAACTGTCTCAGGGAAGCTCATCTGCATGCTCGTCATCCTCATCGGAGTTTTCATCTGACTGCAGTTTGTCGTAACCAACTTGAGTGGGCAAATGCTCACATTCAATAGTGTCTGGCACGCTGGAGAGGTGTTCTCTTCAAGTATGAATCCCGGTTTTCACTATGCAGGGCAGATGACAGACTGTGTGTGTGTCGTCGTGTAGGCGACAGGTTTGCTCATGTCAACATTGTCAACTAAGTGACACATGGCAGCGGTGGGGTTATGGTACGGACAAGCGTATGTTGTGGACAACAAACACAGGTGCATTTTATTGATGCCATTTTGAATGCACAGAGAAACCGTGATGAGATTCTGAGGTCCATTATTGTGCCATTCATCCACGGCAATCACCTGATGTTGCAGCATGATAATGCACAGCCCATGTTGCAAGGATCTGTACACAATTCCTGGAAGCTGAAAACATCCCAGATCTTGCATAGCCAGCATACTCATTAGACATGTCACCCACTCAGCATGTTTGGGATGCACTGGATCGGCGTATACTTTATTTATTTTTATTTATTTTACTCACTTATATAGCGCCATTAATTCCACAGTGCTTTACAGACATTATCGGCACTGTCCCCATTGTGGCTCACAATCTAGATTCCCTATCAGTATGTCTTTGGAGTGTGGGAGGAAACCAGAGAACTCGGAGGAAACCCACGCAGGGAGAACATACAAACTCCTTGCAGATGTCATTCTTGGTGGGATTTGAACCCAGGACCCCAGCGCTGCAAGGCTACAGTGCTAACCACTGAGCCACCGTGCTGACAGAGTGTTCAAGTTCCTGCCAATATCCAGCAACTTCGCACAGCCATTGAAGAGGAATGGACCAACATGCCACAGGCCACAATCAACAATCTGATCAACTCTATTTTGCCCCCCCTTCCCCCGCCCCAGGAATCCCCTAATACTGCAAAACTGCACATGTTAGAGCGGTCTTTTATTGTGGCCACTCTAAGGCACACCTGAGCAATAATCATGGCGTCTAATCAGCATCTTGATATGCCACACCTGTCAGGTGGATGGATTATCTCAGCAAAGGAGAAGGGCTCACTAACACAGATTTAAACAAATTTGTGAACAATATATGAGAGAAAAAGGCCTTTTGTGTACACAGAAAAATTCTTAGATCTGAGTGCAGTTCATGAAAAATGGGAGCAAAAACAAAA